>NC_047122.1:20493105-23273970 GCF_902500255.1 Thalassophryne amazonica
CAGGTTACGCTTTCCCCATGCATACACAAATTATTGATTGTTCCTGCTCATAGAGGCAAACCAGGGGTGCAGCCAGACAGAAAGAAGGTGTTCTGGGGGGACGAACTCTTCACAAACCCCTTGATTAAATATCCACATTTGACGACATTTTTATACTACTTTTAATAATAATAATAATAATAATAACGGGCATGAGAATTTTCCATGGATCTGCGAATATCTGACTTTTTCTGGATTTGTGGGCCATTTGTGAGGTTGGTGTAAATCCGTTGAGGAAAAATTTGGGGGGGGGGGGGGGGTCGTCGCTTCTTTCTCGTCGTTGTCTCAATATGCAGCGGGACTATCTGTGCGAGTTAAACCTTTCGCATGTGCACTGGAACCAAAATACCAGAGTACTGCAAGCTAAAATGCGCAATGTCATTGGTTAGTTTTTGTGGAACAGCAAACTTTCAGCCAGTCAGGATATCTGTAATATCAAAAGTCACTGAAAGTACCCAGATGTTGCCATTTTGATTTTCTGAAACTTTTGGCCGGTCAATCTGCATCTTGAACATGGCCAATGTAGCGCCATGGCCTCGATTCGCCCTAATTAAATAAATACATAATGCTGTCTCAACAAAAACCTGAGTTTTCAACTGGAGACAGACTGTGCCTCCATCTCCAGAGAAATTCCTTGGCCATCTGGAAAATGCTTCGCAGAGAAAAACCAAACTGTAATTCAAAGTTCTTCAAAGGGAAGCCCTTGCCTTTTTATGGGTGAATTTTTGGTCATTATGAATTACATAACATTATAATGGCTTCACGTCAGAATCTGAGTCTCTCCAGGCCAGGAGAACCCAAATTTTATGACCTCACTGTTGTGTGGGCTGCCCGAAGAGGAGGTACTGCTGGCTCACCACCTGAGGACGCCCTGCCTGTCGTCAGGTTTCAGGCACTAGAGGGCGTAGTTGTCTCACAGGAGCACCGCTTCTGACAGTTGTCACCCATCATCTCATCAGCATCATCCATAAAGGCCTGGGAGAGACACCATACCTCTGCCGAGTTATCAGATTACCCGTCAGGTAAACCGACTCAGCCGTTCTGTGCCGTACGCACACATTTTTGCATCAGAGCTTTTTGCAGTCATTAACCTTTTGTACACTTGCAGCTTGTAGCCGAGTTTGTGGAAGTTGGAGGAGTTGGCGTCTCCACTCCTCACTTCAGACTTGATTAAGCGATACATAAGGCACTGCACGTACTCTGTGTTCCTGTGTTTGGAGGTGGAGGTTTTTCCCTCAGGAAGGAACTGTATTTGTGCTGACTGTTTGCTGGATGTACACACACCCACCTTTAACCTGTGTCTGTTCCTGCCAGCAGTACCGGATCTGACAGCTGGAAGCGGTGGCCACCTGGGGACTCAGGACTTGGCGGCTCCGGTGTGTTGCAGGTCTCCGTTGGCGGTGGAACCTCGTGGGTCCCGGCTCGTCTCTGAATAGGTGTCTCCTACCCTTGGGCCTGCCCACGCGTCATCTTTTGTGTAGATTGATTGACAGACTAAAAGCATATTTGGTGGTTGTGCACATTTGCAGAATAAATTATTTATTCGGACTTCCTATTGGCCATTCATTTACGCCCCCTGTCGTGGGTCCGTGTACTTCACTTTACCAACACTCACGCTAAGGCCTAACCTTCTCAAGACTGCAACATGATATCCCTCCCACAACACAGGGTCATAAAACTTTGTCTTGATAACAGATATTATTTTGAGGTTTAAAGCAAAGGAAAACACCTTTGGTTTGAAATAATAATAATTAGATCAGTATTTCTTTAATTTATATCTAAAGACTTATAATGTTTGTTTGTATTGATTAGTCAAACAAAATGCTTTGCATGTAGTCATTCCATTTATTGATATGTGTTCTTGCCACTGATGTTGTTTAAGTGTGATTCTGCCCCATCATCAATATGTTGATGAAGTATTCTGCCTTAACCAAATGGAGTGTTTAAGTGCCTATTAATAATGTGTGCCCATTTGAGTGTCTGAGAACAAATAGTATTTCAAATTAATTAATGTGCTTAAATAGTTGAATCATTTGGGTCTGCCTTGTGAACATGTGGTCTGTGAAACTACACACCCTAAATGGGCGGAGTTTGGTGACGTCAGTCCCCCTTTAAAAAGTTAGAACCGTGTCTCGCTCACGCTCTTGAAGCCTTCTCCCTGCTCTCCTCTCCTCTCTCTTCCTTTCTTAAATGCTTAATTTTTATTCTTGGGCCAAGGCCCCATTGCTAAGCTAAGCTAAACTAAGCTACCACATGGCATTCATTCATCCTTTACTTTTGACAAACTTAAAGTTTAACCTGACGTTTTAAGGTGCATCAAGTCATTTGAATTTTTAAGAGAACTTCCGAGCTGAGCTTTTAAGAGCGAATTTACAGAAAAGTGACACTTCCTCTTTTTAATTTTTCAACACTCTTAAAGTTTTACTTTTTTCTAAATTCACAAAGACTTTTAATCTGGCTCCAACAAACTTTTGAAAAGCTACCAGAAACGATTTTCAACAAACACCTTCCACCTCTGAGGTCCAGCAGCTGACGATGGAGCTGATTTCACACCTGACTGCAAGCAGCCATCCTTTCGGTAAAGCCAACCGACCCATGCCGTTGGGATCACCGGGGACAACGCTGAGTTAACCCCTTGACCCAAGTGAGCTCACGCTGCCCAGAGCATGAATATCGACGACGTACGGAACCGTCTTTTCAACAGCAGCTAAGTGACCCAGTTCAAGGTTCCAGGAAAAAGGTTTGTTGTCAATGGATACAGGTGGCTCCTTTTTAAACATATTCATGTTTGTTTAATTTTCTTAATAATTGGCTTCAAAATTCATCACTAGATTCCAATCAGATTTACTTAAGTCTTTAAGCTTCATCTCTTTCTCAACGTCTCATGAGCTAGTAAGAATTGTGCCCTTAAATGAACTTAGTTAATTACTGTCCATAAAATGCCAGTAAATTTCTTGTATAAATTGTAAATATTTCTGCTGTGGTTCATTTTGTGTTCAGAAGGAAACCCTTGGTCAACCGTATCGTGTGAATTCAGACTTCAGATCAGAGACTGATTATATTAAATTGAGACTGAGTAATTCATTTGAGACTGATAAATTAATGAATGTTTAAATTAAAGTGCCTATGCTATAAATAGGTGGTGCCCCGAATAATAATTAAATAAGTATTAAACTCAAAATTAATTATTTTGGTGTCCCATTATATGGGGCCTAGTCCAATCTAGTTCAATTTGGGAGTTTAACTACTTATTCACTATAAATTGCTACATTCATCTGGTTCCCTGTGTGTTGGCGATTCAGTAATAAATTATCATTAAAAGTCGTTACATATTATTTTGGTGCTCCATGCGAGCCATATAAAAAAAATATATTACGCAACATCTATTGGTGCTCCTGTGTGGAGGCTCCAATAAATAAATAAATGCTACATTTTTATGGTGCCCATGTGACGTTTTATTTAATAATATTGTTACACCAACATTTTTGAAAGAAAGGACGAAGATCGCATTAAAGACATTGACAGTAAAACAGATTTAAGTGGACATGACTGGAGTGGGAGGTGGAGGTGGACGGGACAAAGGTAAGACTTGATGAATTTGTTTGGTAAAACCCTCTGCATACTATCCATTTGTTAATCTCTGACGTAACTCATCACTCATCAGAATACTGCACCTAGGTGACTAGTTTCAACTTTGGGTGTATGTGTATTTTACTAGCAAGTCAGCAAGCTTGCTTAAAACGCTGCTAACGTATCGATGGCTACGGCTTTTGGTGTTTGCCTTGGTGTGGTTTTACTCACTTGGTTTGCTGTAAATTGCGCTGGCATTACCAATGGAGTTCTTGATATGGAGTGTCGTGAACGCTACTTCTTAATAGCTGCTGATCTTTCCTTCACTGGGGATGAACCTTACTTTGAGGCTGTTGACAGGGCAGGTGTGTACCCAATCACTCAGCAATATGCTTCGGAGTGTGGCTACAGTGTCAGTGTTCTCCCTCAACCAGGCCACATTGAGCTCAAAGCTTCTTACTTCAGCTGTCACACAGAAAATAAAGATGACAAAATGTTCACATTCAACTTCAACTTGATTGCCACTGATAAGGGAAAGCAGGTTGCCTATGTTCTGAATAAGACCTGTTCTCCCCCTCTTGCTTGGTCTCCAAGAGAAGTTACTTGTGAGGTCAACTACATGGAAGTGTCTGTCAGAAGTGATGTTACTTGTCCAGCTGAAATGACCAAAGCTGACTGGAATTCCAGTCTCAAAACTGCCTATATGTCAGCCACTTCAGCTTGGCAGGTGATGTTCCATAGGGCAGGGTTGCAGATGGCTCCTATGACACTCTCAGAAGCTCGTACGCAGCACTATGTTTTTGACCTGACAGATGGAAGGCTTGTGTTTCGTACGCCGTATGGACAACCTGATTCGTTTGAGAATACAGTGAATGGTGTGCCACTGGAGGTGATTCACGCAACTCTGTTCTCCAGACAAGGCTGGGTTGTCCTTATGGTAGACCTGGTGGCTGCTTGTTCCATGTATGAAGGCTCACTTGATAATGGCTACTTGGTGTGGAAGACTCCAGAGTTGCTGTACCCAAAGGTTCCTGTGATTGATGCACAAATCAAGACAGGACTCAATGGAAATCTCCTGAAACAGTCAACTTCAGAAGAGAGGGGCTACGCTGTAGAGAAGCACAATGCCACAATCCAGCTAAAGGTCCCCTATAACACTGAGGGTGCATACAGGAAGAGCTTTGTGGTTGGTGACCTCTATGAGTTCTACATCTTAAATATGTACATGGAACTAGTCTTGCTCGATAACAATCATGTAGACACAAGACTCCGATTTCACAGGCCTCTTTCCACCCCACTGCTGCGACACCAAATTGTCACTGAGAACCGAACAGTTGTTGAGGACCGTGAATTTAACATCTACATTGGCAGTATCCCTCAAGATGTTGAGTTGGCGGCCGTTGAATTAAATGGAAAAGAATTTACAGTGCTGTTCAAAGAGTTGCGCATGTGCACAAACTGCAGCTCTAGTTCCATGTGTACAATCTGCGTTGCTGCTCTGTCAAACACATACAGCTACACACTGAAGATGCCTTTTTCGGACAGCATTGTTATACAGGAGTTCCACAGAACAGATGAAATTCTACGGTATAAACTTGACATAAAGTACACACTGGTGGTTCTACCAGAAAACAAGCCTTTCTACCATCTAGCGTCTATCGTGACTTCAGTAAATGCCACTCCTCCAGCTATTGCTGCCATCTGTTCTGAGTGGGGTATCGGCTTCAGAATGGACCACAAACCTACCAACTACCTGTGGGATATCAGCATTGGCCCAGAATTATTGACTGCTGAGCTTGCAGATCGGCATCGTTATGTCATGCACAATGATAGCCAGACTCTGCTGCTCGACGTGCCACTCTTGACTTATGGCTATGAATACACGGACATTAGCTTGGAGAAGTTCTCTGGCACTTTTGAAATCCTCATCAAAGATCATGAAACTTCAGAGATCCATCGTTCTGTCCTGAAGACATGTTCTTTTAGTACATCTGAACTCATTTCATGTTCGCGTAATGGTCAGATGACTGTGGTGGCTAACGTATCGCTGGTCATCCCAACTGGAGGAATGCCAGGAAGTACCCACCTCAACAAAAACTGTACACCCATCGATGCAGACAGCACCAGGGTTCTCTTTTCTATTCCACTGAACAGCTGTGGAACTACAATCAAGATTGTCAATCAACATGATAAATCTGTTTCCGGGTCCAAAGACCTGCAAGTTTACAATTAAAGTTATGTCTGTATGATCATTTTAAGGATCTAAAGTTTAAAGTTTAGTTTGTTTACAGTGTGTACAAACCTCCATCCCTCCTTTCTCCGCCTCCACCTCCGTTAACTGCATTTGTCTATTTCTAAGGTAAGAACACTTAATAAAACTTTATTTTACTTTATATATTTTATTATGCCCAGATAAAATATACATCTGTTTTAATAAAAAAAATTATTTATTACAAAAAAGGGACGTTAAAGTGCAAACTTCACTCCCCCCCCCCCCCCCCCCCCCCGAACGACATGAACAGGAAGTGATCGCGGCTCACAGCAACTCCCATTCAAAATAATGTAGAAACAACCTGAGCTTCTGGCTTTTTTACATAAAACAAATGCAATAACAACCTCTAAACACCCAGTTAATATATCCAGGAGAGTTTTAGGCACAATATACAAAGAGTTTTATGTTGCTATGTTAATGCTGTTGTCTGTGTGCAACAGTTCAGCCTGATCAGAGCATCTCGATGCAGTTCTCAATGACAGCGCACCTTTTTTGTTTGGAGCCGGAAGGTGAAAATCACATGAAGTGTTGTGTCACACTTACAGTAGTGTTCAGAATAGTAGTAGTGCTATTGTTGTGTTGGCCGCTGAAGAGGAGGTACTGCTGGCCCACCACCAGAGGGTGCCCTGCCTGAAGTGCGGGCTTCAGGCACGAGAGGGCGCCGGAGCAACCGGGAGTGGCAGCTGTCGTGAGCCTCTCGTCCGGGTACCATCCCCAAACGAACGGACAGGCAGAGCGGGCCAACCAGGAATTGGAGCAGGCCCTCCGCTGCGTGACCTCCGCGCACCCGATGGCCTGGAGCAACCATCTGGCCTGGATCGAGTACGCACACAACAGTCAAGTTTCATCTGCCACTGGCCTCTCCCCGTTTGAAGTATGTTTGGGGTACCAGCCCCCATTGTTTCCGCTTGTGGAGGGAGAGGTCGGGGTGCCCTCGGTCCAGGCCCATATGAGGAGGTGCCGTCGGGTGTGGCGCACTGCCCGCTCTGTCCTGCTCAAAGCCCGGACGAGGGCCAAGGCCCATGCAGACCGCCGGCGATCCCCGGCCCCTGCATACCAGCCCGGGCAGGAGGTTTGGCTGTCAACAAAGGACATCCCGTTACAGGTGGAATCTCAAAAACTGAAAGACCGATACATTGGCCCCTTCTCCATCCTCAAGGTCCTCAGCCCGGCCGCAGTGAAGCTGGCAGCTTCAGCTTCACTGCGGATTCACCCAGTCTTCCATGTCTCCCGCATCAAGCCGTGAAGTGCGGGCTTCAGGCACGAGAGGGCACCGGAGCAACCGGGAGTGGCAGCTGTCATTCATCATCAGCACCAGCTGTCACTCATCATCACCATAAAGGCCGGGCAGCATCTTCACCTCGCTGCCGAGAAATCGTTCTACCTAACAGGTAAACACTCAACCGTAGTTGTGTTCTGAACATTTGCAGGCGTACCTGTTTGACTGGTCAGCAGCTGGAAGCTGGGAGGAGACGACGCTCTTCGCTCCTCAGATAAGTAGTCTTTCAGGCGCTGCACGTTATTGTTCCTGTGTGACTGTGCTTAAGAGGTGGAGGTGTTTCCCACCCGTTTCTGACTATTTGCTGGGTGTGCACGCACCCACCATCACCTGTCTGTTTTTCTGCCAGCAGTACCAGATCTCACAGCCGGAGGCAGTGGCCACCTGGGGACTTAGCGCTTGGTGGCTCCGGAGTGCTCCAGATCCGTTGGCAGTGGAAGACGTGTGGAATCCGGCTCTTCTCTGGATGGGCGTCTTCTATCCTCGAGCCTGCCCACACGTCACCGTGAATTATTGACTGCTATTCTAAATTGTGTTGTCTGTTGTTCTGTTGTGCACATTCACATTAAATTGTTGTATTTTGGCTTATTCCATTGTCCGTTCATTTACGCCCCCTGTTGTGGGTCTGTGTACCTACACTTTCACAACAGCTAGGTGACTATAAAGATTAATCCAGGTTTTGAGTATATTTCTTATTGTTACATGGGAAACAAGGTACCAGCAGATTATCACAAATCCAACAAGACCAAGCATTCATGATATGTACACTCTTAAGGCTATGAAATTGGGCTATTGGTAAAAAAAAAAAAAGTAGAAAAGGGGGTGTTCACAATAATAGTAGCATCTGCTGTTGATGCTACAAACTCAGAACTATTACGTTCAAACTGCTTTATTTTTTTTAGCAATCCTGTGATTTGTATAACCACAGTTTTTCATGATTTCTTCACATCTGCAAGGCATTAATTTTGTTCAATTTCAATTCAGTTTCAATTTATTTCCTTTATATAGCGCCAAATCACAACAGAGTTGCCTCAAGGCGCTTCACACAGGTAAGGTCTAACCATACCAACCCCCAGAGCAACAGTGGTAAGGAAAAACTCCCTCTGAGGAAGAAACCTCAAGCAGACCAGACTCAAAAGGGTGACCCTCTGCTTGGGCCATGCTACAAACATAAATTACAGAAACAATTCACGGACAAATATACAAGAATTGCTGTTGGTGCACAGGACAGGAGGTTCGCCAACACAAACACAACTCCCATCTCTGGATGGAGCTGCACCTTAAACAGAGAAAAAACAGAATCAGGCATCAGAAAGACAAAAAATACTGTATAATTTGCCAGCATTAATCAACAAGAAAAACAGAACAAATACTAAGGTGATCGCTGGCCACTAGCCCTAAGCTTCACTAAAAGACACAGAATTTAGGTGAAGTTGAGGCCGCAGCCCACTTCAATTACTAATAACATGAATTAAAAGAGTAAAAAGCGTAAAACAAAACTGCACCAGTATGCTAGCCATATGAAATGGAAAATAAGTGCGTCTTAAGTCTGGACTTGAAAGTCTCCACAGAATCTGATTGTTTTACTGATGCAGGGAGATCATTCCACAGAACAGGGGCACGATAAGAGAAAGCTCTGTGACCCGCAGACTTCTTATTCACCTTAGGGATACAAAGTAGTCCTGCACCCTGCGAACGTAAAGCCCGGGCCGGTACGTAAGGTTTAATTAGGTCAGCTAGGTAGGGAGGTGCCAATCCATGAATAATTTTATAGGTTAGTAGCAGAACCTTAAAATCTGATCTCACTGGGACAGAAAGCCAGTGAAGAGACGCCAAAATGGGTGTAATGTGGTCAAAATTTCTGCTTCGTGTCAAAAATCTGGCTGCAGCATTCTGAACCAATTGGAGACCGCTAATGCTAGACTGCGGTAAACCAGAAAATAGAACATTGCAGTAGTCCAATCTAGAAGAGATGAACGCATGGATCATGGTCTCAGCATCAGCCATAGACAGGATGGGACGAATCTTTGCTATATTTCGCAGGTGGAAGAAAGCAGTCCAAGTAATATTTCTAATATGGAGACCAAAGGACAATGAAGGATCAAAAATTACCCCAAGGTTCCTCACTTGGTCAGTGTGATGTATGACACACAAGCCTAGGCTGAGTGTTAACTGGTCAAATTGATGCCGATGTCTCACTGGACCAAGAACCATCATTTCAGTCTTTTCAGAGTTTAAAAGTAGGAAGTTTCTAGACATCCAACTTCTCACTGATGCAAGGCAATCTTCTAAGGATTTTATGTGAACGAGATTTCCAGCAGTTATCGGCATATATAACTATCATCTGCATAGCAGTGAAAGGTAATCCCAAAATGCTGCAATATGTGCCCAAGGGGTGCTATAAAAAGGGAGAAAAGCAAGGGGCCCAAGACAGACCCCTGAGGAACCCCAAATTTCATGTCACTAAGGTTAGAGGTAGTGTTACTGTACAAAACACAGTGAGAACGACTGGTCAAGTATGACGTCAGCCATGCAAGGACACTCCTAGTAATCCCAAAATGATTTTCCAGCCTATCAAGTAGAATATGATGATCCACTGTATCAAATGCAGCACTGAGATCTAACAGCAACAGACCCATAGTGGAACCGTAGATTCCACAGAATGATACTTTATTCCTTAGCATTGTATACATCTGCAGTGGACAACTCTAAATATGCAACATCTGTAAAAGACGGCACCCACTGATGGTTAGACAGAGAATCTGGGGGTTTCCACCTTATCATCTTGTCAGCAGGTAGACCTGTCTGGATGACCTTTTCTTGTGCTTTGAGTAACATAAGTTGAGACGTTATTCAGCAACAAAACCACCAGTGACAAAGGAATATTAACATGTTAAAGCGTGGACAAACGTTTTCATACTACTTTCCAAAAATAAACCACCTGGACCACTCCCAAACCAAGTGAGAGTTTGTGTGACACAGTGCAGTTCGGTACAGCTTTGAGCTTTATATTGTAGAGTTTAAGAGTGGTCATGTATGTCCTGTGAATAAAGTTCAGGTGATTTTGCTGATGGTCATGGTTCTTGGACAAACAAAGCACAGAGTCCAAGACTGCTTCTCAGTCTATATAAGAAGGTAAAATAGGAACATCGGTTCTCCAGCAAGCATCCCGATACAACGGGACATAGATCTCTTCCAGAATGTGCACATACTGTATAGTCTAGAAATGAGACTCTTAGATCCACAGGTGCTATTCACCAGTTTAAAGTAGACCTGCATTGAAATAAATGTCAGATCTCAGAAAGAAATAGCTGATATGTATTTATAAGACCCTTATGAATGCAGTAAAGTAAATCTGTAAACCCAAATTTGTAATTCAGCGGAGAAATCTTCGTTTAAAAATGACAAATTTGCAGCTAAAATTTAGCCCCAGATAGTTTGTACATCCGGGTAATTTCCTTGACGTCGGGGAGAAGACGGAGCGCTTGCGCCTTTATTCCGATCCCACATTGAAATTGATTTTATCTGTTAGTAATGTTACTGTTATACACATACTGGTTTCAACATCCAAAAGTAAGCTGCACTGAATGCGAGATACAGCACTGCATGCTCAGATCAGCTGCGACATCGACAGCGGGCACGTTCTTCTCCGACGCCTTGCTCTCACTGCCTCCGATGCGCTTACCGAGTATGAGGGCTCGGTAAGCACCACAGCGGGCCACTCACACCACCCTTGTGTCTGCTGTGCAGCCGGCACCACCTCCCTGTCTACTGAATGGAGGTGCGGCCAACTTGGCAGCAAGTCCAGAGACTAAGATCGCTGTTTTGATGCAGAGCGGCCGGTGAGACCTGTTGCCCGCAAGGACAGACTTCTTGCGGCAAAATCCGCAGCGCTGCACGGTCTCGGTAATCGGAGCCGCCGAGCTCCGTGGCCGCTGAGAGAGGTTTATATCTTTTTAATGACTTGAATTCTTTGCGGGTCCCGCATCCGTACCCCGCGACTGTAACACTGGAGGCTAAAGACAGTAGATTTTCAATGCAACACCACTCAATCAAATGGGCGTATGAAAAAGTCCCCAAAAGTCATTTTCAAGCAACAACAAAAGAAATGTATACTCACCAAACATACCGCAAGACAATATGAAGTTTTAAAAAAAAGTCGATCCTTCTGTATAAGACAATAAAAAGGTGCTTTTGTAAGAGATGCAAACTGACGTAAATCCACAAATTACAGTTGGCGTGCGCAATGCATGCTGGGACAGGGTCTTCTCTCTGACGTCTCGGCAGCATCCCGGATGTGATGACAGTTTTGCGGAGGGCTAAATTTTAGCTGTAAATTTGTCATTTTTAAAGTAAGATTTCTCTGTTGAATGACAGATCTGGACTTGCAGATTTACTTTACTACATTCAGAAGGATCGTATGTGTAAATACAAGTCTTTTTTTTGGTCCAAAGATCTGACTGCATTTATTTCAATGCAGGTCTACTTTAAGGAGTGGGTGGTCTTTAAGTGGATCTGGTTTCCTGCATATGTTTTCATAGCAGTTCTCAACTGACGATAAAAAAAATAGAATGCTGCAAATGAAACTGAACACAAAGATCCTTGAATGACAAAAGTCCATTATCACTAAATACAATACCAAGGGTACATACAAGATTATCATACCATTACCTACATTGGGCCTGTATTACGGAGCACTTATTGATCAGAATACCTTCATTATTAAAGATGGGAGAACATGGATTCCAGCTAGACTTAATCCCACACGCTTTTTCAGCGCAGCACCAGACTGCAGTAATATGAGACAGAATGGGACCAAACCAAGCCATACAGTGGGGAAAATAAGTATTTGACCCCCTGTCAGTTTTGCAGGTTTTCCCACCTACAAAGGATGGAGAGGTCTGTAATTTTTATCGTGACTACACTTCAACTATGAGAGACAGAATCTAAAAAACAAAAAGAAAAATCCAGAAAATCACAATGTATGATTTTTAAATAATTAAATTGTATTTTATTGCATGAAATAAGTATTTGATCCCCTACCAACCAGCAAGAATTCTGGCTCTCACAGACCTGTTAATTTTTCTTTAAGAATCCCTGTTATTCTGCACTGGACCTGTATTTAGCTGTATTTTATTGCATGAAATAAGTATTTGATCCCCTACCAACCAGCAAGAATTCTGGCTCTCACAGACCTGTTAATTTTTCTTTAATTTTATTATTTTATTTTTTCACCTGTTCACACAATCAATCACACTCCAACCTGTCCACCATAGCCAAGACCAAAGAGCTGTCTAAGGACACCAGGGACAAAACTGTAGACCTGCACAAGGCTGGGATGGACTACAGGACAACAGGCAAGCAGCTTGGTAGAAGACAACAACTGTTATGATTATTTATTAGAAAGTGGAAGAAACACAAGATGACTGTCAATCTCCCTCGGTCTGGGATTCCATGCAAGATCTCACTTTGTGGGTAAGGATTATTCTGAGAAAGCTCAGAACTACACAGGAGGGCCTGGCCAATGACCTGAAGAGAGCTGGGACCACAGTCACAAAGATTACATTAGTAGCACATGATGCTGTCATGGTTTAAAATCCTGCAGGGCAGCAAGGTCCCCCTGCTTAAGCCAGCACATGTCCAGGCCCATTTGAAGTTCACCAGTGACCATCTGGATGATCCAGAGGAGGCATGGGAGAAGGTCATGTGGTCAGATGAGACCAGAATAGAGCTTTTTGGAATCAGCTCCACTTACCACGTTTAGAGGATGAGAACAACCCCAAGAAAACCATCCCAACCGTGAAGTATGGGGGTGGAAACATCATACTCTGGGGGTGCTCTTCTGCAAAGGGGACAGGACGACTGCACCGTATTGAAGGGAGGATGGATGGGGTCATGTATTGCGAGATTTTGGCAAACAACCTCCTTCCCTTAGTAAGAGCATTGAAGATGGGTCATGGCTGGGTCTTCCAGCATGACAATGACCCTAAACACACAGCCAGGGCAACTAAGGAGGGGCTCCTTGAGAAGCATTTCAAGGTCCTGGAGTGGCCTGGTCAGTCTCCAGACCTGAACTCAATAGAAAATCTTTGGAGGGAGCTGAAACTCCAAACCTGAAAGATTTGGAGAAGATCTGTAAGCTCTGTTTTTCTAGGGAGTCAAATACTTATTTCATGCAATAAAATGCAAAATATTCAAAAATCATACAATGTGGTTTTTTGGATTTTTTTTGTTTTTAGATTCTGTCTCTCACAGTTGAAGTGTACCTACGATAAAAATTACAGACCTCTCCATTCTTTAGAGGTGGGAAAATCTGCAAAACTGACGAGGCCAAAAAATTATTTTCCCCACTGTACATTTATTCTAAGGAACATTAGAAAATAGTATCTCCTTAAATTTTAATGGGCCTGCCAGAGATTCCTCCAATGAACGCCATGGCACCTCCACTGAAGCATTACACCATGGAACCATGGTAAATTTTAAAGTTCAGGAGTGTTGAACCCCCTGCTGACCTACGCCACTAAACCATAGATAGTCTCAAGCCAGGACGTTTAGTGATTGCTCTTTGTAATCTATCCCAGGCACGAAATGAAGGCGGAAGTGGTATCATAAACATCAAGACGTTAATACGAGGCAGCACATAATAATAGAGATGCGTGATCTAAGGGAATTGGGCAAAGAGGACCATCTCTCCAAATCAGCTACAATATTGGATAAGGCACCCTCAGAATTATTTTTAACAATAGAGTGCAGAGAAGGAGAGACACATACAAATATATGTAAACTGTTTTACGCACTTCTCAAAACATGATCCTGTAGAGAAAATCAGACGTACCCCTCCTCTTCTATGATATTAAATGGCAGCCGGTATTCTTATTGTTGCATTGCTGCCACCTGCATCAGTCTATTATAGCAGCACTAAATCCTCTCGATGAGTTCAGTGTCTTTCAAGTATTTAAAAGTCCAACACTTCCCTCTCTTACTTGACCTTAATGGCTAAAATTCTTCCTACAGAAACTTCTTTCAGGCCTTACAATTGATTTCCTTCAGTTTTTACTCTTTAATAGATAAACCATTCAAAAATGATGACATATATTTTGCTCGCATGCTGAAATTGGCCCGCATCAATTTTATTTTGGTGAATTTCTTAGACTGTGGTACAGTTGGTTCACAGGATGTGTGCTTTTTAATGATACTATACTGATACTATGCAGGTTTTCCTGCTGACTGACATAAGTAGTTGGGGTGCAAACTCGCATGGTGTGATTCAGGAATTTATTATGGGGCAGTAATTTATAAGCATACATTTTACGTGTAAATAATAATAAAGTCACTGTTTTATACTACAAATATTGTTGTTTTGGTGTGTTTAATCTCTTTAAATGATACACATACTTGCATGAAATTTCAGTATATTTCTGAGCTCACTGCAGGTTAAGGAAAGACACTTGAAGAATAGTTTTGGCAAGTTCAGTGATATCTGTCCAATGCTATGGCATTTATAGTGATTACATATGCTATAGCATGGCAGGTATCACTGAAAGAAGGTTTACATAGACAGATTATGTTATTGCAGTAAGGTTTCCATATACCCAACATACAAAAAAATCTAAAATGGAAATTAATGAAATTAGGTCTGTATAAAGGCCTCGAAATGTCTCTAAAATGCTCAGAACCTATGAGCTTCTATGGGGCCCCCAGACCCCTGGCCATTTTCAGTTTTTTCTTTGCCCATTCTCATGCCTGTAGTAACAATGATAATTTTAACAACTAAAATGTTTAAATCAGTATTTCTCTGGGCTTACGTTTTGCTGTACTTCTGGACTAAGTTTAATTAATGAGCCATATAAAAATAAGTTTACTTAATTTAACTTTTCTGCATCATTAAAGTGGGATGTGAAGCAATATCTTTGTTGTGTGTTGGGGGGGTGTGGCTGGACATTTTGGTGTTCTTTTCTTTTCTTTTCTTTGCTCTCCAGGTGGTATGAAAACTGATTTGTCTGTGGAGAAGGTGCTGGCAGAAGAGTCCTTCACCCTCATCAACGTTATGTGCAGCACCTGTGGATGGTGCTCACGTGCAGCCTTAAAGACTTTCAGCTGAAGCAGATAATGAGATGGCGTTCTGCATTTAAGTCATGTGTGATTCAAGCAGAATTGCCGGGAACTCGACCTTGTGATGTTCGTTTGTGAGACGCTGGGGACCGCGCCTGGGTTTGACACATCGTGCCTGTGAAGGAAGAAGGGTGAGGGACACATGCTGTCAGCACACATCAGAGGTGATTAATTGTTTGACTAATTGTTGATAGTAACTTGGTATTTTGTTACGCAGTATATTTGAATTGTGATGGGAGTTGTGCAGCTCGCTTCTCACTGTCGTGGCATGCGGACTGGAGATCCTCCACCTGTTGTGAGAAGCTGCTCATTTACATAAAGCTTAAAAACAGACCTGAATGTGTTGCTGATAGTGTGTGCCTTTTGAAGGATGTTGGTTGTAGCTGCTGACTTACCTCACCTCCTCTATCCTTCGCAGAGAGTCGGTTTGTCGTGTCCACCTGGGGGGTGTTTGGTGGTAAAAGTGAGTCCAGAAGCGCCGGGCTTCGATCCTTTTAGGCACTGGAGAGCGTGCCAGCCTTCACTCCACCAGACTGATGCATCTTTTGTTCATACACTTTGTTATGCACCAGAGGGTGGAAAAATAAATTGTTTTGTTATTGGAACCGCTTTCTGGTTATTTTTAGCGCTGGGTTCCGTCAGACACAGGTCCGCTCCTCAACCCGCGTCGACACATAACAATCTTTTTATAATGTAATGTCTAAGCTTGGCATTACTGGGTCTGTTTGGTGTTTGAACCCCACCCCTGCCACGTATATATATATATATATATATATATATATATATATATATATATATATATATATATATATATATATATATATGCCGAACATTTCATTATCAACCACATTTGACAAATGTGGTTGTCAAATGTTTTAGTTCATGTTTTAGTTTAAAGATGAACTTTATCATAAATAAGTGTCAGTATAACCAACATCCAACCAGTGTACATCACACTGCCATTTCAGAGTGGCCTTTTACTGTGGCCAGCCTAAGGCACACCTGTGCAATAATCATGCTGTCTCATCAGAATCTTGCTATGCCACACCTGTGAGGTAGGATGGATTATCTCAGCAAAGGAGAAGTGCTCACTAACACATACTTAGACAGATTTGTGAACAATATTTGAGAGAAATAGGTCTTTTGTGTTTATAGAAAATGTTTTAGGTATTTGAGTTAAGCTCATGAAAAATGGGAGCAAAAACAAAAGTGTTACATTTCTATTTTTGTTCAGTGTATTATCTAAAATCACAGATGAAACATCCAAAATGTCTTAAGATCAAAGATAAGTACAAAATATCATTGTGAGAATTGTTTGTACTTTACCATCTGGCCACGTGTGACACGTAAATCTCAATTTGCATCGAAAGATGAGTTTTTGAAGGTTTTGATACATCAAAGAAGACAAATGAGCAAAACGTATGACAACTGCTAAACTAAGTTCATACTGTGCAGTAACAGAATGTGCTCATATTTGTCATGCAACTCCTGTTTTGGTAACAGTGAATTTCAGCTTGTCATCCTTTTTCCCTTTTTGTGTGTCTTTTTAGGTTTTTGGATAAATGCTGCCCTGGAACATAACGAGAAGTCCTGACGTTCTTCTTTTTGTCTGTTAATTTGAAATAAAATGGATGAAGGATATTATTTAAGAAAAAAAATCCCAGTGTGAAAATTCTACACACAACGCCCCATAATGATAATGTGAAAAGGGTTTTAGATTTTTGCAAATTTATTACAAACAAAAAAACTATGTACAAAGTATTCACAGCCTTTGCCATGAAGCTCAAAATTGAGCTCACGTGCATCCTGTTTCCTCTGATCATCCTTGAGATGTTTCTACAGTTTAATTGGAGTCCACCTGGGGTAAAATCAGTTGATTGGACATGATTTAGAAAGACACACACCTGTCTACATATAAGGTCCCACAGTTAACGGTGCATGTCATGGTTAACAGTGCATCTCTGAGACAAGATTGTCTCGCACAAATTTGGGTGAGAGTACAGAAACATTTCTGCTTCTTTGAAGGTCCCAGTGAGCACAGTGGCCTCCATCATCTGTAAATAGAAGAATTTTGATCTGTCAGGACTCTTCCTAGAGCGGGCCGCATGTCTAAACTGAGCGAGCAGGGGAAAAGGACCTTAGTCAGGGAGGTAACCAAGAACCTGATCATCATTCTGTCAGAGTTCCAGCATTCCTTTGTGGAGAGAGGAGAACCTTCCAGAAGGACAACCATCTCTGCAGCAATCCACCAATCAGGCCTGTATGGTAGAGTGGCCAGATGGGAGCCACACCTTAGTAAAAGGCACATGGCAGCCCCTCTGGAGTTTGCCAAAAGGCACCTGAAGGACTCTCAGACCATGAGAAACAAAATTCTCTGGTCTGATGTTACAAAGATTAAACTTTGGCGTGAATGCCAGGTGTCATGTTTGGAGAAAACAAGGCACCATCCCTACAGTGAAACATGGTAGTGGCAGCATCATGCTGTGGGGATGTTTTTCAGCAGCAGGAACTGGGAGACTAGTCAGGATTGAGAGAAAGATGAATGCAGCAATGTACAGAGACATCCTGGATGAAAACCTGCTCCAGAGCGCTCTTGACCTACGACTGGGGCGACAGTTCATCTTTCAGCAGGACAGTGACCCTAAACACACAGCCAAGATATCAAAGGAGTGGCTTCAGGACAACTTTGTGAATGTCACTGAGTGGACCAGCCAGAGCCCAGACCTGAATTCAATTGAACATCTCTGGAGAGATCTGAAAATGGCTGTGCACTGACGCTCCCCATCCAACTTGATGGAGCTTGAAAGGTGCTGCAAAGAGCAATGGGCAAAACTGCCCAAAGATAGGTGAACCAAGCTTGTGGCATCATATTCAAGAAGACTTGAGGCTGTAATTGCTGCCAAAGGTGCATCAACAAAGTATTGATCAAAGGGTGTGAATACTTGCATACATGTTATTTCTTAGCTTTATATTTTTAATGAATTTGGGGAAAAAAATCATGTTATTATGGGATGTTGAGTGTAGAATTTAGAGGCAAAAAATTAATTTACACCATTTTGCAATAAGTCCTTAACATAAAGTGTGGAAAAAGTAAAGCTTTCTGAATACGTTCCAGATGCACTGTAGGTCACATCTGTTAAAAAAATGCCTCTTGAAGAGGAAAAGTTACACTGGAGTATACTTTAACCTTTTATTTATTTATTTATTTATTTTTTGCTGCTCCTGTTAGGGTCGCCACACCACATCAAACATTTCCATCTCTCCCTGTTTTGTGAATCTTCCTCTGTCACACCAACCACCTGCATGTCCTCCCACAGCACATCCATTAATCCCCTCTTTGGCCTCCATCTTCTCCTCCTGCCTGGTGGCTCCATCCTCAGCATCCTTCTTCCTATATAACCTGGGTCCCTCCTCTGCACATGTCCAAACCATCTCAATCTCACCTCTGATTTTGTCTCCAAACCGTCCCACCTGAGCTGTCCCTCTGATATGTTCATTCCTAATCCTGTCTATTCTCGTCACTCCCAAAGAGAATTGCAACATCTTCAGCTCTGCCACCTCCAGCTCTGCCTCCTGTGTTTTTGTTAGTGCTATCACCTTTAAGCCGTACAGCATAGCTTGTCTCACTACTGTCTTGTAAACTTTCCCCTTCCCTCTTGCAGATATTCTTCTATCACAAATCACTCCTGCCACCTTTCGCCACCTACTCCACCCTGCCTGTGTTCTCTTCTTCACCTCTCTACTCTTGTTTCTTTGGACAGTTGATCCCAAGTATTTAAACTCATCTACTTTCATCACCTCGACTCCTTGTAACCGCAGTATTCCACTGGGCTCCCACACAGTAAAATCACCAGTGTTAATTTAACAGTGTCAGTGTTAACACTGCCAGTGTACATATGGTCCTACTCTAGTCAGAGCGGGACCATATGTTCACTGGCAGTGTTAATTTAACACTGGTGATTTTACTGTGCTCTCATTCACACACATGTACTCTTGCTTGTACTGACTTTCATTCCCTTCTTTCCATAGTGTATCGCCACATCTCCAGGCTCGTCTCAACCTGCTCAATATTGTCACGACAGTTCACAATGTCTGCAAACATCATAGTCCATGGAGACTCCTGTCTGATCTCATCCGTCAACCTGTCCATCAACATTGAGAAGAAAGAGCTCAGAGCTGATCCTCGGTGTAATCCCACCTCCACCTTGAATGCATCTGTCATTCCTACTGTGCACCACACTGATGTTACACTGTCCTTGCACATATCCTACACAACCCTCACATACTTTTTGTCACTCTGGACTTGCTCATGCAATACCACAACTCTTCTCTTGGCACCCTGTCATAAGCTTTCTCTGAATCCACAAATGCACAATGCAACTCCTTCTGGCATTCACTATACTTCTCCATCAGCACTCTCACTGCGAACATTGCATCTATAGCTCTCTTTCTCACCACTGATCTATATGGCTGTTCACAGATCTTTACCTCCTTTCTAAGACTAGCTTCTGCTACTCTTTCCCATAACTTCATCTTATGGCTGATCAATTTTATGCCTCTGTAGTTGCTGCAGCTCTGCACATCACCCTTGTTCTTACAAATAGGAACCAGCAAGCTGATTATTTACTCTTCAGGCATCCTCTCACTTTCCAAGCTTTTATTAAACAATCTGGTTAGAAGCTTCATTGGCATCTCTCTTAAACGTTTCTATGCCTCCACTAGTATGTCATCTGGACCATGTATTTTCCCACTCTTCATCCTCTTCATAGCCGTCCTCACTTCTTTCTTAATAATTGCCAGCACTTCTTGATTTACTCTCTGCATATCATCCAGCCTTCTTTCTAATTTTCTTCATTCATCAGCTCCTCAAAATATTCCCTCCACCTTCAGCAAACTGTCCTTGATTGTAAGCACATTACCATCTGCATCCTTTATCATCCTGACTTGCTGCACATCCTTTCCAGTTCACTCCCTTTGTCTGGCCAATCAGTACAAATTTTCTCCTTCCTTCATGTTTAACTTCATGTACAGCTTGCTGTAGGCCTTTTCTTTAGCTTTGCCACTTCTTTTTTCACCTTATGCCAGATCTCTTTGTACTCCTGTCTACTTTCTTCATCTCTCTGACTATCCCAATTCTTTTTTCCCAACCATTTTCATTATACTTTCTTGAACATCAACAAGTCTCCTTGCCTTCTTTCCACTGTCCAGATGTCACAGCTAGCACCTTGCTAGTTGTCTCCCTCTCCACATCTGCAGTCCTTTTCCAATTGTCAAAATCACTTTACCTCCATAGACTGCTAGACTGTTTCACCTCCTCCCTGAATTTCACACAACAGTCTTCCTCCTTTATTTTCCACCATCTGATCCTTTGTTGAGCTGACTCTCTTCCTCTTCTTCACCTCTTAAGTTATCCTACAAACCACCAACCTATGCTGTCTGCCTATAACCTTCCTTGTCACCACCTTACACTGTCCCATTTCTTATAAAGTAGGTATTCACCACAGCCGTTTCCATCCTTTTTGCAAAAGCAACTTTCATGTGTCCTTCCACATATCCTCTCCTTGACACCATATCTACCCATTACTTATTCATCACCTCTGTTTCCTTTCCCAACATGCTCATTGAAGTCTGCTCCTATCACCACTCTTTCATGCTTGGGCACACTCTCCACCACATCATCTAATTGACTTTAGAAATCTTATTCCTCCCTCATTTTGCAACCTACCTGTGAAGCATCTGCACTGATGTCATTCGTCATCACCCCTTCAATTTCCAGCTTCACACTCATCACCCTGTCAGACACATGCTTAACCTCCAACACACTCTTAACATGCTCTTCTTTTTAAACTATCCCAACACCGTTTCTCCTCCCATCTGCACTATGATACAACAACTTAAAGCCACCTCTGATGCTCCTGGCCTTCCACTTGGTTTCTTGCACACACATTGTGTCTACCTTTCTCCTTTCCATCATATCAGCCAGCTCTCTCCCTTTACCAGTCATACTGCCAACATTCAAAGTTCTGAATCTCACTTCCACCCTTTTACCTTTCCTACTGTCCTGCTGGGCACATTCTCCTAAGCTTCTTCTTTGCCCAGCAGCAGTCCAATTTCTGCCAGGGCATCGGCACTGGTGGCGGGCATTGTTATCCCGAGCCTGACCCAATTTTTAATTTTGATTTCTGACCTGCATATTTATTGTTGCTTTTTTACATTGGATGACCTTCCTGATGCAGCTGAACTCATTTATCTGGGCTTGGGCCTGACTCTCAGAATATACTGGTTGAACACCCCATGTGGCTGAGATTTGAATAAATAAGCCTTGCCTCCTTTTACCCTCCTGATTTCTCTGGGCTTGGGACCGGTGTCGCCGACCAAACGGTCCCCAAAAAAATCAATCCCCCTGATGATGTGGTTCATGGGTTAACACCTTGTTTCTGCTTCAAACTGCACACCAGTCATCATCTATCTCAGCGACAAATATCTGAAGCTTTTGTACAACGTTTTCCACATAAAGTCAGCATTATTTGCAGGTTATCGTGACCACACCAACCCATTGTTCATTAAATCTTAAATATTAAAACAACACGATATGATTTTGTTCAAGACTGTTCAATTAATGTGCAAAGTGAAAAATAAACAAGTGCCCTTTAGAATTCAAGAATTTTTTACTGAGAGAGAGGGAAAATATCATTTACGGGGCTTCTATCATTTTAAAATTGCTGGCGCTTGAATGACCAAGAAAGGTTTCTGTGTCTCCGTGTGTGGCCCTAAAATATGGAATAGCCTGATGGAGGAACTCAAACGATGTCCAAATATCAATCAGTTTAAAAAGCAATATAAAGACATGATGTTTTGAAGATATGTATCTGCTGAAGAAGGATGAGTTTTGTGTGTTGCCAATTGTAAATGTAAATTTGTAAATGTAACCTTGTAAATGTAAATTTGTTTGCCATCATTCAGATTGTGTCCTTTAAGCTGAAGAGTTTGAAGTGGTTGAAAATGGGAGTGAGAATAGGTGGGGTTTTTTTTTTACTTCCGCCCACTCCTTTTGGGCTAGATAATTTTATTTTTGATTAAAGGGGTAGGCGTTAATGAGCTTTGCTTCTGCCTAAACCCTTTCAGGCACACGGATGCACTCTTAATCCATTGTCTTTCTTCGTTGTAAGTTTTTGTTGTTTTGGACTGTGTGTGCTGAATAAATTCATTCATTCATTTATTCATTCATTCATTTCATCATAAAAGGCGGCAGAAGCGATCAGAGCGCCGCGGCTAAATGAGCTGCTAGCTGATGCATTCACTGTGCTTTGGACATTTCAGAGCATTACGGAATTTTGCCTTGTTTCTGCCTAAAACTGACTTTAGAATGATTTAAGAGGTTTTCCCTTTATCATATGATGGTTAATAATCCCATTAAAACATTTGATTGCTTTGGGGAAGAGACTCCGTCTCAGATGTGCTGCTGTGGTCCTTGATTTTGTTTCGTGCTTTGATTCCTGGGAATGTCTGATAGAAATAGTCATTATAGTTGTTATTGTTATTATAACAAATGTGGGATTTTTCATTATACAAATGGCATCAGAGTATAAGTCACAGGACCTCCAAACCTAGTCTAAGGTGAGATATATTTTCTGGAAGTTTATTTGGCAAAATGCTCATGTGTGTTCACATAATTCACACCAAATGAGTGTTATTATAAATCCATCCATTTTCTGTACCCACTTACTCCAATTGAGGGTCACAGGGGGCTGGAGACTTTCCCAGCAGTCATAGGGCGTGAGGCGGGGTACACCCTGGACAGGACGCCGGTCTGTTGCAGAGTTTTTACAAATGTATGAACAAAATATGCATTATATTCTTTGTATTTTTATTGGGTAAGGAACTATTATTATTATTTAGAGCACCATGCTTGCAGAGTAATATGATGTTAAGAGGTGTAAGGTTGTGTTATTTTGTCTGAGGCTGTTGAGCGCTCTTGTGCTTTCTTCACTCATGTATGTAAACCCTGAGAAACTGCATAATTACTAGAGTTGGGCGATACCGGGAATTTTGGTATTGGTCCGATACCAAGTAAATACAGGCCCAGTATCTCCGATATTGATACCGATACTTTTTCATATTTAAGCTTCATAGATCCAAAGGATCCAAAAGACCTAGGATAGAATTTCGCCAAACATTTTACGTCACAACAAAATACTTTATTATCACAATCAACATTTTTGTTTAAATAATATCACGAAACACAACTTAAAATCTCCTGAGGTAGAGGGCTGACAAACCACAATACAAGGGTGCGTTGCTCCGTGTTGTGTGACAGCGCAGCGCTGCTCTTACAAACAGAGAGTAGACTTTGATGGAATCTGCGTGCGCAGCAGTCATTGCGTGCGGGAGAGAAAAAAAAGCTTGAGTATCGATCTTTTTACACGAGGATCGTTCAATATCAATACCAGCTTTGGTATCGATATTATCTATATTAGGATTGATCCGCCCACCTCTACTAATTACAGGTTGTTGTCCATTCGGCTGCTCCCATTTTTTGTGTTCGGGGTCGCCACAGCGGATACAACCAGATCCGCATTGATATTTGGCGTAGGTTTTACACTGGATGCCCTTCTTGACACAACTCTAGTGTTACCTGGAGAAACACACACAGCCGCTGGTGTTCCAAAGAGGTCTCCCATCCAAGTACTAACCAGGTCCGCACTGCTTAGCTTCTGATATCTGACAGGATCAGGCTGACACAGAGCCTCTAATAATTACAAGTAAGGGTATTAAAACCTATAAAATTTACCGCATTCAAAACTTAAAAAAAAAAAAAAAAAATCAATTTTTAGAATAACGTCTCTCTTCTTTTGTTTTTTCATCCTGGCAGTGAGTCCCTGTCTGTTCCTCTGTGTTCTTCTATCGCCTTAATCGGACCAGTTAAATCATTTTAAGTTGCTAGCTCTGCTTTGATGTAGTGTGCTCAAGTTCTCTCCAGGCATTGTGAGATAACCCATATTATTATATGGCTGCGACGCTATGCGCGCTCTGATTGGCTCATTACTGGTTGGATATTTTCCCACATCCGAGCTGGTTACCATGACAATCGGTTCCACAATACGTATTTTCGTTACAGACTAGGAAGCAAAAAAAAACATGATTAAAATAACCCAAGTCGGACATGAACGTACTCCATAAATATCTAAATAGCATCTGAAAAAACACAGACTACGTTTACATGCAGCCAATAACCCTTTCATAACTGGAATATTAGCAATAATATGTAAACACCCACAAAAACCAGAATATGCTCATATTCCGGTTTTTAAAAACCCGAATATGACCCCTGGGTTACTCCTTTTCTACCCCGAATATCAGGTCATATAAACGCGCATCGGAATATCCCCATAGAAGGGGACATTATTTTGTTTTCTGAGCATGTCCTATCCGCAAGGAATCTTGGTCTTTTGAGTACAGCAACTACTTGTATGCGGCGCGCGCAACCTACATGAGGTAAACAAGCATGGGGAAATCCAGACGCAGCAGCACAGCACCACACTTTTGGATCGAGGAGGAAACCGAGTACTTCATTAGTATCGTGAAAGACATGAATATAATGTCTTTGATTGACGGTAGAAAGTACTGAGATAGCGACATTTACTAGAAGGTGGCCAAAAAGTTACGCGAAGCAGGATTTGCACGAACGCCAGACCACATCAAGCACCGGTGGAAGACGTGCATCGCTGTTTAGATGGGGATATTCCACATGATACCAATGACCAAGTACACAGGAGTAACTCTGTCTGCTTAAGTATGTAAACAGGTTATTCGTAATGATTCAGAAACTGGAATATTGACCTTATCCCGAATATTAACGGCATGTAAACGTAGCCACAGATTGAAAGCTTACCAGCTAACAACCGGACCATTAGCAAGTTCTTCATGGAGGTGAAGAAAGTGAACAGGTCTGACGACAAGCCGTCAGCAGCTTTCATATTCAGGCGATACTGTAAGTTTGTGTGTTTGTATATATAACAGCCATATAATAAACAAATTATTAATCTCACTTGCTCGTTCTGTACGGGGATATCAGACCTCTGTGTTTTTCGCACGGATCTCGCTCTGTCCATACAGTCACTTGCCCATTTCCGGATCACTGCTGTAGTTTTTGCGCCCGCGTTTCTCATAATCAGTGCGAATAAGTTAATACTTGGTACCAATGGAAATACTGATGTTTTGTCTACAAACGACCACAAGCTCGACCGGATCCAGCCATCTTTGTGATCAGCAGAGGAATCAATTAATTAATTAAAAGTCTGCTAACGAGTCTTTCATTGGATTCAGGTGTGTTGGAGCAGGGAGACAACTAAGAGTGTCAGGAAGGTGGCTCTGGAGGACCGAACTTGGCCACCCCTGCAAGGATATTCAGTTGCATTATGGCTCCATATAGCGGGACTTGTGATCCAGAACTGGACAAACGACTGTACTGACAACACATCGGTCTGGTATTTCCAGGTACAGACCTCGAGATCTTTATTATTATTATTATTATTATTATTGCTGCTCTCATGGATAATTACATGTATTCACAACCATCAATCTTCTCACTCAAATTTTCAACAGCTCAAATTTTCAAAATGCCTTTTAATTCAATTTATTTCATTTATATAGCATCAAATCACAACAAAGCTGCCTCACGGCATTTCACACAAGTTCCCAAGCCTTTAAGCAATCTGTTATTTAAACTCATAGTCTGACCCCCGATACAGTTTCAATCAACAAACAAAAACTCAAACCAAACACCCACCCCAGGAATATTGCACAGTTCAAGCGTCACTTCAGTAGTTTCTGCACAATTTGCCCCAAAATGGCAGCATGCTCTCAGTTGCGCTCTATGCTGCCCTCCTTTGATTTCATCTTCCTTGTATTTTGGTGAAACAGCGCCCCCTCCTGGGCGTCAGCTCGGTTTGTTTTAGTCTGAGTACTTCAGAACCAAACAGTTCGTGCTCGGGACAACATGAAGTTCTTTTTCTTGTTCTTTCTTCCCTTTGTTTCTCCAGGTAACATCAGTTTTTCTACTTTAATGTGACTGTATTTCAATGTTTATGCAGTAATTAAAACCGCAGGAAGAAAATCGTTTAAGAACTTCCTGTTGAACAGCAGATTAACTGCGTCAGTCTCCACTTTCACGTTCAAGATTTACATTTTAATTTTATGTAACCAGCTCACACAGTGAACTGAATCATGCTGGGTTGATCAGAGAGTATATTTGATTCAAACGTTTTAGTTTTATGTTAAATTTTGGGCGCAGGTAAAGTACCCTTTTTATGCAAATCAAAAATACATGAAGACAACTAATGTTGCCCATATGATATTTATGATCATTATTTCTCCAATTTTTGTCTCATTTTAATTTTTTGCACCGCACACCTCATATATTATGAGTTTCTTTAATGCATTAGGAGAAAATTACCTTTTGATTTGGTTGAAATAACAATGTTTAACATTGAAAATGTAATTTTCTGGTTGTATTTTCTGAAAAAAAAAAAAAAACCCAAACAAACATAAAAAACAACGTTATGAAAATTCTGGGATGCTTAAAATCTATTATTTCATGTCGAAATCTAAACACAAAAATCACAAAATTGACTCTCTCTATCTATCTATCTATCTATCTATATATATATATATATATATATATATATATATATATATATATATATATATATATATATATATATATATACCTTGACAGAAATCAGTGCCAGGATCTGCAAAGCAAGTGAAGCAATTGGCAGGCTGAGGCATCGTGTACTGAATAACATAAGAACGTCAACCAAACTAAGAGTGTAAAAAGCGGTTGTTATTCCCAGTCTTCTATACGGATGAGAAACATGGACTTTGTATTGACAACGTATCAAATTTGGTTGAGCACTTCCTGGGGTCCTCGTTCAAGCCTCGTTGCACGATGGCAGGTAAAAATAAAAAGTACGAGGTCTGTTAGAAAAGTATCCGACCTTTTTATTTTTTGTAAAAACTATATGGATTTGAATCATGTGCGCTTGCATCAGTCAAGCTTGAACCTTCGTGCGCATGCGTGATTTTTTTCACGCCTGTCAGTTGTGTCATTCGCCTGTGGGCAGGCTTTGAGTGAGCACCGGTCCAGCCCCCTCGTCGGATTTTCATTGTAAAGAAATGGCTGAGCAACTGCCGCTTTCCAGCATCAAAATTTTTTCAGAAACTGTGTGAGACAGCCAGGTGGAAACCATTCGGAAGATTCAGATGGCTTTCGGTGACGATCCTATGGCCATCACACAGATTAAGGAGTGTTACAACCGGTTTAAAGACGGCGCACAATGACGGAGGGCGCGCCACGCTCCGAGCGGCCATCAACAGGCTGAAACGACCAGATCATTTCCAAAGTGAAGGCTGTGTTGATCCGGGACGTCGTCTGACTACCAGAGAAATTGCAGAAGAGGTGGACATCAGCACTTTTGTGGCACATTACACTGTTACAGGAGATTTTGTAATGAAAGACGCTCGGAGGAATTCGCGCATCGGGATGGAGCCGTTAATGGCGCAGAACAAAAAACACCTCCCTGTTGGAAACCATTCGGAAGATTCAGACGGCTTTCGGTGGCTTTTCTGTCGAGTGAGTCTCCGAGAAATTGTGTAACAGCTGGGCATGCCACATGTCCTGTGAGACTTCCAACACAGAGGTGTTTTTTGTTCTGCGCCATGAGCGGCTCTGTCCTGACGTGCAAATTCCTCCGCACGTCTTTCATTACAAAATCTCCTGTAACAGTGGAATGTGCCAAAAAAGTGCTGATGTCCACCTCTTCTGCAATTTCTCTGGTAGTCAGACGACGTCCCGGATCAACACAGCCTTCACTTTGGAAATGATCTGGTCATTTCAGCCTGTTGATGGCCGCTCGGAGCGCGGCGCGCCCTCCGCCATTGTGCGCCGTCTTTAAACCGGTTGTAACACTCCTTAATTTGTGTGATGGCCATAGGATCGTCACCGAAAGCCGTCTGAATCTTCCGAATGGTTTCCACCTGGCTGTCTCACACAGTTTCTGAAAAAATTTTGATGCAGGAAAGCGGCAGTCGCTCAGCCATTTCTTTACAATGAAAATCCGACGAGGGGGTTGGACCAGTGCTCACTCAAAGCCTGCCCACAGGCAAATGACGCAGCCGACAGGTGTGAAAAAAATCACTCATGCGCATGAAGGTTCAAACTTGACTGATGCAAGCGCACATGATTCAAATCCATATAGTTTTTGCAAAAAATAAAAAGGTCAGATACTTTTCTAACAGACCTCGTATAGAAACTACAAGCTTAGCTTTGGTTGAACTGACATACCATCAGGATGGATGATGATAGAATCCTCCAAATGGCTTCTTTACAGCAAACTCTGCTGTAAGAATTTGAAGAAGGCTGCAAAACCAGTTCAAGGACTGCACCAAGGCCAACATTACACTAACATTTCCCCGCAAAGTAGCTGGAGGACCGGTTTGGCTGGTCCAGTCTAACAAAACTCACATGTAACAACAACTTTGAAGCAACTAGATGCAAAAATATTGCTAAGGCCAGAGAGAGGAGGAAAGCAGCTGCAGCACCACCCACTGAACCCACTGAACCCAGTCTGACAGCATGTCGTGATTCAGCAGCACGAAATATACATTAATCTATTGGTTTGTCATATTGTCATGAAAAGTGCAAAATTTTCACCATGGGAGCACAAATTTATTCTAATTCATTCCATGATGGGTGCACGTAATTAAAAGTCCAGTTGGGGGGGGGGGGGGGGGGGGGGGTGATTATGGTTTGGGTTAGGGGTAGGAGTACGATTAGTTATAGTGAGTTAAAAAAAAAAACCTGTCATGAAAATGTGAATCATTTTGTGACGGGAGAACGAAAAAAAATAAGTGAAACTGGGCTGGCCCAGTTCACCTGCCATCACTGTGGAAGACCCTGCAGATCCAGAACTGCCGTTCTTAATATATATATATATATATATATATATATATATATATATATATATATATATCTCCAACACCATAAATTTTTAGTTGAGGCCAACATGTACTTCGCTGTCAAGGGGACCATCAGTGTGCAAAATATGAAAGAATTTGAACAAACTTTTCATTTTATTGATGAAAGTCTGTGCATTTCCCAATATGGTTTCCTTTAAATCTCCATTTTCAACTGTATTTTTCTCCATTAAAAAAATATACTTACTGGGTTTTGCATCTGAAGTCTTCATATATATATGGGGGGGAGGGGGGGTGATAATTCCAGATTGATTGTGTACGCACCTTTTTGTGTTACCTGGATCTATTCTAGCACTGCTATGGCATTGGTTTGTAAAAAGAAGCCGAAAAAACCCATATGGACGGGCCATATAAAGATTCTTTAGTCAACGAGATTAACAAAAAGTCATGAAAAATCTATATCTAGAAAAGTATTCATCCTAGAGACATTAAATTAGGCTCAAAATGTCCGCAAACCCCATGTTTATATTTGCATTTGTGTGTGTGTGTGTGTGTGTATATATATATATATATATATATATATATATATATATATATATATATATATATATATATATATATGTCTACAGGCAATACTTTCACCACAATTTGACAAAACCTGTTTTTGGGGCTTTACTAGTGAGAAATATCGCTTGACATTTCTATCTTGATACTGCTGTGTCTAAATTAACAGCTATGAAATTCTTTCCATACATTAAATCAGTGTAGAGGGCTGTTGTAGGAAAATTTAAGGTGACTTACAAACATTGTTTGTCTTTCATAAGTACCACTTTAAAGCTGTATAATATAACTGCTTACATTTATCTTCATCTAAATTTCAGGCACTGCTAGCCGTTTCCCTTGATTCAATCAATTTGTTCTTACTTTCAGGTGATTTTAACTGGTGATGGTATAGAAACTTAGATAGTACTAGTAGAATAGTGATAAAATAAGAAAGATGGCATTTAGACAGACCAGGACCAAAACACAAAGTAATATGTGGGACTGTGTATACGGAGTGTTCCACACTACCTCCTGGTGTTCTTCTCATTAAGAAGAACGTGATAGAGTGTTTGATCTATCTGATGCGAAAAGACAGGGCAGGAAAACAGCAGAGGACTGTGAAGGATGGGATAAACCTGATGGCATATACTACTTTGATTTCACACTGGGAGTATTGCAATGTCTGCACAATCCACTGCAAGAACCTGGTTCAAAAATTACAGAAGCTCTACAGTGAGTTCAAGAATAATGTGCAGCAAAGAGTAACTCGGCAGAATGAAGCATGGAAAGCAAGGATGAAGCAATACAATGATGATATGATGAAACTTTTTGACATCTGTGAAGATTCTGTTTGCCGAGCAAAACTAGAAGAAGAGTGTGGAGTAAAGATGACAGAGATGGAATGGGAATTTTTAGATGACATGAGGATGATATGTGATGTAAGATGATATGTGAAGACTTTGTTGATCGACAGTGGCAAAGGGCACGACAAAGAATCCAAGCCAGAGAGGAGCGAGTAGCAAGAATGACAGCAGCAAAGGAGAGAGATGAGGAAGCTTATAGAACTGTTAACTGGGAGGAGGTAAACATGAGTGCTGATGAGGATGATCCTTCCACATTGGAACACGAATCTGATGAAGATTACCACATTGAAGTGGACACAGAGCAGATGCAACACTCATTTAGAAGAACCTCTCACTCCTCAACCACTGAACCTGGCCCTTCTTGTGACAATATGCCACATCAGTATGCTCACCTCAGACAGGGAATACGGAAGGTCAGACCACAATTTTGCAGGGTTGTGGACAAGCTGAAGAGCAAGTTTCATTGTTCTTCCAATCAAGTTGTGGCTGCAGTCATTGAAGTTGGAAATGGTATGTTTGGCAGAGAATGGAAGTACCATAGTGAAGACGAAACTTGCATTGATCTTGATACAGCCCCTCATGTCAGAAATATCAGAGAATCTGGGAAAGCCATCTGTGCACTCACCCTTTCCTGCATTGTGTATGAAATTATGAGCTCAGACAATGCGGTTATCACATATCATTCTGACGGATCAAAGCATCAAGGTGCAGGAGGTTACTCTGTACAGGGCATAACCATTAATGGCAAGTACAGCGTCTTCCCCACATTACCCATTGCAAGTGAGAGCAGAGCAAACCTGGCAAAGCTGAAACTGACTGTTCTCAACATTCTTGCTGTCTGTGGTGAAGTGGATGCATCCGATATATTTGCAAAAATCACCTTCCAGGAAACTGATGCTACTTGTCACAACTTTGAGGTAGCTGAACAAGTAGCCCTGGAATTGGGCACAGAGCATGTGCCTATTCACCTGCTTTGCCACACCCACCCAGTGTTAATGTTCAATCGCAAGCTTGTGGAATTCTTTGGCAAAGTAGAGAAGGAAATAGGACCTGACAAAATATATTCAAATTTCCTTGTGAATGCCACTACTTCTCATGATTCTGTAACTGAACAGTTCATAGACTGCTCCACTAGACTTGTTGCACATGAGTTTTACCATAAGCCATGGAACAAAGCAACACAGTTTGAGTTGCACATCTCTCCATGGAAGAATTTTACTGTGTCCCTTAGGAAAGAACGCTTCAATAGGTTTGTGTACCTGTGTGCAGTAACCTTGCACCATGAAGCAGATGTGAAAGAATTTCTTGAGAAATATGACACGATTACCAACACTCTGGCTTGCATTGTCCAGGCGTTCCAGGATATAGAGTTCATAAATGTGTTCCTGGTTTGTGCTGCTGTCATTGGTGTGCATCTAATTGAGCCTTATCTGTCCCTGACTTACTTTGATCAGGTAGACTATGAGCAGCTTATTCCAACAATGCAGCAGTTATATCAAGACCTCACCCAGACCAGTCCTGACCAGCTTCTTGATCTCACAAAACCTGCCTTTAACTTTGTTGACCAGAGAAGATTTGATTCCTGCATGTGGGATAATGAAATCCTGACATCTCTCTCTGCACACATCACTGCAAACAAGGAAAATGTTTTGAAAATCCTCAGTCTCCTGTTACCAGTTTTAGCTGATGGGTTCTTCATTCAGAGAGGCAATGTCTTCGGCTTTGGAGATTTTGACCCTGGCAATGAGAAGTTAGTGACGAACTATGATCTTGCAATACTTAAACAAGCTCCAATCAACAACCTTGATGCAGAAAGATCTGTTGGTTCCATTAACTTTGAGTTAGACAGGAGAGGTTGCAGAGAGCTTTCTGCAGCAGGAGCTGCTCATTTAAAAGCCAAATCTGTGGATCTGATAGAGCTCCATCCAGCTGATGAGTTTAAGCAATTTGGGAAAAAAGCCAAAAGGGTTAACTCTTTAGTGGCTGAATGGTCAGCAGAACAGGCTAAACTTGAGGAGTCTGGGATCCAGGATTGAAGCCTCTCGTGTCTCTGTGGAAAAGAGAAAGCTCTCTGACCTGGAAAAACTAGTGGAACAAAGGGGACCTTTCTGTTATGTTTCGGACGCGGTCGGCGCACCGACCCAGCGTTTGAAAGGACCCAGCATAAAATAAGCAGAGCACGGTTCAAAGGATAACAGAATTTAATAAACATAACAGTGAGTGAAGTGCTAAACAACTAAAACGTTCGCGGTCTGGTGAGGTGGAAACACGGCGCGCTCTCAACAGCGCAAACGGTCCGGAGCCACAGCAGTTCGGACCCAGGGACCCCGCCGACACCCCCCAGGTGGCTGCGACAAACCAAGTCTGTGAAGAAAGAAAACATGGAGGTGAGTCCAACTCCACACAGAGAGACACAACTCAAAGGTGCACGCAATCAGCAAACACTTCCTGGCTTAAATCTATACATCAGCTTCTCACCCTGCAGGCACGGAACAACTCAGTTCAAATCTCCACTGCAGCAGAAGCTGATTAGACAATTAGCATAACGTGACAGCTCAATAACACAAGGTGTGAGGGACACCAAATCCACTGTCATTACTTCACAAAAGTCACCAAAACCAAATTACCTCAGGAAGTGTGCTGAAGAGCGTGAGACCTCACCCAATCCTCCTTCACAGACTGTGGCGTCAAACCTGGAGCGGTCTCTGCGTCCGTGATGGTGAGATTGTTCTCCTGACGTCGATCTCACACGTCTGCTCACAAGGTCGAGTCTCTGGCAATCACACACTGTGCATTCAAGGTTTAAATGCAGCAATCTCTGATTAAGACAAAATACACCACAGCTGTGAGTCCTGATGACCTGCATGTGAAAACAAGCCTCAGGTGTTCAGGGTGAGGTCCTAATGCTCAGCCACTCAGTCCTGAATACATACCACCTGGTGGGAGAAACAGAAAACAAAAACCAAACCAGCCAAACATCCCAGCCCACAACACCTTTCACTAGATCAAGGCAAGTGGATGATTTTCTAAAGCGGAAGCGTCTCTGAGACCAAGACAAGCAGAATCGTCTGTACCTGGAAGTAAGATATGCCAGGGATACCACATTGAGCCTCCCCAAGTCTAGTGACCTGTTCAGACTGAGGGAGAAATATCAGCCTCTGCCCACACAGAAATTGGCCAAGAATCTTAAGGTGTATTTGGAGAAATGCCAGTGTTACCTGGGCTGATTTTGAAGCAGCACTTGCGGTTATTGCAGAGGCTACATTGGAACTTTGATTGAATATGATATGTTCGTAGTCATGTATGATATTGAACTAGAAAACTCAGTTTTACATTGTTAATTAAATTATATATTTGATATGAATAATTTGACAATACATTTGCATGTACTTTTAAGTCTGTAAAATAGTTATATGTGGTACTATTGTTGTGAAAGTGTAGTGACACGGACCCACAACAGGGGGCGCAAATGAACGGACAATAGGAGAAGTTAAATCTGAACACTTTACTGTTGTGAATTCCACAACTACACACAGCAGATTATAGAATGAATACAAGGTCAATTAATAAAGGTGTCCTGTGGGCAGGCTCGACAATAGGAGACGTCCGTCTGGAGAAGAACCGGAACCACATGATTTCCTCCGCCACCGAACCAGTTCCCCAGGTGGCCACCGTCTCCGCGTGTCGGATCTGGTACTGCTGGCGAAGAGCACAAACAGTCAGGTGTGGGTGTGTGTGCACCCCGTAACAAGGATGGTGGAAATTCCACCTCCACCTCAAATCACACACTCATGCAGCTCCTGTTTAACCACTTATCTGGTTGGGGTGTGAGGCGAAGCCGTCGCTAATCACACCAAACGCCAATCCAGCAGATAAGGAAACACCACAGGAAAACGGCTGCAAAAAGAGCTCAGAGTATTTGTCAGTGTTAAATACAGCAGAGAATATTACCTCCTTGGAAGAACGATATCTTGGCGACGTGGTGGAGGTGTTGTCCTGCTTTTATGCGGGGTGAGGCGCAGATGATTGGTGACAGCTGTCATAGCCGATGAGTGACAGCTGTCAACCCGGCCGCTCTTGGAAGGTGGCAGCGCCCTCCTGTGCCTGAAGCCCGCACTTCAGACAGGGCGCCCTCTGGTGGTGGGCCAGCAGTACCTCCTCTTCTGGCGGCCCACACAACAACTATGACTTCATTGTTGATGATGTTGATGAAAATGATCACAAAAAATGTTTTTTCTAAAATAACTTGAAAAGGGTTCTAGAAAAGCATATAGTTACTATTAAAGTTTAATATAAATATATGATTTCCAGTTATTTTAAGTCAACTTGCAGGACTGTAGCTGCAACCGTTCACTGATATTTATCAAAATTAGCAAACGACTATTTCTCGATTCTTCTAAGTCTCTGTCCATATGGGTTTTTAAGCCCATGTGATCTATATTACGATATACCATTTTAATTGTTTTCATGTATATTTTCATTTTTTGTGCGTACATAGCAGATCTGGTGAAATATTAAATTAACACCCCCCCCCCCCCATGTGTGTGTGTGTGTGTGTGTGTGTGTGTGTAGAGAGAGAGAGCTATGTTCAAAATACTAGTGTATTTACAAAAGTGAGTAAAGCTTAAAATTGGAGGTTTTATTTCCATACACGCAAATGCATTGTGAACACTGCACATTCTGTTCCAAATCAAAGCACGAAGAAAAATTGATCACATTTGTTATACTTTACAGAAACTGAAGAAAAAATAATATTTAGCTGTTCAAAAAAAAAGAATCTGCATTTTTCTTTACAAACTCAAACATTTACTGTATCAACTGAAAAATTCTTGAAGATTGTTTTTTCTTGTGAATCACTGAACTAATATGTAGTTGTATACAGTGAGGAAAATAAGTATTTGAACACCCTGCGATTTTGTAAGTTATCCCACTTAGAAATCATGGAGGGGTCTGAAATTTTCATCTTAGGTGCATGTCCACTGTGAGAGATATAATCTAAAAAAAAAAATCCAAAAATCACAATGTATGATTTTTCAAATAATTTATTTGTATGTTACTGCTGCAAATATGTATTTCTACACCTGTGTCTTTTATACAGGTAACAAGTTCAAACAGGTGCAATTAATACAAGTAAAAAAATGCAGAGGGCTTCTTAAAGAAAAATTAACAGGTCTGTGTGAGCCAGACTTCTTGCTGGTTGGTAGGGGATCAAATACTTATTTGCAGCAGTAACATACAAATAAATTATTTTAAAAAAAAAATCATCCATTGTGATTTCCAGATTTTTTTTTTTTTTTTTTAAGATTATGTCTCTCACAGTGGACATGCACCTAAGATGAAAATTTCAGACCCCTCCATGATTTCTAAGTGGGAGAACTTACAAAATCGCAGGGTGTTAATACAAATACTTATTTTCCTCACTGTAAATACTGTTTCTGAGAACTGCCTCACATTTGTGTTGCATGGAGTCGACCAACTTTTGGCACCTGTGAACAAGTTTTCCATGATTGGACGACATTCGACATTTCCTCTGCATTTCTTGGTTTTACCCCAGAAACAGCATTTTTGATGTCACCCCACAAATTGTTGGTTGGATTAGTCCTGGGATTGGGATGGCCACTCCATAATGGTAATTTTGTTCATCTGGAACCAAGATGCTGCTCACTTGCTGGTGTGTTTGGGGTCATTGTCTTGTTGAAACATCCATTTCAAGGGCATTTCCTTTTCGGCTTAAGGCAGCATGAGCTCTTCAAGTATTTTGATGTATTTAAACTGATCCATGATCCCTGGTATGTGATGAATAGGCCCGACACCATAGTACTGTCAGAAACATCCACATATCATCATGCTTGCTCCACCAGGCTTCACTGTCTTCACAGTGGACTGTGGCTTTAATTCACTGTCTTTGGCCCCTCGGCCAAAAAGAACAATCTTGCGTTCATCAGTCCACAAAATATGACACTGTTTCTCTTTAGGCCAGTCAGTGTGTTGTTTGGCAAATTGTAATGTCTTCAGCACATGTTCTTTTTTCAACAGTGGGACATTGTGGGGGCTTCTTGCCCATAGTTTGGCTTCACGTAGGTGTCTTCTAATTGTTCCAATAATCACAAGTAGACCTTCTTTGATCACCCTGGAGCTGGTCATTGACTGAGTCTTTGCCATTCTGGCTGTTCTTTGTTCCATCTGCTTGGCGGTTTTTTATTTTATTTCACGTCTTTCTGGTTTTGGTTTCCATTTTAAAGCATTTGGTGAGCAGTCTATCATGTTCTGCACTTCTTTTTATGTTTCCCCCTCTCCAATCAACTTTTTGTTATCAAAGTACACTTCTTCTGAACAATGTCTGGAACGACCCATTTTACACAGATTTTCAAAGAGAAATACATGATTCAAAGAGAAATGCATGACAAATTCAATAAGTTTTTCTTCGTGTTTTGATTTGGAATTGAATGTGCAGTGTTCCCAATGGACAAGGATTTTGAGCTTTTGACACTTTTAAGACACTGTTGTGCCTTGTGCACTTTGTTTACTTTAGTGTTAGGAAATGTCTATCTTCTGCATGTGCACTCCACCTCTTCACTGCGGGATAGTGAGAAACATCCTTTCAATTCCTTTGTATGTCTGGTACATGTGAAGAAATGGACAAAAGCTGACTTTGACTTTTTTTTTTTTACACACCGCATTATTTTGAACACAACTGTATATTATATGTGTAACTGTATAGAAAGTAATTGAAATAAGGGTCATTCCATGTCAATTCAATGAATATTTGAGGGGCCTCACGCACTTTGTCTCAGATTTTCTTTAAATTTTAATCAAATATTTCCAGACTGTTCAGAACAACAAATCTGAAGTTTGAGGCCTGTAGGCCAAGTAGTTTCTGAGATGATGAGCAATGCAGTGAATGGGGTACTGCATGTCTGGACATGTTCAAATCCAGTGGTGGGCACAGATAACCAAAAAATTAACTTTGATAACAGATAATCAGATAACTGAAAAGTTATCTTTGATAAAGATAAAACACCCAAAAATGTATCGGAAGTTACAGATAATCAGTAAATTCCAATATTGTCTCTGGTACATTTGCAACTACTAATAAACTGAATTTAAGTTTTAACACCACAATAGCTTCTAGTAAAATTAAAAGTAACAACAGAGCCTAACAATGAGACCACACTTTTGTCTTTGAACATCCTGCCCCTACTGGAAGGTCTTGTTTATTACACAGCTTCCAGCACAGAGGCACCTTGAGAGAAGCCATAAAGCCAGCTCTCTATCAATCATAATGCTCCGGTCAGGCGGAGGTCTTGGAAAATAAAGTCATGCTGACTTATGGTTTTGATTTGTAAATAACATTAATGGGTGATTCTTAGATTACGGGCACTTATTATGTCCTTTGATCATATTGTATGAAAAACAGAAAAAAGGGGAAATTTCACACTTTTATAGTTATCTTTACAATGAAAGTGTGTTAAGAAATTTGTTCTAGTAGTCTATGATGAATTTTTCACCTTTTTTCAGCATCATTATATGCAAATATTGCCGTTTTGTGCTTGTCCCACACCCAGACTTTTGATCTTCAATGATAAAAATGAATGGTAAAGAAACGTTTTTTCTAATGTGTTAAAATATCTCCGAATAAAATATCAGTAAAATAATCTAAACATAATTGGGGTATTCAATGTCATACAACTGTTGTGATTTTTTTAAACAAAATGTAGTTGTCCCACACTAATGCCGTAATTTCCACCACAACACTATAATGTCCCTTTAAACAGTTTGTATGAAAGATTGTTCGGGTAGTTTCTATGGAGATAAACAGTGACATCAGAGCACATGTATATAGCGCCAAATCACAACAAACAGTTGCCCCAAGGCGCTTTATGTTGTAAGGCAATGGTGTGGTGGAAATTACATTTACAAGGCCAATAGTGCCCGTAGTTAAAGAATCACCCTAATACAGATAGAATAACTCCATTAACGTCAATTATGTCATTTGTACAAAGTTAAAATATAACATATATCTTTTAATGTTGAATAACGCACTAATTCTGAGGTTTTGTAACAAACATGGACAGATTGCAAAGGATTCTGGGTAAAAGTGCCTCTGCTAAACACTGATTGGTTCAGTCATTCATTATGTAACCCAACATGTTAATGTGACATCTGTCGTGTGTTGATGTTTACAGATAAATGTGCTTTTGTAAAATATTCCATTTTTTATTTGTAAAAACTGGCATTTGAAGTGTCATCGCGAAATGTTTTGCATGTGGAGAGAATGTGCGCACATTTTATTAGTGCCGTGTGCACGTTTGATGATGTTGTAAAACGTGCTTTACACTGTGCGAGTTTTGGCCCTTTTTCAGATGATTTTTCATTCGTGCAGGAATTTTGGACCGAGTTTCAGGTTAATCGTGCGTCCTGCATCGTTTAGTCTACATGGAGTAACAAGCTGCATTTAACATCTGACGACCACCTCCTGATCGCCGATCGTATGGTCAAATGAAAATCAAACCTGTTTGATATTATTCTGGTTGGCCGTCGTGAGGTTATCCTGCTGCTGAGGGGCTACAAGCATCCAACCGCTCGACTGTGCCTGTGCAAACACCACAGAGCTGTTGTGTAATTTTTGTTGTTGTTGTTGTTGTTTTGTTTTGTTTTTAAACTTTTGTAAAAAAAAAAAAAAAAGCCATTTGCAAAGCCAAAAAGTTGATTTGACAACCATCTGAAACCGGGGTCAAAATAGAACACTGCCATCTACTGGTGCCTAGACGCTTAGTACTTAGGGCGAATACTGCCATGAACACTAATGGCCAGTAGATGGCAGTAGAGGCCTGAAAAACTTGCCAAAACAAAATCCCAGATAATCCGTGTCTGCTACATTTAAGATGCGTGGAATTTAACAAACGCAAATACAATAACATCTATAAACCCAGAGAATATATTCACTCAGAGAGTTTTAGGCACTAGAGTTTAATGCTCTTGTCCGTGGAGCCTGAACAGAGTGTCTGAAATGCATTTGTCCTGTCGTGAACGTACTGAGATTACCCTATCATACCCATAATGCACCTGGACACAGCATGTCCACACTAAAACCTTAAAAATAAGCGCATTACTTTAAAACTAAAACATATATGTGATATTTTCACTTTATAAAAGTTCAGACATGACAGTAAATTTAAATAACTTGTTCAAAAGTAGTTTGGTTAAAATTTGAACCATAAGTTAAAAATGTATGCCTCTGGATGACTTGGGTGATATTGCCAGCATATCAGTATGGGAATGATTTTTTTTTTTTTTGTAAGACCAGTTCTCTTTTGTCTGTAGAGGAGAGAGTGGTTTCTTCTGGAAACTGCTCTCTTCTGATTGCGAAGGGTAGAACTATACATCTGTTAGTAAACTTTTAACAGGTAGGTACTCAACTGATTTTAAATTTTAAAAATGTTTGTCACTGTTCATCTTTGTTTACTATGTTATCGGTCTAAAAGTTATCAGACAAAAATGTATCGGAAGATAATTTGTCCGATAATGGTTTTTAAAGTTATCTAAAAAGATAATCTGATAATGAAAACATTATCTTTGATAATTATCGGATTATCGGAACTGTGCCCACCACTGTTCAAAGCTGCTGCTCAGCCTGGTTGGAGTAAGAATGGCTGCACATCTTCCTCCCTGTTCTTTTTGGTCTGATTAAAAGTGAATGTCATCACACTTCTTTCTGCAGGTGAATATTTTGATGATCTACATTTCAAATTTCTTTAAACAGACCAATAAATGCTGAATGCAGTTTTTCTATTGGTATTGATCAGTCTTGTCAGAGTCATGTAATGCTTTGGAATAACACTTTTCAATTTCATGGTTTCTTGTAGGAAACAAGGGGTCAAGCCCATCACAGGCTTAGATGATGCAACAAGAGAACTTCTGCTTTGTATAACAGACACATCACACAACATCACACTCATCATGCAGGTGGATATAAGCCTAGTAACCGTGGAAACCTTGGGGAATCCCCCGGGCAGATCTATGTGCAAGCATTTTGGGGTGTACCATGAATGATATGAATGCAGTGTGTGCAAACAATTAAAATGAAATGGTAATTTCAGCACTAGAAATACATTCGCGAGTGCACAAATTAGCCATAATTGGATGCTTAAATTAACCAGGAAGGAGTTTCATAAAGAAGGCCATATTTATAACACATAAAGTATACTCAACAAAAATATAAACGCAACACTTTTGGTTTTGCTCCCATTTTGTATGAGATTAACTCAACGATCTAAAACTTTTTCCACATACACAATATCACCATTTCCCTCAAATACTGTGCACAAACTAGTCTAAATCTGTGATATTGAGCACTTCTCCTTTGCTGAGATAATCCATCCCACCTCACAGGTGTGCCATATCAAGATGCTGATTAGACACCATGATTAGTGCACAGGTGCCTTAGACTGTCCACAATAAAAGGCCACTCTGAAGGTGCAGTTTTGTTTTATTGGGGGGGATACCAGTCAGTATCTGGTGTGACCACCATTTGCCTCATGCAGTGCAACACATCTCCTTCGCATCATCCGTGAAGAGAACACCTCTCCAACGTGCCAAACGGCAGCAAATGTGAGCATTTGCCCACTCAAATCGGTTACAACGACGAACTGGAGTCAGGTCGAGACCCCGATGAGGACGACGAGCATGCAGATGAGCTTCCCTGAGGACAGTTTCTGACAGTTGTGCAGAAATTCTTTGGTTATGCAAACCGATTGTTCCAGTAGCTGTCCGAGTGGATGGTCTCAGATGATCTTGGAGGTGAACATGCTGGATGTGGAGGTCCTGGGCTGGTGTAGTTACACGTGGTCTGCGGTTGTGAGGCTGGTTGGATGTACTGCCAAATTCTCTGAAACGCCTTTGGAGACGGCTTATGGTAGAGAAATGAACATTCAATACACGAGCAACAGTTCTGGTTGACATTCCTGCTGTCAGCATGCCAATTGCACGCTCCCTCAAATCTTGTGACATCTGTGGCATTGTGCTGTGTGATAAAACTGCACCTTTCAGAGTGGCCTTTTATTGTGGGCAGTCTAAGGCACACCTGTGCACTAATCATGGTGTCTAATCAGCATCTTGATATGGCACACCTGTGAGGTGGGATGGATTATCTCAGCAAAGGAGAAGTGCTCAATATCACAGATTTAGACTAGTTTGTGCACAGTATTTGAGGGAAATGGTAATATTGTATATGTGGAAAAAGTTTTAGATCTTTGAGTTCATCTCATACGAAATGGGAGCAAAACCAAAAGTGTTGCGTTTATATTTTTGTTGAGTGTAGATACCAATATCTTCAAAATGGAATTGGTTTGAAGAGTTTTATTTACTGCCCACATGAGCTTTTCTTCTAATAAAATTTGACCACAAAATGCTTTTTTAAGATTTCAGAGGTTTCTCCCACAATAACTATTTACCACAGATATGCCAAATTAACATATTTCATAGCCAGAAAGTGAAGTTTGCACTTTAACGTCCTGTTTATTGTAATAAATAGTTTTTTTATTAACAAACAGACATGTATATTTTACCTGTGCATAATAAAATATATAAATTAAAAGAAAAAAGTTTTATTAAGTGTTCTTACCTTAGAAACAGACGAATGCGGTTAATGGAGGTGGAGGCGGAGAAGGGAGGGAGGGAGGTTTGCGCACACTGTAAACATAAACTAAACTTAAACTGTAGATCCTTAAAAGAATCATACAGACGTAACTTTAATTGTAAACTTGCAGAGCTTTGGACCCGGAAACAGATTTATCACGTGATGCGTTACGTCAGAGTTTAACAACCGGATAGCTGGCATTAAGGAGCCAAATGGAGAGGCTTCTTTGAGTGTAATGGTATGCTTCAGTGTCTCAAACATGGATGCTCGCAATTTTCAATTTAATATTTTCCATAGTCTGAGCATACATAAACTTCGCAGTTTAGTGTCAATGTCTGTTGTCTGACTATAGTCGAAGTCTGGGTGTCCATGACAACTGCCACAGAAAGTTTCAGGCCTCGAAGTCTATTATTTGCTGAGATATTGTACATAACATCACTCCAGAAATGACGGCCATAGGTTTTGCCTAAAAAGCGGCAGACCCCATGCACACGAAATTGGCCATATCTCAGAAACTACTACTCAGATTGTTGTTCTGAATAGTCTGGGAATATTTGATTAAAATTTGAAGAAATAAGAGACAAAGTGCGTGAGGCCCTCATTGAATTGACATGGAGTGACCCATAAACAATAACAATCTTGAAGATAAAAAATCCAGTTCTGTAAATGATATATTACTGTTACACTCTTACTCTGAATGTGCAAAGGTTTTAGGCACAGTAAGTGGCAAAGTTGAAAAAAATTGACACATTTGTTAATTTTAAAATGTAATTGAAGGCACTGAAATCTGTTTGTCCTCCAGTGAGACACTCCCTGAAATATTTTCTCACCATGACATCTGGAATCCCAAACATCCCAGAGTTTATGGCTGTTGCACTGGTTGATGATCTTCAGTTGGGATACTGTGACAGCAACATAAAGAGGGCCAAGCCCAGACAGGAGGGCTTTGTGAAAGCATTCTTAAAAGATCATCCAGAGGACCTGGAGTGGTACACTGGGAGGTGTTTTATACAGCACAATAGCTGCAGATTCATTCTGGTCAGTTTAATGCAGCGCTTCAACCAAACTGAAGGTATGTTCATTTGTCCTGCTTTTTTATAGTGCTGCTTTGAGGCCAGAAGGGAGAACATAAAAATGCATGTTGTTAATGCGTACAGTGCATCTGGAAAGTATTCACCATTTTTTTTTCCATATTTCTGTTTAAGTCACAACCTTATTCCAAAATGGAGTAAATTAATTTGTTCCCTCAAAAGTCTTCTCACAACACCCCATAATGATAACATGAAAAAAGTTTTTTTTTTTTTTTGGTGTATATGTGTATTTATCTTCCCCAGGTGCTGTTCATACTGTGTGCTGTGTGTGAGTTTCCTTTTCCAGGTGAGCTTTTACAGATGGCACTGGCTGATTGGCCCAGCAATGAAGGCTCCAGCTTTAAGACGAGGAGGGCTGAACCCAACATCAAACACTCCACCTTCTTCCTTCTCCCAACTGATGTTGTGTGGGTGTCTGAGGACATTTATCTTTTTGTTTCTTTTTTCACTTTTGGAAAGCAGTCCAAATTCTTTTTCAGTAGTGGTGAGAAGCCATTTTATGTTGATCACGTTTTATTCTGTTTCTTCCCTTTGAGTTTTAGGTAAGATGGCTCTTTTTTGTTTGTTTGTTTTGTTTTATTTTGATAACTAGCTAAGAGCAGGTGCTTGAAAGATGTTTTTTTTTTGTTATTTTGGCCTTTGTCTCACTCTGAAGTCGATTAAATGTGTGATATTTTGGACAGCAATTCAATTTAATTTAATTTCAATTTAATTAGCTTATAATGCGCCAAATCTCAAGGCGCCTTACACAAAACAATTCAACATCAAATTTAAATACGAGGTCTGTGAGAAAAGTATCCGACCTTATTATTTTTTTTAAAAAACCATATGGATTTGAATCACGTGTGATTACATCAGCCAAGCTTGAACCCTCGTGGGCATGGGAGAGTTTTTTCACGCCTGTCGGTGACGTCATTCGCCTGTGAGCACGCCTTGTGTAAGGAGTGGTACAGCCCCCTCGTCGGAATTCCTTTGTCTGACAAGTTGCTGAGAGACTGGCGCTGTGCTTGATCAAAATTTTTTCAAAAACTGTGATGCACATCCAAGTGGACACCATTCGAGAAATTCAGCTGGTTTTCGGTGAAAATTTTAACAGCTGATGAGAGATTTTGGATTGTTTCTATCGCTGTAAGGACTTCCCACGGAGCAGGACGTCGCGCAGCACTGCGAGGCGACGTCGTCATCCTGTTTCAAGCTGAAAACCTCCAAATTTAAGCCTCTGTTGACCCAGGACGTCGTGAGAGAACAGAAAACTTTCAGAAGAGGTCAGTATCAGCAGTTTATCCGGACATTCCACTGTTAAAGGAGATTTTTTTAATGAAAGACGTGCGGACGGATTGGCGCGTCGGCTCGCAGCCAGTGCGGCGCGCCTGACACAGGAAAAACACCTCCGTTGGAAGCCTTAAGGACAAGTTGGAACATGCCCTGCTGTTAAACAATTTCTCAGATACTCACTCAACTGAAAGCCACCAAAAGCCGCCTGGATTTTACAAATGGTTATCAACACGGAGGTGTTTGTCCTGTGGCGGGTGCACCGCGCCAGCTGCGAGCCGACGCGCCAGTCTGTCCGCACGTCTTTCATTAAAAAAATCTCCTTTAACAGTGGAATGTCCGGATAAACTGCTGATTCCGACCTCTTCTGAAAGTTCTCTGTTCTCTCACGACATCCTGGGTCAACAGAGGCTTAAATTTGGAGGTTTTCAGCTTGAAACAGGATGACGACGTCGCCTCGGAGTGCTGCGCGACGTCCCGCTCCGTGGGAAGTCCTTACAGCGATAGAAGCAATCCAAAATCTCTCATCAGCCATTAAAATTTTCATCGAAAACCAGCTGAATTTCTCGAATGGTGTCCACTCGGATGTGCCTCACAGTTTTTGAAAAAATTTTGATCAAGCACAGCGCCAGTCTCTCAGCAACTTCTCAGACAATGAAAATCCGCCGAGGGGGCTGGACCACTCCTCCCACAAGGTGTGCTCACAGGCGAATGACGTCACCGACAGGCGTGAAAAAACTCACGCATGCGCACAAGGGTTCAAGCTTGGCTGATGTAATCACACGTGATTCAAATCCATATAGTTTTTAAAAAATAAAACTGTCGGTTTCTTTACTCGCAGACCTCGTAAATAATTAAAATGAATAAAAAAATACAAATACATAATTAAAAACAGAAGTAAAAGAATAAAAGAGATAAAAAAAACTTCATAAGAAAGAGAATAAAAATGGGTTTTCAGTCTTGACTTAAAAATGTCCACAGACTCTGACTGCCTCACGGTCACAGGAAGACTGTTCCACAGGGTGGGTGCACGCTGAGAAAAGGCTCTCTGACCTCCTGACTTCTTCACCCTGGGAACACAGAGAAGTCCCGCCTCCTGTGACCGCCAAGCCCGGGCCAGCACGTAAAGTTCCACCAGATCAGCCAGATAAGATGGTGCCAGTCCATAAACAACTTTATAAGTCAATGACAAAACCTTAAAATCTGGTCTCAAAAGAGACAGGGAGCCAGTGCAAGGATGCCAAAATGGGTGTGATATGTTCAGACCTTCTGCCATGTGTCAAAAGTCTGACGGCAGCGTTCTGAACCAGCTGAAGACCCCTAATGGTGGACTGCGGTAACCCTGAAAATAGAACATTACAATAATCTAGTATAGAAGAAACAAAAGCATGAATCAGGGTCTCAGCATCAGCCATAGACAGGATGGGGCGGATCCTCACTATATTTTGCAGGTAGAAAAAAGCAGTCCTAGTAACATCCCTGATGTGGAGGTCAAAGGACAATGTGGGCAGCAGCAATGGAGGTTTTTCTTTTCCCAATTCTTTCCTTGTGTGTGCTTTTATGTGTGTTCATGTACCGGACCGGCTTGTGTGTTGTTGTTTGTTAAGTGTGTCATGAGGCCGGTCAAGGTTTGCTCAGCCCTGCTCGTGACCTAGGGCAGGGATATAAATCTGGAGCTGGGTCCTCGGGTGCCGTAAAAGGCGACCTCTGCTCCTAACTGGCAAATAGGATGGGTAAAAATGCAGTTAACACATTTCATTGTGCAGGGAACATGCATATGACAATAAACTTCTTTTGAATCCTTTGAAATGAAGCGATATTTGGTGACGCTTTGAAATGATTGACGCGTAGTGAACACATCAGCTAGTAGCTTATGTAGTTGCGGTGCTCTGATCACTTCCTCTGTCTTTTATAATGAAATAAAGCTGAATTTATGTTGAAATGATTGTTGCACAAAAGCTTCAGATATCTGACAGTGAGATAGATGATGACTGGAGTGCAGTTTGAAGGAGAAACGAGGTGATAATCCGTGACCCGCGGCTAATGACTGCGAATGAATGCATAATGAAGGAAGGGCGGACCGATTTTTAGGTGGAACCATTCAGTCAGTGACGGGGCAAACTCCAGATGGGCTGCTATGTGCCTTTTATTAAGGAGTGGCTTCTGTCTGGCCACTCTACCATACAGGCCTGATTGGCGGATTGCTGCAGTGATTGTTGTCCTTCTGGAAGGTTCTTCTCTCTCCACAGAGGACTTCTGGAGCTCTGACAGAGTGACCATCGGGTTCTTGGTCACCTCCCTGACTCCAATTAAACTGTAGAAACATCTCAAGGATGATCAGTGGAAACAGGATGAACCTGAGCTCAATTAACCTGAGGGAGTCCCTCAATTTCTCTGAGGGAGTCTTCCCAAGGGATTAGTTCTGTCTAATCGAAACTAATTTTGAGCTTCGTGGCAAAGGCATTGAATACTTATGTGCGTGTGATTTCTTAGTTTGTTTTTTATAAATTTGCAAAATGTGGAAAAATTGAAGTGCTGTGAATACCTTTTGGATGCACTGTATGTCAGAATGTTTGTACGTCACTCTTTCTTGACCTCTTGATAATTGAACAGAATTAGTCAGATTTTCACCAACTTTCAACATAACATCCCAAATGTGTGTATCACAGACAAGTTCAAATTTTAACATGACAGGTTTCACCTCAAAAGGCAGCACGTGGGTCTTGTTGGGATCGCACCATAACTTTTCATCGTTAGTGCAAATTAGTGACTAACTCAAAACACTGCTTTGAAACATTTTGAAACACTTCTTTTTTCAAACACTATTCCAGAATCTGTATGAAAAGGAAGATTTTACAATGTGGTCCAAAATACAGCAGAGCAGAAAAAAAAAGAATAGATGGCATGTGTGATTGGGGAAAATGCTCAAACTTTTTGTTGGACCTGCAAATTGATAACTCAAAATGCTGCTAAAAATATTTCAAAATCTTTGAAACGCACATGTTTTACTGTAAACATTGTTCATTAGTCTACCTAAAAAGTAAAAGGTGATGTGCTGTGCTGACACTTTATGAACACTTGAACACAACAATACATGAAGGTGTAATTCATGAAAATCATTTTAAAACAATGAAAATAAATTTCAAAAAATAAGATGACATGCAGTGTAGCAGCACCATCCTCTGAGAACTACAATGGAAACACCGGGGTGCTCAAATCTGGTTTTTGTTATCTATATATTATAATAGCCAAGTGGCCTCTGTGTGTGTGCGAGCGCATGTGTATGGCTTCAATCATGCAAAAACTGAGGAGAAGGGACATTTGCTGTTTGGTATGCTTATGAATTTTAGGCCAAGGATGAATGCTGCAAAAACAGAAAGTTGATAGATTTTATGATTTTTTTTTAATGATGAAAACTTTTTATTTGATAAGCATTCAACCCCCCAAATGAAATAGAATTACATATATACATACATACACATATTCAACAAAAAAACATTTCAACAAGGGATGACACTAATCAAAAAGGTATAGGCTGAAGCTCAAGCTTATTATGCCTAACCAAAACAAATTCAACAAGGTAATATGAAATATAAGAGCAAAAAAGAAAAAAATCTGAAGCATTTTAGAAAAAATAATATATAAATAAATACAATTTCATAATAATAATACAACCAAAAGTTACATTAATTATATTATCATTCTTCATACTTGATTTATATATTTACCTCCGCCAAGGAGGTTATGTTTTCGGTCGAGTTTGTTTGTTTGTTTGTCTGTCTGTCTGTTTGTCAGCAGGATAACTCAAAATGTTTTCAATGGATTTTGATGAAATTTTGTGGAGTGGTTGGAAATGACAAGAGGAACAAGTGATTAAATTTTAGTGGTGATCCGGATCACGATCCGGATTCAGGAATTTTTTAAAGGATTCTTCACCATTGCGGGATAGGGGGAATTTTGACATTGTAGTTTCTAACTCCACAAAAACAAGGCAGAAAGGCTTGAAAAAAATTAGGGTGTAACATAGTCAAATGTTCTATCAAACAACAAAGTTTGGTGATGATCGGATCCAGATTTCGGATCTGGTGATCCAGAATATGCAAAAATATAGGGAAAATAGAAAATGTGTCAGTGTGAGGTGATAAATGAAGCTAGAGATGCACAACTAACACCAAATTGTAGCTGAATCTGTACTGATTCAGAAAGGAGTCATCAGATTTGATCTAGCTTCAAATGTTATGGAGCTAGATCCAGAAGAAAACCGCCATTACCGAAAAATTGTTTTTATACAATAACTTTTGAACTAATAAAGACATAAAAGTGATCCCAAGTTCTAGTGGTATGTTTTCATGGTAAAGGATGTCAAATATAAAGGAAAGAAAAGTATGTATCATAGTTTTGGTTGTAACACTGAATTATTGAATAGATCACTGTGCCAAGGAGGGAATCTCTTTAGGGTCAGTGACCCTATGGCCTTGTTTAGAGAAGTGTTTCATAAATGTTAAACAATTCATATATTTGCAGTTTAGTTGAATAATAAATTGAATTTTGTCTCATTTGTTTTTGTCTATAAGCACATGCAATATCAATATCAGTGCTCAGATGACAGTAGCTTCTGGGAAAGGTGCAAGTTGCAATAAACTGTGATGCCAAGCGCTAAGGATACATGCTATACAGTCACAGCAGATGAAATGTTTTTTACTACTGAGCAAACATCATTGTTAGACTTTTTTAGGTTCAGTGATTCCACGGCGTGTAGATGTTATGGCGTCAGTGACCCCATGGCCTTGGCGGAGGTTTGCACTCTGAGTGCTTCTAGTTCTGTAATATTTTAGTTTTAAACATGTTTTTAAATAATGAAAATGAAGTACACCTTTTTAATTCATTGTCACAGCTATTCCATAAAATAACACCTCTTACAGAAACACATCTTTGCTTTATATTTGTTCGTTTCTTATATTTTTTTGTAAATACTTGTTCCCTTCAAATCATATCGACTCTCTCTGATTTCAAACAGCTTCTGAATATTGTGGCAAAGTAAATTATTGCGTACTTTATACATTATCTGTGCCATTTTATATTCCACTAAATCATAAAATTTGAGGGCATTACTGTCAGTAAACAAAGCGTTTGTTGATTCCCTGTAATTTGATCCATTAATAATTCTTACAGCTTTTTTTGCATCCTAAAAATAGGAAGAGTGTTAGTTTTATATGTATTACCCCATATCTCTAGACAATAAGTAATATATGGAAGTAGTAATGAAAAATAAAGTATGTATAGTGACTTTTTGTTAAGGACATCCTTTACTTTATAAAGTATAGCAATAGTTTTTGACATTTTAGATTTTACATTATTTATATGAAGTTTCCAACAAAGCTTATGATCGATTGTCACTCCAAGAAACTTATTTTCATACACTCGTTCAGTTTCAATATTATTAACCCTGATTGCAACGGGTTTTTAATTTGTTGAGTGGCAAAAACAATAAACTTTGTTTTGTTCAAATTCAGAGATAACTTATTAATGTCAACCAGTTTTTTAATATATTTAATTCCTTTTCCGCTGTAGTCAGAAGCTGTTCTAGGTTTTTTCCAGAACAGTAAAGAGTGGTGTCATCAGCAAATAAAACACACTTTAATAGTTTGGAAACATTACACATATCGATATATAATATGAATAATTTCAGACCCAACACAGACCCTTGAGGGACCCCACAAGTTACCTTCAACTGATTTGATTTTACATTATTTAGTTGCACATATTGATATCTGTCATCTAAATAACATTTCATCCATGTGTATGCTAACCCTCTTATACCATATCTCTCATTTATTCATCAATATATTATGATCAGTAGTATCAAATGCCTTTTTTAAATTTATAAAAACACCAACAGTATATTCCTTATTATCCATTGCAGTAGAAATGCCTTCCACAAATTCCGTCACTGCCATTGAAGTGGACCTTTTTGCTCTAAAGCCATACTGGTTATCACTTAAAAATTATGTTTATCAATATATTTATCAAGTCTATGAACAAATAGTTTTTCTAAAATTTTTGAGAATTGTGGAAGTAATGATATAGGTCTATAATTGGTCAATTTGTATATGTATTTCCCCATTTTTATGAATGGGGATAACTTTTGCTATTTTCATTTTTGAAGGAAAAATACCAGTTCGAAAAGACAAATTGCAAATGTATGTGAATGGTTGCACTATATACTGTATAATACTTTTAACTAATAACATGTCAAAATCAAAACAATCTGTAGACTTTTTAATTCTTAAACGTTTTCACAATGTCAAGTATTTCTGTATCATATACAACATTAACATGGAGGAAGAGTTTTTTTTATAATATGTTTATCTCTTTCATAATTAATTCTTGACTCAGGAAATTCTTTTGCAATGTTATAACCAACATGTACAAAAAAACTCATTAAATTCATTTACTATTTCTTTATTATCAATCTTAATATCTTTATCTGCTATAAGATACTCTGGATACTCATTCCTACTCCTTTTGAAACCCTTTCTAATTATACTGTTTAATACTTTCATGTTTGTTGTGTGTTACTCCTGTTCTGCTCCAATAATGTATGATAATATTCTTTCTTACTCATTCTTATAATATTAACTAATTTATTTTTATTTAACTTATATTTTGTTTCAGCATCTTTTGTCCTATATTTTATGAATCTCTTATATAAATTGTTTTTTGTTTTTATACATGCATCCTCTATTCCCTTTGTAATCCATGGTTTATTTAAACTGGCGCTTTCTAGTAATTTTCACTAAGGGACAATGTTTCTCATTTAATGAAATTAAAGTTGACAAAAATGCATTATATGCATTATTAGGGTTTTCATTAACAAAAACCTCAGTCCAGTCTTGTTCCCCAAGTTCCACCTTGAAGGCAGCCATAGCTCCCGATGTTCTATTTCTTATCATTTTAAATGTAGAAGTCTTTAATTTAGTTTGAGTCCCAAATAATTTTGAAAAAAATGCAAAAACAGGAAGATGATCACTTATATCATTTATGAGAAGTCCACCAACTATTTCAGAGTGAATTTTATTTGTTATATAACAAATCTATCTCACCAAACTGAGATAGATTTCACTGATTAACTGATTCCACCTGCTCAAAGTGATGTTAATCAGTGAAATCACCTGCTAGAGTGGGTGGTTGCACAGAAAGCCTGCACCCTCTTGGCCCTTTTTGGAACCAGTTTGAGACCTCTGCAATAAACAATGGACATGGTGCTGCAATGCACCATGGGAGTTTGGGGTTTTAAATGTTGTTACTGTGGTTCATGTTAGTTTTTAATAGTGTTGTTAGTGTTATTGATTTATTGTGTTTTTGTCGTTCAGTTGGTTTAGTCAGTTTCGATAAATGTTATGTTGTTGTCATCATGGATGAGTTAAGTGTCATGTTGGCACCATGAGTGAAAGGTGTAGTATTTTTAATGTCTGTTTATGAAATTAAAGGTACCTGTGTACAGCAGAATGCAGAAAAGACAAACAGCTGTGCATGTGTGTAATTTTAATCATGCACAAACTGGGGAGAGCTGATATTTGCTGTTTTGGGTAAAGGATGAACTGCACCAGTGTTGATAGGATTAATATTTTTAGAGGCGCTACATTTATTAGCTAACAACACTGAACAATGGACACTGACAAAGTGTGAACGTGCAATTTTATTTAGTAAGTTCAATATACGTACGTAATATAATTGTAAATACTTTAAAAATATATGGATGACAAGAAAAGTACACCAGTTTCTGGGTTTTGTCAAACAACCTTATTTCAGTAGGAAATCCATGCAAGCTTTTGTACATGTGGCCCCCGGTACTTTACAAAACAGCACATTTGTAACATAAAATCTCTCATCAGTCCCAGCTAGATGTCTTGTGTCTTCAATAAATCCATAAATGTTTGAATAAAATCCTTCAGTAATGCAAACTAGGCAGTCCATGTCAGAATAGTGTCCACTTATTCTGTTGGGGGGGGGGGGGGGGGGGGGGGTCTTTTTAAAGTTGTGAGCTCACTTTTTCATGTTGCTGTGACTCTTTGGAGTGGAGTTGGAGAAATTTATTTCATAAATATTGCATTCATTCAGATGCCTGCACAGCTCTGTGCTGGACAGACAGGACAACATTCTGATCTGTGAGTGTGTGATGGACTTTCACTGAACTAGGAACCACAGTGGGTTCAGATCCTGTGTTCGGACATGAGGTCAGTTTAGGTCCAGACTCTGCTTCACTGCTCTTCCTATTTCTTTCAGGTGTCCACACTTACCAGAGGCTGAACGGCTGTGAATGGGACGATGAGACCGGAGAGGTCAAAGGTTTTCTTCAGTACGGTTATGATGGAGAAGACGTCTTTGTAATGGACCCCACCAAACTGATATAGGACACTGACGAAGGCACACTGCAGTTCAATAATATTTCTATGCACATGTATGTCCTGAAAAGCTGAAGAAGTATGTGGCGTATGGAAAGAGCTATCTGCAGAGAACAGGTGTGATCACATGACCGCATTGATTCTCAATCACCCAAACATGGGCAGAATATGCAAACTCCACACTGAAAGGCCACAGGTGGGATTCGATCCCATGACCTTCTTGCTGTGAGGCAACAGTGCTAACCACGAAGCCACCGTACTGCCCCATAAAAATGATCAGTGGTGTGATATTTTAGATTAGATAGAACTTTATTGATCCCTTGGGAAGACTCCCTCAGGAAAATTGAAGTTCCAGCAGCATTGTCTAGCAGCGCACAGGGTAAGAAGCACACAGAGGATCAAAAGTGAAAGTAAAATATTGATCACTACTGGTTTATTGATAAGATAAGAAAAGATGAGATAAGATGCCTTTTATTGTCATTGAATAAAATTCAACAAAATTTGAGTTGCAGCTCAAATTAGTACTGGCTACTACTGTTCCTCTCCTTCCCGTCCTCTGTCTTCCTGTTACTCCTTCGCCCCCTGAGTGAGGAGTTGTACAGTCTGATGACCTGAGGGACAAAAGAGTTTTTCAGTCTGTTGGTCCTGCACTTGTGAAGGAGCAGTCTGTGGCTGAAGAGGCTCCTCTGGCTTCTGATGACGGAGGCTCCTCTAGCTGCTGATGACGGTGTTCTCTCTCACTCTCTCTCTCTCTCTCTCTCTCTCCAGACCTCCCCTCGGTGTTTCTCCTCCAGAAGTCTCCGTCCTCTCCAGTCTGCTGTCATGCTACAGGTTTCTATCCTGATAAAGCCGACATATTCTGGAGAAAAGAAGGACAGCAGCTTTTTGAGGACGTGGATCACGGAGAGCTGCTCCCCAACCACGACGGAACCTTCCAGATGAGTGTGGACCTGAACCTTTCATCAGTCAAACCTGAAGACTGGGAGAAGTACGAGTGTGTGTTTCAGCTGGCTGGTGTCAAACACGACATCATCACCAAACTGGACAAAGACGCCATCTGGACCAACCACGGTGAGACAGAAAGCTGGAGGAGGAAAATCCACTTTGAAGTCCTGCTCACAGTCCTGCACGTCATCACTTCAGATTTGTTTTCTCAATTTTTCAGTCTCAGTTCATTTGCTTGAGAGTCAAACTGCTAAATGCATATTTACAGTCACTCAGTTCAAAGTCACAGATGATCCTGTTTGATCTGGAACACTTATTTTGGTGGACAGCAGGAAACCAGTTTCTCACTAACTGGACGTGTTTGTCTAAAAATGGACAAATGGGACATGTTGATTCTATGCATGTTTGAATTGTGTTTTGGACAGAGACACCCAGGGACGTCCGCGTCCCCGTCATTGTTGCTGTTCTTGCACTTGTTCTGGCTGCAATCGTTGGATTCATATTTTACAAGAAGAAGAAAGGTGAGTGAATAAAACAGACAGACCTTCACCCTAATGATTCACCTCTGGCTGACCTTTGCCGGGACAGTTTTGGAGTCGACCTCAGTGTGTGTCACATTTGATCCAAATCGGCTAAGTATCTAATTCCTTTGTCCAAATGAATTCTTTAAGGTTAGTTTCAGGATCAACCTTCATTGAAATATGAAGGTCATTAGAAATCAGTAAAAGGACCTGGGAGGAGTCAGAGATGACCTTTGACCCAGTGATTGACATTTGGCAAATTTGACCTTACTTGGGCAATTCCAGAACCCAGCTCCATATGTGAACCATAATTGGTGGAATTAGGAATGAAAATCCTTGCCCCTTCACACATAACACGATTGAAGCCGACTTGCGCATGAAGGAGGAATTGTATGCCATTCGTGAAAAATCGGAGCCTCCTCTAACGCCTTGTACACCTGTTGCTACAACTATTCACGCACACCAGTGGCCGAAGGACAGAGAGTACCTTCTGAGAGCCCATTCAATCCCTCTTGCTGCAGGTGTTGGCCAAATTCCAGGTGACACACACGAATATCCAACTTCACTTACTGGACACTTAGAAAATGTGGTGCCATTTGCACTGTTAGCACAAAAATAGTGAGCAGACGATCACTTTCGAGCTGGCTGTGAATTTTGTCTAAGTGCCCCCATGAGTGTGGCGTTGCAAAACAACACATATGGAGTGCCAGAGTGCTGGCTCCCCCCCCCCACGTGGCATGCATGCGTGTTTGTTGCACCCCCCTCCCCCCCAACACGTGGCATTCGTGTGTCTCGCGCACACTTGCATGAAATGCTGATATGTATGTACAGCCACATCTGAGCACACACAGCACGGTGAGGTGCCTCTCAGCTGACTGTCAGCCAGAGACTCACTGACAGCTGCAAATAACGGCTCAGTGCACATGATGTGTCACATTAAAACACAGAGACCACAGCCAGGACAGGCATATACTACAATTACTACAAACACAATTACATGCCAAATAACTAAAATGAATGATCACATAACACAGAAACAGAGAGTAACACGTTGGCCTGTGCACTGAACGGACAAGAGGGCGTGTCTGCCAACAGCAGTAGCTGTTGAGATCTCTGGTCTTGGATGTCACAGCTTGGGAACACATACCATGTTTTGAAGGACATGACCTTACAACTGTCCACCGTGACGCATGCATGTGTCTGCTTGCTGTCCTCACGTGGAAACACAAAAACATTTATCGCTATTGCAATGGGCTGCAGCGAGCGAGTGCACAGCGCGCACATTGACAAGCTGTCCCAGGTGAAACGGACCATCAGATCATGTGAATGCAGGCCCGGTCCGCCACAAATGTCCTGTGAGCGGCGCGCTGCAGGACTATGACAAGCCAACAGTGCGACAAATACGCTACTTTCAGTCATGTATCACCAAAAATATGCCATAACAAAGGCCATTTTGTCAGTTATTACTGTGCTTTTTCTCCGTAAATAAAGATGACAAAAACTTCCTCTTCTATACATTGTCTAATTTCTTTTTTTAATACATTTATCTCCTTGTTGATTTTAGGCATTTTATGCTCCTGTTATAAGACAGTGATTGTAGTGCAGTGGTCAAGTTTCTGTCTGTTAATCAGAGCTTTTATAAATTGCAGGTTCGAATCCCGTGAGTGGCATTTATTTTTTATTTAACCAGGGTTATTTAACTGCAGAGTTCTGTATTGGGCCCCCTTTTATTTATTATTTATATCAACCCAGTGATTTTCACTGGGTTAGGGTTAGGGCAAGCGAGGGAGAGACAGAGGGAGGGAGAGAGAGAGAGAGTTAGAGAGAGTGAGAGAGGGGAGAGAGAGAGCGAGGGAGAGAAAGAGAGAGAGGAGTTTTACATCAGTACGTCTTCACCATTTGTAGTTTTCTCATGCTACGTCACAGCAATGCTGCAAGTGATTCAGGGTTTTTTGTTTTTCTGACTGGTTAAAATTGTGTCAATGGTGGCATTTATGAAATCGTCGAATTCTGCTTAAATGTCTACTTTCGGAGGCAGATATTTCAGTTTTAAGAGCTCCTTAATTTCATTGATACGCATCATTTGTTAGTTTATAGCACATTCTATCTTCCCAGCTGTATTTTCCTTTAAATGTACTCGGGAGAAAAAAGTTTTAGTCAGCAGAAGAAATTAAAGATATTCAGATTTTTAACACTGTGACACCGAACTTGACTTTTTGTTTCAGGAGCGAAATGTCCTCCGTCTCGTAAGTGCAACTTTTTTTTATTCAGTTGTATTTTGTTGAAGGTTTGTAGCTGCAGATGGTTACTGCTCTGTCGGCTGTTTCTTAAAGGCTGTTCAGAATAAATGGACTGACTGTTTTTCTGATTTTACAGCTGACAGCAGCTCTGAGGCCTCACAGCACCTGAATCCAGATGCCACGACAACATGAACACTGTGAGTCACTTTATATGGATTTAAAAACACGACTCAAACTCTAAATCTACATTTAAACAACATCAAAATGTAAGTTTTGTTTGGCTGAAGAAAAAGAAACGCTAAATTTAAATGTTTTATTTTCTTTATGGTTTGATTTGCTGTCACATGAGAATATTGAAAATGAAAGAAATAAAATCAAATGTGGTGTACAAGTTTAGACTCTTTAAGAATATTGTCATAACTATTTTGATTATTTTTTAATAACACGTGGAGCAGTATTATTCAACAATTATGAGTTATTTTTTTTAAATGCCATCATTTTCTCTTTTATGTCTTTAGGTTTTTGGATTCATATCTCACGGGAAAATGAGGAGATGTCTTCATGCTCTTCTGTTCATCTGTAAACTGGGAGTAAATTTGTTATTGATGAGTATATTATTTTACGAATTAATCACAGTTTTAGAATTAAAAACAATAAACATGTAAATTCTCTGTACGGGAGATTATTGTGCAAATATCTCAGGACAGTCCAGTTTGAAAATACGGATTAATTTGGCAGATATTTTGCACATTATCAAACTTAAATAAAATATAAATTGTTTTAAAGGATGCGCTCTCATATTTACCACTTATTTTTGTTTTTATTTTCATATCTGGGGAGCAGTTACATGAGACGCATCACTGTTCTCACTATTATCATCATCTTACTTTATAAAATGATACACTATGATGTTTGTGCTCAAATAATCAACATTAAGACCAATATTTTTGTGATGGTTTTTGTCATTATTGAATTGAAATGAATATGAATGCAGATGTAGCTTCAAGTACACACGTTTCAACACAGACTCACATTATCTCTCTCTCTCACACACAAAATCTGCAGATCTTTAGGTTGTTAATCTATATTATAATAGCCAAGTGGCCTCTGTGCATCTGTGTGTGTGCGTGTATGGCTTCGATCATGCTGAAACCGACATGTGCCATTTGACATACTTATGTATTTTGAATGGATGAAGGATGAACGCTGCAAAAACGGGAAGTCTACAGGACAAATTTTTTTTGAGAAATTAGCCATTTTTGCTAACCGGTAAACAATGAACATTGTGCTGCATTGCACCATGGGAGTGCAGGGTTTTGGGGTTTTAAATGCCGTTATTGTGTTTCATGTTAGTTTAACAGTGTTGTTCGTATTACTGATTTATTGTGTTCTTGTAGTTCATTTGGTTTAGTGAGTTTAAGTGCTATGCTGCTGTTACCATGAGTGGCTTAGTGTCATGCTCCCAGTACTATAAGTGAAAAGTGTAGTGCCATTGTCTTCCGCCACCATCTGTGTTTGTGTGTCAAGTTAAAAGCACTTGCTTGTAACTGAATCCAACGCTGAATTCAGAAAAGATGAAGAGGCGTGCGTGCAGTTTTGATCACGGACAAACTGCGGCGAGTTAACATTTGCTGTTTGATATGTTTATGTATTTTGGGTCAAGGATGAACACCATCAAAACTCAACATTAATTGGATTAATGTTGCAGGTGGAACCGTGGGGTGTCGCTGTTGCCCCACGGACTATTCTAAGAAGCAGAAGTGGGGTGTTGAGTGGCGAGTGCCAGTTTCCGTGGGAGGCCGGGGCGTTACCTTGGTCTATGCTTTGTGTTGATGCAAGGAATTGTTTGGTGAGTTTTTATTGTTTTATGGTTTAAATTATTAGCACAGAAGTAAATCTTTGTATTGCTTTAGCAGGGTTGCATTTAAATCGACGTTTCGCGTCGGCTGAACAACAGATGCAGTGATAAGTGAAACGTACATCTGTTTTAATACATAAATAAAGCGCCTTGGGGCAACTGTTTGTTGTGATTTGGCGCTATATAAAAAAAATTGATTGATTGATTGATTGATTAATACATATTAAACTTACTTATTAAAGTACTTGGGACTTAAATATTGATTTGCCTTGTTTTTTGTTTTACAGTGATACACTGTTTTCTGCTGTCCTTGTAGTTGCGTTCTGTTTTTTTCCTAGTTAGTCCGTCTGAATTTTAGCCCGTTGATGTCAGAATTTGTGTTTGTAAGGACGGACTAACTAGTTTATTTTTGTTTGTTTGTTTGTTTTTATGTTTTTATTGTTTTAGTCACTTCCCTAAACCTGTACTGCCAAGGTAAACGTTTTGTCACCCAGTCATCTGAAGTGCTGTGATGTAATGCGGTGCATTGGTTCGTTTGTGGTTTTGTGGTTGACACTGGTGTGTTTGTAATTAGGTTCTTCACAAAGTGTCCTCACGGTGGCGCAGTTGAAGCAGGAATGTGATGTGTTTATTTTGAGTGCAAATAAATAATATAAACTATATTGCTGACTCTGTCTGCGTATTTACAACCTGGTAACATTTGGCGTCACAAACAGGATCTTGTTGGAAGTGACCATTTAAATTTTTGGGTGGGTTGTTTTATTTGGGTTTGTATTAAGTTCAAGGACAGCAGGGGCAGTGGAAGGAGGTTATGCACCAGTGACTGTAGTTTGGCGTTGGATTGAGCTGCGCAGCCATGGATCAGGAGGCAGAGAAGTAGACCATGTCACAGTGCATCAGAGAACTGGAAAATCAGCTTGAAGTATTGACAGCTGCTAGTATAGACTCAGAAATCCCATCCACCTCATCAGGAGCTACAGGTGGGGGATCTGCTCTACAGATACATGCCTCTGTCATATATGTGCAGCAGGATTGAAATACTGACTTGGACTCTGGATGAAAGGATTGAGCAGATCAGACAGTTTGAACAAATAAGAGGTACAACAGAAAAAGGACGAGCGCAAATTGTTTATGATCATCTTGAAGGTGCTGCACGCACAGAGATATAATTCTTGCCAATGCCACAAAGAGAATGGACTCCATCTTTAAGGTTCTGAAAGAGGTCTATGGTTGTGTGCATTCACACAGTGTTACAGTGCCGATTTTATAACCGTAAACAACTGGAGGGTGAGACCTTGATTGATTTTCACATCCCCTGATAGATTTGATGGACATGATGACTAAAAGTGATGCTCAGGCTGCCTCAGCGGGTGCCTCAAGAGATTTGCGTGACCAATTTTGTGATGGTGTTCCAGATCAAGCTTTAAAAATAAGATTGAGAGACTTGGTTCATGCAAATCCCAACTGGAATATTCGTGAGGCCAGAGCCGAAGCCATTAGATGGATGGCTCAGTGTTGGGGGGCAGCATAAACTGAAAGGTAATCAATGTGGTTCAATTTTAAATGAAACTTTTCTTTCTTGTCAAAGTGTTTTAGGCTCTTCCCACACAGTGGACTAATGTCCCTTTTGAAAGCACAGCAGTCTCAACTGGATTTGGTTATTAAGCACTGCCCCCCCCCACAAATTTCCCACCATCCAGAACTTGTTACACCAGACCCTGACGAACAACTAATCAAGTGATCAGGCTGGTCATAATAGAGCACAAAACTGTCCAGCTAATGCTAAAAACGAACCTAATGAAGGCATTCAAAGCCAGCCTAAGCCAATGGGAAACTAGATACCACCAGTGTGCAGACCAAACACTGGTGGAGGGATTGCATGGCTCCAAGAATAATGTTCATGTTGATTCTGATTTAGGCCACCTCAGTGGTGATTGCTTTGAAGCAGAGGTAAATTTTGCTGGGGTCAGTGTTCCTTGTTTGTTAGACAGCGGTTCAATGGTTACTACTGTTACAGAAAGTTACTTTAAGGATAACTTTTCTCATCTTTCTGACGAAGGGCTGAGGGATTGTGGGTGGTTGGGCCTAAAAGCAGCCAATGGCTTAAATATACCATATTTGGGCTATATCGAATTAGATGTACAGATCCTGGGTGTGTCTCTTCCCCGCAGGGGTGTGTTAATTGTGACAGATCTGACAGCCATATGAGACAAAAAAAGAATCTGTACCTGGAGTACTGGGTATGAATGTCTTTAACCCTCTTTATTGGGAACTGATGATACAACATGGCCCGACCTCTGGGAGGTGCCTGTGATCCAGCTTGATTCGCCTGGCCTGAGAAGAGTCCTGAGGTACTGCCAAGTGATGGAGGCTATGGCCAGCTCTCCAGGCCCTCATTTGGTGACAGAACAGGGTAAGATACCCCTTTGCATTAGGTATTAATAATAATACAATAATTAAGTTAATGTAACTCAAACTCTGAATAAAGTTATAGTCACTCATTTCCATTAATTAAAATAACTCAAAAATCAATTGTTGTCATAACAACTCAGTTCCTTTAACTGCATTTAAAGTTTTGGGGCATTTAAGTGTTGGTGATGTATTTCCAGTGCATTCCATTCACTCATTTTAATTGAGTTTATATAACGGAGGCCAGCAGGTGTCGCTGTGCATATGTAGTTAGTAAACCTCACTCCCAACAGCTCAAAAGGATTCTCTGGTCACAAGGCCAGAGCCCTGGGTTTTAGCCTTCTGGTTACAGAGTCCGACTTCCATGCTGGAGTTCGTGAGTTTGTGTCCTGAGGGGAGCGAATGGGCGGAGTCATAACAACACAACGCAGAGTCATCAAGTAAACCAAAGAATGCATAAAAAACTCTAATCCAAAATGTAATGCAAATTTTTTAGGCAGAAATTTGTCACTTTTTTATTGAAAAACAAAAGCTAGAGGGAGAAAAAACAGCACCGTTCAGCTGAAGCATTAGTGGACGTAAAATATTCTGTCTGTTAAGAGCTTCACCTCTTGTCCCATGTGTGTATTTCCCACCGGTGTCACGTACGTCCACTAATGCTTCAGCTGAACTGTGCTGTTTCTTTTTTTTCTCCCTTGTTTCAGAAGCCGTAACTGGCAACTGTCCTCTAGTGTTAGCGGAGGTTAGCCTGTAAGCTCACCGTCGTGCTGATAATCATTCGAGTACATTTGTTTAATGAAGCTGCTGTAAATTAAGAAATCATCAAAAATTCATCAAAATATCAACGTAAATTGTGAAGGTGTTTTGCGTCTTTCATCATCCATCCACCTCAAGTTCCAAGCGCTGTTTCCTAAGCGAGGCGGAAAGAACTGTACGGCGGAAAGAATTGTACGTGACACCGGTCAGCATCCCCGCGATTGCTCTCACTGCCTCCGATGTGCTTTTACTGAGTCTGCGGGCTCGATAAGCGACGCAGCGGGCCACTCACACCCCCCCCCCCCACCTGTCTGATGTGCCGAGCTTCATGCAGAAACAGGTCCAGAGACGACGCTCGCTGTTTTGATGCACAGCACCCGCTACATGGACTCGGTAACCGCAGCTGCAGAGCTCCGTGGCCATGACTTGGATTCTTTGCGGGTCCCGCATCCGTACCCCTGGAGGCAGTGAGCGAAGGGAGAGCACGCGCATTGTGTTCTGCGTGTTCTGCATTGTGTTCTTTAGGCCTTCGGCCTCAGGGTGTATGTTTTTCTTCAGGATGTATAAAGCCATATTCATTGGTGAACAACTTGATAACTGATAATACAAGAAATATAGTTACTACATAATATTATAGGAGTTAGCTTCTAAAACCTAAATATTCCTACAGGAGAAGATTGTAGTATACGTTTACCTTGTCTGTAGACTTGTAAAACTAAATTATAGCTTGTATGCTAAACTATAAATATGGTTACGTTACTATAGAAACAGAAGCTATGATGTATGTTCTGGTACCTATCTAAAGTTCACACTACTAGCTTACTATAGGAAGACAAAATCCATACTATACATGTTTTCTAATGAAAACCTCAAACTTAGATAAGATGTATTGATATCTATTAAAGAACCCATAAACTGAAGAACCATTAAAACATTACACCATGTAAAATAAAAGTGTAAATCACGAAAGTAAGCTAACTATAGCCAGATGAGCTACCGTTAATTCAGCTGTTAATATGTAATGCACCAGGAACTTTTCAGCAACTCATGGAGCATTTGCTTGGGGACTGTCGCTATCAGTCAGTACTTCTGTATTTGGATAATGTCATAATCTTTTCCACGTCTGTTCAACAACATCTTGAACATTTGAAGCAGGTATTTTCCCGGTTAGAGAGGCAGGGATTGAAGGTTAAACTGTCTAAGTTTAATTTTTTTAGAAACGGGTGAAATACTTGGGCCACATGGTGTCTGCTGATGGGGTGTCCACAGATCCTGATAAAGCAGGAAGCAGCCTAGTAATTTGGCAGAGTTGAGGTCCTTTTTGGGGTTTTGCTTCATATTACAGGCTGTTTATTGCAGGCTTCTCAAAAAATGGCTGGTCTGTTAAATCGGTTGGTGGCAAAGCTTCTTCCCCCAGGGAGAAAGGAAAAACACCAAAGAAGCCCTTAGCTGAATTTTGGGACTCTGAGTGTGAACAAAGTTTTCTTAAGCTCAAAACTGCTCTCACGACAACTCCTGTTCTGGCCTATGCAGATTTTCAGAAGCCCTTTGTGTTGGAGATAGACACCAGCCATGAGGGTCTAGGGGCTGTATTATCGCAAGAGAATGGGGGTAAGTTGAGACCCATTGCTTTTGCAAGCCGTAGTTTAAAACCTACCCAATGAAACTTGAGTTGGTAGCTCTTAAATGGACAGTTACCGAGAAATTTAGAGTATTGGCTTGATATTAAGTGCATAGTGTTGACAGATAATAACCCTTTGAGTCATTGGTGCAAACTTGGTGCTACAGAGCAGCGATACAGCGATGAGCCTCAGAGTGGCGTTGTGTGATTTGACCATTAAGTATCGCCCTGGTTCCCAGAATATAAATGCAGACGCTCTTTCTCGCCTTCATTTACCAACTACAGAGTCTTGGGAGGAGGAGGTCTCTGGGGTACAGGCAGAAATAGGTGTGCTGCCTGGCTTTACTCCTTCTGACCCTCATGCTTTACAGTCTCATACCCTCCTCAAATATTGTGAGGAGGGTAGGATGCCTAACACTAAGGAGAGACAGGAACTCAGTAAGGGTTCGAGGGAGCTGGTGCGACAATGGGGCTGTCTCAGAAAGAGGTAGTCAGTGCTTTATCAGTGTATCCAACGTCCTGATGGAGAGGGGGAGTTTCAGCAGCTGGTGCTGCCTCAGTGTTTATAGGAGTGTGTCCTCCGTTCTCTCCATGATGAACATGGTCATCAGGGGGTAGAACGTACTGTACAGTTAGTTTACTCATCAGCGGAGCCTCTCTCCTGACAATGGACGGGCCATAGCCAATTCTACTCATCAGATAACTACAGAGATTCTTCATATGACCGATATGCTCCTCATGATGGCTACAGACAGAGAGTAAAGTTCCCCGTCGCTACGACGGGTTTCTGTCAAATGGGCAGCCAAAAGGCAGGTTTCACGATGACACCATCCTGATGAAAAATCAAGGCTGGACACAAGATATAAAATTTACCGCATTCAAAACTTAAAAAAAAAAAAAATCAATTTTTAGAATAACGTCTCTGTTTTTGTTTTGTTTTTTCGTCCTGGCAGTGAGTCCCTGTCTGTTCCTTAGTCGAAGCAGTTAAATCATTTTAAGTTACTAGTTCGACTTTGATGTAGTGTGCTCAAATTCTCTCCAGGCATCGTGAGATAACCCAAATTGTTATATGGCTGCGACGCTATGCGCGCTCTGATTGGCTCATTACCAGTTGGATATTTTCCCACATCTGGACCGGTTACTGTGACAATCGGTTCCACAATGCGTCGTTACAGACCAAGAAGCAAAAAAACATGATTAAAAAACCCAAGTCGGACATGAACGTACTCCATAAATATCTAAATAGCATCTGAAAAACACAGACTACGTTTACATGCAGCCAATAACCCTTTCATAACTGGAATATTAGCAATAACCCGGTTGCGCACAGCCAGGGCTGGACTGGCATCTGAAAAGGGCCCGGGCACTTTTTGATCATTTTTGACCATTCAGGTGGAGGTCAGCAAGGTAACATAACACTATACAGTGTAGTTAACTTCTGTAATGTACCTCTGTTCTGTCATTATTTTTGGCCCTTCTTTTCCAGTTTCTATGTTGCCCATTCATGAGTGTGTGTTCTTTGATTTGTGACATTGACTTGCTGTTGCATTTTCTGACCAGCAGATGGCAGTATAACCCCATACAGTGTATACAGTTATTATTGACAAAAACAGAATAGTGATCACAACATGTATGTATGTTGGAGCTGTGGCTGTGAATAAACATGAATGATTTTATTTAGCACACTGTCGAGGACTGTTTGTTATTGAAGTGTGTAACACTTACAGATGCTTGTGAAATCCACACCACTCAGAACACACCAACTGGAAAATCCCTTAGGAAAAGGGCAGCCTTAAAGAGAAATGTTTGGAAAGACATAAACGTGAGTGATATATTATGTCCTTAAATATAAATGGTCATATGAATAACATGGAAACAGTAGGGAAATTGTGCTGCATAGGCCATGAGGTAAATATGATTTCTGTTAATATACAGTAAGAAAAGGGCTGTGTTGTGCACAACTCCATCTGGGCCGCTATTGTATGTTCTAAGTCTTACTGAATCTAATTAATCCCTTAGTAATAATTTCCTAGGTTAAACATTTTCATACTTTCAGTTTACAATTGCTCCAGTCGAGAGATACTGTCAGTGAGCTTACTGAATGGAATGTTAATAACAACCAAAAATATTTTATGCCAATTCCACAGCGTATCACACATGTCTTTCTGCCCCTTCTCACCAGGCTGGCAGTACCTACTCCACCTTGGAATGGCTACCAGCGATTGCTAAACAATATTACAGCTACAACCCCTGGCAAAAATTATGGAATCACCGGCCTCGGAGGATGTTCATTCAGTTGTTTAATTTTGTAGAAAAAAAGCAGATCACAAACATGACACAAAACTAAAGTCATTTCAAATGGCAACTTTCTGGCTTTAAGAAACACTATAAGAAATCAGGAAAAAAAAATTGTGGCAATCAGTAACGGTTACTTTTTTAGACCAAGCAGAGGGAAAAAAATATGGAATCACTCAATTCTGAGGAAAAAACAAAAGAACGCTCCAACACATCACTAGTATTTTGTTGCACCACCTCTGGCTTTCATAACAACTTGCAGTCTCTGAGGCATGGACTTAATGAGTGACAAACAGTACTCTTCATCAATCTGGCTCCAACTTTCTCTGATTGCTGTTGCCAGATCAGCTTTGCAGGTTGGAGCCTTGTCATGGACCATTTTCTTCAAATTCCACCAAAGATTCTCAACTGGATTAAGATCCGGACTATTTGCAGGCCATGACATTGACCCTATGTGTCTTTTTGCAAGGAATGTTTTCACAGTTTTTGCTCTATGGCAAGATGCATTATTATCTTGAAAAATGATTTCATCATCCCCAAACATCCTTTCAATTGATGGGATAAGAAAAGTGTCCAAAATATCAACGTAAACTTGTGCATTTATTGATGATGTAATGACAGCCATCTCCCCAGTGCCTTTACCTGACATGCAGCCCCATATCATCAATGACTGTGGAAATTTACATGTTCTCTTCAGGCAGTCATCCTTATAAATCTCATTGGAACGGCACCAAACAAAAGTTCCAGCATCATCACCTTGCCCAATGCAGATTCAAGATTCATCACTGAATATGACTTTCATCCAGTCATCCACAGTCCACGATTGCTTTTCCTTAGCCCATTGTAACCTTGTTTTTTTCTGTTTAGGTGTTAATGATGCCTTTCATTTAGCTTTTCTGTATGTGAATCCCATTTCCTTTAGGCGGTTTCTTACAGTTCGGTCACAGACGTTGACTCCAGTTTCCTCCCATTTGTTCCTCATTTGTTTTGTTGTGCATTTTCGATTTTTGAGACATATTGCTTTAAGTTTTCTGTCTTGACGCTTTGATGTCTTCCTTGGTCTACCAGTATGTTTGCCTTTAACAACCTTCCCATGTTGTTTGTATTTGGTCCAGAGTTTAGACACAGCTGACTGTGAACAACCAACATCTTTTGCAACATTGCATGATGATTTACCCTCTTTTAAGAGTTTGATAATCCTCTCCTTTGTTTCAATTGACATCTCTCGTGTTGGAGCCATGATTCATGTCAGTCCACTTGGTGCAACAGCTCTCCAAGGTGTGATCACTCCTTTTTAGATGCAGACTAATGAGCAGATCTGATTTGATGCAGGTGTTAGTTTTGGGGATGAAAATTTACAGGGTGATTCCATAATTTATTCCTCAGAATTGAGTGATTCCATATTTTTTCCCTCTGCTTGGTCTAAAAAAGTAACCGTTACTGACTGCCACAATTTTTTCTCCTGATTTCTTATAGTGTTTCTTAAAGCCAGAAAGTTGCCATTTGAAATGACTTTAGTTTTGTGTCATGTCTGTGATCTGCTTTTTTTCTACAAAATTAAACAACTGAATGAACATCCTCCAAGGCCGGTGATTCCATAATTTTTGCCAGGGGTTGTAGTCGGTTTCTTACCTATCCATCTACCTTGCCACGAGGCAGCTAATACTTCATACCAGATGTCTTGATAATGACATGGCATGCCATTACAGAAGGAAAAGATTACAAAAATGCATTTTGTATACAATCATAGTTGCACAACACACGACAATCAGTAGAGTAGAAATAAGATATTAGTTGGATTTGAGAAAGTGAAAGGGGGGATGCCATAACTAACATGCACTAGCAATGACTTTAGACACACAGCACAGGTCATCCTTGTGACAGCTCAAGACAAACGGAAGAGTTCTATATGCTGGCGAAACAATACAAGAGAAGTCAAAGTGTATGAAAATAAATCAAATGGGTACATGTTTGTGACTGATTTGAGAAAGTCAGGATGACGACTTAGTCTTAGTTTCAGGCAATAAATGGGAAACAAAACGCCGAAGCAGTGAATACCTACACTGCATTGGCTACTAGCAAGTGTTGAGATGAATTCTAACCTCAATCTCTCCCTGCTGGGTCACGTCTCTCTCCGTCTCCTCCTCCTCCTCTTCACTCTCCACCACCTGTGCTCTCGACGCCGGTTCCGGGCTAGTTTGAAATGACGGACCGGCGGCCCCACTACCCGAACCCGAGGTCGAGCTTGTAGTTTTAAACATATCTGTGATTTTGGCACATTTTGCGTCGTCTTTTAATTTCTGTTTTCTTTTTTCCTTTCGCTTCTCAGCTCCACTCTTTTGCTTATCCATTTTGCGCACAACTCTCCGTTCTCCACTCGAGCTCAGACCGAATAGCCAAAACTTTGAGTGATGACTTGGGTCAGGTGGGGGCCTGTAGGGAGGGGCGGGCCTTCAAGAACCAAGGAATTTCATTGGACTAGCCCAATGTGCCTCAGGAGAAGCATCCAATGGGCCACTATGTGTCATTTTTTACCGTTGCAATCAATAAAAACTATAATTATATACATATATTTTTTAATGACAGACCTGAGGGGGCCCAAAATGCGCAAGGGCCCAGCGGGATTTGCCCGGTACGCCAGATAACCAGTCCAGCCCTGCGCATGGCCATGTAAACACCTGCAAAAACCCGAATATGCTCATATTCCGGTTTTTAAAAACCCGACTATGACCCCTGGGTTACTCCTTTTCTACCCCGAATACTAGGTCATATAAACGCGCGAACTGGGCAAAGTGATCCATTTCCGGCAAATATTTGCACCACACATAATGTGGCTTCACACTTTAAGTAGAAGGGCTACCCCATCCAGACTTTCCCAGCTAGATAACATCCAAATACCCAATACAACAATACACAATAGAGGATATTCAGTTGCATTATGGCTCCATATAGCGGGACTTTAAAAAAGTGATCCAGAACTGGACAAACGACTGTACTGACAACACGTCGGTTTGATATTTCCCCGTACAGACCTCGAGATCTTTATTATTATTATTATTGCTACTCTCATGGATAATTACATGTATTCACAATCATCAATCTTCTCACTTCTTATTTGCAGCTCAAATTTTCAAAATGCCTTTTAATTCAATTTATTTCATTTATATAGCATCAAATCACAACAAAGCTGCCTCACGGCATTTCACACAAGTTCCCAAGCCTTTAAGCAATCTGTTATTTAAACTCATAGTCTGACCCCCGATACAGTTTCAATCAACAAACAAAAACTCAAACCAAACACCCACCCCAGGAATATTGCACAGTTCAAGCGTCACTTCAGTAGTTTCTGCACAATTTGCCCCAAAATGGCAGCATGCTCTCAGTTGCGCTCTATGCTGCCCTCCTTTGATTTCATCTTCCTTGTATTTTGGTGAAACAGCGCCCCCTCCTGGGCGTCAGCTCGGTTTGTTTTAGTCTGAGTACTTCAGAACCAAACAGTTCGTGCTCGGGACAACATGAAGTTCTTTTTCTTGTTCTTTCTTCCCTTTGTTTCTCCAGGTAACATCAGTTTTTCTACTTTAATGTGACTGTATTTCAATGTTTATGCAGTAATTAAAACCGCAGGAAGAAAATCGTTTAAGAACTTCCTGTTGAACAGCAGATTAACTGCGTCAGTCTCCACTTTCACTTTCAAGATTTACATTTTAATTTTATGTAACCAGCTCACACAGTGAACTGAATCATGCTGGGTTGATCAGAGAGTATATTTGATTCAAACGTTTTAGTTTTATGTTAAATTTTGGGCGCAGGTAAAGTACCCTTTTTATGCCCATATGATATATTTACCATCATTATTTTTGTCTCATTTTAATTTTTTGCTGCACACCTCATATAGTATGAGTTTCTTTAATGCATTAGGATGCATTAGGAACATAAAAAACAACGTTATGAAAATTCTGGGGTACTTAAAATCTATTATTTCATTTGAAATCTAAACACAAAAATCACAAAATTGACTCTCTCTCTCTCTCTCTCTCTCTCTCTCTCTCTCTCTCTCTCTCTCTCTCTCTCTCTCTCTCTATATATATATATATACCTTAACAGAAATCAGTGCCAGGATCTGCAAAGCAAGTGAAGCACTTGGCAGGCTGAGGTGTCGTGTACTGAATAACATAAGAACAACATAAGAACTTCAGCCAAACTCAGAGTGTAAAAAGCGGTTGTTATTCCCAGTCTTCTATACAAATGAGAAATATGGACTTTGTATTGACAACATATCAAATTTGGTTGAGCACTTCCACATGTGCGGTCTGTGTTCAAGCCTCATTGCACGATGGCAGGTAAAAATCAAAAGTATACAACCCTTGGCAAAAATTATGGAATCACCGGCCTCGGAGGATGTTCATTCAGTTGTTTAATTTTGTATACAAAAAGCAGATCACAGACATGACACAAAACTAAAGTCATTTCAAATGGCAACTTTCTGGCTTTAAGAAACACTATAAGAAATCAAGAAAAAAAGATTGTGGCAGTCAGTAACGGTTACTTTTTTAGACCAAGCAGAGGAAAAAAATATGGAATCACTCAATTCTGAAGAAAAAATTATGGAATCACCCTGTAAATTTTCATCCCCAAAACTAACAACTGCATCATATCAGATCTGCTCGTTAGTCTGCATCTAAAAAGGAGTGAACACACCTTGGAAAGCTGTTGCACCAAGTGGACTGACTTGAATCATGGCTCCAACACGAGAGATGTCAATTGAAACAAAGGAGAGGATTATCAAACTCTTAAAAGAGGGTAAATCATCATGCAATGTTGCAAAAGATGTTGGTTGTTCACAGTCAGCTGTGTCTAAACTCTGGACCAAATACAAACAACATGGGAAGGTTGTTAAAGGCAAACATACTGGTAGACCAAGGAAGACATCAAAGCGTCAAGACAGAAAACTTAAAGCAATATGTCTCAAAAATCGAAAAATGTACAACAAAACAAATGAGGAACGAATGGGAGGAAACTGGAGTCAACGTCTGTGACCGAACTGTAAGAAACTGCCTAAAGGAAATGGGATTTACATACAGAAAAGCTAAATGAAAGGCATCATTAACACCTAAACAGAAAAAAACAAGGTTACAATGGGCTAAGGAAAAGCAATTGTGGACTGTGGATGACTGGATGAAAGTCATATTCAGTGATGAATCTCGATCTGCATTGGGCAAGGTGATGATGCTGGAACTTTTGTTTGGTGCCTTTCCAATGAGATTTATAAAGATGACTGCCTGAAGAGAACATGTAAATTTCCACAGTCATTGATGATATGGGGCTGCATGTCAGGTAAAGGCACTGCGGAGATGGCTGTCATTACATCATCAATAAATGCACAAGTTTATGTTGATATTTTGGACAATTGAAAGGATGTTTGGGGATGATGAAATCATTTTTCAAGATGATAATGCATCTTGCCATAGAGCAAAAACTGCAAAAACATTCCTTGCAAAAAGACACATAGGGTCAATGTCATGGCATAGGGTCAATGTCAATGAGCAGATCTGATATGATGCAGGTGTTAATTTGGGGGATGAAAATTTACAGGGTGATTCCATAATTTTTTCCTCAGAATTGAGTGATTCCATATTTTTTTCCCTCAGCTTGGTCTAAAAAAGTAACAGTTACTGACTGCCACAACCTTTTTTTTCTTGATTTCTTATAGTATTTCTTAAAGCCAGAAAGTTGCCATTTGAAATGACTTTAGTTTTGTGTCATGTCTGTGATCTGCTTTTTTTCTACAAAATTAAACAACTGAATGAACATCCTCTGAGGCCGGTGATTCCATAATTTTTGCCAGGGGTTGTAGAAACTACAAGCTTAGCTTTGGTTGAACTGACATATCATCAGGATGGATGATGATAGAATCCTCCAAATGGCTTCTTTACACCAAACTCTGCTGTAAGAATTTGAAGAAGGCTGCTAAACCAGTTCAAGGACTGCACCAAGGCCAACATTACATTAACATTTCCCCAAAAAGTAGCTGGAGGACCGGTTTGGCTGGTCCAGTCTAACAAAACTCACATGTAACAGTTTTGAAGCAACTAGATGCAAAAATATTACAGCACCACCCACTGAACCCACTGAACCCAGTCTGACAGCATGTTGTGATTCAGCAGCACAAAATATACATTAATCTATTGGTTTGTCATATTGTCTCGAAAAGTGCAAAATTTTCATCATGGGAGCACAAATTTATTCTAATTCATTCCATGACGGGTGCATGTAATTAAAAGTGCAGCGGGGGGTCGGGGTGATTATGGTTAGGGTTAGGGGAAGGAGTAGGGTTAGGTTATGGTTAAGGTGAGGGTTGGGGGTAGGAGTAGGTTAGTTATAGTGAGTTAAAAAAAAAAAAAAACCCATCATGAAAATTTGAATCATTTCGTGACAGGAGAATGAAAAAAAAAAAGTGAAACTGGGCTGGCCCATTTCACCTGCCATCACTGTGGAAGAACCTGCAGATCCAGAACTGCCCTTCTTAGACATCTGAGAACCCAGGACAGGAACTGAGAGAAAACACATGGTCATCATCGGAAGTGATGGTTATATATATATATATATATATATCTCCAACACCATAAATTTTTAGTTGAGGCCAACATGTACTTGGCTGTCAAGGGACCATCAGTGTGCAAAATATGAAAGAATTTGAACAAACTTTTCATTTTATTGATGAAAGTCTGTGCATTTCCCAATATGGTTTCCTTTAAATCTCCAATTTCAACTGTATTTTTCTCCATTAAAATATATATACTAACTGGGTTTTGCATCTGAACTCTTCATATATGTGTGGGTGTGTGTGGAGAGAGAGAGAGAGTTGTGTTTACAAAAGTGAGTAAAGCTCAAAATCCTTGGAGCTTTTATTTCCATACACGCAAATGCATTGTGAACACTGCACATTCTGTTCCAAATCGAAGCACGAAGAAAAATTGATCACATTTGTTATTACTTTACATAAACTGAAGAAAATTTAATATTAGGCTGTTCAAAAAATAGCAGTACAGCGGTCCCTCGTTTATTGCGGAAGTTACGTTCTAAAAATAATCCGCGATAAGCGAAATCCGCAAAGTAGTTAGCGCTATTTTTTGCAATTATTATGTTTTAAGGCTGTAAAACCCCTCACTACACACTTTATACACTTTTCTCAAACAGGCATTAACATTTTCTCACTTTTCTCTCCTGTGTAAATACTCTCTTTTTTCTTTTGGGCAAGAAGATTATAAACAGACACACGCAGAACTCTCCCTTCGCTCAATGCCTCCGGAGGTATGGATGCGGGACCTGCAAAGAATCCAAGTCCTCTCTCGGTGGCCACGGAGCTTTGCGGCTGCGGTCAACATCTGCATGAAAACAGCGAGCGTAGTCTCTGGACCTGTTGCCAGATTTGGCGAAGCTCCGCACAGCAGATAGGAGGGCGGTGTGAGTGGCCCGCTGCTGCGTTTACTGAGCCCGCAGACTCAGTAAGCGCATCGGAGGCAGTGAGAGCAATCGCGGTAATGCCGACCGGTGCCGCGACCCGCCCACCTGATAAGGACGCAGAACACAATGCGCTGTTAAAAAAAAGCATGCAAAATTGCACTAAAAAAATCCGCAAAACTGCGAGGCCGCGAAAGGTGAACCGCGTTATAGCGAGGGACCACTGTATCTGCATTTTTTCTTTACAAACTCAAACATTTACTGTATAAACTAAAAAATGCTTGAAGATTGTTTTTTCTTGTGAATCACTGAACTAATATGTAGTTGTATACAGTGAGAAAATAAGTATTTGAACACGCTGCGATTTTGCAAGTTCTCCCACTTAGAAATCATGGAGGGGTCTGAAACTTTGATCTTAGGTGCATGTCCACTGTGAGAGATATAATCTAAAAAAAAAATCCGGAAATCACAATGTATGATTTTTTTAATAATTTATTTGTATGTTACTGCTGCAAATAAGTATTTCTACACCTGTGAAAATCAATGTTAATATTTGGTACAGCAGCCTTTGTTTGCAATTACAGAGGTCAAATGTTTCCTGTAGTTTTTCATCAGGTTTTCACACACTGCAGCAGGGATTTTTGTCCATTCCTCCATACAGATCTTCTCTAGATCTTTCAGGTTTGGAGTTTCAGCTCCCTCCAAAGATTTTCTATCGAGTTCAGGTCTGGAGACTGGCTAGGCCACTCCAGGACCTTGAAATGCTTCTTACGGAGCCCCTCCTTAGTTGCCCTGGCTGTGTGTTTGGAGTCATTGTCATGTTGGAAGACGCAGCCATGACCCATCTTCAATGCTCTTACTGAGGGAAGGAGGTTGTTTGCCAAAATCTCATAATACATGACCCCATCCATCCTCCCTTCAATACGGTGCAGTCGTCGTGTCCCCTTTGTAGAAGAGCACCCCCAGAGTATGATGTTTCCACCCCCATGCTTCACGGTTGGGATGGTTTTCTTGGGGTTGTTCTCATCCTCTAAACATGGTAAGTGGAGTTGATTCCAAAAAGCTCTATTCTGGTCTCATCTGACCACATGACCTTCTCCCATGTCTCCTCTGGATCATCCAGATGGTTACTGGTGAACTTCAAACGGGCCTGGACATGTGCTGGCTTGAGCAGGGGGACCTTGCTGCCCTGCAGGATTTTAAACCATGACAGCATCATGTGTTACTAATGTAATCTTTGTGACTGTGGTCCCAGCTCTCTTCAGGTCATTGACCAGGTCCTTCTGTGTAGTTCTGAGCTTTCTGAGAATCATCCTTACCCCACAAAGTGAGATCTTGCATGGAATCCCAGACCGAGGGAGAGTGACAGTCATCTTGTGTTTCTTCCACTTTCTAATAAATAATCATAACAGTTGTTGTCTTCTACCAAGCTGCTTGCCTGTTGTCCTGTAGTCCATCCCAGCCTTGTGCAGGTCTACAGTTTTGTCCCTGGTGTCCTTAGACAGCTCTTTGGTCTGGCTATGGTGGACAGGTTGGAGTGTGATTGATTGAGTGTGTGAACAGGTGTCTTTTATACAGGTAACAAGTTCAAACAGGTGCAATTAATACAAGTAAAGAGCGCAGAATAAGAGGGCTTCTTAAAGAAAAATTAATAGGTCTGTGAGAGCCAGAATTCTTGCTGGTTGGTAGGGGGTCAAATACTTATTTGCAGCAGTAACATATATATAAATGATTAAAAAAATCATACATTGTGATTTCCGGATTTTGTTTTTTTAGATTATGTCTCTCACAGTCAGTGTTGCCAGATGTACGATAATTATCGTATTTGTACGATAGTTTTACCCTCTGTACGATGTACTATCAGTAATGGGAAAAAAGCCAAAATGTACGATAATTTCAGTTGGTTGCCCAAACACACATCTCTCTCTGACACCCAAGAATCATATCGCAGGTGTTGCACTCAGGCAGCATCAAAGACACACCACACACATGGCTGCTGCTTGCTTTGCCGGCCCGGGACAAAGTCATTTGAAAGCCCACCCCCTCTCCATACAAAGTAATGAGTTCCCAATTCTCTGCCCTGCCCCTCCCTCCCTGGGCCCGAGACAACTGACCTGTAATGTGGACTGTTTTGGCTGCACATGCGCACATACGTAGCTTAGCCCACCCCTGTCATCATTGGAAATAAAAAAAAAAACCAAAACGCTAAAATAGCTACGTTGTATGCGTTTTGTTTGTGTACGATAATTTCTCCCAAAATACGATAATTTTGAGGTTTTGGTACGATAGTTGCATATTTCCAATCTGGCCACACTGCTCACAGTGGACATGCACCTCAGATGAAAATTTGAGACCCCTCCATGATTTCTAAGTGGGAGAACTTACAAAATCGCAGGGAGTTCAAATATTTATTTTCCTCACTGTAAATACTGTTTCTGAGAACTGCCTCACATTTGTGTTGCATGGAGTCGACCAACTTTTGGCACCTGTGAACAGGTTTTCCATGATTGGACGACATTCAACATTTCCTCTGCATTTCTTGGTTTTACCCCAGAAACAGCATTTTTGATGTCACCCCACAAATTGTTGGTTGGATTAAAGTCCTGGGATTGGGATGGCCACTCCGTAATGATAATTTTGTTCATCTGGAACCAAGATGCTGCTCACTTGCTGGTGTGTTTGGGGTCATTGTCTTGTTGAAACATCCATTTCAAGGGCTTTTCCTTTTCGGCTTAAAGCAGCATGAGCTCTTCAAGTATTTTGATGTATTTAAACTGATCCACGATCCCTGGTATGTGATTCAATTCAATTCAATTCAATTTTATTTATATAGCGCCAAATCACAACAAACAGTTGCCCCAAGGCGCTTTATATTGTAAGGCAAGGCCATACAATAATTACGTAAAAACCCCAACGGTCAAAACGACCCCCTGTGAGCAAGCACTTGGCTACAGTGGGAAGGAAAAACTCCCTTTTAACAGGAAGAAACCTCCAGCAGAACCAGGCTCAGGGAGGGGCAGTCTTCTGCTGGGACTGGTTGGGGCTGAGGGAGAGAACCAGGAAAAAGACATGCTGTGGAGGGGAGCAGAGATCAATCACTAATGATTAAATGCAGAGTGGTGCATACAGAGCAAAAAGAGAAAGGAAACACTCAGTGCATCATGGGAACCCCCCAGCAGTCTAAGTCTATAGCAGCATAACTAAAGGATGGTTCAGGGTCACCTGATCCAGCCCTAACTATAAGCTTTAGCAAAAAGTAAAGTTTTAAGCCTAATCTTAAAAGTAGAGAGGGTGTCTGTCACCCTGATCTGAATTGGGAGCTGGTTCCACAGGAGAGGAGCCTGAAAGCTGAAGGCTCTGCCTCCCATTCTACTCTTACAAACCCTAGGAACTACAAATAAGCCTGCAGTCTGAGAGCAAAGCGCTCTATTGGGGTGATATGGTACTATGAGGTCCCTAAGATAAGACGGGACCTGATTATTCAAAACCTTATAAGTAAGAAGAAGAATTTTAAATTCTATTCTAGAATTAACAGGAAGCCAATGAAGAGAGGCCAATATGGGTGAGATAGGCTCTCTCCTTCTAGTCCCCGTTAGTACTCTAGCATTTTGAATTAACTGAAGGCTTTTCAGGGAACGTTTAGGACAACCTGATAATAATGAATTACAATAGTCCAGCCTAGAGGAAATAAATGCATGAATTACTTTTTCAGCATCACTCTGAGACAAGACCTTTCTAATTTTAGAGATATTGCGTAAATGCAAAAAAGCAGTCCTACATATTTGTTTAATATGTGCTTTGAATGACATATCCTGATCAAAGATGACTCCAAGATTTCTCACAGTATTACTAGAGGTCAAGGTAATGCCATCCAGAGTAAGGCTCTGGTTAGACACCATGTTTCTAAGATTTGTGGGGCCAAGTACAATAACTTCAGTTTTATCTGAGTTTAAAAGCAGGAAATTAGAGGTCATCCATGTCTTTATGTCTGTAAGACAGTCCTGCAGTTTAGCTAATTGGTGTGTGTCCTCTGGCTTCATGGATAGATAAAGCTGGGTATCATCTGCGTAACAATGAAAATTTAAGCAATGCCGTCTAATAATACTGCCTAAGGGAAGCATGTATAAAGTGAATAAAATTGGTCCTAGCACAGAACCTTGTGGAACTCCATAATTAACCTTCGTCTGTGAAGAAGATTCATTTACATGAACAAATTATAATCTATTAGATAAATATGATTCAAACCACTGCAGCGCAGTGCCTTTAATACCTATGGCATGCTCTAATCTCTGTAATAAAATTTTATGGTCAACAGTATCAAAAGCAGCACTGAGGTCTAACAGAACAAGCACAGAGATGAGTCCACTGTCTGAGGCCATAAGAAGATCATTTGTAACCTTCACTAATGTTGTTTCTGTACTATGATGAATTCTAAAACCTGACTGAAACTCTTCAAATAGACCATTCCTCTGCAGATGATCAGTTAGCTGTTTTACAACTACCCTTTTAAGAATTTTTGAGAGAAAAGGAAGTTTGGAGATTGGCCTATAATTAGCTAAGATAGCTGGGTCAAGTGATGGCTTTTTAAGTAATGGTTTAATTACTGCCACCTTAAAAGCCTGTGGTACATAGCCAACTAATAAAGATAGATTGATCATATTTAAGATCGAAGCATTAAATAATGGTAGGGCTTCCTTGAGCAGCCTGGTAGGAATGGGGTCTAATAGACATGTTGATGGTTTGGATGAAGTAACTAATGAAAATAACTCAGACAGAACAATCTGAGAGAAGAGTCTAACCAAAATCACCAGCATCACTTGAAAGCAGCCAAAGATAATGATACGTCTTTGGGATGGTTATGAGTAATTTTTTCTATAATAGTTAAAATTTTATTAGCAAAGAAGTCATGAAGTCATTACTAGTTAAAGTTAACAGGAATACTTGGCTCAATAGAGCTCTGACTCTTTGTCAGCCTGGCTACGGGGATGGGGTAATGAGGGGATGGCAGGGGGAGAGAAGCTGCAGAGATGGTGTGTAAGACTACAACTCTGCTTCCTGGTCCCAACCCTGGGATAGTCACGGTTTGGAGGGTTAAGAAAATTGGCCAGATTTCTAGAAATGAGAGCTGCTCCATCCAAGTGGGATGGATGCCGTCTCTCCTCACAAGACCAGGTTTTCCCCAGAAGCTTTGCCAATTATCTATGAAGCCCACCTCATTTTTTGGACACCACTCAGACAGCCAGCAATTCAAGGAGAACATGCAGCTAAACATGTCACTCCCGGTCCGATTGGGGAGGGCCCAGAGAAAACTACAGATGTCCGACATTGTTTTTGCAAGTTACACACTGATTCAGTGTTAATTTTAGTGACCTCTGATTGGCGTAACCGGGGTGTCATTACTGCCGACGTGAATTACAATCTTACCAAATTTACGCTTAGCCTTAGCCAGCAGTTTCAAATTTCCTTCAATGTCACCTGCTCTGGTCCCCGGAAGACAATTGACTCTGGTTGCTGGTGTCGTTAACTTCACATTTCTATGTGATGAATAGGCCCGACACCATAGTACTGTCAGAAACATCCACATATCATCATGCTTGCTCCACCAGGCTTCACTGTCTTCACAGTGGACTGTGGCTTTAATTCACTGTCTTTGGCCCCTCGGCCAAAAAGAACAGTTTCATCAGTCCACAAAATATGACACTGTTTCTCTTTAGGCCAGTCAGTGTGTTGTTTGGCAAATTGTAATGTCTTCAGCACATGTTCTTTTTTTCAACAGTGGGACTTTGTGGGGGCTTCTTGCCCATAGTTTGGCTTCACGTAGGTGTCTTCTAATTGTTCCAGTAATCACAAGTAGACCTTCTTTGATCACCCTGGAGCTGGTCATTGACTGAGTCTTTGCCATTCTGGCTGTTCTTTGATCCATCTGATTGGCGTTTTTTTATTTTCTTTCACGTCTTTCTGGTTTTAGTTTCCATTTTAAAGCATTTGGTGAGCAGTCTATCATGTTCTGCACTTCTTTTTATGTTTTCCCCTCTCCAATCAACTTTTTGTTATCAAAGTACACTTCTTCTGAACAATGTCTGGAACGACCCATTTTACACAGATTTTCAAAGAGAAATACATGATTCAAAGAGAAATACATGACAAATTCAATAAGTTTTTTCTTCATGTTTGATTTGGAATTGAATGTGCAGTGTTCCCAATGGACAAGGATTTTGAGCTTGGACACTTTTGACACTTTTAAAACACTGTTGTGCCTTGTGCACTTTGTTTACTTTAGTGTTAGGAAATGTCTATCTTGTGCATGTGCACGCCACCTCTTCACTGTGGGATAGTGAGAAACATCCTTTCAGTTCCTTTGTATGTCTGGTACATGTGAAGAAATGGACAAAAGCTGACTTTGACTTTTTTTTTTTTTTTTTTTTTTTTTTTTTTTACACACTGCATTATTTTGAAGACAACTGTATATTATATGTGTAACTGTATAGAAAGTAATTGAAATAAGGGTCATTCCATGCCAATTCACCGAATATTTGAGGGGCCTCACGCACTTTGTCTCAGATTTTCTTTAAATTTTAATCAAATATTCCCAGACTGTTCAGAACAACAAATCTGAAGTTTGAGGCCTGTAGGCCAAGTAGTTTCTGAGATAATGAGCAATGCAGTGAATGGGGTTACTGCATGTCTGGACAGTTCAAAGCTGCTGCTGTCAGTCTGGTTGGAGTAAGAATGGCTGCACATCTTCCTCCCTGTTCTTTTGGTCTGATTAAAAGTGAATGTCATCACACTTCTTTCTGCAGGTGAATATTTTGATGATCTACATTTCAAATTTCTTTAAACAGACCAATAAACACTGAATGCAGTTTTTCTATTGGTATTGATCAGTCTTGTCACAGTCATGTAATGCTTTGGAATAACACTTTTCAATTTCATGGTTTCTTGTAGGAAACAAGGGGTCAAGCCCATCACAGACTTAGATGATGCAACAAGAGAACTTCTGAACTTATGAATGCAGTGTGTGCAAACAATTAAAATTAAATTGTCATATCAGCACTAGAAATACATTCGCGAGTGCACAAATTAGCCATAATTGGATGTTTAAATTAACCAGGAAGGAGGTTTCATAAAGAAGGCCATATTTATAAACACAAAGTAGATACCAATACCTTCAAATGGAATCAGTTGAAGAGTTTAATTTACTGCCCACATGAGCATTTCTTCTAATAAATTCGACCACCAAATGTTTTTGTCAGATTTCAGAGGTTTCTCACACAATAACTGTTTACCACAGATATGCCCAATTAACATATGTCCATAAGCCAGTATAGCTGGCATAAGGAGCCAAATGGAGAGGCTTCTTTGAGTGTAATGGTATGCTTCAGTGTCTCAAACATGGATGCTCGCAATTTTCAATTTAATATTTTCCATAGTCTGAGCATACATAAACTTCGCAGTTTAGTGTCAATGTCTGTTGTCTGACTATAGTCGAAGTCTGGGTGTCCATGACAACTGCCACAGAAAGTTTCAGGCCTCGAAGTCTATTATTTGCTGAGATATTGTACATAACATGACTCCAGAAATGACGGCCATAGGTTTTGCCTAAAAAGCGGCAGACCCCATGCACACGAAATTGGCCATATCTCAGAAACTACTACTCAGATTTGTTGTTCTGAATAGTCTGGGAATATTTGATTAAATTTGAAGAAATAGAGACAAAGTGCGTGAGGCCCTCATTGAATTGACAGGAGTGACCCATAAACAATAACAATCTTGAAGATAAAAAATCCAGTTCTGTAAATGATATATTACTGTTACACTCTTACTCTGAATGTGCAAAGGTTTTAGGCACAGTAAGTGGCAAAGTTGAAAAAAATTGACACATTTGTTAATTTTAAAATGTAATTGAAGGCACTGAAATCTGTTTGTCCTCCAGTGAGACACTCCCTGAAATATTTTCTCACCATGACATCTGGAATCCCAAACATCCCAGAGTTTATGGCTGTTGCACTGGTTGATGATCTTCAGTTGGGATACTGTGACAGCAACATAAAGAGGGCCAAGCCCAGACAGGAGGGCTTTGTGAAAGCATTCGTAAAAGATAATCCAGAGGACCTGGAGTGGTACACTGGGAGGTGTTTTATACTGCACAGTAGCTTCAGATTCAGTCTGGTCAGTTTAATGCGGCGCTTCAACCAAACTGAAGGTATGTTCATTTGTCCTGCTTTTTTTATAGTTCTGCTTTGAGGCCAGAGGGAGAACATAAAGATGCATGTTGTTAATGCGTTAATGCGTAAACTTTTTGTTGGACCTGCAAATTGATAACTCAAAATGCTGCTTAAAAATATTTCAAAATCTTTGAAACACACGTTTTACTGTAACATTGTTCATTAGTCTGCCTAAAAAGTAAAAGGTGATGTGCTGTGCTGACACTTTATGAACACTTGAACACAATACATGAAGATGTAATTCATGAAAATCATTTTAAAACAATGAAAATAAATTTCCAAAAATAAGCTGGCACACAGTGTGGCAGCACCATCCTCTGAGAACTACAATGGAAACACCGGGGTCCTCAAATCTGTTTTTTGTTATCTATATATTATAATAGCCAAGTGGCCTCTGTGTGTGTGTGTGCACGCGCATGTGTATGGCTTCAATCATGCAAAAACTGAGGAGAGGTGACATTTGATGTTTGGTATGCTTACAGTAGTGTTCAGAATAATAGTAGTGCCATATGACTAAAAAGATTAATCCAGGTTTTGAGTATATTTCTTATTGTTACATGGGAAACAAGGTACCAGTAGATTCAGTAGATTCTCACAAATCCAACAAGACCAAGCATTCATGATATGCACACTCTTAAGGCTATGAAATTGGGCTTAGTAAAAAAAGTAGAAAAGGGGGTGTTCACAATAATAGTAGTGTGGCATTCAGTCAGTGAGTTCATCAATTTTGTGGAACAAAACAGGTGTGAATCAGGTGTCCCCTATTTAAGGATGAAGCCAGCACCTGTTGAACATGCTTTTTTCTTTGAAAGCCTGAGGAAAATGGGACGTTCAAGACATTGTTCAGAAGAACAGTGTAGTTTGATTAAAAAGTTGATTGAAGAGGGAAAACTTATACGCAGGTGCAAAAAATTACAGGCTGTTCATCTACAATTATCTCCAATGCTTTAAAATGGACAAAAAAAAAAAAAAAAAACAGATGCATAGAAGAAAATGGAAAACAACCATCAAAATGGATAGAAGAATAACCAGAATGGCAAAGGCTCACCCACTGATCAGCTCCAGGATGATCAAAGACCATCTGGAGTTACCTGTAAGTGCTGTGACAGTTAGAAGATGCCTGTGTGAAGCTAATTTATTTGCAAGAATCCCCCGCAAAGTCCCTCTGTTAAATAAAAGACATGCTTAAGAGGTTACAATTTGCCAAAGAACACATCAACTGGCCCTAAAGAGAAATGGAGGAATATTTTGTGGACTGATGAGAGTAAAATTGTTCTTTTTGGGTCCAAGGGCCGCAGACAGATTGTGAGACGACCCCCAAACTCTGAATTCAAGCCACAGTTCACAGTGAAGACAGTGAAGCATGGTGGTGCAAGCATCATGATATGGGCATGTTTCTCCTACTATGGTGTTGGGCCTATACAAGGTCTATTAGAAATGTATCCGACCTTTTTATTATATGCAGAAAATATATGGATTTGATTCATATGTTTTTACGTCAGACAAGCTTGAACCCTCGTGCGCATGCGTGAGTTTTTCCACGCCTGTCGGTTGCGTCATTCACCTGTGAGCAGGCTTTGTGTGAGGAGTGGTCCACCCTCTCGGCAGATTTTCATTGTCAGGAAATGGCGGAATGATTTGGGCTTTTTTTCCATCAGAATTTTTTCAGAAACTGTTAGAGACTGGCAGTTGGAAACCATTCGAAAAATTTATCTGGCTTTCGGTGAAAATTTTACGGGCTTCACAGAGAATAAGGACTGTTACTACAGCTTTAAGGACGGCTTTAAGGACGCTCGGCATGCCGTGCTCCGTGCCGCCATCGAGAGCTACAAACCACCGGATCATTTCTAAACGGATGACTCTGTGGAGACGGGACCGTCGTGTGCACTTTCTCTGGTTATCACAAGAGCTGGACATCAAGCATTTTCCGGCAGATTTCACTTTTAACAAGAGATTTTGTCATGGAAAGCCGAGCGGAGGCTTCGCGCGTCACGACCAATTTGCTGATGGAGCGAGACAAAGGAACACCTCCGTTTTGGTCTCACAGGACGGCTTTGAGGTGGCGTTCAGACAGCTGTCGGTGGTTTTTCCATCGAGTGATTATCCGAGAAATTGTAGATGTGCCTGGACATGTCCCGTGAGGCTTCATCACGGCGTTGCTTTGCGCCATGCGGCATCGCCGCGACGTGCGTAATTCCTCCGCACGTCTGTCTCAATGTGCCAAAAAAGTGCTGATGTCCACGTCTTTTCACAATCCCTGTGCTAGTCAGACGACGTCCGGCATAAAACACAGCATCCAGTTTGGACATGAACGGCACATTCCACTGTTACAGGAGTGTTTGTCATATATATATATATATATATATAATTACTTTAAAAATACATGGATGACACAAGAAAAGTACACCAGTTTCTGGGTTTTGTCAAACAACCTTATTTCAGTAGGAAATCCTTGCAAGCTTTTGTACATGTGGCCCCTGGTACTTCACAAAACAGCACATTTGTAACATAAATCTCTCATCAGTCCCAGCTAGATGTCTTGTGTCTTCAATAAATCCATAAATGTTTGAATAAAATCCTTCAGTAATGCAAACTAGGCAGTCCATGTCAGAATAGTGTCCACTTGTTCTGTTGGGGGGGAGGGTCTTTTTAAAGTTGTGAGCTCACTTTAATTTTTTTCATGTTGCTGTGACTCTTTGGAGTGGAGTTGGAGAAATTTATTTCATAAATAATTTCATTCATTCAGATGCCTGCACAGCTCTGTGCTGGACAGACAGGACAACATTCTGATCTGTGAGTGTGTGATGGACTTTAACTGAACTAGGAACCACAGTGGGTTCAGATCCTGTGTTTGGACATGAGGTCAGTTTAGGTCCAGACTCTGCTTCACTGCTCTTCCTGTTTCTTTCAGGTGTCCACACTTACCAGAGGCTGGATGGCTGTGAATGGGACAATGAGACCGGAGAGGTCAAAGGTTTTCATCAGTACAGTTATGACGGAGAAGACTTCCTTGTATTGGACCTGAACACAATGACCTGGATCGCTCCAGTGCCGCAGGCTGTCCCCACCAAACTGAAATGGGACACTGATGAAGGCACACTGCAGTTCAATAAGATTTTCTATGGGCATGTATGTCCTGAAAAGCTGAAGAAGTATGTGACTTATGGAAACAGCTATCTGCAGAGAACAGGTGTGATCACATGACCGCATTGATTCTCAATCACCCACGCAAACATGGGCAGAACATGCAAACTCCACACTGAAAGGCCACAGGTAGGATTCGATCCCATGATGTTCTTGCTGTGAGGCAACAGTGCTAACCACGAAGCCACCGTACTGCCCCATAAAAATGATTAGTGGTGTGATATTTTAGATTAGAACTTTATTGATCGCTTGGGAAGACTCCCTCAGGAAAATTGAGGTTCCAGCAGCATTGTCTAGCAGCACACAGGGTAGGAAGCACACAGAGCATCAAAAGTGAAAGTAAAATGCAGTTTGCAAATAGTAAAAATACCAGACATAGTGATTGCTACTGGTTTACTGATAAGAAAAGATGAGATAAGATGCTTTTTATTGTTATTGAATAAAATGCAACAAAATTTGAGTTGCAGCTCAAATTAGTACTGGCTGCTACTGCTCCTCTCCTTCCCGTCCTCTGTCTTCCTGTTACTCCTCCGCTCCCTGAGTGAGGAGTTGTACAGTCTGATGACCTGAGGGACAAAAGAGTTTTTCAGTCTGTTGGTCCTGCACTTGTGAAGGAGCAGTCTGTGGCTGAAGAGGCTCCTCTGGCTGCTGATGACGGTGTGCAGAGGGTGACTGGCATCATCCATAATGTCCAGCAGTTTGTCCAGTGTTCTCTTCTCTGACACAGTCACCAGAGAGTCTAGCTTCATGCCAACCACAGAGCCAGCCCGCCTGAACAGTTTCTCCAGCCTGGATGTGTCCTTCTTGGATGTGCTGCCTCCCAGCACACCACAGTGTAAAAGAGGATGCTGGCTAATTGACCTAACCTGCATATCTATATCTATCTCTCTCTCTCTCTCTCTCACTCTCTCTCTCTCTCTCTCTCTCTCTCTCTCTCTCTCTCTCTCTCTCTCCAGACCTCCCCTCGGTGTTTCTCCTCCAGAAGTCTCCGTCCTCTCCAGTCTGCTGTCATGCTACAGGTTTCTATCCTGATAAAGCCGACATATTCTGGAGAAAAGAAGGACAGCAGCTTTTTGAGGACGTGGATCACGGAGAGCTGCTCCCCAACCACGACGGAACCTTCCAGATGAGTGTGGACCTGAACCTTTCATCAGTCAAACCTGAAGACTGGGAGAAGTACGAGTGTGTGTTTCAGCTGGCTGGTGTCAAACACGACATCATCACCAAACTGGACAAAGACGCCATCTGGACCAACCACGGTGAGACAGAAAGCTGGAGGAGGACAATCCACTTTGAAGTCCTGCTCACAGTCCTGCACGTCATCACTTCAGATTTTTTTTTCTCAATTTTTCATTCTCAGTTTGTTTGCTTGAGAGTCAAACTGCTAAATGCATATTTACAGTCACTCAGTTCAAAGTCAGAGATGATCCTGTTTGATCTGGAACACTTATTTTGGTGGACAGCAGGAAACCAGTTTCTCACTAACTGGACGTGTTTGTCTAAAAATGGACAAATGGGACATGTTGATTCTATGCATGTTTGAATTGTTTTTTGGACAGAGACACCCAGGGACATCCGCGTCCCCGTCATTGTTGCTGTTCTTGCACTTGTTCTGGCTGCAATCGTTGGATTCATAGTTTACAAGAAGAAGAAAGGTGAGTGAATAAAACAGACAGACCTTCACCCTAATGATTCACCTCTGGCTGACCTTTGCCGGGACAGTTTTGGAGTCGACCTCAGTGTGCGTCACATTTGATCCAAATCGGCTAAGTATCTAATTCCTTTGTCCAAATGAATTCTTTAAGGTCAGTTTCAGGATCAACCTTCATTGAAATATGAAGGTCATTAGAAATCAGTAAAAGGACCTCAGAGGAGTCAGAGATGACCTTTGACCCAGTGATTGACATTTGGCAAATTTGACCTTACTTGGGCAATTCCAGAACCCAGCTCCATATGTGAACCATAATTGGTGGAATTAGGAATGAAAATCCTTGCCCCTTCACACATAACACGATTGAAGCCGACTTGCGCATGAAGGAGGAATTGTATGCCATTCGTGAAAAATCGGAGCCTCCTCTAACGCCTTGTACACCTGTTGCTGCAACTATTCACGCACACCAGTGGCCGAAGGACAGAGAGTACCTTCTGAGAGCCCATTCAATCCCTCTTGCTGCAGGTGTTGGCCAAATTCCAGGTGACACACATGAATATCCAACTTCACTTACTGGACACTTACAAAATGTGGTGCCATTTGCACTGTTAGCACAAAAATAGTGAGCAGACGATCACTTTCGAGCTGGCTGTGAATTTTGTCTAAGTGCCCCCATGAGTGTGGTGTTGCAAAGCAACACATATGGAGTGCCAGAGTGCTAGCTCCCCCCCCCCCCCCCCACGTGGCATGCGTGCGTGTTTGTCGCACCCCCCCCCCCCAACACGTGGCATTCGTGTGTCTCGCGCACACTTGCATGAAATGCTGATATGTATGTACAGCCACATCTGAGCGCACACAGCACGGTGAGGTGCATCTCAGCTGACTGTCAGCCAGAGACTTACTGACAGCTGCAAATAACGGCTCAGTGCACATGATGTGTCACATTAAAACACAGAGACCACAGCCAGGACAGGTATATATACTACAATTACTACAAACACAATTACATGCCAAATAACTAAAATGAATGATCACATAACACAGAAACAGAGAGCAACACGTTGGTCTGTGCACTGAACGGACAAGAGGGCGTGTCTGCCAACAGCAGTAGCTGTTGAGATCTCTGGTCTTGGATGTCACAGCTTGGGAACACATACCATGTTTTGAAGGACATGACCTTACAACTGTCCACCATGACGCATGCATGTGTCTGCTTGCTGTCCTCACGTGAAAACACAAAAACATTTATCGCTATTGCAACGGGCTGCAGCGAGCGAGTGCACAATGCGCACATTGACAAGCTGTCCCAGGTGAAACGGACCATCAGATCATGTGAATGCAGGCCCGGTCCGCCACAAATGTCCTGTGAGCGGCGCGCTGCAGGACTATGACAAGCCAACAGTGCGACAAATACGCTACTTTCAGTCATGTATCACCAAAAATATGCCATAACAAAGGCCATTTTGTCAGTTATTACTGTGCTTTTTCTCCGTAAATAAAGATGACAAAAACTTCCTCTTCTATACATTGTCTAATTTCTTTTTTTTTAATACATTTATCTCCTTGTTGATTTTAGGCATTTTATGCTCCTGTTATAAGACAGTGATTGTAGTGCTGTGGTCAAGTTTCTGTCTGTTAATCAGAGCTTTTGTAAATTGCAGGTTCGAATCCCGTGAGTGGCATTTATTTTTTATTTAACCAGGGTTATTTAACCGCAGAGTTCTGTATTGGGCCCCCTTTTATTTATTATTTATATCAACCCAGTGATTTTCACTGGGTTGCTATAACAAGGTTGGGTTGCTATAACGATGTTGTGAAATGCACAGCTGAGGAGGACAGCCGAACAGAGATTCACTTTCTCTCCTCTGAACGGAAAAACCACCAAAATCATTCAATGTTTATCCAGAGCGCCTCCTGTGAGTGCTGCTGATGATACATTTAGGAATTTAGTTTATTTTACAGATGAAAGGCTTTGTGTTTGCTCAGCAGGAAAACGGCAAGCGAGGGAGAGACAGAGGGAGGGAAAGAGAGAGAGAGTGAGAGAGGGGAGAGAGAGAGGAGTTTTACATCAGTACGTCTTCGCCATTTGTAGTTTTCTCATGCTACGTCACAGCAATGCTGCAAGTGATTCAGGGTTTTTTGTTTTTCTGACTGGTTAAAATTGTGTCAATGGCGGCATTTATGAAATCGTCGAATTCTGCTTAAATGTCTACTTTCGGAGGCAGATATTTCAGTTTTAGGAGCTCCTTAATTTCATTGATACGCATCATCTTCCCAGCTGTATTTTCCTTTAAATGTACTCGGGATAAAAAAGTTTTAGTCAGCAGAAGAAATTAAAGATATTCAGATTTTTAACACTGTGACACTGAACTTGACTTTTTGTTTCAGGAGCGAAATGTCCTCCGTCTCGTAAGTGCACCTTTTTTTTATTCAGTTGTATTTTGTTGAAGGTTTGTAGTTGCAGATGTTTGCTGCTCTGTCGGCTGTTTCTTAAAGGTTGTTCAGAATAAATGGACTGACTGTTTTTCTGATTTTACAGCTGACAGCAGCTCTGAGGCCTCACAGCACCTGAATCCAGATGCCACGACAACATGAACACTGTGAGTCACTTTATATGGATTTAAAAACACGACTCAAACTCTAAATCTACATTTAAACAACATCAAAATGTAAGTTTTGTTTGGCTGAAGGAAAAAAAAACTAAATTTAAATGTTTTATTTTCTTTATGGTTTAATTTGCTGTCACATGAGAATATTGAAAATGAATGAAATAAAATCAAATGTGGTGTACAAGTTTAGACTATTTAAGAATATTGTCATAACTATTTTGATTACTTTTTAATAACACGTGGAGCAGTATTATTCAACAATTATTTGTGATTTTTTTTTTTTTAAATGCCATCATTTTTCTCTTTTATGTCTTTAGGTTTTTGGATTGATGTCTCACTGGAAAATGAGGAGACGTCATCATGCTCTTTATTGTCATAACTATTTTGATTACTTTTTAATAACACGTGGAGCAGTATTATTCAACAATTATGAGTTATTTTTTTTAAATGCCATCATTTTTCTCTTTTATGTCTTTATGTTTTTGAATTGATGTCTCACTGGAAAATGAGGAGATGTCTTCATGCTCTTCTGTTCATCTGTAAACTGGGAGTAAATTTGTTATTGATGAGTATATTATTTTACGAATTAATCACAGTTTTAGAATTAAAAACAATAAACATGTAAATTCTCTGTACGGGAGATTATTGTGCAAATATCTCAGGACAGTCCAGTTTGAAAATACGGATTAATTTGGCAGATATTTTGCACATTATCAAACTTAAATAAAATATAAATTGTTTTAAAGGATGCGCTCTCATATTTACCACTTATTTTTGTTTTTATTTTCATATCTGGGGAGCAGTTACATGAGACGCATCATTGTTCTCACTATTATCATCATCTTACTTTATAAAATGATACATTATGATGTTTGTGCTCAAATAATCAACATTAAGACCAATATTTTTGTGATGGTTTTTGTCATTATTGAATTGAAATGAATATGAATGCAGATGTAGCTTCAAGTACACACGTTTCAACACAGACTCACATTATCTCTCTCTCTCACACACAAAATCTGCAGATCTTTAGGTTGTTAATCTATATTATAATAGCCAAGTGGCCTCTGTGCATCTGTGTGTGTGCGTGTATGGCTTCGATCATGCTGAAACCGACATGTGCCATTTGACATACTTATGTATTTTGAATGGATGAAGGATGAACGCTGCAAAAACGGGAAGTCTACAGGACAAATTTTTTTTGAGAAATTAGCCATTTTTGCTAACCAGTAAACAATGAAGGTTGTGCTGCAATGCACCATGGGAGTGCAGGGTTTTGGGGTTTTAAATGCCGTTATTGTGTTTCATGTTAGTTTAACAGTGTTGTTCGTGTTACTGATTTATTGTGTTCTTGTAGTTCATTTGGTTTAGTGAGTTTAAGTGCTATGCTGCTGTTACCATGAGTGGCTTAGTGTCATGCTCCCAGTACTATAAGTGAAAAGTGTAGTGCCATTGTCTTCCGCCACCATCTGTGTTTGTGTGTCAAGTTAAAAGCACTTGCTTGTAACTGAATCCAACGCTGAATTCAGAAAAGATGAAGAGGCGTGCGTGCAGTTTTGATCACGGACAAACTGCGGCGAGTTAACATTTGCTGTTTGATATGTTTATGTATTTTGGGTCAAGGATGAACACCATCAAAACTCAACATTAATTGGATTAATGTTGCAGGTGGAACCGTGGGGTGTCGCTGTTGCCCCACGGACTATTCTAAGAAGCAGAAGTGGGGTGTTGAGTGGAGAGTGCCAGTTTCCGTGGGAGGCCGGGGCGTTACCTTGGTCTATGCTTTGTGTTGATGCAAGGAATTGTTTGGTGAGTTTTTATTGTTTTATGGTATAAATTATTAGCACAGAAGTAAATCTTTGTATTGCTTTAGCAGGGTTGCATTTAAATCGACGTTTCGTGTCGGCTGAACAACAGATGCGGTGATAAGTGAAACGTGTACATCTGTTTTAATACATATGAGTTTTATTAAAGTACTTGGGACTTAAATATTGATTTGCCTTGTTTTTTGTTTTACAGTGATACACTGTTTTCTGCTGTCCTTGTAGTTGCGTTCTGTTTTTTTTCCTAGTTAGTCCGTCTAAATTTTAGCCCGTTGATGTCAGAATTAGTGTTTGTAAGGACGGACTAACTAGTTTATTTTTGTTTGTTTGGTTTTTATCTGTTTTTATTGTTTTGGTCGCTTCCCTAAACGTGCACTGCCGAGGTAAACTTTTGGTCACCCAGTCATCTGAAGTGCTGTGATGTAATGCGGTTGGTTCGTTTGTGGTTTTGTGGTTGACACTGGTGTGTTTGTAATTGGGTTGTTTACAAAGTGTCCTCAGGGTGGCGCAGTTGAAGCAGGAATATGATCTGTTTATTTTGAGTGCAAATAAATAATATAAACTACGAAGTCTGTCAATAAAGTATAGGTCCTTTTTATTTTTTTCAAAAACTATATGGATTTCATTCATATGTTTTTACGTCAGACATGCTTGAACCCTCGTGCGTATGTGTTTGTTTTTCCACGCCTGTCGGTGACGTCATTCACCTGTGAGCACTCCTTGTGGGAGGAGTCGTCCAGCCCCTCGTCGGAATTCCTTTGTCTGAGAAGTTGCTGAGAGACTGGCGCTTTGTTTGATCAAAATTTTTTCTAAACCTGTGAGACACATCGAAGTGGACACGGTTCGAAAAATTAAGCTGGTTTTCGGTGAAAATTTTAACGGCTGATGAGAGATTTTGAGGTGATACTGTCGCTGTAAGGACTTCCCACGGTGCGAGACGTCGCGCAGCGCTCTCAGGCGCCGTCGTCAACCTGTTTCAAGCTGAAAACCTCCACATTTCAGGCTCTATTGATCCAGGACGTCGTGAGAGAACAGAGAAGTTTCAGAAGAAGTCGGTTTCAGCATTTTATTCGGATATTCCACTGTTAAAGGAGATTTTTTTAATGAAAGACGTGCGGGCGGATTGCAGCGTTGACTCGCAGCCGCCGCGACGCTCCGCCACAGGAAAAACACCTCCGTTTGAAGCCTTAAGGACAAGTTGGAACATGTCCAACTGTTAAACAATTTCTCATATACTCACTCCACTGAAAGCCATCAAAAGCTGCCTGGATTTTACGAATGGTTATCAACACGGAGGTGTTTTTCCTGTGCCGCCGCACCACGCCGGCTGCATCCCGACGCGCGGACCCGTCCGCACGTCTTTCATTAAAAAAATCTCCTTTAACAGTGGAATATCCGGATAAAATGCTGAAACCGACTTCTTCTGAAACTTCTCTGTTCTCTCACGACGTCCTGGATCAATAGAGCCTGAAATGTGGAAGTTTTCAGCTTGAAACAGGCTGATGACGGTGGCTGAGAGCGCTGCACGACGTCTCGCTCCGTGGGAAGTCCTTAAAGCGACAGTATCACCTCAAAATCTCTTATCAGCCATCAAAATTTTCACAGAAAACCAGCTTCGATGTGTCTCAGGTTTAGAAAAAATTTTGATCAAACAAAGCGCCAGTCTCTCAGCAACTTCTCAAAAGAATTCCGACGAGGGGCTGGACGACTCCTCCCACAAGGAGTGCTCACAGGCGAATAACGTCACCGACAGGCGTGGAAAAACTCACGCATGCACACGAGGGTTCAAGCATGTCTGACGTAAAAACATATGAATGAAATCCATATAGTTTTTGAAAAAAATAAAAAGGACCTATACTTTATTGACAGACCTCGTATATTGCTGACTCTGTCTGCGTATCTACAACCTGGTAACACTAATATTTTTCAAGAAGCTATATATATTAGCTAGCAACACTGAACAATGAACATTGATATTTACATTCTGGACTCACATTGTTCCAGCAGGGGCGGTAAATTATCTATATATTAAAAGCGTGAGTGTGTGCATGCTTTTGCTTAGTAAGTTCAATGTAAGTACATAATATAATTGTAAATATGTTAAAAATACATGGATGACACAAGAAAGTGAAAACACTTATTTCCATTGTGGTCCATTAAAAAAAAAAAATCAAATGATGAAATAGAAGTAATTATAATTATAATAATAAAAATAATAGTAAAAATACGAGCGAAGCTCACTCATGGTACAGGGAGTCCTAAACAGGAATGCCAAATTTTGAATCCACAGTAAAACAGGAAATGTTCAAATGTCAAACACTTCCTGGATCAACACTTCCTGGATTGACAGACAAGATCCCATGAAATCTCACAGGAACTCATTGGCAAGCTAAAACTCAAACAGAAGTGCTACATTTTCAGTCACAGTCAAATAGGAAATGTCAAATGTTGAACACTTCCTGGCATGGGTGGAGCTGGAGCGGAGGCCAGGGTTTCACTGGACTCCACTGAAATCTGATTGGACACAGATGATTGATGTCATGGCACCACACATCTGGTTGAAAGACCTGCATTTTCAAATCACAGTCACATTGACTGCTAGGTTCCTCCTGTCCAGTAGTTGGTGCTGTGTACCACAAAAACTTCGAATCCACCTTAGTAGAAGAAGAAAAATGGTTGCCTCAGATTTGAACTGAACACGTCATTTTAACTATGGACTTCTAATGACACCAAACTTATACTGGTGAGTAAACGACCGTATTTTATGCAATAAATTAGGTCCAGGTTGTTAAAATCAGCATTTCTCCTTTAATTTGGGGGGTCTTATATATATATATATATATATATATATATATATATATATATATATGCACGTTTAAGCTAACAGACAGCAGCTGGTTCATGCTCTGTTTGTTTGTTTGTTGTTTTGTTTGTTTTGTTTTTAAGCCAGATAAATTTTTCGAATGGTTTCCAGGTGCCAGTCTCTAACAGCTTCTGAAAAAATTCTGATGGAAAAAAAGTCCTTTTCATTCCGCCATTTCCAGACAATGAAAATCCGACGAGGGGGCGGGACCACTCCTTCCTAAGGCGTGCTCACAGGTGAATGACATCACCGACAGGCGTGGAAAAACTCACACATGCGCACAAGGGTTCAAGCATGTCTGATGTAAAAACATATGAATGAAATCCATATAGTTTTTGGAAAAAATAAAAAGGACCGTTACTTTATGGACAGACCTCATATATATATATTGATATCAGTTTATGTGTGTAGGAATCTATGTGTATATGTGGCAAAGGGTATTATTGGTTGTGGGGAAAAAGGGGTAGGGATAATTAAGCTGATGCTTCACCCTACCCCTTTTCGGACATCTTGGGTACACATTAGGAACTTTTTTGTTGTTGTTTTCACTGATCTATCTTGTATTTGATGATGTATCAAATGTTCGAAATAAACAGTTTCATTCATTCATTCAATGTTATGGAGTTTTGGGGTAAAAATGGCAAGAATGGTGACGAAGGTCAATTTCAATTTGTACAGGGGTCAAAAGCTAAAGAGTTGCTCTAATTTTGGTAAAAAGTGATGCAAATTATTGGTCAATAGGATTAATAAATGGAATAGTTTTAACAGTGCTGAATGCTTGGTCTCCAAAGTAAAGGTCAAACAAGTTCAATGTTCATTAGATTCTATGACATGTGACATATGAGATGAGATATACGAGGGTAGGCTGAAAAGTTCTAAAGCTCCCCATGAAGGAGTAATGCATTAACTGCATTATAGTGAGCCTTAGAACTTTTCAGCCTACCCTTGTATACTTTATTGATCTCACAGTGGAGAAATTATGTTTACACTCCAGTTACCTCAGACAGCAATTAGTCCACAATTATTACTTGTTTACCTTAATAATGGCACACATCAGAATTAAAGACAACACATACATATTTGACATTGTTTATGTGCACTAAGTTTGAAGAAGTCCGTGATCCGAATTGAGGCAAGTGGGTGAAGGCCACACAGCAACCCTGAGATGCAGTGGTGGGCACACTTCTGATAATCCGATAACAGGTAATTATCGAAGATAATGTTTTCATTATAGGATTATCTTTTTAGATAACTTTAAAAACCATTATCGGACAAATTATCTTACGATTAATTTTTGTCCGATAACTTTTAGACCGATAAAGTAAACAAAGCTGAACAGTGACAAGCATTTTTAAAATTTAAAATCAGTTCAGCACCTACCTGTTAAATGTTTTGTAACAGATGGACAGTTATACCCTCTGCTAACAGAAGAAAGCTGCTTCTATGAAAAGCGTCTCTATCCTCTGTAGGCAAAGGAGAAATGGCCAAAAAAAAAAAAAAACTCATTTCCTTTAACACCATACCGATATGCTGGCAATATCACCTAAGTCATACAGAGGCATACATTTTTAACTTATGGTTCAAATTTTAACCAAACTAATTTTGGACAAGTTATTTAAAATTACTTTCATGTCTGAAGTTTTATAAAGTGAAATCCAATAGTAGTCCAATAGATCCCAAATCCAATATAATTTGAGGAATTCACAGTCTGGTGAAGTAGGGACTTGAAGGTTAAAAGCAGAGAACAGAGATAAGGGAGTGTGGAGGAGATGCAACCGCTGTCGTCGGAGTCCCAAGCTGAATATGTTACCCTGTAACATGAACTAAGGATGACACATGATGCAAACTGTTATTTTTTTAAAACCTGATTAACTAACCAATAATTTGCATCATTTTTTTACTGAAATTGGAGCAACTTTAACTTTTGACCCCTGTATAAACTCAGACTGACCTTTGCCACCATTCTTGCAGCTTTTACCTCATAACTCTATAACATTCAGTCACAGATAGTCCAAACTATACCTTTTTGGAATCTTTGTGATCAGACAAATGATCTGGTGTAGTTTTCTATATGACTGTAGCATCTTGTAATTTAGACCCCTGTGTAATTCTTCAATTGACCCCTACCTGGCTGCCTATTGAAAAATGCTTAAAAAGGTGGGGAGTCTGGGGGGGCACGCTAATGCTCCCCTGAAGCATTTACACTGTAAAAAGTGTAACATGCATTTGTTCATTCAAACTAAAAACTGTCATTTAAAAGAAGATAAAAAATATTGATTTGACTGTGAAACTCATTTTCTTTATATTTAGTAACATCAAGTTTGATTTGAACTGAACTAAATATATATCTAATGGACTCAAAACAAATTTTTTTTAGTTCACTCAATTGTTTTTCTTCTTCTTTATGACCTGCAATTAATATTTTTAGTTTGACTCAAATATGAATTGCACATGTGCACTGCACTGGTCTCATTTGCCTTCGGGGACCCGGCCAGACATAGATGCACGTGGGTGGATTTCGCCCAACAATAAACATAAGTAGCAGAGCTGTTGCTGATAATTAAAGTTTGAGTGTTTTTTATTGTCAGAATTGCAAAATAATAGCCATATTTAATTTAGCTGGCAAAGAATTTAGATTTAGTCAATTGAAATATTGTTTACATCAACATAAAATAATCAGGTCATAGGAAGTTAAATAATTTACATTATGTGAAATAAAATAATTTAGATTATGTGAAGTAAAATATATCAGATGTGATATCTGGACATCATTTTTTTTTTTTTAGTTTAAGCAGGGTTATACTTTTTTTTCAGTGTAGCCAAAATAAGGTCTGAAGGACCTAAATGACATGGTGAGATGCCAATGAGCTTCCCTCGTTCATGATGATGATGATGATGATGATAAGACAGTAAATTAACATTAAAAATTACATAATTAACAGGAAATAAAAAGGTTGAGTTATTCCTCTAAAAACTTACGGTCGAAGGTCTAAGGTTCTAAAAACATTGCGGACTCACACGCCATTCCAACTCAGTATAGAAACTTTGCACAATTTATTACCACCCTTGAAACATGCTAGTATTCTTTATTTTTACTTTAATGGCATATTGAATAAAGTTTTTAAGTATTTTTTTAAGCTGTGTTATAAACATATTTTGATAAAGGATGTTGGATAATTCAGTTTATCACGTTTTTCATAGAATAGCAGTAAAGACTTAAGGATTTGTTTTTTGAATAAATAACTTGGACGAACTTTTTCTTCTGATTTTTCTTTTCTTTTTTTTTTTTTTTTTTTTACAAACATACACTAAGCTAAAACTGAATTGACACCGGGGTTCAAATCCGTTTCTGCTGTCACAGACAAAACGTAGGCATTCTCAGGCTTTTAACACTGATCCTACACTACGATACAGCTGCCTTTTGGTGCCTTTCGGTGGATAATCGTACATCCAGGACCATCTGTAATTCATAAATTTTTAATCTTCCATTGAGTTCGTCCTCCTTGTATTTTTGGTGAAACAGCGCACCCTCCTGGTTCGGTTTGCCAGTATGTGCTCGGGACAATATGACGTTTTTGTTGTTCTTTCTTCCCTTTGTTTCTCCAGGTAAGATCACTTCTTTCTACTTTAATGTGACTGTCTTTGAATGTTTATGCAGAACTGAACTTCCTTAACAGCAGATCAACTGTCTCAATTTTTACTTTCATTTTCGAGACTGATTTCATGCAACCAATTCACGGGTGATTCTTTAACTACGGGCACTATTGGCCTTGTAAATGTAATTTCCACCACACCATTGCCTTACAATATAAAGCGCCTTGGGGCAACTGTTTGTTGTGATTTGGCGCTATATACATGTGCTCTGATGTCACTGTTTATCTCCATAGAAACTACCCAAACAATCTTTCATACAAACTGTTTAAAGGGACATTACAGTGTTGTGGTGGAAATTACGGCAATAGTGTGGGACAACTACATTTTGTTTAAAAAAAATCACAACAGTTGTATGACATTGAATACCCCAATTATGTTTTGATTATTTTACTGATATTTTATTCAGAGATATTTTAAAACATTAGAAAAAATGTTTCTTTACCATTCATTTTTATCATTGAAGATCAAAAGTCTGGGTGTGGGACAAGCACAAAACGGCAATATTTGCATATAATGATGCTGAAAAAAGGTGAAAAAGTCATCATAGACTACTAGAACAAATTTCTTAACACACTTTCATTGTAAAGATAACTATAAAAGTGTGAAATTTCCCCTTTTTTTCTGTTTTTCATACAATATGATCAAAGGACATAATAAGTGCCCGTAGTCTAAGAATCACCCTCACACAGTGTTCTTGATCATACCGAAACAAAAACTTCGAATCACAGCTGAAGATCTGCTGAGTTTCTTCAGCTGGCACATTGTCAGTTAACTCCTGCAGGTCAAAACTATTTTGAGGAAAGGTGGATTTTTGAGCAGATTGGTGATACAAGATTGGGAATTCTTTATTTGCACCCATATTTTTGACTGTGCACAGAAAATGTGGCAAAATATAAAATGCACATTTGTACGTTTTGAAATGTATTTGAAGGCACTGAAACCCGTTTGTCCTCCAGTCAGACACTCCCTGAAATATTTTCTCACCATGACATCTGGAATCCCAAACTTCCCAGAGTTTATGGCTGTTGCAATGGTTGAAGATGTTGAGTTGGGATACTGTGACAGCAGCATCAAGAGGGCTGTGCCCAGACAGAACTGGGTGAAAGCATTCATAAAGGATAATCCACAGCATCTGGAGTGGAACACCGAGGAGTGTCATCAATCTCAGTACTTCCTCAGAGACCGTCTGGACAGATTGATGCAGAGTTTCAACCAGTGTTAAGGTATGTTCATCTGTCCTGGTTTGTAACTGCAGTGAAGTTAGTTGGATATTCGACAGACATTCGCTCTGGCTTTCCCTCTTCTTTGCTGCGGGTAAACATCCTCTTCGCTCCAGTTAAACCTCTTCTTTGCTCCAGCAACAGAGCGACTCTGAGCAAACCACTCCAACATTTCAAGTGCGCCCGTATTGTAGACGTTACAGTAAACAAGCCTACATAGTAGACGGCTACGTCGAGTACCAACTTCCTGTTTTCAAAATAAAAAGGTGGGATATTAAAACCAGGGATACTGTTTAAAGCTATTGAGAAGCTGTTGAGCGAAAATACTAATATGTACATATAAAAAAAAAATAAAAATATGAACACATTCAAAATGTAAAAACAAGAGGTGTATCTCATGCAGCCAGTGGAGCCCAATGATTTCACACTGATTTTGAGTCAATTGATCACATGACCTGGAAGCTATTGAGCTAAAATGTTAATATTTACATACAAAAATTAATAAAAATGTGAATAGATTTAAAATATAAAAACAAGAGGTGTATCTCATGCAGTGTGTGGAGCACAATTTTTCCACACTAATTTTGAGTCAACTGATCATGTGACCTGGAAGCTATTGAGCTAAAATGCTAATATTTACATATGAAATTAATTAAAAATATGAACAGATTTAAAATGTAAAAACAAGATGTGTCTCTCATGCAGCCAGTGGAGCACAATGATTCCACACTGATTTTGAGTCAATTGATCACATGACCTGGAAGCTATTGTGCTAAAATGCAAATATTTGCATATAAAAATTAATTAAAAATATGAACAGATTCAAAATGTAAAAACAAGAGGTGTATCTCAAGCAGCCAGTGGAGCACAATGATTCCATATGGATTTTGAGTCATTAGATCACATGACCTAGAAGCTATTGAGCTAAAATGCTAATATTTACATATCAAAATTAATAAAAAATATGAATAGATTATCTTATGCAGCCAGTGGAGCACAGTGATTCCACACTGATTTTGAGTCAACTGATCACATGACCTGGAAGCTATTGCGCTAAAATGCTAATATTTACATATAAAAATTAATTAAAAATATGAACAGATTTTTCTTAAAAAGGCAATATTTCATTTAAAACCCAATAAGGCACCGGGGCCCGAATCAAAGTGGTACAAGGAAATAAAAGACTACTTGATCCCTATAATGAATGCCACATACAGCTATGTGATAAAAACAGGTATACCCTCCCCCACCCCAATGAAAAAAAGCAATGATCTTAGTGATACCAAAAGAGAGTAAAGCTAAATTAGAGTGGGGAAGCTATAGACTGAACCAAGATTACAAAATTTTTCTCATATTTTGTCAAAAAGAATGGAAAATAACAGACGATAAGCCTTGACCAGACAGGATTCATCAAGCAAGCGCAGACACAAGACAATAGTCGCCGAACATCCTTAGTTCCCAAATGCTTATTGAGTGTTGTTAGAAGGAAAGGTGATGTAACAGTGGTAAACATACCACTGTCCCAGCTTATTTGAAACGTGTGTTGCAGGCATACATTTCATAATGAGCAAATATTTGCACAAAACCAATAAAGTTTATCAGTTTGAACATTAAATATCTTGTCTTTGTGGTGTATTCAATTGAATATAGGTTGAAGAGGATTTGCAAATCATTGTATTCTGTTTTTATTTACATTTTACACAATGTCCCAACTTCATTAGAATTGGGGTTGTAAGTTGCCCATTCCATGGGCACTAACACACCCCCATACCATCACAGATGTGTAAGTTGCCCATGCCATGGGCATTAATACACCCCCATACCATCACAGATGCTGGCTTTTGAACTTTGCGCTGGTAACAATCTGGATGGTCTTTTTCCTCTTTTGTCTAGAGGACACGGCGTCCATGATTTCCAAAAACAATTTGAAATGTGGACTCATCAGACCACAGCACACTTTTCCACTTTGTGTCTGTCCATTTCAAATGAGCTCGGGCCGAGAGAAGCGGCAGCGTTTTTGGATGTTGTTGATGTATGGCTTTCGCTTTGCATGGTAGAGTTTTAACTTGCACTTGTAGACGTAGTGACGAACTGTGTTAACTGACAATGGTTTTCTGAAGTGTTCCTGAGCCCACGTGGTAAGATCCTTTACACAATGATGTCGGTTTTTAATGCAGTGCTGCCTGAGAGTTTGAAGGTCACGGGCATTCAGTTTTTGGTTTTCGGCCTTGCCGTTTACGTGTAGTAAGTTCTCCAGATTCTCTGAATCTTCTAATTATAATATGCATATGTTGCGGACATGAATGAATGAAGCTCATCAGCATCTCACCATGTCATTTAGGTCCTTCAGACTTTATTTTGAGTAAATGCTTCAAGGGAGCATTGGCATGGCAAAAACCTTTCTGCTTCGCTCATATTATGGACTGTAGATGATGGAATCCCTAAATTTCTTGCAACTGAATGTTAAGAAACATTGTTCTAAACTGTTGGACTATTTTTTTTCATGCAGTTGTTCACAAAGTGGTGATCATCACCCCATCTTTGCTTGTGAACGGCTGAGCCTTTTGGGGCTGCTCCATTTATACCCAATCATGACACTCACCTGTTTCCAATTAACCTGTTCTCCTGTGGAATGTTCCAAACAGGTGTTCTTTGTGCATTCATCAACTTTCCCAGTCTTTTGTTGCCTCTGTCCCAGCTTTTGAGATGTGTTGCAGGCATCCATTTCAAAATGAGCAAATAATCAGTTTGAACATTAAATATTTTGTCTTTGTGGTGTGTTCAACTGAATATAGGTTGAAGAGGATTTGCAAATCATTGTATTCTGTTTTTATTTACATTTCACACAACGTCTCAACTTCATTGGAATTGGGGCTGTAGCTCAATAGTTTCCAGGTCATGTGATCAATTCACTCAAAATCAATGTGGAATCATTGTGCTCCACTGGCTGCATGAGATACACCTGTTGTTTTTACATTTTAAATCTATTCATATTTTTAATTAATTTTTATATGTAAAGATTAGCATTTTAGCTCAATAGCTTCCAGGTCATGTGATCAATTCACTCAAAATCAGTGTGGAATCATTGTGCTCCACTGGCTGCATGAGATACACCTATTGTTTTTACATTTTAAATCTATTCATATTTTTAATTAATTTTTATATGTAAATATTAGCATTTTAGCTCAATAGTTTCCAGGTCATGTGATCAATTCACTCAAAATCAGTGTGGAATCATTGTGCTCCACTGGCTACATGAGATACACCTATTGTTTTTACATTTTAAATCTGTTCATATTTTTAAATAATTTTTAGACGTAAATATTAGCATTTTAGCTCAATAGCTTCCAAATCATGTGATCAATTGACTCAAAATCCATGTGGAATCATTGGGTTCCACTGGCTGCATGAGATACACCTCTTGTTTTTACATTTTAAATCTGTTCATATTTTAAAATAATTTTTATATGTAAATATTAGCATTTTCGCTCAACAGCTCCTCAATAGCTTTAAACAGTATCTCTGGTTTGAATGTCCCACCTTTTTTATTTTGAAAACACAAAGTTGGTAATCGACGTAGCGTCTACTATCTCAGCTTGTTTACTGTAACGTTTGCAATACGGGCGCACTTGAAATGTTGGAGTGGCTTGCTCAGAGTCGCTGTCGCCGGACACAGGTCTTGCGAAGTACTATTAAGGTAGTAAAAAAGTGCAGAAGAAAAGATATGTGCCAAATTAAAGTTCATTGTCTGAGGATCAAAAAAATGTAAAACATTACATTTTTTGATGAGGGATTCTCAAGAAATTGTATTTTGAAAATTATGCTTATTTTCACCTAAATAACGTGATTTTGAGGTCTTTGCAAAAGCGCAGTATTGCAAATTTTGGAATCAAAGAGCATTTAAAGCATGAAAAGTATGATTTTAGGGCTGTGATCAGCTCTTTCAAAAGCAATTGGTTCTTTTTTTGTGAAGGTGAGATAAATAGTGACTTTAGCTGAACTCAACATGCCTCCAGCAAAAACTCATGATGTCAATAGATCTTTTGTTTGCCTTGTCTGCTTTAAGAAAGGCTCATCCATGACTGCTATCATTGGCATTGTTCTTGACAGAGTACAAAAATATTTCATGGAAGATTTTGATCCAAGTGATCAAAAGTTGCCAAATGGCATCTGTACCCACTGCAGAAACATCCTCTTGGATATAGACAAGGGAAAGCCTGCTGTTCTGGATGATCCAGTTGATTTTTCAACTTTGAACTTTCCAGTCCTGACAAGAACGTTTGGAGGAGTCACTGAACTTAAAGATTTGCAGGGTTGTCCATGCAGTATTTGCATGATTGCTAGAGCGAATCCTGGTCAAGAAGGCCATAAATTTGGTGGCAAAACCAAGCAAGGGCCTTTTCTTGTTGGAAGGCCACCTTTGCCAGGTCCTAAAAGGTTAGCCACACCTAAACCAGTCAAAATCTGCAAACGCTGTAGGCAGGTGATTGGCAAAGGAATCCAACCTCCACAACCTTGTGGTATTTCTGATAGGAGGGAGAATCTGCAAGCTGTCATGCTTCAAGATCCAAGAGGTGCAGAAATGGCTGCTTCTGCTCTCATTAGGCAAAAAATAGATGCTGCGCCTAAAGACTCTTCCTCCATTAAGCTTGCCACAAGTGGCTTGCCAACAAATATCCCCATACCTGGTCCGTCCCGAGCCAGAAAATCCCTTTTTCAGGATGAAAGTGTTCCAGCTTCAGAGCTCCAGCGTTTGATGACTTTGAACAGTATGTCACAGAAGCAAACTGAGCAAACTGCGAAGATGATTTGATCTTGGAAAGGGCGAGATTTCTTTGAACCTGGAGCTATGGACATGCTCAGAGCAGCAGACAAGTCCCTAGAGCAGTATTTCACTTTGGAGACATGTGAAATGGATTCCTCATTAAAGGAGGAGAGGGCTGGAGGCAGAAAGGTCAATAGACCTTATTGGTCTTATTGCCCATCTCTGCCAAATTAGAGGTTACCATCCCCTGACCAGATGGCGGAGGGTCATTCCTCAAGGTTTGTCTCAACCTTGAGAGACAAGACGATGAGTTGTCCAGCCCAGCTAGCCAAAAGAGCAAGTGGTCCTATGCAGCAGGAGCTTGCTCTGAAAAGTTTAAAGACTCAGATTGACCAGATTCTTCATGAGGCAGGAGCTTTAAGTGTTGGAGCACCAGTCCTGGATGCCTTTGTATCCTTCAACATGGTCAGAAAAGCTTGCTTTGGGATGACATTCAGTGCAGATTTCCAGGTTCATGTCAAGAGGTTTGCTGAGGCCTTCTTGGAACTTGGCTTGAGTGTCACACCAAAGGTTCATGCAGTCCTTGTGCATGTCCCACAATTCCTCAAATGCCAAAAGTCTAGAGGACTAGGATACTGGTCAGAGCAGGCTTCTGAGACAGTGCATTCAGACTTTGATAGTCTCTGGGTTGGAAGCAGCTACAAAAGAGCCATGAGTAAGAAGGACTATGCTAGTCAACTGCACAAGTGTGCTGTGACCTACAACTCATGACACCAGTGAGTTCTGTAGCCTATATGTGTCAGAATTTTCTTGTCTTTCTACGATTTTTCATTAGCTGTTAGATGTTTGTTCTTGTTTCTTTTCATATTTCAGAATTAATACCATACATGAAATATATAAAAAAAAAAATACCTGTCTGTGATTGGTACCTTGATGTGGTAGATAGGCTTAAGGAGGTATGTAACTCCTCTGAACTAAATCCAGTCAAAAACGAGAATATTTACACTAAGTTGTCCTTGAAACATCCACTTTCATGTCTTAAATGCTATTTTGGTCCAACATTTACAATACTGTGCCTTTGTGAAAACCTCAAAACTGCATTATTTGGATGAAAATAAGCATACTTTTCAAAATGCAATTTCTTGAGAATCCCTCATCAAAAAAAATTTTTTTTTTTTTTTTACATTTTTTTAATTTTTAATTTAATTTGGTACTAATCTTTTTTCTGCACTTTTTTACTACCTTAACAGTACTTCGCAAGACCTGTGCGGAGCAAAAAAGAGCGAATGTCTGTCGAATATCCAACGTAAAACTAATTTCACTGCGGTTACTGATGAAATGTTTTTATCCATTGTTGGCATTGAGGCAGAAGGGTGGATGTACAAATAAACTCTTGTCAGTATGTCTGTGCATCATGCACACCTTTTGTACTAATGACAATTTTAACAAATTTGTCAGATTTTCACCAACTTTCAACATAACATCCCAAACAGTTCTAGCATTACTCAACTTTTTTTTTTTTTTTTTTTTTTTGCTTTTCCATTAGGGATGGTACCTGGTGCTTTTTTGTTGTTGTTGTTGTTTTGTTTTCTGCTCAGGCGAGGTTCCAAGCGAACTGAGCCCATTCACCCTATTGAGATATCCCATAATCCCTTGCGTGCCAGAGAGTCGCTGCAGTCTAAACATGAAGAAACCACATGACAACAATTGCAAATGAACATTATACTACCAAAATGTAATTTTTTATGCTTTTCATCATGTTAATAAGAGAGTGCATGCATGAGACCCTGAACATGTGCTAAAACAAATATTCCAAATATTCTGTGTCTGCTACATTTAACCTTCGCGGAACTTCATAAGCGTAAACCGAATTTCAGACATCTTATATATATTACTCTGGAACAAACAGTGTTGTAAAGGACAATAAGTAGGGCATTAAAGAGCAAACTTCACTTTCCCCCAGAACAACATGAATAGGAAGCAATCGCAGCTCACAGCAATTCCCATTGAAAATAACGGAGCAACAACCTGGGCTTCTGGCATGTTTACATAAAACAAACACAATAACAATGTCAAAAAATCACACTGTATGATTTTTAAATTATTAATTAGAATTTTATTGCATGAAATAAGTATTTGATCACCTACCAATCTGCAAGAACTGTGTCTCTCACAGACCTGTTAGTTTGTCTTTAGGAAGCCCTCATATTCTGCACTCTTTACCTGTATTATTTGCACCTGTTTGAACTTATTACCTGTATAAAAGACACCTGTCCACACACTCAATCAATCACACTCCAACCTGTCCACCATGGTCAAGACCAAAGAGCTGTCTAAGGATGTTGGGGACAAAATTGTAGACCTGCACAAGGCTGGGATGGGCTACAGGACAACAGGCAAGCTTGGTGAGAAGGCAACAGCTGCTGGCGCAATTATAAGAAAGTGGAAAAAACACAAGATGACTGTCAGTCATCCTCGCCCTGGGGTAATGATGATTCTGAGAAAGCCCAGAACTACTCGGGAGGACCTGGTCAATGACCTGAAGAGAGCTGGGACCACAGTCACAAAGATTACATTAGTAACACACTACTCCATCATGGTTTAAAGTCCTGCAGGTGCCCCTGCTCAAGCCAGCACATGTCCAGGCCCATTTGGAGTTTGCCAGTGACCATCTGGATGGTCGAAAGGAGACATGGGAGAAGTTCATGTGGTCAGATGAGACCAAACTAGAGCTTTTTGGTATCAACCCCACTCGCCGTGTTTGGAGGATGAGAACAACCCCAAGAACGTCGTCCCAACCGTGAAGCATGGGGCGGGTGTTCTGCAAAGAGAACAGGACGACTGCACCCTCGAACACCGTGGTGGACACCGGTGGTCAGGGAAGCCGTTCGTCCTTCCAGGATATGTTATCTCGGAGGACGCCGGAGGGCATTTGCAAGGTACTGACAGGCATGAAGGATGGCAGCCTCTGTTATGGGGGAGGCAAAGCAGCGGGTGTGGGAGGAGTTCGGAGCAACCATGGAGAAGGACTTTTAATCGGCACCAAGGTGCCTCTGGCGGACTGTGACGCACCTTAAGAGGAGAAAACAGGGAATCATTTAAGCTGTTTACATCAAAGATGGGACTCTGTTGACCTCAACTGAGGATGTAATCTGCTGCTGGAAGGAACACTTTGAGGAACTCCTGCATCAGACCAGAGCACCAGCTATAGTAGGGGCAGAGCTGGAAGCTGATGAGGACTATCATCAATTTCCCAAAACTCCACAGTGGCAAGGTCCCGGGGGTTGATGAGATCCATCCAGAAATGCTGAAGGCTTTGGGTGTGGAGGGACTGTCTTGGATGAGACGTCTCTTCAACATTGTGTTGAGGTCTGGGACAGTGCATAAAGAGTGGCAAACTGGGGTGGTGGTCCCCATATTTAAAGAAGGGACCAGAGAGTGTGTGCCAACTACAGGGGCATCACACTATTACTGGTAAAGTCTACTCCAGGGTGCTGGAAAGGAGGGTTCGGCTGATAGTCAAACCTCTGATTGAAGAGGAACAATGCGTTAAAGCTGAACTGACATTTTGTGCATGAACAATTGTAAATGCACAAACTGCCACATTTGAGATTTAGCAATGACCTTTATCAAAGCAAGTTACTTTGGTATGAAAAGTATTGCCATCGAACCCAGTTACTGTTCTCAAAAACAAGTCTTTATTTACAGACCAAGTCACTGATGTCAAAACAAAACAGAGCAAAGCACGACTAAGGCGTTATGGGCGGGGGCGGACATACGGGAACTTGACTACATCTGAGTCATTTGTAACCTAGCGACCTGAAAGACTGATGAAAACACGCAGGCTTTCTCTGCTGTGTACAGATGTAGGCAAGTTCATTTTCCTACAAATATGCCAAGAAGTTCTAATGCTGCATTTACACATAGGTAGGACACATTATGAGTGTCATATTTGCGTCATTCTTGGCACATTCCTGACATTCTTAACGTGACTTAACGCATCTGAATAGGTTTCTTAAAGCGTCCCTGTCACACCATGACGTTTTTACATATTCTTGAAGAATTAAAAAAAGCTTTTTCCACATGTTGTCTTTGTTTTTTTTTTTTACCATAAAATTACATTGAACAAGGATTTAGATGTTTCATTACCCATTTCCCGCCTCCGAGTTGACCTACTTTATCGCTGCGATGGATATGACGTCATGCGAGTAAATGTGTCGTAGCGATGCTCTCTTTACCAATATGGCAGACATGGACAGCGAAGGCATAGTGAGCAATTATAGCGAAGACTTAAGTGACATATCGATTGTTTTTGAAGAAGATGAGGAAGTTTCTGATGAACGAAGCGACGGTGAAAATAATGAGGGGCTCCAGCCAAATATGTTCGAGCCGTACGCGACAGAAGACAAGGATGAAGCGCAGCTGTCAGGTGATGACAACAACAACGAAGGTGCTGTGAAAGAGGATATAAGCTGCTTACAAAACACCAGTGATGGGCACAGATAACCAAAAAATTAACTTTGATAACAGATAATCAGATAACTGAAAAGGTATCTTCGATAAAGATAAAACAATAAACCACAAAAAAATGTATCGGAAGTTACAGATAACCGATAACACATAAATTCCGATATTACCTCTGACACATCTACAACTAGTAGTAAAACAAATTTAATAGCTTATAATAATATTAAAAACAACAACAGACCCCAACAATGAGACCACACTTTTCTTTCAACATTGGCCCCTGCTGGAAGCTCTTATTTACTACAGAGCTCCCAGCACAGAGGCACTCCGAGAGCAGCCATAAAGCTAGCTCTTTATCAATTACGACACTCCGGTCAGGCGCAGGTCTTGAAAAATAGTCATGCTGACTTATGGTTTTGATTATAAATAACATTAATACCGATAGAATAACTCCATTAATGTCAATTATGTCATTTGTACAAAGTTAAAATACAACATATATCTTTTAATGTTGAATAATGCACTAATTCTGAGGTTTTGTAACAAACAGACAGATCGCAAAGGATTCTGGGTAAAAGTGCCTTTGCTAAACACTGGCTGAGTCTCTCTTTTTTGCAGCTTACTACTGTCTCTGAAAAAACAAACATGGTGCCGAAAGAACTGCACAAATGAAGCGGATTTCATTACAAATTATGCTGTTTCTCCTTTGTTTGCAGAGGATTGAGATGCTTTTTATACAAGTGGCTCTCTTCTGTTTGCAAAGGTTATAGCTGTGTGTCTGTTACAAAACTTTTAACAGGTCAGTGCTAAACTAATTTGAAAAATTCTTGTTGCTTTTCAGCTTTGTTTATTTTGTTTATCAGTTTAAAAGTTATCGGACAAAGATTAATCGGAAGATAATTGGTCCGATAATGGTTTTTAAAGTTATCTAAAAAGATAATCCGATAAAGAAAACATTATCTTCGATAATTATCTGTTATCGGATTATCGGAAGTGTGCCCACCACTGCAAAACACAGAATGGTTTGTTCACTCACTACCTTTTCTTATAAATTATCATTTATTCCTGGCAGTTCCATTTGCATTTTGATCACTTTGGACCTGGACTGTGGTGTGTTTGTGTATGAAAAAATTATTTCAGCAGCACAGCGTGCTTAAATTCAGGAGTTTGTTCTAAAATCACTGAAAATAAAGTTTCTGTACATTCTGTATACAAGGTCTTTTAGAAAAGTATCCAACCTTATTTTTTCAAAAACCTGATGGATTTGAATCACGTGTGCTTGCATGAGCCAACCTTGAACCTTCGTGCGCATGCATGATTTTTTTCCACGCTTGTAAGCAGCCCTTGTGTGCGGATGGGTGTTGTCTCTCGTCAGAAAATGGCGGAACGACTGGAGCAGCGTGACTGCATCAAATTTTGCCAGAAACTGGGCGACAGCCAGGTGGAAACCATTCGGATGATTCAGATGGCTTTCGGTGACGATCCTCTGGGCATCACACAGATTAAGGAGCGGTACAACCGGTTTAAATATGTCTGCACAACGGTGGAGAGCGCGCCGCGCTCCGGGCGGCCATCAACATGCTGAAATGACCAGATCATTTCCAAAGTGAACGCTATGGTGATGTGGGGCCGTCGTGTGACTATCCGAGAAATTGCGGAAGAGGTGGACATCAACACTTTTTTGGTACATTCTACTGTAACAGAAGATTTGGCCATGAAAAGGAGCGGCGGCGAAATTCATGGCAATGGCTTCGGCATGAGGCTGACGGTGCAGCAAAAGCGCCTTTGTGTTGAAGCCTCACATGACATGTTATGGCATGTCCACCTTGTCCACAATTTCTCGGATAGTCACACAACTGAAAAGCCACAGAAAGCCGTCTGAATCATCCGAATGGTGGAAGAGGTGGGCATGAGTCCAGCATGTCCTGTGAGAATTCAACACGGTGGCGCTTTTGCTCCATCAGGAGCGGAACGAATTTCGCCGCCGCTCCTTTTCATGGCCAAATCTTCTGTTACAGTGGAATGTGCCAAAAAAGTGCTGATGTCCACCTCTTCCGCAATTTCTTGGACAGTCACACGACGGTCCCACATCACCACAGCGTTCACTTTGGAAATGATCTGGTCATTTCAGCGTGTTGATGGCCTCCAGGAGTGCAGCGCGCTCTCCACCATTGTGCAGACATCTTTAAACCGGTTGTACCTGTTATGTGTCGGACGCAGCTCGGAGAACCGACCAGCGTTTGAAGGACCCAGTATGAAATAAGCAGAGCACGGTTCAAAGGCTAACTGAATTTAATACATAACAGTGATAATATAATAACAAAAGGTGCGGCCTGGCGTGGTGCGCTCCCAGCAGCGCTAACGGTCCGGAGCCAGAAGCTGTTTCGGACCCAAGGACCCCGCCGACACCCCCCAGGTAGCCGCAACAACCGAGTCTGTGAAAGAAGGAACCATTATGTGAGTCCACACTCTACACACAGAACACTTAAAGGTGTACAAACAGCAAACACTTCCTGGCTTGATTACTGATCAGCTTCCCAACCTGCAGGCATGGAACAATCAGTTCACAAAACTCCACTGCAGTGAAAGCTGATACATGACTAACATACAGCTCAATATAATAAAGGTGTGAGGGACACCACATTTACTGACTGTATAACTGTTAGTCACAAAATCTAACGTACCTCAGGAAGTGTGCTGACGAGCGTGAAACCTCACCCCCTCCTCTTTCACAGACCGTGCATCAAACCTGGACGTTCTCAGCATCCGCTGTTGATGAGATGGCTCCCGAGACGACGATCTCACCCGTCTGGTCACAAGGTCGAGTCTCTGGCAAATACACACTGTGCACTCCAGTCTTAAATGCCAACATGTTCCAATCCATCCAGATGGACCACAGCTGTGAGTCCTGACGAGTCGCAGGTGATCAGGGTGAGGTCCTGACAGCCTCAGCAACACAGCCACTCAGTCCCAAACGCACGCCACCTGGGAGGAAAACCAAAAGACAGAAACAAACCGGCAGCCCGGCCCCCCCAGCCATATAACAGTACCGCTCCTTAATCTGTGTGATGCCCAGAGGATCGGCACCGTCTGAATAATCCGAATGGTTTCCACCTGGCTGTCGCCCAGTTTCTGGAAAAATTTCATGCAGTCACACTGCTCCAGTCGTTCCACCATTTTCCTTGGAATGAAAATCTGACACAAAGGCTGCTTACAAGCAAATGACGCAACCGACGGGCGTGAAAAAAAGTCACGCATGCGCACGTAGGTTCAAGGTTGGCTCATGTAAGCACACGTGATTCAAATCCATCAGGTTTTTGAAAAAAAAAATAAGGTCGGATACTTTTCTAACAGACCATGTATATTTAATCATTTATAAGTCAGTTTCTTGTGATTGCTAATTCTTCACATTTTATTCAAAGCAAATGATTGCAAATCTTTATCTGAAAAGCTGGAGACCCAAATGGGACGGGGGAAAAAGATTTCTAAATAAAAGAAAATTTTACTTCTATATCTGTTGTCAAATTTTATCAGGCATAATATTGTAGAAAAAAGTTTATGCTAAATGGAGACTTTTCTGTCTACAATACACATACAGAATGTCTTTAATCAAATTGTATCAAATCTAATCTACTTTGAATGAACACAAGTCAGAACAAAAAACAGGCTTTTCAGTTTACATGCATATGTATATTTCTGTTTTGTTTTCAGGTGCTCATGTGAACACAGTCAGCAAATAGTCTGATCCTCTTCTGTATTTGTTTTGACAAATGTTGGCTGTACAAATGTGGGACTGAGTTTGAATAAATGTAATAGCACAGTAATAGCACATTTATCCTGAAACGCTCTCAAAAACATTGATCATATCCACATTGATTTCTATTGATGTCTGGTTGTTAATCCATAACCAAGATGGCGGCTCTCTGGCAACTCTGACCAGTGAATGAGCGGATCAGCCCGGTCTTCCATCTAGTGAGTAAATAGAAATCGATAGTGCAGCCCTCTGGGAACTACATGGCAAACACCTGTTGCATTCCAAAACAGCATATTTGTAAAAAATAAAATCTCTCAGCAGTCCAAGCTGGATGTCTTGTGTCTTCAACAGATCTATAAATGTTTGAATGTAATTCTTCAGTAAGGCAAAGTGTGAAGTCCATGTCTGAATAATAGAACCCGACCGATATGGATTTTTTGAGGCTGATGCCGATAACGATATTTGGATGAAAAAAATGCAGATAATCGATAAATCGCCTGATTTGCCGATAGCCGATAAATCAGCCGATATATTTTTTTTAAATGAATAAAATGTTCTTTTTTGGACCCTTAACAAAAAAGGTATGAGCTAAAAGCTGAAGCTTTGTCCTCATATTGATTAACTTTCTAACAGAGAAGAATTTTCAAGTTAAAAAAATGCAATCAAGAATTAAACCTTTGTGAAATTAGCAAATACATATCCTTAAAAAGAGTTGTGAAATACATCTGATCTTGTACCTTCTGTTGTTGCAACTTAGATATAGGTTCAGGATAAGGATATAGATCTTTATAAACTTACTTGTACGCTTTTGTCAGCCAATCAGTGCAGTGTGACGGCAAACTACGGGGGCCGGTGATGAAGACATTTAAGCAGGAGTGTAAGCAGCTCTCACTTGAATGGAGTCAGAGCTCCATCTACTGGACAAACGGTGCAAGGGCATTTTACATTGCCAACACAAATATTATTTCAGTAACTGTTCTGTTTGAGAAATTATCGGCGTTCTATCGGCAAAATTTCGGCCAATAGTGAGTACTTTGAAAAGGGCTTGTATCGGCCGATAATATTGGCCGGACGTTTTATTGGTCGGGCTCTAGTGAATAATGTCCATTTGTACTGTTGTGGCATCAAAATAATGAGTTGTTGATCCTGGAAAATAAAAGTACTTCACACTTTAATTTTTTGTGCTGTTGGGATTCTTTGGGAGTGGGGTCGAAGTAAATTTCATGATTAAATTTCAATCACTCAAATGCCTGCTGCTCCGTGATGGACAGACGGGACGAGGTTCTGATGTGTTTGTTTGTGATAGACTTCAACTGAACCAGGAACCACAGTGGGTCAGTTTAGGATCAGACCCTACTTCACTTCCTGTTTCTTCCAGGGGTCCACATTCTCCAGTGGTGAATGGAATGATGAGACTGGAGAGGTCAAAGGTTTTCAACAGTACATCTATGATGGAGAAGACTTCATTGTAATGGACATGAACACACTGACCTGGATCGCTAGGGTGCCACAGGCTGTCCCCACCAAACTGAGATGGGACGCTGACAAAGACAGACTGCAAGCCATTAAGATTTTCAGTACGTATTTATGTCCTGAAAATCTGAAGATGTATCTAAAGTATGGAAAGAGCTATCTGCAGAGAACAGGTATGATCATATGACCTCATTTCATTCCTCAATCAGTATAAAATGATTTAAGATTAAACTTAAAACTTTCCTTTTTGCTAAAGCTTATAGTTAGGGCTGGATCAGGTGACCCTGAACTATCCCTTAGTTATGCTGCTATAGACTTAGACTGCTTCCCATGATGCACTGAGTGTTTCTTTTTATTCACCTCTTTTTGCTCTGTATGCACCACTCTGTATTTAATCATTGGTGATTGATCTCTGCTCCCCTCCACAGCATGGTTTTTTCCTGATTCTCTCCCCTCAGCCCCAACCAGTCCCAGCAGAAGACTGCCCCTCCCTGAGCCCGGTTCTGCTGGAGGTTTCTTCCTGTTAAAAGGGAGTTTTTCCTTCCCACTGTCGCCAAGTGCTTGCTCATAGGGGGTCGTTTTGACCGTTGGGGTTTTCTGTAGTTATTGTATGGCTTTTGCCTTACAATATAAAGCGCCTTGGGGCAGCTGTTTGTTGTGATTTGGCACTATATAAATAAAATTGATTTGATTTGAATTTGATAAAATAATGCTACATTCAGAACCCTTGGATATTCAGAGAGTCCATTGCCAAGCTTGGGGAAAAATGCCTTGAACACTATGTCGGGCCAGAATATCCATTTGGAAACTTGTGAGGAAATTGAGCAACCCGAGGTCCCTTAGTTAACCTAACAGCCATGGTGGCCCCCTTTGTGACTGGTCAGATATCAATGTTACGAATGTTGAAAATGCATCTTTGAATTAATTTTTAGACCAAAAGACAACGTTAGCCTAGCTGTACTGTGGTATCAGCTAAGTATTCAATGACTCAAATTATCGAGATAATCTCATGAACGGCGGGTTGTTTTTTTGTTTTGTTTTTTTTTGTTTTGTTTTTTTCAGAATTAGGGTTTTTATGTCTGTTCTTTACAAATGTCCCAAGGGTTCTGAATGCAGTATAAACCCTCTAACACAGACTTCACAAAACACATGAAATCTCAGTTTCTCAGACAGTCAGCCTTGCTTACCGATCTGACTGGCAAGCTCCAGGACAAACCCATCATCAACATGACCAGGTCCATGATCTTTAAAAGCAAGTTACACCTGCTATCAAGCAGGTTGCAACAGTTTGATCTGCAGAACTTTTCACACATGGACACAGAACTTAAGCATCAGGACAAAGACTGGGCGGAGCTTGAGAGTGCACATTATGATGATCAAGTGCAGAGCATCTGGTCAGAATTGACACTTGCTTTACTGACTTTGCATCTATTGAGCCTGTTGTCAGTTTTCTCTGTTTTCCATTATAAAAAACTCAGACAGATCACAAAGGATTTTGGGTAAAATGTGCCTCTTCTGCTAAACACTGGTTGAGTCATTCATTATGTAAGCCAACACGTTAATGTGACGTGTGTCATGTGTTGGTATTTACAGATAAATGTGCTTTTGTAAAATATTCCATTTTTTATTTGTAAAAACAGGCATTTTTACGGAGCCGTGGAAGTGTCATCGCAAAATGTTTTGCATGTGGAGAGAATGTGCGCTCATTTTATTATATTGTGCGCACGTTTTATTATATTGTAAAACTTGCACTCACCATCCTGCGAGATCTCAGTAACATTGAGAACTGCATTGAGACTCTCTGATCACGCTGTACTAACCACTGCACACAGACAACACCATTAACATTGCAACATAAAACTATTTTTATATTGTGCCTAAAACTCTTGTGAATATATTCTCTGGGTTTTTAGACATTGTTATTGCATTTATTTTATGTAAACATGCGAGAATCACAGGCTGTCTCTCCGTTATTTTCAATGGGAGCTGCTGTGAGCTACGTTCGCTTCCTGATCATGTCGTTCTGGGAGAAAGTGAAGTTTGCTCTTTAGCGTCTTGATTATTGTTCTTTACAACACTGTTTGTCCTCTTTGTTCCAGACTAATATATATAATATGTCTCAAATTCGGTTTGCGTTTATTAAATTCCACGCAGATTAAACGTAGCAGACACGGATTATTTGTTATAATTGTTTTAGCAAGTTTTCAGGGTATCATGCATGCAGTTTCTTAGTAACGTGACGAAAAGCATAAAAAGATTACATTTTTTTGTAGTATAATATTTATTTACAACTGTCAGAGTTGATTCTCTATATGTTTAACTGCAGCGACTCTCTGGCATGCAAGGGATTATGGGATACATCAATGGGGTGAATGAACACTACTGACCAGTAGATGGCAGTAGAGACCTTGAAAACTTGCCAAAACAAAATTCCAGATAATCCGTGTCTGTTACATTTAAGATGTGTGGAATTTAATAAACGCAGACACAATAACAACATCTATAAACCCAGAGAATATATTCACAAGAGTTTTAGGCACGAGAGTTTAATGCTGTTGTCTGTAGAGCCTGATCAGAGTGTCTGAAATGCATTTCTCATGTCGTGAACGTACTGAGATTACCCTATCCTACCCATAATGCACTGCTGGGCACAGCATATATCCACACTAAAACCTTAAAAATTAGCGCATTAATTTAAAACTAAAACATATATCTGATATTTTCACTTTATAAAGCTGCAGACATGACATTAATTTAAATAACTTGTCCGACATTAGTTTGGTTAAAAGTTGAACCATAAGTTAAAAATGTATGCCTCTAGATGACTTGGGTGATATTGCACGTATCAGTATGGGGTTAAAAGAAATGAGTTTTTTCTTTTTTGGGACCAGTTCTCCTTTAGAGCGATTTCTTCTTAAAGCAGCTCTTCTCTGTTTTTCAGAGGGTAGAATTACACATCAGCTACAAAATATTTAACAGGTAGGTGCTCAACTGATTTTAAGTTTTATAAATATTTGTAGCTGTTCAGCTTTATTTATCACGTTATCGGTCTAAAAATTATTGGACAAAAATTTATCGCAAGATAATTAGTCCGATAATGGTTTTTAAAGTTATCTAAAAAGATAATCTGATAATGAAAACATTATTTTTGATAATTATCAGATTATCAGAACTGTGCCCACCACTGGATATCTGGGCATAAATAAAATCTGTACATGACCACTGGATCTTAAATCTCTGGGACAGGTTTATCCAGGAGTCGGCAAGACCTTATTTAGTACATTGCTTTGGTGATGTCCTCATGTATTGTAATAAATATTCCAGAGAAAGGCAAGAACGTCTCTCAGAATTTAGAAGAATAGGCCTGAAAGAAGTTTTTGTTGGAAGTATTTTAGACACAGGATCAGCAGGTTAGGTGAATTGCAAACTTTATAATTGTCCATGTCTCAAAAGAAATCTTTATCTCAATGGGACTAACCTGGTTAAATAAAGATTAAATTAAAGTGGAAGGGGGAAGTGTCTGTTTTTTTTTAAATACTTGAAAGACACCAGACTTGAGAGGATTTCATACTGTTGTGATGGGCTGATGCAGAAGGTGGCAGCAATGCAAAAATAAGGATGTTGGTTGCCATTAAGCACCACAGAAGACGAGAGCGTGTTTGTACTGCAGGAGTGCTTTTGAGGACGGCACGCATTTCTACATTCACAAAATGCCTCAAGAAACCACAAAAAATGCATAAAAGTACTTAATTCACTCATATTTGTTGACCATCTGGGTAAATTGTCAGACTTAGACCCATTGATTGTGCAGCTAATCTCGTCTCAGAGGAGCATGCGTGAGATAAAAAAAACAAAATTGTTTTCGTCATGGTGAGTGGTCGGAGCTATCTCCGACAACCAGCTAACTCTGGCGTAATGTGAACCGATAAGGGAATCGTTAAGCAAAAAGGCTATTGATGTCGGTGGATCGAATCATTTCTTATTCTTAACAGGAACCAGTTTTCAATACCCATCCCTAATATAACTAATCAGTCTAATGTAAACTGAGAAGTACCCCAACCTCAGGCAAACTGTACAGAATTTGACTGCACTTTTTGAATCAGCATATTTATGTAAGTCGGCCTTTTTACATATGAAAATCAAGTCAAATTACAGATCTATCAGGACTGATGACTACCTTGCGGCCTGCTTATGACTGGCACTCAGCTTCTACTGTCCGAACTAGGAGAGACTAGCTGCCTCAGTGTCAGAAATCCAACTACGGTACTGAACAACTTTTCTAACTTGAATTAGGCATTGTATTATTTGGGTTTGTTGTTATGGGATAGTCCTAGGCCTACCTATGCTTATTCTTTGCACCATGCTCATTTACTTCAATGATGTGTTATTATTGTTAAAAATTTATCTTTGTGCCAGAAAATTGTGTTAGTTTATTATTTTGTGGCAACACTACGGCATTCAGTATGGTTTGGTAACTCTTAATACACTTTCAGCTTTAAAAGTAGATCTTGGTTCAAAAAAGGTTGGACACCCCAAAAAAATGCAATTGGCACAATGACACAATCAAATATTTTGTGCCCGATTCTAACTGGGATTTGTATTTGATGAAAATTCCTTTTGATTGCATAAAGAGCTCATGGTGCTTTGTCTTTCAGTACATTCACTGTCGGGTCAAATCTTTCCAATGCACTGAGCTTTAGGTTACAATTTTGGTTTCGGTCAGATTAACTGTGAGGACCCAGTTCTGACAGTAGTTCCCAAGCAGATCCAGGTGCTGCTTTAGTCTTGGTTCTGTGGGTGACAGCAGAAGGTCATCTGCATAGAGCAGGAAGTTAGCATCAGTATTGTTGAGGGTGAGTTCTTTTGTCATAAAGTTTGACGGCACATTTATTTTCTCAAGAAACAGATTCGATGATTTGATATACTGCACACACACACCCCCCCCCCCCCCACACACACACACCACTTTGTAGTAACTTATAAAAAAAAGCCAAACTGAATCAGACACTTTCCTAAAATCAACAAAACAAGGGGGAAAAAATACTTTTGTGGTGAACATACTGATTAACTAGGTTGTGCAGGATGTAAAAATGATCATGGGTGCGATGTTTTGATACCTCTCTCTCTCTCCAGACCTCTCCTCAGTGTTTCTCCTCCAGAAGTCTCCGTCCTCTCCAGTCTGCTGTCACGCAACAGGTTTCTATTCTGATAAAGCCAAAATATTCTGGAGAAAAGAAGAACAACAGCTTTTTGAGGACGTGGATCACGGAGAGCTGCTCCCCAACCACGACGGAACCTTCCAGATGAGTGTGGACCTGAACCTTTCATCAGTCAAGCCTGAAGACTGGCAGAAGTACGAGTGTGTGTTTCAGCTGGCTGGTGTCAAAGACGACATCACCAAACTGGACAAATATGCCATCTGGACAAACCACGGTGAGACAGAAAGCCAGAGGAGGACAATCCACTTTGAAGTCCTGCTCACAGTCCTGCACATTGTCAGTTCTGTGTAGATGGATCTTTGTGTCTCATTGTGTGATTATTGTTGTTTTCTTGGAGATTTTTTCTGCATTTTTCAGTCTCACTTCATTTGCTTGAGAGTCAAACTGCTAAGTGCATATTTATAGTCACTCAGTTCAAAGTCAGAGATGATCCTGTTTGATCTGGAACACTTATTTTGGTGGACACCAGGAAACCCGTTCCTCAATAACTGGACATGTTTGTCTAAAAATGGATGGAGGGAACATGTTGATTCTGTGCATGTTTGAATTGTTGCTGTTTTTTGGACAGAGACGCCCAGTGACGTCCTCGTCCCCATCATTGTTGCAGTGGCTGTTCTTGCACTTGTTCTGGCTGCAATCGTTGGACTCATAGTTTACAAGAAGAAGAAAGGTGAGAGAATAAAACAGAAAGACCTTCACCGTCATGATTGACCTCTGGCTGACCCTGACAGTTTTGGAGTCCACCTCAGTGTGCATCACATTTGATCCAAATTGGCTAAAAATCTAATTCCTTGACCTTTGTCCAAATTAATTCTTTAAGGTCAGTTTCAGGATCAACCTTCATTGAAATATGAAGGTTGTTAGAAATCAGTGAAAGGACGTGGGAGGAGTCACAGATGACCTTTGACCCAGTGATTTACATTTGGCAAATTTGACCTTACTTGAGCAATTCCAGAACTCACCTCCATATGTGAACCATAATTGGTGGAATTAGGAATGAAAACCCTGCCCCCTTCACACATAACACGATTGAATCCGACTAGCGCATGAAGTTGGAATTGCATGCCATTCATGAAAAATTGGAGCTGCCTCTAACACCTCGTACACCTGTCGCTACAACTATTCACGCACACCAGTGGCTGAAAGACAGAGAGTACCCTGTGAGAGCCCATTCAATTCCTTGACATTTGCCAAAATGAATTTTTTAAGGTCAGTTTCTGGATCAAACTTCATTTGAAATATGACATTTGTTAGAAATCAGTAAAAGGACCTGGGAGAGGTCAGACATGACCTTTGACCCAATGATTGACCTGTTGGGAAATTTGACCTCACTTGGGCAATTCCAGAACCCACCTCCATATGTGAGCCACGATCGATAGAATTTAGAATGAAAATCCTAAGGGCCCCGTCACACTTGGCACGAATGAGACCAAGTCAGCCCAAATGGGAAAAACAACCAGAACTCGAGCCGCAGTCGTACAGGACAGACATCCATACAGCCGTGTGTGAATGCCATACAAATGCCTAGAATGTGTTCTGAAGCCGCCTTGAATGATTTGCGCACATTCGGAGTGCAGCAGCTCCCGAATCTGATCAGTATGATCGTACATGAGCAGCTGAGCGCACGTGTTCCAGCCTCACGCACACGTGGCGGATCGGTTAGCTGTCCTGCCCACACACACAGTGTGGCGTGTGGATGAACTAGCCGCACGAGCAGCGCTTCGGTCAGCTGTTATCCCAGTCGGAATGAAAGGCGCAGAATGCCATGAGATCACTGGAGGCCTGTAAAAAGCACCGGACACCTCCAATTTCACATGGATGCGGTCATGGTGCCTACTACATCGCTGTATGACGTATTGATCCATATGTAATGATTACTGATACATATATGTCAAAAGGGGGAATAAATGAACGTATAAAGATGATTGTTTGCCCACCAGGTTGCTGGCATGCGCCGAGCAGGTCCATCTGGAGCCTTTACACAGGTACCTATTTATTCTATTCATACTGTGATGGCTTTGTAATTTGTTTATTTATTTGGATCCCCATTAGCATCTGCAGTATAACTGCATCAGCTACTCTTCCTGGGGTCCATTCATGTTTTAATCAGTTTCAGTACAATAACATAATAGTTTTCCATTAAGGCCTGTAAATCATAATGAAAATTCATAATACATTCAGAATAAATTCATTCATAATCAATTCATAATACATCACAATACTTCAGCCATTTGCCTCAGATAATACTTTAAGTTCCTTTTTAAAACCCAGTTCACTGCTCAATTCCCTTAACTTTAGTGGTAAATGATTCCATTCTCTCATGGCTCGAAACATCACTGTCCGTTGACTCTGGTTTGTTTTACATTTAGGCAAAATGAAACAGTCCTTTGGCATGCCTGGTTGGATAAAAATGAGTATCCTTACTAAAAGGCAGTTGTTGGTAAAGGACAGACGGTATCTGAGTTGTAATAATATTTCTTAAAAAGTTTGCTTTTGCATATAGCCACCTGTCCCTCACCAAAAGCCAAGAGAGGCGCTTATGCATTGTATTATTTTGCACAAGCTGTCATTTTTTTTACATTTACTGAAGTATTTGACCAGACAACTGCACAATAATCCAACTGAGACAACACCAAACTTTGAATGACATATGGTATCACTGGTTTAGTTAAATATCTTGAACATCTTATCACTGTCAAAGTCCATCCCATTTTAGAGACTACATTATTTATTTGTTTGTCCCAAGACAGTTGGCTGTCAGTACAGACTCCAAGGAGTTTGACTTCTTCCACTTGTTTAACAACTGTATTTTTCATTACAAGATTTAGTTGTGGTTCGGTTCTTAAGGAATGCTTAGTTCCAATAACAATGCTTACTGTTTTTCCTACATTCAGAATGAGTTTGTCGTCTTCAATCCAATTTTCAATCTTTTTAATTTCCTGCTCAAGTTTTGTTTTAACTTCCTCAATTGATTTCCCAGCCATATAGACTGTTGTGTCATCTGCAAACATTGAAATGCTTGCTGTATCAAGCACTAATGGTAGATCATTTGTGAAGATAGAATATAAAAGTGGACCCATACAAGTGCCCTGTGGCACACCATGTTTCACAGTTAAAACATTTGAAAAACATCCATTGTAATACACTAATTGTTTTCTGTCACATAAATAATCACTAATAAATTGCACAGCAGATTTGGAGAAGCCATAACATTCAAGTTTGTTTTTTTTTAGAAGAATTTTGTGATCAATGAGATCAAAAGCAGCGGAGAAGTCCAATAATACTGTCCCAATAATGTTACCTTTGTCCATTTCTCATAACCAGTCATTTGGGTCAGTGCAGTCGCTGTTGAATGCTTTTCTCTATAAGCATGCTGATAATTTGTTATTAAATTATTCTCTCTAAAATAAGCGTTAATCCGATGACACATAATTTTTTCCATTAATTTACTCAATACCGGAAGTAAACTGATAGGTCTACTATTTGTTGCAGAAAATGACACTTATTTTTTGGCAATGCTATAATTTTTGATATTTTCCAAGCTGACAAAAAATTATTTTCATTAAAACATTGATTAATTATATGGGTTATGGCTGGTGCAATTATTGAGGCTACAGGTTTTAGGAGGCGCCCATCTAGTTCATCTACTCCTGGAGGTTTGTCTTTTAGTGTCTTCAAATATTGTTCAACTTCATTTATACTTAGAACCTTAAGGCAAAAATTACACTTTTTTTGATTTCATATTTTCTGTTATGATCTCAAATGACTGATATTCATTTTTTGATTTTAACTTATTTCTGAATGCGTCTCTTTCCTATAAAATAATTATTTAAATAATTTGCAATTTCGTCAGATTTAGTTAAAAATCCCTCATTTGCTTCCAAGACCAGTGGAGTTGATGTATTATCATACAGGAGGGAATTGAGACTTCTCCATAACTGTTTACTGTCCGTAAAAGTTTTAAATTTCTCATAATAGTATAATCTCTTTTTCTTGTTTTCTTTCAAGACAAAGTTTCTAAGTTTACGATATACTTTCCAGTCAAACTCCCTCCCAGATATTATTGCAGTCTGCTTGACTTTATCTCTTTCCTTCATTTGTGCTTTTAAATTGACATCCAGCCATGGACTGTTTGAGTTGGATACAATACATTTCTTAATAGGTGCATATTTGTTGACAATTTTTGTTACACCGTCAAATATTTGAAAAGCTTTCTCTGGATCTTTTTCAGTCATTACTTCAGACCAATTTACATGTATGATTTCATCCACATACTTGTCAAGATTAAAATATTTAAAAAAATCTCTTCCTTATAATTTTAGGTAATACAGTTGTGATGTCAGTCCTTCATATGTGGTACTGTAATATGATCACTGGGTTGGATATGATGTGTATTACAGCTGTGACAGTCATCCAGCCATGTGCGTTGTAGCGCAGCTGTGAGACGCACTGACTCGCTGCATAGCTCACCTGACCGGGCTGTTACAAATACATGGTCATGCCCTCTCATGGGTTATATGATGTATGTGAATCATGATGTCCATCATAGCTATAACACCACGTGCAGTTGTGCAGCGCCCTGTCCCACGGTGTGTCAAAGGCTCTGCACGGCACGCCACTTATGCCTTTAATGAGCATGATTTTACAGCCGTACGGAGGCTGTGTCGAGACGTGCGCGGACTTTTTAATGCAGTGTTCGCTCGTCTTTTCACAGCGTCCAGTTATGTACACGTCTGACGCTAGCAGGGTGGCTTATGTGGTAAATCTGCTTCGAGGAGAGGCACGCGCCTGGGCTACGGCGCAGAACTCACGGCTCCTAACTACATACACTGGATTTGTGCGGGAGTTCAAACAAGTATTTGATCACCCCAGTAGAGGCGAGACCGCTTCGAACGTGCTGCTGTCGATGAGACAGGGGCATCGGTGCGCAGCCGAATATGCAGTCAACTTCCGCATCGCGGCAGCGAGGTCCGGCTGGAATAACGTTGCGCTCCGCGCCGCCTTTGTAAACGGACTGTCTCCGGTCCAGAAGGAGCATTTGCTGGCAAAGGATGAGCCGCGGGATTTTGATGGGCTTGTCGATCTAGTTATACGGCTAGACAACCGACTAGAAGAACATCGCCGGGAGCGAGGCGAGGGGCGTGGCCAGGCACGAGCCGTCCCTCTTCCTTCCGGGTCCGAACGGATGTCGTCATCCCCCCGCTCCACTGCCAGAGCCCTCCGTGAGGTGACAGCTCCCCCTGCTGATGAAGCTATGGACACGAGCAGGGCTAAACTAAAATCAGAAAACAGACAATGGAGGCTGGCCCGCGGGGAGTCTTTTTTCTGTGGCTCGAGTGAGCATATACAGAGAAATTGCCCCAAACGGTCAAACTACAATGCCCGCCCTTAGAGACTGGGCTAAGGGTGGGCCATAACACTCACGAGGGGAAATCCTGCAAATCCGCACGAATCCCAGTTATGATCCTCAGTGGGGATCTCACCCTTCACACCCCAGCACTGGTGGACACGGGGTCGGAGGGGAATCTGCTGGACAGCAGATGGGCTAGGGAGGTAGGGCTCCCTCTGGTGGCCTTACCATCACCTTTGTCGGTTCGGGCACTAGATGGCACCCTTCTCCCATTAATCACACACCAGACATAGCCATTGGTTGTGTCTGGGAATCACAGGGAGGAGATTGTGTTTTATGTAACACCTTCTACCTCCCGGGTGATTTTGGGTTATCCCTGGATGGTAAAACACAATCCCCGGATTGATTGGCCGTCTGGGGTTGTAACGCAGTGGAGCGAAACATGCCACCGGGAATGTTTAGGATCCTCGGTTCCACCCGGTGTACTAGCCAAGGAGGAGGTTCAAGTCCCCCCCCCAATCTCGCGGCGGTGCCAGCCGAGTACCATGATCTTGCTGACGTCTTCAGCAAGGATCTGGCACTCACGCTGCCCCCGCACCGTCCGTACGATTGTGCCATAGATTTGGTACCGGGCGCTGAGTACCTGTCCAGCAGGTTGTACAACCTCTCACGTCCGGAACGCGAATCAATGGAGACCTACATCCGGGACTCTTTGGCTGCCGGGTTGATCTGGAACTCCACATCCCCGATGGGGGCTGGTTTCTTTTTTGTGGGTAAGAAGGACGGCGGACTCCGTCCATGCATTGATTACAGAGGGCTGAACGAGATCACGGTTTGCAACCGATACCTGTTACCTCTGCTGGATTCGGTGTTCACGCCCCTGCATGGAGCCCAAATTTTCACAAAGTTGGATCTTAGAAATGCGTATCACCTAGTGGATCCGGAAGGGAGACGAGTGGAAGACGGCATTTAACACCCCGTTAGGGCACTTTGAGTACCTGGTCATGCCGTTTGGTCTCACCAATGCGCCCGCGACGTTCCAAGCCTTGGTTAATGATGTCTTGCGGGACTTCCTGCATCGGTTTGTCTTCGTATATCTGGACGATATTCTCATCTTCTCTCCGGATCCTGAGACCCATGTTAAGCATGTACGTCAGGTCCTGCAGTGGTTATTGGAGAACCGGCTGTTTGTGAAGGGCGAGAAATGTGAGTTCCACCGCGCTTCTTTGTCCTTCCCGGGGTTCATAATCTCCTCCAACTCCTTCGCCCCTGATCCGGCCAAGTTTGCGGCGGTGAGAGATTGGCCCCAACCAACAAGCCGTAGGAAGCTGCAACAGTTCCTCGGTTTTGCGAATTTCTATCAGAGGTTCATTAAGGGCTACAGTCAGGTTGTTAGCCCCCTGACTTCCCTGACCTCCACTAACGTCCCCTTCTCCTGGTTGGATCGGTGTGAAGCCGCGTTTAAGGAGTTGAAACGTCGGTTCTCGACTGCACCAGTTCTGGTGCAGCCTGACCCTGATCGCCAGTTTATTGTCGAAGTGGATGCCTCTGACTCAGGGATAGGAGCCGTGCTGTCCCAGAGTGGGGAGTCCGATAAGGTACTCCATCCTTGTGCCTACTATTCCCGGAGGTTGACCCCGGCTGAGAGGAACTATGACGTCGGCAATCGGGAACTTCTGGCCATGAAAGAGGCTCTTGAGGAGTGGAGACACCTTCTGGAGGGAGCCACGGTTCCCTTCACGGTTTTCACGGACCAAGCGTCTGAACCCCAGGCAAGCCCGTTGGTCACTGTTCTTTGGTCGGTTTGACTTCCAGATCACGTATCGCCCCGGGACTAAAAACCAACGGTCCGATGCACTGTCCCGGGTGCATGAAGAGGAAGTCAAGCCAGAGCTGTCGGATCCACCGGACACCATCATCCCTGAGTCCACTGTCATCCCAACCCTCACCTGGGACGTGGAGAAGACCGTCCGGGAGGCCCTGACACGACACCCGGACCCCGGAGATGGACCTAAGAACCGGCTGTACGTCCCACTAGAGGCCAGGGCTGCGGTCTTGGACTTCTGTCATGGTTCAAAGCTCTCCTGTCACCCAGGGGTGCGAAGAACCGTGGCAGTGGTCCGGCAGCGCTTCTGGTGGGCGTCGATGGAGACCGACGTCCGGGAGTACGTCCAGGCCTGCACCACCTGTGCCAGGGGCAAGGCAGAACATAAGGCCCAAGGACTCCTCCAGCCGCTGCCGGTGCCTTGTCGCCCCTGGTCCCACATAGGCCTGGACGTCTCACGGGTCTCCCTGCGTCCCAGGGTATGATGACCATCCTGACGATAGTGGACCAGTTCTCCAAGGCGGCCTACTTTGTGGCCCTCCCGAAGCTCCCGACCGCCCAGGAGACTGCAGACCTCCTGGTCCACCATGTCATGCGTCTGCATGGTATCCCCACGAACGTAGTCTCGGATCGTGGTCCCCAGTTCTCCTCGCAAGTCTGGAGGAGTTTCTGTAGGGAACTGGGGGCCACCGTGAGCCTCTCGTCCGGGTACCACCCTCAGACCAATGGACAGGCAGAGCGGATGAACCAAGACCTGGAGCAGGCCCTGCGGTGTGTCACCTCCGCACACCCGATGGCCTGGAGTCAACACCTGGCCTGGATCGAATACGCCCACAACAGTCATGTCTCATCTGCCACCGGCCTCTCCCCCTGTGAGGCATGTTTGGGGTACCAGCCCCCATTGTTTCCAGCCGTAGGGGGAGAGGTCGAGGTCCCCTCGGTCCAGGCCCACCTCAGAAGATGCCGTCGGGTGTGGCGCACAGTCCACTCTGCCCTTCTGACAGCCCGGATGAGGGCTAAGGACCATGCAGACCACCGGCGTACCCCGGCCGCTGCATACCAGCCCGGGCAGGAGGTTTGGCTGTCAACTAAGGACATCCCTCTGCAGGTGGACTCCCAAAAACTGAAGGACAGATACAGACCTTTCCCTATCACCAAAGTCCTCAGTCTAGCCGCAGTGAAGCTAGCAGCCTCAGCTTCACTGCGGATACATCCGGTCTTCCACATGTCCCGGATAAAACCGTGTCACTCCTCCAACCTCTGCACTCCTGGACCAGCGCCGCCTCCTGCCCGGATCATCGATGGAGAGCCTGCGTGGGCCGTCCACAGGCTTCTGGACGTCCGTCGACGGGGCCGGGGGTTCCAATATCTGGTGGACTGGGAGGGGTACGGACCCAAAGAACGCTCCTGGGTGAAGCGGAGCTTCATTCTGGACCCGGCCCTCCTGGCCGATTTCTACCAACGACATCCTGACAAGCCTGGTCGGGCGCCAGGAGGCACCCATTGGGGGGGGGGGGGTCCTGTTGTGTGGGCCGCCCAAAGAGGAGGTACTGCTGGCCCAATACCAGAGGGCGCCCTGCCTGTAGACGGGCTTCAGGCACCAGAGGGCGCAGTTCGCCGCCAGGAGCTCCAGGAACTCTGACAGCTGTCACTCATCACCTCATCATGCCATCCATAAAAGCCTGGAGAAGACACCACACCCCTGCCGAGAAATCGTCTGAATTATTCAGGTAGACACTCAGGTGGTGGCCAAGTGGTTAATGCGCTTGGTTTCAGTTCGGAAGGTTCTGGGTTCAAATACCACCCCTGCCACATTTCTCCATGTAATGTGGAGTTGCGTCAGGAAGGGCATCCGGCGTAAAACCTGTGCCAAATCAACATGCAGATGCACCTTGGATTTGCTGTGGCGACCCCGAGTGCAAACAAGGGAGCAGCCGAAGGGACTTACTTTACACTCAGCCATTCTTTGCAGTTGTGACGTTCTTCATGTCTGTAGTAGTAGTAAAGTTGATTTCTGAGTTTGCAGCTTCTCCACGGTCTGCCAAGTCGAAGGGAGTGGTAAGAGGTGGCGTTCTCCACTCTTCACTCACATACTTGTGTAGTGGACTCTGCACGGATAACCAGAGGAAGTAGTGGGATTGGGAGGTGGTGTTTTCTCCCTTTATCAGAAGTACTTTGCTGACTGTTTACTGGGTGTGTGCTCACACACCCACTCTTGACTGTTTCTGCTTCCTGCCAGCAGTACCCGATCTGACAGCTGGAGACGGTGGCCACCTGGTGACTCGGGACTTGGCGGCTCCGGTGTGTTTCAGATCCTTTGACGGTGGAAATCGTGTGGGTCCCGACTCTTCTCTGGACAGGCGTCTATCCTCAAGCCTGCCCACACGACACCAACTTTATAATTGACCGTAGTATTGAATTGTATCTGTATCCGTTGTGCACATTTCACAACATTAAAAGAGTTACTTCTTATTTCCATTGACTGTTCATTTACGCCCCCTGTTGTGGGCCCGTGTCATTACACTTTTTACAACAGATTTAGTGCTGCAGTAACGGACTGATGCAGAAGGTAGAAGCAATGCAACAATAAGGATGCCGGCTGCTGTTATACACCACAAAAGAACAAGAAAGGTTTGTTTTGTTGTTCTCCACATGGTCACATTTTCAGAAAAAGTATGTTTTGTGTCAAAATAAAGTCAAAATACATTTTTTTAAAGTTAGCAGTTTTATGACAAAATAAATGGAACACCTAAACAAATTTTGACGAAAATCCGTATAAAAATGCTGGTTTTGCAGCCCTGAATTTCACAACATTAAAAAATTTCAGTGATTGTATACACATTTTAATTGCATGAATAGAATTTTTTGACACGCACCTGAGCACTGGATGTTTGGTCGCTGACTGGTACGAGTGCTGTGGGCTTTGGGGCTCGCTCTGTGCCTCTTCCGCGCTCTGGACCAGGGCAGATTAGTCCGTTTAATATTAATTTGGTGATGTTTCTTCATCTTGCAGTGTTCTTTCAAAGTTTTGTTGATGAAATCCGAAAATAACGTGCAGAGAGCTTTACTGTGGAGTTTAACCTTGCGGACAAATTCAGTCTTGCTTTTGTCCAGTAAACGTCCACCTCCAGCTCCAACCATGTCCACTTACACCTATTTTTTACATTGCTATCGATGTCTTTAACGCAGTCTTCGTCCTCTCTCTCTGTAATTTTGGCCATGTTAAAGACGCAACTCGACAGACCAAAACTTTCACACATCTGGGTCCTTTCAGTGACTTTAGATTGACAGATTCTGATTGGCTGAAAGTTCGCTGTTGTAGAAAAAGTACCAGTTACATCTCACGTTTTAGCAATGCGGTTGCGGGCATATGAGGAAAGGTTTAACTAGCACGGCTGGCCCCGCTGCACCTTCAACACTCCCCACAATTTTTCTCAAAGGATTTACACTGATCTCATAAATGGCCCAGAAATCCATAAAAAGTCGGAAATCCATGGATGATTTTTATCCCTGACCAAAAGAAGTGTTCCAGATCAAACAGGATCATCTCTGACTTTGAACTGAGTGACTGTAAATATGCATTTAGCAGTTTGACTCTCAAGCAAATGAACTGAGACTGTTGTCTCACCGTGGTTGGTCCAGATGACGTTTGTCCAGTTTGGTGATGATGTCGTCTTTGACACCAGCCAGCTGAAACACACTCGTACTTCTCCCAGTCTTCAGGTTTGACTGATGAAAAGTTCAGGTCCACACTCATCTGGAAGGTTCCGTCGTGGCTGGGGAGCAGCTCTCCGTGATCCACGTCCTCAAAAAACTGCTGTCTGTCTTTTCTCCAGAATATGTCGGCTTTATCAGGATAGAAACCTGTAGCGTGACAGCAGACTGGAGAGGATGGAGACTTCTGGAGGAGAGACACTGAGGGGAGATCGAGAGATTACTTAGAATTCCTCCATATTGACAAAACAGTTACTAACGTCTTTGCGATTATTTATTCTAAAAAAGTACAAAAAGAAAAACATTGTAGAAATGCATCTCAATATTTTATCCATCCATCCATTTTCTTCCGCTTTATCCGGAGTCGGGTCGCGGGGGCAGCAGCTCAAGCAAAGCCGCCCAGACCTCCCGATCCAGACACACCTCCCCCAGCTCCTCCGAGTGAAGATGTAGTCCCTCCAGCATGTCCTGGGTCTTCCCCGGGGCCTCTTCCCAGTGGGACGTGCCCGGAACACCTCTCCAGCGAGGCGTTCAGGGGGCATCCGGAAAAGATGCCCGATCCACCTCAACTGACTCCTTTCAACGTGGAGGAGCAGCGGCTCAACTCCGAGCTCCTCCCGAGTGACCGAGCTCCTCACCCTATCTCTAAGGGAGCGCCCAGCCACCCTGCAGAGGAAACTCATCTCGGCCGCTTGTACTCGCGATCTCGTTCTTTCGGTCATGAGCCAAATCTCATGACCATAGGTGAGGATTGGAACGTAGATTGATAGGTAAATCGAGAGCTTTGCCCCACTACTCAGCTCTCTCTTCACCACGACGGTCCGATACAGCGACCGCATCACTGCAGATGCATCTCAATATTTTACTTTTGATTAATTAATGCATCATTTAGTCTGTTACAGTGTGAATCCAAATGTATTTAATCAGTTTTGAGAAACCACTCAAAACCATTTAACAAATTCTCTGTGAATCCAGCTTCATTTTAAAATGAACAAAAGAACAGTTTAAAACCAACTAAAAACTGATATCTGTAGTCAAGTTAAATTCAATCCAGTTTAAATAATCCAGGTTGCACCAATTTAAAACCAGTTCAAATGAGATAATATCGAGTTTGAAACAGTTTAAAAATCAAAAACCAGTTTCTGAAACAAAGAGGAAAATTTCAGTTTATGAAGCCAATAAAGTAAAAATTTGATGTTATTTCTTGTTAAATCATCAAAGTTGTTTCAGTTGTTTTCTGTTATTTGTTGAATCGTTTGAGCTGCCGTTTGTTTTATTGACTGTTCGCTGGGCAGCATGGTGGCTTAGTGGTTAGCACTGTTGCCTCACAGCCAGAAGGTCATGGATTCAATTCCCACCTGTGGCCTTTCTGTGTGGAGTTTGCATGTTCTCCCCGTGTTTGCGTGGGTTTCCTCCGGGTGCTCCAGTTTCCTCCCACATCCAAAGACATGTGGGTTAGGTGGACTGGAATCTTTAAATTGTCCGTAGGTGTGTATCTGTCTGTTTGTGGCCCTGTGACAGACTAGCGCCCTGTCCTGGGTGTACCCCGCCTCACGCTCTGTGACTGCTGGGATAGGCTCCAGCCCTCCGCAACCCTTAATTGGATGAAGCGGTTGAAGATGTGTGTGTGTGTGAGAGAGAGAGACTGTTCGCTCATATTATCATTCAAGTATAATAAGAGGTCAAAGGTGAAAAAAGACATGGACAGAAGTGAGGAGGAAAGAAAGTGGGATGAAGAGAAAAAGAAATGAAGATGGACAGAATACAGATGGAAGAGAAAGAAAAGAGGAGGGAGAGGAAAAATAAGTGAGACAAAGAAAAAGGGAGACAGAGAGACAACAAGAGATGAAGACAGGTGAGACAGAGAGAAAAAAACTGATGTGTGGACATTGAAAATAAAAAGGACAGTTTGATGGACAGTGAGTCTCTACGTGATGGTTCATGTTCAGAAACATGTTCCTGTGAATCTGACACAGAAGAGCTTCATGAACCATGTGTCAATCAAACCACATCAGGTCATGTGACTCCACCTGTTCTCAGCACTTGGCTCCACCCATAGTTCAGGTGCTTCTTCAGCCACTCAGGACTCTCCTTTTTAAAGTAGTTCTTTTTATATGCTAAATCATCTTCGTCATTGTCCCACTTGTGTTTGGTGATGACAGCCTGTGGATTTGGAGCGATCCATGTCATCGTCTTCAGGTCCAGTGATATGAAGTCTCCTCCATCATAACCAAACTGCATATAACCATTAACCTGTCCAGTCTCATCGTCCCATTCACAGCTGTACATGTTCTGGACAATGTGGACAACACCTGAGAGAGACAGAGATGTGAGTGAAGCAGAGTGAGACCTCAGCACAGTCAGCTGTTATGAGCTGATGTCACATCTTGACCACAGAGACACACTGATCCACGTGTGGATCACAGGATCCACATCTCCTGCTGTGACACTCACAGCAGGAGATGTGGATCCTGCTGTGAGGATTCAAAGACACTCACAGCCAAACATCACGTGGACACAGTGGACCAAACAGTGTGATGTCCTGACAGTCACTGTCACACACTGAAGACCCATCCTGACCATTAGATGCACATGAAACCTGATCCTGGACTTTACATCACATCCACTGAAGCCCTGCAGCCAGAGGACCAGGAAGGAACCAGAGAACCAAAGCAGAGTGTCCCGAAGCTGTTCTAGAAGCTTCCACTGAAGGACGCTTTGAGTCCAGGATCAGTCAATGAACTCCACCTGCTCAGTGATGTTCAGCAGAGTCTGACTACAACTGATCCAATGAGACGGAGACCATCAGGACCTTCATGGAGACCAGGAGGTGTCTGTGTGTCCTGATTGGTCTGTCCATCAGCCAATCACAGCACACAGATGTTGGTTTGATGCTGCCTGCTGGATGAAGCAACACGCTGTGGTCAGCAGACTTTATACAATTATAGACTTTTGATTTTGGTGTACCCGGGATTAAGCGGACCTGGTCAGGATGGGGTTCACAAGGCCTCAGTGAACCCCATCCTGACCAGGTCCGCATAATTTTGGGTACACCAAAATCAAAAGTCTATAACTGTTTTATTATATGGTTAACAAGAAAATTGGGAGTTTGTCAAACATACTAAAACTGAAGAAATCTCAAGTTTCAGCTCTATTACTACTCTCATACTGCACCAACAGGTCCAAAATACTTCATGAGCACTAACTCTAAAGCCCCTCTCACACCGGGGCTGCCTCGAGCTTCCTGTGGTGTCATGACGACGCAGGAATGTCTGCGTCAGGTGCGTGCTGCAGACAGACTGTGCACTCTGATTTATCTTCTAGTTTATATTTGTTCTTGTGCTGAGCTGCAGGTCTGCGCTCTGAGTTCTGTTATAGTTTATCTTTCCTACTTTGACCGAGGGATGTACACATGCGAATGAACCGTCTGTGAGTAAATGTGGAGATGTCTGGAGTTCTACTTGATGTAGACATGTCTTGTCTCTGGCAATCAGTCTGTGAGCAGGACTTTTATGGACTGTATTTAAACACATTTGTGAGAGAAGTCCGAGGAGCTTCTGCAGCCAGCAGCATTTTTTTTTTGTGCTCTTAGTTTTTACTGCATTGTGTACATGGTGTTGTCATGACGACGCACGACAACTCGAAGTGGGCCCGTGTGAAAGGGGCTTAATAAGGAACAGTCTTTGTGAAATACTGCACAGGCATCATGTTGAATCTTGTCAACAAACTGGCAGCCAAAGTAGGCGTTGTATCGCGTTACCTGATTGGTCGTTATCGATAGGTGTCGCTCGATTGGCTAGTGCTACGCTGCACGCGAGGTGTACTCGACTCCACCAGCGGTCAACTCGGCATGTGGTACAGCTCAGAAAGTGGTGAATGGGCCAATCAGAAGTTGGCAAAATCACATACCATATAATCACATTTAAAACCCCCAAACCCCAACCTCCCATGGTGCATTGCAGCACAATGTCCATTGTTTACTGGTTAGCTAAAATCGCTAATTTCTCAAAAAATATTTGTCCCATCAACTTTCCATTTTTGCAGCATTCATCCGTGACCCAAAATACATAAGCATGCCAATTGGTAAATGTCAGCTCTCTCCGATTTCACCATAGTCACGCACGCATGCACACACACAGAAAGGTCACCATCTTGAAGAGAGCCCCTCGGATACAAAGTCAGTAATGTTAAGGGTGAAGCTTTAGACCCCGGGTCTGGGGCCCACTGCACTCTTGTAGAAGGAAATTCAAGGCAAATGAAAAAAAAAAGGCAAAAGCCAACTGGCTATTATAATATATGTAGATAAGTATAGCATTATGAAAAATGTCTTCAAAAGCACACCTTTAATGAACAGGTGTGGTAGAGGGCATGCCCCCCCCCACCCTACCCCCACCGTACAATACCCTCTTTCCATCTGGATGTGCCCCTGGTTTGCTGTCTGAGCAGGAACAATCAAAAATTGTGTATGTGGAAAGCGTGACCTGACTGAGAGGCAAGAAGGTTTCATGAGCACATTTTATGTTATGTTCTCATCAAAAAGAGATTTAGGTGTATTTTTGGTGGAGGAGAACATTAGTGTTTGTTCTTATGCGTCGTGGGTCTACAGCTCTGTTTTTAGTTTACCCACAGCTAAGACACTTACAAAGTCTGTGCAGACTTGCAGACTCTCCCATTGCTCCCAGAATCAGAGAAATCATCTACAGCTGCAGGGTGTCGTGTGGTGGAGAAAGCATTTGGAATCTTGTCTCAAAGGTGAATTATTTGTAATATCATTGGATTGGTAACACAGTTGCATTTTCATTCCTTCTTATGAGTTAGACAATGTATCTGTAAAGTTATGTTTGTCATAGATGGAACATCTCATAATTTCAGGTTCAGATGCTCTGCGCGCAATGAGACAAGTTTACTCATTGGTATGCAAGATTGTGCCTCTCTGGTGTGCAAGTGATTATCGGATATCTCAATAGGGTGAATGGTCTGATATTCAACGGGGCAGACAGGAGCGGCTGTGAGACAAAGAAATTAGTCCCGTCCTGGCCTAAAAAACAAACAAACAACAAAAAAAAAGCAGAGCAATTTAAGGCCCTCCTTCAAATCTGTGTCTGGCACCAGACTGGTTTTTGGGAGAGCAAATCTGCCATTCAGCAGCTCATGAATGAGGGTTACTGACTCATAAGGCCCAGTCTCTTGCACAGACATGCTGTACCAGGGTGTCTGGACTTAAATTTTCAAGCAAAACCAGGTGCACATGCACCCTGACATTGATGTCAGTGATGACTGAGGGATTCCGACAGCAAATATGTACACCCGAACCCGACTGTCTGTGTTGTGGATTTTTATTTATTTATTTTATTTTTGACTGCAGTAAATCCACATTAAGGTTCCAACATTGATACATACAGTGAGGAAAATAAGTATTTGAACACCCTGCGATTTTGCAAGTTCTTCCACTTAGAAATCACGGAGGGTTCTGAAATTTTCATCTTAGGTGCATGTCCACTGTGAGAGACATAATCTAAAAAAAAAAAAAAAAAAAATCCGGAAATCACAATGTATGATTTTCTTTAAAATAATTTATTTGTATGTTACTGCTGCAAATAAGTATTTGAACACCTGTGAAAATCAGTGTTAATATTTGGTACAATAGCCTTTGTTTGCAATTACAGAGGTCAAACGTTTCCTGTAGTTTTTCACCAGGTTTGCACACACTGCAGCAGGGATTTTGGTCCACTCCTCCATACAGATCTTCTCCAAATCTTTCAGGTTTGGAGTTTCAGCTCCCTCCAAAGATGTTCTATTGAGTTCAGGTCTGGAGACTGGCCAGGCCTCTCCAGGACCTTGAAATGCTTCTTACGGAGCACCCCCTTAGTTGCCGTGGCTGTGTGTTTGGGGTCATTGTCATGCTGGAAGACCCAGCCATGACCCATGTTCAATGCTCTTACTGAGAGAAGGAGGTTGTTTGCCAAAATCTCGCAATACATGACCCCATCCATCCTCCCTTCAATACGGTTCAGTCGTCCTGTCCCCTTTGTAGAAGAGCACCCCCAGAGTATGATGTTTCCACCCCCATGCTTCACGGTTGGGATGGTTTTCTTGGGGTTGTTCTCATCCTCCAAACATGGTAAGCGGAGTTGATTCCAAAAAGCTCTATTCTGGTCTCATCTGACCACATGACCTTCTCCCATGCCTCCTCTGGATCATCCAGATGGTCACTGGTGAACTTCAAACGGGCCTGGACATGTGCTGGCTGAGCAGGGGGACCTTGCTGCCCTGCAGGATATTAAACCATGACAGCATCATGTGTTACTAATGTAATCTTTGTGACTGTGGTCCCAGCTCTCTTCAGGTCACTGACCAGGTCCTCCTGTGTAGTTCTGAGCTTTCTCAGAATCATCCTTACCCCACAAAGTGAGATCTTGCATGGAATCCCAGACCGAGGGAGATTGACAGTCATCTTGTGTTTCCTCCACTTTCTAATAAATAATCATAACAGTTGTTGTCTTCTACCAAGCTGCTTGCCTGTTGTCCTGTAGTCTATCCCAGCCCTGTGCAGGTCTACACTTTTGTCCCTGGTGTCCTTAGACAGCTCTTTGGTCTTGGCTATGGTGGACAGGTTGGAGTGTGATTGATTGAGTGTGTGAACAGGTGTCTTTTATACAGGTAACAAGTTCAAACAGGTGCAATTAATACAGGTAAAGAGTGCAGAATAAGAGGGCTTCTTAAAGAAAAATTAACAGGTCTGTGTAAGCCAGAATTCTTGTGTTCAAATACTTATTTGCAGCAGTAACATACAAATAAATTATTTAAAAAAAATCCTACATTGTGATTTCCGGATTTTTTTCTTAGATTATGTCTCTCACAGTGGACATGCACCTAAGATGAAAATTTCAGACCCCTCCATGATTTCTAAGTGGGAGAACTAGCAAAACCGCAGGGTGTTCAAATACTTATTTTCCTCACTGTATATGTTTATTTGTAGCAGACATACCTGTTAAGAATGTCGTGGGATTTTGTCTGCAGCAGGATATTCAGGTACGTAAACCTACTGGTCATCTTGGTGGAAGCTTCCATCAAACTGTATTACAACAGATCAAGAGTACACAGTTACTAGACTATATGTCATGATTCAGAAGCAACACATATGGCTAATTTTAGCTTCTTACCTGAATACTTTTGGGACACCCTCTAGGCTGCACAGCTCCCCATCCTTCCCCAGCAGAGCCTCCACGCCCTTCGGAATCTCACTGGGGTCCACAGGTCCCCCTGCCATATCTGACAGAAACAACTCATGGTTAGAACTTGCATTTGGCATGAACTGGATGCTTTAAAATGTCATCTTTGACAATCATTATTTGCCTACTATTTGCCAGGGGGTGCTAATGTTTTCTCCAATGTTAAGTCCAAAATTATGTCCGTCTGAATACGTTTCTGGTCAACATTAAGCTCTGTGTGTGTGTGGGGGGGGGGGCAATGAGTACCATTAAACAGACTAAGAGGTAGATGAAAACTCAAACCCTGTAATGGAATAAAAGAGAGATTTGACAGAAACAACTTTTTAAAAAACATACTTCTGTCACAATGGAGCTCCAGCATGCAGGTGCACAAAACTCTGTAAATGACTCTCCCTCACAATGTAAGCTATCCTCCTCATCTGAGCCTCCCTAAGTAACCTCCTGTGCAGTACCCGAGGTTCCTCCAAAACAGACATCCAGTCGTCACTTTAGATCATGAACATAAATAAAAGGGACTTGCTTTTACCCCTGTGTACCCCTGGTTTCTTCCAAACACGACACCTGGCATTCATGCCAAAGAGTTCAATCTTTGTGTTATCAGACCAGAAAAGTTTGTTTCTCATGGTCTGAGAGTCCTTCAGGTGCCTTCAACTGAACTTCTTCCATTTATGGATGATGGAGGCCACTGTGCTGACTGGGACCTTCAAAGCAGCTGAAATGTTTCTGTACCCTTCCGCAGATTTGTGCCTCGACACAATGTCTCAGAGGTTTACATTCCTTCGACTTCATGCTTTGTTTGTGCTCTGACATGCACTGTCAACTGTGGGACCTAACATGTAGACAGGTCCATCATATCCAATCAACTGAATGTACTCCAAGTGGACTCCAATTAAGCTGTAGAAACATCTCAAGGATGATCAGTGGAAACAGGAGGCACCTGAGCTCAATTTTGAGCTTCATGGCAAAGGCTGTGAAGACTTATATACGTGTGATTTCTGAGTTGTTGTTGTTGTTGTTTCTTAACAGTTTTGAAAAAAAATCTCATAAAAGCCTTTTTCACACTGTCATTATGGGGTGTTCTGAATAGAATTTTGAGCTAAAAAATTAATTCCATCCATTTTGGAATGAGGCTGTAACATAAAATGTGGGATAAGTGCAGCGCTGTGAATACTTTCTGGATGCACTGGATTTGTATTTATTAAAAGTTCTAACTTTTTTAATTGAATTCTCACAGTTACGATGCACGCTACATATTTTTGCATGATTTGACATACACAAGAGTTAACAAATTTTCCATTTATGCACAGCTATAGGCAAACATGCACACGTATTTATTTTTATGCACATCTTTTTCTGACAGCGTCCTTTCCCCATAGACTTTCAACTCTTTCTGTTAATTTCAATTCAAATATAGTCAGAGAAAACCAGAATTAGTTTTATTTAATTATTTTTTATAATATAATATATAATATTTATATATATTATTATATAATTATAATATATATAATTATATATATATATATTATATATATATATATATATATAATATATATTATAATATTTATAATTTTATAATTATACAATTTTTCATAAATTGCATTGTTAAAAATGGCCGGCAGATGGAGCCAAATGTATTCTTTCGTAAACTGTTTCCAGCTGTGACAATCAGGAGGAAATCCTGTTACAGTTTTTCTCAATTGCTAAAACACTAAACCCTATTGTCTGAACCAAATGCTCAGTTGCCTGAACCCACTGATTGAATCAGTCACTCTTTTGGCAAAACTATAAGCACTTTTCACCTGTTTAGACACAACTTGCCAACACATTTTTATTGTGATGCACCTGTGTTGCATATTGGTGAGAACAAGTGGCAAAAGTCAAACACAGTTAAAGCACTGGTGTCACCGGTAGAACACAACAACTCAAAATTGATCACACTTGTGGCCAATGATGTGAGGGAACATATACAGTAGTGTTCAGAATAATAGTAGTGCTATGTGACTAAAAAGATTAATCCAGGTCTTGACTATATTTCTTATTGTTACATGGGAAACAAGGTACCAGTAGATTCAGTAGATTCTCACAAATCCAACAAGACCAAGCATTCATGATATGCACACTCTTAAGGCTATAAAATTGGGCTATTAGTTTAAAAAAAAGTAGAAAAGGGGGTGTTCACCAGAGGCGATTTTAGACTTCCAGTTTTAGGGGTGCGTAGCACATTTTTAAAATCTAGATGTCCAGAAATACAATTTCCCATGATTTCAGAGTGAAAACATTGCTTGTAAAAGCTGCATTCATTGTCAAAATGATAAAAAAAAAACCCACACATATTAGCAATGGATAACGGCCCATACATAAAATTCCTGCATTCTGGTGCAGTTTATATAACAAATAATTTAATCTCCTAATGTGGTGAGGACAAATAGTAACTGCAACTTAGGAGCAGGTCTGAAATATTCAGAGGCTGAGTAAAGTGTATTATCCTTGTTTTTATATTAGTCTTATGAGCCTATAGTTATTGAAGATTTTTTATTTAATTTTAACAGATTATTATGTCATAGTACTTAGTACAGAACACTCACCCTGGTATCACTTTTCAGTTACATTTAGACAGTTTTAGGCATTACTTAGATTGTGTTTTAGTTTGGCTATTCATTTATTTATTCTACAAAATGATTGATGTCTCGGTTTTTCTGACAGCACACACATCCACGTTGTAAGTCATAAAAATACAGTAGTTGCAGTTGTTCTGATCAGTGAAGTTTAGTGCCGTGTGCAGGAGGACCTGGTTTAGCACAGCTACAGCAGCACTCCACTATAAGGCTGGAGGGGGAACACAGACGGTAAATGGGTTCAGGATAAGAAATATATGAATATGAATTATTTATTGAATTAACAGCAAAGCATAGAAAGGACAGACAAGATCAACTGAAGTCCTTAAAAGTAAGAAAAATAAAAAATGTGTGACTTAAAAGTCAGAATTCATACCAAAACACCAGTAACACATGTAAGACACCTCCACAGTCTGATACACATATTCAGTTTACCCTTAGCTTCACTTTCCATCCTTTGCTATTCTCAATGTCCATATCTACAACCCCTGGCAAAAATTATGGAATCACCGGCCTCTGAGGATGTTCATTCAGTTGTTTAATTTTGTAGAAAAAAAAGCAGATCACAGACATGACACAAAACTAAAGTCATTTCAAATGGCAACTTTCTGGCTTTAAGAAACACTATAAGAAATCAGGAAAAAAAAAAAAATTGTCAGTCAATAACGGTTACTTTTTTAGACCAAGCAGAGGGAAAAAAAATATGGACTCAATTCTGAGGAAAAAATTATGGAATCATGAAAAACAAAAGAACGCTCCAACACATCACTAGTATTTTGTTGCACCACCTCTGGCTTTTATAACAGCTTGCAGTCTCTGAGGCATGGACTTGAGTGACAAACAGTACTCTTCATCAATCTGGCTCCAACTTTCTCTGATTGCTGTTGCCAGATCAGCTTTGCAGGTTGGAGCCTTGTCATGGACCATTTTCTTCAACTTCCACCAAAGATTTTCAATTGGATTAAGATCCGGACTATTTGCAGGCCATGACATTGACACTATGTGTCTTTTTGCAAGGAATGTTTTCACAGTTTTTGCTCTATGGCAAGATGCATTATCATCTTGAAAAATGATTTCATCATCCCCAAACATCCTTTCAATTGATGGGATAAGAAAAGTGTCCAAAATATCAACGTAAACTTGTGCATTTATTGATGATGTAATGACAGCCATCTCCCCAGTGCCTTTACCTGACATGCAGCCCCATATCATCAATGACTGGAAATTTACATGTTCTCTTCAGGCAGTCATCTTTATAAATCTCATTGGAATGGTACCAAACAAAAGTTCCAGCATCATCACCTTGCCCAATGCAGATTCGAGATTCATCACTGAATATGACTTTCATCCAGTCATCCACAGTCCATGATTGCTTTTCCTTAGCCCATTGTAACCTTGTTTTTTTCTGTTTAGGTGTTAATGATGCCTTTCGTTTAGCTTTTCTGTATGTAAATCCCATTTCCTTTAGGTGGTTTCTTACAGTTTGGTCACAGACGACTGCAGTTTCCTCCCATTCGTTCCTCATTTGTTTTGTTGTGCATTTTCGATTTTTGAGACATATTGCTTTAATTTTTCTGTCTTGACGCTTTGATGTCTTCCTTGGTCTACCAGTATGTTTGCCTTTAACAACCTTCCCATGTTGTTTGTATTTGGTCCAGAGTTTAGACACAGCTGACTGTGAACAACCAACATCTTTTGCAACATTGCGTGATGATTTACCCTCTTTTAAGAGTTTGATAATCCTCTCCTTTGTTTCAATTGACATCTCTCGTGTTGGAGCCATGATTCATGTCAGTCCACTTGGTGCAACAGCTCTCCAAGGTGTGATCACTCCTTTTTAGATGCAGACTAACGAGCAGATCTGATTTGATGCAGGTGTTAGTTTTGGGGATGAAAATTTACAGGGTGATTCCATAATTTATTCCTCAGAATTGAGTGAGTCCATATTTTTTTCCCTCTGCTTGGTCTAAAAAAGTAACCGTTACTGACTGCCACAATCTTTTTTTCTTGATTTCTTATAGTGTTTCTTAAAGCCAGAAAGTTGCCATTTGAAATGACTTTAGTTTGGTGTCATGTCTGTGATCTGCTTTTTTTCTACAAAATTAAACAACTGAAGCATTACAGGACAAGTTTGAACATGCCCAGCTGTTAAACAATTTCTCGGATACTCACTCGACTGAAAGCCATCGAAAACCGCCTGAGTCTTACGAATGGTTATCAACACGGAGGTGTTTTGCTGTGGTGCCACGCCATGAGCGGCTGGGTGCCGACGCGCGAATCCGTTCGCACGTCTTTCATTACAAAATCTCCTTTAACAGTGGAATGTCCAGATAAACTGCTGATGCCGACCTCTTCTGAAACTTCTCTGTTCTCTCACGACGTCCTGGGTCAACAGAGGCTTAAATTTGGAAGTTTTCAGCTCAAAACAGGCTGACGACGGCGGCTCAGGGTGCGGCGCGCCGTCCGGCGCCGTGGGCTGTCCTTAAAGTGATAGTAACACTCCTTAATCTCTCATCAGCCGTTAAAATTTTCACCGAAAACTGTCTGAATTTCTCGAATGGTGTCCACTTGGATGTGCCTTACAGTTTCTGAAAAAAATTTGCTCAAGCAAAGCGGCAGTCTCTCAAGAAGAAGTCAGACAAAGAAATTCCGACGAGGGGGGTGGACCAATGCTCACTCAAAGCCTGCCCACAGGTGAATGACGTAACCGACAGGCGTGAAAAAACTCACGCATGCCCACGAGGGTTCAAGCTTGTCTGGCGCAATCACACGTGATTCAAATCCATATAGTTTTTGAAAAAAATAAAAAGGTCGGTTTCTTTTCTAATAGACCTCGTATTTTTCAATTTATTTCCTTTATATAGCACCAAATCACAACAGAGTTGCCTCAAGGCGCTTCACACAGGTATGGTCTAACCTTACCAACCCCCAGAGCAACAGTGGTAAGGAAAAGCTCCCTCTGAGGAAGAAACCTCAAGCAGACCAGACTCAAAGGGGTGACCCTCTGCTTTGGCCATGCTACAAACATAAATTACAGAAATATTTCACAGAACAATTCACGGACGAATATACAAGAATTGCTATTGGTGCACAGGACAGGAGGATTGCCAGTACAAACACAACTCCCATCTCTGGATGGAGCTGCACCTTAAACAGAGAAAAAACAGAATCAGGCATCAGAAAGACAAAAAATACTGTATAATTTGCCAGCATTAATCAACAAGAAATACAGAAGAAATACTAAGGTGATCGCTGGCCACTAGCCCTAAGCTTCACTAAAAGACCCAGAATTTAGGTGAAGTTGAGGCTGTGGCCCACTTCAATTACTAATAACATGAATTAAAAGAGTAAAAAGCGTAAAACAAAACTGCACCAGTATGCTAGCCATATGAAAGGGAAAATAAGTGCGTCTTAAGTCTGGGCTTGAAAGTCTCCACAGAATCTGATTGTTTTATTGATGCAGGGAGATCATTCCACAGAAGAGGGCCAAGATAAGAGAAAGCTCTGTGACCCTGAGAACGTAAAAGTCCGGGCTGGTACGTAAGGTTTAATTAGGTCAGCTAGGTAGGGAGGTGCCAGTCCATGAATAATTTTATAGGTCAGTAGCAGAACCTTAAAATCTGATCTCACTGGGACAGGAAGCCAGTGAAGAGACGCCAAAATGGGTGTAATGTGGTCAAACTTTCTGCTTCGTGTCAAAAGTCTGGCTGCAGCATTCTGAACCAATTGGAGACCCCTAATGCTAGACTGCGGTAAACCAGAAAATAGAACAATGCAGTAGTCCAATCTAGAAGAGATAAACGCATGTATCAGGGTCTCAGCATCAGCCATAGACAGGATGGGACGAATGTTTGCTATATTTCGCAGGTGGAAGAAAGCAGACCTAGTAATATTTTTTAATATGGAGACCAACGGACAACGAAGGATCAAAAATTACCCCAAGGTTCCTCACTTTGTCAGTGTGATGTATGACACACAAGCCTAGGCTGAGTGTTAACTGGTCAAATTGATGCAGATGTCTCACTGGACCAAGAACCATCATTTCAGTCTTTTCAGAGTTTAAAAGTAGGAAGTTTCTAGACATCCAACTTCTCACTGATGCAAGGCAATCTTCTAAGGATTTTATGTGAACGAGATTACCAGCAGTTATCGGCATATATAACTGAGTATCATCTGCATAGCAGTGAAAGGTAATCCCAAAATGCCACAATATGTGCCCAAGGGGTGCTATATAAAGGGAGAAAAGCAAGGGGCCTAAGACAGACCCCTGAGGAACCCCAAATTTCATGTCACTAAGGTTAGAGGTAGTGTTACTGTACAAAACACAGTGAGAACGACTGGTCAAGTATGACGTCAGCCATACAAGGGCACTCCCAGTAATCCCAAAATGATTTTCCAGTTTATCAAGTAGAATATGATGATCCACTGTATCAAGTGCAGCACTGAGATCTAACAGCAACAGAACCGTAGCGGTGTCCGAATCCATTGTAAGCAAAAGATCATTTGCTACTTTAGTGAGAGCCGTTTCTGTGGAATGATATTTTCTAAAAGCAGACTGCAGCGGCTCAAAGAGATTATTCTCAGTAAGATAGTCTACAAGCTGCTGTGACACCACTTTTTCCAGAATTTTAGAGCAAAATGATAGATTTGATATGGGCCGATAGTTTTTCAATACACTAGGGTCAAGATTAGGTTTCTTAAGTAATGGTTTAATCACTGCATATTTGAAATGTTTAGGAACAGATCCAGAAGTTAAAGAAAGATTAATAATTTCCAGCACAATCGGCCCAAGAGTGGGCCACAGGTCCTTAAACAGTTTTGTTGGTATAGGATCAAATAAACAGGTTGTGCTTTTTGTTGACATTACAAGTTTCGTCAGCATGTCTAGAGAGATACCATCAATTTCTGTTAATCTAGGTAATACCTCAGTAGTGGCGCCCACCTCAATAACAGGGTGTAGTGGCTGGGTTAAGGCATGCTGGGATATGTTCAACCTAATGTTATCTATTTTCTTCTCAAAGTAATCCAGGAAATCTTGTGCTGTAAAAGGAGAGCGAACTACAGGTGGTTGTCTATGAATAAGTGTTGCCACCGTGTTGAACAAGAACTTTGAGTTATGCTTGTTTTTGTTGATCAGATCAGAGTAATAGGTCCACTTTGTAGCCAATAATGCATGCTTATAGTCTAAGATAGCTCACGCCATGCAAGGTGGAATACTTCTAATTTTGAACGACGCCATTTCCATACTGGACCTCTTGCTTTATGCTTGAGTTCACGCAGGTAATCATTGAACCAAGGTGACTGCGATTTGGGGGAGCGCGGTTTCAACACAGGTGGTGCAATCATGTCGAGTGTCGTTTTGAGCACTGAGTTTAAACTATCCACAAGTCTGTCTACTGACTGGGTATTTGTCAAAAGTGAGGCTAAGACATCAGGCAATCTTCCTTCTAGTTCAGTCTTAGTTGAGGAGTTGATGCATCGCCGTAATGATAAATAAGGTTGTTGTTCGACTAAACACGGCAGTGAAACTGTAAACTTAAGAAGTGAGTGATCAGAGACCACTGATGTAAGAGGCATGATGTCAATATTGGTGACAGCAATACCACGTGCGAAAACCATATCCAGGGTATTTCCACTAATGTGCGTCGAATCCCGAATGCATTGCCGAAATCCCAACGCATCCACAATTTCCATAAGGAAAGGATCAGAAGGCTTATTTATATGAACGTTAAAGTCACCAATGATCAGAATGTTATCTGCTCTCGTTGACAAGTTAGAAATGAACGCACCAAATTCATCTAAAAATTCAGAATATGGGCCAGGAGGCCTATATACAGTGACAAAGTAATACGGCTGATTTTTATTCTTCTGACCTTGGCAATGCGTAATATCCTGAGCCAAGTGGAGAATCAGATGCTCAAACGAGTTATATTTGTGACCCCCAACCGCTAATAAGCTAAACCTAGATTTATAAATAAGAGCTACACCCCCGCCTTGCTTCGCATCACGAGGGACGTGACTAAATGTATATGCTGGTAGGCAGGCCTCATTTAAGGGGAGGACAGCTGTAGGTTTAAGCCAGGTTTCACATAACCCAATCATATCTAAGTGATGATCAGTAATTAAATCATTAATCAACAATGATTTTGAGGACAGTGATCTTATGTTAATGAGACCCAGTCTAAGGACCTCAGTGGGGTTGACAGTTGAGCTGTTTGGGTTTAGGGGTGGTTCCAAAGTGGCATATATAAGATGCCTAGAAGTAGTTTTAGGTTTGAGACATTCCACACGCGTTGTAGGTAGCAGACATGAAATCTTTGATATTGCTGGAACAATCATTGGGCCATCCTCAATTTCAACATGATCCAATATAGTAATGGGTATTAAGTTTGCAGAGCATATCCCTCTATGATTTTTATGATTTTTATGATTTTGAATATACTCAAAACCTGGATTAATCTTTGTAGTGACATAGCACTACTATTATTCTGAACACTACTGTATAAGCCATTTCAGAGAGCAGTTGGTTTATGAAGCACTACAATGGATAGAAATCTGAGAAGAGGAGTTGGTGTGAGAGGTGGTCAAGGTGGTCTGCAAAGACACAGAACAGTAATATCTGATGAAATCAGAGCTACTGTGATTGACCACAGTATGAGCATGAGGGAGGCCAGACAAAGGGTCCAACCAAACATCAGTAGATTCACTGTGTCCACCAGAATCCAAAGATTCTGCATTGCTTTGCGCCATGTGGCTCCGTCCCGACGCGTGAATTCCTCCGCCCCTCTTTCCATGACATAAACTCCTGTAACATTGGAATGTGCTGTTCATTTCCAAACTGAATGCAGTGTTGATCCGGGACGTCGTCTGACTACCAGAGAAATTGCAGAAGACGTGGACATCAGCACTTTTTCGGCACATTGAGACAGACGTGCGGAGGAATTCACGCGTCGGGACGGAGCCGCATGGCGCAAAGCAATGCCATGATGAAGCCTCACAGGACATGTTCTGGCATGTCCAGCTCATCCACAATTTCTCAGATAGTCACACGACTGAAAAACCACCGAAAGCCGTCTGAAAGCCGTCCTGTGAGACCAACACGGAGGTGCTTTTGTCCCGCGCCATTCGCGGCTCTGTGGCGCATTGCTCCACTCCTCTTTCCATGACAAAAACTCCTGTAACAGTGGAATGTGCCGAAAAAGTGCTGATGTCCACATCTTCTGCCATTTCTGTGGTAGTCAGATGATGTCCCGGATCAACACAGCCTTCACTTTTGAAATGATCTGGTCGTTGCAGCTTGTTGATCACTGCTCGGAGTGCAGCATGATCTCAGCCACTGTGGGCGGTCTTTAAACCGGATGTAACACTCCTTAATCTGTGTGATCCCCATAAAATCATCCCTGAAAGCCATCTGAATTTTTCGGAAGGTGTCCACCTGGCTGTCTCTCACAGTTTCTGGAAAAATTTTATGCAGCAAAGCTCCAAATCGTTCAGACATTTTACTCGCAATAAAAATCCGACGAGGGGGGTGGACCACTGCTCACACAAAGCCTGCTCACAGGCGAATGACGCAACTGACAGGCGTGAAAAAACTCACGCATGCGCACGAAGGTTCAAGCTTGGCTGATGCAATCGCACGTGATTCAAATCCATATGGTTTTTGCAAAAAATGAAAAGGTCAGATAGTTTTCTAACAGACCTTGTACAACCTCAATTCCAATGAAGTTGGGACGTTGTGTGAAATGTAAATAAAAACAGAATACAATGATTTGCAAATCCTCTTCAACCTATATTCAACTGAATAAATCACAAAGACAAGATATTTAACGTCCAAATTGATAGACTTTTTTGTTTTTGTTCAAATATTTGCTCATTTTAAAATGGATGTCTGCAACACATTTCAAAAAAGCTGGGACAGAGGCAACAAAAGACTGGGAAAGTTGATGAATGCTCAAAGAACACCTGTTTGGAACATTCCACAGGTGAACAGGTTAATTGGAAACAGGTGAGTGTCATGATTGGGTATAAAAGGAGCATCCCCAAAAGGCTCAGCCGTTCACAAACAACGATGGGGCGAGGATCACCACTTTGTGAACAACAGCGTGAAAAAAATAGTCCAACAGTTTAAGAACAATGTTTCTCAATGTTCAAATTGCAAGTAATCTAGGGATTCCACAGTGGGTCTACAGTCCATAATATAATCAGAAGATTCAGAGAATCTGGAGAACTTTCTACACATAAGCGGCAAGGCCAAAAATCAACATTGCAGGCGGCACTGCATTAAAAACCGACATCACTGTGTAAAGGATCTTACCATGTGGGCTCAGAAACACTTCAGAAAACAATTGTCAGTTAACACAGTTCGTCGCTACATCTACAGGTTCAAGTTAAAACTCTACCATGCAAAGCGAAAACCATACATCAACAACATCCAGAAATGCTACCGCCTTCTCTTGGCCGATCTCATTTGAAATGGACAGATGCAAAGTGGAAAATTCTGCTGTGGTCTGATGAGTCCACATTTCAAATTGTTTTTGGAAATCATGGACGTCGTGTCCTCTAGACAAAAGAGAAAAAAGACCATCCAGATTGTTACCAGTGCAAAGTTCAAAAGCCAGCATCTGTGATGGTACCATCAATGCTGAAAGGTACATCCAGGTTTTGGAGCAACACATGCTGCCATCCAAGAAACGTCTTTTTCAGGGACATTCCTGCTTATTTCAGCAAGACAATGCCAAGCCACATTCTGCACATGTTACAACAGCGTGGCTTCGTAGTAAAAGAGTGCAGGTACTAGACTGGCCTGCCTGCAGTCCAGACCTGTTGCCCTTTGAAAATGTGTGGCGCATTATGAAGCGCAAAATACAACAACGGAGACCCCAGACTGATGAACAACTGAAGTTGTACATCAAGCAAAAATGGGAAAGAATTCCACCTACAAAGCTTCAACAATTAGTGTCCTCAACACTTATTGAGTGTTGTTAGAAGGAAAGGTGATGTAACACAGTGGTAAACATACCACTGTCCCAGCTTTTTTTGAAACATGTTGCAGGCATCCATTTCAAAATGTGCAAATATTTACACAAAAACAATAAATTTTATCAGTTTAAACATTAAATATCTTGTCTTTGTTGTTGGGGAAAGTGTAGGAGCACGGACCCACAACAGGGGGCGCAAATGAACGGACAATGGATAAAGCCAAATACAACACTTTACTGTTGTGAAAATGCACAACAACAACAACAGATTACAATAGTGAGTCAAATACAAGATGTCATGTGGGCAGGCTCGAAGATAGGAGACATCAGTCCGAAGTCGAACCGGAACCACACGATTTCCTCCGCCACCGAACCCCGGGAATACTGGAGCCGCCAAGTCCCGAACTCCCAGGTGGCCACTGCCTCCACGTGTCGGATCTGGTACTGCTGGCGAGGAGCAAACACAGTTAGAAGTGGGTGCGTGTGCACCCAGCAATACGTACGGTGGAAAACCACCTCCTCCTCTCGCCGCCCTCTGGTGGTGGTGGGCCAGCAGTACCTCCTCTTCAGCGGCCCACACAACAGGACCCCCCCCTCAACGGGCGCCTCCTGGTGCCCAACCAGGCTTGTCCGGGTGGCGGCGGTAGAAGTCGGCCAGGAGGGCCGGGTCCAGGATGAAGCTCTTCTTCACCCAGGAGCGTTCTTCGGGGCCGTACCCCTCCCAGTCCACCAGATACTGGAAGCCCCGGCCCATCCGTCGGACATCCAAGAGCCGGCGCACAGTCCAAGCCGGCTCACCATCGATGATCCGGGCAGGAGGTGGTGCCGGACCCGGAGTACAGAGGGGTGAGGTGTGATGTGGTTTGATTCGTGACACGTGAAAGACGGGATGGATCCGCAGCGAGGCCGGAAGCTGCAGCCTCACTGCGGCTGGACTGATGACCTTGAGAATTTTGAAGGGTCCTATGTATCGTTCCTGGAGTTTAGGGGAGTCCACTTGCAGGGGTATGTCCTTGGTAGACAACCACACTTCCTGCCCTGGACGATACGTAGGGGCCGGGGTCCGCCGTCGGTCTGCATGGGCCTTTGTCCTCCTCCGGGCCTTCAGCAAAGCAGAACGGGCGGCTCGCCACACCCGACGGCACTTCCGCAGGTGGGCCTGGACCGAGGGCACACCGACCTCTCCCTCAACCACCGGAAACAACGGGGGCTGATACCCTAGGCACACCTCAAAAGGGGAGAGGCCAGTGGCTGACGACACTTGGCTGTTGTGGGCATACTCGATCCAGGCCAGATGGGTACTCCAGGCCGCCGGGTGCGCGGCTGTCATGCAACGCAGGGTCTGCTCCATCTCTTGGTTGGCCCGTTCTGCTTGCCCGTTGGTTTGGGGATGATACCCGGAAGAGAGACTGACCGTGGCCCCCAGTTCCCGGCAGAAGCTCCTCCAGACATGCGAGGAGAACTGGGGACCGCGATCGGAGACGATGTCTGTTGGAATCCCATGCAGCCGGACGACGTGGTGGACCAGGAGGTCCGCTGTCTCCTGGGCCGTTGGGAGTTTCGGGAGGGCCACGAAGTGGGCCGCCTTGGAGAATCGGTCCACTATCGTGAGGATGACGGTGTTGCCCTGGGACGGCGGGAGGCCCGTGACAAAATCCAGGCCGATGTGAGACCAGGGGCGATGAGGCACGGGCAGCGGCTGTAGCAATCCCAATACCTTGCGATGGTCGGCCTTGCCCCTGGCGCAGGTGGTACAGGCCTGGATATAATCCCGGACGTCGGCTTCCAGGGACACCCACCAGAAGCGCTGCCGGACAACTGCCACGGTTCTTCGCACCCCTGGATGACAGGAGAGCTTAGAGCCGTGACAGAAGTCTAGGACTGCAGCCCTAGCTCCTGGTGGGACGTATAGTTTGTTCTTCGGCCCGGTTCCGGGGTCCGGGCTTCGTGCCAGGGCCTCCCGGACGGTTCTCTCCACGTCCCAGGTGAGGGTGGCCACGATAGTGGACTCCGGGATGATGGGTTCCGGTGGATCCGACAACTCCGTTTTGACTTCGTCTTCATGTACCCGGGACAAGGCATCTGATCTCTGATTTTTGGTCCCGGGACGGTAGGTGATCCGGAAGTCAAAACGACCGAAGAACAGTGACCAGCGGGCTTGCCTGGGATTCAGCCGCTTGGCGGTCCTGATATACTCCAGGTTCCGGTGGTCAGTGAAAACCGTGAATGGCACGGTCGTTCCCTCCAACAGATGTCTCCACTCTTCAAGAGCCTCTTTCACCGCAAGGAGTTCTCGATTGCCGACGTCATAGTTCCGTTCGGCCGGGGTCAACCTGCGGGAAAAAATAGGCACACGGGTGAAGGACCTTATCGGTCCTTCCCGCTCTGGGAGAGCACAGCTCCTATCCCTGATGTCCGAGGCATCCACTTCAACCACTAACTGGCGACTAGGATCGGGCTGCACCAGAACAGGTGCAGACGGAGAAGCGCCGTTTCAACTCCTTGAACGCGGCATCGCAACGATCCGACCAGGTGAAGGGGACTTTTGGTGAGGTCAGGGCTGTCAGGGGGCTAGCTACCTGACTATAGCCCTTAATGAACCTCCTGTAGAAATTAGCAAGCCGAGGAACTGTTGCAGCTTCCTACGGCTAGTAGGTTGGGGCCAGTCTCTCACCGCCGCAACTTGGCCGGATCAGGAGCGACGGAGTTAGGGGAAATGATAAACCCAGGAAGGACAAAGAAGTGCGGTGAAACTCGCACTTCTCGCCCTTCACAAACAGCCGGTTCTCCAACAACCGCTGCAGGACCTGACGTACATGCCGGACATGAGTCTCAGGATCTGGAGAAAAGATGAGTATATCGTCCAGATATACGAAGACGAATCGGTGCAGGAAGTCCCGCAAGACGTCATTAACCAATGCTTGGAACGTCGCGGGAGCGTTTGTAAGACCGAACGGCATGACCAGGTACTCAAGTGACCTAACGGGGTGTTAAATGCCGTCTTCCACTCGTCTCCCTTCCGGATCCGAACCAGGTGATACGCATTTCTAAGATCAAGCTTGGTGAATATCTTGGCTCCATGCAGGGGCGTGAACACCGAATCCAACAAGGGTAAGGGGTATCGGTTACGAACCGTGATTTCGTTCAGCCCCTGTAATCAATGGCATGGACGTAGTCCGCCATCTTTTTTCCCCACAAAAAAGAAAACCCGCACCCATCGGGGAGGTGGAATTCCGGATCAACCCGGCAGCCAAAGAGTCCCGGATGTAGGTCTCCATTGATTCGCGCTCAGGTCGTGAGAGGGTTGTACAGCCTGCTGGACGGAAACTCAACGCCTGGAACCAAATCAATGGCACAATCATACGGGCGGTGCGGGGGAAGGGTGAGCGCCAGATCCTTGCAAAACACCTCCGCAAGGTCATGGTACTGCACCGGCACTGTCCCTAGATTGGGCGGGGCTCTGACCTCCTCCCTGGCCTGGGAACCGGGAGGAACCGAGGAACCTAAACATACCCGATGGCAGGTCTCGCTCCACTGAACCACTACCCCGGACGGCCAATCGATCCAGGGATTGTGTTTCAACATCCAAGGGAACCCTAGAATCACACGGGAGGTGGTCGGAGTTACTAAAAACTCGATCTCCTCCCGGTGATTTCCCGACACCACCAGGGTTACTGGTGGTGTCTTGTGAGTGATTGGAGGGAGTAGGGAGCCATCTAGTGCCCGCACCTGCACAGGCGAGGGTAAGCGCCACCAGAGGGAGCCCTATCTCCCTGGCCCATTTGCTGTCTAGCAAATTCCCTTCAGAGCCCGTGTCCACCAGTGCTGGGGCCTTCAGGGTTAAATCCTCATAAAGGATTGTAACTGGGAGTCGTGTGGCGATGTGGGTGTGTCCCACGTGAATGTCTCGGCCCACCCCTAGCCCAGTTTCTAGGGGCGGGCGTTTGGTGTTTAACCGCTCGGGGCAGTCTCTTAGCTGATGCTCTATCAAGCCACAAACAAAACACGCTCCGCGGGCCAGCCTCCTCTGTCTATCTGGTGCCCTAAATGTGGCCCTGCTCGTGTCCATAGCTTTGTCAGCAGGGGGAGCTGTGACCACACATGGCGTGGGGGCCGTGGAGCGTGGGGAGGGCGGAACGCGATCGGAACCGGAAGGGAGAGGGACGGCGCATACCCGGCCACACCCTTCGTCTCGTTCCCGACGGCGTTCTTCTAACCGATTGTCTAATCGTATGACGAGATCGATAAGCCCGTCTAAATCCCGCGGTTCGTCCTTAGCCACCAGGTGCTCCTTTAGAACCAATGACAGTCCGTTTACAAAGGCGGCGCGGAGGGCACTGCTATTCCAGCCGGACCTCGCAGCCGCGATGCGGAAGTCGACTGCATAGGCAGCTGCGCTCCGGCGCCCCTGTCTCATTGACAGCAGCACGGCTGAAGCGGTCTCTCCTCTATTTGGGTGATCGAACACTGTTCTGAACTCCCTCACAAACCCATCATATGTCTGAAGGAGCCGTGACTTTTGCTCCCAGAGCGCTGTAGCCCAAGCGCGTGCCTCACCACGAAGCAGATTTATCACATAAGCTACTTTGCTAGCATCAGTCGCGTACATGACGGGATGCTGTGCGAAGACGAGCGAACACTGCATAAGGAAATCCGCGCACGTCTCCACACAGTCTCCGTACGGCTCTGGAGGGCTTATGTATGCTTCCGGGGAAGGTGGGAGGGGTCGTTGAATGACCAGTGGAACGTCACTGTTACGCACAGGGTCGACGGGAGGGAGAGCCGCAGCGGCGCCCGAAGGGCACGCTTCCACCTGCGCGGCGAGAGCCTCCACCCTGCGGTTCAGGAGGACGTTCTGCTCGGTCATCAAATCCAACCGAGTCGTGAAAGCGGTGAGGATCCGCTGCAACTCACCGATCACCCCTCCTGCGGACGCCTGCGCGCCCTGTTCTTCCATTGACCGTTCAACAGCCGGTTGACGCCCCTCGGGATCCATGACGCTGGCCGAGATATCCTGTTGGGGAAAGTGTAGGAGCACGGACCCACAACAGGGGGCGCAAATGAACGGACAATGGATAAAGCCAAATACAACACTTTACTGTTGTGAAAATGCACAACAACAACAACAGATTACAATAGTGAGTCAAATACAAGATGTCATGTGGGCAGGCTCGAAGATAGGAGACATCAGTCCGAAGTCGAACGGAACCACACGATTTCCTCCGCCACCGAACCCGGGAATACTGGAGCCGCCAAGGTCCCGAACTCCCAGGTGGCCACTGCCTCCGCGTGTCGGATCTGGTACTTCTGGCGAGGAGCAAACACAGTTAGAAGTGGGTGCGTGTGCACCCAGCAATACGTACGGTGGAAAACCACCTCCTCCTCTCGTCGAATAAAGAGTTCACAAAAAAACACTCAAGCAACAAAGGGTTATTATCTCACAACCAGCTGAGGTACGTTACCTCAAGGTTAGAACGATATCTCGGCAAAGAGGTGGAGATGTCGTCTGGCTGATATACCAATGCTGATCCTGTTGAGTGGTGACAGCTGTCAAGGATGATGAGCGTCAGCTGTCACCCTGGCTGCTCCTGTTAGGCGGCAGGCGCCCTCTGGTGCCTTGGAGCCCGCACTCCAGGCAGGGCACCCTCTGGTGGTGGTGGGCCAGCAGTACCTCCTCTTCAGGGCCCACACAACATTTGTGGTGTATTCAATTGAATATAGGTTGAAAAGGATTTGCAAATCATTGTATTCTGTTTTTACTCGTATTACATTTTACACATCCCAACTTCATTGGAATTGGAGTTGTAGACACCTCTAGAATTCCCACTTTGGTGCTGCTCACGCCACACCAAAGTGAGGCTGACATCAGCATCTTGGCTGCCAACCAATCAGTGTAACCGGAGGACCTTTGTGGCTAGGACAGCAGTGGGATCGAACCCTGGACTGCTCGAACTAAAGACCAGAACTCTACCAGGTCAGCCAAAGGGGAATTCCCCGTTAGCCAAGCGAGTGGGAGCATCTTTTCAATCCCGACCTTCACCTTGCTACAATATAGGCTTGGAGAGAGAGGCCAGTATCCGGCCTAATTCAGGCCGGTGTTACATCAAGATTTGTGATCTTGTTGAATTGAGCGCCTCGTCGCATAAATCGACAGTTCTGCATCGCGATAACATTGTGCCGTAAATACAGCATTTACATGCAAATTCTAACTTTTTCAAATTGAAAAAGACGCTTATTGCTATTGTATTTTCATGTAAAGACAATGTGCGTTTCCTTCAGTGGGGGAGCTCAGCTCCATTGCGAATGTTCTGTCGAGTTGAGCATCCCAACAATATTGTACTGTAAATACAGTGTGCACATGCAAATTTTACCTTTTTAAAATTGACAAGACACTTATTGCTGTTGTATTTTCATTCCTCTGTCACTCAGTTGGGGAGTTCAACATGGTAAAAAGGAACATCAACCAATGTGGGGAGGTGTGAAAGTCTGGGTACAGAACTGCACAGCGCTTCTCCGCGAACATTTCAAATGATAAATAAAATGAAAGACACACCGGCTTGTTTCGTCAGTAGTTAATTACGCGTGTGTTCACTCTGATCGTGCACTGCACTCCAGTGTATGTGTCCGAAGCTCAGATGGTTTTCACTGTCCAGTCTTCTTCTCTCCTCAGTGGGGGGTGTAGATTCAACCTGTCATAATTTATCTAATTTTTGTCTTTTAAAGGTGTTCTCTTTCAAAATGGCATTTGTTGCTGCCGGGTGAAAGACGCTGCGCTCCGGCTTATAATTTCACCTCTGCATTGCCCAGTCAAATTTCTTCTGCTTTTATATTGTAGTAACGAAGATGTTTAAAGGAAATGTATTGGAGTAAATGTCACCAAAAATGTAAATAATGAAGTACAGATATGTCAAAATTCTACTTAAGTACAGTAATGCAGTATTTCTACTTTGTTACAACACTGCATCTCATCAGAACACCAGGTTGTCAGGCGAGGCGACCTCATGACTTGCTGAAACATAATGCAGCATCACCGAAATATTGGATGGGTGTCTTCACAATCGGCTGGCAACAAAGTCAGCCGGTGTCAATGGAGAGTGAGCAAATAAGTATGTTGTGCTGCTTACGGTTGCAATAACTGGCACAGTATAGAAACCAGAGTGGGATTACCTTTCACAAGTGAGACTGAACAATAATTTTGGTGATTTTACCATTTGTAATATTATCTCATCGTAACAAACAGTACTTGGGTGATTCTTAGACTAAGGGCACTTATTATGTCCTTTGATTATATTGTATGAAAAACAGAAAAAAAAGGGGAAATTTCACACTTTTATAGTTATCTTTACAATGAAAGTGTGTTAAGAAATTTGTTCTAGTGGTCTATGATGACTTTTTCACCTTTTTTCAGCATCATTATATGCAAATATTGCCATTTTGTGCTTGTCCCACACCAAGACTTTTGATCTTCAATGATAAAAAATGAATGGTAAAGAAACGTTTTTTTCTAATGTTTTAAAATATCTCTGAATAAAATATCAGTAAAATAACCAAAACATAATTGGGGTATTCAATGTCATACTACTGTTGTGATTTTTTTTAAACAAAATGTAGTTGTCCCACACTATTGCCGTAATTTCCACCACAACACTAATGTCCCTTTAAACAGTTTGTATGAAAGATTGTTTGGGTAGTTTCTATGGAGATAAACAGTGACATCAGAGCACATGTATATAGCGCCAAATCACAACAAACAGTTGCCCCAAGGCACTTTATATTGTAAGGCAATGGTGTGGTGGAAATTACATTTACAAGGCCAATAGTGCCCGTAGTTAAAGAATCACCCACTTATGTGTAACACTATTACAGCAGGAACTGGTTCTCTCTCTCATAAGCTGTTTCCATCTGGGCTGATGATCCCCTCAGATGTATCTTCTGGCAAATTGTAGTTGAATTTTCAGGTCTTTTTAATAAAACCCTCTAACTTGTATTTTTAATTAGTTTATATCAAGTTGTAGAGATTTACTTTCAGTTTGAGTCTAAGGAAGAAAATTTTAGAAATTTCTATATTGAAAAGCCTGATTTACTTTCTGTATTTGAATTTAAAATGCGTGAAATACCAAGGGGCTGAATACTTTTGTGACCCACTGTACATAACGTCTATGCTTGAACCCATGTTACAGTCTCACTGCTGTACAGAATTCTGACTGCTGTTATGTCATCTGTTGTCAGGCAGATGACATAACCGCAAGTGACATTTCAAAAACAGATGTGAGTAATTTTGTCAACTTAACTGAAAAAAACAACACAAAAGGACTGAAACAGCAGCAAACTGAACTGAAAATGCATGTACAGTCCATAATTAAAAGGTGCAAATTTTAGCATCAATGTATGTTTGAAAAACAAACAAACAAGAAAGTTTGATGTTCCTCAAATTATTTATTCAAGAACCAAAATCTGCAGTTTTTACTGACTTTCATTGAAGAAGGTGAGAAATGTAATTATTAAACATCCTTGATCAAAACATCTCAAAATAACATACAGTGTTTAAAACATGAATAACAAATTCTTTATACTGAAAAGCTTCAATCAACAAGATGGTAAAGAAAAAAAAATGAATAAAGAATATTTGCAGAACTAGAAAATCTGCAGATTGTGTGTGTGTGATAATGTGAGTCTATGTGGAAATTTATATTCTATTATTGCATTTAAATTAATTTCAGTTCAACAACAACACAAATCATCACCAAAAATATTGAATTGCTCTTACTGTTGATTTGTCTAACACAAACATAATAATGTAACATTTTATGATGATAATAGCTCCTCTGAAAATGACAGCCTTAAATCAGAAGTGCCTGACTCCGTGGTATAACTCACAAACTCGCAGCTTAAAGCAGATAACCCATAAGTTGGAGAGGAAATGGCGTCTCACTAATTTAGAAGATGTTCACTTAGCCTGGAAGAAGAGTCTGTTGCTCTATAAAAAAAAGCCCTCCGTAAAGCTAGGACATCTTACTACTCATCACTAATTGAAGAAAATAAGAACAATCCCAGGTTTCTTTTCAGCACTGTAGCCAGGCTGACAAAGAGTCAGAGCTCTATTGAGCCGAGTATTCCTTTAACTTTAACTAGTAATGACTTCATGACTTTCTTTGCTAATAAAATTTTAACTATTAGAGAAAACTCTAACTCTAACTCATAACCATCCCAAAGACATATCGTTATCTTTGGCTGCTTTCAGTAATGCTGGTATTTGGTTAGACTCTTTCTCTCCGATTGTTCTGTCTGAGTTATTTTCATTAGTCACTTCCTCCAAACCATCAACATGTCTATTAGACCCATTCCTACCAGGCTGCTCAAGAAAGCCCTACCATTAATTAATGCTTCGATCTTAAATATGATCAATCTATCTTTATTAGTTGGCTATGTACCACAGGCTTTTAAGGTGGCAGTAATTAAACCATTACTTAAAAAGCCATCACTTGACCCAGCTATCTTAGCTAATTATAGGCCAATCTCCAACCTTCCTTTTCTCTCAAAAATTCTTGAAAGGGTAGTTGTAAAACAGCTAACTGATCATCTGCAGAGGAATGGTCTATTTGAAGAGTTTCAGTCAGGTTTCAGAATTCATCATAGTACAGAAACAGCATTAGTGAAGGTTACAAATGATCTTCTTATGGCCTCAGACAGTGGACTCATCTCTGTGCTTGTCCTGTTAGACCTCAGTGCTGCTTTTGATACTGTTGACCATAAAATTTTATTACAGAGATTAGAGCATGCCATAGGTATTACAGGCACTGCGCTGCGGTGGTTTGAATCATATTTATCTAATAGATTACAATTTGTTCATGTAAATGGGGAGTCTTCTTCACAGACTAAGGTTAATTATGGAGTTCCACAAGGTTCTGTGCTAGGACCAATTTTATTCACTTTATACATGGTTCCCTTAGGCAGTATTATTAGAAAGCATTGCTTAAATTTTCATTGTTACGCAGATGATACCCAGCTTTATCTATCCACGAAGCCAGAGGACACACACCAATTAGTTAAACTGCAGGAATGTCTTACAGACATAAAGACATGGATGACCTCTAATTTCCTGCTTTTAAATTCAGATAAAACTGAAGTTATTGTACTTGGCCCCACAAACTTAGAAACATGGTGTCTAACCAGATCCTTACTCTGGATGGCATTACCCTGACCTCTAGTAATACTGTGAGAAATCTTGGAGTCATTTTTTATCAGGATATGTCCTTCAATGCGCATATTAAGAAAATATGTAGGTGTTGTGGGCTGGGGTGTTTGGCTGGCTTGGGTTTTGTTTTCTGTTTCTCCCACCAGGTGGTATGCATTCAGGACTGAGTGGCTGAGCATTAGGACCTCACCCTGAACACCTGAGGCTTGTTATCACGTGCAGGTCATCAGGACTCACAGCTATGGTGTATTTTGTCTTGATCAGAGATTGCTGCATTTAAACCTTGAATGCACAGTGTGTGATTGCCAGAGACTCGACCTTGTGAGTAGACGTGTGAGATCGATGTCAGGAGAACAATCTCACCATCACGGACGCAGAGACCGCTCCAGGTTTGATGCCACAGTCTGTGAAGGAGGCTTGGGTGAGGTCTCACGCTCTTCAGCACACTTCCTGAGGTAATTTGGTTTTGATGACTTTTATGAAGTAATGACAGTGGATTTGGTGTCCCTCACACCTTGTGTTATTGAGCTGTCACGTTATGCTAATTGTCTAATCAGCTTCTGCTGCAGTGGAGATTTGAACTGAGTTGTTCTGTGCCTGCAGGGTGAGAAGCTGATGTATAGATTTAAGCCAGGAAGTGTTTGCTGATTGTGTGCACCTTTGAGTTGTGTCTCTCTGTGTGGAGTTGGACTCACCTCATGTTTTCTTTCTTCACATACTCGGTTTGTCGCGGCCACCTGGGGGGGTGTCGGCGGGGTCCCTGGGTCTGAACTGCTGTGGCTCCGGACCGTTTGCGCTGTTAAGAGCGCGCCGTGTTTCCACCTCACCAGACCGCAGACTTTTTAGTTGTTTAGCACCGCACCCACTGTTATGTTTATTAAATTCTGTTATCTTTTGAACCGTGCTCTGCTTATTTTATGCTGAGTCCTTTCAAACGCTGGGTCGGTGCTCCGACCGCGTCCGAAACATAACAGTAGGACTGCTTTTTTACATTTGTGCAATATCTCTAAAATTAGAAAGGTTTTGTCTCAGAGTGATGCTGAAAAACTAATTCATGCATTTATTTCCTCTAGGCTGGACTATTGTAATTCATTATTATCAGGTTGTCCTAAAAGTTCCCTGAAAAGCCTTCAGTTAATTCAAAATGCTGCAGCTAGAGTACTGACGGGGACTAGAAGGAGAGAGCATATTTCACCCATATTGGTTTCTCTTCATTGGCTTCCTGTTAATTCTAGAATAGAATTTAAAATTCTTCTTCTTACTTATAAGGTTTTGAATAATCAGGTCCCATCTTATCTTAAGGACCTCTTAGTACCATATCACCCCAATAAAGCGCTTCGCTCTCAGACTGCAGGCTTACTTGTAGTTCCTAGGGTTTGTAAGAGTAGAATGGGAGGCAGAGCCTTCAGCTTTCAGGCTCCTCTCCTCTGGAACCAGCTCCCAATTCAGATCAGGGAGACAGACACCCTCTCTACTTTTAAGATTAGGCTTAAAACTTTCCTTTTTGCTAAAGCTTATAGTTAGGGCTGGATCAGGTGACCCTGAACCATCCCTTAGTTATGCTGCTATAGACTTAGACTGCTGGGGGGTTCCCATGATGCACTGAGTGTTTCTTTCTCTTTTTGCTCTGTATGCACCACTCTGCATTTAATCATTAGTGACTGTTCTCTGCTGTCTTCCACAGCATGTCTTTTTCCTGATTCTCTCCCCTCAGCCCCAACCAGTCCCAGCAGAAGACTGCCCCTCCCTGAGCCTGGTTCTGCTGGAGGTTTCTTCCTGTTAAAAGGGATTTTTTCCTTCCCACTGTCGCCAAGTGCTTGCTCTCAGGGGGTCGTTTTGACCGTTGGGGTTTTTCTGTAATTATTGTATGGCTTTTGCCTTGCAATATAAAACGCCTTGGGGGCAACTGTTGTTGTGATTTGGCGCTATAAATAAAATTGATTTGATTTGATAATAGTGACAACAATGACACATCTTGTTTACCTGCTCCCAGATATGAAAAAATAAATAATATTGTGGTAAAGATTAGAAAGTGCATCCTGGGGAAAAAAAAGTTTGATAATGTTGTAAAATATCTGCCAAATTTAAATAGTATTTTCAAACTCGTCTGTTTTTAGCTATTCACTCAATAAGCTCCAATACAGAAAATTAAAGCATTTATTTTTTAATTCTAAAATTACGATTAATTATTAAAACAGTACTCATCAATAATACATTTACTCCCAGTTTACAGATGAACAGAACACGACAATGTCTCCTCATATTCCAGTGAGACATTTATCCAAAAACCAAAAACGACATAAAATGGAAAAAAAAAAGAAGAAGTAAAAAATACTGTTCAATTTAGCTGCTCCACATTTCATTAAATAAGTCATCAAAATGCTTCTGAGAAAATTCTTAATCTAAAGTTCTCGTAATAATCCCATGGTCACTCAAATGAAAAAATAAACCTGAACCACATTTGATTTTATTTCAGAAATATCATGCGAATTAAACAAAACAAAGTAAATAAAACATTTAGAATCTTTTTCCCCATTCTGAAGTTGAAGCAATTTTCTTTTTCCACCAAATAAATTACACCTTACATTTTGATGATGATTGTTGTTTAAAATGCAGATTTGCAGAGTTTGAGTCTTATTTTTAATCCATATAAAATGAGTCAGTGTTCATGTTGTCGTGGCGTCTGGATTCAGGTGCTGTGACGCCTCCGAGCTGCTGTCAGCTGTAAAATCAGAAAAACAGTCAGTCCATTTATTCTGAACAGCCTTTAAGAAACAGCCAACAGAGCAGCAAACATCTGCAACTACAAACCTTCAACAAAATACAACTGAATAAAAAAAAACCTGCACTTATGAGACGGAGGACATTTAGCTCCTGAAACAAAAAGACAAGTTCAGTGTCAATTTCAGTTCAACAAGTCAGATTGTTTCTTCTACAGACTGAAAGAAATTCCCCTTAATGTTGTTTTTTTTAAAAGGTCAAGGTCATTGGGTTCAAGGGTCAAAATTAAGTTTTTCACTTCGCTTTGCACCAAACATGGCTCACATATGCAGGTGGGTTCTGGAATTACCCAAGTGAGGTCAAATTTTCCAAAGGTCAATCATTGGGTCAAAGATCATGTCTGACTCCTCCCAGGTCCTTTCACTAATTTCTGACAAACTTCATATTTCAGTGAAGTTTGATCCTGAAGCTGACTTTTAAAAATTCATCTGGTCAAAGGTCAAGGAATTACATTTTTAGCCGACTGGGACCAAATGTGTCGCACACCGAGGTGGATTCCAGAATTGTCCTATCAAAGGTCAACCAGAGGTCAATCATTAGGGTGAAAGTCACCGGGGTCAAATGTCAGATTGCTGTAGTTGTTACTGTCTTCATACTCACGGGTACTGTATAAATACAGTGCTGATGACAGAAATAGGTGAAATTGCTGTAGAAATATTTGTTTTTATTTTATTGATGGTGAAATGACATAAAATAATAGAGATGATATGAAGATGACTGTGACGTCCCTAAAACAGAAATTACAAACTGATCAGATGAACTCTGAAAAACAATCAAATCAAAGTGTTGGAAACTGAAATGACAAAAACTTTCTGTTTTATTCGCTCACCTTTCTTCTTCTTGTAAACTATGAATCCAACGATTGCAGCCAGAACAAGTGCAAGAAGAACCACTGCAACAATGACGGGGACGAGGACGTCACTGGGCGTCTCTGTCCAAAACACAACAACAGCAACAATTCAAACATGCACAGAATCAACATGTCCCATCTGTCCATTTTTAGACAAACACGTCCAGTTAGTGAGGAACTGGTTTCCTGCTGTCCACCAAAATAAGTGTTCCAGATCAAACAGGATCATCTCTGACTTTGAACTGAGTGACTGTAAATATGCATTTAGCAGTTTGACTCTCAAGCAAATGAACTGAGACTGTTGTCTCACCGTGGTTGGTCCAGATGACGTCTTTGTCCAGTTTGGTGATGATGTCGTCTTTGACACCAGCCAGCTGAAACACACACTCGTACTTCTCCCAGTCTTCAGGTTTGACTGATGAAAGGTTCAGGTCCACACTCATCTGGAAGGTTCCGTCGTGGTTGGGGAGCAGCTCTCCGTGATCCACGTCCTCAAAAAGCTGCTGTCCTTCTTTTCTCCAGAATATGTCAGCTTTATCAGGATAGAAACCTGTAGCATGACAGCAGACTGGAGAGGACGGAGACTTCTGGAGGAGAGACACCGAGGGGAGGTCTAGAGAGAGAGAGACAGAGAGAGAGACAGAGAGAGAGAGACAGTGAGAGAGAGACAGTGAGAGAGAGAGAGAGAGAGAGATATATTACTGATAATTCTTCCATATTGGCAAAACGGTCATGAATTTTTTGCTCTGAAAAAGTAAAAAAAAAAAAAAAAGCATGAACATGAATATTGATATTTTACTTTTGATTAATTAATTCATCATTTTGTCTGTAACAATGTGAATCCAAACTTATCGAATACGTTTTGAGAAACCAGTCAAAACCAGTTTAACAAATTCCATCAGTGTGAATCCAGCTTAATTTTTAAATTAATTTAGAGCGATTAAACAGTTCAAAACAGCTGTGTAAAACGTTTTAACAAAATAAGTTTAAAACCAACTTAAAAACTGATATCTGTAATCAAGTTAAATTCAATCCCATTTAAACAATCCAGTTTGCAGCAATTTAAAACAAGTTCAAATGAAATAATAATAAGTTTGAAGTAGTTCTGTGTTTAACAGATGAGTTTGAAACAGTTTAAAATTAAAAAACAGTTTATCTGAAACAAAAGAGGAAATTTTCACATTTTGAGAGCAGAAACAAGTAAAAATTGTCATTTCTTGTTAAATTACTGAATTAATTATCAAAGTTGTTTCAGTTGTTTTCTGTTAATTGTTGAATGTTTGAGCTTCATTTTATTGTTTTATTAAATGTTCATCATTCATGTATCATGTTTGAATAGAGGTCAAAGGTGAAGAAAGAGATGGACAGAAGTGAGGAGGAAAGAAAGTGGGATGAAGAGAAAAAGAAATGAAGATGGACAGAAAAATAGAGACAGATGGAAGAGAAAGAAAAAAGGAGGGAGAGAAAAATAAGTGAAGAAATAAAGAAACTAGAAGCACTCACAGAGTGCAAACCTCCGCCAAGGCCATGGGGTCACTGATGCCATAACATCTACACGCTGTGGAATCATTGAACCTAAAAAAGTCTAACAATGATGTTGCTCAGTAGTAAAAAAAAACATTTCATCTGCTGTGACTGGATAGCATGTATCCTTAGTGCTTGGCATCACAGTTTATTGCAACTTGCACCTTTCCCAGAAGCTACTGTCATCTGAGCACTGATATTGATATTGCATGTGCTTATAGACAAAAACAAATAAGAGACAAAATTCAATTTATTATTCAACTAAACTGCAAATATATGATTTTTTTTTAATTTATCAAACACTTCTCTAAATAAATAACAGTAAACTCTGAAATAGAACTATTTTTTAAGTGTTGCATGTGCTACATAATGAAGTGCATCTTCTGTATATTCAGTGAAGTGCACCGAAGCATAATATATGTGACAGTAAGGTGCTGATGTCAGCCTCTGGGTTTTCTGGATCCTAGGCGAGATTCATCAACACCTGAGATTGGGTTTTGCACCTTGTGTACTTTGTTCAGTGATGTGCACTGAATCAGAACTTAACCACTGCTGAGTTTACTGCTGACTCATCACTTTGCTTTTGCTAAGTGAAGTAATCTGGATAGTAATATTCATTGCCACTAAAATATAATAATGCCAAATGATAGTGCTTCATCTAATAAATTCATTGTGCTCCCCAGCCCTGTATAGATTGTCATGAGGGATTTCCTCTTTGCAGTGTGTTGTATTTGACATCGTTTACTAACAAGGCCATAGGGTCACTGACCCTAAAGAGATTCCCTCCTTGGCACAGTGATCTATTCAACAATTCAGTGTTACAACCAAAACTATGATACATACACTTTTCTTTCCTTTATATTTGATATCCTTGACCATGAAAACATTCCACTAGAACTTGGAATCACTTTTATGTCTTTATTAGTTCAAAACGATTTTTTGGTAATGGCGGTTTTCTTCTAGATCTTGCTCCATAACATTTGAAGCTACATCAAATCTGATGAATCAGTACAGATTCAGCTACAATTTGGTGTTAGTTGTGCATCTCTAGCTTCATTTGTCACCTCACACTGACACATTTTCTATTTTCCCTATATTTTTGCATATACTGGATCACCAGATGCGGAATCCGGATCCGATCATCACCAAACTTTGTTGTTTGATAGAACATTTGACTATGTTACACCCTAATTTTTCTCAAGCCTTTCTGCCTTGTCTTTGTGGAGTTAGAAACTAGAATGTCAAAATGGTAAATGGACTGCATTTATATAGCACTTTTCCATCTGCATCATATGTTCAAAGCGCTTTACAATTATGCCTCACATTCACCCCAATGTCAGGGTGCTGCCATACAAGGCGCTTACTACACACCAGGAGCAATATGGGATTAAAGGCCTTGCCCAAGGGCCCTCAGTGATTTTCCAGTCAGGTGGGGATTTGAACCCATGATCTTCTGGACTCAAGCCCAAATTCCCCCTATCCTGCAATGGTGAAGAATCCTTTAAAAAATTCCTGGATCCGAATCATGATCTGGATCACCACTAAAATTTAATCACTTGTTCCTCTTGTCATTTCCAACCACTCCACAAAACTTCATCAAAATCCGTTCAAAACCTTTTGAGTTATCCTGCTGACAAACAGACAGACAAACAAACAAACAAACTCGACCGAAAACATAACCTCCTTGGCGGAGGTAAAAAGTAAGACAGAGAGAGAAAAAACTGATGTGTGGACACTGAAGATAAAAAGAGGACAGTTTGATGGACAGTGAGTCTCTACGTGATGGTTCATGTTCAGAAACATGTTCCTGTGAATCTGACACAGAAGAGCTTCATGAACCGTGTGTCAATCAAACCACATCAGGTCATGTGACTCCACCTGTTCTCAGCAGTTGGCTCCTCCCATAGTTCAGGTGCTTCTTCAGCCACTCAGGACACTCCTGGGTGTAGTAGTGTTTATATCCTGCCAGTAAAGCTTTGTTATTGTCCAACTTGTGTTTGGTGATGACAGCCTGTGGATTTGGAGCGATCCATGTCAACGTCTTCAGGTCCAGTGATATGAAGTCTTCTCCATCATAACCATACTGCATGTAACCATTAACGTGTCCAGTCTCATCGTTCCATTCACAGCCAGACATCCTCTGGTTGATGTGGACACCTGAGAGAGACACAGAGACATGAGTGAAGCAGAGTGAGACCTCAGCACAGTCAGCTGTTATCAGCTGATGTCACATCTTGACCACAGAGACACACTGATCCACAGACCCCAGATCACAGGATCCACATCTCCTGCTGTGATTGTCCCCACTGAAGACACTCACAGACAAACATCACGTGGACACAGTGGACCAAACAGTGAGACGTCCTGACACAGTCACTGTCACACACTGAAGACCTGTCCTGACCATCAGACGCACATGAAACCTGATCCTGGACTTCACATCACGTCCACTGAAGCCCTGCAGACAGAGGACCAGGAAGGAACCAGAGAACCAAAGCAGAGCGTCCTGAAGCTGTTCTAGAAGCTTCCACTGAAGGACGCTTTGAGTCCAGGATCAGTCACTGGACTCCACCTGCTCAGTGATGTTCAGCAGAGTCTGACTACAACTGGTCCAATGAGACGGAGACCAGCAGGACCTTCATGGAGACCAGGAGGTGTCTGTGTGTCCCGATTGGTCTGTCCATCAGCCAATCACAGCACACAGATGTTGGTTTGATGCTGCCTGCTGGATGAAGCAACACGCTGTGGTCAGCAGACTTCATCTAATCTGGACTTCTACTTTCTATCTGAGACTTTAGTGAGGATTCAGGAGTTTTTGATTCATTGATTAATATTTTTCTCAGTGAATGAGTAAGTGAGTGTCTTCACATGACTGATTTTACTCACATTTGGCAACATGCAGCCTGATGAACTGACTTTGGACAACATGATCTTTTCAGGACAGAATGAAGAGCATTTTTACAAGAACTAAATCAAGAATTCACACTTTACAGCACTGATTTCCTGCCTTGATTTCAAATGACACTTAGAACACTTGTGGTCCAGTTTAGTGACTTTACTCTGAGCTTCACACACTTTACATTTTTAAATACGACAAGAATTCAGATATATTATTATCAATATTTACAGCTCACGACTTTATCTCACATTTTAAATTGATCCTCCATAAACTCACAAACTCAACATTTATATTTTCCTCAAGTGGAATCTGGACAAAATTAATAAACTGAATGAAACTACGAGAGATTCTGCAGATAAAAAGAGAAAAATTTAGTTTATCTGTTTGTTTCAGGTGTTAATGAGTGAAGACTGATGAATATTAAGAACACACACACACACACACACAGGGACAGTTTTGTGTGTGTGTGTGTGTGTGTGTGTTTTAGCAGCTACATAATGAAAAAATATTTTGTCAGTAAAAGTGAAACAAACTCACCTCCAGTTTGGTTGAAGCGACGTTTTACTGTTTCAATGTTGTTTTTGTCGACCTGCTGGTTTCCCTTATTGATCTCAGTGTTTCTCTTCCAGTACTGAGGATCATCAGTTGTGATTTTTTCCATCCAGTCCTGTTTGGGTTTTAATCTCTTGGTGTTACTGTCATAATGACTTATTAAAACATGATCAACATAACTGACAGACGCAAACTCTGGAAGATTTGTCACTCCAGAGGAGGTGGTTTGGAAAAACCTCATAGTGTGAGTCACTGTTAAAGAAACAAAGAAAATAAATTTCATGTTTAATAAAATTGTGACAAACTCCTGCAGTAAATTTCAGACACAGCAGTGAAGTTAGATTGAAATTCGATATTCAGACATTCAGCCAATGGCAAAGTTAGGGACCGTAGAAAAAGTACGTGACTACAAAAAAGTGTAAATCTAAGAATCAGCAAGTATTTTTCTTTAATGTGTTTTGGAAACTGTATTTTATTCACTGCCCAATAAATAAGCATGTGCTGTGTTTAAAATGTAAAAACAAAGTTGAAAAACCCCAGCATTTGATAAAAACAAATTCTTATTGGAATGTAGAAATATTAAGCTTGGCCCAGAAAATGTTTTGGAGATAATTTTAATCTTAATTTTACAAAAGCTTTTCCAGTTTTCATGACAGAGGTCTGGCAGGTAAAGTCGAGGTTCTGTTCATATTTCAGACCCTTTGCAAAAGCAGACAAATGTGCAACCTGGGCCTAACTTTTATTGCCTTGTTTTTTTTTTCAATAGGTTTTCAAGTTTTCATCAGAACGCCCATGCAATATCTTCATTATCGGTGGCAATATGCTTATATTTCATGATCAAAATAGAGCCAGGGAACAAGCCTATTATGGTGAAATTAGCAGGCTGTGGCCATAATTTCATGTTTTTCCTCAATAGCTTTTTCAAATGTCAACCTATTTCTGGAGAAATTGCTTCATTTTAATCTGGTGACATATCCTCACCTTGCATGAGCTTTTTTTGGGGGAAAAAATACCAACTTTATTGGTAAATAAGGAGCCAGAAGCCCACATATCAGGTTTTTCCTCAATACCTTTTACAAATGTCAACCTATTTCTGGGGAAATTGCTTCATCTTAATCTGGGGACATACCCTCACCTTGCACAAGCTTTCTTTTTGGGGTAAAATCCCAACATCAAGGTTAAATAAGGAGCCACAGGCCCAAATGTCATGTTTTTCCTCAATAGCTGTTTCAAATGTCAACCTATTTCTGGGGAATTTGCTTTAATTTAATATGGGGACATATCCTCACCTTGCACGAGCTTTCTTTTTGGGGAAAAATCCCAATATCAGGGTTAAATAAGGAGCCAGAGGCCCAAATTTCAGTTTTTTTCTCAATAGCTTTTTCAAATGTCAACTTATTTCTGGGGAAATGGCTTCATTTTAATCTGGTGACATATCCTCACCTTGCACGAGCTTTCTTTTTGGGGAAAAATCCCAATATCAGGGTTAAATAAGGAGCCAGAGGCCCAAATTTCAGTTTTTTTCTCAATAGCTTTTTCAAATGTCAACTTATTTCTGGGGAAATGGCTTCATTTTAATCTGGTGACATATCCTCACCTTGCACGAGCTTTCTTTTTGGGGACAAATCCCAACTTTATGGGTAAATAAAGAGCCAGATGCCCAAATTTCATGTTTCTCCTCAATAGCTTTTTCAAATGTCAACCTATTTCTGGGGAAATTGCTTTAATTTAATCTGGGGACATATCCTCACCTTGCGTGAGCTTTGTTTTTGAGGAAAAATCCCAACATCAAGGTTAAATAAGGAGCCAGAGGCCCAAATTTCAGGTTTTTTCTCAATAGCTTTTTCAAATGTCAACCTATTTCAGGGGAAATTGCTTTAATTTAATCTGGGGCCATATCCTCACCTTGCACAAGCTTTCTTTTTGGGGCAAAATCCCAACATCAGGGTTAAATAAGGCGCCAGAGGCCCAAATTTCATGTTTTTCCTCAATAGCTGTTTCAAATGTAAACCTATTTCTGGGGAAATTGCTTTAATTTAATCTGGGGCCATATCCTCACCTTGCACGAGCTTTCTTTTTGGGGAAAAATCCCAGCTTTATGGGTAAATAAATAGCCAGATGTCCAAATGTCATGTTTTTCCTCAATAGCTTTTTCAAATGTCAACCTATTTCAGGGGAAATTGCTTTAATTTAATCTGGGGCCATATCCTTATCTTGCACGAGCTTTCTTTTTGGGGCAAAATCCCAACATCAAGGTTAAATAAGGAGCCAGAGGCCCAAATTTCAGTTTTTTTCTCAATAGCTTTTTCAAATGTCAACCTATTTCAGGGGAAATTGCTTTAATTTAATCTGGGGCCATATCCTTATCTTGCACGAGCTTTCTTTTTGGGGCAAAATCCCAACATCAAGGTTAAATAAGGAGCCAGAGGCCCAAATTTCAGTTTTTTTTCTCAATAGCTTTTTCAAATGTCAACCTATTTCAGGGGAAATTGCTTTAATTTAATCTGGGGTCATATCCTCACCTTGCACAAGCTTTCTTTTTGGGGCAAAATCCCAACATCAAGGTTAAATAAGAAGCCAGATGCCCAAATTTCATGTTTTTCCTCAATAGCTTTTTCAAATGTCAACCTATTTCTGGGGAAATTGCTTTAATTTAATCTGGGGACATATCCTCACCTTGCACGAGCTTTCTTTTTGGTGAAAAAATCCCAACATCAAGGTTAAATAAGGAGCCAGAGGCCCGAATCGCAGGTTATTCCTCAATAGCTTTGACAGTTTTTATCCATCATTGGCCTTTTGAATAGAAATTTGATCAAATTAAATTAATAAATAAAATGAAGGCCTTCATGACTGAACTTTCCATCACACATCCACTTTAACAAGCAACATTCATACCACTGGACAAGCAAATGCACCAGAACTGACCATCATTTTTTTTTTTAATCCACTAGATGTGTGTAAAGCACCTTGAGGCGATCTTCAGGCTTCAGACAACTTTATTGATCCCAAAAAAGGGCAATTACGTTTACACTCCAATTACCTCAGAAAAGATACAGCAATTAATCCACAATTATTACTTGTTTACCGTAATAATGGCACACATCAAAATTAAAGACAACACATATACATTTGACTTTGTTTATGTGCACTAAACTTGAAGCAGTCCATCATCCGAATTGATGCTAAGTGGGTCAATGCCGCTGCAACTGGAGTCGCGCCGCCGCTAGCTTGGGGGGAATGGGGGCCTGCCGCAGCTAAAAACTGCACAGCCCCCGGAGGGGACAGGGGTGGCGTGAGTGGTGGCTGGGATGGGGTGTGTGATGGGGGGGGGGCAGGAAGGGAGGTAAAGGGAAAAATGGAGCATGCTTCAGTCATTGTCCATGTGTACGTCTGTCAGTTTGTTGTCTTTGTTGGTTGAGATAAAAAGGAGCCGAATAATAATCTCACCAAGGCCTGTTGACATTCCTCTGGAGGAAAACAGTCGGGCAATTTGTCCTTCAGGCTTGATAAGTCTGGCATGTTGTGGTTTTGAGCAGTGAAAAACACTTTTAACAGTTCCACTTGAACAACCAAATCCCAATTATGAATTAAGAATAGTCACCTCATGAGTTGGTGCTGAATAAATTCATAAATATGAACTTTATCTTTAAATTCAATTCAATTCAATCAATTTTTTATATAGCGCCAAATCACAACAAACAGTTGCCCCAAGGCGCTTTATATTGTAAGGCAAGGCCATACAATAGTTATGTAAAACCCCAACGGTCAAAACGACCCCCTGTGAGCAAGCACTTGGCTACAGTGGGAAGGAAAAACTCCCTTTTAACAGGAAGAAACCTCCAGCAGAACCAGGCTCAGGGAGGGGCAGTCTTCTGCTGGGACTGGTTGGGGCTGAGGGAGAGAACCAGGAAAAAGACATGCTGTGGAGGGGAGCAGAGATCGATCACTAATGATTAAATGCAGAGTGGTGCATACAGAGCAAAAAGAGAAAGAAACAGTGCATCATGGGAACCCCCCAGCAGTCTACATCTATAGCAGCATAACTAAGGGATGGTTCAGGGTCACCTGATCCAGCCCTAACTATAAGCTTTAGCAAAAAGGAAAGTTTTAAGTCTAATCTTAAAAGTAGAGAGGGTGTCTGTCTCCCTGATCTGAATTGGGAGCTGGTTCCACAGGAGAGGAGCCTGAAAGCTGAAGGCTCTGCCTCCCATTCTACTCTTACAAACCCTAGGAACTACAAGTAAGCCTGCAGTCTGAGAGCGAAGCGCTCTATTGGGGTGATATGGTACTACGAGGTCCCTAAGATAAGATGGGACCTGATTATTCAAAACCTTATAAGTAAGAAGAAGAATTTTAAATTCTATTCTAGAATTAACAGGAAGCCAATGAAGAGAGGCCAATATGGGTGAGATATGCTCTCTCCTTCTAGTCCCCGTCAGTACTCTAGCTGCAGCATTTTGAATTAACTGAAGGCTTTTTAGGGAACTTTTAGGACAACCTGATAATAATGAATTACAATAGTCCAGCCTAGAGGAAATAAATGCATGAATTAGTTTTTCAGCATCACTCTGAGACAAGACCTTTCTGATTTTAGAGATATTGCGTAAATGCAAAAAAGCAGTCCTACATATTTGTTTAATATGCGCTTTGAATGACATATCCTGATCAAAAATGACTCCAAGATTTCTCACAGTATTACTAGAGGTCAGGGTAATGCCATCCAGAGTAAGGATCTGGTTAGACACCATGTTTCTAAGATTTGTGGGGCCAAGTACAATAACTTCAGTTTTATCTGAGTTTAAAAGCAGGAAATTAGAGGTCATCCATGTCTTTATGTCTGTAAGACAATCCTGCAGTTTAGCTAATTGGTGTGTGTCCTCTGGCTTCATGGATAGATAAAGCTGGGTATCATCTGCGTAACAATGAAAATTTAAGCAATACCGTTTAATAATACTGCCTAAGGGAAGCATGTATAAAGTGAATAAAATTGGTCCTAGCACAGAACCTTGTGGAACTCCATAATTAACTTTAGTCTGTGAAGAAGATTCCCCATTTACATGAACAAATTGTAATCTATTAGACAAATATGATTCAAACCACCGCAGCGCAGTGCCTTTAATACCTATGGCATGCTCTAATCTCTGTAATAAAATTTTATGGTCAACAGTATCAAAAGCAGCACTGAGGTCTAACAGAACAAGCACAGAGATGAGTCCACTGTCCGAGGCCATAAGAAGATCATTTGTAACCTTCACTAATGCTGTTTCTGTACTATGATGAATTCTAAAACCTGACTGAAACTCTTCAAATAGACCATTCCTCTGCAGATGATCAGTTAGCTGTTTTACAACTACCCTTTCAAGAATTTTTGAGAGAAAAGGAAGGTTGGAGATTGGCCTATAATTAGCTAAGATAGCTGGGTCAAGTGATGGCTTTTTAAGTAATGGTTTAATTACTGCCACCTTAAAATCCTGTGGTACATAGCCAACTAACAAAGATAGATTGATCATATTTAAGATCGAAGCATTAAATAATGGTAGGGCTTCCTTGAGCAGCCTGGTAGGAATGGGGTCTAATAAACATGTTGATGGTTTGGATGAAGTAACTAATGAAAATAACTCAGACAGAACAATCGGAGAGAAAGAGTCTAACCAAATACCGGCATCACTGAAAGCAGCCAAAGATAACGATATGTCTTTGGGATGGTTATGAGTAATTTTTTCTCTAATAGTTAAAATTTTGTTAGCAAAGAAAGTCATGAAGTCATTACTAGTTAAAGTTAATGGAATACTCAGCTCAATAGAGCTCTGACTCTTTGTCAGCCTGGCTACAGTGCTGAAAAGAAACCTGGGGTTGTTCTTATTTTCTTCAATTAGTGATGAGTAGAAAGATGTCCTAGCTTTACGGAGGGCTTTTTTATAGAGCAACAGACTCTTTTTCCAGGCTAAGTGAAGATCTTCTAAATTAGTGAGACGCCATTTCCTCTCCAACTTACGGGTTATCTGCTTTAAGCTACGAGTTTGTGAGTTATACCACGGAGTCAGACACTTCTGATTTAAAGCTCTCTTTTTCAGAGGAGCTACAGCATCCAAAGTTGTCTTCAATGAGGATGTAAAACTATTGACGAGATACTCTATCTCCCTTACAGAGTTTAGGTAGCTACTCTGCACTGTGTTGGTATATGGCATTAGAGAACATAAAGAAGGAATCATATCCTTAAACCTAGTTACAGCGCTTTCTGAAAGACTTCTAGTGTAATGAAACTTATTCCCCACTGCTGGGTAGTCCATCAGAGTAAATGTAAATGTTATTAAGAAATGATCAGACAGAAGGGAGTTTTCAGGGAATACTGTTAAGTCTTCTATTTCCATACCATAACTCAGAACAAGATCTAAGATATGATTAAAGTGGTGGGTGGACTCATTTACTTTTTGAGCAAAGCCAATAGAGTCTAATAATAGATTAAATGCAGTGTTGAGGCTGTCATTCTCAGCATCTGTGTGGATGTTAAAATCGCCCACTATAATTATCTTATCTGAGCTAAGCACTAAGTCAGACAAAAGGTCTGAAAATTCACAGAGAAACTCACAGTAACGACCAGGTGGACGATAGATAATAACAAATAAAACTGGTTTTTGGGACTTCCAATTTGGATGGACAAGACTAAGAGACAAGCTTTCAAATGAATTAAAGCTCTGTCTGGGTTTTTGATTAATTAATAAGCTGGAATGGAAGATTGCTGCTAATCCTCCGCCCCGGCCCGTGCTACGAGCATTCTGACAGTTAGTGTGACTCGGGGGTGTTGAGTCATTTAAACTAACATATTCGTCCTGCTGTAACCAGGTTTCTGTTAGGCAGAATAAATCAATATGTTGATCAATTATTATATCATTTACCAACAGGGACTTAGAAGAGAGAGACCTAATGTTTAATAGACCACATTTAACTGTTTTAGTCTGTGGTGCAGTTGAAGGTGCTATATTATTTTTTCTTTTTGAATTTTTATGCTTAAATAGATTTTTGCTGGTTATTGGTGGTCTGGGAGCAGGCACCGTCTCTACGGGGATGGGGTAATGAGGGGATGGCAGGGGGAGAGAAGCTGCAGAGAGGTGTGTAAGACTACAACTCTGCTTCCTGGTCCCAACCCTGGATAGTCACGGTTTGGAGGATTTAAGAAAATTGGCCAGATTTCTAGAAATGAGAGGTGCTCCATCCAAAGTGGGATGGATGCCGTCTCTCCTAACAAGACCAGGTTTTCCCCAGAAGCTTTGCCAATTATCTATGAAGCCCACCTCATTTTTTGGACACCACTCAGACAGCCAGCAATTCAAGGAGAACATGCGGCTAAACATGTCACTCCCGGTCTGATTGGGGAGGGGCCCAGAGAAAACTACAGAGTCCGACATTGTTTTTGCAAAGTTACACACCGATTTAATGTTAATTTTAGTGACCTCCGATTGGCGTAACCGGGTGTCATTACTGCCGACGTGAATTACAATCTTACCAAATTTACACTTAGCCTTAGCCAGCAGTTTCAAATTTCCTTCAATGTCGCCTGCTCTGGCCCCCGGAAGACAATTGACTATGGTTGCTGGTGTCGCTAACTTCACATTTCTCAAAACAGAGTCGCCAATAACCAGAATTTGATCCTCGGCGGGTGTGTCGTCGAGTGGGGAAAAACGGTTAGAGATGTGAACGGGTTGGCGGTGTACACGGGGCTTCTGTTTAGGGCTACGCTTCCTCCTCACAGTCACCCAGTCGGCCTGCTTTCCCGGCTGCTCCTGATCTGCCAGGGGGGAACTAACGGCGGCTAAGCTACCTTGGTCCACACCGACTACAGGGGCCTGGCTAGCTGTAGAATTTTCCACGGTGCGGAGCCGAGTCTCCAATTCGCCCAGCCTGGCCTCCAAAGCTACGAATAAGCTACACTTATTACAAGTACCGTTACTGCTAAAGGAGGCCGAGGAATAACTAAACATTTCACACCCAGAGCAGAAAAGTGCGGGAGAGACAGGAGAAGCCGCCATGCTAAATCGGCTAAGAGCTAGTAGCTACGCTAAACTAGCGGATTCCTAAAAACACGCAAAGTGAATAATGTGTAAATAATTTAGAGGTGATTCAGCAGAAGGAGTGCTTTAGTTAAGGCACGTAAAGATTACACTGGGAAACAAATTGTAATCTAGATAACTAGATCAATCTAACTGCGCAGATTAAACAGCTAACAGATACAGAAAAACACCGCTGTGCTCCAGAACAGGAAGTGATACAATACCGCAGTGAGAGCCAACTGGCGGATGCAGCCTGTGAGCTGTTGCCAGCAGCCTCCATCTTGCTTAGCGTTATTAGATTATATATTAAATTAAGTAGAAACATAGTTTAACACTTGGTTTAAAGTGATCTGAAAATGCTGTTTTGTGCACTATTCAGGTACACCTACAAACTGTCCAATCTTTTATCAGTTGACAAAGGAGTGTCAGCTGGAAAATAAAGGTTAAGTACATTAAGTTCAGTGAACTAAAATTTAGAAAACACAACAATGGCACACAATACGCAAGCCTCGGCACGGCTGGGCTGAAAGGTGCAGAATGCACAGGAGCTGAAAATATTGCAGGAGTGTGCAGCTGCCTGGATAAAAAAAAAAAAATGCTTGTGGGCCGTGGTGGCAGCTGTATCACTGTATTATGTTACTAAACAATATATATTGATTTATAACAAAAAATGTCCAAAGGGGTAATAAATATAAGTGTAAAGATGATGGAATATATCAAAGCAGTAAATTGATCAGTTTGTATGAACACCACGCAGATCACAGCTGCTGCTGCTGCGTTCAAGTACTGTTGGAAATTTCAGACTGTTTGCTTGTATTTTTTTTTATGTGGGTGGGGGTCATCTTCACTGGGCTCAGGCACCTTTATATAGGCCATAATTAATCTTTTGTGTAGATACAATGAATTATTTTACCAAAAACAAATGAAAACCATGCTCCTGACACAAGCAACTGCTGAGTTTGAAACAACAAAAAAGTACTGTAATTTCCGATGGTACGTGAACGTAGCAGCAGGGACCTGTGGTATTCACATGGGCTGTTCAATTTCCTGCTCTGATGATATATTCAGTCATCTTTACACTTATATTTATTACCCCCCTTGACATTTTTTGTGTTATAAGTCAATATACAGGGCTTAGTAATGTAATACTTGTACGGTGATACAGCAGCCACTATGGCACACAAGTGGATTTTTATTTATTTATTTTTTATCCAGGCCTCCTGCACACTCAGCTCCTGTGCATTCTGTGCCTGTCAGCCTCTTTTAAAGTTAACCAAAGTATGAAGTATTTTAATATTGTTAGCACAGTTATTCCACATGTTTACACCTTTAACAGAGACACAATGACTTTTTGCAGTAGTTCGATTCCTTATTTTCTCAAAAAATAATAGTCCTCTCAAATTATAACTGTAGTTCCTCAGTTTAAACAGATCCTGGACAAGTTGTGGCAACAGTTTATTTTTAACTGTATACATAATTTGTATTGTGTTGTATTCAACCAAGTCCTACAATTTTAAAAAATGTAAACAGGCAAATAATAGATTTGTAGGCTGACAATAACATTTGTTACAAATAATTCTTATACCTTTCTTTTGCAACAAAAATGAATTAGTATTAGTTTTATATGTATACCCCATACCTCAATACAATAATTTGAAAAGACATGTTTGTCACCAGATTTAAACAGTGGTATCACTTTCATTCTGAAAGGAAATTGCCCAGTCATTGTTGACAAGTTACAAATATACGTGCAAGGTTTAACAATACAATCAATAATAGTTTTAATCAAAAACATATCAAAATGATCGCTATCAATTCATCATGTAGCACAAAACAACTTTCACTTACAGTTTCTCCCTTCTTTGGCTGCTGATCCAGATTGCTGTCCATGGTGCTGAGCTCCTCCACAGTGTTGTTAAAACTTGCATTGGATTGACCATCTGAATCTTCAGGTTCCTTTTCCACGAGCTGTTGATTTTTTTGACTTTAAAGAACTCACTTCCCTTTTTATCCCCTTGCGGTTTTCATTCCACACCTTGTAAAGCCATTTTTTATAATTTGTTTTATCTGCGCCAAATATTTGGTGAGACAAAATTGTCCAGATACAAGAATTACAAGCAATGCTCTTTTTGGTGATATTAACTGCTTGGAAATGCCTAATCAATACATCCCTTCCACCAGATCGTTTCCAAAGATTTTGCTGAATTTTTTTTTTGCCTTTTTTAAAGCGTCCCATGTTCTCAGTCTTGAGATTGTAACTCAACTGTGAGAAGAAACCAAGTTTTAGCGGCTGTTTAAAAACCACGCCTTTACTTTGTGAATGAATCAGGAACAGGTTCCATCACTATTTTACAGCCTATTGGATGAGCAGTGGCCCTGTGACAGACTGGTGCTCTATGACTGTTGGGATGGGCTCCAGCCCCCCGCCAGCCATAAGTGCTAGAATATGAGTGTGTGGATGAGCTGCTCCGACTTCCCTACTGTGCAGTGTCCAGCTCACAATTGCACATGTAGGTGGTCAGCACCCCTGTGCTGAAAAGCAACACCTTCACAGGATTGCGCACTTAACTGCACAGACACACACTTTGCACCAACAAAAACGTACACAAATCAATATGATTCTTAATCTATGTCACTTTCTATATGTAAGTGAAGACAATATGAAAATTCAGTAGGTATATCTTATATATTATATTCCAATTCTGAGGTGGAACTATGCCAGTATACAAAGGTATATCTAAATATCTAAAAAGGAAGAGTAAAACAGGAGAGTAGAAAAGAGTAGAGTAGAGCCACTTGAGACCCAGGGATGGTTCTCAAGTAAATGGTAAATATGTAGATGGTAAATATGTTCATATATACGAGCACTTGTTTGCTTTTGTTCTGTAGGAATGAATGGTCTACTATTTTCATATATATGTTATGAGGTTTCATCAAATCAAATCAATTTTATTTATATAGCGCCAAATCACAACAAACAGTTGCCCCAAGGTGCTTTATATTGTAAGGCAAGGCCATACAATAATTACAGAAAAACCCCCAACGGTCAAAACGACCCCCTGTGAGCAAGCACTTGGCGACAGTGGGAAGGAAAAACTCCCTTTTAACAGGAAGAAACCTCCAGCAGAACCAGGCTCAGGGAGGGGCAGTCTTCTGCTGGGACTGGTTGGGGCTGAGGGAGTGAACCAGGAAAAAGACATGCTGTGGAAGAGAGCAGAGATCAATCACTAATGATTAAATGCAGAGTGGTGCATACAGAGCAAAAGAGAAAGAAACACTCAGTGCATCATGGGAACCCCCCAGCAGTCTAAGTCTATAGCAGCATAACTAAGGGATGGTTCAGGGTCACCTGATCCAGCACTAACTATAAGCTTTAGCAAAAAGGAAAGTTTTAAGCCTAATCTTAAAAGTAGAGAGGGTGTCTGTCTCCCTGATCTGAACTGGGAGCTGGTTCCACAGGAGAGGAGCCTGAAAGCTGAAGGCTCTGCCTCCCATTCTACTCTTAAAAACCCTAGGAACTACAAGTAAGCCTGCAGTCTGACAGCGAAGCACTCTATTGGGGTGATATGGTACTATGAGGTCCCTAAGATAAGATGGGACCTGATTATTCAAAACCTTATAAGTAAGAAGAAGAATTTTAAATTCTATTCTAGAATTAACAGGAAGCCAATGAAGAGAGGCCAATATGGGTGAGATATGCTCTCTCCTTCTAGTCCCCGTCAGTACTCTAGCTGCAGCATTTTGAATTAACTGAAGGCTTTTCAGGGAACTTTTAGGACAACCTGATAATAATGAATTACAATAGTCCAGCCTAGAGGAAATAAATGCATGAATTAGTTTTTCAGCATTACTCTGAGACAAGACCTTTCTAATTTTAGAGATATTGCGCAAATGCAAAAAAGCAGTCCTACATATTTGTTAATATGCACATTGAATGACATATCCTGATCAAAAATGACTCCAAGATTTCTCACAGTATTACTAGAGGTCAGGGTAATGCCATCCAGAGTAAGGATCTGGTTAGACACCATGTTTCTAAGATTTGTGGGGCCAAGTACAATAACTGAGTTTAAAAGCAGGAAATTAGAGGTCATCCATGTCTTTATGTCTGTAAGACAATCCTGCAGTTTAGCTAATTGGTGTGTGTCCTCTGGCTTCATGGATAGATAAAGTTGGGTATCATCTGCGTAACAATGAAAATTTAAGCAATGCTGTCTAATAATACTGCCTAAGGGAAACATGTATAAAGTGAATAAATTGGTCCTAGCACAGAACTTTGTGGAACTCCATAATTAACCTTAGTCTGTGAAGAAGATTCCCCATTTACATGAACAAATTGTAATCTATTAGATAAATATGATTCAAACCACCGCAGCACAGTGCCTTTAATACCTATGGCATGCTCTAATCTCTGTAATAAAATTTTATTGTCAACAGTATCAAAAGCAACACTGAGGTCTAACAGAACAAGCACAGAGATGAGTCCACTGTCTGAGGCCATAAGAAGATCATTTGTAACCTTCACTAATGCTGTTTCTGTACTATAATGAATTCTAAAACCTGACTGAAACTCTTCAAATAGACCATTCCTCTGCAGATGATCAGTTAGCTGTTTTACAACTACCCTTTCAAGAATTTTTGAGAGAAAAGGAAGGTTGGAGATTGACCTATAATTAGCTAAGATAGCTGGGTCAAGTGATGGCTTTTTAAGTAATGGTTTAATTACTGCCACCTTAAAAGCTTGTGGTACATAGCCAACTAATAAAGATAGATTGATCATATTTAAGATCGAAGCATTAATTAATGGTAGTGCTTCCTTGAGCAGCCTGGTAGGAATGGGGTCTAATAGACATGTTGATGGTTTGGAGGAAGTAACTAATGAAAATAACTCAGACAGAACAATTGGAGAGAAAGTCTCTAACCAAATACCGGCATCACTGAAAGCAGCCAAAGATAACGATATGTCTTTGGGATGGTTATGAGTAATTTTTTCTCTAATAGTTAAAATTTTATTAGCAAAGAAAGTCATGAAGTCATTACTAGTTAAAGTTAAAGGAATACTCGGCTCAATAGAGCTCTGACTCTTTGTCAGCCTGGCTACAGTGCTGAAAAGAAACCTGGGGTTGTTCTTATTTTCTTCAATTAGTGATGAGTAGTAAGATGTCCTAGCTTTACGGAGGGCTTTTTTATAGAGCAACAGACTCTTTTTCCAGGCTAAGTGAAGATCTTCTAAATTAGTGAGACGCCATTTCCTCTCCAACTTACGGGTTATCTGCTTTAAGCTGCGAGTTTGTGAGTTATACCATGGAGTCAGGCACTTCTGATTTAAGGCTCTCTTTTTCAGAGGAGCTACAGCATCCAAAGTTGTCTTCATTGAGGATGTAAAACTATTGACGAGATACTCTATCTCACTCACAGAGTTTAGGTAGCTACTCTGCACTGTGTTGGTATATGGCATTAGAGAACATAAAGAAGAAATCATATCCTTAAACCTAGTTACAGCGCTTTCTGAAAGACTTCCAGTGTAATGAAACTTATTCCCCACTGCTGGGTAGTCCATCAGAGTAAATGTAAATGTTATTAAGAAATGATCAGACAGAAGGGAGTTTTCAGGGAATACTGTTAAGTCTTCAATTTCCATACCATAAGTCAGAACAAGAGCTAAGATATGATTAAAGTGGTGGGTGGACTCATTTACATTTTGAGCAAAGCCAATTGAGTCTAATAATAGATTAAATGCAGTGTTGAGGCTGTCATTCTCAGCATCTGTGTGGATATTAAAATCGCCCACTATAATTATCCTATCTGAGCTAAGCACTAAGTCAGACAAAAGGTCTGAAAATTCACAGAGAAACTCACAGTAACGACCAGGTGGACGATAGATAATAACAAATAAAACTGGTTTTTGGGACTTCCAATTTGGCTGGACAAGACTAAGTCAAGCTTTCAAATGAATTAAAGCTCTGTCTGGGTTTTGGATTAATTAATAAGCTGGAATGGAAGATTGCTGCTAATCCTCCGCCTCGGCCCGTGCTACGAGCGTTCTGACAGTTAGTGTGACTCGGGGGTGTTGACTCATTTAAACTAACATATTCATCCTGCTGTAACCAGGTTTCTGTAAGGCAGAATAAATCAATATGTTGATCAATTATTATATCATTTACTAACAAGGACTTAGAAGAGAGAGACCTAATGTTTAATAGACCACATTTAACTGTTTTAGTCTGTGGTGCAGTTGAAGGTGCTATATTATTTTTTCTTTTTGAATTTTTATGCTTAAATAGATTTTTGCTGGTTATTGGTGGTCTGGGAGCAGGCACCGTCTCTACAGGGATGGGGTAATGAGGGGATGGCAGGGGGAGAGAAGCTGCAGAGAGGTGTGTAAGACTACAACTCTGCTTCCTGGTCCCAACCCTGGATAGTCACGGTTTGGAGGACTTAAGAAAATTGGCCAGATTTCTAGAAATGAGAGCTGCTCCATCCAAAGTGGGATGGATGCCGTCTCTCCTAACAAGACCAGGTTTTCCCCAGAAGCTTTGCCAATTATCTATGAAGCCCACCTCATTTTTGGACACCACTCAGACAGCCAGCAATTCAAGGAGAACATGTCGGCTAAACATGTCACTCCCGGTCCGATTGGGGAGGGGGCCAGAGAAAACTACAGAGTCCGACATTGTTTTTGCAAAGTTACACACCGATTCAATGTTAATTTTAGTGACCTCTGATTGGCGTAAGCGGGTGTCATTACTGCCGACGTGAATTACAATCTTACCAAATTTACGCTTAGCCTTAGCCAGCAGTTTCAAATTTCCTTCAATGTCGCCTGCTCTGGCCCCTGGAAGACATTTGACTATGGTTGCTGGTGTCGCTAACTTCATATTTCTCAAAACAGAGTCGCCAATAACCAGAGTTTGTTCCTCGGCGGGTGTGTCGCCAAGTGGGGAAAAATGGTTAGAAATGTGAACGGGTTGGCGGTGTACACGGGGCTTCTGTTTAGAACTACGCTTCCTCCTCACAGTCACCCAGTCGGCCTGCTTTCCCGGCTACTCGGTATCTGCTGGAAGGGAACTAACGGCGGCTAAGCTACCTTGGTCCGCACCGACTACAGGGGCCTGGCTAGCTGTAGAATTTTCCACAGTGCGGAGCCGAGTCTCCAATTCACCCAGCCTGGCCTCCAAAGCTACAAATAAGCTACACTTATTACAAGTACCGTTACTGCTAAAGGAGGCCGAGGAATAACTAAACATTTCACACCCAGAACAGAAAAGTGCGGGAGAGACAGGAGAAGCCGCCGTGCTAAACCGGCTAAGAGCTAGTAGCTGCGCTAAGCTAGCGGATTCCTAAAAACACACAAAGTGAATAATGTGTAAATAATTTAGAGGTGATTCAGCAGAGGGAGTGCTTTAGTTAAGGCACGTGAAGATTACACTGTGAAACAAATCGTTATCTAGTTATCTAGATCAATCTAACTACGCAGATTAAACAGCTAACAGATACAGAAAAACACCGCTGTGCTCCGGAACAGGAAGTGATACAATACCGCAGTGAGAGCCAACCACCAGTAGAGGTCATCACACATGATGGTGTTTGTTTTAGTCTTTCTTTCTTTAAAATTTCTTAGATTTTAATCATTGATTTTAGGAATATGTAGGTTGAATCACCATGGAACGTTTGAGGACCATGTTGTAATTAGACTCACTGTTCATTCCTTGTGTCAGTATATTGTAGCGCATGCACGTGCACATGCAAGGAGTCATTCACTGGTGGCCTGATGCAGGTTAAACTTGTTCACATGTAAATGTCAGCCACATCGGGCTTGCAGTTGTGTTGTGATAAGAGGCCAGGCTGAGCACCTTATTTATTTAGTCTGTGTGAATGGAAGGTTTTTCAGTGTGCTATTGTTTGAATAACACCTCTAGGCCCAGAGAGCAGTGACAGTCTCCCCAAAGTTTAGCATGCCACAAACCTCCTCCCTTTGTTATATAAATGAGCCTATTCAATGAGCTGAGTACTTGCCAACACCACTCCTTCCACACTACAGAACACCTGAGAAGTAGCCTCTTTCAAGTGAGGGGAGGAATACATTGCATCCAAGCCTGACAAGTTTGGAATCAAGTTTTGGACTGGAGCAGATCTGGACATGAAATACATGTGTAATACCATCCCTTAATTGGGAAAAGATTCCACTCATCCAGCGGTAGAGAGGCTGTCAGAGAATGTCGTTTTGAAGTTGATGGAACCATTTATGGACCAGGGAAGGACTGTAACTATAGACAATTTCTAAGGTTGAATTTGTTTACCATCAAAATATTCAGCCCCAAAAATCTCATCCTAAAAAAAATTCAACCTCAAAAAAAAAAAAAAAAAGTCAACTTCAAAAATTCGACCATAAAAAAAAATATCTTGAAAAAATTTGTTTGTTAACAAACAAAAGTGGTTCATTAAGTTCAAAGCAGTTCTTCCATATATTTTGGGATATAAAGTAATTGTTGGATACAAACATGGAACTCGTAGCACTACATATACGGGTCAGGTGATGAAGGATTCTAAAAAAAAAAGCACCATTATACGCAACTTTACTTGAAATTCTGATGGAGACTTAAAAATTTCTCCACAATATACACATAAGTAAATATTTTCAGAAACAAAACTGAACAATCTATTCTTCATAGAAGTTGAACAAAAACAACATTTTCTCACTAGCATATTACTTCGAGCGAATGAACAACAAACCAACTTTATTTTTCATATCTAAGTCATCACACAATTTGTTGTCAATATATGATCAAGGCACTTGTATTCATCAATATACTTCAAAGAAACTCCATTCAAAAGAACCTCATCATAACTGCAAAAAATTCTAAGCAAACACAATGAGTGGTTAGTGCTTCATTTGTGCAGATTTGTGCTGTTTAAATTTTCATTTGGGCTGCCCTAGGTTTTGAGATATTAAAAGTTTTATGTTTGTGTGAAGATGCAGGGCACATGCACAGCATGAGCACGCAAGTGCGCTGCTCCTGCGTTCATGTACCGTTGGAAATTACAGTGCTTTTTTGTTGTTTCAAACCCAGCAGTGGCTTGTGGCAGGGACGTGGTTTTGATTTTATTTTTGGTAAAATATTTCATTGTGTCCACACAAAAAATTAATTCTGGCCCATACAATCTGCCTGAAGACACAAGCATATCAGTCTCCAGCAAACTACACACACTTCAGTCTTTTGTGCATTTGCAAATGAAAGTATTACCTGTTCAATTTTGAAAATGCTAGGTATAACATATATGCTAACTCTGTATTTTAACTAAAAGCTCTGTATTTCACAAGTCCATTTACTGTGTCTTGAAATCAGATTTATTTGAGGGTTGTAATAATACCATTCAGATGGTAAATTTGTGTAAAGGTCAGTTATTTATTTATTTATTTTTTTCAAAATACTTGTTGATTCGTTGTGAAACACCGCTGCTTTATTTAGTTTTTAATGGGGAGTACAGAATGATCTTAATACTGTTCATTTTTTAGTAAAGTTACAAAAAAAAAACACTCCACGCTCCGAAATAAACCTTCAAGCAATTGAATTTAATGTCTTATGACAGAAATGTGATTGATGAAGTAAAGATAAAGCACATTTCATTAAAAGGTAAATCATTTAGTAAAATAAAATGTTTTTTATATTTTGTCACTGGACTTTTATTTAAAAACTTTACACACAAAGGCACAAAGTCATTTCAAAAAGACCTTTTCCAACAATAACAAGGGTTGAACATCCTCAGATGTTATTATACACAGATATACATGAACACATTATAAATGTTGCAGACCAAAGACGTAATCAATTAGGGTCAAGATATGTGATCCTCTGTACATAAAACTCTTAATATCTCAGAAAATATTGCAGCACAAACGTAAAATTTAACAGCACAAATCAACACAAACAAAGCACTAAAAAAGTAGACTAGTCTGGTTCATTTTGGAGCAAGCTGGTGGATGGTGATCTCTGAATGACCTAAAAAATAATCCTTAATATCTCCAAAAGCATAGCAGAACAAATGACAATTTTAACGGCACAAATATGCACAAACGAAGCACTAACCACTCAGTATGCTTGCTTGGATTTTTTTATGTTTGGGTGGGGGGCAGCTTCACTGAGTGCATAAAAAGCTGTGTCAAACAACAGCATATGTTGAGACTTGTTCAAAATATCATTAGCAACACCATACTCAGAACAAATATCCACTAGCCTTTGAATGCCCTTCACACAAGGAGCAAAAACAAGATTGTCAGCCTACATTAAGTTATTTAGAATTACATCTCTACAGCAACAGCCAACTGGCACTGTGGTAACACAAATACTCAAATTGTTCATATTGAATAACAAGGGTGAGAGGATTGTAACATATTTAAGGAATAATATAAAAGAATTTATAAATAAACTGTCGTAATTATAAGCACCACTGCAAACATGATAAGAAATACAATATTAAAAAAAATAAATATTTAATCCATTATATGAAAAAAATAAACAAGAACTATTGTTGTTGCAATAAACCCAATAAAACAATGTTACAATAGATGTTTTAATCAACAAATGACAAACTAACAATTAGTAACTAATCGATGAAGTGTTTCCAAATCTAGCAGACCACACAAACAGATTCAGGAAAAAACATTCCCTGTTAGATGTGTTGACAAGGGTCACCATCATTTACAGGCACAGATATTCCTCAGCCATTGGAGGTTTCTGCACACAGGTGTAGTGGTAGCACCTCCGACACATGTCACAGACAGTCTGGGTAAACAAGAGCATGGAGTGTTACTCTATTCATGTATTATATGGAATCCCTGAGTCTATAGACATTTTGTTCTTCACTAATATAGCACACACACTCAGTCATCCTCAACGGCTTAGTCCACTTAAGGGTCGCGGGGGGCTGGAGCCTATCCCAGCAGTCATAGAGCGCGAGGAGGGGTACACTCAGGACAGGATGGCAGTCTGTCACAGGGCCACAAACACACAAACAAACACACTCACACCCACTCGCACACATACAGACAATTTAAAGATCCCAATCCACCTAACCCGCATGTCTTTGGATGTGGGAGGAAACAGGAGCACCCGGAGGAAACACGGGGAGAACATGGACTCCACACAGAAAGGCCACAGGCGGGAAGTGAACCCATGACCTTCTCGCTGTGAGGCAACAGTGCTAACCACTAAACCACTGTGCTGCCCCAGGACAATATATTTACTTCTTTTTTAGGAAAAACAAAGCTGAGTTATTATTTATTAGACAACTGTCTACACATTAGAGTCTGTTTACCTCAACTTAATTTTATTTTAGAAGATGATAACCTTTTCAGCAGCAGTCTCAATTATCCAGCACCTCTAATTGTAAATGAGAGTCCTGTAGAGGACAGCGCACTGTGGGAGGTTTTGGATGAAAAATATATATCAAAAAAATATTTGACCAGGGATCAAAGATGTTTTTCTATGAGGTTGTGAACCTCATTTTGCATATACCTAATGTGAAGAACTTACTCATTGTGCTTCATTGTGATCCTCCATCCCACAATAAAAAAAAACACAGACTGCTCAGATCTTCTGTTAATATCGATATATTCAACACACGCTGTTGTAGTATGTTCAGATTAATACAGTTTACATTGCAGAGTACTCATTAAATGGTTTAATATTTCTTAGGTAACATGTATGATTGACAGTGCTGAGCAAAACAGGAAGCACACCAGATTCTCTGACAAGGGAAGTGGTCATGTCCAGCCTTAACTTGTCCACTGCAGTCTGTAAGGTGTCAAGATTTGTTCCAATGACAAAATAACAATAAAAGCTCTTCTCTCTCCTTCTCCCTGTACAAATTTTCTCTGCAAACAGGTCACTAATTTGAGAAGCAGAATGACGTGTAATTATTTAAAGTACAATAAAACAAAGTAGGAAGAATACAATTCAATGAAAACTGTCATGCTATGTTTTTTGGTTTCCACAAAAAGAAAGCTCGTGCAAGGTGAGGATATGGCCCCAGATTAAATTAAAGCAATTTCACCAGAAATAGGTTGACATTTGAAAAAGCTATTGAGAAAAAACCTGAAATGTGGGCCTCTGGCACCTTATTTAACCGTGATGTTGGGATTTTTCCGCAAAAACAAAGCTTGTGCAAGGTGAGGATACGTCCCCAGATTAAATTAAAGCAATTTCCCCAAAAATAGGTTGACATTTGAAAAAGCTATTGAGGAAAAACATGAAATTTGGGCATCTGGTTCCTTATTTACCCATAAAGTTGGGATTTTTCCCCAAAAAGAAAGCTTGTGCAAGGTGAGGATATGGCCCCAGATTAAATTAAAGCAATTTCCCCAGAAATAGGTTGACATTTGAAAAAGCTATTGAGGAAAAACATGAAATTTGGGCATCTGGTTCCTTATTTACCCATAAAGTTGGGATTTTTCCCCAAAAAGAAAGCTCGTGCAAGGTGAGGATATGGCCCCAGATTAAATTAAAGCAATTTCCCCAGAAATAGGTTGACATTTGAAAAAGCTATTGAGGAAAAACATGAAATTTGGGCATCTAGCTCCTTATTTACCCATAAAGTTGGGATTTTTCCCCAAAAAGAAAGCTCATGCAAGGTGAGGATATGGCCCCAGATTAAATTAAAGCAATTTCACCAGAAATAGGATGACATTTGAAAAAGCTATTGAAAAACCTGAAATTTGGGCCTCTGGCTCCTTATTTAACCTTGATGTTGGGATTTTTCCCCAAAAAGAAAGCTCGTGCAAGGTGAGGATATGTCCCCAGATTAAATTAAATCAATTTCCCCAGAAATAGGTTGACATTTGAAAAAGCTATTGAGAAAAAACCTGAAATTTGGGTCTCTGGCTTCTTATTTAACCTTGATGTTGGGATTTTTCCTCAAAAAGAAAGCTCATGCAAGGTGAGGATATGGCCCCAGATTAAATTAAAGCAATTTTCCCAGAAATAGGTTGACATTTGAAAAAGCTATTGAGAAAAAACCTGAAATGTGGGCCTCTGGCACCATATTTAACCGTGATGTTGGGATTTTTCCGCAAAAACAAAGCTTGTGCAAGGTGAGGATACATCCCCAGATTAAATTAAAGCAATTTCCCCAGAAATAGGTTGACATTTGAAAAAGCTATTGAGGAAAAACATGAAATTTGGGCATCTGGTTCCTTATTTACCCATAAAGTTGGGATTTTTCCCCAAAAAGAAAGCTCGTGCAAGGTGAGGATATGGCCCCAGATTAAATTAAAGCAATTTCCCCAGAAATAGGTTGACATTTGAAAAAGCTATTGAGGAAAAACATGAAATTTGGGCATCTAGCTCCTTATTTACCCATAAAGTTGGGATTTTTCCCCAAAAAGAAAGCTCATGCAAGGTGAGGATATGGCCCCAGATTAAATTAAAGCAATTTCACCAGAAATAGGATGACATTTGAAAAAGCTATTGAAAAACCTGAAATTTGGGCCTCTGGCTCCTTATTTAACCTTGATGTTGGGATTTTTCCCCAAAAAGAAAGCTCGTGCAAGGTGAGGATATGTCCCCAGATTAAATTAAATCAATTTCCCCAGAAATAGGTTGACATTTGAAAAAGCCATTGAGAAAAAACCTGAAATTTGGGCATCTGGTTCCTTATTTACCCATAAAGTTGGGATTTTTCCCCAAAAAGAAAGCTCGTGCAAGGTGAGGATATGGCCCCAGATTAAATTAAAGCAATTTCCCCAGAAATAGGTTGACATTTGAAAAAGCTATTGAGGAAAAACATGAAATTTGGGCATCTGGTTCCTTATTTACCCATAAAGTTGGGATTTTTCCCCAAAAAGAAAGCTCGTGCAAGGTGAGGATATGGCCCCAGATTAAATTAAAGCAATTTCCCCAGAAATAGGTTGACATTTGAAAAAGCTATTGAGGAAAAACATGAAATTTGGGCATCTGGTTCCTTATTTACCCATAAAGTTGGGATTTTTCCCCAAAAAGAAAGCTCGTGCAAGGTGAGGATATGGCCCCAGATTAAATTAAAGCAATTTCCCCAGAAATAGGTTGACATTTGAAAAAGCTATTGAGGAAAAACATGAAATTTGGGCATCTAGCTCCTTATTTACCCATAAAGTTGGGATTTTTCCCCAAAAAGAAAGCTCATGCAAGGTGAGGATATGGCCCCAGATTAAATTAAAGCAATTTCACCAGAAATAGGATGACATTTGAAAAAGCTATTGAAAAACCTGAAATTTGGGCCTCTGGCTCCTTATTTAACCTTGATGTTGGGATTTTTCCCCAAAAAGAAAGCTCGTGCAAGGTGAGGATATGTCCCCAGATTAAATTAAATCAATTTCCCCAGAAATAGGTTGACATTTGAAAAAGCCATTGAGAAAAAACCTGAAATTTGGGTCTCTGGCTTCTTATTTAACCTTGATGTTGGGATTTTTCCTCAAAAAGAAAGCTCATGCAAGGTGAGGATATGTTCCCAGATTAAATTAAAGCAATTTTCCCAGAAATAGGTTGACATTTGAAAAAGCTATTGAGAAAAACCATGAAATTTGGGCCTCTGGCTCCTTATTTAACCTTGATGTTGGGATTTTTCCCCAAAAAGAAAGCTCATGCAAGATGAGGATATGTCCCCAGATTAAATTAAAGCAATTTCCCCAGAAATAGGATGATATTTGAAAAACCTATTGAGGCAAAACATTAAATTTTGGCCTCTGGCACCTTATTTAACCCCGATGTAGGGATTTTTCCACAAAAACAAAGTTAGTGCCAGGTGAGGATATGGCTCCAGATTAAAATAAAGCAATTTGCCTTATGCTTGGATGAAAATTGTAAAAGCTATTGAGAAGTAACTGAAAAAGTTAGGTCCAGGATTCATATTTGCCCTTGATTCTTGAAATCTTCCAATGAATAAAGGTTCTGAAAGGTGGCCACTTTGAAACGGATGTCAATAAAGTTGATCAGGTTCTATGGTGTAAATGGTAGTTCAGCCCAGGTTACATATTTGACCATCATGTCAAGATTTTTACCCCAAAAAAGAAGGTCCTGGACAAATCCATTAATAAACCTGGCCCCAGGACTAAAAAAATAATGATAATAATAATAATAATAATTACATACATACAAATGCCCATTTCATGACATGAATAGAATTTGAAAACTTTACCATAGAGATATCTGACCTAAATTAAGCAAGCGTGACATATAAGATCAGACACACTGAAGAAGTCAGTTTCAAGTCACATTTATTTTGAATATACATTGTACATGGGAATACATTTCTCATTTGGAAACATAGGGAAATATAATATCAATATCAAGAAAATATATCTTGTCAAGCATTCCAAAGAGCATTTTTTGTTCTTAGTTGTACAAGTGCTCTTTTCTAGGTAAGTGAATGACATTAAGTTATGTTGTTATGTTAATGCAAGAGATGAGACGTTGTCAAGATTCCACGTTTTTTTAGTTGACACGTAATTGTTCGATGGTCCCTAAATCAGCGACCGCTTGTGTTCGCAATTGTTGGTGTTTTCTGTGCGTCTCCCGATCATTTTTCCCTGTGTACCTCGAAACAACAGCGAAACTATCTAAAGTAAGAGCTGTGAAACTTAAGTTTACTTCTTTCATGTCATGTACGGGGTGTTTGGGTTTCACTGACTGCGTGAATGACGATTTATTTAACTGTATCCTCGCCGAATGTCTGAATATCGAAAATCAAACTAACTTCACCGCGGTATGTCAGACAGTTCATGATGATAATATGAAGATTTAACTCATATCTAAATCGAGGAAGAATAATTTCATATTTGACGGATCAATAAACTCATTACAGGAAAAAATATTGACGAAAACACGCAGACAGTTTTCTTATTTTGTAAGAACGTCCCAAAAATAAACAGTGAATAATTGGTTCCTTGAAACAAAACTTCATATTTAAGGACACAAAATGTCTGAAATCATTTAAAACACCTCAGATAAAGTAAAAATAATTTCACAAATATGTGACGCAAGAAGAAAAATAAAGGCGATCCTTCATAAAACATACAACCATCAGTATTTTTAACAAGTAGCTCCTGAATATACAGACAGAATAATGAACAGTAAATCTTATAAATCAAACCTAAAAACACAAAATGTCGACATCATTATTTTTTTAAATAATCTAAATGTTGTTTAAACTCACCAGCTGCAGCTCTTTGTGCTCCAAGGAGAAACAGAACAAATAAGATGTTCATTTTTCGCTTTAACACGAAGCTTTGACAGACTGACGAAGAGAGTTTAGGATTTTGAAGTTAAACAGAAACAGAATCGGCTTCAGAACCGACGACGATCAAAGGAAACAGAGAAGAGTCCGACGTTGTCCTCCGTCTGAGTCAATCACAATTCAGGCTGAGCCTCGCGTCACTTGTCTCTGGGTAAACCGGATCCACACAGGTTGCGAATGAAAGCGAAAGTGTTTTTGTCTTCTTTTAGCCCACAAAAGTGGTTCTTTTGACCTGTGACCTCTTCAAATAAACCAGTGTCGACTCTTCATCACAAGTTTGATTTGTCTGTGAGCTGAGAACAGTCGAGTTCTTTATGGATCCACTCGGATCCTGGTTCAATTTTCACTTTAAGTCTGTGTGTGAACACAGGAGTGGATCCAACTGAAGCTCTTCCAGTTCTGATTATGTTCTGAAAATGTTCTGCTGAAAGTGCTTTTAAAATTGTCTTTCCTGTCACAATAATTTCTTTGTGGCCTCTCTGATTCACCATGTAACCCACCGAGGGGTCCAAACCCACAAGTTTACGTTCATATCATCTTTCTTAATGCACAAAATTTCTACTTTAAGAACAGAAAACGTAACGTATATTACTATAAATGATAACTTGTGCTGGTCAAAGTGTTTCAGTTTGAATTAAATGAATCAAACTGGTGGTCAGTCTGAGCTTCATCCAGGTCGTCTGCTCGTGAACTGATATGAAGCTGTGCAAAAGAAACATTTAACACCACTGTTGATGTTTGAAACCTGAAGCTGTTTTTTTTTTTTTCATTTTTTAGATGATGGGCCCCTGGACACGGACGCCTTAAAGCTATTTTTTATTGCATTTCTTCTTCTCGTTTGTTAAAATTTGTTTTGAATCTATTCACATGTTTTCACTACTTGTTGATTTGCATGATGCAGTAATTGTGCAGGATTCATGAATTATGCATTTGGTCTGTGGTGCAGAATTCCTTTGGAACTGTTTGTCTCTCTCTCTCTCTCTCTCTCTCTCTCTCTCTCTGTCAGTTGTGGTTGGAGCTTTCTTTGCATATGTTTTTTCATGTGTGTATATTTGGTGTTATGATCCATCTGTTGGGAAAGTGTAGGTACACGGACCCACAACAGGGGGCGCAAATGAACGGACAATGGAGTAGGTCAAATAACAACACTTTACTGTTGTGAATGCGCACAACAAATACAACAGATTACAACAATGGTCAAAAAGTCAATTCACAAAGATGTCGTGTGGGCAGGCTCGAAGATAGGAGACATCTGTCCAAAGCAGAACCGGAACCACACGATTTCCTCCGCCACCAGACCCCGGGAATACTGGAGCCGCCAAGTCCCGAACTCCCAGGTGGCCACTGCCTCCGCGTGTCGGACCTGGTACTGCTGGCGAGGAACAACAAACAATTAAATGTGGGCGCGTTTGCACCCAGCAATCCACACGGCAGGAAAACTACCTCCACCTCTCGTTGAAAAAAGAAACAGATTATCTGCCGTCCAAACACACACAAGCAAAAGATATTCCTGTCACAGTCAGATGAGAACGTTACCTTCCAGGTAGAAACGATATCTCGGCAAAGAGGTGGAGACGTCGTCCTGCTGATGTACTCCTGCCGATCAGATGATTGGTAACAGCTGTTGCAGGTGATGCGTGACAGCTGTCACCCTGGCTGCTCCTGTGAGGCGGCTGCGCCCTCTGGTGGTGGGCCAGCAGTACCTCCTCTTCTGGCGGCCCACACAACAGGACCCCCCCCCCTCAACGGGCGCCTCCTGGCGCCCGACCAGGCTTGTCCGGGTGGCGGCGGTAGAAATCGGCCAGGAGGGCCGGGTCCAGGATGAAGCTCCTCTTCACCCAGGAGCGTTCTTCAGGTCCGTACCCCTCCCAGTCCACCAAATACTGGAAGCCCCGGCCCATCCTACGGACATCTAAGAGCCGCAGTCCAAGCCGGCTCGCCATCGATGATCCGGGCAGGAGGTGGTGCCGGACCGGGAGTACAGAGGGGTGAGGTGTGATGGGGCTTGATCCGGGACACGTGAAAAACGGGATGGATCCGCAGTGAGGCCGGAAGCTGAAGCCTCACTGCGGCTGGACTGATGACCTTGATGATTTTGAACGGACCGATATACCGGTCCTGCAGTTTAGGGGAGTCCACTTGAAGGGGTATGTCCTTGGTAGACAACCACACTGCCTGCCCTGGCCGGTACGTAGGGGCCGGGGTCCGCCGACGGTCTGCATGGGCCTTCGTCCTCATCCGGGCCCTCAGCAAGGCAGAACGGGCGGCACGCCACACCAGAGCAAGAATTTTAGCTGAGGAAGCTTCTGCAATTTGAAGCGAAACTTCCTCGCGTCAAGCAACCCAGTCCAGTCGAAGATTCAAGCTTCTTTACTATGGAAACCACCTGGACAACTGAGAGCCTACACAGAAACTTTAATCCACAATGTACACGTTGCAGTGTTAGAAAATGGCCAGCAGATGGAGCCAAATCTATTCTTTAATGTTTTATTATTATTATTATTATTTTTATTGTCGAGCTGCATGGAATTGGACATAAGGGAGGAAATCCTTCTGGACTTAATCCTGATCCTGAATGTGGAGTCAGACTGTTGTTCCACTTCCCATGATGCATCCTAGCTCATGCAGACACTCCTATTACATTCCTGTCATGGATGTTTGGCAACACTTTGTCACTGGATGGAACTCTGAGGTTTTCCAGGAACTTTTTTGTTCCCACAGGAAACATGATGTCTGACAGCATCATGAACCCTGCAGCAGCACAATCCTTCTGTTTTACATTTACATTTCTATTGTCAAATTTGTACAGATTGCATTGATTTTTTTTCTTAGTTATGTTATTTTTATGTTTTGTTTTTTATATTCTTACAAATTGATATTTACATATTTAATTTATTTTGGCATTTAGCTTTTACAACATTTTAAAGGTTATTTTTGCTGCACACCTTTATGAATTCGTTTATATTTTCCTTTCAGCAATGATTTTGCTGTTTTTAGCTGATCTTTAAATGTTTATCTGGGCCCTCTCTGTACCTTTCCCCACACATATTACACAATATAACCACAATTCTCTATTTATTGCAATTGGTAATTCATTAATTCTACATAATCCTTCTGTTATTGTTATTTAAATTTGTCTAGAATCACATTAGATTGTGGTTTTTAATTATTTAAAAAATTATTTTGTTTAGTTTAATTATATTATTATTATTATTTAGAAATGGATTTTACTTTGGAAGGTTTTCGCTTTTTCCCTCTTATTGAGACGTCATTATACTTAATTTTATTTCAAATGTTTTATTATTTTAAATAATGTATCATGATGTGTGCTGGGTGTGAAATGTGAAAGTCAGTGTTTCTCTCTCTCTCTCTCTCTCTCTCTCTCTCTCTCTCTCTCTCTCTCTCGTTCTCACGTGCACGCGTGCAACATGCTCGCGCACACGCACTCTATGTATCTTGGAGCTTGCCAGTCACGTGGCAGTAGCATTGGGGGAAACCGGTGGGCGGAGTCAGTGACCTATTTTTGGCCAATCGGAGCCCTGCTCGTGCGGTTAGTGACCTAATTTCAGCCAATAGCGACGCGGCAGAGTCGCCGGTCGGCAACAGACGGCGCGTGCCGCTGCCATGTGCTTCTTCTTTGCAGAGCACGAGACACTTTACAGGTGAAAAAAAATTTCAGAGCCAAATTTCAGCCGATTCTAATCACCTCAGCATTTAAACATCACCAACAAATCATTTAGAAGCCGCAGTGTTCCAACCCGTTTTAGTTTCCTTGTACGTTTAATTTAAAGATTTAAGCCGGTAGTATGTTACGTTTTCACGCAGATTTGTGTAAAATGTCACACGAGGTCAAATGTTTATTTAGATTTTAAATCAAAGTAAGAAAATACGTTTTCCCGTGTTGTATGACGTAATCAAGAGAAAAAAACATTGAGGTTTCATGAAAGTATCTACTCTTTATTATTACACACATTTTTAATCTTTATATGACAATACGACATGCAGAGAGCGGCGTGATGCGTTCACTGTTCATCAAGGAGGAAATAGCTTCGAGGGACGTGACTTATGACGTTGTTGCAGCAGCAGTTGTCTTATGCCATTGGCTGAAGTCGCGCTGTCTGTTTGTGCAAGTATATGTTGCATTCAATTTTAAGAGTGGAAATAAGACACCCCATCTAACCCCCTCTCTCTTTATTTTTATTAAGAAAGCATGTTTTATGGTTAAATATATATATATATATACACTGTTAATATACTTATTAATATACAGTTATGTTATTAGTATTAGGTATTTGTTTTTATTAAGTTATTGTTAATCTTAAGATTCCTGTTCTCAACAGTCTGCTCTGCGTGCGCCTGATCCCGTCTGGTCTCAAAAGCATAGTGGGTCTTGGGACGTACTTGAATGGGAGACGTCTTCGGAATACCAGAGGCTGTGTGTGTTTCTCCAGTTAAAGCTGAAGTTGTGTCAGGAAGGGCATCCGGTGTAGAATTTATGCCAAATACCAGTGTGGATTGGCTGTTGCAACCCTGTACAGACGGTAACAGCTGACAGGACAGCAGCTATTCCTGTTATCTTTATTCATACCCAATCTTTTCATCAAACTTTTTGCAGTTCAATTGAATTAATGTATCCTTTCTATTAGTAAGTCCCGACAGATGTGCCTTGTTTTCACTTAGGGTCGCCACAGCAGATACAAGGATGATCTGCATGATGATTTGGCACAACTTTTACACCAGATGTCCTTCCTGACGCAACCTCACATTACATGCAGAAATGTGGCAGTGGTGGGGTTTGAACCGGGAACCTTCCGCACTAAAACCAAACACACTAACCACTTGGCCACCACCTAACATTTTCTGCCCTACTCCAATTTGATAAAAACAATAATAGTAAAGCCTTTTATTATCATTGAATATATATATATATAAAATTAAATTCGTCCTCTGCTTTTAACTCATCCTAATTACAGTTAGACACAATCCAACCACTAGGAGCAGTGGGAAGCCACAGTCTTGCAACCAGGGACCAATTCCAGATGTGGAGCTGTTGCCTTCAAGGGCAAAGAAAGAAGCAGACCCCAAATAAACATGTTTTTGATTGTGGGAGGAAAGCGGGGTGCTCGGAGGAAACCCACACAGATATGGGGAGAGCATGCAGACTCCACACAGAACGGCTAGGAAGCAATCACACAACCTTTTTGCTGTGAAGCATCAGTGCTAACCACTAAGCCAACATACCGCCAAGGTTGGGTAGGATTACTTTGAAAGAATACATGTGGATTACATGTATGTATGTACATACATTTGGATTACTTGTAATCTGATTACTTTTGGATTACATTTCAAAGTAATCCTACCCAACCTTGCATACTGCCCATGGTGTAATGGTTTCTGTTTTAGCTTGGACTAAAGCTTCTCATATTTTACCAGAATATATACATTTTGAGTAACCATGTTAAAAAGCAAAAGCATATGCAGGTAAAAACATCATCTTTGGTGGAACAATGTCGAACACAATTAACAAATAGACAAAAACAACAGAAGCTTTTTGTGACATGTTTAATTTGATGAAAACTTGTTGAATAGTTGATTCATTAAAAAAAAAATCTCAACTAACTCAAACGGGTGTCATCTGCTTATCTGCACGCACATTGCTGAATTTGAACAATATATTTAAATTAGTACCCTGTTTAAATGCGTTATTTCAACTTTAAGGCAAGACATGACTGGATATCATATTTACCAGCTTTTGGAGGAACAGTGAACGCACCATCAGTGCACTTAGGGCAGAGGAGGAGGCGTTTACGAGAGACTGTGAAGGGGCGTGGCCTCCGCATGCAAATGATGCACGCCCCCTTGCGCCTTCCCCGTGAGCAGTGACGTCACACGAACGGCTCGTGTTGGTTCCAGCTGACAGAGAGAGAGAGAGAGAGAGAAGTCGAAAATAGAGAAGTGTGCGCGTGAGAAAAGAGAGAGGGAGGGAGGGAGAGAGAGAGGGGAAAATAAGAGCCATCTCCTCCATCTATCTGTCTCTCATAGTATTTGGATATTATTATTTTTTGTTCCTCATCTTACATTTTTTGTTCCTTTTGTCGATCATATTTATTCTTAATATTTTTGTTGTCATTTCTTCTGTTTTTATATTTTTCTTTTGAAGATTTTCCCGCCGCCTGTACTCGGGTTTTATTTCGGTTTTAATTTCAGTCTCACTTCCCTCCGGAGTTAATATTCACGACCAACGACGGACCTCACCGGACCTCACCGGACCGGACCTAGCACCGTTATTGCTCGCAGAACTCCAGAGAGACTTCCAGGATTGGGCCGAGCTGAGTTTGGGAGCCTCCTGGAGGATGAACTGGACCCAACATGGTGCCATTTTGGAGATAAATCCCCTCTTTTAATTCTTGAATATTTTCTTCATGGGGCGGGCGGCGCGGCGGGTCACCAGGTGGACATATTGAACGCACACCTCACCTGTCCGCGCGCACCTTTCGGCGGCGCGCCTGTCAATCATCGACCGCGTGGATTAATTTGATCTTGAACTTGCAGTGTGCTGCTCGCTCTCCCTCCTCCTCCACCCTGAACTCCCCCCTCCAACCCTCACGCACGCACAGAAGTTATGTCGAGGCCTCTCACGCAACTCTTGCCGCCGGAACTCCCCGCCGGGGCCACCAGCCCGCAGTTCGGGGCCGGGAACCCGGCTGGAAGCGGCCCCCAGGGCGAACACCTGACCTCCATGACCAACCTGAAGTCTCTCCTCCAGCTGCCAATCAAAGCCGACCAGCGGAGCCCCAAACACTGCTGCGAGATGAAGGGTGAGTGCGTGCGTGGGAGCGTGCGTGGGACCATCACACTTGACTTTCCACAGATTTGAACCCCCACCTTCCCCAGAAGCTCAGCTTTTTGATGCTCTCAACCAAATGGTCGAAGCACCAAATGAAAAAATAAAGTTTCAGCAGATGATTTGCTGCTTTGAAAGGTTTAAAATGAAAAAGCACAAGAAAATGTGAATAATTCTTACAATAAGCTTGAAATTTCAAATGAAACAATTCCGCCTCAAGATGATTCAGACAAGAAAAAGCAAATGAAACACCTGTTTCAAAAATTCCGTATAAATCAAGAAAACCTGTCAGTTTTCAAAAAGCGCAAAACGCAAAGAAATTGCTTTTAAAATGATTTACTGTTTCAAAAGGTTAAAAATATTGAGTGAATCAGTTGCTTGTGAATATGACATGCTATTACAAAGTACTCGAAATACTCATCTTCATCCAGTATCTGGTCGCAGGGGTACTTGAAATACTAAATGGTAAATAAATAAATGGTAAATGGACTGCGTTTACATAGCGCTTTTCCCTCTGCATCAGATGCTCAAAGCGCTTTACAATAATGCCTCACATTCACCCTGATGTGAGGGTGCTGCCATACAAGGTACTCACTACACACCGGGAGCAACTTGGGGATTGAGGACCTTGCCAAAGGGCCCTTAGTGATTTTCCAGTCAGGCTGGTATTTGAAATAAGGATCCCTTGGTCTCAAGCCCAACACTTAACCACTAGACCATCACCTCCCCAATATAATACGCTTGAAACATCAATTGAAACAGTTGCTTCAGAAAGTGATTCAGTGTTTTGAAATGTTTGAAACACTATGATAGGAACACCGTGAAGATGGGGTCTTTATTAGTTTAGAAAACAATCTACTGTTTAAAAACTTCATACAGGGGTTTAGGCATTGATAAGTGTTCCTTCTGATTACGCCTTTAGGCACCATGTATTTTGTTTATTCTTTCATATTTCTTTTCACCTTTGACTTTTCTCTTATGAGTTTGGCTGTTAGTATATGAGTGAATTTCTGTTATGCATGGGTGTCTAATAAATTCAATTTTTTCTGTGAAGGCTCTCAGTTGTCCGGGTGGTTTCCATAGTAGAGAAGCTTGAATCTTCGACTGGACTGGGTTGCTTGACGCGAGGATGTTAAGCAACCCAGTCCAGTCGAAGATTCAAACTTCTCTACTATATAATAAATTAAAATAAAAAAAGCTTAAAAATAAACAAAATCAAGTAACCAAGTAATGAATCAATTGCTTCAGAAAACGATTCACTGTTTTGAAATGTTTGAAACACTATGATAGCAACACCTAGAAGACAGGGGGCCTTCATTAGTTGCGAAAACAATCTACTGTTTAAAAATGCCCAAAAAACAAAAAACAAAAACAAACAAATAATGAATCAACTGCTTCAGAAAACGATTCACTGTCTTGAAATGTTTGAAACACTTTGAAAGCAACACCTAGAAGACAGGGGGCCTTCATTAGTTCAGAAAAAAATCTACTGTCTAAAAAGATTGAAAATAAACAAAAATAAACAAACAAATAATGAAACAATTGCTTCAAGAAAATGGTTCACTGCTTTGAAATGTTTGAAACACTATGATAGCAACACCTAGAAGACAGGGGCCTTCATTAGTTCAGAAAACAAACTACTGCATAAAAAATGCTTAAAAATAAATAAAAACAAACAGGTAAATAAATAAGGAAACAATTGTTTCAGGAGATGACTCACTGTTTTGAAATCTTTGAAACACTATGATAGCAACACCTAGAAAACAGGGGCCTTCATTAGTTGAAAAAGCAATGTACTGTTTAAAAATACCAAACAACAACAACAACAACAAAACCAAAATAAAAACAAACACATACTGAAACAATTGCTTCAGGAAGCTATTCACTGTTTTGAAATGTTTGAAACACTATGATAGCAGAGTAGACCAGACCATATGTACACTGACAGTGTTAATTGAAGACTGTCAGTGTACATATGGTCCTGTTCTGGTCAGAGTGGGACCAGATTGAACGCACACCTCACCTGTCCACTTATATCTCACGTTTTTTTTTCTTTTTTCTTTTGCTAGTTTGGGAGGCCCTTTCCTCACTCTTCTCCTTCTTGCACAGTCACTCAGTTTTTGAGAACTGTCCACTCCACACAGATTTACCATAGCGTGCCATACTGTTTGTATTTCTTCATAACTGATGTAAATAATGTCAAGTAGAAGATTTGATTTGAGTTTGAGTGGAAGGAAGATCATTTTGTACATTTTTATATCTAAATGTCTGATTTACTTTATATATTTGAAATGGCATAAACAAATTTGATTATGTGAAATACCAACGGGCCCAGTACCTTTGGAGGTCACTTTATACTCCAGTACTACTTAGACTCCAGTGCAACTTATATATGGGTTTTTTCCTCTTCAAGAGGCCTTTTTTAACAGTTGTGACTTATACTCTCTATATACGTATATACTCTGTATGTATACGCAGTATATAAAATATGACAATAATAATAGCATAGTTAACATGCAATAAATGTAGTGTTACATTGTGATGAAAATGTCATTCTGCAGCTCTACATTTTCATTTAATGTTTAAATTTCTCTTTGTTATTAACTTGCTGTTTTTGTTTTGTTGTGTTCCCCCCCCCCCCCTTTTTTTTTTAGATAATACTTAGTCATGATTTGGAGGCAGGGGTGGTGGTTAGTGCGATTTTGTTTTATGAAACAGCAACGACTCAGAATAGAAAATTATTATAAAAGAACACAAACTCAACTCCATACCAAAATCAGGAAATCGACTGAACTGCGTTAACACATTTGTTTTGCATTATCAATCAATCAATCAATTTTTTTTTTATATAGCGCCAAATCACAACAAACAGTTGCCCCAAGGCGCTTTATATTGTAAGGCAAGGCCATACAATAATGATGTAAAACCCCAACGGTCAAAACGACCCCCTGTGAGCAAGCACTTGGCTACAGTGGGAAGGAAAAACTCCCTTTTAACAGGAAGAAACCTCCAGCAGAACCAGGCTCAGGGAGGGGCAGTCTTCTGCTGGGACTGGTTGGGGCTGAGGGAGAGAACCAGGAAAAAGACATGCTGTGGAGGGGAGCAGAGATCGATCACTAATGATTAAATGCAGAGTGGTGCATACAGAGCAAAAAGAGAAAGAAACAGTGCATCATGGGAACCCCCCAGCAGTCTACGTCTATAGCAGCATAACTAAGGGATGGTTCAGGGTCACCTGATCCAGCCCTAACTATAAGCTTTAGCAAAAAGGAAAGTTTTAAGCCTAATCTTAAAAGTAGAGAGGGTGTCTGTCTCCCTGATCTGAATTGGGAGCTGGTTCCACAGGAGAGGAGCCTGAAAGCTGAAGGCTCTGCCTCCCATTCTACTCTTACAAACCCTAGGAACTACAAGTAAGCCTGCAGTCTGAGAGCGAAGCGCTCTATTGGGGTGATATGGTACTACGAGGTCCCTAAGATAAGATGGGACCTGATTATTCAAAACCTTATAAGTAAGAAGAAGAATTTTAAATTCTATTCTAGAATTAACAGGAAGCCAATGAAGAGAGGCCAATATGGGTGAGATATGCTCTCTCCTTCTAGTCCCCGTCAGCACTCTAGCTGCAGCATTTTGAATTAACTGAAGGCTTTTTAGGGAACTTTTAGGACAACCTGATAATAATGAATTACAATAGTCCAGCCTAGAGGAAATAAATGCATGAATTAGTTTTTCAGCATCACTCTGAGACAAGACCTTTCTGATTTTAGAGATATTGCGTAAATGCAAAAAAGCAGTCCTACATATTTGTTTAATATGCGCTTTGAATGACATATCCTGATCAAAAATGACTCCAAGATTTCTCACAGTATTACTAGAGGTCAGGGTAATGCCATCCAGAGTAAGGATCTGGTTAGACACCATGTTTCTAAGATTTGTGGGGCCAAGTACAATAACTTCAGTTTTATCTGAGTTTAAAAGCAGGAAATTAGAGGTCATCCATGTCTTTATGTCTGTAAGACAATCCTGCAGTTTAGCTAATTGGTGTGTGTCGTCTGGCTTCATGGATAGATAAAGCTGGGTATCATCTGCGTAACAATGAAAATTTAAGCAATACCGTCTAATAATACTGCCTAAGGGAAGCATATATAAAGTGAATAAAATTGGTCCTAGCACAGAACCTTGTGGAACTCCATAATTAACTTTAGTCTGTGAAGAAGATTCCCCATTTACATGAACAAATTGTAATCTATTAGACAAATATGATTCAAACCACCGCAGCGCAGTGCCTTTAATACCTATGGCATGCTCTAATCTCTGTAATAAAATTTTATGATCAACAGTATCAAAAGCAGCACTGAGGTCTAACAGAACAAGCACAGAGATGAGTCCACTGTCCGAGGCCATAAGAAGATCATTTGTAACCTTCACTAATGCTGTTTCTGTACTATGATGAATTCTAAAACCTGACTGAAACTCTTCAAATAGACCATTCCTCTGCAGATGATCAGTTAGCTGTTTTACAACTACCCTTTCAAGAATTTTTGAGAGAAAAGGAAGGTTGGAGATTGGCCTATAATTAGCTAAGATAGCTGGGTCAAGTGATGGCTTTTTAAGTAATGGTTTAATTACTGCCACCTTAAAAGCCTGTGGTACATAGCCAACTAACAAAGATAGATTGATCATATTTAAGATCGAAGCATTAAATAATGGTAGGGCTTCCTTGAGCAGCCTGGTAGGAATGGGGTCTAATAAACATGTTGATGGTTTGGATGAAGTAACTAATGAAAATAACTCAGACAGAACAATCGGAGAGAAAGAGTCTAACCAAATACCGGCATCACTGAAAGCAGCCAAAGATAAGATTCATTAATGGGAAAATGTGTTGAAATTACGTGAAATTGTTTTGCATGGGACTTTGTAGCCCGACAACCGGCCCTGAATTGGGCCAGATACTAGCCTGTGATTGGTTATTGGCCGAGACACTGATGTCAGTCCATGCTTCAGCCGTACGTTGATGTGGCGCTAGCGCTGCTCTCCTATTGGTTGTTTAGGAGTGGGAAATCTCACGCCAAAATGGAGGCCAGTATCCGTCCCAATTCATAGCCGGCCCGGTTGTCGGGTTAGGGACTTTGCTCAGTAATCATATGCGGTGGACAAACTCCATCCTCAGTGGCGGCGCCAAGGAGGAGCTTGGGGGGGGGGGCTTAAGCCCCCTCAGCTCCCCCAATAATTCTGCCAATAATGTGAATAGCGACTGATATATTTGTGGATCTCAACTGCAGTTTTACGCTGCGAATGTCTCAATATTGTGTAACTGAACAAAGTGATGAATGTGTGTGTTCGGTGATCCACCAATGCTGAATCACCCTTCACAAACAGAATTTTCAATTTTGCAAATAAACATTTATTTGTACAAACCCACACACAAGTTACAAATCAGAAATTTGTGTTTATGGATCACAAACCACGTGTACAAATCAAAGGATATTTGTAAATCACCCTCTGTGCATTTGCAAGCATTAATGAGACAAATTTAACTCCATACTCCAAAAATTTAGGTTTCCTAAATATTTATTACGGCCACTCTTAAAACTTCACTTATCTTTATAATTTTATTACTGGTAAATTTTAGCATTGATTTAGATGAGATATACTTATTATCTCACAGGAATATATCACAATTATCTGGGAATTGCTTTTTGCGCAGGGATTCATCAAGCACGTCGGCCGCAGCCGCGCACTAACACAGAATATACAGAAGCTGTATATCGTTGTTCGGCAATCATTCTAAGTGATGTGTGTGTGTGCATTGATACCACATTTTAGAGGAGCACGGGTGACTAAAATATATACCTTGGTATTTATAAAGCAATTTACTATATATTGTTCATTTCGACAACATTTTGTGGAGCCCCTCCAACTTTTACCCCAGCCCCCCCCCAACAAAAATTTCCTGGCGCTGCCACTGTCCATCCTACAGCTTTTTCTTAGCAGACACAGCCTACACTGCCACCTTCTGGCAGCACTTGACCACTATATCTCTAACATATTGCGTCATCCATGTTCAAAAATCGATACTTTTCAGTTTATTATATTCACAAAGAAAGAGAGGCAGAAAATGATCAAATTTAAGATGCTGTAAACAGATGATAGCTGGTATTTTTTGTTGTTGAATACTTATTTTGCTGATTAATTCTTCAGTTAATCAGTTAATTGAATTATTAGCCATATAAAGGGCATGAACAGATTAAAATAAAGCTCAGTAAGGACACCATAAAAATGCACTGCTGATTCAACTACAAAAATTCTGTGTTCTAAAAATCATTGTACAAATCAATATGGAGCCGTGCACGAATATTCCAGTGATTATTTATTACAGTCTGTGTGCACGTGACTGTGTGGGCAGGTGTGATTGTAGAATACAGAGGTCCTGCTTATCTGCCGTGCACACTCGCACGTGCACATGCACGTTCCTCCTGCATTTGTTGAAATTCTCACGAGGACGGGATAATCAGCCTGATGGGGGAAAAACAAACAGAATAAGCAGAAATCTGCAGCCGATCGGAGCGAGCAGCAGCCGTTTGAATCTAATTTACAAGTCTGTTTAAATAAAGGCTCCTACGTGGAATTGAATTGTTTCCCATCCGCTAGCTGCCATGGCAAATATTAACCAGGCTGGCTCTGCTTCCTCCCTGCTGCATAATTCCTCTTCAGCTGCTGTCACACAGACACGTTTTAAACATTTCTGACACAAACACTCTTCTCCGTAAAGTAGAAGTGCACTCAGAGAGGATGTACCTTACGCGCACCTGCAGAATGTTTCTCCTGAGGGTGTATGGTTGGATTTGTTCTGTATAGCCACTGGTGGCTCTCGGGTGTATTGTGGCTTAAAGAGGCTGCAGCCCCCCCTCAGCCCAAATCTGAAACATTTTCAGTAGTCCCACCAGAAAATGAACATTTTTCATTCAAACATTATTTTTAGTCTCTGTTTCTCACTTCAACACTATTCTCTGACTGATGCTGTCCTATAGCGCCCCCTATTTTCTACAGCACCTATTTTGTCAGTTCTGGGAGCAGGCCCTGGTGCCATACAGTGCCTCAGCCACCACACCAAAGAACTGTTTGGGGTCCTGGATGGCAGTCACCCAGTCAAAACACCGGTCCATCCTCACCTCTTGAAAAATCTGTTCTATGGTTGGTCTTCTGCTCCCCCTGGTGTCACTTTGGGGTATTCTCTGTCTTGGATTTATTTTATAGTCATTCAACTTTTGTCCCCTGTAATGCCTTTATTTAGATTTGTTATATTCTAATGGTTCTACCAGGGGTGGTGACCAAGTGGTTAATGCACTTGGTTTCATTTTAGAAGGTTCCGGGTTCCCACCCCTGCCACATTTCTCCATGTAATGTGGAGTTGCATTAGGAAGGGCATCCGGTGTAAAACTTGTGCCAATTCAACATGCAGATCCACCTTGGATTTGCTGTGGCGACCCCGAGTGCAAACAAGGGAGCAGCCTAAGGGTCTTACTTTTTTATATTCTAATGGTTCTATTATCTTGGTTTATTCTTTGTTGTCTGTCTGTTGGTTCATTTTCGATGCATCAGTTTGAGCTAAATCTCTGTTTTGTTTCCTGTTATCATGTTCTTCTCTTTTACTTTCACTGTGTTTATCTTGTGGTGATTGTTGCTTCATGTCTCCTAATGTATGTTGCTCCCTCTTGTTTTATTACTGACTGTTTATCTCACATTATTCCATGTCATCTTATTGTGACACCTGTTTATTTCTTTCAGTGGCTCACCTTCCTGTTTTATTTTGACACTCTTGTACCTTGTGTGTTTACATACAGTTGTGCTCAAAAGTTTACATACCCTGGCAGAAGTTTAGTTTTTTTTGGCCATTTTTCAGAGAATATGAATAACACAAAAACTTTGTTTCACTCATGGTTAGTGGTTGGGTGAAGCCATTTTTTCTGTCAAACAGCTGTTTCCTCTTTTGAAATCATAATGACAATAGAAACTATCCAAATGACCCCGATCAAAAGTTTACATACTCCTTTTCTTAATACCATGTGTTGCCCCTTTAACATCAACGACAGCTTGGAGTCTTTTGTGGTAGTTTTGGACGAGGCTCTCTGATGGTAAAGCTGCCACTAAATATGTTTCGGACTTTATTTACATTAATTACAAAGAAATACAAACAATATGGCACTCTATGGTAAATCTGCATGGAGTAGACAGCTCTCAAAAACTGAGTGACTGTGCTAGAAGGAGAAAAGTGAGGAAAGCCACCAAGACACCCAGACAACTCAGGAGAAGTTATGGGCTTATGTGACTGACTGGAGAAATTGTGCACAGTGCAAACTTTGCATTTTGCATCACTACTCTTAGCTTCATAGTGGAGTAGAGCAGAGAAGGATTTTCTTTCACCAAAACAGATCAAATCCAGGCTTGCATCTCAGATGTACCTTCTGGCAATTTGTAGCTAAATTTTAAGGTCTTCTTTTTAAGAAAATCCTCCTCTATACCACTTCATTATGAAGATGGATAACTGGTGATACAAAATGTGTATTTGTAAATATGTCATTTTTTTCATTTGTTAAAGGCATTTGCAAAACTGAAAATTCTGTTTGTGAAGTGTGATTCAGCACAACGAATAGTGACCAATGATCACACGTTGGTCGATGTTCACGCTCCCATCCAGTAGATGGCAGTGTTCTATGCATTTTGTTCTATGCTTTCTTGGGTCTGCTCCTTTCTCTGCCCCGATCAAGGCAGCGTCTCTACATCAGGAGTTGGTCCCCGGGTGCCGGACTGTGGCTGCCCACTGCTCCCAGTGGTTGGATTGTGTGTAACTGTTATTACAATGGGTTAAATGCAGCGGACAAATTTCGTTGTCTGAATGTACAATGACAATAAGCGGCTATATTATATTATTATATTATAATGAAAAAAGAACAATCAAAATGCTGCCTGCTGACTGGCGGCCCCCAGTGGCATCAAGCATGAACTGCAGTTCTTCATGTGTTTTTCCTCTTGTGCATGAGGAGGAGGAGGTGATGATGTGAGCGCAGCTGACAGGCGCTTCATGAAGCCTCATTGTCAGCACTCGTAGGGTGCACATCCTCTGTGCATGTATTAATGATGTATTCAGGGCCCATGGGAAAAAAAGACCACCATAGCCCTCAGGAACAACGTGTGTGTGTGTGTGTGTTTTGTTTCCTCCGTCGCAGAGGCAATACTTCACTCCTTCGCCCCCCTGCTTCTCCCTGGCCAGCCTTGTTTGACGCCTTCACAAACACCCACTCTATCTTGCACATCCCTCTCTCTCTCTTTCTGTCCTCTCGTCTCCACATCCTGTCATTCTCCACACGGTTTTGACTTTTTCCTCTCACACTTTCCTGCCTTGTCTCGTCAGATCAGTCCATCTATCAATCTCTCTTGTGCATTTTCACCGGATTTCTATTCTCCTTTCTCATTTTTAATGTAATTATTCACATTTCTCTCGCTCTCTCTCTCTCTCTCCCTCTCTCTGTCTCTCCCTCTCTCTGTCTCCACTATCTTTTTTGCTGTTGAGGGAGATGATGGTTTTTACAGAGGATTCATATGCTGATAGGCAAGAACTGATTCAGTTTTCTAGGTCAAAGGTCAAAGTCAGGAAAAATCTTGGAAAATCCTTTAACGAATAAATTTTCAAAAATTCAACTCTGTCAAAAAAGATCAGATTTCTTTCATATTTGAGAGCGTTATGTAGGGTAATATCCTTTATTGACAACGTTTGATCCGGATCTGATCTAGATTGAAGATTTTGTGGCCATTTAAATTTAACATTGAAAACCACATTTAATGTATATTATATCTTAATTAAATGTGCCCCAGTCACTCTCATATTTGAAAGTGAGGTGCAAACTGGCACTCACTATCGCCTGACAAAGTTTGATCTGGATCTGATCCGGATTGTGGATTTTGTGGGTATTTGAATTTAACATTGAAAATCCCATTTGGTGTACATTTTGCATTATATCTCAGTCAAAAGTGCCTCAATCACTCTCATTTTTCTGTTATGGATTTACCTACACCATCAAAATTGGATGGAGGTTCCAATTTTATGCCGGTTTGTCTATCTTCCAGTTATTAGTCGGAAACAAAGTGCCAAAAAGCAGTGACAAATTGTGGATAGCTGAGATAACCAATGTTCTGTGAAAACCACTCACTCATCTTCAACCGCTTATTCCAATTAACCCTCTGGGGTCCGAGGGCATTTTTTGGACAGTTCACTTGCCTGGCATAAATGTTTTATTATTGCTGTTAGCAGCTCTCTCTGCATCCCACAATCAAGATTTATGTCTCTTTTTTTCAGGACAACCTGTGCTTTCATAATATATATGCTTTTGTTGTGTTTTATAAGTGTAATAAAGGTTACCATCAGAAATAAGAAAGGAAAAAGTAAAGCGAAAAATAATTTTCCACACACATTTATTCAAAACATACAGCAAACTATAATAAATAACTGTTTTAACACTTTTGAGGTCTTGTGTGAAAGACTGTACAACAAAAAGGTTCAAACAATAAACACAAATGCACATTTTGAACAATATACACAAAATGGTCTATGCGTTTTTTTTGTCTTCATCTCAAAGCAATTTCTGTCTGCTATTACACAAAGGTTACATCACAAACTTCTACTGTGTTTTGGAGTGTTTTATGCTGCTCCTAAAGCAGCTTTCATTCACACTTTGGCCCACTTTGGCTCTTTACAGTCTGAGGAGCGGCCCTCCCCCTCGCTCCATTGATATGATAAACAAGTGCTTTACGCTGAGAAAGCAACAGAGTTATCCAGTAACATTCACATGCAAACTAGTGGAGCAATCCTGATAGTTACACACTCTCTGTTTGAACCAACTAGTAACATATCACTCCTGAAAACGATCTTTCACGAGGTAAATCTGCTCTTGGATTTTGGAAAACCATGTGACGGTGAACCAATTCCGATTGGACACTCACATTGCACATGTCATCACACAGCTTCTATGAGGAGTACAAAGATGGCCCATGGCTGGCTCGAAAGTCTGTGGAGTTAACTTTTCAGCAAAAAAGTAAGTTTCTATCTCATATCATTAAAAAGTTATTTAGAGTTTAGTAAAGCTTTATTTGAAAAAGAATTCAGAAGGCGAAAAAGTTGGGGAAAAAAAAAGCTGCCACCATAAAAAAATAAAAAACAAAAAACCCTTTGATTCAAGTGCATCATCTAAATAAATACATTTGATGACATCTAATTTAGCTCATGAAAAGTAATTTCTAACAGGAGTTTAACCTTGAAATTTTTTTCCAAGGAAAAATGTTTAGAATTGGAAACTTGTGTTGGCAGAGGTTTGCGCTCTATGAGCGCAGTGCTCTAGTTTCCTTTTTTTCCTTGCCTTTTTCCCCTCTCCTTTTCTTTCCTTGCCTCTTTTTCCTTTTCTTTCCATTCCTTTCTTTCCCACTGCTTCCTATTATATACACATTTCTCAGTCTTTTATGTGATTTTGTTTTTTAAACTTTCAGTCTCCCTGACAGAAATAGAGGATTGTCAGAATCATGTTTTATATATTTTTTTTTTCGCTTTTCTCCTGTCTTTTCTCTCATCTCTGTGCTCTTTTACTGTTTCTCCTCCTTTGAGGCACCACCTCATTTCTCTCCATCACGTTTTGTTTGTTCTACTGCAACTTCCATTTCGCTCCTGTCCTGCTCCTCCATGCAGCCCTTTGTTGTCCTTAAAACTATATAGCTTTTGTCATTCTTTGCTTTATGACATCACAAAGACCTGATGCGGATGAAAGTCACATTTCTGACTCCTCTGTCATTCGGTTATGCAGTCTGTCTCTGAACGTCTTCTTTGCATCTTTAACAGGGGTGGGCAACGTGGGCCGAGACACTGCAGGTTTTCCTTGCAACCAATCACCTCAGCAGGTGGGTTGCTGATGAGCTTCTCCCTTGAACATAACCACCTGGTTGTCAATGAAATCACCTGCTGAAACACCGGAACATTAATGAAATCACCTGCTGAGGTGATTGGTAGCAAGGAAAACCTGCAGTGCTTTGGGCCTTTATGGCACATGATTGCCCACCCCTGATCTTTAATGTTGTTGAATTTACTGACGACTTTCAAAAATATCTTTTCTTGATTTTTGTTTCTTTCTCCATATATTTCTGCTCTTTTCTTCCTGTAGTCTCACATCTTTAATCCATTTCAGTTTAAATTTCTGTTCTGCCCGATGCTCATTCCCTTTAGGTTGTTTGCGCTTTCTTTTTCTTTTTCATCTCTCAGCCCATTTAAATTGTCTCTTTTATTATTTACCTGTTTTATTATTCAGTGTAAAATAATCTTGTCCTATTCCCTCTTGATTTTCAAGTTTTTTTTTTTGTTACTTTTCATTAGAATTGGTTTATTGATGTCAGGCCTCCATAATTGATCTTTCCGTTCACTCTGGGACATGAGTGTTTTTGAACAGCTTTTTAACGATTGTCACTAAAAGCTTTAGACAGAGTAAATGGCACTGAATTAGAACATAAATGTCCAGCAAGGCTCGTCTGTTTCCAGTTGTTACCGCTGTTGGAAAAGGAATGTGATGCTGACCCAACTTTTGTGAGAGTCCACGAACACAATGTGGCACATGAAATCACATGACCTCAGGACAACATCTGTCCAACATTCTTTAGCATAAGCAGCAGAAAGGAACAAGGATTTTATTTTTGTCTGTTTTGTGCATTACTCAAGGGTTTAGACAGGAGCTAAGTACATACACACTTTCTGAAGAGAAATGTACTAAATCACAGAAATGATTCATTTACATTGCGATTGTTTCAAAGTGATGATGTTCTAAAACTAAAATAACTGTCATACCACCTCACAACCCTGCAGAAAGTATTTTGTATTAATTTAGACAAGAATGAAAAGGTGAGTAAAGGAAATGGTCAGTCGAGATACACAATAAATGGGGTCCTTGAGAGACAAGTCATTTCCAGAGAGGAATGTATAAAAATCAGAAAGAAACTGTTATTTTACAGCAGTTACTTTCCAAATCTCACAACCCCACATAAAGGATTTTGCACAAATATAGCTGAAGCAGACACTTCTTTATCCTCTCCCGGTCTTTCTTAAGGGCCCCTTCACACGACACGATTGAAGCCGACTAGCACAGGAAGGAGGAATTGCGTGACATTCATAAAAAATCTGAGCCACCTCAGACACCTCATACATCTGTTGCCACAACATTCGCGCACACAAGTGGCCGAAAGACAGTGAATGCCCAGTGTGTGCTCATTTGATCCCCCTCTCGGCAGGTGTCGGTCAAATTCCAGGTGTCGCACATGAACATCTAACACTGCTCGCTGCACACTTAGAAAATGTGTGACCATTCGCGCTGTTAGTATGAAAATAGTAAGCAGACAATCACTTTCAAGTGCCCCCACGACTGTGGCATTGCAAAGCAACACACGTCTCCTCAACACAATGTGCTGTGCATGTGTTTCGCCCCCACCCCCACAACACATGGCGTGCCATTTGGGGGGGGGGGGGGGGTGAGCACACTTGCATGGAATGCTGATAGATGGGGACTGGCCAACCATATCAGAGCGCACACAGCACAGTGAGCCGCTTCGCAGCTGATCGCTGACCAGAGATGCTGCAAATGATGGTGCAGTGCACACTACGCATCACATTAAAAAAACAGAGACCACAGCCAGGACAGGTATATTAACAAATACTACAGTAACTACATAACCAATTACATAACAAGTAACTTAAAAAAAATAATCACATAACACACAGTGATGCGTTGGTGTGTGCGCTGAATGGACAAGGGGTGTGGCCACCTACAGACACGCGTGTCCTTTTTTTTGCCGTAATTAAAGACGACGAAAACCTCCTCTTTGTCTGCATCGTCTGATATGTCTTTTTTTTAAATACGTGTATTATACAGTGATGGTAGCGCAGTGGTAAAGTTTCTGTCTGTTTATCAGAGCTTTTGTAAATTGCAGGTTCAAATCCCACGAGTGGCATTTATTTTTTATTTAATGTGAGCTCTGTTCCACTTGACGCCAGATGATGCCAGGCCAGCAGATGTGGAAATAATAAGAGCACACTGCGTCATTCATTCACCCCCCCCCCCCCCAAAAAAAAAAGATTAGAACTGAAAAACACATAAATTACATAAGCTCTCAAAATTCAAATTTTTCTGTAAAATTTTGAGAGATGGCACACAGATTTTAATATTCTTAAATTGTGTGAGAAAAGCATGAAACAGAATTCTTGGATATGGAAAAGTATGGGGGGGCCTAAAATATTTGAGAGATTGTAAATGCTTACATTAAGTTTTTATATGGAAAAGATGATCAGATTTTGATTGTTCACTTTGCTGCACAAAATGGTAAACATTTTTATGGTTCTCAGTGTCCAGCTGATGTTATCTTTATCTTTAACTCTTAATCCTTTGTCTTTCAACATGAACACTAGGAGGAGAAAAGAAAGAGCTTTAATGCTTGTGAACAGCTTTTCATCACTTAGCTTGTAATTATTCTCCGGTAAAGTTCTTCCAACCACCTTCCTTCTTTGCAGACAAAGACAAGCCTCTGGACTCTGATGAGGATTCATTGGGTGTTGGGGCTGGAGGTCCCGGTGGGGTGGGAGGAGCCCCGGCGCCTGGAGTGCTGCGGCCTAACTCTCAGTCGGCCTTCCTGGGCCCGCTGCTGTGGGAGCGGACTTTGCCGTGTGACGGGGGCCTGTTCCAGTTGCAGTACATGGACCTGGAGGAGTTCCTGACGGAGAATGGGATGGGAATGCACAACAACGGCCCCATTTCCACCAGCGCCCAGATCCCATCCCAGGTAACAGGAAAGCAGGAATCTTTGCACTTAAAAGCCTCTGGGGGCAGAGAACGGGTTTGTGGGTAATCACTTGTTGGAGGGATTGATGGATTATACTCGTGGTCACCACAGTAAATCCAGTATAGGTCCTCATGCAGATGTGGCACAAGTTTATGTCAGATGTACAATTAGAATTGGGCACATGTGGCCCTGAACCAAGGACCTTATGTTTGGGATGGATTTTAAATTTTTCAATTCAGCTGGTGTTAGACAGAATTTGTGCTTTTGTGTTTTTGTGTCCACCTGATAGTGTTGTCTTACCTTAAAACCAATGAATAAAATTTCATATTCCACCCTGAGGGCCCCCAACCTGTAAAAGCTATGAAATATTTACATGGACTTTATGTAAAAAAAAAAAAAAAAGAAACTCACAATTTCTGTTTTGGCCATGAGCTTAACTGCCAGATGGTGGTACTGTAGAGTAATATCACACAGTCCTCTCAGCTATGAGTTGTGATAATATTCTTGTCTGTCCCATTATCAAGAAAAACACGGCTGTTTCGTCATCTCTTAAAAAAACAAGGTATTCAGGTGGTTGCCTTGCTGCTGCCAGCTAATATTTTTTAATTTGCTTGACACTGTCATCTGACATCAGTGACATCAGAGAACTAATAGATTTGTTAGTCCAAGGAGGGCAGAATTGTATGCAGGAAACTGTTTCTGTGTCTCATCTACTTCTTGCAATATGGTCAATGACGTGTTTTCAAGAAAGACCTCTGATGTCACCTTGACTTTAGACCTAGGGCCTTGACATGGCTTGTGTTGTAAGTGGATGACCCACTGAGTTTATCCACCAAATTTGATTAAAGTTAATCTTTACATTTTGATGGGATCACTGTGGACAGAAGATGATGACCTCTGATATCCATGACCTTTGTCCTATGACCTTAACATGGACTGTGTTTTGAGTAGATGGTCCCCTATTTTATCCAACAAATTTAATTAAAATTGGTCTTTGGATTTTGAAGATATTGCTGTGGACAGTAGATGACCTATGAATTGACCTTGGCCTTTGTGCTATGACCTTGAAATAACCTGTGTTCTGAGAGGATGGCCCACAGAGTTTAACCACCAAGTCTGATTGATGTTGCTCTTTGCATTTTGGGGATATTGCCATGGCCAATAGATGGTGACCTCTGAGTTGAGCTTGACATTTTTCCTTTGACCTTGAAATGACCTGTGTTCTGAGATGATGGTCCACTGAGTTCATCCACCAAATTTGATTTAAATTGCTGTTGGTGTTTTGAAGATATTGCATCAGATAGAATGACGTGGCCATTACAGTTATCTTTTCCCACATCTTGGTGATGCTAACAAAACTAATAGAGTTAATACTGCTTTTCATTTCTATTTTAAAATAAATGATTTAATGTTAAATGATCTTTGATGCATTTTTAAAGCACTTTGAATTTAATTTTGTATGAATTGTACCATACAAATAAATTTGCCTTGTGGGTTAGGAGGCGCCTTCTTATGGCACCCCTGATAAAGTCTTTTTCAGAGCGGCTGGTCCCTGGATCTGGGTCCCAAAAGCATCTCAAGTCCAAGATGATTGTTGTCCCATTGTAAGTCTAGTGACGATAATCTTAATTTGAAACAGGATCCTGGTTTGTTTGTTTGAACGGTTTCTTCGTTTGATGAAAATGGCCACTTGTGCTTCTCACACATCAACATCTCACCTCTCATTTGTTGACACAAAATCGAAGAAAAATGCCAGAAGACAAAGAGGATCACAACTCTAAAAAATGACAAAAGCAATCTTTATTTATGTAAATCTTTGCTTTGCATGGACCAAAATGTAAACCTGAGAAAATCTGCAGGAACCCGAGGAAGCAAATGTTAGCGTTTAACATTTTACCCCTCAAAATTTCAGTGTTGCACTCTGCACGCCGCATTGGTCTATGAAGATTGCTACCACCCCAGAACTGTTGGTGGTGCTATACTATATTTGTACCCATTGCTAACATTAGCTATCTCATTAGTTTGGCTACATTAGCTGCACTTAAATTCAGATGTTAAATTATTTCTTCAAAATAAGTGAGTTTGAAAGCAGTTTTGTATTTTTTTTACTTTGTTGAATCTGCCAGTCCAATTAGTGTGCCACCTTGTGGTGGGAGAAAGGAGTTGCAACATGGTAAACATATCCAGTAAAGTGTGGCAAGTAAAACCTAAGTAAAATAAAGAATTCAACAAATTCTAAACAAGGCATTTTTTATTACAGGCTGAGTTTGAAAGCAGTGGCACTCAAAAAAAGCAAACAACCTTTTTTTTTTTCCCTCCCAGAGTTCCCAGTCCGCGGTGCCCAGCCAGAGCTCCCAGTGCCCTCCCTCCTCTCCTTCACCTTGCTCCTCATCTTCATCCTCCATGTCCTCCTCCTCATCTTCATCTTCGCTGCTGGGCCTGGAGACTGTCCAACCACAGCCGCCGCCAGCGCCGCAGCCGCAGCAGCAGCCGCAGCAGCAGCCGCAGCAGCAGCAAGGCATGATGGGAGGTCCAGAGTGTGTTCACGGTGAGTGAGTGTGAATTTAAAACCCGTGAGCTGAAAGTTAGAAGATTTTCAGGATGTTATAAGAGTAGATGAGCGTTCTGTGAGTTTGACATTTTGGCATAAATATAATGCGGACCTGATTTGCTCGTTAAGACAAACAAATCTATCTATCTATCTATCTATCTATCTATCTATCTATCTATCTATCTATCTATCTATCTATCTATCTATCTATCTATCTATCTATCTATCTATCTATCTATCTATCTATCTATCTATCTATCTATCTATCTATCTATCTCTATTTTTTATATCTCTATGTCTCTATCTATCTCTATTCTTATATCTCTGTCTCTATCTATCTATCTATCTATCTATCTATCTATCTATCTATCTATCTATCTATCTATCTATCTATCTATCTATCTATCTCTGTTTTTTATATCTCTATGTCTCTATCTATCTCTATTCTTATATCTCTGTCTCTATCTATTTCTATCTATCTATCTATATCTATCTATCTATCTATCTATCTATCTATCTATCTATCTATCTATCTATCTATCTATCTATCTATCTATCTATCTATCTATCTATCTATATTTTTATATCTCTATGTCTCTATCTATCTCCTATTCTTATATCTCTGTCTCTATCTATCTCTATTCTTATATCTATCATCTATCTATCTATCTATCTATCTATCTATCTATCTATCTATCTATCTATCTATCTATCTATCTATCTATCTATCTATCTATCTATCTATCTATCTATCTATCTATCTATCTATCTATCTATCTCTATTTTTTATATCTCTATGTCTCTATCTATCTATCTATCTATCTATTTATCTATCTATCTCTATTTTTTATATCTCTATGTCTCTATCTATCTCTATTCTTATATCTATCTATCTATCTATCTATTTATCTATCTATCTCTATTTTTTATATCTCTATGTCTCTATCTATCTCTATTCTTATATCTATCTATCTATCTATCTATCTATCTATCTATCTATCTATCTATCTATCTATCTATCTATCTATCTATCTATCTATCTATCTATCTATCTATCTATCTATCTATCTATCTATCTCTATTTTTTATATCTCTATGTCTCTATCTATCTCTATTCTTATATCTATCTATCTATCTATCTATCTATCTATCTATCTATCTATCTATCTATCTATCTATCTCTATTTTTTATATCTCTGTGTCTCTATCTATCTCTATTCTTATATCTATCTATCTATCTATCTATCTATCTCTATCTATCTATCTATCTATCTATCTATCTATCTATCTATCTATCTATCTATCTATCTATCTATCTATCTATCTCTATTCTTATATCTCTGTCTCTATCTAATTCTTTCTATCTATCTATCTATCTATCTATCTATCTATCTATCTATCTATCTATCTATCTATCTATCTATCTATCTATCTATCTATCTATCTATCTCTGAAATCTGGATTGTCTTGCGGCTGTGTCATGAAAATCCTTAAACCTTTGGTGGGGGGGGGGGGGGGTTTGCCCCCCAGCACCCTGCTTCTGCCACCTATGCGCATGTTGCAGACGGGATCTAGTTTGGACCGCGATCAGTCCACCAAACTAAAACACTCATCACAATGCACATGTGCACTGGTTGCACCTGGCAGAATGATGCTGCATGTTGTAAGCTACTTGTGTCAGAATAATTAAAAGCGGAACGCGTGTTGTGTTATTGACTGATCTTTGTTTCACTGCTGATGCGCTGACAGTCTTAAAACCTACATAAATCTTCACAACCTGACATCCATTGTTTCCCTAATCACCGTATGGGTTCAATAGGACAAACTGTTGTTGCGCTGTAGTGCAATGTCAAGTTTGTAGCGCACCGTGTGCACTTCAAGCATTTTTTGTCTTTAAGATTTTGGAATAAAAACCTGTGGTGGGGTCTGTCCAGGGATTGTCCCTACAGAATCTCATTGCTCTTTGTCATACATCATCATGTTTGAGTCGCAGCCCACAATCAGGCGGTGCATATTTTTCATCCACGCAGCGCACCTCGATACTGCAGGCGCTTATCACGCTTTCTTTCCCAATTTAGAGCAAACAGCTTTAAAGAAGGCATTATGCAAAATCTATTGAATTAAAAAACACTAGATTACTGGTCCCAAAAAAAAATACTTGCATACTGTAGAAATATAGCTTTTTTGAAAATCAAACATTAAAACAGACGGGGCACGGTACACAGAAGTCATGGTTCAGTTTATACGAGGTCTGTTAGAAAAGTATCCGACCTTATTATTTTTTTCAAAAACCATATGGATTTGAATCTGGTGTGATTGCGTCAGCCAAGCTTGAACCCTCGTGTGCATGCGTGAGTTTTTTCATGCCTGTCGGTCGCTTCATTCGCCTCTGAGCAGGCTTTGAGTGAGGTGTGGTCCCCCCTCTCGTCTGTTTTTATTGCGAATAAATGTCTGAATGATTGGATCTTTGCTGCAATCAATTTTTTTCCAGAAACTGTGAGAGACCTCCAGGTGGACACCGTTCGAAAAATTAACATGGCTTTCAGGGACGATTTTATGGGGATTAAACAGATTACGGGGTGTTACTACTGCCTCTTTAAGGACGGCCCCACAACTGCTGAGAGTGCAGCACTCTCCCAGTGCCGATGGACAGGCTGACACCCCGCACAAACAACCAGATCATTTCCAACGTGAAAGCTTTGTTGATCCGGGAACTCGTCTGACTTTCACAAAAAGCGAAGATGTGGACATTAGCACTTTTTCTGGCACATTCCACCGTTACAGGAGTTTTTTTTTTTCATGGAAAAAGAAGCTGAGGGACACGCCACACCGTGCCGCTCTTGACGTGGCACAAAACCACCATCGGTGTTGGTCTCTCAGGACGGCTTTCAGACGGATTCCGGTTGCTTTTCTGTCGTGTGAATATCCGAGAAATTGAGCTTGAGCTGGACAACCCCACATGTCCTGTGAGGCTTCATCACGGCGTTTCTTTGCGCCGAAGCAAGCGGCACCACAACGCGCTGAACTCCTCCCACGTCTGTCTTAATGTGCCGGAAAAAGTGCTGATGTCCACGTCTTTTCAACAATTCCTGTGCTAGTCAGAGGACATACCGGATCAAGACAGTGTCCAGTTTAGAAATGAACGGCATATTTCCTGTTACAGGGAGTATTGTCATGGAAAGAGGAACAAGGCGGAGAATTCCGCGCATCGCGCGGAGCTGCATGGCGAAAGAACAAGCCGTGATGAAGCCTCACAGGACATGTTCTGGCATGTCCAGCTCATGCACAATCACAATCGGAATATTCACACGTACTGGAAAGCAACCGGAATCCGCTGAAATCCACCTTTAAGCCGTCCTGTGAGACCAACACCGAGGTGGTTTTGTCCCGCATAATGAACGGCTCCGGGTCGCATCCCTCGGCTTCTTTTTCCATGGAAAAAAAAAACCTCCTGTAACGGTGGGAATGTGCCAGAAAAAGTGCTGATGTCCACATCTTCTGCCTTTTTGTGAAAGTCAGACGATGTCCCGGATCAACAAAGCTTTCACGTTGGAAATGATCTGGTTGTTTGTGTGGGGTGTCAGCCTGTCCATAGACGCTGGGAGCGTGCTGCGCTCTCAGCATTTGTGGGCCGTCCTTAAAGGGGCAGTAACACCCCGTAATCTGTTAATCCCCATAAAATCGTCCCTGAAAGCCATATTAATTTTTCGAACGGTGTCCACCTGGAGGACTCTTACAGTTTCTGGAAAAAAATTGATGCAGCAAAGATCCAAATCATTCAGACATTTATTTGCAATAAAAAATAGACGAGAGGGGTGAACCACACCTCAGTCAAAGCCTGCTCACAGGCAAATGAAGCAACCGACAGGCATGAAAAAACTCACACATGCACACGAGGGTTCAAGCTTGGCTGACGCAATCACATGTGATTCAAATCCATATGGTTTTTGAAAAAAATAATAAGGTCAGATACTTTTCTAACAGACCTCGTATTTCTGTTTAGCCATCATGCTTTAGTGCGAGTTTGGTTTTTACATACAGTGGGCCTCATGTATCAATGTTGCGCACTTGTGGCGTAAATTTACGGTGTAAACTTGAAATACACCAAAGTCGCCATGACATGTATCAAGCAGTGCGCACCTGCCCATTTCTGGCGTATGCCTGCCTGACGTGATCTTGATAAATGCGGCGGGTGGAAACGATCATAATTATAATGAACACACCCATAAATATTCAGACTCTGCTTCAGACACACCCTCATTTTACGACATGGAAGCCGGGAAGACGGCAAAGAAAAAGAACTCCACCAATCACGACGCGTGCCAATAGAGCGTCAAAAGCGGCCGTCGTATTAATTGTTTTGTAGCATAATCAGAAAAGTGTTACAGTGGTCCCTCATTAATCGCTGGAGTTACGTTCTAAAAAATAGCCCGTAATACACGAAACTGTGACGTAGTCAGCGTTATTTTTTACAATTATTATAGACGTTTCAAAGCTGTAAAACCCCTCACTACACAGTTTATACACTTTCTCAATCAGGCATGAACATTTTCTCACTTTTGTCTTGTGTGTAAACACTCTCAAAGTTCAAACCTTAGTAGGAAAATAAGACCAAACTGTTTTCAGGCCCAAACATTTGTTTGAGAAATAAAAATAGAACGTTTTCCTATAAATAATTATGATGGCATTTAGAACTAACAAATTAATTTTAACGATCAACGAACAAGGTCGGACACATAACAAATTATTAATAGTGACTCACCAGTATTTCACAGATCGGGCCTCTGCGTCCTGGCGCTGCGCCTTTTCCCACTCACTGAAGCAGGTGTTTGTTTCCGTGTGACAAACACAGTTATGAGTAGTTGTTGGTGCTCTTTTCTCTTCTGGACAACAAGATTCTTATAAACAGATACGCAGAACACAGAACACTGTAAAAAAAAAGGCATGCAAAATTGGACTAAATACTCCGAGGCCACAACAGGTGAACGGCATTATAGCGAGGGACCACTGTATTCTCTTTTCACATGTCAATAATTCTTGACATGTGGATATTTGCTCGCTCAATTAATAAGACACGCCTAATCTGTCAGATTTCTTTATTTTTTAAATGTATTTCTGTATTTATTTTATTGTGACAACCGAATGGAGACGACAAAACCTGGTTGCAGCACGGGCGAATTAAGGGAATGACGAAACTACAGTTGTTATTATCAATTTCATAGTCTAAAATGATCACACCACATAAAGTTAAGCTCAGCGCTGCTCTGGCTCCAGGCTCGAAGTCTGGAGAAAAAGGCGAGCAGCGCTTTCTTTGCAGTCAGCGCTGTGACCACGGATCGTGCTCCATAACAATCCCGCAAAGGCGGGATTTGTATTGATTATTATGTAGTATAATCAAGAAAGTGTTATTTATGTAACATATGCATTGATTTGTATAATGGCACTGTTTATCATGTTTATCATGTTGAGCGCTGGTTCATTTTGGTGTATAATTTACGCCACCTCTCGACCTGGTGTATATTTTACGACCACATTGATAAATGCCAAGTAGCGCAGCCATTTTGGCGTACACCCCATATACGCTCAAATATCGCCGTACGCAACGTTGATACATGAGGCCCAGTATCTTTAATTTGTGAGCGGCAGAGAGCTGCTGTCAGACACTTTAACACTGTTAGACAAATTTCAATTTTGTTTTTTCATTAAATGTTTATGAATTGATTACATCTCTTGGCATTTGTGTTGGGTTGGATTAACTGTGCAGATTGTTAAGTTTGTTTGTTTATATGTGGAGTCAGACTGCCTTCAACACAAATGCCAGTGACGTGCAGTGAGGTTGATGGCTGGTGAGGCACTGACTTCATCACAATCAGATTTACAAACATATGAACCCCACAGAATAGCTTATTTGCCATTTGATTGGTAGCGGTTAACGGGTTATGTTTAAAATCTCATATCAGCATTCTTTACACATACAAACTGTAGCACACAAAAAGCACATTTAATTTTAAAAAAATGTTATTATGGTCTTCCCTTTCATTATAAATGAAGTTCATGTGCCGCTCCTTCTGAACAAAAGCATCGATGACTTGTTTGTAGAAGTCTTCCTTATCTTCCTTTACAGTTTTAAAAGTCTTTCTGTCTCAGTGGAGATCACTGCCAGGGAAGAAAGTCGTCCTTCATCAGTCCTGTTCCAACTGTATGTTTGGAGCCTTTTCTGGCTTGAATGTAAGTGGTCGACCACTTGTGTTCGAGTGTCAGCTCACAAATTCATCAGCTGACAATATCCCATCTGAATCCAGACATCGTCACAAGTTGAAAAAAGAACACAGAAAAAGGCAGTTTCTTGCTGGACGTCCACACATCCTGCTTTGATTGAAAGTCCATTTTAGAAAATTGGATGGTGGGGTGGTGCTACGGGATTATTACAGTATTCATTTTTAATAACCTGTCACAGTCCATCTGCAGTGCCTTCATGGCCCACCAGGGTTCTGCAGCCCACACTTTAGGAATCACTGCTATACTTAATGACAGATGAGTTAGAGCGGGGAGCTAAAGTGCACAGTGGGTTACATTTCTGAGAAATCATATCTAACATTTTTTTTCTTTAATTTCGAACCACACACAGTAAGAGGTGTGAAAAAGAACCCAGTCTCACGGCATGTCGTGATTCAGCGACATGAAATATACATTAATCTATTGGTTCATGATATTGTCACAGAAAGTGCAAAATGTTCGTCATGGGAGCACAAATTTATTTGAATACATTCCGTGGCAGCTGCATGAAATTAAGAGTGAAGTGTGTGTGTGTGTGTGTGTGTGTGTGTGGGTAGGATTAGTAATAGTGAGTTAAAAAAATAAACGTCACGAAAATTCATTTCGTGACAGGAGCACCGAAAAAAAAAACTGTGAGACTGAGCTGGAAAAAGAGCTGCAGCACTCGAGAAGAAAAAGTACAAACATGAAGAAATAACACAAAGAGAAGCATGAGTGTTAATGTTCTACAACCACTGACTCCTGCTGCAATAATCTGAGTGCTTCTGCTTGTGCATGCACGCCTGTGTATGTATTTGTGTGTGTGTGTGTGTGTGTGTGTGTGTGTGTGTGTGTGTGTGTGTGTGTGTGTGTGTGTGTGTCTGTATGTGTGTACCAGATGCACTGCATTCCGTGCAAACATATGAGTGTCCTCTTGGTCTGCGTGCATGTAGCTGTGTGTCATGTCTGCTTTCATATGAATTGTAAACACGTGACTGCACACAGAGCGCGATGCATCCAGCCAGAAATCCCTGCGGCTGTCGTGACGCTGAAGTGCTACTACTGAGCACCGCTGAAAAAAAGCTGGAAAATAGACTGGAAGTAATCATGTAACCCAAATGCACACATTGGGTTTGATTCATTCTGTGAAATTATGTCTCAGTGGGAGGATGACACAAGCACACGGCTGCAGAAATGGCTTTTACAATGCGCACCTCATAAAATGTTTCTTTTGTTTTTTTGTGACTTAAGTCATAAAAATGTGTGAGGACAACAGCGATGACTAAAGCACCGAGTAGGTGTGATGACTCGGTTCCACACTGAGTACTTTCAAAAATGCCAGAATCTCACGTTTTATTGATGACTGATTTGATCCTAAAGAGTTCAGCTTTGCATCCACACCTGAATCCGGCCACAATGAAGAAAAAAACAAAGTGTTAAGACTTTAATCTTGATGCAGTTGGCTTTAAAGGCCTTTTTAAAAAACTTTTATTTTATTTATTTTTGATTGGATATATGTATTACCAGTATTTAAACATAACCTCAGCAACAAGCAACAAATCATATAAAATGTTATTTAATTTTTTTTTATTTGTCATTTGTTTATTTGTTGTCCTGTTTTTAATTCAGTCTTCAAGCTATTGTGCAGACATTTAATATGGTTAATGTACCATGGAGTCATAGAGCACCGGGAACTGAAACAGACTCAAATGCAGCGAAGCAGGAATGATAAAGGACAATTTATTGTAACGGTACTAAGGATATAGTAGGTGTGGTGGAGACCAGATGATGAAGGCACTGGAGGACAGATTGCAGGTGCGGAAAGCCAGGCGGGCCAGAGGAGCTAGTGATAGCTGCAGACTGCAGAAGACGACACACAGAAATTAGAATAACCAAACAGGAGCAATAAATATGAGGCCAGTGTTAGAACTCTGAAGACGTAAAGCTCTGGCGGCGACCTCATGTTCGCTGAGGCTTAAGGAGGATGCCACTGATTGTTGCAGATGAGCCGAAACCACAGCTGTAGATAATGATCAGCTCCACAGGCAGAGAAAGCACAGGAAGGAGCGGAGAACAACAAAAAGGAGCCTGACCGATTCTCCAGAAAACAACACCATGCACTGACTGGATCCTTTAAATTTGAAATTCCTAATTTTATATAAATGCATATTTGTGAACTGTCCGGCAGGTGTCAGTGTTCAGCATGTTGTCCTTTTGATACAAATGCTGGTAGAATGTTCTGAAATGTTCCTGAGCAATATTTTGAGTTTACAGTACAGAAGATCAGTTTGGTCATCCCCAGGCACACATTCTATCCATTCTTTAATTATGTTTTTCTAATTCATACAGTTTGTCCTGTGTTTGCTGTGGTCGGTGGTTTTAATTGTTAGCTGACACTGATGTGAAGGTGGATGCGAACATACAGTATTAATGTCGCTTTCACACCGGATGCCATGCAACGCTACAAATTCGCGTCCCTCGCCTGGCAATGGACACGCCACCATCGCCCGGTGTGTCTCTGCTTTCGCTGCGAAAATTCGCCCCAATGCATCATCAAATAGGAGGAGGTTCCATTCCGCTCGCCGTCAAGTCAGCATGGTGGACCTTGATCACATGGAGCAAGTTGCTGTGCTCTATTTGTTGTGGAAAGCTGACAACGTCGCCAGCGGTGCCGTCCCTGGGTTCTCAACATCGTCATGAGACGTTTCCAATTCGGGGAGTTTCATCATTTGCTGCAGGAGCTGTGTCTGGATGACGGCCACTTTCAGTGGTATTTCCGCCTCTCCAGGACCCAGTTTGAGGACCTCCTGTCCCGTTCGCGCATGCACATGTGAACAATTGAAAAAAAATGGCTGCTGCTGCAGTTCCTCGCTCTCCTCTCCAACTTTGTCTTAATTGTGTTATAAACCAGTTGTATTGTTTTATTTATACATCTGTTTTGTTTTATTATACATCTGTGTAGTTTATAAAATGATCTTCATGGACAATTCCTTCACGCGCACACATGAGAACAAAGAAAAAAAACTGGCTGCTGCTGCAGTTCCTTGCTCTCCCCTCAAACTCTGTCATAATTGTGTTAAATAAAGGACAAAAGGGACATAAGTCCTGCTCACAGGCTGATTGCCAGAGACAGGACATGTACACATCAAGTATAAACTTCAGACATCTCCACGTCACTACATATCCAGTCCCTAATTGGTCATCGTGGCACACAAGACGAAAAAGTTCAGATTTTTCAACTTGGGAGGAGGGCAACATGACGCGATGCAACGTGATATTGTGCCACAATGCACCAATTGCTCAAAATTGTTTTATTCTTGTCGCATTGTGTGGCTTGGACTTTTGTGGTGCCACAACGTGTCCTTCCATAGGGATTACATGGCAACTTCTGGCCACCGTTGCTCGTGTGGCATCCAGTGTGAACGCAGCATAAGTGTCCAGCAGGTCTCAGACAAGCTTCTGTGAATTCCACCACAACTGTCATCACTTTTCATAGACCATGCAGCAGATGCCATCCATCCATCCATCCGTCTGTCCGTCCGTCCATCCATCCATTTTCTATACCCACTTACTTCAATTAAGGGTCATGGGGGCTGGAGGCCTATCCCACCAGTCATAGGGCGTGACTGGACAGGACGCAGATGCAGACATGTCTATGGGATATTCATTCATTCATTATCTATATGCACTTATTCCAATTTAGATTTATGACGGAGCGTGAGCCTATCACAGTAGTCACGGCGAGAGATGAGGTACACCCTGGACAGAACACCAGTGTATCGCGGTGCCAAAACACACACACACACACATACACATACACATACACACAAACCCATTCACACTCTCATTCACACCTACGGTCAGTTTAGTGTCACCATTTCACCTTTATCTGCATGCAGTCTTGACAAAGTTACTGTTTTAGTTAATTTATACAGTTACTTTATTAGCCGTCCAGCAGCTGCTCTAACTTGGTTACTCTTCAGATTGAGTAATCAGCAAAGTAACTAATCAGCAAAGTAACTAATAGTTACATTTCTGATAAGTCAATCTTAAAAATAACCAAGTTAGATTACTAGTTACTTTATTAGTTACATTCAGCAGCTGCTGACAGGTTGTCTGCATCTGCTAATAAAATAACTGTATAAAGTAAGTATGTCTAAAAAGGTAATTATTTGTCATGTTTATGTTGTCATGGCTTGGTAAAACAGTTGCATGTTTTTCCTTCTTGTGTGCAGCTGTTAAAGTATATTCATGATGGATTTAACTTCTTGTTGTAATCCTTCAGATGAGCTGCACTCTGATGCGATCCGCTGATGTCACCACTCGCTCTGTTCGTTTCTTCTTTACTCCACTTGATGAGCTGCATGTGGTTTTGGAGATTAGATCGCGCCATGTAGCACAACATTTTTGCATGAAAGATTTTTTGAACATTTCAAAATTCTCTGTGCGCAATAGCACACACTGGCGCCCCTCTCGCATCTTGTCTGCACCAGTTAAAGATGAGTTTACTCTCCAGCAGGACACAGGTCGTGCTAGTGCGTGAATCAAAGTCAACCTTGTGTCAGGGGGCCTTAACTGTGGCAACACTGCCTGCATGTCCTTTGAAAGAGAACCTGGGACCTTCTCGCTCTGAGGCAATAGTGTTTATGACTAGACACCATGCTGCCCTCTATCTCCATCACTTCATCCTTATATTATTTAATTTGGTAGTTACAGCATGAAAACATTTATTATTTTCAGTTATTGTCTACAGGCAGTGGGGTACTGAAAAGAGGATAATAAGGGAGAATGGATTCTAGGGCGCCCATGATTGACAGGGGCCCAGAGAGGCCTCAGATACAATTATAGAGTACTGACAAAATAATTATGGGGGTCGAGGGGGTGGCCCAGTAAGATTTCTTTTCTTGGGGCCCCAAAATCCCTGGTTGCGCGCCTGTCTACAGTGCTGACGTGAGAAGTACTTACTCACTCACGGCCACTCATCTGTTGTTTTGCTGTCCCAGCCTGCAGCTGTTACCAGTCCATGGGGGATTTTTTTTTTATTATTGAATACTATATATAAATATATATCTATTTTAATGTTATATCATATTTTAATATTGAAATCTGATGAAATTCCTCACTCGATTTTTATTTGCCATTTGTATGTTATCTGGAAAAATTCATAAACCAACTAAGAATAAATAAAATAATCGGTCCCATCGGCCTGGAAAGGGTGATCCCATGTCCACCTCCTCACCGTGTCAGTGTTTTGAATTCAGAATGAGGAATTCACCAAAGCAAGAATTTTTTGCTGCCTGAGAAAGAAGAGAATCATTCAACAAGCTGCACTCTGCAGAATGGAACCAGCAGCACAATCACGCTGCACTGTGGTATTGTTGTTGTATTTGCAGTTAGATAACGACCTGGATGTGTTCATTGTGGAGAGGAGCGTAAAGGAGGCAAACGCTGAGTGTTTTTTTCTGGTGGCAGAGGTGGTGCACTCACCGAGTTGCTCTCGTAGTTCATCATCATATTTGACACATTGTCAGAATGACTTCACCGTGATCGCGGCTCTTCCGGGTCGGTTGACTTAGTGAGGACCACTGCTCCAAAAGCTCACATCCCTTGCGCCTCGTGCACGCTGAAGGCGAATGAACCCGCTGAACTGCGAAGCATTTGGATGCAGACGCTGGCTGTTTGTTCACAGCTAATAAACAGAGTGTCCTTAAAGTTGCGGAGCACAGTTCTAATCCCACGCAGGCCTGCGGGGGGTCGCGCTTTTTACAGGTTTTACGGGCCACCATTCAGATTTCACTGACATGTTTGGGGAAACTCTTTGGCACCTTCTTGATGAATGTCATATTTAAAATGCACGTGGCAATTTTAAAATATGAAAGTGGCTTCAGCTGGTTGGCTTTTAAATTGACTTCAAAGAAGCCGGGTTCCAGACGGGGTCCAGACGTTTTCTGAAAACGACTTCAGCAGGGTCAGTGAGACGCCGAACTCAGCAAAATGAGATTCTAATCCATTTACATTTGTTCCACAAATCTGATTGGTTAATCGTGGGAGATTTCAGACCATAAAATATCGCGTAGATGGTGCCAAAATATTCGGACCGTTTCACATTTGATGTATAACTCTGCGCACCGACTGAGGTTGCTGCACAGGTGTCAATAATGGCGCTGTCAGCTGAGAGCGAGAGAAACTGGCGGAGCGACGACAATGCATGGAATTACGATACCATACGAAGGTACTGATGTGGATTATGATATGAAATTACTCAGTGCAGTTGAAGAGATGGAGAAAACTGTGGATCTGCTCACAGAATCTCCAGTTTGGCATGAAGATGCTGTTGCTACGGTAAACTTTGCCGACTGAATTACTTGCAGAAAATAAACCGAATGGGAATAACCCTGTTGTGTCTGATGATTTACGGACATTAACGCTGGATTATGGTCGCAAATTGAGACACAAAAGCGTTATTCCCTAATTTTGGACCTTGACGGACTGCGGCTGTATTATAAACATTTTTCGGTACTGGATTTCTTCACTGGACCAGCCCTTAAAAAATGCTCTGGGGTGACTTATTGTCCACGGGGACAAATGGGATGTGAACTCATTAAGTTTGAGAAGAGCTGGTTTTGGCTGTTGTTTGATCTGACTGAGGTTTTAGGTTGTGACATTTATGGGGCATTTAAAAAAAAAAAAAGGGTTTTCTGACTATAGTTGTTTTACTAACGAATGAAAGTATGTAATCATTGAAGTGGTCATGTGTTGATCAGGTTGGATCAGTTTACATAAATATCTTTTAAGTTTGAGAGAGAGAGAGAGAGAGAGAGAGAGATGGGGTGAACAGGAGTGAGAGAGAGAGGGGGAAAGATAGAGAGAGATTGAGGCAGACGGAGGAGAGAAAGAACAGGAGTGGGAGAGAGAGAGAAAAAAAGATATGGGGTGAACAGGAGTGGGACTAGAGAGAGAGGGCTTAGGAGGGAGGGAGAACAGGATGTGGTGAGAAAGGGGGAGAGATAGAGAGAGAGCGAGGCAGAAGGGGAGAGAAAGAACAGAGAGAGGGGAAGAGAGAAGATGAGTGGGGAGCGAGAGAGAGAGGGAGCACAAGTGGGATGAGAGAGGGGAGAGAGTAAGAGAAGGGAGAACAGGAGTGGGGGAGAGAGAGGGGGATAGATAAAGAGAGAGGATTGAGGTAGACGGAGGAGAGAAAGAACAGAAGTGGGGGGGAGAGAGAGAGAGATGATTGAGGTAGACGGAGGAGAGAAAGAACAGGAGTGGGGAGAGGAGAGAGAGAGGATTAAGGTAGATGGAGGAGAAAGAACAGGAGTGGGGGAGAGAGAGAGAGAGAAAAGGGTGGGGTGAACAGGAGTGAGATGAGAGAGAGAGGGCTAGGGAGAGGGAGAACAGGAGTGTGGTGAGAAAAGGGGAGAGATAGAGAGAGAGAGGTGAGGCAGAAGGAGAGAGAAAACAGGAGTGGGGAGAGAGGGGAAGAGAGAAGACAAGTGGGGGAGCGAGAGAGAGAGAGAGAGAGAGAGGAGGGATCACGAGTGGGGTGAGAGATCGTTGTCTGAAGGTACAATGACAATAAGCGGCTATATTATATTATTATATTATAATGAAAAAGAACAATCAAAATGCTGCCTGCTGACTGGCGGCCCCCAGTGGCAATCAAGCATGAACTGCAGTTCTTCAGGTGTTTTTCCTCTTGTGCATGAGGAGGAGGAGGTGATGATGTGAGCGCAGCTGACAGGCGCTTCATGAAGCCTCATTGTCAGCACTCGTAGGTGCCATCCTCTGTGCATGTATTAATGATTATTCAGGGCCCATGGGAAAAAAAGACCACCATAGCCCTCAGGAACAACGTGTGTGTGTGTGGTGTTTTGTTCCTCCGTCGCAGAGGCAATACTTCACCTCCTTCGCCCCCCTGCTTCTCCCTGGCCAGCCTTGTTTGACGCCTTCACAAACACCCACTCTATCTTGCACATCCCTCTCTCTCTCTTTCTGTCCTCTCGTCTCCACATCCTGTCATTCTCCACACGGTTTTGACTTTTTCCTCTCACACTTTCCTGCCTTGTCTCGTCAGATCAGTCCATCTATCAATCTCTCTTGTGCATTTTCACCGGATTTCTATTCTCCTTTCTCATTTTTAATGTAATTATTCACATTTCTCTCGCTCTCTCTCTCTCTCTCTCTCCCTCTCTCTGTCTCTCCCTCTCTCTGTCTCCACTATCTTTTTTGCTGTTGAGGAGATGATGGTTTTTACAGAGGATTCATATGCTGATAGGCAAGAACTGATTCAGTTTTCTAGGTCAAAGGTCAAAGTCAGGAAAAATCTTGGAAAATCCTTTAACGAATAAATTTTCAAAATTCAACTCTGTCAAAAAAGATCAGATTTCTTTCATATTTGAGAGCGTTATGTAGGGTAATATCCTTATTGACAACGTTTGATCCGGATCTGATCTAGATTGAAGATTTTGTGGCCATTTAAATTTAACATTGAAAACCACATTTAATGTATATTATATCTTAATTAAATGTGCCCCAGTCACTCTCATATTTGAAAGTGAGGTGCAAACTGGCACTCACTATCGCCTGACAAAGTTTGATCTGGATCTGATCCGGATTGTGGATTTTGTGGGTATTTGAATTTAACATTGAAAATCCCATTTGGTGTACATTTTGCATTATATCTCAGTCAAAAGTGCCTCAATCACTCTCATTTTTCTGTTATGGATTTACCTACACCATCAAAATTGGATGGAGGTTCCAATTTTATGCCGGTTTGTCTATCTTCCAGTTATTAGTCGGAAACAAAGTGCCAAAAGCAGTGACAAATTGTGGATAGCTGAGATAACCAATGTTCTGTGAAAACCACTCACTCATCTTCAACCGCTTATTCCAATTAACCCTCTGGGGTCCGAGGGCATTTTTTGGACAGTTCACTTGCCTGGCATAAATGTTTTATTATTGCTGTTAGCAGCTCTCTCTGCATCCCACAATCAAGATTTATGTCTCTTTTTTTCAGGACAACCTGTGCTTTCATAATATATATGCTTTTGTTGTGTTTTATAAGTGTAATAAAGGTTACCATCAGAAATAAGAAAGGAAAAAGTAAAGCGAAAAATAATTTTCCACACACATTTATTCAAACATACAGCAAACTATAATAATAACTGTTTAACACTTTTGAGGTCTTGTGTGAAAGACTGTACAACACAAAGGTTCAAACAATAACACAAATGCACATTTTGAACAATATACACAAAATGGTCTATGCGTTTTTTTTGTCTTCATCTCAAAGCAATTTCTGTCTGCTATTACACAAAGGTTACATCACAAACTTCTACTGTGTTTTGGAGTGTTTTATGCTGCTCCTAAAGCAGCTTTCATTCACACTTTGGCCCACTTTGGCTCTTTACAGTCTGAGGAGCGGCCCTCCCCCTCGCTCCATTGATATGATAAACAAGTGCTTTACGCTGAGAAAGCAACCGAGTTATCCAGTAACATTCACATGCAAACTAGTGGAGCAATCCTGATAGTTACACACTCTCTGTTTGAACCAACTAGAACATATCACTCCTGAAAACGATCTTTCACGAGGTAAATCTGCTCTTGGATTTTGGGAAAACCATGTGACGGTGAACCAATTCCGATTGGACACTCACATTGCACATGTCATCACACAGCTTCTATGAGGAGTACAAAGATGGCCCATGGCTGGCTCGAAAGTCTGTGGAGTTAACTTTTCAGCAAAAAAGTAAGTTTCTATCTCATATCATTAAAAAGTTATTTAGAGTTTAGTAAAGCTTTATTTGAAAAGAATTCAGAAGGCGAAAAAGTTGGGGAAAAAAACGCTGCCACCATAAAAAATAAAAAACAAAAACCCTTTGATTCAAGTGCATCATCTAAATAACTACATTTGATGACATCTAATTTAGCTCATGAAAAGTAATTCTAACAGGAGTTTAACCTTGAAATTTTTTTCCAAGGAAAATGTTTAGAATTGGAAACTTGTGTTGGCAGAGGTTTGCGCTCTATGAGCGCAGTGCTCTAGTTTCCTTTTTTTCCTTGCCTTTTTCCCCTCTCCTTTTCTTTCCTTGCCTCTTTTTCCTTTTCTTTCCATTCCTTTCTTTCCCACTCTGCTTCCTATATATACACATTTCTCAGTCTTTTATGTGATTTTGTTTTTTTAAACTTTCAGTCTCCCTGACAGAAATAGAGGATGTCAGAATCATGTTTTATATATTTTTTTTTCGCTTTTCTCCTGTCTTTCTCTCATCTCGTGCTCTTTTACTGTTTCTCCTCCTTTGAGGCACCACCTCATTTCTCTCCATCACGTTTTGTTTGTTCTACTGCAACTTCCACTTTCGCTCCTGTCTGCTCCTCCATGCAGCCCTTTGTTGTCCTTAAAACTTATAGTTTTGTCATTCTTTGCTTTATGACCTCACAAAGGACCTGATGCGGATGAAAGTACATTTCGACTCCTCTGTCATTCGGTTATGCAGTCTGTCTCTGAACGTCTTCTTTGCATCTTTAACAGGTGGTGGGCAACGTGGGCCGAGACACTGCAGGTTTTCCTTGCAACCAATCACCTCAGCAGGTGGGTTGCTGATGAGCTTCTCCCTTGAACATAACCACCTGGTTGTCAATGAATCACCTGCTGAAACACCGGAACTTAATGAAATCACCTGCTGAGGTGATGGTAGCAAGGAAAACCTGCAGTGCTTTTGGGCCTTTATGGCACATGATTGCCCACCCCTGATCTTTAATGTTGTTGAATTTACTGACGACTTTCAAAATATCTTTTCTTGATTTTTGTTTCTTTCTCCATATATTTCTGCTCTTTTCTTCCTGTAGTCTCACATCTTTAATCCATTTCAGTTTAAATTTCTGTTCTGCCCGATGCTCATTCCCTTTAGGTTGTTTGCGCTTTCTTTTTCTTTTTCATCTCTCAGCCCATTTAAAATTGTCTCTTTTATTATTTACCCTGTTTATTATTCAGTGTAAAATAATCTTGTCCTATTCCCTCTTGATTTTCAAGTTTTTTTTTTTGTTACTTTTCATTAGAATGGTTTATTGATGTCAGGCCTCCATAATTGATCTTTCCGTTTCACTCTGGGACATGAGTGTTTTTGAACAGCTTTTTACGATTGTCACTAAAAGCTTTAGACAGAGTAAATGGCACTGAATAGAACATAAATGTCCAGCAAGGCTCGTCTGTTTCCAGTTGTTACCGCTGTTGGAAAAAGGAATGTGATGCTGACCCAACTTTTGTGAGAGTCCACGAACACAATGTGGCACATGAAATCACATGACCTCAGGACAACATCTGTCCAACATTCTTTAGCATAAGCAGCAGAAGGAACAAGGATTTATTTTTGTCTGTTTTGTGCATTACTCAAGGGTTTAGACAGGAGCTAAGTACATACACACTTTCTGAAGAGAAATGTACTAATCACAGAAATGATTCATTTACATTGCGATTGTTTCAAAGTGATGATGTTCTAAAACTAAAATAACTGTCATACCACCTCACAACCCTGCAGAAAGTATTTTGTATTAATTTAGACAAGAATGAAAAGGTGAGTAAAGGAAATGGTCAGTCGAGATACACAATAAATGGGGTCCTTGAGAGACAAGTCATTTTCCAGAGAGGAATGTATAAAAATCAGAAAGAAACTGTTATTTTACAGCAGTTACTTTCCAATCTCACAACCCCACATAAAGGATTTGCACAAATATAGCTGAAGCAGACACTTCTTTATCCTCTCCCGGTCTTTCTTAAGGGCCCCTTCACACGACACGATTGAAGCCGACTAGCACAGGAAGGAGGAATTGCGTGACATTCATAAAAAATCTGAGCCACCTCAGACACCTCATACATCTGTTGCCACAACATTCGCGCACACAAGTGGCCGAAAGACAGTGAATGCCCAGTGTGTGCTCATTTGATCCCCCTCTCGGCAGGTGTCGGTCAAATTCCAGGTGTCGCACATGAACATCTAACACTGCTCGCTGCACACTTAGAAAAGTGTGACCATTCGCGCTGTTAGTATGAAAATAGTAAGCAGACAATCACTTTCAAGTGCCCCCCACGACTGTGGCATTGCAAAGCAACACACGTCCCCTCAACACAATGTGCTGTGCATGTGTTTCGCCCCCCCCCCCCCAACACATGGCGTGCCATTTGGGGGGGGGGGGGGGGGTGAGCACACTTGCATGGAATGCTGATAGATGGGGACTGGCCAACCATATCAGAGCGCACACAGCACAGTGAGCCGCTTCGCAGCTGATCGCTGACCAGAGATGCTGCAAATGATGGTGCAGTGCACACTACGCATCACATTAAAAAAACAGAGACCCACAGCCAGGACAGGTATATTAACAAATACTACAGTAACTACATAACCAATTACATAACAAGTAACTTAAAAAAATAATCACATAACACACAGTGATGCGTTGGTGTGTGCGCTGAATGGACAAGGGGTGTGGCCACCTACAGACACGCGTGTCCTTTTTTTTGCCGTAATTAAAGACGACGAAAACCTCCTCTTTGTCTGCATCGTCTGATATGTCTTTTTTTTAAATACGTGTATTATACAGTGATGGTAGCGCAGTGGTAAAGTTTCTGTCTGTTTATCAGAGCTTTTGTAAATTGCAGGTTCAAATCCCACGAGTGGCATTTATTTTTTATTTAATGTGAGCTCTGTTCCACTTGACGCCAGATGATGCCAGGCCAGCAGATGTGGAAATAATAAGAGCACACTGCGTCATTCATTCCCCCCCCCCCCCCAAAAAAAAAGATTAGAATGAAAACACATAAATTACATAAGCTCTCAAAATTCAAATTTTCTGTAAAATTTTGAGAGATGGCACACAGATTTTAATATTCTTAAATTGTGTGAGAAAAGCATGAAACAGAATTCTTGGATATGGAAAAGTATGGGGGGGGCCTAAAATATTTGAGAGATTGTAAATGCTTACATAAGTTTTTATATGGAAAAGATGATCAGATTTTGATTGTTCACTTTGCTGCACAAATGGTAAACATTTTTATGGTTCTCAGTGTCCAGCTGATGTTATCTTTATCTTTAACTCTTAATCCTTTGTCTTTCAACATGAACACTAGGAGGAGAAAAGAAAGAGCTTTAATGCTTGTGAACAGCTTTTCATCACTTAGCTTGTTAATTATTCTCCGGTAAGTTCTTCCACCACCTTCCTTCTTTGCAGACAAAGACAAGCCTCTGGACTCTGATGAGGATTCATTGGGTGTTGGGGCTGGAGGTCCCGGTGGGGTGGGAGGAGCCCCGGCGCCTGGAGTGCTGCGGCCTAACTCTCAGTCGGCCTTCCTGGGCCCGCTGCTGTGGGAGCGGACTTTGCCGTGTGACGGGGGCCTGTTCCAGTTGCAGTACATGGACCTGGAGGAGTTCCTGACGGAGAATGGGATGGGAATGCACAACAACGGCCCCATTTCCACCAGCGCCCAGATCCCATCCCAGGTAACAGGAAAGCAGGAATCTTTGCACTTAAAAGCCTCTGGGGGCAGAGAACGGGTTTGTGGGTAATCACTTGTTGGAGGGATTGATGGATTATACTCGTGGTCACCACAGTAAATCCAGTATAGGTCCTCATGCAGATGTGGCACAAGTTTATGTCAGATGTACAATTAGAATTGGGCACATGTGGCCCTGAACCAAGGACCTTATGTTTGGGATGGATTTTAAATTTTTCAATTCAGCTGGTGTTAGACAGAATTTGTGCTTTTGTGTTTTTGTGTCCACCTGATAGTGTTGTCTTACCTTAAAACCAATGAATAAAATTTCATATTCCACCCTGAGGCCCCCAACCTGTAAAAGCTATGAAATATTTACATGGACTTTATGTAAAAAAAAAAAAAAAGAAACTCACAATTTCTGTTTTGGCCATGAGCTTAACTGCCAGATGGTGGTACTGTAGAGTAATATCACACAGTCCTCTCAGCTATGAGTTGTGATAATATTCTTGTCTGTCCCATTATCAAGAAAAACACGGCTGTTTCGTCATCTCTTAAAAAAACAAGGTATTCAGGTGGTTGCCTTGCTGCTGCCAGCTAATATTTTTTTAATTTGCTTGACACTGTCATCTGACATCAGTGACATCAGAGAACTAATAGATTTGTTAGTCCAAGGAGGGCAGAATTGTATGCAGGAAACTGTTTCTGTGTCTCATCTACTTCTTGCAATATGGTCAATGACGTGTTTTCAAGAAAGACCTCTGATGTCACCTTGACTTTAGACCTAGGGCCTTGACATGGCTTGTGTTGTAAGTGGATGACCCACTGAGTTTATCCACCAAATTTGATTAAAGTTAATCTTTACATTTTGATGGGATCACTGTGGACAGAAGATGATGACCTCTGATATCCATGACCTTTGTCCTATGACCTTAACATGGACTGTGTTTTGAGTAGATGGTCCCCTATTTTTATCCAACAAATTTAATTAAAATTGGTCTTTGGATTTTGAAGATATTGCTGTGGACAGTAGATGACCTATGAATTGACCTTGGCCTTTGTGCTATGACCTTGAAATAACCTGTGTTCTGAGAGGATGGCCCACAGAGTTTAACCACCAAGTCTGATTGATGTTGCTCTTTGCATTTTGGGGATATTGCCATGGCCAATAGATGGTGACCTCTGAGTTGAGCTTGACATTTTTCCTTTGACCTTGAAATGACCTGTGTTCTGAGATGATGGTCCACTGAGTTCATCCACCAAATTTGATTTAAATTGCTGTTGGTGTTTTGAAGATATTGCATCAGATAGAATGACGTGGCCATTACAGTTATCTTTTCCCACATCTTGGTGATGCTAACAAAACTAATAGAGTTAATACTGCTTTCATTTCTATTTTAAAATAAATGATTTAATGTTAAATGATCTTTGATGCATTTTTAAAGCACTTTGAATTTAATTTTGTATGAATTGTACCATACAATAAATTTGCCTTGTGGGTTAGGAGGCGCCTTCTTATGGCACCCCTGATAAAGTCTTTTTCAGAGCGGCTGGTCCCTGGATCTGGGTCCCAAAAGCATCTCAAGTCCAAGATGATTGTTGTCCCATTGTAAGTCTAGTGACGATAATCTTAATTTGAAACAGGATCCTGGTTTGTTTGTTTGAACGGTTTCTTCGTTTGATGAAAATGGCCACTTGTGCTTCTCACACATCAACATCTCACCTCTCATTTGTTGACACAAAATCGAAGAAAAATGCCAGAAGACAAAGAGGATCACAACTCTAAAAAATGACAAAAGCAATCTTTATTTATGTAAATCTTTGCTTTGCATGGACCAAAATGTAAACCTGAGAAAATCTGCAGGAACCCGAGGAAGCAAATGTTAGCGTTTAACATTTTACCCCTCAAAATTTCAGTGTTGCACTCTGCACGCCGCATTGGTCTATGAAGATTGCTACCACCCCAGAACTGTTGGTGGTGCTATACTATATTTTGTACCCATTGCTAACATTAGCTATCTCATTAGTTTGGCTACATTAGCTGCACTTAAATTCAGATGTTAAATTATTTCTTCAAAATAAGTGAGTTTGAAAGCAGTTTTGTATTTTTTTTACTTTGTTGAATCTGCCAGTCCAATTAGTGTGCCACCTTGTGGTGGGAGAAAGGAGTTGCAACATGGTAAACATATCCAGTAAAGTGTGGCAAGTAAAACCTAAGTAAAATAAAGAATTCAACAAATTCTAAACAAGGCATTTTTTATTACAGGCTGAGTTTGAAAGCAGTGGCACTCAAAAAAAGCAAACAACCTTTTTTTTTTCCCTCCCAGAGTTCCCAGTCCGCGGTGCCCAGCCAGAGCTCCCAGTGCCCTCCCTCCTCTCCTTCACCTTGCTCCTCATCTTCATCCTCCATGTCCTCCTCCTCATCTTCATCTTCGCTGCTGGGCCTGGAGACTGTCCAACCACAGCCGCCGCCAGCGCCGCAGCCGCAGCAGCAGCCGCAGCAGCAGCCGCAGCAGCAGCAAGGCATGATGGGAGGTCCAGAGTGTGTTCACGGTGAGTGAGTGTGAATTTAAAACCCGTGAGCTGAAAGTTAGAAGATTTTCAGGATGTTATAAGAGTAGATGAGCGTTCTGTGAGTTTGACATTTTGGCATAAATATAATGCGGACCTGATTTGCTCGTTAAGACAAACAAATCTATCTATCTATCTATCTATCTATCTATCTATCTATCTATCTATCTATCTATCTATCTATCTATCTATCTATCTATCTATCTATCTATCTATCTATCTATCTATCTATCTATCTATCTATCTATCTATCTATCTCTATTTTTTATATCTCTATGTCTCTATCTATCTCTATTCTTATATCTCTGTCTCTATCTATCTATCTATCTATCTATCTATCTATCTATCTATCTATCTATCTATCTATCTATCTATCTATCTATCTATCTATCTATCTCTGTTTTTTATATCTCTATGTCTCTATCTATCTCTATTCTTATATCTCTGTCTCTATCTATTTCTATCTATCTATCTATCTATCTATCTATCTATCTATCTATCTATCTATCTATCTATCTATCTATCTATCTATCTATCTATCTATCTATCTATCTATCTATCTATCTATCTATCTATATTTTTTATATCTCTATGTCTCTATCTATCTCTATTCTTATATCTCTGTCTCTATCTATCTCTATTCTTATATCTATATCTATCTATCTATCTATCTATCTATCTATCTATCTATCTATCTATCTATCTATCTATCTATCTATCTATCTATCTATCTATCTATCTATCTATCTATCTATCTATCTATCTATCTATCTATCTCTATTTTTTATATCTCTATGTCTCTATCTATCTATCTATCTATCTATCTATTTATCTATCTATCTCTATTTTTTATATCTCTATGTCTCTATCTATCTCTATTCTTATATCTATCTATCTATCTATCTATTTATCTATCTATCTCTATTTTTTATATCTCTATGTCTCTATCTATCTCTATTCTTATATCTATCTATCTATCTATCTATCTATCTATCTATCTATCTATCTATCTATCTATCTATCTATCTATCTATCTATCTATCTATCTATCTATCTATCTATCTATCTATCTATCTATCTCTATTTTTTATATCTCTATGTCTCTATCTATCTCTATTCTTATATCTATCTATCTATCTATCTATCTATCTATCTATCTATCTATCTATCTATCTATCTATCTATCTATCTCTATTTTTTATATCTCTGTGTCTCTATCTATCTCTATTCTTATATCTATCTATCTATCTATCTATCTATCTCTATCTATCTATCTATCTATCTATCTATCTATCTATCTATCTATCTATCTATCTATCTATCTATCTCTATTCTTATATCTCTGTCTCTATCTAATTCTTTCTATCTATCTATCTATCTATCTATCTATCTATCTATCTATCTATCTATCTATCTATCTATCTATCTATCTATCTATCTATCTATCTCTGAAATCTGGATTGTCTTGCGGCTGTGTCATGAAAATCCTTAAACCTTTGGTGGGGGGGGGGGGGTTTGCCCCCCAGCACCCCTGCTTCTGCCACCTATGCGCATGTTGCAGACGGGATCTAGTTTGGACCGCGATCAGTCCACCAAACTAAAACACTCATCACAATGCACATGTGCACTGGTTGCACCTGGCAGAATGATGTGCTGCATGTTGTAGCTACTTGTGTCAGAATAATTAAAAGCGGAACGCGTGTTGTGTTATTGACTGATCTTTGTTTCACTGCTGATGCGCTGACAGTCTTAAAACCTACATAAATCTTCACACCTGACATCCATTGTTTCCCTAATCACCGTATGGGTTCAATAGGACAAACTGTTGTTGCGCTGTAGTGCAATGTCAAGTTGTAGCGCACCGTGTGCACTTCAAGCATTTTTTGTCTTTAAGATTTTGGAATAAAAACTGTGGTGGGGTCTGTCCAGGGATTGTCCCTACAGAAAGCTCTTGCTCTTTGTCATACATCATCATGTTTGAGTCGCAGCCCACAATCAGGCGGTGCATATTTTTCATCCACGCAGCGCACCTCGATACGTGCAGGCGCTTATCACGCTTTCTTTCCCAATTTAGAGCAAACAGCTTTAAAGAAGGCATTATGCAAAATCTATTGAATTAAAAAACACTAGATTACTGGTCCCAAAAAAAAATACTTGCATACTGTAGAAATATAGCTTTTTTGAAAATCAAACATTAAAAACAGACGGGGCACGGTACACAGAAGTCATGGTTCAGTTTATACGAGGTCTGTTAGAAAAGTATCCGACCTTATTATTTTTTTCAAAAACCATATGGATTTGAATCTGGTGTGATTGCGTCAGCCAAGCTTGAACCCTCGTGTGCATGCGTGAGTTTTTTCATGCCTGTCGGTCGCTTCATTCGCCTCTGAGCAGGCTTTGAGTGAGGTGTGGTCCACCCCTCTCGTCTGTTTTTTATTGCGAATAAATGTCTGAATGATTTGGATCTTTGCTGCATCAATTTTTTTCCAGAAACTGTGAGAGACCTCCAGGTGGACACCGTTCGAAAAATTAACATGGCTTTCAGGGACGATTTTATGGGGATTAAACAGATTACGGGGTGTTACTGCCTCTTTAAGGACGGCCCACAACTGCTGAGAGTGCAGCACTCTCCCAGTGCCGATGGACAGGCTGACACCCCGCACAAACAACCAGATCATTTCCAACGTGAAAGCTTTGTTGATCCGGGACCTCGTCTGACTTTCACAAAAAGGCAGAAGATGTGGACATTAGCACTTTTTCTGGCACATTCCACCGTTACAGGAGTTTTTTTTTCATGGAAAAAGAAGCTGAGGGACACGCCACCGTGCCGCTCTTGACGTGGCACAAAACCACCTCGGTGTTGGTCTCTCAGGACGGCTTTCAGACGGATTCCGGTTGCTTTTCTGTCGTGTGAATATCCGAGAAATTGAGCTTGAGCTGGACAAGCCCCAACATGTCCTGTGAGGCTTCATCACGGCGTTTCTTTGCGCCGAGCAGCTGCACCACAACGCGCTGAACTCCTCCGCACGTCTGTCTTAATGTGCCGGAAAAAGTGCTGATGTCCACGTCTTTTCACAATTCCTGTGCTAGTCAGAGGACATACCGGATCAAGACAGTGTCCAGTTTAGAAATGAACGGCATATTTCACTGTTACAGGAGTATTTGTCATGGAAAGAGGAACAAAGGCGGAGGAATTCCGCGCATCGCGGCGGAGCTGCATGGCGAAAAGAAACGCCGTGATGAAGCCTCACAGGACATGTTCTGGCATGTCCAGCTCATGCACAATCACAATCGGATATTCACACGACTGGAAAGCAACCGGAATCCGTCTGAAATCCACCTTTAAGCCGTCCTGTGAGACCAACACCGAGGTGGTTTTGTCCCGCATAATGAACGGCTCCGTGGCGCATCCCTCGGCTTCTTTTTCCATGGAAAAAAAACCTCCTGTAACGGTGGAATGTGCCAGAAAAAGTGCTGATGTCCACATCTTCTGCCTTTTTGTGAAAGTCAGACGATGTCCCGGATCAACAAAGCTTTCACGTTGGAAATGATCTGGTTGTTTGTGTGGGGTGTCAGCCTGTCCATTGACGCTGGGAGCGTGCTGCGCTCTCAGCAGTTGTGGGCCGTCCTTAAAGGGGCAGTAACACCCCGTAATCTGTTTAATCCCCATAAAATCGTCCCTGAAAGCCATATTAATTTTTCGAACGGTGTCCACCTGGAGGACTCTTACAGTTTCTGGAAAAAAATTGATGCAGCAAAGATCCAAATCATTCAGACATTTATTTGCAATAAAAAATAGACGAGAGGGGTGAACCACACCTCAGTCAAAGCCTGCTCACAGGCAAATGAAGCAACCGACAGGCATGAAAAAACTCACACATGCACACGAGGGTTCAAGCTTGGCTGACGCAATCACATGTGATTCAAATCCATATGGTTTTTGAAAAAAATAATAAGGTCAGATACTTTTCTAACAGACCTCGTATTTCTGTTTAGCCATCATGCTTTAGTGCGAGTTTGGTTTTTACATACAGTGGGCCTCATGTATCAATGTTGCGCACTTGTGGCGTAAATTTACGGTGTAAACTTGAAATACACCAAAGTCGCCATGACATGTATCAAGCAGTGCGCACCTGCCCATTTCTGGCGTATGCCTGCCTGACGTGATCTTGATAAATGCGGCGGGTGGAAACGATCATAATTATAATGAACACACCCATAAATATTCAGACTCTGCTTCAGACACACCCTCATTTTACGACATGGAAGCCGGGAAGACGGCAAAGAAAAAGAACTCCACCAATCACGACGCGTGCCAATAGAGCGTCAAAAGCGGCCGTCGTATTAATTGTTTTGTAGCATAATCAGAAAAGTGTTACAGTGGTCCCTCATTAATCGCTGGAGTTACGTTCTAAAAAATAGCCCGTAATACACGAAACTGTGACGTAGTCAGCGTTATTTTTTACAATTATTATAGACGTTTCAAAGCTGTAAAACCCCTCACTACACAGTTTATACACTTTCTCAATCAGGCATGAACATTTTCTCACTTTTGTCTTGTGTGTAAACACTCTCAAAGTTCAAACCTTAGTAGGAAAATAAGACCAAACTGTTTTCAGGCCCAAACATTTGTTTGAGAAATAAAAATAGAACGTTTTCCTATAAATAATTATGATGGCATTTAGAACTAACAAATTAATTTTAACGATCAACGAACAAGGTCGGACACATAACAAATTATTAATAGTGACTCACCAGTATTTCACAGATCGGGCCTCTGCGTCCTGGCGCTGCGCCTTTTCCCACTCACTGAAGCAGGTGTTTGTTTCCGTGTGACAAACACAGTTATGAGTAGTTGTTGGTGCTCTTTTCTCTTCTGGACAACAAGATTCTTATAAACAGATACGCAGAACACAGAACACTGTAAAAAAAAGGCATGCAAAATTGGACTAAATACTCCGAGGCCACAACAGGTGAACGGCATTATAGCGAGGGACCACTGTATTCTCTTTTCACATGTCAATAATTCTTGACATGTGGATATTTGCTCGCTCAATTAATAAGACACGCCTAATCTGTCAGATTTCTTATTTTTTAAATGTATTTCTGTATTTATTTTATTGTGACAACCGAATGGAGACGACCAAAACCTGGTTGCAGCACGGGCGAATTAAGGGAATGACGAAACTACAGTTGTTATTATCAATTTCATAGTCTAAAATGATCACACCACATAAAGTTAAGCTCAGCGCTGCTCTGGCTCCAGGCTCGAAGTCTGGAGAAAAAGGCGAGCAGCGCTTTCTTTGCAGTCAGCGCTGTGACCACGGATCGTGCTCCATAACAATCCCGCAAAGGCGGGATTTGTATTGATTATTATGTAGTATAATCAAGAAAGTGTTATTTATGTAACATATGCATTGATTTGTATAATGGCACTGTTTATCATGTTTATCATGTTGAGCGCTGGTTCATTTTGGTGTATAATTTACGCCACCTCTCGACCTGGTGTATATTTTACGACCACATTGATAAATGCCAAGTAGCGCAGCCATTTTGGCGTACACCCCATATACGCTCAAATATCGCCGTACGCAACGTTGATACATGAGGCCCAGTATCTTTAATTTGTGAGCGGCAGAGAGCTGCTGTCAGACACTTTAACACTGTTAGACAAATTTCAATTTTGTTTTTTCATTAAATGTTTATGAATTGATTACATCTCTTGGCATTTGTGTTGGGTTGGATTAACTGTGCAGATTGTTAAGTTTGTTTGTTTATATGTGGAGTCAGACTGCCTTCAACACAAATGCCAGTGACGTGCAGTGAGGTTGATGGCTGGTGAGGCACTGACTTCATCACAATCAGATTTACAAACATATGAACCCCACAGAATAGCTTATTTGCCATTTGATTGGTAGCGGTTAACGGGTTATGTTTAAAATCTCATATCAGCATTCTTTACACATACAAACTGTAGCACACAAAAAGCACATTTAATTTTAAAAAAATGTTATTATGGTCTTCCCTTTCATTATAAATGAAGTTCATGTGCCGCTCCTTCTGAACAAAAGCATCGATGACTTGTTTGTAGAAGTCTTCCTTATCTTCCTTTACAGTTTTAAAAGTCTTTCTGTCTCAGTGGAGATCACTGCCAGGGAAGAAAGTCGTCCTTCATCAGTCCTGTTCCAACTGTATGTTTGGAGCCTTTTCTGGCTTTGAATGTAAGTGGTCGACCACTTGTGTTCGAGTGTCAGCTCACAAATTCATCAGCTGACAATATCCCATCTGAATCCAGACATCGTCACAAGTTGAAAAAAGAACACAGAAAAAGGCAGTTTCTTGCTGGACGTCCACACATCCTGCTTTGATTGAAAGTCCATTTTAGAAAATTGGATGGTGGGGTGGTGCTACGGGATTATTACAGTATTCATTTTTAATAACCTGTCACAGTCCATCTGCAGTGCCTTCATGGCCCACCAGGGTTCTGCAGCCCACACTTTAGGAATCACTGCTATACTTAATGACAGATGAGTTAGAGCGGGGAGCTAAAGTGCACAGTGGGTTACATTTCTGAGAAATCATATCTAACATTTTTTTTCTTTAATTTCGAACCACACACAGTAAGAGGTGTGAAAAAGAACCCAGTCTCACGGCATGTCGTGATTCAGCGACATGAAATATACATTAATCTATTGGTTCATGATATTGTCACAGAAAGTGCAAAATGTTCGTCATGGGAGCACAAATTTATTTGAATACATTCCGTGGCAGCTGCATGAAATTAAGAGTGAAGTGTGTGTGTGTGTGTGTGTGTGTGTGGGTAGGATTAGTAATAGTGAGTTAAAAAAATAAACGTCACGAAAATTCATTTCGTGACAGGAGCACCGAAAAAAAAAACTGTGAGACTGAGCTGGAAAAAGAGCTGCAGCACTCGAGAAGAAAAAGTACAAACATGAAGAAATAACACAAAAGAGAAGCATGAGTGTTAATGTTCTACAACCACTGACTCCTGCTGCAATAATCTGAGTGCTTCTGCTTGTGCATGCACGCCTGTGTATGTATTTGTGTGTGTGTGTGTGTGTGTGTGTGTGTGTGTGTGTGTGTGTGTGTGTGTGTGTGTGTGTGTGTCTGTATGTGTGTACCAGATGCACTGCATTCCGTGCAAACATATGAGTGTCCTCTTGGTCTGCGTGCATGTAGCTGTGTGTCATGTCTGCTTTCATATGAATTGTAAACACGTGACTGCACACAGAGCGCGATGCATCCAGCCAGAAATCCCTGCGGCTGTCGTGACGCTGAAGTGCTACTACTGAGCACCGCTGAAAAAAGCTGGAAAATAGACTGGAAGTAATCATGTAACCCAAATGCACACATTGGGTTTGATTCATTCTGTGAAATTATGTCTCAGTGGGAGGATGACACAAGCACACGGCTGCAGAAATGGCTTTTACAATGCGCACCTCATAAAATGTTTCTTTTGTTTTTTTGTGACTTAAGTCATAAAAATGTGTGAGGACAACAGCGATGACTAAAGCACCGAGTAGGTGTGATGACTCGGTTCCACACTGAGTACTTTCAAAAATGCCAGAATCTCACGTTTTATTGATGACTGATTTGATCCTAAAGAGTTCAGCTTTGCATCCACACCTGAATCCGGCCACAATGAAGAAAAAAACAAAGTGTTAAGACTTTAATCTTGATGCAGTTGGCTTTAAAGGCCTTTTTAAAAAACTTTTATTTTATTTATTTTTGATTGGATATATGTATTACCAGTATTTAAACATAACCTCAGCAACAAGCAACAAATCATATAAAATGTTATTTAATTTTTTTTTTATTTGTCATTTGTTTATTTGTTGTCCTGTTTTTAATTCAGTCTTCAAGCTATTGTGCAGACATTTAATATGGTTAATGTACCATGGAGTCATAGAGCACCGGGAACTGAAACAGACTCAAATGCAGCGAAGCAGGAATGATAAAGGACAATTTATTGTAACGGTACTAAGGATATAGTAGGTGTGGTGGAGACCAGATGATGAAGGCACTGGAGGACAGATTGCAGGTGCGGAAAGCCAGGCGGGCCAGAGGAGCTAGTGATAGCTGCAGACTGCAGAAGACGACACACAGAAATTAGAATAACCAAACAGGAGCAATAAATATGAGGCCAGTGTTAGAACTCTGAAGACGTAAAGCTCTGGCGGCGACCTCATGTTCAGCTGAGGCTTAAGGAGGATGCCACTGATTGTTGCAGATGAGCCGAAACCACAGCTGTAGATAATGATCAGCTCCACAGGCAGAGAAAGCACAGGAAGGAGCGGAGAACAACAAAAAGGAGCCTGACCGATTCTCCAGAAAACAACACCATGCACTGACTGGATCCTTTAAATTTGAAATTCCTAATTTTATATAAATGCATATTTGTGAACTGTCCGGCAGGTGTCAGTGTTCAGCATGTTGTCCTTTTGATACAAATGCTGGTAGAATGTTCTGAAATGTTCCTGAGCAATATTTTGAGTTTACAGTACAGAAGATCAGTTTGGTCATCCCCAGGCACACATTCTATCCATTCTTTAATTATGTTTTTTCTAATGTCATACAGTTTGTCCTGTGTTTGCTGTGGTCGGTGGTTTTAATTGTTAGCTGACACTGATGTGAAGGTGGATGCGAACATACAGTATTAATGTCGCTTTCACACCGGATGCCATGCAACGCTACAAATTCGCGTCCCTCGCCTGGCAATGGACACGCCACCATCGCCCGGTGTGTCTCTGCTTTCGCTGCGAAAATTCGCCCCAATGCATCATCAAATAGGAGGAGGTTCCATTCCGCTCGCCGTCAAGTCAGCATGGTGGACCTTGATCACATGGAGCAAGTTGCTGTGCTCTATTTGTTGTGGAAAGCTGACAACGTCGCCAGCGGTGCCGTCCCTGGGTTCTCAACATCGTCATGAGACGTTTCCAATTCGGGGAGTTTCATCATTTGCTGCAGGAGCTGTGTCTGGATGACGGCCACTTTCAGTGGTATTTCCGCCTCTCCAGGACCCAGTTTGAGGACCTCCTGTCCCGTTCGCGCATGCACATGTGAACAATTGAAAAAAAATGGCTGCTGCTGCAGTTCCTCGCTCTCCTCTCCAACTTTGTCTTAATTGTGTTATAAACCAGTTGTATTGTTTTATTTATACATCTGTTTTGTTTTATTATACATCTGTGTAGTTTATAAAATGATCTTCATGGACAATTCCTTCACGCGCACACATGAGAACAAAGAAAAAAAACTGGCTGCTGCTGCAGTTCCTTGCTCTCCCCTCAAACTCTGTCATAATTGTGTTAAATAAAGGACAAAAGGGACATAAGTCCTGCTCACAGGCTGATTGCCAGAGACAGGACATGTACACATCAAGTATAAACTTCAGACATCTCCACGTCACTACATATCCAGTCCCTAATTGGTCATCGTGGCACAACAAGACGAAAAAGTTCAGATTTTTCAACTTGGGGAGGAGGGCAACATGACGCGATGCAACGTGATATTGTGCCACAAATGCACCAATTGCTCAAAATTGTTTTATTCTTGTCGCATTGTGTGGCTTGGACTTTTGTGGTGCCACAACGTGTCCTTCCATAGGGATTACATGGCAACTTCTGGCCACCGTTGCTCGTGTGGCATCCAGTGTGAACGCAGCATAAGTGTCCAGCAGGTCTCAGACAAGCTTCTGTGAATTCCACCACAACTGTCATCACTTTTCATAGACCATGCAGCAGATGCCATCCATCCATCCATCCGTCTGTCCGTCCGTCCATCCATCCATTTTCTATACCCACTTACTTCAATTAAGGGTCATGGGGGCTGGAGCCTATCCCACCAGTCATAGGGCGTGACTGGACAGGACGCAGATGGCAGACATGTCTATGGGATATTCATTCATTCATTATCTATATGCACTTATTCCAATTTAGATTTATGACGGAGCGTGAGCCTATCACAGTAGTCACGGCGAGAGATGAGGTACACCCTGGACAGAACACCAGTGTATCGCGGTGCCAAAACACACACACACACACATACACATACACATACACACAAACCCATTCACACTCTCATTCACACCTACGGTCAGTTTAGTGTCACCATTTCACCTTTATCTGCATGCAGTCTTGACAAAGTTACTGTTTTAGTTAATTTATACAGTTACTTTATTAGCCGTCAGCAGCTGCTCTAACTTGGTTACTCTTCAGATTGAGTAATCAGCAAAGTAACTAATCAGCAAAGTAACTAATAGTTACATTTCTGATAAGTCAATCTTAAAAATAACCAAGTTAGATTACTAGTTACTTTATTAGTTACATTCAGCAGCTGCTGACAGGTTGTCTGCATCTGCTAATAAAATAACTGTATAAAGTAAGTATGTCTAAAAAGGTAATTATTTGTCATGTTTATGTTGTCATGGCTTGGTAAAACAGTTGCATGTTTTTTCCTTCTTGTGTGCAGCTGTTAAAGTATATTCATGATGGATTTAACTTCTTGTTGTAATCCTTCAGATGAGCTGCACTCTGATGCGATCCGCTGATGTCACCACTCGCTCTGTTCGTTTCTTCTTTACTCCACTTGATGAGCTGCATGTGGTTTTGGAGATTAGATCGCGCCATGTAGCACAACATTTTTGCATGAAAGATTTTTTGAACATTTCAAAATTCTCTGTGCGCAATAGCACACACTGGCGCCCCTCTCGCATCTTGTCTGCACCAGTTAAAGATGAGTTTACTCTCCAGCAGGACACAGGTCGTGCTAGTGCGTGAATCAAAGTCAACCTTGTGTCAGGGGGCCTTAACTGTGGCAACACTGCCTGCATGTCTTTGAAAGAGAACCTGGGACCTTCTCGCTCTGAGGCAATAGTGTTTATGACTAGACACCATGCTGCCCTCTATCTCATCACTTCATCCTTATTATTATTTTAATTTGGTAGTTACAGCATGAAAACATTTATTATTTTCAGTTATTGTCTACAGGCAGGGGTACTGAAAAGAGGAGAATAAGGAGAAGGATTCTAGGCGCCCATGATTGACAGGGGCCCAGAGAGGCCTCAGATACAATTATAATACTGACAAAATAATATGGGGGTCGAGGGGGTGGCCCAGTAAGATTTCTTTTCTTGGGGCCCAAAATCCCTGGTGGCGCGCCTGTCTACAGGTGCTGACTGAGAAGTACTTAACTCACTCACCCACTCATCTGTTGTTTTGCTGTCCCAGCCTGCAGCTGTTACCAGTCCATGGGGGATTTTTTTTTTATTATTGAATACTATATATAAATATAATCTATTTTAATGTTAATATCATATTTTAATATTGAAATCTGATGAAATTCCTCACTCAGATTTTTATTTGCCATTTGTATGTTATCTGGAAAAATTCATAAACCAAACTAATAAATAAATAAATAAATCGTCCATCGGCCTGAAGGTGATCCCATGTCCACCTCCTCACCGTGTCAGTGATTTTGAAATTCAGAATGAGAATTCACCAAAGCAAGAATTTTTTGCTGCCTGAGAAAGAAGAGAATCATTCAACAAGCTGCACTCTGCAGAATGGAACCAGCAGCACAATCACGCTGCACTGTGGGTATTGTTTGTTTGTTTTGCAGTTAAGATAACGACCTGGATGTGTTCATGTGGAGAGGAGCAGTAAGGAGGCAAACGCTGAGTGTTTTTCTGGTGGCAGAGGTGTGCACTCACCGAGTGCTCTCGTAGTTTCATCATCATATTTGACACATTGTCAGAATGACTTCACCGTGATCGCGGCTCTTCCGGGTCGGTTGACTTAGTGAGGAACACTGCTTCCAAAAGCTCACATTCCCTTGCGCCTCGTGCACGCTGAAGGCTGAATGAACCCGCTGAACTGCGAAGCATTTGGATGCAGACGCTGGCTGTTTGTTCACAGCTAATAAACAGAGTGTCCTTAAAGGTGCAGGAGCACAGTTCTAATCCCACGCAGGCCTGCGGGGTCGCGCTTTTACAGGTTTACGGGCCACCATTCAGATTTCACTGAATGTTTTGGGAAACTCTTTGCACCTTCTTGATGAATGTCATATTTAAAATGCACGTGTGCATTTTAAATATGAAAGTGGCTCAGCTGGTTGGCTTTTAAATTGACTTCAAAGAAGCCGGGTTCCAGACGGGTCCAGACGTTTTCTGAAAACGACTTCAGCAGGGTCAGTGAGGACGCCGAACTCAGCAAAATGAGATTCTAATCCATTTACATTTGTTCCACAAATCTGATTGGTTAATCGTGGGAGATTTCAGACCATAAAATATCGCGTAGATGGTGCCAAAATATTCGACCGTTTCACATTTGATGTATAACTCTGCGCACCGACTGAGTTGCTGCACAGGTGTCAATAATGGCGCTGTCAGCTGAGAGCGAGAGAAACTGGCGGAGCGACGACAATGCATGGAATTACGATACCATACGAAGGTACTGATGTGGATTATGATATGAAATTACTCAGTGCAGTTGAAGAGATGGAGAAAACTGTGGATCTGCTCACAGAATCTCCAGTTTGGCATGAAGATGCTGTTGCTACGGTAAACTTTGCCGACTGAATTACTTGCAGAAAAATAAACCGAATGGGAATAACCCTGTTGTGTCTGATGATTTACGGACATTAACGCTGGATTATGGTCGCAAATTGAGACACAAAAGCGTTATTCCCTAATTTTGGACCTTGACGGACTGCGGCTGTATTATAAACATTTTTCGGTACTGGATTTCTTCACTGGACCAGCCCTTAAAAAATGCTCTGGGGTGACTTATTGTCCACGGGGACAAATGGGATGTGAACTCATTAAGTTTGAGAAGAGCTGGTTTTGGCTGTTGTTTGATCTGACTGAGGTTTTAGGTTGTGACATTTATGGGGCATTTAAAAAAAAAAATAAAAGGGTTTTCTGACTATAGTTGTTTTTACTAACGAATGAAAGTATGTAATCATTGAAGTGGTCATGTGTTGATCAGGTTGGATCAGTTTACATAAATATCTTTTAAGTTTGAGAGAGAGAGAGAGAGAGAGAGAGAGAGAGATGGGGTGAACAGGAGTGAGAGAGAGAGGGGGAAAGATAGAGAGAGAGGATTGAGGCAGACGGAGGAGAGAAAGAACAGGAGTGGGAGAGAGAGAGAAAAAAAGAGATATGGGGTGAACAGGAGTGGGACTAGAGAGAGAGGGCTTAGGAGGGAGGGAGAACAGGAGTGTGGTGAGAAAGGGGGAGAGATAGAGAGAGAGCGAGGCAGAAGGGGGAGAGAAAGAACAGGAGAGAGGGGAAGAGAGAAGATGAGTGGGGGAGCGAGAGAGAGAGGGAGCACAAGTGGGATGAGAGAGGGGAGAGAGTAAGAGAGAGGGAGAACAGGAGTGGGGGGAGAGAGAGGGGGATAGATAAAGAGAGAGGATTGAGGTAGACGGAGGAGAGAAAGAACAGAAGTGGGGGGGGAGAGAGAGAGAGAGATGATTGAGGTAGACGGAGGAGAGAAAGAACAGGAGTGGGGGAGAGAGAGAGAGAGAGGATTAAGGTAGATGGAGGAGAGAAAGAACAGGAGTGGGGGAGAGAGAGAGAGAGAGAAAGAGGGATGGGGTGAACAGGAGTGAGATGAGAGAGAGAGAGGGCTAGGGAGGGAGGGAGAACAGGAGTGTGGTGAGAAAAGGGGAGAGATAGAGAGAGAGAGGTGAGGCAGAAGGGAGAGAGAAAGAACAGGAGTGGGGAGAGAGGGGAAGAGAGAAGACAAGTGGGGGAGCGAGAGAGAGAGAGAGAGAGAGAGGGAGGGATCACGAGTGGGGTGAGAGAGGGGAGAGAGCAAGAGAGAGGGAGAACAGGAGTGGGGGGAGAGAGGGGGATAGATAAAGAGAGAGGATTGAGGCAGACGGGGGAGAGAAAGAACAGGAGTGGGGGAGAGAGAGGGGAAGAGAGAGGACGAGTGGGGAAGCGAGAGAGAGAGAGAGAGAGAGAGAGCACAAGTGGGGTGAGAGAGGGGAGAGAGCAAGAGAGAGGGAGAACAGGAGTGGGAGAGAGGGTGAGAACGAGTGAGAGATAAAAAGTGGGGTGAGAGATAAAAAGAGGGAGAGACGAGGAGTGGGGAGGCAGGGAGAGAATGAGAATTTTCACAACATGCAAAGGATCTTGGTCTCTCTCGCTCTCTCTCTTTCTCTCTCTCTCTCTCTCTTGCTCTCTCTCGGGCCATGTGCAGCACCTCGTCACGTGCCGTTGCAGAAAGCATTGGAGCAATGCAAGACTGAGAGAGAAAGAGATTGGTGAGGAGGGAGGGAGGTGAGTGGAGGCAGAACGAGGGAGGAGCGGGAGAGGAACAGTCGAGATTCACATCAGATCGCAGACCCTCACCCCCGCTGATCATTTCCTGTTTTCTTCTGAAGCTCCTTTAACACGACGTTTGTGCAAATGTGATTTACAGTCCTCCAGATTCAGAGCCACTGGTCTTGACCCAGTCCGGATCTTGCATGTCTCGTTCTCCTCTGGGGGCTAACGTTTGCACGAGCAACCAAGTCCAGATCCAGAAAACTCGAGCTTGTTCTTGAAAAATAAGACAACCTGTAAACAGTTTGTGTTCTGGAAAGATTCCATCACCCCTAGTCAGCGCCAGATTATCTGTTGACAGTTTGTGGAGGTGGTCTTTGACTCAGGTACAAGTTTATTACATATTGCGTAATTTCGTTGTTGATGCACTCGTGTAATGACAATGACAATAAATCTCATCTCATTAAAGTTTAGGTCCAAATCTGCCTCTAAAATTTTGGTTTTATGTCTTTTGCAAGATGGATTTTCTTTTTTTTTATCTCATCCCTAGAATTCTTGACCAGTGATTGAATTAAATGAGTGAATTTCCAGATGTGGAGCGCATTTCAGAATAAAAGTCATAATTTTTAAGGTTTTCAAATTGCATGTTTCTTTTTTATATTTCTCCCCTCTCAGCTTCTTCTTCTTCCTTTTTTTTTTTTTTTTTTGGGTAAATCGAGGTCAACAAATGAGTGAGAGAAAGATAGACAGAGTATTGTTGGAACGCCCAGCGTGTCTGTTGACATTAGGAACTCGACTCCCGGGGCGTGTCACCTGCGCTCTATTGTTACTGTCCCTTTTCTTTGCAGACACGTGAGCATGCACGTCCATGACCGTGTATTTATTTGCGTCCGAGCATTTGTGGGTGTGCACGTGTGTGACCAGTGTGAGCGTTTGCAATCATTAAATGAAAGCGAGGTTAAACGTTCAGCAGCAGCTGGACGTGATGTTCTAGTGGCGTCCTGAGGACATAGACTGCAGCTCTGAAAATCAAGAAAAATACAAACTTTATTTGCATTGTTTGAACAGATAACATGCTCTGATTCTGGTAGTGATTCAGTTCAGATCAGAATGAATTTAATGAAAATTCATATTTTTGAAAATAACATTTAGTGGGAAGACTGCTTATATGGGAGCTGAAGAGGGCCAAAAATGAATCTGTTTGCACAGTCGTATTTTTGTAAACACTGATTCAATTATTAATACGTTTTAATTGAGGGTGGAGAGAGAATCCAGAACAGTGGATTGTCCATTAACCAGAAAGGTTGTTGGAGACAAACAAACAGGAGCAATATACAAACAAACAGGAACAGGATACAAACAAACAGGAGCAAGAGACAAACAAATAAGTGCAAGAGACAAACAAAGAGGAGCAGGATACAAGTAAACAGGAGCATGAGACAAACAAACAGCAGCAAGATACAAACAAACAGGAGCAGGAGACAAACAAATAGGAGCAAGAGACAAACAAACAGGAGCAAGAGACAAACAAATAAGTGCAAGAGACAAAGAGTAGCAGGATACAAGTAAACAGAAGCATGAGACAAACAAACAGCAGCAAGATACAAACAAACAGGAGCAAGAGACAAACAAATAAGTGCAAGAGACAAAGAGTAGCAGGATACAAGTAAACAGAAGCATGAGACAAACAAACAGCAGCAAGATACAAACAAACAGGAGCAAGAGACAAACAAACAAGAGCAAGAGACAAACAAAGAGGAGCAGGATGCAAGTAAACAGGAGCATGAGACAAACAAACAACAGCAAGAGATAAACAGACAGAAGCAGGATACAAGTAATCAGAAGCATGAGACAAACAAACAGGAGCAAGAGACAAACAAACAGGAGCAAGAGACAAACAAAGAGGTGCAGGATATAAGTAAACAGGAGCATGAGACAAACAAACAGGAGCAAGAGACAAACAAAGTGGCACAGGATATAAGTAAACAGGAGCATGAGACAAACAAAGAGTAGCAAGATACAAACAAACAGGAGAAGGAGACAAACAAGAGCAAGAGACAAACAAACAGGAGCAAGAGACAAACAAAGAGGAGCAGGATACAAGTAAACAGGAGCATGAGACAAACAAAGAACAGCAAGATACAAACAAACAGGAGCAAGAGACAAGCAAACAGGAGCAAGAGACAAACAAACAGGTGCAATAGACAAACAAACAGGAGCAAGAGACAAACAAACACGAGCAAGAGACAAACAAAGAGGAGCAGGATACAAGTAAACAGGAGCATGAGACAAACAAACAGCAGCCAGATACAAACAAACAGGAGCAGGATACAAGTAAACAGGAGCATGAGACAAACAAACAGCAGCAAGATACAAACAAACACGAGCAAGAGACAAACAAACAGGAGCAAGAGACAAACAAACAGGAGCAGGATACAAGTAAACAGGAGCATGAGACAAACAAACATGAGCAAGATACAAACAAACATGAGCAAGAGACAAACAAACAGGAGCAAGAGACAAACAAACAGGAGCAGGAGACAAACAAACAGGAGCAAGAGACAAACAAACAGGAGCAGGAGACAAGTAATCAGGAGCATGAGACAAACAAACAGCAGCAAGATACAAACAAACAAGAGCAAGAGACAAGCAAACAGGAGCAAGAGACAAGCAAACAGGTGCAAGAGACAAACAAACAGGAGCAAGAGACAAACAAACAGGAGAAGGATACAAGTAAACAGGAGCATGAGACAAACAAACAGCAGCAAGATACAAACAAACAGGAGCAGGAGACAAACAAGTGGGAGCAAGAGACAAACAAACAGGAGCAAGAGACAAACAAACAGGAGCAGGAGACAAACAAACAGCAGCAAGATGCAAACAAACAGGAGCATGATACAAGTAAACAGGAGCATGAGACAAACAAACAGGAGCAAGAGACAAACATGCGGGCGCAAGAGACAAAAAACAGCAGCAAGAGACAAACACACAGGAGCAGGATACAAGTAAACAGGAACAAGAGACAAACAATCAGGAGCAAGAGGTGTGGTTTGAGTGTCGCTGTTACAGGGAGGAGATTTGTCCTTTGTATGTATCACAGATGTTTATATTTCACATCGTGTTTTTTTCATATTGTGAGTCACACCCACAGCTAATAAAACCCAAGTGGCAAAACACTGCTACTACTACTAAAGTACCTGCACTTCCTCTGCTGCTACTGCAGCTCTTACTGGTCATACTACTACCATTATTACTAATGTTGCTGACAGTATTATTACGACTACTCGTCCTACCACCTAGTACTGCCATACCTCTGCTGGTTGTAACACGCTACTAATAAACTAACACGACTAGTACCACAACAGCAACTAATAGTACAGTTGCTAATACAGTGTCTGTTGCTGCCATTGTACTTCTGCTGTCACCATTAGTACTATTACTTTCTGCATGTTGAATTGGCACAAGTTTTACGCCGGATGCCCTTCCTGATGCAGCTCCACATTACATGGAGAAATGTGGCAGGCGTGGGATTTGAACCAGGAACCTTCCACACAGAAACCAAGCACACTAACTACTTGGCCCTGCTGTTCTACTACTGCTGTTTGTAATACTGTTTCTGCTAATGCTACTGCTACTGCTTATTATACTGCTAATCTAGTACCTCTACTGAACATTAGTATCTGTACTAGTACAAGTGGTCCCACTACTATGACTACTGCTACTACTAAAACAAATAACATGCTGTTGCACCTGATACTTAATACTGCTGTTGGCCATACTAATAATGGAACCATCCTCTTAGTGGTAAAAGTACCACTGGAACTAGCATTGCTTTGAGTATGCAGTACTCTGAACCTGTGTACTAGTACTGCTTTTTGTCATGTTTTTGGAGTTGGTACTTGCAGTTTTAATAGTACTGAAGCATTTAGCTGAACTCAAACCTCTTTGAAGGTGAATATAGCTGAAGGAAGTATGAACAAAAACCCAATTAAAGAAATTACCGTTACCGCTGTCCTTCGTAATGAGTATAATTACCGGCGCTTCGCTAATTGCGAGATAAGAATCGAGTGAAGTGATTTGAAGGAGAAAAGCTGCATCGTGATGTTCGAGGTCTTCTGAGGTTTATGGACACACTGGATGCGGTTTCAGGTTCTACCTGCTTTTCCCACAAACTCCAGCTTTTTGTTTCTCTCCGTTTCCCTAAATACCATCTTCATGACCCCCGGAGGAAAGAAGATTTTGCTCTCAGCTTTTAAATTCAAATGTAGGTGGATCAAGTGAGAGTTACTTCAAGCGATTATTGAAGGAAGAAAAAAATCTGTGCACCTGATTCTTGGCGCTCAGGCTGCACTGTCTATTTCTGCTGCTGTGGGTGTCAAGCTGGTCTCTCTGCCCACGACTGTGGTTTTCTTCCTGGATGGTTTTGGCTCATCAGTTTCTCACTGCAGCATTTTTTTTTTTTTTCTGAGAGACTCAAACTGAAAACCACATGATTCAGGAGGCCCAACTGCCTGTGGCCCAAAACATGGCTCTGAAACATAAACTAGAAGGGCAGCAGAGCGCAGAGCTCCACCAACAGTTCTGCAAAGATTGTTACTGTTACTGTTACTGTCTGCAATCATACAGTCAATTAACATCGAAACGTCCCCACAAAAATGGATTTATTTCCACTGGATCCAAATTTTACCCCTCCCCTACACACACACACACACACAGATTTTTTTTCCTGTATTTTTTCTCTTTTTGCTCTGTATGCACCACTCTGCATTTAATCATTAGTGATTGATCTCTGCTCCCCTCCACAGCATGTCTTTTTCCCTGGTTCTCTCCCTCAGCCCCAACCAGTCCCAGCAGAAGACTGCCCCTCCCTGAGCCTGGTTCTGCTGGAGGTTTCTTCCTGTTAAAAGGGAGTTTTTCCTTCCCACTGTCGCCAAGTGCTTGCTCACAGGGGGTCGTTTTGACCATTGGGGTTTTTACGTAATTATTGTATGGCCTTGCCTTACAATATAAAGCGCCTTGGGGCAACTGTTTGTTGTGATTTGGTGCTATATAAATAAAATTGATTGATTGATTGACTGTATTTTAAAAATACATAAAATAGAAATAAAATTACAAAAATAATCTTTTTATGTGATTGTTATTTTTCTTCTCTATTTTTTATGACATCTGAGCCACAAGAATATTGCTGAGTTTAAGTTTTTCTCTTGTACTTTTTCAGTGTAATTGCACAAAATTCTGCACATTCATAGATATGATCACTACCAAATTGCCAGATTAAAAATAAATAAAATAAATGAAACATCCATGTAATATTCTAAGAAATTAAGAAAAATGTTACTCCTCCCCATTCCCCACCCATTCACAATACGAAAGGAACAGGAAAAAAGGAGTCCTGGATCTGATCCTTGATCCAGATCAGCTCCAAAATTTAATGAGCTGGTGCTTGGCAACAAGAGTTAAGAAAATTAGTCTGGTGGCTTTGCATAACCATGCAGACAGACAAATAGTAATGAAAATATAACTTACTTTACTGTAATCCATACCCATAAAAATAACTTTAGTTTGCAGTTTTTCAGCATTTTTTGAACATTTCCAAAAGATTACCCACAAAGCAGAACGTGGAACTCTGCTCTATAGTGGCTGAAATATGTTATGACAGTATTTGTTGAATATAAGTCATTTTCTATGCAAAGATTCTGAAAGCTAATATAAAATCATGAATTACTGCACATTTGATGGTTCTTCTTTTATTGAGCTGTTATTGTGCGATGTCTGTGTCTAAATGAGACTAATCGCTGCAGGCTGTGGTATAAGTATTCTGATATTTTTTCATTTTGAGGTCCATCATTTTGGATATTTTAATAATTCTTTAGTATGTGGTTGGTAGTTGTATTCATTCTTCCAGAAGTGACTGAAAATCATTGTCAGGTATCAACACTGCAAGTTGCAATTCCACACAGCGGTTATGAAGGAAAGCTGACTTCTGACTTTATGATGCGGCTGCACACATCTGTGCAAGACGAGGAATTGTTGGGTTAGGTAGGCGGGGCTTATGGATAGAGGGTCCCTGATCAGACAGGAAAAATCACTAAGGTGCCCTTGAGCAAGATGCTTAATCCTCAAGTTGTCTCCTGGTGTGCAGTTAAGGATCTGTGTGTATGTGTGTGTGTGAGATGTCATCATAAAGCTCTTTGAATGTCTATGTCAGATGGAACACTGCTTTAGAACCACAGTCCATGTCCAAAGTCACATCTGGCTTTAGAACCAAGTGGTTTTGGTTTGGAAACTCCAAATATGCTTCTTTGTTTTATGCTCTGGCAACAAGCTGCAGCATTATTTTTGCTGTGTATTTGCAACACTCTACAATTGCTTGTTTGTTTTTGTTTGTTTATTGTGGTCGACGGCTTCAGGGACAAAGTTCAAACTCCCACTATGACTGCTAGAAAACACATGTACAGCTGAAGTTGATTTGCTTGTAAAACACAGGCTGCGTTCCTGATTCATGCCTAGGCTCTGGATAAATGTGTACCTGGCAGCGCAGCTAAAGCCTATTAACATTTTGTAATTGTTACAGAATGGAAAATATAAACACAACAGATTGTTGTTTGATGCATTGTTACATTTTTAGTGATTCCTTAGCTTAAGAAATTGTACATGATAGAACCAACAACCTTCACCTTTTGTAATAGCATGGAAATGGATTGCCTCTGTGTAAAAATACACATTATTCAGGTGAAATTTGTCATCATGCACAGATGGAAAACATTGAGGAGGAACAAGAAAGCACAATCTGATCTGAAGTACTGAAAGCAGAAAGCAGAATCTGAGAGTTCATAGCTGCTTCCTCCAAATGGCTCCGACTCACAGACAGGAAATGAAGCCAAGCGAGGCTTCTGGGTAAACTGTCACGGTTGGCGGCTAGTGACCCAGCAGCAGCGGGAGTCGTGTTCTTGGATCAGTTTCAACCTTTTGCCAAAAATGGTTGTTATTGGGAAAGGATTTTGTGCATGCTTATTTAGGATCAGCTCCGTCCAAATGCCAGAGTCAGATGAAGCCTGCAGAAGCTCATCCAACAGATGGAGCTGAGCATGTGCAGAGGAATAAAGCCAAGGATGTGCAGGACATTATGTTTCCCACAGGAGGAACATGTGCAGAGAGTGCAAGTGACATGGAGGGATAAATGGACAGATGGTTGGATGAATGGATGGATGGACAGACAAATGGGTACATGGATGAATGCATGCATGGATGGATAGACAGATTAATTCATTGATGGACAGGCAGATGGGTGGATGCATGAATGGATGGACGGATGGATAGATACATGAATTAATGAATGTATAGAGGGGTGGCAGATGGACAAATGGATGTATATCCATACATGCATGACCATAGGTGAAAATAGTATTGAAGATTGACCAGTAGATCAAGAGCTTTGCCTTTTGGCTCAGCTCCCTTTTCATCACAACAGTACAGTAGAGAGAATGGAACACCGCCCCTGTTGTTCCGATTCTCTGGCCAATCTCACGCTCCATTGTCCCTTCACTCATGAACAAGACCTTGAGGTACTTGAACTCCTTCACTTGGGGCAAGACCGCATTCCCTACCCGGAGTAGGCAATCCATGGGTTTCCTGCTGAGAACCATGGCCTCAGATTTAGAGGTGCTGATCCTCATCCCAGCCGCCGCAAATCGATCCAGCGAGTGTTGGAGGTCACCGGCCGATGAAGCCAACAGGACCACATCATCTGCAAAAAGCAGTGATGAGACCCTGAGTCCATTAAAGTGAAGACCCTCCACACCAAGACTATGCCTCGATATCCTGTCCATGAATATCACAAACAGGATTGGTGACAAGGTGCAGCTCTGGCGGAGGCCAGCCCCCACCAGAAACGAGTCCGATTTACTGCAGAGAACCAGAACATAGCTCTTGCTGTGTGAGTACAGAGATTGGATGGCCCTGAGAAGGGACCCCTCACTCCATACTCCCACAACACCTCCACAGTATCTCCCAGGTACCCAATCATAGGCCTTCTCCAAGTCCACAAAACACATGTAGACTGGACAGGCATACTCCCAGGCACCCTCCGGGATCCTTGTGAGAGTGAGGAGCTGGTTGGTTGTTCCAAACTTTTCTTGCTGACAAGACCAGGGGCCAGTTCCATAAAATAGGATTACCAAATAAGCCAGGCTTATTTCGTTAGTCTGTTTTATGTTCCAATAGAGGTTGTCCTCAGCCAGGGCTGTGCCTTGTCACCAATCATGTTTGTGATATTCATAAGCAGGATATCGAGGCGTAGTCAGGGGGAGGAGGGTCTTCAGTTTGTTGGGCTCAGGGTCTCATCGCTGCTTTTCCACTGGAAAAATTAGACAGACTAACAAAATAAACCTGTCTTATTTGGTAGTCCTGTTTTAAGGCCTGGTCACACAGCATACGACAATTGCTGAACAAGAGGAAAAAAAAAAAGTCACAAATCGTCGAGAAAAGGTGGACGAATGGGTTTTTGACTTTTCTCATCACCAAATAGCCTGCGAATCAAGAGCGCAAAAGGAACAAAAGAGGAAGAAAATGAAACCGAAGCTAACGATCTCCACGTTTTAAGCGAAATGTGCCTGGAGCCACCGCTGGAGCAGTGTATGTCTGCGTCCTGCTCTGCGTTCCAGGACTTGGCGCTGGGACAGGGCTCTGTTGCGCCTGAGTCCTGGAGAAGCTGTAAACAGAAGCGCATGAGCCGACCCACTGTGGAGATCTGTGCGCATGTTCTTTTTTTCTTTTTTCTGATGCAAGCGCACATGATTCAAATCCATCTAGTTTTTAAAAAAAATAAAAAGGTCAGATAGTTTTCTAACAGACCTCGTATAATCATCTGACTCATCTACCTGTTGCCACATGTACAGAAGGGCTGGATTGTCATTCCTACACTCATATTGTTATATTTAATAAAAAAAATAATAAGCACACGCATGAGACAATCGCTGCTGCCACTGTGTTCATGTACCGTCTGAAATTACATAACTTTTTTGTTGTTTCAATTTCAGCAGTTGCTTGTGGCAGGAGCGTGGTTTTCATTTTATTTTTGATAAAATAATTCATTGTATCCACACAAAAGATTAATTCTTGGCCTATATAAGGTGCCTGAGCCCAGTGAAGCTGACCCCCCACCCAGATAAAAAATCCAAGCGAACAGGCTGAGTAATTTCCGACGGTACATGAACGCAGCAGCAGCCCTCACAAGCAGCTTCTGTACTGTGTGAAAACATTCAGCTAGTCAGCCAAAGTCGAACTAAACGCTAACGTTACAAAAACTAAGCAAATGATAAAAAATAAATAAATAAAATAAAAAAATGTCAAGAATGACAGCAAAACGAAATACGGATGATTTGAGGTTTTTGGTGACATTCATTCAAATTTTTCGACAGTTTAAAAATCCTGATGAAGCACCAGCTGCAGGAATGAAGCCGAGTGAACGTTAAACGATGCCAATGAAAGCCAACGAAAGACCAGATTTCTTATCTTGTTTGGGCTTTGTTGCCTGTCGTTAAGTGCCGCGTGGCCAGGCCTTTATGGAACGGACTTCTCTGATCAGATTTCAGCATGAATTTTCTTGTCACCTCATTTTGAAACCACAGCTATGAAATCTGCAGAATTACATCCAAAAAATATATAAATTTGTTACAAAATTTCTCAGTTAAGGTGACTGATCAACTTTAGTCAAGTTAAAATGTAAAGAAGAAGAAGAAGAAGAAGAAATCCCCAAAAGGCTATATCAGTAAAAAAAAAAACTTAATATGAAAATAGTGGGATTTTATTTATAGTTTTAACATTTTTTTAATTTCTGAAAACATGCGTACTCCACAGAAACCCCTCACCTACAACTACTAAAAAACAACAAAAACTGCTGTGCTCCCAAAAGTCACGCATGACGTCACTGTGGCTGACTGAATGAAGTGAAACAAATACAATCTGTGCAGAACAGAAGCCGAACAAAAATTAACTCAGAGTCCTGATGTGATTTCTCTGGCTGTAACACACACAGACTTTATCACCACGAAGGGTTAAATTAAAACCTAATCTTCTTTTTGTCGGAGTGAAAATGAACCCGCTGCCCTTTCACTGTTTCTATTACAACACTGCCACCGGGTGGCGAAGCTGCTTCACTGCAGCTTGCTTGTTTACCATCAGAACTCCAGAAAACCACATGGAATCAAACCAGCTTGTGATTGTGTAGGAAAGCTGGAGCTCTTTTCATCAGTGAGTCGTGATGTTCTGAAGGTAACCTTTAGAGCATTTTTTAATGCTTTCAGCATAATTTCAGACCAGGCAGCGGTCGTTCTTCCAAATATCAGCTCTTGTGTTGAGTCTGATTAATTCTCCCGCTTGGGACTGTCATCACTTTAACCTTCGACCTCAGAGCTGTGCTCAGCCATGTGACGGCTGCCAGTGGCAGATGGGGTGTAATCTGGAGATGAAACTAAGATGAGCTGTTGATGAGACTATTGCAAAATGAGTAATTAGGTCACAGTGCAGGAACAAATCACCTTGGATTTAATTAAATCGGAAACTTGCAAAAAAAAAAAAAAAAAAAAGATGGTGATTTGCAACATAAGACATGACATCAGATCTGGATCCAGAGGTTTGCAGCGATTGTTTATTTATATTTCTGGATGATACTATCAAACATACTTCTAATACAGCTTTAAAAAAGTGTTTTTACAGCCAGATCCTCTATCTGACATGAATCGCGTGCAGTCACGTTCATCAGTGGCAGCAGTTTGGGGTCAGTGTCTCGCTAAAGAACGCTTTGACCCACAGGTGTAGTCAGCGACCTTCAGGTTAATGGACAACCTGCTCTGGCGCCAGAACGATAATCACTGTCAAACTTCATCTGCATTCGTCTGCTGAACTCATGAGGCCGGTCTTTACGTGGAGAAAACGGCATCACGTTTGTGGTATTTTTTTTTTTTGCTAATCAGTGTGTTTACATCATGGTTTTGAAGTCATGTGATGACACGCGTGTGTTTGTGTTTTATTTATTTATTTTATTTAAATATTTATGATCATAGGAGCATGATCATCAAAGATCATGGCGTTCCCCCAGCAAGTTACAACCCAGATTAAGTGAAAGTGAAAATGTTAGCCGTTAGTGACACCTGGTGGCAGAGTCTATAGCACTCACGTGTGCCAGTCAAGAGGACGACCCCTTGACCACTGGTTCTGTCTTCCTCTTTCTCAGGCCGTCAGGCGGTGCCTCAGGACCCCTCACCCTCTTCTACCTGTCCTCCGGGGCCCCCCGGGCCCCCAGCGGTTGGCAACGGCAGCAGCGACATCTTGGTGAACTTTGACCCTGACCCAGCAGATCTGGCTCTCTCCAGCGTGCCAGGACAGGAGGCCTTTGACCCGCGGCGGCACCACTTCACCGAAGAGGAGCTCAAACCTCAGCCGATGATCAAGAAGGCTCGAAAGATGCTTGTGCCCGATGAGCAGAAGGTACTACATCTCCCACAATCCTATGCTTTCCCTATGAGGGATGTTAGACAAGTTTCAATAGAAATAATAACAATGATAATAAAGACGCGACTTGCCTGAAATGCTTTTTAAATTCTTACTCTGTGATCCAGAGTACACAAAATTATAGCTCTGCTTTCTGTAGCTTTTTCCAGAGTTTAAAGTTGGAATCCTCATTTATTTTCTATGATGTCTGAAGCTGAAATAATCAAATAATCATTTAACTTACATCAAGGGAGAAAATGAAACATTTTTGTGTGCTTCAAACATCTCAAATATTACATTTTGTGGTTTATTACTGAGAAATTGGCTTTGATTGAGTTAAATCTCGTTTACAAAAAAGAATGATTAACACTTATTTCAAACATGTTTTAAAATGGATTATGCAAAATATTTCTCATGACTACTTTTAAACAACAAAATCTCTAAACTGACTTTAATCTGGCTAAAGTTCACTTTAAAAACAGACATAAACTGTTCTACACTAGGAAATGTTCTTTTATTCCTCCTGAAATGGTTTAATCTCTTTGCAATCTGATTTTAAACTCATTTTAAATTTGAGGAAAACTGGGTATTTTTCGGTGTTGATTTTTTTTGTTTAGTTGTGATAAATAACTTTAAAATGCTTACTTACATTGTGAGAAATTTAAATAAAATGAACAGTTAACTAACAGATGAGCTGATGATGAAAATAACCATTAATTGGAGCCATAACGGTGCAGACTTTTATAAATGTTGTTTTACATTTTCAAATCTACAGGTGATTAAGGAAAATGAGTTTTTGCTCAGTCAGTTTATTTTTTTATCTGCACATTAAAATGAATTCTTTACTGTTCTACAGCTTGCAGGAATTTAATGAAAAAAAAATCTGCTGAAAAAGTGTAAGAAAAGCCAGAAATAACATTTGTAAAATATTTAAAACAGAAATAGAAAACAGCATATTTAAAATTATAATGCAGCTATAATCGGAATAATAAGTCACATCTGTCAAAAAATGCATTGTGAAGAGTCATGTGATGACACACGTGTGTTTGTGTTTTATTTATTTATTTAGTTTAAATATTTATGATCATAGGAGCATGATCATCAAAGATCATGGCGGTCATCTCAGGTTCCCCCAACAGGTTACAACCCAGCTTAACCCTCTGGGGTCCGGGGACATTTTTTGGACAGTTCACTCGCCTGGCATAAATGTTTATTATTGCTGTTAACAGCTCGCCCTGCATCCCACAATCAAGTTTTATGTCCCTTTTTTTCAGGACAACCTGTGCTTTCAGAATATATATGCTTTTGTTGTGTTTTTTAAGTGTAATAAAGGTTTACAATCAAAAATAGGCAAGGAAAAAAGTAAAGCGGAAATTATTTTCCACACACATTTATTCAAAACACACAGCAAACTATAATAAACAACTGTTTTGACACTTTATAAAGGTAATTTGAGGTCTTGTGTGAAAGACTGTACAACAAAAGGTTCAAACAATAAACACACATGCACATTTTGAACAATATATACAAAATGGTCTATTCGTTTTGTTGTCCATTGATATGGTAAACAGTGCTTTACACAGAGAAAGCAACAGAGTTATCCAGTAACATTCACATGCAAACTAGTGGAGCAATCCCGATAGTTACCCACTCTTTGTTTGAGCATGTGAGATTGTCATCAGAGGCTCTCCATCTGCTCCATCTGCTTTCAAAAAATTATAATGCATCTATAATCGGAATAATAAGTCACATCTGTCAAAAAATGCATTGTGAAGAGGAAAAACATGTAAGTTGTAATGGAGCACAAGTTGCATTTATTTTTTAAACTTATACGTCACAAGAATTCAACAAAATCATTTTGTAATGATCTGGAAAGACTATTCAGTCCCACACGAGACTAAAGAACATCAGCCAAATATTTTTAGTGTTGTGTTTTTTGTTTACAATGTACAGAAAATGCACCGAACCATGATTTATTTTGTGCCGCTACACTATTTTTGACATGTATGTCGCTTTGGAATATAAATTGCAGGACCTCCCAAACTAGCAAAAAATGAATGAATTAATAATAATAAAAAAAGGTAAAAACAATCAGACCACAGGTGAAAAAATGATTAGATTTCATGTATTTCCAGACATATGAACATCTGGAGATGAGATATTTCATTAAAATCCAGCTGGATCAGAAGGTCAGGAATGAGAAAGTACTCTGCTTTGTGACATTTTCTTTATCTATGTGGAAAAACATTAAGGGACTGAAATGCCAGCGAAAAGTGTCATCTGACAGCATTCCTAAAATTTGTTATTAACATTTCAGGTCACAGCACAATAAGAAAAGCTTTGATCTGTGGCTCATAAAGTTCAACTGCAGATCTTCAGCTGTTTGCATTTCACCTCGTTTCACTGAGGCGATGACGAGCTTATTATTCGTGTGTAGGCTTAAAGAACTCTCTGGCCAGAATTTAAAAAGTGCTTCCTTATAAATGAACAGAAATTAAATATATTGTACATTCAGAAGCTCGTCTGTTTAATTCAGGCGGAGCTCCAGTCAGAAATCTGCAATTAAAGAAAATATTCAGTAATGTGATTTATTTATTTATTCCCAAACACGTTCGGCTGTGTGTAAAAAAACAAACAAACAACAACAACAAAAAAAACAACAAAAATAAATAAATAAATCCACTGATTACTGAAGAATGATTTTTAGAATGTTGCAGTGTGAATTGTAACCAGGTGATGTTTGAACGTAGCTGCAGCAAAAACACAAACAAACAAACAAAAGCATCTTCTGATGAACCCCAAAATCAATCATCTATTGGACACAATAACACCAGCTTTGCCTATGAGCATTTCAGGGAAAATAATGCTAATAGAGCAACAGATTTCAGAAAAGCAGTCTCATAAAATTGAAGAAATAAGTGAAAACTGAGGTTCGGTGCAAAACATCCTGCAGAAAAACCGTTGGAACAGCAACCAGATTGCAGTAGCAACAAACCTCAACAAACATGTTGAAAATCATCATGCACAGTACAATGGAAGGGGAAAAACTTCAAAATATATACACTGGAGGAATGTCTGTTGTATCACAGCGTGGTTTAACAAAAAGTCATAGTGTGAAAATATGCAGAAAAGGGTCACTGTGCAGCTTTTAGTTCATCTGCAGAGACAAATAACCACTTCTGTTTTCATTCATTCACCCTCACTTGCTCATCGGATGGGCATAAAATTACTTAAGACTTAAGATCCCAGCAGGCCTTGCAGCCCTCGTGATGATCAGATTGGATAGTAAACGGAAAACGCGCTTTGAATCTGGTACAAATCTATGATGGCTAAATAGAAACGTGTTACTTTTAATATTAAATTTTTAAAAAAAATTACCAAAATCATTATGGGGACTGGTTGAAACCTCTCCAAACAGACATGGTAATGTTAAAAACTTGTCTGTGTGGTGACCAGAAGATAAGCCTGATCAAAATTAATTTGGTCTTGATTGGCGAGGCAAAGTGAATACACATTAGATGTACATAGGAGTCGGTAGTAGGTGTTGTGCCAGCGGTCAGGACACAGTTTAGTGAAGGCCGCATTGATATAGGGTAACATCAAGTAAATACATGACCTACATTCATTCATCCAAAATACATTCAAGCATCGTGAGACAGTATTGTGAAACTGAAGATATTGTCACACATGCAGCTCACACCCTCTTACACTAGTTACAGCTCACATTGCACCACACTGGATCACGCCAGTTATGGTCCGACCACTACAACCACGTGTTTTCCCCACACGATTCAGAATTACATGGAAGGTTACCTTTGCTGTGAGTATATGACACTATGAACTCTGACAAAAAGGTCCAATTTGTCCTGCTGGGAATAAGGCAGCGCGCGCTCGAATTCCAACAACATATTATTACTTGCTTATTCATTTTCAGCACGTCACTGCCCACATGGTTTTGGTTTCGCTCTTAAAGGTCAGCATGGTTTGGTTCAGTAATTTGAATTGTGAAGTACCTCGTGGTTCCTTGAAAGAACTTCGGAGCATTTGCAAAAATAAAGGAAGTTTGTCCAAAATGTCATATTTTTTCACAATAATGTGAACATAGCTTATGGGTAGTGGGGAAGGGGGGCAGGGAGAAACTACTGAGAATGTGTAGTGAGCTACATGGTGAAGAAGCACACAAGGAAATGTAGTGGGTTGAGATCAAATTGGTCTCAAATGGTGTTACTGTTCTGGAATCCATCGTGACTTATGATGTTTCCCAAAGTATACTTAGCCCCAAAGCATAAGTCGCACCTTTTTTCTGTATATGGAACTCACTTTTTAAGATGGCATTTCCCTGAGAGTGAATTTAACAACAGTCATCAGGGACTTAATGTAGCACATGTGCGCACCACAGCATGTGATGTTACTTAAACATAAGGACTGTTAAGTTCCAAAAATAACCAATATGCACAAATAAATGTGCACTGGACAACACATTGAGTGTAGTTTGACACAGTTTGGACAAAGTAAATCATCAGATGTACTCAGATTTATGACTCACAGCAACATAGAGAACAGTGGAGTTATGCAGGAAGCTCTCAGCTTGTGGTGTGTACCATAAGAATGGTTAAATTCCAAAAATAAGCAAGCTGTGCAAATAAATGTACAATATAATACACATTTTATGTTATGCAAAATATGAATAATGTTTGTTTTTTCATCAGCTATTAAATTTTGAATTTTTGCACAATGTTGTGTTGTACTTTTATTATTATTGGTGTTTATTCTTTTATTATTAGAGTTTATTTTGTTTAGTGCTTTGATTCATGTGAAAATCCGATATAAATAGTTATGATAAATAATGAACATGTCATTTTTGATTTCTGAAACTAGTAAAAAAAATATGTATACGATTGAAAATACAGTAATTATTCTCCACTGTACACCCACCCCCCACCCATCCCAACATAACATCCACCGCCACCAGGACGAGAAGTACTGGAGCCGGCGAGTGAAGAACAACGAGGCAGCCAAGCGTTCACGGGACGCTCGGCGGCTCAAGGAGAACCAGATTTCTGTGCGAGCCGCCTTCCTGGAGCGGGAGAACGCAGCGCTTCGGCAGGAAGTGGCAGACATGAGGAAGGAGCTCGGCCGCTGCAGGAACATCATCAATAAGTACGAGAGCCGCCATGGAGACTTGTGAGGCTGCAGAGGAGTGACGGAGGAGGACTGGGAGGGATGGGTGAAGGAGACGACGAGGGTACAAGGCAACCCAGCAACAGCAGGCACTTTAGTTGAAGTGGCGAGGAGAAAAGCCAGCGTAGATCTGCAGTAAGCGCTGTGCGACACCGGGTGTAAGCACGTGTATTCCCCAGGCGGGTGCTTTTGTGTGCACACTGCACATCACGAGGTCAGGAAAAGCACAGCCACACCATTTCTTTTTCTCGACTCCGTGTGCATGCCTGTGCTGAGTCCACACGATGTCTCGCACCGCCTCGTGTCACGTCGGCAGCTTTTGTCACCCCGGTGCTGTGCTCGTGCCTGGTGCCGCGCAGCGTTTGTGCAGGTAGTGTGTTTCGGCTGGACTCCGGCAACAGGGTGTTGAATTCACAAAATGCCAGTGAAATCGCACTTTTGTTTTACACTCAAAACAAGGATACAAGCCAGGAGGGGCCAGATGTGTAATTTTTTTCTATAAATACGACAAAACGTGTATATTTTTGAAGTGGGCAGAAAAGGCGAGATGTGTTCAGAAGGAGGAAGAGGAAGAGGAAATGCAGGGTTTTCATCCATAAGAGATTTTGACATAGGATTATTGTATATTTTTCTATTAGGAGAAGTCAGGAGGAGGATTTTGGAGATAATCTTTTGTATATTTTCTATATGGGTGGGCAGGACAGTCGCGGGCCATGTGGTGCACCATTCTCCAGCAAATAATCTATTTTTAGTGTCCCTGAGCTGATTGGTCGGAGGCAGACGTGGAGGCGTGCACGGAGAATGTATTATGGTTGAATCAGGTATCTCACAGGGTGCAGGACAACGCGGCGTCTTGGTAACGATCGATTCTGGGGACGTCAGAAGGAAGAAATGAAAATTGTACAGTTTTATGAAAAACTTATTTCTGTGTTCGTTTTGATTTATTGTGGGCTCGTTCAAGCACTTGATTTAACTTCTTTTTGATTCCGTGTCTGATTTTGGTATTTGACTGTGGTGGAGGAAACGAGAGAGAAAGGAAGAGTCAGGAGATGTGTTTAAATCGATATTTCTCTCTCATTTTACACCTTCATGTGGTGACTTAATGCAAAAATTCTGTTTGTGGGGTTTATCGATTCGGTAAAACATTGACTGAAACCTTCAAAACGCACACAGACACACACAAACACACACTTTAACCCTTATTATTATTGTTGTTGATGTTGTTATGGTTGTTGTTATGGACCTTTATGGTGCTGATCTGATTCTTCAAACTCAAAAACACATGCACACATATGCAAATACTGATGGAAAGCAAACACAAAACTGAAATGCCTATGACCCTTTCTTTGTCTTTGATTCCTTCTTTTCAGTTTATTTTTGCTTTTGTTGCATAGTGTATCGATAAATCGTAATCACTGACACACAACACTTGTTTATACCTCCTACAAACTGTTCCCAATGAGAAATGAAAAATACACCCTACTGCTACTGTACCATACAAATGTATTATTGAATATTAAACTATATATATATATATATATATATATATATATATATATATATATATATATATATATATATATATATATATAATGTAGGTGTGTACATGATTATATGCTTGAATATGTGACTATAGTTGTAATATACATAACTGAATATACTACAGAAAAAAAAACCATTGGAATCATTTGTCAGTTTTTTCTCAGGTGTTTGTCTGAGGTTCAAAACATTTATAAAAAGCAAAAAAAAAAAAAACAAACAACCGGAAAAATAACATGATTTCATCCTGAAGTCGTTGGCTCAATCTGCTTTGTTTTTTTAAAGTTTTATTTTCTCATTATAAACCATAGCTGTTGGACTGATTCCACAAAGGGCCCAGAAGGTGCAAGTTTTCTTTGCAGCCATCGACTCCAGAAGGTTTTTTTTTGTTTGTTTGTTTGTTTTCGCCTGAGTGACATCACTTTCAGCAAATGGGATGACTTTATCCACCAGGCGGAGTCAGTGGCAGCAAAGATAATCTGCACCCTCTGAGACTCAGAGCTGCTCGGTTTAATCCACAGACTGTAAGTAAACATTCAGGGTATCATGGGATTAAAAAGTGATGACAAAATAACTATATTGCCCCCTACTGGTTGGCTACAGAAGGATTCATTGACCCCACCTTCCCAGTTAAATCAGTGGCACAGTAATTGATGAAATGGACAATAAATTTTACAGTAAGTTTGAATGACGTTTGTACCAATATCAATCTTTCTGACTTTTTTGTAAAATGTTGTTATCTGATATTCAACAGGTGCAGATGAGACTAATTTATAACAGTGGTGCTTCAAATGATTCTGTAGCAGACACTCTCAAGCAAACTAGTTTTGGCAGATTGTGGTGCACTAAATATTCTGGATATTAAAAAGAAAAAGTAGGCTACAGCACCTATCAAGTAGTGATTTTTATTTTTTGTTAACATCGAGTTGTTATTTTTTAAGTAGAGGGAGGGAGGAATTATAGTCCAATTTAAATAATCACAACAAAGAAAATGTTCCTGCACTGAAAAAGAGAATAGTTGAACCAACCTAAAAAAGAGTTGCAATGAGGAAAAACCTGAATGATTTAAGTTGTTTGAACTTAAGTTTGTAAGTTAGAGTTGATCTAACTTGCTAACTTAAGTTCAAACAACTTAATTCATTCAGGTTTTACCATTGTAATGTTTTTTCTCTTTTTTCAGTGTGTTGAAGTGAAGGAAATGGTGGCAGAGGCAACAAATAAAAAAAGATCTGCAATTTAAATTTACACAGTACTTCTTGTGTGGACTTAATCTTTTCATGAAATTGACTGTGTACTTTATTGTGATGTAATCACAAACTAATCTGATAATTCTACAATTTCCGTCCCTCCAAAATGGATGTGGCTATCTTGCGAGCTAGCCATGACACAAAAAACAGATTTATGAAATCCTGATTTACATTGACGGGCAGCACTGTTGCCTCACAGCAGGAAGGTCATGGGATCGATTCCCACCTGTGGCCTTTCAGTGTGGAGTTTGCATGTTTTGTCCGTGTTTGCGTGGATTCTCTCCGTCGGTCTTCTACATCCAAAGTAAACATCTCTCCAAGATTTGTAACGAACCGAGTGTGATTTGCTAGCTCCACCAAATTAGCATGATTTTTGGCATCATTTTCACACAGTGCAAGGTGAGTTGCCCATCTTTAATTCTACAAAGGCAGTTATAATGGTGAGCTAAAATACGGGAAGATCTTGCCATCGTAATTCAGTTGCCATCAAATCCCGTCCCACCTTTATTTGTACGTTTTTAACACAGTGGGACTCACCATTCTCTCCTCACAGATGTTGGTATTTTTCAACATCACTTTTCTTTTCTTTTCAAACCTCTTCAATAACAGTTGCTTGTGTTATTCTTGCTGTTATTGTGGGTTATTGATTATAAATTAACTTGCTTCAGCTCATTTTCTCCAGGAGGCGCTGTGGTTCCATTCTCACATAAAATCCATTTTGTTCCGAAGAACAGCTTTTACTTGAGTTCCAATGAGCCAGAGCACTGTACGAGCCTAGTGTCTATTATGGGAGCTGGTGTTCCACACTTACAAAAAAGATACTTTTGTTTTTTCCTCTATGTGTTTTGTGGAAAATGCTTTAATCTGATACACAAACTTTGAAGAAAACTCCTGCAGCGCTTCTTGCTGTCTGTTGGCAGAATAATGAAGCCATTTTTTTAAAAAACCTTGTTTCAGGATTTGGGATTTCTTCACAGACACTTGAGAAACTTTTTGACATTACTATTTTTCTATGTACATGTATTGATTGTGTGTTTTTGGTGGGCCGGCCATCACGTGGTGGCTTGTCATGGTTTGATGCTGTAGGGCATAATGGCGTTGCGGGTATAAATGCATCTCTAATAATTATGTTCACAGCCTTGATGTTTCTGTCCCATTTGTGGATTCTTAGCTATCTTCCTTGTTATATGACTGACTGTTATGAACTATGAGTCCCATGAGCGCGGCACTAATCAACGCCTCACCAGTACTTTGTGCTGTCCACAAGGATGATGGCAAATGTGGCTTTTTCTCTCCAAACACCAATAAAGGCTTGTCCTTACTCACACACAAAGCTTTTCTCTTTCTGAAACTCTGATCACATCAAGCTGGAGTAAAGGTGTTATTGCATGCAGTTCCTCCAACTGCCACTAGATGCCAGTGTGGAAAATAAGTTGTTATAACAATTAAAACAAAATGTTGCAGCATTATGTAGCCTTGGTAGTGTTCCTTCATTCACAGCAAGAAGGTCCTGGGTTCTATGCCTCAATTACATCAACATGCAGATTCATCCTGGCAACACTGGGAGCAGTCAATGATGCAGAATTAGAGCAAAAGTTAACTGTTAGTCTTCCAAACAGTCCAGTAACTGTATGAAAAATAGGGGGACAACCCACCACTAATTGCAATAGAAGTTATTTCTTCATTAATGGGTGCAAAAATACGGAAGCGTATTGCATTCACTTGATAACTTTACTTTTTGGATTGTTTTTTGGAGAAATTATTTGTGTTTTTCTGAGTAATTTATTTTTGGTCTGTTTTTTTTGAATAATTATTTCTGTTTTTCTGAGTAATTTATTTTTTAGTTTGTTTTTCTGAGTAATTCATTTTTTCTGTTTTTCTTTTTTACTTTTTCAGTTCTGTTTTTTTTTTTTGTACTATTTTTTTCCAGTTTTTCTGAGTAATTATTTTCCTTTTTTTCAGAGTTATTTTTTGTTGTTGTCATTGTCCTGTTTTTCATGTTAATCCCCCCCATTTTTTGGAGTATTTTTTTTCTGAAATAGTCCTCAGGTGCCTGCGTAGAGTCGACAAAATAATGATAATACCATCTATATGACTTAAAGACAGGACAATCTCCCGGTGTCTTAAACCCAGATCAAACTAAAACTTGATTAAACTGAACAATGTCATGTTTCTTACCAAATCGAGCTCTCAGTGAATGAATGTGTCTTCAAATGCTCTAAACTCAGAAAATCAGGAAAAAATTACTCTGAAAAACCAACCATAAAAAATAAATTACTGTGAAAAACAGAAAAACTCACAAAACAGAAATATTTATTCCAAAAAACAGACAAAAAATAAATTACTCAGAAAAACACAAATAATTACTCCGAAAAATAAAACAAAAAACAAATTTATTAAGTGAATGCGTTACGCTTCTGTACAAAAATGCCTCTAGAATAACATACTAAAAGTCCCCTAAAATTCAAATAGTGGAACAGTACCTAATTCACTGGAATCTGAGCATATGTACATGGACAAAATTGATGGATTTTGTGGACGTACGCTCCATATATACCCCCGTCTTTTCAGTACAGTTAAGCTAATAAATGTATGAATAACTGACAAAGAATTGATCTTGCCATGCATTTGGAGAATTTATTAATGGATAAAAGAAAAAATTAAAATGTAATTCAGGTTTTGTGACATTTTACTTTTGTATATTGCGACAATAAATGGATACACAATGTATTTCCTAATATACTTTTTAAATACATTTATGAGGTTCAACTTCTGCATCATATATCAACACTTCCAGTGGCATGCTTGGTATTTCCTTGCATGGAATATGACTTTGACTGTGTAAAACTGTAGTTGAATAGTGACGCCTCAACGTGTGGTATTTCGTAAATAGACCACAAAGACTATACCTATCAATTAATATACTTGGTTTTTAATACCATAGAAACCATATTAACTATTCCCTTCCTTACTTGTGAATATGTTCTCAAGTAAAATTTGATGAGAAATGGGAAGGAAAGAGGTTGTTTGGTCCAAAGAATCCATTTCTTTGTATTCAGGATAACTATCTGCCTCTTGAACAATTGACTATATGTCATTCTTGAAGAACGTTGCAGCTGTTTCTTCTCAAGATCAGGGCATATGCTTGTTTAGGTGATGCACAGAAATCATGCAGAATTGTTGAGGCAGTACTCCACATTGCAACCACATTTTCTTGCCATTGACTTCAGTGATTATTATCTCATTTCCAAAGTGTTTCTATACTATCTGTTCTTTCATGTGAGTAAAGCCACATACTGCAGCGTCCGTGCCAGCCTGGTAGCTTTCCATTTTCTCGATCAGGTCATTGACTGCGATCTGTTCATCACTTTGTTGCAGATATTCTATAACAGGGGTATTCAACTCAGTCTAGAAAGGGCAGAGAGGGTGTAGGTTTTCTTTGCAACCAGCAACTCCACCAGGTGATTTAACATCACTTTGAGCAGATGGAATCAGTTAATCAGTGAAATCACCTGGTGGAGTGGCTGGTTGCAAAGAAAACCTGCACCCTCTCTGCCCTTTCTAGACTGAGTTGAATACACCTGTTTTATGACCTTTGAAAAAGCCTGTGCTTGTACTGCATCTTGTGGTCAACCAAGTTTAAAACATCTGGAATTGCATCATCAGGAGTATATTTTTTTTAGGTATCTTCTTACCAGTTCTAAAGTTCACCTTTCAGGCCTGGTGGTGTACAGCATCTGCTACAGGTACGTCAAAGACAAACTCCAGTCATGACTTCACCTTAACACCCCTGTCATCCTTTCTGCCCTCACATGCAACTGAGCCTGTAGTTATGAGGTCATATGTCCTGACAGGTGTGAGGATGAAATCCTTCTTATCATAAATATCTTCTGTTCAATTTCTCCTGTAGTCAAATGCCTTTTCAGTAGACCTCAGTTTGTGTGTCCTCTCCTCAGAAGCTTCATTTCCTCTTATGTGTTTATGAGCCTCAATGCTGGACTGCCTTTAATGTTCTTTGTGATATTCATTGTCACATTTTGTCCAGGCACTGTTATTGTCACTGTGCCTCTGGCCTCACTGGCTTTCTGAATGCGTTCACATCCTTTTGTTGTAAGGTTTGCACTGGCTTGACTTTTTAACACAGATTTATTGCAGATTGGTCACTGGAACTCAAACCATCTTTATTCAATCTGAAACAAAAAAGACCATTACACCTCCACCAAACATGCAAAACATTATTATTTAATTGAAGTGGGTTAGTTAAGACAGAGAGAATTGCAATATCATAATGATTTAGCAGCCATTTCAAAATGTGTTAATTGAGGCCCAGCTTAGATATTGTACTGCATTACTTGGCCCCAAAAATGTCCCTTACACACCACAGTTGTCCCTCTGGATGCCCTTCTTGTAGAGATATGGATAAAGGCAGACATTTAAGTAATACTATGTTAATTGGGACCCCAATTTAGAGGTTTGAAAATGGTTGTATTGTGTATTTTAGCCCCTAAAATGTCATTTTAGACCACAAAACTTCCCTCTAGGTGCCCTTATTGTAGAATTATGGATATTTTGATCATTTGCGTGACCATTTTGAAATATGTTAATTAGGGCCTTGTCTCAGACATTTAAGAATGGTTCCATTATATTCATTGGCCCCAGAAAGTCAATTCAAACCCCAAGATTGTCATTCTAAATGTACTAGCGGCAAAGTTAGAGTATTTTGTATTATTATGGCAGCCATTTTTAAAATATGCAAATTTAGCACTGTTCCACCAATTGGATTTTAGGGGACATTTAGTATGTCATTTAGTAGACCATTCTGCACTTACTCTGAAAAAATAAATTCTGTTGCAATTAGTGGTGGCGGGTCATTTCATATTTTTACTGGACTAAAAGTGATATAAACGCTAAGATGCTTCTGAGACAGTCCAGCACATAGTGGCAGGGTGCAAGACGCAAACTTGGACAGCATATATGAAGAGGCACAACCAAGTAACTGTGATACTGCAAATATCCACTAAACCGAATGCACACAAACGGCTGAGATGCGAACAGCTTAATGCGAACTTTAACATTGAAAATGCCATAGACATGCTAACGTGTTAGCATCGGTCCCGTTTTTAAGTTATACATCTATCAACTGTTTCACAAGACTAGAACAGGTCGGTTTAACATAAAGGTAAATATTGCTCACAGGCATATGCTCTTTAGGGTTTTTGAGGGGAAAAATTAAAATAAAGTGAAATAAAACAAAGAACCAACGAAGCAGCAGATCGAAACACTGCTTCATTCAAGGTTCAAAGCAAAGCTGCGCTGCAGAAATGGTTGATTACATGGAAGAAATGAAACGTTTGCGGTAAAACAAAGTTATTTAACAACTAAGCGACTAAATTTGTTGACAACAATTTTAATAATTGATTAAAATAGTGCATGAACTGTGATGTTGGGTAGTTTAAATACCAGTGGGTGCTAACATCAATAGCAAGAGTCAAATTAAAAAAGCCAGTTTTTCCTGGCATGTGTGTGTGCGTGTGTACAAGATATCTCAAAAATTGCTGAATGAATTTCCTTCAAACTTTCTTGGAATATTACTTGGATATCTGTCTAGAGGTAATTAGAATTTGGCATAGTTCAGTCCAAATTTTAAGAAAACGCAGTCTGAAAAAACACTTTTTTGTATATCTCAACAACCAAGAACCCTCAAAAGATTATCTAAAGCATATATTAATTATTTTGATCAGCAAAATATTTGTGATTAATTGGTATGAAAGACTTCATAATGGAAGTCACACAGAAGTCATATGACCAAGTCATGCAGAGTCAAAAACACCATTACAGACAGATGTACATTTACGTTGTCCCACGTTTCATCTGGCTGCGGCAGATAGATGGTTATATTAAAGATGTGGGAATGGACTGGTTGTCTGCCTGGGTGGTTGCCATCCAGGACCCAAGGCAACTCTGTGGTGTTGTGGATGGGGTAAAGCGCAACACCAGTGCGTGCTCTCAGACTTGACTATATTGTGGTGTGTGGATGCATCGGCCCTCTGATCCCTTTTATTCATCATTTATTGTGAAACTTTAATATATTTTCACCACAGCAGTGTTTGCCAGATGAGTACGGTGCCTTTTATAGTCCATAATCACTGCAGAACAATAGGACTCTTCATACCAGATTCCATGTTGCTGACACTCTGTGTGAAACCGGATATTGCTCCGCTCGTGGGGGATTATGTCAAAGCACCGGGAGCAGGGATCCAGGAGAACCTGCAGTTTCTTGGCGTCTCATTTATTTTCCGTGCCCCCTTCGTTAACACTCCCGTTGGGGCTGTAATGACTTAAATCCATTTTGTGAAGCCCACTGGTGACGCCTGTGACGGCTTGAACGTGTCGCTGCTGCCGCTTTGAAGTTAAAATAACTTTATTGTGAAATACGTTGAGGAAAATGAGCTGTCAGCAGTTTAGCTTTATGAATTTTATCGCACAGCAGCTGTGCTGACGTTTGTTCATTTTCCTGTTTGAAAGTGAACTTTTACAAAAGTTTTGACCCTGCGGAGGTTTTCCTTGTCTCTGTCAAGACTTGAGGAAGATTGCATAAGGTGGCGGTATAAGTACACAAGAATAGGGCTGCACTTTGAGTTTTTTTCACAATCAATAAATTGATCAATTAGTTGGTTTGTTGTTGGGTCCATAAAATGTCAAATAATGGTGAAAAATGTTGATCAGTATGGTTCAGGTCCAAGATGATGTCTTTAAATGTCTAGGGTTGTTCATCAGTCCAAAAAATATTCAGTTTACTGATTAGATTAGATGAGACAGAACTTCATTGATCCCTTGGGAAGACTCCCTCAAGGAAATTGAGGTTCCAGCAGCACTGTACAGCATCACACAGGGTAAGAAGCACACAGGGCATCAAATGTGAAAGTAAAAAACAAAAAAAAAAAACATTTTGCAAAACAAATACACAATATAAACATCAGACATGGTGATCAGTGCTGGTTTACTGGCTACTACTCTTGTTCTCATTCCTGTCCTCTGTCTTCCTGTTACTCCTCCTTCCCCGAGTGAGGAGTTGTACAGTCTGATGGCCTGAGGGACAAATGAGTTTTTCAGTCTGTTGGTCCTGCACTTGGGAAGGAACAGTCTGTGGCTGAAGAGGCTCCTCTGGTTGCTGATGACAGTGTGCAGAGGGTGACTGACATTGTCCATAATGTTCAGCAGTTTGTCCAGTGTTCTCTTCTCTGACACAGTCACCAGAGTGGCCAGCTTCATGCCAACCACAGAGCCAGCCCGCCTGATCAGTTTGTCCAGCCTGGAGGTGTCCTTCTTGGATGTGCTGCCCCCCCCCCGCAGCACACCACAGTGTAAAAGAGGAGGCTGGCTACTATAGACTGGTAGCTTATCCACAGGAGTTTCCTGCAGATAAACCAGAAAATATTGACATTTATGAAACTGAAATCAAAGAATTTGGACATTTTTAAAAATAATACTCAAAAATGCTCAAAACAATGAACCAGTTATCAAAATAGTTGTTAATTAATTCAATGATTAATCGTTGCTGCTCTAAAGAAGCATGTCAACACCGCCACATGATTTGGTATAAACTTAGCAAAGTAGAACCCCAACTTTGCACAAACTTCCAAGAGTGTCCAAGATGGGCTTAAAGATGCTGGTAGGACAAAATGGGACCGCCCCTTAGTCATCCTCTACCATCACCACTTATCAAGAGCGTCCAACACTCACAAAGATGGGCAATTCTATGGTAATGGAAGCAGAGTGACAGCAGTAGCTTGCCATTAAAGATTTTGCTCTGACTGCAATTCTAATACAACAGAATTGACCAGATGCCACCAAGACTGTCTCCAGGAACCCCTGTGAATAGTCATGGTAAGATATCATGTACAAGGGAATGGTGTGTCCTACAGCTCCTGGTGCCTAAGATATCTTAGTAATTAATGGGCAAAGTTCAATGAAATGTTTTTGAGATGGCCATTGCCTCTGGGAATCACCCCCCCCCCCCCCCCCAACAATTCAACATAATACAAATAATGAATATTTATGAGTTCAATGGTATGAATATTTCATGAGGTGAAAGCTGGAAGCCTCGTTGAATGGTACATTCCAGCTTTTATCTCATGAAATATTCGTACCATTGAAACAATGGAAAAACATCCATTATTATTTGTTTTATATAACTGCGAAATTAGATCTTTGCCATTTGATATTTTATTAGTTTCTAAACAACAGAAAACGGACTTACATTTTGGTGTGCATCACTGGTGTTTAACAGTCCAACACGAATTTTAAACAGAACTCCAAAATTGTTCCCAGTAGTCCGTGATGGCGTGCACTGACTTCAAGTACAGACTGCCATCCGCTTTCCTCACTTCAGTGAAAAATTGCTTCAGAAATTTGTTCAGCTTTTCATCCTAACAGCTCTTCATGCCTCCAGATGGCTTATGAGGTGGTGGATTTGTTTTGTGTTAGAAGAATTAGCACTATCATTTAGCTCCTTCAAATCGTCATCCACCAGCAAAATTCAAGGATCACAAACAAAAAGAACACACAAAAAATGAATAAATAAAAAATAAAACCCCAAGCAGTGTCATCATCTTTCAAAAGCAGCAAAACACAGTATTAGAAGTCAAAGTTTATCTTTGTATTAGATACACTATCATTTACGAGCTAAAAGCTGCCGCTTTTTTCACACGCTTTGAACCCTGCGGCTTAAACAACCGAAATGTGTCCATTAATGCATTGATTGGCAGAGTAAAATACATGTAGTAAATCTAAATTCTTACCTGTTAGTTTCAGTGGGATTCATCTGAATAAATAATCCACATAAAGCATCCTTTTTAAAAAGTCCAACAGTGTCTAAGCGTGAAGAAAAGTCCCTCTGTACACACAGCTGTGCTGTGAGAGCTCCCCCCCCCCACAGAGTCTTGGCGATTAAATTACAGCCACAAAGAAATAAAATAATGTTAAAATTAGTCAGTTTTGTTTTTGTGTCGAGTGGACTCACTCACTGTAAATGTCCTAAGTGAACCGGAACTACACTACCCACAATGCTCCCTGCATCGACCGGCCAATCACTTTTTTGCTTAATGATGATGTCATCAGCAAGCAACAGGCAGCCAGTCTGCTACAAACACCACTGAACTCTACACTACACTAGTGTAGTTCAGTGACAAACACGCAACAGACGGATGAAAATGTCAAAATGTTTGATTTTAGGGTTTACAAATTCTTTTGACCATTAAACTTTGCTCACTTTACCAGAAAAAAAAAATTCTTATTGGACTAAAAGTTATCAGAACTAAATTTATCAGAAGATAATTGGTCCTATGATGGTTTTAAAACTTATCTGAAAAGCTAATCCAATAGCAAAAACATTAGTTTCTATAATTATCTGTTATCGGATTAGCTGATCTGTGCCCACCACTGGGAATAGCACATTTCACATAGTACCAAATTTGCACGCTAAAAAGAACTATTGCACGGTCAATAAAACACAGTGGCAAAGGGTATAACTAATCCATGTCACGTGACATACAAGTCACCAATCAAATGACAAGGATCCACTCAGCTGTTATATTTGCCCTACTGATGTATCCCATAATCCCTTGCGTGCCAGACAGTCGCTGCAGTCAAACAACATATAGAGAAACCAAAAGTGTTGCGTTTAATTTGCATGGAATTTAATAAACGCAAACCAAATTTCAGACATACACTCAACAAAAATATAAACGCAACACTTTTGGTTTTGCTCCCATTTTGTATGAGATGAACTCAAAGATCTAAAACTTTTTCCACATACACAATATCACCATTTCCCTCAAATATTGTTCACAAACCAGTCTAAATCTGTGATAGTGAGCACTTCTCCTTTGCTGAGATAATCCATCCCACCTCACAGGTGTGCCATATCAAGATGCTGATTAGACACCATGATTAGTGCACAGGTGTGCCTTAGACTGCCCACAATAAAAGGCCACTCTGAAAGGTGCAGTTTTATCACACAGCACAATGCCACAGATGTCGCAAGATTTGAGGGAGCGTGCAATTGGCATGCTGACAGCAGGAATGTCAACCAGAGCTGTTGCTCGTGTATTGAATGTTCATTTCTCTACCATAAGCCATCTCCAAAGGCGTTTCAGAGAATTTGGCAGTACATCCAACCAGCCTCACAACTGCAGACCACGTGTAACCACACCAGCCCAGGACCTCCACATCCAGCATGTTCACCTCCAAGATCGTCTGAGACCAGCCACTCGGACAGCTGCTGAAACAATCGGTTTGCATAACCAAAGAATTTCTGCACAAACTGTCAGAAACCGTCTCAGGGAAGCTCATCTACATGCTCGTCGTCCTCATCGGGGTCTCGACCTGACTCCAGTTCGTCGTCATAACCGACTTGAGTGGGCAAATGCTCACATTCGCTGGCGTTTGGCACGTTGGAGAGGTGTTCTCTTCACGGATGAATCCCGGTTCACACTGTCCAGGGCAGATGGCAGACAGCGTGTGTGGCGTCGTGTGGGTGAGCGGTTTTCTGATGTCAATTTTGTGGATCGAGTGGCCCATGGTGGCGGTGGGGTTATGGTATGGGCAGGCGTCTGTTATGGACGAAGAACACAGGTGCATTTTATTGATGGCATTTTGAATGCACAGAGATACCGTGACAAGATCCTGAGGCCCATTGTTGTGCCATACATCCAAGAACATCACCTCATGTTGCAGCAGGATAATGCATGGCCCCATGTTGCAAGGATCTGTACACAATTCTTGGAAGCTGAAAATGTCCCAGTTCTTGCATGGCCGGCATACTCACCGGACATGTCACCCATTGAGCATGTTTGGGATGCTCTGGACCGGCGTATACGACAGTGTGTACCAGTTCCTGTCAATATCCAGCAACTTCGCACAGCCATTGAAGAGGAGTGGACCAACATTCCACAGGCCACAATTGACAACCTGATCAACTCTATGCGAAGGAGATGTGTTGCACTGCATGAGGCAAATGGTGGTCACACCAGATACTGACTGGTATCCCCCCCAATAAAACAAAACTGCACCTTTCAGAGTGGCCTTTTATTGTGGGCAGTCTAAGGCACACCTGTGCACTAATCATGGTGTCTAATCAGGATCTTGATATGGCACACCTGTGAGGTGGGATGGATTATCTCAGCAAAGGAGAAGTGCTCACTATCACAGTATGTGGAAAAAGTTTTAGATCTTTGAGTTCATCTCATACAAAATGGGAGCAAAACCAAAAGTGTTGAGTGTATTATATATATTAGTTTGGAACAAAGAGAACAGTGTTGTAAAGAACAATAATCAAGACGTTAAAGAGCAAACTTCACTTTCCCCCAGAACGACATGATCAGGAAGCGATTGTAGCTCACAGCAGCTCCCATTGAAAATAACGGAGAGACAGCCTGTGATTCTCGCATGTTTACATAAAATAAACGCAATAACAACGTCTATAAACCCAGAGAATATATTCATGAGAGTTTTAGGCACAATATAAAAATAGTTTTATGTTGCGATGTTAATGCTGTTGTCCGTGTGCTGCGGTTAAAGTGCAGCCCGATCAGAGCGTCTCAGTGCAGTTCTCAATGTTACTGAGATCTCGCAGCGCGGCGACCTCTTCGAAGTTTTGCGAGATTTGAAATGCCAATAGGGCAAATAATTAGTTAACCTTCAGGTGGACCCACCATCAAGTCCAAATCATTGGTGTTTTATGATTGTGGAACCCTGAGGGTTACGAAAATTCTAAAATGCTTGTGTAATTCTTGTCTTGTTCATGTTGCGTTACTGCAACCAGCCACTGAGGGGCGCTAGAGACAGATTAGTTTCATTTCAGTGTGTTGTGTGATATGTGGCAAATTTTTACATACACCTGCAGAAGCTCCTTTTTATCAAGTTTCCTGTGATAGTGAGCTTTTTGACTCTGAGGTGCAGCAGCAGACCGTTAGGAGGCAGTTGGAACCTTTCTTATAGACTCTCTCCATCACTGTGCATGTGCGTTGCCATGGTTACCGCTATGAGCCGCGGGTCCCCTGAAGCCTCTGTGTTTCTAACTTGTGTTGCACGCCGCTGTCGGTGTGATTTTTAGCCTTCTTCCACCTGTATCTCTGAGTAGTTTCAGCTGCTCGCTGAACTTTGCGTCAGCGGCGCCCCCTCATCACGCTGAGGACCATCTGGCTGATGCTTCCAGCCAGAAGGCGTTATGTTTGCAGTGCCGTATCTGTTCCAGGTTTTTGAAGGCTCAATTGATTTGGTCTGCCTGGAGATGCCCCAAAAAACATGGCTTTAGAAGCTTTTCCAGAACCTGCAGCTTCTTCCTTAATTTTATAGCAGAAAAATTTTATAGTTAAATGTTGCACTTTTTTGTGTTGTGTGTCCTGTAGGTCACCTGCCAGTCACATCTCTGCATGCATACATATAAAGATGGATAATGTTGATTTGAATCATAAGGCACACAGAAGAAAATAATGAATGCAATGATGCAAATTTGTCTTTAAAATTTAGTGCAGTGCTAATAATTATACAGGAACTAAGCCACCGGTCATTCATAAATTTTTCGCCCCTGTTTGTTTGTTTGTTTGTCTGTCTGTTTGTGAACAGACCGGAACCCACAATTTTTCATATATTATGACATTTTAACTGAAGATTCATATCCTAATAGGCAAGAGCAAATTCAGTTTTCAAGGTGAAAGGTCAAAGGAATAATCCCTATCTTTAACATTGAACAAATTTTCCAAAATGCATAACTCTGAAAATAAAAATGTAATTTCTTTCATATTTGAAAGAAATTAGCAAATGTAAGGTGGTGTCCTTTATCAACTGACAAAGTTTGATCTGTATTTGATCCAGATTACAGATGTTGTGGCCATTTAAGTTTGTTGTTAAGTTGTTTGTTTGTTTGTCTGTGTCAGCAGGATAATTCAAAATGTTTTGAACGGATTTTGATGAAATTTTGTGGAGTGGTTGGAAATGACAAGAGGAACAAGTGATTAAATTTTAGTGGTGATCCGGATCACGATCCGGATCCCGATGCTAAGGCATTAACATGTCTTTGGCATTTTCAATGTTAAAAGTTAGCATTAAGCAGTTGCAGCTGTCATCACGTTCGGGTGCATTTGTTTTCAAATTGTAATATTTCTTAAATTTATTTTTGTTTGTATATTAATAATCTAATGATTATTATATACAATTTTAGAGAAAGAGACAAAAAGAAATAGATCACTGTGCCAAGGAGGGAATCTCTTTAGGGTCAGTGACCCTATGGCCTTGTTTAGAGAAGTGTTTCATAAATGTTAAAAAATTCATATATTTGCAGTTTAGTTGAATAATAAATTGAATTTTGTCTCTTATTTGTTTTTGTCTATAAGCACATGCAATATCAATATCAGTGCTCAGATGACAGTAGCTTCTGGGAAAGGTGCAAGTTGCAATAAACTGTGGTGCCAAGCGCTAAGGATACATGCTGTCCAGTCACAGCAGATGAAAGTTTTTTACTACTGAGCAACCATCATTGTTAGACTTTTTTAGGTTCAATGATTCCACGGCATGTAGATGTTATTGGCGTCAGTGACCCCATGGCCTTGGCGGAGGTTTGCACTCTCTGAGTGCTTCTAGTTCAGTTTGAAATCTTCTCCTGCCTCTTCTGGTGAGATCAGAGATGTCCCAAAGAAAGATGTCCCAAAGTATTTCATAAGAAAGATGTACGGTGTACTATTCCAAGCTTTAAAATTCTCTTGTGTTCAGAATCTATTTTTCTGCTCTTTAAAAAAGAGAGTTGTCATGGGATCGATTCCCACCTGACATGTAGGTTAGGTGGATTGGAAACTTTAAATTGTCCATAGGTGTGTGTGCGGGTGTGAATGCATTTGTATGTGGCTCTGTGACAGACTGGTGTCCTGTCCAGGGTGTGCCCTGCTTCATGCCCTTAGACCGCTGGGATAGGCTCCAGTCCCTGTGATCCTTGATTGGAGTAAGCGGTTGAAGGTGTGTGTGTGTGTGTGTGTGTGTGTGAAATCTGTCCCCCAGGTCACTTTTCTAGTATAGAAAACTGACCTACCCCATTACATTTTGACTCCTGATATCAATTTTTACCTTTTATTAATAGGAATGCTCTGGAAATCTGATTCACTTTATCCTCCCAAACACACACACACATACACACACACTTTAATGCTTCCTGAGTCCATTTCAACATTTGCAAGTTTGTACAGTAGAGTTCAAGAGAACAACAGCTGCATAATGACTGTTATCAAAGCAGCATCGCCGTTAACCTTTAACAGTCACATCTCTTTCTCGCTGTGAGAATAATCACTTCAAATGTCTGTTTGTCCTGAAAAACCTGCGGCGACTTGATGAAGACCTGCTTCTTGTTTTCCTGAGGTAAGTGCTCCACACTCCTTTGCGCGAACAAAGGTTCACAGGAAAGCGGTGGACACTTCAAGAAGATGACTGGGTGAAGTTTGGACTTGGAAGTGGCATATTTTTCCACTTCGACCACAACCGCACTGCGTTCACTGTCTTGATTTGAGTGCGACGTGACGCTGAAACGTTATCGCCACCTACTGTTGTGGATGTATTCATTCATTACATCACTCATTTTCTGGTTCTTGTCCAGGACTGGATCTTGGTGGAAGTAGATCAAGCAGCTCATCCCACACTTCCCTATCTTCAACCAAGTCCTATAACTCTTCCAGAGCGATCCTGAGGTGTTTCCCAGCCAGTGGGGAGAAATAGTCCCTTCAGCATGTCCTGCATATTACTCATAAAAGTGTAATCTGTGATATCTGGAAAAACACCACATCTTTGGGTCAGTGTAGTATTTTGGCAACATTTGCTGAAGACTGTTTGAATCAGTGTAGTTGTACAGTAATTCCAAATCCTGATGCCCAGTTTTAAACAAAAGTCTGTGACTTTCTGGGTTGAGACTTGGATATAATATAATTCCAGGTCTGTGTTTCAGGTTACTTGTCTGAGTCCTTGGGTAAGGCACTTCATCTGCATGGTTCCTGTCCACTGTAAACAGGTACCAGCCTTGGCTTTACTCAGGATGTAACCTGCATCCAGAGGGAATCGTAGACTGTCATCCATTTAACACAACTTTATCCAAGGATCATTTTCTTCGTCCATCATAGTCGAGGAAGACCTCAATGTCTTAGTTTGCAGTTGATGGTAGACGATGAGTTCTAAGGTGACTGACCCATCCAGTTCTGGCACATAATATCCTGACACATGTAAGGCAGCCACGTCATTCTCATGGTCTCTTGGTCAATTCCCAGACTGGATGGCGGATGCAAATAGGCTCAGACGCTGCCGGTGGTTGCTGTGGGAAGCTTCTGCCCATCAAGATCTCACTCTTTTGCCTTCTTCTTTCTCCTCGCCTCCTCTGTGTTGTTCATCCACATTTTTTCGAAACCTTGCACTCCCCTTGGTCTCCCACTTGTTCTTCTCAGGTCTCCCAGTCAACGGAGCAGCTCTTGAGGTTGTACTTCAGGAGGCCCTTGTAGTGCTTCTTCAGCTCTCCTCTGGACCATTTTCCTTCACTCAGCTGGGTGTAGAAGGTCTACTTGGGTAGTCAGTTGTTGTAACAGGTCCTTGGATGGTGCCCCAGTGGCTTTAGCTTTGCACAGCTCTGTGATGTTTTCAGTGTGATGATGGTTCGACTGGTTTGCCCTTACCAAAAAGTAGTATATGCAAGTATACTTCTAGTTTACTTTTTATATACTTATAAGTACTATTTTTTGGTAAGGGTGGAAATGATGGAAAACTCAAAATGAATTCTCAAAAATCTTTAAACATTAGAAATCATTGAAATATTAACATCTAAACTAATGCTTTATCTCTGGAGAGGTATGAACTTTCTAATGCTGGTTTGGAGTTTGAGTCATTTCTGCCAACGTTGAATTCCTGATTCCACCTCCGCAGGCGTGTGCATGAGCACAAACCAGCTACAAGATTTAGTTTCCACCCTGTCAAATTGTGATGTCATTTCATGGTTTGAGGCAGAAAGAGGAATTGATCTTATTGTGGCTTTAAATACAACGCGAGACTTTTTGGGGACGTGCACGAGGGGAACCCCGTGTCCTCCTGAGCTGACAGAAAACGCTCCTCAGAGTGCAGCAGAGACAATCTTCTAGTCAATCAGAGACACAAATCCGTTATGTTCAGCCTCTCACCATGTGACCGTGGCTAAATCGGTCGTCCTTTTCTTACTCTGGAACGTCGCCCCCGAGCCTCATAACAATGTTGACTCCGTTTGACTGCAAGGCTGTTAATGATGCGATGTGTCTGTGCAGCCGTGGGAGGCCACGCTCTGCCTGATTTATCCTCATTAGGTGAACTGTTGAAGCACAGGAGCTGAACAGGGTCCACATACGAGGTCTATTAGAAAAGTATCCGACCTTATTATTTTTTTCAAAAACCATATGGATTTGAATCACGTGTGATTACATCAGACATGCTTGAACCCTCGTGGGCATGCAAGAGTTTTTTCACGCCTGTCGGTTACGTCATTCGCCTGTGGGCAGTCTTTGAGTGAGGAGTCGCCCACCCTCTCATCGATTTTTTTCATTGTTTAGGAATGGCTCAGAGACTGCTGCTTTGTTTGATCAAAATTTTTTCTAAACTGTAAGGCACAACTGAGTGGACACCAATCGATAAATTCAGCTGGTTTTCGGTAAAAATTTTAACGGCTGATGAGAGATTTTGGTCGAGGCGGCAGCGTCTCGCTGTTTCAAGTTGAAAAATTCCACATTTCAGGCTCTGTTGACCCAGTAAGTCGTCAGAGAACAGAGAACTTTCAGAAGAAGTCGGCATGAGGAGTTTATTCGGACATTTCATTAACGGACATTTTGTAATGAAAGAACGTGCGGGCAGAGTTGCATGTCGGCCGGACCTGACCGCAGGGGGTCGCGACAGGAAAAACACCTCCATTGGAAACCTTAACAGGCAAGTTGGAACATGCCCAAGCTGTTAAACAATTTCTCAGTTACTCACTTGTTGAAAGCCATCAAAAGCCGCCTGAATTTTACAAATGGTTTTCAACACGGAGGTGTTTTTCCTGTCGCGGCGCACACAGATTCACCGAGTCGTCACGGAAACGACTCGGCGAATTTGCGCGCACGTCTTTCATTAAAAAATGTCCTTAAACAGTGGAATGTCCGCATAAAGTCCTCATGCCGGCCTCTTCTGAATCTTCTCTGTTCTCTCACGACGTCCTGGGTGAATTAAGCCTTAAATTAGGATGTTTTCAGGTCGAAACAGGCTGACGACGGCGCCTGGAAGCGCTGCACGACGTCCCGCTCTGTGGGAAGTCCTTACACCGACAGAAACACCCCATAATCTCTCATCAGTCGTTAAACTTTTCACAGAAAACCAGCTTAATTTCTCGAATAGTGTCCACTCGGATATTCCTCACAGGTCCAGAAAAAATTTTGATAAAGCAACGCACGCCGTCTCAAGCAGCGTGTGAAACAAAGGAATTCAGCTGAGAGGGCGGGACCACATCTCACTCAAGGCCTGCCCACAGGGAAATGACGTCACCGACACGCATGAAAAAACTCATGCATGCGCACGAGGGTTCAAGCATGATGGTGTAATCGCACGTCATAAAAAGCCATATAGTTTTTGAAAAAATAAAAAGGTCGGTTTATTATCTAATAGACCTCGTATATGCTGATGTTTACCAATACTAGCCGTCAACAAGAACTGTGATACAGAAAATGGAAAAATCAAGCGAAGAATGAGAATTCTTTCATTCTTATTTTCACCTGCTGGAAATGCAGTAAATACCAGAGAAGAAAAGGCCAATCAGTAAAGATCAATCAATCAATAAACATTTGTTTCTCGTGCACTTTACAGCAGCCAGACGGTGCTGAAAGTGCTTTACAGTGTCATGTTCACAGGGAGGCTGGTCACAGCAGGAGGTAGGAAGCACGACTCACAAGCAGGTGATTAGATATAAAAGGCTTTATCGTAGTTTAGGAAGGGATTCAGTACACAAAAAGGCCGTCATCGTGGCAAAAGTACAGACAGGTGGTCACAAGAGGCATAGTCAAAAAATAGGCTGGTTTGAGGAACACGGCAAACAGTAATACAAGGGCTAAGACAAAAAAGCGAGGTCAATAAATAAAGCACGGTGAAGCAACAAGGAACAATGCAGGAGAGCTGGAACGGAGATAGGAATATTATGCTGCGTTTACACATAACGACAAGTCATGAATGCCACGAAGTATACATTTTTGGCCACTGATCACGAATGTGATGATTTGAGGCAGAGGCGTCAGGTGTCCTCAGGAACTGCTGCAACTTGTTACCACACGTTACGATTAATGGCACGTGTTACTTGTGAATTATCAGGAACCATGCATGTTCAAGAATAATGTTCCACGTTCATCGTTACATTCTGTGAATTGTCTCCACACACACCCATATTCATTCATCAGGTGCTGAACAATTCAGATCTCTCCAGTTTGCGCCTCAAAATCCACAGCACAAGAACTTTGTGATTGCATGCTTAGTTGGGCTCTGTGCCATGGAGTGGCACAGAGAGGAGGAGGCAGACAGAGCCACATGGCTCTCGTCTCGCGCGTTTTCCCAGAGATCAGGCACAGCAGCAGGTGGAACACCTGCAGGAGTGCACTGATGAGCATTGGAACGAAACTTTTAGCAGACTTGGTGTCACTGTCATTCTTCAGCATACTGCAGTAATGAAACTGAATGCGGTGCAGCAGGGTTTAATTGTGCGCATGTCAGAGAAGAAAGCTGTCACACTCTATTAAGGATCACCACTAATCAAGACGGATCAACACGCTCAGTTGTGACCTCCACGACATGAGGTGAAATGAGGGTGGTGCGTGACATTCGTTGAAGATTTTTTGACAGCCAAAAACATGCTCCATGAAAATCATGAGCCAACATGCACTATTAAGAAACCTATTCAGATGCGTTAAGTCATGGTATGAATGTCAGGAATGTGCCACAAATTACCCAAATATGACATTTGTAACGTATCCTCCCTATGTGTAAATGCAGCATAAATGAACTTGCAAATGAAAATAAAACTTAAAGGGCTTAAATACAGAGTGGGTGAATTAGGATGTAATGTGAAGCAGGTGGGGAGAGCAGGCAGGAGGAGGGCGTGGACCAGTGGTGGGCACAGTTCAGCTAATCCGATAACAGATAATTATCAAAGCTAATGTTTTTGCCAGCGGATTAGCTTTTCAGATACGTTTTAAAACCATCATCGGACCAATTATCTTCCAATAAATTTAGTTCAGATACCTTTCAGTCCGATAACATTTTTTTGCTGGTAAAGTGAGCAAAGATTAGCAGTCATTTTAGTCCATCTGTCATGTGTTTGTAGCAGACCGGCTGCCTGTTGCTTGCTGATGACATCATCAGTAAGCGCAAGAAGTGACTGGCCGGTCGACGCAGGGAGCATTGTTGGTAGTGTAGTTCAGGTTCACTGTCAAGGATTTTATATAGTTCATGCTCTTATCATTTATTTTCTTTAGTTTATGCTTATATTATTATTATTTATTTTCTTTAGTTTATGCTTATATTATTATTATTTATTTTCTTATAGTTTATGCTTATTATTTTTCCTCTTTGTGAGAAGAGGAGGTTTTAGAAAGAAAGACTTGTTGTCTGCATTCTTCATGATTGAGCAAACTATTTTTCATTTTGCATAAGTGCCTTATCCTGCTTTGATGAGCCACAAGGCTCATGTTGCAGGAATGGAAGGTTTCAGCTGTTACCTTGCTTTGCCATCCCCCTCTTGCAGACATGACTCATGTGTAACCTCTCCCGACTGTCCTTGTTTGTTTTTTCTCATGTTGATGAACTAAATAAAAGGCTGGGCCAGAGGAGGGGATTTTAGGAGAGCTTTGAAGCTGAGCACTTACAAGCTGCTTCATTGTTCTCCTCCTCTGCGCAGAGCAAAAAATAAATAAATAAATAAATAAATATATATATATATATTTGTCTCTCTCTGACTGGTTTCTTTTCAGTGTTTGTGCCTCTCATTTCTTTAAAAACAGGGTGCAAACCCAACATTCACTTTGGACCTTACACTGTTACCGTCCGCTCGACACAAACAAAACTGACTAATTTTAACATTATTTTATTTCTTTGTGGCTGATGGGATAATTTAAGAGGAAGAAAGACCTGTGGTGACTCTAAAGGTAAATGGACAGGACATGGATTTTCTCTGTGACACAGGAGCATGTAGGACAGTGATAACAGACAGACCTCCCGGAACTAAATTTGCAAAAGAAGTCGTTTGGGTAAAATCTGCAAATGGACAGGTGAATTCAGAGAAAATATTGAAGTTTGTCAATTTTAAAGATCCTGAAACGAACCAAACTGCTTGTGTCTCTGTGGTTTATTCGCCCCATTGTCCAGTAAATTTACTGGGACGAGATTTGATGACTGCCTTATTTATAGGAGTCACGCCAACAGTAGGTGGTATGAGAACTGTGAGGCAGCCCGCTACTGTATATACAAATTTGGCCCAGGCCTGGCAGTACTCTTTGGAACTGTCGGAGTTGAGACAAACTGAACAATTATTGGAGGAAGGTCTGATGACCTGTGAAAACAGAGAACACGTAGTAATGATGTCACCAAAAGATCTACACATAACTATGCTATTCACTCCACAAAAGGATGAAAGGTATGGAGCAGGATTTCTGAAAATTCCATCAGAATTACAGACAGTAGCACACCTATACACAGACAGAAAAACCACCTCTGTGTGTAGTGTAGTGCTGACCCAAAGTGCAGACAAATGGTACAGAGGAAAACCTGAGACTGTGCCGCATATTTCACTGATAAGGGCAGACACTCAGTCCTGGAAGGACCTTGGAGGAATTGCTAAAATAGCTGAGGAAGCAACTGATTGGCACGAAGCAGATGCAGTGTCAGTGTGGGATTTCAGTCCATCCACAGGCTTGTATCGGAAATACATGTTTGTAAGTGTTTGGACGACACCGGTGATACATGAAGTAGATCTAGACGATTGAAATTTAACAACATCTGTGTTGTTGACACAGGAAGATGAGACTTTATTGGCCAAACTGCCTCCTCATCTCTGGGTGAATGCACCCACAGATGTAGGACTGTTGAAAAATATTCCACCAGTCAAAATTAAGCCACGATCTGATTGGAGACCACGGATCAAACAATATCCGTTAAAACCTGAAGCAGAAAAAGGAATTGAACCGGTTATTGCAGAATTATTGGAAGCAGGAGTCATCAGGGAATGTTTAGATGCATCCTGTAACACTCCAATATATCCTGTGAAAAAAGCAGACAATCAGAATTGGCGAATGGTACAAGACCTACGTGCAGTAAATGCTGCAGTAGAAACTAGTGCCCCTCTGGTCCCAGACCCACATACGCTGCTAAATAGATTAAGTCCTGGAAACATGTACTTCTCTGTCATAGACATCAGTAATGCATTTTTCTCAGTACCTGTTCATCCAGACTCTCAATTTTGGTTTGCTTTTACATTCAAAGGGAAAAGATATACATATACAAGACTCCCTCAAGGCTTTGCTGACAGTCCGACCATTTTTACACAAGCAATAAATTGTTGCTTATCTTCATTTACTCCACCAGAAGATTCACAAATCTTGGTGTATGTAGATGACATTTTGGTGGCAGGAAAGACAAAAGACAGCTGTACAAAATGTACTATGATGCTTTTGCAACATTTGGCAGAAACAGGAAGTAAAATTAAAAAGCAAAAGTTGCAGTTCGTGCAACCACAAGTGACTTATTTAGGCCATGTCCTATCAGCTGAGGGGAAACGAATACAAGACGATCGAAAGCACGCTATTCTCAAAGCGCCTAAACCGTCAACAAAAAAGGAAATGATGACTTTCTTAGGTATCTGTAATTATTGCAGAGCCTGGATTCCATGTTATGCAGAGAAGGTGCAGAAATTGCAGGATTTAATACATTCTATACCAATGGCTATGAGTGTCAAAATACAGTGGAATAAAGAAGCTGAAGAACAGTTTACAGCTCTTAAACAAGAACTTGTGAGTTCCACAGTATTATCTCTGCCCAATTATGCCAAGCCATTCACTCTCATGGTGGACACAAAACAGGGATTCATGTGTGCAGTCTTGCTACAACAACATGGTAATAAAAATAAACCAGTCGGCTATTATTCCAAACGTTTGGATCCAGTGGCACAGGGCCTACCTCCCTGTGTCCAAGCAGTATGCGGAGTGGCAATGGCAGTGGAAAGTACAGCGGATGTTGTTTTGTTCCACCCATTGACTGTTAAAGTACCACACACAGTCAGTGTGTTACTCCTGCAAACAAAGATGACATTCTTATCGCCTGCTAGACAGATAGCATATACAGCAATGCTATTGTCTCAGCCACAGATTACCATTGAAAGATGCAACACCTTGAATCCCGCCACCCTCCTACCTACTGAGACAGACGGTGAACCGCATGATTGTTTGGCAGACACACAGAAACAACAATTACCTCAACCAGACTTAACAGACGAACCATTTACAGATGGACTACATTACTTTGTGGATGGCTCATGTTTCAAAGATCAGAAAGGACAGACATTAACAGGCTATGCTGTTGTTCAATTACCAAATACTGTTATTGAAGCAAAACAGATCGATCATTTTAAATCAGCCCAAGCTGCATAACTCATTGCATTAACCAGAGCTTGTATCTTGGCTAAAGGACAGAAACTGACAGTCTATACAGATAGTCAATATGCATTTTCAACAATTTGGTTCTTTGCAAAACAATGGCAACAAAGAGGTATGATAACCTCTACAGGGAAACCAGTGACACATGCAGGCTTACTCACAAATTTGCTAGAAGCAGTGACATTACCATCACACCTGGCATTATGTAAATGCGCAGCCCACACCAGAGGTACAGATTTTGTCTCCAGAGGAAACTGCCTGGCAGACAAAATAGCGAAAGAAGCAGCAGCTGGTCGATATGGCACTTCTTCTATTTACACAGCTCAGACAGACAATGAACCATTAATAGATTCTGACCTTTTATTGGATATGCAAAAACAGGCACCAGCGCAGGAACATTTGTGGTTGAAAAATGGGGCAACCCCAAAGGACTTTATTGTGTACATAACAAACCCATCCTACCCAAAAGCTTATTCAAAGCAGCTGCAATTGCGACGCATGGGTTAACGCATGTGTCGACAGGGGGGATGGTATATATGGTAGACCAATACTTTACTACCTATGGATTTAATTTATACTCAAAAAATTTTTGTAAAGCTTGTGTTACCTGATTGAAACACAACCCACAGGGAAATATAAGACCCCGGAGAGGGCAATTCCCAAAACCACAGTATCCTTTTCAAATTGTTCATATGGACTTTATTGAACTAAATCGATGTGGACCTTATCAATACTGTCTAGTATTAATTGATGCCTTTTCAAAATGGGTAGAAATTGTTCCATCACAAAAAGCAGATGCTTTAACAGTAGCAAAAGCATTGTGTAAGACAATTATTCCGTATTATGGAATACCAGAGACATTGTACAGTGATAATGGAACACATTTTGTAAATGAAGTTGTACAAAGAGTAGCAGAACACATGAAAATTAAGTTAAAACATCATTGTGCTTACCACCCACAAAGTGCAGGATTAGTGGAAAGGACAAATGGCACAATAAAAATAAGACTAAGGAAATGTATGGAAGAGACAAAACGAACCTGGATTGAATGTTTGGACCTAGTAAAATTGTATATGAGAATAACACCAACACCATCAGGTTTAACACCATTTGAGATACTTTATGGACGACCATATCGTCTACCAATTTTTGACATGGATACTAAAACAGCAGATGAGGAACAAACATTAGCAGATTTTATGAAAAAGACATTAACACAGAAAGAGATAACTCAAACACATTTACTGCCGAATAATTTTGATCTCCCACAGGACGGCCTTCCAGTAGTCCAGCCAGGAGACTGGGTGTTCATCAGAGTGATTAAGAGGAAGAACTGGTCCAGTCCTCGTTGGGAAGGTCCATACCAAGTGCTGTTAACAACACCAACTGCAGTAAAGATAGCGGAGAGATCAACGTGGATACATCTAAGTCACTGTAAGATACAGTGTGTGTTGGCTGCCTCCACAGTGTAAGGGGAAGTCTGGCTACAAAGGGAGTCTATTTAATTAGCAATAGATTGTCTCAACACCAGTGAAGCAGGGATATCCTTGCACTATTAGGTGAGGTTGGTTAACAACACTGTATCCTAGCAATCATGACTGAACTACAGCAGACCCCGGAGCGGTGTGCTCAGCGCCGCTGCTGCCGGACTGTTGGTAGGGCAGCCGGTTGCGTTGTGATCTTAGTGTGTTTCGTGCTCCTTGGATTCCTGGCCTGGTGGTTGACCCAAGAATTGCAGCTCACTGTGGACCGAGCCAGAGAACAACGGAAGCAACGTCAGAAGAGGTTTATTCATAATGTGAATGAGACAGATGGACACCCTCATATATACCATACTAATATGTGGTACAGATATGTTCATTTATTGGCTATGGAATTACATGTTACTAATTGTTATGTTTGTTCGCAAATGCCTATATCCTCAACACACGCAGCTCTGACGGCTAAACCGTACCCTGCTAGGGTGACAGAATGTCTTATCATACGGATGCATAATCAAACTGTATTTCGGGGGCAACAGTTCTCAGCAAATCTGACAAGACGTAACACCACTTGCCTCAGTGCAACCACTTATATGATAGGGATTTCAACAGAAGACGTACAAGCATGCCCAAGTGCTGCTCCATTGACTAGACTGAAGGGAAATGCAAAAATATCATCACATGTTAAATTGTCATCACAACGGCCATTCCCGATTTGCTTTTACGGGACAGGGAATAAAACTGTAGGTAAAATTAAGAAACGTCTGTGTACCCAAACGTATGTTTTATCAAATAATTTAAGTCTAACCAAAACATATTATATGGATGGTACTTATCTTCATCACATTGGACGGGGATGTAATTATACAGGCTCCTGTCCATGGGTTACGGATGAATCGTGTGCTTATGTTAGTAAGTTTTTGCTACCACCTATAAATGGTACTCCGGTGTATGATGACATCTATTGGCTTTGTGGTTCCAGGCTGTACATGAGTCTCCCACCAAATTGGGGTGGTGTGTGTGCACCTACCCAGGTGACTGACCATACATATGTGGTAGTGCCAAGGACCTCCACAGAGAAGAATGGCAGCACCAGACGGAGGAGATCGATATACCCAGATGTGTTACCACATGATCACATGTGGGGCTCGGATGTACCAAAGGACCAAAAATTGTGGTCTGTAGGAGATAAAATAGCACATTCATTGTTCCCCTGGATAGGAGTGGTAAAAAATTCATTAATGATTGAAACTCTGAATTATCGATTGGGTCTGTTCATGAATGTAACTGAGAAAATAGTAGCAGCTCAAAATACTGAAATAGATGCTTTACGTACCATGGTGATGCAAAATCGCATGGTTTTAGACTTGCTTACTGGTTCACAGGGAGGAGTTTGTGTTCTGCTGAACACAACATGCTGTACTTTCATCCCAGACTCCATTCATTCAGTGGATGTGCAGGACACATTGGAAGAGCTGAATAAACTTCGTGATGCAATGCATAAAGACACCCTAGCCGTGAACCGGTGGAATCCCTGGTCCTGGTTGACTTCAGGACCATGGTGGCAGTTACTATTGAAAATGGTGACACCAGTTATTATAGTCCTAATTCTGATTGGACTTTGCATGTGTTGTGTGATCCCTTGTATCAAAACAATGGTTGGCAAAATGGTGTCAAATACATTTGTACAGTGTAATCTGGCTTTCCAACAAACTATGCCAAAATATCAAACATTGAAACAGTCAGACCTTAGTGGAGAAAACTATAATGACTGTGTTGAGAATTATGATGATATTGAAAAGCTCACAACTCCAGTTCAAGCTTGAACTGTTGACGTGATGAGTTAACACACTCTTAGCCTATGAAGCTTTAGCTGAAAATGTAATAAGACAAGTGGTTAAAGTGGACAAATTTTCTATTGAAGTGTGTTTTGGACATGACAAACTTATGTAAATAAACGATAAACAGGGAGGATTATGTCAAGGATTTTATATAGTTTATGCTCTTATTATCATTTATTTTCTTTAGTTTATGCTTATATTATTATTATTTATTTGCTTATAGTTTATGCTTATTATTTTTCCTCTTTGTGAGAAGAGGAGGTTTTAGAAAGAAAGATTTGTTGTCTGCATTCTTCATGATTGAGCAAACTATTTTTCATTTTGCATAAGTGCCTTATCCTGCTTTGACGAGCCACAAGGCTCATGTTGCAGGAATGGAAGGTTTCAGCCGTTACCTTGCTTTACCATCACCCTCTTGCAGACATGACTCATGTGTAACCTCTCCCGACTGTCCTTGTTTGTTTTTTCTCATGTTGATGAACTAAAGAAAAGGCTGGGCCAGAGGAGGAGATTTTAGGAGAGCTTTGAAGCTGAGCACTTACAAGCTGCTTCATTGTTCTCCTCCTCTGCGCAGAGCAAAAAAATAAAAAATAATATATATATATATATATATATATATATATATATATATATATATATATATATATATATATTTGTCTCTCTCTGACTGGTTTCTTTTCAGTGTTTGTGCCTCTCATTTCTTTAAAAACAGGGTGCAAACCCAACATTCACTTTGGACCTTACACTGTTACCGTCCACTCGACACAAACAAAACTGACTAATTTTAACATTATTTTATTTCTTTGTGGCTGATGGGATAATTTAATTGCCAAGACTCATTGGGGGAGAGGAGCTCTCACGATGCAGCTGTGTGTACAGAGGGACTTTTCTTCACCGTTTTTCACTGTTTTGGATTAAAAAAAAGGATGCTTTATTTCTTCAGATGAATCCCACTGAAACTAACAGGTAAGAATTTATATTTACTACGTGTCTTTTACTCTGCCAATCAATGCATTAACGGACATATTTCAGTTGTTTAAGCTGCAGGGTTCAAAACGTGCAAAAAAAGCAGCAGCTTTTTAGTTCGTGTATGTAATACCGATATATACTGTGTTTTACTGCTTTTGAAAGATGATGAAAGTGTTTGGGGTTTTATTTTTTTCCTCATTCATTCTTTGTGCCTTCTTATGTGTTTGTGATCCTTGAATTTATCCAGCAGTGAAAAGTGAAAGTGAAACTGGGTTATCAGAAGCCGATAGTGTAATCTGATGTGGCGGCATCCGAGTCAGTTCTAAAAGTTATCAGTTATCTCTAATAAAGATAATTTTTTTTTTAGCAGTTTATCGGTTTAGCATCATAAAAGATAACTTTTCAGTTACTGGATTACTGGTTATCAAAGCTAACTTTTTGGTTAGCTGTGCCCACCACTGGCATGGACTAACAAAGAAGAGAGACAATTGTGTAATACAAGAGAATGCTGTGACTAGTGGGTGAGGAGATGACAAACAAAACGGGGGCGTGGACAATAGAGATGAAGAAGTACTGGTGAAGGACAAGAGAGTGAAGTGATCACAGGGTGTGACAGTGCTAAAAATGAAACTGGGTGTGAATACATGAGAACAAAGATCTTTAGGGACAGATAAGGGAGTGCAGTGACATGACAATAGTACAATACTATAATACAACAAATGGAAATGACTGAAAAGAAAACAAGAAAATCAAAAGCTGAAACAAGAACAGAACTGATATGTGGCAAAAGTATCAAGCACAAAATACTACGACCAAAACTACAGTGGTAAACCTGGCAAATAAAACCTGTGACCAAAGCAATCATGAACAAAAATCAATGTGGCTGAAGAGTGAAGAACAGAAACAATAAGCTGTCATAAAAGCAAAATAAACAGATGATTAAAAACAGACAAAAAAATCAATAAAGAAAGACTGATAGAAAAACACAATGATCCAGGACTGAGCAGCGGTAAAACCTGACATACAGTAAAATCAAAGATCAAGAATTCACAAAAATAAAACAAACATGCAACAAAGAGGCACATAACAACAAAACATGCACAGCACCACCAGGTGTTAAAAGCCAGTTTAAATAAATACGTCTTGAGCATTCATTTAAAAAGTCCTTGATCAGAAATAGGGTGTAAAAGATGAAAACGTGGGTCATTCTTCGAATAATCGTGACACACCCATGCGTGGCTCCTTCTTCATCCTTCATTATTCGGTGGGACCGAGGCTTAAATCAGGAAGTAACTTGTTCCCAGTTTGGCTTCAGCTACCGCAAAATCATGATCACCCCAGAGTTTATATTTTGTCGTAGGAACATCTAAGTAAAGTTGACTGGACGCCCGTAATGTGCTGCTTTAAGTGCGGAGAGTTAAAATTTCAGACAAGTAGGAAGGTGCAAGGCTGTTAATAGCTTTAAAAACAAACATTAAAATCTTAAAAACAATTCTACTGGAAGCCAGTGGAGTGAGGAAATTACAGGCGTACTATTCTCAATTCTGGAAGTGTTCGCTGAACAATGAGCACCAGCATTTATTTACAAAGTGCATTACAGTAATCAAGTCTGGAGCTGATGAAAGCATGAATGGCCGTCAGAAGATCACATCTACTGAGGAAGGACTTTACTTTAGCCAGAAGATGTAGCTGTAAAAAAAAACCCTTGCTTTGACAACAGAGTTTATCTGTTGATCGAACCTCAAATAGCTGTCAAATATCACTCCCAAATTCTTGACAGCTGGTTTTAAAGTAATTAGTCAGAACACCAAAGTTTGATGGTACAGCATTCAGCCCATCAGGATGTCCAAACACAATTGTCTGTGTTGTACCCTCATTCAAGTAAAGGAAGTTTTGAGACAGCTGCCTTTTTTACATCATGAATACAAATAAATGGAGTAAATAAAAATTTTTCCTGGAAAATTTGTTGGGAAAGTGTAAGTACACGGACCCACAACAGGGGGCGCAAATGAACGGACAATGGAATAGGTCAAATAACAACACTTTACTGTTGCGAACGTGCACAACAAACACAACAGATTACACAATAGATCAAAGGTCAAATTACAAGGTGTCGTGTGGGCAGGCTCGAAGATAGGAGACGCCTGTCCAAAGCAGAACCGGAACCACACGATTTCCTCCGCCACCAGACCCCGGGAATACTGGAGCCGCCAAGTCCCGAACTCCCAGGTGGCCACTGCCTCCGCGTGTCGGACCTGGTACTGCTGGCGAGGAACAAAAACACAATTAAACGTGGGTGCGTCTGCACCCAGCAATCTGCACGGCAGGGAAGCTACCTCTACCTCTCGTTGGAGAAAAAGTCTGTTATCACTCACAAAAATCACAAAAAGGGCTTTCTATCAAGCAGTCAGGCTGAGGATATTACCTTTCAGGTAGAACGATATCTCGGCAAAGAGGTGGAGATGACGTCTTGCTGATATACCGATGCAGATCAGATGAGTGGTGACAGCTGTCACAGGTGATGAGTGTCAGCTGTCACCCCGGCTGCTCCTGTGAGGCGGCAGCGCCCTCTGGTGCCTGGAGCCCGCACTCCAGGCAGGGTGCCCTCTGGTGGTGGTGGGCCAGCAGTACCTCCTCTTCAGCGGCCCACACAACAAAATTCTACTCACAACACCCCACAATGACAACCCCCCCCCCCCCCCCCCCAAAAAAAAAACAAGAAATCACATGCACAAAAGTATTCGCAGTCTTTGCTCAATGCTTTGTTGATGCAGCCTCAAATTGTCTTGAATATGATGCCACAAGCTTGGTGCACCTATCTTTGGGCAGTTTTTCTTATTCCTCTTTGCAGCACCTCTCAAGTTTCATCAGGTTGGATGGGGAGCATCGGTGCACAGCCATTTTCAGATCCCTCCAAAAATTTTCAATTGCATTCAGGTCTGGGCTCTGGCTGGGCCACTCAAGGGCATTCACAGAGTTGTCCTGAAGCCACTCCTTTGATATCTTGGCTGTATGCCTCGGGTCATTGTCCTTATTTATCATTGCAGCGACACATCAACTCCTCAACTATGGCTGAACTTGAAGATAGACTGCCTGATAGCTTCACATTTGGAAAATGCCCAATCAGTAGACAGTCTACACTCTACACTACACTCAACATGATTGTGCCACCTACCACACCCCCAAAACACAGTCACCTTGGTTCAATGATTACTTTGTGACCTCAAGCATAAGGCTGGAGGTCTAGAACGAAAGTGCTATCATAGACTGTATGTATGCACCGCTGGTTACAAAGCGAACCTATTACTCTGATTGGATCAACAAAAACAAACATAACTCAAAATTCTTGTTTGACACAGGGGCAACACTAATTCATGGACAACCACCTGTAAGTGGCTCTCCTTTTACAGCAGAAGAATTCTTGGATTACTTTGAGAAGAAAATAGACAACATTAGGTTAAACATATCCCAGCATGCCTTAACCCAGCCACTACACCCTGCTATTGAGGTGGGCGCCATCATTGAGGTATTACCTAGATTTACAGAATTTGATAGTATCTCACTAGGTGTGCTGACGAGACTTGTAACGTCTACAAAAAGCACAACCTGCTTATTTGATCCCATACCAACAAAACTCTTGAAGGACCTGTGGCCCACTCTTGGGCTGACTGTGCTGGAATTATTAATCTCTCATTAACCTCTGGATCTGTTCCTAAATGTTTCAAATCTGCAGTGATTAAACCATTACTTAAGAAATCTAATCTTGACCCTAGTGTATTGAAAAACTATAGGCTGATATCAAATCTGTCATTTTGCCCTAAAATTCTGGAAAATGTGGTTTCACAGCAGCTCATGGACTATCTTACTGAGAATAATTTTTTTGAGCCACTGCAGTCTGCTTTTAGAAAATATCATTTCACAGAGACAACTGTCACTAAAGTGATGAATGATCTTCTGCTTGCAATGGATTCGGACACCACTACGGCTCTGGTGCGGTTAGATCTCAGTGCTGCGTTTGATACCGTGGATCATCATATTCTACTCGATAGGCTGGAGAATCATTTTAGGATTACTGGGAGTGCCCTTACATGGTTGACATCGTACCTGACCAGTCGATCTCACTGTGTTTTGTACAATAACACTCTCACCTCTAACCTTAGTAACATGAAATTTGGGGTTCCACAGGGGTCTGCTTTAGGCCCCCTGCTTTTCTCCCTTTTATATAGCACCCCTTGGGTGGTGTTTTGGGATTACCTTTCAGTGCTTTGCTGATGATACTCAGTTATACATGCCGATAACTGCTGGTAATCTCATCCACATAAATCCTTATTTGATTGCCTTGCGTCAGTGAAAAGCTGGATGTCTAGCAATTTCCTACTCTTAAACTCTGTCAAGACTGAAATGATGGTTCTTGGTTCAGTGAGACATTGGCATCAATTTGACCAGCTAATGCTTAGCCTAGGCTCACGTGTCCTACATCACATTGACAAAATGCGGAACCTTGGGGTAATTTTTAATCCTACGTTCTCCTTTGACCTTCACATTAGAGATATTATGAGGACTGCTTTCTTCCACCTGCGGAATATAGCGAAAATTCATCCCATCCTGTCTATGGCTGATGTTGAAGCCCTGATTCATGCATTTTTTTTTCTTCTAGATTGGACTACTGCAATGTTCAATTTTCTGGTTTACCGCAGTTCAGCATTAGGGGTCTCCAATTGGTTCAAAATGCTGCTGCTGACTTTTGACAGGAAGCAGAAAATTTGACCACATTACACCTATTTTGGCATCTCTTCCTGTCCCTGTGAGATCAGATTTTAAAGTTCTGCTACTAACCTACAAAATTGTTCACGGACTAGCACCTCCCTACTTCAACCCTACGTACCAGCCCGGGCTCTGCGTTCTCAGGGTGCAGGACTACTTTGTGTCCCTAGGGTGAATAAAAAGTCTGTGGGTCACAGAGCTTTCTCTTATCATGCCCTTGTTCTGTGGAATGATCACCCTGCATCAATAAAACAGTCAGATTCTGTACAGACTTTCAAGTCCAGACTTAAGGTGCACTTATTTTCCCTTTCATATGGGTAGCATACTGGCATAGTATGTTACTATGCTTTTTACCCCTTTAAATTAATTTATTAGTAAACCGAACGGGCCGTGGCCACAACTTTATCTAAATTCTGGGTCTTTTAGTGAAGCTTAGGGCTAGTGGCCGGTGAGCACCTTAGTATTCCTTCTGTTTTTCTTGTTGCTAATGCTGACACATTATACTGTATTTGTTGTCTTTCTGATGCCTGATTCTGTTTTTTCTCTCTGTTTGAGTGGGTGTCTTCTTCTGCAAGCCTCCCATCCTGTGCACCGGCATGGACTCCCAAAATTTCCTATATATTCATTTTGTAAATTGTGTCAGTACTCAGTAGCATAGCCCAAGCAGAGGGTCATCCCTTTGAGTCTGGTCTGCTTGAGGTTTCTTCATCAAAACTTCAGAGTTTTTCCTTACCACTGTCACCTGTGTGCTTGTTCTGGGGGTTGGTAAAGTTAGACTTTACTTATGTGATTTGGCACCATATAAATGAAATTAATTGAAATTGAAAGATGAACCGTCGCCCCGGTCAAAGGTCAAGAACGATCTGGAGGAGATTTTCATCCAGGATGTCTCTGTACATTGCTGCATTCATCTTTCCCTCAATCCTGACTAGTCTCCCAGTTCCTGCCACTGAAAAACATCCCCACAGCATGATGCTGCCACCACCATGCTTCACTGAAGGGATGGTGCCTGGTTTCCTCCAGACAGGGCATTCACACCAAAGAGTTCAATGTTTGTTTCATCAGACCAGAGAATTTTGTTTGTTTGTGGTCCGAAAGTCCTTCAGGTGTCTTTTGGCAAACTCCAGGTGGGCTGCCACGTTCCTTTTACTTCTTTGAGTTGTGACATTTAACCAGCGGTCGGATCTTGATTTAGTGGATTTGCAGCGAAAAGGGGCAACAAAGTCCAGAACTGCTGAGCAAGTGGAGGAAGAGAGGATGTTTTCTGGGAATAAAGGAGAGATCAGTCCATTCATGGCATAAAACTGAGAGTCCATGAAGGCAGCAGCAAATTCCCCCACCATTGAGGAGGTGACCAAGCAGTAGCGAGAGGCGGGAATGAGTAGCTTACCAGCAGATGGAGGAGCAGTGATGGGTCCTTAAGGGAAACTGAGATCCCATTTAAAGTTCTCTTTGAAGACAGCGACTAGACCATTGCCACGTACTGATGCTTGGGAGGAGCTGAAGGATGAATAGCTTGGAGGAGGAGCTCAGAAAAAGTGCTATTTCACCTGGTTTCAGCCAGGTCTCCGTTAACAGGAGAAAGTCCAGAGCACGAGTGGAGAAAAAGTCATTCAGGATGAAAGTCTTACTTGTATGTGATCTACAGTTGATGAGTACCACAGGAACTAAGTGCCCATCAGTCTGTTGGGAGACATGATTTAGTGAGCGGAGGTTCTCCTGCATGCAGCCCCATCTGCAGATCCTCACAAACAGGCAATGAGGAAGTGGAAACCCAGCATCCTGGACAGCCGGCCGGAGCCACTGATAGCTCAACACCAGGGAACGCCACACGTTGTACCAGTCATACGGTGTGAAGAATCTGGCCAATAAATATCAAGGAGTATGTGTGAAGGAAAGATGCCTTCTGAACTACTCACGATTTCTTTCAAAAATTTCTGTTAATTCAAGTCTGGCAGCATGTGCGGATGCCACAGAACTGCCTCTGATCTGAGATGGCAACCACCCAGTCAAACAATCAATCCATTCCTAGTAGGCATGTGTTGCAGCCAGGCGAAACATGGGCCTGTCCTTGACTGACTCAAGCCACTGGGATCTTCACTTTTGAGGCACCTACATTCTCAATCATGCTTAGAGAAACACACCATGTGGCCAAAGTGTTGTAGCTGATCTTCACTCATAATGCAAAGATCCACATCTGCATGAAACAATGTATGAGTAACGTATGATATTTTGATATGTTTTTGTCCTGTGCAAGTCCTGATCTCATTCGTTCCATGCGTTCCTTGTCAGATGTCTGGTGAGTCCATTGGAAAGTTTTCTGTGTGCTCAAAACCTTTAGTGGACATCAAATGGAGGGCTTCTCTGGTGGTTGCATGTTTGTGTACCATTTTGTCCTGTACTTTGTTCATTTGCTTGCCAGCAGACATCCGGTAGGCATTAGTTTTATCTGTGCATTATCTTTTTGTTTTCTGTTTGCGAAAGGAAGTATTGCGCGAACACTACACAATTTTTGCCACCGGACAACCTCTTTAAATCCATTGTAATTAGTTTATTCAATTGTCCCAGTGTGACAGCACCTTAAGTAGCTGCTTGTTAGACATGAAGTCATTCTAGCGGTACCCAAGGATCCTCCAGAGAGACTTGGTGCAAAAAACATCCAGTCATCACCCTGACTGGTGCGACTTATACTCCGAAAAATCCGTAATTTAAAAAATAAATGATTCATTGAGGCTTTCTGAAGTCATTTGACCTTGGAGATGTGACTTAACACAAAAGCTCTTTGTGGGACGTGCAACAAGGCGCTATGATGCCGAGCTTTAGTACATTTTGTCCAATAAAGTATCAAATGTCTAATTTCTAGAAAATTTGGCAAACTGTATGATTGCACTGTATCAAAACTGAATTTATTTTCAAGTTTCATTTCATTTGAGCGATTTTCAAATTAATTCTTGGACGGTGAAGCGGGTCACTGATCCGGTGCCTCAGCAACAGTTCCAACTGTAATGACTGTCGAAGTCGGCCCATGTGAATGATTGTTAATGACTTTGTGGGAAAAGGCCTTTTGAAGAACTATTTCTCCTCTTATGAACACGAGCGCTCTCTCGTCCCAGCGTAGCGTAGCTATTACATCACACAGTCTCATTTTTCATTCATTTTGGCGCGCCCCATTTGCTTTTTCATTTGCCTGTTGAACCATTTCTCTTTGCATGTCATGTTGTTTTTGTCCCTGCATGCTGTAATTAACATTGTGGTGCTGCTGAGAGTCATTTGCTGCCTCTACATCATTGTTTGAGCTAATTACACTGCCGTCATGGCAAAGCAACATGAGCGAAGCAGGTCGAGACTTTGGATCCATCTATTTGCATGTTGTTGAAGTTGATTGGAGATCAAGAATTTTCTGGGGTTTTTCATTTTTTACAGCTTGCTGAAGTTTGAACAAAGCAACAAAGCAGCAGCTTCGGATGACTGAGGAAAAATCGCTGAACTATTGATGTAAATGACGGCTTAGTGCACATGGCGTGTAACATTAAAAACACAGAGACCACAGCCAGCGTGCCGCAGGACTACAAGTCAACAGTACGCCACTTTTAGTCACGTATCACCAAAAATATGCCGTAACAAATGGTGTTTTGTCAGTTATTATGGTGCTTTTTTGCCGTAATTAAAGACTTCATATAATTTCTCTTTTTAAAAAAATACATTTATCTCCATGTTTATTTTAGGCATTTTACTCTTCTGTTATAGGACAGCGATGGTAGCACAGTGGTAAAGGTTCCGTCTGTTAATCAGAACTTTTGTAAATTGCAGGCTCGAATCCCGCGAGTGGCATGTATTTTTTGTTTCTCCACAGCAGCGCGTGATGCGGTGCAACATGTTCCAGCTGGCTTTTATTTATTTTTTTTCAAAAGCAGCTGCATGATGTGGTTCCACACACTCTCGCTGTTTGCACTGTGTTCGTTTGTGATCGTTCACGCCTGCCCGACCATATGTCCCTCCTCACATCAGCTTGATGTTTTCATGGTTTGCTCATTCGGGCTATTTCACCATGATTTGCTCTGATTCCTACTTATTTGTGTTATGTATGAAGGGGTGTTAAGGGGTGTACAGTTTAGAGGATGTGTGGATGTGCAATTTATGCAGTATTGACAATTTTGTGCAATATTTAATCATAGTTTTAAGCAGCATTCCTACTGTGCAGGAATTGTAAGGTGCATGGGTGCATAATAATAAATACATAGAGGAGGATAGTAATAATGATGAGAAGAATGACAGTCACTCAGGTGGTGGAGGGGTCAGTGTGCAAGAGAGTTATTGAGAAGCCTAATGGCCTGTGGGTAGACACTGTTCCCCAGCCTACTAGTCCTGGACTTCAGACTCCTTTCAACACTGCCTGATGGTAGGAGTGTGAAGAGTGAGTGTTGGGGTGTGTACACAGTAAATTTTGATGAGTAAAATTTACTCTGCTGGGATAACATTTTGTCCCAGTCTAAACAGAGTAAAATATACTCTATTATTATCACTTTACCGTGGCATTGCTGGGCCGGTATCGTAGATTTACGTCGATGCTACCTGGCTATACCCGCCCGTTCGTAAACAAATGATGTCATAGCACGCTCGCAGCCCAAGAACTGTCCGCAGAGGGGAAAAAAAAAAACTGTCCGCAGAGGAAAAGATGAAAAGGCGAGAAGTGTGTTTTGGTCCCAATATGGATATTCTGGATGATTTTTCTCATGGATAGTATGGCAATGAACAGCAGCTAAAGCCCCATTTTAGACGGTTTTGTCGGTGGGTAGTACGTAGACCGAAGTTCGCGGTAGTTCCGGCTGTTTTCGCGGTGGAAAGGGGCGGAGCATTTCACCGGCGTTTTGACCACCGTACTCTCCGCAAATACGCGGATAAAACGCTGCTAAATCTGCCGAATAAAGCGGCGTTTTGACGCCGTAGTATCCGGCACACGTCAGGCAACGGGGGTTAATACCCAGTTCTATCCTTTACAATCACAGGTTAAGATGCGCGTGAGAACGGCGGTGTTCTGCTGCCGCTGATAATGCCCTGTGTACCACTGGTTATACCCAGGTTTTTATCCAGGCAAATCCTGCGTTAGTCCAGGATCTTTTGCATATAGGCACCGCCCCAGAGTATAATAGGCTGAAGCAGCAGGAATACATGCCTCTGTCACTGCAGGGGGAGGGAGATCATCCTCAGCCTTTTCTTCTCCTTCCTTTCCCCCTCCTCAATGTGTTGCTCTGTCTCCACCACAGGCCTCCCCTCTGCTTCTGAACCAGACCTCTTGGTAAGTCCTTGCCGCTGCCAGTTTTCTTTTAGAAGGCATACTGGAGCTTCTCTGCAAAAATATCTGGAGCTGGCCACGAGTGCATGCAGCGTGCTAGTGTTTTTACACTGACCGCCACCTATCGGCCGTTTGGAACGCCGTTTTAACCGGGAGGTGGCGTTTAGAACGGCGTACTGTCCGCTAGCGCCGCCGTTTTGTCTGCCTCTGTCGCCGGTTAAAACGCTGTTGAGGACGCCGATATGGCTCTATCGCCGTTTTACACGCCGTTAGTTAGGGATACAATGCCGGCCGCCAATTACGGTGGTGTAAACTGCGGCACTACAGGAAGGGGCAGGATGAAACGGCGATTAAAAAGTATCAAACGCCGTTGTTCGCATTGTCTCTGTCGTCACGCGAATTCTCCGGGAGCGCTCCCGGAATTATTCAACATGTTGAATAATTTTTTCGACGATTCCCGGTAAAGCCGGAACTAAACCCTAGTGCCGGCGTTAACAACGGCATTTGATCCTTAGGTACGTTACGTTAGACTAACATTTATACAGTCAGTAAATGTGGTGTCCCTCACACCTTTTTATATTGAGCTGTATGTTAGTCATGTATCGGCTTCCACTGCAGTGGAGTTTTGTGAACTGGATGTTCCATGCCTGCAGGTTGGGAAGCTGATTAGTAATCAAGCCAGGAAGTGTTTGCTGTTTGTACACCTTTAAGTGTTCTCTCTGTGTGTAGAGTGTGGACTCACATAATGGTTCCTTCTTTCACAGACTCGGTTTGTTGCGGCCACCTGGGGGGTGTCGGCGGGGTCCTTGGGTCCGAACAGCTTCTGGCTCCGGACCGTTAGCGCTGCTGGGAGCGCACCACGCCAGACCGCACTTTCTTTTGTTATTTTTTGTATCACTGTTATGTATTAAATTCAGTTAGCCTTTGTACCGTGCTCTGCTTATTTCATACTGGGTCCTTCAAACGCTGGTCGGTTCTCCGAGCTGCGTCCGACACATAACACGTAGGGCCTCTTGAAAATGCATACCGCCCTCAAATAGCATGTTATTGTATTATTATAGAGTGAAATCAGCTCTACCGTCTTGTCAAATCGTTTCTACTCCAATAAGAGTTGATTATACACTGTGATAGTTGATTTTACGCTATGATAGAGTATATTTAACTCTATTTAGACTGGGACCAAATATTATCCCTGCAGAGTAAAGATACTCTGCAAAAATTTACTCTGTATTGTCCCTGATGAGGTTCTGTGTCACTCGTAGGACTCTGATTTAGTAAATGTCCTGCAGTGAGGGGAAGGCTGCCCCAGAGATGTACTGTGAGGTCTTAATCACACGCTGGAGAGCCTTCCTGTCTTGGACGGTGTAATTACTGTACCAGACTGTGATGGCAGTGGTGAGGACACTCTCAATTGTACACCTGTAGAAGTTGCTGAGAATTTTGGCTGACACCCCAAATTTTCTCAGTCTTCTCAGAAAGTACAGCCTCAGTATGTGGTCAAAGTTCATGTCTCTGGGTCCTCTGCCTTTGAGATTGAGAGATGCGTGAGTAGTGTGCTGGACGCAGTGACGTTCAGCACCAGTGCATACTCCCAGACCTGACTTGACTCCAATTCCCACAGTGTTCCCAGACCAGATGGGATATATATATATAAAAGCGCAATCCCAGTCTATTCCTGATTCTTTCCATGTTTGGAATCTCTAAAACCTCTAAACTGAAGCATTGAGGAGGGATTATAGGAAGCCTGTAGACCGTCTGGGTGGGTTTGTCAACATGGTTGTGTGTGCAGGTGTGTGACCACTGTCTATGAAGGTGAGTTTGCAGAAGTTCCAGGACAGGGGTCTCAGAGTGTTGGCAGATTACTTTCATCTTACTGAAAAATTTCTTTTTTTCTGAATGTTGTTTAATCATTTTGAAGACAAATCAGCAGAAAATTTGAAATTTTCGTAAACACTCCATCCTTGACAAGAACTAAAGGGTTCTGCATGCTCTTTGAGAAATTAAAAGTTTTAAAAAAGAAACAGCTGACTGCGAACCCCCCCACTATGCATAGACTTGGTTGTCAAGCAGAGGACACACTGTCCTGTCAGACTGTCTCTAAAGACTTCTTGGCTTCAGTTAGCTGCAGTTCTGGGGTTAGTCTTAAGGCCACGACTGATTTGTGAACTTGAGAAGGGAAAGCAGACCTGCTCATCTAAAGCTTGTAAGATACTGGTTGCCATAGCAATGGCAGTGCAATGTTCAACAGCCAGTGATGTAAAAGTGGTCAGTGATCCTCAGCAACGAATACAGTCATCAAAATGAGAAAAGTGAGCATTTATGAAGAACAGTTGCCTCGCATTAAATGATTCTGTATTATTTCCTTCTTTTAACGTAATGAGATGGGGAATAATTCAATAAAGATTTTAATCTGTTGACCATAAATCCGGTCAGTTTGTCAGGCTCCACATGTCGCTCTCATCAACTTTTTTTTCTCTGTTTTCTTTTCTTCATCTAACCAAACTTGCAACCTTTATCATTTCTTCCTATTTTTTCTTCCTGACCTCCCTCTAATGGAACTCATCGGCCGAGCTGCTGACTCCTTGTCTCCGTCTCCGACAGTCACTGGGTGTCGTCATGGAAACGACCTGTGATTGGTGAGGGGTTTGTTGGTGATTGCAGGTGGTTGTTTTTCTGCACCGCTGCATGAGGAGATGTTGATCAGGTGTGAAGACTATAAACTTTAACATGTATGTGCACGTAGCGTGTTTGTGAAGGAGTGCTGTGTCACTGAGGTTTACCACCACTTGATTGTTCACCAGGTTTTGTCGTCACGTTTCATAGCGTGCAGTGCAGCTGTTTATGTGCACATTGCTGAGCTGCTTGAAGCCAAACCTGGGTGGCAGGATGTCAATATTCACATGTCATTGTTGAGTTTCTGCAAACTTTCTTCAGACCTCTGAGTGTTCATGAATTTATCTGCAGCAGGAGCTGAACACTTTCTGAAATCGATTCCACATTAACACTGTCACTACATCCATTTACACTCATTCACTTGCTGGTGAACATTCAAAAAATCCCAGCAGGCCTCGCAGAACTTTGAAAAGCCAGATGGGCCTGTTCCTACATTTAATAGCAGGTCAGAATTCTAAATATCTGATCTCTAACTGGGGAAAAAAATCAAATAAAATGCTGCCGGAAGTCGTATTTGTTACTCAAGAAAGGGTTTATCAACCCTCACGTCCAAAGTTTTCATCATTCCTCAAATGATATTGGTCAGTTATGGATTAAAATGATTATTTTTCAAGCATATTTAAAGAAAGATGTTTTTGTAATGCCATATATCATCCACCACCTACCACGTCACTTTTCTTCATTGTTCATGTAATAAAGCATGAGAAACCATACTTTTGCACTATTTTGGCTCTCTTGTGTCTTCAGTTAATTGAACTATATGTCTACTGAGTGAATGTTTGGACAAAAGTGACAAAGCAAATCTGGAGGTTTTGCATCCATCCTTACGTCTTCAAATTCTCAGGGAAGATGACAAACCTTGACCTATTTTCAGAAGTATTTTAAGAGGTTAAAAAGCCACATTGTTTCAATCTGTTCGGTTTATTTTTTTCAAGTAATAACTGATCCGATTCTCTCATTTACTTATTTTTGTTCTTCAGTTAATGTAAGATTTATCCCTTCTAATCTATCCTGCCATGATTAGCCATTTGATTTATTTTCTTTCTTTCTTTACTTTGACATTTTCTTCCCTTTTATTCTCACTTACTCATATCTCAATGGGACAAATGTTAAATTCTAAAAATGATCATTCTTTAATCAAAGTTTATACAAGTGTTGTGGTATCATCAGTAAACGTGTATACACACACACACACACACACACACACACACACACACACACACACACACACATATATATATATATATATATATATATATATATATATATATATATATATATATATATATATATATATATATATATGTATTTGTATGTGTGTGTATTACAACCCCAATTCCAATGAAGTTGCGACGTTGTGTAAAATGTAACTACAAACAGAATATAATGATTTGCAAATCCTCTTCAACCTATATTCAATTGAATACTCCACAAAGACAAGATATTTAATATTCAAACTGATAAACTTTATTGTTTTTGTCCAAATATTTGCTCATTTTGAAATGGATGTCTGCAACACGTTTCAAGAAAGCTGGGACAGTGGTATGTTTACCACTGTGTTACATCACCGTTCCTTCTAACAACACTCAACACTCACTTTGTGGTGTATTCAATTCAATATAGGTTGAAGAGGATTTGCAAATCATTGTATTCTGTTTTTATTTACATTTTACACAATGTCCCAATTTCATTGGAACTGGGGTTGTAAGTTGATTGATAACAAAAGTCATGATGGATAACACAGAAATAGTGGATTTTTAAAAAATAGTTGCACTAAAAGAATAAAATACCACTTAACTAGCTACAGGAGAGTTACTTTTCCCTGCAATGACAACATTTATTACACACAGCTCTATGAGCTGTATTATATTAGCAGCCTAATATAAGTAATAAAGCTTGTAGCAACAATGCCTAAAGCTCCAAAACTATGCACACGTAGACCTAATAAATGTCTTAAAATAGTTCGTCCAACACAAAATACATGTGGCTACACATGTTGAGTTAATAAGCCACTTATTATTATTATTATTATTATTATTATCTTTGCCTATATGTTGGAATTAGGGATAGAACTCTTCAAATTATTGTTCATTACTTCCCATTTCAATCATATTCACAGGTGAAATGTTCATCCACAGCTTTTGATCTGGCAATTTGCGCAGTTTATAGCTGCACATGAAGGTATTTTTTTTTAACAAAATTTACAAAGAATAAATGTGTGTCCCTCATTAAAGATCAATAGAAAAGAGCGTTCAGGAGGAGCAGGACATCGGAGTGGTAATATGGCGGCCGGTTTGCTTCAAACATATTGGCCAATGAGCTATTCAGTGTTATATAGAGATCAGTGGTTTATATACATGTAGCGAGAAATAAACACTTCTAAAACTGAAAATGGTGTTTTTGGAACCTATAATAACACCTCTGAACTTATTTCCAAGCCATTTCACTATGATAGCATGATGAAGTCAGAGGCTGGTAGCTAGCTGCAAAACTTGTTTTGTTTGTGTCTAAATATAACCTCTTTGTCATATATTATGTAAAAGCTAGTGAGAAATAAACACTTCTAAAACGGAAAACACTGCTTTTGTAACCTAATAACACCTCTGATTCATTTACAAGACATTTTGCGGATGTGAGTGTGCATGCTAACTCCTGCTAACTCAAAGCTAACTTTCTATGGAGTTACATTGTCTCATTAATAATGCACAGAGGGTGAGCTACAAATATTCCTTGATTTGCACAACTTCCGCTACACACATACACCCTCCTGCAGACGCTGTTAAAACATAAATATTATTTATGATTGGTTGATTGATTGAGGGGCTTTATTGAACATGTACAAATTGAATGTAAGACAACAGGATCTTAATAATTAATTAAACAACTGCAAATTATAAAGAAAAGAATGCGCATACAGCCAAAGGTATTTTAGTACTACGTTATGTTTTTCTTCTACATATCAACTTGTGTACTTCAAAGCATATACCATGTGGAACACAATGCAAGGACTGCAATGAATTAGTGGGGATGACGGTACTGTCATTTCCACTGAATTAAACATTTAGTGGAAAAACAACAGCAACACATAAAACATCAAGTTCTAAAGTGAGAAACCGTCCAAGCAGAAAAATACAAACACTCAAAGAAGTTACTGGTGCACTTAAAAAAAAATGTATTTGGAGTGTACTTTACAATATTAATAATAAACCCCCAAAATTGTGAATGATGATAACCAAGGGCAGCGATAATTTTAAGAATAGAAATGTGCAGCCTCAAGGTAAAATAGTAAATCAACCGTCCAAAGACTTGAAGACGGAGCGTGAAATATTCACATTATCTTTATTGATCCCTGAGGGGATGGCGGCTCTGTGCAGCGATAATCCTCCACATTCTGAAATTTCTTTCTTGCTCACTCTCTACACTGTGATGATTCTGCCTTTCAGAGGTCACTTGTCAATCAAAGGGTGTGCACTGTGACATCACTCTGGGTGGATGTTCTGATGACATTTGACTTTGAGGTGGTTAATTTGAGCATAAGAATGTTTAATTCTGGCCACAAGCAGTGATGTGATTGCAGCATTTAAAGCTACAGTAAGTAGGATTTTGTGTCATCTAGTGGTTGAAGATCACATTATGTTTTTTCTGTCACATTTTTTGCTTCTTTGGTGATGGAGATTCATGCTCTCCTGCCTTCTCTTTTGATAAATGACATGTAACATAGTTTAGGAACTCTCATATTTTTGAAAAGGAGGATGCTCCGTTTAAAAAATATGAGGGTTACTAAAGTTGTTATAACAATTGCTAGTCTGCTAGCAGACAGTCTACAGCGCATCCAGAAGGTATTCACAGTGCTTCACTTTTTCCACATTTTATGTTACAGCCTAATTCCAAAATGGAGTAAATTATTTTCCCTCTCAAAATTCTACTCACAACACCCCATAATGACATGAAAAAGTTTTTATTACAAATTTTTGCAACTTTATTAAAAATAAAAAACTTAAAAAAAAATCACATTTACATAAGTATTTACACCCTTTGCTAATTAATTTGTTGATGCACATTTTGCAGCAATTAACACCTCAGGTATTTTTGAATATGATGCTAAAAGCTTGGTGCACCTATTTTTGGGCATTTTTGCCCATTCCTCTTTGCATTACCCCTCAAGCTACATAAGGGCCCTGTCCCACTGGCGTTTAGGAGGATTTGCGCGTGAAATGAGGAGACAAAAGCTGAGCGTCCGCAACAAAGGTGGGCGGAAATGACAAATGTCCCGGGGTGGATCAGCGAATACATGAGGAAGAAAAGCAGATATAACAGGGAACAGAAGCGAAGGCGACCACGGAGGCGCCCCCATGAGGGGCACAGCGGCCGTGATGCACTTGCTCCATCCGTGCCCACTCTGTCTGCCTTTGCGACATACCGTTTGCGACCATGATGTGGCCATGCTGGGCACGCGTCATATCTGTTTTGCACGCTGTCCCGATCCGCCGCCAAGCCACGCCAACCCTGTCGGTTGCGGATATCAACGGATGACAGGGGATACGCGGCACGTTGGTTGTGTATGTCCTGCGTATGTCTTCAGTATGTGTTCAGGCAGTGATGCGGATCTCATCTGCAGCAGGATTTTTGAGCCGCTCAAAAATCCTGGCTGCGGACATGCGTGCCTCTGTGGATGATCACAGACGTGTTCGGATGGCGGCCGACTCATACAGGAATGTTACACGGTTATTGCGGTTGTTTGGCGGATGTGGGCCACTTTTGTGCGCATTCCATCCGCAAATCCTCCTAAACGCCAGTGGGACAGGGCCCTAAGTTTGGTTGGGGATCATCAGTGCACAGACATTTTCAGATATCTCCAGAAATGTTCAATCATATTCAGGTCTGGACTCTGGCTGGACCACTCAAGGACATTCACAGAGTTGTCCTGAAGCCACTCCTTTGATATCTTGGCTGTGTGCTTAGGGTCACTGTCCTGCTGAAAGATGAACCGTTGCAACAGTCTGAGGTCAGAAGCGCTTTGAAACAGGTTTTCATCCAGGATGTCTCTGTAGATTGCTGTAATCTTTCCCTCAATCCTAACTAGTCTCCCAGTTGCTGTGGCTGAAAATTTGAGCTGTTTTTAGCTTCATGGCAAAGGCTGCAAATGCTTATGTATGTGATTTTGTCGTTTTTTATTTTTAATAAATTTGCAAAAAATATTTTTTTTCTAATTGTCATTATGGGGTATTGTGTGTAGAATTTCAAGTAAAAAAAAAAAAAAAACAATCTCAGGCATTTTAGGATAAGGATTTAACATAAAATGCAGAAAAAGTGAAGCACTGTGAATACTTTCTGGATGCACTGTATATGCCTGTGGTGGTGGTCCAACTCAGATTCCTTGACCTTCACCAAAATGAGTCCTGCAACAGTGATTACTTGGTCAACCTTTATAGACATACTCAGGCAAAGTACAGTACAGGAGTAAAATAATGAGCTAAAATTCTTTGCTGTTACACTTAAAAGCTAACAGAAGTGATACACAGGTAACACGAAAAAACAAAACAATTACAACTTTGCATTAATTAAAAGAGTGCCATTCAGTGGGGTCACTGAGGAGTCAGTCCGTCTCTGTATCAGTAAACGCCATATGCCGACACAAATATTCATTGTTAGAGCATGAGCGCAAATTTAATTAGCGCACAACCTTTTAGCCAAAAATGATGCCTGCTGGGCTTTGTCGATTATGCAGATTTTCAATCAAAACCAGTCCAGCTCAAACCAGTTTGTAATTCATAAAAGCTTCTCAAAAACAGTTCATATTTGATTCAAAATATATTAAATTAGTTTTTCCTTGAAGTATTTCGAAATCAGATTGTTTTGAATTCAATCAAGTTAAAAAATTATGTTTTAAATGTGTTTTAAAAGCATTATTTCTGATTTAGATCTGTTTAAAATTTACTTTAAATGGCTTATTTAAGGAGATCAAAGGTTTAAAACCAGATTTAATTAATCTACTTTTGGTGTTCAATATAAAACCTAAATTAATTAATTAATTATTATTAATAATAATAATAATGGGATGTTGCACTTCCAAATGCACAATTTCAATAAATGATTTGAATTATTTTAAAGTGAATAATTATAATTTTCTGTTGATGTTTCAGCTGCTGTTTTCTGATCATGTGAGATGTCGACAGATACATTCTCGGGCTCGTGTGCTTGTCTCTGTGGCGACGGTGATTAGCCGGCGTTGTCACCGACATTATGAGAAGCAACGTTTAATTAGCAGTTTGGCTACATGAGGTCAGCCTCATTTACAGCTTTGTTGTGTTCTGTGAGTGTGGGTTTGTGTTGTCTGTCAGCTTAAAGGTCAGCTGTTGTTAAAAAGATGACAAAATCAAAATTTCACTCTTCGGTTTGCCACAATGGCGCCTGATGAATCGGTCAAATCAGAGGCTGATTGTGTCTTCATAAAAAAGGGGAGGAACGACACACAAACTGATTGGAATCTGAGCGGATGTGTTCACATCCGCGTACATGTTAAAGAACGTGTGAAAGACCATCAAACAGCAGAGAGGTTAATAAGCATAAGAACATTGTATTGTTTTCAATGCAGTGACAATAAAGACATTCTATTTTATTTATTTAAACAGGTTCTTCTGGTTTGCAGCTGCTCATTTCACCATCATACACTGTGTGTCTGTTTGTTACTTAGCCTAACCTTCCCATGTACTTTGGCTGAATATGTCTGTAAAGGTTGAGCACAGAATCACCGTTACAGGACTCATTTTGGTGAAGGTCAAGGAATTTGAGTTGGTCCATCAGCACAGGTATGTCTAGTAGGAAAGTATTCACAGAGCATCACTTCATCCACATTTTATTCTGTTACATTCTTATTCCAAAATGGATGAAATTCCTTTTTTTCCTCAAAATTCTACACACAATACCCCATAATGACCATGTGAAAAAGTTTTTTTTATTGGTCCTCTCACACACTCATGTTCATCCGCTTAGTCCAATTAAGCGTCATGGGGGGGTTGGAGCCTATCCCAGCAGTCATAGAACGTGAGACAGGGAACACTATGGACAGGATGTCAGCCTACGGACAATTTTTAAAGTTTCCAATCGACCTAACCTGCGCGTCTTTGGATGTGGGAGGAAGCCAGAGCACCCGGAGGGAACCCATGCAAACACAGGTAGAACTCCACACAGACAGGTCACAGGTGGGACTCAAACATACAGTAGTGTTCAGAATAATAATAGTACTATGTGACTAAAAAGATTAATCCAGGTTTTGAGGATATTTCTTATTCTTACATGGGAAACAAGGTACCAGTAGATTCTCACAAATCCAACAAGACCAAGCATTCATGATATGCACACTCTTAAGGCTATGAAATTGGGCTATTAGTAAAAAAAAGTAGAAAAGGGGGTGTTCACATTAATAGTAGCATCTGCTGTTGACGCTACAAACTCAAAACTATTATGTTCACATTGCTTTTTTTAGCAATCCTGTGAATCACTAAACTAGTATTTAGTTGTATAACCACAGTTTTTCATGATTTCTTCACATCTGCGAGGTATTAATTTTGTTGGCTTGGAACCAAGATTTTGCTTGTTTACTAGTGTGCTTGGGGTCATTGTCTTGTTGAAGCACCCGTTTCAAGGGCATGTCCTCTTCAGCATAAGGCAACATGACCTCTTCAAGTATTTTGACATATCCAAACTGATCCATGATACCTGGTATGCGATATACAAGGTCTGTCAATAAAGTATTGTACCTTTTTATTTTTTTCAAAAACTATATGGATTTCATTCATATGTTTTTACGTCAGACAAGCTTGAACCCTCGTGCGCATGCGTGAGTTTTTCCATGCCTGTCGGTGACGTCATTCGCCTGTGAGCACGCCTTGTGGAAGGAGTGGTCTCGCCCCCTCGTTGGATTTTCATTGTCTGGAAATGGCGGAATGATTTGGACTTTTTTCCATCAGAATTTTTTCAGAAGCTGTTAGAGACTGGCACCTGGAAATCATTTGAAAAATTTATCTGGCTTTCGGTGAAAATTTTACGGGCTTCACAGAGAATAAGGACTGTTACTACAGCTTTAAGGACGCTCAGCGCGCCATGCTCCGAGCTGCGACGACGAGGCAGAAAACGCCAGATCAATTCTAAGCTGATGGCTCTGTGGATACGAGACCGTCGTGTGCACTTTCTCTGGTTATCACAAGAGCTGGACATCAGCCATTTTCTGGCAGATTTCACGTTTAACAAGAGATTTTGTCATGGAAAGCCGCACGGAGGCTTCGTGCGTAACGACCGATTCGCTGTTTGAGAGAGACAAAGAACACCTCCGTTTCGGCGTGTCATGGGACAAGTTAGGACATGCCCAGCTCTCCACAATTTCTCTGATACTTACTGGACTGGTAAGCATTGAAAGCCGAGATAGGCATGTCCCAACTTGTCCCATGACATGCCGAAACGGAGGTGTTCTTTGTCTCGCTCAAACAGCGAATCGATCGTTACGCTCGAAGCCTCCGCGCGGCTTTCCATGACAAAATCTCTTGTTAAAAGTGAAATCTGATAACCAGAGAAAGTGCACACGACGGTCTCGTATCCACAGAGCCATCAGCTTAGAAATGATCTGGCGTTTTCTGCCTCGTCGTCGCAGCTCAGAGCGCGGCGCGCCATGCGCCATTGTGGGCCATCCTTAAAGCTGTAGTAACAGTGAAGCCCGTAAAATTTTCACCGAAAAACAACCGAATCTTCGAAATGGTTTCCAGCTGGTTGTCTGGCAGAGCTCCTGAAAAATTTTCATGGAACAAAGCGGCAGTAGCTCAGCTGTTTATTGAGAATGAAAATCTGACGAGGGGGCGGGACCACTCCTTCCACAAGGCGTACTCACAGGCGAATGACGTCACCGAAAGGCGTGGAAAAACTCACGCATGCGCACGAGGATTCAAGCTTGTCTGACATAAAAACATATGAATCAAATCCATATAGTTTCAAAAAAAAATAAAAAGTACCGTTACTTTATTGACAGACCTCGTATAGGCCCAACACCATAATAGAGAAACATGCCCATATCATGATGCTTGAACCACCATGCTTCACTGTCTTCACTGTGAACTGTGGCTTGAATTCAGAGTTTGGGGGTCGTCTCACAAACTGTCGTCTCACAAAAGAACAATTTTACTCTCATCAGTCCACAAAATATTCCTCCATTTCTCTTTAGGCCAGTTGATGTGTTCTTTGGCAAATTGTAACCTCTTCTGCACATGTCTTTTATTTAACAGAGGGTCTTTGCGGGAGATTCTTGCAAATAAATTAGCTTCACACAGGCGTCTTCTAACTGTTACAGCACTTACAGGTAACTCCAGACTGTGTGCATATCATGAATGCTTGGTCTTGTTGGATTTGTGAGAATCTACTGAATCTACTGGTACCTTGTTCCCCATGTAACAATAAGAAATATACTCAAAACCTGGATTAATCTTTTTAGTCACATAGCACTACTGTTATTCTGAACATTAATGTATGGCCTTCTTGCTGTGATGCAACAGTGCCATCCACTAAGCCACTGTGCTGCCCCTAGATTTTTGCTAATTTATTAAAAATAAACAACTAAGAAATCACATGTACATAAGTCTTTGTCATGAAGCTCAAAATTGAGCTCAGGTGCATCCTGTTTCCTCTGATCATCCTTGAGATCTTTCAGCTTAACTGGAGTCCACCTGGGGTAAATTCAGTCGATGGAACATGATTTAGAAAGACACACACCTGTCTACATATAAGGTCCCACAGTTGACAGTACATGTCAGAGCACAAATCAATCAGTTTTATTTATATAGCGCCAAATCACAACAAACAGTTGCCCCAAGGCGCTTTATATTGTAAGGCAAGGGCATACAATAATTACAGAAAAACCCCAACAGTCAAAACGACCCCCTGTGAGCAAGCACTTGGCGACAGTGGGAAGGAAAAACGCCCTTTTAACAGGAAGAAACCTCCAGCAGAACCAGGCTCAGGGAGGGGCAGTCTTCTGCTGGGACTGGTTGGGGCTGAGGGAGAGAACCAGGAAAAAGACATGCTGTGGAGGGGAGCAGAGATCAATCACTAATGATTAAATGCAGAGTGGTGCATACAGAGCAAAAAGAGAAAGAAACACTCAGTGCATCATGGGAACCCCCCAGCAGTCTAAGTCTATAGCAGCATAACTACGGGATGGTTCAGGGTCACCTGATCCAGCCCTAACTATAAGCTTTAGCAAAAAGGAAAGTTTTAAGCCTAATCTTAAAAGTAGAGAGGGTGTCTGTCTCCCTGATCTGAATTGGGAGCTGGTTCCACAGGAGAGGAGCCTGAAAGCTGAAGGCTCTGCCTCCCATTCTACTCTTACAAACCCTAGGAACTACAAGTAAGCCTGCAGTCTGAGAGCGAAGCGCTCTGTTGGGGTGATATGGTACTATGAGGTCCCTAAGATAAGATGGGACCTGATTATTCAAAACCTTATAAGTAAGAAGAAGAATTTTAAATTCTATTCTAGAATTAACAGGAAGCCAATGAAGAGAGGCCAATATGGGTGAAATATGCTCTCTCCTTCTAGTCCCTGTCAGTACTCTAGCTGCAGCATTTTGAATTAACTGAAGGATTTTCAGGGAACTTTTAGGACAACCTGATAATAATGAATTACAATAGTCCAGCCTAGAGGAAATAAATGCATGAATTAGTTTTTCAGCATCACTCTGAGACAAGACCTTTCTAATTTTAGAGATATTGCGCAAATGCAAAAAAGCAGTCCTACATATTTGTTTAATATGCGCATTGAATGACATATCCTGATCAAAAATGACTCCAAGATTTCTCACAGTATTACTAGAGGTCAGGGTAATGCCATCCAGAGTAAGGATCTGGTTAGACACCATGTTTCTAAGATTTGTGGGGCCAAGTACAATAACTTCAGTTTTATCTGAATTTAAAAGCAGGAAATTAGAGGTCATCCATGTCTTTATGTCTGTAAGACAATCTTGCAGTTTAGCTAATTGGTGTGTGTCCTCTGGCTTCATGGATAGATAAAGCTGGGTATCATCTGCGTAACAATGAAAATTTAAGCAATGCTGTCTAATAATACTGCCTAAGGGAAACATGTATAAAGTGAATAAAATTGGTCCTAGCACAGAACCTTGTGAAACTCCATAATTAACCTTAGTCTGTGAAGATTCCCCATTTACATGAACAAATTGTAATCTATTAGATAAATATGATTCAAACCACCGCAGCGCAGTGCCTTTAATACCTATGGCATGCTCTAATCTCTGTAATAAAATTTTATGGTCAACAGTATCAAAAGCAGCACTGAGGTCTAACAGAACAAGCACAGAGATGAGTCCACTGTCTGAGGCCATAAGAAGATCATTTGTAACCTTCACTAATGCTGTTTCTGTACTATGATGAATTCTAAAACCTGACTGAAACTCTTCAAATAGACCATTCCTCTGCAGATGATCAGTTAGCTGTGTTACAACTACCCTTTCAAGAATTTTTGAGAGAAAAGGAAAGTTGGAGATTGGCCTATAATTAGCTAAGATAGCTGGGTCAAGTGATGGCTTTTTAAGTAATGGTTTGATTATTGCCACCTTAAAAGCCTGTGGTACATAGCCAACTAATAAAGATAGATTGATCATATTTAAGATTGAAGCATTAATTAATGGTAGGGCTTCCTTGAGCAGCCTGGTAGGAATGGGGTCTAATAGACATGTTGATGGTTTGGAGGAAGTAACTAATGAAAATAACTCAGACAGAACAATCGGAGAGAAAGAGTCTAACCAAATACCGGCATCACTGAAAGCAGCCAAAGATAATGATATGTCTTTGGGATGGTTATGAGTATTTTTTTCTCTAATAGTTAAAACTTTATTAGCAAAGAAAGTCATGAAGTCATTACTAGTTAAAGTTAAAGGAATACTCGGCTCAATAGAGCTCTGACTCTTTGTCAGCCTGGCTACAGTGCTGAAAAGAAACCTGGGGTTGTTCTTATTTTCTTCAATTCGTGATGAGTAGTAAGATGTCCTAGCTTTACGGAGGGCTTTTTTATAGAGCAACAGACTCTTTTTCCAGGCTAAGTGAAGATCTTCTAAATTAGTGAGACACCATTTCCTCTCCAACTTACGGGTTATCTGCTTTAAGCTGCGAGTTTGTGAGTTATACCACGGAGTCAGGCACTTCTGATTTAAGGCTCTCTTTTTCAGAAGAGCTACAGCATCCAAAGTTGTCTTCAATGAGGATGTAAAACTATTGACGAGATACTCTGTCTCACTCACAGAGTTTAGGTAGCTACTCTGCACTGTGTTGGTATATGGCATTAGAGAACATAAAGAAGGAATCATATCCTTAAACCTAGTTACAGCGCTTTCTGAAAGACTTCTAGTGTAATGAAACTTATTCCCCACTGCTGGGTAGTCCATCAGAGTAAATGTAAATGTTATTAAGAAATGATCAGACAGAAGGGAATTTTCAGGGAATACTGTTAAGTCTTCAATTTCCATACCATAAGTCAGAACAAGATCTACGATATGATTAAAGTGGTGGGTGGACTCATTTACATTTTGAGCAAAGCCAATTGAGTCTAATAATAGATTAAATGCAGTGTTGAGGCTGTCATTCTCAGCATCTGTGTGGATGTTAAAATCGCCCACTATAATTATCTTATCTGAGCTAAGCACTAAGTCAGACAAAAGGTCTGAAAATTCACAGAGAAACTCACAGTAACGACCAGGTGGACAATAGATAATAACAAATAAAACTGGTTTTTGGGACTTCCAATTTGGATGGACAAGACTAAGAGTCAAGCTTTCAAATGAATTAAAGCTCTGTCTGGGTTTTGGATTAATTAATAAGCTGGAATGGAAGATTGCTGCTAATCCTCCGCCTCGGCCCGTGCTACGAGCGTTCTGGCAGTTAGTGTGACTCGGGGGTGTTGACTCATTTAAACTAACATATTCATCCTGCTGTAACCAGGTTTCTGTAAGGCAGAATAAATCAATATGTTGATCAATTATTACATCATTTAATAACAGGGATTTAGAAGAGTGAGACGTAATGTTTAATAAACCACATTTAACTGTTTTAGTCTGTGGTGCAGTTGAAGGTGCTATATTATTTTTTCTTTTTGAATTTTTATGCTTAAATAGATTTTTACTGGTTATTGGTGGTCTGGGAGCAGGCACCGTCTCTACGGGGATGGGGTAATGAGCGGATGGCAGGGGGAGAGAAGCTGCAGAGAGGTGTGTAAGACTACAACTCTGCTTCCTGGTCCCAACCCTGGATAGTCATGGTTTGGAGGATTTAAGAAAATTGGCCAGATTTCTAGAAATGAGAGCTGCTCCATCCAAAGTGGGATGGATGCCGTCTCTCCTAACAAGACCAGGTTTTCCCCAGAAGCTTTGCCAATTATCTATGAAGCCCACCTCATTTTTGGACACCACTCAGACAGCCAGCAATTCAAGGAGAACATGCGGCTAAACATGTCACTCCCGGTCCGATTGGGGAGGGGCCCAGAGAAAACTACAGAGTCCGACATTGTTTTTGCAAAGTTACACACCGATTCAATGTTAATTTTAGTGACCTCCGATTGGTGTAACCGGGTGTCATTACTGCCGACGTGAATTACAATCTTACCAAATTTACCCTTAGCCTTAGCCAGCAGTTTCAAATTTCCTTCAATGTCGCCTGCTCTGGCCCCCGGAAGACAATTGACTATGGTTGCTGGTGTCGCTAACTTCACATTTCTCAAAACAGAGTCGCCAATAACCAGAGTTTGATCCTCGGCGGGTGTGTCGCTGAGTGGGGAAAACGGTTAGAAATGTGAACGGGTTGGCAGTGTACACGGGGCTTCTGTTTAGGGCTATGCTTCCTCCTCACAGTCACCCAGTCGGCCTGCTTTCCCGGCTGCTCGGGATCTGCTGGAAGGGAACTAATGACGGCTAAGCTACCTTGGTCTGCACCGACTACAGGGGCCTGGCTAGCTGTAGAATTTTCCACGGTGCAGAGCCGGGTCTCCAATTCGCCCAGCCTGGCCTCCAAAGCTACGAATAAGCTACACTTATTACAAGTACCATTACTGCTAAAGGAGGCCTAGGAATAACTAAACATTTCACACCCAGAGCAGAAAAGTGCGGGACAGACAGGAGATGCCGCCATGCTAAATCGGCTAAGAGCTAGTAGCTGCGCTAAGCTAGCGGATTCCTAAAAACACACAAAGTGAATAATGTGTAAATAATTTAGAGGTGATTCAGCAGAGGGAGTGCTTTAGTTAAGGCACGTGAAGATTACACTGTGAAACAAATCGTTATCTAGTTATCTAGATCAATCTAACTGCGCAGACTAACAGCTAACAGATACAGAAAAACACCGCTGTGCTCTGGAACAGGAAGTGATACAATACCGCAGTGAGAGCCAACCACCAGTAGAGGCCAACCAAACCAAGCATGAAGTCAAAGGAATTGTCTGTAAACCTCTGAGACAGGCTTGTCTCAAGGCACAAATCTAGGAAAGGGTACAGAAACATTTCTGCTGCTTTGAAGGTCCCAGTGAGCACAGTGGCCTCCATCAACCATAAATGGAAGAGGTTCAGATACACCAGAACTCTTCCAAGAGCTGGGCACCGGTCTAAACTGGGCAATCAGGGGAAGGGCCTTAGTCAGGGAGGTGACCAAGAACCTGATGGTCACTCTGTCAGAGCTCCAGCATTCCTGTGTGGAAAGAGGAGAACCTTCCAGAAGGAAGGACAACCATCTCTGCAGAAATCCACCAATCAGACCTGTATGGTAGAGTGGCCAGACAGAAGCCACTCCTTAGTAAAAGGCACATGGCAGCCCACCTGGAGTTTGTTAAAAGGCACCTGAAGGACTCTCAGACCAACGACAAACAAAATTCTCTGGTCTGATGAAACAAAGATTGGACTCTTTGGCATGAAATCAGGCACCATTAGGATTGAGGGAAAGATGAATGCAGCAATGTACAGAGACATCCTGGTGACGGTTCCTCTTTCAACAGGACAATGACCCTAAACACACAGCCAGGATACTAAAGTAGTGGCTTCAGGACAACTCTGTGAATGTCCTTGAGTGGCCCAGCCAGAGCCCAGACCTGAATTCGATTGAACATCTCTGGAGAGATCTGAAAATGGCTGTTCACCGACACTCCCAATCCAGTCTGATGGAGCTTGAGAGGTGCTGCAAAGAGGAATGGACAAAACTGCCCAAAGATAGGTGCACCAAGCTTGTGACATCATATTCAAGAAGACTTGAGGTTGTAATTGCTGTCAAAGGTGCATCAACAAAGTACTGAACAAAGGTTGTGAATACTTATGTACATATGATTCCTTCAGTTTTTTTTAATAAATTTACACAAAAAAACAAACATTTTTCATGTTGTCATTATGGGGTGTTGTTAGTAAAATTTTGAGGGGGGGAAAATGAATTTACTGCATTTTAAAATAAGGCTCACAAAATGTAGAAATAGTGAAGCACTGTGAATATTTTCAGGATGCACCGGAGATTTGCAGACAGACAACCACCTCTGCATTATGAAAAGCCATCTGAGAGTGGCAGGTAGGGGTCAATGAAGGATGACACAGGGGCCAAAATTGAAAAAAGCCTTAATCATTTTGAAAAGCATACCTCCGGTGTGTTCTGCAGCGAAGGTCAAGTCCCTTTCACCTGGCTTCGCTGTATGCTGGCAACTTTGATCAACTGACATATGCATAATCCACCTGGTATAAATAAATCCCATGTGAAGTTCCGTCCTGCACCGATAATCCAACTACAGTTGTGTTAAGATGCGTATTAAGTAAAATGACAACAAAAAAGAGTTGAGAAAAGAGAAAGTCCACTGGCTACATCTAAACGTTATGCACATGTGGGAAGTTGGCACACTGCCGACACAGTTCAACAGCAGTTAGGAGTCCAGCCAGATGAATAAATAGTAATGCAAGTATATACTAATCAAACACTTAGAGGGATTTTTCACTGGACTGTACAACAGCAGGTGATCACTGACAGCTGTCAGCCTGTTTGTGCGCCCTCTGGATGGACAGCTCCTGTGCTTGCGTGCACACGGCTGGTACAGCATTTATGAACACATACACGCAGCTAAGCAAGGCACGTGCGCCTGCGCATACATAGTGGCTCGTTCAGCCATTGTGAACGCGTGTGCAGCTGAGTGGACACACACTCATCACTCAGATCACCTGTTCAACATAGGGCACTCATGTGAAACACACACTGATGAGAGGTCAGTTTAGCGCTGGGAATGTGGACAAGTGGAGATTTGATTGAGTGGGCGATTGAGTGGGTGAGTGATTGACAGCTCCATTGTCAGTGCCGTCAGACAGTAGTCTGTGTCATCTACCTGTTGTCTACATGCACTTTGGATGCCATTATGCAGGTGTGGATTAGGTAATCCGGATGCGTTCTGACCACGCCTCTTTTCCTCCAGACTGCGTTGGATTATGGCAATATTTGCTGTGTCGGGCTGGTTCCTCCACATTCTTGCTATGTGTGACGGGGGATTAAGCATAACGGATGATGCTAGCTATTCCTTTTAAAACCCTGTTTGCTCAACCAACAATTTGCATCACTTTTTCCAGAATTGGAGCAACTTTAACTTTTAAATCCTTTATAAACTGAAATTGACCTTTGTCACCATTTTTGCCCCCCATTGTGTAAACCTTCACTGACCCCTTTCTGGTTATAGCTGCCACCCTGGGATGACTATCATACATATATATTAATAAGTAGTAAATTAGGCCTGCATATAATATGATATGTGATTTATGTAGTTCATGCATGTGAATGTCCTGTGGTTTTTATTTTTGGGGATCTGAGACGCCCTCTGGAGGAGTGTGTTTAAAACATGATAATAATATACTGAATGCAAGGAGCCGGTGATGATTTTTTTTAATCTGCTGCATACTTTCTGACTGGATGTATTTGTACCCTGAAGGGACGATAGAGGGAGACCCAAAATGAAGGACGAGTCGAGGACAGCACACATCAAATGTGGGAATATATTACAAGAGAGAAGAATTTATGATGAAAGTATCAGAAGAAAGAGTGTGGATGCAAATCCTTTTTACACATAAGCACCGTTTCTTTTCCACTGGACAAATTTTGACTGGTTCATGGTGTTGCTGATGCATCACCTTGAGTGAGAGCTTTCTGTAGAATCCTCTCACTTCAGACTGCTGTCAGACTATGTTATTTGCTGTTCTCCAGTTTTCATTCTTTCATGCTCCACTCATGCTTTCAATCTTGTCAATAACCATTATTGTGAGCAGTTCAGCCAAAATGCTTTCAGCTCCCCACATACTCTCCACATGCTTTGCTTTCAGCCTGATTTTTGGTGCTGGTGTGGAGAACTTTGGACGTGGATTTCAATTAGGAGTAGAGGAAGAGGAGGAGAAAGGAGGAAAGCCAGCAAGGAGGAACGGAGAAGCTTGATGCCAGCCGAGGGGGAGGAGGAGGTGAGGTTGGTGGGATTTCTCCCAAAATGACCAGATGTCAAACACATTCGGATGCTCATTATGAACTTGGTAATTGATCATCTTTGCCAGTGATCTCTCCACAGAGTCTGATCATTATGCCTGAATGCAGCTGTGGAAAAAGTGTCATTACTGCATGTCAACTGAAAATGCTGGGACTTTAAATAAATACCCCCCCAAAATCCAAAACATTTTCTTTCAAATAGATTCTATAGGAACCGTGAGACAAAACATGCTTCAAACAAAATTTGAGCACATTGTGACAGTTTGAACTTCACCATAGCGGCTTCTGCATTTGATGTCAGACTATAGTACACGCACAGAAATATTTAACCATAACTTTTAAGATTTATGTAATTTTTATTACATGACAAAGTCCCATTTACTTTTTTTTTTAGATAATTTTAATACAAACCTACAAAATAAACCTTACATGATGCATATTCATTACTGTAATAAATCCTATTTATTTGGAATGCATAATCCTCAACTTTATGTATTTAGTATTAATAAAATATAATTACTCTAAATCAGTAATAATGACAGTATTTATTTAAAATACATAAAGTATATTGTTTGAATTGCATAGTAATTATGTTACCTATGCCGTTTATCTTGTACGAGGTCTGTGAGAAAAGTATCCGACCTTTTTATTTTATGCAAACAATATATGGATTTGATTCATATGTTTTTACGTCAGCCAAGCTTGAACCTTCGTGCTGGAAACCATTCGGAAAATTCACATGGCTTTCGGTGAAACTTTTATGGGCTTCACCGAGATTAAGGAGTGTTACTACCGCTTTAAGGACGGCCCACAATGGCGCACGGCGCGCCGCGCTCCGAGCCGCGATCGACAGGCTGAAACGACCATTTCATTTCTAAACGGATCGCTGTATGGATCCGGGACCATCGTGTGCATTTTCTCTGGTTATCACAAGAACTGGACATCAGCCATTTTCCGGCAGATTTCACTTTTAACAAGAGATTTTGTCATGGAAAGCCGCGTGGAGGCTTCGCGCGTCACGACGGATTCGATGATGGAGCGAGACAAAGAACACCTCCGTTTTGGAGTGTCAGAGGACAAGTTGGGACATGCCTATCTCGGCTTTCAGTGGCTTACCAGTCGAGTGAGTATAAGAGAAATTGTGGAGAGCTGGGCAAATCTGTCATGACACGCGAAGCCTCCGCGTGGCTTTCCATGACAAAATCTCTTGTTAAAAGTGAAATCTGCCGGAAAATGGCTGATGTCCAGCTCTTGTGATAATCAGAGAAATTGCACACGATGGTCCTGGATCCATACAGCCATCCATTTAGAAATGAAATGGTCGTTTCAGCCTATCGATTGTGGCTTAGAGCGCGGCGCGCCGTGCGCCATGTGGGCCGTCCTTAAAGCGGTAGTAACACTCCTTAATCTCTGTGAAGCCCATAAAATTTTCACCGAAAGCCATGTGAATTTTCCGAATGGTTTCCAGCTGCCTGTCTCTAACAGTTTCTGAAAAAATTCTGATGGAACAAAGCCCAAATCATTCCGCCATTTCCTCGCAATGAAAAAACGACGAGGGGGGTGGACCAGTGCTCACTCAAAGCCTGCCCACAGGCGAATGACGCAACCGACAGGCGTGAAAAAACTCATGTATGCGCACGAAGGTTCAAGCTTGGCTGACGTTAAAACATATAAATCAAATCCATATATTTTTTGCATAAAATAAAAAGGTCGGATACTTTTCTCACAGACCTCGTATAGGTAACATAAGTATTATGCAATTCAAACAATATACTTTATGTATTTTAAATAAATACATAAAGTAAGCCATTATTATTGATTTAGAGTAATTATATTTTATTAATTCTAAATGCATAAAGCTGAGGATTATGCATTTCAAATAAATAGGATTTATTACAGTAATGAAATTGCATCATGTAAGGTTTATTTGGTAGGTTTGTATTAAAATTATCTAAAAAAAAAAGTAAATGGGAATTTGTCATGTAATAAAATTACATAAATCTTAAAGGTTAGGATTAAATATTTCTGTGAGTGTAGGAAACAGTCACACGCCTTCTTTTCTGAAATATTTGGGAAAATCTTTTGTATCTTCTTGCATGTACTCAAAAATACAGTATTACAGTATTACAGTACAATACAGTATTGTTTCGTGTCACAAAGGTGAAAAAGAAGTCAGTAGGCCAATAGGCTTTTTCCTTGATTCGACATAATTCACTTAGCGTCTTGTCGAATTATCACCAAGACACTAAAATCTTTGTATTTCTATGGTGAGGAGGAAAGGTGAATTACAAAATCATACTTTCTGACTCCGGCACTGCAGCGATCTCGCAGCAGTCACATCGCTCTGAGCACACCTGATTCCATCAGATCTCTAAAGTAAAGCAAAATAGGTCCTGGTTAGTAATTAGTTTGGGGACTACTTGAGGACACCAGGAATGGCGTGTTTTTCCATGTTGAATTGGAGTAGCGTCAGGAAGGGCATCCAGTGGAAAACTTGTGCTAAATTCTAATGCCGATCTCCACTGATTTGCTGTGGCAACTTTAAACAATGGGTGCAGCCAAAAAACAAACAAACATACAAAACAACCCTGCGACATTCTCATGTGTTTATTGTTTGCCGGTTGAGAGTTCCGTAGGTCTGACACATTAGATTTTTCAGGAATCACAAACCTGCTGTAATTACATATAAGTACCACTAGGTGGGGTGACATTACAGAATTAAGTCAGTTTACTGTGAGGTTAACGTGACAGGTGGAAGTCATCCACCTAGACAGTGGAAATTAGACCATTGCACTGTTAAAATTAGACTATTTTAACATGAACAAACATCCCTTTTCTATCAAGCACATGTTGAAACTCCACACTGGAATTATGCTACCTGAAAAATTTTTGAAAGCCCTCCCGCACACACAGATCTTTTTTTTTTCCTCGTCAGATACAGCAGGTGAAATCATGCAGAAGAACCCTGATGGTGTGATACCCTTGAGGTCTACAGTGTGTGTTAGCTTGTGCTGGAGCAGTGTCATGGTTGTAATCTGCTGGTTTTGGCTTTGACTTGTGTAAATGTTACAACTGATGCAGTGATGTGCGTACACTGACATACAGTCTAAACCTTAGGTTATAAATACTGTGAAAGGTAAAGTTATTACCTCACATGTTGATGTGTGTGGAATGTATGTTGAGGTAAAAATGACAGCATGGGTATTAACTGATACTCATACTAATATTTGAAGATATGAAAATATATGTACGTTCTTATCTGTGGAATAAACGTTATTGAAATTCAGTTGCTTATAGACAAGGTGGAAATAATAAAGTACCAAGTAGTAGTTGCAGTTCATTTCTCATATGCTATTGTTACAAAGAACAAACACAAATCACAATAATTATATCAATTTGCAATACTTGCAGAATTGCATTTCTTAAGAATCATGATGCGTATCTATTCTGCACCTCAGTATCACGTTATGTATCAACTCGTCACCTTAGTATCGAGATGCGTATTGACTCGGCACCAAAGTTTCGAGATGTGTACCAATTCAGCACCTCAGTATCGCGTTGTGTATCAAATTAACACCAAAATATCAAGATGCGTATCAACTCGGAACCCAAGTATTGAGACGTGTATCAGTTCAGCACCTCAGTATTGAGATGCGTATCGACTCGTCATGTTGTGGCTGGGGTGCCTGGCATGCCTGGCTGGCTTTTGTTTGTCTTCTGTTTTCTGTCTTCTGTTTTTCCTTCCAGGTGGCATGCGTTCAGAACTGAGTGGCTGTGTGGCTGAGTTATTAGGACCTCACCCTGATCACCTGAGGCTGGTCATGTGCAGCTCGTCAGGACTCACAGCTGTGGTGCATCTATATGGATTGGGGCATGGTTGCATTTAAGTCTGGAGTACACAGTGTGTATTTGCCAGAGACTCGACCTTGTGACCAGACGGGTGAGATTGACGTTTAGAGAACCATCTCATCATCATGGATGCAGAGACCGTACCAGGTTTGATGCCATGGTCTGTGAAAGAGGAGGGGGTGAGGTCTCACGCTCGTCAGCACACTTCCTGAGGTACTTTAGGTTTTGTGACTAACATGACAGGCATTTACAGTCAGTAAATGTGGTGTCCCTCACACCTTATTATATTGAGCTGTTATGTTAGTCGTTTAATCAGCTTCCACTGCAGTGGAGAATTGAACTGGGTGTTCCATGCCTGCAGGGTGGGAAGCTGATTGGTGATTAAGCCAGGAAGTGTTTGCTGTTTATGTACACCTTTGAGTGGTCTCTCTGTGTGTGGAGTGGCGGACTCACATGATGGTTTCTTCCTTCACAGACTCGGTTGGTCGCGGCCACCTGGGGGGTGTCGGCGGGGTCCTTGGGTCCGAACTGTTCTGGCTCCAGACTGTTTGTGCTGCTGGGAGCGCACCGTTCTTCCACCTCGCCAGACCGCGCACTTTTTTGTTATTTAGCACTCACTGTTATGTCATTAAATTCTGTTATCCTTTGAACCGTGCTCTGCTTATTCTATACTGGGTCCTAATGTCAAACGCTGGTCGGTTCTCCGCCCGCGTCCGACACATAACACGTCACCCAAGTTTCAAGACACGTATCGACTTAGCACCTCAGTATTGAGATGCGTATCAATTCGTCACAAGTATTGAGACGCGTATGGACTCAGCACCCAAGTAGCAAGATATGTATCAATTCAGCACCTCAGTATTGTGTTGTGTATCAACTCGTTTTCCAAGTATCGAGGTGCGTATCGATTTGGCACCCAAGTATTGAGATGTGTATCATTTCAACACTTCATTATCGTGTTGTGTATCAACTTGTAACCTGAGTATGGAGATGCGTATTGATTTGGCACCCAAGTATTGACATGCGTATCAATTCAGCACCTCAGTATTGACATGTGTATCGACTCATCACCCAAGTATGGAGACGCATATCGACTTAGCACCTCAGTATCGAGATGCGTATCAACTCATTACCCAAGTATCGAGACGCATATTGACTTAAGTACCTCAGTGTTAACATGCATATCAACTCGTCACCCAAGTATCACGATGCGTATTGACTCAGCACCCAAGAATTGAGATGTGTATCGATTTGGCACCCAAGTATCAACATATGTATCAATTCAGCACCTCAGTATTGAGATGCATATAACTTCTCACCCAAGAATTGAGATGCTTATCAATTCAGTGCCTCAGTATCGCATTGTGTATCAACTTGTCACCCAAGTATTGAGATGTGTTTCGATTTGTCACCCAAGTATCGAGACACATATAGACTCAGCACCTCAGTATCGCAATGCGTATCGACTCGGCACCTCAGTGTTGAGACGCTTATCAACTCAGTACCTCAGTATCGAGATGCATATCGACTCGGCACCCAAGTATCGACATGTGTATTGACTTGCCACCCAAGGACTGCGTTGCATGTCAAATCGGCACTGAAATATTGCAATGTGCAGCATATTGAGAGATCAGTGTGTCATCTTAGCCCGACCCTACAGTCAACACAAATGTCATCATTTCCGAGACTCTTCTATACATAACTTCTCCTCCCATATGTTTGCTAACATGCTTTCTAAGCAGCTCACCTGCAATTGTTCTCATTTAGTTTTCCAGATGCTTAGCTGTCTCCTGTCTGTCTACAGAGATTTTGATGTTTGATTATGGTGAAATATTCTCTCAGTACTGACAGTCAGGAGTGTTTCAGTGTGTAAATGAGCCCCGCCCATCTCTGCGTGCTCGCTGTCCGAATTTGCATTGGTAACTGCTGCCAGATAAATGTGTGCTGCGTGTGTCAGTGAGGACATCATTCCAAAGCCATTAGGCAGTCGCCAGTATGGTGATTGAAAGTGACTCCGTCTGTCTGTGTCGTCTTTCCACTGGCAGAGCGCCCTTTTCATTCTGTTTTCCCTCTTGTCGGGCTTTGTGCTCAATACTTCCTCCACTCTTTCAGACGTTCCCATGTGGGCACTCTCCTCTTCGCCTCGTTCAATCCCTCCACCAGCCCATCCGCTGTGTTCTCTCCATCATCTCTATAATGCGTCTGGGGCTCGTGGACCCTCAGCACCGCAGCACAAACATCAAACACGCTCCGTCTTTCTTCTTCCTACTGTGTCTTGCTGCCCTTTCATCTCATTTCTTCTCTGCCTGTCCATCGCTTTCTTCTCCAGCAGAATCAGGCAAGATGGAAAATTACATCCTATCCCATAAGCAGAACTCACAAACCCAGCCTTCAGACTAATTGAGACCCTGAAGATTTGCTTTTTTCACCCAAATGAAATTCTGCTGCCAAATATGAATGGGATGGGAAATTATTTCTATGCACATGAAGTAAAAAGCAAAATGTTACAACTCAGAAAATGGACTACAGGAGAGGAACATTATCCTTACATCACAGATGAATCGTGTGATTGTGGTTCTGATGGTTGTGTTAAAACATTCTTCCGGTGCACATTGGGATGTTCTGCAGCAGTGATTTGCTCAGGATGAAAGTCGGCAGCTCCACATTCGATGTCACTGTGTTTATGATTTTTGTGACTCCTCCTGTTTGTTTGGGGTCACCACACCAGATCTGGTGCAGAGCCACATGTTAATTTCGCATACGTTTAACACTGGATGCCTTTCCTCATGCTACTTTAGATGTACAGAGTGAATGGAGCACAGCTGGACTTTTTTTGTTTGTCTGTAACATGAGCATGACCACTGCACCGCCAAATAAACTAAAGGTCTTGATACTCAACAGAAACTGGCGGGTTGCCCCCTACTGGCTGTGAATGGCAAGTGGAAGGGATCAGGTTTATTGAGTCTTCATGAGTGAGAACAAAATGGATCAATGAAAGACTGGGGCATGGTCAACAGTAATGTGGATTCTGCCAAGAGGAAACATAACCACTGTGGAAGAAAAAATTGTAAATCCTGTATAGGCCCCGAGGCCCGTTTGTGCTGGTGCTAATCCCCAGGTTCATGTGCTTAACTCTGAAGGAAGTTATATTTCCACCTCAACTGACTCTTGAGAAACCTGTTGATGAGGTGGGGCATGGGTCAAGGTAGACATCATAAAAAGAACTAATAACTAACTAAGTTGCACCTGTCAAAAAATACCTCTTGAAGAGGGAGGACAAAAGATACTTTGTTCTATATGTGGAATACCTTTTGAACACAACGTTTCTGTGGGGGCTAATTTAACAACTGTTACAGGAACTCAGTAGAGCACATGTGCACACCATAGCATGTGCTGTTACTTGACAGAAGGATGTTTAAAGGACATATCACACAAAAATCATAACAATTTAGATTTAGGCTGATAGTGACCATCCAATGATACACCTGGGTTACTTTGTGCACTTTGTTTCCAGTCTATGGTATTTGCAACAAACATCCAAAAACAATGTACTCATTTTTCTGAGTGGTTCAGACTGCGTTTACTTAGCTTTGAGGAAATGTCCCAGTGCACACTTGAATGGAATGTAGCTCTTAATGTTAAGAACGGAGCCGCACATTAATTGCAAAGTTTGCATAAGTGTGATGTTGTGTTATGATGACTTGTTTTTAAGTGATAATTGCTAATTTTGATGCAGTCACAGTAAAAGCAGCAGCTGCTCTCCACTGTGAAAATATGCATTTTAAAAAGGAATAGTTTGCACCATGTCTCATGCTTAGTTGTCATGTTACAGGGTAACATCTGTCACATCGTAGAATTCAATGGATGTCAACATTGTTTAACCTTTTCTTTGGAGACAAAACATTCAACACAGTCAAAACTATTCCATTTATTAATCATATTAGCTCAACCAATAATTTGCACTATGTTTTACCAAAATTCCAGCAACTTTAACTTTTGACTCCTGTACAAATTGAAATTCACCTTTGTCACCATTCTTACTGTTTTTAACCCCATAACTCCATAACATTCAGTCATAGATAGTCCAAACTCTACCTTTTTGGAATCTTTATGATCAGACAAATAATGTGGTGTAGTTTTCAATATTATTGGATCATTTTTAAATTTTGAGTCCTGTGTAATTCTTTAGTTGTCCCCTACCTGGTCACCTATTGAAAATTCAAGTCTCCAAGTGTTTTTTTTTTTTCAAAAGAGTAATGAATAAGGAGTATGTGTGCCAGTTTTGATGCTTGTTTCCAGAAATGAACAACTGTTACAGTTATCTGCTCCACTATAGGGCGTAACATGAATTAAACCAGATTGTCATCTGTCATTGACGGTAGGAAGCACATGCTCTTAAATTTGATGCATTTTGCTGTTTAGATGGTGGAATGAAGTGAAGTTTTCTGGCTGGAAAATGGATCCATTCGCAAAGTAGCAAATGCATTTATGGGAGCAGCAGCCACCAAAGCTCCCTGATGTGAAACATTGAGACAAATTTCTATTTTTCATTAGTTCTTTAATTCATTGTTTTCAGTTCAGTTTTGCTGTAGTTTGTTGTGTTAATTCAAATCCCCCCCCATATAATGCATATCTGAATATTACACCATATACACAGCAGAAAAAACTACAAATGCGCATTATCTGAGTCAAAGTCTGAAGCGCTGAACGCCACCGAAGAAGTTCATCCACAGACCTGATTTAAGGCAGAACAAATTTGAGTTGTGACGTTCACATGACGTTCTGTGGAACAATGGCGCATTTTCTCCAGGTGTCCTTCGTGAGTCTTAAGAGTGCAATTAAAAAAGCGACAGATTACGTTTGAACCAGTTTCCTCCGTCATTCTGGGCGTGAATCAGTTGAGATTAATCTGTGTCTTCTCCATCACTCTGTCACCCATGCAGATTGCATTTTCCTTTTTTTTTTTTGAACATCTGGTTTCAATTTGGAAGCCAAACCTGGCAACACAGCTGCATCCCATCTGTCAGAGGGAGTGTGGATGACAGAGACGGAAATCGTGTTTGTGTCACTTTGTTGCCACAGCGGATGAGACGACAAAGTGTAAAAAGTCAGATGCGGTCGTTAACGGTGACACATTGATGTGCTTGATTGTGTATTAAGGCTGCTGGGGGTGTTGGTGTCAAACACATGCTCGTCTTATTTTATGCTTCTGTCCCTGCAGATTAGCACTATAACCCAAACCAACCCATAAATGAAGGTTTGAACCTCAATTCTAACCTTTTAAGGATCAAATTTTGCTCCCAAAACTGGAGAAATGTTTTCACAATAAAATAAGAGATTGTCTCCACCACGTGAAATATGCTCTGCAGCTCAGTGCTGCCACCCGCTGGCACTTCAACAAACTGCAGGAACTCTCCAACAAAAACATCAGATCATTTTAAAGGGTTTTATTGTGTTTTATCAAACCCCACATATATAAAATAAACTTATTCTGTTAGGAGTTTTTATTAACTGCTAAATCTTCACTGCTGTCAAACTCTGGAAAAGTGACAACGTTTGGTTTAATTTAGTTAGGATCTGATTTATTGTTCTCGTATTCCTCAATTTAATGGAGTGTGCAGCTGCTTTTAGAGGAAGACGACACAAACTGTGACACATAAAAAACAAAGCGTTTCCTTGTGAATTAAATCTTCTGTTACTGTCATTAATTTCTACACTGATTCTTTCCTCCACAAAGTGTGTTGGCCTTTGTTAGAAAAAAACAAGCTGCCAGAGGCCGTCGTGCTTTGAACTTCATAGTAAGAAAGAGAATTTAAGATTTAGGTCCCAAAAGGCTTCATTTCTTGCTGACAGAGTGCATCCGGAAAGCATTCACAGCGCTTCACTTTTTCCACATTTTGTTAGGTTATAGCCTTATCACAAAATGGATGAAATAATTTTTTCCCTCAAAATTCTACACACAATACCCCATAATGACAATGTGAAGCAAGTGTTTATTTAGATTTTTGCAAATTTATTAAAGAAACAAAATAAACAAACAAAAAACAACTAAGAAATCACATGTACATAAATATTCAGCCTTTACCATGAAGCTCAAAATGGAGCTCAGGTGCATTCTGTTTCCACTGATCATCCTTGAGATGTTTCTAAAGCTTAATTGGAGTCCACCTGGGGAAAATTCTGTTGATTGGACATGATTTGGAAAGACACACACTTGTCTATATCACAGTAAAATCACCAGTGTAAAACTAACACTGACCGTGTTAAATTAACACTGCCACTGTATATATGGTCCTACTGTGGTCAGAGTGGAACCATATGTTCACTGTCATTGTTAATTTAACACGGGTGATGTTATTGGGTATAAGGTCCCACAGTTGACAGTGCTTGTCAGAGCCCAAACCAAGCATGAAGTCAAAGGAATTGTCTGTAGACCAGATTGTCTTGAGGCACAAATCTGGTGAAGGGTACAGAAACATTTCTGTTGCTTTGAAGGTCCCAATGAGCACAGTGGCCTGCTTCAGAATCAGAATAGCTTTTATTTCCCAAGTATCCACAGAATAAAATGAAATTGACTATGGTTTGAGCTGCCCTCTCTCATCCTCTCTCTTATCCCTAAGTGAAAGAAGTTTGGATCCACCATGACTCTTCCTAGAGCTGGCCTCCCTTCTAAATTGAGTGATCATCATATTCAAGAAAACTTGGGTCTGTAATTTCTGTCAAAGGTGCATTAACAAAGTATTGAGCAAAGGCTGTGAATACTAATGTACATGTGATTTCTTAGTTTTTTAATAAATTTGTGGAAAAAAACTTTTTCATGTTGTCATTATGGGGTGTTGTGAGTAGAATTTTGAGGTTGCTAATACTTATAAACATGTTATTTCTTATTGGTTTATTTTTAATAAATTTGAAAAATCTAAAAAAAAAATCACATTGTCATTATGGGTATTGTGTGTTGAATTTTGAGGAAAAAAAAACAATATTTGAATAAGTTTGTGGAATGTAGAAACACTGTGAGTACTTTCCAGTTGAACCATACAAGAGAGTTTGCTGGATGCCAAATGGACAAATGCCAACTTCTATTCTCCTTCAGAAAAGTCCAGACTTATGTTTTCCAGGCAAAGAGGTGACATTAATAAGCAGTTCTACTGTAACAGAACTATAATCAGAGCAATTTTTTAATGGTGAGATAAAATATGGCCAGATTTGTCATTGTAATTGCGTTACTGTACAGATACCCCAATCAAACATCACACTGCTGCACTTTTATGATTCAGAAGTGACATCTTTCTCATGAAAAATCTACACATATTGAACAAATAAGAATATAAAAATAACTTTCAATTCATAACTGTCTTCAGGTAAGAGGGGAACATATGAAAAAAACAAACAAACAAAAAAAAAAACAACCCAAAAACAAAAACAACCTTTCAGTCAAAATTATGACTTAAATACTTGACATTTAATAATTGTGATGTTTTAAAGTATAAGATGTTTTTATGTGCAAAAACAATGATATATTAAGGCAGCCTGGCATGGGTGGAGTTAGAGCAGAGGCCGGGGTTTCACTGGACTCCCCTGAAAATCTGATTGGACACAGATGATTGACATGTCATAGCACCACATGTCTGGTTGAAAGACCTGCATTTTCAAATCAGTGAGTCACATTGACTGCTAGGTTCCTCCTGTCCAGTAGTTTGTGCTGTGTACCACAAAAGGTTATAATCCACCTTAGTAGAAGAAGAAAAATGTTTGCTTCAGATTTTAACTAAACACGTCATTTGAACTATGGACTTCTAATCACACCAAACTTATATTGTGAGTAAATGATCATATTTTATGCCAGAAATGAGGTTCAGGTTGGCTTATGTACACATGTTTAAGCTAACAGACAGCAGCTGGTTCATGCTGTGTTGGCTTATTAGTGCAGCAGATAACTGAAACAATCCTTCAAATGGTGATACAAGCATCAAATTCAGCACAAATACAGCTGGAGCTAAATTAATGGAGCAACTTTAACTTTTGATCCCTGTACAAACTGAAACTGATGTTTGTCACCATTCTTGCTGCTTTTACCTCATAACTCCATAACATTCAGTCACAGATTGTCCAAACTATACCTTTTCGGAATCTTTGTGAACAGGCAAATAATGTGGTGTAGTTTTCTATATGATTGAAGCATCTTTTAATTTAGACCCCTGTGTAATTCTTCAATTGACCCCTACCTGACTGCCTATTGAAAATTCAAATGGCCAATCATTTTTTTTAAAGAGTTAATGTCTATGGATTATTTGTGCCAAATTTGACGTTTGTATCACCATTTGCAGGACTCCACTCTAAATATTCTCTTATCTGCTGCACTATCTTGCTGCACAGCAAGTCGTGATTCAGCAGCACGAAATATACATTAATTTATTGGTTTGTGATATTGTGACGAAAAGTGCCTCATTTTTGTCACAGCAGCACAAATTCATTCCAATTCATTCCGTGATGGCTGCACGAAATTAAAAGTGAAGCGGGGGATCGGCTGGTTAAGGTTAGGGTTGGGTGTAGGAATAGGGTTAGTAATATTGAGTAAAAAAAAAAATCACGAAAATGTAACTCATTTCGTGATGGGAGCACGAAACACACACACACACACACACACACACACACACACACACACACACACACACACACACACACACACACACACACACACACACACACACACACACACACACACACACACACACACACACACACACAAAAACGTGAGACTGGGCTGGCACTATATATGAGATGTAAGATGCTGCTTCTCAGTGTTTCTCAGTTGCCCTCAAAAGTATTGGAACACGGTATTTCACACATTTTAATTTGTTTATTCCATTTCAAATACATTTTCTTTTCTAAAATTATCTTCCTTAACTCATACTGAAAGTAAATCTCTACAACTTGATATAAATGAATTAAAAATATAAAATCCAGTTTCCTGATGAAGTGGTGTAGAGGAGGATTTTCTTAAAAAGAAGACCTGAAAGTTCAGCTGCAATTTGACAGGAAGTACATTTGAGATAAGACTAGATTTGATGTTTTGGTGAAAGAAACTTTTGTATTTCTTCATAATTGATGTAAATAAAGTCCAAGACATATTCAGTAACTTGGAAATGTTCATGTTTCCATCCCCTGACTTGTCTGAAGAAAACTGGCAATAAAATTGATTATTATTTACAGGTTTTATCAAGTTTTAGAGATTTGCTTTCAGTTTGAGTTTGAGGAAGATACTGTAATTTTAGACATTTTAATTATTTATTTTTTTGTATTCGTTGTGTTTAAAATGGCATAAACAAATTAAAAATGTGTGAAATTCCAAGTGTTCCAATACTTTTGGAGGGCACAGTATCCTAACCTTATGATGAGTGCAAAATGAGTGTGGTATCATTACTGTTTTGTTTAAGAATGTTTAATTTTCACTGTTGCTGCACTTTGTGTCAGATTATAGTCATATCGTATATCATATTGATATGAAAATTCAGTAAGGTATATCTTCTATTATACATTCCAAATCTAAGGTGGAACTCTACTAGTGTTTACTAAGGTACACCAAAATATCTTTAAAAACAAAGAGAGAGAGAGAGAGAGAGAGAGAGTAGAGCCACGGTGCCTGGTCTTGAGAACCAGGGATGGTAGGTTGAAAAGCTTTTTTTATCCCATGGGAACTCTCCCTACCCACCTAAGCAGCTCAAGAATACGGACAGCATGTATATAAGTGACATTTACATGACAATATTGAGATACGATAATTTGGCCATATTGTACAGCCCTACTGTCAACTAGCTGTTTTTGGGGGGGTCAGCTGAAAAGCAAAAATGAAAAATGCTTAAAAAGGTGGAGAGTATGGGGCAGAGCCCCTCCATTAGCTGAAAGGCAGAATAAGGAAAATGCTTAAAAAGGCGGGGGGTCTGTGGGGGTGGAGCCCCCCCACCCCCAGAAGCTAAATGGATTTAGTCATGCTCATGCTCCCAAGAACCATTTTACTGAAAAAAGTCTTAAAGACCTAAAGGACATGGTTAGATGGCAAGGACCTTTTCCAAGTATGTGAGAGGCAAATAAAGAAAAAATGCTTAAAAAGGCGGGGGCTCCGCTCCCCCAGAAGCTGAAAGGTTTTTGCCATGCTAATGCTCCCCTGAAGCATTTACTCAAAATAAAGTCTGAAGAACCTAAATGACATGGTGAGATGCTGATGAGCTTTGTATATTAATTAATCAGAGAGTTGAAATTTCAAGCTTCTCTCAATTTTGTTTGATTTAATCTGAGCATAATTATAATTATGAAATTTGTTAAAAATTAAAATTGTGGTTCTAAAAAAAAGGGCATGCTATGAAAATTTTATAGTTTCAATTTTGTATTTGTCACTTAGTGGCAACATTAAAAACATTTTTCAACATATTAATATATTTAAAAATTCTATAGCAATTTATTGTGCTCCACATCTGCCATAAAAATGCTCTAACTTGTAACAAACAACAAATCAGTGAGTTTATAAACTGAAATATTAAGAAAAAAATTCATAGAGCTAGCCATATTTTGTGAGAGTTTTGTGCCATTAATGACACAATGATTTAAAAAAAAAGTTTGTTGGTGCTATTTCATTGCTTGGATTTTTAACTTGCACAGCAGCTCCCCTATTAACTTCTGCAGATAATTTTTCCAAAAAGAACTGCTCACAAACAAAGCGCTCAACAAACAAACAAAGGGAGTGCAGTGCTCAGAGGTTTGATTCTGTACAGCGATTTAATACGAGCTTTGCGCCATGCAGCTGCTCATGGTATAGGGAGTCCTAAACAGGAAAGTCCACAGTGAAACAGGAAATGTCAAATGTCAAACACTTCCTGGATTGACAGACGAGATCCCGTAGAATCTCGCGGGAACTCAGCGGAAAGTTTACAGTGAAACAGGAAGTGCCAAATTTTTAGTCCACAGTGAAACAGGAAATGTCAAATGTTGAACACTTCCTGGCATGGGTGGAGCTAGAGCGGAGGCCAGGGTTGCACTGGACTCCCCTGAAATCTGATTGGACACAGATGATTGACATGTCACAGCACCGCACGCCTGTTGAAAAGAGCTGCATTTTGAAATCAGTGAGTCATTATTCACTGCTAGATTCCTCCTGTCCAGTAGTTGGTGCTGTGTCCCACAAAAGATTTTAATCCACCTTTGTAGAAGAAGAAAAAAGTTTGCCTCAGATTTGAACTGAACATGTCCTTTGAACCACGGACTAATAATGACACCAGTTATATTGGTGAGTAAATGACTGTATTTTATCCCAGAACTGATGTCTAGGTTGTTAAAAGCGGCATTTCTCCTTTAATTTGGGTTGTTTTATATATGCGCGTGTCTCCAGTGATTTTTAAACAAGCAGGCAGCTGTTGATTAAATAACCTCTTAATTTTGCTGTCTGAAGGACTTAAACAACCTGTTAATTTTGCTGAAGAAAACTGGCAATAAACTGATTATTATTTACAGGTATTATCAAGTTTTAATGATTTGCTTTCAGTTTGAGTTTGAGGAAGATCATTTTAGAAATGTTTATTCTTTATATTTTTTGTATTTATTCTATTTAAAATGGCATAAACAAATTAAAATGTGTAAAATGCCAAGTGTGCCAAGAGCACAGTATCCTAAACTTATGATGAGTACAAAATGAGTGTGGTATTATTACTGTTTTAAGAATGTTTAATTTTCGCTGTTCTTACACTTTGTGTGAAATCATAGTTGTATCGTAAATCATATTGATATGACAATATAGAGATATAGTAATTTGGCCATATTGTACAGCCAACTAGCTGAAATCTTTGAATATCAATTTACATTAAAAAATGCTTAAAGTGGTAGGGGGTCTGGAGGGTGGAAGCTGAAAGTCAAAAAAAGAAAAATGCTTAAAAAAGTGGGGGTTATTGGCGGAGGGGGCGGAGCCCCCACAGGAGCCAAAAGATTTTAGCCATGCTAATGCTCCCCTGAAGCATTTACTCAAAGAAGACCTAAATGAGATGGTGAGATGCTGAAGAGCTTTGCTCGTTCATGTCCGCGACATATATATATATTATTTCTGGGGTTGTGAAAAGTGAATTTATCTCCTTCAAGATGAGATATTTTGTTAAGTGAAGACCTAAAGGAGGGAGAAGCCATGTTGTAACCAGAGGGTCAAACACGATCACCAATGCACCCTTGATCAAGGCCTTTAACATTGTTTTTGGTGTACAGTTGAATTTCCTGCGTGCCTTCACTGTGATATCAGTGAATGTTTCCAGTGAGTGAAAAAACTTTCTAGAAATACACTTTAATAGAAACTCAGTTATTATTATTATTTTTAATTCACCACTTCTGATTTTCAAAGTCGGGTATCAAAGGTCAAACACATTAAGATACGTAAAACAAACCATTCCATCATCTGAAGAGCTGAAATAAATAAATGTTCAGTGACCTAATGCCTTCTTGGCAGTTGGGGTTGAAACGTTTCATCCTGTTCTGTGTGCTGGCGCGGCCCGGAGGACCCGAACCAGCGTCTGACCGGACCCAGTGTTAAAAGAACAGAGAGCGGTTCAAAGAAAACAGATTTATTAACCAACTGTGTAATAATGTGCAAAAGGGAGCAGCGGTCTGGCGTGGGAGGACGGCGCGCGCAAATGGACCGGAGCCACAAATGTTCTGGACTCAGGAACCCTGCTGACACCCCCCCAGGCGGCTGCACGGACCACCGAGTCTGTGAAGAGGAGAACAAGGTTAGTCAGCCCAAACCTTCAACTCAGAGGGAAGTTCACATAAGCATATACTCAGCAAACACTTCCAGGCTTACGTTAAAGGTAGCTCCTCACCGCAAGTGCCAACCAACACTTTCCATGAACGGCGGTGAGGAGCAAACCAAACAATTAACGTAACACGCTCAATTACAGCCGTTAATTATTAGAAACCATAAACATTAAGGTACCTCAGGAAGTGCGCAGTACAGCTTGAGAACCTCACTTCTCCTCTCTCACAGACACGTGCGTCAAACCTGGAGCGGTCCTCAGCGTCTATTGTAACAAAGCTGATCTCTCCAAGTCAGCCTCACACGGATGGCACAAAGGTAATCCTCTGGCAAAGAAGCCCTGTATCTTCAGGGCTTAAATCCAGCAGGCCTCATCAGGGAATGCACTCCAGCTGTTCTCCTGTTGATCTGCACATGGAGACAGGCAGCAGGTGCAGGCAATGAGAAAGGTTCTCTGATCCTCTGCACACTTCACCTCTTCTCAACTCAGGACCAAATGCAAACCACCTGGGGAGACATAGAGAAAGCAGGCCCAGCCAAACACCCCCCACTCCATGACAATAACCCCCCCCAGAAACACCTGGGGAGACAGAGAAAAACAGGGCCAGCCAAACACCCCCAATCCATAACACATCCAGCAGAGTATGAAATAAAAAGTGCATTAAATTCGACATTTTCCATTTTCTGAATCAGTTTTTTGTTGATGCATTATTTATGTAAGGCAGTGATATTTTCTAAGGGCTCATGCGTGCATGTATATATTTGTGTTTAGCGGTGCAGTGATCAAACGGCTCATGCCCGGAGCTCAGGTTGGCTCTGATTTTAACTTTGTTCTCTGAGCTGCTGTGGACTCTGCACTTAGCCTCTGTTCCACACAGCACCCTGTGAAGTTCCTGCACAGAAAGGGAAGATTTTGCAACCAAGCGAGAAGACAAACAAGGAATGAATAATGGAAGGCAGAGGGAGCTCAAGGACCTTCTTCTTCTTTTTTCTTTTTCAGTTTTTTTTTTTTTTTTTTACATTTCCACAGCTTCACTGCTGTACAGTGGGAAACTGAAAACATAAGAAATAACTGATCTTCAAAAAGAAAAAAAAAGCAAGAAGAATTCAATCCAAGTGAAATTCTTCACCTCCACTGGAAGGAGATCCAGAAAAGAACATTTTCATCAATCTGTAAGGCTGCGTTTACACATGACAAAAAGGCGCGAATGCCACAAATGTAAATTTGTGATCCATAATCACAAATTTGAATTGGGCAGCGCAGTCTCATTTGAGGGTGGGCACTAAAGGGTTAAAATATGACGCATATAAAGAATTTACATCCGGGGGCATCCCTCATATATTCCCATCAGAAACACGGCACTTTCTCTGAGTTTTTGGGTGAAGATGTGGTGGAAAGTGGACATGTGTGGTGGTTTGTTTAGGACTCGGAGCTCAAACATGTTGAAGCGGTTGTGCAAGTGAGAGAATGCAGCTACTCTGGCTAGGTGTGGAAGCTAACGACCCCTTCAGTGATTGTAGCCGAAAACAAAACAATGCGCCATTTTTTTTCCGTTAGAAGTGATGCTGTGTTTGTGCATCCCTTGAAGTGGTCATGCACCATCACCGATTATCGCGACCTGATATCATGCGTTACGATTAATTGCACGAATCGCTGCCGATTCATCAGGAATTATCACGCACAGTTAGTAATATTGTCCTGGGCTGCTGCACGCCATTGCAAATTGTCACGTCCTGCCTCGAAACTGTCATGAATGTTGTGAATTGAATGTGGGGCAAATTTGATTTTATATATGTGTATATATATGCACACATACCCCCAAAGTCATTCTACTAGAGGTGGGCAATTTTGGTATTGATCCGATACCAAGTAAATACAGGCCCAGTATCACCGCTATCGATACCGATGCTTTCTCATGTTTAAGCTTCATAGATCCAAAAGATCCAAAAGACCTAGGATAGAATTTCGCCAAACATTGTACGTGACAACAAAATACTTTATTATCACAGTCAACATTTTTGTTTAAAAAATATCACTCAACACAATTTAAAACAAAATCTCCTGAGGTAAAGTGCTGACAAACCACAATACAAGGGTGCGCTGCTCCGTGTTGTGTGACACAGCGCAGCGCTGCTCTTACAGACAGAGAGTAGACTTTGATGAATCTGCGTGCGCAGCAGTCAGTGCATGCGGGAGAGAAAAAAGCGTGAGTATCGATCTTTTTACACGAGGATCGTTCAATATCAATACCAACATTGGTATCGATATTATCGATATTAGGATCGATCCGCCCACCTATTCATTCTACCATCACCTGCTGAACAGTTCCCTTACTTCCAGATCGCTCCACAACATCCAGAAGGATTCTGAGCGGACAGTCCCATCATCTCCGCTTGCTGGTCCCACAGGACGTCTTTTTCCGTACGTATTTGTAGTCAGCCAGATGTTTTGCATATATGCAGGAGTTGGCCTTCAGAAATTCAACAGTGTCTCCTTGTTGAGGGCTGTTACATCAGGAGTGGGCTTATTCCTCTGCCGGACGGGAGGAGGAGCAGAGATGTCTGGCTGTACGTGGCTCCCCACTGGCTCAAACTCATTCTCCAGAACATCAGGACCAACCGCAGGAGGAACAACTGCAGGAGCACCCTGAGGACATCAGCAGGAGTATGTGGTGCAGGCACTGGACTTGGCCAACTTGGGGCTATTCATGACATTCATGGAAGATGTTTTGTCGGCCAAAAACATGCTCCACAAATATCACGTATGTCACGAACTGACACGCACTGTTAGATACCTTATTCAGACGCACGGAGTCACATTATGAATATCACAAATGTGCCATGAATGACGGGGAAATATATTCGTAACACTTTGCGCCTGTGTGTAAACGCAGCATAAACAAAAGCTCTGTGCAGTTGAAAGCAAATGTGGATCCAGGGGCAGATCAAGATTAAATTGGGGTGGGGGGGGGCATTTGGGTGTTGCTCCCCCACACCTTCCTGGAAATCTATAGCCTACATTTTCCTACATTCTGACTCTTAACTCATCATTTTTAATACACAAATTTTTCATTTAAACTCTTTCTAATTCTGCATGCAGCAACATTCATCAATCAGCTTTTGTTTGTGCAAGACTTTTCCTATATTTTCCTCCACCTTTGGTAACTGTGGGGGGATTAAGACTGTTTGAAAGCAGTGGTGGGCACAGTTCAACTAATCCGATAGCAGATAATTATCAAAGCTAATGTTTTTGCTATCGGATTAGCTTTTCAGATAAGTTTTAAAACCATCATGAGACCAATTATCTTCAGATATATTTAGTTCTGATAACTTTCAGTCTGATAAATTTTTTTTTTTTGCTGGTAAAGTGGGTAAAGTGAGCAAAGTTTAACAGTCAAAAACATTTGTACACACTAAAATCAAATATTTTAGTCCATCTGTTGTGTGTTTGTAGCAGACTGGCTGCCTGTCACTTGCTGTTGACGTCTTCATTAAGCGCAAAATGTGACTGGCCGGTTGATGCAGGGAGCATTGTGGGTAGTGTAGTTCAGGTTCACTTTGGATGTTACAGTGAGTGAGTCCGCTCAACACAAAAACAAAACAGACTAATTTTAACATTATTTTATTTTATTTCTTTGTGGCTGTAATTTAATCGCCAAGACTCGGTGGGGGAGAGGAGCTCTCACTGCGCAGCTGTGTGTACGGAGGGACTTTTCTTCATTTTTAGACACTGTTTTGGATAAAAAAAGATGCATTATGTGGATTGTTTATTGAGATGAATCCCACTGAAACTAACAGGTGAGAATTTATATTTACTATGTGTATTTTACTCTGCCAATCAATGCATTAATGGACGTATTTCGGTTGTTTAAGCCGCGGGGTTCAAAGCGTGTGAAAAAAGCAGCAGCTTTTAGTTTGTAAATGACGGTATATCTAATACCGAGATAAACTGTGACTTCTAATACTGTGTATTACTGCTTTTAAAAGATGATGACAGTGTTTTTTTTTTTTATATATACATTTTTTTGTGTGTTCTTGTGTTTGTGATCCTTGAATTTACCCAGCTGCCCCTGTGGTGCTTAAGGGTGATTCTTAGACTACGGGCACTTATTATGTCCTTTGATCATATTGTATGAAAAACAGAAAAAAGGGGAAATTTCACACTTTTATAGTTATCTTTACAATGAAAGTGTGTTAAGAAATAATTTGTTCTAGTAGTCTATGATGACTTTTTCACCTTTTTGCAGCATCATTATATGCAAATATTGCCGTTTTGTGCTTGTCCCACACCCAGACTTTTGATCTTCAATGATAAAAATGAATGGTAAAGAAACATTTTTTCTAATGTTTTAAAATATCTCTGAATAAAATATCAGTAAAATAATCAAAACATAATTGGGGTATTCAATGTCATACAACTGTTGTGATTTTTTTAAACAAAATGTAGTTGTCCTACACTATTGCCGTAATTTCCACCACAACACTGTAATGTCCCTTTAAACAGTTTGTATGAAAGATTGTTTGGGTAGTTTCTATGGAGATAAACAGTGACATCAGAGCACATGTATATAGCGACAAATCACAACAAACAGTTGCCCCAAGGCACTTTATATTGTAAGGCAATGGTGTGGTGGAAATTACATTTACTAGGCCAATAGTGCCCGTAGTTAAAGAATCACCCTTAAAGTGAAACTGACTTATCAGAAGCCGACAGTGTAATCTGACGTGGCCACATCCAAATCCATCGTCGGCACTCGCTTCTTTTAGTGTCGTTTTTATTGTTTTAACAGTTTGTTGCATGGAATGTGTCACCGCTCCTGGTGTATGATCGCAGACTCTTATCAGCGTTCAGGCTTCGCTGGAGAATTTCGCTGTTCCTGGCTCGGGCGGACGGCCAGGGACACGGCTGCCCCCGCCGCCTGTCTTAGCGTCCGTACCAGACTTTCTACGCCGGCCGCTTGGCGTGTTGCCTCGGCGTCTGCGTCACAGAGGACGTGGGAAGAGAGGAGGAGTCCGTGTTCGGCTCAGAGTGTGCCTGACTGTTTCCTGCAAACATGCTCCACGACAATTCATAGCCGGATTCTTCACACTATATGATGGCTACGACGTGCGGCATTCCCTGACTTTTCGCTATCGGTGGCTCAGGCCGGTTGTGCAGGGTGCCGGGTCTCCACTTCCGCATCGCCGTCCTGTGAGGAGCTGCAGTCGTGGCTGCGTGCAGGAGAACCTGCGCCCGCTCGGTCGTGTCTCCCAGCAGACTGACTTGCGCTCAGTCCGTGTGGCGCTCATCAACACAAGGTCACTCACAAGTAAGACTTTCATTTTGAATGACTTTTTCTCCAGTCGTGATCTGGACTTTCTCCTGTTAACGGAGACCTGGTTGAAACCATGTGAAAATAGCGCCTTTTCTGAGCTCCCCCCCCCCGGCTGCTTGTTTTTCAGCTCCCCGCGAGCATCAGGTCGAGGCGGTGGTGTGGCCACGGTTTTTAAAGACAGTTTTAAATGCCGATTTTTATCTTCTAATGTCTACTCCACTTTTGAACTTCAGTTGTTTGTGATGGAGTTCGACTGTCCCTGTGCTCTGTGCTGTTGTTTATCGTCCACCAAAATTTAATAAGGATTTTATTCAGGAGTTTTCTGAGTTTCTGGCAGATTTTAGCCCAAAATATGACAAATTTTTGGTCTGTGGTGATTTTAATATTCATATCTGTTGTCCTTCTAATCAGCTAGCTGATGATTTTAAAAGCCTCCTGAACTCTTTTGGTCTAATACAAGTTGTGGATGGACCAACACATAATCTTGGACACACCTTGGACCTGGTTATTTCTTTTGGGCTCTCAGTTTCACTTAAGGACATATCAGACATTGCTATTTCAGATCACTTTCCTGTTATTTTTGAATTTATTGCTCCTCCATCTGCTAGTAAGCCACTTGTTCCTGTCTCTCGCCGCTGTTTGGTCACCTCCTCGACAGCGGGGGACTTTGCTGCTACCTTCATGGACTCTGTTTTATGCCATGAATGGACTGGTTTCTCCATTACTCCCAGATAACATCCTCTCTTCTTTCCACTCTACATGCACAGTAATTTTGGACTCTGTTGCACCGATGCGCTGCAAATCCAGGAAATCAAAATCCGACCCCTGGTTAAATGCCACGACCCGGGCCCTCAGGCAACGCTGCAGACGGGCGGAGAGAAAATGGAAAAAGGACAAACTACAGGTGTCTCTGGGTTTTCTGAGGGACAGTCTAACTGACTATCAGAAGGCTGTGAAGGAGGCAAAAGCACAATATCTGTCTCATATTATTTCGAGCAGTTGTCATCGTCCTAGTGTGTTATTTCAGACTATAAACTCAATTGTAAATCCACACACCTCTGTTTTGTTGGACGCTACAACCACAACCTGTGAGGAGTTTCTTCAGTTTTTTATTGACAAGGTTTCATCAGTCAGACAGAACACTGATCAGAGCTGTAATGTTGAGTTGTCTGCTCCTCGTGCACATTCTGCTGTGCTCGAACAGTTTGAGCCCATTTCTTTTGCATCTCTCGCTGATGTTGTAAAACACATAAAATCTACAAGTTGTCCTTTTGATGTTGTTCCAGCTAAGGTGCTGAAGGAGGTTTTTAATACTGTTGGGGCGGGTCTCCTAACTTTTATCAATGCTTGTCTTAGATCAGGGTCTGTTCCAGCTGCTTTTAAACATGCTGTGGTTCGACCTCTTCTTAAAAAACCTCACCTGGACTCATCAGTTTTATCCAATTTTAGACCTGTGTCTCATCTGCCATTTCTGTCTAAGGTTTTAGAAAAGGTTGTCTTTTTACAGTTACAATCATTTTTAGAAGACAATCTCATCCTTGAAAAATTCCAGTCTGGGTTTAGATCGTGACACAGCACTGAGTCAGCACTTTTAAAAGTTCATAATGATATTACTCTGTCGGTGGATGCAGGGAATCCTGCTGTGCTGGTTCTGTTGGACCTCACAGCAGCCTTTGATATTGTGGATCACACAGTACTTGTTTCCCGGTTGGAACATTTGATTGGCATTCATGGTACTGCACTTAAGTGGTTTAGATCATATTTGGCTGAAAGGAGCTTTTCTGTCATGATTGGGGACCTTTCCTCATCAACTGCTCCTCTGTGCTGTGGAGTGCCGCAGGGATCTGTCCTTGGGCCGATTCTATTTTCTTTGTACATTCTGCCATTGGGGTCAATTATAACCCAGCACAACCTGTCCTTTCATTGTTATGCAGATGATCTGCAAATCTATCTGCCTGTGAGGACTAATGGGAGTGATGCTTTGTCATCATTATTTAATTGTATTCGTGATGTAAAGCAGTGGCTGTCCCAAAACTTCCTTTTTCCTTTACCTGAATGATGGTAAAACTGAGATCATGGTGTTTGAGCGCACTGGCATACCAAATGTGGTAACACCAAATTTTGGTGCTTTGGCTAACTATGTAAAACCAGCTGTCAAGAATTTGGGAGTGATATTTGACAGCTGTTTGAGGTTCGATCAACAGATAAATTCTGTTGTCAAAGCTAGTTTTTTCCAACTTCGCCTTTTGGCTAAAATAAAGCACTTTCTCAGTAGACGTGATCTTGAGACGGCCATTCATGCTTTCATCAGCTCCAGACTTGATTATTGTAATGCACTTTATTCAGGTATTAATCAGTCGTCTCTTGCACGTCTCCAGTTGGTGCAGGATGCTGCTGCTCGTCTTTTGACAAACACTTTTAGACGTGAGCATATTACGCCCATCCTGTACTCACTCCACTGGCTTCCAGTTCATTTTAGAATTGATTTTAAAATTTTAATGTTTGTTTTTAAAGCTATTTACGGCCTTGCACCTCCCTACTTGTCTGAAATTTTAACTTTGCGCACCTACAGTAGGACATTAAGGGCGTCTGGCCAGCTTTACTTAGATGTTCCAAGGTCAAGATATAAATGCTGGGGTGATCATGCTTTCACGGTAGCTGGCCCCAGACTGTGGAATGAGCTACCTCTTGAGTTACGTACTATTCCTGACCTAGCACTTTTTAAATCTAAGTTAAAGACTTATTTATTTAAACTGGCTTTTAACACTTAGTGGGGAGGTGACATGTTCTGTTATTTTTATGTTCTTTTTTTATGTGTTGTTTTAAAATTTTATTTTATATGTGTTTTATTTTTGTAAATTTGTGTTTTTAATGTTAAGCACTTTGGACACCAGTCGGTGCTGTAAAGCGCTTTATAAATAAATGTTGATTGATTGATACTAATAGTTATCGGTTATCTGTAACAAAGATACATTTTTTAGCAGTTTATCATCATAAAAGATAACTTTTCAGTTATCTGATTAATAGTTATCAAAGCTAACGTTTTGGATAGCTGTGCCCACCACTGTTTGAAACACACCATAGGGAACCTCACTGGGATCAGTTTTATTAAGAAGGACCCGGTAAGACTAAAAGTTTACTTGGATTAAATACGTTGCAGCCTTTGACCTGTTAGCAGAGTGGGTGGTGCTGTGGTTCTGTTCCAGGTGTGTGCTTTATTATACCTGTCTTTGTCCTTGAACGAGACTTTTCATCTGCATTATCACAGTCTGTCCTGTTGTAAACAGGAGCCAGCCTTGGCTTCAGAAGTAACTAGTCAGACTGGCATCATGTCCTGTGGGAGATGTAAACTATCATCCGCTTCAAGCTACCGTATCCAGAGATAAGTGCCACTGAAAGAAGTAAGTCCTGTATAAGCTCTGAATGATCAACTAGAGTAGAAAGTCCTAAACAGGCCCTGAGGCCCACTGGTGCCGGTGCTTATCGGTGGATTGTAGAGCATGAAGTGGATCATAGCCTACGCCTCCCCCTGGAACGGTCCATCCCCCACTCCCTCACTCAGGGCTGGTACACCTTTACAGCTGGGTGGACTGCTGGAACCTTGCAGATGAACAATCACAGTGATGCTGAAAAACAAAGCTAAAAAACCACAAAACATTAACAGCTAATCATTCGTGAAGATTAAAACAAAAATGAAGTTGAATCAAAACAGTACAGATAAGCAAAGCTTAAAGCCTCCTGTAATTAATTTCATGTTAACAGCATGCTAATAACAAATGATAACTTTAATTATCAGCCATGTGTGATGTTGTATATTAAGATATCACCACAGGATAGTCAGGCTTAATGTGCCATTTGAAATAACTGATGCACGGTGCACAGACAGTGTGATGTCATTTTCACTGTGACTGATAAACTTTTCACTTCGAAGAACTCACTGGAATTTCATGCTTCTTCCTTTTATTTCTAATATGATTTCATTCAATTTTAAATAAAATGTCTACTATTGAGTTTTTAACAAAAAAGACATGAAAAAGATCTGTCTATGAAATGTTGAAATCTGTCCACTGCTTCTAAATAATCTTGTGGAGAAATACATGGTGGTGAACACAACACAACAATTTGCCACTTAATTGTTAGTATTTATTTTATGGGTGATTCTTTAACTACGGGCACTATTGGCCTAGTAAATGTAATTTCCACCACACCATTGCCTTACAATATAAAGTGCCTTGGGGCAACTGTTTGTTGTGATTTGTCGCTATATACATGTGCTCTGATGTCACTGTTTATCTCCATAGAAACTACCCAAACAATCTTTCATACAAACTGTTTAGGGACATTACAGTGTTGTGGTGGAAATTAAGGCAATAGTGTGGGACAACTACATTTTGTTTAAAAAAATCGCAACAGTTGTATGACATTGAATACCCCAATTATGTTTTGATTATTTTACTGATATTTTATTCAGAGATATTTTAAAACATTAGAAAAAACATTTCTTTACCATTCATTTTTATCATTGAAGATCAAAAGTCTGGGTGTGGGACAAGCACAAAACTGCAATATTTGCATATAATGATGCTGAAAAAACGTGAAAAAGTCATCATAGACTACTAGAACAAATTTCTTAACACACTTTCATTGTAAAGATAACTATAAAAGTGTGAAATTTCCCCTTTTTTCTGTTTTTCATACAATATGATCAAAGGTATAATAAGTGCCTGTAGTCTAAGAATCACCCTTATGTGCCAAGTTTGTCGAGTGATATTCAAGAAGACTCGAGGCTGTAATCGATACCAAAGGTGCATCAAAGTATTAAGCAAAGGGTGTGAATACTTACATACATGTGAAGAGTTCAGGCGCAAAACCGTGTATCTCCACTAGACCACTCTTGTTTTAACCACTCCCTTGCACATTACTAATATTGTATTTTTTTCTCTTTCTCTTTTGTTGTTTTATGTATATACATTATTTTGTATGAGTTTTATTTTTTGCTAAATAAACACATCAATTTAAATAAGGATATTTACCTGATGGAAGTTGTACATCTCCATGAATCATTCTTTCTTGAAATGGTTATGGGGCACTGAACAAAATAGCAGAATTTCAAAATCAACCTTTATTCAGAAATGTGGTAATTAGCAACCTTTAATATATTTGGCAGCAAAACCTTGTATCTCCACTTTCAGTTTTTTTTTTTTTTGTTGCGAAACTCAGTAAGTCCATCACTTTAATGTTTTCTAGGACAGAGACGCCAAGTTGGCTAAAAGTTTTGTTCCAATGCTCCTCAGTGCGCGCTCCTGCAGGTGTTCCACCTGCTGATGCGCCTGATGTTTGAAAAAACGAGCGGGATGAGAGCCTGAAGCCACACATCTGGCTCTCTCTGTCTCCTCCTCCTCTCTGCACCACTCCATGGCACAGAGCCCAACTAAGCATGCAGTCACAAAGTTCTTCTGGTGTGGATTTAAAGAAGCAAACTGAAGTGATCTGAATTGTTCATTCCCAGATGGATGAATATGGGTGTGTGTGGACACAATTAGCCTCATTCACAATGTGACAGAACTTAACGATGCACTGTTTTGTGGTAACTGGTTGCAGCAGTTCCTGAGGACACCTGACGCCTATGCCTCAAATCATCACATTCGTGATCAGCAGCCAAGAATGTATACTCTGTGGCATTCGTGACGTGCCGTCGTTATGCATAAACGCAGCATCAGAGAAGCTCTCGTGGGTGCTGCAGTCTTTCCGTCATGTGACCTAGATATATGCCAGTGAGTGGTGCGCTGTTCACTATGTGGTTTTGCACACAAACTGGGATGGTGCTTACGAGGTTCTGCATACAAACCACATCTTGACTTGAATTTACCACAGGATTTTTTGGGGTGTTGCAGCAGAATTGATTTTGTTATGAGATACGAGCCTTGGTAAGATTTCACTTGCAATGGTTATCTCATTTTTCGTGGGTGTGGTGTTTACGGGTTTTGCACCTGAACTCTTCATATGTTTTCTGAATTTTTAACAAATGTGGAAAAATTAAAAAACTTTTTTCATGTTGTCATTATGGGGTGTTGTGAATAGAATTTTGAGGGGAAAAAATTAATTTACTCCATATAACAAAATGTGTAAAAGTGAAGCATTGTGAATACTTTCTGGATGCACTGTAACATGTAGGGGTATTGTTTTTGATTGTGTGTGTGTCCATCTGTCTGTGTGTCAATAAAATAAATGCGTTTTGAACCAGTTTGGACTAAACATGGTGGAAAGAATGAGAATCACTCAAGGGCAAAAGGATTTGATTTGTAGAAAAATCGGTTTAAAAAAGGTCACACATGAAAGTGTTTCTTTGTAGTACATATTTAGGTTAGTATCTCACTGACACACAAATGGTACAGAGGTGGGGGGGACACAAAATCGCATGAAATCAAGTGAAAAAGGTGATACAGTTCTCATGTTCTCTTGCTGAATCGGTCCTCCCAACACATGCGCACATGACGGGTGACTGTCAGCTGAATGCGGTCTGCAGTGGCGGTGAAAATTACAGCCACAAATCTTGAGCAGTCCACACACGTACCACGAGAGAGCCACTGACCTGGTGTGCAGCGCACATGTGAAAGTCGAGCGGCACTGGCATGGTCTTTATAGGTGCAATGATTTGTGTGGGCACTCTCATGGATGTTGAGTGCCACTGGCGTGGCTGAAATGATGACACATTTGTGCACACAGTGCTCAGGATGGATCCTGTCGGTGTACAAAAAACACTTTGCAAAAATAACATTGCTTTTGTGATTTTACATTATTATGTGAAAGAGGCTGTGAACATTGTGAACAACTCTTGCAACATGTGGAAAGGCATCAAGGCACTGACTAACTATACATCCAGCAGCCCGCTGGCCAGCAATGATGTGGAATTGCCAGATGTTCTGAACCACTTTTTCGCCCGCTTTGATATCCCAAGAGAAAGGCCTGCACGGTGCACCACTCCATCTGCTGGGGATGCGCCACTGGTGCTGCAACAACACCAGGTAAGAGCTACCCTGAGAAGAATAAATGCTGAAAAAGTAGCAGGACCAGATGGCAGGTAGGGTTTTGAAGGCATGCGCTGAGCAGCTCGCCGAGGTGTTTACTAACATCTTTAACCTCTTGTTACATGTCTAAAGACCTCTACCATTATTCCTGTGCCTAAAAAAGTCATCCATAACAGGCCTGAATGATTATTGCCCCGTAGCACTGACTCCTATTGTTATGAAGTGCTTCGAGAGGCTAGTGCTCTCACACATGAGAGCTATTATTCCTCCAGAGTTGGACAGTCACCAGTACGCTTATAGAGTGAATTGCTCCACAGATGATGCTATCAATATGGTGCTCCACTCAGCCCTGACACACCCAGAGAGGCCCAACAGTTATGTGTGGATGCTTTTTGTGGACTTTAGCTCTGCATTTAACCAGGGTTATCCCCCCGAAACTGGTGGAAAAACTGGACATTCTGGGCCTGGGCTCGTTACTGTGCTCATGGATTTTGGACTTTCTCACTGATAGGTCGCAACATGTGAGAATAGGACACCACACCTCCTACATCCTTACTTTGAACATAGGAACCCCACAATGTTGTGTGTTGAGCCCCACCCTCTTTACACTGTTCACTCAAGACTGCGCTCCCATCTACTCTTCAAATTCCATTATCAAATTTGCAGATGATACTACAGTAGTGGCTAAGTGGTGTGAGGGCAACAGTGTGGTCCTCAACACCTCAAAGACGAAGGAGGTAATCATTGACTTCAGGAGCTCAAGGGGAGGAATACATCTCCCCTTTTACATTCACGGGGAAGTTGTGGAAAGTGTGGAGAAGGTGAAGTTCCTTGGCATCAGTGTTTTTAACCAGCTGTCCTGGACCACCAACACCTCAAACCTCGTCAAAAAATCTCAACAGAGACTGTTCTTCCTCAGGAAGCTGAGGAAGGCCTAATTACCCCAGGGACTGATGCTCAACTTTTATCAGAGTACCATTGAGAGCATCCTCATGAACTGCATCACGGTGTGGTTCGTGACCTGCACGGCTGCTGAGAGGAGGGCCCTGCATAGGGTGGTGAAGGCAGTTCAGTGCATTATTGGGATGGCGCTTCTTCACCTTGACGCACTCTGTGCTAGCAGACTGAGGAAGAAGACTAAAGACATTGCAATGGACACAACGCACCCTGGGAACTCCTTGTTTAAACCGCTACCATTTGGGAAGCAGTTCAGAGCAAGAAAGACCAGCACAAATCATCTGAGAGACAGCTTTTACCCTACAGCTGTGGCCTTCATCACACCCCACCCCCCTGCTCGGACATGAAACACACACAGCTTACTAACTGTGGGTGGAACTACAACCCCTGGCAAAAATTATGGAATCACCGGCCTCGGAGGATGTTCATTCAGTTGTTTAATTTTGTAGAAAAAAAAGCAGATCACACACATGACACAAAACTAAAGTCATTTCAAATGGCATCTTTCTGGCTTTAAGAAACACTATAAGAAATCAAGAAAAAAAGATTGTGGCAGTCAGTAACGGTTACTTTTTTAGACCAAGCAGAGGAAAAAAAATATGGAATCACTCAATTCTGAGGAAAAAAATTATGGAATCACCCTGTAAATTTTCATTCCCAAAACTAACACCTGCATCATATCAGATCTGCTCATTAGTCTGCATCTAAAAAGGAGTGATCACACCTTGGAGAGCTGTTGCACCAAGTGGACTGACATGAATCATGGCTCCAACACGAGAGATGTCAGTTGAAACAAAGGAGAGGATTATCAAACTCTTAAAAGAGAGTAAATCATCTTGCAATGTTGCAAAAGATGTTGGTTATTCACAGTCAGCTGTGTCTAAACTCTGGACCAAATACAAAAAACATGGGAAGGTTGTTAAAGGCAAGCATACTGGTAGACCAAGGAAGACATCAAAGCGTCAAGACAGAAAACTTAAAGCAATATGTCTCAAAAATCCAAAAATGCACAACAAAACAAATGAGGAACAAATGGGAGGAAACTGGAGTCAACGTCTATGACTGAACTGTAAGAAACCGCCTAAAGGAAATGGGATTTACATACAGAAAAGCTAAACGAAAGCCATCATTAACACCTAAACAGAATAAACAAGGTTACAATGGGCTAAGGAAAAGCAATCGTGGACTGTGGATGACTGGATGAAAGTGATATTCAGTGATGAATCTCAAATCTGCATTGGGCAAGGTGATGATGCTGGAACTTTTGTTTGGTGCCGTTCCAATGAGATTTATAAAGATGATTGCCTGAAGAGAACATCTAAATTTCCACAGTCATTGATGATATGGGGCTGCATGTCAGGTAAAGGCACTGGGGAGATGGCTGTCATTACATCATCAATAAATGCACAAGTTTACGTTGATATTTTGGACAATTGAAAGGATGTTTGGGGATGATTAAATCATTTTTCAAGATGATAATGCATCTTGCCATAGAGCAAAAACTGTGAAAACGTTCCTTGCAAAAAGACACATAGGATCAATGTCATGGCATAGGGTCAATGTCAACGAGCAGATCTGATTTGATGCAGGTTTTAGTTTGGGGGATGGAAATTTACAGGGTGATTCCATAATTTATTCCTCAGAATTGAGTGATTCCATATTTTTTTCCTCTGATTGGTCTAAAAAAGTAACCGTTACTGACTGCCATAATCTTTTTTTCTTGATTTCTTATAGTGCTTCTTAAAGCCAGAAAGTTGCCATTTGAAATGACTTTAGTTTTGTGTCATGTCTGTGATCTGCTTTTTTCCACAAAATTAAATAACTGAATAAACATCCTCCGAGGCCGGTGATTCCATAATTTTTGCCAGGGGTTGTATATGGACTAAGATTTAAACTGTATGGTATACTTACCATACTCACCTAAAACTCTGCACAGTGAACTGCTACTTTAGATATTCACACCAAGCATTGTACATACCTTTTTTTCTATTTTAATATTTTTATATTATAAGGAGGAGTTAAGGTAAATTTCATTATACACTGTATAATGACTGATTCTGACAGTGATTCTGATTCTGATCATCATTAATATTGTCGTCATTATCATAATAATGATCATTAATATTATAATAATCATCATAGTCATCATCATTAATACATTATCATCATTGTATTGTCATCATTATCATAATCCTCATTGTTAATATTGTCATTATCCTCATTTTATTACCATCATTATAATCATCATAGTTAATATTGTCATTATCGTCATTATTTTGTCATCATTATCATTTTCATCATCATAATCATCATTGTTAATATTGTCATTATCCTCATTTTATTACCATCATTATAATCATCATAGTTAATATTGTCATTATCGTTATTATATTGTCATCATTATAATCCTCATTGTTAATATTGTCATTATCCTCATTATATTGTCATCATTATCATTTTCATCATCATAATCATCATTGTTAATATTGTCATTATTCTCATTTTATTACCATCATTATCCTCATTGTTAATATTGTCATTATCCTCATTATATTGTCATCATTATCATTTTCATCATCATAATCATCATTGTTAATATTGTCATTATCCTCATTTTATTACCATCATTATAATCATCATAGTTAATATTGTCATTATCCTCATTGTATTGTCATCATTATAATCATCATAGTTAATATTGTCATTATCCTCATTGTATTGTCATCATTATAATTCTCACTGTTAATATTGTCATTATCCTCATATTGTCATCATTTTCATCATCATAATCATCATAGTTAATATTGTCATTATCCTCATTTTATTACCATCATTATAATCATCATAGTTAATATTGTCATTATCCTCATTTTATTACCATCATTATAATCCTCATTGTTAATATTGTCATTATCCTCATTTTATTACCATCATTATAATCCTCATTGTTAATATTGTCATTATCCTCATTTTATTACCATCATTATAATCATCATAGTTAATGTTGTCATTATCCTCATTGTATTGTTAATATTGTCATTATCCTCATTTTATTGCCATCATTATAATCATCATAGTTAATATTGTCATTGTCCTCATTATATTGTCATCATTATCATTTTCATCATCATAATCAACATTGTTAATATTGTCATTGTCCTCATTATATTGTCATAATCATAATCATCATTAATATTGTCATTATCATCATATTGTCATCATTATCATTTTCATCGTCATAATCATTAATGTCATTATCCTCATTATGTTGTCATTATGATGATTTTAATCATCATTGTTAATACTGTTATTATCCTCATATTGTCATCATTATCATTTTCATCATCATGATCATTAATGTCGAAGTTGTCATGATCCTCATTATATTGCCATCATTATCATAATCATCAATATTATTGTCATCATTGTTGTCATTATTATGTTATTGTTGTTATAATCATCATCATTATCATAATAATCATTGTTAATATTGTCATCATTATCATCATAACCATTCCTGTCATTATTGTCATTCTCATCATCACATCATCAGCACTGTCGTCATCATTGTTGTCATTATTATAATGTTATTGTCGTTATAATCGCATCATTATCATAATCATTGTTAATATTGTCATTATTATCACTCATCATTATTGTCATCATCACATCATCAGCATAGTGGTCGTCATTGTTGTCATTATTATAATGTTATTGTTGTTATAATCAAATCATTATATAATCATCATCGTTAATATTGTTACCATTATCAACACAACTGCGACTGTCATTATCATCATTGCCATCATTATTGTCATCATCACATCATCAGCATTGTTGTCATGATTGTTGTCATTACTATAATGTTATTGTCATTAAAATTGCCATCATTATCATAATCATCATTGTTAATATTGTCATAATAATCATCACTGACGTTATTATCATTCTCATCATTATTGTCATCATCACATCATCATCATTGTTGTCATCATTGTTGTTATGACTATAATGTTATTGTCACATCATTGACAATTGAGGAAGATAAACATCGTGTTTGTCTTCATCATCCTGATCAGTTTATTAATTTCTGAGAAATTGGTGGAACTGTCAAAAAGGCCTCACCATAAAATAACAGGATGCAGAATAAACATGGAGTATCTGAGCCACTTCAGTATTTCATGGGTTCTTCCTCATGATGAGGTTGATCGTTCTAGCAGCTTTACAGAGGAAAGGTTGAACAGTTTAGAGTAATTTTCCAAATTACAGACAAACACCAGTGACGACACAATAACTTTTCAGCAGAGTTTAAAAGGGGAGAGATGATAGTTTGGTGGCACGTTGTCATGTAATGTTCATAACATAAAATAACCATAATGAGAGGTTTTACTTGAAACCATGTGTTAGATTGTTGTTTTTGTCCTAGGCTGGATTATTTAAATTCATGTGCTGGGCTCTGCAACGACAGACGAGCTACGTGGGAGTCGTGTGAGACAGAATGACATCCTGTCAGCTGCAAAGTACACTTTGCCCAAATTGGCCAAAAATGACATCACCTTTGTGATTTGAAAATGTGTGCAGCGTGCCAGAACTGTGATTAATTAAAAAGAAAAATGTAAAAAAAGTAAATGCATTTATATTTGGATTGACTTTTTTATGCTGATAATGTTGTTATTACCATAAAATACTGCCTGTGTATAATAATGACAAATTTTGTTAGGAAACCGGAGACATGAAGTACTTGTACTTACACGAGTGTTTTCCAGCAGCGGTCTCAGCTGAAGAGAAATGGAAAATGGAAAATCAATTTTCCACGGAAACTGAATTGCAAAGTAGCTGCAGGAGTAGGAAATTTGGACCATTACCCGACCTTTAGAAATTAATTTCACAGGCATTTCAGATATCCGTTTCGAAAAGTACTTAATGAAAACCCAACCGTCTGGAAGCCAAATTTGCACATGAAGTTAAATATATGGACAATTGGAAGGACCACAATGTTGATTTTGTTTGAATTGGATTTAATAGGATTTATGGGAACCACTTTGTGCTTGAACAGCTGTGAAGGCGTGTCCCTTCTGTCTGAACAGACGTGCACATTCAGAGATAGAAACAATGAGATAATTTAATTTAAGGCTGTGACGGGAGGCTGCAGTGATGAAATCGACATCAGTACCGCTCTAACATTCAGCAGGTACTGGATTTTTCAGAGAATGAATTGTTTTTTGCATCAATATTTTAATTTGCATAATTTTTTACTGAAACTGGAGCAACTTTAACTTTTGACCCCAGAACAAACTGAAACTGACATTTGTCACCATTTTTGCTGTTTTTACCCCATAACCCCAGAACATTCAGTCATAGATAGTCCAAACTATAACTTTTTGGAATCATTATGATCAGACAAATACTGTAATGTGGTACAGTTGTAGCGGCTACACTCTGCGTTGTGTTCTTCTGACTCCACCCACTCGCTCCCCTCAGGACGCAAACTCACAATCCTCGGCATGGGAGTCGGACTCTCTAACCAGAAGGCTAAAACCCAGGGCTCTGGCCTTGTGACCAGAGAATCCTTTTGAACTGTTGGGAGTGAGGTTTACTAACTACATCTGCACAGCGACACCTGCTAGCCTCTGTTACACTCCCCCCCCCCCCCCAAACTCACTCCCATCCGGGTCACGGCACCACTGTAGCAACTGCACTCTGTGTTGTGTTCTTATGACTCCACTCATTCGCTCCCCTCGGGACGCGAACTTACAATCCTCAACATGGGAGTTGGACTCTCTAACCAGAAGGCTAAAACCCAGAGCTCTGGCCTTGTGACCAGAGAATCCTTTTGAGCTGTTGGGAGTGAGGTTTACTAACTACATATGCACAGCGACACCTGCTGGCCTCCATTACACTCACCCCCCCATAAACTCACTCCCATCCAGGTCACGGCACCACTGTAGCAGCTGCACTCTGCATTGTGTTGTTATTACTCCGCCCATTCGCTCCCCTCGGGATGTGAACTCACGATCCTCAGCATGGGAGTTGGACTCTCTAACCAGAAGGCTAAAACCCAGGGCTCTGGCCTTGTGACCAGAGAATCCTTTTGAGCTGTTGGGAGTGAGGTTTACTAACTACATATGCACAGCGACACCTGCTGGCCTCCATTACACTCACCCCCCCTAAACTCACTCCCATCCAGGTCACGGCACCACTGTAGCAGCTGCACTCTGCATTGTGTTGTTATGACTCCGCCCATTTACTCCCCTCGGGATGCGAACTCACGATCCTCGACATGGGAGTCGGACTCTATAACCAGAAGGCTAAAACCCAGGGCTCTGGCTTTGTTACCAGAGAATCCTTTTGAGCTGTTGGGAGTGAGGTTTACTAACTACATATGCCCAGCGACACCTGCTGGCCTCTGTTACACTCACCCCCCCTAAACTCACTCCCATCTGGGTCACGGCACCACTGTAGCAGCTGCACTCTGCATTGTGTTGTTATGACTCCGCCCATTTACTCCCCTCGGGATGCGAACTCACGATCCTCGACATGGGAGTCGGACTCTATAACCAGAAGGCTAAAACCCAGGGCTCTGGCTTTGTTACCAGAGAATCCTTTTGAGCTGTTGGGAGTGAGGTTTACTAACTACATATGCCCAGCGACACCTGCTGGCCTCTGTTACACTCACCCCCCCTAAACTCACTCCCATCTGGGTCACGGCACCACTGTAGCAGCTGCACTCTGTGTTGTGTTATTATGACTCCACCCATTTGCTCCCCTCAGGACACAAACTCACAGTCCTCAGCATGGGAATCAGACTCTGTAACCAGAAGGCTAAAACCCAGGGCTCTGGCCTTGTGACAAGAGAATCCTTTTGAGCTGTTGGGAGTGAGGTTTACTAACTACATATGCACAGCGACACCTGCTGGCCTCCATTACACTCACCCCCCCCAAACTCACTCCCATCTGGGTCACGGCACAACTGTAGCGGCTGCACTTTGCGTTGTGTTGTTATGACTCCGCTCATTCACTCCCCTCGGGATGCAAACTCATGATCCTCGACATGGGAGTTGGACTCTCTAAGCAGAAGGCTAAAACCCAGGGCTCTGGCCTTGTGACCAGAGAATCCTTTTGAGCTGTTGGGAGTGAGGTTTACTAACTACATATGCACAGCGACACCTGCTGGCCTCAGCTACACTCACCCCCCTTAACTCTACTCCCCTCCATAGCATGTCTTTTTCCTGGTTCTCTCCCTCAACCCCAACCAGTCCCAGCAGAAGACTGCCCCTCCCTGAGCCTGGTTCTGCTGGAGGTTTCTTCCTGTTAAAACTGAGTTTTTCCTTCCCACTGTCGCCAAGTGCTTGCTCACAGGGGGTCGTTTTGACCGCTGGGGTTTTTCCGTAATTATTGTATGGCTTTGCCTTACAATATAAAGCACCTTGGGGCAACTGTTTGTTGTGATTTGGCGCTATATAAATAAATTGATTTGATTTGATTTGAACTCACTCCCATCTGGGTCACGGCACCACTGTAGCAGCTGCACTCTGCGTTGTGTTATGACTCCGCCCATTCGCTCCCCTCGGGACGCGAACTCACGATCCTCAACATGGGAGTCGGAATCTATAACCAGAAGGCTAAAACCCAGGGCTCTGGCCTTGTGACCAGAGAATGACATTTCATCACCTTACGTGGTACTGATTAGGTCAAAATTGATGACTGGCTCATAGACTATATGCATTGATTGAACTTTGTAGACTCTTCGCAGGTTGCACGATACATTTTTAAAGAGCATTTTTGAGAGCTATTTGTTGGAGACTCCTGCCATGAAAACCTCCCTTTGCCGCTGCACCCAATTCATGCATTCATTATAACATTTGTACACGAAGACTGTGCAACAGTATAAAATGGCCTCAAGCCAGACCTGAAACTGAGCCATTAACTGTGGCACTGTCACGTCTTTCTCCACCACCAGAGAACACCTTGATAAATTATTCTTGAACTGATCTGTGACGAGCTGTCATATCGAGCTGTCTGCAAACAATCACCCAACCTCATTACAGTTGTCTGTGGACATGAGTAAATCTGAGCGGTCAGCATGAGCGTGCTACGGCGTGTCCATGTCTCTGTCAATTAACACTGGTGACAAACTCTTAAAGAGAAGTTTCCAAGCAGAAAGATTTTGTGGAAACAAATCTGGGAGAGTCGTGTGAAAGGATGAGGTTTTGTTGTTTGGGTGTCCTCGACTCGGACCGCACAACAGTACTTCGAGTGCTGAAAACAGCTTTTCTGGACAAATAAACGTGTTTGATTGATGCATAAAATGACTTTGACGCTTTAACTGCTGCAACATCCCGTGTGCGCCTGTCAATCCAAAACCTGGACCACAACTATGGCAATGATGACACTGCTGCGTTCACAGTTTAATGACTTCAATCCATTTTGTTTTCTTCTTCTTGGAATGATTTGCTATGCTGTTGTTGCAGCTTATTCTTCATGCTGTGTTTCACTTGAAAACACACTTAAAGCTCCATTTTCAGGATGAATTCTTTCAGAAAGTGTTTCAGACATTTTGAGTGCAACATCTTTGCTTTGTCAGTCTGTTCTTTTAATATGCAATACAGTCACCAGTCACTTAAATGCTCAGCGCTGCTGGAATATGTGCTTACTGTCCGTTCAGCACTACGGACAGCTCACCTTTAGAAGCTGCTAAGAGGATGGATCTGATCTTATGGGCTGCTTTAAATAATACAGAGAACACTTAAGGTGCTTTATTGTTGAGTTTAGCGAAGGTGGCTCATAAGGACAAAATGAGTAATCAGAATGTTTAAGATTGATCAAGACAATTCATCTCCAATTCTTTGCTTTTCGACTTTAGACTTTTGTCTTTAGCCAGAAATGGTTCACTTTGTTACACCTGCATTTATTTTTTTCAAGAAAAATAGTATTTTGAATTTTACATTGACTTTTGTTCCGTGTCAGTGAGCCTATTATTATTATTATTATTATTTTCCTAGTTCCTGTAAATTGCAGTCAAGACAACTGACTCCCTCCCCCACCAGGTACAATTTATGAGGAATATTATTATTTCAGAAGCCAAAGATTCGAACTACAGTAAAAAGTCACTGCATTTCTGTTAAAGGTGTAAATAATTTGAAAAATTGCCTGGATAATATAAAATCACTTGGTAGTTTGGTTGGTTTCAAAAGACTCTATAAAAATTATTTGATTATTAGCTATGGTATGTTAAATTAGGTTTATTGATTCTGTTGTGATGTGATAGTTGTGTTCTGATTCTGTTGTGCACTGCTGCTTGCATGTTTGTCTTTTGTTGTAATTCAAATTCATAGATCAATATATACTTTGTAGTAGTTATGATGGGTATATGTATAATTTTATATACATATGTATAATTATTGATTTTGGTTATACGGTTAGGCGTTTACAAGCTTTTGCTTCTGCCTACACCCTTTCAGGCACATGGGTGCATTGATGGACTATTTTATTATTTTTCTCTTTTGTTGCAAGTTTTTGTTGTTCTTGCCTATATATATATATATATATATATATATATATATATATATATATATATATATGATGAATGATGAATACTTTATTGAGCAAGTTAAAAACATTTCTACATTGCGCACATTCATCTTTGAAAATCCGTACATTACTCAAAGGGAGTAGAATGAAGTAAAACTTATATTTTCTACCCCCTTTTCGACTACGCAGACAAGAATAAATAAAAAAATGTTGAGATCATATATACCTATATAAACACACACCTTGCATTATACATATCAACATGTATTTACATAAATACACTACCTCTATACACAAATACCCTTGCATACATCAATACACACACTAGATTCAATGAGATTTGACAGTATAACACTTTTAACCCACATACATGCACCCATGGGCACCCAGCCCATGCATGCATGCACGCACATTTACCTATATTTGATTAAACTTGATGATATATTAATTTTTTTTTTCCCACACACATGTATCATGGGCAACTCGTGTGTATTCATATTTCCCATACGTTCGTCATGCCCAAATAATATAACAGTTTAGATCCACAAACATGCACACCTGTATGTATACTAAGAATTATGTTATTCAGTTTCATATTTTTTTAATATTTTGAGTTTTAAATTTCTTTTGAATTGATGTACTGTAGTACATACTTTGATGTCCTCAGTTAGGTTATTCCATAAATCCACCCCATGTCTCGTAAGGCACATTTGTTTCATTGTTCAATCAATCAATCATTTTTTTTTATATAGCGCCAAATCACAACAAACAGTTGCCCCAAGGCGCTTTATATTGTAAGGCAAGGCCATACAATAATTATGTAAAACCCCAACGGTCAAAACGACCCCCTGTGAGCAAGCACTTGGCTACAGTGGGAAGGAAAAACTCCCTTTTAACAGGAAGAAACCTCCAGCAGAACCAGGCTCAGGGAGGGGCAGTCTTCTGCTGGGACTGGTTGGGGCTGAGGGAGAGAACCAGGAAAAAGACATGCTGTGGAGGGGAGCAGAGATCGATCACTAATGATTAAATGCAGAGTGGTGCATACAGAGCAAAAAGAGAAAGAAACAGTGCATCATGGGAACCCCCCAGCAGTCTACGTCTATAGCAGCATAACTAAGGGATGGTTCAGGGTCACCTGATCCAGCCCTAACTATAAGCTTTAGCAAAAGGAAAGTTTTAAGCCTAATCTTAAAAGTAGAGAGGGTGTCTGTCTCCCTGATCTGAATTGGGAGCTGGTTCCACAGGAGAGGAGCCTGAAAGCTGAAGGCTCTGCCTCCCATTCTACTCTTACAAACCCTAGGAACTACAAGTAAGCCTGCAGTCTGAGAGCGAAGCGCTCTATTGGGGTGATATGGTACTACGAGGTCCCTAAGATAAGATGGGACCTGATTATTCAAAACCTTATAAGTAAGAAGAAGAATTTTAAATTCTATTCTAGAATTAACAGGAAGCCAATGAAGAGAGGCCAATATAGGTGAGATATGCTCTCTCCTTCTAGTCCCCGTCAGTACTCTAGCTGCAGCATTTTGAATTAACTGAAGGCTTTTTAGGGAACTTTTAGGACAACCTGATAATAATGAATTACAATAGTCCAGCCTAGAGGAAATAAATGCATGAATTAGTTTTTCAGCATCACTCTGAGACAAGACCTTTCTGATTTTAGAGATATTGCGTAAATGCAAAAAAGCAGTCCTACATATTTGTTTAATATGCGCTTTGAATGACATATCCTGATCAAAAATGACTCCAAGATTTCTCACAGTATTACTAGAGGTCAGGGTAATGCCATCCAGAGTAAGGATCTGGTTAGACACCATGTTTCTAAGATTTGTGGGGCCAAGTACAATAACTTCAGTTTTATCTGAGTTTAAAAGCAGGAAATTAGAGGTCCATGTCTTTATGTCTGTAAGACAATCCTGCAGTTTAGCTAATTGGTGTGTGTCCTCTGGCTTCATGGATAGATAAAGCTGGGTATCATCTGCGTAACAATGAAAATTTAAGCAATACCGTCTAATAATACTGCCTAAGGGAAGCATATATAAAGTGAATAAAATTGGTCCTAGCACAGAACCTTGTGGAACTCCATAATTAACTTTAGTCTGTGAAGAAGATTCCCCATTTACATGAACAAATTGTAATCTATTAGACAAATATGATTCAAACCACCGCAGCGCAGTGCCTTTAATACCTATGGCATGCTCTAATCTCTGTAATAAAATTTTATGGTCAACAGTATCAAAAGCAGCACTGAGGTCTAACAGAACAAGCACAGAGATGAGTCCACTGTCCAAGGCCATAAGAAGATCATTTGTAACCTTCACTAATGCTGTTTCTGTACTATGATGAATTCTAAAACCTGACTGAAACTCTTCAAATAGACCATTCCTCTGCAGATGATCAGTTAGCTGTTTTACAACTACCCTTTCAAGAATTTTTGAGAGAAAAGGAAGGTTGGAGATTGGCCTATAATTAGCTAAGATAGCTGGGTCAAGTGATGGCTTTTTAAGTAATGGTTTAATTACTGCCACCTTATATTACACCTATTATAGCTGCCAGGAGCTCTTGCTTGCCTCTACTGGTGGTTGGCTCTCACTGCGGTATTGTATCACTTCCTGTTCCGGAGCACAGCGGTGTTTTCTGTATCTGTTAGCTGTTTAATCTGCGCAGTTAGATTGATCTAGTTATCTAGATTACGATTTGTTTCCCAGTGTAATCTTTACGTGCCTTAACTAAAGCACTCATTCTGCTGAATCACCTCTAAATTATTTACACATTATTCACTTTGCGTGTTTTTAGGAATCCGCTAGCTTAGCGTAGCTACTAGCTCTTAGCCGATTTAGCATGGCGGCTTCTCCTGTCTCTCCCGCACTTTTCTGCTCTGGGTGTGAAATGTTTAGTTATTCCTCGGCCTCCTTTAGCAGTAATGGTACTTGTAATAAGTGTAGCTTATTCGTAGCTTTGGAGGCCAGGCTGGGCGAATTGGAGACTCGGCTCCGCACCGTGGAAAATTCTACAGCTAGCCAGGCCCCTGTAGTCGGTGCGGACCAAGGTAGCTTAGCCGCCGTTAGTTCCCCCCTGGCAGATCCCGAGCAGCCGGGAAAGCAGGCTGACTGGGTGACTGTGAGGAGGAAGCGTAGCCCTAAACAGAAGCCCCGTGTACACCGCCAACCCGTTCACATTTCTAACCGTTTTTCCCCACTCGACGACACACCCGCCGAGGATCAAACTCTGGTTATTGGCGACTCTGTTTTGAGAAATGTGAAGTTAGCGACACCAGCAACCATAGTCAATTGTCTTCCGGGGGCCAGAGCAGGCGACATTGAAGGAAATTTGAAACTGCTGGTTAAGGCTAAGCGTAAATTTGGTAAGATTGTAATTCACGTCGGCAGTAATGACACCCGGTTACGCCAATCGGAGGTCACTAAAATTAACATTAAATCGGTGTGTAACTTTGCAAAAACAATGTCGGACTCTGTAGTTTTCTCTGGGCCCCTCCCCAATCAGACCGGGAGTGACATGTTTAGCCGCATGTTCTCCTTGAATTGCTGGCTGTCTGAGTGGTGTCCAAAAAATGAGGTGGGCTTCATAGATAATTGGCAAAGCTTCTGGGGAAAACCTGGTCTTGTTAGGAGAGACGGCATCCATCCCACTTTGGATGGAGCAGCTCTCATTTCTAGAAATCTGGCTAATTTTCTTAAATCCTCCAAACCGTGACTATCCAGGGTTGGGACCAGGAAGCAGAGTTGTAGTCTTACACACCTCTCTGCAGCTTCTCTCCCCCTGCCATCCCCTCATTACCCCATCCCCGTAGAGACGGTGCCTGCTCCCAGACTACCAATAACCAGCAAAAATCTATTTAAGCATAAAAATTCAAAAAGAAAAAATAATATAGCACCTTCAACTGCACCACAGACTAAAACAGTTAAATGTGGTCTATTAAACATTAGGTCTCTCTCTTCTAAGTCCCTGTTGGTAAATGATATAATAATTGATCAACATATTGATTTATTCTGCCTAACAGAAACCTGGTTACAGCAGGATGAATATGTTAGTTTAAATGAGTCAACACCCCCGAGTCACACTAACTGTCAGAATGCTCGTAGCACGGGCCGGGGCGGTGGATTAGCAGCAATCTTCCATTCCAGCTTATTAATTAATCAAAAACCCAGACAGAGCTTTAATTCATTTGAAAGCTTGTCTCTTAGTCTTGTCCATCCAAATTGGAAGTCCCAAAAACCAGTTTTATTTGTTATTATCTATCGTCCACCTGGTCGTTACTGTGAGTTTCTCTGTGAATTTTCAGACCTTTTGTCTGACTTAGTGCTTAGCTCAGATAAGATAATTATAGTGGGCGATTTTAACATCCACACAGATGCTGAGAATGACAGCCTCAACACTGCATTTAATCTATTATTAGACTCTATTGGCTTTGCTCAAAAAGTAAATGAGTCCACCCACCACTTTAATCATATCTTAGATCTTGTTCTGACTTATGGTATGGAAATAGAAGACTTAACAGTATTCCCTGAAAACTCCCTTCTGTCTGATCATTTTTAATAACATTTACATTTACTCTGATGGACTACCCAGCAGTAGGGAATAAGTTTCATTACACTAGAAGTCTTTCAGAAAGCGCTGTAACTAGGTTTAAGGATATGATTCCTTCTTTATGTTCTCTAATGCCATATAACAACACAGTGCAGAGTAGCTACCTAAACTCTGTAAGGGAGATAGAGTATCTCGTCAATAGTTTTACATCCTCATTGAAGACAACTTTGGATGCTGTAGCTCCTCTGAAAAAGAGAGCTTTAAATCAGAAGTGTCTGACTCCATGGTATAACTCTCAAACTCGTAGCTTAAAGCAGATAACCCGTAAGTTGGAGAGGAAATGGCGTCTCACTAATTTAGAAGATCTTCACTTAGCCTGGAAAAAGAGTCTGTTGCTCTATAAAAAAAGCCCTCCGTAAAGCTAGGACATCTTTCTACTCATCACTAATTGAAGAAAATAAGAACAACCCCAGGTTTCTTTTCAGCACTGTAGCCAGGCTGACAAAGAGTCAGAGCTCTATTGAGCTGAGTATTCCATTATCTTTAACTAGTAATGAGTTCATGACTTTCTTTGCTAACAAAATTTTAACTATTAGAGAAAAAATTACTCATAACCATCCCAAAGACGTATCGTTATCTTTGGCTGCTTTCAGTGATGCCGGTATTTGGTTAGACTCTTTCTCTCCGATTGTTCTGTCTGAGTTATTTTCATTAGTTACTTCATCCAAACCATCAACATGTTTATTAGACCCCATTCCTACCAGGCTGCTCAAGGAAGCCCTACCATTATTAATGCTTCGATCTTAAATATGATCAATCTATCTTTGTTAGTTGGCTATGTACCACAGGCTTTTAAGGTGGCAGTAATTAAACCATTACTTAAAAAGCCATCACTTGACCCAGCTATCTTAGCTAATTATAGGCCAATCTCCAACCTTCCTTTTCTCTCAAAAATTCTTGAAAGGGTAGTTGTAAAACAGCTAACTGATCATCTGCAGAGGAATGGTCTATTTGAAGAGTTTCAGTCAGGTTTTAGAATTCATCATAGTACAGAAACAGCATTAGTGAAGGTTACAAATGATCTTCTTATGGTCTCGGACAGTGGACTCATCTCTGTGCTTGTTCTGTTAGACCTCAGTGCTGCTTTTGATACTGTTGACCATAAAATTTTATTACAGAGATTAGAGCATGCCATAGGTATTAAAGGCACTGCGCTGCGGTGGTTTGAATCATATTTGTCTAATAGATTACAATTTGTTCATGTAAATGGGGAATCTTCTTCACAGACTAAAGTTAATTATGGAGTTCCACAAGGTTCTGTGCTAGGACCAATTTTATTCACTTTATATATGCTTCCCTTAGGCAGTATTATTAGACGGTATTGCTTAAATTTTCATTGTTACGCAGATGATACCCAGCTTTATCTATCCATGAAGCCAGAGGACACACACCAATTAGCTAAACTGCAGGATTGTCTTACAGACATAAAGACATGGATGACCTCTAATTTCCTGCTTTTAAACTCAGATAAAACTGAAGTTATTGTACTTGGCCCCACAAATCTTAGAAACATGGTGTCTAACCAGATCCTTACTCTGGATGGCATTACCCTGACCTCTAGTAATACTGTGAGAAATCTTGGAGTCATTTTTGATCAGGATATGTCATTCAAAGCGCATATTAAACAAATATGTAGGACTGCTTTTTTGCATTTACGCAATATCTCTAAAATCAGAAAGGTCTTGTCTCAGAGTGATGCTGAAAAACTAATTCATGCATTTATTTCCTCTAGGCTGGACTATTGTAATTCATTATTATCAGGTTGTCCTAAAAGTTCCCTAAAAAGCCTTCAGTTAATTCAAAATGCTGCAGCTAGAGTGCTGACGGGGACTAGAAGGAGAGAGCATATCTCACCCATATTGGCCTCTCTTCATTGGCTTCCTGTTAATTCTAGAATAGAATTTAAAATTCTTCTTCTTACTTATAAGGTTTTGAATAATCAGGTCCCATCTTATCTTAGGGACCTCGTAGTACCATATCACCCCAATAGAGCGCTTCGCTCTCAGACTGCAGGCTTACTTGTAGTTCCTAGGGTTTGTAAGAGTAGAATGGGAGGCAGAGCCTTCAGCTTTCAGGCTCCTCTCCTGTGGAACCAGGTCCCAATTCAGATCAGGGAGACAGACACCCTCTCTACTTTTAAGATTAGGCTTAAAACTTTCCTTTTTGCTAAAGCTTATAGTTAGGGCTGGATCAGGTGACCCTGAACCATCCCTTAGTTATGCTGCTATAGACGTAGACTGCTGGGGGGTTCCCATGATGCACTGTTTCTTTCTCTTTTTGCTCTGTATGCACCACTCTGCATTTAATCATTAGTGATCGATCTCTGCTCCCCTCCACAGCATGTCTTTTTCCTGGTTCTCTCCCTCAGCCCCAACCAGTCCCAGCAGAAGACTGCCCCTCCCTGAGCCTGGTTCTGCTGGAGGTTTCTTCCTGTTAAAAGGGAGTTTTTCCTTCCCACTGTAGCCAAGTGCTTGCTCACAGGGGGTCGTTTTGACCGTTGGGGTTTTACATCATTATTGTATGGCCTTGCCTTACAATATAAAGCGCCTTGGGGCAACTGTTTGTTGTGATTTGGCGCTATATAAAAAAAAAATTGATTGATTGATTGATTGACCTTAAAAGCCTGTGGTACATAGCCAACTAACAAAGATAGATTGATCATATTTAAGATCGAAGCATTAAATAATGGTAGGGCTTCCTTGAGCAGCCTGGTAGGAATGGGGTCTAATAAACATGTTGATGGTTTGGATGAAGTAACTAATGAAAATAACTCAGACAGAACAATCGGAGAGAAAGAGTCTAACCAAATACCGGCATCACTGAAAGCAGCCAAAGATAACAATACGTCTTTGGGATGGTTATGAGTAATTTTTTCTCTAATAGTTAAAATTTTGTTAGCAAAGAAAGTCATGAAGTCATTACTAGTTAAAGTTAATGGAATACTCAGCTCAATAGAGCTCTGACTCTTTGTCAGCCTGGCTACAGTGCTGAAAAGAAACCTGGGGTTGTTCTTATTTTCTTCAATTAGTGATGAGTAGAAAGATGTCCTAGCTTTACGGAGGGCTTTTTTATAGAGCAACAGACTCTTTTTCCAGGCTAAGTGAAGATCTTCTAAATTAGTGAGACGCCATTTCCTCTCCAACTTACGGGTTATCTGCTTTAAGCTACGAGTTTGTGAGTTATACCACGGAGTCAGACACTTCTGATTTAAAGCTCTCTTTTTCAGAGGTGCTACAGCATCCAAAGTTGTCTTCAATGAGGATGTAAAACTATTGACGAGATACTCTATACTCTTGTTGTACGAGCACACTGTTTTTTTTAATTATATTTCCTTCTTGGATTGTAATCTCCCTCTCTTTCACTAAACAATTTTTGGAGGTTATCTGATAGTAAGTTTTGTTTCACTTTAAAAATAATTTATAAAGTTTTAAATTCTGCAAGATCTCTAAATTTTAGTATTTTGGATTGTAAAAACAGTGTACTCGTATGATCTCTGAAGCCTACATTATGGATGATTCTTATTGCCCTTTTCTGTAACTTAAAAAGTGTGTCTACATTACTTTTATATGTATTACCCCATACCTCAATGCCATAGCTAATATATGGTAATATTAATGTGCAATAAATAATATATAAGGACTCCTGATCTAAGAAATGTTTGGCTTTCCCCATTATGGAAATACTTCTGGCCATTTTGGATTGTATGCTAGCAATGTGGGGTTTCCAGCACATCCTGTGATCGATTATTATTCCTAAAAATCTATGTTGGTTAACCCTTTCAATAGGAACCATGTCAATTTTAAGATTTACTTTTGTTTTCATTTCTCGGTTTCCAAAGAGCATTAATTTTGTCTTTGAAATATTAAGTGACAATTTATTACTATCAAACCAATTTTTAAATTTAATAATTTCTATTTGCATTTCGATCACAAGTTGTTCCAGGTTTTCCCCAGAACATACTATCGTTGTGTCATCAGCAAAGAGGATAAATTTCAGTTTTTCAGAGATGAATTGCAAGTCATTAATATAAATTTAAAAACGTTTAGGTCCTAAAACGGACCCTTGTGGAACTCCACAATGTATCTGTTTAAACAAAGATTTATATTATCCTATTTGTACATATTGTTGCCTGTTGTTTAAATAAGATTGGAGCCAATTTAGTGCAATACCCCTTATGCCAATTTTTTCCAATTTATGCCATTTTTTCTGTTTTCCATTATCAATTCAATTGTTATACACTCCATAATATCATCAATAGCCAATGTCATGTTGTCAATCTGTTTTGCATGTAAGTTTTCATCCACATATAATGCCACACCACCTCCATTTTTTTTTTGTTTCTGCTCTGTGCAAACATCTCATAATCTTCTAACATAAAGTTGTTTGTTTCATCATTTTTTATCCAAGTTTCTGAAATTGCTAATACATTAAACAAAGTACCCAATTGGTTCATGTAATCTTTTATCTTTTCAAAATTTGCATGAAGGCTGCGACTATTGAAGTGGACAGTTGACAACATCTCATTAGGTTTATTCTGAGTTGATATTTGCTGGTCTTGATAATACATGCAGTCATCATTTATGTCATTATAAAAGTTTATATCCGGGTCGACTTCATCTATAACATGTTGCATTTTAGATTCACTACATTCAAAAGTTTTAAATTGCATTTCTTGGTTTTGTACTTTCATTGTCCTCTATAGGCAGGGAATTGTTAATATTTAATTTGTCATTTTGAATTGAAGGTAAAACTATCTAGATTTTTTATTTATATTTCATTTTTCAATTGTATTTGTTCAGTTCATGTTCTTCTTTGATGCATCGTTTATGTATACCTTGGTCCCTTTAAGTTTCTTTCCCTGCTTTAATATGGTTAACTTATGTTTCCTATTAATAAACCTTACTATTATTGCTGATTTTTGTTGCTTGTCTTTTCGGGGCAACAGATGACATGCCTCTATATCCTGCGTGTTCATTGTAATTCCTTTGGTAGCAAAGAAGGTGACCACTTGCTGCTCCATTGATTCCAGGTCTTTGTCAGTAGGCTCCTCTTCGTTGGTTACTGCTCTTGCATAAGTTCTTGGTTTGATGTCAAGGCCTGTAACCATAAGATCGTTTATCCTGGAATATTGTTCAAGCTCTGATACTCTATTTTCAAGAGTTTTAATCTTCACGTCTTTCTCCATATTTTGCTGTTTCAGTTCATTTAAGTCTATAATTGATTTTGTTGGTTCGATATGTTTTGCATGTCCAGTGTTATAAAGTTCAGAGACTTCTTAATGTCCTCTAGCTCCTTTTCAATGGTTGGACTTATGCTTAAAGGGACTGATCTTATGTTTGACTCTGATGTCTCTGTGCTGCTCTTTTTTGGCCCCATAATGGTTAATAAGCTCGGTCCTGTTGCTTATGCTAAGCTGCTGGCTGCCAGCACGCCGCCTGCTTATAGCCGACTACTTTTAGTTGCCTCACCGGTCAACCACAATGTTTCCCCGCCAGACAGCTCTCTCCGGACCAGCCACTCAGGCAGTTTTCCCCACCAACCACTCTCTCTGTACCTCAGCCTCTCTCCTCCGCCGTCCACTGCTACCTCGGTTAGCCCACGGGCCAACCTCGTCCCTCCGCTGCTGCCTCGGTTAGCTCACGGGCCAACCTCGCTCCTCCGCCGCTGCCTCGGTTAGCTCGCGGGCCAACCTTGCCCCTCCGCCGCTGCCTCGGTTAGCTCACGGGCCAACCTCACTCCTCCGCCACTGCCTCGGTTAGCTCACGGGCCAACCTCACTCCTCCGCCGCTGCCTCAGTTAGGTCACGGGCCAACTTCGCTCCTCCGCCGCTGTCTCGGTTAGCTCACGGGCCAACCTCGCTCCTCCGCCGCTGCCTCGAATAGCTCACGGGCCAACCTCGCTCCTCGGTTAGCTCACGGGCCAACTTCCAACATATATATATATATATATATATATATATATATATATATATATATATATATATATATATATATATATATATATATATATATATATATATATACAGTAGTGTTCAGAATAATAGTGCTATTTGACTAAAAAGATTCATCCAGGTTTTGAGTATATTTCTTATTGTTACATGGGAAACAAGGTACCAGTAGATTCAGTAGATTCTCACAAATCCAACAAGACCAAGCATTCATGATATGCACACTCTTAAGGCTATGAAATTGGGCTATTAGTAAAAAAAGTAGAAAAGGGGGTGTTCACAATAATAGTAGCATCTGCTGTTGACGCTACAAACTTAAAACTATTATGTTCAAACTGCTTTTTTAGCAATCCTGTGAATCACTAAACTAGTATTTAGTGGTATAACCACAGTTTTTCATGAGTTCTTCACATCTGCGTGGCATTAATTTTGTTGGTTTGGAACCAAGATTTTGCTCGTTTACTAGTGTGCTTGGGGTCATTGTCTTGTTGAAACACCCATTTCAAGGGCATGTCCTCTTCAGCATAAGGCAACATGACCTCTTCAAGTATTTTGACATATCCAAACTGATTGATCCAAATTTGTTGTCGTCTTTCGTCTCCTGTCTGTGTGTGTGATCATTGTTTTTTGTGCTGATGGGTTTTTTTTCCCCTGCATTGCTGCTGTGTAATGCATCAGCTATGAAGGGTTTTTCTCTCCCACATTTTTACCTTGTCTGTGCTTTTATATGTGTTCATGTACCGGGCCGGCTCATGTGTGTTGTGCAGTGGTGTCAAAAGTACACACATTTGTTACTTAATTAGAAGTATAGATACTGCAGTTTAAAAACACTCTGGTAAAAGTTGAAGTATCAACTTGACCTCTTTACTCAAGTAAAAGTGAAAAAGTATGTGCTCCAAAACCTACTTAAAGTATAAAAGTATAAAGTAACCTTAAAAAAAAAAAAAGGTAGATGCCACTATATGAATTGAAAGCTTAATTTAAAAACTGATTCATTCTACATGTGGCCCAAGACCCAAAACCCAAAATTACCCCCCAACACCACCTGCACGAAAATGTTTCAATTCTAGAAGCTCTGAAATGCAATCTGGGACTATTCCAGACAATAAACTGCAGTGAGTGCAGCATCCATTTAGTGAGAAAAAAAAAAAACTTTCCTTATTCAGATTCATTCCAGTAGTATTTTGCTCTTACTAGGATGCAGCAGTTTTCTAGTTTGGCAGATAGTTCTGGAGGAAATCACTGAAGAAATTAACACATTGACAATATGGTTTGACCGAAACAAACTGTCATTAAACTTAAATAAAACAGGGATGAAATGGAGGTGTAAGAGTCACTAGGTGTTCACAGGAAACATTTATTTCTGTATGTATGTTGTGTGGGCCGCTGAAGAGGAGGTACTGCTGGCCCACCACCACCAGAGGGCGCCCTGCCTGGAGTGCGGGCTCCAGGCACCAGAGGGCGTCGCCACCTGAGATGAGCAGCCAGGGTGACAGCTGTCACCCATTATTGGACACAGCTGTTTCTACTCGGCACCAAGGTATATCAGGAGGACGGCGTCTCCACCTCAGTGCCGAGATATCGCCTAAGACTGAGGTAGTATCTCTGCATTCTTATTCTGATTAACCAGCTAATCATTTGTTAAACCTTTTCAGGATTGTTGACTGCTAAAAGCTATATTGCTTGGATAAGTACTCACCTTCCTGTTGTGCATTGACAAGAGGTGGAGGCGGCTTCTCCCCTCTTCGTTACTGGGTGCTGTCGCATCACACCTGTGTGTTGTTGCTCTCTCCTGCCAGCAGTACCGGATCCGACGAGCGGAGGCAGTGGCCACCTGGGAATTCGGGACTTGGCGGTTCCAGTATTTCCAGGGTTCGGTGGCAGAGGAGATCGGGGTGGTTCCGGTTCGACTGAGACGGGCGTCTCCTACCTTCGAGCCTGCCCACACGACACCAGCAAATTCGACCCCAAATTGTGATTGTTGTACTTATTGTGCTTGTTTCACAATAGTAAACCTTGTTATTTATCTTCCTCCATTGTCCGTTCATTGCGCCCCCTGTTGTGGGTCCGTGTTCCTACACTTTCACAACAGGATATCTCGGCCAGCGTCATGGACCCCGAGGGGCGTCAACCGGCTGTTGAACGGCCACTGGAAGACCAAGGCGCGGCGGAGGCTTCGGGAGGGGTAATCGGTGAGTTGCAGCGGATCCTCACCGCTTTCACCTCTCGGATCGACTTAATGACCGAGCAGCACGTGCTCCTAAACCGCAGGGTGGAGGCTCTCGCCGCACAAGTGGAGGCGCGCCCTTCGGGCGCCGCTGCGGCTCTCCCTCCTGAGGACCCTGCGCGCGAAAGCAACGTTCCTCTGGTCGTTCAACGGTCCCTTCCTCCGTCCCCAGAAGCCTACATAAGCCCTCCAGAACCGTACGGAGGCTGTGTGGAGACGTGCGCGGACTTTCTTATGCAATGTTCGCTCGTCTTCGCTCAGCGTCCCGTGATGTACGCAACTGATGCTAGCAGGGTAGCTTATGTGATAAATCTGCTTCGCGGGGAGGCACGCGCTTGGGCTACAGCGCTCTGGGAGCAGAACTCACGGCTCCTTCAGTCATACGACGGGTTTGTACGGGAGCTCAGAACGGTGTTCGATCATCCCAACAGAGGAGAGTCCGCTTCAACCGCATTACTGTCCATACGACAGGGACGTCGGAGCGCAGCTGCCTATGCAGTCGCCTTCCGCATCGCGGCTGCGAGATCCGGCTGGAATAGCACTGCCCTCCGCGCTGCCTTTGTAAACGGACTGTCTCTGGTCCTAAAAGAGCACCTGGTGGCTAAGGACGAACCGCGGGATCTAGATGGGCTCATTGATCTAGTCATACGGCTTGACAACCGGTTAGAAGAACGCCGTCGGGAACGAGGCGAAGGGCGTGGCCAGGCACGGGTCGTCCCTCTCCCTTCCGGGTCCGATCGAGTTCCGCCGTCCCCACGCTCCTCTGTTCCGGCGCTCCGTGCGCTTACGGCTCCCCCTGCTGACGAAGCTATGGACACGAGCAGGGCAACATTTAGGGCACCTGGAGCACAAAGGAGGCGGGCCCACGGAGCTTGTTACGTTTGTGGCTCGAGTGAGCATATGGCAAACGAATGCCCCGAGCGGTTAAACTCCAACGCCCGCCCCTAGAGACTGGGCCAGGGGTGGGCCAAAACATTCACGTGGGACACACCCACATTGCTACACGACTCCCAGTCACGATCCTGTTTGAGGATTCGACCCTGAAGGCCCCAGCACTGGTGGACACGGGCTCTGAGGGGAATCTGCTGGACAGCAGGTGGGCCAGGGAGATAGGGCTCCCTCTGGTGGCTCTTACCTCGCCTGTGCAGGTTCGAGCACTAGATGGCTCCCTACTCCCACCAATCACACACAAGACACCTCCAGTAACTCTGGTAGTGTCAGGCAACCACCGGGAGGTGATCGAGTTCTTCGTGACTCAGGCCACCTCCCGTGTGGTTTTAGGGTTTCCATGGATGCTTAAGCACAATCCCCGGATTGATTGGCCGTCCGGGGTGGTGGTTCAGTGGAGCGAAACCTGCCATCGGGAGTGTCTCGGTTCCTCGGTTCCTCCCGGCTCCCAAGCTAAGGAGGAGGTCCGAGTCCCGCCCAATCTGAAGGCGGTGCCAGCGGAGTACCATGACCTTGCGGACGTGTTCAGCAAGGATCTGGCTCTCACGCTTCCTCCCCACCGCCCGTACGATTGTGCCATTGATTTGGTTCCAGGCAGTGAGTTCCCGTCCAGTAGGCTGTACAACCTCTCACGGCCGGAACGCGAATCAATGGAGACCTACATCCGGGACTCATTAGCCGCCGGGTTGATCCGGAATTCCACCTCACCGATGGGCGCTGGTTTCTTTTTTGTGGGTAAAAAAGATGGCGGACTTCGTCCATGCATTGATTACAGGGGGTTGAACGAGATCACGGTTCGCAACCGATACCCGTTGCCCTTGTTGGATTCAGTGTTCACCCCCTTGCATGGAGCCAGAATCTTCACCAAGCTGGATCTTAGGAACGCGTACCATTTGGTTCGGATTCGGAAGGGAGACGAATGGAAGACGGCATTTAACACCCCCTTGGGTCATTTTGAGTACCTGGTCATGCCGTTCGGTCTCACTAATGCTCCCGCGACCTTCCAAGCGTTGGTAAACGATGTCTTGCGGGACTTCCTGCACCGGTTCGTCTTCGTATATCTAGACGATATACTCATCTTTTCTCCGGATCCTGAGACTCATGTCCAGCATGTCCATCAGGTCCTGCAGCGGTTGTTGGAGAACCGTCTGTTTGTGAAGGGCGAGAAGTGTGAGTTCCACCGCACTTCTTTGTCCTTCCTGGGGTTTATCATCTCCTCTAACTCCGTCGCCCCGGACCTGGCCAAGGTTGCGGCGGTGAGAGACTGGCCCCAACCCACAAGCCGTAGGAAGCTGCAACAGTTCCTCGGCTTTGCTAATTTCTATAGGAGGTTCATCAAGGGCTACAGTCAGGTAGTTAGCCCCCTGACAGCCCTGACCTCTCCAAAAGTTCCCTTCACCTGGTCGGACCGGTGCGAGGCCGCGTTCAAGGAGTTGAAACGGCGCTTCTCGTCTGCACCAGTTCTGGTGCAGCCCGATCCTAGCCGCCAGATAGTGGTTGAAGTGGATGCCTCGGACTCAGGGATAGGAGCGGTGCTCTCCCAGAGCGGGAAGACCGATAAGGTCCTTCACCCGTGTGCCTATTTTTCCCGCAGGTTGACCCCCGCTGAACGGAACTATGATGTCGGCAATCGGGAACTCCTTGCTGTGAAAGAGGCCCTCGAAGAGTGGAGACATCTGTTGGAGGGAACAGCCGTGCCATTCACGGTTTTCACTGACCATCGGAACCTGGAGTACATCAGGACCGCTAAGCGTCTGAACCCCAGGCAAGCCCGCTGGTCACTGTTCTTTGGCCGTTTTGACTTCCGGATTACCTACCGCCCCGGGACCAAGAACCAGAGATCGGATGCATTGTCCCGGGTGCACGAAGATGAGGTCAAAGCGGAACCGTCGGATCCCCCGGATCCCATCATCCCGGAGTCCGCTATCGTGGCCGCCCTCACCTGGGACGTGGAGAAGACCGTCCGGGAGGCCCTGACCCGTGTCCCGGACCCCGGAAACGGACCAAAGAACAAACTATACGTCCCACCAGAGGCCAGGGCCGCAGTCCTAGACTTCTGTCACGGTTCTAAGCTCTCCTGTCACCCGGGGGTGCGAAGGACCGTGACAGTCGTCCGGCAACGCTTCTGGTGGGCATCCCTGGAGGCCGATGTCCGGGATTACGTCCAGGCCTGTACCACCTGCGCCAGGGGCAAGGCCAACCACCAGAAGACCTCAGGGCAGCTACAGCCACTGCCCGTGCCTCATCGCCCCTGGTCCCACATCGGCCTGGACTTCGTCACGGGTCTCCCGCCGTCCCAGGGAAACACCGTCGTCCTCACGATAGTGGACCGTTTCTCCAAGGCGGCCCACTTCGTGGCCCTCCCGAAGCTTCCAACGGCCCAGGAGACAGCGGACCTCCTGGTCCACCACGTCGTCCGTCTGCATGGTATACCATCAGACATCGTCTCCGATCGCGGTCCCCAGTTCACCTCACACGTCTGGAGGAGCTTCTGCCGGGAACTGGGGGCCACGGTCAGCCTCTCGTCTGGGTATCATCCCCAGACCAACGGGCAAGCAGAGCGGGCGAACCAGGACTTGGAGCAGACACTACGCTGTGTGACAGCCGCGCACCCGACGGCCTGGAGTACCCACCTGGCCTGGATCGAGTACGCTCACAACAGCCAAGCGTCATCAGCCACCGGCCTCTCCCCGTTTGAGGTGTGCTTGGGGTATCAGCCCCCCTTGTTTCCGGTGGTCGAGGGAGAGGTCGGTGTGCCCTCGGTCCAGGCCCACCTACGGAGGTGCCGTCGGGTGTGGCGTGCCGCCCGCTCTGCCTTGTTGAAGGCCCGGACGAGAGCGAAGACACATGCAGACCGGCGGCGGGCCCCGGCTCCCACGTATCGTCCTGGGCAGGAGGTATGGTTGTCCACCAAGGACATTCCCCTTCAAGTGGACTCCCCCAAGCTCCAAGACCGATACATCGGCCCCTTCAAGGTCCTCAAAATCATCAATCCCGCTGCAGTGAGGCTTCAGTTGCCGGCCTCGCTGCGGATTCACCCAGTATTCCACGTCTCCCGGATAAAGCCCCATCACACCTCACCCCTCTGCACCCCGGGTCCGGCACCACCTCCTGCCCGGATCATCGACGGGGAACCGGCTTGGACCGTGCGTCGGCTCCTCGATGTCCGTCGAATGGGTCGGGGTCTTCAGTACCTGGTGGACTGGGAGGGGTACGGCCCCGAAGAACGCTCCTGGGTGAAGAGGAGCTTCATCCTGGACCCGGCCCTCCTGGCCGACTTCTACCGTCGCCATCCGGACAAGCCCGGTCGTGCGCCAGGAGGCGCCCGTTGAGGGGGGGGTCCTGTTGTGTGGGCCGCTGAAGAGGAGGTACTGCTGGCCCACCACCACCAGAGGGCGCCCTGCCTGGAGTGCGGGCTCCAGGCACCAGAGGGCGTCGCCACCTGAGATGAGCAGCCAGGGTGACAGCTGTCACCCATTATTGGACACAGCTGTTTCTACTCGGCACCAAGGTATATCAGGAGGACGGCGTCTCCACCTCAGTGCCGAGATATCGCCTAAGACTGAGGTAGTATCTCTGCATTCTTATTCTGATTAACCAGCTAATCATTTGTTAAACCTTTTCAGGATTGTTGACTGCTAAAAGCTATATTGCTTGGATAAGTACTCACCTTCCTGTTGTGCATTGACAAGAGGTGGAGGCGGCTTCTCCCCTCTTCGTTACTGGGTGCTGTCGCATCACACCTGTGTGTTGTTGCTCTCTCCTGCCAGCAGTACCGGATCCGACGAGCGGAGGCAGTGGCCACCTGGGAATTCGGGACTTGGCGGTTCCAGTATTTCCAGGGTTCGGTGGCAGAGGAGATCGGGGTGGTTCCGGTTCGACTGAGACGGGCGTCTCCTACCTTCGAGCCTGCCCACACGACACCAGCAAATTCGACCCCAAATTGTGATTGTTGTACTTATTGTGCTTGTTTCACAATAGTAAACCTTGTTATTTATCTTCCTCCATTGTCCGTTCATTGCGCCCCCTGTTGTGGGTCCGTGTTCCTACACTTTCACAACAATGTATGTATGTTCATTGTTAGTTGCTTTTATATTTTATTTTCTGTTGTGTTTCTATTCAGGTTCTTTTTGTCTCTTTCTCTGAAATTGTATATAATAATTATCATTAGATTATTAATATATAAACAAAAATAAATTTAAGAAATATTACAATTTGAAAACAAATGCACCCGAACGTGGACAGCTGGAACTGCTTCATGCTAACTTTTAACATTGAAAATGCCATAGACATGCTAACGTGTTAGCGTCGCTCCCATTTTTAAGTTATAAAATACATCTATCAACTGTTTCAGAAGACCATAACAGGTCGGTTTAACATAGAAAAGGTAAATAATACTCACAGAAGTATGCTCTTTAGGGTTTTAGCGGGGGAAAATTAAGCGAAAGAAAGAAAGAATAAACGAAACAATAAGTTGAAGCATTGCTTCAATCTGCAAACCACTGCTTCGACTGGTTCAAAATCCATTCCTTTATCTTCATTGATCCATGTTTCTGATATAGCAATTATGTTAATTTTTTTTTAAATTGACTTAAATATTCTTTAATGTTGTTAAAGTTTGCATACAGACTTCTGCTGTTGAAATGGATTATTGATAATTTGTTATCCGTTTTAATGATCCGATTAAACTGTTCATCTGTATAATAGCAACAACTGTCATTAATATTTGAGAAGAAATTATTGTCCGGGTCTATATCGTGCTCCAAGTCCAGTACATTGTGGTCTGTGTATTTAAATGTTCTCAGTTCTAGTTTTCCATGATCAGCAATCCTGTGAGTTATATCCTTCTTGTCTCCAGATGTAGATGATGTAGTAGATGAATAGGTTCCTCTGGTCTGTGTCATGGTGTTGTGATGTGTTTGTGTCCTCATACCTTATTGGTCATATTTGTCCAGTTCCTTGATGTTCCTGATTACCATAACCTTTGCTTGTTCTGGTGTTCCGTTCAGTTTGATAAATGTTTTGCAGTTGGATGTCCATGTCTGTTGAATTTTACCCTGCTTTTTTAAGAAACGAGCTTTCCTGGCGATGTCTGCGTTTCTTTTGGTCGGATGTTCATTGATGAATACGTTTGTTCCTTTGAGTTTCCGTCCCTGTTTTAACAATGCCATTTTATGTTTTCTGTTGACAAACCTCATTATAACTGCTCGCTTGTCTCCATCCTCTCTCCTGGGCAGGGGGTGGCACGCTTCAATGTTATTACAGTCCATTAGATTGCAGGAAGTCAGCCACCTGTTGTTCCACTGAGCTGGCCTCCTGCTCGCTGGCCTCCCCTCCGCTGTCTTCTGACACCGCCCGTGCGTAGGATCGAGGTTTAATATGAATTCCTGTAATAATAACGTCGTTCATCCTTGTGTACTGTTCCAACTCCGCAACACGGTTCTCCAGGTACACCAGATGCCGGTCTTTCTCGGCATTCTGGATCCGGAGAGCCTTCACTTCTTCCACCAGCTCCATAATGGATTTCTGCTGCATTTTAACAACAGAGATTTCCTCAGACAAAAAGTCCAGGGACTTCTTGATATCGTCTCCCTCCTCCGCTGTCAGTGCCTTCTTCGGACCCATGGTCAGATAAATCCACGCTGGCACCTCGGTAAAGCCGCGCCGGTGGAACTGCGCTGGCGCCTCGAGCTTCCGGTGGATGTGCGCGCTGAAGCCAAGAGTAACGAGGCTGTTTGTTTTAAAAATGTAAGGAATAGAAAGTACAGATACTTGTGTGAAAATGTAATAAGTAGAAGTCGGAAGTAGGCAGAAAAATAAGTAATGGAGTAAAGTATAGATACCTAAAAAGTGTACTTAAGTACAGTAACGAAGTATTTGTACTTCGTTACTTGACACCTCTGGTGTTGTGTGTCTGTAAAGAGCCGGTCTTGGTTTGCTCAGCCCGGGCGCTTAAAGGCGAACAATTTTAACTCTCATCAGTCCACAAAATATTCCTCCATTTCTCTTTAGGCCAGTTGATAGGTTCTTTGGCAAATTGGAACCTCTTCTGCACATGTCTTTTATTTAACAGAGGGACTTATATAAATTAGCTTCACACAGGGGTCTTCTAACTGTCACAGCAGGTAACGCCAGACTGTCTTTGATCATCCTGGAGCTGATCAATGGGTGAACCTTTGCCATTCTGGTTATTCTTCTATCCATTTTGATGGTTGTTTTCCGTTTTCTTCCATGCGTCTCTGTTTTTTTTTGTCCATTTTAAAGCATTGGAGATCATTGTAGATGAACAGCTTATAATTTTTTGCACCTGCGTATAAGTTTTCCCCTCTCCAATCAACTTTTTTGTCAAACTACGCTGTTCTTCTGAACAATGTCTTGAACGTCCCATTTTCCTCAGGCTTTCAAAGAGAAAAGCATGTCCAACAGGTGCTGGCCTCATCCTTACATAGGTGACACCTGATTCACACCTGTTTGCTCCACAAAATTGACGAACTCATTGACTGAATGCCACACTACTATTATTGTGAACACCCCCTTTTCTACTATTTTTTACTAAGCCCAATTTCATAGCCTTAAGACTGCATATCATGAATGCTTGGTCTTGTTGGATTTGTGAGAATCTACTGAATCTACTGGTACCTTGTTTCCCATGTAACAATATGAAATATACTCAAAACCTGGATTAATCTTTTTAGTCACATAGCACTACTATTATTCTGAACACTACTGTATATATATATATATATATATATATATATATATATATATATATATATATATATATATATATATATATATATATATATATATATATATATATACATATATGTATATATATATATATAGACACACACACACACACACACACACACACACACACACACACACACACACACACACACACACACACACACACACACACACACACACACACACACACACAGTGTGCTGCCCATGAGGATCCACTGGTTCTAGATTGGGTGTTTATAAAAAATTGGTAGCTGACAGTTTTCAAGGTGGTAATAAATTGTGTAAAGTTTGTATAATGAATTAGAATGGTGTGTGAGTCCAGAATGGTTTTAGAACCTTAGACCTCAACAGTTTTTAGAAAAACTCAACCCTTTTATTTGCTGTTAATTATATATTTTAAATGTTAATTTGCTGTCTTAATGTATGTGTAAAGTATTTAGGTTCTTGTTATCATATACCAGTGATGGGCACAGCTAACCAAAAAGTTAGCTTCGATAACAGCTAATCAGGTAAGTTGTCTTTTATGAAGCTACACCGATAAACCACCCAAAAAATTATCGGAAGCTACAGCTAACCGATAACTTTCAGTATTGTCTCCAGTACACTTGCAACTCCTAACAAGCTGATTTTGAGTTTTAACACCATGATCACCTTTGGTAGTATCAAAGGCAATCACAAACCCAAACAATGAGTCAGCACTTCTGTTTTTGTGCACCCTACCCACTGCTGGAAGCTCCTGTTTACTACATATTTTGCAGCAGTGAAACAGTTGAGAGGAGCAAAGCTCAACTCTATACACAAAAAAACAAGTCATTATTCCTTAACAGAATACAGCAGTGCCCCCATGAGGCAGTGGTCTTGGAAAATATAGCAGTTTTGACTTATGTTTTTGATTTATAAATTAAATTCATCCGGATAGAATAACTCCATTAATGTCAATTCTATCATTTGTACAAAGTTTAAATATAGCACATATCTTTTAATTTTAAATAAAGCACTAAATCTAGTTTTGTAACAACAAACACAGACAGATGCCAAAGGGATTATGGGTAAATGAGCCTCTGCTAACACTGATTGGTTGACTCATTCATTCTATGTAAAAACCAGCATGTTGCTATGAGGTATGTGTTGGTGTTTACACATAAATGTGCTTTTGTAAAATATGCCTTTTTTATTTGTAAAAAAAAAAAAAAAAAAAAGCCATTTGCAAAAGCCAAAAAGTCAAGTTATGATTAGACAACCATCTGATATACTGTAACCGGGGTCAAAATAAATAGAACACTGCCATCTACTGGCGTCCACTCGCTCATACTGCCATGAACACTACTGGCCAGTAGATGTCAGTAGAGACCGTGAAAACTTTCCAAAACAAATATTCCAAATAATCAGTATCTGCTACGTGTAAGCTGCGTGGAATTTAATAAACACAAATTGAATTGGAGAAGCAACCTGGGTTTCTTCTGACATTTTTACATAAAACAAACACAATAACAATGTCTATAAACCCAGGGAATATATTCATGAGAGTTTTAGGCACAGTATAGAAAGGGTTTAAAGCTGTTGTCCTTGTGGAGCCTGATCAGAGTGTCTCAAATGCATTTCTTCTGTCGTGAATGTACTGAGATTACCCATAATGCACCTGGACACAGCATGTCCACACTAAAACCTTTGCTACTTCACAACTAAAACATATATCTGGTATTTTCACTTTATAAAACTTCAGACATGACGTTAATTTAAATAACTTGTCCGAAGTTAGTTTGGTTAAAATTTTAACCATAAGTTAAAACTGTATGCCTCAGGATGACTTGGGTGATATTGCCTGCAAATCAGTATGGGGTCAAAAGAAATGATCTGTTTTTCCTTTTGGATTTTTTTTTTCTTTTCTGTGACCAGTTCTCTTTTGCTTGCAGAGTATAGAGTGATTTCTCCTGGAACTAGCTCTCCTCTGTTTATAAAGGATAGAACTGTAGGTACTCAAATCTTTGATTTCAGACTTCGTAAATGTTTGTAACTGTAAAGCTTTGTCCACCATGCCTGTAAAAATATGCTATCCATCTAAAAAGTATCGAACCAAAATTTATCGGAAGATAATTAGTTCATTGATGGTATTCAAAGTTATCTGAAAAGCTAATCCGAGAATGGAAAAATTAGCTTCAATAATTAGCGGTTAGCGGATTAGCAGAACTGTGCCCACCACTGTCATATACACACAATCATCATCATCGAATTTTTACTTCTATTTTGTCATTTGAGTTTTCAATGGATCGCGATGGAACAGTGCTTTTACTGTCTTGTGTCATTAATGTATTTTTAATGTATTTACAGTTATTTTACATATTTACATTGAACTTACTAAATAGAATCACACAAAGATGCTTTCAATATACAGATGACTTACTGCCCCCTGCTGGATTGGCAGGTGAATCCAGAATATAAATATTAATGTTCATTTTTGTTAGATCATATATGTAGCTTCTCTAAAAATATTTGTCTTGTCAACACTCAGTTTTGACAACACTGACGCAAAATATATAAGCAAGCCAAACGGCAAATGTCTGCTCTCCACAGTTTGTGCATGATAGAAATTGCACGCATGCATGCATGTATAACAAATTTAAATGTATATATGTTTAGTATTTCATCTGCCTCGCAATGGAGGCACCACTTTGTAGTGAAACTTTGATAATTGAGTAGCCTCATATGTGTTATTGCCCTCACGGGGAGCACCAAAAGAATGTGGTGAATATAAATATGTTTGTTTAGTCTTTTGTTGTAGTGTTAAACTCTAAAGCCCCCGTCATACATAGCAAGAATGTGCAGGAACCATACCCAACACGGCAAATATTGCCATAATACGACACAGTTTGTAGAGCCGTGGTCAGCAGTGTCAGAATGCATCTGTATTACCTCGTCCACACCTGCACGATGGCATCCAAAGCATATGTAGACAACAGGTAGATGACACAGAGTGCTGTCAGACGGCCATAAAAGGCACTGTAGACTGCCTGATGTTGAAACATCTGCATGGCAAACACGGGCCCAGAGTGGGAGGGAGTGCTGTGTTCCTCACACACATGTGAGTGCGCAGCACACACGTGGGGCATGGTACATGTGCGCTTTGCTCACATGCGTGGGGCTGCAATTACACTCAGCTATGTGTCTGTGAATGTGTGTGTGTGTGTATGCATAACACTGCATGAGCCACTAAGTGTGTGTGGGGTGCACGTGTGCGTGCGTGCCACTGGACAGCTTTGCTGAACGTTTGCTGGCAGTGCGCCATGCTGTCCTGTGCGTCAGACGGAGTGCCTTTCCAGGGAACTTAAATTTCTTTTTTCTTTTTTGCTCACTTCAGCAGCACAACACAACTCAGGACACCACAGGCTGTGTCCCGGCTCGATGTCCATGTCCACACCATGAATCACTCCTGGACTGCTGTTGAAGGTGAGATTCATGTTTATTAATGCTGTCACGGTGCAACAGTTCCATATCATATCTCCTACAGAGTTAGATGTTGATCATATATTACAGCGTGAGATCTGTTCAGCTCCGAGCCTGACGCATGCAATGAGGTGTTACTGCGTAACACAGAGAGGCGCAGCTGCCTGTGTTATATACAGATATGATGAAGACAATATTCACATTATTTACGTCACCCATGGAAGGAATGGACAAAGGTCTATTGTGGATATAACAGCCTGTTCAGATTTGTGGCGGCGTGTGCACAGTCGTGCACAGTGCTTTCGGATTGATAGCCGCTGTTCACATTTTCTATACATAATAATAAGTCATTATTGTCATGATGAAGTGTGCCACATACATGTCAACAGTTCCTTTGTGCTATGGGGGGGAGGGGGGTCGCATTATTATACGTGGCACGTGTCGGTCATACCAGCAGGCTTTGCCTTGCTAGATCCTTCTTGAGATTCCCTCATACTCACAAAAATCATTTTGGATCCTATTTTGCCGCCATCGGAACATTTAAATTGTGGTCAGATGGTCCTCGGATTGCACATGGACTGCCGTCGGATAGTTGTCCCATCTCAACCACGCCCGGAGGGTTTTGAACATGTGCATCACTCAGGGCCGCCGGCCGATTTTTCCCAACTGTGTGGACATCCACAGATGGCTGTCAGAATGTTTTGGAACTGAAATCTGGTACTTTTCGGATGTGCACTGATTCATCATTCAAAAACTTCATGTGTAGAAGGGCAGGCATAAATGAGTAAACTATTATTAAAAAACATTAACTATGTTGCCACACACTTTGTTCTAAGATACTTTTGAATGAATATAGCATTATTAAAGTTACTTACACATCCTAACACACCACTGATTAGAAACAGAATATTCCACCATCAACATATTAATAATATAGAAAACATCACATTTAAACACAACAGCAGTTACAAGGAACACATGGAATATATGTAAAGCAGTTTGTTTGATTAAACAACACAGACATCAGAATTTTTATTATATATGCAGACCACACACACACACACACACACACACACACACACACACACACACACACACACACACACACACACACACACACATATATATATATATATATATACGCACAGGGTGCATCTGCAAAGTATTCACAGCGCTTCACTTTCTCCACATTTTATGTTACAGCCTTATTCCAAAATGGAGTAAATTCATTTTTTTCCTTCAAAAATGTTATTCCTTCAAAATTCTATTTATAGCACACCATATTTTGCAAATTTATTAAAAATAATAATAAAAAAGGGTCTCTGTGAGTGGATGGTTATGTGTTTGTGGCCGTCACCACAATTCAGTTTTGGGTGTTTTAAATGGGATCAAGACTCTGGTGTCCTAGATTGAGGTATGGATGCTCACTAATTAGACAACAGGCTGTTGCTGTCACTACTTGTTCATGTGTGGTTGTTTGTCCTGGTAAGTTGTATCGTTGGGGCCCCATCTCCTTGGTATCTCACTTGTCATCACTTCACAGTTATTGCTTTCACCACTTGTCTTTCGTTCTTGTCTGTCGTGTTGTTTTGGTGGTCGGCCCTTCCTGATAGAAGTTGTCGGTTGGCTTTTAGTAGGATGTTGTAGGCTGATCGGGAAGGGCGGTTGTGGGTCACACACTCACACCACATTCACTCACGCACAACATACCTTCTGTCTTGCAAGAATAAATTGCATATATGTGTATTAATGTACATAAATGGTTCTGCCAGTGTGGCATTTACCATTACTATATATGCAGATGGGGGGGCAAGAACTCAAATGTACATAAGTACTCATAGCCTTTGCTCAATACTGTGTTGATGCACCTTTGGCAGCAGTTACAGCCTCAAGTCGAATATGATGCCGCAAGCTTGGCAGTTTTGCCAATTCCACGGCACCTGTCAAGCTCCATCAGGTTGGATGGGGAGCACAGTCATTTTCCGATCTCTCCATCTTCCGACCTCTCTGGGCTAGGCTACTCAAGGACATTCACAGAGTTGTACTGAAGCCACTCCTTTGATATCTTGTCTGTGTGTTTAGCGTCATTGTTCTGCTGAAAGATGAACCGTCGCCCCAGTCTGAGGTGAAGAGTGCTCTAGAGCAGGTTTTCATCCAGGATGTCTCTGTACAGTGCTGCATTCATCTTTCCCTCAATCCTGACTAGTCTCCCAGTTCCTGCTGCTGAAAAGCATCTCCACAGTATTATGCTGCCACCACCATGCTTCACTGTAGGGATGGTGCCTGGTTTTCTGTAAACATGATGTCTGAGAGTTCAGTCATTGTCTCATCAGTACAGAGAGTTTTGTTTCTCATGGTAGGCCGCCATGTGCCTTTTACTAAGGACTGTCTGGTAACTCTCTCATTCAGGCCTGATTGGTGGATTGCTGCTTTCTGGAAGGTTCTCTCTCCACAGAGGAATGCTGGAGCTCTGGCAGAGTGACCATTAGGTTCTTGGTCACCTCCCTGACTAAGTCCCTTCTCCATTATCACTCAGTTTAGACAGGCAGCCGACTCTAGGAAGAGTCCTGGCGGATCCAATCTTCTTCCATTTACAAATGATGGAGGCCACTGTGTTCATTTGGACCTTCAAAGCAGCAGAAATGTTTCGGCAATCTTCCCCAGATTTGCGCCTTGAGACAATCCTGTTTCAGAGGTCTACAGACAATTCCTTTGACATCATGCTTGGAGAAGCTCACCCACACTTCCCTATCCTTAGCCAAGTCCTTTAACTTTTCCTGGGGATCCTGAGGCATTCCCACACCACTGGGGAGGGTTCCCACGTCCTCCAGTGTGTCTTGGTCTTCACCGAGTCCTACTCCCAGTTGGACGCACCTGAAGACCTCCCTGGGGAGATGATTGGGGGCATCCTAACCACATGCCCAGACCACCTCAACTGGCTACTATCGATGCAAAGATGCTCTATTCTGAGTCCCTCCCAGATAGCCCAGCTTCTCACCGAGACACCTAAACACCTCCACTTGGGCCAATAACTCTATACAATTCACAATTTTGTTTCCCTTCACATTTTCACTACTTTGGGCACAGGATGCTCTCTTTCCTCCGCTTGTGGTGAAATATGTGTTGGCTTTTGTTTCACAAAAATGAGGGTTTTCAAACTTATTAGGCTGCACTCCCAAACAGTAGATGGTGTATAGGCTGGCAATCAGTGATTCCTCTTCTTTTTTTCTTCAGTCTTCTGGCTGCACTGCAAATTGTGAAATGCAGAGCAAGTCTGTCCCTTTTGGGCTCCTGTATCAACATGGCATTACAATATGGCAGCCAAAATGAAGCGGCCAGCTCCCATGTAGATAGGAAGAGCTCATTCTAGGCTCATGAAAACATATCGTTTAGTTGATGCAGTTAATTACATATGAATAAACATTTCATGCACTTGGAATAATGGAAACAAACCAAAAATAGTAAGAAACTAAAATGGTAAGTTAAAGAATTTGAGAGTTATAGTAAATATTAAGTACTGTAAGAGAAACAGTGATGACATCATGGTTTAATTTAAACAGCGTCTGAGACGTTAACAGTTTTCATGATTCAAATGCAGCATTTCCACTCTTCTATCTGGAAGCTGGCGGCGAGAGAAAGAAGCTGAAAGGTTCAATGCTGGCGCGCTGCTGTTGTGTGCTTGTTTAACGCTGGTGTACAAATGTGTACAGAATGAGACAAATGCAAATATGAATTAAAACGGCAGCTGTCTTCCTCTTGGAATGGGACTCGTCATTAGTCGTGCTTGTTGAATGAAATGATTCTGATTCAGGGTCGCGTGTTCCGCTGGGCTCGCAGCCCGGGGCAGCTGTGCCCTCTTCACCCCCCAACACCAACTGTCACCTCATTCCAGCGCCGATTCAGGGGAGTTCCCTCTCATTTTTTATGTATCGTTCACTCCACAGATCAGCTGCTGGCTATAACGTCCTTGATGTCAAACAATTCAACAGTTATGAAAAAAGAAAGCAAAAAAAAAATTGGTATAAAATGTCCTATAGAAAACACCTGAGCACCACACCGGAGCCTCATTTATTAACTTTTCATACACACCAAATGAGTGTAAAAACATTTCTATGCAAAGTGTGGATGTAAATGTTGTGGTAATCCTGCAATGACAGGATTGATTGATGAGATGGGATGGTGGACACGGAGGTGACTGAACAGGCCCGTTTTGACATGAAGGAAATCTACATCCAGGTCGATCTAGAGACACCTGTGTGTGGGTCAGGGGGGCTAAAAAGGGGAGAATAAGGAGAAGGATTCTAGAGGCCCATGATTGACAGGGGCCCAGAGAGACCCCTAATTAGGGTTGGGTATCAAAAACCGGTTTTTTTTCGGGTGTCGTTAAGAAATGATTTGATCCCCCAATATCAATAGTCTTTTTGCTTAACGATTCCCTTATCGGTCCTTCAGAGCGGCTGTTGTTTTTGAGGGTGTTTGTTGGTAGAATGATCATTTCTCTATGTTGATTGCAGACCCTGCAGCAGCTCTGTAATCAGCCGCTTCTGCAGCGTGATTCCGATTTGAAGCTTGAACCAGTGAAGGAGTGCTTCGATCCACTGCTTCATTGGTTCTTTGATTCGCTGCTCTTCAGAAGTGGAAAGTTTGCTCCTTAACCCCTATCAAAGCCCTTAACATATGTCAATCGTGAGTCACTTTTGTGTGGATTAAAATCACTAACTGGGACTGTTGTCCATTCCGTTGGCACAGCTCCAAACACTGTACCGCTCTCTGCTGAGTCAAGTTAGAGTCCGATCGGAAATAATAACTTCAAAGCGAATCATCGCTTTAAATAAAATTACACCCCTTTCCAAACGCTGTAATACAGACAATAAACTACAATCGACTAAAATGTTTTTTCCTCCCAAAATGACACATCCTGCAATCTTTATGAATGCTGACATGCAGCACAGCCACCTACAAGAGCTCAGCTCAGATGTATGGAGAGACTTTCATGGCAATAATGTCTGAAAGGAAATGCTTTTGACAAAAACTACAGATTTTGTTTATTTCTATTTATGTCCAGAGATCAAGGATCCATCATGTAGAGTTTATTTATGTCCAGAGTTTAAGGATCCAGTGACCAATTTTTTACTTTAAGATGCAATAAAATGCTGTTGACATAGAAAACCTGTAAACCTTTTAGTACACAGAAAATTCAAAAGAGGTATCAATAAGGGAATCGATAAGGAATCGGATCAATAAGCAGAATTGATAATGGTATCGATATAGCTAAAATCTTATCAATACCCATCCCTACCCCTAATACAATTATAATACTGACAAAATAATATGGGGTGGCCCAGTAAGATTTCTTTTCATGGGACCCAAAATCCCTGGCGTGGGTGTGTTTTACGTGGGAATGTCTTTGCATGCTGACAAATACACAGTCCTTGACAGATCCTTAGCCAGGTCTAATCCCTGGTTTTGAGGACCTGCTGCAGTTTGGTCCACCTTCACAGCCATTTTTTCTGTGTAGGCTCTCAGTTGTCCAGGTGGTTTCCATAGTAGAGAAGCTTGAATCTTCGACTGGACTGGGTTGCTTGACGTGAGGACGTTTCGCTTCAAATCGCAGAAGCTTCCTCAGCTAAAATTCTTGCTCTGGTAGTCTGACTTCTGTCTTGACTCTTGTAGAAAAGAATAAAACAGAAGCCAACAAAAGCTGGAGTTTTTTAACCTAACCAGACCCCTCCTACCGAGAGGCCGACTGCTACAGGCTAGTGACTAAACAATAGCTCTAATTAGCACCTATTGTGCACTAGTTACCACCCTGCTAATGACAGGGCAGCTGTCCCTCCTAATGATGGGACGGAAGCCTCTCCTGATGGCTCCCTTGACGACTCTCCTGATGACGTGAATGACTCTTTACCATGAACAAAAGACTTAAACTGCTTTGACCTGAGTACCCCATTGTAAACAGGGGACAAAGCGTGTCTCAGACCCCCTCCCTGGTTAAGGCTGCGTTTCAACTGTTTTACAAAGAATGCTTCCTTGACACCTCTCTCAAATCATTTCTTCTCTCTGGCTAAGATTTTAACTTCCTTGTCCTCAAACGTGTGGTTAGCGTCTTTCAGGTGGAGATGAACTGCAGACTGAGGTCCACTGGCGCCCTCTCTGCGGTGCTGGTATAGCCTTTTGTGTAAAGGTTGCTTAGTCTCACCTATGTAGTGTTCATTACAGTTTTCCTGACATCTGATAGAATACACTACATTGCTCTGTTTGTAACTAGGGATCCTGTCCTTAGGGTGAACTAATTTCTGTCTCAAGGTGTTAACCGGTTTAAAGTAAACTGGGATTTTGTGCTGTCTGAAGGTCCTCTGTAGTTTTTCTCCTACTCCTGCTAAATAAGGGAGAGACACTCCTCTTCTTCTTGTCTCCGTCTCCTGTCTATCTGGTCTCTTTGTTTTCTGGGACTTCTGGTAAAAGGGACTTCTGGTAAACAGGTAAAAGCCATTACCTGTTTCAGTGTTAGGGCTTCTTGTTTCACTAGAGCCCAGTTAGCCATCTCATGTTTTGAGTTCCTGTTGGGCTTTCGTGGTTTACTATAGCGGCCACTGAGCACACAAGGTCCTCATTGTATTTCATTCCCAGCAGGCAATCCCCTGCGGCACTGTGTACAAGAGCGCATCTCATTTAGTTTACCTCAGCCCACTTTCAATGATCGGCTTTGGGATGCACTGCAAATGAGAGATATTTATCCACTTGCAATCATCACCAGACAAACAGGTTTGTTGGAATTGTTTTTGAAAAAAAACAAAAAACAACAAGATAAAAGAAAAGATGTTTGATTATTCGAGAACTTGTTGGAAAACTCTTGTTTCCTCACTTTTCATGATAGAAGTGCAAAGCTGTGCACAAGCCAGCTTCACTCAGTTTTGGGTAAAGTGGGGCCTTGCTTATTGAACATGGTGTATGATGTATTCAGTGACAATAGATGACACGTAGCTGTTCCTCACACTTCATGTGAGCATGTACAAGACTGTGTGTGCAAAACCTCCTGTTCAAGACGGGGTGAGCAAAACAGCACGTACAATATTGTGTGTGCAAAACCTCCCGTACAAGATGACATGTGCAAAACATGTACAAAACTGTGTGCAAAACCTCCCGTACAAGGCAGGGCAAGCAAAACAGCATGTACAAGACTGTGCAAAACCTCCCGTACGAGACGCTGCATGCACAACAGCATGTACAAGACTGTGTGTGCAAAACCTCCTGTTCAAGACGGGGTGAGCAAAACAGCACGTACAATATTGTGTGTGCAAAACCTCCCGTACAAGACGGCGTGTGCAAAACAGCACGTACAATACTGTGTGTGCAAAATCTCCTGTACAAGACGGCATGTGCAAAACAACATGTACAAGACTGTGTGTGCAAAACCTCCCGTACAAGACGGGCTGAGCAAAACAGCATGTACAAGACTGTGCAAAATGTCCCATACAAGACGCTGCGTGCAAAACAGCACATACAAGACTGTGTGCGCAAAACCTCTCATACAAGATGCCACATGCAAAACAGCATGTGCAATACTGTGTGTGTAAAACCTCCTGTTCAAGATGGGGTGAGCAAAACAGCACTTACAAGACTGTTTGCAAAACCGCATGTACAAGATGCCGTGTGCAAAGCAACACATACAAGACTGTGTGTGCAAAACCTCCTGTACAAGATGGCATGTGCAAAACAACATGTACAAGACTGTGTGTGCAAAACCTCCCGTACAAGACGGGGCAAGCAAAACAGCATGTATAAGACAGTGCAAAACCTCCCGTACAAGACGGGGCGAGCAAAACAGCATGTACAAGACTGTGTGTGCAAAACCTCCCGTACGAGACGGGGCGAGCAAAACAGCATGTACAAGACTGTGTGTGCAAAACCTCCCGTACGAGACGGGGCGAGCAAAACAGCATGTACAAGACTGTGTGTGCAAAACCTCCCGTACGAGACGGGGCGAGCAAAACAGCATGTACAAGACTGTGTGTGCAAAACCTCCCGTACGAGACGGGGCGAGCAAAGCAGCATGTACAAGACTGTGTGTGCAAAACCTCCCGTACGAGACGGGGCGAGCAAAGCAGCATGTATATATAAGACTGTGTGTGCAAAACCTCCCGTACGAGACGGGGCGAGCAAAGCAGCATGTATATATAAGACTGTGTGTGCAAAACCTCCCGTTCCAGACGGGGCGAGCAAAACAGCATGTACAAGACTGTGTGTGCAAAACTTCCCGTTCCAGACGGGGCGAGCAAAACAGCACGTACAAGACTGTGTGTGCAAAATGCCACACACAAGACACTGCATGCAAAATAGCACGTACAAGACTGTGTGTGCAAAACTGCACGTACAACATGGCACATGCAACACAGCGCATACAAAACAGCATATACAAGACTGTGCGTGAAACACCACACATACAAGACGGTGCATGCAAAAGGTGCATGCAAAACAGCATGTACAGGATTGAGTACAAAACATCTCATACACAACGGCGCATGCAAAACAGCACATACAAAACATGACCGCAAGACCGCGCATGCAAAATGGTGCATGCAAAACTGCATGTACAAAATGCCGCATACCAGACAGTTGCGCGCAAAACAGTGCATACATGCAAGACTGTATGTGCAAAATGTTGCATTAAGTGCCCTCCTCCCCCACCCCTACTGTTTTATGAGGTTTCATTTTCACACATTTAAGGGCCCTGTCCAACTGGCGTTTAGGAGGATTTGTGTATGGATTGCGCACAAAATTGGCCCATATTCGTGAAACATCCACAATATTCGTGTAACATGCCTGTATGAGTCGGGTGTCATCCGAACACGCCCGCGATCATCTGCAGAGGCACGCATGTTCGCAGCCAGGATTTTTGAGTAGCTCAAAAATCTGGATGCGGATGACATCCGCCTTACGTACTCCATACATACTCAATTCATACACAATACATACTCTATGCGCTGTATATCTGCCGTTAACCGCTGATATCCACAACTGACGGGGATTTGCAGCTTGGCAGCGGACCGGGACAGTGTGTGTAAAACAGATATATTGCGTGCCCATGTCCACATCACAAACTAAAATATGTTGTAGCGAATGCCTACAAATTGGCCACGAATAAAGTGTTTTTATTACATCTGCTTTGCAGCTGATTTGCAGACAATCTGTGAATGCATAACAAACATGTCACGTAAACCCAAAGTACTATATGTGGCAGAAAGCGACATACCTGCCAGTCAATGCCGGTCCGGCTGTGTAAATCCACCAAGATTTAGCTGCTGCAATCGCGTCTCCTCCAGGACTTTTATTTAACACCAACAAAAGGAAGAGTTGTTGTTTAGCCACAACTCACGCTGAAGTCTGTTTTCTGTGACACTCTCAAAAAACAAAACAAAAAACACCGTCTCACACCCCGAGTGGCTTCCCCCCTCCTGCTCCCCAAACTCATGAACAGTTAACCCTCGCATGACAACATGAACAAACTCTATGATCAACTTGTCCAAGTCCAGCAAATGCTCCAGAGGCTGTATTGTTGGTGTGAATAGTGATGCCGAAAGGCCCAAGTGCGCTTATTTTATGACTGCAATGCAGATGCCGTGCACGCGCAACATGTGCGCGATGCATTCATAATACACCCATAATACTGCCGTGATAATCTCAATGTGTTGGATCAGTTTCCTCACTACGTGTTATATAACCGTGATTGTTCATCATATATTCACTATATATTATTAATATATCCGTAATTCATACTGGGGCATTTGTTATTTTTGGCCATTTTTGTTGAGGACGACAATGAACGCCCGCAATTTGTATACTCAATTCATGGGCAATTAATCCTCTCCCCAGTGGGACAGGGCCCTAAGGCTTTATATTGCCACAGAATATCTGAGATTTTCTTCTGAATTGATGATTTTAAACTATTTTCCTCAAAATATTATTCCGCCAACCCGACTCCTTTTATTCCCTTCTATCCTCGGTAGCTCTAATATGGTGCAATGTGCAATAGCCATCACCATGCCATTTATTTCTGCCCCCCCTAAAGCTTTATTTGACAGCTACCCTTACTGTTTTTATACCAAACAGAAGAGAGACAGTGTTGTGTGCAAACCCGCTGTATGTTAAAATCAGGCAGTAACCTGAATGTGGGAATCTTTCTGGTTTGTTGTGTAGCTCGAGCGCGTTAGCATCCATGCATTGTTTATTTTTCACTCCATAGGAGACCTGAGGGAGGAGGAAATTAGGGGGTTGCTCGGCGCTGAGCTGCTGTAATGACTGTGCAGTGCACGTATGGCAGCAGTAAACATGGTTACCGTATGCTGCTGTAGGCGGGCAAAGCAGGTGCTTGTGCTAATTAATGTTTTAGCGTGTGTGTGTGACGCTAACTGTTAATACCATCTGGGTTCACTTTTCTGTGCTTTACCTTGATTGTATTGAAATATCTGTAAGTAAATAAGTTAATGTGCATCGGTTTGGGCCTGTGCATTGTGTTTCAGTTCTTTAATAAAGATTACATGCCTGCGCGGCATTAGCAGGATCAGATACCTGCAGGCAGGCTCGGGGTCAAAGGTTCGCTGACGCTGCAGCTTCTTGACTGTCGAACCCATCAACCCTATCACATTAACCTGTCTTAACTCCACATCTGTCTGCACGCCTTGTTGACTAATTTTTGGCATTTCAATTTGTGTAATATGATTAAAAAAAATTAAATTTCATCAGCACAGTTGATCTGACTGTTGTGAAAGTGTAGTGACACGGACCCACAACAGGGGGCGTAAATGAACGGGCAATAGAAGGAGTTAAATTTGAACACTTTACTGTTGTGAATGCCACAACCACACACAGCAGATTATAGAATAAATACAAAGTCAATGGATAAAGGTGTCGTGTGGGCAGGCTCGACGATAGGAGACATCCGTCTAGAGAAGAACCGGAACCACACGATTTCCTCCGCCACCGAACCCGAAGGATACTGGAGCCGCCAGGTCCCGAGTCCCTCAGGTGGCCACCGTCTCCGCGTGTCGGATCTGGTACTGCTGGCGAAGAGCAAAGACAGTCAAGTGTGGGTGTGTGTACACCCAGTAACAACAACGGTGGGAATTCCACCTCCACCTCTAACACACACTCGTGCAGCGTCTGTCTATTCACTTATCTGGCGGAAAGCAGAGCGAAGCAGTCGCGGCCCACGCCGGTCCTCCGGGGAGACAGCTGCAACAATGTATCTATTGGAATCAATATTGGTATATTCAGGCTGAGAGTATTACCTCCGTAGAAGAACGATATCTCGGCGACGTGGTGGAGGTGTCATCCTGCTTTTATCCGGGGTGAAGTGCAGATGATCGGTGACAGCTGTCATAGTTGATGAGTGATAGCTGTCACCTCGGCTGTTCCTGTGAGGCGGCAGCGCCCTCTCATGCCTGAAGCCCGCACTTCAGGCAGGGCGCCCTCTGGTGGTGGGCCAGCAGTACCTCCTCTTCTGGCGGCCCACACAACACTGACATTAATTTTCATGTTGATGGCTTGTGTGATGACTTTGTACATCAGAGGGAAAAAAATTCCAATTTAAATGTCTTTAAAAATGTGAAATTACAAGTTTTATTTAAAGAGTACATGAGATAGACAGTAAACTTGGTGTTGGCTGTTTCCAGATGAATAATTGATTACTTCTGTTACTGTCCAGTTGTTTTATTCAGGTATTCCAAACCCTGCTCCTCGAACTCAGAGAATATCCTCATGAGAAAAACAACAGCGAATGTGATCCAGAATAACAACCTGTTTACTGCTCATAGTCAGGAAATGTAAATGTCAAATGCATACTGGGAAGTTTTTTTTGTTTTGTTTTTTTTGCAATGTTATTTGATCTAAACCAGTTTGTTTTTAGAGGATGTGCTGGTTCTGCAAGGTTTAGCTTCTGGCAGTCTGACCTGTGCACATCTTTACTTCTTTGCTGTCCGACCATAACGATCTATCAGCTGCAGCTCGATGTAACGGGAGCGTTTTCGTGCTCTGGTCTGTAAATGTGATCCTCAGCGGTGATGTATTTTTAGGAGGTTAACTCAAGGGACCGGGTGGTGGAATTCAGTGAAGCATCTCTCTCTCACACACACACACACACACACACACACACACACACACACACACACACACACACACACACACACACACACACACACACACACACACACACACACACACACACACACACACACACACACACACACACACACGAAGATGTTCGGTCCAGCCAGGTCTGGGATTGGATTTCTATCTAATAAATATATGCAGTCCCAACTAAATTAATTTAAATCATCTGGCATGGATATGCTTTTTTGAGTTGGGGCTACATATATTTATTAGATGGAAATCCTGCACATGAATGGAGTTCAATCCCATTAGTCATTTTTTGAGTGTAGGGAACCATCTCTCCTCTATGCTGTCGTGTGTTGGGCCCTGGGCAGCACAGAGCGGGAGAGAAAGAGACTGAATAAGCTGGTCAGGAAGTCCAGCTCTGTCCTGGGCTGTCCTCTGGATTCTCTGGAGGAGGTTGTTGAGAGGAGGGTGTTAGCTAAGTTCAAATCCATCATGGACAACTCCTCTCACCCTCTGCACCGGACTGTAGTGGAGCTGAGCAGTTCCTTCAGTGACAGACTGAGGCACCCTCAGTGCAAGAAGGAACGATACCGCAGGTCGTTCCTCCCTGCTGCTGTCAGACTGTACAATGACACTGTGAATTAACCACATGCAATAATATGTCCACAAATCACGTGCAATATTAAGATGTCCACAAATCTTGTGCAATAACAACTCATTTACAAATCCCTGCACTAATGTCACCTTATCACATCTAAATTCCACTTCACATATTGTAAATAAGATGCTCCTAACTCTTTTTCAATCCCAATCATGTTTACATATATATGCATATGTACTTATATATGTATGTATAGACACACACACACACACACACACACACACACACACACACACACACACACAAATATATATATATATATATATATATATATATATATATATATATATATATATATATATATATACGAGGTAGGCTGAAAAGTTCTAAGGCTCACCAAGGAGAAATGCCATTTCAATAAAACTTGGCATGCATTAAGTTTGAAAGTTCGTGGTAGAGGGAAACGGTAAAAATAGACAAAATCTGGCATTGCGGTGTGATTAAGTATCTGCATAAGAAGGGGTTAAAGCCCAAGGACATTCATACGGATATGATTGCTACATTAGGGGATGAAGCTCCCTCCATATCTACAGTGCATAAGTGGGCAGCTGAATTTAAGAGAGGCAGAGAGAGCCTTGAAGACGATCCAAGGTCTGGGCGGCCTGCAACAGCCATAACCCAGAAAAACATTGACCTTGTTTATGAAATGGTGATGGGCGACAGACGATCAACGATTAATCAGCTAGCAGCTGCTGTGGGAATATCCTGTGAGAGAATTGAACACATTCTGCATGAAGAACTTGGAATGTCAAAGGTGTCAGCTCGGTGGGTGCCACGTCTTCTGACGCCTGATCAGAAATGCACCAGGCTAGTCATGTCGAAGGCAAACTTGGCGCAATTTGAAGGGGATCCAGCCAATTACATGGAATGTTTTCTTACCCAGGATGAGTGTTGGGTTCACCACTTTGAACCAGAGACAAAAAAACAATCAATGCAGTGGAAACACCCAAGGTCACCACCTCCAAAAAAAGGCCAAGGTCGTTTCAACTGCAGGGAAGGTCATGGTTTCAGTTTTCTGGGATGCCAAGGGCATTGTGTTCATGGACTATCTTGAAAAGGTACAAACCATAAATGGACAGTACTATTCTAACCTACTGAGACAGTTACGCGAGGCTATCAAAAAGAAGCGACCAGGAAAGCTGACAAAAGGGGTGCTGTTCCATCAAGACAATGCCCCAGCTCACAAGTCAACAGTGGCCATGGCCACTATCCACGAGTGTGGATTCGAACTGGTAGATCACCCACCATACTCCCCTGACTTGGCACCCTCGGACTTTCATCTGTTCCCAAACCTGAAAAAAAACTTGGCTGGGAAGCATTATCGGAGCAATGATGAGGTGATGGCTGCCGTTGAGGACTATTTTGACTCTCAAAATGAAAGCTTCTATGCCAAGGGAATCAAAGCACTCAAGCACCGCTGGAAGAAGTGTGTGGAGTTACAGGGAGACTATGTAGAAAAATAACCCTGAATTTGTTCAGTTCGACAACTGCATCATAGTCAGCCTTAGAGCTTTTCAGCCTACCCTCGTGTATATATATATATATATATATATATATATATATATATATATATATATATATAATATGTGTGTGTGTATGCATATGTATATGTGTATGTGTATAGGTATGTGTGTGCATATGTGATGTGTATGTATGTGTGTGTGTGTGTGTGTGTGTGTGTGTGTGTGTGTGTGTGTGTGTGTGTGTATATATATATATAATATGTGTGTGTGTGTGTGTGTGTGTGTGTGTATGCATATGTGTATGTGTATAGGTATGTGTGTGCATATGTGCATGTGTATGTATGTGTGTGTGTATATATATATATATATATATATATATATATATATATATATATATATATATATATTCTAGTTCCACCTCATTTTCTTATTATATTGTACTGTTACAATTATTATTATTATTGCTTATCCTTGCACACGCTGTTTGATGAAAGTTTATCTTATCTTATCTTATCTTATCTTCAGTCCTGGATGGCAGCTAACCAGGCAGAGAACTGGTCAAGTACCTCTGGCCAGTTTTATTTTGATTAGAAGTTATTTAAATAAATAAAATTATTAAATTGATTGATTGGTCCTTCCAGACCTTTGAAAAGTAACCATCTATCTGCTGCAGCCACGGGTTCCATGTCACTGATCTTCTCCAGCTGCTGGGACACTGATTTACCTGCATGCTGGACAGGTTTATTGTGATTTGGCGCTATATAAATAAATAAATAAATTGATTAAACTGATCGATTGGTAACAATCTATCTGCTGCAGCTATGTGTTGCATGCAGGGGCGTCGGACTGGGGGGGGTAAAGGGTACTATGTACCCAGGGCCCAGAGCATGGGGGGGGCAGACAAAAAAAAAAACTGGCATTAAATACATTTTTGTGTTGCATGTTATTAATGTCCATACAATTCATGTTGTAAAAGAATATAATTAGAATGAATGTATAAATGTTGCAAAACATAATTCTGCTCTAACAATAATATTGAAAGATCTCTGAGGGCCCTTCCCACCCCTGCACAGTTGTACAATGGTTTAGTCCAGGCGCACAGGCGACCCCCCCCACACACACACACATACATACACACATCCCAAATGGGATCTGACAGAAGAGGAGGTCTTTAGTAGTGCTGAAACAACTAATCGATTTAATCGATTTTTAAAATAGTTTTTATAGCTAATTAAAAAATAGCTAAGTAAAATAGCTAATTTAGTCATCAATTAGTTGTTAAATAACTTTGTTTTACCGCAAATGTATCGTTTCTTCCATATAAATCAACTGTTTCTGCAGCGCGGCTTTGCTTTGAACCTTGAACCAATCGAAGCACTGCTTCGATCTGTGAAGCTGTGAAGCAGTGCTTCGATCTGGTGCTTTGTTGATTCAGTGTTTTATTTTGCTTCATTTTAATTTTTCCCCACTAAATCCTCAAAGAGCATATGTCTGTGAGTAACATTTACCTTTTTATGTTAATCTGACCTGTTATGGTCTTCTGAAACAGTTGATTGATGCATTTTATAACTTAAAAACGGGACTGATGCTAACACGTTAGCATGTCTGTGGCATTTTCAATGTTGAAGTTAGCATGAAGCTGTTGCAGCTGTCAGCACATTTGTTTTCTGTATAATAATTCATGGCTGTTGTATGGCTGGGGGGGCCTGGCTGCCTTTTTGTTTCTGTCTTTTGGTTTTCCTTCCAGGTGGCTTGCGTTTGGGACTGAGTGGCTGTGTTGCTGAGGTTATCAGGACCTCACCCTGATCACCTGCGGCTCGTCAGGACTCACAGCTGTGGTGCATCTATATGGATTGGAACATGGTGGCATTTAAGACTGGAGTATACAGTGTGTATTTGCCAGAGACTCGACCTTGTGACCAGACGGGTGAGATCGTCGTCTCGGGAGCCATCTCATCATCAGTGGATGCAGAGAACGTCCAGGGTTTGATGCACGGTCTGTGAAAGAGGAGGGGGTGAGGTCTCACGCTCGTCAGCACACTTCCTGAGGTACGTTAGATTTAGTGACTAACGTTTATACAGTCAGTAAATGTGGTGTCCCTCACACCTTATTATATTGAGCTGTACGTTAGTCATGTATCGGCTTCCACTGCAGTGGAGTTTTGTGAACTGGATGTTCCATGCCTGCAGGTTGGGAAGCTGATTAGTAATCAAGCCAGGAAGTGTTTGCTGTTTGTACACCTTTAAGTGTTCTCTCTGTGTGTAGAGTGTGGACTCACATAATGGTTCCTTCTTTCACAGACTCGGTTTGTTGCGGCCACCTGGGGGGTGTCGGCGGGGTCCTTGGGTCCGAACGGCTTCTGGCTCCGGACCGTTAGCGCTGCTGGGAGCGCACCGTATCACCACCACGCCAGACCGCACACTCTTTTGTTGTTTTGTATCACATCACTGTTATGTATTAAATTCAGTTAGCCTTTGTACCGTGCTCTTCTTATTTCATACTGGGTCCTTCAAACGCTGGTCGGTTCTCCGAGCTGTGTCCGACACATAACAATGGCTCAGTGTTTGTTGTTGTAAAAGAGTCAAATGTATTACAAATTGTAATATTTTATTCATTTATTTGTATTTATATATCAATAATAATAATAGAAACAACAATAATAATAGTAATAATAACTAATAATGCCACAATAAAGTTTTAGAGAAACGGACAAAAAGAATCTGATAAAACAAAACAGAAAAGATTAAACCAACTAACAATGAACATAAATAAATATAGAAATAACTGTTTCCTGTGAACACCCAGTGACTCTTAAACCTCCACTTCATCCCTGTTTTATTTGTTTAATGACAATTTGTTTCGGTCAAACCACATCTAAGCTGTGTTTTTACACAAGAAAAAAATAAAATGCAGTAAACTGCACATTTGTGTCTTTTTTCATGAAAATATCTTATTAAATATAACATATTACACTTTCGTCATGCCTTTAAAATACTTTCGTGGACTCTTGCTGTAATATGTTGTCAGTGGCTGAGATAGTTGCTGTAGGCATCTAAACCTGATGGAAATCTCTTTGTGGTGTGTTGGTGATGTATGTATGTGCAAAATAAAACAAAACGCTACTCCAGGTATGTTTTTGACGAGAATATAACATAACTTTGGTCAAACGTTGATGTTGTGTGACAAAGTCCTTTTAATAATAACTCACTTAAAGAAATAATGGCAAAACTCACATGTAAGTAAAAAAAACCCCAAAACGATTAATCAAAAAAATAATCGACCGATGAACTGACTGGTAAAATAATTAGTAGTTGCAGCCCTAGTGTTTAGGCTGAAATAAAATATGTCCTTCCTAAAAATCAAAGTCCGGATTTCAAAAAAGAAGAGAAAAAAAGGACAGGGAAAGAAAACTAAATGAGGGAAAGCAGCTGCTAACCAAATTTTTTGAAAAGAGAGGTGAGCTTGAAAGCTAGCTATATTGAGTTGAGGGGTCTGGGGGACCAAATTGCACCATTTTCTAGAAAAATGGTGCAATTTGGTGCATTCCTGTGCATTTTAACAGATGGGAATGGTGCAATTTGGTGCATTCCTGTGCATGTTAACAGACAGGAATGCACCAAATTGCACCGTTTTTCTAGAAAATGGTGCAATTTGGTCCCCCAGACCCCCCAACTCAATATTGCTCCCCCAACTTTAAAAAGGGTTCTGACTCCCAGATGTGATCTAAGGTATACATGATTTAGACCTGGTTTGACTACGCATTAGAAATTTGGTGTTTGCGTTAATAAAAAAGAACATAACAGTGGGGGGGTCTTCAATATGGCTAGTACCTAGGGCCCAGAATTTGGTGCTACTTCCCTGGTTGCATGTCATTGATCTTCTCCAGCTACTGGGGTCCTCAGCACTGATGTACCTGTGTGCTGGATCATGACCACAGAAATAGGCCACATGGCCAAAATATTGTAGCTGATTTTCCCTGACAATGTAAGTGATACTTCTAGTATTAAAACTCAGAAGACCAGAGACTGTTAAACATTTATTCCATAGATATAATTTTTTTTTACAAATGAAAGACAGTCTTTTGGGCTGGTCCCACTAGTGACAGCACTGGGGTATGTTGAACTCTAATCCTACCATTGGAAGAAGGCAGGAGTGGAGCAGTCGGACAGGGGCCAACTGGTAGCGCTTGGGTATAGGAGGGCATGGTGCAGGTCAGCAACCAGGACGTCAAACAGGAACCAAGCAGAGAGGGTTTGGAGGAAGAGGCAAGGGTGTGAGCGGCCACAAAGAGGGGCCAACAGGAGGCAATAGGGTGGAGGAGGCAAAGTTCTGGACATTGACTGCAAGCAGCAGAGAGGTGAGTCGGGATTGACATCATTAAATGGCTTTGATATTTTCAATTGGTTGTGATTGATGACAAAATTGTAGTCCACATGCTGCTAATCAGAGATATGGCTGTTACTGATTAGCAAAAGTGAATGAAAGCTAGAAACCTGAGTCTTCCTGGTAGAGCGACATTTCTCCTCTGAGTCTCCCTGAGTAACCACTCATTGGACACAAAGTTCTTTCAATGGTACCCCTCTGAAGTGACCTAGTACCAAAGACATCTAATCATTGCAAAGACATCTAATCATCTAATCATTCTCAGGCATCTCCTGATCTCAAAGTACCCAAAGACATGAACATGTCTTTGGGTCCTTTGAGAGCATGATGTGTTTTTATTCTTGTATTCTTTTATGGTCATCTTTTTATTGTGTTTTAAATTTTTAATTCAGTTTTTTGTTGTTGTTTTACGTTGTGTGAAGCGCCTTGAGACGATTTCATTGTGAATCGGCGCTATGTAAATTAATAAATTTGATTTGATTTTTGATTTTGAACATCATTGCCAAGATACGTTCAACATTTTCACCACACACAGATACACTTTGGATGGCTGGGTCCAGGAACTGATTGAAAGTCTGGATCTTAGTCTTGAGCCAGGAAAATCACAAGACACCCCGACTCATCACTCACCCTCTCAAGTGCTGCAAACTGGATATAACCTGGCCTTCCAAAGATCACAGTATCTTCTGGAAAGTCAAGGTCGGTAAACTTTCTTCACCAACAATGTCACCTACACAGTAAAATCACCAGTTTTAAATTAACACTGACTGTGAACATATGGTCCCACTGTTTGAGACTACTTGTAGTTTCTCCATACAGGAGGCATCTTGAAGCTGTCATTACTAACAAAGGCTTTTATACGAGTGAGCGTGTTCACTATTTTTCCCAGTGTCATTCCATTTTGATTACACATAACTTAGTTTCTGTACTTATTTGTTTATTTGTTGTTGTGTTCTTTCTATGTGTGGATTATTTGGGGTGTTACCAACATCTGGTGAAAATTTATTGTCAATAGCACCTTTATAAATTTACAATATAGCTGTGGTCCATTTCTCTTCCATACAAATGTTGTTTTCCGCCGTGGTCCTGTTTAACACTAAAACTGACCTCGGTCCTCTGAATTATTGCAATTTTTACATCCTCTTTTGTGTTTATGAAGCTTGGCTTTAAAAGAGTCAAACAGCTTTCAAATTTAGTCAAATTCCATTTCTGTCAAAAAGACATTGAAGGTGACTTTACTTTCAGTTGTTATGACAACATCATGGCGGAGAGTGATGACATCTTTGTGACGTGTGCAGCAGTAACAGTGAATATGTCCTGTGTCACTCTGTCCAGCTGCCTTTCTTAATTATCTCCTGCGGACAATAAAGATTGACTCAAGTGAGCTGTGGTCTGTGAATGAATGATTGGATAGTTGTTACCATGGTGACACCATTTTACTGTAGGAACCCGCTGACATGTCTGTCCATCTGTCTGATCGTGTCAAACTGTCTGCTTTCACCACGGCTAAATCGCCGAGTTACCACTCCAGTAGTTCGTCTTTCGCCCTGTTAATGTCTCTTTATGTGTTCAGTTAGACGTGTTCTGTTTTCAGCCGGCTGCCTGACTGTCCATCGTTTGTTTCCTTGTCTGCCTCTATTCATCAGTCTGTCTGTCCACCTGTCTGGCTGTCTCTCCATCTGTCTGCCTTTCTGCTGACTGCTGTTTGTCTGTCTGTCCATCCATCTGTCTATTTGCCTGTCTGTCAGTGCTGGTTTGAGTATGTTTTCTTTTGTCTGTCTGTCTGTCTGTCTGCTGACTGTTGTATGCATCTATGTCTGTCTACAGTGCATCCAGAAAGTATTCACAGAGCTTCACTTTTCCCCACATTTAGCCTTATTCCAAACTGAAGTAAATAAAATTTTTTTCCCCTCAAAATTCTACTCACAATACCCCATAATGATAACATAAAAACATTTTTTTTAATTTTGTACAAATTTATGAAAAAATAACCACTAAGAAATCACATGTATGCAAGTATTCACACCCTTTGCTCAATACTTGTTGATGCACCTTTGGCAGCAATTACGGCCTCAAGTCTTCTTGAATATGATGCCATAATCATGGTGCACCTATCTTTGGGCAGGTTTTCCCATTCCTCTTTGCAGCATCTCTCAAGCTCCATCAGGTTGAATGGGAGTGTCGGTGCACAGCCATTTTCAGATCTCTCCAGAGACGTTCATTCATACTCTAGCTGGGTGCTTAGGGTCATTGACCTGCTTAAACATGAATCGTCACATCAGTCTGAGGTCAAGAGTGCTTTAGAGCAGGTTTTCATCCAGGATGTATCTGTACATTGCTGCACTCATCTTTCCCTCAATCCTGACTAGTCTCCCAGTTCCCGGTGCTGAAAAACATCCTGACAGCATGATGCTGCCACCACCATGCTTCACTGTAGGGGTGGTGCCTGGTTTCCTCCAAACATGAGGCCTGGCATTCACACCAAAGATTTGTAACAAGCAACATACACATCTCATCCCATGGAACACATCTGATCCCAGAGTTTGCTCTATAGACTCTGTGTGAGGGGCTCACTCACCAATCACACACACGCTCACACCAGCCATCTTATTTATTGATCAAAACCTTATCATTGCAGGCGTGAGTGATGCTTGAGGGCGGTGAAGCCCAAAACTTAATGGCCACCTCACTCTTTGAGCAAACCAAAATAAACAGGTACCTGATTTAGTAGTTCAACGTGTATGGAATCTGGTCCAAGTTCATGTGAAGAGGAAAAGCCAGACCGTGTCCTGCTGGTCCAGGCTTAGACTCCAGTGAGCGATCTTCAGGGAAAGATATAATCCAAAGGCACTCTTTTAGCACTTCACTTGTGACTCGTCTTCATATCCAGGCCGGTGTTGCCGACCAAATGGTCCCCTCTAAAAATTGGTTTGCTCTGCCTTCACTGCGCATGTGCCATTTTGGAGTGTCGGCAGCAATTCACTGATTATCGCCTCGTTTCTGCTTCAAACTGCACTCCAGTCATCATCTCTCTCAGTGACAGATATCTGAAGCTTTTGTACAACAATCATTTCCACATAAATTCAGCATTATTTTATTATATAAGTTGGGAGATCGATCAGAGTGCCACAGCAGTGCGTCAGAGTTTGACTCTCTGAGTCTAAAGCCCTTCACCCAAAGCAATCAAAGGGAATAATGTGATTATTAACCATCAGATGACAAAGTAAAACTTCTTAAATCATTCTAAAATCAGTTTTAAGCAGAAACGAGGCAATAATCGGTGACTCAGACGTAGGCGCAGCAGCACGTCAGACTCGGATGTGCTGTTGTTGTGCTGTGATCAGTCCCCATCGTTATATTATGAAATAATGCTGAATATATGTGTAAATTAGGGAATAACCCTGTTGTGTCTGATGATTTGCGGACGTTAATGGTAGATTTTACAGTTGCAAATTGAGTTTTAAAACAGATATTTGTGACCGTAATCCAGACTGTCTCCCATTTTTTTTAAACTTACGTCAAGCTACTCCAACAAAAGACTGGCAGTAGTTGTTTGCAGATACAGCACTTCCTTTAGCTCTTCACAATAAAACAAAAATAAAATACATCAAAAGTATTTTATACTTTGTAACTAATACCTAGGTACTTTAGCATTTCTTATTCCTTAAAAACATAAATGAAATACAATTTACCCATATTTATATAGTACATTTAACTATACAAACCGTTTAACCTTTTTAAACTTTGTCTTATGAACTTTGCCAATACATAAACACATTTGTCCGGGTTATACAAATCATGTCAAATCAACTGAATTTACCCCAGGTGGACTCCAATTAAGCTGTAGAAACCTCTCAAGGATAATCAGTTGAAACAGGATGCACCTGAGCTCAATTTTGAGATTCATGTGAAAGGCTGTGAATACTTATGTACATGTGATTTCTTAATTGTTTTAGTTTTAATACATTTGCAAAATCTAAAAAAAAAAAAAAAAAAACTTTTTTCACATTGTCATTATGGGGTGTTGTGTGTAGAATTTTGAGGAAAAAAAAAAATCCTCCATTTTGGAATTAGGCTGTAACATGACAAAATGTGAAAAAAGTGGAGCTCTGTAAATACTATCTGGATGCACTGTATACGGCTGTTTGCCTACCTATCTGTCCAGTGGTCCATCTGCCTGTATGTGCTGGTCTGTCTGTGTGTGTCTGTTTTTCTGTCCATCTGTTTGTTTCTATGCCTGTTGGTGCCTGTTTGTCTGTCTGTCCCTCTATCAGTCTTTCTGCTGACTACTGTAGACACGTGTGTCTGTCTGTCACTCTGTCTCTCTGGGTTCGTTCATTCAAAAACTCACAGCTGAGATTTTAATTTGTTTGCCTTTTTATCAGCAACCATCTGAGGCAGAGCAGAAAGCGATTAATCAGCAGCCAGAGCTTCTCCTCTTGAATGGGGATCGTAGAAAACGGCTTTCCAGCTTATCACAGGCTGATAGTGGATCTGAGATTGGGTGCTTTGGAAAATTACATTTTCAGCGGCAATGTTGCCAGCTGGAATTCTTTCTGAATGAATCGAAAGGCTGCATTCATTGGCTGCCACAGTAAAGTGTCAAATGCCTGGTGGTTGTTACACGACATGAAACTGTGATCATAATTATGATCTTGAGATTTACATGAGTTTTTTTTCCCTTTCATGATTTACAGACACATGACAGCACTCAAACCTCACCTGAGTTCCAGATTTTGACATTTCAAAGAATATCTCTGTATTTTAGGAAATTTGCTTTCTTTCCCATATTGATAAGAGCAAATGCAAGTAATGACATTTGTCATGTTGATGAAAAGATTTCATCACCCCACACTGTAGCAGTGTGCTAAATTTGTACCTGCATCTTCAAAAATATGAACAGTGTCAAAGGAAGAGACTTTGATCAAAGCTTTTTTTTTTGGTGTCATTTCACCCCTTAAAGTAAAGGCCAGAGTCGGTCGTACAAGCATTTTTCAAAGAATTTTAGTATCATGGCAGTAGGGCTATACTGTTTGGGGCACCATGGCAATCCACAAGGTCTTGCAAATTCGTTATTTATTGCGAAGCAGATTAAAGACTGTTTTAATGATTTAGAAATCTTATTTTAGATTTCCATCATTCATTTTCTGTAAAATATACCATATCATTAGAAATATAAGATGACCCTGGTGCACAAAGAAGTGGACCGGAATGCCTTGATGTGGCTGATATGGAACGTGGGATGAATGTGCATGGACCTTGGAAGGCAGAGATGGACTGGGTTAATGATTTTAGAAATGGGAAAGGGACCAGCAAACCTAGGAGCAAGTTTCCTGGGAACACCACCAAGAGGCAAGTTGTGGGTGGACAGCCAAACCTTCTGACCGGCCAAATAGACCGGGGCTGAGGATCTCTTATGGTCTTCTGCAGTTTTGTACAATACTGAAGAACAGCATAAGGCTCGTCTGGCCTGCTCCCAGGTTCACTGGCACTGGAGGATAAGGCTGAGGGCTGAAGGCACAGGGGGCCACGTTGATGACTGTACACAACATGGAAAGGGGAGAAACCAGAGCATGATGATGGCAGACTATTGTGAGTGAGTTCAATCCAGGATAATTGTGAGGTTCAGGTGGAGGGATGTTTTGAGGAGAGAATCCTGAGACCTTTCTCTAATTCCTGATTAAGTCTTTCAGTCTGTCCAGTGGCTTGAGGATGGTACCCGGATGTAAGACTGGAGATGGCCCAGAGTAAGCGGTAAAACTCCCTCCAGAAGCCAGAGATGAATTGAGGTTCCCTGGTCGGAAACAACATCCTGTGAGTATCCGTGTAGACGGAACACATGAGTCAACATAATCTCGGCCAATTCCGTGGCTGAGGGAAGCTTGGGCAAAGGTACAAAATGACACATTTTAGACAGTCTGTCCACAACAGTTAAAACAACAGTGAAAGGTGGGAGTCCAGTAACGAAATCCAAAGCAATATGTGTCTATGGTTGTGTAGGAATAGGCAGAGGATACAGTGAGCCTGCAGAAGGGCGAGTAAAAGACTTATGCATAGCACAGACCTGACAAGCATTAACAAATTCTGTGACATCCTTTACAAGCTGTGGTCACCAAAACCTCTGGTGAACCACAAACACTGTTTTCTTTATCCCAGGATGGCAAGAAAAATGACTGTTGTACAATCACTCAATCACTTCCCCCCTGAGCGAGAGTGGAACAAACAACTTGCCCTGTGGGCATTCGGATGGACTCTGTGTCTTTCCGAGAGCTAACTTCTATCTCTCACGTGATGGCCGAAACAAACCAGGAGGGGGGCAGTATTCTACCGGGATCCGATGGTGCGTTTGGACTATCATGTTGTTGCGACAAAGTGTCGGGTTTGCCATTCTTTGAGCCAGGTCGGTACAACAACACAAAATCAATCCTACTGAAAAGATAGCCCACCTTGTCTGCCTAGCATTAAGGTGTTTCGCGGTGCAGAGATAAGCTAGATTTTTGTGGTCAATGTATGCGAGAAATGGCATCTGTGCCGCCTCAAGCCAGTGCTGCCACACCTCCAAGGTCACCTTAACCACCAGCAGTTCGCGTCTACGATGTTGTAGTCAAGCTCAGCTGCAGACAATTTCCTGGAAAAGAAGGCACATGGATGCACCCACACCTGCGTCTGATGCATCAACCTCAACCACAAACTGACGAGTGGGGTCAGGGAGGAGCAGCATGGGGGCCGCAATGAAGCATTGCTTTAGGACCCTGAACACCTCTTCACACTTTGTTGTCCAGGAGAATGAACAAAGGGAAGAGGTAACGTCGTGTAAATGAGCTGCAAGAGTACTGAAATTGCTGTACTGAAACTTACGATAGAAATTAGCAAACCCCAGAAATCTCTGTAGCTCCTTGCAATTACTGGGGGCCACCCACTCATGTACCGCCACGACCTTATCTGGGTCCATCCGAATCTCCCCCTCAGCTATTATGAACCCAAGAAAAGACACAGTGGTTCTGTAGAACTCACATTTCTTCGCTTTTACATACAGGTCATTTTGCAGCAATGTTTTTAACACAGAGCAAACATGTCAGGTGTGCAATTCCAGATCTGGAGAGAAAATGAGAATGTCACCCAAATACATGAACACGTACTTATTCAAATATTCATGCAAAACGTCATTGACCAGATTCTGCAAAACAAGCAGGCCGTTGGTGAGCCCAAATGACATCACCAGATACAAGACAAGATATTTAATGTTCTAACTGATAAACTTTATTGTTTTTGTGAAAATATTTGCTCATTTTGATGCCTGCAACACATTTCAAAAAAGCTGTGACAGTGGTATGTTTACCACTGTGTTACATCACCTTTCCTTCTAACAACACTCAATAAGTGTTTGGGAACTGAGGACACTAATTGTTGAAGCTTTGTAGGTGGAATTCTTTCCAATTTTTGCTTGATTTACAACTTCAGTTGTTCAACAGTCCTGGGTCTCCATTGTCATATTTTGTGCTTCATAATGCGCCACACATTTTCAATCAGTGACAGGTCTGGACTGCAGGCAGGCCAGTCTAGTACCCACACTCTTTTACTATGAAGCCACGCTGTTGTAACATGTGCAGAATGTGGCTTGGCATTGTCTTGCTGAAATAAGCAGGGACATCCCTGACAAAGACGTTGCTTGGATGGCAGCATCCAAAACCTGGATGTACCTTTCAGCATTGATGTGTAAGTTGCCCATACCATGGTCACTAACACACCTCCATACCATCACAGATGCTGGTTTTTGAACTTTGCACTGGTAACAATCTGGATGGTCTTTTTCCTCTTTTGTCCGGAGGACACGACATCCATGATTTCCAAAAACGATTTGAAATGTGGATTCATCAGACCACAGCACACTTTTCCATTTTGCATCTGTCCATTTCTAATGAGCTCGGGCCCAGAGAACGCGGCGGCGTTTCTGGATGTTGTTGATGTATGGCTTTTGTTTTGCATGGTAGAGTTTTAACTTGCACCTGTAGATGTAGCGACGAACTGTGTTAACTGACAATGGTTTTCTGAAGTGTTCTTGAGCCCACGCGGTAAGATCCTTTACACAATAATGTTGGTTTTTAATGCAGTGCCACCTGAGTGATCGAAGGTCACGGGCATCCATTGTTGGTTTCTGGCCTTGCCACTTACATGTAGAAAGTTCTCCAGATTCTTTGAATCTTCTGATTATATTATGGACTGTAGATGATGGAATCCCTAAATTCCTTGCAATTGAATGTTGAGAAACATTGTTCTTAAACTGTTGGACTATTTTTTCACGCAGTTGTTCACAAAGTGCTGATCCTCACCCCATCTTTGCTTGTGAATGGCAGAGCCTTCTGGGGATGCTCCTTTTATACCCAATCATGACACTCACCTGTTACCAAACAGGTGTTCTTTGAGCATTCATCAACTTTTCCAGTCTTTTGTTGCCACTGTTCCAACTTTTTTGAAACGTGTTGCAGGCATCCATTTCAAAATGAGCAAATAATTACACAAAACAATAAAGTTTATCAGTTTGAACATTAAATATCTTGTCTTTGTGGTGTATTCAATTGAATATAGGTTGAAGAGGATTTGCAAATCGCATTCTGTTTTTAGTTACATTTTACACAACATCCCAACTTCATTGGAATTGGGGTTGTATTCATAATGGCCCATGGGCAGATTAAACGCAATTTTCCACTCATCTCCCTGCTTGATTCTTACTAAATGATATGGATTGCGGAGGTCCATTTTGTATATACTTTGGTGCCCTCTAATAATTCAATTTGAACAGTTATATCATTTAAGCCATGATCGTCAATACAGGGACAGAGTGATATGTCTTTTTCTCAATGAAGAAAAACCCTGCCCCTGTGGGCAATGACAAAGGATGAATTATGTCCGCAGCGAGCGACTCCTGTATATAGTCATGCATGGTGGTGTGTTCAGGTGCTGACAGAGAATACAGTTTTCCCCGGGGTGGGCTTAACCCAGGGAGGAACTTAATGGTGCAGTCATATCCACGGTGTGATGGCAAAGATTTAGCCTTAGACTTGCTAAACACCTGCGCTAAGTCATGATAACAAGACAGAACCCCCTTGAGATCCGGGTTTGTGCCAGATGATATTGAGTCTGTCTTTACTAAACAGTTTTTAGAACAAGCAGGTCCCCAAGAGCTGATCTGCCCTTTAGCCCAGTTAAAGTTCGGACCGTGCTATTGTAGCCAGGGGTGGCCCAAAATTATCGAGTGAGTAATCTTGTCAAATACGAAAAAACTGACTGATTCTGTGTGGTTCTCTGCAATGATCAAATGAACCGAGTGAGTGCGGTGTGTTATTTGCCCCAGTTTATGACCACCGTGGAATCAATACATGCTGGGACCGAAACAGAAGAAAAATTGGACACTAATTTTGCAGGAATTTCATTCTGAGATGGGGAGGAAGAAAAAGAATTTAGACTCACCTGCAAAAATGGTTTTGGATTGCGCTGAGGTACCCTTGACTAGAAAACTGGAGATCATGAGACCCGACTGACCACAATAAAAACATAGACCGTCCTCCCGACAGTGGTGCCATTCCTCCTGGGATAGACGAGTCCACCCCAGCTGCATGGGCTCCTCTGAGCTGTTGTGAGAAGAGATAATTGTGGATGGATTGCCACCAGCCGTATTGATGGTGTGGATGTGCCCGGTAATCTTCATATATGTTCCATATACTGTTTCACCTTTATATACTAGCATAGTTCCACCTTAGAATTGGAATATAATATATAAGATATACCTTACTAAATTTTCATGTAGCTACTTAACTTCCAGTTCTGTGCTTGGTGTTTCATTAACCCGGCAGTGCTGTGAAAAGTATAATGACACGGACCCACAACAGGGGGCGTAAATGAACGGTCAGTGGAAATAAGAAGTAACACTTTTAATGTTGTGAAATGTGCACAACAGATACAGATACAATTCAATACTACAGTCAATTAGAAAGTTGGTGTCGTGTGGGCAGGCTCAAGGATAGGAGACGCCTGTCCAGAGAAGAGTTGGGACCTACACGATTTCCACCGCCAACAGATCTGGAACACACCGGAGCCGCCAAGTCCCGAGTCACCAGGTGGCCACCGTCTCCAGCTGTCAGATCGGGTACTGCTGGCAGGAAGCAGAAAACAGTCAACAGTGGGTGTGTGAGCACACACCCAGTAAACAGTCAGCAGAGTTCTTCTTCGGGAGGAGAAAACACCTCCACCTCCTGTTTTCACAAGTTCTGAGTGTTACCGTGCAGACCCCAATTTCCACTTGTTGAGTACTGGAGTGCAGAGCGGGAACGCCAACTCCAATCAACTCCCTCAGACTAGGCTACAAATGGAAAAGCTGCAAACTCACAAAATCACTGAACCACAGCTACCAGCTCAGATGCAAAGGTATGTTACAACAAAGCTTAGCTAAGATACATATGAAGACGGCTGAGAGTCTACCTGAATAATGCAGACGATTTCTCGGCAGGGGTGTGGTGTCTTCTCCAGGCTTTTACGGATGGCATGATGAGGTGATGAGTGACAGCTGTCAGAGGTCCTGGAGCTCCTGGCGGCGAACTGCGCCCTCTGGTGCTTGAAGCCTGTCTACAGGTAGGGCGCCCTCTGGTGTTGGGCCAGCAGTACCTCCTCTTCGGGCGGCCCACACAACAGGCAGACTGGTTTAGGTTAAGTTTTGAATTGACACGTTTTTTTGTGCTGGGTAATCTTCATATATGTTCCATATAGTGTTCAGAATAATAGTAGTGCTATGTGACTAAAAAGATTAATCCAGGTTTTGAGTATATTTCTTATTGTTACATGGGAAACAAGGTACCAGTAGATTCAGTAGATTCTCACAAATCTAACAAGACCAAGCATTCATGATATGCACAGTCTTAAGGCTATGAAATTGGGCTATTAGTAAAAAAAAGTAGAAAAGGGGGTGTTCACAATAATAGTAGTGTGGCATTCAGTCAGTGAGTTTGTCAGTTTTGTAGAACAAACAGGTGTGAATCAGGTGTCCCTTATTTAAGGATGAAGCCAGCACCTGTTGAACATGCTTTTCTCTTTTAAAGCCTGAGGAAAATGGGATGTTCAAGACATTGTTCAGAAGAACAGCGTAGTTTGATTAAAAAGTTGATTGGAGAGGGGAAAACTTATACACAGGTGCAAAAAAATTATAGGCTGTTCATCTACAATGATCTCCAGTGCTTTAAAATGGACAAAAAAAAAAAAAAAAACAGAGACGTGTGGAAGAAAATGGAAAACAACCATCAAAATGGATAGAAGAATAACCAGAATGGCAAAGGCTCACCCATTGATCAGCTCCAGGATGATCAAAGACAGTCTGGAGTTACCTGTAAGTGCTGTGACAGTTAGAAGATGCCTGTGTGAAGCTAATTTATTTGCAAGAATCCCCCGCAAAGTCCCTCTGTTAAATAAAAGCATGTGCAGAAGAGGTTACAATTTACCAAAGAACACATCAACTGGCCTAAAGAGAAATTGAGGAATATTTTGTGGACTGATGAGAGTAAAATTGTTCTTTTTGGGTCCAAGGGCTGCAGACAGTTTGTGAGACGACCCCCAAACTCTGAATTCAAGCCACAGTTTACAGTGAAGATAGTGAAGCATGGTGGTGCAAGCATCATGATATGGGCATGTTTCTCCTACTATGGTGTTGGGCCTATATATCGCATACCAGGTATCATGGATCAGTTTGGATATGTCAAAATACTTGAAGAGGTCATGTTGCCTTATGCTGAAGAGGACATGCCCCTGAAATGGGTGTTTCAACAAGACAATGACCCCAAGCACACTAGTAAATGAGCAAAATCTTGGTTCCAAACCAACAAAATTAATGTTTTGGAGTGGCCTGCCCAATCCCCAGACCTAAATCCAATTGAGAACTTGTGGGGTGACATCAAAGAAGCTGTTTCTGAAGCAAAACCAAGAAATGTGAATGAATTGTGGAATGTTGTTAAAGAATATTGGAGTGGAATAACAGCTCTAAGGTGCCACAAGTTGGTTGACTCAACTAAATACTAGTTTAGTGATTCACAGGATTGCTAAAAAAGCAGTTTGAACATAATAGTTTTGAGTTTGTAGCGTCAACAGCAGATGCGACTATTATTGTGAACACCCCCTTTTCTACTTTCTTTTTCTAATAGCCCAATTTCATAGCCTTAAGAGTGTGCATATCATGAATACTTGGTCTTGTTGGATTTGTGAGAACCTACTGAATCTACTGGTACCTTGTTTCCCATGTAACAATAATAAATATACTCAAAGCCTGGGTTAATCTTTTTAGTCACATAGCACTACTATTATTCTGAACACTACTGTACTGTTTGACCTTTATATACTAGCATAGTTCCACCTTAGAATTGGAATATAATATATAAGATATACCTTACTGAATTTTCATGCACATTGATGAAGGAAGTGAGCATCTCTGTGGGGTCGATCTGACAGGCGATGATTGGTCTGGATTGCTGGCACGATGAACTCGTCAAAGTCTTCCAGAAGGTCGATGGCAATGAGATGATCCTGAATGTCACTTGCTAGTCCCTGGAAGAACACATCATGGAGAGTGGCTGGATTCCATTCCCTCTTGGCTGCCAGACTGTGGAAATCAATGGCGTTATCGGCAACGTGATGATTGCCCTGCTTTAGCCTCAGGAGCGAGCACGCTGCCTTGCGCCCCAGGGACGTGTGCTGAAACATCTGCTGGAGAGCCATTGTGAAGGCTTGGCGGGAGAAGCAGGAGGAGGACTGGAGACTCCACTGTGCAGTTGCCCACGCCGCAGCCGGACGGTCAGGTAAGTGATCATGAATGCTCTCTTCGCCTTTTCAGATGGAAACATTGATGACATAAGTTCGTAATATAAGTCGCACTAAGTAATGAAAGGCTTGACATCACTAGAATCTCTGGAGAAATGTTCAGGGCAGGATAGCTGATTCCAGATTACGAGTTCAGGTACGGAAGCTGGTGAGGTGACAGTAGTTGTTCCATCTGAGCTGTCTTCCTGTTGGGTCAACTGCTGACTGCAATGGCATACCGCCAGCTGGAAGCGGTTAGAGACTGTTGTGTCCATAGTTGGCCAGATCGATCTATCAGGCTTGGTAGTCAGAAATGGCTGAACACAAATGCGGGACTCAGACTAGTAGCTCTGTATGAAAAATGTTTTACTGTAACAGTAAGCTGGGTCTGGTACACAAGAAGGCAGTCCAACAAGAGCAAAAGTACAACTAACATTAGTGTTAGGTGTGGTCGAGTTAACAGGCAGGTGGTCATTCATACAAGGAGGCTAGGAGGACGAGGAAACACAAGGAACACAGCTGGAAGCGAAGGCACAGGGCACATTGATCTGGCGGGGAACAGGTGCAACCGATGGATCTTAAATACACCTAGGTGACAAGCTACAAATTAGAAACACTTATGTGGAAAGCACCAGATCAATGGTGTGGTCAGACAGAGAGAAACGCCCACCACCAAGCAAGAGGAGACAGACAAGAGAGATAGAGACAGAAAGACCCAAGCAGGAAAAAAAACCCGCAAGAGAATAAACACCCACAGAATACCAATGAACGCTGCAGGCAGGAGCAGGAGAAGTAAGCTGGAAATGTTCTGAGCATGGTCTTTTGTGCCTTAACTCCTTTCACATTAATTTTGTTAGTGTTGTATTATTCATTGCTACTTTGTATATGTACTTTTAACATGGGTGTTAACTGTTTCTTGTGTGAATAGGGGCGTCAGACCACCGCACAATTTCCTTAGGGATCAATAAAGTATCTATCTGTCTGTCTGTCTGTCTGTCTGGCTAGCTAAAGTCATTAGTATAAACAAATAGTATACAAATAATGAATGTTTATGAGTTCAATGGTATGAATATTTCATGAGGTGAAAGATGGAATGTTCTATTCAAAGAGCTGAGTATGTTCCAGTTTTCACCAAATTAAACATTCATTCTATTGAAAGAATGTAAAACATTCATTATTTGTTTTATACAATGGCAGAAAAAAACCTCTGCCATGTTTAGCTAAACGCCACCCCGTGGTCACAGCGCGCAATGTTACAAAACGTATGGAACCAAATTGTACGCTAAATGCAAATGCAACACAAATGGGACGAATAATCCATGTCACGTGACATACAAAGCGCCAATCAAATGACAAGGATCCACTCAGCCATTATATAAATCAGTATAGTGAATATTTACGGATAAGAAAATTGTTTATTGTAAGAATACCGTCACTTAAATGTTGACTTATTTTGGGTGCGGTATCCAGCAAGCATGTTGGTTAGCCAACAAAAAGTAGTTGGGCATCTAAAAGGGAAAAATAATCCTTACAGGCAATTTGCACAGAAAACTAAGTGCAATATGAGGAGGTGCTGGTTGTACTCCAAAGTGTTTAATAGGATTAAATTCACACGTCTTTTTGTTGAAGGGATGCAGCCTTCAGAATGTAGAGGTAAATCACACCGCCACTCGTAATCAAAGCCGAGCAAAACCCTCACATTTCCTGTCCATTAAGACCAGGTGATTGTTGTGGGAGAGCTCGTTAGAGTGCGGTAATGTGTCACGGGACGAGCTGAGTAATGGAATATAACAAAGAAGATGCAGTTTTCTGCCTTTAATCACCCTCCGTCTTTAGCAGCCGATGCATTATTAGTTTGTACTCTGATTAAAGACGGGGCTTGTGGAAATGCCAGAGAGTCACGAGAATCACGTTTTTAGTCTCTGTGGAGAGTCAACACATTACAGTGATGGCTTAATAGATTAAATGAACAGTTATTTTACAGATTTCTCATCTCTGAACTTTTATTAAGGTTTTGTCTATTATTCAAAGTATTTTTTCATTGCTGTAAACATTTAATTTTTCTTCAGCATTTTTGGCGAAGAGGAGACAAATCTAAAAAAATAACCCTGGTGGACCATCTTTCTTTTTGTTTTTCAATCACAGACGGTGTGAGAGATGTTACTTTTCAGAAATATTTCTCCCTCCTGTCTTTGCCACTTTATTAGATACCTACACAGCTGCTTGCATGACATATTTTGTCCTTTTGCAGTATTGTGAAATTAATTTTAGGCACTTCTGAAAGTGCCTACATTTTTCAAGATGGTTCAAGATGTCCCAAAGTTGATTAAAAAGACTAGAGAGTTCTTTAGTTCCTCATAATGTTACCAAGCAACTTCTTCAGTCTCAGGTCAGCTGTTTATAGATCCCACCATTCAGGTGAGTGATTGAGGATGGTGATACTTTTGGAAAAGCATTCCTTCAGCTTTGAGCAATCAAAAGTAATTGAAAATTAGTCATGTAGAAATATATCATGAATTGTGATAATCGCATCGTGGAGGCTGTAACAAATAGTACTGTTTTTTAAAGTGAGTATTGTACCATAAAAGGTCAACTACTACATGGAAGAAACAAGAGCAATCTGTTGGGAAGGTGTCGTAGCACGGACCCACAACAGGGGGCGCAAATGAATGGACAAAGAATAAGCCAAAAAGGTAACAATTTAATGTTGTGATAATACACAACGAAACATACAGTAATTTGCACAGTCAATGTAACACCAGGTGACGTGTGGGCAGGCTCAAAGATAGAAGACCCCCGACGAGAGAGAAGCCGTGTCCCACACGGCTTCCACCACCAACGGTCTGAAGAACACCGGAGCCGCCAAGTCCCGAGTCCCCAGGTGGCCTCTGTCTTCGGCTGTCGACCCTGGTACTGCTGGCAGAAAGCAGAAATATGATGAGTGAGTGTGAGTCCGCACACTCAGTAATCTATAGTCCAGATACCGTTAGGAGGGAGCACCTCCACCTCCAAACTAGGAACACACTAGCAGCTCCTGTTACCACTTATCTGGATGGAGTGAGAGGCGAAGACGTCGCTTCTCTCACTGACCGCCAACCCAGCTGAAAGGGCACCACAGGACGACGGCTGCAAACAGATCAGACGTAAGTCACAGTTTAAATTCAGCAGAGAAATTACCTTGGTAATGGTAGTCGATTTCTCGGCGGGGAGGTGGAGTTGCAGTCCGGCTTTTATGGTGGTGATGATGAACGAGTGACAGCTGGTGCAGAGGATGAGTGACAGCTGTCACTTCTTCTGGGTCTGGCGCCCTCTCGTGCTTGGAGCCCGCACTCCAAGCAGGGCGCCCTCTGGTGGTGGTGGGCCAACAGTACATCCTCTTCAGTGGCCCACACAACACAATCAGAGGTTTCTGGCGTCCGCCAATCCTGATCTGGATCACCCCCAAAATTTAGTGGAGTCTTCCATGCCCTAATATCTATCCGTGATGCAAATTTGGTGAGAATCGGCGAAGTAGTTTCAATGTAATCCTTCAAAGCCAATATAAAGTAAAATCTTGATCCAGAATCTGGATCCAGATCCAGATCACCTCCAAAATTTTATCTAGTCTTCCTTGATCGAATATCTATCTGTAGTAAAAATTCCATCAAAATCTGTGCTGTAGTTTCGACGGAATCCTGCAAACAGTAATCCTTCAAAGCCTATATAAAGTGAAACTTGATCAAAAATCTGGATCCAGATCCAGCTCACCTCCAAAATTTGATCTAGTCTTCCTTGATTGAATATCTATCTGTGGTAAAAATTCCATCAAAATCCGTGCAGTAGTTTTGATGTAATCCTGCAAACAGTAATCCTTCAAAGCCTATATAAAGTGAAACTTGATCCGGATCCAGATCACCTCCAACATTTTATCTAGTCTTCCTTGATCGAATATCTATCTGTAGTAAAAATTCCATCAAAATCCGTGCAGTAGTTTTGACGTAATCCTGCAAACAGTAATCCTTCAAAGCCTATATAAAGTGAAACTTGATCCGGATCCAGATCACCTCCAACATTTTATCTAGTCTTCCTTGATCGAATATCTATCTGTAGTAAAAATTCCATCAAAATCTGTGCTGTAGTTTCGACGGAATCCTGCAAACAGTAATCCTTCAAAGCCTATATAAAGTGAAACTTGATCAAAAATCTGGAACCGGATCCAGCTCACCTCCAAAATTTTATCTAGTCTTCCTTGATCGAATATCTATCTGTGGTAAAAATTCCATCAAAATCTGTGCTGTAGTTTCGACGGAATCCTGCAAACAGTAATCCTTCAAAGCCTATATAAAGTGAAACTTGATCAAATATCCGGATCCAGCTCACCTGCATAATTTTATCTAGTCTTCCTTGATCAAATATCTATCTGTGGTAAAATTTCCATCAAAATCCGTGCTGTAGTTTCGACGGAATCCTGCAGACAGTAATCCTTCAAAGCCTATATAAAGTGAAACTTTATCAAAAATCTGGATCTGGATCCAGCTCACCTCCAAAATTTTATCTAGTCTTCCTTGATCGAATATCTATCTGTGGTAAAAATTCCATCAAAATCTGTGCTGTAGTTTCGACGGAATCCTGCAAACAGTAATCCTTCAAAGCCTATATAAAGTGAAACTTGATCCGGATCCAGATCACCTCCAACATTTTATCTAGTCTTCCTTGATCGAATATCTATCTGTAGTAAAAATTCCATCAAAATCCGTGCAGTAGTTTTGACGTAATCTGCAAACAGTAATCCTTCAAAGCCTATATAAAGTGAAACTTGATCCGGATCCAGATCACCTCCAACATTTTATCTAGTCTTCCTTGATCGAATATCTATCTGTAGTAAAAATTCCATCAAAATCTGTGCTGTAGTTTCGACGGAATCCTGCAAACAGTAATCCTTCAAAGCCTATATAAAGTGAAACTTGATCAAAAATCTGGATCCGGATCCAGCTCACCTCCAAAATTTTATCTAGTCTTCCTTGATCGAATATCTATCTGTGGTAAAAATTCCATCAAAATCTGTGCTGTAGTTTCGACGGAATCCTGCAAACAGTAATCCTTCAAAGCCTATATAAAGTGAAACTTGATCAAAAATCCGGATCCAGCTCACCTCCATAATTTTATCTAGTCTTCCTTGATCAAATATCTATCTGTGGTAAAATTTCCATCAAAATCCGTGCTGTAGTTTCGACGGAATCCTGCAAACAGTAATCCTTCAAAGCCTATATAAAGTGAAACTTGAATACCAGAATCCAGATCCGGACCCAGATCACCTCCAAAATTTTATGGAGTTGTTCTTGGTCTAATATCTATCTGTGGTGAGAATTTCATCAAGGTCCATGCAGTAGTTTTAGTGTAATCCTGCTAACAGCCAAACAGCGAGACAGACAAATAAATAAACGCTCATGATTTTATGACCTGTTGCAGAAGAATCACAAATAATTAATAAAATACACAAATATGAGAGATAATATTGATTAAAATTTATACTTCAGAATAGTTTGTTCCTTCGAAGTTAAGACATTCACCACAGATTATTTTCTATATAATAAATGTGAACAGGGCTGTACTTATGTATTGTGACACATTGAATTGCAACATGTGTATTATGATATGCATTGTATCATGGCAACTCAGCCTTTCTTAGATATAAGTTGGTAGGACTCCAACAACAAAAAGCTTGGAAAATGTTGTCCTAAGGTTTTCAAAGGTGAGGACAAGGTTTGAAACCATGATCTAACAGGGATAAATTTAATGTTCCATATTTAAAAGGCTGCACAGCACTTTTCGAACTAATAAAAAGTCACATCCATGGAGAATAGATGGATGGATGGATGGATTTATTTGGTAGAATTAATACCTATAAAAATCTTATTCCTCTCCTGTTGGCTGCTCCTTTAGGGGTCTCCACAGCAGATCAATTGTTTCCATCTCACCCTGTCCTCTGTATCTTCCTCTGTCACATCAACCACCTGCATGTCCTCCCTCAGCACATCCATAAACCTCCTCTTTGGCCTCCTCCTTCTCCTCTTGCCTGGTGGCTCCATCCTCAGCATCCTTCTCTCTATATAACCTGGGTCCATCCTCTGCACATCTCCAAACCATCTCAATCTCGCCTCTGTGACTTTGTCTCCAAACCGTCCCACCTGTGCTTTTCCTCTGATATGTTCATTCCTAATCCTGTCCATTCCCGTCACTCCCAACATCTTCAGCTCTGCCACCTCCAGCTCTGCCTCCTGTCTTTTTGTTAGTGCTATCATCTCTAAGCTGTACAACATAGCTGGCCTCACTACTGTTTTGTAAACTTTCCCCTTCACTCTTGAAAGGGAAATCACCCCTGCCACCTTTCTCCACCCGCTCCACCCTGCCTGCACTCTCTTCTTCACCTCTCTACCACACTCTCCATTACTTTAGACAGTTGACCCCAAGTATTTAAACTGATCTATTTTCACCACTTCTGCTCCTTGTAACCACACTATTCCACTGGGCTCCCTCTCATTTACACACATGTACTCAGTCTTGCGCCTACTGACTTTCATCCCCTGCTCTTCAGAGCCTATCTCCACATTTCCAGGCTACACTCAACCTGCTGTCTAATTTCACTACAGATCACAATGTCATCTACAAAGATCATAGTCCATGGAGACTCCTGTCTGATCTCATCAATCAACTTGTCCATCACTACTGCAAACAAGGAAGGACTCAGAGCTGATCCTTGGTGTAATCCCACCTCCACATTGAATTAATCTGTTAGCACATCTCCCCGCTGTTACACTATTGTTGTACATGTCCTACACTACCCTCACATACTTCTCTGCCACCCCAGGCTTCCTCATACAATACCACAACTCTTTTCTTGGCACCTTGACACAAGCTTTCTCTAAATCCACAAACACACAATGCAACTCCTTCTGACCTTCTTTATACTTCTCCATCAGTACTTTCAGAGCAAACATTGCATTTGTAGTGCTCTTTCTCAGCTCACAGATCTTCACCTGTTTTCTAAGCCTAACTTGGACTACTCTTTCCTATAACTGCATACTGTGGCTGATCATCTTAACCCCTCTATAGTTATTGAAGCTCTGCACATCACCCTTGTTTTAAAAAATAGAAACAAGCACACTTTTTCTCCAGTCCTCAGGCATACTCTTACTTTCCAAAATTTTGTTAAAGAATCTGGTTAGAAACTCCACTTACATCTCTTCTAAACATTTCCGTGCCTCCACTGGAAAGTCATCTGGACCAACTGCCTTTCCATTCTTCATCCTCTACATAGCTGCCATCACTTCTGATTTACTCTCTCCCTACATTATCCAGCCATTTCTCTCTCTCTCTTTTTCTTCATTCATCTGCTCCTCAAAATATTCACTCCACTTTCTCAACACACTGCCCTCACTTGTCAGCACATTACCATGTGCATCCTTTATCACCCTAACCTGCTTTAGATCCTTTCCAGCTCTCTCCGTTTGTCTGGCCAATAGTCCTTTTCCCCTTCTTTACTGTTCAACTTCTTGTACAGCTCGCTATACGTCTTTCCTTATCTTTTGCCACTTCTCTTTTTGCCTTACACCGCCTCAGCTTGTACTCTTCTCTAGTTTCTTCATCTCTTTGACTTTCCCAATTCTTTTTTTTTTTTTGCCAATTTCTTTCTTGTTATGCTTTCTTGAACATCCTTCCACCACCAAGTCTTCTTGTCTTTCTTTCACTGTCTAGATGTCACACCCAGTACCATCCTAGCTGTCTCCCTCACTACATCTGCAGTACTTTTCCAGTTGCCCAAAACTGCTTCCCCTTCATTCAGTGCCTCTCACCAGCTCACTGAATTTCACACATTTTCCTCCTTCAGTGTACACCATATGATCCTGTGTTGAGCTCTCACTCTCTTCTTCTTCTTCACCTTTAAAGTCATCCTACAAACCACCACCCTATGCTGTCTAGCTACACTCTCCCCTGCCACCACTTTACAGCCTCCAGTTTCTTTTAACTTGCATCTCCTACAAAGAATGTAGTCCATCTGTGTGCAACTTCCTCCACTTTTATATCATGTCACCCTATGTTCCTCCCTTTTCCTAAAGTGACCATTCACCACAGCCATTTCCATCCTTTTGCAAAATCAGCTACCATCTGCCCTTCCACATTCTTGTCCTTGATACCATGGTGATACAAGGTGAGACGGTGTCACTTTTGTTCCCTTTGCTAAATTGCCCATTGAAGTCTGCTCCTATCACCACTCTTTCATGCTTGAGCACACTCTCCACCACCTCATCTAACTCACTACAGAAATTTTATTTCTCCTTTGTCTCACAACCTACCTGTGGGGCATATGCACTGATGAAATTCATCATCACCCCTTCAATTTCCAGCTTCACACATCAACCTGTCAGACACTCAGTTCAACTCCAGCACGCTATTAACATAGTCTCCCTTTAAAATGAACCCGACACCATTTCATTTCCTATCCACACCATGATACAACAACTTGAACCCAGCGCCTATGCTCCTGCTCCAGCCAGCTCTCTCCAGTCATACTGCCAACATTCAAAGTCCCCACTCTCACTTCCACCCTTTTTTCCTCTTTTCCCACTGTGTCTGGACATGTTCTCCTCCTCTTCTTCTTTGCCCAGCAGTAGCCCAATTTCTGCCAGCACCCTGGTGGGCAACTGCACCGGTGGCAGCCATTGTTAACCTGGTCCTCGACCGATCCGATATGGAAATTAGATTTAAACTTGGCTTGTTTTATGTCCGGGGCCCTTCCTGACACAGCCCCACTTATTTATCCGGCCTTGGGGCCTGCACTCAGAATGTACTGGCAGGACACCTCCTAATACCTAATACCATGTACCAATAAAACCGAGGATAACACATTGAAGCATAAAAAAAAACTTATTTCTAGTGCACCCCTCTACAATGTGAAATACAACATTAAAACAACACAATTAAAAAAAAAAAATCCCACAAGCAACAATATGAATAGTAATATTTAAATTAAAATTTAGGTAAAAACACAAGCAGTTCAATTGTTATGAAGCTATGTTACTGTAGGCACACCAAGTTAAAATACCATAAAAGCTAGTAATAAACATATACTGTTAGGTGTCAGCCCCGGGGTGGTGTCATTTCACTTGTTTCCCCTTTCCACAGTTCTATATTGTAGTCATTAGGGTTTGTTCTTAGTTCATCATTTATTTTCTGTTCAGTATTTTATAGTCTCTGGTTTTGTTTTCTGTTTATTTTGTATTTTCTGTTTTTCATACCTTAGTCATGTGGTTTATCCAGTTGTAGTTACTGTCCAGTTATTGTTTTTTCCATTGTGTTATTCTTTTGTTTCTGGTTTTATTTTCTGCTTCTTATTATGTAGTCTTAAACTGTTCCATTCCTTTTTTGTTCTGCACATTATATAGTTGTCTTGGGTTTTGTTTTTTGTTCTACAGTTATGCTCTTTATCTATAGGTTACTTTGTTATGTTTAGACTTTATTATCTTTTAGACTTTAGCCATGTGTTGAATTTATCACATTCATCACTGCTTTTGGTCACCGTTTGTATTTCATTCACTTACACTCTTGCACCGCTCGTCTCTGTTTCCCCCATGTGTTCACTTACTCCCTTGCACCTGCGTGTCGCATCTTTGTCTCCATCCGTTTCATTCATACACTCACACTCTTGCACCTGCCTGTTTCATATTTGTCTCTGTCTGTCCTGATCACTCCCTCTCTCCCTTGCATCTCTTCCGTCTTCTTGGATTCACCTGACCACGCGTCCCTTCTAGAACATTCTTCCACACGTATATCTTGTTCCCCTAATTACCTCACCTGTGTATTTAAGCCCTTCACTTTGTCCACTCCCCTGTCGGTTTGTGCGATCTTTGTATCCTCGTCCTAGCCTTTAGTCATTGTCTTATTTTTTTCTCATTGTGTATCCACCTTGCTCTGTTTTCCGGACCTTGTTTTCACCTCAGCCCATGTTACAGTTTCTGTCCGTGTTTTTAAACCCAGCCTGTCTTTGGACCACATTTTTTGCCTTTCACTTACCTGTACCTCTGCTTCGCTGCCTGCCTTCCTGTGTACTGTACCCCAGCCTGTTTGAACGGTAAAGATTTTTTTTTTTTTACCTCTAGCACTTTGTCTTTGGGTCTGCATTTTGTGCCCTCCATGTCATATGTCTTTACATCGGTTCTGCAATTTACTCAATAAAGTTTCCTTCACTTGCTTTTTTAAAAATAACTTTCACCTGACACACTTTGACTGATTGAGGTGGACTATTCCACAAACAAATTCTTGAATAAAAACTTTTTTCAATACCCTTAACTCTTGGTACCATGCATGATGCTTCAGTAGCTCTTGTTCTGTAGTTGTGCTGATTTTGAACCAATTGTACATTAAATGTGAGATACTTTGGAACAGTGACGTTCACCACATTAAACACATGATCAAGTTTAAATTGTACAACTCTATACTCCATAGGTGACACACTAACCATACTGAACTGTTGATCAACAACATATGTTCTGGGAGTAGCATTTAACAAGCATTTAATAATGTTATTCTGCACAACCTGTAATCTCCCTTTGTATCGCTGTGAAAGACCACTAAACCAGGCAGAGGTAGCATAAATAAAATGACTGTATCAAGGCAGATACCAAATTTTTTTTGGTTCGGACATCAATTTTATATATATATATATATATATATATATATATATATATATATATATATATATATATATATATATATATATATATTTGTATTTCTATAGAGGGATTTAAGTTTATTATATGTTTAAGACGGCACACCACATGGAACAGCATCACCTGATACTGTAAAGGTTGAATAACAGTTAAGCCTAAATATCTTCTTCTACATGAGATGAAATGTCATTATCACTACTTCACTTTTATAGCATCAACAGAGTGCAGACGTCTTTACTGACCCAAACACTATTAACTCTGCTTTACCAAGATAATGTAGGTTGAGTTAACCACTCATGTAGACGTTTGCTACAGTGCTGCCTTTATTTATTTATTTAAAGAAATTTCATGATTCTGCTGCTAACTTAATTTACTTAATTTATATGATGAGATAATTAACAAGTCAATGACCTCTAGGAACTTTGAGATGAGCAGCGAGATATTCTCATTCTGCTCTGTTTCAGTGTTCTTTTATCACAGATTTTGCCAATAATTTCACCTGCTATAAAGTCACATGTTTTGTTGTTGTTGCTGTTGTTTGTTTGTTTGTTTGTTTGTTTTCTGTTGCATTTCTGCACGATGCACTTTGGAGATCAGACCTGTTGATTGCTTGCTGTGTGTTTTACGCTGAGCTGGAAAAAAGGGTGCAAAATGCAAAACAGCGTCATACATTATGTGTCCATTTTCACCCAGCGCCAGGTGCCGCTTTGACAGTACTGTGTTTACTGTACGTGAAGAAACTGGGAATGAGGTACTTGAAAGCGTCACTGCAGCGCGAGTGGTCGATGCGCTGAGACAGACGTGCCATTGGTGTGACTGCTGTTCATTTCCATCCATTTATGGCCTTCAAGGACTGCCCCTGACAAAAAAGACCTTCGTAACCTTCCTTTGTGCACGGATCGTTAAATATGATGGACCTGATGGATGATCAAACCAATCAATCACGCCGATCACTTCTTCTCAAACCTGACTTTTTGGTTATTTATGTTCTTATTGGTTGACAGTTAATGTCCTGCGGATGTCTAGTCCAGACCGGCTGCAGCCTCCACTTGATTTAACGGTATCTGATGAATTTAGATATCGCCGCTCCGCTGAGACTATGGTGCTGATTGCAGTTCAGCCTCATTTTAAAGACAGGCGGTGCTGCTTATCTAACAGCACGAGGAGATTGTGATTCCTAAAGCCTCCGACAGCTTGTCTGCTATCAGCCGCTCACCTGGGTCAAACCGTCTGTGGGCGAACAAAACTGTTTTCTGTACAAAACATTTTTATTTGTTGATACAGCATCTGCATGAAGTATAAACATTGTCCTGAGATCAGATTTGATGGTTTTAAGATTAATCCTCAATCTAAATAAGACAAAACGTCTGAAATGTACAAGTAGTTGCAGGATAACAGGATAACTCGGCCCACGGTAGAACTCAGCCCGTGTTAGGGTTGGGTTAGGGGTAAATGTAGGGTCTTGTATCCAGTTTCCTTTAATATTTAACCAGTGAAAAGCCACATTTGATGATTCATCCAGATTAAAATAGAAGCCTATTCCAAACCCTACCGGTATGCAGTGTCATGAAACAGAATGTCAAACTACTTCAGAGGTAGAACCTGGTGGACTGATCTGACGTCAGACTGCTTTCACCAGCTGCTGAACACTAAAAGAATATGCAGGACTCTCTCTTCAAGTGCCTTCAGAAAGACTGTGTTCCTCAGTGAGGACTATGTTGACCCAAAGGCAAAGATGATTCTGCTGCATGCATTGATTCCCACCCACAAATCAACTCCTCAGGAAAAGTGATCTTCACAGCGAGACCAGCCATGATCATCTCCAATTCACTTTCTCTTCCACTATCGTAGTTCATTTCTCACTGGCTAGAAATGCTTTTGTCCAGAGGAATTCCCATGGATTGGTGGTGGGAGACTTTGGGCATCATCAGGAGGTCCAGATGGTCGAACTGCCTGAGATCCTGAATCAACATACACACAGACTCTACAGGCTCTGTTCTCTGAGACTCTGATCTGCACACCCATTATTTTGAGCTTACAGTGTATATATTTAGTTGTCTCAGTTCAAGCTTTCCTGATAGAAGTTACTACATTTTCTCTGTTTTATGCTTTAGTGTTGCATTGGGAGAGTAACTAACACATATTCCCCCATGCTTAGCCTGGTCTGCTTGAGGTATCTTCCCTGACCACAGCTGATTTTTTTTTCTTTCTCTAAATTATCCACCTGGCAGGTGTGGCAGATCCAGATGCTGATTAAACAGTGTGATTATTGCAAACGTGCTTTGGACTGGTCACAATAAAAGGTTGCTCAGAAATGTGCAGTTGATCAAGGTCAAGGTTCATTTATTGACATTCCAAGCATGTAAATTACATGAAAGGAACAAAATTCCATACTGAAGGACCGGCGAAGACATGAAAGTAAAACAAGTAGAAGATATGCAAAATATATACAAACTAGTGCGTTGCCCATGGGGATCCATTGGGGTGTGTTTGTAAAATAGGTAGCTACATTTTACAAGGGTGGTAATAAATTATGCAAAGTTTCTATAATGAGTTGTAATGGTGTGTGAGTCCAGAGTGTTTTTTCAAACTTAAACTTCAACAGTTTTTGGAAGAATAACTCAACCTTTTCATTTCCTGTGAATTCTTTAATTTTTAATATTAATGTTCTGTCTTAATGTATTTATAAATTGTTTAGGTTCCTGTTATCATATACACACTATTTTCAGTATTATTATTATTTTATTTTGTTATTACTTCTATTTTGTCATTTGAGCAGCCGGTCTCATCTGTGTAAGCCTGATCCCATCAGATCTCAGAAGCTAAGCAGTGCAAGATCTGAGATCAGATCAGAACTTTTTGTCTTTTCATCATTCTGCCGCAAGCAGGTGCTTCTAATTTTAGACACAGAGATGTGGTGGAAGACATCAAACGCAATACACTTCTCACTTATGGCACCAGCAGCAATACTAAACTAACTAAACTGACTAAATCAATTGGACTACAAAAACACAATAAATCAACAACACTAATGACACTGTTAAACTAACACTAGCGTGTTGCCCGTGGGGATCCATGGGCTCTTGATTGGGTAGTGTTTATAAAATAGGTAGCTTCAGTTTTCAAGGGTGGTAATAAATTGTGCAAAGTTTCTATAAGGAGTTGGAATGGTGTGTGAGTTCAGAATGTTTTTAAAACCTTTAAAAAAAGGTTTTTGAAGAACCCAACCCTTTTATTTCCTGTTAATTATGTAATTTTTAAATGTTAATTTACTGTCTTAATGTATTTATAAATTGTTTAGGTTCTTGCTATTATATACACACCCTTCTTCTTGTTTTTGTTCTTCTTCTTATTATTATTATCAGTATTATTATTGTTATTAATATTGTTTCATTTTTAATTCTATTTTGTCATTTGATTTTTAAATGGACCACAATAGTGTTTTCATTTTCTTGTGTGATCCATGTAACGTATTTACAGTTGTATTATGTACTTACATTGCACTTACAAAATAAAATCACACACGCACTCACACTCTCATGCTCTCACGCTTCTATTATACAGATTTACTGCCCCCTGCTGCATTGGCTTGTCCAGAATCCAGTTGTTGTTATTCATTCGGCTGCTCCCGGTTTTGTTCGGGGTCGCCACAGCGGATACAGCCAGATCCGCATTGGTAATTGGCACAAGTTTTATGCCGGATGCCCTTCCTGACGCAACTTCAGTTTCACCTGAAGGTGTCCGTCAAGCAGGAACAGTGCCAGGTGCAGCACATGGCGCCACTTATAAATAAAAATATAAACATACACTCAACAAAAATAGAAACGCAACACTTTTGGTTTTGCTCCCATTTTGTATGAGATGAACTCAAAGATCTAAAACTTTTTCCACATACACAATATCACCATTTCTCTCAAATATTGTTCACAAACCAGTCTAAATCTGTGATAGTGAGCACTTCTCCTTTGCTGAGATAATCCATCCCACCTCACAGGTGTGCCATATCAAGATGCTGATTAGACACCATGATTAGTGCACAGGTGTGCCTTAGACTGCTCACAATAAAAGGCCACTCTGAAAGGTGCAGTTTTATCACACAGCACAATGCCACAGATGTCGCAAGATTTGAGGGAGCATGCAATTGGCATGCTGACAGCAGGAATGTCAACCAGAGCTGTTGCTCGTGTATTGAATGTTCATTTCTCTACCATAAGCCGTCTCCAAAGGCGTTTCAGAGAATTTGGCAGTACATCCAACCAGCCTCACAACCGCAGACCACGTGTAACCACACCAGCCCAGAACCTCCACATCCAGCATGTTCACCTCCAAGATCGTCTGAGACCAGCCACTCGGGCAGCTGCTGAAACAATCGGTTTGCATAACCAAAGAAGTTCTGCACAAACTGTCAGAAACCGTCTCAGGGAAGCTCATCTGCATGCTCGTCGTCCTCATCGGGGTCTCGACCTGACTCCAGTTCATTGTCGTAACCGACTTGAGTGGGCAAATGCTCACATTCGCTGGCGTTTGGCACGTTGGAGAGGTGTTCTCTTCACAGATGAATCCCGGTTCACACTGTCCAGGGCAGATGGCAGACAGCATGTGTGGTGTCGTGTGGGTGAGTGGATTTCTGATGTCAGTGTTGTGGATCGAGTGGCCCATGGTGGCGGTGGGGTTATGGTATGGGCAGGCATCTGTTATGGACGAAGAACACAGGTGCATTTTATTGATGGCATTTTGAATGCACAGAGATACTGTGACGAGATCCTGAGGCCCATTGTTGTGCCATACATCCAAGAACATCACCTCATGTTGCAGCAGGATAATGCACGGCCCCATGTTGCAAGGATCTGTACACAATTCTTGGAAGCTGAAAATGTCCCAGTTCTTGCATGGCCGGCATGCTCACCGGACATGTCACCCATTGAGCATGTTTGGGATGCTCTGGACCGGCGTATACGACAGCGTGTACCAGTTCCTGTCAATATCCAGCAACTTCACACAGCCATTGAAGAGGAGTGGACCAACATTCCACAGGCCACAATTGACAACCTGATCAACTCTATGTGAAGGAGATGTGTTGCACTGCATGAGGCAAATGATGGTCACACCAGATACTGACTGGTATCCCCTCCTCAATAAAACAAAACTGCACCTTTCAGAGTGGCCTTTTATTGTGGACAGTCTAAGGCACACCTGTGCACTAATCATGGTGTCTAATCGGCATCTTGGTATGGCACACCTGTGAGTTGGGATGGATTATCTCAGCAAAAGAGAAGTGCTCACTATCACAGATTTAGACTGGTTTGTGAACAATATTTGAGGGAAATGGTGATATTGTGTATGTGGAAAAAGTTTTAGATCTTTGAGTTCATCTCATACAAAATGGGAGCAAAACCAAAAGTGTTGCATTTATATTTTTGTTGAGTGTATATAAATATATATATATATATATATATATATATATAAAAATAAAAATATATAAATAAAAAGCAGCTGGTACATGTGGAACCACATCACACTGCTTATGTGGAATAAATAAATAAAAAAAAACAGCTGGTACCTGTGGGACCACATCATGCCACTTATGCGGAAAAAACCCCACAAAAAACACACAAAAAAACCGACACCACCCGGGACACAAACTCACACTTTTTAAAAACCTCTGATCCCTAGTCAGAAATTTTACCACTGAGCTACAGAGCTGTTCTTTGAAAGCTGTGGGAAGCTGCCTCATATCAGGAAGGACATGGAAGTATTACAAAAAAAAATTAAAATCCCACACCATATAAAAACACTGCATTTATCAAGCGAGCAATGCAAATATGATCCGTCTGTTCCTCTGGTGATGACGCATGGTCACAGACCCATAGTCATGAAATGACATGAATGAGGAGCAGTGTGCTCTGATCATGTCCACATTTACTGGTCAGGTGTGTCACATTGGCTGTGCGTGTGTTCTGCCCAACATGAGTTTCTTGTCGATGGGGCACCACAGCACAGACACATGTGGAACAGCGCTCACGTGGGTGACGTGATGGTCAGGTCACCCGCTTCGTGTTCTGATCTGACGGTCTGTTTCAACCTGTGTCTGCCCCATGCCCGTGCTCGCTTGTTGCAGCTTGTCGCCACCATGGCAATATGTTTTTATTTATGTCCACGTAAATACAGCAATCAGACACATGCCTCACAGTGGACAGTTGTTCGTCCATGACTGTCCAAACACAGTAGGTGTTGTGTAGCTGGAATGACCAGTATGACAGATCACCACAGCTGCTTCTGTCGGAATCCACGCCTCCTGTGAGTGGAGTGCACACACCCACGTGTGAGTGTGTGTGTTTGCAAAGTCACTCTTGTGGGGAACTTTGACATATTTCACAGCAGTATGACAGTGATTGTTCGCAGTTTCTTGTCATGCCAAGAGTGCGACTGACCACACATTTTCTAAGTGCCATGCGAGCGGTGTTAGGTGTTCATGTGTGTCACCTGGAATTTGGCCGGCACCTGCCGCAAGAGGGTGCAATGGGTTCGCGCACACTCTGTCTTTCAGGTGCTTGTGTGTGCAAATAGTTGTAGCAACAGGTGTACGAGGTGTTGGCAACAGGGACGACATTACACGGTTTGCACATGATTCCTGTATCATATGCACTAAGTGTGCACTTTGTCCAAACTTCACACTATGTGTTAACGGACCCTAATCTAATGCTACTAAGTATAAGATATTATACTACAAAATGAGTACCACAAGACTGGAACTTGTCCACACAAACCAACACACAAGAACGTGAACATGCACAGATATAGATGACCAAAGTATCTCAGAATCTCCTTAACATGAGTGTGAATGGATGAACTCCACAAATCAGGTAACAATGCAGTTTGATTGACCACGTCTATACTGTGGCTGCTGCTGCTGCTGTTGAGTCACTGTGGTACCATGTGCCTGGCCACTGGCCAGTGAGGCCTGCCCTCTGGTGTTGAAGCTGTATACATTATCTGTGCTGTACTGAGCCAATTATAGCCAATTATATAGGTTTTCACATAGTATTATCATTATATTGTTCAGCATTGAAAAAATACACAAAAGTCATTCACATGCCATCAAGGAATAAATATGATATTGTGATTTTTAAATCCACAGGAGACATTTTTCAACAGGCCAGTATAAGTAAGCTTGACAAAAATATGCATTTGTATGCCTGATTGTGCAGCAGAGGCATGGGGAAAAATTGATTTTGTTATCAATTTCTTTTGTAGAACAAGCTTCTACAAATTATGAAAACAGCAGGTGACCATGTTGTTTCATGCATATTAGGGATGAAGATGAGAATATACAGAATGCAAATAAGAAACTATGAACTCATCAGTTCAAATAACACAAAGATAAGAGTTTTCATTGCCTTTCTTGAGCAAAAACAGGCAAACTTTGGGAAAACGTGAAAAAACGGGTGGCCATTTTGTTTTATGCAAATTAGGCAGTGAAGGAGTAGAGTTACAGCATGCTAACAACAATATTTGAATTCTGCAAATAACAATGGAACTTTTATTTCCATTTCTAATGCAAATACAAGTAAACGTGCAAAAATGTGACAAAATGGGCGGCCATTTTGTTTTATGCAAATTAGAAGGTGAAAGAGTAAAGATACAGTTTGCCAACAGCAATTTTTTTTTAACTCAGCAGGTCAAAATACAAAAGAATCAGCCTGTTGTCTGCTTTTAACAGAAAATGCCTTGGGTAGTCTACTTATCTGAAAGTAGAACCTAACTAAGAAGTAACACTGTGTCCACATGGCACCAACATGGACAGGCTTTTGCCAGAACCTAAGAAAAGCTCCAGTACTTCCTCCAGCGACTGTGCCGGGCATACTTTGAGTGATATATTTAAAAGGTATTTAAACAGTTCTCCAACTTCTTCTACCCGTTCCTTTAATAATTCCTGTTGTTTGATCCCTTTTAAATCTGTGGCTCGAGTAGAATTGGGAGCGTGAACGCAGCAGGAGTTTGTACTGATTGATCCGCTGTTGGCTGATAAAAGATTGTAGTGTAACTTCCAGCTGGGAAGCGTCACTGCTTCACAGATAAAAGTATTACGTTTTGGAATATTTTAAGCTCTGATACCAATAAATCATCTGTGTTTGATTTATCACATTAAAAGTAACAGAGTGAGTGAAATACATCTAATGTTGGGCAGAGCTGTGGCTCTTTCCATGACACTCTCGACGCGACAACAGACAGTTAGGCCCATTAATATTTGGGCATTAGTGTAGTTTTTATTTTAGGTGTCTATCACAGCATGCAGGAGTTTAAATCATGAGCGATGCTGCAATAATCTCTTTCTCTGATGAACCTCTTTTTAAAAGCATTCAAATTAACATAATCATCAATTGAATGTCCTTTTAAAGGTTTTAATATAATTTCTCAACATTAATTGAGCGCCTAAAGCCTCTTTCAGGCTTTGACTGCACAGACTTAATTCCTGCTTTTTCTAATCACTTTGCATTGAGCAAAGTGCATCTGTGTCCACACGGGTTCAGCTTTTGCTTGATTCTTAGATTAGAAATGTATTGATTCCTTCGGAAGACTCCCTCAGGGAAACTGATGTTCCAGCAGTGTTGCATAGCAGCACACAGGGTAAGAAGCACACAGATTATCTAAAGTGAAAAAAGAAAAACAGTTTGCAAATGAATGAATGAACGATGATTTTTATTGTCATTACAACAAGTGCAATGAAATTATCTTCACACCCAATTACGTCAAACAGTCATTAATCCACAATTATTACTAGTTGAACGCAATGATGGCACACATCAGAATTAAAACAACCGCACATATACATTTGATTGTTTAGGTACGCTAAACTTTGAAACAGTCCGTGATCCGAATTGAGGCAATGTGAATGTGGGTGGCCGCAGCAGCCATGCCGCACAGCTGAGCTTGGGGGGGGGGGAGCTGCTGCAGCTGTGCCATGTGGTCTCCCAGAGGGAGAGAAGGAGATGCGACCACCCTCGCCGGAGTCCCAAGCTGTTTATATAAATGAAAATACAAATACACAATACAGTAGTGTTCAGAATAATAGTAGTGCTATGTGACTAAAAAGATTAATCCAGGTTTTGAGTATATTTCTTATTGTTACATGGGAAACAAGGTACCAGTAGATTCAGTAAATTCTCACAAATCCGACAAGACCAAGCACTGATGATATGCACAGTCTTAAGGCTATGAAATTGGGCTATTAGTAAAAAAAAAAAGTAGAAAATGGGGTGTTCATAATAATAGTAGTGTGGCATTCAGTCAGTGAGTTTGTCAGTTTTGTGGAACAAACAGGTGTGAATCAGGTGTCCCCTATTTAAGGATGAAGCCAGCACCTGTTGAACATGCTTTTCTTTTTGAAAGCCTGAGGAAAATGGGATGTTCAAGACATTGTTCAGAAGAACAGCGTAGTTTGATTAAAAGGTTGATTGGAGAGGGGAAAACTTATACGCAGGTGCAAAAAAATTATAGGCTGTTCATCTACAATGATCTCCAATGCTTTAAAATGGACAAAAAAAAAAAAAACAGATGCGTGGAAGAAAACGGAAAACAACCATCTCATTTACTTGCAAGAATCCCCCGCAAAGTCCCTCTATTAAATAAAAGACGTGCAGAAGAGGTTACAATCTGCCAAAGAACACATCAACTGGCCTAAAAAGAAATGGAGGAATATTTTGTGGACTGATGAGAGTAAAATCGTTCTTTTTAGGTCCAAGGGCCACAGACAGATTGTGAGATGACCCCCAAACTCTGAATTCAAGCCACAGTTCACAGTGAAGACAGTGAAGCATGGTGGTGCAAGCATCATGATATGGGCATGTTTCTCCTACTGTGGTGTTGGGCCTATATATCGCATACCAGGTATCATGGATCAGTTTGGATATGTCAAAATACTTGAAGAGGTCATGTTACCTTATGCTGAAGAGGACATGCCCTTGAAATGGGTGTTTCAACAAGACAATGACCCCAAGCACACTAGTAGACGAGCAAAATCTTGGTCCCAAACCAACAAAATTAATGCCTCGCAGATGTGAAAAAATCATGAAAAACTGTGGTTATACAACTAAATACTAGTTTAGTGATTCACAGGATTGCTAAAAAAGCAGTTTGAACATAATAGTTTTGAGTTTATAGCGTCAACAGCAGATGCTATGATTATTGTGAACACCCCCTTTTCTACTTTTTTTACTAATAGCCCAATTTCATAGCCTTAAGAGTGTGCATATCATGAATGCTTGGTCTTGTTGGATTTGTGAGAATCTACTGAATCTACTGGTACCTTGTTTCCCATGTAACAATAAGAAATATTCTCAAAACCTGGATTAATCTTTTTAGTCACATAGCACTACTATTATTCTGAACACTACTGTATAAATACCAGACATACTGATCAATGCTGGTTTACAGGCTGCTAATGTTCCTCTCCTTCCCGTCCTCTGTCTTCCTGTTACTCCTCCTCCCCCTGAGTGAGGAGTTGTACAGTCTGATGACCTGAGGGACAAAGGACTTTTTCAGTCTGTTGGTCCTGCACTTGTGAAGGAGCAGTCTGTGGCTGAAGAGGCTCCTCTGGTTGCTGATGACGGTGTGCAAAGGGTGACTGGACAAACTGCTGGACATTATAGATGATGCCCATCCATAATGTCCAGCAGTTTGTCCAATCTTCTCTGCCACAATCACCAGAGAGTTCAGCTTCATGCCAACCAGAGCCAGCCCACCTGATCAGTTTGTCCAGCCTGGATGTGTCCTTCTTGGATGTGCTGTCCCCCCCAGCACACCACAGTGTAAAAGAGGACGCTGGCTACTACAGACTGGTAGAACATCCACAGGAGTTTCCTGCTGGTATTAAATAACCGCAGCCTCCTCAGAAAGTACAGCCTGCTCTGTCCCTTCCTGTACAAGTGGTTGGTGTGGGTTGTCCAGTCCAGTTTGCTGTCCAGCCACAGCCCGAGGTACTTGTAGGAATCCACAGCCTCCACCTCAACTCCCTCAATCAGAACTGGGTGCAGACTTGATCTGGACTTCCCAAAGTTAATGACCAGCTCCTTTGTCTTCAAGGCATTGGGCTGTAGATGGTTTATGTGGTACCAGGCACCAAAGTCCTTCACTAGGTTCCTGTACTCATCCTCTTTGTCATCCCTGATACATCCAACAATGGCTCTGCCATCTGTGAACGTCTGGATGTGACACAGCTCAGAGATGTAATCGAAGTCAGAGGTGTACAGGGTGAAGCGAAGAGGGGCCAGAGGAGGGGCAAAGTTCTGCATGAACTTTGCAATATTTTGACTTAAAGTTTCAGGTTTGTTTTTGTGAAACGCTTTGGATTATTTGTAAATCTGCTCCATGTCTGTGTAGCAACAGACTGAAACACTTCAGAATTCTGAACACTGCTGAGATGCATTTTCAGTAGTTTAATGAAACAGGTCCATACCATAGCTCCGCCCCCACCACGCATCACTTTACGCGGTATTTCTCACATCCTCAGCATTTCCTTTTCTTCTCCACACTCTTCCCATCCTTCCTCATTACCCTCATCTGTCAAATGTTGCTGACTAAGCAGTTTGTTCTGTGCAGAGTGTTCTTGATCTAGCCAACTGTTTTAAAGGGGTTTTTTTTTCTTTATAATGTAACAATTTTGAGTTGTGTTCCACAGTTATCATCTGTGGTCTGTTTAGTTTACTGAGAACTCACCAACAATTTCTTTTTTTAAAGAATGTACCAAATCTGGCCACGCCTACTGTTTTAGTTACTTCCACCAACAAAGTTGGAGGAAGTTATGTTTACTCCCCTGTTTGTTTGTTTGTCAACAGCCTGGAGCCCACAGTTTTTCATATATTATTATAAAATTTTACTGAAGATCAGGCAAGAACTGATTCAATTTTCAAGGACATAGGTCAAAGGTCAAAGTCACGAAAAATCTTGGAAAACTGGAAAAATCCCTATCTTTAACATTGAATGAATTTTCAAAAATTCTTAACTGTGAAAAAAGATGGAATTTCTTTCATATTTGAGAGTGTTATGTAGGATGGTGTCTTTTATCAACTGACAAAGTTTGATCCAGATCTGATCCAGATTACAGGTTTTGTGGCCATGTAAATTAAACATTGAAAACCTCATTTAATGTAAAATTTATATTATATGTTAATCAAATGTGCCCCAATCAGTCTCATATTTGACAGTGAGGTGCAGACTGGCACTCACGATCACCTGACAGTCTGATCCAGATCTGATCTGGATTGTGGATTTTGTGGACATTTAAATTTGACATTGAAAACCCCATTTAATGTATATTTTACATGACAGCTTAATCCTCTGGGGCCGACGCCATCGTATACGACGGCTAAGACCAAGCTTTACTAAATTATAAAAAACGTTTTAATGATATGAGATAGAAGCTTACTCTTTTTTTTGCTGAAAAGTTAACTCCGCGGACTTTCGAGCCAGCCATCGGCCATCTTTGTACTCCTCATAGAAGCTGTGTGCTGACGTGCGCAATGTGAGTGTCCAATCAGAATTGGTTCACAGTCACATGGTTTTCCAAAATTCAATCGTAGGGCAGATTTACCTCACGTGAAAAGCCAAACATCATTTTCAGGAGTGATATGTTACTAGTTGGCCCATTTGAATGGCCCCTGGGTGCTCCAATGAGTAATGAGTACTATTGGTCTCCATGCGCCCAGCGCCATTACGCACAGCGATCAGTGAAGCACACGGAGAGCCTCTGATGACAATCTCACGCGCTCAAACAAAGAGTGTGTAACTATCAGGATTGCTCCACTAGTTTGCATGTGAATGTTACTGGATAACTCTGTTGCTTTCTCTGCATAAATCACTGTTTACCATATCAATGGACAACAAAACGCACAGACCATTTTGTATATATTGTTCAAAATGTGCATTTGTGTTTATTGTTTGAAACCTTTTGTTGTACAGTCTTTCACACAAGACCTCAAATTACCTTTAGAAAGTGTCAAAACAGTTGTTTATTATAGTTTGCTGTGCGTTTTGAATAAATGTGTGTGGAAAATTATTTTTTGCTTTATTTTTTCCTTGCCTATTTTTGATTGTAAACCTTTATTACACTTATAAAACACTACAATGGTTATATATTCTGAAAGCACAAGTTGTCCTGAAAAAAGAGACATAAAACTTGATTGTGGGATGCAGGGAGAGTAATAAATCATTTATGCCAGGCAAGTGAACTGTCCAAAAAATGCCCTCAGACCCCAGAGGGTTAATCAAACATGCCCCAGTCTCTCTCATATTTGAAAGTGAGGTGCAGACTGCCAGTCACTATCACCTGAAAAAGTCTGATCCAGATTGTGGATTTTATGGACATTTGAACTTAATATTGAAAGGCCCATTTGGTGTGCATTTTGCATTACATCTCAATCAAAAGTGCCTCAGTCACTCTCATTTTTCTGTGATGGATTTACCGACCCCACCAAAATTGGATGGGTGTTTCAATTTTATGCCTCTTTGTCTTCCAGTTATCAGGCGGAAACCAAGTGCCAAAAAGCAATGACAAACTGTGCATAGCAAAGATAAAGAATGTTCTGTGAAAATGATCTGAAAATGAATTTAGAAATCAAAAAGCTTTTCCAAGGTCAAATTTTGTGGAATTGTTAACTAGCTTCGGCAGAGGTTTGCGCTCTGACTGCGGTGCTCTAGTTGTCTCTGCGATGGACTGATTTAGTTGCAGTGAGGTTCTTTGGACTTGATATTGAAATTTAACAGCAACAGATTTCAAAAGCAACAACAGAAATTAGTTCATGTTGGTTCAGCTGAAATGGTGGTTTATTGTCAGAATCACAGCACAAACATTCAGTCAGTGAAAAACCACATGAAGGCAAAGCCTGATGTGATGCTGCTGTGAGAGTTAATCTGACATTCAGTGTGAAGTTGTATAAATTTTAAATGAGTTTGAGTGATGTTGTGGATGCAGCTAACATCTTCAAGTTGAGTAAACTCAAAATCTGTTCCACTTTAGCTTCTTTTTAAGGGTGTATCAGGTAAAATCTTCGAAATTTCTCATCCAGTTGCACCTGAAAAATTCAGTGAAAATAACTGTTTCAAATTTGAATCACAGGTGAGGCTTTAATTATGCGGGATCAGTGAATCCATGCAAAGGAAAGCATCTTTTTCCACTCAGCAGTACCCGAATGTGCACAGGTGTCTTTACAAGTCAAATCAAAAGACTCACATTTTATTCTCAATATATACAGTGCATCCAGAAAGTATTCACAGCACTTCACTTTTTCCACATTTTGTTATTTTACAGCCTCATTCCAAAAATGAATGAAAGTCATGTTTTTTCCCTCAAAATTCTGCACACAACACCCCAAAATGACTATGTGAAAAAAGTTTTTTTTTTTTTTAGATTTTTGCAATTTAATTAAAAGAAAAAATCTAAATTGAACTCAGGTGCATCCTGCTTCCACTGATCATCCTTGAAATGTTTCTACAGCTTAACTGGAGTCCACCTGGGATAAATTCAGTTGATTGGACCTAATTTGGAAAGACACACACCTGTCTACATATAAGGTCCCACAGTTGACAGTGCATGTCAGAGCACAAACCAAACATGAATTCAAAGGAATTGTCTGTGAACCTCCGAGACAGGATTGTCTTGAAGCACAAATCTGGGGAAGGGTTCAGAAAAGTTCCTGCAGCTTTGAAGGTCCCAATGAGTACAGTGGTCTCCATCATCCGTAAATGTAAGAAGTTCAGATCCATCAAGACTCTTCATAGAGCTGGCTGCCCGTCTAAACTGAGTGACCAGGGAGACAGGTCTTACTCAGGGAGGTGACCAAGAACCTGATGGTCACTCTGTCAGAGCTCCAGAATTCCTCTGTGGAGAGAGAACCTTCCAGAAGGACAACCATCTCTGCAGCAATCCATCAATCAGGCCTGCATGGTAGAGTGGTCAGACAGAAGCCACTCCTTAGTAAAAGGCACATGGCAGCCCGCCTGGAGTTTGCCAAAAGGCACCTGAAGGACTCTCAGGCCATGAGAAACAAAACTGATGAGGTCTGATGAGACAAAGATTGAACTCTTTGGCATGAATGCTAGGTGCCGTGTTTGGAGGAAACCAGGCACCATCCCTACAGTGAAGCATGGTGGTGACAGCATCATGCTGTGGGGATGTTTTTCAGCAGCAGGAACTGGGAGACTCGTCAGGATTGAGGGGAAGATGAATGCAGCAATGTACAGAGATATCCTGGATGAAAACCTGCTCCAGAGCGCTCTTGACCTCAGATTGGGGCGACGGTTCATCTTTCAGCAGGACAATGACCCCAAGCACACAGCCAAGATATCAAAGGAGTGGCTTCAGGACAACTCTGTGAATGTCCTTGAGTGACCCAACCAGAGATGCTCCCCATCCAACCTGATGGAGCTTGAGAGGTGCTGCAAAGCGGATTGCACAAAACTTCCCAAAGATAGGTGCACCAAGCTTGTGACATCATATTTGAGAAGACCTGAGACTGTAATTGCTGCCAAAGGAGCATCAACAAAATATTGAGCAAAAAGTGTGAATACATATGTACATGTGATTTATTAGTTAAACTACTTCACAGATTCTCACCAAATCTATACCACATTCACAGCATCAAATTCATTAAGGCGTAGAAGACTCCACTGAATTTTGGAGGTGATCTGGTTCTGGATTGGCAGACATCAGAAATCTCTGATTGCTCTTGTTTTTAATCAGTTTGCAAACATTTCAAAAAATATTTTTCATGTTTGTCTTTATGGGGTGTTGTTAGGAGAATTTAGAAAAACACCCTAAATGAATTAATTCCATTTTGGAATAAGGCTGTAACATTACAAAATGTGGAAAAAGTGAAGTGCTGTGAATACTTACCCGATGCACTGTACACATATTTGTCTGAGTCTGCACTATCTATCTATCTATCTATCTATCTATCTATCTATCTATCTATCTATCTATCTATCTATCTATCTATCTATCTATCTATCTATCTATCTATCTATCTATCTATCTATCTATCTATCTATCTATCTATCTATCTATCTATCTATCTATCTATCATATGTTACAGCAGAGTCGCAGGACCTCAAAAACAGTTTTTATAAAAACACATATTAAAGTATGAGTAATTGTGCTTTACTATCATTTTAATATTACATTATCAATTGCACCTGTGTTGTTGTGGAATTCTACTGGTCAGTGCACTTACAATTAAATTATTATTGTGGAAGAAAAAATTTGCTCACATATTCACTTTTTGTTGGAACTGATTTTGTGTTGATATGCCAATAAAAAAAGGGGTGGGGGGGGCATCGAATGCTACTTTTATTATAACTCTGGGGTGCCTAAAATCTTTGTGCAACGCTGTATATATAAGAAGAAGAAGAGAGAGAAAAAAAAAAACAACCCTCTGCCTCAGCAACTGGAGCATTTCATTGGAAATCAAACCCATCATCGCTGACGGTGGCTGCAGGGCCAAAAGTTTCATTAAAGAAGCAGCTGTGCTTTTGGTTAATTGATTGACATTGACAGTTCGCCTGCAGCTTCAATGTCACATGACTTCAGATTTTTGTAACATTTCACACCTCAAATAAAAACAGTAACAGACATTTGAGTTCACACACTTCTGAAGATCCTGACTTCTTTTTCAGTTCTTATGTTTGTGCTGAAGCTGAACTTAGTTCAGCAGAAAGGCAAAATGATTCTGCATTTTGTGACAAAAGCATGAAATTTGGTACACATATTCTAAATGAACTACGTAATACTTATTTTCAGATGTGGAGGCATCCTAGAGCTGACCTCTCATGACCTACAGGGCTCAATGAAGAATTACAGAGGGGTCAAAATTTAAAAATGCTCCAATCATATTAAAAAGCATACCATATTAATTGTCTGATCATATCAATTCCAAAAATGCATATTTTATACTATCCTTGACAAAATATTCTGGAGTTACAGAGTAAAAATAGCAAAAATGATGACAAAGGTGTTGGGAAAGTGTAGTGACACGGACCCACAACAGGGGGCGTAAATGAACGGACAATAGAGGGAGTTAAATGTGAACACTTTACTGTTGTGAATGTCACAACCACACACAGCAGATTATAGAATAAATACAAGTCAATGAATAAAGGTGTTGTGTGGGCAGGCTCGACAATAGGAGACGTCCGTCTGGAGATGAACCAGAACAACACGATTTCCACCGCCACCGAACCCGAAGGATACTGGAGCCGCCAGGTCCCGAATTCCCCAGGTGGCCACCGTCTCAGCGTGTCGGATCTGGTACTGCTGGTGGAGAGCAAAGACAGTCAAGTGTGGGTGTGTGTACACCCCGTAACAATAACGGTGGGAATTCCACCTCCACCTCTAACACACACTCGTGCAGCGTCTGAGTACCACTTATCTGGTGGGAAGTAGAACGAAACAGTCGCGACCCACGCCGGTCCTCTGGGTAGACAGCTGCAACAAAGTAGCTCTTGAAATCAATTTGTACAATACACAGGCAGAGAACGTTACCTCCAAAGAAGTACGATATCTCGGCGACGTGGTGGAGGTGTCATCCTGCTTTTATCCGGGGTGAAGTGCAGATGATCGGTGACAGCTGTCATAGTTGATGAGTGACAGCTGTCACCTCGGCTGTTCCTGTAAGGCGGCAGCGCCCCCTCGTGCCTGAAGCCCGCACTTCAGGCAGGGCGCCCTCTGGTGATGGGCCAGCAGTACCTCCTCTTCTGGCGGCCCACACAACAAAAGGAAGAGCTTGTATGATCACACTTGAACTTGAACTTGAACTTATTTATTTGGCACACAACTCTTCAATAACAAAAACTGATATACAAGACAATTCCACAGTGACATGTGTGACCAAAAAGGGGGTGAGCAGAAGCAAAGACACCACAAAACATTGTAGCGATGGGCAGGTGTGCATGATGCTGGTGCAATGGGACGAGGTTCACCACATTGCACTGCTGATGTGGAGGAACAGAAAATGAAAACCAGCTATATAATTAGTGAATATCACAGGGTTGATATAAATAATACATAAAAGGGGGACGCAATACAGAAACCCGTGGTTAAATAACCCTGGTTAGATAAACAAACAAACAAACAAAAAAAAGCCACTCACAGGATTTGAACCAACATACTCTGATTACCAGATGGAAATGTTACCACTGCACTACAATCACTGTCTTGTAATAGGAGCGTGAAATGGTTAACATCAACAAGCAGATCAACGTATTCTCAAAAAAAAAAAAAAAAGAAGAAAAAAAGCACTGTGATAACTGACCAAACAGCATTTGGTATGGCGTATTTCTGCTGAAAGTGGCATATCTGTCATACTGTTGGGTTGTCCTGGTCCTGTGCCATGCCACTCACAGCTCTCATGGCCCGACATGCGTGTCCTGTCAGATGTGACATTCAGATTGCTGCTTGTGTCCAAATGAATTGATTGTCTGTTTTTATGTATTTCCACATGCACACACATGCGCGTCTGTCAAAACACGGGACATGTGCTACAGCTGTGATGTCCAGAACCGGAGATGCAACAGCTGTGGGCAGCCAGCCACGCCCCCTGTCCTGTCAGGCACAGACCAAGATATCACTCTGTGATCAGATGACCCCCCCCTCACCTGGGGGGGGGGGGGTGCACGAACCACACACACTGCACATGTGTTATTGGGGGAGCCGACTCTCTGATGTGCATCTTCACAGTCGTGGGGCACATAGACAAATTTCACTGCCAGCTCGACAGTGATTGTCTGCTGACTGTTTTGTTTTGTTAATAGCGCGAATGGCCACACATTTTCTAAGTGCCATGCAAGCGCGAGAGGGTTTGATGGGCTCGCACAGCGCACACTCTGTCTTTCAGTCGCTGGTGTGTACAAATACTTGTAGCAACAGTTGTACGAGGCAGCTACGACTGTACAGGTTTTGCACACGATTCCTGCTTTATGCACACTTTATGCGCAAATCAACCAAATTCGCATTATGTGTGAAGGGGCCCTAACTAGGCTCTCTGAAGTCTTGGGGTTTGGTTTGGGCTCGGTGAGGTTCAGGTTAGTCTGTGTGGTCAGTCTCGTTAATCAAGGGATGTTTTGGGGGCAGGGGGGTGGGGGGGGTGTTAGGGGTAGTTCCACTAGTCATATAATTTGGTGCAGTCATTAAGACCTGCTCTTGTTCTGCAAGATCATGTGTTGTTTTGTTTTTTTACTTGTCTATTTGAGCTCAAACATGCATCTTTATCTGTTTATAATGACACATCAGAGCTGTGTAAGTAATGCACCCTCCGGCACGTGAGTGCAAGCGATGCATAGCCTTTCATTTTGATTGGAAAGCCATGTGAGTCGTGCTCTGATGATCTGGTTCTTCGTATTCTAGCATTACTCAGGAATGGTGCCTTAAATCAGAAACACAAAAGCACAGATGCACAGTCCCTGGAAGCAGTAGATTTAATTTTCATATTTACCCACAGCACTCTGATTGCCCAGATTCCACTTTTAATAAGTGCACAGGGACTACGTGTAAGCGGAGTGCACATACATAAATCCTCCTACACTTAAAAAGTCATTTACATTTCATTTCTTCACCTACCGCAAATGAATAAATTAAAAAAAAAAAAAAAAAAGGAGCTGGCGTAGAAAGAAGAAAGCAGTTGAAGGAAAAGAGAAATGAAAATCAAATTACAGTTGAGGGAGAGATGAAAATTTTACACACAGTTTGATTTTACAGCAAACTGAGAGTTGTGCTGCAAGATGTTGTGTCATGTTGTGTGATTAAAGCTGCTGGGAGTTCTGTCCACAAATCACAGTCACACTGCAGCCATGTCCTTCATTAGCGGCCTTGCCATGCACGCCACGAGCACTGTACGGCTTCTGAGCGTGTGCACGACGTGCTGCAGCACAACCTCAAAGCTGTCAGTAAGCCCTGCTGCTAACTTCATGTTCCTTATAGTTACGAAGAATTCCACATTTCTGAAAATGTTTGCTATTTGAAACAGTCTGAACTAATCGTATGTCTGCAGCTTTCAGTTTTTCAGCCAATTAATGGACGTCATCAAAGGATGTCTTTTGGCTTATGAGTGACACGTGTCAATCATCGCATAACTTACCTACGACCTGTGGTCCATGTATGCGGATCATGTGAGACATACGCTGCCATGCTTTGAAAATATTATGCAGGCCTGCAAACTTTTTGATGAACTCACCATAGTACAACATATGCCAGTGTGTTTCAATGTACTGTTAACTTGTACAAAACTTAATTTATTAGACGTATGCCACCATATTTGGTGTATTTTTAATCTCTAGGCATACAATGGCTAAATTGTCAAGGTGTGAAGGCCCGTAGCTAATCAATTACAGCTCGTGGACACCATTTAACAGATAACTTTATTACACGGTTAAGAGAAGCAACACAAGAAACCAGTTTTTCGGGTTCCCCTGGTCACAACCAATCCTCAGTCTCCATCCGTCAAAAATGAGGCCCACCCAGAAGAAGAAAAAGTTGCAGTTCTTTGACTTGCCACTTGAGGCTGGCTCCAAAAGCAAGAACATTCCTATACAAACCCATGTTATAATGTCTGTTTACAGTCTGGTACACAAAATGGTATTTGGCTCTATAAGTAGTTTCCCCCTTCATGCAGGTGCCGCTAGCAGCACCTGCTAGTTCTAAGCATCATAAATATCTGTAATAATATGGCTTGTTGTGTGGTTAATTGTCCAAACGGTTCATCTAAAAGTCTGTGCTTCAGTATGTTTGTCAAGTGAAATTTTCAAGTTACTGAATTTTGTATGCTAATGGCCTTAGCACTCTTAGCAGCTTGATGATGTTATTTTTGAGAAAGTAAGCACGTTGTGATTTTTGATGACTACACCAAAGTCACCCATTGAGAAAACAAGCACCCAGTCCATAAAAAAAATACACTTTAATATAACATCTGAACCAAGGTTAGCCTGTTAGCTTTTAGCTTGCTCTGTAACTCTGAGATGGGGGTGTGTTTGGGCTTCATTCACCTCATCCATGTCATGCATGTTCTGGCTCATGGTCCACCTCGTTACTCATTTCTGGATTAGCTGGGACACAGCTAGAGGTGGGTGATACTGGGAATTTTGGTATTGATCCGATACCAAGTAAATACAGGCCCAGTATCGCCGATATGATACAGATACTGATACTGATACTTTTTCATATTTAAACTTATTTAAAGTTTTAAACATATTTAACATATTTAACGGATCCAAAAGACCTAGGATAGAATTTCGCCAAACATTGTATGTGACAACAAAATACTTTATTATCACAATCAACATTTTTGTTTAAAAAAATATCACTCAACACAACTTAAAACAAAATCTCCTGAGGTAGAGGGCTGACGCTGAGGTGGGCGGGCCAGGCTGAGCCTACCTGCATGGCTGTTGGCTGGTGCTGCTGAGCCACGTGACGGCGCAACAACAAAAGACCAGAGGGGGGAGGGTGCGCTGCTCCGTGTTGTGTGACACAGCGCAGTGCTGCTGTTACAGACAGAGAGTAGACTTTGATGAATCTGCGTGCGCAGCAGTCAGTGAGTGCGGGAGAGAAAAAAGCTTGAGTATCGATCTTTTTACACGAGGATCATTCAATATCAATACCAGCGTTTGTATCGATATTATCGATATTAGGATCGATCCGCCCACCTCTAGACACAGCAGGCAGAGTAAGCAGTACCAACATGTTGATGCACAAAGCAGAAATTTTGTCTTTGGGGTCTACACGGACAAACATGCTCCCGGCTACCTGGAACTGCGCGTCCAAGTCGAGAACATGTAGCTCCATAACAATCATAAAATCCAAAATGTCCACTATCCAAAATAAATAAATAAAAATTTTAAAAAATCTCATAATTAATTCAACAAACTCAGTTCAAACAAAGTTCAAGTTTTATGATTTGCATTTCAAACCCATTCTAAACCATATGTGGGTGATGACTACATGTAGTGGATGAAACCCCTGCAAATTCTGTTTGGAAACCCCATTACAACACAGCCATCAACATGTGCAGGTGCGGTATAGTTGGCCACGCCCACATGGAGTCCACCTGAATAACACTCACCTCAGCAAAAGTAATGTTGGATTTCAGAGTTTATATCGATCCTGACATGAGCAGGAAGATTAGTGGTTGCTAATGATTGTTTCAGCATGGCTGCAGTTGGTCGATGGAAGTTCAGGAAGATTGCCATCAAGGATCCAAGCTGGTTTTGTGGTATGGTGAGACCAGTGCATGCCCTCTGACCTGACTATTCCAGGTAAGTTGAACAAGCTCATAATAGGACGTAAAACCTGCTGTCGATATAAAATGTGCTCCAGATTTGGGAAAGCTTCAGAAAAATTCCAGAGACTTGATGCTCATACGGACAAGTGACTAGAGTCATTCTTGTGTTTTTGCAGTCCCAGAATCCTGGGCCCGGTTTCATAAAGCAACCTAATCTTTCAGTCGACTAAACTTTCTTAGCGGACTACAGTTAGTCACCCAACATTATCCGTCTAATCCAGTAGTGGGCACAGTTCAGCTACTCCAATAACAGATAATTCGAAGCTAATGTTTGTGCTAGTGGATTAGCTTTTCAGATAATTTTTAAAACCATCATCGGAACAATTATCTTCCGATAAATTTAGTTCCGATAGCTTTCAGTGTGATAACATTTTTTTTTTTTTTGCTGGTAAAGTGAGCAAAGTTTTAACAGTCAAAAACATTTGTAAACCCTAAAATCAAACATTTTAATCCGCCTGTGTATGTAGCAGACGATGATGATGCCATCATCAAGCGCAAAACATGATTGGCCGGTTGACGCAGGGAGCATTGTGGGTAGTGTAGTTCATGTTCACTTTGGACATTACAGTGATTTGTCCGCTTGACACAAAAACAAAACTGCTTTTGAGTGTTTAATCAAGTGGTGTTACATGGTAACTGCCATTTTTTGAGGTAAGACATTGAAGTTTTATCGACTAAAATAAGATTAGCCTCCTCTGTATCAGGCTAAAAAGTTTAGTCGGGTAATGTGAAACTTCAGCCGACTAAACGCTTTGTGCAACAACTAACGTCAAAAAAACTAGTCAACTAAGTGCGTTTATTCGACTAAACAAGATCAGACTGCTTTATAAAACCGGACCCTGGACTCAGTCTTCATCACCCTGATAATGATGATGATGATGGTTACAACCAGCAGCCAAAAGTAAAGAAAACCAAGTCACTTTGATGGTTTTTGTGTGGATGAGAGACACATTGGACGTGTTAGCGATGGTGGTATTTCTGCTCCCATGGTGAGTTTAAAGTGATTATGTTGGATCTGGTGGCAGACCTGATGAGAATCTGCTTGTGTTTGGTTTGGCCCAGACTTATTACCAGCTTCAGTCTGCTGCTGGGCCCGTTGCCTCTCTGAGCGCTAACAAGCAGCTTTGTGACCGCTTATCTCTGATTTCTCAGCTCCACAAACACATTCACACAGGCAGGACTGGCAGTGTTGGTTTAAAAATGAACCATAATCTACTTACTAATTGCACGCTTTAAAAGAATCCCAATTCAGAAATGTTATTCCAAATATCACAATGTTGGAATAATTTCTGTGTTTACATTCGGATTATTTCAAACCCAAATGATTATAAAACCATGAAAATGGGAAGTCTTTTGTGCTGGGTTTGGACAGTAAAAATGTGGCTGAGTCCTTTTTCCAGTCATCTTAGGCAAACAGTAGCAGAGTAATATGACAAAGTCATGGTTCAGATCAGATGATTGTTTTTAGTCACAGCTCAAATCAGCAGCATATACGAGGTCTATTAGAAAAGTATCCGACCTTATTATTTTTTTCAAAAACCATATGCATTTGAATCACGTGTGATTGCGTCAGACAAGCTTGAACCCTCGTGGGCATGCATGAGTTTTTCCACGCCTGTCGGTTGCGTCATTCGCCTGTGAGCAGGCTTTGAGTGAGGAGTGGTCCAGCCCCCTCGTCGGATTTTCATTGTCAGGAAATGGCGGAATGATTTGGGCTTTTTTTCCATCAGAATTTTTTCAGAAACTGTTAGAGACTGGCAGCTGGAAACCATTAGAAAAATTTATCTGGCTTTCAGTGAAAATGTTACGGGCTTGGTAGAGAATAAGGAGTGTTACTGTCACTTTAAGGATGGCCCCCAGCGGCGCCACGCTCCGAAGCTGCCATCGACAGGCTGAACGACCATTTCATTTCTAAACGGATGGCTGTCTGGATCCGTGACCATCGTATGCCATTTCATTGGTTATCACAAGAGCTGGACATCAACCATTTTCCAGCAGATTTCACTTTTAACAAGAGATTTTGTCATGGAAAGCCGAGCGGAGGCTTCGCGCGTCACGATGGATTCGCTACTGGAGCGAGACAAAACCACCTCCATTTCGGTCTCACAGGACGGCTTTGAGATGGCGTTCATGACCCAGCCATGACCCATCTTCAATGCTCTTACTGAGGGAAGGAGGTTGTTTGCCAAAATCTCGCAATACATGACCCCATTCATCCTCCCTTTAATACGGTGCAGTTGTCCTGTCCCCTTTGCAGAAGAGCACCCCCAGAGTATGATGTTTCCACCCCCATGCTTCACGGTTGGGATGGTTTTCTTGGGGTTGTTCTCATTCTCTAAACATGGCAAGTGGAGTTGATTCCAAAAAGCTCTATTTTGGTTTCATCTGACCACATGACCTTCTCCCATGCCTCCTCTGGATCATCCAGATGGTCACTGGTGAACTTCAAACGGGCTTGGACATGTGCTGGCTTGAGCAGGGGGACCTTGCTGCCCTGCAGGATTTTAAACCATGACAGCATCATGTGTTACTAATGTAATCTTTGTGACTGTGGTCCCAGCTCTCTTCAGATCATTGACCAGGTCCTCCTGTGTAGTTCTGAGCTTTCTCAGAATCATCCTTACCCCACAAAGTGAGATCTTGCATGGAATCCCAGACCAAGGGAGATTGACAGTCATCTTGTGTTTCTTCCACTTTCTAATAAATAATCATAACAGTTGTTGTCTTCTACCAAGCTGCTTGACTGTTGTCCTGTAGTCCATCCCAGCCTTGTGCAGGTCTACAGTTTTGTCCCTGGTGTCCTGAGACAGCTCTTTGGTCTTGGCTATGTTGGACAGGTTGGAGTGTGATTGACTGAGGGTGTGAACAGGTGTCTTTTATACGGGTAACAAGTTCAAACAGGTGCAATTAATACAGGTAAAGAGTGCAGAATAAGAGGGCTTCTTAAAGAAAAATTAACAGGTCTGTGTGAGCCAGAATTCTTGCTGGCTGGTAGGGGTTCAAATAATTATGTTAAATTGAAATAAGAGTGCCTTTCCTCTGCATATAACCCATTGTAATTACAGTTAGACACAATCCAATCACTCGGGGCCGTGGGCAGCCACAGATGCCCACTGCCAAGGGGCAGACCCTAAATAAGCATGTTTTTTAATCCTCTGGGGCCGACACTGTCATATTCGAGGGCTAAGACCAAGCTTTACTAAATTATAAATAACTTTTGAATGATATGAGATAGAAACTTACTTTGTTTTGCTGAAAAGTTAACTCTGCGGACTTTTGAGCCAGCCATCGGCCATCTTTGTACTCCTCATAGAAGCTGTGTGATGACGTGCGCAATGTGAGTGTCCAATCGGAATTGATTCATCGTCACATGGTTTTCCAAATCCAATCGTAGGGCAGATTTACCTCATGTGAAAAGCCAAAGATTGTTTTCAGGAGTGATATGTTACTAGTTGGCCTGTTTGAATAGCCCCCTGGGTGCTCCAGTGAGTACATACTATTGGTCTCCATGCGCCCTGCGCCATTACGCAGAGCGATCAGTGTAGCAGACGGACAGCTTCTAATGACAATCTCATGTGCTCAAACAAAGAGTGTTGTTGGGAAAGTGTCGTGACACGGACCCACAACAGGGGGCGCAAATGAACGGACAACAGATGAGCCAAAAATACAACACTTTACTGTTGTGAAGCGTGCACAACGAAGTACAGACAAATACAGAATTTGAACAGAGTCAAATGTACTAAGGTGACATGTGGGCAGGCTCGAGGATAGAAGACGTCCGTCCAGAGAAGAGCCGGATCCCACACGAGTTCCACTGCCACCGAACCCGGAGAATACTGGAACCGCCAAGTTCCGAGTACCCAGGTGGCCACCGTCTTCGGCTGTCGGATCTGGTACTGCTGGCAGGAAGCAGAAACAGTTATGTGTGGGTGTGTGTACACCCAGCAAATATAAGTAGCGACAGTTCCTTAATGGTGGGTAAGTCTTTTTTTTCTGAAGATCATTTGACTCTCAACCCTTGTCTTGCATGACACACTCACGGATCTCAATCTCCACCGTTTTCAAAAATGATTGATTTCACAAACAAGCAGGGGTGGTGGCCAAGTGGTTAATGCACTTGGTTTCAGTTCAGAAGGCTCCGGGTTCAAATCCCACCCCTGCCACATTACTCCATGTAAGGTGGAGTTGCATCAGGAAGGGCATCCAGCGTAAAACCTGTGCCAATTCAACATGCAGATCCACCGTGGATTTGCTGTGGCAACCCCGAGTGCAAAAAAGGGAGCAGCCGAAGGGACTTACTATTGATTTCTCAAACAAAATACTGGTCCAATCACCTTGTTGTTTTCATGACTTGAATCACCATGAAAAAAAAAACAGCAGACGAAAGTTTCTGGATTTAAACTGATGCACAAACACACGGAGGTCAATCCCTTTTATTATATGGATGATTGCCGAGTCTCTCCAGGTTTGGTACCATCCCACAGGGATACAGGGTTCAAACTTTCCCTCAATAACCATCATGCCCCACAGGGTGGCCAGAGGGTATTTAGATCTCAGTACTCACCTCCCTGCCTTCTGGGATCTTTCCCCCATGCTTTAAATATTCGTCCCCAAACTGCTGAACTTTTCATATTTGTGTTATCCCTAAAAGCTTTCACATCTGCATTCACATTTCCTTTTTACATTTACTGCTGTTGTGCAGTTCTGATAATTTTTGATGCCCTTTTACAACAAATTGGAGTTAATGTTGTCCAGCGGTGGGAAAATGTCAGTGTAGACATGTACCTATGGAATGAAGCCAGGCTGGCAAATAACACACACTCCTAATGGGCTTTTTTTTCTGGAAAAGGAACAATCATTTCCACACCTTCATGTCTGCCAAGAGCCACAAAAACATCATCAGCGTTGGAGGTATTAGATCATCTCCATCTCATAGGTCAAAGGCTGTTTTCAGAGAGGGTTCCTCCATCAGCAAACATTATCTTGTTCAGAGCTTCTCAACCTTTTCACCGTCAAACCCCATGGGGGGGAATCCCAAATTGTTTTGGCTTATCTGATTTAGTCTAATGTATTCTTCATGTATTAATGAAATACAACAATATGCAGACTGAATCGCTGGAGTTTATTAAAAAAATTCAAATTCGATTCAGTTAACAAAAAAAAAAAATGTTCTTTATGGGTGTGCAAAAAGCAAACATGGAACCATAAAACCAGGCATTATCCATCAGAAGGGATTAATTATCCAAAAATGGAGTCTGATCTATTAACACGTCAATAAGATGCTTGAATTTGCCTCTTGAACACCAGAAGACCTGTTCTGGGTAGGATGAAGGAGAGACCAACTCTGATGGTGGCCTCCAGGCTTCCTGTTCAGCTCTTCCAGGCTTTTATCTCATGAAATGGAAACTTGATATTCATGTAGGTATGTAGTTGTGAATGTAAGAAGGAACATCCCAGCTTTCAATGCTTAGAAAAGATCATCATTTGAAATATTGACCCAGAAAGAATCTAGGTCTCCTTGTTGATGTTGTATAGGGGGGTGGACGGCAGAGCAGGTGGTCACCCAACTGAGTTGAGCCCACTCATGTTGGACCTTGCGCTTGTGAACCACCATGGTGCAACCTGTTTTATGATTGGATGTTATATAAATAAATTGAAATAAACTGATGAAATTTCAAATCTCTGGGCAGGATGGCATAATTTGACAGAGGGGTCCAAAGAAAATGTATCCAAAATCCACAGATTTCCTGTTCTACTGTAGTATCTTTAGAGATGTCAAGTTTGGGAGTATGTGCCGGTGCTGCACATGGTCTCGTTCACCACACTACAGAACTGCGCTGGGCCTGGATGGCACCACTCAGGCAGACAGTTGGTCCATCCTAACCTCTTCAAACCATCTTATCCGCAACAGTCAGGTGAAATGTGGGCATCTCCTTGGTCTTCTCCAGCTAGCTGCTGGTGTCCTCATCGTTGAGGCACTTGCATGTTGAATCGTGACCAGAGAGATGCACCACATGGCCAAAATGTCCTAACAGACATTCCATCACAATGCAAATGATACTCTTTGTCTTAGTCTCTCCAAGCAACCACTTGTTTGACACAAAGCCATTCAAGTGATACCCAAGGATCCTTCAAAGAAACCTGGTACCAAAATTTTCAGTCATCACATTAGGTCAGTAGATTGCATCCAGGTCTCTTGTCAGCAACCAAAAATATGCTGCTATTCCTCCCTTGGAGTGTGAGAAACATGTATTTGCCCCCACTCAATGAAGTTGGGGGGGACATAAAAAATTTTCACCCGTCCATCCAAGCCTCCATTTTGTTTCTGCACAATAACTAAAGAACCCTTTGTCTGATTGAAACCATTTCTTGGTAGTGTATTGGGATAGGGTAGAAGAAAGTTCCTTTTGAAAAATGGGGTTGTCCATTCTCCAATATAGCCACCATGGGCACCATCTTGATTTTCATTTCTGTGCAATAACTAAAGAATGCCTTGTCTTACTGAAACAGTTTCTTTGTGGTGTATTGGGGGAGTCTAGAGGAAGATTCCTTTCAAAGATGGCTGCCATTCCTTATCCAATATGGCCGCTATGGTCGCCATCTTTATTTTCAATTCCAAGCAATAAGAAGGCAACAGTTCATCAGATTGAAACCATTTCTTGGTTTTATATTGGGGAGGCTAGAGGACATATCTTGGTGAAAATGGGGCCAATACACCAAATACTACAAAGTGCAATGCAGCAATCTTTTACTATACAAATAGACCATACACCATGCCACGTTTGGCTTTCCTCTTGTTGTCATTGGTGACAGCACAGACTATGGGCTAACTCATTCATTTAACGTTCCAAACTTCATTTCATCAAATTGCAACATTAATTCTAATTCTGTGTTGTTTTTATTAGATTAATATTGCACTCTGCAATATTAGTCCCTTTGGCTGCTCCCTTGTTTCTGCACTCGGGGTCACCAAAGCAAATCCAAGGTGGATCTGCATGTTGAATTGGCACAGGTTTTACGCCGGATGCCCTTCCTGATGCAACTCCACATTACATGGAGAAATATGGAAGGGGTGGGATTCGAACCAGGAACCTTCCGCACTGAAGGTTGCCAAGTGGTGTGGTGTGCATTAACCACTTGGCCACCACCTCTACTCTGCTGAAAAATTACTAAAAATGAAAAAATAACTTCATCATTCCATTTCCCATGAGAGGGCGCCTACAGCCCACCTTTGGGCCATGGTGTAACAGTGATCAGGTGTGCAGTCCATTTGTCTGAACCTGGACTTATTCTTGTGACTGGTTCAGTATTGTGTCAGTATCACCAGCTGTTGGTGTTTTTCTCTCTAATTTCGCACACAATCTTTTCAGAAATCATTAACACACTGGAAAGAGTCCTGGTTCCATTTAAATTAACATTTGACATACTTTTCTTCACAATATTCTAAATGCTGCTTAACATGCCACAGGAGAAAGTCTGATTTAGTGACTGAAAAGGTTTAAGGTTGGACCAAGCTCTCACAAAACTCATCCATCTATTTTCTATACCAGCTTACTCCAGTAAGGGTCAAACTATCCCAGTTGTCATCAGCCTTGAGGTAGGGCACATCCTGGACAGGATGCCAGTCTGTCGCAGGGTGCTCCCACAAAACAATTTACTAAAACGGCAGAATGTAAATGAGAGATAACATCCAGATTTATAGCAACCTTTGTTTTTACAAAATCCAATCTGATTTTTGGATAATTGTAAAGAGTGTGATCCCTCCTTAACATATTTTGGGCATAATTTCACGTTTAAACAATAACATTTTAGTGTAATTGCCATAAACAGTGAATTCAATGACAAGTGGCATGAAAATCCCCACATTTTTATGACTTAAAAGAAAAAAAAATATCACGTAGAAGTCATCTGTGGTGAGACAATGATCTTGGTGCTGCTCACTTTTGAGGTGACATAAGTCATTGAAATGATTGTTCAAAAATCCTCTTGACTGTTAACTGTTCCACATCAGTTTCAGATCTGAAATGTCAATAACAAACAGTTTATTGGGAAAATGCTGCTTCAGAATCAATTTTATTGCCAAGTAAGTTCTCACATACAACCAGGGGCGGTCCTGGAGGCGGGCCAACCAGGCAGCCGCCCGGGGCGGCATTGCGGGGGGGCGGCACGAGCATGCAGAAAAAAAAAAAAAAACGGTCAAAAAAACAATTAAATAAATAAAACCGGGGTGGGGGGAGTTGTCCTAACGGGGGAGTTTGTGGTTATGTTACGGCAGAGCGCCCCCCCCCCATCTCACCTCTCGCGTTAGGTGAGCAATGCTGCACAGTGCAGAGTTTGTGCAGGGGGATGGGGGAATCATTCAATGTTTGGACGAGGAGGTGGTCGAAACGGAGTAAGACATAATCATGGATAGGAAACGATCAAAGCCATCAGATGCCCAATTTCGAAAGAAAAAGAAAGAAGAAAAGGAGAAACAAGCAAAGGAAAAAGGTACACTCAACAAACTGCACCTTTCAGAGTGGCCTTTTATTGTGGGCAGTCTAAGGCACACCTGTGCACTAATCATGGTGTCTAATCAGCATCTTGATATGGCACACCTGTGAGGTGGGATGGATTATCTCAGCAAAGGAGAAGTGCTCACTATCACAGATTTAGACTGGTTTGTGAACAATATTTGAGGGAAATGGTGATATTGTGTATGTGGAAAAAGTTTTAGATCTTTGAGTTCATCTCATACAAAATGGGAGCAAAACCAAAAGTGTTGTGTTTATATTTTTGTTGAGTGTATGTATTGATTTACGTATTCCCGCAGCTTCACAGTACTTTAAACAGTGTGGATGCTGAGCGTCCACAGAGTTGAATAGCGAAGGAAAGACTGCAGTGAAACGAGACGAGTCATTGGAGAAATGCTGGGCTTTGTCCCGCCCATCGGACGCTCAGCGTCTCTGGGGGTCTATGGGGCAGTGGGCTGGCCCGGACGCTCAGCTTCTGCATGATGATTGGATGATCTGTCAGAGGCTGAATCCCTTTTTGATTGACAGTGAAATGAGCAAATCAGCGATCTTTTGGTGTAAACATCCGTGGGAGCATTTTTTAATTTTCATTCTGTTCTGAGTTGAACCGGAGACTTTCCTAATCCTCTTAGTGGCATTTTCTTTGTTAAAAACGACTAGCGACAAATCGGGCTTCTATTTCTGGTGTGTTTTTTGTAGGTGGTTGTGTTTGGAGACTGACTTCTATCTCAGTTTCTGTCCCTACCGAGCAGCGGGTGCTGCTGAGCTCCTCCACCGTCACAAAGCACTCACAGGCGGACACACTTCACACTAGCCTCGCACCAGTCCCAGCTAACGAGCTAGCTAGGTAGCAAGCTGCACATAATGGCAGACAATTTGAATGTTGTGGACCAGATTTTGGCGAAGCCATTTGATAGTCTTCTGTTGTGTGGGCCGCTGAAGAGGAGGTACTGCTGGCCCACAACCACCAGAGGGCACCCTGCCTGGAGTGCGGGCTCCAGGCACAAGAGGGTGCCGCCGCCTCACAGGAGCAGCCGGGGTGACAGCTGTCACTTATTACCTGTGACAGCTGTCACCAATCATCTGATCTTCAATTGTATATCAGCAGGACGACATCTCCACTTCTTTGCCGAGATATCGCTAATCAAGTTGTCTTTTCGACAGAAGAATATTGTTGCTTTGTGTTTTTTTGACAGCAGACTTTTCGACGAGAGGTGGAGGTGGATTTCCCACCATACGTGTTGCTGGGTATAAACACACCTACATCTAACTGTTTTTGTTCCTCGCCAGCAGTACCAGATCCGACAAGCGGAGGCAGTGGCCACCTGGGAGTTCGGGACTTGGCGGCTCCAGTATTCCCGGGGTTCGGTGGCGGAGGAAATCGTGTGGTTCCGGTTCTGCTTTGGACAGACGTCTCTTATCTTCGAGCCTGCCCACATGACACGTTCTGTAAATTGACTTCATTGCATACTATTGTGACCTGCCGTGTTTGTTGTGCTCATTCACAACAGTAAAGTGTTGTTATTTGACTTCCTCCATTGTCCGTTCATTTGCGCCCCCTGTTGTGGGTCCGTGTTCCTACACTCTCACAACAGTCTTCCTTACGAAGAAGCCATGGCTGCTGTCATGGCTTCAGCTCTCAATGGTTTGCAGGCCAAAGTTAAAGCAATAGCCCCCAGTGCAATGTTTGTGCATTGCTCTGCACACAGACTGAATCTGGTTCTGTCTCAGGGGGCTAAATGCTTATCTGAGTGCAGAATATTTTTTGCATCACTCTCTGGGTTTGCCACATTTTTCTCAAAATCCACAAAGAGGATGTCTTTTCTTGAGTCTGCAGGCTGCTCAAGGTTGCCCAGAAATGCTCCTACTTGATGGAATTTCACATCACGGATCGTGAGCACTGTGGCAAACATTTATGATGCCCTCCTGCAAACTTCTGTATATAGACTGTTTTCCTCTTACTTCTTTTTTACTTGTTATTTATGACAAATTATTGTGGTTTGCCATTTTTGCCTTTAAAGAGTGTTAACTTCTTCACTTGTTGCTTCCTGTTACTTATGATACACAATAGTGTTTATTTCTTATGTGTACAGTAATGGGTATAGAAATAACCTCTGTCATTAGTTCATTTATTTATGATACATGATTGCGCTTTACCATTTTTGCCACTTTAATGTATAGGGGTTTTTTTTGTACATTTTTTGTCACTTTATGGTATTCTGTAATATACAGATTAACTTCTCTTGTTATTTATATGGTGTGACTTTAATGGCGGTTTACGTCTTGTTCATTATGGTGAATGGTACTCTATGATAATGCAAAGTGCACTCTGTTGGTAAAACTGAATGACGTGCAATATTTTGACATCAGGTGGTGCTGTAGTGCAGTTGTGCTTTCTTAAATACATGTACTGTACATAGTTGTAATGTGAAGGCACTGAGTCTTTTGTTTTTTTATGTTTACAAACTTTATTGAAGTAATTATTGTTTATCTTTGTGTTTGTTATTGCAGTAGTCATTAAACCCGGAAATTTGTTCTTGAAAATAGCTGTTGTGAGTTAATTTGTGGGATTGTGGGTGTTCTGGACGAAGTTAGTGTTTTCATGGGTGGTGGGGCGGAGGTGGTGGCCACGTTAGTGTGCGTGGGGGGGGGCGCACGCAGGGGGTTTTGCCCAGGGAGTAAATCACTCTAGGACCGCCACTGCATACAACTAATTTGATCTGGTGTCATTGGTGCATAAACAACAATAAAAAGGAAAAGAAAAAAAAATACTTCTGTAAGAAGAAGAAGCCAAATAGACAAAAGGGCAAAGCTAAGTTTACTGTTAAATAGATATGGTGGAATGGGGCTGTGCAGGCAGACAGATGAACAGTACAGGGATGATCAGTCTGTACTTTGGGGGGAGGCAGGGTAAATGGGGGTCTCTGGCATTATTTATAAGTCAAGCTGTTTTTGTGTCTTGAGGTTTTAGGTCTGGAGAACATCGATAATCACTCATCTTTATTTGTGATATTTAACCTGAAACTTTGATCTTGATTGGTGATCTTTGATCTTCAAACTTTGCTAAGGAGATTGCTTTGTAAAGAGTAAAGCTCATGCCCCGCTCCTGTATCAGGATCAAAAGTGTCCAGATTAATGTTCAACGATTGACACATAAAGGCGACATCCACTCTTTGATCCAGATCTGATCAAATGTTTAATCACCTCTTGATCCACGGTCACCAAGTTTCATTAAAATCCATTCATGTCCTTATGAAACATCTTGCTAACTGACTAACTAACGAACTAGCTGATGAATGCTGAAGTAAACGTGACCTTAGTGTTTGAGGTCAGACATCTTGCAGCTGTAGCCTTTGATATTTAGCAGGAAATTGCCTGTTACCAAACATGCAGTCTCGCCCCTTTTTCTTAGACTTTGCCTATATGCACAAAAGGTTTGCACGTGCACATACAAACTGTGTGAGCGCGTGCACCCCTGTTGTGTGTAAGTGACGCCCTCTTTCTATTTCCTCTGCAGACGCTCTGCTGTTTATTTACTCTGGCAGGCAGACGAGCTTTTTAGAGCCACAAGTCAACTCCTGGCATCCAATTTACTCACGCCAGCACCGCTGTGTAAATAAGACCCAAGATGGGTGCCCGTCTGTCCGTCAGAGTTTTCCTCTGATAATTAGGACCATTTTTTAAAAGTCTCAGAGCAAGCTGACTGGCTGAGCGGCTCACTGCCACTTGTTCTTTCTATATTTACACTGAGATAATGTCAGGAGTTGAGACCATCGGGGAAAGAACAAGTGTTTTTAGAAAAAAGAAACATGCACACCATCTGTATCTGAGCTATATTAGGAACTTTACTGATTCAGTTAACACAATATGCTACTTTATAAAGCTGCAGAAACAACAAGAGCAAACAGAGATTTTTGATGTCCACCAATCTGGATCCTGATCACGCCCTAATATCTATCTGTGATGCAAATTTGGTCAAAATCAATCAATCAATCAATCAATCAATTTTTTTTTATACAGCGCCAAATCACAACAAACAGTTGCCCCAAGGCGCTTTATATTGTAAGGCAAGGCCATACAATAATTATGTAAAACCCCAACGGTCAAAACGACCCCCTGTGAGCAAGCACTTGGCTACAGTGGGAAGGAAAAACTCCGTTTTAACAGGAAGAAACCTCCAGCAGAACCAGGCTCAGGGAGGGGCAGTCTTCTGCTGGGACTGGTTGGGGCTGAGGGAGAGAACCAGGAAAAAGACATGCTGTGGAGGGGAGCAGAGATCGATCACTAATGATTAAATGCAGAGTGGTGCATACAGAGCAAAAAGAGAAAGAAACAGTGCATCATGGGAACCCCCCAGCAGTCTACGTCTATAGCAGCATAACTAAGGGATGGTTCAGGGTCACCTGATCCAGCCCTAACTATAAGCTTTAGCAAAAAGGAAAGTTTTAAGCCTAATCTTAAAAGTAGAGAGGGTGTCTGTCTCCCTGATCTGAATTGGGAGCTGGTTCCACAGGAGAGGAGCCTGAAAGCTGAAGGCTCTGCCTCCCATTCTACTCTTACAAACCCTAGGAACTACAAGTAAGCCTGCAGTCTGAGAGCGAAGCGCTCTATTGGGGTGATATGGTACTACGAGGTCCCTAAGATAAGATGGGACCTGATTATTCAAAACCTTATAAGTAAGAAGAAGAATTTTAAATTCTATTCTAGAATTAACAGGAAGCCAGTGAAGAGAGGCCAATATGGGTGAGATATGCTCTCTCCTTCTAGTCCCCGTCAGTACTCTAGCTGCAGCATTTTGAATTAACTGAAGGCTTTTTAGGGAACTTTTAGGACAACCTGATAATAATGAATTGCAATAGTCCAGCCTAGAGGAAATAAATGCATGAATTAGTTTTTCAGCATCACTCTGAGACAAGACCTTTCTGATTTTAGAGATATTGCGTAAATGCAAAAAAGCAGTCCTACATATTTGTTTAATATGTGCTTTGAATGACATATCCTGATCAAAAATGACTCCAAGATTTCTCACAGTATTACTAGAGGCCAGGGCAATGCCATCCAGAGTAAGGATCTGGTTAGACACCATGTTTCTAAGATTTGTGGGGCCAAGTACAATAACTTCAGTTTTATCTGAGTTTAAAAGCAGGAAATTAGAGGTCATCCATGTCTTTATGTCTGTAAGACAATCCTGCAGTTTAGCTAATTGGTGTGTGTCCTCTGGCTTCATGGATAGATAAAGCTGGGTATCATCTGCGTAACAATGAAAATTTAAGCAATACCGTCTAATAATACTACCTAAGGGAAGCATGTATAAAGTGAATAAAATTGGTCCTAGCACAGAACCTTGTGGAACTCCATAATTAACCCTAGTCTGTGAAGAAGATTCCCCATGTACATGAACAAATTGTAATCTATTAGACAAATATGATTCAAACCACCGCAGCGCAGTGCCTTTAATACCTATGGCATGCTCTAATCTCTGTAATAAAATTTTATGGTCAACAGTATCAAAAGCAGCACTGAGGTCTAACAGAACAAGCACAGAGATGAGTCCACTGTCCGAGGCCATAAGAAGATCATTTGTAACCTTCACTAATGCTGTTTCACTAATGCTGTTTCTGTACTATGATGAATTCTAAAACCTGACTGAAACTCTTCAAATAGACCATTCCTCTGCAGATGATCAGTTAGCTGTTTTACAACTACCCTTTCAAGAATTTTTGAGAGAAAAGGAAGGTTGGAGATTGGCCTATAATTAGCTACGATAGCTGGGTCAAGTGATGGCTTTTTAAGTAAAATCCATGCAGTAGTTTCGACGTAATCATCCAAAACCTATATAAAGAGAAATCTTCATCCACAATCCAGATCCAGATAACCACCAAAATTCAGTGGAGTCTTCCAGGCCCTAATATCTATCTGTGATGCAAATTTGGTCAAAATCCATGCAGTAGTTTCAACGTAATCATCCAAAACTTATATAAAGAGAAATCTTAATCCAGAATCCGGATCCAGATAACCGCCAAAATTCAGTGGAGTCTTCCAGGCCCTAATATCTATCTGTGGTGCAAATTTGGTCAAACTCTGTGCAGTAGTTTTGACATAATCCTGCAAAAATTAATCCTTCAAAGCCTATATAAAGTGAAACTTGATTCGGAATCCGGAACTGGATCACCTCAAAAATTCAGTGGGTTCTTCCAGGGCCTAATATCTATCTGCACAGTAAAATCAACAGTGTAAAACCTGTGGTGGGCACAGTTCAGATAATCCTATAACAGATAATTATCGAAGGTAATGTTTCCGTTATTGGATTATCTTTTTCGATAACTTTAAAAACCATTATCGGACTAATTATCTTCCGATAAATTTTTATTCCATAACTTTTAGACCGATAACGTAATAAACAAAGCTGAACAGCAGCAAACATTTTTAAAATTTAAAATCAGTTGAGCACCTACCTGTTAAAAGTTTCCTAACAGATGTATAGTTCCACTCTCTGCAAACAGAAGAGAGCTGCTTTTATAAAAAAAACTGCTCCATCCTTTGCAGGCAAAGAAGAACTAGTAACAAAAAATAATAATAATAATTTCCTTTAACACCATACTGAAATGCTGACAATATCACCCAAGTCATCCAGAGGCATACATTTTTAACTTATGGTTCAAATTTTGACCAAACTAATTTTGGACAAGTTATTTAAAATTACTGTCATGTCTGAAGTTTTCTAAAGTGAAAATATCAGATATATGTTTTAGTTTTAAAGTAATGTGCTAATTTTTAAGGTTTTAGTGAGCACATGCTGTGCCCAGCAGTGCATTATGGATAGGATAGGGTAATCTCAGTACGTTCACAACAGGACAAATGCATTTCAGACACTCTGTTCAGGCTCCACGGACAACAGCATTAAACTCTAGTGCCTAAAACTCTTGTGAATATATTCTCTGGGTTTATAGACGTTATTGTATTTGCGTTTGTTAAATTTCACGCATCTTAAATGTAGCAGACACGGATTATCTGGAATTTTGTTTTGGCAAGATTTCACAGTCTCTGCTGCCATCTACTGGCCAGTAGTGTTCATGGCAGTTCATGGCAGTATTCATCCTGAAGATGAGCAGACACTGTATGATATTTTTAATCACAAGTTAAGTTTTTTTTCAAACTTAATTTACAAAAACTCTCAATGGGAGACATCAAAGTTTAAAAACAAAAACAAAAAAAAACATTACAAGACAGCTCTGCGGTGTTTGCACATGCACAGTGTGAGCGGTTGGATGCTTGTAGCTCTTTAGCAGCAGGAAACCCTCACGATGGCCGACCAGAATAATATCAAACAGGTTTGATTTTCATTCGACCATACGAAGGCGATCAGGAGGTGGTCGTGAGATGTTAAACGCATCTTGTTACTCCATGTACTACACGATGCAGGATGCGTGATTAACCTGAAATTCGGTCCAAAAAATTCTCGCACGAATGAAAAATCATCTGAAAAAGGGCCAAAACTCACACAGTGTAAAGCCAACATTTATGTGTCAAGACAATATTGAGTGCACATTTTACAACATCATCAAACGTGCGCACGGCACTAATAAAATGAGCGCACATTCTCTCCACATGCAAAACATTTTGCGATGACACTTCCAGGGCTCTGTAAAAATGCCTGTTTTTACAAATAAAAAATGGAATATTTTACAAAAGCACATTTATCTGTAAACACCAACACACGACACATGTCACATTAACGTGTTGGTTTTTCATAATGAATGACTGAACCAATCAGTGTTTAGCAGAGGCACATTTTGCCCAGAATCCTTTGTGATCTGTCTGTGTTTGTTACAAAACCTCAGAATTAGTGCATTATTCAACATTAAAAGATATCTGTTATATTTTAACTTAACTTTGTATAAATGACAGAATTGACATTAATGGAGTTATTCTATCAGTATTCACACCAAACCATAAATTAGTATGACTTTATTTTCCAAGACCTCCGCCTGACCTGAGGGTTGTGATTGGTAGAGAGCTGGCTTTGTGTCTGTTCTCAACTTGTGTCTGTGCTGTAAGCTGTGTAGTCAACAAGAGCTTCCAGCAGGGGACAGGATGTTCAAGCATAGAAGTGTGGGTTCATTGTTTGGGTCTTTTGTCGCTTTCAATGCTTCCAAAAGCGATCATGGTGTTAAAACTCAAATTCAGTTTATTAGTAGTTGCAAATGTACCAGAGACAACACTGGAATTTATCGGTTATCTGTAACTTCCGATACATTTTTGGGTGGTTTATCAGTTTATCTTTATCAAAGATAACTTTTTAGTTATCTGATTATCTGTTATCAAAGTTAATTTTTTGGTTATCTGTGCCCACCACTGTGTAAAACTAACACTGACAGTGTACATACTCTGGCCAGTGTAAGACCATATGTTCACTATCAGTGTTAATTTAACACTGGTGATTTTACTGTGCGTGGTGAAAATTTTATCAAAATAGTTTTGACATAATCTTGACAGCCAGACAAATAAATAAATGCAGATTATTTTATTACATCCTCGGTGGACGTAATAAATAACAGGAGAGCACTTAGAGTGGATATCTAATAATAATAATTCAATAATAATAATAATGATAATAATAATAATACAGTGTTTGCATGTGGAACCTGAAATCAGAAAAGAGAAACTCACTTCCAAAATGGAATAGTCTGTTCCTGTTTATGTCAGCGATCGTTCCAGTGAGACTTGGTGCAGCTCGACTGAGAACATTTTGACTAATTCTGCAGAAAACCAGGCAAACAAACAGACTCTGGCGATCACGGCGCTGGTGGAAGCAATATACTGCAGCACAGATCGTTCAACACATCTTAAAAGTACCAACTTTCAATAATAAGCCACGATGTAGATTTTGTGTAAATATCCTGGTAGTAATTGCACATGGAAGAGTAATTTTGTCAACAGAGGACAGTAATCATTTTTGGGGATACGAGTGATTTTTAGATTAACCTAATGTGCAAGAGATTTTTCTCTTTTTTTAGAGCTGAATCTGTCATTCTCTTCAGTGGATGACTGTGAGCAGAATTTGTTATAAGGTGTAAATAAAGGAGGAACACACACTTGTGGAGAACAAACCCCAGTGGTAATTATCATCCTTCCCCCCTCTGAGCAGCAACCAGAATGCAAGGTTTCACTCTTGTTACAATTTGGAGAAGAAGTGATAAAATGTGGCTTTGAGCACAAATGAGAAGCCTTTTTTCCACAGCTGTTCATTAAGAATCTCTGCAGAGTTTGAATACTGATTCAAAATAAGCATTCAAATTGGGAAACATTTTGTTTCTGGTAAGAATTTATGGCAGTGTAGTGAAGCATAATAAATGAAAGAGGAATAATAAAAAAAAACAAAACAGAAATTACTATGCTGTAAAATAAGAAAATCACAAATTCTGACTGTAATAAAGTGAACATCATACAGATATGAAAATGTATTTTTCAGAAGGAACATAAATGAACCGTATAATATTTTCAGTTGATTCATTCACTTTATCTTTCCGGAGAAATGCCTGTTTAGGAATAAAATCCCCATCCTCTGGATTGTTTAATATAACACAATGCTAAAATACCCTTGGCTGTATGAGCCTTGTGTTCTTTACAATTTGCAGTTTTTAATTAATCGTTAAGATTCTGTTGTCTTGCATACAATTTGTACATGTTCATTGAAGACCCTCTATTAATCAGTCAATCAAAAACAATATTTATGTTTTTAAAGCATCTGCAGGAGGCTTTGCGTGTGCGTGTACATGAGCGTTTCACAAAAGCAGAAGTCATGCAAATCAAGGAATATTTGTACAGTGGGGTAAAAAAGCATTTAGTCAGTCCCTGATTGTGCAAGTTCTCCTACTGAGAGAGGTTTGTAATTTTCATCATAGGTATACTTCAACTATGAGAGACAAAATGAGAAAAAAAATTCCAGGAAATCACATTGTAGGATTTTTAAAGAATGTATTTGTAAATTATGGTGGAAAATAAGTATTTGGTCATCCACAAACAAGCAAGATTTCTGGCTCTCATAGATCTATAACATCTTCTTTAAGCAGCTCTTCTGTCCTCCACCTGTTACCTGTATTAATGGCACCTGTTGGAACTTGTTAACTGTATAAAAGACACCTATCCACAGCCTCAAACAGTCAGACTCCAAACTCAACCATGGCCAAGACCAAAGAGCTGTCGAAGGACACCAGGAAGAACATTGTAAATGTGCACCAGGCTGGGAAGAGTGAATCTACAATAGTCAAACAGGTTGGTGTGAATAAATCAACTGTGGGAGCAATTGTAAGAAAATGGAAGACATACAAGACCATTGATAATCTCCCTCAATCTGGGGCTCCACGCAAGATGTCATCCCATGGGGTCAAAATGATCATGAGAACGGTAAGCAAAAATCCCAGAACTACACGGAGGGACATGATGAATGACCTGCAGACAGCTGGGACCAAAGTAACAAAGGCTACATACTACGCAGAGAGGGACTCAAATCCTGCAGTGCCAGGGGTGACCCCTGCTTAAGCCAGTACATGTCCAGGCCCATCTGAAGTTTGCCAGAGAGCATATGGATGATCCAGAAGAGGACTGGGAGAATATCATGTGGTCAGATGAAACCAAAATAGAACAGTTTGGTAAAAACTCAATTCATCGTGTTTGGAGGAAGAAGAATGCTGAGTTACATTCTAAGAACACAATACCTACTGTGAAGCATGGGGTGGAAACATCATGCTTTGGGGCTGTTTTTCTGCAAAGGGGACAGGATGACTGATCCGTGTTAAGGGAAGAATGAACGTGGCCATGTATCATGAGATTTTAAGCCAAAACCTCCTTCCATCAGTGACAGCATTGAAGATGCAACATGGCTGGGTCTTCCAGCATGACAATGATCCCAAACACACTGCTTGGGCAACAAAGGAGTGGCTCCGTAAAAAGCATTTCAAGGTCCTGGAGTGGCTGAGCCAGTCTCCAGACCTCAACCCCATAGAAGATTTGTGGAGGGAGCTGAAAGTCCATGTTGCCCAGCGACAGCCCCAAAACATCACTGCTTTAGAGGAGATCTGCATGGAGGAATGGGCCAAAATACCAGCTACAGTGTGTGCAAACCTGGTGAAGACTTACAGGAAATGATTGACCTCTGTTATTGCCAACAAAGATTATGTTACAAAGTATTGAGTTGAACTTTTGTTATTGACCAAATACTTATTTTCCACCATAATTTACAAATAAATTCTTTAAAAATCCTACAATGTGATTTCCTGGATTTTTTTTTCTCATTTTGTCTCTTATAGTTGAAGTGTACCTATGATGAAAATTACAGACCTCTCATCTTTCTAAGTAGGAGAACTTGCACAATCGGGGACTGACTAAATACTTTTTTACCCCACTGTAGATCATCCTCGGTGCATTTGCTGGTACTGAGACAAATTTAACTTCATAGGAAGTTAGCTTTGAGTTAGCTGAAGCTAGCATACAGGCTAACGCCACAAAATGTGTCATCAGATTACAAAAAGAGTGTTTCAATTTTAGCAGTGTTTATTTCTCACTATCTTTTGCATAATATATGACAAAGACAATATATTTACACACAAACAAAACAGAGTTTTGTTTGGCAGCTAGCTACCAACCTGTGACATCACCATGCTAATGCCCACAAAATAAGTTCAGAGGTGTACAACTGCTTACACCCAAAAAGTGAATGGTTAGACTAAAACTTCAAATCCAAACCTTCTTGTAACAATAGCAAAAACACAATGTGACAATACCTATGTCACATTTTCTGCTTTGCACTTTGCTTGCGGGGAGGTGATGGTCTAGTGGTTAAGCTTTGGGCTTGAGACCAGCGGATCCTCAGTTGAAACCCCAGCCTGACTGTAAAATCACTAAGGATCCTTGGGCAAAGTCATCTGATGCAGATGGAAAAGCGCGACATAAATGCAGTCCAATTCCTCAACACAGTTGTTGCAGAACATTGCACACAGTTTCCTACATTAGACACTGAATTCAAGATAAAATACCTTTTTATCATTGGGAAAACACTTAATAAAAATGCAAAACACATCTGGCAATTTGAAATTCTTATGCACACACCTGAAAACACAGAAAACTCACCACCAATGAGTCTGACATTTGGCACTACAAATAGAGTGCAGGTAAGATATATTGTCAAATCTGCAATCATGGAGGCGATAAGACCCAGAGAAAGAGGAAGACTACAAGGAAGACAGAGAGATACGTGGACAAGGACAAAGACAAAGAAGAGCAAGAAGGAGAAATGTTTCAGATGAAATTCAAGCAACTTTGGTAGACTATGTGATCAGTTGCAGCCTCACACTGAGGGAAGTTGCATTCTAAAAAGTACTGTCTCAATGAGAAAAATTGATGTACAATTTGCATTAGGGATGTAAATCATACAACAACTCACGATTCAATTCGATTCCGATTCTTGGAGTGATGACTCGATTCACAATCGATTTTCGATTGAAAGAGCTCTGAGAAATAGTTATATTACTTAAAAAAAATGTTTATGTTTAAGAAAATGCAGCTTTACAAGGTTAATCAAGGGATTCTAAAGATGTAAATTTACTTATCCGCTTTGCTCGTTCAGAGTTGGCTGGCAGTTTAGTGAAGCGCTGGTCAGTAGTCGGCAGAGACCGCTGCTCCGCTTCTTTTAACTCCGGGTGATGGCGTAGCATGTGGGCTTGGGGATTTGAAGTGTTTCCGAAGTACTTGACTTTCATTTTGCAGATTTTGCACACTGAATAAGTCATGTCAAGCTCCTTCTTACACAGCAAATAATAAAATCCAAAATGCGCCCAAACATTTGCTTTCAGCAAAGATGGTGCTGGCTGAATTAGCTCTTCGTCCACCATGCTAAGCTGCAGCTCACGAATATTTGAAGCACGCCGGACCCTCCCCTTGCGGGAAAGCTGTAGTACGGAGGCCGTTGCCTGACAAACAGTACACACAGCGAGTAAGCAAGAAAATGTTTTAAAAAAATGCTTTTTAAAAATCAATTCTTGGACATTTTGGATCGATTCAGAATCTTAATAAATAAGAATCACGATTCGGACATGAATTGATTTTTTTTTTTTTTCCGGCACCCCTAATTTGCATACATTTTTTCTTTTGTTATTTCAATTTAGTTATTTCATAATGCCACAAGACTTCTCTTGTTATGTAAGTTGAAATAACTTTACGTAGTGAAGTTACACTAAAATAACTTAAGAAAGTCGTTCATTTTTTAAAGTGTGGACAAAAGGTCAACTCAAACATCAGCCACCACAGTGGATAGTACTGTCAAGTGTTACTGTACCATGTATGTAAACTACAGCACTGTAAACACTTGTTTTCTGTTATGTGTCGACGCGGATTGAGGAGCGAACCTGCGTCAGACAGAACCCAGCGCTAAAAATAACCAGAAAGCGGTTCCAACAACAAAAACAATTTATTTTTCACCTGTGCCTAAATAAAATGTACAAAACCAAAACCAACGTCCTTTTGGAGGAGTGACTGCTGGCACGCTCTCCAGTGCCCGCAAGGAGAGAAGTCCGGCGCTCCTGGACCCACTACCACCAGACAAACACCCCCCAGGTGGACACGACAAACTGACTCTCTGTGAAGCAAAGAAGAGGTAAGTCAGCAGTTACAACAATATCTTTCAAAAGACACACGCTATCAGCAACACATTCAGGTCTGTACTTTTTATCTTTATGCAAATGAGCAGCTTCTCACAACAAGTGGAGGATCACTTATCCGCACGCCACAGCAGTGAGAAGCAAACTGCACAATTCTCATCACAATTCAAGTATACTATGTAACAAAACACCAAGTTACTATCAACAATTAGTCACATACTTAATTACCTTTAATGTGTGCTGACTGCATGTGTCCTCACCCTTCCTTGCTTCACAGGCTCGATGTGTCAAACCCAGGTGCGGTCCTCAGCGTCTCACAAACGAACATCACAAGGTCGAGTTCCCGGCAGTTCTGCTTGAATCACACATGCCTTAAAAGCAGAACGCCATCCAATTATCTGCTTCAGCTGAAAGTCTTTAAGGTTGCATGTGAGCACCAGTCACAGGTGCTTCACATGATGTTGATGAGGGTGAGGACTCTTCAGCCAGCACCTTCTCCACAGACAAATCAGTTTCCATGCCACCTGAGGAGCAAAGAAAAGAAAAGAACACCAAAACATCCAGCCACACCCCCCAACACACAACAGTTTTCATCGTTTTGTGTTTTGAATTTGAACTGTACAGTACTCTGTCTTTCTTCAGGTATTTGTAAGAAATTTCTATTTCTTTGTAAAAAAAAAAAAAAAAAAAGAAATTAAATTAAAAACAGCGAAATAACACTTTTGTTGCTAACTGCTGGTGCTTTCAGCTCTTGTTTGAGAAAAAGTAAATGAAAACATAGTGACTTCAGTGTTTTGTGTAAAACACATCAATGTGTTGCTGTTGATTTTAAAGTGTCAAAATGGTGCATGTGTGTATCATTTGGTTGCTAGAATGACATTTTTAGAAGAGATTGTTAGGTTTTGATAGCAGGGTTTCATTTTGACAATGTGTTTTACAAGTGTTGTGTCTTATCTTGCTTGTGTGTAGAGTTTTGACACAGCGAGCCAGATTTTGCTAAATGTGTGTAAGCAATTGACAAAAAATGTAAAAGACGGAGGAAGCAATCAGAGTGTCACAGCAGCATGTCTGAGTCTGACGTGCTGCTGCACCTACGTATTTCGTACTGTCAGTAGCGACTCACCAGTTATCACCACGTTTCTGCTTGAAACTGACTTTACAACGATTTAAGAATTATTATTTTGTCATCTGATGGTTAATAATCACATTATTCCATTTGATCACTTTGGGTGTAGAGAGTCAGACTCAGAGAGCTAGACTCGTGTTCCTGCAGCTCTCTGATCGGTCTCCCGTCTTTTATTATGAAATAATGCATAATTTATGTGGAAATGATTGTTGTACAAAAGCTTCAGATATCTGTCGCTGAGATAGATGATGACTGGAGTGCAGTTTTAAGCAGAAACAAGGTGATAATTGGTGAATTGCTTCCAAGGCTCAGAAATGACAAAGGTGCAGTGAAGACAGGGCAGGGACCGTTCGGTCAGCACCATCGGTTCCACTGCCTCCAATGAGGTTGCCCTGATGTTGGGCTGTTGGTCACAGACCTTTCACCACCATGCAGTGAAAACTCCTCTATTGGATTCAGAAAGGGGCTGTAAGGTGGAAAGAAAACCTTTAGGCCTCTTCACACATAGTACTAAGTTTGGTTGAATATGGCAAAACAGTGTGAAGCAATTTGAATTAGCACACCACGAAACATCGCACCGACGGGCAGGCATGCATGATCCCGGTCCGAGCGTTCATGCACGTGGTGGTGTCTTTCGAGCAGGAACACAGTGTGAGGTGCACCACATCGCACCACTGATGTGGAATAAATAAAAACCAGCTGGTACCCATGGAACCACATCGCACCGCTGACGTGGAATATATATATTAAAAAACCGCCACATGATACGTACCTGCACTTTACTTATTACCAGTCTGAAACTTTACCACTGAGCTACTGTCACTGGCCTGTAAATGGTGCAGTGAAAATGCCTGAAATCAACAAAGAGGCGGACGTATTTAAAAATAATAATAAATCCATACACCATAAAAAACAGCATTTTATATTTAACCTCCTAAGACCCGGAGGTTCTCATGAAACAAAACTTAGTATTATAGTCTAGACAACCAAAAATGTCATGTCCAGATATGTGGATGTCAGGCCCTAGGAGGTTAATCCCTCTTATCAAGCGGGCAATACAAATATGATTCTTCTGTTCCTCTGTAGATGACCCATGGTCACAGACATACAGTCATGAAATGACATGAATGAGTAGCAGTTCGCTGTTCTCATGTCCACATCTGCTGGCATGTGTCCAGCTGGCCTGTGCGCGTGTTCTGCCTGACAGACATGTCTTGTGGACAGCATGCCAGAATTGACACCGCATCATATGGAACATAGCTCACGTGGGTGATGTGAAAGTCAGATCGCCTGGTGTGTGTTGTGATCTGACGGTCCATTTCAACCTGAGGGCAGCCTGTCAATGGGCTGCAGTGAGGGAACATATGCACGCTGCAGTCTACAGCATATATTGCTACAACGATATATGTATTTATTTATGTCCACGTGATGACAGCAAACAGACACACATGCGTCACAATGGGCAGTTGTTAGTCCATGTCTGTCCAAACACAATGCGTGTTGTTCAGTTGGGATGTCCAGAACCACAGATCTCCACAGCTGCTTCAGTGGGCAGACACACCTCCTGTCAGTTCAGCGCACACACCAAAGTCACACTTGTGGGGAACTTCGATAAATTTCACTGCCAGCACGACAGTGATTGTCTGCAAACTGTTGTCGAGCCAAGAGTGCGAATGGCCACACATTTTCTAAATGCCAAACAAGCGGTGTTAGATGTTTGTGTGTGTCAGCTGGAATTGTACCGACACCTGCCACGAGAGGGATCGATGGGTTTGCACAGCACACACTCTGTCTTTCAGCCGCTGGTGTGTGCAAATAGTTGTAGCAACAGGTGTACGAGGCGTTTGAGGCAGGGACGATTTTATACGTTTTGCACATGATTCCTGCTTCATGCGCACTTTGACCAAATTTCACACTATGTGTGAAGGGGCCCTTTATAAAGTGCTGGTTGTTGGTGAACCACTCATGTATCAGGACAACACGGTGAATGCCCACACTGTCCCAAACTATGACATATAAATGATGCATTGCTGCTGATCCATTTGCCTGAATATCATCAGTCATGATTGTTCTTGGTTCTCCTCGTCCCCTTCCACCACCTGTCACATTAACTCTTCCTCCTCTGTCTCTCTGTCTGTAACCGTGGTAGCTGGGTGCACGTGTGCCACCTGAACTGACTTTTATCCTGCCCACTTTGTCCGATCACATCATTCGAAATGTGTGTGTTCAGTTGTGAGTCATTGTGTGTAACAGGGATTTTGTGTTTAGTGAATGAGAATGTATTTAGAGTTTTGCAGAAAGTGTGCATAAGATTTGCAAATTGTGTTTAACGAGGTGAAAACTGCTGAAGGTTTTGCCAAAAGGGTTTCTTGATTCAAGAAATGAGTTCAGGCCACTATGAATTTGGTTCAGGGAGTGGAGTTTAGTGTTTTAGCACTTCAGAAAAAAAACTGTAAGAAAAGACTCTTTATTATAAAATCCGAGCACTGTAGTGTGAAATCACCCAGGATGAACAGAATGAAGGTGATGAGAAAATTCATAATCGATTCAAACAAATTAAAGATTTAATCTCTGAGACTTTCAGGACGTTGCTTCATCAGAAATATCTTTATTTTGTTTGAGGATCAGGAGCATGCAGAACCTCCTGTGCACCATCCGACCTATCGGCTGACCTATACTGTGAAACTACATGAAATTCAAGCACATAATCATAGCCCAACCCTGCACATGTGTGTGCAGAGTGTCAGTCAGTAAACAGGTTTTCTCTCCCAGTCAGGAGGAGAAAATATAGAATTTTGTGAATCTTTTTTTACTGTTTGGGTTTAGGACAGATTTAGGGATAGAATTACTGTTGCCAACAGTCACAGCAGTAAGAAAACTACACCCGGCAACACAGAGAAACCACTTGTCATTTTACGTACTGATACTGGACACCTGCAGAGTTGCCAAAGTCTCAGAGGAAGAGCCGTGATTGGATGCTTTGAGTCCAGGCACTGCAAACACAGACGGTATCTGTAGGCGCTCCTCCAGCCTGCAGGTATAACTCTCTGTTTGGGATGATTGATACTCCAGCCAGTGTAAAACGAGTCATAACATTTGAGAGAAAAATATCTGCACCCTGGGAGAAAGCTGTTTGTATCCTCATCCCTGGAAAAGAAGAAACCTCCCCAAAGATCATCAAAGGTCTTGTGCCTGGAGGGTGACCATTAGTGCAGTACCGAGGTGTCGTCCACTGTCATGACGTGTAACAGCACCGTCCTGATGGGTGACTGTGCAGTACTGTCCTGTTGGGCTGACTACTTGTGAAGGTGGATCCACTTGCTACGATGTTGGCCATCTCCAGTGACAGGGTTCTGAAGATGGACTTGTCAGTCAGTTGCAAACCATCTAATTCAGTACTTTTAACTTTTCCCACCTTGGCAGCCCCCTGTGCTTCCCAGAATGCACTGCAGCGCCAACAGAGTTCCAGTGTTTCGAACCGAATGGTCCCCCCAATAATCGTTCCGTGTCATCATCGTAATCGGTTGTGAACTTGCTGGATCAACGCCATCCACATCCTCACTAACCATTGTTTACAAGTGATGTGAGACACCGGTGTCACCGACCGAACGCCCCCCCCCCCCCCCAAAAAAAAATTGGTCCACCCTGCCTTCACACTGGGTATGCATCATTTCTGTGCATCATCAGCCACGGATCACTGATTATCCCCTCGTTTCTGCTTCAAACTGCAGATCTCTGCAGAACTACAGATCTCTGAAGCTTTTGTACAACAATCATTTCCACCTAAATTCAACATTATTTCATAATAAAAGATGGAGGAAATGATCCAAGCGCTGATCTGATCAAACTGTGCGTGAGATTTTTCAATGTGCCTCCATCATTTCAAAGCGTCAGGAGATACTTACCGATTATATTGCCTTGTTTCTGCTCAAACCTGACTTTAGAATGATTTAAGAGGTTTTACTTTGTCATCTTGTGGTTCATAATCACATTATTCCCTTTGATCGCTTTGGGTGTAGAGAGTCAGACTCAGATGAGCTGCCGTGGTCCCAAATGACGCATGCACAGTGAAGGCAGGGCGGACCAATTTTTAGGGAGGGGGGATACCGTTTTGTCTGCAACATCAGTATCTCACAGCACGTGTACACAATGGCTAGCGAGGATGTGGATGGCGTTGATCCAGTGAGTTCACAGGCGATTATGATAATGACACATTCTCCCAAGTTGAGAGAGTTTTCTAGAGGAGGTGTAACACCTGTGATGGACTTTTGCCATGCCTCGATGTTGTCTTGTTGTCCATACTTCACAGGTTGTGAAACAGCTGAAGTATAAACCTACAAGGATCTCCACGCAGGTGCACTTGCTCTTCTCCTGTTAACGCAAGCAATGTTGAACATCTGCTTGGGCCTCCGACGAAGGCGGTCGCATCTCCTCCACTCTCCCTTATCTCTCTCTCTATTGGACTATTGGATTAACCATGGAATTGATCAGCTGGTCTCTGAATGCTATTGATGCCATTTTTTCTACAAGAAGGTCAGGACCAGGGGATCTGAGCTGCCCAGATGGAACGTATCCTGTGGGCTATGTTCTCGACTCCTGGAGTTCTTGGCGTGTGGCATGCTCCTAGTGGTTGGATTGTGTGTAACTGTAACTAGGATGGGTTAACCCTCTGGGGCCGACGGCATCGTATAAGATGGCTGTGACCAAGCTTTACTAAATTATAAATAACTTTTTAATGATATGAGATAGAAACTTACTTTTGTTTGATGAAAAGTTAACTCTGCGGACTTTCGATCCACTGTTGGCCATCTTTGTACTCCTCATCAGAGCTGTGTGATGATGTACAGTCTTTCACACAAGACCTCAAATTACCTTTATAAAGTGTCAAAACAGTTGTTTATTATAGTTTTCTGTGTGTTTTGAATAAATGTGTGTGGAAAATTATTTCCGCTTTACTTCTTCCTTTATTTCTGATTGTAAACCTTTATTACACTTATATAACACAACAAAGCATATATATTATGAAAGAACAGGTTGTCCTGAAAAAAAGAGACATGAAACTTGATTGTGGGATGCAGGGAGAGCTGTTAACGGCAATAATATAACATTTATGCCAGGCGAGTGAACTGTCCAAAAAATGCCCTCGGACCCCAGAGGGTTAAATGCAGAGGACAAATTTCACTGTATGTATGTACAATGGCAATAAATGCTCTATTATTATTATTATTATTATTATTATTATTATTATAAAATGAACAGTTGCTCTTAGGGAGACTCAGGTGCAGCTGTGACATTTTGGCCATGTGGTATGTTTCCCTGCTCCTGCTCCAGGATGAAGGTGCTTCAGTTTTTCAGTCCCCATCTGCTGGAAAAGACCAAAGACACTCACTCTTCGCTTTGAAGAGGTGGAGATGGACTGGCTGTCTGCCTATGTGGTTGCCATCCAGGCAGGTGGTTCTGTAGTGACATGTGCATGCTCCCGGTCCTGACCTGACACTGAAATGAGGACCATATTAGTCCAAATCCGGTTTCCCTGTGCACAGATGACTCAACTCATTTGATCCAGATGTGGGCTGGATGTTTTATGATGTCTGTGTTTTAATTTTACTTTGACATTTAGAAATATTAATGTCACTACTATTTTTATTCTTCTTTATAGGACAGAAAAAAACGTAGAAGGAAGATGAAGTGGAAAGTGGAAAGTGGAAAGACACACACAGAGATGGCTGAGATAAATATGTGATGGAGAAAAGAAGGGATGTGTGAGAAAGGGGGATGCTGATAAAGTGGGGAACGAGGGAGAGGGAGAAAATAGATGCTTCGTAAAACATTTTAAACAAATCATTTCATGGCAGCAAGTTTTTAGCATTCAACACGTGTCGTGAGGAAGTGATGAGAGAAAGATGGAGAGAGGGGAAGAGAGGGAGGGAGACGTTGCTAGGTGACGGAGCATACATACTGAATTTTAACAAAATAAAACGAGAGAGAAGGAGAGAGAGGAGGGGGAGAGGGAGAGGGAGGGAGAGAGAGAGAGAGAGAGAGAGAGAGAGAGAGAGGAGAGAGAGGAGAGAGAGAGAGAGAGAGAGAGAGAGAGAGAGCGGGAGCAGTCAGCAACATGTAGCGTCGCCGCGCGGAGGACAGGACCAAACAGTGCGCGGGATTTTTCTTTTTTAATTTTGGGGAGCATGATGTGGTTTGACCGTGAGGACGTTTCCCCGCCACGTTAGACTGATCCGCTGTGTGCCGCAGGACATGTCCGGCCGAGGGATGGACGGCGGCGTCGTGGCGCACGGAGAGCAGACGCGGAGCGCGCACAGACCAGAAGAGCACAGTGAGTCCGTGATGTCTGTGGGTGTCTGTGTCCTCCTCCTCTTCCTCGCTGAAGGTGAAAAATGTTGCGGCGCGTGTCAGGTGTCCGCGTCCTTCACGTCTGCTGCGTCTCCGTGCGCGTCCCTCAGTGGCTGACGGATGGGACGCGGCCGGGGCCGGTGCGCGACGCTTTGACCCTTCTGTCATTGATACGCGTACACGCCGGCCTGTCTGTCACTGGCTTTTGGGCACACGCGCCGGGCCCTGGTGCGCAGTCCCACTGTCTGTTATATGAAGTCAACTTGTCACCAGTGACGGACACGTGCGCGCACGCATTCCCACATACAGGCTGTTTTTTAATGTATTTTTTGGCGTTCTGCAGTTTTCTGACTGTTGCGCATACGTGCGTTACGCGCGCGGATATCTCGGCTGCACCGACTTTACCCCCCCGCCCCCCAGCAGCTGTAGGGTAGCGATCAGAGTCGGTGGCGTGCGCGTGGCGCGCGCGTCAGCAGCTGGTGCACCAGCAGGCTGTGTCACTCCCCAGGACAGACGGGGAAAATTGGGATTCTGAGCCTGGGGTGCGCACGCACGCTCTTCCCCACGCGCACGCACAGGTTGTGATGAGAGATGCGTTGATGATGTAGTTTCACTTCACTTCAGTGGCTGATTCAACAGTTTGCTTCACAGTGTGAGACATCATCCATCCTCCACAAAAAAACCACAACCAACTGCTTTTATAATCGATTAATATTCATGTATCAAACAACAACAACAACAACAACAAAAAACCTGCCAAATGTTGACTTGTGTAATGTCCTTAGACTCACTCCGTTTGTGAACTCATCTGGTTGCGACTGGTTTTCTACACCAGCGGTTTGGTTTAAAATGATTTTAATGATCACACTGAACATACAAAAAAACAAAAAAAAACAAAAAAAAAACAAGATTTCAAGTTCTTATCTTGGTAAATTTGCAAATAAATGTTGTTTTTTTTTTATTTGGACACATTATAGATATTTCGTAAAACAGACAATTTTGTCTTTATAGCTAGAAATATTTTGTTGTTGCAAAAACAAGTGCCCTCCTGCCATCTGTCATGATTTGATCCAGTTAAATGTGATTTAATAATCAGCTGACCCCTTCCACTGATTGTAGCCTTTTCATGACAGTATCTTTTTGAGGAAACATTTCTGATCTGTGGGTGGTGTAAATCGTCATGTCTGTTTCCCATGAATGTGTCCACTTTTGTTCATAAGGAGGATGATGCTGCAGGTTCTAAACACCACTACCTTCACATTCCTCCTTGTTTGCTGAGCCCCACCTACTTCTGTAATGACCAATCAAAGGATGGGTGACAGGAAGTCTTGAGTCTCATTTCATTTGGGATGACGTCACATGGCTAAAGTTAGAGATCATTAGACTTTAGAAAGACTTTCTGAAGGAGATCTGAGTCTCTCTCCAGTGTTGGCTGTTCACGCCATTGTTGCTTTGCATTGTGGGTACAATTCAAATGGAACATGATACTGACACACATCAAACAGTTTGTCAGAACATTGGGAGTTAATAAAAGGTACAGGGACAGTTTAACGACACAAATGTTTGAAGTAATACAGTCTTGTCTGATTTGAGGTGATGGATGCTCAGTTTGATGACATGCAGTGTGTGAATTTAACTTCCAGGTCCAAACAAAGATTTGTGTGCTTTATTTCCAGTTGTGTTGAGAGTGATTTGTTAGTATATTTAGTATAGATTGTGTGAATACTGAGAATGAAAATGTCTGAATGTTGTGTTTTGGACTATAACAGAAGATCTGAAATGTCACCATAACTTTCATTTCATGGATTTCGTGCCAACAAAAATCACATTCATCTGTTCTTCTGTCTGTCTCATGAATCAAACTTTTTGCAAAAAAAAGCATTTTTACACATTTATGTAAGAAACAACAAAACACATTTTAGGGACTTCTGTATCATGAAGTTACTTCTAATATATATATATATATATATATATATATATATATATATATATATATATATATATATATAGTCAAAAGACCTTGACGTCCTTTGGACAAAGAGTGATTTTGACTAAAGATGGGGAAAGTTGCATGAAGTCATCTGTATGTCTATCTCTGAAATTGTTTTCCAGTATTGGGAGCCCCATAGTGATGCAACTGGAAAGTCCAACTTAACCACAGTAAAACAGTGGTGCAAGGAATTTCTGTACCAAATTTCTTAGAAGAGATTTTCTGTAATAAATCAAAAAGTGTGAAACGTGCAATTTCTTGTCCATTTTGGAAGCTCCACAGGAATTCAATGAGAAAGTCCAACTTACCTTTACCAGACAGTCATCCAAGGATTTGTTTGTACCAAATTTCAGAAAAAAAGAAGAGATTGTCTGTCTTAATTGAAGTGTGAAAAATGGCTTCTTCTTTCTTTTTTTTTTTTTTTTTTTTGCCCTTTTGGGATGATGATGTTTCAGACGTTTTTTCAAAAATATATTTGAACACATTAAAATTGCCACTTTTTTTTTTTACATTTGTGAGACACCCTGAAGGCCTCAAGGAGATTAAGTCTATAAATCTAACCTTCCATGACCACAGAGGCCCCCAAGGAATGTCCCCACCAAATTTCAGGAAATTTCATTGAACAGTTTTTGAGGAAATGTCCAGCCAATACAACAAATAAGGCATACCGGGGACAAATCTTGATGGCATTAGTCCTTTCAAACCTTCAGTAGGACTAAAATGTAATTAAGTTGTTTGACTTACGCGTGCAGCAGGACAGAAAACTGAACAAACTCTTTAATCAACACACTTTGTCTTCACTTTGACGTCTTTTTCATCAAGCCTGCACTGTCCAACTGAATATTCCATCAGAACGGACGTCAGCAGACACAACCCTGTTTGACTCGAAAGAGTTTAACCCTTTCATCAGCGAAGAATGTTGAGAGAGTAATCAAAATTACTGCTCAGTTGTTGCTTGGATCGTATTTTTCAGTTGTGTTTGTGCTGAATTCATGTGCACCGTGATGTCATTAGTTGACACGCGGCTAAGTCTGATTTCTGCAGATGTAAAAAGTGTTTTCTTGCACATTAACACTGATGCCATGGTTCTGACGATTTGATGTTTTTGGGATGAGAATGGGCTGGGAAGAAGACAAAAAAATTACACTTTGTAGAAGTGTAATTTGACGGTAATGGCATTACAGTGACAGCAACATCTAGCCATATTTTAGCTTACCGTGAAAAACATTTGCTCCGATTGTAATTCCGTTACTGTAGAAGTACCCAGAATAGTAATCACTGCCAAGCCTGTAAATTAGTAGTTGGCACGTATTATCAGTAACACTGCACAGAATAGCAATGGAACAGATGCATTATGTGCAGATCTCATCACCATCAAACAGTGTCTCATATCTCCAAAAGGTGAATTAAAGGTGGAAATATTCTTTCTGTTTACCTCTCATCTGTTCTTATTTCCAAAGACTGTCGATGGATCTCGGAGCAGTTTGAAACTTCACCCCTAATCTCTATCCTTTGCTGATTGACATTTCTGACATTTTTCTCTGATCTTGTTTCCCTGATATTAGAAAATAAATCATATTGGCTGCACTGTGCTGTTGCCGCCGCCGTCGCCGCCTCCATTTTAAGGCCATCTAATGCTGAGGCATCAGAGTTTTCACCATGCCAGCGGTCTGTTTGGCTCCAACCTCCATCTGATCTCATTAGATACATACAGTGGACACGGCATGATGGATAAAAAGTGGTGCTTCAACCATCATTGCCTTATTCTGCAGATCTTTTAATTTGAGATTCAGGTCATTCTGTGTTAAGTCAAAGCTTTTCTCCACGAGCGACAGCCACAAGCAGTGTGAGGTTTATTTGTGAAGTGGGCAGGGCTTCATGTTATCCAGTTAATGCATGATCAAAATCGGTCGGTTGCTTGCATATGACTTTAAGGGTAATGTGAAAAGAGTTAAAAATCTTAGTGTGACCTTTGACCAGTCTCTGTACTTTGACTTTCATATTAGTGAGGTGACCCGAAATGATATTTTATATTCTGTGATGTTGCTATAATTAGTCAGATTCTGTCTATAACTGATGCTGAGACTTTGGATTTGTGTCTTTGTCTTCAGGACTCAATGACTGTGTGTTATTAGATTCTCTGGATTATCTCAAAATGGTTTAAGAACTGTTCAAAATACTCAGAATTCAGCTGTTAGAATTTGGTCACAATCTAGGAAATGTGATCATATTGTTTCGGTGTTGGCATCCCGTCACTGGCTCTCTGTTCATGGAAGGTTTCAAGGTTTTGTTGCCTACATATACGATATTGACCAATTGTGCACCGTTTTATCTTACTGAACTGGTTAAGCCTTATGTGCCACCCTGAGCCTTATGTGCCACCCTGAGCCATCATTTTCCAAGTGCTGGATTGCTATGATAGCCTATTGCTATTTCTAGGCTATTTATTTTACATGGGAATATAGAGTTATTATTTATTTATTCATTTTTTTTACCTTTTGTCCAATTAATAAAAAAATCTCCATGAAACCTGGTGGAATGACTGTGTTCATGAGATAAAACATGTTAAAGTTTATTGTTAACCCAGAGGTGGATTCTGTATTTTTTTTAATGCCTGTAAGATGTTGCTTTTGGAGATTTTTCTGCATTTCAATGGTTTTCTTGACAACGTGCCTTGTATGTGGTGCACATTATGAAGAGACACCCATTAATCTGTTGTGCATTTTCGGGTAAAAAACATGTCATCCTGGTCTGTGTGCATCAGGTTCATGTCAGATTTCCACTTTTGCTCACTGAGTAATGAGACATTTAAGACATGTAAGAGATAGCCGTGACACCCTCCTGCCTGGACACATGGACTATAATGTCATGGAGGTGATGGTCATGAAGTTATAGAAACACTAGAGGGCGCACCTATCACGTGACCCCTTGCTGACGAGGCTGCATGGTCTCTATTTTGGAAGTGGGCAAAAAAATTCCGTAGGGAACTCGGCTTTCTGCTGCAGACATACGTTTTATAAGGATACAGATCCCAGCTGGGATGTAGGAGTCGGCATGCCAAAGATTTGTGCATGTTGTGTTTGCATAAATTAAAAAAACATTGCACAAATTCAAACATCATCAGCTCACTAACGCAAAATATTCTGGGCCAATGAATAGATAGAAATCCAGCAAACAATTAACAGTAGATTCAAAGTATGAAAATTAAGGTTTACTGCCCTTGAAAAATTTGTGACTGAACAGGAATCTTTATTTTTCTGTCTTTTATTTTTCTGTCCATTTCACTTTGCTGATGCAAGAATTACATCTCTTGTCTGTTTGTAGCATCGGCTGCAGTAAAGCTTGCTGGTTAAGTTCCCCTAAAATGCAAACAGATTTTTTTTTTTTTCACAGTATACTTTTAAGTGCAAATGAAAGGCAAACTTAACATTTATCACAGAAGACTGTGTGTGTGTGTGTGTGTGTGTGTGTGTGTGTGTGTGTGTGTGTGTGTGTGTGTGTGTGTGTGTGTGTGTGTGTGTGTGTGTGTGTGTGTGTGTGTGTGTGTGTGTGTGTGTGTGTGTGTGTGTGTACACGTATGTTGTAAAACCCTAACATGGAAGATGCACCTTTGGAAAATACCCTTTATTGGAAAATGTGCTTTTTATAATAAATGAGCAGGGAAGATGTGTGTCTTGTACATACTTCTACAGGAAAGACGATATTCCTTTTCTAAATTAATTTTGTAAATAATTTATTAGGAAAGATGTCCCTATTGTGAATATCTCTGCATGCATTTAAAAAGTAATGGAACAGGAACAATGTCTTTTGACGTTGAACAGGAAAGAAGGCATCCCGTTGTAAATACCAGAACATATTAATGTGCATATATTTTATGAAAGGTCCGGGGCCAGTCTGTAGTTGTCTTAGTAAGTAGGGTATTTTTATGTTAAGTTGTTAAGTGTGTGAAGTGTGTATGCTGACTTTGTAATACCGGGCATTTTTGCTGATGTTTTGGCATAGAGTTACAGTGGGGCAAAAACGCATTTAGTCAGTCCATGATTGTGCAAGTTCTCCTGCTTAGAAAGATGAGAGGTCTGTAATTTTCATCATAGGTACACTTCAACTATGAGAGACAAAATGAGAAAAAAAAAATCCAGGAAATCACATTGTAGGATTTTTAAAGAATTTATTAGTAAATTATGGTGGAAAATAAGTATTTGGTCAATAACAAAAGTTCAACTGAATACTTTGTAACATAACCTTTGTTGACAATGACAGAGGTCAAATGTTTTCTGTAAGTCTTCACCAGGTTTGCACACACTGTAGCTGGTATTTTGGCCCATTCCTCCATGCAGATCTCCTCTAGAGCAGTGATGTTTTGGGGCTGTCGTTGGGCAACATGGACTTTCAACTCCCTCAACAAATTTTCTATGGGGTTGAGGTCTGGAGACAGGCTTGGCCACTCCAGGACCTTGAAATGCTTTTTACGGTCCCACTCCTTCGTTGCCCGAGCAGTGTGTTTGGGATCATTGTCATGCTGGAATGCCCAGCCACGTTGCATCTTCAATGCTCTCACTGATGGGAGGTTTTGGCTTAAAATCTCATGATACATGGCCACGTTCATTCTTCCCTTAACACGGATCAGTCATCCTGTCCTCTTTGCGGAAAAACAGCCCCAAAGCATGATGTTTCCACTCCCATGCTTCACAGTAGATATGGTGTTCTTACGATGCAACTCAGCATCTGTCTTCCTCCAAACAAGACGAGTTGAGTTTTTACCAAAATAATCTATTTTGGTTTCATCTGACTACATGATATTCTCCCAATCCTCTTCTGGATCATTCATATGCTCTCTGACAAATGTCAGATGGGCCTGGACACATACTGGCTTAAGCAGGGGGACATGCCTGGCACTGCAGGATTTGAGTCCCTCTCTGCGTAGTGTGTAGCTTTTGTTACTTTGGTCCCAGCTCTCTGCAGGTCATTCATCAGGTCCCTCCATGTAGTTCTTGGATTTTTGTTCACCGTTCTCATGATCATTTTGACCCCACGGGATGACATTTTGCGTGGAGCCCCAGATCGAGAGAGATTATCAATGGTCTTGTATGTCTTCCATTTTCTTACAATTGCTCCCACAGTTGATTTATTCACACCAACCTGCTTGACTATTGTAGATTCACTCTTTCCAGCCTGGTGCAGGTCTACAATGTTCTTCCTGGTGTCCTTCGACAGCTCTTTGTCTTGGCCATGGTTTAGTTTGGAGTCTGACAGTTTGAGGCTGTGGGCAGGTGTCTTTTATACAGATAGCGAGTTTCAGCAGATGGCATTAGTACAGGTAACAAGTGGAGGACAGAAGAGCTTCTTAAAGAAGAAGTTACAGCCAGAAATCTTGCTTGTCTGTGGGTGACCAAATATTTATTTTCCACCATAGTGTTGTGTGGGCCGCTGAAGAGGAGGTACTGCTGGCCCACCACCACAAGATGACGCCCTGCTTGAAGTGCGGGCTTCAAGCACGAGAGGGCGTCGGAGCAACCGGGAGTGACAGCTGTCACTCATCATCCGTACCAGCTGTCACTCATCCACTACTCATCACCACCACCATAAAGGCCGGACTGCAACTCCACCTCCCCGCCGAGAAATCAGCTACCATTCAGGTAATTTCTCTGCTAAGCTTAACTGTGACTAATAGTCTGATCTCATTTGCAGCCGTTTTCCTGTGACAGTGTCCTTATCTGCGGTATTGGCGTTTGGTGTGGACTGCGACGGCTTCGCCTCACACCCCAAACCAGATAAGTGATTAAACAGGAGCTGCACGAGTGTGGTTTTCCCTCCTAACTGTATACGGACTGTGGGATTACTGAGTGTGCGAACTCACACTCATCAGGACTGTCTCTGTTCTCTGCCAGCAGTACCGGGTCTGACTGCTGAAGACAGCGGCCACCTGGGGCACAGGGCTTGGCGGCTCCGGCGTTCTTCAGCTCCGTTGGTGGTGGAAGCTGTGTGGGATCCGACTCTTCTCTCGCCAGGCGTCTTCGATCGTTGAGCCTGCCCACAAGTCACCTGGTGTATAATTGACATTCCACCATATTGTTATTGTCTGTACGTCGTTGTGCGATTCACAACATTAAATTGTTACTTTTGGCTTATCCATTGTCCGTTCATTAACGACACTTTCACAACACATAGTTTACAATTAAATTCTTAAAAATCCTACAATGTGATTTTCTGGATTTTTTTCCCCTAATTTTGTCTCTCACAGTTGAAGTTGAAGTGTACCTATGATGAAAATTACAGACCTCTCATCTTTCTAAGTAGGAGAACTTGCACAGTCAGGGACTGACTAAATACTTTATTACCCCACTGTATAATATTACTGTGTGTTTTGCCCACTTTCAAAATGGCTGAAGCTGTGACACGGTGGCACGTCCACGTTGTGCGTGCAGTATAGTGAGTGCACTCTCTAGCCTTTCTACAAGTATAATATGACTCTATGGCTGACCGTTCCTCTGTTAAAAACACGTCAGGCCAGATAATCGCTTGTGCAATCCCCAAACTGTGTGCAGTTGAGCGCCTGGCATGGTGGCACATTGACGTACATGTGTGTATGAGTGGGTGAATGTGACACATTATCTTATAGTGCTTTGAGCTGCACTACAGAAAAGCTCTTATCCTGTAACTGACTAATACAGAAATATCAGATCTCTGCTGTTGTCAAGAAAATTCTTCGTCTTCTTTTTTTCCGGCTGCTCCTGTTAGGGGGCGCCACTCTGTAACTTCCTCTGTCACACCAACCACCTGCATGTCTTCCCTCAGCACATCCATAAACATCCTCTTTGGCCTCCCTCTTCTCCTCCTGCCTGGTGGCTCCATCCTCAGCATCCTTCTACCTATATACCCTGGGTCCCTCCACTGCATGTGTTCAAACCATCTCAATCTTGCCTTTCTGACCTTGTCTCCAGATCATCCCACCTGAGCTGTTCCTCTGATATGTTCATTCCTAATCCTGTCCATTCTCATCACTCCCTCCAGCTTTGTCTCCTGTCTTTTTCTTAGTGTCACCGTCTCTAAGCCGTACAATATAGCTGGTCTCACTACTGTCTTGTAGACTTTCCCCTTCACTCTTGCAGGTATTGTATCACAAATCACTCCTGCCAGCTTTCTCCACCCTTCCTGCACTCACTTCTTCACCTCTCTACCACACTCTCCATTACTTCTGGCAGCTGACCTCAAGTATTTAAACTCATCTACTTTCACCACTTCTACTCCTTGTAACCGCACTATTCCACTGGATTCCCTCTCATTTACACATGTATTCAATGTTGCTTCTACTGCCTTTCATTCCCCTTGTCTCCAGAGCATATCTCCACCTCTCCAAGCTAGAATCACCCTGTTCTCTACTGTCACTGCAGATTACAATGTCATCTGCAAACATCATAGTCCATGGAGACTTGTGTCTGATCTCATCTGTCAACCTGTCTATCACCATTGCAACTAAGAAAGGACTCTGAGCTGATCTTGGTGTAATCTCACCTCCACCTTGAATGAGTCTGTCATTCCTCTACTGCACATCTCACTGCTGTCACACTATCCTTGTACATGTCCTGCACCACCATCACATACTTCTCTACCACTCCAGACTTCCTCATGCAATACCTCAACTCTTCTCTTGACACCCTGTCATAAGCTTTCTCTAAATCCACAAACACACAATGTAACTTCTTCTGGCCTTCTCTATACTTCTGCAACAGTATTCTCAGAGCAAACATTGCATCTGTAGCGCTCTTTCTCAACATGAAACCATATTGCTGCTCACAAATCTTCACCTGTTTTCAAAGTCTAGCTTCTACTACTCTTTCCCATAACTTTATGCTGTGGCTGATCAACTTTGTGCCTCTGTAGCTACTGCAGGTCTGCACATCACCCTTGTTCCTAAAAATAGGAACCAGCACACTTCGTCTCCATTCCTTTGGCATCCTCTCACTTTCCAAGATTTTATTAAAGAATCTGATTAGAAACTCCATTATCAAGAAAACTGTTTCCTCTAAATTGAACCAATATCACACACAATTCTTAAAGGATAAGATCACTTTTTCGAGATGCTGGTCTTATTAAAATATTGTTAGCAGTCAAGCCTGTGAGCACTCCACTCACCTTTGATTGTTTCATTTACAAAAATCCTTTTGGAAACAATTATTTTAGAAATGAATGAATGCCAGTGAATGTTAAAATAATGACATAAGATGAGCAGCGTCTTATTGTTGTAAAGACATCTGAAGAAATAGACTCGCTATGTATGTATTTTTTAAATTACACCTGTTTGAAATGACATCATTAATTTTATTTATTCATGTTTTACCTCATTATTAGTCCAAAATTTCATTGTCGCATTTTTTTTTTTTTTTGGGAAATGTGTTGCAGCCCTGAAATGCAAGAACAACAATGAAAATGAAGTTGACCTGACGTTGTGGATATTGTGTGCAATGAAATACAAGTCAAAGTAAATATAAGAATCACTTTAATTTTTTTTTTTATGTACTTATTTAAAATTTTTCTGAGTTGGAGTTGTACATACTGTAGCTTTGAAGTCCAGTTTCTGTATTAAAGCTCCAGTTTGTTAGGCGTTTTGGTGGGCGGCAGAAGTTTGCACTTTCTCAGTGCTGCCCTTGTGTTTTCACTGTCGTAGCTGGTTTAAATGTTCATTACTTCCTCTCACAGCCACTGATGTAATCTTAGCAAATGAGAAAATACGGACAACATCATGTTACGTCTATATGTTCATTTTAACATCATGGCATCTGCATGTCTGCTGTCAATCACTGAACTCAAGGAAGGAAAGGGAGGAGTCCAAATAGGAAAGGAGGAATCAGAAGGCAAACAAAAGGAGGACAGAAGTGTATAAAAATGCACCGTCACTTTGTGCCTGCATACTAAATTAGACACCACGTCATCACTTCCCACTATCCATCACAGCAGCAAATCAGAGCAACAGAGCAGCAAAAGAGTTTCTCTCCTCTTCTCAATGGTCGTCCTCTCTCGCCCTCCATGTCTGTGTCTGTTCATCACAGAAGGTTTGTTGTGATACTCGGTCCTTCGATTCATCGAGACAGCTCTCAGTGTCTCCACCACATCGAGTTGGTGCCGGTGTTTTGGCTCATTGTTACTGAATGGATGCTGGTCTGGTTTTCCTTTCAGCTTTGTTTTCATCTTGCACTTCTCCTTCTTCTTCTGTTTGCTTTATTCCTCTTTTTTGCTTCTGTTCCCTTTTTTACATCGACCAAACAGCACCCCCACCCATTTTAGGGCAGTTACACAAAACATTTTGAACCAGTCTTCATGAAACTCTGGGATGACTAACTTTGTCAAGAGGATCAACTCATTACAACCCCAATTCCAATGAAGTTGGGACATTGTGTAAAATGTAAATAAAAACAGAATACAATGATTTACAAATCCTATTCAACCTATATTCAATTGAATACACCACAAAGACAAGATATTTAATGTTCAAACTGATAGACTTTACTGTTTTTGTGCAAATGTTTGCTCATTTTGAAATGGATGCCTGCAACACATTTAAAAAAAGCTGGGATAGCGGTATGTTTACGGCAGCGTTTCTGGATTTTCCTGATGTATGGCTTTCGCTTTGCATGGTAGAGTTTTAACTTGCACTTGTAGATGTAGCGATGAACTGTGTTAACTGGCAATGGTTTTCTGAAGTGTTCCTGAGTCCACGCAGTAAGATCCTTTACACAATGATGTTGGTTTTTAATGCAGTGCCGCTTGAGGGATCGAAGGTCACGGGCATTCAATGTTGATTTTTGGCCTTGCCGCTTACGTGTAGAAAGTTCTCCAGATTCTCTGAATCTTCTGATTATATCATGGACTGTAGATGATGGAATCCCTAAATTCCTTGCAATTGAACATTGAGAAATATTGTTCTTAAACTGTTCTTAAATGCAGTTGTTCACAAAGTGGTGATCCGTGCCCCATCTTTGCTTGTGAAAGGCTGAGCCTTTTGGGGATGCTGTGTCCTCAGTTCCCAAACACTTATTGAGTGTTGTTAAAAGGGAAGGTGATGTAACACAGTGGTAAACATACCACTATCCCAGCTTTTTTGAAATGTGTTGCAGACATCCGTTTCAAAATGAGCAAATATTTGCACAAAAACAATAAAGTTGATCAATTTGAACATTAAATAGCTTGTCTTTGTGGTGTATTCAATTGAATATAGGTTGAAGATGATTTACAAATCATTGTATTCTGTTTTTATTTACATTTTACACAATGTCCCAACTTCATTGGAATTGGGGTTGTACATTTTGGATTTGAATTAGATGTGGATTCTGGATGACTTTTTACTTTTATATTATTATTATTTTTAATCATCACATTAAAAAAAAACTGTGTATCTCCTGACAGTAAGTGCAATTTTGCGTGGATTCATATCAGGATTCAGTTCTGGATTAGGACCTGTGTCTCTGAGGTCTATATATGAAAAGTATTTATGTTTATTAGATTAGATTAGACAGAACTTTATAAATCCCTTGGAAAGACTCCTTCAGGGAAACTGGGGTTCCAGCAGCATTGTGTAGCAGCACACAGAGTATCAAAAGTGAAAGTAAAAATCAATTTGCAAATATAAATATAAATGCGCAAATGTAAAGACCATAAATACTGCTCCTCTCCTTCCCATCCTCTGTCTTCCTGTTACTCCTCCTCCTCCTGACTGAGGAGTTGTACACTCTGATGGCCTGAGGCACAAATAGTTTATGAACAATGTTTTTTTTAAAAAAAAAACCAACACAAATCCCAAACTGGAGGTTTACTGTGAAAGTTTACACTCTGAGTGCCGTTCTAGTTGTGGCTGCTTTTATATTTCTTCACTTTTTTCTTCCTCCTCCATTCTTAACTCATCCCTCATTTACTATTTTCTTCCACCATCATTTCATTTCTTTCACCATCATTTTCCTTTCTTTCCTCCTGTTTTCCACTTACAGGATATGTCCTTTTGATTTGCTTCCTTCCATCATTCGTACCTCCTTCTCTCTTCCTTTCCTATCCATTTTTAGTTCTTTTTTTTTTTCTTTTTAGGGTCAACTACAGTTCAGTTAGAAGAGCAATTAACGGAAGGTTTGTTGGTTTGATTCCTGCCTATGCCTCTGTGTCACTGAGCCGGATGCAGAATGAGAAATTATTGTAGATGTGCGAGTGAATGAGTGAATTTGAACATGTTCTGTAAGAATACTCTTTGATCTGAAGTGTTTAGAAGAAAAAGTTGTGGAAGGATGAGGGAACTGAACATCACATGAGTCAGGAATCAAACCCGCTGGGGTTTTGCCCATAGTAGCCAGCGCCCTTATATCTTTTCTCCATTCCTCTACTTTTTCCTTCCTTGCAGCCCTTTTCATTTCTCCTTGTTTCCTTTTCTTAAATTCTTCATGTCTTCCTTCTCTCTCTTACTTCCTTCCTTCCTCCTATAGGTTTGATAAAATTATTTCTTCTTTGCTTGTGCTTTACGCATTCCCTCCTTCATATCTCCACCCCTCTTTTCTCTATACCCTCCCATTTTTCTCCTTCTCTTCCTCTTATCTCCATTCACATCTGATCTGTTTTTCTTCTTTCGTCCTCTCCTCTTTATTGGCGTGCTCCATCACACACTGTGAATGGATGCTGAGAACAAGGAGATGAATGGATCTGCATTCATCAGAGCCGGACATGACTCTGCTCCTCACCCTCCTCCTCTGTGCCCCCCGCGCTCTCACACTCCCGCTCTCCGCCAGCATATCTGATGCAGAGTTTGGGCCGATGTCAGCGGTCTGCAGAGGAAACAAAGTGGACAAGCAGCCGGTGATGTCAGATCAGGACTGATGGGGCACCGGAGGAAGGTGGAGGAAACAGAAAGAAAAGATGAGGAGGGACAGAAGGAAGCCATGTAGGAACTAACAGAGCACTCAGAGTGCATGCAGTCCTGGACACCACTGGGGGCGCTGTTTCATCAATGTATAAATAACATGGAAGTCAGTGAGAGACAAAGAAATATTTAATAAAACACCATATTTTGTCCAAATCATCAAATCACCACCTCTAAATCTATAATGTAATCAATTCTTCCTTGACCTGAGTGAGCATTCCATCAAATTTTATTGAAATCTGTGTATTTGTTTATGAGACAAAAACCTTCATTACCTATTGAATGAAACTAGAAGGTAACATGCTGCACATATGATGAACAATCCTCATATTTTGTGCTGGAATACTCAACGTTATTGTACATTTGTAATCATTTTCAATCCAATTTAGTTTATATAGTGCCAAATCACATCAAAGCTGCATCAAGATGCTTCACACGAGTAAGGTCTAACCTTACCAACCCCTACAGCAAGCACACAGTGGACAGTGGTAAGGGTCCTTTCACACATAGTGCAAATATGTACAACTCAGGGCAACTCCTGTTGGAACAGCTCATATGAGGGCACCACATAACATTGCGCCAATGGGCAGGCTTGCACGATGCCGGTGCAATGGTTTGTGCGGTGGGAACACAGTGCCAGTAGCTGCGCGATATGTAACCATATTGCGCAGCTGCTGTGAAGAAAAAAAAAATACATGTTGCAACGTTTTTGAGCAAGCTGGAACACACTGGGAGCAGCAGTGCGATGTGTAACCACATCGCACTGCTGCTGTGAAAATAAAAAATACATGTCACCCACGGGATTTGAACCCACGCTTTCCAAAAGCTCTGGTTGCCAGTCAGAAAGTTTACCACTGAGCTACCATCACTTGCCTATGAAAGATGCAGGAACCTGCATGATATCAGGAAGGACATAGACGTATTTAAAAATATATAATCACACACCATATAAAACATTGCATTATACTGAATACAAATATGATCCCTTTGTTCCTCTGTAGATGACCCATGGTCACAGAGGTACAGTCATTAAATGACAAGAATGAGAAGCAGTTCACTCGTCTCATGTCCACATCTGTTGGCACGTGTCCAGCCAGCGCACGCATGTGTCTTGCCTGCGCCCGCGCGTCCTGTCTACGTGCCACAGGACTGACACCGCATCATGTGGAACACAGCTCACGTGGCTGACATGACAGTCAGATCGCCCGCTGCGTGTTATGATCTGACGGTCCGTTTCAACCTGGGAGCAGCCTGTCAATGGGCTGCAGCGTGCACACGTGAGCTCGCTGCAGCCCGTCGCCATAGGGATATATGTTTTTACGATGTATGTTTTTTCCCCAAGTGGTGTTAGATGCTTACCACCTGGAATTTGGTTGACACCTGCCGCGAGAGGGTTCAATGGGCTCTCACAGCGCATGTTCTGTCTTTCAGCTGCTGGTGTGCGCAATTAGTTGTTGCAACAGGTGTATGAGACAGCTGTAATTTTACATGTTTTGCACACAATTCCTGCTTCATGTGCACTTTATATGCAAATCAACCAAATTCACACTATGTGAGAAGGGGCCCTAAGGAAAAACTCCCTCTGATGATACTGAGGAAGAAACCTCAAGCAGACCACACTCAAAGGAAATAAAGTGAAATGGTAAATATACTGCATTTATATAGCGCTTTTCCATATGCATCAGACGCTCAAAGTGCTTTACACATCAATGCCTCACATTCAACCCGATGTGAGGCTGCTGCCATGCAAGGCACCCACTACACACTGTGAGCAACTAGGGGATTAAGGACCTTGCCCAAGGGCTCTTAGTGATTTTCTTGTCAGGCTGGGATTTGAAGTGAGGATCCTCTGGTCTCAAGCCCAATGCTTAACCACTAGACCAGGGGTGCTCAAGTTCGGTCCTCAAGAGCTACCTTCCTGATACTCTTAGTTGTCTCCCTGCTCCAACACACCTGAATCCAATGAAAGACTCGTCATCAGGCTTTTAATGAGCCTTTCATTGGATTCAGGTGTGTTGGAGCAGGGAGACAACTAAGAGTATTTAGAAGGTAGCTCTCGAGGACCGAACTTGAGCACCCCTGCACTAGACCATCACCTCCCCTAAATAAATTGAATTTAATTAAATTGAATTGGAATTCTCAACATTATTGCACATTTGTAATCATTTTGTTCCATTACAGCAAATGAATTAACATCTCTCAAAATCAGTATTTTTCCTGTGACAGATCTGGATTCTAATCTGGATTTGCATCAGATTTATACAACCCCAATTCCAATGAAGTTGGGACATTGTGTAAAATGTAAATAAAAACAGAATACAATAATTTGCAAATCCCCTTCAACCTATATTCAATTGAATACACCACAAATACAAGATATTTAATGTTCAAACTGATAAACTTTATTGTTTTTGTGCAAATATTTGCTCATTTTGAAATGGATGCCTGCAACGTGTTTCAAAAAAAGCTGGGACAGTGATATGTGTACCACTGTATTACATCACCTTTCCTTCTAATAACACTCAATAAGCATTTGGGAACTGAGTACATTCATGATTGGCAATAAAAGGAGCATCTTCAAAAGACTCAGCCATTCACAAGCAAAGATGGGGTGAGGATCACCACTTTGTGAACAGCTGCATGAAAAAATAGTCCAACAGTTTATGAACAATGTTTCTCAAGGTTCAGATGCAAGGAATTTAAGGATTCCATCATCTACAGTCCATAATATAATCAGAAGATTCAGACAATCTGAAGAACTTTCTACACATAAGCGGCAAGGCTGAAAACCAACAATGAATGCCCGTGATCTTCGATCCTTCAGGCGGCACTGCATTAAAAACCAACACCATTGTGTAAAGGATCTTACCTTGTGGGCTCAGAAACACTTCAGAAAACCATTAGTTAACACAGTTTGTTGCTACATCTACAAGTGCAAGTTAAAACTCTACCATGCAAAGTGAAAGCCATACAGCAACAACATCCAGAAACGCCGCCGCCGTCTCTGGGCCTGAGCTCATTTGAAATGGACAGACGCAAAGTGGAAAAGTGCGCTGTGGTCTGATGAGTCCACATTTCAAATTGTTTTTGGAAATCATGGACATTGTGTCCTCCAGACAAAAGAGGAAAAAGACCATCCAGATTGTTACCAGCGCAAAGTTCAAAAGCCAGCATCTGTGATGGTATGGGGGTGTGTTAATGCCCATGGCATGGGCAACTTACACATCTGTGATGGTATGGAGATGTGTTAATGCCCATGGCATGGGCAACTTACATATCTGTGATGGCACCATCAATGCTGAAAGGTACATCCAGGTTTTGGAGCAACACATGCGGACATCCAAGCAACGTCTTTTTCAGGGACATCCCTGCTTATTTCAGCAAGACAATGCCAAGCCACATTCTGCACCAGGGGCGTAGGTTTGCATATGGACCATAGGGACAAGTCACAACCAATATTTTGGGATGGCAAAATAGTCCCTACCAATATTTAGCATTTTTGTTTATATAACAAAATCATTCACTATTTTTTTGCGAACTCGATACTATAATTTTAGTCGTCACGTTTTGTGTTTTCGACGTGCCAGAGTGACAGGGTTACCCATGTTGCAATTTAATTGGCTCACGTTCTTCTCACATGGACGTAAACAAAGCGCATCTCATGGCAGGCAGTGCTTAATTTGTAAAGTGGGAGGTCCCGGAGTGCAGAGGATGGGTGGCTCCGGTGCAGTGTTGCCAGATGTACGATAATTATCGTATTTGTACGATAGTTTTGCCATCTGTACGATGTACGATCTATAATGAGAAAAAACCCAATATGTACGATATTTTCAGTTGGTTGCCCAAACACGCATCTCTCTCTGACACCCAAGAATCATTTTGCAGGCGTTGCACTCGGCAGCATCAAAGACACACCACACACAGGGCTGCTGCTGGCTTTGGGCTGCCGGGACAGTCATTTGAAAGTCTGCCCCCTCCCCATACAAAGTAATGAGTTCCCATCCAATCTCTGCAGGACAGGACAGGAAGATTCCCCAACCAACATCTTTATTTTTTTTTTCGAAACTGTATTTCAACAAATGCAATAACAAACGAACAAAACACAAGAGCAAAGAGATATACAAGAAAAATAAAAAAAAGTTCAAGTTCCTTATGGAGGTGTCAAATCTGCACAAGTGGCCATGGCATCGGATGACGACAGCGACCTCGAGGTTGAATTCGACTCTTTCTAGTCTGGTAATTAACACATGTTTGTGTTACTTCACAGTCTGGTAGTGCATTTGCTTGTGCATTTGCGTTCTTTTTGTGCCATAGTTTCCCCATTAATATAATTACTGTTTAAAAATGTGACATAAAATTCTTTGTAAATTAAAAAAAAAACCGCTAAAATAGCTACGTTGTATGCGTTTTGTTTGTGTACGATAATTTCTCCAAAATACGATAATTTTGAGGTTTTGGTACAATAGTTTCATATTTCATATCTGGCAACACTGCTCCGGTGCAGAAAAACAAGAAGGGCGGGGGGGAGGGGTTGCGAACAATGCTGTGCGCCACACTTAAAATAAACTGCACACACCTTCACAAATGACACTAACATCCTGCCTTTTCCTTAACAAATACATTTATGTTTGCTGTCTGTCTATGTACTTTTCTGTCACTTTTGCGCTCTTTTTCATACTTTTCCCTCGTTTCAAAAGTCACCGAACGCACTTTACTGTAATATATGCAACATATAGCATACTGTTGGAAAGCACGGGTTCTTGGCTTGCTGTCAGTGTTGAAATTTTTCAGAGTGAGGGCTTACATGAGAACTTACGGTAATGAGAATCAGCGGCGCACTAGTGTGAAACTTCCGTGTTTTTCCTCTGCGTTATGACATCACAGGCTTACGTTTACCGTAATACACCATATATATCATTGGAAATCCCTTTTTTTTTTTTGGCAAATTAGGTTGCCAGATACCTACAACTGCATTATTGATGAAGAGAATAGATTATACATCTTGTTTGCAAAAACTTTTTTTTTTTTTTGTTAGCTCCCACAAGTATTTTTTTTTGTTGTCTTGTTCTCTCAGGTGTAGGCCTATAGAATAGATTCGTGATTTTGGGTGCAATTTTGTTATTTAAGTTATTTGTTTGTTTGCCTACACACTTAATATTGTAAATAAAGTGTTAAATTATTCAGCATTATGTCGTCATATGTTATGTATTATGCTGTACTTGTGCGTCTAATGGTATGAGTGGGTTAGGGGGTGATGGTGGTGAGCAGGGGGGCCGGGTGGGGGGGGGTGGTATTGTCCCTACCAAAGCTGAGACCAAACCTACACCCTTGTTCTGCACGTTACAACAGCGTGGCTTCATAGTAAAAGAGTGCGGGTACTAGACTGGCCTGCCTGCAGTCCAGACCTGTTGCCCATTGAAAATGTGTGGCGCATTATGAAGCGCAAAATACGGCAACAGAACCCCAGACTGTTGAACAACTGAAGTTGTACATCAAGCAAGAATGGGAAAGAATTCCACCTACAAAGCTTCAACAATTAGTGTCCTCAGTTCCCAAATGCTTATTGAGTGTTGTTAGAAGGAAAGGTGATGTAACACAGTGGTAAACATACCACTGTCCCAGCTTTTTTTAAAATGTGTTGCAGGCATTAATTTCAAAATGAGCAAATATTTGCACAAAACAATAAAGTTTATCAGTTTGAACATTAAATATCTTGTCTTTGTGGTGTATTCAATTGAATATTGGTTGAAGAGGATTTGCAAATCATTGTATTCTGTTTTTATTTACATTTTACACAACATCCCAACTTCATTGGAATTGGGGTTGTATTTACCATATTTGATTAGCGGGTTATGTGCAAATCAGTGCATCAAGTTTTGAGAAATTTATCAAATTTAAAAAAAAAACCTTCAATCTGGCTTTGTCTTGCCATCATTGTTGCATTTTATTATGGTCAGATTCCGTCATCTGAGATATTCCCAATCGGCTCCATCAGTGGCTTTGTGATATGCAGTTAATTTTACTTTACTTTAATCATTTTACAGGACAAAACATGAATAGGGTTCTCCTCAGAAATTTAGAGCATGACGGCACTGGAGATCAGATCTGCGACCGCGTTCGTGAGGAAGATGCTCTAGCATTTTCCTTTTTCAAATACCAATGTAAGCCATTTCCTGCAACTTCATCTTTACAACTTCTGTAAAATTCCAAATTAAGGCCTTGTCCACACAGATTGGATGTGATCTTTTTATTTTTCAAAAAGTGTTCTGTAACACGGCACTGTTCACACTGAAAATGATGTAGTATATATGCAGGCCTGTATGTGGCGCTGTAACGAAGTCGATTCATCATCACAGCCAAAAACTGCTGTCCACGTAAAATACCCATTGTTTTAGAAGACATTGTTTGGAAATACTAAAATTCCTTATGGAAATTGCTTGTGAATAAACACAGGGTGGAGCTGTTTTTAAAGAAGTCCCTTTGTGTTATAATACGATGCTCCAGCTGCAATTCCAGCCTGAGCCGGAGGATGCCGCAGCTTGTCCCACCACCAACAAGAACAAAAAATAACTTTTTTTAAAAATGGAGTGTCACAATGGTCCTTTTGATCAATTCCAGCATTTACCACAGCCATTCTTCATATCTTCATGTCTAATATGAGCGTGAGAAGCCAGTACACTCAAAATTCTTTATAAAATATAAAAAAAAAAAATTTTCTTGTTATTAGTCAGGCCTGAGGTTAGGAAGGTGGGCCTATGAAATGTTGAAACATTGCATGATGATGCGGCTTCACAAGATTTCACAGGAAAACAATGTTGCCAAAGAAAATGATGCAGCGCTTTTGCAAACCGACAACTTCAATCAATTTAAGCAAAATTACCCAAAAAATCACAGAGGAAACACCCTAAATTTGAAAGTTGGCATGATGGCACTGAAATCACAGGATGGTGGCACAGCACCATTATTCCATTGCTTGGGGCGAGCCCTGACCAACACAAAGTATTGTTGTTGTGAGATGTACACAGATAAAGTTTAATTAATGTCATCCAAAAAGCCAAACATTTTGTTAATGATACGGAGAAAATGAAGAATTTTACACTTTCAGTTTGCGGTGCATTTGGAATGTATTCACAGCGCTTCACTTTTTCGTCTTTTTATTATGTTACAGCCTCATTCCAAAATGGATGAAATTCATTTTGTTCCCTCAAAATTCTACACACAGTACCCCATACTGACGATGAGAAAAAGGGTTTGTTTTTTTTTAGTTTTTGCAAATTTATTACAAATATGAAAACTAAGAAATCACATGGAGATAAGTATTCACTGCCTTTGCAATGAACCTCAAAATTGAGCTGAGGTGCCTCCTATTTCCTTGAAATGTTTCTACAGCTTCATTGGAGTCCACCTGGGGTACATTCAGTTGATTGGACATGATTTGGAAAGGCACACACCTGTCTACATACACAGTAAAATCACCAGTATAAAACTAACACTATCAGTTAACACTGACAGTGAACATATGGTCCCACTCTGATCAGAGTGGGACCATATGTTCACTGTCAGTGCTCATTTAACTAGTGATTTTACTGTGTATAAGGTCCCACAGTTGACAGTGCATGTCAGAGCACAAACCAAGCATGTAGTCAAAGGAACTGTCTGTAGACCTCAGAGACAAGATTGTCTCGAGGCATAAATCTGGGGAAGGGTACAGAAACAGTTCTGCTGCTTTGAAGGTCCCAATGAGCACAGTGGCCTCCTTCATTCATAAAAGGAATACGTTCAGATCCACCAGGATTCTTACTAGAGCTAGCCACCCGTCTAAACTGAGCTATTGAGGGAGAAAGGCCTTCGTCAGGGAGGTGACCAAGAACCTTCTGTGGAGAGAGGAGAACCTTCCAGAAGGACAACCATCTCTGTAGCAATCCACCAATCAGGCCTGTATGGTAGAGTGGCCAAATGGAAGCCACTCTTCAGTAAAAGGCACAAGGCAGCCCACCTGGAGTTTGCCAAAAAGCACCTGAAGGACTCTCAGACCATGAGAAACAAAATTCTCTGGTCTGATGGGACAAAGATTGGTGTGTCTTTGGTGTGAATGCCAGGCGTCATAGTTGGTGGAAACCAGGCACCATCCCTACAATGAAGCATGGTGGTGACAGCATCATGCTGTGGGGATGTTTTTCAGCAGCAGGAACTGGGAGACGAGTCAGACTTCAGACTTTAGACAACTTTATTGATCCCTAAAAGGGCAATTACATTGACACTCCAATCACCTCAGACAAGATACAGCAATTAATCCACAATTATTACTTGTTTACCGTAATAATGGCACACATCAAAATGATAGACAACACATACACATTTGACAGTTAATGTGCTCTAAACTTGAAGCAGTCCGTCATCCGAATTGAGGCAAAGTGGGTGAAAGCTGCAGCAGGAGGGGCCTGTGCCACCCAGCTTGGGGGTTGAAGGCTGCAGCAGTAAAAACCGCACTGCCTTCGAGGTGGCAGGGAGGAAGCCAGGGTGAGGGGAGTGGAGAGACATGGGGGGAAGGGGGGTAATACAGATGGTGGGAGGGAGACATGCATTGTGTGCAGATGAGTTAGTGAGTAGGAATGAATCCTGAACGTCTTCCACAGAGAGTGGAGCCAAGCATGTCACAACCCGTCTCTCTCAGGCGTCGAGAGCATAGCCCACTGGGTAGATTCCATTAGGGCACACAGGGTCCCCCAGCCCTGATTCCTTGTTGAAAAAAATGGTGTCAATAGCATTGAGAGACCAGCTGATCAACTGATTTAAGGTCAGGATTGAGGGAAAGATGAATGCAGCAATGTACAGAGACATCCTGGATGAAAACCTGCTCCAGAGAGCTCTTGAACTCAGACTGAGGTTCATCTTTCAGCAGGACAATGACCCTAAACACACAGCCAAGATATCAAAGGAATGGCTTCAGGACAACTCTGTGAATGTCCTTGAGTGACCCAGCCACTCAAAGCCACTCTGTTGCTCATATAAATATTGACATATGCAATAATGGCAAGTTATATGGTGGGGATCATTCAGTCTCATCAGATTTTAAGGTTGTGTTTTGTTAGCTGAGTGTGCTATATTTTAATTTATTGTTCATATATTTAAAGTTTTTCTGATAATGCATTTCATAGTGAGTTTTGTGCTGCTTTTATTTATTGTGTTGCTTTTATTTATTGTAATTATATAAAATTACTTTGAAATATCTAATTTGCACAAGATAATAATCTGCTATTATTGCTATACTATTTTTATTATTTAAAAAAATATGACAAAAATATCAAAATCGCTTTAAAACACAATGCACAGTATTCCCAGAACATTCACAACCTTTTCATCATTTTTTTTTTGAAAAATGGGTGAATAAAAATGTCACATCTTGGATTTACACTCGTAAATAAAAAATGTACCTACAATTAAATTTTTCTTTGAGGTGCGATTCAATCTTTGTGAAAATTGGTTCATCTGTTTTTGCATAACCCTGCTTTCAAAAAAAGCTAACAAAACCAGATTAATCTGCCAACATAATCTTATTGCAGGTAAACATGGCAGAAGCATAATGATATTTCTGCAGATATTTTCGCTTGATGCCTTTGGGCAAATTAAAGTTTCATTAAAGCTGTTCTGCATCAGTTTCAGCAAATATGCGATAAGAAGCGCAACACAGAATGTGTCTGAGGCGAACAGAAGCGTGTCTGGTTTTAAAGCAGAGGCACACCTTTGCAGCTCGCAGCTACTCAGGTGTCATGATAATCCCTCACTCGGGATTATCCGCTGAGTGACATCAGATATTTGAAGAAGCAGTGTCGGGAGGTGACGGCGGCTGCGAAACAAAGGGACAGTCAGCTGAACATTCTGGAAGTGAAGTGAACTAACCAGTGGCCGGCATGTCGCTGTAAATCTGCCTCTCAAGAGGAGCTGGAGAGGAATTTGAAAGGTGCACCTGTAACCTCGGCTGCTGCAGAGATGAAGGCGCCTGGGACCCTCAGACTCAAAAAATGGCTCATTGGATGAACTCAATTAATTATGTGCAGGATTTGCATTTAATAAATATATGTAGCCCCAACTCAAATAAAGCACATTCATGCAAGACAATGTAATTTAATTTAGTTGGGACTACACACTCAAAAGATGGCTCATTGGATGAACTCAATTTAATTATGTGCAGGATTTGCATCTAATAAATATATGTAGCCCCAACTCAAATAAAGCACATTCATGCAAGACAATGTAATTTAATTTAGTTGGGACTACACACTCAAAAGATGGCTCATTGGATGAACTCAATTTAATTATGTGGAGGATTGCATCTAATAAAAGACTGGAAAGACTGGAAATTAACTGAATTAATTTCTTTGAGCACTTTTAAATCCAAACTAAGAGTTACTGAGGCCAATTGTACTATATGCACTTGTTTCTCATAATGTGTTTATAACTTCTGTGTTTTTATTGTATAAATATGTAACTGTATTTTGTGTTTGTTGCTGCCATTTTGGCCAGGACTCCCTTGAAAAAGAGGTTTTTAATCTCAATGGGATATTTTCTGGTTAAATAAAGGAAGATGATGATGATGATGAATAAGTATATGTAGCCCCAACTCAAATAAAGCACATTCATGCAAGACAATGTAATTTAATTTAGTTGGGACTACACACTCAAAAGATGGCTCATTGGATGAACTCAATTTAATTATGTGCAGGATTTGCATCTAATAAGAATATGTAGCCCCAGCTCAAATAAAGCACATTCATGCAAGACAATGTAATTTAATTTAGTTGGGACTATACACTCAAAAGATGGCTCATTGGATGAACTCAATTTAATTATGTGCAGGATTTGCATCTAATAAGTATATGTAGCCCCAACTCAAATAAAGCACATTCATGCAAGACAAAGTAATTTAATTTAGTTTGGACTACACACTCAAAAGATGGCTCATTGGATGAACTCAATTTAATTATGGGCAGGATTTCCATCTAAAAAATATATATAGTCCCAACTAAATTAAATTAATTTTTTTGCATGGGGGCAGCACGGTGGGTTAGTGGTTAGCACTGTTGCCTCACAGCGAGAAGGTCATGGATTTGATTCCCACCTGTGGCCTTTCTGTGTGAAGTTTTCATGTTCTCCCATGTTTGCGTGGGTTGTCTCCGGGTGTTCCAACTTCCTCCCACATCCAAAGACATGCAGGTTAGGTGGATTGGAAACTTTAAATTGTCCATAGTTGTATGTGCGGGTGTGGATGTGTTTGTTTGTCTATATGTGGCCCTGCGATGGATTGGCGTCCTGTCCAGGGTGTACACCGCCTCGCACTCCATGACTGCTGGGATAGGCTCGACCCTTAATTGTACTACGCGGTTGAAGATGAGTGTGAATGTATCTTGCATGGATGTGCTTTATTTGAGTTGGGGCTACATATATATTTATTAGATGGGAATCCTGCTCATAATTGAATTGAGTTCATCCAATGACTCAGTTTTTTGAGTGTATCACACAAGCAAATGGCTCATTGGATAAACTCAATTCAATTATGAGCAGGATATCTAATAAATATGTAGTCCCAACTAAATGAAATTAAATTATCTTGCAGGGATGTGTTTTATTTGAGTTGGGGCTTCATATACTTATTAGATGGAAATCCTGCTCATAATTTAATTGAGTTCATCCAATGACTCCATTTTTTGAGTGTATCACACAAGCAAATGGCTCATTGGATAAACTCAATTCAATTATGAGCAGGATATCTATCTAATAAATATGTAGTCCCAACTAAATGAAATTCAATTATCTTGCAGGGATGTGTTTTATTTGAGTTGGGGCTTCATATATTTATTAGATGGAAATCCTGCTCATAACTGAATTGAGTTCATCCACTGAGTCAGTTTTTGAGTGTATCATACAAGCAAATGGCTCATTGGATAAACTTGATTCAATTATGAGCAGGATTTCTATCTAATAAATATGTAGTCCCAACTAAATGAAATTAAATTATCTTGCATGGATGTGCTTTATTTGAGTTGGGGCTACATATATATTTATTAGATGGAAATCCTGCTCATAATTGAATTGAGTTCATCCAATGAGTCAGTTTTTTTTTTTAGTGTATCACACAAGCAAATGGCTCATTGGATGAACTCAATTTAATTATGGGGAGGATTTCTATCTAATAAATATGTAGTCCCAACTAAATGAAAATAAAATTATCTTGCATGGATGCATTTTATTTGAGTTGGGGCTACATATATTTATTACATGGAAATCTTGCTCTTAATATAATTGAGTTCATCGACTGCATCAGTTTTTTGAGGGTCATTCCTCGGAAAAAGGATGAAGGATAGAGTGAGAAGGAGGTGAAAGTGTGAGCTGCTCCTGCAGTGTTTGCATCCTCCTCTCGCCTCTCTCAGCTCTCCACTCACTCAGCTCAGCCCATTACCCTCCAGCTGCTCTACATTTCTTACTTTGTAGGGCTATTAGCCCGGAGCCTGCCTGAATCCCTCTCTCTGCTTAAGTCTCACCTGAATATTGTTGGAGAAGCTTTGGCGAAGAAGTGTTGGGGGAAAAAAAATCCCTTAGTCAGAGCAGTACAGTGAAGTAAATTAAGTTCACGTTAGAATCCCTGCTCAGACCCCGTGGGTGGAACTAAATGAGGAACTCTCTTAAAGGCTCCATCCGATATGCAAGCACACAATGCAGACCTGCAGTCACCAAAAGAGGAAGAAGTTTAAGCACATTTCCTATGCAGCGCAGCTTTGTTTTTTGTAATGCAACAGTGAACTCAGACGAACAGGAGGTGAAGGCCGCAGGTCTGAATTTAGAAGAGAGTCAGTCTGCAACGCAACTTCACCTCTGCACCTTTAACAGGAGGCCAAATGGATGGCGCCGTAACGTGTGTAACGTGCAACCACACGCATCAGTTTAATGACACTGACAGAATCAGCAGAGCCGAGGGAGACATAACAACACGTAGAATCAATAAACAGTCAAAGTTTATAGGTAGCCAACAAGATGAAAAGCCTGAGCTCACGTGCACCAAGCTGACTCAGTCACTGTGTAACACACACACGCAAAAGTCTCAACGGTAAATCAATCAGAAAGAAAAGCATCGGAGGGCTGATGCATAACCTGGCGCTCTACACACCACAATATAAATGTACAAGCAAATATAAAGAGCGTTTTGACCATGTATGTCTTCATCATATGACTTCTGTGCCACTTCATTATGAATTAATTTAACTATAAATATTTTGCTGATCAATATATGCTTTAGATTATCTATCTATGTATCTTGGTTGTTGAGATACACAAAAATGGGTGATTTTGGGCCATGTTTTTCATGTCTTTTGATGGAACTACTCCAAAATCTAACCACCTCTGGACATCTATCCAAGGAATAATCTCGCCACCTTTGATCTATCTAGACATCTTGTTAAGATATACAAAAAATGGCTTTCTGGACCACATTTTCCAAGACCTTGACCTTTGACTTCTGACCAAACTACTTCAAAATCTGACCACCTCTAGATATCTATCCACACAATTTTCCCACCTAGTTTGCTCCATTTAGGCATCTTGGTATTTGTTATACAAAAAAGGGCTTTCTGGACCACATTTTCCGAGACCTTGACCTTTGACCTCTGACCAAACTACTCCAAAATCTAACCACCTCTAGTAGATGTCTATCCAAGTAATAATCCTGCCACCTTTGATCTATCTAGGCATCTTGGTTGTTAAGCTATACAAAAAAGGGTTTTCTAGACCACATTTTTCAAGATCTTGACCTTTGACCTCTGACAAAACTACTCTAAAATCTAACCACCTCTAGATATCTATCCACATAATTTTCCCACCTAGTTTGATCCATTTAGGCATCTTGGTCTTTGTTATACAAAAAAGGGCTTTCTAGGCCACATTTTTCAAGATCTTGACCTTTGACCTCTGACAAAACTACTCTAAAATCTAACCACCTCTAGATATATATCCACATAATTTTCCCACCTAGTTTGATCCATTTAGGCATCTTGGTCTTTGTTATACAAAAAAGGGCTTTCTGGACCACTTTTTCCGAGACCTTGACCTTTGACCAAACTACTCCAAAATCTAACCACCTCTAGAGATCTATCCAAGTAATAATCCTGCCACCTTTGATCTATCTAGGCATCTTGGTTGTTAAGCTATACAAAAAGGGCTTTCTGGATCACAATTTTCAAGATCTTGACTTTTGACCTATGACCAAACTACTCCAAAATCTAACCACCTCTAGATATCTATCCAAACAATATTCCCACCTAGTTTGATCATTTAAGCATCTTGGTCTTTGTTATACAAAAAAGGGCTTTCTGGAGCACATTTTTCAGGACCTTGACCTTTGACCTGTAACAGAATTACTCCAAAATCTAATCACCTCCAGATATCTATCCAAGTAATATTCCCACCAAGTTTGAAGTAAATCCATCCAGCCGTCTTTGAAATATCAGAGAGATATACACCAGTCAAAACAATACCCCACTTTACCACTTTAGGGTCTGACTGTGTGAGAATATAAATTATAAGTTGTGCACAACAGTTCTCTCTGGCTGCTGATAAGTAAGGATGGTTGCTAAGGGACCAAATAGTGCACATGCACACCTGAAGTAGACCGGAGCACCACTGCACAGCCGACACCACTTCATCATGCACCAGTCTCTACCCTCAGAACACATGACCTTTGGTGCACTGTGATGGTTTCGTTGAGCCTTCAGAGTACGAGCTGTCCTGCAGTGGGAGGCAGCAGCACACTTAATCATCCAGAGAACTGAAACAAGTTGCTGTATGAGCTGTACTTGTGCTTGCTGGAATGCTAATCCTATTACCAACTAGCAGAAAGGTTGAAGGCCACCTGCAGTCCCGTGTGCATAGTACCGTCCTGCTGATACCTCAGCTGAAGACTCCTTGTGATTCTGGGTTGAACTCTGTTCCATAAATGCATTGTATCAGCTTCGACACTTAATCTATGCAGCACATTTGAGGACTCCAAGTACTGGATGAGACCAAGAGGACACTCCAAATGTCTCCTTGGGATGTCACTAGTTGGGATCCAAAGCAGTTACACCATAAAGACTCAGAGGACAAGAAAAAGTTAAAGATTTTAATCCATAGTGATATAGTGATTTTGTAAAGAATGTTACAACAGTCTTTATCCGAGGCCCCATCATGACGGTGTGGCGGTATGTAGATCTTGACTCTTGCTGTCAGAAGAAGGCATGAACAGAGCTTACCCCCAAGTTTCAGAAAGGGACCAACTGGTGACAATGGGGTGGAGGAAGCATCATCCAGGTCAGCAACTGCATCCAGCAGAGAGGTTAGTTGATGACTGCAAGTGGGACCAGCTGTTTATTCTGTTAGTGATTACAGCTGAGTCCTGATAGAACTTATCCAATGCAACATTTTGATGAGATTCTGGATGTGATAACAGCAGCACCAGAACATGATCCTCCAAACCTGACCTGGCAGATTCAAAGCATGAGCCTAAAGGTGGGCCAAGAAAGGGCCAAGAGGGTGAAGGTTTTCTCTACAACCACCCACTCCACCAGGTGATTTCACTGATTAACATCACTTTGGTCCTTTCTATAATTCGTTTGAGACCTCTTACCTAAACATTAGAGAAGCAGCCTTGTGACCAGAGTAGGTTCGTAGCTCATCAGGATGGTATTTACGTTCAGTGATGTTTCTTTCTTTTTGGTTTAACGAGCAAAAATCACCTTCCCCGTCCTAATGATTGATGGAAACATTGCAACTGCTTTGTCCGCCAAATGAAAGAATGTTGGACTTGTCAGCCTTTATCAGTGATTAAAGGCTGAAAGGCAAACTGTCCATCAGTTTGCACCTTTGATTTATTTGTTATGCGACACATGGCTGTGGAAGAAAATACTGCAATGGTTGAAATATTTTTAACGACAGCAGTGGGTGTGGTGTTGTGCTGTTTGTTGTCACGGAGACTGCCCCTAATTCTTCACCCAGAGAAAATCTTTATTGTCATCATATCTGCTTCATCTTCTGACTCATTTCTCTTATATATATATATATATATATATGTATGTATATATGTATGTATATATATATATATATGTATATATGTATGTATGTATGTGTGTGTGTGTGTGTTTGTTTGTTTTTTTTGCCTGGATCGTCATGGTGTAGCAACCTTTAGTAGTTCAGGTGATAGACTGTGTCAATGAATGGGCCAGGACGGTTCTGTTTTCAGATTTATTTGTTGCTTCGAACACAGGGGTCATTGGCTGGCTGTAATACTGTTCCCTAAAGTGTGCTCGACGTTGCAGACTGACTCTAAATCACAGTCGATGCATGCTTCCAGTGTGCAATAAACTGGGCTAGGGCTATGAGCTGGAATCCCATCAGCTTTCACAGTAATAAGATGGTCTCCAAAGCATTTTGGCAACAGGTTTTTAACAACAAATATTTCACTACATTTGTACAAGTAATATTCCCACAAAGTTAGAAGGAAATCCTTCCAGCTGCTTTCGAGTTATATTGTCCACAGATGAAAACGATACCTTATTATCGCTGCATCGTCTACATGCAGGATAATAAATGTTCTGCAGACAGACTGATGCAGTTTAAAATTGTTTCCAAGACAAAGATATAGCAGAATCTCATGAAGTAATAACATGGTTAGCCTTGCTGTTTCACTCCGGCTCACCAAGTTAGCTAGCTGAGCTCGTTAGCATGTAGCATGTGCCAAATCAAGATTTTTAAGGTTTTATTCTGTTACTTTTGATGCAATTTTGACACACAAAATGGTATTAATAGACACAAGTACATCGTAAGTTGTAATGGTCGAACAATTAGTGTGTCAGCTGATTAATTGGGCTGATTAAATGCATTTAGTTAATAAGGTCAATGTAAAAAAAAAAATAACGCAATGCTAAAATACCCTCAGCATGAGCATAAAATATGAGCATAAAAAAGGAAACAGAATGTGACCTTTTGACCTCTTAAAATAGGTCAAGGTTAGCTATCTTTGAACTTGTCCAAGGTCTGTGTCCCAAGAATGGTCCCTGTGAATTTGAAGACCCTGGCAGTAATAGGACTGGACTTATGCAGAGCACAGATGGACAGACAGAGACGGACGCAAAGTTTGTGCTATAACCTATGGCCATAGTTTGGCCTTGGCTAAAAATCACCTGCAGGTACATCTTCCAAATGGGTGTGTTGTGTGTCTTCTATGGAAGCATGCCATGATGCCCTCTTGTGTCAATTTATATGCAGACGTATGCCTGAAAACAGTGGTAATGTGTGTTTTTAAATGGTGGGAAACATGCCAATGCATAAAGAAAACAGAAAATAGCAAACTTTAAACAGAGACAATGCGGAAAGTAGCAGTGTTCATGTCCATTGTTCATCCAATGTCCATTTATGTGTCGCTCTTTTTGTGGCTCTAGTATTAGTATTTTGTTTTTAGTTGAATCTAAGGCAAATCTTAAAACCTGTTTTTTTCTGCCGTTCATGATTACTTTTATGGTTTTGCCTTATTCTATTCCATTTGCCAATTTGTGCTTATTTGCAATTGTTTTCATTGTCACGGATGAAAATTTTTGTTTTGATGGTTTACTACAGATGAAGAAAAGTCCTATATAGGTCCCATTGCTTATCGGCAGATCTGTACCATCAAGTGGGCAAGAATGTATGATTTCGCCTGGACAGGACTCCAGTCCAATGCAGGTTACTTCCCCAGCTGAGGCTGGTACTAGAGGTGGGCGTATCGATCCTAATATTGATAATATCGATACCAATGCTGATATTGATATTGAACGATCCTCGTGTAAAAAGATTGATACTCAAGTGTTTTTTTTCTCTCCTGCATGCACTGACTGCTGTGCACGCAGATTCATCAAAGTCTACTCTGTCTGTAAGAGCAGTGTGTCACACAACATGGAGCACCACACCCTCCCCCCTCTGGTCTTTTGTTGTTGTGCCGTCACGTGGCTCAGCGGCGCCAGCCAACAGCCATGCAGGTAGGCTCAGCCCGGCCCGCCCACTCAGCGCTCTCCTCGAGTCAGCCCTCTACCCCAGGAGAATTTGTTTTAAGTTGTGTTGAGTGATATTTTTTTTAAACAAAAATGTTGATTGTGATAAAAGTATTTTGTTGTCATGTACAATGTTTGGCAAAATTCTAGGTCTTTTGGATCCTTTGGATCTATGAAGCTTAAATATGAAAAAGTATCGGTATCAGTATCAATATCGGCAATACTGGGCCTGTATTTACTTGGTATTGGATCAGTACCAAAATTCCTGGTATTGCCCACCTCGGGGCTGGTACCCATCTAAAGCTGGGTGGATGGAGACCTTGTAGATTACATGTCTTGTTGAAGGGCAGGTAGCATTAGCGAGATTCAAGCCCAGCTCGAATCCCAAGGTCTACATTTTGGCACACGATATTTATTATAGAAAGTGCTGTAAGTATTTTTGTGCTTGAATGAACTATATACTGTGCATATTATAATAATAATTACTTTTATTATATCACATAATCCACCCCCCCCCGCAAAAAAAAAAAAAAATCAGTCACCGAAAATCTCATATTTGTTAACCACTTAACAGAGCATCAAAGTATCAGTGTACTGCAGCATATAAACAGTTTGCATGCATGAGCGTCTAATTTAAAATGTTCTTTTTTGTTTGTTTGTTTTTAAAGAGCCATTTGGACCAGAACTTGGAATATTGTAACTCCTGAACCTCCTGACTTTTTTTCTTCAGTCTCGCAGCTCTTTTGCATTACATGTTGTAATAATACAAAAGTTCATTATATATGGTACATTTTACAAGTTTCCCACATGTTGAGTATTTTGCATTATTGTTTCTGTTACAAACACTGTACATAGGTGTGATGGATAATAGACTGTCGCACAGATAATTCCAGCTTGTTGTCACACTCGGTGCATCATAACACATTAAACTCAGTAGAATAACGTCTTCTTCGTTGCAGCCTGACATTTGTGTCAGCGGCAGAGAAAAATTGCTTTGACATTTACGACGCAGAAATAGCTTCGGTGCACTAGTGCGAACTGTGCAGCACACCGTCATCGTGTTGCCGACGATGCTTCACTCGGCACTGAGCAGACCGGTTTCTGTCCAGCACATTGATTAGACTGTAATTTCACCTGGTGTCTTCCTTTGGGGCTGCAGAGTCTTTGGCCTCGTCTGTCCTCAACCAAAGGTTGGTTCTACTGAAGTTCCTCCCAGTTTGGTCCACATTTTGTTCACTGAAGGCAGAGCTGAAAATGTGGATGATTGCTTGTTACATTCAGCTGAGGATTCTGTTTATGCTGTGTTTGTACATTTTTGTGAATTATTGCTTTATTGTTTTAGCTGCCACATGTTTTGGATGAGAGTGTTGGCTAAACTCCTAAAATTGATGTTCCCGTCATAAAATATTTTCTGCTTCTTCTGCGGGTGATCAAAGTATTGAATTGTACCGCTAAGAGGTTTTGATTAACTTCTTTATTCAGACAGTTGTTTTTTTTTTTTTTTTTTTTTTTTTTTTTTTGTGGCTTATTTTATTTTATGTCGAGCTCTACAGTTACAAACATCACTTGAGCATTTGCTTCCTGAAGCACAGTAGATATCAGTGCTGCTCGTGGACACTCTGGCTGGATGATGAGAAGAGCCACAAACCACCCTAAGGTGTCTGCAGTAGTATGGTTTTATGCAGATACAGAGCACTACAGATGCAGTGTTTACTTTGAGAGTACTGATAAAGAAGTTATGGAGAAAGCCAGGAGGAGTCATATTGTGTGTTTGTGGACTGATATGATGCTTATGACAGGGTGCCAAGAGAGGACTTGTGGCATTTAGAGGTGGGCGATACCGGGAATTTTGGTATTGATCCGATACCAAGTAAATACAGGCCCAGTATCGCTGATATTAATACCGATACTGATACTTTTTCATATTTAAGCTTCATAGGTGAAAAGGATCCAAAAGACTGATAGAATTTCGCCAAACGTATGTGACAACAAAATACTTTATTATCACAATCAACATTTTTGTTTAAAAAAATATCACTCAACACAACTTAAAACAAAATCTCCTGAGGTAGAGGGCTGACAAACCACAATACAAGGGTGCGTTGCTCCGTGTTGTGTGACACAGTGCAGCACTGCTATTACAGACAGAGTAGATGTTGATGAATCTGCGTGCGCAGCAGTCAGTGCGTGCAGGAGTGAAAAAAAGCTTGAGTATCGATCTTTTTACATGAGGATCGTTGAATATCAATACCAGCGTTGGTATCGATATTATTGATATTAGGATCGATCCGCCCACCTCTAGTGGCATTGTATGAGGAAGTCTGGAGTGGCAGAGACGTATGTGAGGATGGTGTAGGATATATACAAGGACAGTGTGGTAGCAGAGTTGAGTCTTGAGGACCCCAGTGGTTGGAGAAGGCCAAAGGGGCACCCACATTTCACCTGGCTGCAGCAGGTAGATGGTTATTTTATAGATGTAAGAATGGGCCAGTTGTCTGCCTGGGTGGTTACCATCCAGGACCAAATGCGGATGCAAAGCGCAGACTTGACTGGATGCTCCCAGACTTGACTTGACAGTGTGGCAGCGGTGAGATGTGCAGTAGCAATGGCAGATGCATTCAAGTTGGCAGTGGGATTACACCAAGGATCTGTTCTGAGTCCTTTCTTGTTTGCAGTGGTGATGGACAGGCTGATGGATGAGATCGGACAGGAGTCTCCATGGACTATGAAAATGTGATCTGCAGTGAGAGTAGAGCGCATGTTGAGACAAACCAGGAGAGGTGGAGGTACGCTCTGGACAAGGCAGAGTGGTTGTGAAGGAGTGGAATGGTGAGGTTACAAGGAGTGGAGTTGGTGAAGGTTGGTGATTTTAAATACTTGGGGTCAGCTGTCCAAAGTGATGGCGACTGTGGTAGAGAGGTGAAGAAGAGAGCTCTTTGATCAAATATGTTCTGGTTCCAAAACAGACCCAACCTTTTGTGTAACTTCTGGGGGAAATTTCTTGAATGGTTCCATGTGAAGTTTGAGAACCAGAGCAGCAGCACTGCTGAAAAACGCCCCCTTGTGGCTGCACTCATAATAGCTTTTGAATTGCGAAATCTTTCCTTTGGTGCATCGTGTGGACAACAGCAGACCATGAGGGTGACAGTGCAGACATCAGTATGACTTGGAGAAATTATTTTCCTGCTGTTAGTGTTGAAACCAAAAATCCAGTTTCCTGCTTTGGCCTCCTCGGCGGGACTTAGCGCTGTCTGCTCGGTAACCTTGAAAACAAACACTAAGCTCAGATAGCGGCGACCTTGCATATTCTCGACGTGTGCTGCGTCCCGATTAGAGAGTGTCCAGTGTGATTATTGGCTGTGTCGAAAATAATTCACATTTTCAGTCCAGCCGAGGAGCTGAAGCGGCTGCAGAGCTGCTCCTCAGTGAGAATATTACAGCTAATGAATGGTGAGCGCAAAAGCGCTGTCAAATAATGCATTAATAATGTGATATTTTACTGATCCACCTGATTCTTTTAATGTGAAGTACAAACCTCATGTTAAGTGCAACAGCCGTGAGAAATTGAGCCCAGCCGGCGTCGTAGTTTTGGTATTTGTTGGCCTGTTTTGTCTTTTTGGCTTTTGGTTGCTTGTTTCTTGTGACATGCCAGACAATAGATGGCATCAAGCACAGCTGTCCCCAAATCAGCCGTGACAAATCTCACTCCCGTTTCTGCCCAGGGTTCTCTGCCTCTATCAATCTTTGTTTCCATTTTTGTACCTGTCTGGCTCTATGTTTTTTTTTGTTTTGTTTTTTGTTTTTTGAAAGACTTATTTATTGAGAGAAGGCTGCCATTTCTTTGCCCGTGTTGACATTCTCACTGTTCCACATATTCACACCATATTTGCTGTGGAGACGTGCACTCAGCCCTCCAGCTTCTGTGTGTTTTGAGGTTTTCTGCAGAAGCAATCCTTTGTTTTCAGGTGATGTAACTAAGTACTTTCCAGATCTCCATAAGTTGGGGAGGTGATGGTCTAGTGGGGAGGTGATGGTCTAGTGGTTAAAGCCTTGGGCTTGAGACCAGAGGATCCCCAGTTCAAATCCCATTCTGGCCGAGAAATCACTAAGGGCTCTTGGGCAAGGTCCTTAATCCCCTAGTTGCCCCCGGGGTGTAGTGAGTACCTTGTATGGCAGCACCATCACACTGGGGTGAATGTGGGGCATTATTGTAAAGCACTTTGAGCATCTGATACAGATGGAAATGATGACTATGACTGTTCTCACCATCCTTCACTTCAGCTTATCTGAGATTTTTCTTGGCCTGCCACTTCGGGCTTTAACTAGCTATATAAATGCAGTTCATTTTAACTGTTTGTTTGACAGAAAGTAGTTGTTGTCAGGAACTGAGGTGGCGTGGCACGGCAGGCAGATGGACACACATGCAGACTCATGACTCTCATGTGGGATTAGTAATAGGCTTTATCAAAAACAGGCAGAGGTCAATGCACAGGATGTCAATCAAACGGGCAGAGGTACAGACAGTCGTGAGGCAGAGGCGTGGTCAAAAAATGAGCGGAGTTCCACCACGGGGATACAGGTACACAGGAGGTGACAAAAACTAGGTCAAAAAACAAGCAAGGTTCAGGCACGGAGAAGCAGGTTAACAGGCATAGGTGGAAGCGAGGTCAAAAAACAAGCGAGGGTCATACACAGCAAGAACACGGAGCTATGGTAAAACAAGGTAGGCTTGGAACGAGGGTGAACACACAAGGCAGGAGGCATATCGAACTAGCAAAGGACAATGGTACTCATGGGGCTTAAATACAGAGAGTAATCAGGGTGTGATGTGAAACAGGTGCAGGGAAGAAGGCATGGCTTGATGAGACAAAGGTGAGACAGGAGACTAGAGTGGAGTGACGGGTGGGTGTGTTAAACAAAAGCAGCAGCAACAGAAATGTGACAGTGACAAGACAAATCCCAAAGGCCTAAGAAATAAAGATACGTAAAATGTGATTGTGAAAGGAACTCAGAATCAACAAATGTAAGAACCGAAAAAGATGAAGAGAAAATAAAAGGCTGGGTCTAAACTAGAACAGAACTCAACATGTGGCTGAAGAATAACAGGCAATCACCAAAGATTAAAGTGATAAAACCAGAATGACAGTGCAAAGAGAAAATAAAAGACAGAGACTAAACTAGAATGGAACTCACTGTGGTAAAAGAAATATGACTAAAATGTTAAAACAGAACATCAACAATCAGGGCCAGACAGAAGAACAAACAGGGGAAGCAGACGAAGACTGGAGGGCAAAACCTGACACCGGGCTGGACTAGGACCAAAACATGACAATTCTAGTGGTACCCAAGGATCCTCCAAAGAGACCTAGTACCAAACACATCCAATCTTCTCCTTAGGCCACTGGTTAGAGTCCAAGTGTCACAACCATTGTTGTCATGGCAATCCGTCTGTGGCAAGGAAGATTTTCTCTTTATCAATTCCCGGATGGGATGATGGATGGGGAGTTGACTGAACAGGCCCAGTGTTGGTGCACACTGTTTCTGACAGAGGCTGCATGTGGTTGCTGCGAGAAACCTCTGCCAGTCAGGATCTTATTGTTTCTCGTTCCTCTTTCTCCTCTTCTCCTCTGTTGATCATCTGCATTTTTTCAAAGACCTCCACTCCTATATGGATCATTGCTCACCAGCTGGCTTGGTCCCTCAACTGTTCTTCTCAGATCTTTCAGTCGATGGAGCAGTTCTTGAGGTTGTGCTTCAGGAGGTCCTTGTAGCACTTCCTCTGCGGCTGATCCAGAGAGGCCTGCATGAAGAAATAGTCCAACAGTTTAAGAACAATGTTTCTCAATGTTCAATTGCAAGGAATTTAGGGATTCCATCATCTACAGTCCATAATATAATCAGAAAATTCAGAGAATCCGAAGAACTTTCTACAAGTAAGCGGCAAGGCCAAAAAACAACATTGAATTCCTGTGACCTTCAATCCCTCAGGCCGCACTGCATTAAAAACCGACATCATTGTGTAAACGATCTTACTGCGTGGGCTCAGGAACACTTCAGAAAACCATTGTCGGTTAACACAGTTCGTCTCTACATCTACAAGTGCAAGTTAAAATTCTACCATGCAAAGCAAAAGCCAAACATCAACAACATCCAGAAACACCGCTGCCTTCTCTGGGCCCGAGCTCATTTGAAATGGACAGATGCAAAGTGGAAAAGTGTGCTGTGGTCTGATGAGTCCACATTTCAAATTGTTTTTGGAAATCATGTCGCCCATTGAAAATGTGTGGCGCATTATGAAGCACAAAATACGACAACGGAGACCCCGGACTGTTGAACAACTGAAGTCATACATCAAGCAAGAATGGGAAAGAATTCCACCTACGAACCTTCAACAATTAGTGTCCTCAGTTCCCAAACGCTTATTGAGTGTTGTTAGAAGTAAAGGTGATGTAACACAGTGGTAAACATACCACTGTCCCAGCTTTTTTGAAACATGTTGCAGGCATCCATTTCAAAATGAGCAAATATTTGCACAAAAACAATAATGTTTATCAGTTTGAACATTAAATATCTTGTCTTTGTGGTGTATTCAATTGAACATAGGTTGAAGAGGATTTGCAAATCATTGTATTCTGTTTTTATTTACATTTTACATAACGTCTCAGCTTCAATGGAATTGAGGTTGTATTTCCCTGATGTTGCTTGCAGTCTTGAACCATGTGATGATGCTTTGTTGGTCAGCACTACAGTACCTGATCGCTGCTGCTAAACTTACTGCCGACCAGCAGGTACCTGCAACTGAAAGCAGCCTTGTACTGCCGGTGAGTGCACTGCTTACTCATAATGATCACAGCATATGTGAGCAGCAACCTCACACAACCTCTTAATATCTAATATGAGCGAAGCGCCGCGCAAGTGGCGCGAAGCTCGCTCATGGTACAGGGCATCCTAAACACGAAGTATCAAAATTCAAATGCACAGTAAAACAGGAAATGTTCAATTGTCAAACACTTCCTGGATTGACAGACGAGATCCCATGGAATCTCGCTCACACTCAAACAGGAAGTGCCAATTAATCAGTCACAGTGAAACAGGAAATGTTCAAATGTCAAACACTTCCTGGCATGGGTGGAGCTAGAGAAGAGGCTGGGGTTTCACTGGACTTCCCTGAAATCTGATTGGACACAGTTGATTGACATGTCACAGCACCACACATCTGGTTGAAAGAGCTGCATTTTCAAATCAGTGAGTCACATTGACTGCTAGGTTCCTCCTGTCCAGTAGTTTGTGCTGTGTACCACAAAAAGTTCTAATCCACCTTAGAAGAAGAAGAAACATGTTTGCTCCAAATTTGAACTGAACATGTCGTTTGAACTATGGACTTCTAATGACACTAAACTTATATTGGTGAGTAAACGACCATATTTTATGCCAGAAATGAGGTCCAGGTTGTTAAAAGCAGCATTTCTCCTTTAATTCGGGTTGGTTTATGTACACATTTTTAAACTAAGACAGCAGCTGCTTCATGTTGGCTTATTCGTGCAACAGATGACTGAAACAATCCTTCAAATTGTGATATAAGCATCAAATTCTGCACAAATACAGCTGGAGCTAAATTAATGGAGCAACTTTAACTTTTGACCCCTGTACAAATTGAAACTGACCTTTGTCACCATTCCTGCTACTTTTACCTCATAACTCCATAACTTGCTTGCCTCTACTGGTGGTTGGCTCTCACTGCGGTATTGTATCACTTCCTGTTCCGGAGCACAGCGGTGTTTTTCTGTATCTGTTAGCTGTTTAATCTGCGCAGTTAGATTGATCTAGTTATCTAGATTACGATTTGTTTCCCAGTGTAATCTTTACGTGCCTTAACTAAAGCACTCCTTCTGCTGAATCACCTCTAAATTATTTACACATTATTCACTTTGCGTGTTTTTAGGAATCCGCTAGCTTAGCGTAGCTACTAGCTCTTAGCCGATTTAGCATGGCGGCTTCTCCTGTCTCTCCTGCACTTTTCTGCTCTGGGTGTGAAATGTTTAGTTATTCCTCGGCCTCCTTTAGCAGTAACGGTACTTGTAATAAGTGTAGCTTATTCGTAGCTTTGGAGGCCAGGCTGGGCGAATTGGAGACTCGGCTCCGCACCGTGGAAAATTCTACAGCTAGCCAGGCCCCTGTAGTCGGTGCGGACCAAGGTAGCTTAGCCGCCGTTAGTTTCCCCCTGGCAGATCCCGAGCAGCCGGGAAAGCAGGCCGACTGGGTGACTGTGAGGAGGAAGCGTAGCCCTAAACAGAAGCCCCGTGTACACCGCCAACCCGTTCACATTTCTAACCATTTTTCCCCACTTGACGACACACCCGCCGAGGATCAAACTCTGGTTATTGGCGACTCTGTTTTGCGAAATGTGAAGTTAGCGACACCAGCAACCATAGTCAATTGTCTTCCAGGGGCCAGAGCAGGCGACATTGAAAGAAATTTGAAACTGCTGGCTAAGGCTAAGCGTAAATTTGGTAAGATTGTAATTCACGTCGGCAGTAATGACACCCGGTTACGCCAATCGGAGGTCACTAAAATTAACATTAAATCGGTGTGTAACTTTGCAAAAACAATGTCGGACTCTGTAGTTTTCTCTGGGCCCCTCCCCAATCAGACCGGGAGTGACATGTTTAGCCGCATGTTCTCCTTGAATTGCTGGCTGTCTGAGTGGTGTCCAAAAAATGAGGTGGGCTTCATAGATAATTGGCAAAGCTTCTGGGGAAAACCTGGTCTTGTTAGGAGAGACGGCATCCATCCCACTTTGGATGGAGCAGCTCTCATTTCTAGAAATCTGGTCAATTTTCTTAAATCCTTCAAACCGTGACTATCCAGGGTTGGGACCAGGAAGCAGAGTTGTAGTCTTACACACCTCTCTGCAGCTTCTCTCCCCCTGCCATCCCCTCATTACCCCATCCCCGTAGAGACGGTGCCTGCTCCCAGACCACCAATAACCAGCAAAAATCTATTTAAGCATAAAAATTCAAAAAGAAAAAATAATATAGCACCTTCAACTGCACCACAGACTAAAACAGTTAAATGTGGTCTATTAAACATTAGGTCTCTCTCTTCTAAGTCCCTGTTGGTAAATGATATAATAATTAATCAACATATTGATTTATTCTGCCTTACAGAAACCTGGTTACAGCAGGATGAATATGTTAGTTTAAATGAGTCAACACCCCCGAGTCACACTAACTGTCAGAATGCTCGTAGCACGGGCCGGGGCGGAGGATTAGCAGCAATCTTCCATTCCAGCTTATTAATTAATCAAAAACCCAGACAGAGCTTTAATTCATTTGAAAGCTTGACTCTTAGTCTTGTCCATCCAAATTGGAAGTCCCAAAAACCAGTTTTATTTGTTATTATCTATCGTCCACCTGGTCGTTACTGTGAGTTTCTCTTTGAATTTTCAGACCTTTTGTCTGACTTAGTGCTTAGCTCAGATAAGATAATTATAGTGGGCGATTTTAACATCCACACAGATGCTGAGAATGACAGCCTCAACACTGCATTTAGTCTATTATTAGACTCAATTGGCTTTGCTCAAAATGTAAATGAGTCCACCCATCACTTTAATTATATCTTAGATCTTGTTTTGACTTATGGTATGGAAATAGAAGACTTAACAGTATTCCCTGAAAACTCCCTTCTGTCTGATCATTTCTTAATAACATTTACATTTACTCTGATGGACTACCCAGCAGTGGGGAATAAGTTTCATTACACTAGAAGTCTTTCAGAAAGCGCTGTAACTAGGTTTAAGGATATGATTCCTTCTTTATGTTCTCTAATGCCATATACCAACACAGTGCAGAGTAGCTACCTAAACTCTGTAAGTGAGATAGAGTATCTCGTCAGTAGTTTTACATCCTCATTGAAGACAACTTTTGATGCTGTAGCTCCTCTAAAAAAGAGAGCTTTAAATCAGAAGTGCCTGACTCCGTGGTATAACTCACAAACTCGCAGCTTAAAGCAGATAACCCGTAAGTTGGAGAGGAAATGGCGTCTCACTAATTTAGAAGATCTTCACTTAGCCTGGAAAAAGAGTCTGTTGCTCTATAAAAAAGCCCTCCGTAAAGCTAGGACATCTTTCTACTCATCACTAATTGAAGAAAATAAGAACAACCCCAGGTTTCTTTTCAGCACTGTAGCCAGGCTGACAAAGAGTCAGAGCTCTATTGAGCTGAGTATTCCATTAACTTTAACTAGTAATGACTTCATGACTTTCTTTGCTAACAAAATTTTAACTATTAGAGAAAAAATTACTCATAACCATCCCAAAGACGTATCGTTATCTTTGGCTGCTTTCAGTGATGCCGGTATTTGGTTAGACTCTTTCTCTCCGATTGTTCTGTCTGAGTTATTTTCATTAGTTACTTCATCCAAACCATCAACATGTTTATTAGACCCCATTCCTACCAGGCTGCTCAAGGAAGCCCTACCATTATTTAATGCTTCGATCTTAAATATGATCAATCTATCTTTGTTAGTTGGCTATGTACCACAGGCTTTTAAGGTGGCAGTAATTAAACCATTACTTAAAAAGCCAACACTTGACCCAGCTATCTTAGCTAATTATAGGCCAATCTCCAACCTTCCTTTTCTCTCAAAAATTCTTGAAAGGGTAGTTGCAAAACAGCTAACTGATCATCTGCAGAGGAATGGTCTATTTGAAGAGTTTCAGTCAGGTTTTAGAATTCATCATAGTACAGAAACAGCATTAGTGAAGGTTACAAATGATCTTCTTATGGCCTCGGACAGTGGACTCATCTCTGTGCTTGTTCTGTTAGACCTCAGTGCTGCTTTTGATACTGTTGACCATAAAATTTTATTACAGAGATTAGAGCATGCCATAGGTATTAAAGGCACTGCGCTGCGGTGGTTTGAATCATATTTGTCTAATAGATTACAATTTGTTCATGTAAATGGGGAATCTTCTTCACAGACTAAAGTTAATTATGGAGTTCCACAAGGTTCTGTGCTAGGACCAATTTTATTCACTTTATACATGCTTCCCTTAGGCAGTATTATTAGACGGTATTGCTTAAATTTTCATTGTTACGCAGATGATACCCAGCTTTATCTATCCATGAAGCCAGAGGACACACACCAATTAGCTAAACTGCAGGATTGTCTTACAGACATAAAGACATGGATGACCTCTAATTTCCTGCTTTTAAACTCAGATAAAACTGAAGTTATTGTACTTGGCCCCACAAATCTTAGAAACATGGTGTCTAACCAGATCCTTACTCTGGATGGCATTACCCTGACCTCTAGTAATACTGTGAGAAATCTTGGAGTCATTTTTGATCAGGATATGTCATTCAAAGCGCATATTAAACAAATATGTAGGACTGCTTTTTTGCATTTACGCAATATCTCTAAAATCAGAAAGGTCTTGTCTCAGAGTGATGCTGAAAAACTAATTCATGCATTTATTTCCTCTAGGCTGGACTACTGTAATTCATTATTATCAGGTTGTCCTAAAAGTTCCCTAAAAAGCCTTCAGTTAATTCAAAATGCTGCAGCTAGAGTACTGACGGGGACTAGAAGGAGAGAGCATATCTCACCCATATTGGCCTCTCTTCATTGGCTTCCTGTTAATTCTAGAATAGAATTTAAAATTCTTCTTCTTACTTATAAGGTTTTGAACCTCGTAGGGACCTCGTAGTACCATATCACCCCAATAGAGCGCTTCACTCTCAGACTGCAGGCTTACTTGTAGTTCCTAGGGTTTTTAAGAGTAGAATGGGAGGCAGAGCCTTCAGCTTTCAGGCTCCTCTCCTGTGGAACCAGCTCCCAATTCAGATCAGGGAGACAGACACCCTCTCTACTTTTAAGATTAGGCTTAAAACTTTCCTTTTTGCTAAAGCTTATAGTTAGGGCTGGATCAGGTGACCCTGAACCATCCCTTAGTTATGCTGCTGTAGACATAGACTGCTGGGGGGTTCCCATGATGCACTGTTTCTTTCTCTTTTTGCTCTGTATGCACCACTCTGCATTTAATCATTAGTGATCGATCTCTGCTCCCCTCCACAGCATGTCTTTTTCCTGGTTCTCTCCCTCAGCCCCAACCAGTCCCAGAAGAAGACTGCCCCTCCCTGAGCCTGGTTCTGCTGGAGGTTTCTTCCTGTTAAAAGGGAGTTTTTCCTTCCCACTGTAGCCAAGTGCTTGCTCACAGGGGGTCGTTTTGACCGTTGGGGTTTTACATGATTATTGTATGGCCTTGCCTTACAATATAAAGCGCCTTGGGGCAACTGTTTGTTGTGATTTGGCGCTATATAAAAAAATTGATTGATTGATTGATTGATTGATAACATTCAGTCACAGATTGTCCAAACTATACCTTTTTTGGAATCTTTATGATCAGACAAATAATGTGGTATAGTTTTATACATGATTGGAGCATCTTTTAATTTAGACTAGGGGTGGGCAACTTGTTCCAGAAAAGGCCAAGAGGGTGCACGTTTTCTTTGCAGCCACTGATTCCACCAGCTGATTTCACTGATTAACTGATTCCATCTGCTCAAAGTGATATTCTGGAACAAGTTGCCCACCCTGGTTTAGACCCCTGTGTAATTCTTTAATTGACCCCTACCTGGCCGCCTATTGAAAATTCAAGTGGCCAATCAGTTTTTTAAAGAGTTAATGTCTATGGATTATTTGTTCCAAATTTGATGTTTGTATCACCATTTGCAGGATTCCACTCTACATATTCTCTTAGCTGCACTATATATGAGATGTAAGATGCTGCTCCTCACTGTTTCTCAGTTGCCCTCAAAAGTATTGGAACACTTGGTATTTCACACATTTAATTTGTTTATTCTATTTCAAATACATTTTTTTAAAATTATCTTCCTTAACTCAATCTGAAAGTAAATCTCTACAGCTTGATATAAATGAATTAAAAATATAAAATCCAGCTTCCTGATGAAGTGATGTTAAGGAGGATTTTCTTAAATAGAAGACCTGAAAGTTCAGGTACAATTTGACAGAAAGTACGTTTGAGATGAAAGACTAGATTTGATGTTTTGGTGAAAGAAACTTTTGTATTTCTTCATAATTGATGTAAATAAAGTCCAAGACATATTGTTCATGTTTCCATCCCCTGACTTGTGTAAAGAAAACTGGCAATAAAACTTGAGTATTATTTACAGGTTTTATCAAGTTTTAATGATTTGCTTTTAGTTTGAGTTTGAGGAAGATAATTTTAGAAATTTTAATTCTTTATTTTTTTTGTATTTCTAGCATTTAAAATGGCATAAACAAATTAAAATGTGTGAAATTCCAAGTGTTCCAATACTTTTGGAGGGCACAGTATCCTAACCTTATGATGAGTGCAAAATGAGTGTGATATTATTACTGTTTTGTTTAAGAATGTTTAATTTTCACTGTTGCTGCACTTTGTGTCAATCATAGTCATATCGTATATCATACCGATATGAAAATTCAGTAAGGTGTATCTTCTATTATACATTCCAAATGTAAAGTGGAACTCTACTATTGTTTACTAAGGTACAACTAAATATCTTTAAGAGAGTCGAGCCACTTAGGTGCCTGGTCTTGAGATCCAGGGATGGTAGGTTGAAAAGCTTTTTTATCCCATGGGAGCTCTCCCTACCCACCTAAGCGGCTCAAGAATATAGACATCATGTATATAAGACAATTACAAGACAATTTAGATGAATATATAGAGATATGATAATTTGGCCATATTATACAGCCCTACTGTCAACTAGCTGAAAACTTTGAATATTAATTTACATCTGCAATTAAAAAAAATGCTTAAAGTGGCAGGGGGTTAAGAGGGCTGTAATGGGGGGGGGGGGGGTCATCTGAAAAGCAAAAAAAGAAAAATGCTTAAAAAGGCGGGGAGTATGGGGGGCAGAGCCCCTCCAGAAGATGAAAGGTTTTAGTCATGCTCCCAAGAACAGTTTTACTGAAAAAAGTCTTAAGGACCTAACGGACATGGTGAGATGCTTCACTCATTCATGTCCGTGACGTATGCATATTAGTAAGATTTAAGATTAACAGACTTAATATGTGTGTGGGTGGATGAATTGAGAAGATGATGATAAGAGGAAGAGGCCAAAAGATGTGAAATGATATTCATCAGTTACTACAATAGATAACATAACCGTTTTCAAAGTTTTGATTCATTAGTAGAAGCGATACAAGAGAAATGCAGGCAGTGAATGAGGTTTGAAGCCTGTATTGTGAAGCCTGTGTCATGATACTTTGTCTTTTGTTTTGTGCCTTTGTGCTGATTAAGAATAAAATTGGATGAAGCTTATAACGTGGCAGTAAGGTAATCAGCCAGCTCAGTCATCATTAGTTATAATGTGGATGAAGTCCGGATGGGGGGGGTGTACGTAAGCAGCTGCAGTTGTGCATTTGCGATGAAATGGCACTTTTACAATTTTTGATTGCAGAGTAAAGGAGGAGGGAGATGCCTTTTGACTTTCAAATAGCGAGAAGCAATGAAATATGAAATTCATATGCTCTCGTTATTATGCCGAACGTTGATCTCGTTAATGCACCCCGCCTCCATTACAGTCATCGCTGTAGCCTCTACCCATAATACCCCTCTCCTCTTTGATCTGAGTCCTCAGCAGCGTTTCTGAAGCCTCTCAGCTGACTCAAACAATTTCATTTGAGCTGAATTTACTCAAGAGTTTCAGTTGCACGCAAGCAACAGGTTGCGTTTTCTGGGTAAATTAGCGTAATTTTCTCCACGTTTGCCGACCGAGCTTCTTGTTTTCATTTGCAAATATCAGCCATTAAAAAACATGAATGTCATATTTAGTTCATTACCCACAAACTTTGTAGCAATCATGTGTGGAGTGCTTTCGGAGCGGTCTCGGTTAAGAACCCTGATCTCCACACTTTCACCAAACACAGTCTTCAACACCTAGTGAAGATTTTCACTAGGGGTTCAAACACATGGAGTATGTGCAGGATGAGGCGGTCCTCTCAATGAATGATGTCATAAAGCCAGTTTAGGAAATTTCAAAGTAGGTGTGCAAATTACTTGAACAATAATTCTTTTGTCAGTGTCCGTTTATTTCCTCCAGCAAGGATGACTTCTGCTGCGTTTGTTCAATTGGTAGTGAGATTACTGCGCATCAGACAGTCACCTGACCATTTGTAAAGTTTGAATCGCCATGGTGATTGGACAGTTCATTAATAGTTGCGTTAACAAACATTGTTAAGGTTCCAAAAAGCTACAGTAACAGCAAAACGTCTTAAATTCATTCATTCATTTTTGGCTGCATATCAGGGTCTGGGTTACGGTGGCAGCAGACCAAACAACTCATTCCACACTTCCCTATCTTTGTCTAAGTCCTCAAACTCTTCCTGGGGGACCCCGAGGGCTTCCAAAGCCAGCTGGGGGAATATAACCCCTCCAATGTGTCCTGGATCTTCCCTGCAGCCTCGTCCCAGTTGGGTGTGTCTGGAAGACCTCCCTAGGGAGACGTCCAGGGGCATCCTCACCAGATTCCCAAAGCGATGGCTGTACTCCAAGTCGAGCCGGACCTGGAAACAGCAAAAACACAGCAACTTGTTACTATCAAATATCACACAGAGATTGTTCAGTGTTACTGATTAACAAAGAACTTCACATTGTGATGACCACTTCCTGAATCCAGAAGAATGCTTGGCACATAGCACACTGAACTCAAAAAACTGTGATTAGGTGTTTTTTAAATTTGGTGAGTAGATGGATAACATTCTCAAAATGGGGGATTTTATTTTGAATTTGATGTAGGAGATATTGTGGATCCAGGATCCACAAGTTTCAAATGTGGCCTTGGTGTAGGTACAGTATGCCTTCTTCTAGTTTTCTCTGATTGTTATCTCATTCTTTTAAATGTTAAATGGGTATATATTTGCTGCTTCATCTGATCCAGACACTCAAAGACATTTGGTGCCTCATAATCAATTTAGGGATTTAGAAACTTGCTCAAAAGCATCTTGCAGAATTTCCTGTGTGAGACCAGCATTTAATAAGCGATGTCCAATGTCTCTGAATCATCTCACTACTTTCTCGTCAAACATTCTATTCTTAATGACTCCTGTTATTCAAAAAAAATAAAAATAAAAAATAGCCATTTTTGGCAATCATGTCTACACAAACAAAAGCAAAAGCATTGCTTTATTTAAGCTAAAACAGAGATAAATCTGTTTGCAAAGGGCGCTGCAGAAACACTAGCACCTATAAATCAAAGTGTCATCCCTTGATTTCACGATTGTCTTTCCCTTATCTCGGCTCTTTTTCTTGCAGTGACTGTGTCAGGTTTCCTCCTCAGGTGCTTTTCTGTCTGTTCTAATCTACAGTACTTATATATAAAATACAACCTCCCTCTCACACTTTGGCTTCTAAACTGGTTATTTCACCTCCAAATGACCAAATGACTTTGCATCTTCCCTCATTCATCCCTCTTGTGGTACAGTTTGTCCTACGTGTCCTCCTCTCAGAGCGATGCTCTCAGCCCGAGGTAATTTTTGAAACATGAAAAACAATTTATAGGACTTGCGGTATATTTAAAGTAGAAATAGAAACAGTCCTCCTAAAGTAATCAATCCCTCCCTTTAACCGGGGGGTCATTGACCCAAACGCTCCAGAAAACTTCAGGGTACCGAGGGAGCCTCCTCTCTCACTTTGCACGGCTGATAATTTGCACACAAATGGACAAAGCCAACTTTGGTGTCTTGAGACCGACTGACAACAATTTGCTGCAGCAATTTGGGAAACAAGCACAAACGCTGAATGTTAATGAAATGGACACAAACTTTTTTTTTTTTAGGACGTTGAAGGTCACAGCTGCCCAGAGTACATTTAGCATAAACCAGCCTTCAGAGAGAGCTGCAGCACATTTCTGTCTTCAGTGAAATCCTGCTTTGCATTATTTTGTGTAATGGGGGATATTTTTCACCGCCGAGTGGACATGTTGTCCGGTCCCGGCTCCAGGTCAAACTGTTTATTTAATATGACAAAGTGTTTTCAGCAGAAAGTGCAGAACTTATGAGTGCAATAACGTTTTGCCAGTGCAGTAAAGCAGTCAAATTCCAGAACTAATGATGGACGGCATCATATAAGTCTCATAACTGTCTTCACCTCCCCAAAACATGTAGATGTGCTCAGCTTGAAGTGTCCGGGTAAAGAAGGGATTGGGTTTGGAGCTGAAGATTTGAATGTATTAGTTGATTTGCATTCCAACCCTCATGTATGATGAATAACAAAAGTTAATGACTGAACGTATCTGGTGCCAGGCCTCCACCATCATGTCATATCCTACTACAGGGCTGAGACCGTTATAGTCCATGGGCCAAGCAGGTTTCCGATACCATTTTAGGCAGCTAAACAACAATTACAATCCAGACTCAGTACACCATGGCCTACACAAAAATGCATGGTGGCCATCCCAGGATGGTAGCTATAGCCAGGTACGGTTGAATGAAGAATTACACAGGGGTTAAAATTTAAAAATGCCTCAATCACTTTGAAAAGTATACCATGTTATTTATCTGATAATAAGGTTTCCAAAAAGGTATAGTTTGGTCTATTGTTGACTGAATGTAATGGAGTTATGGGGTAAAAACAGTAAATATAGTGACAGAGGTAAATTTCAGTGTGTACAGGGGTCATAAGATAAAGTTGCTGCAATTTTAGTCAAAAGTGATGCAAATTATTGGTTGAGTTAATAGGCTGAGTTATCACGTTACTGGGTAATATGTCTCATATGTCACTGAATCCAATGGATGTTTGACCTTTACTTTGGAGACCAAGCGTTCAACGCAGTCAAAACTATTACATTTATTAATTGTATTCGCTATAGGTACCATCATACATTTTTGTGTAGGTCATGGCATCCTGATGCTGGGTTTTGTTAGATATTATCTGTGCTAAGTCCTTATTTTATGTTAGTTATGCTTTTGCTATTTGGTTGGAAGTCTCTGGGATCTGGTTTAATGTTTAAACATGAGAGTTAAGTTTCACTTCCATCATATGTCCAAGTTTCAGACACAGGGAGACGTCCCACTGTTGGTGAGAGCCAGGAACATTAGAAACCACACCCATTGTAAACACCCACATTGTATAAAAAAGTGTTGTATGACCCATTTTCGGGGCCTTTCACAAGATGGACACCGTCTGTGAGGGTCCCGGTCTGGTTTCCATTGTGACCTTTAATAAATCCAAAATGAGGAATATAATGGTTTGGTTCTTGGAAAGGGGCCATAAATTACATAAAGAACTGGGAGAAATTACAGTTTTAAGTGTCTCTTATAGTGCAGCAGATAACTGAAACAATCCTTCACATGGCGAAACAAGCACCAGATTTGGCATGAAGGTTCTTCATCAATCAGTGTTTGAGAAGAAAGTGCTGGTCATGTGAAAATCCAATATGATGGCCAGGTAGGGGTCAATGAAGAATGACACAGGGTCAAAATTTAAAAATGCTCCAATCATATTGAAAGCTATACCAAATTATGTGTCTGATCACAAATATTCCAAAAAGGTATAGTTTGGACTATCTATGACTGAATGGTATGGGGTAAAAACAGCAAGAATGGTAAGAAAGGTCAGTTTCAGTTTGCACAGGAGTCAAATGTTAAAGTTGCTCCAATTTTGGTAAAAAGTGGTGCAAAATATTGGTTGAACGAATAGGATTAATGAATGGAATAGTTTTGACTGTGTTGAATGCTTGGTTTGCAGAGTAAATGTCAAACAATGTTGACGTCCATTGGATTCTATGGCATATGACGTATGTTACCCTGTACCGTGACAACGAAGCATGACACATGGTGCAAACTATTCCTTTTTAAACCCCTATTAACTCAACCAATAATTTGCATCACATTTTACAAAAAATGGAGCTGCTTTAACTTTTGACCCTTGTACAAACTGAAACTGACCTTTGTCACCATTTTTGCTGTTTTTACCTCATAACTCCATAACATTCAATCATAGATAGTCCAAACTATACCTTTTGTAATAGTTATGATCAGGCAAATAATGTGTTATACTTTTCAATATGATTGGAGCAGTTTTAAATTTTGACCCTTGTGTAATTCTTCATTCACTGGCCACCATATTGGATTTTCAAGTGGCCAGCACGGTTTTCTCAAACACTGATTTATGAAGAACATTCATGCCAAATCTGATGCTTGTATGACCAAGTGAACAATTCTGTCCAAAAGTCATACTTATCTGCTCCACTATTAGTCCTCTTAAGTGGTACTGATTAGGTCCAAATTTACTACTGGCTCACGGATTATGTATCACAAGTTTACCGCATTGAGAGCCACCCACCTTTAATCAAAGTGGGTGGAAGTGCATGCAATTTTTTGCTTATTTTTATTCATTGTTATTTAATTTAACAGTGGGACAGTACTGTAATGTTTTTACAGTCAAAAACTGTTGTATGTTGTAAGAGGCACAGAGCAGAATAATAGTACCCTACTGGCAATTTTAGGTGGCAAAAGCTGTCACGCCAGGATTGCCAGCAAACATTTTTGGGTAGGCCATGGTATACTGACACTGTGTTGTAAGTATTGTTTAGTCCCTTCCAGTGGTACCAGTTAGGGCAAACTTGGCTTTGAGCTCATAAACTAGAACTGCCCTGGCAACCAAGTTGGCAGACAACCAGTGCATTGCCAACTCCAAAAACCAGCCATCCAACTACTATTGCCAGGTGAAACATGGACATGTCCCTGACCTTTTCCAGTTGTTGGTGTCCTCAACACTGAGATCATTCTAGCAGTACCCAAGGATCCTCCAGAGAGACCTTAGGTCATTGCCTTAGGTCATTGGCTAGAATCTGGGTCTTACTACCACATAGGAACAATGAAAGCACCAGCAACTTTTTGAGATGTCTCATGCACAATCAGGCAGTCAGACACATAATCATGTAACCAGAAAGATGATTATGACACCAGACCGGAGACGACAACTTCAGCAGCAACTCATCCAAGACGAATGAAGCGGCAGCTCAACTTTGCTGCCAGACACAAGTAACTTGCTTGTCTTTCATCCTTGCAGTCTACCCAGAGTTCCCCAACATTAACACTCCCATGTGAAGAAGAAAATGAGTAATTTATGCTCGTTGATATATGTAGCTGTAGAAAGCCAATTTTATGCACTAGGGGTGGTTGCGGGCAATTTCTCTTTCTGTCCCGGCGATGGTCCCAGTTGTGGTTCTACTGCAGTGCTAAAATTATTTCTTTTTATGTTTCATCATAGTGAAAACATTAATTTCAAACATTAGGATTCGACCTACTTTAGCTTTAGGGGGACATTAAGCTTAATTGTACTGTTAGATTGTTAATTTAGCACTTCTGTGCAGCAATGCGGGTTGTTTTCTTGATATATGGGCTCCTGCTGTTCAGGGAATACAACTTATTCTGGAAGAGATCTGCATTTGGAGGTGGTCATGCTACGCCATTGTTTTGCTTCCTGTAAGCTTGCTGAGTCATGCTTGACTCAAGGACGTATGATTGATATTCAGGACCGCAGTCTGTGCTGTGCCAGGGACTGAAAGCCAAGGCAAAAAGTAACACAGCATCAGTGCTTTTAGAAAAGAGGAGAATATTTTAATGAAGGCTTTATTTTCACTCTGTGCATGCAGCACGTGCACTAAATTAAATTAGAGCTAAGCTACGCCTGAAGCAAATCAAGCTAAGATGCCACTCAAAATTGACTTTAGGGTCTTAGTGCTTCCTGTCTTACTGTATGGTTGTAAAACTTGGACATTAACCGTTGACCTAAGGTGATGAATGGATGAAATTGGTCCGAGATCTCTTCAGGGGATCATTGGGTACCGCTGGTATGATTTTGGGTCAAAGGAATGGTTACTTGGGGAGATGTTGACTCTTATTTCAATTTTCAATTTCAACTTCAATTTATTTTCATTTATATAGCAACAAATCACAACAGAGTTGCCTCAAGGCACTTCACACAAGTAAGGTCTAACCTTACTAACCCCCAGAGCAACAGTGGTAAGAAAAAACTCCCTCTGAGGAAGAAACCTCAAGCAGACCAGACTCAAAGGGATGACCCTCTGCTTGGGCCATGCTACAGACATAAATTACAGAACAATTCACAAAACAAATATACAAGAAATGCTGTTGCTGCACAGGATAGGAGGGTCTCCAGCACAAATAACACACCCATCTCTGGATGGAGCTGCACCTTAAACAGAGAGAAAAAACTGAATCAGGCATCAGAAAGACAAGAAATACAGAATAATTTGTCAGCATTAAACAACAAGAAAAACAGGATACAAAGGTGATCGTCGGCCACTAGCCCAAAGCTTCACTAAAAGACCAAGAATTTAGGTAAAGTTGAGGCTGCAGCACGCTCTGTTTCCTAATAAAATGAATTAAAAGAATAAAAAGTGCAGAACTATACTATGCCAGTATCCTAGCCATATGTAAGGGAAAATAAGTGCGTCTTAAGTAGGGATGTCCCGATCCGATCATGTCGTTTCAGACGATCGAAATCGGACGTTGCATCCAGATCAGGAATCCAATATAGATTTTATCCTCATTATTTTGATCAGCACTATTTCAAGCTCATTATTGCAGATTAATGGGCCTTTCACGCATCGGAAGCGTCAGAGGCATCAAGAATCGTTGCTTTTTAGAGGCGTCAGCATCGCGTCAAAAGCCGAGCTAAAGCAACACTTCTGAGGGGAGTGCATTGCCGTTTCTCGGCAGGCTGACGCAGTCAAAGTTCAACCCAATCTTTTTTTTATTGAACAAAAGAAAAAACATAAGTTCAACCCAATCCAACTTTCGACGCTCTGAGCTGTGACATAGCTTGGCGCTGTCCAATAGGAACAACACGTCGGGCCAAAACACGGAGCACAAGTGGCAGAAACCACTGATCTGTACAAAACAGAAATGTCTCACAGGACTGCTCATTTATAGAGCAGTTTTCTGAAGAAAAATCCTTTGAAATGTTTTTGTTGTTGTTGTTTGTTACCTCAAAATTTCTGAATACTCTTTAAACAAAGTTTAGAACACTTGTAATTAAATTAGCTATGAGGTCTGTGAGAAAAGTATCAGACCTTTTTATTTTTTTCAAAAACTATATGGATTTGAATCATGTGCACTTGCATCAGACAAGCTTGAACCTTCATGCGCATGCGTGAGTTTTTTCACACCTGTCGGTTGCGTCATTTGCCTGTGGGCAGGTTTTGAGTGAGCACTGGTCCACCCCCCTCGTCGGATTTTTATTGTTTAGGAATGGTGGTCGACTGCCGCTTTGTTCCATGAAAGTTTTTTCAGAAACTCTGCCAGACAGCCAGATGGAAACCATTTGGAAGATTCAGATGGCTTTCGGTGAAGATTCTATCAGTATCACCATTAAAACTGGATTAAAAACGGCCCACGGCGGCGGAGGGCACACCGCGCCCCGAGCGGCCATCGACAGGCTGGAACGAGCAGATCACTTCCAAATTTAAGGCTCTGTTGATGCAGGACGTCGTGTGACTAGCAGAGAAGTTTCAGAAGAGGTCGGGATCAGCACTTTATTGGCACATTCCACTGTTAAAGGAGATTTTGTAATGAAAGACGTGCGGACGGATTCGCGCGTCGAGATGCAGCCGCTCATGGTGCGCGACAAACAACACCTCCGTGTTGGAAGTCTCACAGGACAAGTTGGAACATGCCCAGCTGTTAAACAATTTCTCGGATACTCACTTGACTGAAAAGCCACCGAAAGCCGTCTGAATCTTACGAATGGTTTCCAAGACGGAGGTGTTTTTCTTGTTGAGTGTTTTTTTTGTTGTTGTTGAGTGCGTTGGCTCCGTGCCGGCGCGCGAAATCTTCCACATGTCTTTCATTACAAAATCTCCTGTAACAGTGGAATGTGCCGCAGAAGTGCTATGTCCAGCTCTTTTGCCATTTCTGTGGTAGTCACACGATGTCCCGGATCAACACAGCGTTCAGTTTAGAAATGATCTGGTCGTTCCAGCCTGTCGATGGCTGCTCAGTGCACCGTGCGCCCTCCGCCGCTGTGGGCTGTCTTTAAAAAGGTTTTAACACTCCTTAATCCGTGTTACGCCGACAGAATCTCCACCGAAATCCATCTGAATCTTTCTAATGGTTTCCAACTGGCTGTCTCTAACAGTTTCTGAAAAAAATTTCATGGAGCAAAGCGGCAGCCTCTCAGCCATTTCCCTGACAATAAAAATCCGACGAGGGGGGTGGACCAGTGTTCACTCAAAGCCTGCCCACAGGCGAATGACGCAATCGACAGGCGTGAAAAAACTCACGCATGCGCACGAAGGTTCAAGCTGGTCTGATGCAAGCGCACATGATTCAAATCCATATAGTTTTTGAAAAAATTAAAAGGTCGGATAGTTTTCTCACAGACCTCGGAAATCAATAAATGGTTCTTTAGAAACCTTTCATCTGTAAATTAAAACCACCTGTTATTTCAAATTAGATAATTTCTTGTTTAACATAAGGACCCTTGGACATTTATTTTTAGACAAATAAAATAACATGGAAATTTGTACATTTTTTAAGTCTGGTAGATTATTACTCATTTGTTCAAGCTACCTCAAGGAGAAGTGAACTGTTTACGTGACAAAATAATAAAATAATTATTATTTAAATAATAATTATTTAAACTAAATTAGGCAGGTGCATAAATTTGGGCACCCTTATCATTTTATTTTTTAATACATTTAGCGCTAACTATTGGAACACAAAATTGGTTTGGTAAGATCATTGACCCTTGACCTCCATACGCAGGTGAATCCAATCATGAAAAAGGATATTTAAGGTTGCCCTTTGCAAATGTTTCCCTTCTTTGCATTTATTCTAAGAAGTGGCAACATGGGAGCCTCTAAACAACGCTCAAATGAACTGAAAACAAAGATTGTTCAACATCATGGTTTCCGGGAAGGACACAAAAAGCTATCTCAGAGATTTCAGCTGTCAGTTTCCACTGTAAGGAACATAGTGAGGAAATGGAAGACCACAGGCACAGTACTAGTTAAGGCCCGAAGTGGCAGGCCAAGAAAAATCTCAGATAAGCTAAAGCAAAGGATGGTGAGAACAGTTATAGTCAACCCACAGACCTTCTCCAAAGACCTACAACATGATCTTGCTGCAGATAGGGGCTCTGTGCATTGTGCAATTATACAGCACACTTTGCACAAAGAGATGCTGTATGATGCTGTAATGCAGAGGAACCCTTTTCTGCGTACATTCCACAAAAAGAGTTGCTTGAGGTTTGCTAAAGCATAATTTGACAAGCCAGCTTCATTTTGGAATAAGGTGCTGTGGACTGATGAAACTAAAATTGAGTTATTTGGACATAACACGGGGCAGTATGCATGGCTGAAAAAGAACACAGCATTCCAAGAAAAACGCTTGCTACCTACAATAAAATTTGGAGGTGGTTCCATCATGCTGTGTGACCAGTGCAGGTACTGGGAATCTTGTTAAAGTTGAGGGTCGCATGGATTCCAGTCAATATCAGCAGATTCTTGAGAACAATGTTCTAGAATCAGTGACAAAGATGAATTTGTGCTGGGGCTGCATTTTTAAACAAGACAAGGACCCTAAACACTGCTCAAAATCTACTAAGGCATTCATGCAGAGGAACAAGTACAATCTTCTGGAACGGCCATCTCAGTCCCCAGACCTGAATATTATTGAAAATCTGTGTTGTGATTTTAAGCGGGCTGTCCATGCTCAGAAACCAACAAACCTGAGATGTTTTGTAAAGAAGGATAGTTCAAAATACCTTCAACCAGAATCCAGACTGTCGTTGGAAGCTATAGGAAGCGTTTAGAGACTGTTATTTCTGCAAAAGGAGGATCTACTAAATACTGATGTATTTTTTTCTGTTGGGGTGCCCAAATTTATGCACCTGCCTAACTTTGTTTAAAGAATTATTGCACACTTTTTGTAAATCCTATAAACTTCATTTTACTTCTCAAATACCACTGTGTTTGTCTGCTATATGATATATTTAACTGAAATTGTTGATCCAAACAACCATTGATTTATAAAGGAAAATTGTGGAAACCATCAGGGGTGCCCAAACTTTTACATACCACTGTATATTGATTGTCTAAGTTGGAGTTTTGACAGTGAGCAGTAACTATATCAGCTTGGACTGGGTTTGTAAAAAATAAAAAAAAAGATACTCAAACTATATTCTGAGATCTGAAGGGTCATGGCCATCAAATGTGTGCTCATGTTTCTAGTACTGAAGTGTCACTGGTTGTAACACTCCTCTGGTATAGTACTAATAGTTGCCTCTGCTGTCTATTTTTTTTATTTGTATCTGTACCATCATGACACACTTGTTTGTGACCCTGTGATTCATTTTGCTGGTCATTGTTAAAATTAACAGACTACTTTTGGATCATTTGTAGTAACTAACCTGCCGAATTTGTCACTCCCATTGGTTCTTTGTGTTTTTTTTGTTTTTTTTTTTTTGCTTGAATTGGTAAATGTGGCCTTTGGTCTTTGAGAACAAACTTTGTCCTGTATTGTGCTTCTGTTTTGCTTAATCGAGGTGTACAGCTGACATTTTAAACCCCAAAACTTTTAGTTCTTCTGTTAATTGCTTCAGTTCCTCTGAAGGTCCCCATCACTGTTTGCAAATGTGTGTACTTTCCTAATTATTAGAACCACGTTGCAAATCAGTGAACAACTGTAATGCAGGAAAGCAACTTTTCTTCAAGGGCAACTTGGGAGGGAATTAAACTGCTGTTTTTGAGAATCACTCGGGCATTATTAGACCAAAGACAATTTGGCCTTAGTTACCCTGTTACCTATGACACAGTATTCAATCTACCTCCAAGTCCAGGAATAAGTAACTAATAATTATTTGGGCTTTGTGTACTTATCTTTTAGTTCTGCCATTGCTTGCTTGTAGGTGCAATTTTGTACTGAAATTCGACTGCAAGCATAGAGACCTCAGAAAATCTGCTGTTTTGCACATTAATTCAGTCTAAGAAATTAAATTATGTTTTTATTTAATTTATTTATGTCGATGGAACCTAAAAACCTAACTATTGCAAACAGGAAAAGCAACGTGAAAGAAATTCTAACAGTTAATTGTATATTTCCATATATTCCAGAGTATAAGTCACAGCACAGTTTTATTGTTATTATTATTATTAGTTTGGAGGTCCTGTGACATATACTCCAGTGTCACTTATATACTGAAAAATCATGTATTCATTAAGGGCCCCTTCACACATAGTATGAATAAGTACAACTCAGAGCGACTCACGGCGAAACAGCTCATATGAGCGAACCATGAAAACATCACGCCAACAGGCAGCCGTGCACGATCCTGATGTGACGGTTTGTGCATTAGGATCAGAAATCAAACCCACTGTTTTGAGCAGGAACACAGTACAAGCAGCTGCACCACATCACGCCACTCATGTGGAGAACAATAAAATGAAAAACAGTTGTATAATTAGTGAAGATCACTGGGTTGATATAAATAATACATAAAAGGGGACGCAAAACAAAACCCTGCGGTTAAATAACCCTGGTAAAAACAAACCAAAAAAAATGTCACTCAGGATTTAAATCCATAAGCTCTGATTACTAGATGGAAATGTTACCACTGCACTACTGTCACTGGCCTGTAATCAGTGCCGAAAAGTGCCTAAAATCAACAAAGACATGGAGGAGGTGCGCTGTGTCCAGCCACCGCAGCCTGGCGCAAAGGCGAAAGATATTTTATATATTTCCACATAAGAACAGCAGGCAGAGACACGCGCCTCATGGAGAAATGTTGCAAGTTCAAGTCCTTCCAAACACGAAATGTGTTCTCAAGCTGGGACGTCCAGGAGCAGAGATCTTTACAGCAGCAGCTGTGGGCAGACATGCCCCCCTTGTCCATTCAGCACCCAGACCAATGTGTCACTCTGTGTTATGTGGTCATTCATTTTTGTTATTTGTTATGTAATTGTGTATGTAGGTATTTTAACCCTCTGGGGTCCAAGGGCATTTTTTGGACAGTTCATTCGCCTGGCATAAATGTTTTATTATTGCTGCATCTCCCTGCATCCCACAATCAAGTTTTATGTCTCTTTTTTTCAGGACAACCTGTGCTTTCAGAATATATATGTTTTTGTTGTGTTTTATAAGTGTAATAAAGGTTTACAATCAAAAATAGGCAAGGAAAATATAAAGCGAAAAATAATTTTCCACACACATTTATTCAAAACACACAGCAAACTACAATAAACAACTGTTTTGACACTTTATAAAGGTAATGTGAGGTCTAGTGTGAAATACTGTACAACAAAAAGGTTCAAACAATAAACACAAATGCACATTTTGAACAATATATACAAAATGGTCTATGCGTTTTGTTGTCCATTGATATGGTTAACAGTGCTTTACAAAGAGAATGCAACAGAATTATCCAGTAACATTCACATGCAAACTAGTGGAGTAATCCTGATAGTTACACACTCTGTTTGAGCATGTGAGATTGTCATCAGAGGCTCTCCGTGTGCTCCTGCTTTCACTGATCGCTGTGCGTAATGGCGAAGGGGACACTGACTATGTACTAATAGTATGTACTCAATGGAGCACCCAGGGGTCTATTCAAACAGGCCAACTAGTAACATATCACTCCTGAAAACGATATTTGGCTTTTCACATGAGGTAAATCTGCCCTACGATTGGATTTTAGAAAACCATGTGATGGTGAACCAATTCTGATTGGACACTCACATTGCGCACGTCATCACACAGCTTCTATGAGGAGTATAAAGATGGCCTATGGCTGGCTCGACAGTCCGCGGAGTTAACTTTTCAGCAAAAAAAAAAAGAAGTAAGTTTCTATCTCATATCATTAAAAAGTTAGTTATAATTTAGTAAAGCTTGGTCTTGGCCATCGTATACGACGGTGTCGGCCCCAGAGGGTTAATTATTTATATAACTGTCCTGGCGGTGGTGTCTGTGTTTGTAACGTGTGCACTGAGCTGTCATCCAGCTGCCAATGTGCTGTGATCAGCTGACAGGCCCCTCCCCGTGCTGTGTGCGATCAGACTTCGCTGTCCAGCCCCCATGTGATCAGATCTGTACATACATATAAGCATTTTATGCAAGTGTACTCCCCCCGGCACGCCAGATGTGTTGGGGGGAGCGGGGGCGGGGACACATGCGCACACGTGCAAGACACATGTACCACATGTGTGTGGCTTTTGCAACTCCACAGTTGTGGGGCACTTAGACAAATTTCACATCCAGCTCGGCAGTGATTGTCTGCTGACTGTTTTCATGATGATAGTGCAAGTTCGATGGGATGAAAATTTAATTCGGTGAAAGCTGGAACGTACCAGCTGAGTTGACTGGTACATTCCAGCTTTCACCGAATTAAATATTTGTACCATTAAAGGAATGAAAAACATTCATTATTTGCTTTATATGACGGCTTGTCATTTGATATTTTATTCATTTATACATAACAGAAAAGGGACTTGCATTTTGGTATGCACCACTGGTGCTTAACAGTACAACATGAACTTTAAATAGGAGTCCAAAATTGTTCCCAGTAGTCCGTGATGCCGTGCACTGACTTTGTGTACAGACTGCTGTCTGCTTTCCTCACTCCAGCAAAATATTACATCAGAAATTTGTCCAGTTTTTCATCCTAACTTCATCCTAACAGCTCTTCATGCCTCCAGACGGCTTACGGCGTGGTGGATTTTTGTGTGTGTGTGTTAGAAGAATTAGCAGTGTCAGTTAGCTCCTTCAATTCATGGTCCGCCAGCAAATCAAACTCCACTATGTTTAGCTAAACGCTGCCCCCGGTAGTGTGAACGCACACGGTGGTTGGGCGTGCAATAGCACATTTCATATAACATCAAAATTGTACGCGAAAAAGAACTATTGCACGGTCAAAGAAACACAATGGAAAATGGTACGAATTCATGTCATATGGCATGCAAGCCACCAATCAATTGACAAGGATCCACTCAGCCGTTATATAATGTGTAATTACCTGCAACAATAAGTCAATGTGTTTTCATGAGCTTTGAATGAGCTCTTCATGTCTACATGGTACCTTGCCCCCTCATGGAGCCACCATGTTGATACAGTAGCCCAACAGGGACATACTTACTCTGCGTTTCACCTTTTACAGGACAGCCAGAAGCTTGAAGAAAAAAGTAGAGGACTTAATGTTTGCTTCGCTGTGTGGCGTTTACTGGTTGCTGGTACAAGTGACCATGTTTAAAAACCCTTATTTTCATCAAACACAGGATCATACATGTTTATCACAGGAGAAGGCAGGTTAGCATGAATCCGTGTTAATGATAAAGCGAAAATGTGAAGGGAAACAAAGTGATCACGATAGCATAATGCAATCTGCAACCTCACCACTAGATGACACTAAATCCTACACACTGCAGCTTTAAGTAAATGTTTACAAGTTGTCGTAGCCCAAATATGATTTGTGACAGTGGATTTGGGTTAAGACTGGAATAAAAACATCAAATCTTGGGGTACATTTGTAAACAACAAAAGCCAAGATTTTATTGTTATTTTAATTATGAGTTCTGGCATGATAACTAGTAGCCTATGTGGAGTTTTAGGAAACACTTTTTTTTTACACCATTCAGACACAAACATAGTATAAAAAGAAATTCTTTGAAACACTAAAATTCTCTATCGCCCTCTGGGGGTGTGGTGGTCACATTCGTATCTTTCTGATCCCACAGCGACACACATGGTTTACAGTTGTTTTATTCTTCTTTAAATCTGTTTGAAATGCTAATGAGAGTCAATAATAAAAAGATGAAAAAGTCACAGACGAGCAGACAGCGGTCGTAATTGTGAGCGAGGAGACGTTTTAGGTCACAGAAAATCCTGGAAAGCACTTCAAACAGCTTGTGGTTGGCGGTGGATTGTCTCACGGCTGCCGTGGAACATCAAAGCTGTCAACAGCTTTGGCTCCTGTTCAGACAGACTTTTAAACTTTAATGATACGTAGCACTCGCTTTTGGTTTTGGGCCTTTTTCTTTTTTGTCGAGCCCGTCATTCATTGTGCTTTGATGTGTTGTTGTTTTAGTGCACATATACGTTTACCACCTGAAAGCTCTGCAAGCATATCGACTAGCGCTTCAGCTTCAACACCACCAACAAACCGTTCATGTCCGCGCTCTGATTCAGCTGGAAAGTCAACTTTGATTTCAGGTTTTGGTTCACGCTGACGGAGTCCAGACAAACAAACGATACGTGGGCACGGTTTGGTGACCCACTGAGCTGCGAGATTAGAGTTAGTGACAGAGTGAACGTGATCACAGATGTGAAATTTCAACTGCGATTTGCCAGAAAGCACAGTGAAGACTTGAGCCTAGATTTTATTTATTAGTTACAAAATGTTGCTGTTTTTGCCCCTCATCATCCTGTAACTGATGAACTAACAGATAAAAGTCTCCCTATGCACAGCTGCAGAAACTTGTGAAACATTTGGAGCTGCCATCAGTGTTTTGGAAGCTTCCCTCACCTCTCTGCATTATTTAGTGTCACTCTTTTTTAAGTGAGGCACTGTTTGTATTACAACGGCATTTTAGGGCTACATTGTTTTGTTTTCAAGAATAAAGTCATACTATTACGAGAATAAAGTCGTAATTTTATGAGAAAAAACTCTTAATATTATGAGAATAAAGTAAAAATATTATGAGAATAAATTTGTAATTTTATGAGAATAAAGTCATAATTTTATGAGAAAAAAAATCTCTGAATATTGCAATAATAAAGTCATAATATTATGAGAATATTATTTGAGAAAAAAGCTTGATTCCAGAAATTAAACATTGACAGCACACAAAACAGCCTCCGTGACAACCTCCTCTGTGGTGCTGCACACCATCAGCGAGAGAGGGCAAGTGCATTTTGTGGCAGCGGCATGTTGTCACGGCACTTCCGGTGGCAGCTCTATGTGCCGTATGTGCTGCGGCACATGTCGATGTTTTCTGTATGTGCACTGGCACATGCCAGTGTTTACTGTATGTGCCAGTGTTTACTGTATGTGCCGTGGCACATACTGATGTTTTCTGTATGTGTCGCGCCACATGTCGGTGTTTACTGTATGTGCCGTGGCACATGTCGGTGTTTACTGTATGTGCCGCGGCACATGTCGGTGTTTACTGTATGTGCTGTGGCACATGTCGGTGTTTTCTGTAGGTGCCGCGGCACATGTCGGTGTTTACTGTATGTGCTGCGGCACATGTCGGTGTTTACTGTATGTGCCGCGGCACATGTCGGTGTTTACTGTATGTGCCGCGGCACATGTCGGTGTTTACTGTATGTGCCGTGGCACGTCGGTGTTTACTGTATGTGCCGCGGCACGTCAGTGTTTTCTGTAGGTGCCACGGCACATGTCGGTGTTTTCTGTAGGTGCCACGGCACATGCCGGTGTTTACTGTATGTGCCGGTGTTTACTGTATGTGCCGCGGCACATGTCGGTGTTTACTGTATTTGCCGCGGCACATGCCGGTGTTTACTGTATTTGCCGCGGCACATGCCGGTGTTTTCTGTAGGTGCCACGGCACATGCCAGTGTTTTCTGTATGTGCCGGTGTTTACTGTATGTGTCGTGGCACATGCTGATGTTTTCTGTATGTGTCGCGACACATGCCGGTGTTTACTGTATGTGCCGGTGTTTACTGTATGTGCCGTGGCACATGCTGATGTTTACTGTATGTGTCGCGGCACATGTCGGTGTTTATGACATTATTCTTGTAACATTCCAAGTTTTTTTCCTCATAAAATTTCGACTTTATTATCATAATATTATGTCTTTATTCTCAATGTGGCCCAAAAACACCATCGTATTGTATTATTTCTGTTTATTCCTGATTGAAGCACAACCAGTGTTGCTCTTGCTGGCCACCAGACATGAGCTTTGGTAGCCACCAGGTGTAGACATTGGTAGCCACAAAATGTAGGCTTTGGGAATTGAAGAAACTAACAAACAAGCTGCAACCACACATATGTCCAGACAGACACAGAGAGATGGAATAAGTGTCGGCTTCTGCTACAGTCAAACAAAATCCTTTCTGTGGGTCTGTGTAGAGGTGACAGCACCTATACACAGACCCACAGAAAGTCACGGCTTATTTCTATTACCTAGTAGATTTCTGTGCAGAAACACACACACACACACACACACACACACACACACACACACACACACACACACACACACACACACACACACACACACACACACACACACACACACACGTCCACTGTGTGCCTCACTCCACCATTTCTGTTGATCTTTATCTTTCATCATTAAATTCATAAGAAAAAAGTAAATCCTGCAGGGTTATGTGGTGGTGTGACTGTTATGTGAATTTTAGCACATAACCACTGCAAAACAAAAGTAACTGTTTACTTCCCTGCTTTTGTACATTTCTGCGTGAAAATGGTTCATCTCTGCCACTGATGACCCCACCTGCTCCTAATCCATCATCAATCCAACTTCTACTAAGCATCCAGCAGGTGGCAGACATGTCTTTTTGATCTTACATACCCAATCTGCATTTGAATGAGTTTGCTGACATCATTTGCTCTTATTCTAATGCAATTACATTTTTTTCTGCAAATCTGATTGGTTAATTGTGTGAAATTTCAGACCGTACAATATCGGTTGTAAGGCCACAAAATTTTTGACCACTTCACATTTCATGTATTATTCCGAGCCCTGACCGCGCGCGCTGCTATGCAGATGTCAAAAATGGTGAGAGAGCTCATAGCGAGAGAAAGTCGCGTAGCAACAATGATGCCAAAATGGGTGAATTTAAGTTACCATACGAAAGTATTGATGTAGATTCTGATACAGAATTACCGTTTCACATACATTTGATGTATGACCAATGTTGGAGTGACGCTGCCTCGACGGTAAGCCTCGTTGACCAAATTACCTACAGAATATTAAACCGTGCAAATGATGGAATTGGATTAGAATGGGAATAACCCCTTTGTGTTTGATGATGTCACAAATATCCACTAATGCGTCGCCGGTAAAGCTCAATTTGCGACCGTAAAATTATAATTTTAGTCATTTATAAAATACTGAGTTTTGTTGTTGTTTTTTTTAATCTATCGCACAATCAAACAGGAAGGGACGGACTCATTTATGTATTTACTTGCTGTATTTTAGAGGGTATATGCTGAAAAACTGAGCAAAATAAACTCGAAGAGATATTCAGTAACTTGAAAATGTTGTATCCGTTCTGTGACTTCTGGATGTAAAAGTGATTTAAATATGTGATTAATGATGTGCATACTCGCACCAACTTTTGTGTTGTTATTTTTGACACAGCCTTGGAAGGTATTTGTTTTTGTTGGTTCATAAGAGGAAACACTTTATTAACTCAACCATAATTCTATTATTGAGAGATAATAATGAATTATTCAACATTTAATTGATTTGCACCGTGGTGTTCTCACTTATGTTGTAGACTGTATGAACACATGGTGCACGCTCGTCCCACTAACTGGATGAACCACTCTTGTCCTGTCTGAAGCCCATCACGTGCTCTGAGTACTGACAGGGACTAGAAGGAGAGAGCATATCTCACCCATATTGGCCTCTCTTCATTGGCTTCCTGTTAATTCTAGAATAGAATTTAAAATTCTTCTTCTTACTTATAAGGTTTTGAATAATCAGGTCCCATCTTATCTTAGGGACCTCGTAGTACCATATCACCCCAATAGAGCGCTTCGCTCTCAGACTGCAGGCTTACTTGTAGTTCCTAGGGTTTGTAAGAGTAGAATGGGAGGCAGAGCCTTCAGCTTTCAGGCTCCTCTCCTGTGGAACCAGCTCCCAATTCAGATCAGGGAGACAGACACCCTCTCTACTTTTAAGATTAGGCTTAAAACTTTCCTTTTTGCTAAAGCTTATAGTTAGGGCTGGATCAGGTGACCCTGAATCATCCCTTAGTTATGCTGCTATAGACGTAGACTGCTGGGGGGTTCCCATGATGCACTGTTTCTTTCTCTTTTTGCTCTGTATGCACCACTCTGCATTTAATCATTAGTGATCGACCTCTGCTCCCCTCCACAGCATGTCTTTTTCCTGGTTCTCTCCCTCAGCCCCAACCAGTCCCAGCAGAAGACTGCCCCTCCCTGAGCCTGGTTCTGCTGGAGGTTTCTTCCTGTTAAAAGGGAGTTTTTCCTTCCCACTGTAGCCAAGTGCTTGCTCACAGGGGGTCGTTTTGACCGTTGGGGTTTTACATAATTATTGTATGGCCTTGCCTTACAATATAAAGCGCCTTGGGGCAACTGTTTGTTGTGATTTGGCGCTATATAAAAAAAATTGATTGATTGATTGATTGATTGATTGATTGATGACGTCAGCTGTACAGGTTCTGCATGGATGCAGATCTTTTCTCATATCTGAGACTCGAGGCCCAGTTGGCACCGATCCGTCACAGATCCACAGCTCACATTAACTGTGCAAATGCATCCAAGTACCGCAAGCTGTTTTTCTGTGTTGTCTTAACAGCTCTCTGTCCTTTGACAGGCTTGTAAATAATGCAGGAGGACTATGCGACGATAACCAGCTTGAAGGCAAAGCAGATACATGAGAAGCAAAACGAGGCACACATTTTTCCATGCAGCTCACTGCATCAACTCCTGGATTTTTTCCACGTACAGCATTTGAGATTTGGACCATCGTCGTTGCACTGGCTGCAGAGTCTGAGCAGTCGGCACATTCTGCTAGTGCAACAGATAACTGAAACAATCCTTTAAATGGTGATAAAAACGCCAAATTCAGCACAAATACTCCTTAGACATTACTCTCTTGGAAAAAAAAAAAAAGGAAAAAAAAAAACTGGCCACTTGAATTTTCAATAGGCAGCCTGGTAGGGGTTGATGAAGAATTACACGGGGTCAAAATTTAAAAATGCTCCAATCATATTGTAAGCTATACCACATTATTTGTCTGATCATAAAGATTGCAAAAAGGTATAGTTTGGACTATCTATGACTGAATGTTCTGGAGTTATGGGGTAAAAACAGTAAGAATGGTGACAAAGCTCAATTTCAGTTTGTACGGGGTCAAAAGATAAAGTTGCTCCAATTTTGGTAAAAAGTGGTTCAAATTATTGTTTGAGCTAATAGAATTAATAAATGGAAGAGTTTTGATTTTGTTGAGTGCTTGGTGTACAGAGCAAAGGCCAAACAATGTTGACGTGAAACAATGTTAAGGCCCAGTCCCACTGGGGAGAGGATTAATTGCGCATGAATTGAGTACACAAATTACGGACGTTCGTTGTTGTCCGCAACAAAAATGGTCAAAAATGACAAATGTCCCAGTATGAATTATGGATATATTAATAATGTACAGCGAATATATGATGAACAATCACGGTTGTATAACGCATGTAGTGAGGAAACGGATCCAAGACAATTTAGAAATTAAGTTCTACTTATGGGGGATATATTGATTGTTTAGTGAGACAATGTTACCTATATACTGGAAAATGAGGTTGAAAGATATCTGTTGTCTTTTTGAACTGCTTTTACTTTTACAAAGGTTCGATAAAAAATCTGATTCATATCAGAATAAAAACGTCAGGCAGAAGAGGAGCACAATTTGTGCCCACAGAAATGCCAATGGTCTGTTGATAAATATAAGCACCAAAGTCTCCACAGATATTAGCAATCAGAAAATTTTACATTTTTGTGTAATCAGTATCTGTATATTTATATTTATTTTCTTTAGTGTCATTGATAAAATAACTGGTTATCATTTATGACGAAGTTTTTCTATAGCCTGCTTTGGTGAAGAATGTATTATGAATGTTGGCTTTAAGTTTGTTGGGAAGGTGTCGTAGCACGGACCCACAACAGGGGGCGCAAATGAACGGACAATGAGTAAACCAAAAGGTAACAATTTACTGTTGTGACAATACACAACTAAATGTACAGAAATTGCAAAGTCAATTAACACCAGGTGACGTGTGGGCAGGCTCGAAGATAGAAGACCCCGACGAGAGAGAGACCGCGTTCCACACGGCCTCCACCACCAACGGTCTGAAGAACACCGGAGCCGCCAAGTCCCGAATCCCCAGGTGACCTCTGTCTTCGGCTGTCGACCCTGGTACTGCTGGCAGAAAGCAGAGAAAAGATGAATGAGTGTAACTCCTTACACTCAGTGGTCTATAGTCTGTACACAGTTAGGAGGAGAACCTCCACCTCCGAATCACACACTCGTGCAGCTCCTGGTGTGACCACTTATCTGTAGCGCGGTTGTCGTCGTCACGTTCCACGCCACTTCCCAGATAAGGGCGAACACCACAGGATACCGGCTGCAACAAAAGTTCAGGTTATTACTCAACGTATGAGACAGCAGAGAAATTACCTTACGGTAGTCGATTTCTCGGCGAGGAGGTGGAGTCACGATCCGGCTTTTAAGTTGGTGATGATGATGATGAACGAGTGACAGCTGGTGCAGGGGAAGAATGACAGCTGTCACTTCTTCAGGGTCCGGCGCCCTCTCGTGCTTGGAGCCCGCACTCCAAGCAGGGCGCCCTCTGGTGGTGGTGGGCCAGCAGTACCTCCTCTTCAGCGGCCCACATAACAAAGTTGGGATTTCAGTTGTGTGTAGGATATTGGTGTACAATGTTGAGAAGTCAAAAGTTTTTATGAATGTGATTTTTTTGAAGCAAATCGACTTTTGAGTTGTTTCAATAATTCTTTTGAAATTTTCATTATCCACATATGGTTCATTCCACTTTGGGGATATATGGTGTCACATTAATGTTTTAGCCCATCTTTGATGGTAGTCAGAATAGTTTTCAATAATTTTTAAAGTGGTTTTGTTGACCATGTGGAAGATCCAGCAATGTAACATTGTCTATAGGATGACTTGTGTAGTTTGGGTATCCAATACAATAATAGGATATTATAGTTATCTTTTAATGCTAAAATGTTGAAGGACTACATAACAGAATGCTGGTTGGGGGGATATTTCTTTAGAAAAATTGGTTTAGTGTAAATCCTCTTGCTATTTTTTTGCATTGTTATCATTGTCAGAGAATCCAAGTTCATCTATGAGACTGAATTTAATACTGATTACAGATGAATACAATATTGTTGAAGGCTTTATCAGTAGGGACAACTACATATTGATCATATAGTTTGTTCAATCTGCCAGATACCAATGGATCATTGAAGACAGATTTAAGACTGTTGTTAGTTTGTAGGAAATATATTTGTCCTTTTAAATTCCATTTGAGTGCCATAATCCAACCTGACAATGCATTGAGTTCAACTCTTTCTTTCTTAGCCCATTTTCTTGTATATTTGTTGTCCCCCATCATGAAATAAGGGGGACCACTGAAATGGATCTGTGCGTGTCCATCCGTGCATCACATTTTGAGAGCCCTAGATTTCCCTGTTGCCCCTTTCTGAGACATTACTTACCTGTATCATATTGTAAATAGGCACAAATGGGACTTCTACGCATACAGTATGACCTTGATCCAGGTTTCCAAGGTCATCTGAGATAACAGCTGACAGACACCCACTGTCTCACCCCAAAATACCACTTTTTTTTTCTCAAAATATCAGTTCTGTAGCTTACATTTGTATTGAACATATATACCAAATCATGCACCCGACTCCTTCAGTATGCTACATTTGGCCTTGAACCTCTGAGTCAAGGTCAAACGTGGACCTTTTTTAGATATATTTTGCCTTCTCATCACCAAATTTCTCTTCTAAAGCCTAAATTTGCATTGAACACCTATAGCAAATCATTCATCCCAGCTCCCTTGAGCCACCTACATTTGACCTTGGACCTTAGGGTCAAGGACATGCATGGAAATGAATGGAAAACCACTCTTTCCTGTAATTTTTGGCCTTTTTCACAAATTTTTCACTGTCACCTTCCATGAAATGGGGGGCATTGAAATGGACTCCATGCATCCGTCCATGCTTATTTGTGTAATTTGTGACCATGCTGAATCAGCATAACTGCTTTAAAATTTTCACGCCATACTTCAGTGATCTTGATTCTCTACAGTAAGAATGTCCTGTAGTTTATTATTCTGCAGAATATCAACATCACCTGTGCAGCTGTTTTTTTTGTTTTTTTGTTTTTGTAATTCTTGTTGCATTGTTTTTCTCCTCGAAGAAGAGAAGTCGTTTTCAGACCAGGTGACATTACACAGTGACTTGGTACAATGAAGATCTCTGCAGTTTTCCTCCATTAATTTTAGGGACTTTATTCTTGGGTGAAGGAGCCGATGATGGATGTGCTGTGTCAAAGTGGCTGCTGGATTTCACCGTATTGACTGCTGACGCTGTAAAATGTTTGTCTGTTTTTCCACTCATGGCCGCTCAGATGCTTTGGGGATCTTTCCCATTTGTTTGTGAGCAAAATAACTCTTCAGGTTCATGTTATTGAAATTAATTTTTCCTCACAGTGGGTTAATGGGCAGATCACCAGATTATGACCTCGTTACAGGTAAAGCTGATAAATTGTGAATGCGTGCCTCTGTCAGAAACGTGCTGCGCCTGCATAGGTCCACAGCCAGCGTAATCCCTGCTGGCAGCTTCGGTCACTTTTACCATCTGCTTGGCGGTGATGTCGAGCACGCCGTTTGCCAAAGTGGTGCTGGACTCTCTTCAAGGATGTTGTTGGTGGTTTTGCTGCAATCTTCAGGGACCTGTGGAGCTCGAACCTCGTCGGTCAGTCGGTGCTGTGCAGCAGCAGCAGTGCACATAGTCCAGTGGTGTTTATGTATGACAGAAAATGGCAAATTTGGAAAGATAGTCAGATGTGTGTGGGGGGGAGCATACGCTGCTGATACTGCAGTTTGTCCGTCTGTTTCTCTGTCTGATCAAACCAATCGATGCTGTCGTCTCTGCTTTAGAACTGATGCAGAGCTGCGTGAAACTTGACTTGATGGGTCCGATCACAAGGTTACTTCTTGAGGAACTGATCTAAGGTCCAGAATCTGCATCTGGAGCCTTGAGCACAGTTCTGGTGTTTTGTGGAGATCAGTTGGGAACTGTGAGTGAAGCTGTGGGCACACAAAGGTGCTGATAGCACCTTCATTCTGGCTGAAGATACAAATGGAAGAAGAGAAATTCAGTTTAATAAACATGGTTTTTTGAAGTTGGTGGGTGGGGGAGGGAGAGGGTTCAGAGAGAGCTGTGTCACACCATCAAACTGTTCCTTTATAGAATGTTTCACATTTTTTTCAGACTTGTCTGAACACTGCACAAAACATCAGAAATGCATCCGTGCAAAGCTCCAACGCTGCACAGAACATCAGAACTACATCTGTCTGAAGGTCAAATGCTGCACAAAACATCGTAAATAGTTTCACTCAAAAGCTCCAGTGTTGCACAAAACATCAGAAATTTGTCATGCACAGCTCAAACGCTACACAAAACTTTGGAAATGCATCCGTGCAAAGCTCCAACACTGTACAAAACATCAGAAATACATCTGTGTGTAGCTCCAGTCATGCACCAAACATCAGAAATGCATTTGTGCGGTGCTCCAACGGTGCACAAAACACTGGAAATGCGTTGGTGAAAAGCTGCAATGCTACAGTGCTGCACAAAGCATCAGGAAGTTATTGTGACAGATCCAACACTGCACAAAACATCAGAAATGCATCTGTGCCAAGCTCCAATGGTGCACAGAACATCAGAAATGGTTTCACTCAGAAGCTCCAGTGTTGCACAAAACATCAGAAATTTGTCATACGCAGCTCAAACCCTACACAAAACTTCGGAAATGCATCCGTGCAAAGCTCCAACACTGCACAAAACATCATCAATACATCTGTGTGTAGTTCCAGTGATGCATAAAACATGAGAAATGCATTTGTGCGGAGCTCCAGTCATGCATAAAACATCAGAAATGCATTTGTGCGGAGCTCCAGTCATGCATAAAACATCAGAAATGCATTTGTGCGGAGCTCCAGCGGTGCACAAAACACTGGAAATGCGTTTGTGAAAGGCTGCAATGCTACACAGAACATGTGTTCACTGCAAAGCTCCAGTGCTGCACAATGCATCAGGAAGTTGTTGTGCACAGATCCAATGCCGCACAAAACATCAGAAATGCATCTGTGCCAAGCTCCAACGCTGCACAGAACATCGGAAATGATTTAATTGAAAAGCACCAGTGTTGCAAAAAACATCAGAAATTTGTCATACACAGCTCAAACGCTATACAAAACTTCGGAAATGCATCTGTTTGTAGCTCCAGTCATGCATAAAACATCAGAAATGCATTTGTGCGGAGCTCCAACCGTGCAAAAAACACTGGAAATGCGTTGGTGAAAAGCTCCAATGCTACACAGATCGTGTTCACTGCAAAGCTCCCGTGCTGCACAAAGCATTAGAAGGTTGTTGTGCATAGCTCCAAGGCTGCGCAAACCATCGAAAATGCATCTGTGTAAAGCTCCAATACTGCACAGAACACTGGTAATGCATCCATACAAAGCTCCAGCACTGCACAAAACATCAGAAATGCCTCAAATGCGGGTTAATTTTTAACACTCCAAACCATGATTTTATGTCTTCTGACATTATTTGCACACTAATATTTGTTTACCTGTTGTTATGGTTTTAGAGAAGTGTATTTTTATTCATATAAAGCTGAAACAGGTCAGTATTTATGCGCATGTGTGGAATATAAGTAAAAATGTTTGCAGATTGCTGGTTAACTCGCTTGTTGGTGTAAAGAAGCTGTTGGAAGGTTATTGAGCCTTTTTACTCTCTGGACGCCACCTTTCTGGAACAGCAACCGTCTGATATCAGAGAGGAAAACTGTGTGGAAGTTTTAATCAATGTCCTTTTTCCTGTGATGGATGAACTGGTTCTGTTGTAATTTTCTTTTTTTTCTGCAGGTTTTATTTTGTGGTTTTTGTTATCTGTGTTGACTGACTTGTTTATTGGTTTTATTCTAATTCTGTTTAAATTATAAAGCACTTTGTGTCTGGTTTTTAAATGTATTCATGAATGAACTTGATTTGATTTGATTTCATACTCCAAATTAAAAATGTTACTGGGATCCATTTTTAGAAATATGCTCCTCTTCATTTCATGTTATTTGACATTTTTATGCACAAGTTGTATATTTTAATAGAAACAGCACTCTGCACACAATGACATAATACTTTGTTTCTAGTGGGCATAATTTATAATAATGCATATTAATACTTTAATATCTCTGACTTGGAGTACATCATCATAAATTCTGATGAGACCAGTGGAAAATTTTGCAGCATAAGTTGCCATAGAGATGTAGCCTTAAAATGCTGGTTTAGGCTTAATATATCTCATTAATCTTGCTTCTTAGCCCCCCCCATATATGTTGCTGTTTACTTGTTTGTTTACACGTTTGCCTGTCCGTGGTGAGCCTTTTCTTCAGGCTAAACAGTGGTTTCATTAACAAACCCTGTGTCACAGACTGAACGGTCCCCCTAAAAATTGGTCCGCCCTGTCTTCACTGCGCATGCGTCATTTCAGACTACATCTAAAGTGATCAAAGGGAATAATGGGATTATTAACCATCAGATGACAAAGTAAAACCTCTTAATCATTCTAAAGTTAGTTTTAAGCAGAAATTAGGCTGTTTTAAGCAGAAACTGACGCACCAAAATGACGTAGGCACAGCAAGTCAGGCGTCTGCCATGCTTGTGCGGTGCTCTGATCGGTCCGTCATCTTTTATTACGAAATAATAATGAATTTATGTGGAAATGATTGTTGTACAAAAGCTTCAGAGATCTGTCACTGAGATAGATGACTGGAGTGCAGTTTGAAGCAGAAACAAGGTGATAATCAGTGGATTGCTCCGAAATGACGCATGTGCAGTGAAGACGGGGAGACCAAATTTTAGGGGGGACCGTTTGGTCGGCGACACTGGGCAAGTCTTAGCACTTACTGCAGGGCTCAGAACAAAATATCCAACATGACTTATTTAATCTTTATGCGTATAAAATGTTATGACATTGATTTTTTTTTTTTTTTTAAGTTCAGAAACTTTAAAACCTCTTCAAAAAAAATCTGTTGAACGAAATTTTGTACTTTTGCTCCCTCACAAAATTGTCTTTTTTTTTTCTTTTTTACCCTGCACGTTGGGGAAGTGACGATAGCAGGGTATTGTTTTCACTTAGATACGTGTGTACGAGGGCTGTCAATAAAGTATAGGTCCTTTTTATTTTTTTTTCAAAAACTATATGGATTTCATTCATATGTTTTTATGTCAGACATGCTTGAACCCTCGTGCGCATGCGTGAGTTTTTCCACGCCTGTCGGTGACGTCATCCGCCTGTGAGCACTCCTTGTGGGAGGAGTCGTCCAGCCCCTCGTCGGTATTCCTTTGTCTGAGAAGTTGCTGAGAGACTGGCGCTTTGTTTGATCAAAATTTTTTCTAAACCTGTGAAGCACATCGAAGTGGACACAATTCAAAAAATTAAGCTGGTTTTCTGTGAAAATTTTAACGGCTGATGAGAGATTTTGAGGTGATACTGTCGCTTTAAGGACTTCCCATGCAGTGGGACGTCGCACAGCGCTCCCAGGCGCCATCGTCAGCCTGTTTCAAGCTGAAAACCTCCACATTTCAGGCTCTATTGATCCAGGACGTCGTGAGAGAACAGAGAAGTTTCAGAAGAAGTCGGTTTCAGCATTTTATCCGGATATCTCCACTGTAAAGGAGATTTTTTTAATGAAAGACGTGCGGACGGATTGCAGCGTCGGCTCGCAGCTGCCGCGACGCTCCGCCACAGGAAAAACACCTCTGTTGGAAGCCTTAAGGACAAGTTGGAACATGCCCAACTGTTAAACAATTTCTCAGATACTCACTCCACTGAAAGCCATCAAAAGCCGCCTGGATTTTACAAATGGTTATCAACACGGAGGTGTTTTTCCTGTGCCGCCGCACCGCGCCGGCTGTGTCCCGACGCGTGGACCCGTCCACACGTCTTTCATTAACAAATCACCGACAGGCATGGAAAAACTCACGCATGCACACGAGGGTTCAAGCATGTCTGATGTAAAAACATATGAATGAAATCCATATAGTTTTTGAAAAAAATAAAAAGGATCTATACTTTATTGACAGACCTCATACAAGATATCTCAAAAATTGGCTGCGTGGATTTCCTTCACACTGGGTGGGAATATTAGTTGGACAGATATCTAGAGGTGATTTGATTTTGGAGTTGTTTGGTCAAAGTACAATTTGATTTACAACTTGATCCAAAAAACTTTATTTATTTGTATTTTATTGTATATCTCAACAACCAGCTCACCGAGATGGGCCAAATGTGTATGGTTTTCTTCAGGGTGTAAAAAGCCATATTCATTGGTAAAACAACTTGATAACGATTTTATCATATATCTAAAAATGATAAATGTTGTATGGTTTTCTTCAGGGTGTAAAAAACCATATTCATTGGTAAAACAACTTGATAACGATTTTATCATATATCTAAAAATGATGAATGTTGTATGGTTTTCTGAAGGGTGTAAAAAGCCATATTCATTGGTGAACAACTTGATAACGATTTTATCATATACCTATAAATGATAAATGTTGTATGGTTTTCTTCAGGGTGTATAAAGCCATATTCATTGGTAAAACAACTTTAACGATTTTATCATATACCTATAAATGATAAATGTCATATGGTTTTCTTCAGGGTGTATAAAGCCATATTCATTGGTAAAACAACTTTAACGATTTTATCATATACCTATAAATGATAAATGTCGTATGGTTTTCTGAAGGGTGTAAAAAGCCATATTCATTGGTAAAACAACTTGATAATGATTTTATCATATACCTATAAATGATAAATGTCATATGGTTTTCTTCAGGGTGTATAAAGCCATATTCATTGGTAAAACAACTTGATAATGATTTTATCATATACCTATAAATGATAAATGTCGTATGGTTTTCTGAAGGGTGTAAAAAGCCATATTCATTGGTAAAACAACTTGATAATGATTTTATCATATACCTATAAATGATAAATGTCGTATGGTTTTCTGAAGGGTGTAAAAAGCCATATTCATTGGTAAAACAACTTGATAACGATTTTATCATATACCTATAAATGATAAATGTCGTATGGTTTTCTGAAGGGTGTAAAAAGCCATATTCATTGGTAAAACAACTTGATAATGATTTTATCATATACCTAAAAATGATGAATGTTGTATGGTTTTCTGAAGGGTGTAAAAAGCCATATTCATTGGTGAACAACTTGATAATGATTTTATCATATACAGTGGTCCCTCGTTTATCGCGGGAGTTACTTTCTAAAAATAACCCGCGATAGGCGAAATCCGCAAAGTAGTCAATGTTATTTTTTACAATTATAGATGTTTTAAGGCTGTAAAACCCCTCACTACACACTTTATACACTTTTCTCGAACAGGCATTAACATTTTATCACTTTTCTCTACTGTGTAAGCACTCAAAGTTCATAGAACATTTTCCTATAAATAATTATGATGGCTTTTAGAACTAACGAATTTAATTTTAACGATCAACCTACGAAGTTGGACACGTAAGAAATTATTAATAGTGACTCACCAGTATTTCAAAGTTCCTCTGACCGCGCCTCTTTGTCATGGCGTTGCTCCGCTGTCCGGATTGGCTGATTACTTGGGTGGTATGAAAAATATTACCCGTCCGCGAAAAGGGTGTATTGCTATTTATTCTTTAGTGTTTTATCCAATCATTTTGGCGTATCATTTATAGGTATATGATAATACTTGATACATATCTAGAGGTGGAGTAGTTCAAATGTTAAGCTCAAGGAAAACAGTCCAAAAATTATTTTTTTCTACATCTCAATATCCAAGAAGTGTAGAAGGATAATTTAAAGCCTGATGGGCAAAATGTTTGTAATTGACTGGTATGGATGACTTCATAATGAAGTTACACAGAAGTCACATGATGATGTCATACAAAGTCAAAAACACCATTAGAGACAGGTGCATATTTACGTGTCTGTAGCGTGTGCAGGGTGTGTATCAGATCAGAAAAGCTGCCAAAAACATCTCCTCTGACTTTACAGCCTTCATCAAAGGCAGTTTATCTCTATAATACAGCCACAATAATTTAAACATCACGATTATTTCCTGTTCTTATTATTCATGCTTCCGCCAGGGGATTCAAATCCACAGCATTCTTGCCACACGCCCACGTGTCCCAGGAAGCGGCGGAAGCTTGCACATATCCACCAACTGCTCCTCTTCAAACAATCGTCCACAAGTTGTTCATCTGTGGCGGAGATTGGCAGCATGTGGCCTCTAATGGGCACCGACACGTGAACATGAGAGGGCTGGAGAGCACGCAGCAGATGGCTCCTCTCCTCTCTCTGAGCACTTCGCTTTAATCGAGGGATTTAAATTGCTTATCAGTGCCACAGCACAATATTTAGCCAAGGGTGCTGGCTGTAAATGCCCCGCCCACCCGAGCCACTGCCAGTGCTGCGCTCCGTCAGCATGTGTTGGGTATTGTTGGAGGTCATGACCGCTGTTTGGATCCAGTCTGACCTCAGCAGTAAAAAGTAAACTTTTTGCTCACAGTTCTTCTTCGGGACCTTCTGCGAAGCTTCATCGCTCTTCCTCCCATCACGTCCCGGATCAACTGACTGTTTGCTCAGACGTGAAGGCGAGGAGATGGGATCTATTTTCCGTCTGTGCCAGGTGCTCCGCTGGCCGCCTGGTTTTTGAGTGGCAACCTCACGGGCAAATCTGACAGCAGGAGGATGAATCATGTTGAATGATGAATCAGTCTGTTTTGAAAGGTTCTGCAAGACAAACGAGCTGCTGGGATAAAAACCGCCGCTGCGCCGCACAGAGACGTTTGGAGAACAAGGCAGCGACTCTACTGACTGTACCGCACAACGCAAACAGCAAAGCTGCGGCTTCTCCTCAGGATTGTTTTTGTTTTTCCTCTTCATTTGTCCTCTCCATCACTTTGCACACCTGTCCTCCCCGCTTCATCCTTCCATCCTACACTCCCATTCTCCTTCTTCATCCTCACTCTTTCCTTTCTGTTCTTCCTCCTTTCTGATCAAACAGATCTTTACTTCTTGTCTTTTTTTGTGCTCCTTCCCTTCACCTGCCTCTATATTTTAGTTAATCAGTTGTTTACTTTTTTAAGCCCCTGTTACCACCGAAGTGAATTTTAGAAAGGAGCAGTAAATCCATGTTAAGAAGAAGAAAAAAGTAACAGGATTTGTAAAATTATTATTTTTAGTTTTGTGATTTTGAGAATAAAGTACAACTGTTGAGAATGAAGTCAAAATGCTACTTTAAAAATTAAATTGGAATAACGTTGTAAGATAAAATGTGGGAAAAGTTAAGTATTGTTTCGAGAATGAAGTTGAAATGTTGAGAATAAATTTGAAGTCATGTTTTGAGAAAGTTGAAATTTCAAGGAAAAATCTGAAGTACTGTTTCCGGAAACCTGAAATTCCAATAAATTGAAGTCCTGTTGTTGTATGGCTGGGGGGGCCTGGCTGCCTTTTTGTTTCTGTATTTTGTCCTGTCTTTTGTTTTTCCTTCCAGGTGGCTTGCATTTGGGACTGAGTGGCTGTGTAGCTGAGTTTATCAGGACCTCACCCTGATCACCTGAGGCTGATCACCTGCGGCTCGTCAGGACTCACAGCTGTGGTGCATCTACATGGATTGGAACATGGTGGCATTTAAGACTGGAGTACACAGTGTGTATTTGCCAGAGACTCGACCTTGTGACCAGACGGGTGAGATTGTCATCTCGGGAGCCATCTCATCATCAGTGGATGCAGAGAACGTCCAGGTTTGATGCATGGTCTGTGAAAGAGGAGGTGGTGAGGTCTCACGCTCGTCAGCACACTTCCTGAGGTACGTTAGATTTTGTGACTAACATTTATACAGTCAGTAAATGTGGTGTCCCTCATACCTTATTATATTGAGCTGTATGTTGGTCGTGTAATCAGCTTCCTCTGCAGTGGAGTTTTGTGAACTGGGTGTTCCATGCCTGCTGATTAGTAATTAAGCCAGGAAGTGTTTGCTGTTTGTGCACCTTTGAGCGTTCTCTCTGTGTGTAGAGTGTGGACTCACATAATGATTCCTTCTTTCACAGACTCGGTTTGTCGCGGCCACCTGGGGGGTGTCGGCGGGGTCCTTGGGTCCGAACTGGTTCTGGCTCCGGACCGTTTTGTGCTGCTGGGAGCGCACCGCAAAACCACCACGCCAGACCGCGCACTTTTATATTTTTTCACATCACTGTTATGTTTATTAAACTCAGTTATCCTTTGTACCGTGCTCTGCTTATTTTATACTGGGTCCTTCAAACGCTGGTCGGTTCTCCGGGCTGCGTCCGACACATAACACCTGTGTTGAGAATAAAGTCAAACTGGCAAGAATAAATTTGAAGCACTGTCTCAAGAATAAAAATGAAATGTCAACAATAAATGTGAAGTGCCCTTTTGAGAATAAAGTTGAAATGTCAAGAATAAATCTGAAGTAGTGTTTCGAGAATGAAGTCACAATATCAAGAATAAATTGGAAGCATTGTTTTGAGAAAGTCAAAATGTCAAGGATAAATCTGAAGTAGTGTTTTGAGAATGAAGTCACAATATCAAGAATAAATTGGAAGTACTCTTTTGAGAAAGTCGAAATGGTGATAAAATTGAAGCACTGAATTGAGAATGAAGTCAAAATGGCAGGAATAAGTTTGAAGTACTGTTTCAAGGATAAAGTTGAAATATTTGGAATAAATTTGAAGTAGTGTTTTGAGAATGAAGTCACAATATCAAGAATAAATTGGAAGTACTCTTTTGAGAAAGTCAAAATGTCAAGGATAAATTTGTAGTGTTTCGAGAATGAAGTCACAATATCAAGAATAAATTGGAAGTACTGCTTTGAGAAAGTCAAAATGGTGATAAAATTGAAGCAATGAATTGAGAATGAAGTCAAAATGGCAGGAATAAGTTTGAAGTACTGTTTCAAGGATAAAGTTGAAATATTGGGAATAAATTTGAAGTAGTGTTTTGAGAATGAAGTCACAATATCAAGAATAAATTGGAAGTACTCTTTTGAGAAAGTCGAAATGGTGATAAAATTGAAGCACTGAATTGAGAATGATGTCACAATGGCAGGAATAAGTTTGAAGTACTGTTTCAAGGATAAAGTTGAAATATTGGGAATAAATTTGAAGTAGTGTTTTGAGAATGAAGTCACAATATCAAGAATAATTTGGAAGTACTGTTTTGAGAAAGTTGGAAATGTCAAGGATCAATTTGAAGTAGTGTTTCGAGAATGAAGTCACAATATCAAGAATAGATTCCAACTATTGTTTTGAGAAAGTCGAAATGTCAAGGATCAATTTGAAGTAGTGTTTCGAGAATGAAGTTACAATATCAAGAATAAATTGGAAGTACTGTTTTGAGAAAGTCGAAATGTCAAGGATAAATTTGAAGTAGTGTTTCGAGAATGAAGTTACAATATCAATAATAAATTGGAAGTACTGTTTTGAGAAAGTCAAAATGTCAAGGATAAATTTGAAGTAGTGTTTCGAGAATGAAGTCACAATATCAATAATAAATTGGAAGTAGTGCTTTGAGAAAGTCAAAATATCAAGGATAAATTTGAAGTATTGTTTTGAGAATGAAGTCACAATATCAAGAATCGATTGCAAGTATGGTTTTGAGAAAGTTGAAATGTCAAGGATAAATCTGAAGTAGTGTTTCGAGAATGAAGTTATAATATCAAGAATGAACTGGAAGTACTGTTTTGAGTAAGTCGAAATGTCAAGGATAAATTTGAAGTAGTATTTGGAGAATGAAGTCACAATATCAAGAATAAATTGAAAATAGTGTTTTGAGAAAGTGATAAAATTGAAGCAATGACTTGAGAATGAAATCAAAATGGCAAGAATAAGTTTGAAGTACTGTTTCAAGGATAAAGTTGAAATATTGGGAATAAATTTGAAGTAGTGTTTCGAGAATGAAGTCACAATATCAAGAATAAATTGGAAGTACTGTTTTGAGAAAGTCAAAATGTCAAGGATAAATTTGTAGTGTTTCGAGAATGAAGTCACAATATCAAGAATAAATTGGAAGCACTGTTTAGATAACGTCAAAATGTCAAGGATAAATTTAAAGTAGTGTTTCAAGAATGAAGTCACAATATCAAGAATAAATTGGAAGTACTGTTTTGAGAAAGTCGAAATGTCAAGGATAAATTTGAAGTAGTGTTTCGAGAATGAAGACACAATATCAAGAATAAATTGGAACTACTGTTTTGAGAAAGTCAAAATGTCAAGGATAAATTTTAAGTAGTGTTTCGAGACTGAAGTCACAATATCAAGAATAAATTGGAAACACTGTTTTGAGAAAGTCAAAATGTCAAGGATAAATCTGAAGTAGTGTTTTGAGAATGAAGTCACAATATCAAGAATAAATTGGAAGTACTCTTTTGAGAAAGTCGAAATGGTGATAAAATTGAAGCACTGAATTGAGAATGAAGTCAAAATGGCAGGAATAAGTTTGAAGTACTGTTTCAAGGATAAAGTTGAAATATTGGGAATAAATTTGAAGTAGTGTTTTGAGAATGAAGTCACAATATCAAAAATAAATTGGAAGTAGTCTTTTGAGAAAGTCAAAATGTCAAGGATAAATTTGTAGTGCTTCGAGAATGAAGTCACAATATCAAGAATAAATTGGAAGTACTGCTTTGAGAAAGTCAAAATGGTGATAAAATTGAAGCAATGAATTGAGAATGAAGTCAAAATGGCAGGAATAAGTTTGAAGTACTGTTTCAAGGATAAAGTTGAAATATTGGGAATAAATTTGAAGTAGTGTTTTGAGAATGAAGTCACAATATCAAGAATAAATTGGAAGTACTCTTTTGAGAAAGTCAAAATGTCAAGGATAAATTTGTAGTGCTTCGAGAATGAAGTCACAATATCAAGAATAAATTGGAAGTACTGCTTTGAGAAAGTCAAAATGGTGATAAAATTGAAGCAATGAATTGAGAATGAAGTCAAAATGGCAGGAATAAGTTTGAAGTACTGTTTCAAGGATAAAGTTGAAATATTGGGAATAAATTTGAAGTAGTGTTTTGAGAATGAAGTCACAATATCAAGAATAAATTGGAAGTACTCTTTTGAGAAAGTCGAAATGGTGATAAAATTGAAGCACTGAATTGAGAATGATGTCACAATGGCAGGAATAAGTTTGAAGTACTGTTTCAAGGATAAAGTTGAAATATTGGGAATAAATTTGAAGTAGTGTTTTCAGAATGAAGTCACAATATCAAGAATAATTTGGAAGTACTGTTTTGAGAAAGTTGGAAATGTCAAGGATCAATTTGAAGTAGTGTTTCGAGAATGAAGTCACAATATCAAGAATAGATTCCAACTATTGTTTTGAGAAAGTCGAAATGTCAAGGATAAATTTGAAGTAGTGTTTCGAGAATGACGTTACAATATCAAGAATAAATTGGAAGTACTGTTTTGAGAAAGTCGAAATGTCAAGGATAAATTTGAAGTAGTGTTTCGAGAATGAAGTTACAATATCAATAATAAATTGGAAGTACTGTTTGAGAAAGTCAAAATGTCAAGGATAAATTTGAAGTAGTGTTTCGAGAATGAAGTCACAATATCAATAATAAATTGGAAGTAGTGCTTTGAGAAAGTCAAAATATCAAGGATAAATTTGAAGTATTGTTTTGAGAATGAAGTCACAATATCAAGAATCGATTGCAAGTATTGTTTTGAGAAAGTTGAAATGTCAAGGATAAATCTGAAGTAGTGTTTCGAGAATGAAGTTACAATATCAAGAATGAATTGGAAGTACTGTTTTGAGAAAGTCGAAATGTCAAGGATAAATTTGAAGTAGTATTTGGAGAATTAAGTCACAATATCAAGAATAAATTGAAAATAGTGTTTTGAGAAAGTGATAAAATTGAAGCAATGACTTGAGAATGAAATCAAAATGGCAAGAATAAGTTTGAAGTACTGTTTCAAGGATAAAGTTGAAATATTGGGAATAAATTTGAAGTAGTGTTTCGAGAATGAAGTCACAATATCAAGAATAAATTGGAAGCACTGCTTTGAGAAAGTCGAAATGTCAAGGATAAATCTGAAGTAGTGTTTCGAGAATGAAGTCAATATCAAGAATAAATTGGAAGCACTGTTTAGATAACGTCAAAATGTCAAGGATAAATTTAAAGTAGTGTTTCGAGAATGAAGTCACAATATCAATAATAAATTGGAAGTAGTGCTTTGAGAAAGTCAAAATATCAAGGATAAATTTGAAGTATTGTTTTGAGAATGAAGTCACAATATCAAGAATCGATTGCAAGTATTGTTTTGAGAAAGTTGAAATGTCAAGGATAAATCTGAAGTAGTGTTTCGAGAATGAAGTTACAATATCAAGAATGAATTGGAAGTACTGTTTTGAGAAAGTCGAAATGTCAAGGATAAATTTGAAGTAGTATTTGGAGAATTAAGTCACAATATCAAGAATAAATTGAAAATAGTGTTTTGAGAAAGTGATAAAATTGAAGCAATGACTTGAGAATGAAATCAAAATGGCAAGAATAAGTTTGAAGTACTGTTTCAAGGATAAAGTTGAAATATTGGGAATAAATTTGAAGTAGTGTTTCGAGAATGAAGTCACAATATCAAGAATAAATTGGAAGTACTCTTTTGAGAAAGTCAAAATGTCAAGGATAAATTTGTAGTGTTTCGAGAATGAAGTCACAATATCAAGAATAAATTGGAAGCACTGCTTTGAGAAAGTCGAAATGTCAAGGATAAATCTGAAGTAGTGTTTCGAGAATGAAGTCACAATATCAAGAATAAATTGGAAGCACTGTTTAGATAACGTCAAAATGTCAAGGATAAATTTAAAGTAGTGTTTCGAGAATGAAGTCACAATATCAATAATAAATTGGAAGTACTGTTTTGAGAAAGTCAAAATGTCAAGGATAAATTTGAAGTAGTGTTTCGAGAATGAAGTCACAATATCAATAATAAATTGGAAGTACTGTTTTGAGAAAGTCGAAATGTCAAGGATAAATTTGAAGTAGTGTTTCGAGAATGAAGACACAATATCAGTAATAAATTGGAAGTAGTGCTTTGAGAAAGTCAAAATATCAAGGATAAATTTGAAGTATTGTTTTGAGAATGAAGTCACAATATGAAGAATCGATTGCAAGTATTGTTTTGAGAAAGTTGAAATGTCAAGGATAAACTTGAAGTATAGCTTCGAGAATGAAGTCACAATATCAAGAATAAATTGGAAGTACTGTTTTGAGAAAGTCGAAATGTCAAGGATAAATTTGAAGTAGTATTTCAAAAATGAAGTCACAATATCAAGAAAAACTGAAGCCCTGAATTGAGAATAAAGTCAAAATGGCAAGAATAAGTTTGAAGCACTGTTTCAAGGATAAAGTTGAAATATTGGGAATAAATTTGAAGTGGTGTTTCGAGAATGAAGTCACAATATCAATAATAAATTGGAAGTACTGTTTTGAGAAAGTCGAAATGTCAAGGATAAATTTGAAGTAGTGTTTCGAGAATGAAGACACAATATCAATAATAAATTGGAAGTACTGTTTTGAGAAAGTCGAAATGTCAAGGATAAACTTGAAGTAGTATTTCAAAAATGAAGTCACAATATCAAGAAAAACTGAAGCCCTGAATTGAGAATAAAGTCAAAATGGCAAGAATAAGTTTGAAGCACTGTTTCAAGGATAAAGTTGAAATATTGGGAATAAATTTGAAGTGGTGTTTCGAGAATGAAGTCACAATATCAATAATAAATTGGAAGTACTGTTTTGAGAAAGTTGAAATGTCAAGGATAAATTTGAAGTAGTGTTTCGAGAATGAAGACACAATATCAATAATAAATTGGAAGTACTGTTTTGAGAAAGTCGAAATGTCAAGGATAAATTTGAAGTATTGTTTTGAGAATGAAGTCACAATATCAAGAACGATTGCAAGTATTGTTTTGAGAAAGTTGAAATGTCAAGGATAAACTTGAAGTATAGCTTCGAGAATGAAGTCACAATATCAAGAATAAATTGGAAGTAGTGTTTTGAGAAAGTCGAAATGTCAAGGATAAATTTGAAGTAGTATTTCAAAAATGAAGTCACAATATCAAGAAAAACTGAAGCCCTGAATTGAGAATAAAGTCAAAATGGCAAGAATAAGTTTGAAGCACTGTTTCAAGGATAAAGTTGAAATATTGGGAATAAATTTGAAGTGGTGTTTTGAAAATAAAGTTGAAATGTCGAGAATCAATTTGAAGTACCGTTGAGAAATGATGAGAAGAATTTTCAAAGTATTTCAAAAATAAAGACAAAGTATCAAAATAAATTTGGAACTCAAAACTCAAAAATACTATCTAAATATCAAGATTAAAGTTAAATATTCTCTGGAGAATCAAGGATGCTCCTTTGGTCAACAGATCAGGTGTGGAGAGCAGCTGAATGTTACGCCTGCCACTCAGTTTCTTTTTTACAAAAACCAATTTTGAAATTCAATTTCACCTGTTCATTGACACAAGCCATTTGGTAGAGGCACTCATATCATATGCATGCATACGAGGTCTGTTAGAAAAGTATCAGACCTTTTTATTTTTTGCAATAACCTTATGGATTTGAATCACGTGTGATTGCATCAGCCAAGCTTGAACCTTTGTGCGCATGCGTGAGTTTTTTCACACCTGTCAGTTGTGTTATTTGCCTGTGAGCAGGCTTTGAGTGAGCACTGGTCCTCCCCCCTCGTCGGATTTTCATTGTGAGGAAAATGTCTGTACGGCTGGAGCAGCGCTGCATCAAATTTTTCCAGAAACTGTGAGAGACAGCCAGGTGGACAAAATTTGGAAAATTCAGATGGCTTTCAGGGACGATTTTATGGGCATCACACAGATTAAGGAGTGGTACAGCCGGTTTAAAGACGGTGCACAATGGCGGAGGGCGCGCCACGCTCCGAGCGGTGACCGACAGGCTGAAACAACCAGATTATTTCCAAAATGAATGCTGTGTTGATCCGGGACGTCGTCTGATTACCAGAGAAATGGCAGAAAAGGTGGACATAGCACTTTTCCGGCACATTCCACTGTTAAAGGAGATTTTGTCATGAAAACAGGAGCGGAAGAATTCGCCACGGAGCTGCTAATGGCGCGGAATGAAAGCACCTCCGTGTTGGAGGTCTCACGGGACATGCCCAGCTCTTCCACCATTCGGAATATTCAGACGGCTTTGGGTGGCTTTTCAGTCGAGGTGCTTTTTGTTCTGTGCCATTAGCAGCTCCGTCCTGACGCGCGAATTCCGCCGCACGTCTTTCATTACAAAATCTCCTGTAACAGTGTAATGTGCCGAAAAAGTGCTATGTCCACCTCTCTTGCCATTTCTCTGGTAGTCAGACGGCGTCCCGGATCAACACAGCCTTCACTTTGGAAATGATCTGGTCGTTTCAGCCTGTCGATCGCCGCTCGAAGCGCGGCGTGCCCTCAGCCGCTGTGGGCCGTCTTTAATCCGGTTGTAATGGTCCTTAATCTGTGTGATGCCCATAAGATCTTCACCGAAAGCCATCTGAAGTTTCCGAATGGTTTCCACCGGGCTGTCTCTCACAGTTTCTGAAAAAATTTTGATGCAGCAAAGCGGCAGTCGCTCAGCCATTTTCCTGACAATGAAAATCCGCTGAGGGGGCTGGACCACTCCTCCCACAAAGCGTGCTCACAGGCGAATGACGCAACCGACAGGCGTGAAAAAACTCACGCATGCGCACGAACGTTCAAGTATGGCTGATGCAATCACACGTGATTCAAATCCATATGGTTTTTGCAAAGAATAAAAAGGTCCAATACTTTTCTAACAGACCTCGTATACAATGGGTAAAATTGAACACATCATTTTCCTCAGTAAATATATTTTTAAAAGGTGCTATTGACATGACATTTTCACCATAGGTTGATAATAATACAAGTAACCACTCATACAAAGAAATCAAACCATAGATGTCCATAAATTATGTGTATCAAAATGGAATGACAGAGGAAAAAGTACTGAACACACTGTCTGAAATTGATTTAATACTTCATACAAAAGCCTTTTCTTGGTAATGAAGCTTCACAACACCTCATTGCTCAGGTGGATTCTGGACCATTCTTCCACACAAGCAGTCTTCAAATCTTTAAGGTTCTGTGGACCTCTTATATGAACTCTGATCTTTAGTTCTTTTCACAGATTTTCTATTGGATTCAAGTCAGGTGATTGGCTGGGTCATTCTAGCAGCTTTATTTTCATTGTCTGGAAGCAGTTGAGAATTTCCTTGGCTGTGTGTTTGGGATCATTGTCCTTCTGAAATCACTATCCTTGTTTCATCTTCATCTTCATCAGTAGATGGCAGGAGATTTTTTTGTCAAGAATGACTCATATACTGAAAAACGGCACGACACTATGATGTTCCCACCTCCAAATTTCACTGTTGGTGTGGTGTTTTTATGGTGATTTGCAGTGCCATTTGACCTCCAAACATGAGATGTATTATGGCACCCAAAGAGTTAAATTTTTGTTTTCATCTGACCAGACTATATTCTCCGAGTATTTCACAGGCTTGTCTAAATGTTCTGCAGCAAACTTCAAACAAGCTTCAACATGCTTTTTCTTCAGCAATGGAGTGTTCTGTGCTGACCATGTGTACAGGCCATGATAGTGGATGCATTATTTATTGTTTTCTTTGAATTCTATCTACTAATTCCAGGTCTTTTTGAAGCTCTCCACAATGGTCCTTGGCTCTTGGACAACTCTTCTGATAATTATTTTCGAGAAGCACCTGGTCGTGGCCAGTTTATGGTGAAATGAAGTTCTTTCCACTTCCAGATTATGGCCCCAACCATGCTCATTGGAACATTCAGAAGTTTTAGAAATCCTTCTGTAACTAATGTTATCAGTATGTTTTCCAACAATAATGTTGTGAAGATGTTGAGAGAGCTTTTTGCTTTTACCCATCATGAGATGTGTCTTGTGTGACATCTTGGTAATAAGACACCTTTTTATAGGGCATCAGTTGGGACTGAACGAGCTGATAATAATTTGCACTGACAAGGGGCAGGATTGCTTATTAATTATTGATAGATTTCAGCTGGTGTCTCAGCTTTCCATGTGTTTTGAACTTCCCTTTCTTCAGGTGTTCAATACAGTTCTCTGCCATTTGGCATTGCTACACATAACTTAATTTATGGACATGTGTGGTTTGATTTCTTTGTATGCGTGGGTTACTTGTGTTCTTACCGAAATCTGTTGAAAATTTCATATCAATAGCACCTTTAGAATTATATTTACCTAGAAAAATGGTGACATGTTCAGTACTTATTTTACTCACTGTACATACACAGCGGTAGTTTGATTTCATCAAAACAGTTTGAAATTTCTACTTTATATTTCAAAATTGTATTTCAATATTATTTTCAGCATTTCAACTCTATTCTTGAAATGCAAAATAAATATGCATGTTTATCAGAATGAGGGCATTCTCAGGTTGAGTTTTCCAAATTTACTGTCATCTTAATCACATCATAAAAACCAGGTTACAGATGTTTTTTGATACAAATGATTTCTGTCACAGTATATCTGAATCAGTGTTGCTGCAGTTTTGTAGCCCATCAAATTTGTCAGTGTCAAATATGTTTTAAAATTTCTAAACCGAATAATTTGTCTCTTTCAGTGATTCTCCAGAAATATTTGGAAAATCAACGTAAAATGTAAAATGGACTGGCTGTCCTCTGACGCTGCACAGACACGCCGTCTTTGAGTAATTACGCTGAGAGAAATTTAAATTTGCTGTAAAAACTGCTGTGACTGGTCATTTACTCATCCTCCTACTGTCTTTTCTGCCCTTGCTTCTTCCTTTCCTCATTTCCTTGCTCACTCCTTCCTTTTGTTGCCATCGTCTCTTTGTGTATTTTTCCCACACTTGTTTTGTTCATCTATTTTTTTCATGTCCCATGTTCTGATTTCTGGCTGCTCTCCTGGTTTTTGCTGCGTTCCCTTCCTCCATATTCTGCAGCAGAGATTTACAAATTATTCGGGCCTCTCGGTGCGTTTGCAGCTTGCTCTGTATTGACCTGCCTCTTTTGCTCAGTTCTTCACTGCGGCACAACCAACATCTCTGATATCACATTTGCAATTCATGTTTTTTTTTTCCTACCAAATGCACAAACATGGTTATTTTTAAATCAAAGAGCAACAGATCAGAGTGGTTGAAGTGGCGATGATGTTGTTGGCACATTGTGATGCGACGTTCGTTTCACAGGGTCGTTGTTGCTCAACAGGTTGATGCTCCAGTGAATCACTGCATGTGAGTACCAGGATGCTGTTGATGGCTTAAATATACTGCATTTCATATCAGCTCTTTTTCTTCCCTGACTCTGTGGCTTTTGAAAGGAAAGAAACTGACAAATATGCTCATTTCACACTACATGTAAATCCAAACCATTGTGCGCAACTATTAGTTTTCCCTGCAACAATACCAGACGTGTCCAGCAGGTGGTAGACAGGTGGCAAAACTTCAAAATCTGCTTGGTGTTTGCTGCCACCACAACTCAGACCCGGATAAGTGGTAGAATTAATGAATGAGTGAATGTCATCATTGTAGATTACATTAGACAGAACTTTACTAATCCCTTGGGAAAACTCCCAAAGGGAAATTGAGGTTTCAGCAGCATTGTATAGCAGCACACAGGGTAAGAAGCACACACAGTTTGCAAATATAAATATAAATACAAATACACAATATAAATACCAGACATACTGATCAATACTGGTTTACTGGCTACTGGCCAGTAAACCAGTATTTGTATGCAGTATTGGTTCACAGTAAAATCACCAGTGTAAAACTAACACTTACAGTGTTAAATTAACACTGCCAGTGTACACATGGTCCTACTCTGGCCAGAGTGGGACCATATGTTCACTGTCAGTGTTAATTTAACACTGGTGATTTTACTGTGTTTAATCTGGGAAGTTAGAAGATGATGTTTATTTATTTATTTGTTATCGTGTTCACAAATTTAATGGGGTGGAGTCGTTTACCTATCTAGTCATGCACTCACTGTATTTACCAGGGTACATGGATGCAGGAGTGGCAATTAGAAGTGGGTGGATCGATCCTAATATCGATAATATCAGTACCAACGCTGGTATTGATATTGAACGATCCTGGTGTAAAACCATCGATACTCAAGCTTTTTTTCTCTCCTGCATGCACTGACTGCTGCGCACGCAGATTCATCAAAGTCTACTCTCTGTCTGTAAGAGCAGCGCTGTGCTGTGTCCCAGCCCTGTACTTCAGGAGATTTTGTTTTAAGTTGTGTTGAGTGATTTGATTTTTGAGTGAGTGAGTTGAGTGATTTTTTTTTTAAAACAAAAATGTTGATTGTGATAATAAAGCATTTTGTTGTCACGTACAATGTTTGGCGAAATTCTATCCAGGTCTTTTTGATCCTTTGGATCTATGAAGCTTAAATATGAAAAAGTATCGGTATCGGTATTGATATCGGTGATACTGGGCCTGTATTTACTTGGTATCAGATCAATACCAAAATTCACGGTATTGCCCACCTCTAGTGGCAATATTTGAAAGCCAGAAGGGGAGATGGGAGATTTGCATTAGAAAAAGCCCACCCAATTTGGATGGCGTGTTTAGTGGAATATGTAGACAGTGTGTTTTAACAGGAAGTATGTGGAGTGTGGTATGTGAATGGAGTAAGCAGTTTGAGTTGTCTGCCTGAAAATGCTCACAGCTCGCCTCATTTTTTTAAAGATTCAGAGAAGACCATCTTACCCAAAAACTAGTGAACACAACACAAACCTCTGTGCCAAACCTCAAAATCATTTCATGTATTTTCCAAAGTCTAGTCATGCACTCACTGTATTTACCAGGGTACATGCCTAGACTTTGGAAAATACATGAAATCATTTTGAGGTTTGTCAAAGAGGTTTGTGTTGTGTTAACTAGATTTTGAGTAAGATGGTCTTCGATTCTTTAAATAAATGAGACGAACTGTGAGTGTTTTCAGGCAGACAACTCAAGCTGCTTACTCCATTCACATACCTCACTCCACATACATCCTATTAAAATCCACTGAACACTCCCTCCAAATTGGGTGGGCTCTTTGCAATGCAAATTTCTCAACTACTCTTCTGGCTTTGAAATATTGCCACTGCTCCACACCAGCATCCACCTGTGGGCTCCAATTGGGGAAATATGTATATCCAATCATCACCAATCAATATCACAAGCAGGCATCTGCAGGGGTTTACGAGGTTGGAGCCGAGGTGCTGAAGACAAACTATGTTCTGGGCAATTCCATGAAAAATGGAACATGACCAGGCAAAATTTATATTCAGTTATAGATTCTGCAAAAGAGAGCATCTTATTTGTAAAACCCCCAAATTTACAATACAAGTTGAATTCATTAGGAAATATCCCTTTCCCACATGAACTTTGACTGTTAATTGATTAGTCTGACATGTGGTCATTTGACATGTTTTCTTATCTCTAGAAAGGTCTGGTATGTAGGGGAAGTGGAAACAGTTTTCTCAGATTTCCTAAAACCTTTTAAACCCAGATGTGCATGAAAAAGTGTAACTTCACATTTTCATAAGCAAATCAGTAAAAAAATTTCAGAAAACATGTCTTTTTATCTGCAAGTCATGTTAATGTATCAGACATAGCTTCCGTCACATGGACTTTTTCACAACCCTGGAGACAAGCGCCTCACGGTTTGTTCTCTACTGCAGTCAGTATTAGGGATGGGTATTGATAAGGTTTTATCTATCAATTCCGCTTATCGATCTGATTCTTTATCGATTCCTCTTGTGAATTTTCTGTGTACTAAAAGTAGGCTTTACAGTTTTCTATGTCAACAACATTTTATTGAGTCTTAAAGTAAATAAATATGAAATTGGTCACTGGATCCTCAATCTCTGGACATGAATAATAATAAAATAAATCTGTAGTTTTTGTCAAAACATTTACTTTCAGGTATTAATGAGACAAATTTAACTCCATAGCCTCCGAGCTGAGCTTTTGCAGCCGGCTGTGCTGCAAGTCAACATCAATATAATTCATAAAAAAAGGAGGACACGTTATTTTGGGAGAAAAAACAACATTTTGGTCTGTAGTACTTTGTTGTCTGTATTACAACATTTGGAAAGAGGTGTCATTTGATTTTAAAATGGCGATTCAGTTTGAAGTTATTAATCTGACTATCATTCTAACTTGACTTGGCAGATAGCGGCGCAGCGTTTGGAGCTGTGCAAACAGAACGGAGGACAATTCTTGTTTCTTGCCCGCAACAAGACAAGAGTCCCAGTTTGTGACTTTAATCCACACAAAGGTGACTCACGATTGACATATTTAAATGGCTTTGAGGGGGGTTAAGAAGCGGACATGCCATTTCTGAAAAGCAGCGAAGTAGAGACCCAACAAAGCAGCAGGTCAGAGCACTGCTTCGTTGCTTCAAGCAGAGCCACTGCAGGGTCTTTAATCAATGTAAGAACTGAGCATTCTTCTGATAAACGCTCTCAAAAACAACAGCCGCTCTGAAGGACTGATAAGGGAATCGTTAAGCAAAAGGCTATTGATGTCAGTGAATCAAATCATTTCTTAACGATTGTTGAAAAGAACCAGTTCTTGATACCCAACCCTCATCAGTATATTAGCGAGCCGACTCCCCCTATATTCCTGGAGTTCATGATCATCAATCCTTAGTTTTCAGAGAATTTTAAAATAAAGTTTGAGGAAATGTTCATGTGTCTTTTTCTTGTAACGTCTGTCACACTCATTTTTATTTCATTAATCAGAAGCATCACTGGATATCTTTTCTTACCTGCCTAAATACCTCAAGACCTTAACTGTACCCACACACAAGATTATTATGGTTTCAACTTTTAAAGTGAGATTGGTTGAAATGAGGGTAGGATTAGTGGTTAGCACTGTTGCCTCACAGCAAGAAGGCCATGGGATTGATTCCCACCTGTGGCCTTTCTGTGTGGAGTTTGCATGTTCTCCCCGTGTTTGGGTGGGTTCCCTTGGGGGGAGGGGAGTGCTCCGGCTTCCTCCCAGATCCAAAGACATGCAGGTTAGGTGGATTGGAAACCTTAAATTGTCCGTAGGTGTGTGTGAGGATGTGAATGTGTTTGTTTGTCTATATGTGACCTTGCAACATGCTGGCATCCTGTTCAGGGTGTACCCCGCCTTACACACTATGGCCACTGTGATAGGCTCCAGCCCCCCATGACTGTTAATTGGAGAAAAAAGATGCTGAAGATGAGTGAGTGAGTGGTTGAAATGATTCAGACTCCTTACAAATGTAACGTCCATCACGGTGGAATTGCCCATCTGCTGCTGTGACTAATGTGCTCAAACATAATTTGTCAGACTGAAATATTTTATATAATTTCCATGTCATTTGTTCTTTGGCAAAATGGTGCTCACACCTGCAGTTAAATGTGTTTAATGCTGAATTAACAAATGAATTCTCATAGCATGTTACATATGATATAAGAAAAATTAACCAAGCTGTTTCTTGCATATTCCTCTGAATGTACACACGCATGTGCAATGCATGTTTTGCATTTAACATTACTTTTCCATACATTTTACTCCAAATTTTTCCTGAATTAACAGATGTGCCCCTTGTTGATATTGTCATTTGATTTTTGTTGATTGTGGGTGCTGAAAGTACAGTAACATTTGCTGCCCCGGTGTCTTAATGGTCAGTACAAATAAAAGAGGACAAAGAGTTTGTTTGAGATAGTTCTTTTTTTCTGGCTCGGGATAATTCCGCGTTGGCTCACGTTGAGCTGTGAGACAAAATGGATCCAGCTTTACAGCAGCAGACCCAGAAAGGTTTTATATGCAAATGATAATTTAAGGGAGTGTCTACATCCATTCATGGCTAAAAATGGGATTGGAAATCAGGTCTGTGCATGTGCATGCAATTTCACGATGATTGAGATTCATATAAGAGAACAGAGTGCGTGCACAGATTTATTGCTCTGGTAAAATGAATGAGTTTGCATATTTCTGACATTGTGTGCATCACATTTTTATGAATAAGTCCCCAAATCTATTCTGACAAAGGATATACACCAGTGCGTAAATGCATGTGATGCATCAAATTTAACACATCCAAACATTCCAAATCGAACATAAAATGTATAAAACATGCCATATGTACGAGTACAGTGCATGGAGAAAATATTCACACATTCTTACTCAAGAATGAAAGTACTGATGGCTATACCTGATCAGGTATAGCGAAGACTTTGTGTCTGTCTGTCTGTCTGTCTGTGCTCAGCATAACTCCATTCCTATTACTGCCAGGGTCTTCAAATTCACAGGGAGCATTTTTGGGACACAGACCTTGGACAAGTTCAAAGATGGCTAACCTTGACCTGTTTAAAGTGGTCCAAAGGTCACATTTTGTTTCCTATTTTTATGCTCATTTGGCCGAGGGCATTTTAGCATTATGTTGTTTTTTTATGGTACACCCTTATTCCAAAATGGATGAAATTCATTTTCTTCCTCAAAATTCTACACACAATACACCATAATATCAATGTGAAAAAAGTTTGTGATTTTTGCATATTTATTTGAAAAAAAAATCACATATACATAAGTCTTCATAGCCTTTGCCATGAAGGTCAAAATTGAGCTCAGTTGCATCCTGTTTCCACTGATCATCCTTGAGATGTTTCTACAACTTAATTGGAGTGGACTTAAGTGGCCCAGCCAGAGCCCAGCCCTGAATCTGATTGAACATCTCTGAAGAGATCTGAAAATGGCTGTGCACCGACACTCCCCATCCAACCTGATGGAATTTGAGAGGTGCTGCAAAGAGGAATGGGCAAAGCTGCCTAAAGATAGGTGCGCCAAGCTTGTGGCATCATATTCAAGAAGATCTGAGGCTGTAATTACTACCAAAGGTGCATCAACAAAGTACTGAACAATCACTGTGAATACTTATGTACAGGTCATTTCCAGTCTGTGGGCACAGCTAATCAAAAATGTTAGCTTTGATAACCGCAAATCCACTAACTGAAAAGTTAACTTTTGTACAGCTAAAAAATTTGCAGAAGTTACAGCTAACTGCTAACTGTTAGCATTCACTCAGTACACAGTCGGCTAAGCCAGCTTCAAGTTTAAGCACCGCAAGTGATGCTGGGTACATTCAAAAGCGATCACAAACTGAAAACAAACAAGCCAGAGCTTCTATGTTTATGCCCACAACATGAAATGGAATGGTAACACATCATTCACTAATATTTTCCGATGCATAAAGACAGTGTCTGACACCCCTGTAAATTATGTAATTATGTCCGACACCCCCTGTACAGTTACTGTAACTTGTGTGTTGGTTTTTACAATGCGTGTGGTCAGTGATCCACTTATAACACGTAAAACGTTTGAGATTCACAAATATGTTGGTTTATTCACACTCCCATCCAGTAGATGGCAGTGTTCTATTACGGTGGGTGGGGAAGGGATGAGAGCCGATCATTTGAATTCACCATAATGCCTTATGGTCTCTGTTAAAGCTCAAACCTTCAGAATTAGCACATTATTTTAAAAGATATGTGTGATATCTTATTTTCACTTTGTAAAAATGACAGAGTTCCCATTAATGTTGATAAACTGTTCTTTTATTCACCTCTTTTTACTCTGTATGCACCACTCTGCATTTAATCATTAGTAATTGAGCTCTGCTCCCCTCCACAACATGTCTTTTTCCTGACTCTCTCCCCTCAGCCCCAACCAGTCCCAGCAGAAGACTGCCCCTCCCTGAGCCTGGTTCTGCTGGAGGTTTCTTCCTGTTAAAAGGGAGTTTTTCCTTCCCACTGTCGCCAAGTGCTTGCTCATAGGGGGTCGTTTTGACCATTGGGGTTTTTCCGTAATTATTGTATGGCTTTTGCCTTACAATATAAAGTGCCTTGGGGCAACTGTTTGTTGTGATTTGGCGCTATATAAATAAAATTGATTTGATTTGATATATATATATATATATATATATATATATATATATATATATATATCAAAACCACTTCATGAATTTTGACAAAGGTTTCAACACAGATACATATTAGGCCATGGAAGGCTCCATTAAATTTTGGAAGTGATTTGGATCGAGATTCTGGATCAAGTTTCACTTCATATAGTCTTTGAAGGATTACGACAAAACTACTTCACAGATTTTCACCAAATTTTCACCACGGATATATATTAGGCCATGGAAGACTCCATTAAATTTTGGAGATGATCCCGATTAATGGACATCAGAAATCTCTGATTGCTATTGTTTTTTCTTTGCAATAACAGCTGGCAGCTGGTCCGCTCCCTTCTGCTGGAGGAAGACTGAGCTTCTTACAGTGGTCTTATTATTGCAAAACACATGACAGGAACTAACATGGATGATTTTAGGTTTTACAGATGTTTACTCACTATGCCAGTAAAAAAATGTTAGCGGACAGAAAGTTAGAGGAACTAAATTCAGCAGAAGCTAATTGGTCCGCTGATGATGATCTGAAAAGCTAATCTGTTAACAAAAAGTTAGCTTTGCTAATTAGCAGTTAGCAGATTAGCGGCACTGTGCCCATCACTGGTCATTTCTTAATAAATTTGCAAGAATTTAAAAAAAAATTCTCATGTTGTCATTTCGGAGTGTTGTGAGTAGAAGTTTGAGGAAAAAAAATGAATATACTCCATTTTGGAATAAGGCTGTAACTTAACAATATGTGGAAAAAGTGAAGCGCTGTGAATTTTCTGGATGCACTGTAAATACATGAAAATATAAATCATGTTAGATTACCTTTTTTGCATCCCAATTTAAAAAGTTAAATATTCATTGAATACTGACATATTTTATATGAAATGACGGCAAAGAAATCACATTGGTTTAAACATTTGACTTATTTTTGCTTTTCTTTTAAAAATTCATTAGGTACATTACATAGTTACATTTGTGATCATTTAGTGTGTATGAAATGTTTCATATTCCAGCTTAAAGTCTAATTAATGTTTGTAATTGTAAAGTAATTAGCAGTAATAACTGTAGTTACTGTAGGAGCGCCTGCAGAGTTCATTAACACGTCGCCCTCAGGTGGACGAGGACCTGTCAAAGTAATTTAAAGTCACGCCTGGTGAGTTGCCTGAGACCTGTAATCTTCATCCCTCGAGGTGAAAGAGACAAGCAGCTGTCTCCTTCTCTCCATCCCTCCCTCCAGCCTTCGACGAGCTGTTGTTCCATTTGCTCACGTTAACGTTACGCCGCTCCGCATCAGTCTCTCTTAAATTAGGATGAATGACAGTTAAAAATGGCACCTGTGAGGTCCGCGTGGAGGCTTTAATTAATGTGAAGATGACAGACGTGCGTCTCATTATCCTGCCTGATACTCTTGTTTGTTTGTGGACTTGATTTTACTGCACAAGTAAACAACAATTGTGTGACTTGTCAGGAATGAGGCCCACATGTCTGGGTTCATTAAACGCCCTGCAAGGAATGAATGAAACGCTGCGCCTAAAGAAGAAATCAGAATGGTTGTCAAGTCAGTCGCTGACATTTGTCCACAGCCACCAAACAGATTTTTTTTATTGTAGTTTACAGACCAAAAAAAAAAGCCCTATTGATTTGAATTAGTTATTGTATGTTCTGGTATGTACGACGGCGTTTTAGGGCCACATAGAATTTTTTTTTTTTTTAGACTTCGAGAATAAAGTTGTAATATTACAAGAATAAAGTCGTAATATTATGAGAATAAAGTCAGAACATAATATTTAGACATTTTTCTTGTAATATTACGACTTTATTCTCATAATATTACGACTTTTTTTCTCATATTATGACTTTTTTTCTCTTTTTTTCTTTCTTTTTTTCTCTGTGCCTAAAGAAGAATTCAGAATGATTGTCAAGTCAGTCACTGACGTTTGTCCACAGCCACCAAACAGATTTTTTTTATTGTAATTTACAGCGCCCCAAAAAAAAGCCCTATTTATTTGAATTAGTTATTGTATGTTCTGGTCTTCTATGTACGACGGTGTTTTAGGGCCACATAGAATAATTTTTTTTAGACTTCGAGAATAAAGTCGTAATGTTACGAGAATAAAGTCATAATGTTACGAGAATAAAGTTGTAATATTATGAGAATAAAATTGTAATTTTAAAACTTCAAGAATAAAGTCCTAATTTTACGAGAAAAAAGTTGTAATATTATGAGAATAAAGTCGTAATATTACAAGAAAAAAGTTGTAATTTTACGAGAATAAAGTCATAATATTACCAGAATAAATTTGGAATTTTATGAGAATAAAGTCATAATATTACGAGAATAAAGTCATAACATAATATTTCAACTTTTTTCTTGTAATATTACAACTTTTTTCTTGTAAAATTACGACTACTGCATGGATTTTGATGATATTTTCAATACAGAGGGCATGGAAGACGCCAGTAAATTTTGGAGGTAATCCAATGTCGCAGACCAAATGGTCCCCCCTAAAAATCGGTCTGCCTGCCTTCACTGTGCATGCGTCATTTCGGACCACAGCAGCATGTCTGAGATGGAGGCTCTTTACCCAAAGCAATCAAATGGATTAATGTGATTATTAATCATCATATGAGAAAGGTAAAACCTCTTAAATCATTCTAAAGTCAGTTTTAAGCAGAAATGAGGCAGTTTTAAGTAGAAACTCAGCGAAACTCTGTGACGCTTTGAAATGACCGATGTGCAGTGAACGCATCAACTAGCAGCTCGTGTAGCTGCAGTGCTCTGATCACTTCATCTGTCTTTTATGATGGAATAATGAATAATCTTTGAGATTATATCAAATATTTATATCAGTAGTTGGACAATTTCAGGCAACTCAGCCACATGGGGTGTGCAGCCAGTACATTCTAAGTGCCGGTCCCAAGCCCGGATAAATGAGGAGGGTTGGGTCAGGAAGGGCATCCTGCGTAAAACAAGCCAACCCAACTATGCAGACTCAGAATCGAATTCCCATACCGGATCGGTCGCGGCCCGGGTTAACAACGTCTGCCACCGGTGCTATTGCCCAACAGGGTGCCGGTGGAAATTGGGCTACTGCTGGGCGAAGACGACGAAGAAGAGGAGGAAAACGTTGCCATGAACAGCGGGAGAAGAAGAAAACTAGAAGGGTGGAAATGAGAGTGGGGACTTTGAATGTTGGTAGTATGACTGGTAAAGGGAGAGAGCTGGCTGATATGATGGAGAGGAGAAAGGTAGACATATTGTGTGTGCAAGAGACCAAGTGGAAGGGAAGTAAGAGCAGGAGCATCGGCAGTGGGTACAAGTTGTTGTACCATGGTGAGGACAGGAAGAGAAAGGGGGTGGGGTCATTTTAAAGGAAGAGTATGTTAAAAGTGTGTTGGAGGTTAAGCGAGTGTCTGACAGGGTGATGAGTGTGAAGTTGGAAATTGAAGGGGTGATGATGAATATCATCAGTGCATATGCCCACAGGTAGGTTGTGAGATGAAGGAGAAAGAAGATTTCTGGAGTGTGTTAGATGAGGTGGTGGAGCGTGTGTCCAAGCATGAAAGAGTGGTGATAGGAGCAGACTTCAATGGGCATGTTGGTGAAGGGAACAGAGGTAATGAGGAAGTAATGGGTAGATATGGTATCAAGGATAGGAATGGGGAAGGACAGATGGTAGTTGATTTTGCAAAAAGGATGGAAATGGCTGTGGTGAATACCTACTTTAAGAAAAAGGGAGGAGCACAAGGTAACATATAAGAGTGGAGGAAGGTGCACACAGGTGGACTACATTCTTTATAGGAGATGCAAGCTAAAAGAAATCACAGACTGTAAGGTGGTAGCAGGAGAGAGTGTCACTAGACAGCATAGGATGGTTGTTTGTAGGATGACTTTAGAGGTAAAGAAGAAGAAGAGAGTGAGAGCTCAACAAAGGATCAGATGGTGGAAGCTGCAGGAGGAAGACTGCTGTGTGAAATTTAGCGAGCAGGTGAGAGAAGAACTAGTTGGAGGGGAAGCAATTTTGGACAACTGGAAAAGTACTGCAGATGTGGTGAGGGAGACAGCTAGGGCAGTACTGGGTATGACATCTGGACAGTGGAAGGAAGACAAGGAGACTTGGTGGTGGAATGAAGAGGTCCAGGAAAGCATAAGGAGAAAGAGGTTGGCAAAAAAGTTTTGGGATAGTCGGAGAGATGAAGAAAGTAGACAGGAGTACAAGGAGATGCGGCGTAAGGCGAGAAGAGAAGTGGCAAAAGCAAAGGAAAAGGCATATTGCGAGCTGTACAAGAAGTTGAATAGTAAGGAAGGAGAAAAGGACTTGTACCGATTGGCCAGACAAAGGGACAGAGCTAGAAAGGATGTGCAGCAGGTTAGGGTGGTAAAGATGCACATGGTAATATGCTGACAAGTGAGGAGTGTGTGCTGAGAAGGTGGAGGGATATTTTGAAGAGTTGATGAATAAAGAAAATGAGCAAGAGAAAAGGCTGGATGATGTGGTGAGAGTAAATCAGGAAGTAAAAGAGATTAGCAAGGACGAAGTGAGGGCTGCTATGAAGAGGATGAAGAGTGGAAAGGCAGTTGGTCCAGATGACATTCCAATGGAGGCATGGAAATGTCTAGGAGTAGGCAGTAGAGTTTCTAACCAGATTGTTTAATAAAATCTTGGAAAGTGAGAGGATGCCTGAGGAGTGGAGACGAAGTGTGCTGGTTCCTATTTTCAAGAACAAGGGTGATGTGCAGAGCTGCAGTAACTACAGAGGCATAAAGCTGATCAGCCACAGCATGAAGTTATGGGAAAGAGTAATAGAAGCTAGGCTTAGAAAACAGGTGAAGATCTGTGAGCAGCAATATGGTTTCATGCCGAGAAAGAGCACTACTGATGCAATGTTTGCTCTGAGAATACTGTTGGAAAAGTACAGAGAAGGACAGAAAGAGTTACATTGTGTGTTTGTGGACTTAGAAAAAGCTTATGATAGGCTGCCAAGAGAAGAGTTGTGGCATTGTATGAGGAAGTCTGGAGTGGCAGAGAAGTACGTTAGGGTAGTGCAGGACATGTACAAGAATAGTGTGACAGCGGTGAGATGCGCAGTCGGAATGACAGACTCATTCAAGGTGGAGGTGGGATTACACCAAGGATCAGCTCTGAGTCCTTTCTTGTTTGCAGTGGTGATGGACAGGTTGACAGATGAGATCAGACAGGAGTCCCCATGGACTATGATGTTTGCAGATGACATTGTGATCTGTAGTGAGAGTAGAGAGCAAGTTGAGTCTAGTCTGGAGAAGTGGAGATATGCTTTGGAGAGAAGGGGAATGAAAGTCAGTAGAAGCAAGACTGAGTACATGTGTGTGAATGAGAGGGAGCCCAGTGGAATAGTGCAGTTACAAGGAGTAGAAGTGGTGAAAGTAGATGAGTTTAAATATTTGGGGTCAACTGTTCAAAGTAATGGAGAGTGTGGTAGAGAGGTGAAGAAGAGAGTGCAGGCAGGGTGGAGTGGGTGGAGAAAGGTGGCAGGAGTGATTTGTGATAGAAGAATATCAGCAAGAGTGAAGGGGAAAGTTTACAAAACAGTAGTGAAACCAGCTATGTTGTATGGTTTAGAGACAGTGGCACTAACAAAAAGACAGGAGGCAGAGCTGGAGGTGGCAGAGCTGAGATGTTGAAATTCTCTTTGGGAGTGACAAGAATGGACAAGATTAGGAATGAACATATCAGAGGGACAGCTCAGGTGGGACGGTTTGGAGACAAAGTCAGAGAAGCGAGATTGAGATGGTTTGGACATGTGCAGAGGAGGGACCCAGGGTATATAGGGAGGAAGGATGCTGAGGATGGAGCCACCAGGCAGGAGGAGAAGAGGGAGACCAAAGAGGAGGTTCATGGATGTGCTGAGAGAGGACATGCAGGTGGTTGGTGGACAGAGGAAGATACAGAGGACAGGGTGAGATGGAAACGATTGATCTGCTGTGGCAACCCCTAACGGAACAGCTGAAAGACAAAGAAGACGTTGGACAGTTTCAGGCACAACCAAAACGTCGTGGTCAAGTCACGGGAAGGTCCTAGAACAACGAGAACATCTATTGCTTTGATATAATAAATTCTCTGCAGTACTTTGAGCTGTATAATGCTGAGGCTGACACAGCTGGTGGAGGAGCTGTCAGCATGCAGGCCTTTTTTTTTTCCCAGAAGCATCTGACTGGGTAATCTGCAGTTCTTGTCTCTTAGTTGGGCCTTATTTTATAATAATGAGTTAGATGATGATGAAAAAAGGTTATAAAAGAAACATAGTGTTTTATACTGTTATAAAAGTGACATTTAACAGGTGACACTATAATTACTTGATTAGTAAGCTCAGGCTACAACACACCCATGCTGAATCATCATGATATATCAAGCCCTTACGCATCCCAAATGGATTGTGCTCACTGCACAACTCGGTTTTATTTCTGCATTAATAAATGATTCCTCAAAATATGCGGGTGCATGACAATTTGATTTGCTGGGTGTTGCTGACAAATAACGTCAATTCAACATCTCAGTTCTGGGCCGGTGCCACTGACTGAATGCCCCCCTTAAAAACTGGTCCGCCCTGCCTTTACTGCACATGCGTCATTTCAGAGGGTCAGCAAGCGTCATTCTGAGCGTCAGTCACGATTCACTGATTATGCCTCATTTTAATTTTAATTTTTGCTTTTAATTTGTCATCTGATGGCTAAAAATTACATTATTTCCTTTGATCGCTTTGGGTGTAGAGACTCAAGAGTCAGTCTCAGACACATGCACAGTGAAGGCAGGGCGGACCAATTTTTAGAGGGAACCGTTCCACCGGCGACACCGGGTCTGCAAAGAACTCCTCCATGGAATGGCGGTGCTGATCCGTTCCTTTGTTTCACAGTGTTGTGTGACTATCCTCTAATCAGGCAAGGCAGAATTATGCACATAAATAATGAGTCACTCTGAGGATTTTTTTTATGCTGTCTATCACCCAAAGACAGTCGCTGACAGCTGATGTTAGGATGATGGTTTGATGCAGATCCTTGAAAACTGACTAATCAGGGCTCACACTGACATCTTCAAAAAGAAATCTTGCAAAAAAGAAGTCAGTACCTACTGTATTCACTCATTCATTCATCCATTTTTGGCTGCTTGTCTGGGTCACGGTGGCAGAAGGCCAAGCAGCTCATTCCACAGTTCCCTATCCTTGGACAAAATAACTATAAATGTTCCCTCTTAAATATACTCCTTTGGAGTTTGCTGTATTTACCTTGGTAACCATGTAAACCATCTAAAAGCGTATCAGCCCAGAGGTTTAGCAGAACCCAGAATAAAGTCAACCACAGGTTTCTTTGGGGTGGAAAATAAAAAACAAGGAGTGATGTGCAGCACTCGAGTGAGCACCACCGGAAAGAGACAAAATAACCCCTAAATGGCCCCCCCCAAAAAAAGAAAAGAAAACTGTCACCCCGAGAGAGACCGGTATCTTGCCAAAAGGTGAACAAAAGAGACTACCACAAGGAACGACCACCATGAAGAGGGACAGATGAGCAAGGGAATATACTATACGATGTCTGTCAATAAAGTAACGGTCCTTTTTATTTTTTTCAAAAACTATATGGATTTCATTCATATGTTTTTACGTCAGACATGCTTGAACCCTCGTGCGCATGCGTGAGTTTTTCCACGCCTGTCGGTGACATCATTTGCCTGTGAGCACGCCTTGGGAAGGAGTGGTCCCGCCCCCTCGTCGGATTTTCATTGTCTGGAAATGGCGAATGAAAAGGACTTTTTTTTCCATCAGAATTTTTTCAGAAGCTGTTAGAGACTGGCACCTGGAAACCATTTGAAAAATTTGTCTGGCTTTCGGTGAAAATTTTACGGGCTTCACAGAGAATAAGGTCTGTTACTACAGCTTTAAGGACCCCTTTAAGGACGCTCGGTGCACCGCGCTCCAAGCTGTGACGACGAGGCACAAGCCACCGGACCATTTCTAAACAAGAGCTGGACATCATCATTTTCCGGCAGATTTCACTTTTAACAAGAGATTTTGTCATGGAAAGCCACGCGGAGGCTTCGCGCATAAAGACCAATTCACTTTGGAAGCAAGACAAAGGAACACCTCCGTTTCGGCGTGTCAGAGGACAAGTTTGGACATGTCCAGCTCTCCACAATTTCACTGATACTTACTGGACTGGTAAGCATTGACAGACGAGATAGACATGTCCAAACTTGTCCTCTGACACGCCGAAACGGAGGTGTTCCTTTGTCTCGCTTCCAAAGCGAATCGGTCTTTACGCGCGAAGCCTCCGCGCTGCTTTCCATGACAAAATCTCTTGTTAAAAGTGAAATCTGCCAGAAAATGGCTGATGTCCAGCTCTTGTGATAACCAGAGAAAGAGCACACGATGGTGTCGTATCCACAGAGCCATTCGTTTAGAAATGGTCCGGGGGCATGACGCACCGAGCATCCTTAAAGGGGTCCTTAAAGCTGTACTAACAGACCTTATTCTCTGTGAAGCCCGGAAAATTTTCACCAAAAGCCAGATAACTTTTTCGAATGGTTTCCAGGTGTCAGTCTCTAACAGCTTCTGAAAAAATTCTGATGGAAAAAAAGTCCAAATCATTCCGCCATTTCCAGACAATGAAAATCCGACGAGGGGGCGGGACCACTCCTTCCCAAGGCGTGCTCACAGGCGAATGACGTCACCGATAGGCGTGGAAAAACTCACGCATGCGCACAAGGGTTCAAGCTTGTCTGACGTAAAAACATATGAATGAAATCCATATACTTTTTGAAAAAAATAAAACGTACCGTTACTTTATTGACAGACCTCGTATTCATGCCAAATTTGGAGGCAAAATTTCAAAAATTGCTACCAGGAGTTGTTTTGTTAAATTTAGTGTTTGACCTTGCTGGACCTTGACCTTTGGCCTTGAGCTTGGTCCTGTTGTCTGCTGAAAGGTATCTCCATATGACTGCTATATGTGAACTTACAAGAGTCTGCAATGATGATTTACACACTTTGTCAAACCATTTAAAATCTAAATTTTGCATGTTTTTCATGATGACATTATCAAATGACATTATAACTTAAACATTTGCTATATTCTCGATCCTCTTTATTGAGCCCTTTAATTTGGTATACAGTGGTCCCTCGTTTATCACGGGAGTTACGTTGTAAAAATAACCCGCGATAAGCAAAATCTGCGAAGTAGTCAGCATTATTTTTTGCAATTATTATAGATGTTTTAAGGCTGTAAAACCCCTCACTACACACTTTATACACTTTTCTCAAACAGGCATTAACATTTTCTCACTTTTCTCTCCTGTGTAAACACTCTCTTTTTTGTTCTGGGCGAGAAGATAATAAACAGACACACGCAGAACTCTCTCTTCGCTCACTGCCTCCGGAGGTATGGATGCGGGACCTGCAAAGAATCCAAGTCCTCTCTCAGTCACGGAGCTCTGTGGCTGCAGTCAACATCTGCATCAAAACAGCGAGCGTAGTCTCTGGACCTGTTGCCAGATTTGGCGAGGGACCACTGTATTACACGACATGTTTTACTGTAATCTGAAGTTTAACCTAATTTTGTTGACCTTTGATCTGAAGCGAAACCCTGAAGGTCAATCGCTTATCCCAGGTAATAGCTTATGGGCAAGGCGTATCACTATGTTCATGCCAAATTTGAAGGCAAACTTTCAAAAAATTGCGACGAGGAAAGTTGTTTTGTTGAATTTAGTGTTTGGCATTGCTGTGACCTTGACCTTTGACCTTGAGTTTGATCCTTTTGTGTGCTGAAAGGTACCTTGCTAGGGCTGCTATTTGTGAAGTTGCAAGAGTCTGCAATGGAAACAGTGTGCTGCACAGCGAGTTAAAGGAAACCCTTAAAAATCAAAATTTTACATGTTTTTTCATGATGATGTCATTAAATGACATCATAAGTTAAAAGCTGCAGGAGTCTGATGTAAACTGTGTGCTGCACAGTGAGTTAAAGGTGAAAATGCAGTGATTACAAACAAAAACAAACTACATAATGACTAACATATCTTGCAAAAAAAATGTTTTTGGCAAGATAAAAAAATTCTCCTGGTCCCCATGGTAACCATTGATCTTTTTACTGGTTTGTTTATCTATAATGCCAATGGAAACACTATTACTTACAATTGACTGTTGATGCACATTCAGGCACAATATTTCTTTGTCTATTTTTTCACACATGGTGTTTATTTGAAAATCTTTGATTTGAAATGTTTGCAGCCACGTTGCATTTGTTCACAAAATTTGATTCCAAGATTTGACTGGTGCACTGCACAGGTGTATAAAAAGAAAGCATCCAGGAACAGCCACTAAGTGTCCCCATGATTACCCACCTCACAGCTCTTAAATCTGTCATTACTTGTCCCGCTGTGTTGCTTTTACTGAGCTTTCCCCAAAAGTCTATTTCTCAGCATTACTTTTAGCAATGTTTCCTTGGCTGCCATGGTAACTATCAAAACACCTATTGTTCTCTTTCCTTAAAAATCTTTGTCAATATATTAAAGTCTGAAAACTTGTCTTCATGCAAAAAAAAACCCCCAAAAAAACCACAAGTGAAATTTAAGTCTGAAAAATGTTTGAAAAAGAAACAAAAGGTTCAAATGGCAACAAAATCAAGAAACAAACACCTATAGAGATGCATGAATTAACTTGATGTCATTTAATTTAAGGGAGATAATTTATTTAAAAGAAATATGGAACCTCCTTTAATTCCAAATTGCAGACGCTTGTGGGCCATTGGGAAAAAATGTCTGCATATATTGTGTGTATATAGATGATATCTTTTTTCAATTTTTGTACAGTAAATTAAAAGAGGTTTATATCTATTTCTTTCATGATATGATGTGTTTTTATGCTGCACAAAAAAAGACTGTCGCAGTGACCCACACCCAGATAAGCAGCAGAAAATAAATGAATGAAAAAATGGTAAATGCATTTATATAGCGCTTTTCCATCTGTAACAGACACTCAAAGTGCTTTACAATTATGCCTCACATTCACCCATTCACACAAACACGCTCACACACCGATGCCAGGGTGCTGCCATGCAAGGTGCTCACTGCACACTGGGAGCAACTAGGGGATAAGGAAGGGCCCTTAGTGATTTTCCAGTCAGGCTGGGATTTGAACCGAGGATCCTCTGGTCTGAAGCCCAACACTTAACCACTAGACCATCACCTCCCCCCCAAAAAAATGTTTTCCATGACAAATCTCATCTCTGTGCTTTTTGGAAAGTGTTGCAAGCCTGAAATGTAGGAATGAGTGAATATTAACACATGAAACTAAGTCAAAGTAATGTAAGAATCACTGCATTTTATTATTATTATTATTATTATTATTATGTTGTTGCTGCTGCTGCTGGCTGTTGTACGACGGCGTTTTAGGGCCACATAGAATTAGGTTTTTTTAGACTTCGAGAAATAAAGTCGTAATTTTAAGACTTCGAGAATAAAGTCGGAATATTATGACAATAAAGTAGTAATTTTACGAGAAAAAAGTCGTAATAATAAATTCGTAATTTTACGAGAATAAAGTCCATAATATTACGAGAATAAAGTCATAATGTAATATTTCGACTTTTTTCTTGTAATATTACCAACTTTTTTTCTCGTAAAATTACGATTTTATTCTCGTAATATTACAACTTTTTTCTCGTAATATACAGCTTTATTCTCAAAGTCCAAAAAAAGCAAAGAAATTCAATGTGGCCCTAAAACTCCGTCGTAATGTTGGGGTTTTTTATTATTAAATTTGCATTTTCCACACCTTTCAAACTTTTCAGATTTGGAGTTGCACCTGCTCAACCCAGTTCACAGCATGTCGTGATTCAGCAGCACACAAATATACATTAATATATTGGTTTGTGATATTGTCATGAAAAGTGCAAAAATGTTCTTCATGGGAGCACAAATTTATTCAAATGCATTCTGTGACGGCTTGCCTGAAATTAAAGTGAAGTGGGGAGTCAGGGTGGCTATTGTTAGGGCTAGGGTTAGGGGAAGGAGTAGGGTTAGTTTATGGTTAAGGTTAGGGTTGGGGGTAGGGGTAGGGTTAGTAATAGTGAGTTAAAAAAAACCTGTCACAAAAATTTAAATCATTTTGTGACAGGAGCACAAAAAAAAAAAAAAAAAAAAATATGAGACTGGGCGGTATCTGCTTCTAGCCACAATGTTCATTCCATGGAGGTGCAGGACTTGCAGGTGCAGTGAAAATTGAGCTCACAGTGATTAAAAAAAAATGAGACAACAGCCAAAGAGAAAAACTGCTCATGGTTCCAAGGGTGGATCCTCTTTGTAAAACCTCCTGTCCTCATTCATCCTGTTAGGTTGTGCTGGGTTGCTGAAAGAAAAAAATTGCAAATGGAAAACTCACGGGATAATCACCAACCCCACTGCAATCCACCTGCAAGCACCCATGCTTATCCTGGAGCGCGCCGCCTGCCATCATTCAGGATCATTGGATAATCAGGGACACAATTTTTTCGATGGTACCAAATTTTGATGCCGATAGAAATCATCGGGAACCCAACTGGGTCACCATCTCGTGGCAACTTAACCTTTGTCGGCGACCGAACGGTCCCCCTTAAAAATCGGTCCGCTCTGGCTTCACTGTGCATACGTCTAAGCATCAGCCACAGTTCACTGATTATCACCTCGTTTCTGCTTCAAACTACACTCCAGTCATCATCTATCTCAGCGACAGATATCTGAAGCTTTTGTACAACAATCATTTCCACATAAATTCAGCGTTATTTCATATTAAAGACAGGAGAGCAATCAGGGTGCCACAACAGCACGTCTGAGCATGACGCGCTGCTGCGAATACGTCATTTGGAGCGTCGTAGCGACTCACCAACTATTGGCTTGTTTCTGATTAAAACTGACTTTAAACTGATTTAAGAAGTTTACTTTGTCATCTCATGGTTAATAATCACATTATTCCCTTTGATCGCTTTGGATATAGAGAGTCAGACTCAGATGTGCTGCTGTGGCGCTCTGATCGCTCTCCCGTCTTTTAATATGAAATAATGCTGAATTTATGTGGAAATGATTGTTGTACTAAAGCTTCAGATATCTGTCGCTGAGATAGATGATGACTGGAGTGCAGTTTGAAGCAGAAACGAGGTGATAATCTGTGAATCGCTGTTGACGCTTCGAAATGACGCATGCACAGTGAAGGCAGGGCGGACCAATGTTTAGAGTGGACCGTTCGGTCTGCGACACTGTAATGTTTTGGAACCCTGCTGCAAGCTGACGGCATTAGATTTGTACCAAACACGGATGCAGATCTGTACGCGATCTGTTATCCTAAAGCTCACCGCAGCAGCGCAGCAAGCAGGTGGCAAAATATTCCATCCAGTGAACAGGTGTCACCAGTGCCAAGGTCACTGTCAGCTGCAGCTCCACCCATTTTTGCGGCTTCGGATGCCGTTTGCTTCCCGATTTCTATCTGGAGTCCACCTGGAAACAGACGGGGGCATGTGGAAAACAAGAGTGTGAAAACAAAAAGGCAGTTTATCAAGCAAAAGTTAAAATCCTCATCCAGCTCCTCCAAACGTGTTACTATGTAGATTTCTTTTTGCTGATACCTGAGAAATGGGAGAATGACTTTGGTCTGCAGAATGAGTCTGAAGACGGTTGTGTCACAAACGCACTGTTTTGTCAGAACTGCTGCAGATGAACTGGATTTTTAGTTTTTCCCTCTTCGCTCTGTAGCCTCACTGTCAGCATATTTGCATGTGTTGTGATAATGAGACGCAGATTTGCATGTTAATGTTGTTACACTGTGAGATGGAAAAAAAAAAGTCTTGATATGAAAAGTAAAATTGATGTTAATTTAACCATTTTAAAGGCGAGGGAGTCGCCGATATGTCGTCCTGGTTTGGACCTGCACACCAAACCACAGACCCCCCCCCCCCCCCCGGGGCCCTTAGACACAAAGAATATTCCATTTGCACTAAGCACACCCGCCCCGTCCACGTCTCAGAGGTTAAAACATCCAATGACCGCTGAGAAGCATCATTACGTGTCTTATTGAAACTAGAGGACAACTTTTTAAACGGCTTGAAATCCTCATTAACAGCAGAGACGTGGAACTGAGAATGTCGGTGAAAAGCAGTTTGCCGTGACCAAACTGAATTTCCTCGGCGGCTGTGTGTAAGATTGTGTAGCTTGTTTTGGGAGGAGGTGTGGAGTTATTACGGGGAGGAGGAGCAGGAGGGCTGCTGATGGCTGTGGGTGACTCGAGGACGTCTGGGGGTCAAGAATCCTGCATGATGAATTATGGGACGTTTGCCCTTTTTGTTCTTATCACAGTAATCACTGTGCTTCGCTGCATTTTAAAGGGGAATGCTATTTCTTTAGTTTAGGTTTTTGTTTAGATTTTTTTGCTGTACCAGCTATATAACATAATGCCATGAGGCAAGTTAAAAACACACTCGCACCCTCAGCACGCCACAATAAGTGTACAAATAAACATGTATCAGTCTGTAACTGTGTTTTGACCCTGTACGACATCATCATGCGACTTCTGTGTGACTTGATTATGAAGTCAAACCAAAATATTACGCTGATCAGTATATGTGGTTTATATCACCCGTCTCGCCTTCTTGGTTGTGGAGATATTCAAAGGAAGTGTTTTTGTACCATGTTTGGCTTGAGCTTGAACTTTGGCCTTTATATAATCTACCCAAAATCAATTTACCTCCAGATATCTTTCCAACCAACATTCCGTCCACGTTTATTCATCTCAGCTTCTTGGTTGTGGAAATTTTCAAAAACTGTTATTTTTTTTTTATTTTTATTTTTTGGACCATGTTTGCCTTGATGCTGACTTCTGTGGACCTCTTATATGAACTCTGATCTTTAGTTCTTTTCACAGATTTTCTATTGGATTCAAGTCAGGTGATTGGCTGGGTCATTCTAGCAGCTTTATTTTCATTGTCTGGAAGCAGTTGAGAATTTCCTTGGCTGTGTTTGGGATCATTGTCCTTCTGAAATCACTATCCTTGTTTCATCTTCATCTTCATCAGTAGATGGCAGGAGATTTTTTTGTCAAGAATGACTCATATACTGAAAAACGGCACACACTATGATGTTCCCACCTCCAAATTTCACTGTTGGTGTGGTGTTTTTATGGTGATTTGCAGTGCCATTTGACCTCCAAACATGAGATGTATTATGGCACCCAAAGAGTTAAATTTTTGTTTTCATCTGACCAGACTATATTCTCCGAGTATTTCACAGGCTTGTCTAAATGTTCTGCAGCAAACTTCAAACAAGCTTCAACATGCTTTTTCTTCAGCAATGGAGTGTTCTGTGCTGACCATGTGTACAGGCCATGATAGTGGATGCATTATTTATTGTTTTCTTTGAATTCTATCTACTAATTCCAGGTCTTTTTGAAGCTCTCCACAATGGTCCTTGGCTCTTGGACAACTCTTCTGATAATTATTTTCGAGAAGCACCTGGTCGTGGCCAGTTTATGGTGAAATGAAGTTCTTTCCACTTCCAGATTATGGCCCCAACCATGCTCATTGGAACATTCAGAAGTTTTAGAAATCCTTCTGTAACTAATGTTATCAGTATGTTTTCCAACAATAATGTTGTGAAGATGTTGAGAGAGCTTTTTGCTTTTACCCATCATGAGATGTGTCTTGTGTGACATCTTGGTAATAAGACACCTTTTATAGGGCATCAGTTGGGACTGAACGAGCTGATAATAATTTGCACTGACAAGGGGCAGGATTGCTTATTAATTATTGATAGATTTCAGCTGGTGTCTCAGCTTTCCATGTGTTTTGAACTTCCCTTTCTTCAGGTGTTCAATACAGTTCTCTGCCATTTGGCATTGCTACACATAACTTAATTTATGGACATGTGTGGTTTGATTTCTTTGTATGCGTGGGTTACTTGTGTTCTTACCGAAATCTGTTGAAAATTTCATATCAATAGCACCTTTAGAATTATATTTACCTAGAAAAATGGTGACATGTTCAGTACTTATTTTACTCACTGTACATACACAGCGGTAGTTTGATTTCATCAAAACAGTTTGAAATTTCTACTTTATATTTCAAAATTGTATTTCAATATTATTTTCAGCATTTCAACTCTATTCTTGAAATGCAAAATAAATATGCATGTTTATCAGAATGAGGGCATTCTCAGGTTGAGTTTTCCAAATTTACTGTCATCTTAATCACATCATAAAAACCAGGTTACAGATGTTTTTTGATACAAATGATTTCTGTCACAGTATATCTGAATCAGTGTTGCTGCAGTTTTGTAGCCCATCAAATTTGTCAGTGTCAAATATGTTTTAAAATTTCTAAACCGAATAATTTGTCTCTTTCAGTGATTCTCCAGAAATATTTGGAAAATCAACGTAAAATGTAAAATGGACTGGCTGTCCTCTGACGCTGCACAGACACGCCGTCTTTGAGTAATTACGCTGAGAGAAATTTAAATTTGCTGTAAAAACTGCTGTGACTGGTCATTTACTCATCCTCCTACTGTTTTCTGCCCTTGCTTCTTCCTTTCCTCATTTCCTTGCTCACTCCTTCCTTTTGTTGCCATCGTCTCTTTGTGTATTTTTCCCACACTTGTTTTGTTCATCTATTTTTTCATGTCCCATGTTCTGATTTCTGGCTGCTCTCCTGGTTTTGCTGCGTTCCCTTCCTCCATATTCTGCAGCAGAGATTTACAAATTATTCGGGCCTCTCGGTGCGTTTGCAGCTTGCTCTGTATTGACCTGCCTCTTTTGCTCAGTTCTTCACTGCGGCACAACCAACATCTGATATCACATTTGCAATTCATGTTTTTTTTTCCTACCAAATGCACAAACATGGTTATTTTTAAATCAAAGAGCAACAGATCAGAGTGGTTGAAGTGGCGATGATGTTGTTGGCACATTGTGATGCGACGTTCGTTTCACAGGGTCGTTGTTGCTCAACAGGTTGATGCTCCAGTGAATCACTGCATGTGAGTACCAGGATGCTGTTGATGGCTTAAATATACTGCATTTCATATCAGCTTTTTCTTCCCTGACTCTGTGGCTTTTGAAAGGAAGAAAACTGACAAATATGCTCATTTCACACTACATGTAAATCCAAACCATTGTGCGCAACTATTAGTTTTCCCTGCAACAATACCAGACGTGTCCAGCAGGTGGTAGACAGGTGGCAAAACTTCAAAATCTGCTTGGTGTTTGCTGCCACCACAACTCAGACCCGGATAAGTGGTAGAATTAATGAATGAGTGAATGTCATCATTGTAGATTACATTAGACAGAACTTTACTAATCCCTTGGGAAAACTCCCAAAGGGAAATTGAGGTTTCAGCAGCATTGTATAGCAGCACACAGGGTAAGAAGCACACACAGTTTGCAAATTAAATATAAATACAAATACACAATATAAATACCAGACATACTGATCAATACTGGTTTACTGGCTACTGGCCAGTAAACCAGTATTTGTATGCAGTATTGGTTCACAGTAAAATCACCAGTGTAAAACTAACACTTACAGTGTTAAATTAACACTGCCAGTGTACACATGGTCCTACTCTGGCCAGAGTGGGACCATATGTTCACTGTCAGTGTTAATTTAACACTGGTGATTTTACTGTGTTTAATCTGGGAAGTTAGAAGATGATGTTTATTTATTTATTTGTTATCGTGTTCACAAATTTAATGGGGTGGAGTCGTTTACCTATCTAGTCATGCACTCACTGTATTTACCAGGGTACATGGATGCAGGAGTGGCAATTAGAAGTGGGTGGATCGATCCTAATATCGATAATATCAGTACCAACGCTGGTATTGATATTGAACGATCCTGGTGTAAAACCATCGATACTCAAGCTTTTTTTCTCTCCTGCATGCACTGACTGCTGCGCACGCAGATTCATCAAAGTCTACTCTCTGTCTGTAAGAGCAGCGCTGTGCTGTGTCCCAGCCCTGTACTTCAGGAGATTTTGTTTTAAGTTGTGTTGAGTGATTTGATTTTTGAGTGATTGAGTTGAGTGATTTTTTTTTTAAACAAAAATGTTGATTGTGATAATAAAGCATTTTGTTGTCACGTACAATGTTTGGCGAAATTCTATCCAGGTCTTTTTGATCCTTTGGATCTATGAAGCTTAAATATGAAAAAGTATCGGTATCGGTATTGATATCGGTGATACTGGGCCTGTATTTACTTGGTATCAGATCAATACCAAAATTCACGGTATTGCCCACCTCTAGTGGCAATATTTGAAAGCCAGAAGGGGAGATGGGAGATTTGCATTAGAAAAAGCCCACCCAATTTGGATGGCGTGTTTAGTGGAATATGTAGACAGTGTGTTTTAACAGGAAGTATGTGGAGTGTGGTATGTGAATGGAGTAAGCAGTTTGAGTTGTCTGCCTGAAAATGCTCACAGCTCGCCTCATTTTTTTAAAGATTCAGAGAAGACCATCTTACCCAAAAACTAGTGAACACAACACAAACCTCTGTGCCAAACCTCAAAATCATTTCATGTATTTTCCAAAGTCTAGTCATGCACTCACTGTATTTACCAGGGTACATGCCTAGACTTTGGAAAATACATGAAATCATTTTGAGGTTTGTCAAAGAGGTTTGTGTTGTGTTAACTAGATTTTGAGTAAGATGGTCTTCGATTCTTTAAATAAATGAGACGAACTGTGAGTGTTTTCAGGCAGACAACTCAAGCTGCTTACTCCATTCACATACCTCACTCCACATACATCCTATTAAAATCCACTGAACACTCCCTCCAAATTGGGTGGGCTCTTTGCAATGCAAATTTCTCAACTACTCTTCTGGCTTTGAAATATTGCCACTGCTCCACACCAGCATCCACCTGTGGGCTCCAATTGGGGAAATATGTATATCCAATCATCACCAATCAATATCACAAGCAGGCATCTGCAGGGGTTTACGAGGTTGGAGCCGAGGTGCTGAAGACAAACTATGTTCTGGGCAATTCCATGAAAAATGGAACATGACCAGGCAAAATTTATATTCAGTTATAGATTCTGCAAAAGAGAGCATCTTATTTGTAAAACCCCCAAATTTACAATACAAGTTGAATTCATTAGGAAATATCCCTTTCCCACATGAACTTTGACTGTTAATTGATTAGTCTGACATGTGGTCATTTGACATGTTTTCTTATCTCTAGAAAGGTCTGGTATGTAGGGGAAGTGGAAACAGTTTTCTCAGATTTCCTAAAACCTTTTAAACCCAGATGTGCATGAAAAAGTGTAACTTCACATTTTCATAAGCAAATCAGTAAAAAAATTTCAGAAAACATGTCTTTTTATCTGCAAGTCATGTTAATGTATCAGACATAGCTTCCGTCACATGGACTTTTTCACAACCCTGGAGACAAGCGCCTCACGGTTTGTTCTCTACTGCAGTCAGTATTAGGGATGGGTATTGATAAGGTTTTATCTATCAATTCCGCTTATCGATCTGATTCTTTATCGATTCCTCTTGTGAATTTTCTGTGTACTAAAAGTAGGCTTTACAGTTTTTCTATGTCAACAACATTTTATTGAGTCTTAAAGTAAATAAATATGAAATTGGTCACTGGATCCTCAATCTCTGGACATGAATAATAATAAAAATAAATCTGTAGTTTTTGTCAAAAACATTTACTTTCAGGTATTAATGAGACAAATTTAACTCCATAGCCTCCGAGCTGAGCTTTTGCAGCCGGCTGTGCTGCAAGTCAACATCAATATAATTCATAAAAAAAGGAGGACACGTTATTTTGGGAGAAAAAACAACATTTTGGTCTGTAGTACTTTGTTGTCTGTATTACAACATTTGGAAAGAGGTGTCATTTGATTTTAAAATGGCGATTCAGTTTGAAGTTATTAAATCTGACTATCATTCTAACTTGACTTGGCAGATAGCGGCGCAGCGTTTGGAGCTGTGCAAACAGAACGGAGGACAATTCTTGTTTCTTGCCCGCAACAAGACAAGAGTCCCAGTTTGTGACTTTAATCCACACAAAGGTGACTCACGATTGACATATTTAAATGGCTTTGAGGGGGGTTAAGAAGCGGACATGCCATTTCTGAAAAGCAGCGAAGTAGAGACCCAACAAAGCAGCAGGTCAGAGCACTGCTTCGTTGCTTCAAGCAGAGCCACTGCAGGGTCTTTAATCAATGTAAAGAACTGAGCATTCTTCTGATAAACGCTCTCAAAAACAACAGCCGCTCTGAAGGACTGATAAGGGAATCGTTAAGCAAAAAGGCTATTGATGTCAGTGAATCAAATCATTTCTTAACGATTGTTGAAAAGAACCAGTTCTTGATACCCAACCCTCATCAGTATATTAGCGAGCCGACTCCCCCTATATTCCTGGAGTTCATGATCATCAATCCTTAGTTTTCAGAGAATTTTAAAATAAAGTTTGAGGAAATGTTCATGTGTCTTTTTCTTGTAACGTCTGTCACACTCATTTTTATTTTCATTAATCAGAAGCATCACTGGATATCTTTTCTTACCTGCCTAAATACCTCAAGACCTTAACTGTACCCACACACAAGATTATTATGGTTTCAACTTTTAAAGTGAGATTGGTTGAAATGAGGGTAGGATTAGTGGTTAGCACTGTTGCCTCACAGCAAGAAGGCCATGGGATTGATTCCCACCTGTGGCCTTTCTGTGTGGAGTTTGCATGTTCTCCCCGTGTTTGGGTGGGTTCCCTTGGGGGGAGGGGAGTGCTCCGGCTTCCTCCCAGATCCAAAGACATGCAGGTTAGGTGGATTGGAAACCTTAAATTGTCCGTAGGTGTGTGTGAGGATGTGAATGTGTTTGTTTGTCTATATGTGACCTTGCAACATGCTGGCATCCTGTTCAGGGTGTACCCCGCCTTACACACTATGGCCACTGTGATAGGCTCCAGCCCCCCATGACTGTTAATTGGAGAAAAAAGATGCTGAAGATGAGTGAGTGAGTGGTTGAAATGATTCAGACTCCTTACAAATGTAACGTCCATCACGGTGGAATTGCCCATCTGCTGCTGTGACTAATGTGCTCAAACATAATTTGTCAGACTGAAATATTTTATATAATTTCCATGTCATTTGTTCTTTGGCAAAATGGTGCTCACACCTGCAGTTAAATGTGTTTAATGCTGAATTAACAAATGAATTCTCATAGCATGTTACATATGATATAAGAAAAATTAACCAAGCTGTTTCTTGCATATTCCTCTGAATGTACACACGCATGTGCAATGCATGTTTTGCATTTAACATTACTTTTCCATACATTTTACTCCAAATTTTTCCTGAATTAACAGATGTGCCCCTTGTTGATATTGTCATTTGATTTTTGTTGATTGTGGGTGCTGAAAGTACAGTAACATTTGCTGCCCCGGTGTCTTAATGGTCAGTACAAATAAAAGAGGACAAAGAGTTTGTTTGAGATAGTTCTTTTTTTCTGGCTCGGGATAATTCCGCGTTGGCTCACGTTGAGCTGTGAGACAAAATGGATCCAGCTTTACAGCAGCAGACCCAGAAAGGTTTTATATGCAAATGATAATTTAAGGGAGTGTCTACATCCATTCATGGCTAAAAATGGGATTGGAAATCAGGTCTGTGCATGTGCATGCAATTTCACGATGATTGAGATTCATATAGAGAACAGAGTGCGTGCACAGATTTATTGCTCTGGTAAAATGAATGAGTTTGCATATTTCTGACATTGTGTGCATCACATTTTTATGAATAAGTCCCCAAATCTATTCTGACAAAGGATATACACCAGTGCGTAAATGCATGTGATGCATCAAATTTAACACATCCAAACATTCCAAATCGAACATAAAATGTATAAAACATGCCATATGTACGAGTACAGTGCATGGAGAAAATATTCACACATTCTTACTCAAGAATGAAAGTACTGATGGCTATACCTGATCAGGTATAGCGAAGACTTTGTGTCTGTCTGTCTGTCTGTCTGTGCTCAGCATAACTCCATTCCTATTACTGCCAGGGTCTTCAAATTCACAGGGAGCATTTTTGGGACACAGACCTTGGACAAGTTCAAGATGGCTAACCTTGACCTGTTTAAAGTGGTCCAAAGGTCACATTTTGTTTCCTATTTTTATGCTCATTTGGCCGAGGGCATTTTAGCATTATGTTGTTTTTTTATGGTACACCCTTATTCCAAAATGGATGAAATTCATTTTCTTCCTCAAAATTCTACACACAATACACCATAATATCAATGTGAAAAAAGTTTGTGATTTTTGCATATTTATTTGAAAAAAAAAATCACATATACATAAGTCTTCATAGCCTTTGCCATGAAGGTCAAAATTGAGCTCAGTTGCATCCTGTTTCCACTGATCATCCTTGAGATGTTTCTACAACTTAATTGGAGTGGACTTAAGTGGCCCAGCCAGAGCCCAGCCCTGAATCTGATTGAACATCTCTGAAGAGATCTGAAAATGGCTGTGCACCGACACTCCCATCCAACCTGATGGAATTTGAGAGGTGCTGCAAAGAGGAATGGGCAAAGCTGCCTAAAGATAGGTGCGCCAAGCTTGTGGCATCATATTCAAGAAGATCTGAGGCTGTAATTACTACCAAAGGTGCATCAACAAAGTACTGAACAATCACTGTGAATACTTATGTACAGGTCATTTCCAGTCTGTGGGCACAGCTAATCAAAAATGTTAGCTTTGATAACCGCAAATCCACTAACTGAAAAGTTAACTTTTGTACAGCTAAAAAATTTGCAGAAGTTACAGCTAACTGCTAACTGTTAGCATTCACTCAGTACACAGTCGGCTAAGCCAGCTTCAAGTTTAAGCACCGCAAGTGATGCTGGGTACATTCAAAAGCGATCACAAACTGAAAACAAACAAGCCAGAGCTTCTATGTTTATGCCCACAACATGAAATGGAATGGTAACACATCATTCACTAATATTTTCCGATGCATAAAGACAGTGTCTGACACCCCTGTAAATTATGTAATTATGTCCGACACCCCCCCTGTACAGTTACTGTAACTTGTGTGTTGGTTTTTACAATGCGTGTGGTCAGTGATCCACTTATAACACGTAAAACGTTTGAGATTCACAAATATGTTGGTTTATTCACACTCCCATCCAGTAGATGGCAGTGTTCTATTACGGTGGGTGGGGAAGGGATGAGAGCCGATCATTTGAATTCACCATAATGCCTTATGGTCTCTGTTAAAGCTCAAACCTTCAGAATTAGCACATTATTTTAAAAGATATGTGTGATATCTTATTTTCACTTTGTAAAAATGACAGAGTTCCCATTAATGTTGATAAACTGTTCTTTTTATTCACCTCTTTTTACTCTGTATGCACCACTCTGCATTTAATCATTAGTAATTGAGCTCTGCTCCCCTCCACAACATGTCTTTTTCCTGACTCTCTCCCCTCAGCCCCAACCAGTCCCAGCAGAAGACTGCCCCTCCCTGAGCCTGGTTCTGCTGGAGGTTTCTTCCTGTTAAAAGGGAGTTTTTCCTTCCCACTGTCGCCAAGTGCTTGCTCATAGGGGGTCGTTTTGACCATTGGGGTTTTTCCGTAATTATTGTATGGCTTTTGCCTTACAATATAAAGTGCCTTGGGGCAACTGTTTGTTGTGATTTGGCGCTATATAAATAAAATTGATTTGATTTGATATATATATATATATATATATATATATATCAAAACCACTTCATGAATTTTGACAAAGGTTTCAACACAGATACATATTAGGCCATGGAAGGCTCCATTAAATTTTGGAAGTGATTTGGATCGAGATTCTGGATCAAGTTTCACTTCATATAGTCTTTGAAGGATTACGACAAAACTACTCCACAGATTTTCACCAAATTTTCACCACGGATATATATTAGGCCATGGAAGACTCCATTAAATTTTGGAGATGATCCCGATTAATGGACATCAGAAATCTCTGATTGCTATTGTTTTTTTTTGCAATAACAGCTGGCAGCTGGTCCGCTCCCTTCTGCTGGAGGAAGACTGAGCTTCTTACAGTGGTCTTATTATTGCAAAACACATGACAGGAACTAACATGGATGATTTTAGGTTTTACAGATGTTTACTCACTATGCCAGTAAAAAATGTTAGCGGACAGAAAGTTAGAGGAACTAAATTCAGCAGAAGCTAATTGGTCCGCTGATGATGATCTGAAAAGCTAATCTGTTAACAAAAAGTTAGCTTTGCTAATTAGCAGTTAGCAGATTAGCGGCACTGTGCCCATCACTGGTCATTCTTAATAAATTTGCAAGAATTTAAAAAAAATTCTCATGTTGTCATTTCGGAGTGTTGTGAGTAGAAGTTTGAGGAAAAAAAATGAATATACTCCATTTTGGAATAAGGCTGTAACTTAACAATATGTGGAAAAAGTGAAGCGCTGTGAATTTTCTGGATGCACTGTAAATACATGAAAATATAAATCATGTTAGATTACCTTTTTTGCATCCCAATTTAAAAAAGTTAAATATTCATTGAATACTGACATATTTTATATGAAATGACGGCAAAGAAATCACATTGGTTTAAACATTTGACTTATTTTTGCTTTTCTTTTAAAAATTCATTAGGTACATTACATAGTTACATTTGTGATCATTTAGTGTGTATGAAATGTTTCATATTCCAGCTTAAAGTCTAATTAATGTTTGTAATTGTAAAGTAATTAGCAGTAATAACTGTAGTTACTGTAGGAGCGCCTGCAGAGTTCATTAACACGTCGCCCTCAGGTGGACGAGGACCTGTCAAAGTAATTTAAAGTCACCTGGTGAGTTGCCTGAGACCTGTAATCTTCATCCCTCGAGGTGAAAGAGACAAGCAGCTGTCTCCTTCTCTCCATCCCTCCCTCCAGCCTTCGACGAGCTGTTGTTCCATTTGCTCGTTAACGTTACGCCGCTCCGCATCAGTCTCTCTTAAATTAGGATGAATGACAGTTAAAAATGGCACCTGTGAGGTCCGCGTGGAGGCTTTAATTAATGTGAAGATGACAGACGTGCGTCTCATTATCCTGCCTGATACTCTTGTTTGTTTGTGGACTTGATTTTACTGCACAAGTAAACAACAATTGTGTGACTTGTCAGGAATGAGGCCCACATGTCTGGGTTCATTAAACGCCCTGCAAGGAATGAATGAAACGCTGCGCCTAAAGAAGAAATCAGAATGGTTGTCAAGTCAGTCGCTGACATTTGTCCACAGCCACCAAACAGATTTTTTTTATTGTAGTTTACAGACCAAAAAAAAAAGCCCTATTGATTTGAATTAGTTATTGTATGTTCTGGTATGTACGACGGCGTTTTAGGGCCACATAGAATTTTTTTTTTTTTTAGACTTCGAGAATAAAGTTGTAATATTACAAGAATAAAGTCGTAATATTATGAGAATAAAGTCAGAACATAATATTTAGACATTTTTCTTGTAATATTACGACTTTATTCTCATAATATTACGACTTTTTTTCTCATATTATGACTTTTTTTTCTTTTTTTCTTTCTTTTTTTCTCTGTGCCTAAAGAAGAATTCAGAATGATTGTCAAGTCAGTCACTGACGTTTGTCCACAGCCACCAAACAGATTTTTTTTATTGTAATTTACAGCGCCCCAAAAAAAGCCCTATTTATTTGAATTAGTTATTGTATGTTCTGGTCTTCTATGTACGACGGTGTTTTAGGGCCACATAGAATAATTTTTTTTAGACTTCGAGAATAAAGTCGTAATGTTACGAGAATAAAGTCATAATGTTACGAGAATAAAGTTGTAATATTATGAGAATAAAATTGTAATTTTAAAACTTCAAGAATAAAGTCCTAATTTTACGAGAAAAAAGTTGTAATATTATGAGAATAAAGTCGTAATATTACAAGAAAAAAGTTGTAATTTTACGAGAATAAAGTCATAATATTACCAGAATAAATTTGGAATTTTATGAGAATAAAGTCATAATATTACGAGAATAAAGTCATAACATAATATTTCAACTTTTTTCTTGTAATATTACAACTTTTTTCTTGTAAAATTACGACTACTGCATGGATTTTGATGATATTTTCAATACAGAGGGCATGGAAGACGCCAGTAAATTTTGGAGGTAATCCAATGTCGCAGACCAAATGGTCCCCCCTAAAAATCGGTCTGCCTGCCTTCACTGTGCATGCGTCATTTCGGACCACAGCAGCATGTCTGAGATGGAGGCTCTTTACCCAAAGCAATCAAATGGATTAATGTGATTATTAATCATCATATGAGAAAGGTAAAACCTCTTAAATCATTCTAAAGTCAGTTTTAAGCAGAAATGAGGCAGTTTTAAGTAGAAACTCAGCGAAACTCTGTGACGCTTTGAAATGACCGATGTGCAGTGAACGCATCAACTAGCAGCTCGTGTAGCTGCAGTGCTCTGATCACTTCATCTGTTTTTATGATGGAATAATGAATAATCTTTGAGATTATATCAAATATTTATATCAGTAGTTGGACAATTTCAGGCAACTCAGCCACATGGGGTGTGCAGCCAGTACATTCTAAGTGCCGGTCCCAAGCCCGGATAAATGAGGAGGGTTGGGTCAGGAAGGGCATCCTGCGTAAAACAAGCCAACCCAACTATGCAGACTCAGAATCGAATTCCCATACCGGATCGGTCGCGGCCCGGGTTAACAACGTGCCACCGGTGCTATTGCCCAACAGGGTGCCGGTGGAAATTGGGCTACTGCTGGGCGAAGACGACGAAGAAGAGGAGGAAAACGTTGCCATGAACAGCGGGAGAAGAAGAAAACTAGAAGGGTGGAAATGAGAGTGGGGACTTTGAATGTTGGTAGTATGACTGGTAAAGGGAGAGAGCTGGCTGATATGATGGAGAGGAGAAAGGTAGACATATTGTGTGTGCAAGAGACCAAGTGGAAGGGAAGTAAGAGCAGGAGCATCGGCAGTGGGTACAAGTTGTTGTACCATGGTGAGGACAGGAAGAGAAATGGTGTTGGGGTCATTTTAAAGGAAGAGTATGTTAAAAGTGTGTTGGAGGTTAAGCGAGTGTCTGACAGGGTGATGAGTGTGAAGTTGGAAATTGAAGGGGTGATGATGAATATCATCAGTGCATATGCCCCACAGGTAGGTTGTGAGATGAAGGAGAAAGAAGATTTCTGGAGTGTGTTAGATGAGGTGGTGGAGCGTGTGTCCAAGCATGAAAGAGTGGTGATAGGAGCAGACTTCAATGGGCATGTTGGTGAAGGGAACAGAGGTAATGAGGAAGTAATGGGTAGATATGGTATCAAGGATAGGAATGGGGAAGGACAGATGGTAGTTGATTTTGCAAAAAGGATGGAAATGGCTGTGGTGAATACCTACTTTAAGAAAAGGGAGGAGCACAAGGTAACATATAAGAGTGGAGGAAGGTGCACACAGGTGGACTACATTCTTTATAGGAGATGCAAGCTAAAAGAAATCACAGACTGTAAGGTGGTAGCAGGAGAGAGTGTCACTAGACAGCATAGGATGGTTGTTTGTAGGATGACTTTAGAGGTAAAGAAGAAGAAGAGAGTGAGAGCTCAACAAAGGATCAGATGGTGGAAGCTGCAGGAGGAAGACTGTGTGAAATTTAGCGAGCAGGTGAGAGAAGAACTAGTTGGAGGGGAAGCAATTTTGGACAACTGGAAAAGTACTGCAGATGTGGTGAGGGAGACAGCTAGGGCAGTACTGGGTATGACATCTGGACAGTGGAAGGAAGACAAGGAGACTTGGTGGTGGAATGAAGAGGTCCAGGAAAGCATAAGGAGAAAGAGGTTGGCAAAAAAGTTTTGGGATAGTCGGAGAGATGAAGAAAGTAGACAGGAGTACAAGGAGATGCGGCGTAAGGCGAGAAGAGAAGTGGCAAAAGCAAAGGAAAAGGCATATTGCGAGCTGTACAAGAAGTTGAATAGTAAGGAAGGAGAAAAGGACTTGTACCGATTGGCCAGACAAAGGGACAGAGCTAGAAAGGATGTGCACGCAGGTTAGGGTGGTAAAAGATGCACATGGTATATGCTGACAAGTGAGGAGTGTGTGCTGAGAAGGTGGAGGGAATATTTGAAGAGTTGATGAATAAAGAAAATGAGCAAGAGAAAAGGCTGGATGATGTGGGTGAGAGTAAATCAGAAGTAAAGAGATTAGCAAGGACGCAGTGAGGCTGCTATGAAGAGGATGAAGAGTGGAAAGGCAGTTGGTCCAGAGTGACATTCCAATGGAGGCATGGAAATGTCTAGGAGTAGGCAGTAGAGTTTCTAACCAGATTGTTTAATAAAATCTGGAAAGTGAGAGGATGCCTGAGGAGTGGAGACGAAGTGTTGCTGGTTCCTATTTCAAGAACAAGGGTGATGTGCAGAGCTGCCGTACTACAGAGGCATAAAGCTGATCAGCCACAGCATGAAGTTATGGGGAAAGAGTATAGAAGCTAGGCTTAGAAAAACAGGTGAAGATCTGTGAGCAGCAATATGGTTTCATGCCGAGATGAAGCAGCACTACTGATGCAATGTTTGCTCTGAGAATACTGTTGAAAAGTACAGAGAAGGACAGAAAGAGTTACATTGTGTGTTTGTGGACTTAGAAAAAGCTTATGATAGGCTGCCAAGAGAAGAGTTGTGGCATTGTATGAGGAAGTCTGGAGTGGCAGAGAAGTACGTTAGGGTAGTGCAGGACATGTACAAGAATAGTTGACAGCGGTGAGATGCGCAGTCGGATGACAGACTCATTCAAGGTGGAGGTGGGATTACACCAAGGATCAGCTCTAGTACTTTCTTGTTTGCAAGTGGTGATGGACAGGTTGACAGATGAGATCAGACAGGAGTCCCCATGGACTATGATGTTGCAGATGACATTGTGATCTGTAGTGAGAGTAGAGAGCAAGTTGAGTCTAGTCTGGAGAAGTGGAGATAGGCTTTGGGAGAAGGGGAATGAAAGTCAGTAGAAGCAAGACTGAGTACATGTGTGGGAATGAAGGGAGCCCAGGTGGAATAGGTCAGTTACAAGGAGTAGAAGTGGTGAAAGTAGATGAGTTTAAATATTTGGGGTCAACGTTCAAAGTAATGGAGAGTGTGGTAGAGAGTGAAGAAGAGAGTGCAGGCAGGGTGGAGTGGGTGAGAAAGGTGGCAGGAGTGATTGTGATAGAAGAATATCAGCAAGAGTGAAGGGGAAAGTTTACAAAACAGTAGTGAAAACAGCTATGTTGTATGGTTTTAGAGACAAGTGGCACTAACAAAAAGACAGGATGGCAGAGCTGGATGTGGCAGAGCTGAAGATTTGAAATTCTCTTTGGAGTGACAAGATGGACAAATTAGGAATGACATATCAGAGGGACAGCTCAGGTGGGACGGTTTGGAGACAAAGTCAGAGAGGCGAGATTGAGATGGTTTGGACATGTGCAGAGGAGGGACCCAGGGTATATAGGGAGAAGGATGCTGAGGATGGACGCCACCAGGCAGGAGGAGAAGAGGGAGACCAAAGAGGAGGTTCATGATGTGATGAGAGAGGACATGCAGGTGGTTGGTGTGACAGAGGAAGATACAGAGGACAGGGTGAGATGGAAACGATTGATCTGCTGTGGCAACCCCTACGGGAACAGCTGAAAGACAAAGAAGACGTTGGACAGTTTCAGGCACAACCAAAACGTGTGGTCAAGTCACGGGAGGTCCTAGAACAACGAGAACATCTATTGCTTTGATATAATAAATTCTCTGCAGTACTTTGAGCTGTATAATGCTGAGTCTGACACAGCTGGTGGAGGAGCTGTCAGCATGCAGGCCTTTTTTTTTCCAGAAGCCATCTGACTGGGTAATCTGCAGTTCTTTCTCTTAGTGGGCCTTATTTTATTAATAATTGAGTTAGATGATGATAAAAAAGGTTATAAAAGAAACATAGTGTTTTATACTGTTTATAAAGTGACATTTTAACAGGTGACACTATAATTACTTGATTAGTAAGCTCAGGCTACAACACACCCATGCTGAATCATCATGATATATCAAGCCCTTACGCATCCCAAATGGATTTGTGCTCACTGCACAACTCGTTTATTTCTGCATTAATAAATGATTCCTCAAATATGCGGGTGCATGACAATTTGATTTGCTGGGTGTTGCTGACAAATAACGTCAATTCAACATCTCAGTTCTGGGCCGGTGCCACTGACTGAATGCCCCCCCTTAAAAACTGGTCCGCCCTGCCTTTACTGCCATGCGTCATTTCAGAGGGTCAGCAGCGTCATTTCTGAGCGTCAGTCACGATTCACTGATTATTGCCTCATTTTAATTTTAATTTTTGCTTTTAATTTGTCATCTGATGGCTAAAAATTACATTATTTCCTTTGATCGCTTTGGGTGTAGAGACTCAAGAGTCAGTCTCAGACACATGCACAGTGAAGGGCAGGGCGACCAATTTTTAGAGGGAACCGTTCCACCGGCGACACCGGGTCTGCAAAGAACTCCTCCATGGAATGGCGGTGCTGATCCGTTCCTTTGTTTCACAGTGTTGTGTGACTATCCTCTAATCAGGCAAGGCAGAATTATGCACATAAATAATGAGTCACTCTGAGGATTTTTTTTATGCTGTCTATCACCCCAAAGACAGTCACTGACAGCTGATGTTAGGATGATGTGTTTGATGCAGATCCTTGAAAAACTGACTAATCAGGGCTCACACTGACATCTTCAAAAAGAAATTCTTGCAAAAAAGAAGTCAGTACCTACTGTATTCACTCATTCATTCATCCATTTTTGGCTGCTTGTCTGGGTCACGGTGGCAGAAGGCCAAGCAGCTCATTCCACAGTTCCCTATCCTTGGACAAAATAACTATAAATGTTCCCTCTTAATATACTCCTTTGGAGTTTGCTGTATTTACCTTGGTAACCATGTAAACCATCTAAAAGCGTATCAGCCCAGAGGTTTAGCAGAACCCAGAATAAAGTCAACCACAGGTTTCTTTGGGGGGAAAATAAAAAACAAGGAGTGATGTGCAGCACTCGAGTGAAGCACCACCGGAAAGAGACAAAATAACCCCTAAATGGCCCCCCCAAAAAAAGAAAAGAAAACTGTCCCCCCGAGAGAGACCGGTATCTTGCCAAAAGGTGAACCAAAGAGACTACCACAAGGAACGACCACCATGAAGAGGGACAGTATGAGCAAGGGAATTACTATACGATGTCTGTCAATAAAGTAACGGTCCTTTTATTTTTTCAAAAACTCTATGGATTTCATTCATATGTTTTACGTCAGACATGCTTGAACCCTCGTGCGCATGCGTGAGTTTTTCCACGCCTGTCGGTGACATCATTTGCCTGTGAGCACGCCTGGGAAGGAGTGGTCCCGCCCCCTCGTCGGATTTTCATTGTCTGGAAATGGCGAATGAAAAGGACTTTTTTTTCCATCAGAATTTTTCAGAAGATGTTAGAGACTGGCACCTGGAAACCATTTGAAAAATTTGTCTGGCTTCGGTGAAATTTTACGGGCTTCACAGAGAATAAGGTCTGTTACTACAGCTTTAAGGACCCCTTTAAGGACGCTCGTGCACCGCGCTCCAAGCTGTGACGACGAGGCACAAGCCACCGGACCATTTCTAAACAAGAGCTGGACATCATCATTTTCCGGCAGATTTCACTTTTAACAAGAGATTTTGTCATGGAAAGCCACGCGGAGGCTTCGCGCATAAAGACCAATTCACTTTGGAAGCAAGACAAGGAACACCTCCGTTTCGGCGTGTCAGAGGACAAGTTTGGACATGTCCAGCTCTCCACAATTTCACTGATACTTACTGGACTGGTAAGCATTGACAGACGAGATAGGACCATGTCCAAACTTGTCCTCTGACACGCCGAAACGGAGGGTGTTTCCTTTGTCTCGCTTCCAAAGCGAATCGGTCTTTACGCGCGACGCCTCCGCGCTGCTTTCCATGACAAAATCTCTTGTTAAAAGTGAAATCTGCCAGAAAATGGTGATGTCCAGCTCTTGTGATAACCAGAGAAAGAGCACACGATGGTGTCGTATCCACAGAGCCATTCGTTTAGATAATGGTCCGGGGGCATGACGCCACCGAGCATCCTTAAAGGGGTCCTTAAAGCTGTACTAACAGACCTTATCTCTGTGAAGCCCGGAAAATTTTCACCAAAAGCCAGATAACTTTTTCGAAGGGTTTCCAGGTGTCAGTCTCTAACAGCTTCTGAAAAAAATTCTGATGGAAAAAAGTCCAAATCATTCCGCCATTTCCAGACAATGAAAATCCGACGATGGGGGCGGAACCACTCCTTCCCAAGGCGTGCTCACAGGCGAATGACGTCACCGATAGGCGTGGAAAAAACTCACGCATGCGCACAGGGTTCACGCTTGTCTGACGTTAAAAACATATGAATGAAATCCATATACTTTTGAAAAAAATAAAACGTACCGTACTTTATTGACAGACCTCGTATTCATGCCAAATTTGGAGGCAAAATTCAAAATTGCTACCAGGACGTTGTTTTTGTTAAATTTAGTGTTTGACCTTGCTGGACCTTGACCTTTGGCCTTGAGCTTGGTCCTGTTGTCTGCTGAAAGGTATCTCCATATGACTGCTATATGTGAACTGTACAAGAGCTGCAATGATGATTTACACACTTTGTTCAAACCATTTAAAATCTAAATTTTGCATGTTTTTCATGATGACATTATCAAATGCATTATAACTTAAACATTTGCTATATTCTCGTATCCTCTTTATTGAGCCCTTTAATTTGGTATACAGTGGTCCCTCGTTTATCACGGGAGTTCTGTTGTAAAATAACCCGCGATAAGCAAAATCTGCGAAGTAGTCAGCATTATTTTTTGCAATTATATAGATGTTTTAAGGCTGTAAAAACCCCTCACTACACACTTTATACACTTGTCTCAAACAGCGGCATTAACATTTTCTCACTTTTCTCTCCTGTGTAAACACTCTCTTTTTGTTCTGGGCGAGAAGATAATAAACAGACACACGCAGAACTCTCTCTTCGCTCACTGCCCTCCGGAGGTATGGATGCGGGACCCTGCAAAGAATCCAAGTCCTCTCTCAGTCACGGAGCTCTGTGGCTGCAGTCAACATCTGCATCAAAACAGCGAGCGTAGATCTCTGGACCTGTTGCCAGATTTGGCGAGGGGACCACTGTATTACACGACATGTTTTACTGTAATCTGAAGTTTAACCTAATTTTGTTGACCTTTGATCTGAAGCGAAACCCTGAAAGGTCAATCGCTTATCCCAGGTAATAGCTTATGGGCAAGGCGTATCACTAGTTCATGCCAAATTTGAAGGCAACTTTCAAAAATTGCGACGAGGAAAGTTGTTTTGTTGAATTTAGTGTTGGCATTGCTGTGACCTTGACCTTTGACCTTGAGTTTGATCCTTTTGTGTGCTGAAAGGTACCTGCTAGGGCTGCTATTTGTGAAGTTGCAAGAGTCTGCAATGGAAACAGTGTGCTGCACAGCGAGTTAAAGGAAACCCTTTAAAAATCAAAATTTTACATGTTTTTTCATGATGATGTCCATTAAATGACATCATAAGTTAAAAGCTGCAGGAGTCTGATGTAAAACTGTGTGCTGCACAGTGAGTTAAAGGTGAAAATATGCAGTGATTACAACAAAAAACAAACCATACATAATGACTAACATATCTTGCAAAAAAAATGTTTTGGCAAGATAAAAACATTCTCCTGGTCACCATGGTAACCATTGAATCTTTTATGGTTTGTTTATCTATAATGCCAAGGAAACACTATTACTTACAATTGACTGTTGATGCACATTCAGCACAATATTTCTTTGTCTATTTTTTCACACATGGTGGTTTATTTGAAAATCTTTGATTTGAATGTTTGCAGCCACGTTGCATTTGTTCACAAAATTTGATTCCAAGATTTGACTGGTGCACTGCACAGGTGTATAAAAAGAAAGCATCCAGGAACAGCCACTAAGTGTCCCCATGATTACCCACCTCACAGCTCTTAAATCTGTCATTACTTGTCCCGCTGTGTTGCTTTTACTGAGCTTTCCCCAAAAGTCTATTTCTCAGCATTACTTTTAGCAATGTTTCCTTGGCTGCCATGGTAACTATCAAAACACCTATTGTTCTCTTTCCTTAAAAATCTTTGTCAATATATTAAAGTCTGAAAACTTGTCTTCATGCAAAAAAAAACCCCCAAAAAACCACAAGTGGAATTTTAAGTCTGAAAAATGTTTGAAAAAGAAACAAAAGGTTCAAATGGACAACAAATCAAGAAAACAAACACCTATAGAGATGCATGAATTAACTTGATGTCCATTTAATTTAAGGGAGATAATTTATTTAAAGACATATGGAACTCCTTTTAATCCAAAATTGCAGACGCTTGTGGGCCATTGGGAAAAAATGTCTGCATATATTGTGTGTATATAGATGATATCTTTTTTCAATTTTTGTACAGTAAATTAAAGAGGTTTATCTTATCTTTCATGATATATGATTGTGTTTATGCTGCACAAAAAAAGACTGTCGCAGTGGACCCACACCAGATAAGCAGCAGAAAATAAATGAATGAAAAAAATGGTAAATGCATTTATATAGCGCTTTCCATCTGTAACAGACACTCAAAGTGCTTTACAATTATGCCTCACATTCACCCATTCACACAAACACGCTCACACACCGATGCCAGGGTGCTGCCATGCAAGGTGCTCACTGCACACTGGGAGCAACTAGGGGATTAAGGAAGGGCCCTTAGTGATTTTCCAGTCAGGCTGGGATTTGAACCGAGGATCCTCTGGTCTGAAGCCCAACACTTAACCACTAGACCATCACCTCCCCCCCAAAAAAATGTTTTCCATGACAAATCTCATCTCTGTGCTTTTTGGAAAGTGTTGCAAGCCTGAAATGTAGGAATGAGTGAATATTAACACATGAAACTAAGTCAAAGTAAATGTAAGAATCACTGCATTTTATTATTATTATTATTATTATTATTATGTTGTTGCTGCTGCTGCTGCTGTTGTACGACGGCGTTTTAGGGCCACATAGAATTAGGTTTTTTTAGACTTCGAGAATAAAGTCGTAATTTTAAGACTTCGAGAATAAAGTCGGAATATTATGACAATAAAGTAGTAATTTTACGAGAAAAAAGTCGTAATAATAAATTCGTAATTTTACGAGAATAAAGTCATAATATTACGAGAATAAAGTCATAATGTAATATTTCGACTTTTTTCTTGTAATATTACAACTTTTTTCTCGTAAAATTACGATTTTATTCTCGTAATATTACAACTTTTTTCTCGTAATATACAGCTTTATTCTCAAAGTCCAAAAAAGCAAAAGAAATTCAATGTGGCCCTAAAACTCCGTCGTAATGTTGGGTTTTTTATTATTAAATTTGCATTTTCCACACCTTTCAAACTTTTCAGATTTGGAGTTGCACCTGCTCAACCCAGTTTCACAGCATGTCGTGATTCAGCAGCACAAAATATACATTAATATATTGGTTTGTGATATTGTCATGAAAAGTGCAAAATGTTCTTCATGGGAGCACAAATTTATTCAAATGCATTCTGTGACGGCTGCCTGAAATTAAAAGTGAAGTGGGGAGTCAGGGTGGCTATTGTTAGGGCTAGGGTTTAGGGGAAGGAGTAGGGTTAGTTTATGGTTAAGGTTAGGGTTGGGGGTAGGGGTAGGGTTAGTAATAGTGAGTTAAAAAAACCTGTCACAAAAATTTAAATCATTTTGTGACAGGAGCACAAAAAAAAAAAAAAAAAAAATATGAGACTGGGCGGTATCTGCTTCTAGCCACAATTGTTCCATTTCCATGGAGGTGCAGGACTTGCAGGTGCAGTGAAAATTGAGCTCACAGTGATAAAAAAAAAATGAGACAACAGCCAAAGAGAAAAACTGCTCATGGTTCCAAGGGTGGATCCTCTTTGTAAAACCTCCTGTCCTCATTCATCCTGTTAGGTTGTGCTGGGTTGCTGAAAGAAAAAAAATTGCAAAATGGAAAACTCACGGGATAATCACCAACCCCACTGCAATCCACCTGCAAGCACCCATGCTTATCCTGGAGCGCGCCGCCTGCCATCATTTCAGGATCATTGGGATAATCAGGGACACAATTTTTCGATGGTACCAAATTTTGATGCCGATAGAAATCATCGGGAACCCAACTGGGTCACCATCTCGTGGCAACTTAACCTTTGTCGGCGACCGAACGGTCCCCCCTTAAAAATCGGTCCGCTCTGGCTTCACTGTGCATACGTCTAAGCATCAGCCACAGTTCACTGATTATCACCTCGTTTCTGCTTCAACTACACTCCAGTCATCATCTATCTCAGCGACAGATATCTGAAGCTTTTGTACAACAATCATTTCCACATAAATTCAGCGTTATTTCATATTAAAAGACAGGAGAGCAATCAGGGTGCCACAACAGCACGTCTGAGCATGACGCGCTGCTGCGAATACGTCATTTTGGAGCGTCAGTAGCGACTCACCAACTATTGGCTTGTTTCTGATTAAAACTGACTTTAAACTGATTTAAGAAGTTTACTTTGTCATCTCATGGTTAATAATCACATTATTCCCTTTGATCGCTTTGGATATAGAGAGTCAGACTCAGATGTGCTGCTGTGGCGCTCTGATCGCTCTCCCGTCTTTTAATATGAAATAATGCTGAATTTATGTGGAAATTGATTGTTGTACTAAAGCTTCAGATATCTGTCGCTGAGATAGATGATGAATGGAGTGCAGTTTGAAGCAGGAAACGAGGTGATAATCTGTGAATCGCTGTGGACGCTTCGAAATGACGCATGCACAGTGAAGGCAGGGGCGGACCAATGTTTAGAGTGGACCGTTCGGTCTGCGACACTGTAATGTTTGGAACCCTGCTGCAAGCTGACGGCATTAGATTTGTACCAAACACGGATGCAGATCTGTACGCGATCTGTTATCCTAAAGCTCACTCGCAGCAGCGCAGCAACAGGTGGCAAAATATTCCATCCAGTGAACAGGTGTCACCAGTGCCAAGGTCACTGTCAGCTGCAGCTCCACCCATTTTTGCGGCTTCGGATGCCGTTTGCTTCCCGATTTCTATCTGGAGTCCACCTGGAAACAGACGGGGGCATGTGGAAAACAAGAGTGTGAAAACAAAAAGGCAGTTTATCAAGCAAAAGTTAAAATCCTCATCCAGCTCCTCCAAACGTGTTACTATGTAGATTTCTTTTTTGCTGATACCTGAGAAATGGAAGAGAATGACTTTGGTCTGCAGAATGAGTCTGAAGACGGTTGTGTCACAAACGCACTGTTTTGTCAGAACTGCTGCAGATGAACTGGATTTTTAGTTTTTCCCTCTTCGCTCTGTAGCCTCACTGTCAGCATATTTGCATGTGTTGTGATAATGAGACGCAGATTTGCATGTTAATGTTGTTTACACTGTGAGATGGAAAAAAAAAAAGTCTTGATATGAAAAGTAAAATTGATGTTAATTTAACCATTTTAAAGGCGAGGGAGTCGCCGATATGTCGTCCTGGTTTGGACCTGCACACCAAACCACAGACCCCCCCCCCCCCCCCCGTGGGGCCCTTAGACACAAAGAATATTCCATTTGCACTAAGCACACCCGCCCCGTCCACGTCTCAGAGGTTAAACATCCAATGACCGCTGAGAAGCATCATTACGTGTCTTATTGAAACTAGAGGACAACTTTTTAAACGGCTTGAAATCCTCATTAACAGCAGAGACGTGGAACTGAGAATGTCGGTGAAAGCAGTTTGCCGTGACCAAACTGAATTTCCTCGGCGGCTGTGTGTAAGATTGTGTAGCTTTGTTTTTGGGAGGAGGTGTGGAGTTATTACGGAGGAGGAGGAGCAGGAGGGCTGCTGATGGCTGTGGGTGACTCGAGGACGTCTGGGGGTCAAGAATCCTGCATGATGAATTATGGGACGTTTGCCCTTTTTGTTCTTATCACAGTAATCACTGTGCTTCGCTGCATTTTAAAGGGGAATGCTATTCTTTAGTTTAGGTTTTTGTTTAGATTTTTTTGCTGTAACCAGCTATATAACATAATGCCATGAGGCAAGTTAAAAAACACACTCGCACCCTCAGCACGCCACAATATAAGTGTACAAATAAACATGTATCAGTCTGTAACTGTGTTTTTGACCCTGTACGACATCATCATGCGACTTCTGTGTGACTTGATTATGAAGTCAAACCATAAATATTACGCTGATCAGTATATGTGGTTTATATCACCCGTCTCGCCTTCTTGGTTGTGGAGATATTCAAAGGAAGTGTTTTTGTACCATGTTTGGCTTGAGCTTGAACTTTGGCCTTTATATAATCTACCCCAAAATCAATTTACCTCCAGATATCTTTCCAACCAACATTCCGTCCACGTTTATTCATCTCAGCTTCTTGGTTGTGGAAATTTTCAAAAACTGTTATTTTTTTATTTTTATTTTTTATTTTTTGGACCATGTTTGCCTTGATGCTGACCTTTTGTCTTTTGTGTAAACTACCCCCAAATCAAATTATCTTAAGATATCTTTTCAACCAACATTCCATCCAAGTTTGATTAATCTCAGCTTCTTGGTTGTGAAACTTCAAAAGCTCTTTTTTTTCCTTTTTTTTTTTGGACATGTTTGCCTGTGCTGACCTTTGACCTTTGTGTAAACTACCCCAAAATCAAATTACCTTCAGATATCTTTCCAAGTGACATTCCCACCAAAGTTGATCTACACCAGAATTCACTGGAAAAGAGTCAAAGACTCTGTCTCCACTCCACATAGCGCTCACGGTACCCGGGTATAACGTCCAGAAACTTCTTGGGGATCATAGTGCAGCAGATACCTGAAACAATCCTTCAAATGATGATGCCAGCATCAATTTGGCACAAATACTCCTTAGACATTACTCTTTTGAAAAGAACTGACTGACCACTTCAGTTTTCAATAAGCGGCCAGGTGGGGGTCAATGAAGAATTAAACAGGGGTCAGAAAAAAAAAAAACCTCCAATCATATTGTAAACTATACCACATTATTTGTCTGATCATAAGTATTCCAAAAAGATATATTTTGGACTATCTGTGACTAAATGTTATGGAGTTATGGGGAAAAACAGCAAGAATGGTGACAAAGGTCAGTTTCAGTTTGTACAGGGGTCAAAAGTTATAGTCGCTCTAATTTTGGTAAAAGGTGATGCAAATTATTGGTTGAACTAATAGAATTAATAAATGGAATAGTTTTGACAGGGTTGAATGCTTTGTCTGCAAAGTAAAGGTCAAACAAGGTCAACATCCATTGGATTCTGTGACATGTAACATATGTTACCCCATAACACAACTAAGCATGGCACATTGTACAAACTATTCCTTTTTAAAACCCTATTAACTCAACCAATAATTTGCATCACTTTTAGCATAATTGAGGCAACTTTAACTTTTGACCCCTGTACAAACTGCAACTGACCTTCGTCACCATTATTTTTTTTACCCCATAACTTCATAACATGTAGTCACAGATAGTCCAAACTATACCTTTTTGGAATCTTTGTGATCAGACAAATAATGTGGTATAGTTAGCAATAGAGCCCAACCGATATGGATTTTTTGAGGCCGATGCCGATAACGATATTTGGATGAAAAAAATGCAGATAACCGATAAATCGGCTGATTTGCCGATAGTCGATAAATCAGCCGATATTATTATTATTTTTTTTTTAATTAATAAAATGTTCTTTTTTGGACCCTTAACAAAAAAGGTATGAGCTAAAAGCTGAAGCTTTGTCCTCATATTGATTAACTTTATAACAGAGAAGAATTTTCAAGTTCAAAAAATGCAGTCAAGAATTAAACCTTTGTGAAATTAGCAAATACATATCCTTAAAAAGAGTTGTGAAATACATCTGATCTTGTACCTCTTGTTGCTGAAACTCAGATATAGGTTCAGGATAAGTAATATAGATCCTTATAGCTTTTGTCAGCCGATCAGTGCAGTGTGACAGCGAACTACGGGGGTCGGTGATAAACACAGGGGTGTAAGCAGCTCCCAGTTGAATGGAGTCAGAGCTCCATCTACTGGACAAACGGTGCAAGGACATTTTACATTGCCAACAAACATTATTTCAGTAACTGTTCTGTTTATGAGAAATTATCAGCGTTCTATCGGCAAAATTTCGGCCGATAGTGAGTACTTTGAAAAGGGCTTATATCACCGATAATACAACCCCTGGCAAAAATTATGGAATCACCGGCCTCAGAGGATGTTCATTCAGTTGTTTAATTTTGTAGAAAAAAAGCAGATCACAGACATGACACAAAACTAAAGTCATTTCAAATGGCAACTTTCTGGCTTTAAGAAACACTATAAGAAATCAAGAAAAAAAGATTGTGGCAGTCAGTAACTGTTACTTTTTTAGACCAAGCAGAGGAAAAAAATATGGAATCACTCAATTCTGAGGAAAAAAATTATGGAATCACCCTGTAATTTTCATCCCCCAAATTAACACCTGCATCAAATTAGATCTGCTCATTGACATTGACCCTATGCCATGACATTGACCCTATGTGTCTTTTTGCAAGGAATGTTTTTGCAGTTTTTGCTCTATGGCAAGATGCATTATCATCTTGAAAAATGATTTCATCATCCCCAAACAGCCTTTCAATTGTCCAAAATATCAACATAAACTTGTGCATTTATTGATGATATAATGACAGCCATCTCCCCAGTGCCTTTACCTGACATGCAGCCCCATATCATCAATGACTGTGGAAATTTACATGTTCTCTTTATAAATCTCATTGGAAAGGCACCAAACAAAAGTTCCAGCATCATCACCTTGCCCAATGCAGATTCGAGATTCATCACTGAATATGACTTTCATCCAGTCATCCACAGTCCACAATTGCTTTTCCTTAGCCCATTGTAACCTTGTTTTTTTCTGTTTAGGTGTTAATGATGGCTTTCGTTTAGCTTTTCTGTATGTAAATCCCATTTCCTTTAGGCGGTTTCTTACAGTTCGGTCACAGACGTTGACTCCAGTTTCTGCCATTCGTTCCTCATTTGTTTTGTTGTACATTTTTCGATTTTGAGACATATTGCTTTAAGTTTTCTGTCTTGACGCTTGATGTCTTCCTTGGTCTACCAGTATGTTTGCCTTTAACAACCTTCCCATGTTGTTTGTATTTGGTCCAGAGTTTAGACACAGCTGACTGTGAACAACCAACATCTTTTGCAACATTGCGTGATGATTTACCCTCTTAAGAGTTTGATAATCCTCTCCTTTGTTTCAATTGACATCTCTCGTGTTGGAGCCATGATTCATGTCAGTCCACTTGGTGCAACAGCTCTCCAAGGTGTGTTCACTCCTTTTTAGATGCAGACTAACGAGCAGATCTGATATGATGCAGGTGTTAGTTTTGGGGATGAAAATTTACAGGGTGATTCCATAATTTTTTCCTCAGAATTGAGTGATTCCATATTTTTTTCCTCTGCTTGGTCTAAAAAAGTAACCGTTACTGACTGCCACAATCTTTTTTTTCTTGATTTCTTATAGTGTTTCTTAAAGCCAGAAAGTTGCCATTTGAAATGACTTTAGTTTTGTGTCATATCTGTGATCTGCTTTTTTCTACAAAATTAAACAACTGAATGAACATCCTTCGAGGCCGGTGATTCCATAATTTTTGCCAGGGGTTGTATTGGCCAACCAATATATCGGTCGGGCTCTAGTTATCAATATGATTGGAGCATATTTAAATTTTGACCCCTGTTTAATTCTTCAACTGACCCCTACCTGGCCACCTGTTGAAAATTCACGTGGCCAGTCGGTTTTTATCAATAGAATAATGTCTTAGGAGGAGTATTTGTGATGAATTTGGTTCTTGCATCACCATTCTTTTGTGAATATTCTGTTATCTACTGCACTAAGTAACTCTCAGAATGTCGCACAGATCAGCCCGCTCAGCTGAATCCAACGATTTACTAAAAACACAGATGTGCACTTGTGTTCAGTGAGTACTGGCCAAGTGTGCATGTGGTGGATAGTTGACTTCTTGGGCGTGAAGTCAGACTAATCCGGTCACTGAGCTTCAAAAAGAATTCTGTAAAATGAGATGAAAAGAAAAAAATCCACTGGAGCAGAATTAAAGAAAGATGAAAGGATGAATGTTGACTTATTGCTTTTATTTGGAGGCACATGCAGGAACTGGTACATTTACGAAGATCATCGAAATGATGATGAGAGTTTGGCACTGCTTTGAGCTGCTGGTAATCAGTTCATTAGTTGTAATGCTGATAGAGTTCATGCGTGGAGTTTGTGTGATCTCATGTCTTTGTTTGTATGACATCTCGAACACCATTGGATAGGTTGTGATGATAATTTGTGGAGTGATGGTCGTCAGATCAGTGAAGAAGTGATTAAATTTTAGTAGTGAGTCAGATCTGTCTCTGTGTTTTTACTGTATTTTATTTTTCATCTTTCTTTTTAGTTGAGAAGCAGTTTGCTTTGATCTTTGCTCTCACATTCCGGTGTCGTTGACCGAATGGTCCCGTTAAAAATCGGTCCCCCCCCCGATGATATGGTTCACAGATTATCACCTCGTTTCTGCTTCAAACTGCACTCCAGTCATCATCTATCTCAGCAACAGATATCTGAAGTTTTTGTACAACAATCATTTCCACATAAATTCAGCATTATTTCATCATCAAAGGCGGCAGAACGATCAGAGCGCTGCGGCTAAACAAGCTGTTAGCTGTTGCGTTCACTGTGCATTGGACATTTTAAAGCGTCAAGGAATTTCACCTCGTTTCTGCTTAAAACTGACTTTAGAATGATTTAAGAGGTTTTACCTTCATCATCTGATGGTTAATAATCCCATTAATCCATTTGATTGCCTTGGGGGAAGAGACTCTGTCTCAGACGTGCTGCTGTGGTCCGAAATGATGCATGCGCAGATGCAAAAGGCGGACCGATTTTTAGGGACGGACCGTTCGGTCTGCTACACCGGTCTTATGAAACCATTAAGGATCTTGACACACGCTTGGTGGTTGGTGTACATGAAGATGTGATAAAGCTTTCATTGATGTCTGGAGTAAAATGTACATACTCAACGAAGATATAAACGCAACACTTTTGGTTTTGCTCCCATTTTGTATGAGATGAACTCAAACATCTAAAACTTTTTCCACATACACAATATCACCATTTCCCTCAAATATTGTTCACAAACCAGTCTAAATCTGTGATAGTGAGCACTTCTCCTTTGCTGAGATAATCCATCCCAACTCACAGGTGTGCCATACCAAGATGCTGATCAGACACCATGATTAGTGCACAGGTGTGCCTTAGACTGTCCACAATAAAAGGCCACTCTGAAAGGTGCAATTTTGTTTTATTGGGGGGGGGATACCAGTCAGTATCTGGTGTGACCACCATTTGCCTCATGCAGTGCAACACATCTCCTTTGCATAGAGTTGATCAGGTTGTCAATTGTGGCCTGTGGAATGTTGATCCACTACTCTTCAATGGCTGTGCGAAGTTGCTGGATATTGACAGGAACTGGTACACGCTGTCGTATACACCAGTCCAGAGCATCCCAAACATGCTCAATGGGTGACATGTCCGGTGAGTATGCCGGCCATGCAAGAACTGGGACATTTTCAGCTTCCAAGAATTGTGTACAGATCCTTGCAACATGGGGCCGTGCATTATCCTACTGCAACATGAGGTGATGTTCTTGGATGTATGGCACAACAATGGGCCTCAGGATCTCGTCACGGTATCTCTGTGCATTCAAAATGCCATCAATAAAATGCACCTGTGTTCTTCGTCCATAACAGACGCCTGCCCATACCATAACCCCACCGCCACCATGGGCCACTCGATCCACAACATTGACATCAGAAAACCGCTCACCCACACGACGCCACACACGCTGTCTGCCATCTGCCCTGAACAGTGTGAACCGGGATTCATCTGTGAAGAGAACACCTCTCCAATGTGCCAAACGCCAGCGAATGTGAGCATTTGCCCACTCAAGTCGGTTACGACAACGAACTGGAGTCAGGTCGAGACCCCGATGAGGACAACGAGCATGTAGATGAGCTTCCCTGAGACAGTTTCTGACAGTTTGTGCAGAAATTCTTTGGTTATGCAAACCGATTGTTTCAGCAGCTGTCCGAGTGGCTGCTCTCAGACGATCTTGGAGGTGAACATGCTGGATGTGGAGGTCCTGGGCTGGTGTGGTTACACGTGGTCTGCGGTTGTGAGGCTGGTTGGATGTACTGCCAAATTCTCTGAAACGCCTTTGGAGACGGCTTATGGTAGAAAAATGAACATTCAATACACGAGCAACAGCTCTGGTTGACATTCCTGCTGTCAGCATGCCAATTGCACGCTCCCTCAAATCTTGCGACATCTGTGGCATTGTGCTGTGTGATAAAACTGCACCTTTCAGAGTGGCCTTTTATTGTGGACAGTCTAAGGCACACCTGTGCACTAATCATGGTGTCTAATCAGCATCTTGATATGGCACACCTGTGAGGTGGGATGGATTATCTCAGCAAAGGAGAAGTGCTCACTATCACAGATTTAGACTGGTTTGTGAACAATATTTGAGGGAAATGGTGATATTGTGTATGTGGAAAAAGTTTTAGATCTTTGAGTTCATCTCATACAAAATGGGAGCAAAACCAAAAGTGTTGCGTTTATATTTTTGTTGAGTGTACATTAAAATCTCTCTATGAGCAGTTTCAGGCTGGATGATGTCATCAGCCGCTATGATGCTGTTTGAAATCAGGATGATGTTGGTTTAAAGTAACAAAACCTCAATCAAATTAAATTAAATTAATTTGAATCACAACAAAAATCACCTCAATGTGCTACACACAAGTAAGGTTTGAACCTTACCCGACCCATGAGCAAACACATTAGTAAGAGCAGCAAGGAAAAACTCTCTTGGGCCATTTTTCATTACAGGAAGAAACCCCAAGCAGACCAGACTTAGCGGGTTGACAATCTGCTTTGATCATACAAATAAAAATTTAAACTATCAGAGGGCTGATGCACACACTGGTGTACTCTACATACCACAAAATAAATGCACAAGTAAATATACATCTGTCTGTAATGGTGTTTTTGACTGTGTTTGACTTCATCATGTGTCATACATGATGACATGTATGTATATATGACATGATTCTGTGACTTTCAATCAATCACAAATACTTTGCTGATTGGTATATAGTTTGGATCATTTGTCTCGGCTTCTTGATTGTTGAGATATACAACAAAATATGTTTTTTGACTGTGTTTTCTTGACCTTTGGCCAAACTACTCCAAATTCTAATCACCTCCAGACATCTATCAAAATCACATTCCCACCAAGTTTGAAGGAAATCTGTACAACCGACTTTGAGTTATCATGTCCAAAACCACACAGTCACACAAACACCCCAGTGAAAATAATACCCTGCCATCATCGCTTTGCTGGTGTGCAGGGTAACTGGGTGCAAGTGTTAAATGAGACACTCTGATGCCGCGCTGTGAGTACACTGGACAGATTGCTGCTCAGGGTCTGGCAGAGGTGCAAGAAAATCATTGTGATGTCACTCACATCTCGACACTGCAAGTCTCAAGTCATCACCCAACACATTACAGTCAAGACAGCTTGGGAGTTGACTTGAGACTTGGAGTCATGAGAACTGAATGTGACTTGGGGACCTTAAGATGATAATGTGCACAAAACGTGGGCTGTAATACACCTTTTTGTGTATCGTAGATGGACCAAATTTGGTGGGAGTATTACTTGTGATTAGATTTGGGAGTAGTTTGGACAAAGGTCAAGGGGTCAAGGAAAACACCTATTTTTTGTATATCTCAACAACCTTTACAGATGTGTATTTACTTGTATATTTATATGGCGGCACGTGGAGCGTGCACAGCGCGCACAGCGCAAATCAGCCCTCTGACTTTCATTGTGATCTTGTGTTCTTTTTATTTGGTGCATGGTGGTGGTGGGGGGTCAGGGGGTGACACATTTGCTTGCATTCAGATCCTGTTTTGCCCCTTTTTAATACGGGATCATCCACCATGAAACAGGTTTTTTTAGTTTGCAGAAGCTTTGATGTGGTCGCGGATCGGAGTGACTTTTGTGTCAGGCCTGAACCTGAGCTTCTTCAGGTTTTTAATGTGCTCGCTGTGTTTACCTCTTCACATCCAACACCAGCAATCAAGCAGGTACGAGTCCTGATGAGAACATCAAAGTTGTGCATCACATTAAAAGATTACCTCCGGCGGCTAAAATGGCGGGACAACAGAGCTGAAAGTGGATGAATGTGACTTTGCATGTTTGCATCTTCACGGGTTTGTAGCTGTTTGTTTGTCTTTTAGAGTCTGTGAACTCGTGCACACGTCTCTGCCGCTCTCTGAGCAGACAGTCAGGCAGGTGGGGCGACATGGCCGTCAGCTCCTGTTGCTCTTCTCCGTGAGAGCGGAGCATCTGCCAATGCGCCGACAGGCTCGCTGGGAGAAATACGGGGTATAATCACACTGTCTGGGCTCCTCCCTACGGGCCGCGGTGCAGCGTGTCTCCTGATCGCGTTGTCTAACTGCCTCCCATCAGGCAGCAGCTTTAATGTGGAAAAACTGTTGTTTTTTCCCCCATCTGTCCGCCATCTTTACCTGGTGGCCTCAGGGGAGAGATTGTTCCCAGAGGGACACATTTATGTGCGAATTAAAGGTGAACGTTAACCACTTGGCAGACATACTTACGGAGGATAACGGTTTTTAAATGCAAACATAACGTGATGTTTTGATGACTGCTGTCCATCTGAGCTGCAGTGATGTCTGTGCTCGCCGACGCCACACACCGAGTCAGATCGCCCCATGGCGGCGGCAGCATGGAGGATACAGCTGGTTCGGATTCGTCACTGTCAGCCTGCTGACGCCTACCGACAAAACACATCCCTCTAAAAGGAGCAAAAAGATAGAAGTGTTTTTTGGATGATTAAGTGAATCTGTTTGGAATGTTGGCTCTCATGAAATGGGCGGGGCTACAAACACGGTACTGTGACATGACATTGGCTGTTATGTTGCAAGTGTGAAGCTGATTGATAACATAAATATCAAACAGAGTTTATATGTAATTAGTATGGAATATGTAAAATTTTCACTTTTTGAAATAAAAATCCCCAAATTTACAAGCTCATCATACAGAAAACGTGTTTTTCTTCTTTAAGTGTTATTATTTTTTTAGCAGGTGAAACTTATGCTCTGGAAAAATCCAGTACTCAGACTCAATAAGCCTGTTTTTATCATCTGGAACCTGCTGGCTAAATAGCCAAGTTGCTATCTGAGTAATAAATATAATAGGAATTTGTTTGTATATTATAGTTTCTTATCTTATAACTGGCAGCAGCATTTTCACACACACACATGTGCATACACGTGCTGTTTTCAATCCTGTGTGTCTGTTAGTGTGACCAAAATAACTCTAAGAGTTTTGATCTGGTTTGGACCCAACTCTGTGGGATGCTTGACTGTCATCCAAGGTCAAAGTGATTTGATTTTAATGGAAATTTGTTAAAAGTTGAGGTGACTGGCCAAAGTCAAACTTCAGACCCTGTGATTACGGGAGTTGTTTATTTTGAGGAACTGCGTATCTATGTATCTATCCATCCATCTATCTATAGATAGATGGATGGATAGATATGCAATGCCTGTGTTCTTAACTTTTAACAAAACTATATATATATATATATATATATATATATATATATATATATATATATATATGTATGCACTAATATAAAGTCATGTATGTTGTGGCTGGCGTGCCTGGCTGGCTTTTGTTTGTCTTCTGTTTCTGTCTTTTGGTTTTCCTTCCAGGTGGTGCGCATTTGGGACTGAGTGGCTGTGTGGCTGAGTTACCAGGACCTCACCCTGATCACCTGAGGCTGATCAGGTACGGCTCGTCAGGACTCACAGCTGTGGTGCATCTACACGGATTGGAACATGGTGGCATTTAAGTCTGGAGTACACAGTGTGTATTTGCCAGAGACTCGACCTTGTGACCAGACGGGTGAGATCGTCGTTTCGAGAGCCATCTCATCATCAGTGGATGCAGAGAACGTCCAGGTTTGATGCATGGTCTGTGAAAGAGGAGAGGGTGAGGTCTCACGCTCGTCAGCACACTTCCTGAGGTACGTCAGGTTTTGTGACTAACATTTGTACAGTCAGTAAATGTGGTGTCCCTCACACCTTATTATATTGAGCTGTTATGTTAGTCGTTTTAATCAGCTTCCACTGCAGTGAGTTTGTGAACAGGGTGTTCCATGCCTGCAGGGTGGGAAGCTGATTGGTAATTAAGCCAGGAAGTGTTTGCTGTTTGTACACCTTTGAGCGGTCTCTCTGTGTGTGGAGTGTGGACTCACATGATGATTTCTTCATTCACAGACTCGGTTTGTCGCGGCCACCTGGGGGGTGTCGGCGGGGTCCTTGGGTCCAAACTGGTTCTGGCTCCGGACCGTTAGTGCTGCTGGGAGCGCACCGTAATCCACCACGCCAGACCGTGCACTCTTTTATTATATTTATCACATCACTGTTATGTTTATTAAACTCTGTTATCCTTTGTACCGTGCTCTGCTTATTTTATACTGGGTCCTTCAAACGCTGGTCGGTTCTCCGGGCTGCGTCCGACTCATAACAATGTGTCACCTTATGGAGGTTGTATTTGTGGTGTTTGTGTGTATGTGAAAGGTTTGATGCAAATTTCTACCAAAATTTCCTGAAATGACAAACTCATCATGAGGAAGAATCTGTTAATTTAATAAATTAATTTTGGTATTTATTGAAACCCTGATGTGGATGCTGAGCCATGATTCGTGGAATAATGATCAGTTTTATGAAGAGGGGGAGCCAATTACATTATAGTGTGGATTTGCTTCTTTCAGTCTTTTTGTTTTTGCTTTTTTAACTTTATATTCCATAATGACTTTTGAGCATTTGGCATCATTGTCTCAAAATCTCTCTCACTGATTTTGAAGAAACCTACAAACTTCCATTCCAAAAGTGAAGTAATCTGGTGTATTGAAACGAAAATATTTCAGATGTGTGTAGGTACCAACACACTTGAACAAATTTTCTCCCCACACTGGCATGAGAATAAACTTGTTGTAAACTCCTTATAAACCATTGTAAACTGTGCGCTGCTGTGTGCAAGTACGCAAAGAAAATTTTGAAATTTTCTAAATCTCTGGCACACATTAATTTCGTGAACTACACGTGAACATTGCACAAAACTTTCAAAAACACTGTTTGTCACTGCGAGTCAAAGCATCAGCACAGTGCATCACAGCGCAGCTCATCTGAACAATTATGATGAGATGTTGAATCTATAATAAACTTAATTTTACAGATACTCATAAGAATGAATGAAAATGCAACCGTTTTGCCAAGCCATTATAATGTAAATATGATAAATAATTACCTTTGAGAAGATTCCAAATGCGTTCTCCACATCGTGCAGCGCACAAGAACAGCTGCAGCTGCAGAAAATTCCTCTGTGATTCTGGAGCGATTAGATGTGGTTTAATCAGCCAAGTTCTGAGATTTATCTGCTATGAAATAATTATTTTATATAATGCGAACAAAGGGGGTACACTGGCATGATGTATTGCGCGACAGTGTTGGTGTTAAATGGGTGCCAAGGTGACTTTAAAGTGACTGACAAAAACCACAAAGTCTCTAAAGACGCTTTCAAACATACAGAAAATATTTAGAAATACAACCCCCCCCCCTTGCCTCAATTCAACATGTAGCTGCATCAACAAACATCTCACAAATTGAAAAATATGTTCACAGAGAACACAACTGTAACCTACAGCACATAGAACAATTTAATTTGGTAAGGTGTCTGCTACAAACACACAAAAAACACAAATGATTTGCAAAGCTTCATAACACAGTGGAGCTACAAACAACAGAAAATGAGGTTTCTGCCCGTATGCCTTGAACTGACTTGTCAATGCATCGCAAATAAACAGTAAAATGTAAAAATATAATGAGCATGAGAGTAAATTCATTATTAAAGTAAATAATCATACTAAGCTCAAGTAACCAGGTAACCAGCTAGAGACAAAGAGCAGCGCTCCATGATGCACTGAACGTTCCGTTAGTTTAAATCCTCTGTTCAAACGCCACTGTTGGTGTTGTGAGCGCATCTGTTGTGTTGTGGCTATTTGCACTGCGTCTTTGTTTTTAGGTGTGTTGTGTGAATTTCTTGCAGACATATTAGTAAATTAAATTGTTGCATGTACTGCAGGTTATATTTGTTTGTTTTACCATTTTGCAGGATATTTTTTACTCAACCTGTTGTTTAACTGTTTTTTTTTTTTGTTGTTGTTGTTTTTTACATTTGCACATGTTCCCTTACTTTGGAAGTGTTATGCCCTCTATAGGCCACCATACTTTCTAGTTAATGAGGTCTTTTCTTGTTTTAGAAGTTACACATTCAGATAGAAAGATGACTGAAGATGTCAAACAGTTTGACACTGAAAGTTGCCAGCATGAATTAATAGGCTTATTCCAGCTCCTTTCTGGCCAATCCAGACAGATTATGCTCCTGACTTTGATTAGCTCTCCTCCTGAAAGTGTCTTGATCCTTTTCTCTTCAAACAAAACTCACCGAGTCTTTTTTTCAGTCAGCCTTCGCTTGAGGTGTCAAACCAAGCATAAAAATAATTTGTCTCTCCGAGGATTTAATATTGAAATGACACGCAAGATCAACTTCCCAAATAACAGCGGATCCCTTCTTCCCTCACCAATAAACAAATGTTGAAAATCACAAATCTGTTCTGGCCTGGAGGCTCCTTTCCCACAACGATGCCCGCAGTTTCAATGAGACGATCTTGAGCAATTTGAATGTAAATTAGTCAAAAATAATTTAAGATAACAAGCGTCAATGAGACAGTGATGTTGTTTATGTGCCACCACAAGGATCCATTCTAATTTTTTATTATCTCTACCAATGAGGTTTCTTTGTTTGGTGGAGGGATTATTCAAAAATTAAGTAACAACAGCAAAATCCAACAAAATGAATCAAATCAATCAAATATTGGGGCTGATGTTTTTAAAATGTATGTGGGTCTGTCTGTCCGTAGAGTGTGTGTGTGTGTGTGTGTGTGTGTGAGAGAGAGAGATTGGGTGCATGCATTTATCAATGTAGTAAGAGACAATTTTTTTCAATTTATTTTCATTTATATAGCGCCAAATCACAACAGAGCTGCCTCAAGCTGCTTCACACAAATAAGGCCTAACCTTACTAAACCCCAGAGCAGCAGTGGTAAGGAAAACTCCCTTTGAGGAAGTGTTTCTACCTTCGGGTGAGGTAGAAACCTCAAGCAGACCAGGCTCAAAGGGGTGACCCTCTGCTTGGGCCATGCTACAGACACAAATTACAGAACAATTCACAAAAGCAACAAGAAAAGCTGTTCGTGCACAGGACAGGAGGGTCATCAGCACAAACACCACACTAATCTCTGGATGGAGCTGCACCTTAAACAGAGAGAAAAAAAAAACAGAATCAGGCATCAGAAAGACAAGAAATACAGTATAATTTGTCAGCATTAAACAAGAAAAACAAGAAATACTAAGGTGATCACCGGCCACTAGCCCTAAGCTTCACTAAAAGACCCAGAATTTAGGTAAAGTTGAGGCCGCGGCACGCTCCGTTTCCTAATAAAATTAATTAAAAGAGTAAAAAGCGTAAAACAAAACTGTACCAGTATGCTAGCCACACGAAAGGAAAATAAGTGCATCTTAAGTCTGGACTTGAAAGTCTCCACAGAATCTGACTGTTTTATTGATGCAGGGAGACCATTCCACAGAATAGGGGCACGATAAGAGAAAGCTCTATGACTTGCAGACTTCTTATTCACCCTCAGGGCACAAAGTAGTCCTGCACCATTAGAATGCAAAGCCGGTACTTAAGGTTTAATTAGGTCAGCTAGGTAGGGAAGTGCCAGTCCTTGAACAATTTTATAGGTCAGTAGCAGAACCTTAAAATCTGATCTCACTGGGACAGGAAGCCAGTGAAGGGATGTCAAAATGGGTGCAATGTGGTTGAACTTTCTGCTTTGTGTCAAACGTCTGGCTGCAGCATTTTAATCAGTTGGAGAGGCCTAATGCTGGACTGTGGTAAACCAGAAAATAGAACATTGCAGTAGTCCAATCAAGAATAGGTAAACGCACAGATCAGGGTCTCAACATCAGGCATAGACAGGATGGGATGAATCTTCGCTATATTTCGCAGGTGGAAGAAAGCAGTCTTTGTAATATTTCTAATGAGGAGGTCAAAGGACAATGTAGGATCAAAAATTACCCCAAGGTTCCTCACTTTGTGTGATGTGTGACACACGAGCCAAGGCTAAGCGTTAATTGGTCAAATTAATACCAATGTCTCACTGGACCAAGAACCATGTGTTCAGTGTTATCAGAGTTTAAAAGTAGGAAGTTTCTAGACATCCAACTTGTCACTGATGCAAGGCAATCTTCTAAGGATTTTATATGAACGAGATTACCAGCAGTTACCGCCATGTATAACTGAGTATCATCAGCATAGCAGTGAAAGGCAATCCCAAAACGCCACAATATGTGCCCAAAGGGTGCTATATAAAGGGAGAAAGCAGGGGGCCTAAGACGGACCCCTGTGGAACCCCAAATTTCATGTCACAAAGGTTAGAGGTAGTGTTACTGCACAAAACACAGTGAGAACGACTGGTCAAGTATGATGTCAACCATGCAAGGGCACTTCCCATAATCCCAAAGTGATTTTCCAGCCTATCAAGTAGAATATGATGATCCACGGTATCAAATGCAGCACTGAGATCTCGCAGCACCAGAACCGTACTGGTGTCCGAATCCATTGCAAGCAGAAGCTCATTCACCACTTTCATGAGAGCCCTCTCTGTGGAATGATATTTTCTAAAAGCAGACTGCAGTGGCTCAGAAAGATTATTCTCAGTAAGATAGTCCACGAGCTGCTGTGAAACCACTCTTTCCAGAATTTTAGAGCAAAATGATAGATATCGGCCAATAGTTTTTCAATACACTTGGGTCAAGATTAGGTTTCTTAAGTAATGGTTTAATCACTGCAGATTTGAAACATTTAGGAAGAGATCCAGAAGTTAAAGAAAGATTAATCATTCCCAGCACAGTCAGCCCAAGAGTGGGCCACAGGTCCTTAGACAGTTTTGTTGGTATATAGGATCAAATAAACAGGTTGTATTTTTTGTTGATGTTATGAGCTTCATCAGCATGCCTAGAGATATACTTTCAAATTCTGTAAATCTAGGTAATACCTTAGTAATGGCGCCCACCTCAATAGCAGGGTGTAGTGGCTGGGTTGAGGCATGCTGGGATATGTTTAACCTAATGTCTTCTATTTTCTTCTCAACGTAATCCAGGAAATCTTGTGCTGTAAAAGGAGAGCGAATTACAGGTGGTTGTCCATGAATAAGTGTTGCCACCGTGTTGAACAAGAACTTTGAGTTATGCTTATTTTTGTTGATCAAATCAGAGTTATAGGTCCGTTTTGTAGCCAGTAATGCATGCTTATAGTCTAAGATAGCATCATGCCACGCAAGGTGAAATACTTCTAATTTTGAACTACGCCATTTCCGTTCTAGACCTCTAGACTTATGCTTTAGGTCACGCAGGTAATCATTCAACCAAGGTGACTGTGTTTTGGGGAGCACGATTTTAACACAGGTGGCGCAATCATGCTGAGTGTAGTTTTGAGCACTGAGTTTAAACTATCCACAAGACTGTCTACTGATAGCTTATTTGCCAAATGTGAAGCCAAGACATCAGGCAGTCTAGCTTCGAGTTCAGTCTTAGTTGAGGAGTTGATGCATCACCGTAGTGATATATAGGGAGGGAAGGGGACCAGAGACTATTAATCAATGCTGACACATCTTTCTGGCAAGGTCACAAGTTCTCTCTATGTCTGCTTTTGTGACCTCTGAGTGCTTCATCCTGACATCATTGGTGCCGACGTGAATACCTATGTGACTGTATCTTGTGTCATGTTCCTTTGTCTGTCTACCCTTCTGCAGCTTCAGTACCCTAAGATGGGATGCAGTGTCAGTAGCTCTGGCCGCAGGAATACATTTAACATCAGCTGGCATCTGTAACCTGACTTTGCGGGTGATAAAATCACCTATGACTAAAGTCCAGCGTTTCAGCCAGGAGACAGGAGTTCGAAGTCACTCGTGTGCTCATAGAATTCACATCTGGCAAATCCAATGAGGAGAAAAGATTCACAGTTTACAGTGGCGAGTGTGATCGGGGTACCACAACCGGGCACCAAGCCCTACAGGGCTTCACTCGCCTAGCCACAGTCCGAAAGCCGTCCTCCACAGCCGGCGTTTCTAGGCTGATGCTAATGGGCATGCTAGCCGGCCCAACTCTAGCCTCATCTGGAGTGCCCGTAACATCTAACTCCACTGAGCTAAGAAACTTTTCTAATTTACGGACATGGCTCTCTACGAGTAAACCACTCCTAAGATTAACAGAAGAGTAAAGTACTAAGCTAAAATTCACAACAATTGCACTAAAAAACTAACAGAAGTATTAAAGAAATGAGGAAGGGGGAGTTGAACTAGCTAACACAAGCTAACTGCTAGTGAAAATGCTAGCCACTCCTAAGATTTACACAGGAGTAAAATAATGACCTAAAATTCACAGCAGTTACACTGATAAGCAGAAGTATTAAACAGGTAAAAAAAGAAACAGCTATAAAAGTAATGGCGGGGGAAGTCAATCTAGCTAGCAAAAGCTAACTGTTAGCAAATGCTAACCACTAGCGATTCACAACAGGACTGTAGTTAAATAAGATTCAGAGTAGATACACTTAATAACCAGAACAGTGTTAAAACAGAAATAAAAGAAACATATACAACCGTGTAAAATTCAGAAGAGCGTCACAAACTGTGTCACAAACTTGTCATACACAATCTTTGACATATTCAGACTGACATAAGCTATTGAGCACTTCAGTAGTAGTAGTAGTAGTAGTAGTAGTTGTAGTAGAAGTAGTAGTAGTTAAAGAGCATATCACAGTCCAATCAACACTATCTTTAAAAAAATATATATACCAGATTATGAATTATTACTTCCAGCTCTTTAACTTGTGCGAGTCCTGATGTAGCTGATAAAATTATCCATGCAGCCTTTGAAAAATGTACACAGATTCAGAGCTATTTTTATTCATAACCTCGGGTGCTGAATATTACCTGTTTGAAGGTCAGTGCACCCGTGTCCACTTCATGACTTACACCAGGACACACAGTCCATCTGAGCTGTTTTTTGTCTCCAAAATGTAATATGGCTTAATATGGTTGTGTTATGGCTTTAATTTAGCTTTCAAATTCAATTCTTGTATCGTGCGATCAACATATGTCCGTCTCCGCCTCTTTGTAACCCGCTGTGTATTCACAAAAAAACAAAACAACATCACATACGTCTCAGTAAGACTGAATAATCATGATTACATACTGTGAAAGTGGTGTCTCTGATTTCACTTCTGCTGTGTTCATGCACATATCCATGTAGAATTATTGTTCCACTGTGTGGCGCTGTCTTTTGTCCACAGACAATAGCGTTTCTCCACCAGAAGCTGGCTCCTGGTAGCTTAGCTTAGCTTCCATATTGGTTTCGCTTACCTTGATCAGTAACACAAACACTGAAGCTGGTCCTCACCCTGGCTGTCCTGTTAACAGCAGTCACTCATCGTCACGTTTTGTCTAATTTCTTGATCACAGCAGCGACTTCCTCACGGAGACTGGCTTTGTCCATCGTCTCTTCACCATTCTGCTCACGACTAAAATCCCATTTATGATCCAAGACAATAAAATAAAATAAATCATGTTATTATATGGTATTGGATTTTGCCAACTTCTGATTGGCCCATTCGCCACTTTCTGAGCTGTACCATATGTCGAGTCGACCGCTGGTAGAGCCAGTAGACTGCGCGTGCAAAACGAGTACACCTCACATGCAGCGTAGCGCTAGCTAATCGAGCGACGCCTTCTATTGATAACGACCAATCAGATAACGCAATACAACGCCTACTTTGGCTGTCAGTTTGTTGACAAGATGGCAGAAGACAGGTTTGCGTCTGTTAGCGACGCTGACTTAAAACTAATTTTACACGAAAAATTTTCCTCCTCAAAATCTTATCTTTGGAAAATCTGTCCACCTAATAAGCAACACTAGTCATTTTGTTAAAAAATATTGACATATTGACCGTCAAAGTCAACAAAAATCATTGATTTCACACTGTAAAAAATTCATTTTTTCCTAATTAATTTCAAAAGAGCAACTCCAGAGGCAGGACTGAGATGATATCACTAAAGTTGATATTCCTGACAGCTTGAGGTTTCTGAGTGTTTATAATGTTATGTGCCGACGCGGGTTGAGGAGCGGACCTGCGTCTGACTGAACCCAGCGCTAAATAACCAGAAAGCGGTTCCAAAAAACAAAACAAGTTTATTTTCCCCCTCTTGTGCAATACTCAGTGTACAACATAAAAGCGCATTTGTCTGGCGGAGTGAAGGACGGCGCGCTCTCCAGCGCCCAAAGGGATCGAAGCCCGGCGCTTCTGGACTCACGTTCACCGCCAAACACCCCCCAGGTGGACTCGACAAACTGACTCTGTGAAGGATAGAAAAGGTGAGGTAAGTCAGCAACTACAACTAATATCCTTCAAAAGGCACACACTATCAGCAACACATTCAGGTCCGAATTTAAGCTTTATGTAAATGAGCAGCTTCTCACAACAGGTGGAGGATCATCAGTCCGCACGCCACGGCCGTGAGAAGCGAGCTGCACAATTCTCATCAATGTTCAAATATACTGCGTAACAAAATACCAAATTACTATTAACACTTATTCAGACAATCAATCACCTCTGATGTGTGCTGACAGCATGTGTCCCTCACCCGTCCTCCTTCACAGGCACGATGTGTCAAACCCAGGCGCGGTCCTCAGTGTCTCACAAACGAACGTCACAAGGTCGAGTTCCCGGCAATTCTGCTTGAATCACTCATGGCTTAAATGCAGAATTCCATCTCATTATCTGCTTCAGCTGAAAGTCTTTAAGTTTGCACGTGAGCATCATCCACAGGTGCTGCAAATCATACTGATGAGGGTGAAGGACTCTTCTGCCAGCACCTTCTCCACAGACAAAAACCAGTTTGCATACCACCTGGAGAGCAAAGAAAAGAAAAGAACACCAAAATGTCCAGCCAAACCCCCCCAACACACAACATATAAGAGGTAGGTGAAATCATGATAATTTCCCCATGTTTATGCATGACTTTATTTCTCAGGGCCTATGGCACTAAAAATAAAATGAAATGTATCATTATTTTTATAATTCTTTATTTATTTAGAATAGTCTGTTCATTTGACATTTTATTTATTGGTGATATAGATATACTTTTGTGCTGGATCATCATTGACATTGGTGCCGAAAGGCTGGTGTCATACTTTTTGGTTCTCTTATTTTCCCTTCGAACTTTTTACTTCTTCATTTCTGCCAGTAGTAGTAGTAGTAGTAGTAGTAGAAGAAGCAGCAGCAGCAGTTGTTTCTTCTTGAAGCAGCTTTAGTTGCACCCTAACAGTTCTGTGGTATCCGGGTTAGGTGGGAGGTGATAGCTTTGTTGGTGAAGATGAAGTTTTCATTTCAGTCTCTGAATCAAGCCCACCCTGGGGCGGGTAATTGTTTCATACAGTGGTTCTCAATCTTCTTACAATGAGTGCCACCTTAGAAAATATTTGTCTCTCTAATTACCACCATTACTACTGGAATTAAAAGCGATCACCACAGGCATCAGTCGTCTCTTCACCGCTCTGCTCATGACTAAAATCCCATTAATGATCCACCAGGACAAAAAAAAAAAAACAAAAAACAAACAAAACAAGTATGTTCAATTATACTGTTAACATTTACTGTTAGCTGTCTGTATTGACAGTAACATCTCTTGTACATGTAATAGAGGTGAGCGATACAGGGAATTTTGGTATTGATCCGATACCAAGTAAATACAGGGCCAGTATCGCCAATATTGATACCGATACTGATACTTTTTCATATCTAAGCTTCATAGATCCAAAGGATCCAAAAGACCTAGGATAGAATTTCGCCAAACATTGTACGTGACAACAAAATACTTTATTATCACAATCAACATTTATGTTTAAAAATATCACTCAACACAACTTAAAACAAGAGGGCTGACAAACCACAATACAAGGGTGCGCTGCTTCGTGTTGTGTGACACAGCGCAGCGCTGCTCTTACAGACAGAGAGTAGACTTTGATGAATCTGCGTGCGCAGCAGTCAGTGCATGCGGGAGAGAAAAAAAGCTTGAGTATTGATCTTTTTACAAGAGCATCGTTCAATATCAATACCAGCATTGGTATCGATATTATCGATATTAGGATCGATCCGCCCACCTCTAACATGTAACGTAAGAGGCCTACAGGCTTGTGGGATATTTCTGTCAATTTCTATTCCTCTCTGTCACGTTTGTCTGTTATGACAGAAACTGATTTGCAGCTTGGTATCTGAAGTGTGTATTAGATGAGTCTGACTCATGAAGCATTGCTTCATTTCGTTTCACTTACCGCAGACAGCGATGTCAGATTGGTTTTAATCCTTCATTATGAATCTTCTGCTCCATTTGAATGTATTGATTCAATGAAAAGTTGCTGAGTTGTTGATTTGAAATAAAGCCTCTGACTTAATTTCACCATAAAACTTAATTTGTTCAGTGTACGGTGCAGTCATCCCTTTTGATGGAGGCTTTCGACACCCCCCCGGTGGCTCCCAGTATATAGTCTTACCAATTCAGTGTCTTTGTGCTTGTGTGACCGGACTCAAACCCGATTATCATTTCACTCATCAGGCCCGACAGTCCCGGTTTGGGTGTCTCCACTATATTCTGCATAATATCTACGGAATAATTAATCACAGTTTCAGAAATACTGAAAAACTAAATCTGCAAGAAACATACTTTTTTAAAATTCATGTCTTATCTACGTTTGTGTCTTCTCTGTAGAAAATGAAATCAACCCTTTTAATGCTGAAAATTCTTTAAAAAGTTCATGGCCCACTGTCTGTACTCGTATACAAATTTTAGTAGTTTGAAGGGGACCCCAAGTATTTTACAGGTGTGTTGTGCAAGTTGCTTAAAAACGAACATGCGTTTTTTTTTAAGATGAAAAACTAGTTTAAATATAATTTCAGCACTTACATATCCATCCATCCATCCATTCATCCATTTTCTTCCGCTTTATCCGGAGTCAGGTCGCGGGGGCAGCAGCTCAAGCAAAGCCGCCCAGACCTCCCGATCTACACACACCTCCCCCAGCTCCTCCGGGGGAACCCCAAGGTCTTCCCAAGCCAGCCGAGAAATGTAGTCCCTCCAGCCTGTCCTGGGTCTTCCCCGGGGCCTCCTCCCAATGGGACATGCCCGGAACACCTCTCCAGCGAGGCGTCCAGGGGGCATCCGGAAAAGATGCCCGAGTCACCTCAACTGACTCCTTTCGATGTGGAGGAGCAGCGGCTCGACTCCGAGCTCCTCCCGAGTGACCGAGCTCCTCACCCTATCTCTAAGGGAGCGCCCTGCCACCCTGCGGAGGAAACGCATCTCAGCCGCTTGTACTCACGATCTCGTTCTTTCTGTCATGAGCCAAATCTCATGACCATAGGTGGGGATCGGAACCTAGATCGATCGGTAAATCGAGATCTTTGCCCCCCTACTCAGCTCTCTCTTCACCATGACGGTCCGATACAGCGACCACATCACTGCAGATGCTGCACCGATCCATCTATCGATCTCACGCGCCATCCGTCCCTCACTTGTGAACAAGACCCCAAGATACTTAAACTCCTCCACTTGAGGCAAAGACATTCCACCGACCTGAAGAGGGCAAAGCACCTTTTTCCGGTCGAGAACCATGGCCTTGGATTTGGAGGTGCTGATTTTCATCCTGGATGCTTCACACTCGGCTGCAAACCGCCCCAGTGCACACTGAAAGTCCTGATTTGACGAAGCCAACAGAACCACATCGTCTGCAAACAGCAGAGATGAGATTCTGTGGTTCCCAAACCAGACCCCCTCTACACCCTGGCTGCGCCTAGAAATTCTGTCCATAAAAATAATGAACAGAACCGGTGACAAAGGGCAGCCCTGGCGGAGGCCAACGTGCACTGGAAACAGGTTTGACTTACTACTGGCAATGCGAACCAAGCTCCTGCTGCGGTCGTACAGGGACCGGATAGCCCTTAGCAAAGGACCCCGGACCCCGTACTCCCGGAGCACTCCCCACAGGGTGCCCCGAGGGACACGGACGAACGCCTTCTCCAGATCCACAAAACACATGTGGACTGGGTGGGCGAACTCCCATGAACCCTCGAGCACCCGATGGAGCATGTAGAGCTGGTCCAGTGTGCCGCGACCAGGACGAAAACCACACTGCTCCTCCTGAATCCGAGGTTCGACCATCTGTCAAATTCTCCTCTCCAGTACTCTGGAATAGACCTTATCGGGGAGGCTGAGGAGTGTGATCCCCCTATAGTTGGAACACACCCTCTGCTTCCGCCTCCTGAGGCGTCGGACGGTTTGCCAGAATCTCTTCGAGGCCAACCGATAGTCCTCCTCCATAGCCTCCCCGAACTCCTCCCAGACCTCCTCCCAGTTTTTGCCTCTGCGACCGCACGGGCTGTGGCACGCTTGGCCTGCCGGTACCTGTCAGCTGCCTCTGGGGTCCCACCTACCAACAAAGATAAGTAGGACTCCTTCTTCAGCTTGATGGCATCCTTTACTTCCGGTGTCCACCACCGGGTTTGGGGATTGCCGCCACAACAGGCACCAGAGACCTTGCGACCACAGCTATGAGTGGCCGCATCGACAATGGAGGTGGAGAAGGTGGTCCACTCGGACTCCATGTCTCCAACCTCCCCCGGGATCTGGGAGAAGTTCTCCCGGAGGTGGGAGTTGAAGATCTCGCTGACAGAGGGTTCCGCCAGTCGTTCCCAGCAGACCCTCACGATACGTTTGGGCCTGCCGGGTCTGACCGGCTTCCTCCCCTCCCAGCGGATCCAACTCACCACCAGGTGGTGATCGGTCGACAGCTCTGCCCCTCTCTTCACTCGAGTGTCCGAGACACGTGGCCAAAGGTCAGATGATACGACTACAAAGTCAATCATCGTCCTCCGGCTCAGGGTGTCCTGGTGCCACGTGCACTTATGGACACCCTTGTGCTCGAACATGGTGTTCATGGTGGACAAACTGTGACTAGCACATAAGTCCAACAACTGAACACCACTCGGTTTCAGATTGGGGAGGCCGTGCTTCCTGATCACCCCCCTCCAGGTCTCACTGTCGCTGCCCACGTGGGCGTTGAAATCCCCCAGGAGAACAATGGAGTCCCCAGTCAGAGCACTATCTAGTACCCCTCCCAGGGACTCCAGGAAGGTCGGGTACGCTGCACTGCCACTCGGCCCGTAGGCAGAGACAACGGTGAGAGACCTGTCCCCGACCCGAAGGTGTAGGGACGCGACCCTCTTGTTCACCGGAGTGAACTCCAACACATGGCGACTGAGCTGGGGAGCAATAAGCAATGTGACCCCAGCGCTCCGCCTCTCCCCATGGGCAATGCCAGAAAAATGAAGCGTCCAGCCCCTCTCCAGGAGTTAGGTACCAGAGCCCAAGCTGTGCATGGAGGTGAGCCCGACTATCTCTAGTCGGTATCTCTCAACCTCCCGCACAAGCTCAGGCTCCTTCCCCCCTACTGAGGTGACATTCCACATCCCAACAGCCAAGGGTTATGAGCATGGACCGGGCCACCGGGCCACCTGCCCTCGACCGCCACACAATCCTCTCTGCACCCGATCCCCATGGCCCCCTCTGCAGGTGGTGAACCCACAGGAGGACAGGCGCACGTCGCTCATTCGGGCTGAGCCGGCCGGGCCCCATGGGCTAACGCCCGACCACCAGGCGCTTACGCGCGAGCCCCAACCCCAGGCCTGGCTCCAGGGTGGGACCCCGGCTCCGCCATACCGGGCGACATCTCGGTCCTTGATTTTTTACTGGTCATGGAGGTTCTGAAAACCTAGTTTAAATATAATTTCAGCGCTTACATATGTTTTGGTTGTTTTCTGATGTGAGTGTGTGTGTGTGTGTATGTGTGTGTGTAGACTAGGCTTGTGGAGATTAATCAACACAAATCAGTATCTAGATACAAATGTGCGCGATGCGAGTGCATTGATTCATTCAGTGTGGATCGATTCATTTGACAGGTTGAATTGTGTTGCATCACTCGCTGCCTGCTTGCATCAGTTTTTCTGAGGCACATTGAATGCACATACATGTCAACCCCTTTGAGGGTCCACCTGTATAACCAAGTGAGAAAATCCATAAAATCAACACAAAATCCTTCTAACCTCCAAATCGCACCAAAATCAGTTTTATTACAGTACACACAACCGCATATCGGTATCACATAAATGGGTTTTTGTCCACATATTATGAGTTGTCACAGTGACATTAAAGTCAGGATCATTAGTATTTCCTCCACAGCTGAATTTCAAACAATAGAGATATACTATTCATGCGTCAATCTGAATTTTATAGAACTGAATGTGTCAAATGTAGTTATTTTTTACAGAAACAAGAACTGTGTGTCACTAATGGAAATACATTAATAAAATCATGAAAAATAAATCTACTATAATGAACAAAATAAAACATACCTCAGAACTTCAACAAGTGTATCGAAAATCGCCTCGCCAGTGCCGATGTTGCAGACTGGCATGTCAATGATCCTCAACTTCACCCCTGTGTTTATGTCAAAGATCCGTACCAGGACGGCCAGTCTCTTGTCGGTTTTCTTGTCATAGTTTGGATTTCAAGTGTTCTTTCACGTCGTAAATGCCGGACGCGCATGACCGCATACAAACGGAGTCATTACCATAATGTAATGTAAAGGCAGACCAGTTTAGAAGTTACGGTAATGCGCGAGACTCGGGAAAACAAGCATCCAGCTTTTTGTGACGATCATTTGACGATGTTTAAGAAAAACAACAGTAAAATAAATTCACAACAGAAAACCCTGAATATCTGTAAGACTTTATTTGTACATCCGCATGTAAAAAGTGTTTTTCACTGCTCAAACCACAACACGGCGGGCTTATCAAGCCTGAAGGACAAATTGCCCAACTGTTTTCCTCCAGAGGAATGTCTTCTAGCCTTGGTGATCATTTAGCTCTTTCTTATCTCAACTCACAAAGACAATAAACTGTTTTCATAGGACTGAAGCATGCTCCACTCCCTCCCCCCCATCAAACACTCCCCACTCCGGCTTCTGCTCACGTCACTCCTTCCCCCTTCTGCGGGGGCGGTGCAATTTTAGCTGCTGCTGGTCACTGTTCCTCCCCCGAAGCTGACGTTGGCGCATCTCAGGGTTGCTGCGTGACCTTCACCCACTTGCCTCAATTCGGATAATGGACTTCTTCTAATTTAGTGCACATAAACAATGTCAAATATGCATGTGCTATCTTTAATTCTGAGGGGGTGCCATTATTATGGTAAACAAGTAATAATTGTGGACTAATTGCTGTCTGAGGTAACTGGAGTGTAAACATAATTTCTCCACTGTGAGATCAATAAAGTATATGTCATCTCTCATCTCATGACTCTGAAACTCGGAAAAATCTGTATACGAGGTCTGTTAGAAAAGTATCCGACCTTTGGCCGGGGGAAAAAATTGGCTTACCTGGAGCGTTGGAAACCTAATCACCCTTGAAGTAGTCTCCTTGGGACTCCACACACTTCTTCCAGCGGTGTCGCCACTGTTGGAAGCATTCCAAAAAAGCCTCTTTCGGAATGGAGTGCAGCTCCGCCATCGTTGCAGCCATAATGTCCTCCCTCGTGTTGTGAAAGTGTAAGTACACGGACCCACAACAGGGGGCGCAAATGAACGGACAATGGAATAGGTCAAATAACACACTTTACTGTTGTGACTATGCACAACAAGTACAACAGATTACAATAATAGACAAAGTCAAATTCACACAGGTGTCGTGTGGGCAGGCTCGAAGATAGGAGACGCCTCTCCAAAGTAGAACCAGAACCACACGGTTTCCTCCGCCACCAGACCCCGGGAATACTGGAGCCGCCAAGTCCCGAACTCCCAGGTGGCCACTGCCTCCGCGTGTCGGACCTGGTACTGCTGGCGAGGAACAAAGGACAATTAAAGGAGGGCGCGTTCGCACCCAGGAATCCGAACGGCAGGTAAGTTACCTCCACCTCTCGTTCAAAAATACTCAGAGCAAAACACAAAAGTCACAAAGATCACTGTTAAACAGTCAGCTGAGCACGTTACCTTCTCAGTAGAAACGATATCTCGGCGATGAGGTGGAGATGCCGTCCTGCTGATATACCCCTGCAGATCCGATGATTGATGACAGCTGTCGCAGGTGATGGGTGACAGCTGTCACTCTGGCTGCTCCTGCAAGGCGGCAGCGCCCTCTAGTGCCTGGAGCCCGCACTCCAGGCAGGGCGCCCTCTGGTGGTGGTGGGCCAGCAGTACCTCCTCTTCAGCGCCCCACACAACACCTCGTCTCAAAACACGTTCCTTTTAATGGTCTTTTAAGTTTTGGGAACAGCCAGAAGTCGCAAGGGGCCATGTCAGGAGAGTACGGAGCCTGTTGAACCACAGGAGTTTGGTTTTTAGACAAAAAAGTCTGAATTAAGTTCGAGGAATGTGCTAGAGCATTGTCGTGATGAATGCGCCATGATCCTGTGGCCCACAACTCCGGTCTCTTGCGCCGTACAGCATCACGGAGGCGACGGAGGACATCCCTGTAATACTCCTTCGTTATTGTTTGACCCTGCGGTGCGTACTCATGGTGTACCACACCGCAGGAGTAAAAAAAAACAGTCAGCATCACCTTCACGTTGCTGTGCACTTGGCGCGCCTTCTTCGGTCGTGGCGACGTGGAATGCTTCCATTGTGATGACTGGAATTTGGTTTCTGGGTCGTACCAGTACACCCAGGACTCATCACCGGTGACAATGGTGTCCATAAAGCTGGGATTACTTTGTCCAGCATGTCATGTTAGACTTCAACACGGAGGTGCTTTTGCTCCGCCGTCAGCAACCTCGGCACGAATTTCGCAGCCACTCGTTTCATGCCCAAATCTTCTGTCATGATGGAATGTGCCGAAAAAGTGCTAATGTCCACTTCTTCCGCAATTTCTCTGATGGTCACTCGACGGTCCCGCATCACTACAGTGTTCACTTTGGAAATGATCTCATCATTTTGGCATGGCGATGGCCGGCCAGAGCACGGCTCGCTCTCCACGGATGTGCGTCCATCTTTAAACCGGTTGTACCACTCTTTAATCTGTGTGACGCCCATAGCTACATCTCTTGAAAGCCATCTTAATTTTCCAAATCGTTTCCACCTGGCTGTCGCCAAGTTTCTGGCAGAATTTGATGCAGTAACGTTGCTCCAATCGTTCAGCCATTTTCCTCGCAATAAAAATCCACGGAGCGCACAGCACCAGTCCTCACACAAAGGCTGCTCACAGGTGAATGACGCAACCGACAGGCGTGACAAAACTCACGCATGCGCACAAAGGTTCAAGCTTGGCTGATGCAATCACACGTGATTCAAATCCATAAGGTTTTTTTAAAAAATAAAAAGGTCGGAAAATTTTCTAACAGACCTCGTAATTTATGGACAATCCTTATAGGTTGACATGTATGAATGCACCATGGATGGTTCAGGACACCAGAAACATAGAACATTAGCGGGGATCCACTGCTGAGTCCATGGACCCGTGAGGTTTAAAGTAACTCTCACACGTAGCTGAATTTGGCAACATTTTGCAGAATAACTGGTTAAAGTAGAACTCCACCCATTTCCTGAAGCAGATCTGGCTGAGCTGCACTTGGTATCAAGTCCTCCAGGTCAGGCAAAACACATGGCAAAAGTGTTTTCTAGTTCCCAACCAGGTAGGAGAGTCGCTTAAGGTGCTTCTGGAATAATAAGTGATGAAGCCAGGAGAGTTTAACCCTTTATATCCGGTGCACTCAAAAAATAAATAAATAAATAAATAAATAATAATAATAACTTGCTCAGGGAACATAAAAAAATTATGTAAAGTATTTCCACCCAAGTAAAATGTGTTAACCTAGCCACAAACAATTTTGCTGACTGACCTAAGTGTAAATGTGTTGGGTCAACATGATGAATTTGCATTTCTGTTACCTAATTTCCATGGTTCAGGCCAACAGATTTGAAAAGATAAATGTAGACCTAAATGTAAATGTTTTGGGGTCAACATGATGAATTTGCGTTATTGTTACTCATTTACCATGATTTAGGCCAATTAGATTTGTATGGTAAATGTAACAAAAATAAAAAAGTAAGTCCCTTCAGCTGCTTCCTTGTTTGCACTCAGGATTGCCACAGGAAATGTGAGGTGATCTGCATGTTAAATTGGCACAGGTTTTACACCAGAGGCCCTTCCTGATGCAACTCCACATTACATGGAGAAATGTGGCAGGGGTGAGGTTTGAACCGGGAACCTTTCGTACTAAAACCAAGTGCACTAACCACTTGGCCACTCACCCCTGCCCTGTAAGTGTTTAAATTAGCTGGGTTGGATCAGCACAATTTATGCAGATCCACCTTGGATTTGCTGTAGCAAACAAGCAAGCAGCCAAAGGGATTCATTGTTTTTTTTTTTTTTAATTTATCTTTACAAATCTAATTGGCCTTACCCATGGTAATTAAGTAACAGTAACACAAATTCATCATGTTGACCCAACAAATTTACATTTAGGTCACTGAGCAAAATTGTTTCTGGCTACGTTAATGCATTTTACTTGGGTGGAAATACTTTCCATAATTTTCTTATGTTCACTGAGCAAGTTAGATTTTAAGCTGTTGCATGTTATGGTAAAACTACATGATTTGAATGTGTTCACCCATAAAACTTGATTCTATATTGTAGAAGCTACATGTTAGACTTTCGTTCATGTAACATAAAAATCAACAACACCCATGTTGTTGTTTTTTTTTGTTTTGGATGTTTGAGCTTAATGATAATGGAGCCGCTTCTTGCAGGGCTGTCAACCAAATTTGTGAGTTTTTGAAAAATTGTAAATGCTAATCAGTGATCTGCTGGATGACATCTTGGGCGTTGTCACTGTCAATGCCCCTCATCAGTTTTGTGTGATTGCCCTGTCTGCCTGCATGATTGAGAACAACATTAACCAAATTTTACCTTTTTCTTACAGTTTGTGGAATATCGGGAGATTTGATATATTCGAAGAAAATTCTGAATTTAGTACTACAAAATTGCAGCCTGTCCTCTCCTCCCTCCTCCCTCGCACATCGGCCAAGGGTATTGTTTTCACTGGAATGTGTGACTGTGGGCAAGATAACTCCAAAATGGCTTGATGGATTTCCTTCAACCTTAGTGGGAACTTTAATCGGATTGACAGCTAGATGTGATTATATTTTGGAGTAGTTTGGTCAAAAACCAAAGGTCAAGGTGAATGAAAACATGGCCTGAAAAAACAACTTTTTTCTGTATTTCAGTAACCAAGAAGCCTAGCTGGATGATCTAAAATATATACTGGTGAGTAAAATATTTTGGAATTTCACAGACATGCATATTTACTTGCACATAGAGTGCACAGGGTGTGAGCCCTCAGGTTCAGGTGACTTTATTTGTACCCATAGGTAGATTTGTCTTGCAGCAAACCGAAAAGGGCTTCCATGTTACTCAAGCACAACAATAACAATGAAAATACTGAAAACAAAGAACATATGCAAAACAAAATTGTAACACAGACACAACCGGTGTTGCTGACCTAACGGTCCCCCTAAAAATTGGTCCCCCTGATGGCGCGGTTCAATGATTAACACCTCGTTTCTGCTTCAAACTGCACTCCATTCATCATCTATGTCAGCGACAGATATCTGAAGCTTTTGTGCAACAATCATTTCCACATAAATTCAGCATTATTTCATCATAAAATGTGGTAGAAGCGATCAGAGCGCCGCGGCTAAATGAGCAGCTAGCTGATGCATTCACTACACGTCAGACATTTCACAGCGTCACAGAATTTCGCAGAGTTTCTGCTTAAAACTGACTTTAGAATGATTTAAGAGGTTTTACCTTTATCATCTGATGGTTAATAATCCCATTAATCCATTTGATCGCTTTGGGTGAAGAGACTCCGTCTCAGACGTGTTGCTGTGGTCCGAAATGATGCATGCACAGATGTAAAAGGCGGACGGATTTTTAGGGGCGGACCGCTCGGTCTGTGACACCGGGCACTCTCAAGCTTACTAAAAAAAAAAAACAAAACCTAAAAACAAGCATCAAGAGAAACCACTAAAAGACAGCCAGCATAAAACCCATGTGCAAGGCAAATAAATGAATCGATAAATATATAAATAAATATTTGCAAAGCCTGCTAAGATGTATTCAAGTGCACAATTGCAGCTGGAATAAAGCTACTCCTGTAGCATTTTGTCTGACACCTTGGGACTTTTGTGGCCAGAAGAGAGGAGCTCGTGCCTCTGATGCCTTTCTTTTTTTTTTTTCAGGATTTTAGGCTGTTGGATTTCTTAATGAGCAAACAAAAACATTGTGGGATTGTGTCACTGACAGTTGCTTTATTTCAGGTGTGATGTCGGTGGACCAGCCTTGGCTGAGGGATGCACTCTGAGTTATTTTCGACCTCATCAATTTCACATTGTTCCATCAAACCATCAATTGGAATCGATCAGCAAAGCGGAAACTGATTTTTGCAGCATTTCTTGTTGCTCATGCACATTATTGTGAAGTAGCACTCGATCGGTACCGGGGGGGGGGGGGAGGGGCAGAGGTGCAGTTTGGTATTGATTTCTGCAAACCGAAGTTCCTTCGTTGGCCACCGCTATGCATTTACAATCACACTTTTCATTGCTTTGTCAATAATGCCAAAGCTTACTAAGAGTTTTGGCTCATATCTGCACTCGCATGCCGAGAATGAAGCATCAGCACTCGTGCACGGATGCACATGCGGGTTTGTGTTCGTGGGACTGTGGCTCTGGAACATCATGTTTGTGGGTTTGTGTGGTTTTGTTAATTCAGTTGCCGTCACTGTCAAGCTGTTGTATCTTCCAAACAAATAGTCAAATCCCTGCAGCAGCTGATGCAGTGGCGCAGCCTGGTGGCCATGCAGACTGATCTGTAATCACAAGATCTTGGGGTTGATGCCCAGAGCAGCCCGTGACATATTTCATGCAGGGATGAGAAACTGGAATTCAAATTCATTTTGTGTCAAGTGTGATGCTGAAAACATTTTAGCTCATTTGCAAATTTTAAACACTGAGGGTCACCTGAGTTTTTTATTATTATTTTTAATTTTGTGGGATGTGTGGGCTATCATTGCTGCCAATGATGATTCTTTTTTAAAAAATATATTTTTTTCAAACAATGAAGTTTCTTTTACCTGAGGCCATCAAATATGGCCATCGGGTATTGCGATGACTTTAGATCCATCCGTTGGTCCGTCTGTGCTCAGTCCAGTCCTATTACTGCCAGAGTCTTCAGATTCACAGGGAACATTCTTGGGACACAGACCTTGCACAAGTTCAAAGATGACTAACCTTGACCTATTTTAACCCTCTGGGGTCCGAGGGCATTTTTTGGACAGTTCACTCGCCTGGCATAAATGTTTTATTATTGCTGTTAACAGCTCTCCCTGGATCCCACAATCAAGTTTTATGTCTCTTTTTTTTTTCAGGACAACCTGTGCTTTCAAAAAAAAAAAAAAAAAAAAATATATATATATATATATATATATATATATATGTTGTGTTTTATAAGTGTAATAAAGGTTTACAATAGGCAAGGAAAAAATAAAGCGAAAAATAATTTTCTATACACATTTATTCAAAACACACAGCAAACTATAATTTTTACACTTTATAACGGTAATTTGAGGTCTTGTGTGAAAGACTGAACATCAAAAAGGTTCAAACAATAAACACAAATGCACATTTTGAACAATATATACAAAATGGTCTGTGCGTTTTGTTGTCCATTGATATGGTAAACAGTGCTTTTCACAGAGAAAGCAACAGAGTTATCCAGTAACATTCACATGCAAACTAGTGGAACAATCCTGATAGTTACACACTCTTTGTTTGAGCACGTGAGATTGTCATCAGAGGCTCTCTGTCTGCTCCTCCTTTCATTGACTGCTGTGCGTAATGGCGCAGGGCACACTGAGTATGTACTAATAGTATGTACTCATTGGAGCACCCAGGGGGCTATTCAAACGGGCCAACCAGTAACACATCACTCCTGAAAACGATCTTTGGCTTTTCACGTGAGGTAAATCTGCCCTACAATTGGATTTTGGAAAACCATGTGATGGTGAACCAATTCCGATTGGACACTCATATTGCGCACATCATCACACAGCTTCTATGAGGAGTACAAAGATGGCCGACGGCGGGCTCGAAAGTCCCCGGAGTTAACTTTTCAGCAAAAAAAAGTAAGTTTCTATCTCATATCATTCAAAAGTTATTTATAATTTAGTAAAGCTTGGTCTTAGCCGTCGTATACGACGGCGCCGGCCCCAGATGGTTAAGAGGTATTTTAAAAAGTTAAAAAGTCACATTCTGTTCCGTTTTTTGGTTTGAGGGGTGGGGGTGATAACCAGTCAGAGTAGAGCGGCACCATGACATCAGTGGCAGGTCTGTCTAAAAACACTTAGCCTAATTTATGTATATAACATGTTTCTCATTTATTCTGTAAAGACTAGTGAGAAATAAACACTTCTAAAACTGAAATGCTGTTTTAATTACACCACTGAAGTTATTTATGAGACATTTAGCGGACATTAGCATATTGACATCATAGGCTGGTAACTAGCTGCAAACTATTTAGTTTGTGTGTAAATATAACCTGTGTCATATATGTCAGAGTGTTCCATGATGTATACCACAAAATGGCCGACGCACATCCAAAATGTCCTTGTATTTGGCAAGACTATCTTATCTTTTTATAGCTGTCTAATTGATAAAATCACTCTGATTTGTTGCCTGGCATGCAGACATACACCATAACATTTTTACATACCGCCTTGAACACAACGCGAGCATGACACCTGCTTATATCCGCCTGCTTCACTTCACTTTGCAGCCAATCACATAGCCACTGATTCACGGCAGGCTAAGGACCACCCACATGGGGGCCGGCCAGACGTTGCATATGATTTGTTCAAAGCCACCTGCACTGCTAGATGACTCTCTGTTATCAATGTAGGTACCTTTAAATGCAACATCTAAACTTTGAAGTCTGTTTCCTGTCCAATTCTTTTTGAGATCACTCACCACATCAAAGAACCTAACATATATTATGTAAAAGCTAGTGAGAAATAAACACTTCTGACACTGAAAACGCTGCTTTTGTAACCTGATAACCAGAGGTGCGATGAAGTCACCAGCAAGTCATTCTCAAGTCTTGAATCGGGAGGTCTCAAGTCAAGTCTCAATTGCTTGCAAGCTGACTTGTGACTTGACTTAAGACCTGGTGGGAATAATACTTTGATAGATATCTCAAGGTAATTTGATTTTCGAGTAGTTTGCTAAAGGTCTAAGATCAAAGTCAAAAAGAACCTCTTCTGAAAAAACCTTTTTTGGTATATCTCAACAACCAAGAAGCCTAGATGATTTGATCTAAGGCAAAATATTTGATTGATTGACATGAATGACTCCATAATGAAGTCATACATAGTCAAAAACACCCTTACAGACTGATGTACGAGGGTAGGCTGAAAAGTTCTAAGGCTCACTATGATACAGTTAATGCATTAACTGCGTCATAGTGAGCCTTAGAACTTTTTAGCCTACCCTCGTATATATACTTGTGCATTTATATTGTGGTGTGTAGAGCGCATCAGCCCCCTGATACCGTTCACTGGTAACAGAATTACTGTTTTTTGGGAACAAATAACTTTCAAAAAGATGCAAACATCATGTTTATAAATTTGAGCTCTCAGTCACATGTGAGGATTATAGGTCATCTCCAGCAAGAGGGTATACATCACCATGGTAACCATGGCCATTTTAATGTTTCAAATATTGCAGCATCAAGAAGTAATTTCATCAGTTATCTTCTGGCCCCACCCGTGATATAGTGTACAAATGTGAGCGCAGTGTTGATTTATTATTTAAGAATTTCATGTCCCTCTGATGTTAACATGGTGGTCTGAGATTTGAACCTATGAGGTAGACGGTGATCTTCTCACCTACTGCAGTGTGGTTTCATGCTGAAATGTCAGAGCAGCAGCTGGACGGCACGCTGATGAGGTCTGGAAGGTGCAGCTGATTGTTAGCTGTGCATGTAAAACACAACACACTGTGATCACCGACATTAACGGTGCTTATTCCCCTCAGTCAAACGCTAACATCTTCATTACTCTAACTCTTGAAAGGACATTTAATATTTCTATCAGACCAAATCCTGAAATAACCAATTATGCAAAGTAAATGTGCACCGTGCAGTGCTGTGACAAATAGAATGTATAATGGTGGGACTCATCAGCACAGAATAGACTCATAAGTTGGGCGACAGGCTGTTGCAGCTCGGAGCCAGACAGCTGGCAAGTGGAATCCGGTCAGTGTCGAAGGAATCCTGGATGTAACCAAGAAAATGGCACACACTGACTGTATGGTGCTAAAAAAAACTATTATTTATTACTTTGACATCACAATAGGGCAGCATGGTGGATTAGTGGTTAGCACTGTTGCCTCACAGCAAGAAGGTCATGGGATCGATTCCCACCTGACGCCTTTCTGTGTGGAGTTTGCATCTCCTCCCCATGTTTAGGTGCTCCGGCTTCATCCAAAGACATGCAGGTTAGCGTTTTCTTATCGTGCCCCTGTTCTGTGGAATGATCTCCCTGCGTCAATAAAACAGTCAGATTCTGAGGAGACTTTCAAGTCCAGACTTAAGACACACTTATTGTCCCTTTCGTATGGCAAGCATACTGGCATATTATGTTACTATGCTTCCTACCCTTTTAAATTCACTTTATTAGTAAACAGAGTAGGTCTCGGCCTTAACTTTCTCTAAAGTCTGGGTTTGTTAGTGAAGCTTAGGGCTAGTGGCCGGTGATCACCTTAGTTTTTCTTCTGCTTTCCTGTTGCTTAATGCTGATGAGCACCTGGCCGACTGATCCTGTCTTCTTTTTCTCTCTCCGCGATGCGGCTGGATCCACATGCTAGATTACATGATTTCTGTAATGGACTCTGCTGTAGGAACAGATCTAACGAGTGGCTCCATGACCCCCCCCCAGTAGTAGTCCAGTGAGCATGTATGAAGGAAACTGGTTAGGGAAGCCATGAAGACCCCCAAGATGGCACCACTGGAGTTGTAAGCTTCAGTGGCTCTGACTGGAGAGAATTTTGTCTGTTGCTTCTCCAGTCACAGCTACAGAACATGAGCAGAGAATGACTTTGTTTAAAACTTTAAAACAGTTTGCTCGAAGGGACGTTTGAGACTCCAGTTTAGATTTCATGACTATTCTTTTTAACAGTCTGTCTAATCACTTGGAACTCCTTCAGAGTTGTCACAGGTGTTTGGTGGTGTCCCTCACTTGTCTCGTTCTTGCCTACAGTTGCTGTTTCGCAGATGTGAATCTTGCGCCATCTCGCGGTCCGTGACTCACGCGAGAGGTCTGTTTCAACACAGTTCTAGTTAAAGGGCACAATGTGAACAAATCTCATGAAGTGTGGACAACAAGACAACATCGGGGAACGGCAGAAGTCTGTCACAGGTGCTACACCTCCTCTAAATAACCCTCTCAACTTAGGAGAACGTGTCATCATCATAATCGCCTGTGAACTCGCTGAATCAACGCCATCCACATCCTCGCTAGCCATTGTTTATGTGCTGTGAGATGCTGGAACTCTGCTGGCACCGTGATGCATTTTGGGAAACATAGGGGGCCACCAGGGGGATTATGGGAAACATTAAAGTACTGATTAAATTCCAGACTGGTTTACTGTGCAGCACCAATGTAAATAATGTAAAAAGCTCTAAAGCATATTCAGTAACTTGGAAATGTTTGTGTATCCATCCACTGACTTGTAAAAAAAAAGAATTATTTCCATTTGAGGTTGCCACACGGGCACTAGTATGTATCTGCAATAATAATAATAATAATAATAATAATAATAATAATAATAATAATAATACTGTGTCCAGTTATTGAGGTTCCTGGTGCTTCCTGTCTTACTGTATGGTTGTGAGACTTGTACTCTAAACAGTGACTAAAGGTAATGATTGGATGTCTTTGGTACCAGGTCTCCTTGGAGGATCCCTGAGTACCGCTGGAATGAGTCAAACGAGCAGTTACTTTGAGAGACTCTGATCAGGAGGATCGCTGACTTATGAGAGAACATCAGCTACATTTTGTCCATGTGGCCCTTTTCTCTGATCTTGATCAGCATGTTGAGGACCCCACTGACTGGAGAAGGTCAAGGACACACCCACATTTCTTTCTTCTGACAGATGGCTACTTTGAAGAGGTCATGGTTGACTGATTGTCTGCCTGCATGATTGCTATCCAGTACCTCAGGTGGTTCTGTGGTGTGGATGCAGTGACACATGGCTGTGGCTCATACTCCCAGACCTGAATTGACTTCCTCCTCATAACATTGATAATTGGCAAAGCTTCTGGGGAAAACCTGGTCTTGTTAGGAGAGACGGCATCCATCCCACTTTAGAGGGAGCAGCTCTCATTTCTAGAAATCTGGCCAATTTTTTGGGATCCTCCAAACTGTGACTGTCTAGCGTTGGGACCAGGAGGCAGAGCTGTGGTCTTATACACCTCTCTGCAGCTTCTCTCCCCCTGCCATCCCCCTATTACCCCCATCCCCGTAGAGACGGTGCCTGCTCCCAGACCACCAATAACTAGCAAAAATCTATTTAAGCATAAAAATTCAAAAAGAAAAAATAATATAGCACCTTCAATTGCACCACAGACTAAAACAGTTAAATGTGGTCTATTAAACATTAGGTCTCTTTCTTCTAAGTCCCTGTTGGTAAATGATATAATAATTGATCAACGTATTGATTTATTCTGCCTAACAAAACTTGGTTACAGCAGGATGAATATGTTAGTTTAAATGAGTCAACACCCCCGAGTCACACTAACTGTCAGAATGCTCGTAGCACGGGCCGGGGCGGAGGATTAGCAGCAATCTTCCATTCCAGCTTATTAATTAATCAAAAACCTAGACAGAGCTCTAATTCATTTGAAAGCTTGTCTCTTAGTCTTGTCCATCCAAATTGGAAGTCCCAAAACCAGTTTTATTTGTTATTATCTATCGTCCACCTGGTCGTTACTGTGAGTTTCTCTGTGAATTTTCAGACCTTTTGTCTGACTTAGTGCTTAGCTCAGATAAGATAATTATAGTGGGCGATTTTAACATCCACACAGATGCTGAGAATGACAGCCTCAACACTGCATTTAATCTATTATTAGACTCTATCGGCTTTGCTCAAAAAGTAAATGAGTCCACCCACCACTTTAATCATATTTTAGATCTTGTTCTGACTTATGGTATGGAAATAGAAGACTTAACAGTATTCCCTGAAAACTCCCTTTTGTCTGATCATTTTTTAATAACATTTACATTTACCCTGATGGACTACCCTGCAGTGGGGAATAAGTTTCATTACACTAGAAGTCTTTCAGAAAGCGCTGTAACTAGGTTTAAGGATATGATTCCTTCTTTATGTTCTCTAATGTCATATACCAACACAGAGCAGAGTAGCTACCTAAACTCTGTAAGGGAGTTAGAGTATCTTGTCAATAGTTTTACATCCTCATTGAAGACAACTTTGGATGCTGTAGCTCCTCTGAAAAAGAGAGCTTTAAATCAGAAGTGTCTGACTCCGTGGTATAACTCACAAACTCGTAGCTTAAAGCTGATAACCCGTAAGTTGGAGAGGAAATGGCGTCTCACTAATTTAGAAGATCTTCACTTAGCCTGGAAAAAGAGTTTGTTGCTCTATAAGAAAGCCCTTCGTGAAGCTAGGACATCTTTCTACTCATCACTAATTGAAGAAAATAAGAACAACCCCAGGTTTCTTTTCAGCACTGTAGCCAGGCTGACAAAGAGTCAGAGCTCTATTGAGCTGAGTATTCCATTAACTTTAACTAGTAATGACTTCATGACTTTCTTTGCTAACAAAATTTTGACTATTAGAGAAAAAATTACTCATAACCATCCCAAAGATGTATCGTTATCTTTGGCTGCTTTCAGTGATGCCGGTATTTGGTTAGACTCTTTCTCTCCGATTGTTCTGTCTGAGTTATTTTCATTAGTTACTTCATCCAAAACCATCAACATGCTTATTAGACCCCATTCCTGCCAGGCTGCTCAAGGACGTCCTACCATTATTTAATGCTTCAATCTTAAATATGATCAATCTATCTTGTTAGTTGGTTATGTACCACAGGCCTTTAAGGTGGCAGTAATTAAACCATTACTTAAAAAGCCATCACTTGACCCAGCTATCTTAGCTAATTATAGGCCAATCTCCAACCTTCCTTTTCTCTCAAAGATTCTTGAGAGGGTAGTTGTAAAACAGCTAACTGATCACCTGCAGAGGAATGGTCTATTTGAAGAGTTTCAGTCAGGTTTTAGAATTCATCATAGTACAGAAACAGCATTAGTGAAGGTTACAAATGATCTTCTTATGGCTTCGGACAGTGGACTTATCTCTGTGCTTGTTCTGTTGGACCTCAGTGCTGCTTTTGATACTGTTGACCATAAAATTTTATTACAGAGATTAGAGCATGTCATAGGTATTAAAGGCATTGCGCTGCGGTGGTTTGAATCATATTTGTCTAATAGATTACAGTTTGTTCATGTAAATGGGGAATCTTCTTCACAGACTAAAGTTAATTATGGAGTTCCACAAGGTTCTGTGCTAGGACCAATTTTATTCACTTTATACATGCTTCCCTTGGGCAGTATTATTAGACGGTATTGCTTAAATTTTCATTGTTACGCAGATGATACCCAGCTTTATCTATCCATGAAGCCAGAGGATACGCACCAATTAGCTAAACTGCAGGATTGTCTTACAGACATAAAGACATGGATGACCTCTAATTTCCTGCTTTTAAACTCAGATAAAACTGAAGTTATTGTACTTGGCCCCACAAATCTTAGAAGCATGGTGTCTAACCAGATCGTTACTCTGGATGGCATTTCCCTGATCTCTAGTAATACTGTGAGAAATCTTGGAGTTATTTTTGATCAGGATATGTCATTCAAAGCGCATATTAAACAAATATGTAGGACTGCCTTTTTGCATTTACGCAATATCTCTAAAATCAGAAAGGTCTTGTCTCAGAGTGATGCTGAAAAACTAATTCATGCATTTATTTCCTCTAGGCTGGACTATTGTAATTCATTATTATCAGGTTGTCCTAAAAGTTCCCTAAAAAGCCTTCAGTTGGTTCAGAATGCTGCAGCTAGAGTACTGACGGGGACTAGCAGGAGAGAGCATATCTCACCCGTGTTGGCCTCCCTTCATTGGCTTCCTGTTAATGCTAGAATAGAATTTAAAATTCTTCTTCTTACTTATAAGGTTTTGAATAATCAGGTCCCATCTTATCTTAGGGACCTCGTAGTACCATATTACCCCATTAGAGCGCTTCGCTCTCAGACTGCGGGCTTACTTGTAGTTCCTAGGGTTTGTAAGAGTAGAATGGGAGGCAGAGCCTTCAGCTTTCAGGCTCCTCTCCTGTGGAACCAGCTCCCAATTCAGATCAGGGAGACAGATACCCTCTCTACTTTTAAGATTAGGCTTAAAACTTTCCTTTTCGCTAAGGCTTATAGTTAGGGCTGGATCGGGTGACCCTGGACCATCCCTTGGTTATGTTGCTTTAGACGTAGACTGTGTTTCATAATTATTGTATGGCCTTGCCTTGCAATGTGGAGCACCTTGGGGCAACTGTTTGTTGTGATTTGGCGCTATACAAGAAAAAAGTTGATTGATTGATTGATTGATAACTGCCAAAATGCAACGTCTACTGGCCTTTGATATTTATTATATCATTTTTTTAGGTTTAGATTTTTTCTGTATTAGTTGAAAAGCCATAGTTTTACCAAACGAATCTTGAATTTTCTTTTAAAATTGATACCACTATCTCTCTTTTTTCAAAATAATACATTCAGGTGATTTTAAACTGTAAGAGTTGTGTGTCAGTGCAAACATTTGCATGACTTTTCTGAACGTACTCTCCACACGCTGACTGCAGGCAGTGATTTCGGCAGTCAGAGATCCAAACACAGAGCTCAAAGTTCTGATCCGAGCATCGGGCTGCGAGCGCACAGCGGTTCGCTCAGACAGGAGGAAAGCTCACAGTAACAGTGCGATGGATCGCACTTGACAGCTAGCAGGAGATGAGTGACTGTTGGCTGTCTTTGGTCTGGGGCCTTTTCGGCTGTGCTGCAGAGCGACGGGCAGAGCGATGGTGTCTGATAAAGTAGAAAGTCGCCGACACACAATTGATCTCTGCTGTTGGCGTTCCTGCTTTAAAACAACCCGGCAGTGATGAGCCGAAGCTTCACCACCTCCTGTGCTTCGACTATAATAACAATGATAATTAAAAAAAAAACTGTTTTAACTCTTTTCCTGAATGAGTATAAATCTGGAAATGTTTCCTGTGAAGATTTTCATTTTCTGAACAGATCTTGCAGTATTGATGAGAAGACCTACTTAAACGTTACAGGATAACCAGGAAAATTTAAATATGGCCGACACATCTCTGATTTCCCGCTTTATTGGAGTTGAAGTCTTTCACACTCTCCATTCTTGAAAGGACACCCTGGAGGGATTATATTTCCCAGTTGCCTTGGGAAAGCCTCGGGATCTGGAAAGTTGGAAGATTTGGCTGAGTTTAGGGAAGTGTGGGAGGGGCTGCTGAGTCTGCTACCACCATGACCCAGATGAAAGAATGAATGAATTTAAAAAAATAGATGTTTCACCTTGTTTTTTGAGCATATAAATTTAGAAACAAAACTTTTAGGTGCTGCATGCAACATTTTCGTTGGCGTTGGCCTGTTTTTACACATTGGACTTTGCTAGCTGTGGGACTTTTGCTGATTCAGTGTTTTGTTTGCATTGTTTTCTTATATTTTTAACATGGGGAAGGACAAACCCTCCCCACCCTACAATCTCTATTATACATTCTAAAACGAGAGCACCGCGCTCATAGAGCACAAGTCTCGGCCAATACTAGTTTCCATTTCCACAAATGTTTACCTTGGAAAAAAAAATTCATGGTCAAAGTCCTGTTAGAAGTGGCTTTTCATAAGATAATACAAAATATATATCAAAATGGCTTTTAAATGTTAACATAAAATATCCACTAAATCTGCAATATGGATCAGATGCGGATCAAACTTAGTCTATACACTGAGAGTGCCACTTTGCACCTGAATGTCACATATTAGAGTGATTGAGGCACTTTTCATTAAGATATAATGTAAATTCTAATCCAATTACAGTTTTTCCACAAATCAGATTGGTTAAGCATGTGAGATTTCAGACTGTATAATATCGGGGTAATGGTGGCAAAATATTTGACCGTTTCACATTTGGATGTATTACACCGTGCCCTGACTGGTGTTCTGACAAGATGTCATTCCCATTGCCAGACCAGCCCTCCGCGCAACAGCGCATGCTCAAGCGTGCGCAGTATTGTCGGCACACGGAACTATCTATTTATGCGACGAGACGCACAATTCGACAGAACACTGGCTGCGCGCGCTGCTACGCAGATGTCATAATGGTGCTGTTAGCTGAGAGGGAGAGAAAGTCGCGTACCGCCACCGAAAGTATTGATGTGGATTCTGACACAGAATTACCATTTCACATTTGATGGATTACTCCGCGCCGTGATCGCTGCCACACAGTAAGCCTCGCCGACCGAATTACCTACAGAAAAATAAACGATGGAATTGGATTAGAATGGGAATAACCCCCTTGTGTCTGATTATTTGCGGACATTCATGCTGTTATAAAACGGTCGCAAATATCCGTTTTAAAAAACCGGTAAAGCTCAATTTGTGGCCATATTCTGCAAATCAAACACAACAGGGTTATTCCCAAAATACAGATTAAAAGGGGGGTTTTCAATGTTCAATTTAAATGGCCGCAAAATCTGTATCAGATTGGGATCAAACTTTGCCAGTTGATAAAGGAAACCATCCTACCTAACGCTCTCAAATATGAAATAAATTAGATCTTTTTTGGCAGATAATTTTTGAAAATTTGTTCAGCGTTAAAGAATGGGATTTTTCCAATTTTCCAAGATTTTTCCTGCCTTTGACCTTTGACCTTGAAAATTTAATCAGTTCCTGCTTATCAGGATATGAATCTTCTGTAGAACATTTCATTCATATGTGAAAAAATTGTGGGTGACAGGCTGTTCACAACAGACAAGCAGACAAACATGCATAATATTACACAGTTATGTTAGGGGGTGAAATGGCACAGAGGCAAATTGCTGTGAAGATGAAATTAACGTGGACAAAGTGTCAAGGAACCTTTCTCTTGGCTGCCACTCCAGCTCTACATAGAGTATTTTTTCACTTTTACGGAACCGTATCAACAAACATGTGAAGTGATTTCAAGCATGCAGTGAAATTTGCTCCCATGGTAGAGGTTTCACAGACTGGAGGTGAGTCTAAAAGGATGATATGCTGCTCCCAGTGATTCAGATGATCTGCTGATGCAGCCTGATGTTTTCTTATGTGTGGCTGTTAGATCTGTCCTGTACTGAGTAAAATATGCCCCAAACTTCTGTATTTATGTAACTTTTATCATGACATTAATTGTGATCATTTTATCTGCCAGCTCTAACCTCAAGTATTTGATAATCAATACTTCATTCATTCATTTATTGCATTTAGGTAGCCCCAAATGACAACAAAGTTGCCTCAAGGTGCTTCACACAAGTAAGGGCTAACTTTACCAACCGCTAGAGCAAAACCACAGGTGACAGTGGGAAGGAAAAACTCTCTCTTATGATTTGAGGAAGAAACTCAAGCAGACCAGAGTCAAGGGGGTGACCCTCTGCTTGTCCATGCTACCAAAACAATTTACAATACAAATATACAGGGAATTTTGGAAGTCCATGCTGGTGCACAGGACAGGAGGCTTGCAGAAGAAGGCAGCCACTCCTATCTCTGGATGGAGCCACACCTCAAACAGAGAGAAAAACCAGAATCAGGCACCACAAAGACAACAAATACAGTATAATTTGTCAGCATTAAGCAACAAGAAATCAGAAGAAATACTAATGTGATCGCCGGCCACTAGGCCTAAGCTTCACTCAAAGACCCAGAAATTAGATAACGTTGAGGCCGCGGCCCACTCCGTTTCCTAGATAAAACCCTCTGGGGTCGGCCCCCATTGTATACGATGGCGGAATACAAATTGTATTAAATGATACACCATTTTTAATGATATTAGATAGAAACTTACTTTTTGCTGAAAAGTACACTGCGCAGACTTTCAATCCAGGGCTCCTCCATGCTTGTTTTCATAATAGAAGCTGTGTGATGATGTACGCAATGTGAGTGTCCAATCAGAATTGGTTTACCGTCACATGGTTTTCCAATATCCAATCGTAGGGCAGATTTACCTCACGTGGTGAACCAAAGTTTGTTATTAGCAGAGATGCATTACTAGTTTGCCCATGAATGCCATTTGAATAGACCTCTGGCTACTGGCTCCAATGCACCCAGCACCATTATGCATATGAATGGAAATGATGAGAGTAAGAGGGCCTCATACAATCTCACGTGCTGAAACAAGATTGTGAGTAGCAGAGATGCTCACTACTTGGCCTGTGAATGTTATTGAATAAGCCTGTGGCAAGCTCTCTCGCTCCTGCGTAAAGCACCGTTTACACATATGAATGGAACGAGTGGGATGGGCCCCATCAAAGGTGAAGGCCCTTCAAGTGTGAAAGGTTGTTTTCAGTGCAGGAAACACTCCAAAAGAACAGTCAACTTCATCGAAGTGGAGTTTGTGATGTGACCTTTGTGTAATAGCGACAGAAATTGCTTTGAGATGAAGACCACAAAACGCATAGACCATTTTGTATATATATTGTTCAAAATGTGCATTTGTGTTTATTGTTGGAACATTCTTTTGTACAAGACCCCAAACTACCTTTATGAAGTGTCAAAATAGATGTTTATTATAGTTTGCTGTGTGTTTTGAATAAATGTGTGTGAAAATGATTTCCGCTTTATTTTTCCTTTCTTATTTCTGATTGTACACCTTTATTACACTTATAAACACCACTATAGCATATATATCTGAAAGTACAGATTGTCCTGAAAAAAAGAGACATACCACTTGATTGTGGGATGCAGGGTGAGCTTTAAACAGCAATAATAAAACATTTATGCCAGACAAGTGAACTGTCCAAAAAATGCCCTTGGACCCAGGAGGGTTAATGAATTTAAAAGGATAGAAGCATAGTACCATACTATGCTAGTATGCTAGCCATACGAAAGGGAAAATAAGTGCGTCTTAAGTCTGGACTTGAAAGTCTCTACAGCAGGGCTGCTCAAGTTCGGTCCTCGAGAGCTACCTTCTTCCTCATTAAAAGCCTTTTAACGAGTCTTTCATTGGATTCAGGTGTTTCTGGAGCAGGGAGACAACTAAGAGTATCAGGAAGGTAGCTCTTGAGGACCGAACTTGAGCACCCCAGCTCTACAGAATCTATTGTTTTATTGATGCAGGGAGATCATTCCACAGAGGGCATGATAAGAGAAAGCTCTGTGAGCTGCAGACTTTTTCTTCACCCTAGGGACACAAAGTAGTCCTGCACCCTGAGAATGCAGAGCCTGGGCCGGTACGTAGGGGTTAAGTAGGCCAGCTAAGTAGGGAGCTGCAAGTTGGTGAACAATTTTATAGGTTCACAGCAGAACCTTAATAACCTCAATAAATCTTGTATGTTTAATTACCTGTAAATTACCTTACCTGTCAAATTTTAGGATTTGATCTTGTTTTATTTATTATAACCTTGCTTTGACTGGTTTTAAGATAAACTAATGACTTTCTTTTCTTTTTAATGAGCACTGAATGTTATTTTGACTTTACTGATCAGCTCCATCACTCTGCAGTTGGACAAAACATTCACAACATGAATTCAGACTTTTAATCTGGAGAAGAGAATATTTTTTGTCACATTGAACACACACAAACACTCAGATTTGCGATATTGATCCATTAGCGACTCCGTCTCACGAACAAGGACAGGTGTGCTTTTATGACAATCCACAAATCATATTTAATTAGATTTTCATATTCTCTGGCAAATGCAGGCTGAATGCTGAAAAGTGTTATTACTCTGCAGTTTAATCAGGTTTCAAAGGCTGTTTAAAAGGAATGAGGAATCTTGATAGCGGGTGCTGAGACGTTCCACGGCTCGGTGTAACAAAGCTAACAGACAGATCTTTTATTGTTTCTTTATTATGAGGCCTCTTGTACTCCAGAAACAAGCTCAGCAAACTTAAAAATACCACAGAAATGTTTTTTTTTCTCCACGGCTACAATGTGGTAATCTGGGAGCCTGGTGGCTTTTTCACACAACAAACAGCATGTTTTTACAGAAACTTTTTTAATAACCAACTCTAAGAAAAGATGTGGCTCAGGAGTTTGTGGTGGGCTGCCCCGGGCAAATCATCAGTCACTATAGATATGCCTAATTAACGAGCTTTTGTAAAGATGCTCCACTGCACGCTGCTGCCATTATTGGTGGGTATCTCATTTGGGCCGAAGTTGAGCATGTGACCATTGTCCATTATTTTACACAGCAGAATGATTTGCAGTTATATGGAAAAAGTTGGAAGCAAAATCACTAAATAAAACAGGAACGATGTTCGTTTTGCTCGATGGCTCTACACTTTGGATAAAATGGTTCATTAACTGTAAATTGCTTCAATTTGGAGACATGGTAACAGTACCATTATCAGGTTGTGTGGACAGAGACGTCTGCATACAAATGCAGGACTCAACAAGGCAGCTCTGATTTTAGGATTGTTTACTGATTGAATCAGCAGGGTCTGGTACACAAAAAGCAGTCCAACATCAGCAAACAATCATGAACATCAGGCTAAAGGTTGTGGTCAAAAAAAACAGGCAGTAGGTAAAAAAAAAACACTAGGAAGCAGGCAAGGCGAGGAAAACACAAGAAATGGCACTGGAAGCGATGGCACAAGCACACTGATCTGGCTGATCTGATCTTAATCTTTTTACTGAAATGTATTTAATTGATGCCGTATTGATTTAGAATGAAAACATTGCCATGGGCTATCCTGCTAATTTAATATAATGGCATGGGGGAAGCTAAAAACACTGACAGTAACTGAACAGGTGAAAATGTCATTAGAAGCAACTGGTAGCACAGAAACAGTCTCTACAGAGGTAAATATGTGCATGTTTATCTCACTAAGTGTAAAGAACATTTAAAACCACTCATTATACAGTTGGCCTCTTACCTTAATGGCGCAGTCTCTTGGTGGTTCTGCACGGGACAGTGATGAGGGGCTCAAACTGTCCTGTGTCATTATATTATACAGCCCATCAGCCTGTGATAGTATTCTCAATCAATACTGTATTAATCAAATGCAGGATTAACCCCACAACTCCTAAAATTAGACCTCAATTTGGAAAATGTTGAACTTTCTTTTGACGGATGGAGGCCAATAAAACGCCTGTCTTTATGAAGTAATATGACAGACTTTTAATCAGAATTCCTCAGCGGACTAATATGGATGAACAACCATTACCAGTAGCCCAGTTGTAATAACAGCTTCCAAACACATGGTGGTGCCAGTTCTAACCTAATATCACTTAGGAGAGTGCAGTTGGTGTGTCTGTTGGAACTGTTGCATACGTCATCAAGAGTCCTTAAATTGAAGTGCACTTAGGGGGCACAGTTTTACCAAAGCACAAGCAAAAATGGCAGCAAATGAAATAATGAAAATAGCAATTAAAAATCATTGTTGGTGTGCATTTGCTTCAAAGTCTAATCAGCTGTTTCTTGACCTAGGCCTACATTGTCACTAAATTGATATTATTATGAATTTATTTATTCATTGAATTGATATACTGCCAAGAAACGAAGCAGCTAGCTGGTAGAATGTGATCACAATCCTCTTTGAAGGAAATTACAGCTTAGAATATTGAGACAGAAATCTATAAAAGAAGCCATTGATGAAGTCCGTGTGTCATAGGCATTAAACTGTTTCCAGAAATGGCCAAGAGGGTGCAGGTTTTCTTGTAATCACCAACTCCACCAGGTGATTTTGTTGATGAACTCATCCCATCTGCTCAAAGTGATGTTAATCAGTGAAATCACCGAGTGGAAAACTCTAATTTAACCCTCTTGGCCCTTTCTGGCATTAGTTTGACACCTAAGCAGTTTGTGAACTAAAAGGATAAAGATAATTTGGTTGCATTATGATGTGCTGGAGTTGTGCAGTGCATGATGGGAAAAGGACTCTGCAGTCATGGTCAGCTGAGCATTTGGAGGGATGTGCCCCTCGTGGGAGTTCTCAGTGGGAAAAGGACAATCACAAACTGGGCAATTTGAAATGGAAACAACTTTGAAATATACGTTAAACTACACTTCATCTGATGAACACAAGCCACATGTTGACTGTCACTTACAAGGTTGCAACAATGTATGGTATGGCAACCAGTGGAAGGCCTGTAGATTTGTGGACGGCTCACCTTTACCAAGTGGAGATAATGTTTTAGAATGTGATGCAAGTTGATGTGATTGAGTAGAGCATCCCCTATTGGCAACCAAGTTCTAGTTATTACCTGGTGGAGCCACAGTAAACCTTTTGTCTTCATGTCATAGTGTTTGTAGGTGCTATTTGTTGGTCATAGTGCAGCCAAGGTCCATCAATCTCCATCTGCTCTTATGTGAAGTCTCCGTGATATCGCGGGATTTGACCTCCTTTCCTCCCAGGCAAAGTTACATATATATTTTTTTACACATTTTACAAACTTCATGTCTTAACAGTAAGCAAAGCTCCCATTTGACTTAAATGGGAATTGGTCAGGAAGTTATGCAGATAGTTTGTCCACAGTGGGTTCTGTGATGAATGATATGTGCACACTTAATCATTGGTCTTATCAGACAGTTCACCGTGGAGGGAGAGGATTTTAATATATATACAGCATAACGTCACACGGATAAATGGTGTACGATTTTGTTTTCGGCTGCAATCACTGAAGCAGTCACAATTTTTTTTTCTATTCGGTTCCTGGTAGAGAAGAACAGATGAGGAGGTGGGAGATGTTGTGTCGGTAGGTGTTAGCCTACACAGCTAACCAGAGTAGCTCCGTTCTCTCTGCAAAACCACCTTGACACATTTGTGCTTCGGATCATAAAAACATGTCCACTTTCCCCACCACATCGTCACTTTTTATTTGCATTTTCACTTTGTTGTATGTAATTTGCCCCAAAACCCCATTGCAAATGCTGTGGTTTGTATCCCGAAAGTAGAGAAATTACATCATATGCGTCATATTTTACCCCTTTAGTGCCCGCCCCCACATCAGACTGCGCTGTTCTATAACTGAGGTAAATAAAGTCCAAGACGATCAGTGTTTTGGAAATGTTCATGTATCCATCGCCTCACTTGTCTGAAGAAAACTGGATGTAAAAGTGATGGTTTTACTCACTCACTTTACACTTACTCACACCATGATTTTGGCTTTTACATTTTTATTTCTTTGTCTCCTTTCCGCTAACCATAACAATAACCCCCCAGACCCCCTGTGTCACTCCCCATTTCGTGCCCCCATCTGGCATGTGCGCGATAAGTAAATTGTTCTGAATGAAACCAGTGTGGGTACATTTGGGCATATGTGCATTCAAATATGTTTTTTTGTGTATATTATTATTATTATTATTATTATTATCATTTGTTTCTTGATGGTGAAAAGAGAGCTTCTTAACAGACCCCCAATTGTCTCCCTGTGTTCAGTGTTTGTCAATAAACGCGTGCGTATAGTTGTGAAGTCACACACTCTCAGTCGCACCTCATTCTGTTTAACTTCAGTGTGTGTGTGCGCTGCTTCCACTTCATGTTTATTCTGGTTGACAGGGTACCAAATAAAATATCCCTGCGTATCTCCACTTTATTTACTTCATTTACTCCACTTCATCTGTTGCTCACACTGGGTTAAATTCCTTTTTTTATCGTGATCACTCCAGACAGAGAGGTGAATCCCCAGGTCCCAGGGCCTATTTAAATACATTTACATATTTAAATAGGAGCGTGGACAGGGAGGACTTTGGTACTTCCGCATGTGCCCTCAGTTCCACATTCAGTGGGATGTACAAAAGGAACATGCTTAGGAGGTGATGGTCTAGTAGGGGAAGTGATGGTCTAGTGGTTAAGTATTGGGCTTCAGACCAGAGGATCCTCAGTTCAAACCCCAGCCTGACCGGAAAATCACTAATGGCCCTTGAGCAAGGTCCTTAATCCTAGAGTTGCTCCCAGTGTGTTGTGAGCACCTTGCATGGTAGCACCCTGACATAAATGGGTGAATGCGAGGCATAATTGTAAAGCGACTTGAGCGTCTGATGCAGACGGAAAAGTGCTATATAAATGCAGTCCATTTACCATTTGGATCCATGCGTATGCACACTTACGCAATACAGGTGATGTCTGCAAAAAAGGCCCAACAGAGACTTTTCTTTTTGAGGAAGATAAAATCGTTTAGCGTGTGTAGGACTCTGATGACTGTTTTATCAGTGTTTTATTGAATCAGTCCTGACATTTTGTATGGTGGTGTGGTACGGTGGTCTTCCGAAGGTCAGCAAACGTAAGCTAATAAAGCTGGTAAACGTGGCATCTAAAGTGGTTGGGGTATCACTACCACAACTACACTCACAGAAATATTTAACCCTGAATTTTAAGATTTATGTAATTTTATTACATGACAAATTCCCATTTACTTTTTTAGATAATTTTAATACAAACCTACCAAATAAACCTGACATGATGCATATTCATTACTGTACTAAATCCTATTTATTTGAAATGCATAATCCTCAGCTTTATGTATTTAGTATTAATAAAATAGAATTACTCTAAATCAATAATAATGACAGTATTTATTTAAAATACATAAAGTATATTGTTTGAATTGCATAATAATTATGTTACCTATGCAATTTATCTTGTATAGGCAACATAATTATTATGCAATTCAGACAATATACTTTATGTATTTTCAATAATAATGACAGTATTTATTTAAAATACATAAAGTATATTGTTTGAATTGCATAATAATTATGTTACCTATGCAAATTATCTTGTATAGGCAACATAATTATTATGCAATTTAAACAATATACTTTATGTATTTTAATACTGTCATTATTATTGATTTAGAGTAATTATATTTTATTAATACTAAATACATAAAGCTGAGGATTATGCATTTCAAATAAATAGGATTTAGTACAGTAATGAATATGCATCATGTAAGGTTTATTTGGTAGGTTTGTATTAAAATGATCTAAAAAAAGTATAGGGGAATTAGTCATGTAATAAAATTATATAAATTTTAAAAGTTAGGGCCCTGTCCCACTGGTGTTTAGGAGGATTTGTGTATGGATTGCGCACAAAATTGGCCCATATTCGCCAGACATCCGCAATATCCATGTAACATGCCTGTATGAGTCGGCCGTCATTCGAACACGTCCGTGATCATCTGCAAAGGCACGCATGTCCGCAGCCAGGATTTTTGAGCTGTTCAAAAATCTGGATGCGGATAACATCCGCCTTACATACTCCATATATACTCAATTCATACACAATACATACTCCCTCTATGCACTGTATATCTGCCATTAACCGCTGATATCCGCAGCTGACGGGGACTTGCGGCTTGGCAGCTGACTGGGACAGTGTATAAAACAGATATATATCGTGCCCATCATGTCCACATCACAAACTAAAAAATGTTTTAGCGAATGCATACAAATTGTCCACAAATCACATATCTGCTTTGCAGCTGATTTGTGGACAATCTGTGAATGCATAACAAACACGTCACATAAACCCAAAGTACTATATGTGGCAGAAGGCGACATACCTGCCAGTCAGTGTTGGTCCAGCTGTGTAGATCCACAAGACATAATAGCTGCTGCAATCCAGGACTTTTATTTAACACCAACAAAAGAAAGAGTTGCTGTTTAGCCACAACTCACACTGAAGTCTGTTTTCTGTGACACTCTCAAAAAAAAAAAAAAACACTGTCTCACATGCCAAGCGGCTTCCCCCCTCCCGCTCCCCAAACTCATGAACAGTTAACCCTCGCATGACAAAATGAACATTAACTCTGTGGTCAACTTGTCCAAGTCCAGCAAATGCTCCAGAGGCTGTATTGTTGGTGTGAATAGTGATTCCGACGGCCCTTGGGAGCTTATATTATGACCACAATGCGGATGCCGTGCACATGCGCGATGCATTCATAATACACCCGTAATACTGCCGTGATAATCTCAATGTGTTGGATCAGTTTCCTCACTACATGCATTATACTGTATAACCATGATTGTTCATCATATATTTGCTATATATTATTAATATATCCGTAATTCATACTGGGACATTTGTCATGTTTGGCCATTTTTGTTGTGGATGACAACGAACGCCCATAATTTGTGTACTCAATTCATGCGCAATTGATCCTCTCCCCAATGGGACAGGGCCCTTAGGGTAAATATTTCTGTGAGTGACAACATATTTATGATAAATGGGTCAGAGGAAAGACAAATCAAATTTTGAACTGCCCTGAGCACACACACTTTGGGGAGTTTAATTTGCTCCCCTCTGGCCACTGTTTTAGGCTTCCTAAACTGAGGACTAGTTGTGCCAGGGATTCTTTTATTCCTGTGGCTATCAGGAATTTGAATGTATTGAACTGACTTTATTTATTTTTTTACAGGATTTTTGAATATTGTACTGTTTATTTTTTATTCCTGTCCATCTTTATGATGACAGTTTTTAGTTGTGTATTGTTCATTGGCTTTTGTCATTGGTTTTTGGGGGAAGGAATGTTTTTATTGTTGAAGGTGATGGTGCTCTGTTGCACATGTGTTTTGAACATCCTGTTGCACTCTAAATTTCCTTTTTTTTTAAAAGAATAAATAAAGTGAAACACTTTAATAAATTTGAATTTTTTTGTTCTTATGCCAGTTTCTGAGTTTTGGAGTACACCATGTTTCAGGAGGAAATCCAAGTATTTGTACAAGAGGCCCCTGATGGTTCTTTATTATTGAGGAAAAGGTTGTGTTCCAAAATGAAACTAAGAACTCAGTGTATTTGTGTGCTCTCTTTTATACCTGAGAGAGAGTTTGTGTCAGAAGCAGAAATCAGTCATTTCGCCCTGCAACCTAAAATAATGAGCGCTGTTCCACAACCACTGCACGTATCAGGCTGCCGCCCTGCCACTGATATTACGATCTATTTCTTTTTGTGCCACCTTAATGTCTCTGTTCTCTACTTTTCCTCAATTTTCTTTACCTCGATCTTCTCCCCCTGCTGCTCTGCTCATTATACGGTGCACTTACCGCACTTTATTACTCCATCCGCTCGCATCGCTCTCACGTTGTCTCGCACAAAAGGCGTGAATGTGGTTTGCGTGACGATTTTCATTCTCACTCATTCTCATGTTGCATTTTCACATTTTATGTTATCGTCCAACCAAAGCTACAGTATTTTTTCTTGTCATTTGAAACTCACGCTCTTCATTCTGGAATGAGCAATTTTCATCATCTTATTCCTCACCCTATGTCTGTTTCCTCACTCTTAAGACTAAAAACAAAATATATACAAACAGAAAAGAGACAGAGAGAAATGACAGCAGAGCCAGCATCATGTCAGAAACTGCTTCTGCTTCAAAGGAAGAGGAAATTTGGAAGGAAAATCTCAGAAACAGATAGATGTGAATTGCTTGTAGGTCTGCAGGTACACGAGTGTGCAAATGGAGGCGTCTCTGGTGTATATAATCTCTATGTTTCCTTTGTCTTCATGAGTGTGTCATTTGGACCAGAATGCAGCTGCTGCAAAACCAAATTGATGGACTGGTCTGTGATTAGCGAGCATGACGATGCAGTGACATGCTGTGAGGACTCCTGTGTACACTCATGTACAAATGAGACACAACAATAGCTATACTTTATTGACAATGATTTCAGACAACACATGTAGAAGAAGCATGTTATTGCAACATAGTTTTGAGTTTGGCAGATGGACTCTGGTTATCATCACTTCCCTTCTGATGCTTGCTGGAGATATGAGGGAGTGATGAATGATTACACACGCTTATTCTCTGTTTCACCCCGCCTCAACAGGTAGAGGCGGGGTGAAACAGCAGCACTGATGTGGCAGCCGGCAGCATTGACAGGCAAAGGGATAGCTGGGAAATTGTTGCATCTGAAATAGCCCGCCCAATTTAGAGGGAGTGTTACTGGGGATCGTGTCAACAGTGTGTGTTAGTGGGAAGTATGTGGCAATTACAAATATGAATGAGGCATGTTAGTGTATATGTAGCACGTGACTCGAATTGGGCAATTCTACGGTAACGGAATTACAATCTGAGCTAATCTGCCGTGGTTAGATGCCATATGTCCATATTTTGCTGCTGTTGTAATTCTGTTACCGTAGAATTGCCCAATTGTCTGCCAGAACTAGCTCCTAATTTCACTTCATTTATTACTGTCTGCATTGTCGCTTAAAGTTTTACTGTTTTCTGTTAGGTAATATTAGGGTCCTGTCTCACTCGGTGTGACTGTTACGGAGCACTCAGCTGGAAACATGAATTAGCAACCAAACACCGCGAACGAGCGGCAGTGTTGCAGTTGGTATCTCACGGTAGTGGGCGCTCCTACCTGAAGACGAATGACACGTTTGCACACAAAGTGTACAATTCTAATTATCCTGCCATTATCCATGTGAATAGAATGTGAAAATTCCCCCACTGTTCTCAATAAAGTAAATAACGAACTAATAATAAAATAAATAATAATAAAGTTTACAGCACACTCACCCATTTGCAGAATGATGTCCCTGTTGGATCTGAGTCCTGTCTTCCATGTCCAGTGTATAATCCACAGTTTCTATGATCCTTTTGTCCTTGGCTTCGAGAGCATGTACAGCAGTCGTTCACGGGCTGCAACAGCTTCTGCTCTGTGATGCAGCGATGGCCAACAGTGTTTCAGGGGTGTGTGTCCTTTAATTTGATTGGATTTATTCAGAAATATCATTGTAAGTACTGTTGGTTGTTCCTGTGTTGCTCAAGATAAAAATAGATTTAAAAGGACAATGCTGTGTACTCTGCTCTTGTACATGTGCTCCCCAATAAGAAAATAAATAAAAAGTAAAATAAAAAGACCATTAAATGTATAAGTTCAGAATGCTGAAACAGGAGTCCTGATATCCTCCAACTGCGGCGAGGCTGACAGCACATGTGGTCAGGCTGACAGCACCTCAGCCACTTTCAGAAGCAGCTGTTTCTCTCCGATCATCTCCGCTATTGTGGCGTACTCCCCTGTACCTTGTGAGATGAACAATGAGGTGGGACCCCAACAATAGCATGTTTTTCAATGTTTCCACCTGGCTGTCGCCCAGTTTCTGGCAAAATTTGATGCACTAGCACTGCTCCAGTTGTTCCGTCATTTTCCTTGCAATGAAAATCCGTCAAGAGCACTACACATATCCTCACACAAATGCTGCTTACCAGCAACTGACGCAATTGACAGGCGTGAAAAAAATTCACGCATGCGCACAAAGGTTCAAGGTTGGCTCATGCAAGCACATGTGATTCAAATCCATCAGGTTTTTGCAAAAAAAAAAAAAAAAAAGGTCGGATACTTTTCTAACAGACCTCGTAGTACATGGAAGACAATACAAAAGCATTGGGACTTTTGCTTTTGTCCAGTGAGTGCAAATATCCAATTTATACAATGATGGTTTTGGTAAGTTTTACTGTATAATTATTTGGCTTTGTAACAGTCAAATTTCAGGCATCATGGACTTTTTCATTGTGAGGTCAGTAAAGAGACTTCCTGTCAGTTTGTTCAGTCAAAGATCACGAAAGTCAAAATCCTGCAGTGAGTATTTCACCGGCTTAAACAACTTCACTGATTGTAGCAAATTCCACTGACAGTAATTTAAAAACAGCTCTTTATATGTCCAGGCCTTCAACTTGGAAATTATGAGGAGCATTTGTGTGTTTGGTGCTTTCACATGTGTTTGGACCAGCCTGAGGGAGAACTGAGGGGGGGGCGGGGTTAATTAAAGGGTGATTGAAAACACGGGAGGACGAGAGGAAGGAAAGAGGTGCGTGTGGTTCACGTCCTGACCCGTACTTCATTCACGTGCTCAGATGGGTGCACACATACATTAAACAGCTGTCTAAGTTAACCCGGTAAATGACTCGAACAGTGATATCAGTTAAATTACCCATGAGTCCTCCTGGATACTCCTGGTGATTAACATGCAACACTTTGTTATGCTGAGTCTCTAACATGAACCATTTAATGACTGACCTTTTTCCTCATGGGAACACTCGGGAGTTTAGTACTTAACAGTTGATTCAATAAAAATGTGTGTTAAAACAGGAAATCACAGGCCCGACTAATAACATTAAAGTTGGATTTTTACTTAGCTGTTTGCTATTTCATGACTGACACTGGACACAGAAAGGTGCTTCTAAATGGAATTGTTTATTGCATAATGCCTTCAAGCAGATCCATACAATCATGTTTGCTCTCTGTGTCAGGGTCAGTGCCAAAATCTCAATGCCCAATAAGATCCAGGTCAAGGCTTTGACCACCAAGGCCAACACTTTTACCTCCAAGACCAAGTCTTAGACCCCAAGGCCAAGTGTTGGACTCATATGCCCCAGGCAAAGGCTTGGACTCCTATGATCCCCAAGTCAAGACTTTGTTCTCTAATACCAAGACTTTGGTCCCTAAGGGTTATGTCAAGGTCATGACCCTCAAGCCAAGGTTTTGATCCCAAAACACCCATGCTAAGGTTATGATCCCTCAAAGCCAAGGCTTTGATTTGATCCCCAAAGGCCCATGCCAAGACTCTGGCCCCCAAAGCAAAGACATTGATCCCCAAAAGGCCCAGGCTTTATCCCTCGAGCAAAGACAAAGGCTTTGACCACTGATGGATGCAATCATTCCAGCTGATAATGTGAGTGCGTCTTGTTACTGGTCCAAATCTTATATGAGGGGAAAAAAAAACAAAACAAAAAAATATTTAGGATGTTGACATGACACAAATGTGAGAAGCTCAGTCATTCATGAGGAATGACTGAGCTTCTCACCTTATCTCTAAGGGACATACCAGCCACCCTCCTGAGGAAACCAATTTCGGCTCGCAATCTAGTTCTTTCGGTCATGACCCAACCTCATGACCATAGGTTATAGTAGGAATGAAGATTGACCAGTACATCGAGAGCTTTGCTTTTGGCTGAGCTCCCTTTTCATCACAACAGTATGGTGGAGTGAATGCAATACTGCAGTGCAGATTCTCCAGCCAATCTCACATCTCCCTTATCCCCTCACTTGTGAACAAGACCCCATGGTAATTCAACTCCTTTACTTAGGGCAAGGCCTGATTTCCTGCAAGGATTAGGCAATCCATCTGTTTCCTGCTGAGAACCATGGCCTCAGATTTAGAGTGCTGATCCTCATCCCAGCCGCTTCACACTCGGCTGGAAACTGATCCAGTGAGTGCTGGAGGTCACAGGCTGATGAAGCCAACAGGACCCCATCATCTGGAAAAAGCAGTGATGAGATCCTGAGCCCACCAAACTGGAAACCATCCTCCCCCCAACTAGGCCTCGATATCCTGTCCATGAATATCACAAACAGGATTGGTAACAAGGTGCAGCCCTGGTGGATGCCAACCCAAACCGATAATGAGTCTGACTTACTGCAGAGAACCCGAACACAGCTCTCACTTGTGAGTAGAGAGATTGTATGGCCCTGAGAAGGGACCCCCTCACTCCATACTCCCACAGCACCTTTCACAGTATCTCCCAGTCATACGCTTAATCTCCACGTTCACAAAACACATGAAGACTGGATGGGCATACTCCCAGGCAACCTCCAGGATCCTTGTGAGATTAAAGAGCTGGTCAGTTGTTCCACGACCAGGATGGAACCTGCATTGTTACTCTTCAACCAGAGGTTCGACTATCAGCCAAACCCTCTTTTCAGCACCTGGAGTAGACTTTACCAGGGAGGCTGAGTAGTGTGATGCCCTGTAATGGGCACACACTCTCTAGTCCCCCTTTTCAATATGGGGACCACCACCCCAGTTTGCACTCCTTAGGCACTGTCCCAGACCTCAAAGCAATGTTGAAAAGGCATCTCAACCAAGACAGTCCCTCTACACCCAGAGCCCTCAGCATTTATGGATGGATCTCATCAACCCTGGGGCCTTTCCACTGCAGAGTTGTTTGACTACCTCAGTGACTTCCACTAGGGAAATGGATGATGATACCCATCAGCTTCCAGTTCTGCCCTACTATAGAGAGCACTCCAGTCTTAATCACTCAATCAATAAACAAATCAAACAACTTTATTAATCCCACAAGGGACAATTAAATTCAAGCAGCCTGTAAAAAAAAAAAAACCTCAGTAACATACAGGAACAATAGAAAACTAATAAAAACAAATAAAAACAGATAAAAACAGATGCAGTCTGATGCAGGAGTTCCTCAAAGTGTTCCTTAGAGTGCCCAATTACCTCCTCAGTTGAGGTCAACAGAGTCCAATCCTTACTGTGGACAGCTTGGATGATTCCCTGTTTTCCCTCCTGAGGTGCCTGATGGTCAGTCCAGAAACATCTTGGTGCCGACCAAAATTCCAAGATGTAAAGGTGCAGAGGGCTGGTAGGAGAGAGTAGGTGTTAAGAATGTTGATGATATCCAAATACCTCCTATGACAGATGTATCTACTGAGCTGAGGATGAAGATTGTGGCCAGACTAAAGCAGATAGCAACACGACCAAGAGTATAACTCCCCCTGCTCACTGACAAAGTCCTATCAGGAGAAATGCTTGCAGACATTAATGCAGCTCCATCACCATTTACTCACCATCGACTCTACCAGAATTACAGAAAACAATGAGCTCATGCAGTATATGCCAGTGCCACAGTAATCTTTGACACACTTGGGTATTAAGATCAAGAATACCCCCAAAGGAGAGCCCTCCATGAAGAAGAAGATTGGAAGCCCAAATCTGGAAAGCCTGGAAGGATATTAGCCAACTCACAGAAGTACAGACGGGCATCATGAGACACAGTCCTGGATGGATAACAAGTACAACAAGATTTCCATAACGGAGGCCCTGGAAACTGCCAAACAAGTTCCAGCTCTGGTTATGCAGCTGAAGAGATACACAACAGAACCAGAGGCCAAGAAAATAAATGGCCTGCTCTCCAATGACCCATCTAGGTGTACTCCTACCTGAAAGGGGAAAACAGTATTACAGAACAGACCTGCCCACACCTGAGACTGCGCAATACTGAAAGAATATCTGGGAGAAATAGGCATCACACACACACAACAAAAGTGGCTGGTGGGCCTAAGAGCACACCACAGCCACCTCCCAAAACAAGACCAATCAACATCACAAAGGCAGACATCCAACAATGAATCACAGGGATGAAGCGCTGGACAGCACCAGGCCTGATTGATCCACACTTACTGGATGAGAAGCTAAAAGCACTGCATGTGTGCCTGGCAGTACAAATGGGTGGGCTACTAGAGCAGGTACTCACCCAGACTGGCTAACACAGGCAGGACAATCTTGATCATGATGGACCCCCACAAGGCTATGACACCCTCAAACTACCAGCTAATCACCTGCCTCTCTATAACATGGAAGCTCCTATTGGGCATCATAGCAACCAAGGTGAATAGGCACATGAGTCACATATGAGCACAGCTCAGATGGGCATTGGAAAACAATAACAGAGGGTCGAAGCACCAGCTACTGTTGACTGAGCAATACACAAGGACTTGAAGACCTGTGCACAGCCTAAATTAAGTCACAGGAAGGCCTATGACTTAATGTCTCACACATGGATACTGGAGTGTGTGGCACTATACAAGGCTAACAATGCATTGATAACCTTCATCAGGAACTGATGGGAACTGTGGGACTGTTGAAGACGTCAATGGAGGCCAACTCCAAGACAATCGCACAAGTCACCATCAAGTGCGGAATATACCAAGGTGATGCACTGTCCCCACTGCTGTTCTGCATAGGCTTCAACCCCCTCAGCCAACTCATCACAAAGAGCGGCTGCAGATATCAGAAATGGAGAAACTATTAGCCAACTCCTGTACATGGATGACCTCAAGCAGTAGGCCAAGAATGAGCAAGACATTGACAAACTGAATGATATATATAGGAGAGGGTGGTATTGTGTTCTTCAAGCTTGGGTCCTCCAACAAGGCCTGGGAGTATGAGGGTTTGGCATAGTATTTTAGCTGTTTCTAGGACTGCACTCTTCTGGACAGACCTCTGATGCTGTGCTTGGAAACTGCTTAAGCCACTCTCCGAGTTTGGGGGTTACAGCTCCTAGTGCTCCTATTACCACTGGGGCCAATTTGGACTTTACCTTCTACATCTGCACCAGTTGCTCCTTCAGCCCTTGGTATTCTCTGTTTTTGTGCTCCTATGTTGCTGTCAGCTGGGATTGCTACATCGATCACAACTGCATTTTTTTTTCTCTTGTCAACCACCACTATGTCTCGTTGGTTAGCCAGCAGCTGCTTGCCTGTCTGGAATTTGAAGTCCCACAGGACCTTAGCCCTGTCATTCTCAGGCACCTTTGGTGGCGTCTTTCATCTGGACTTGGGGACTTATATCTGTATGCAGCACAGATGTTCCTGTGCCCATTCCTGGCATTTGGTTGTGTCTCTCAGTGTACGCTGTCCCAGCTACCATCTTGCATCCTGTTGGACTGTTTCTGGAGCACATTTGCACAGCCTGCATCTTGGGTCCTGTCGGATGTGGTAGACTCCTGCCTCTATGGATCTGGTGCTGAGGGCTTGTTCTTGTGCTGCCATGATCAGAGCCTCTGTGTTGTCCTTAGGCCAGCCTTTTCTAACCACTGGTAGGTCTTCTTGATGTCAACCACTTCCTCTATCTGTTGATGGTACGTCCCATGGAGGGGCTTGGTCTTCCATAATATCTCCTCCTTCTGTTTGTGTTTATATATATATATATATATATATATATATATATATATATATATATATATATATATATATTATATATATATATATATATATATATATAAATATACAAACAGGTTGCTTAAACGTCCTTTGAACAACTGATTTGATTGCTATAAAATCCAAATATTACAAGTGTATTATCACTATTTATGCTTGTTTAACCACATATTATTTTCAGACATACTGACATATAGACATACTATTTTACAGTTGATTTAATTAAAAGAAGAAGAAAAAGCAAACCTTCAGTTTTTGAGCAAAGTTTAGAATTTTTGTGATTATTGTTGATTTGCACCAACGGCTCATCTGTGTGTTATGGGGGCACACAGGCTGTCTCTATGTAATAATGGTGGTGTCACTCTCTGCTGTGTGCAACCTACTGGTTTCTCCTTTAATATGCATGTTTGTTTCAGATGTGCTGCTGTGTTTGTGTGAGCAACTGCACATTTACAGGCATGCCTCCATGTTCTGCGTGAACATGGAGGCTGAATCAGCTCTGTAATGAATTCTGATGGCCTTCAGGAGAGGAAGAGGAGGAAGAGGAGCTGAGGAGGGTAGTGGAGAGAGGAGGAGGGAAAAAGATTGGCTGACACAAAGAAGGAAAAAAATGAGAGGGAGCGAGATGAGGGGGAGCTGAGCAAGCTCACTGAATGAAATGGGGAAAAAAACCACACTTCTGTCATTCATTTATTTTCTATACCTGCTATTCATTAACGGGCTGGACACTATGCCTGCAGTCATGGGGCGAAAGGTGGGTTTCACCCTGGACAGGATGCATTCTATCACAGAGCCACACATAGACAAACATATTCACACCTGCGGTCAATTTAGAGTTACCAGTTCACCTAAACTGCATATAAATGCTTCCTTTCTTACCCTCGCCTCCCTGTCTTATGGGAGATGTTGTGTGCACTTTACATTTATTACTGTGCATTAATATGAATAACCTCTCCAGGTCTTGTGACTCTTTCACAGTACGTGAACTATAATTTTTTCAGTCTGCACTAAAATGGCCTTATCTATAAATTTCTTATGTGCCCATTGTCAAGTTATTAACATGGCGGTAAGTAATGCTTGGTGGTGCTGTTGTTGCTGGAGGACCTCAAGTCTGCTGAAACCTCTGGGTTTAACTGTGACTGACGGCCTTTTCTTACACATTCCTTGTGTGTTGGTGAGCTCTCTGCAGGTTCTCCAACTTCCGTTCTCAGTCTGAAGACACGCAGCGTAATTAGAGACTAAACTGTCAGCAGGTGTGAATTTAAGAGTTATTGAATTATTTCAAGATCATACGTTTGTCTGCTTTTTCATCTGCTCCTCCCAGCTCCTGTGGCAGATTTCCTCAAAACTTAATGTGGATGATTTGTTAAAGGTTATGGTCACTGGAGTCAAAGTCTTAAAAATACAGCAGGTGATATACGAGGTCTATTAGAAAAGTATCCGACCTTATTATTTTTTTCAAAAACCATATGGATTTGAATCACGTGTGATTACATCAGACATGCTTGAACCCTCGTGGGCATGCAAGAGTTTTTTCACGCCTGTCGGTTACGTCATTCGCCGTGGGCAGTCTTTGAGTGAGGAGTCGCCCACCCTCTCGTTGATTTTTTCATTGTTTAGGAATGGCTCAGAGACTGCTGCTTTGTTTGATAAAAATTTTTTCAAAAATGTAAGGCACAACTGAGTGGACACCATTCAATAAATTCAGCTGGTTTTCGGTAAAAATTTTAACGGCTGATGAGAGATGTTGGTCTGGTAGTGTCGCCATAAGGACGGCCCACGGTGCCTGATGGCGATCTGCGCTTCGAGGCGGCAGCGTCTCGCCGTTTCAAGTTGAAAACTTCCACATTTCAGGCTCTGTTGACCCAGGAAGTCGTCAGAGAACAGAGAACTTTCAGAAGAAGTCGGCATGAGGAGTTTATTCGGACATTCCCTTGTTAACGGACATTTTTTAATGAAAGAACGTGCAGGCAGAGTCGCATGTCGGGCCGGACCCGACCGCGGGGGGTCACGACAGGAAAAACACCTCCGTTGGAAACCTTAACGGACAAGTTGGAACATGCCCAAGCTGTTAAACAATTTCTCAGATACTCACTTGTTGAAAGCCATCAAAAGCCGCCTGAATTTTACAAATGGTTTTCAACACGGAGGTGTTTTTCCTGTCGCAGCGCACACAGATTCCCTGAGTCATCACGGAAACGACTCGGCGAATTTGCGCGCACGTCTTTCATTACAAAATGTCCTTAAACAGTGGAATGTCCACATGAAGTCCTCATGCCGGCCTCTTTTGAATCTTCTCTGTTCTCTCATGATGTCCTGGGTGAATTAAGCCTTAAATTAGGATGTTTTCAAGTCGAAACAGGCCGACGACGGCACCTGGAAGCGCTGCGCGACGTCCCGCTCCGTGGGAATTCCTTACAGCGACAGAAACACCCCATAATCTCTCATCAGCCGTTAAACTTTTCACCGAAAACCATCTTAATTTCTCGAATAGTGTCCACTCAGATATTCCTCACAGGTCCAGAAAAATTTTGATAAAGCAACGCGCGCCGTCTCGAGCAGCGTGTGAAACAAAGGAATTCAGCCGAGAGGGCTGGACCACATCTCACTCAAGGCCTGCCCACAGGGAAATGACGTCACCAACACGCGTGAAAAAACTCACGCATGCGCACGAGGGTTCAAGCATGATTGATGTAATCGCACGTCATTGAAATCCATATAATTAAAAAAAAAAAATAAAAGTGTTGGTTTCTTATCTAATAGACCTCGTAAGTATTGAACATGTCACCATTTTTCTTATTAAAAATATTTCTAAACGTGCTATTGACATGGAATTTTTACCAGATGTTGATAACAACCCACATAATCCACACACACAAAGAAATCAAACCATAGATGTCCATAAATTAAGTATAATAATGTGAAATGACACAGGAACAAATATTGAACACCTGGATACAGGGTTGCAAAAACGCATGGGAAGCCACGACACCAGTTGAAATATCGGTAATTAGAAAGCTATCCTGCCCCTTGTCATTGCAAATTAATATCAGATGGTTCAATCTCAATTTATGCTTTATAAAAAGGTGTGTCATTACCAAGATGCCACACAACATGTCATTATAAAATCAAAGAGCTCTCTCAAGATCTTTGTAACCTTATTGTTGTGAAACATAGTGATAGCATTGGTTACAGAAGGATTTCTAAACTTCTGAATGCTATTCCTATTTTGTCCACATGGTGTATGGTAAAATGAGCAGGCCTACACATTTGGCAACACTTCACATCTCTTATGGCTGCTCTTTTATCAAGTGCAAATTTAAATTACTTCATAAAACAATAAATTGATCACAGCAACATGGCCTGATAAAAACACAATTTCATTTTGTAATAACCAGCTACATGCTAACTAACCAGGACACCTTATGACTAGGTTAACCTGTCCAACCTCTTACTACAGAGAAAATCAAGTAAGCACATAGAATAAATGCATAAATATAAAAGTCCTGCGTGAAATAAATTCCGGCAAAGTGTTTCTGAAACAGTTTATCCTTCAACTTTGCATAGCTGCAGATTCGCAGGTCAAAGCTGAACTCCATGTGAAATCTTAAAGCGGATTATTCAAGCAAATATTTTGTCTCTGAGCAAATCAAAGTAATATTGTGAAACGCTGCTGTGAGTTAATCTGGTCTCTGCAGAAACATTTTGAGATAACTGTATAATTATATTCCCATAAAATTTGACATTTAATGACCGCATTTAATGATCACAGTGACATTTAATCTGATATAGATGAAATGTTTTGTGGACTCCAGTGTCAAAATGGGATATTACACTTGATGTCTCAGCAGCTGAAATAGGCTGTATCCCTGATGCACTGGAGGCCACACACTGGGTATATACGGTACAAACCCTTGATGCCTTCACTCATAGGTTTCCATAACAGCAGGTTTGAAGCTCAAATGTGGCGTCGCTTGATGTTGCCATTTTGACAGTGCCTAACTCATAGCCAACCCATAGGTGGGTCTTAAAGAGATGGAGTCTTGGGAAGACTGGTGTGACTTAGGCTGGAGGAATGAAGTAATGTGCCTTAATTGAAAGAGTGGCATCAACTCAGAACATGGCGCCATTTTGGTTCCAACTGCGCTGAACTACTGAATGAACCTTTAATGTTTTCAACTTTTTTTTTTAAATCATTTAACCACATACAGACACATCCAGGCACAGGTGCTATCAAAATAAATTAAAAAAAATAGTTAAGCTATCAAATTTGAATAAATTTACAATTTATGATGACCCTTCTGTGTGGAGTTTGTGTGTTCTCCCCGTGTTTGTGTGGGTTCCCCCTGGGTGCTCCGGCTTCTTCCCACATCCAAATGTCAGATTCTGCCCTGGCCCAGGGTTTATGTCTGGGTTTTTCCCCATCCAGGTCTTCTCTGATGATTTTTATGTTTTATTTTCACACGATTGTACTTTAGTCACTTAAATCTTAGCTTGGTTTTGGTTATTTCTTTTCATTATGTTTTGGTATTATCTGGTTTTTTCCTGTTCAACCTTTAGTTTGATTTACTATTTTATATCATGGTTTTGCTGCTACTTTAATGCTTCAGCCATGTTCAGCTCTGCTTTAGTTGTTGTTAGCCTTTTCTGTTTTATTGTCTGAGTTTGTTACTGCATGTATCCTTCAGTCATGTTTAGTCCTGGTTCTAGTTTTTGTTATAGAATATTATTGTTCTTGTTCTCTCTCTAGGTCTGTCACTTGGTTTCCTAATTTTCCTCTTTATTTTTGACACATGTCCTTTTGTTGGTCTTTGGGCACATTATATTTTCACCAGTGGTTTTCTGTCACTTACTCCTCTTGCTTTGCACCACTTTGTTTAACAGTCACTCATCCTCTTGACTCTCTTCACTCTTCTTTGCTTCACCAGACCATACTTCCTTCCAGAACCTTCAGGAACACCTGCCTCTTGTTACACTGATTACATCACCTGTTATTTAAGCCCCTCACTTCCCTCACTCCAGTGCCAGTTCATTGGAATCTTGTTATCCACGTACTAGCCTTCGTTTCTTGTCCTGTTGCCTCTCGGTATTTTTGACCTTGCTTTGTATTTTTGGATTTTGTCTTTGTCTTAGCCCTTGTACTTTGTCACGCTGTGTTTTGACCTCTGCCTCTCTGCCTGCCATACTGTGTACCGAATCCCTGCTGCATCTTAAGATAAAGCCTTTTATGTTCCAACATCACCGCAAGCCTTGATTGGATGAAGCAGTTGAAGATGAGTGTGTGTTATTTAATTAATTTAAAGCCTGATTTATGCAGCTGCAGCTCTGTAACTCCGTGTCATGCAAACGTGCGTGACAGTTTTGTCTCTGGATTATGCTTTATTCTGGACTAATTTGACCCTCAACAAGCTTTTTTTTCTACAAACCTCACCTCCACATCAAAGGTAAGCTGTACAATTTCCTCTTTTTCCGACTACGTGCTGTAAAGTGTTAGACTTTTCTGATAATATTTTAATCAGTGTGCGCACTGTAAAAACTGTTCTAATATGATGGGAGTCGAAGGATGAAAGCAGAAAAGTGTCAAATCGCAGCCGTTTGTGTCTGATTTAACAGGTGCACATCAGGCTTCAGGTCCCAGTCTGAACACTGTTTGAAAAAAAAAAAAAAGTCGGGCTTTTAATCACAGAAATGACTCCAGTCCCACTGTGTCGGAGCTGAACTTTAATTTGTACCTCTGCATGTCCAGACTGTTTGGGGTTTTTAATGGAAATACATTGGAAATACAAATACCTAACTGTCACTAACCAATAATACAGGACATGGTATGTTAGTATAATTAACTACACAGAAAGCCTTATTTCAATTTAATAGTCTTCCATGGCTTAATATGTATCTGTGGTGAAAATTTCATAAAAATATGTGCAGTAGGTTTGACGTAATCTTGCTAACAGACAAATAAATAAATAAATGCCAACGCTTTTATTACGGTTCAGAATGCTGCAGCTAGAGTACTGACGGGGACTAGCAGGGAGAGCATATCTCACCCGTGTTGGCCTCCCTTCATTGGCTTCCTGTTAATGCTAGAATAGAATTTAAAATTCTTCTTCTTACTTATAAGGTTTTGAATAATCAGGTCCCATCTTATCTTAGGGACCTCGTAGTACCATATTACCCCATTAGAGTGCTTCGCTCTCAGACTGCGGGCTTACTTGTAGTTCCTAGGGTTTGTAAGAGTAGAATGGGAGGCAGAGCCTTCAGCTTTCAGGCTCCTCTCCTGTGGAACCAGCTCCCAATTCAGATCAGGGAGACAGATACCCTCTCTACTTTTAAGATTAGGCTTAAAACTTTCCTTTTCGCTAAGGCTTATAGTTAGGGCTGGATCGGGTGACCCTGGACCATCCCTTGGTTATGTTGCTTTAGACGTAGACTGTGTTTCATAATTATTGTATGGCCTTGCCTTGCAATGTGGAGCGCCTTGGGGCAACTGTTTGTTGTGATTTGGCGCTATACAAGAAAAAAGTTGATTGATTGATTGATTGATAACTGCCAAAATGCAACGTCTACTGGCCTTTGATATTTATTATATCATTTTTTTAGGTTTAGATTTTTTCTGTATTAGTTGAAAAGCCATAGTTTTACCAAACGAATCTTGAATTTTCTTTTAAAATTGATACCACTATCTCTCTTTTTTCAAAATAATACATTCAGGTGATTTTAACTGTAAGAGTTGTGTGTCAGTGCAAACATTTGCATGACTTTTCTGAACGTACTCTCCACACGCTGACTGCAGGCAGTGATTTCGGCAGTCAGAGATCCAAACACAGAGCTCAAAGTTCTGATCCGAGCATCGGGCTGCGAGCGCACAGCGGTTCGCTCAGACAGGAGGAAAGCTCACAGTAACAGTGCGATGGATCGCACTTGACAGCTAGCAGGAGATGAGTGACTGTTGGCTGTCTTTGGTCTGGGGCCTTTTCGGCTGTGCTGCAGAGCGACGGGCAGAGCGACGGTGTCTGATAAAGTAGAAAGTCGCCGACACACAATTGATCTCTGCTGTTGGCGTTCCTGCTTTAAAACAACCCGGCAGTGATGAGCCGAAGCTTCACCACCTCCTGTGCTTCGACTATAATAACAATGATAATTAAAAAAAAAACTGTTTTAACTCTTTTCCTGAATGAGTATAAATCTGGAAATGTTTCCTGTGAAGATTTTCATTTCTGAACAGATCTTGCAGTATTGATGAGAAGACCTACTTAAACGTTACAGGATAACCAGGAAAATTTAAATATGGCCGACACATCTCTGATTTCCCGCTTTATTGGAGTTGAAGTCTTTCACACTCTCCATTCTTGAAAGGACACCCTGGAGGGATTATTTCCCAGTTGCCTTGGGAAAGCCTCGGGATCTGGAAAGTTGGAAGATTTGGCTGAGTTTAGGGAAGTGTGGGAGGGGCTGCTGAGTCTGCTACCACCATGACCCAGATGAAAGAATGAATGAATTTAAAAAAATAGATGTTTCACCTTGTTTTTTGAGCATATAAATTTAGAAACAAAACTTTTAGGTGCTGCATGCAACATTTTCGTTGGCGTTGGCCTGTTTTTACACATTGGACTTTGCTAGCTGTGGGACTTTTGCTGATTCAGTGTTTTGTTTGCATTGTTTTCTTATATTTTTAACATGGGGAAGGACAAACCCTCCCCACCCTACAATCTCTATTATACATTCTAAAACGAGAGCACCGCGCTCATAGAGCACAAGTCTCGGCCAATACTAGTTTCCATTTCCACAAATGTTTACCTTGGAAAAAAAATTCATGGTCAAAGTCCTGTTAGAAGTGGCTTTTCATAAGATAATACAAAATATATCAAAATGGCTTTTAAATGTTAACATAAAATCCCACTAAATCTGCAATATGGATCAGATGCGGATCAAACTTAGTCTATACACTGAGAGTGCCACTTTGCACCTGAATGTCACATATTAGAGTGATTGAGGCACTTTTCATTAAGATATAATGTAAATTCTAATCCAATTACAGTTTTTCCACAAATCAGATTGGTTAAGCATGTGAGATTTCAGACTGTATAATATCGGGGTAATGGTGGCAAAATATTGACCGTTTCACATTTGGATGTATTACACCGTGCCCTGACTGGTGTTCTGACAAGATGTCATTCCCATTGCCAGACCAGCCCTCCGCGCAGCGCATGCTCAAGCGTGCGCAGTATTGTCGGCACACGGAACTATCTATTTGCGACGAGACGCACAATTCGACAGAACACTGGCTGCGCGCGCTGCTACGCAGATGTCATAATGGTGCTGTTAGCTGAGAGGGAGAAAGTCGCGTACCGCCACCGAAAGTATTGATGTGGATTCTGACACAGAATTACCATTTCACATTTGATGGATTACTCCGCGCCGTGATCGCTGCCACACAGTAAGCCTCGCCGACCGAATTACCTACAGAAAAATAAACGATGGAATTGGATTAGAATGGGAATAACCCCCTTGTGTCTGATTATTTGCGGACATTCATGCTGTTATACGGTCGCAAATATCCGTTTTACCGGTAAAGCTCAATTTGTGGCCATATGTCTGCAAATCAAACACAACAGGGTTATTCCCAAAATACAGATTAAAAGGGGGGTTTTCAATGTTCAATTTAAATGGCCGCAAAATCTGTATCAGATTGGGATCAAACTTTGCCAGTTGATAAAGGAAACCATCCTACCTAACGCTCTCAAATATGAAATAAATTAGATCTTTTTTTGGCAGATAAATTTTTGAAAATTTGTTCAGCGTTAAAGAATGGGATTTTTCCAATTTTCCAAGATTTTTCCTGCCTTTGACCTTTGACCTTGAAAATTTAATCAGTTCCTGCTTATCAGGATATGAATCTTCTGTAGAACATTTCATTCATATGTGAAAAATTGTGGGTGACAGGCTGTTCACAACAGACAAGCAGACAAACATGCATAATATTACACAGTTATGTTAGGGGGTGAAATGGCACAGAGGCAAATTGCTGTGAAGATGAAATTAACGTGGACAAAGTGTCAAGGAACCTTTCTCTTGGCTGCCACTCCAGCTCTACATAGAGTATTTTTTCACTTTTTACGGAACCGTATCAACAAACATTGTGAAGTGATTTCAAGCATGCAGTGAAATTTGCTCCCATGGTAGAGGTTTCACAGACTGGAGGTGAGTCTAAAAGGATGATATGCTGCTCCCAGTGATTCAGATGATCTGCTGATGCAGCCTGATGTTTTCTTATGTGTGGCTGTTAGATCTGTCTGTACTGAGTAAAAATGCCCCAAACTTCTGTTATTTATGTAACTTTTATCATGACATTAATTGTGATCATTTTATCTGCCAGCTCTAACCTCAAGTATTTTGATAATCAATACTTCATTCATTCATTTATTGCATTTATGTAGCACCAAATGACAACAAAGTTGCCTCAAGGTGCTTCACACAAGTAAGGGCTAACTTTACCAACCGCTAGAGCAAACACACAGGTGACAGTGGGAAGGAAAAACTCTCTCTTATGATTTGAGGAAGAAAACTCAAGCAGACCAGAGTCAAAGGGGTGACCCTCTGCTTGTCCATGCTACCAAAACAATTTACAATACAAATATACAGGGAATTTTGGAAGTCCATGCTGGTGCACAGGACAGGAGGCTTGCAGAAGAAGGCAGCCACTCCTATCTCTGGATGGAGCCACACCTCAAACAGAGAGAAAAACCAGAATCAGGCACCACAAAGACAACAAATACAGTATAATTTGTCAGCATTAAGCAACAAGAAATCAGAAGAAATACTAATGTGATCGCCGGCCACTAGGCCTAAGCTTCACTCAAAGACCCAGAAATTAGATAACGTTGAGGCCGCGGCCCACTCCGTTTCCTAGATAAAACCCTCTGGGGTCGGCCCCCATTGTATACGATGGCGGAATACAAATTGTATTAAATGATACACCATTTTTAATGATATTAGATAGAAACTTACTTTTTTGCTGAAAAGTACACTGCGCAGACTTTCAATCCAGGGCTCCTCCATGCTTGTTTTCATAATAGAAGCTGTGTGATGATGTACGCAATGTGAGTGTCCAATCAGAATTGGTTTACCGTCACATGGTTTTCCAATATCCAATCGTAGGGCAGATTTACCTCACGTGGTGAACCAAAGTTTGTTATTAGCAGAGATGCATTACTAGTTTGCCCATGAATGCCATTTGAATAGACCTCTGGCTACTGGCTCCAATGCACCCAGCACCATTATGCATATGAATGGAAATGATGAGAGTAAGAGGGCCTCATACAATCTCACGTGCTGAAACAAAGATTGTGAGTAGCAGAGATGCTTCACTACTTGGCCTGTGAATGTTATTGAATAAGCCTGTGGCAAGCTCTCTCGCTCCTGCGTAAAGCACCGTTTACACATATGAATGGAACGAGTGGGATGGGCCCATCAAAGTGTGAAAGGCCCTTCAAGTGTGAAAGGTTGTTTTCAGTGCAGGAAAACACTCCAAAAAGAACAGTCAACTTCATCGAAGTGGAGTTTGTGATGTGACCTTTGTGTAATAGCAGACAGAAATTGCTTTGAGATGAAGACCAACAAAACGCATAGACCATTTTGTATATATATTGTTCAAAATGTGCATTTGTGTTTATTGTTGGAACATTCTTTTGTACAAGACCCCAAACTACCTTTATGAAGTGTCAAAATAGATGTTTATTATAGTTTGCTGTGTGTTTTGAATAAATGTGTGTGAAAATGATTTCCGCTTTATTTTTTCCTTTCTTATTTCTGATTGTACACCTTTATTACACTTATAAAACACCACTATAGCATATATATTCTGAAAGTACAGATTGTCCTGAAAAAAAGAGACATACCACTTGATTGTGGGATGCAGGGTGAGCTTTTAACAGCAATAATAAAACATTTATGCCAGACAAGTGAACTGTCCAAAAAATGCCCTTGGACCCAGGAGGGTTAAATGAATTTAAAAGGATAGAAAGCATAGTACCATACTATGCTAGTATGCTAGCCATACGAAAGGGAAAATAAGTGCGTCTTAAGTCTGGACTTGAAAGTCTCTACAGCAGGGCTGCTCAAGTTCGGTCCTCGAGAGCTACCTTCTTCCTCATTAAAAGCCTTTTAACGAGTCTTTCATTGGATTCAGGTGTTTCTGGAGCAGGGAGACAACTAAGAGTATCAGGAAGGTAGCTCTTGAGGACCGAACTTGAGCACCCCAGCTCTACAGAATCTGATTGTTTTATTGATGCAGGGAGATCATTCCACAGAGGGCATGATAAGAGAAAGCTCTGTGAGCTGCAGACTTTTTCTTCACCCTAGGGACACAAAGTAGTCCTGCACCCTGAGAATGCAGAGCCTGGGCCGGTACGTAGGGTTTAAGTAGGCCAGCTAAGTAGGGAGCTGCAAGTTGGTGAACAATTTTATAGGTTCACAGCAGAACCTTAATAACCTCAATAAATCTTGTATGTTTAATTACCTGTAAATTACCTTACCTGTCAAATTTTAGGATTTGATCTTGTTTTATTTATTATAACCTTGCTTTGACTGGTTTTAAGATAAACTAATGACTTTCTTTTCTTTTTTAATGAGCACTGAATGTTATTTTGACTTTACTGATCAGCTCCATCACTCTGCAGTTGGACAAACATTCACAACATGAATTCAGACTTTTAATCTGGAGAAGAGAATATTTTTTGTCACATTGAACACACACAAACACTCAGATTTGCGATATTGATCCATTAGCGACTCCGTCTCACGAACAAGGACAGGTGTGCTTTTATGACATCCACAAATCATATTTAATTAGATTTTCATATTCTCTGGCAAATGCAGGCTGAATGCTGAAAAGTGTTATTACTCTGCAGTTTAATCAGGTTTCAAAGGCTGTTTAAAAGGAATGAGGAATCTTGATAGCGGGTGCTGAGACGTTCCACGGCCTCGGTGTAAACAAAGCTAACAGACAGATCTTTTATTGTTTCTTTATTTATGAGGCCTCTTGTACTCCAGAAAACAAGCTCAGCAAACTTAAAAATAACCACAGAAATGTTTTTTTTTTCTCCACGGCTACAATGTGGTAATCTGGGAGCCTGGTGGCTTTTTCACACAACAAACAGCATGTTTTTACAGAAACTTTTTTTAATAACCAACTCTAAGAAAAGATGTGGCTCAGGAGTTGTGGTGGGCTGCCCCGGGCAAATCATCAGTCACTATAGATATGCCTAATTAACGAGCTTTTGTAAAGATGCTCCACTGCACGCTGCTGCCATTATTGGTGGGTATCTCATTTGGGCCGAAGTTGAGCATGTGACCATTGTCCATTATTTTACACAGCAGAATGATTTTGCAGTTATATGGAAAAAGTTGGAAGCAAAATCACTAAATAAAACAGGAACGATGTTCGTTTTGCTCGATGGCTCTACACTTTGGATAAAATGGTTCAGTAACTGTAAATTGCTTCAATTTGGAGACATGGTAACAGTACCATTATCAGGTTGTGTGGACAGAGACGTCTGCATACAAATGCAGGACTCAACAAGGCAGCTCTGATTTTTAGGATTGTTTACTGATTGAATCAGCAGGGTCTGGTACACAAAAAGCAGTCCAACATCAGCAAACAAATCATGAACATCAGGCTAAAGGTGTGGTCAAAAAAACAGGCAGTAGGTAAAAAAAAACACTAGGAAGCAGGCAAGGCGAGGAAAACACAAGAAATGGCACTGGAAGCGATGGCACAAGGCACACTGATCTGGCTGATCTGATCTTATCTTTTTACTGAAATGTATTTAATTGATGCCGTATTGATTTAGAATGAAAACATTGCCATGGGCTATCCTGCTAATTTAATATAATGGCATGGGGGAAGCTAAAAACACTGACAGTAAACTGAACAGGTGAAAATGTCATTAGAAGCAACTGGTAGCACAGAAACAGTCTCTACAGAGGTAAATATGTGCATGTTTATCTCACTAAGTGTAAAGAAACATTTTAAAACCACTCATTATACAGTTGGCCTCTTACCTTAATGGCGCAGTCTCTTGGTGGTTCTGCACGGGACAGTGATGAGGGGCTCAAACTGTCCTGTGTCATTATATTATACAGCCCATCAGCCTGTGATAGTATTCTCAATCAATACTGTATTAATCAAATGCAGGATTAACCCCACAACTCCTAAAATTAGACCTCAATTTGGAAAATGTTGAACTTTCTTTTGACGGATGGAGGCCAAATAAAACGCCTGTCTTTATGAAGTAATATGACAGACTTTTAATCAGAATTCCTCAGCGGACTAATATGGATGAACAACCATTACCAGTAGCCCAGTTGTAATAACAGCTTCCAAACACATGGTGGTGCCAGTTCTAACCTTAATATCACTTAGGAGAGTGCAGTTGGTGTGTCTGTTGGAACTGTTGCATACGTCATCAAGAGTCCTTAAATTGAAGTGCACTTAGGGGGCACAGTTTTACCAAAGCACAAGCAAAATGGCAGGCAAATGAAATAATGAAAATAGCAATTAAAAATCATTGTTGGTGTGCATTTGCTTCAAAGTCTAATCAGCTGTTTCTTGACCTAAGGCCTACATTGTCACTAAATTGATATTATTATGAATTTATTTATTCATTGAATTGATATACTGCCAAGAAACGAAGCAGCTAGCTGGTAGAATGTGATCACAAATCCTCTTTGAAGGAAATTACAGCTTAGAAATATTGAGACAGAAATCTATAAAAGAAGCCATTGATGAAGTCCGTGTGTCATAGGCATTAAACTGTTTCCAGAAATGGCCAAGAGGGTGCAGGTTTTCTTTGTAATCACCAACTCCACCAGGTGATTTTGTTGATGAACTCATCCCATCTGCTCAAAGTGATGTTAATCAGTGAAATCACCGAGTGGAAAACTCTAATTTAACCCTCTTGGCCCTTTCTGGCATTAGTTTGACACCTAAGCAGTTTGTGAACTAAAAGGATAAAGATAATTTGGTTGCATTATGATGTGCTGGAGTTGTGCAGTGCATGATGGGAAAAGGACTCTGCAGTCATGGTCAGCTGAGCATTTGGAGGGATGTGCCCCTCGTGGGAGTTCTCAGTGGGAAAAGGACAATCACAAACTGGGCAATTTGAAATGGAAACAACTTTGAAATATACGTTAAACTACACTTCATCTGATGAACACAAGCCACATGTTGACTGTCACTTACAAGGTTGCAACAATGTATGGTATGGCAACCAGTGGAAGGCCTGTAGATTTGTGGACGGCTCACCTTTACCAAGTGGAGATAATGTTTTAGAATGTGATGCAAGTTGATGTGATTGAGTAGAGCATCCCCTATTGGCAACCAAGTTCTAGTTATTACCTGGTGGAGCCACAGTAAACCTTTTGTCTTCATGTCATAGTGTTGTAGGTGCTATTTGTTGGTCATAGTGCAGCCAAGGTCCATCAATCTCCATCTGCTCTTATGTGAAGTCTCCGTGATATCGCGGGATTTGACCTCCTTTCCTCCCAGGCAAAATTACATATATATTTTTTTACACATTTTACAAACTTCATGTCTTAACAGTAGCAAAGCTCCCATTTTGACTTAAATGGGAATTGGTCAGGAATTTATGCAGATAGTTTGTCCACAGTGGGTTCTGTGATGAATGATATGTGCACAACTTAATCATTGGTCTTATCAGACAGTGTTCACCGTGGAGGGAGAGGATTTAATATATATACAGCATAACGTCACACGGATAAATGGGTGTACGATTTGTTTTCGGCTGCAATCACTGAAGCAGTCACATTTTTTTTTTTCTATTCGGTCCTGGTAGAGAAGAACAGATGAGAGGTTGGAGATGTTGTGTCGGTAGGTGTTAGCCTACACAGCTAACCAGAGTAGCTCCGTTCTCTCTGCAAAACCACCTTGACACTTTGTGCTTCGGATCATAAAAACATGTCCACTTTCCACCACATCGTCACTTTTTATTTGCATTTTCACTTTGTTTGTATGTAATTTGCCCAAAACCCCATTGCAAATGCTGTGGTTTGTATCCCGAAAGTAGAGAAATTACATCATATGCGTCATATTTCACCCCTTTAGTGCCCGCCCCCACATCAGACTGCGCTGTTCTATAACTGAGGTAAATAAAGTCCAAGACATGATCAGTGTTTTGGAAATGTTCATGTATCCATCGCCTCACTTGTCTGAAGAAAACTGGATGTAAAAGTGATGGTTTTACTCACTCACTTTACACTTACTCACACCATGATTTTGGCTTTTACATTTTTATTTCTTTGTCTCCTTTCCGCTAACCATAACAATAACCCCCCAGACCCCCTGTGTCACTCCCCATTTCGTGCCCCCATCTGGCATGTGCGCGATAAGTAAATTGTTCTGAATGAAACCAGTGTGGGTACATTTGGGCATATGTGCATTCAAATATGTTTTTTTGTGTATATTATTATTATTATTATTATTATTATCATTTGTTTCTTGATGGTGAAAAGAGAGCTTCTTACAGACCCCCAATTGTCTCCTGTGTTCAGTGTTTGTCAATAACGCGTGCGTATAGTTGTGAAGTCACACACTCTCAGTCGAACCTCATTCTGTTAACTTCAGTGTGTGTGTGCGCTGCTTCCACTTCATGTTTATTCTGGTTGACAGGGTACCAAATAAAATATCCCTGCGTATCTCCACTTTATTTACTTCATTTACTCCACTTCATCTGTTGCTCACACTGGGTTAAATTCCTTTTTTTATCGTGATCACTCCAGACAGAGAGGTGAATCCCCAGGTCCAGGGCCTATTTAAATACATTTACATATTAAATAGGAGCGTGGACAGGGAGGACTTTGGTACTTCCGCATGTGCCCTCAGTTCCACATTCAGTGGGATGTACAAAAGGAACATGCTTAGGAGGTGATGGTCTAGTAGGGGAAGTGATGGTCTAGTGGTTAAGTATTGGGCTTCAGACCAGAGGATCCTCAGTTCAAACCCCAGCCTGACCGGAAAATCACTAATGGCCCTTGAGCAAGGTCCTTAATCCCAGAGTTGCTCCCAGTGTGTTGTGAGCACCTTGCATGGTAGCACCCTGACATAAATGGGTGAATGCGAGGCATAATTGTAAAGCGACTTGAGCGTCTGATGCAGACGGAAAAGTGCTATATAAATGCAGTCCATTTACCATTTGGATCCATGCGTATGCACACTTACGCAATACAGGTGATGTCTGCAAAAAAGGCCCAACAGAGACTTTTCTTTTTGAGGAAGATAAAATCGTTTAGCGTGTGTAGGACTCTGATGACTGTTTTATCAGTGTTTTATGAATCAGTCCTGACATTTTGTATGGTGGTGTGGTACGGTGGTCTTCCGAAGGTCAGCAAACGTAAGCTAATAAAGCTGGTAACGTGGCATCTAAAGTGGTTGGGGTATCACTACCACAACTACACTCACAGAAATATTTAACCCTGAATTTTAAGATTTATGTAATTTTATTACATGACAATTCCCATTTACTTTTTTAGATAATTTTAATACAACCCTACCAAATAAACCTGACATGATGCATATTCATTACTGTACTAAATCCTATTTATTTGAAATGCATAATCCTCAGCTTTATGTATTTAGTATTAATAAATAGAATTACTCTAAATCAATAATAATGACAGTATTTATTTAAAATACATAAAGTATATTGTTTGAATTGCTAATAATTATGTTACCTATGCAATTTATCTTGTATAGGCAACATAATTATTATGCAATTCAGACAATATACTTTATGTATTTTCAATAATAATGACAGTATTTATTTAAAATACATAAAGTATATTGTTTGAATTGCATAATAATTATGTTACCTATGCAAATTATCTTGTATAGGCAACATAATTATTATGCAATTTAAACAATATACTTTATGTATTTTAATACTGTCATTATTATTGATTTAGAGTAATTATATTTATTAATACTAAATACATAAAGCTGAGGATTATACATTTCAAATAAATAGGATTTAGTACAGTAATGAATATGCATCATGTAAGGTTTATTTGGTAGGTTTGTATTAAAATTATCTAAAAAAAAGTATAGGGGAATTAGTCATGTAATAAAATTATATAAATTTTAAAAGTTAGGGCCCTGTCCCACTGGTGTTTAGGAGGATTTGTGTATGGATTGCGCACAAAATTGGCCCATATTCGCCAGACATCCGCAATATCCATGTAACATGCCTGTATGAGTCGGCCGTCATTCGAACACGTCCGTGATCATCCGCAAAGGCACGCATGTCCGCAGCCAGGATTTTTGAGCTGTTCAAAAATCTGGATGCGGATAACATCCGCCTTACATACTCCATATATACTCAATTCATACACAATACATACTCCCTCTATGCACTGTATATCTGCCGTTAACCGCTGATATCCGCAGCTGACGGGGACTTTGCGGCTTGGCAGCTGACTGGGGACAGTGTATAAAACAGATATATATCGTGCCCATCATGTCCACATCACAAACTAAAAAATGTTTTAGCGAATGCATACAAATTGTCCACAAATCACATATCTGCTTTGCAGCTGATTTGTGGACAATCTGTGAATGCATAACAAACACGTCACATAAACCCAAAGTACTATATGTGGCAGAAAGCGACATTACCTGCCAGTCAGTGTTGGTCCAGCTGTGTAGATCTACAAGACATAATAGCTGCTGCAATCCAGGACTTTTATTTAACACCAACAAAAGAAGAGTTGGTGTTTAGGCCACAACTCACACTGAAGTCTGTTTTCTGTGACACTCTCAAAAAAAAAAAAAACACTGTCAAACATGCCAAGCGGCTTCCCCCCTCCCGCTCCCCAAACTCATGAACAGTTAACCCTCGCATGACAAAATGAACATTAACTCTGTGGTCAACTTGTCCAAGTCCAGCAAATGCTCCAGAGGCTGTATTGGTTGGTGTGAATAGTGATTCCGACGGCCCTTGGGAGCTTATATTATGACCACAATGCGGATGCGTGCACATGCGCGATGCATTCATAATACACCCGTAATACTGCCGTGATAATCTCAATGTGTTGGATCAGTTTCCTCACTACATGCGTTATACTGTATAACCATGATTGTTCATCATATATTTGCTATATATTATTAATATATCCGTAATTCATACTGGGACATTTGTCATGTTTGGCCATTTTTGTTGTGGATGACAACGAACGCCCATAATTTGTGTACTCAATTCATGCGCAATTGATCCTCTCCCCAATGGGACAGGGCCCTTAGGGTAAATATTTCTGTGAGTGACAACATATTTATGATAAATGGGTCAGAGGAAAGACAAATCAAATTTTGAACTGCCCTGAGCACACACACTTTGGGGAGTTTAATTTGCTCCCCTCTGGCCACTGTTTTAGGCTTCCTAAACTGAGGACTAGTTGTGCCAGGGATTCTTTTATTCCTGTGGCTATCAGGAATTTGAATGTATTGAACTGACTTTATTTATTTTTTACAGGATTTTTGAATATTGTACTGTTTATTTTTTATTCCTGTCCATCTTTATGATGACAGTTTTAGTTGTGTATTGTTCATTGGCTTTTGTCATTGTTTTTGGGGGAAGGAATGTTTTTATTGTTGAAGGTGATGGTGCTCTGTGCACATGTGTTTGAACATCCTGTTGCACTCTAAATTTCCTTTTTTTTTTAAAGAATAAATAAAGTGAAACACTTAATAAATTTGAATTTTTTTGTTCTTATGCCAGTTTCTGAGTTTTGGAGTACACCATGTTCAGGAGGAAATCCAAGTATTTGTACAAGAGGCCCCTGATGGTTCTTTATTATTGATGGAAAAGGTTGTGTTCCAAAATGAAACTAAGAACTCAGTGTATTTGTGTGCTCTCTTTTATACCTGAGAGAGAGTTTGTGTCAGAAGCAGAAATCAGTCATTTCGCCCTGCAACCTAAAATAATGAGCGCTGTTCCACAACCACTGCACGTATCAGGCTGCCGCCCTGCCACTGATATTACGATCTATTTCTTTTTGTGCCACCTTAATGTCTCTGTTCTCTACTTTTTCCTCAATTTCTTTACCTCGATCTTCTCCCCCTGCTGCTCTGCTCATTATACGGTGCACTTACCGCACTTTATTACTCCATCCGCTCGCTCGCTCTCACGTTGTCTTCGCACAAAAGGCGTGAATGTGGTTGCGTGACGATTTTCATTCTCACTCATTCTCATGTTGCATTTCACATTTTTATGTTATCGTCCAACCAAGCTACAGTATTTTTTCTTGTCATTTGAAACTCACGCTCTTCATTCTGGAATGAGCAATTTTCATCATCTTATTCCTCACCCTATGTCTGTTTCCTCACTCTTAAGACTAAAAACAAAAATATATACAAACAGAAAAGAGACAGAGAGAAATGACAGCAGAGCCAGCATCATGTCAGAAACTGCTTCTGCTTCAAAGGAAGAGAAATTTGGAAGGAAAATCTCAGAAACAGATAGATGTGAATTGCTTGTAGGTCTGCAGGTACACGAGTGTGCAAATGGAGGCGTCTCTGGGTGTATATAATCTCTATGTTTCCTTTGTCTTCATGAGTGTGTCATTTGGACCAGAATGCAGCTGCTGCAAAACCAAATTGATGGACTGGTCTGTGATTAGCGAGCATGACGATGCAGTGACATGCTGTGAGGACTCCTGTGTACACTCATGTACAAATGAGACACAACAATAGCTATACTTTATTGAACAATGATTTCAGACAACACATGTAGAAGAAGCATGTTTATTGCAACATAGTTTTGAGTTTGGCAGATGGACTCTGGTTATCATCACTTCCCTTCTGATGCTTGCTGGAGATATGAGGGAGTGATGAATGATTACACACGCTTTATTCTCTGTTTCACCCCGCCTCAACAGGTAGAGGCGGGGTGAAACAGCAGCACTGATGTGGCAGCCGGCAGCATTGACAGGCAAAGGGATAGCTGGGAAATTGTTGCATCTGAAATAGCCCGCCCAATTTAGAGGGAGTGTTACTGGGGATCGTGTCAACAGTGTGTGTTAGTGGGAAGTATGTGGCAATTACAAATATGAATGAGGCATGTTAGTGTATATGTAGCACGTGACTCGAATTGGGCAATTCTACGGTAACGGAATTACAATCTGAGCTAATCTGCCGTGGTTAGATGCCATATGTCCATATTTTGCTGCTGTTGTAATTCTGTTACCGTAGAATTGCCCAATTGTCTGCCAGAACTAGCTCCTAATTTCACTTCATTTATTACTGTCTGCATTGTCGCTTAAAGTTTTACTGTTTTCTGTTAGGTAATATTAGGGTCCTGTCTCACTCGGTGTGACTGTTACGGAGCACTCAGCTGGAAACATGAATTAGCAACCAAACACGCGAACGAGCGGCAGTGTTGCAGTTGGTATCTCACGGTAGTGGGCGCTCCTACCTGAAGACGAATGACACGTTTGCACACAAAGTGTACAATTCTAATTATCCTGCCATTATCCATGTGAATAGAATGTGAAAATTCCCCCACTGTTCTCAATAAAGTAAATAACGAACTAATAATAAAATAAATAATAATAAGTTTAAAGCACACTCACCCATTTGCAGAATGATGTCCCTGTTGGATCTGAGTCCTGTCTTCCATGTCCAGTGTATAATCCACAGTTTCTATGATCCTTTTGTCCTTGGCTTCGAGAGCATGTACAGCAGTCGTTCACGGGCTGCAACAGCTTCTGCTCTGTGATGCAGCGATGGCCAACAGTGTTTCAGGGGTGTGTGTCCTTTAATTTGATTGGATTTATTCAGAAATATCATTGTAAGTACTGTTGGTTGTTCCTGGTTGCTCAAGATAAAATAGATTTAAAAGGACAATGCTGTGTACTCTGCTCTTGTACATGTGCTCCCCAATAAGAAAATAAATAAAAAGTAAAATAAAAAGACCATTAAATGTATAAGTTCAGAATGCTGAAACAGGAGTCCTGATATCCTCCAACTGCGGCGAGGCTGACAGCACATGTGGTCAGGCTGACAGCACCTCAGCCACTTTCAGAAGCAGCTGTTTCTCTCCGATCATCTCCGCTATTGTGGCGTACTCCCCTGTACCTTGTGAGATGAACAATGAGGTGGGACCCCAACAATAGCATGTTTTTCAATGTTTCCACCTGGCTGTCGCCCAGTTTCTGGCAAAATTTGATGCACTAGCACTGCTCCAGTTGTTCCGTCATTTTCCTTGCAATGAAAATCCGTCAAGAGCACTACACATATCCTCACACAAATGCTGCTTACCAGCAACTGACGCAATTGACAGGCGTGAAAAAATTCACGCATGCGCACAAAGGTTCAAGGTTGGCTCATGCAAGCACATGTGATTCAAATCCATCAGGTTTTTGCAAAAAAAAAAAAAAAAAGGTCGGATACTTTTCTAACAGACCTCGTAGTACATGGAAGACAATACAAAAGCATTGGGACTTTTGCTTTTGTCCAGTGAGTGCAAATATCCAATTTATACAATGATGGTTTGGTAAGTTTTACTGTATAATTATTTGGCTTTGTAACAGTCAAATTTCAGGCTCATGGACTTTTCATTGTGAGGTCAGTAAAGAGACTTCCTGTCAGTTTGTGTCAGTCAAAGATCACGAAAGTCAAAATCCTGCAGTGAGTATTTCACCGGCTTAAACAACTTCACTGATTGTAGCAAATTCCACTGACAGTAATTTAAAAACAGCTCTTTATATGTCCAGGCCTTCAACTTGGAAATTATGAGGAGCATTTGTGTGTTTGGTGCTTTCACATGTGTTTGGACCAGCCTGAGGGAGAACTGAGGGGGGGCGGGGTTAATTAAAGGGTGATTGAAAACACGGGAGGACGAGAGGAAGGAAAGAGGTGCGTGTGGTTCACGTCCTGACCCGTACTTCATTCACGTGCTCAGATGGGTGCACACATACATTAAACAGCTGTCTAAGTTAACCCGGTAAATGACTCGAACAGTGATATCAGTTAAAATTACCCATGAGTCCCTCCTGGATACTCCTGGTGATTAACATGCAACACTTTGTTATGCTGAGTCTCTAACATGAACCATTTAATGACTGACCTTTTTCCTCATGGGAACACTCGGGAGTTTAGTACTTAACAGTTGATTCAATAAAAATGTGTGTTAAAACAGGAAAATCACAGGCCCGACTAATAACATTAAAGTTGGATTTTTACTTAGCTGTTTTGCTATTTCATGACTGACACTGGACACAGAAAAGGTGCTTCTAAATGGAATTGTTATTGCATAATGCCTTCAAGCAGATCCATACAATCATGTTTGCTCTCCTGTGTCAGGGTCAGTGCCAAAATCTCAATGCCCAATAAGATCCAGGTCAAGGCTTTGACCACCAAGGCCAACACTTTTACCTCCAAGACCAAGTCTTAGACCCCAAGGCCAAGTGTTGGACTCATATGCCCCAGGCAAAGGCTTGGACTCCTATGATCCCCAAGTCAAGACTTTGTTCTCTAATACCAAGACTTTGGTCCCTAAGGGTTATGTCAAGGTCATGACCCTCAAAGCCAAGGTTTTGATCCCAAAACACCCATGCTAAGGTTATGATCCCTCAAAGCCAAGGCTTTGATTTGATCCCCAAAGGCCCATGCCAAGACTCTGGCCCCCAAAGCAAAGACATTGATCCCCAAAAGGCCCAGGCTTTATCCCTCGAGCAAAGACAAAGGCTTTGACCACTGATGGATGCAATCATTCCAGCTGATAATGTGAGTGCGTCTTGTTACTGGTCCAAATCTTATATGAGGGGAAAAAAAACAAAACAAAAAAATATTTAGGATGTTGACATGACACAAATGTGAGAAGCTCAGTCATTCCTCATGAATGACTGAGCTTCTCACCTTATCTCTAAGGGACATACCAGCCACCCTCCTGAGGAAACCAATTTCGGCTCGCAATCTAGTTCTTTCGGTCATGACCCAACCCTCATGACCATAGGTTATAGTAGGAATGAAGATTGACCAGTACATCGAGAGCTTTGCCTTTTGGCTGAGCTCCCTTTTCATCACAACAGTATGGTGGAGTGAATGCAATACTGCAGTGCAGATTCTCCAGCCAATCTCACACTCCATTATCCCCTCACTTGTGAACAAGACCCCATGGTAATTCAACTCCTTTACTTAGGGCAAGGCCTGATTTCCTGCAAGGATTAGGCAATCCATCTGTTTCCTGCTGAGAACCATGGCCTCAGATTTAGAGGTGCTGATCCTCATCCCAGCCGCTTCACACTCGGCTGGAAACTGATCCAGTGAGTGCTGGAGGTCACAGGCTGATGAAGCCAACAGGACCCCATCATCTGGAAAAAGCAGTGATGAGATCCTGAGCCCACCAAACTGGAAACCATCCTCCCCCCAACTAGGCCTCGATATCCTGTCCATGAATATCACAAACAGGATTGGTAACAAGGTGCAGCCCTGGTGGATGCCAACCCAAACCGATAATGAGTCTGACTTACTGCAGAGAACCCGAACACAGCTCTCACTTTGTGAGTAGAGAGATTGTATGGCCCTGAGAAGGGACCCCCTCACTCCATACTCCCACAGCACCTTTCACAGTATCTCCCAGTCATACGCTTAATCTCCACGTTCCACAAAACACATGAAGACTGGATGGGCATACTCCCAGGCAACCTCCAGGATCCTTGTGAGATTAAAGAGCTGGTCAGTTGTTCCACGACCAGGATGGAACCTGCATTGTTACTCTTCAACCAGAGGTTCGACTATCAGCCAAACCCTCTTTTCCAGCACCCTGGAGTAGACTTTACCAGGGAGGCTGAGTAGTGTGATGCCCCTGTAATGGGCACACACTCTCTAGTCCCCCTTTTTCAATATGGGGACCACCACCCCAGTTTGCACTCCTTAGGCACTGTCCCAGACCTCAAAGCAATGTTGAAAAGGCATCTCAACCAAGACAGTCCCTCTACACCCAGAGCCCTCAGCATTTATGGATGGATCTCATCAACCCCTGGGGCCTTTCCACTGCAGAGTTGTTTGACTACCTCAGTGACTTCCACTAGGGAAATGGATGATGATACCCCATCAGCTTCCAGTTCTGCCCCTACTATAGAGAGCACTCCAGTCTTAATCACTCAATCAATAAACAAATCAAACAACTTTATTAATCCCACAAGGGACAATTAAATTCAAGCAGCCTGTAAAAAAAAAAACCTCAGTAACATACAGGAACAATAGAAAACTAATAAAAACAAATAAAAACAGATAAAAACAGATGCAGTCTGATGCAGGAGTTCCTCAAAGTGTTCCTTAGAGTGCCCAATTACCTCCTCAGTTGAGGTCAACAGAGTCCAATCCTTACTGTGGACAGCTTGGATGATTCCCTGTTTTCCCCTCCTGAGGTGCCTGATGGTCAGCCAGAAACATCTTGGTGCCGACCAAAATTCCAAGATGTAAAGGTGCAGAGGCTGGTAGGAGAGAGTAGTGTTAAGAATGTTGATGATATCCAAATACCTCCTATGACAGATGTATCTACTGAGCTGAGGATGAAGATTGTGGCCAGACTAAAGCAGATAGCAACACGACCAAGAGTATAACTCCCCCTGCTCACTGACAAAGTCCTATCAGGAGAAATGCTTGCAGACATTAATGCAGCTCCATCACCATTTACTCACCATCGACTCTACCAGAATTACAGAAAACAATGAGCTCATGCAGTATATGCCAGTGCCACAGTAATCTTTGACACACTTGGGTATAAGATCAAGAATACCCCCCAAAGGGAGAGCCCTCCATGAAGAAGAAGATTGGAAGCCCAAATCTGGAAAGCCTGGAAGGATATTAGCCAACTCACAGAAGTACAGACGGGCATCATGAGACACAGGTCCTGGATGGATAACAAGTACAACAAGATTTCCATAACTGAGGCCCTGGAAACTGCCAAACAAAGGTTCACAGCTCTGGTTATGCAGCTGAAGAGATACACAACAGAACCAGAGGCCAAGAAAATAAATGGCCTGCTCTCCAATGACCCATCTAGGGTGTACTCCTACCTGAAAGGGGAAAACAGTATTACAAGAACAGACCTGCCCACACCTGAGACTGCGCAATACTGAAAGAATATCTGGGAGAAATAGGCATCACACAACACCAACAAAAGTGGCTGGTGGGCCTAAGAGCACACCACAGCCACCTCCCAAAACAAGAACCAATCAACATCACAAAGGCAGACATCCAACAATGAATCACAGGGATGAAGCGCTGGACAGCACCAGGCCTGATATGATCCACACTTACTGGATGAAGAAGCTAAAAGCACTGCATGTGTGCCTGGCAGTACAAATGGGTGGGCTACTAAGAGCAGGTACTCACCCAGACTGGCTAACACAGGGCAGGACAATCTTGATCATGATGGACCCCCACAAGGCTATGACACCCTCAAACTACCAGCTAATCACCTGCCTCTCTATAACATGGAAGCTCCTATTGGGCATCATAGCAACCAAGGTGAATAGGCACATGAGTCAACATATGAGCACAGCTCAGATGGGCATTGGAAACAATAACAGAGGGTCGAAGCACCAGCTACTGGTTGACTGAGCAATACACAAGGACTTGAAGACCTGTGCACAGCCTAAATTAAGTCACAGGAAGGCCTATGACTTAATGTCTCACACATGGATACTGGAGTGTGTGGCACTATACAAGGCTAACAATGCATTGATAACCTTCATCAGGAACTGATGGGAACTGTGGGACTGTTGAAGACGTCAATGGAGGCCAACTCCAAGACAATCGCACAAGTCACCATCAAGTGCGGAATATACCAAGGTGATGCACTGTCCCCACTGCTGTTCTGCATAGGCTTCAACCCCCTCAGCCAACTCATCACAAAGAGCGGCTGCAGATATCAGAAATGGAGAAACTATTAGCCAACTCCTGTACATGGATGACCTCAAGCAGTAGGCCAAGAATGAGCAAGACATTGACAAACTGAATGATATATATAGGAGAGGGTGGTATTTGTGTTCTTCAAGCTTGGGTCCTCCAACAAAGGCCTGGGAGTATGAGGGTTTGGCATAGTATTTTAGCTGTTTCTAGGACTGCACTCTTCTGGACAGACCTCTGATGCTGTGCTTGGAAACTGCTTAAGCCACTCTCCGAGTTTGGGGGTTACAGCTCCTAGTGCTCCTATTACCACTGGGGCCAATTTGGACTTTACCTTCTACATCTGCACCAGTTGCTCCTTCAGCCCTTGGTACTTCTCTGTTTTTTGTGCTCCTATGTTGCTGTCAGCTGGGATTGCTACATCGATCACAACTGCATTTTTTTTTCTCTTGTCAACCACCACTATGTCTCGTTGGTTAGCCAGCAGCTGCTTGCCTGTCTGGAATTTGAAGTCCCACAGGACCTTAGCCCTGTCATTCTCAGGCACCTTTGGTGGCGTCTTTCATCTGGACTTGGGGACTTATAATCTGTATGCAGCACAGATGTTCCTGTGCACAATTCCTGGCATTTGGTTGTGTCTCTCAGTGTACGCTGTCCCAGCTACCATCTTGCATCCTGTTGGACTGTTTCTGGAGCACATTTGCACAGCCTGCATCTTGGGTCCTGTCGGATGTGGTAGACTCCTGCCTCTATGGATCTGGTGCTGAGGGCTTGTTCTTGTGCTGCCATGATCAGAGCCTCTGTGTTGTCCTTTAGGCCAGCCTTTTCTAACCACTGGTAGGTCTTCTTGATGTCAACCACTTCCTCTATCTGTTGATGGTACGTCCCATGGAGGGGCTTGGTCTTCCATAATATCTCCTCCTTCTGTTTGTGTTTATATATATATATATATATATATATATATATATATATATATATATATATATATATATATATATATATATATATATATATATATATATATACAAACAGGTTGCTTAAACGTCCTTTGAACAACTGATTTGATTGCTATAAAATCCAAATATTACAAGTGTATTATCACTATTTATTGCTTGTTTAACCACATATTATTTTCAGACATACTGACATATAGACATACTATTTTACAGTTGATTTAATTAAAAGAAGAAGAAAAAGCAAACCTTCAGTTTTTGAGCAAAGTTTAGAATTTTTGTGATTATTGTTGATTTGCACCAACGGCTCATCTGTGTGTTATGGGGCACACAGGCTGTCTCTATGTAATAATGGTGGTGTCACTCTCTGCTGTGTGCAACCTACTGGTTTCTCCTTTAATATGCATGTTTGTTTTCAGATGTGCTGCTGTGTTTGTGTGAGCAACTGCACATTTACAGGCATGCCTCCATGTTCTGCGTGAACATGGAGGCTGAATCAGCTCTGTAATGAATTCTGATGGCCTTCAGGAGAGGAAGAGGAGGAAGAGGAAGCTGAGGAGGGTAGGTGGAGAGAGGAGGAGGGAAAAAGATTGGCTGACACAAAGAAGGAAAAAATGAGAGGGAGCGAGATGAGGGGAGCTGAGCAAGCTCACTGAATGAAATGGGGAAAAAAACCACACTTCTGTCATTCATTTATTTTCTATACCTGCTTATTCAATTAACGGGCTGGACACTATGCCTGCAGTCATGGGGCGAAAGGTGGGTTTCACCCTGGACAGGATGCCATTCTATCACAGAGCCACACATAGACAAACATATTCACACCTGCGGTCAATTTAGAGTTACCAGTTCACCTAAACTGCATATAAATGCTTCCTTTCTTACCCTCGCCTCCCTGTCTTATGGGGAGATGTTGTGTGCACTTTACATTTATTACTGTGCATTAATATGAATAACCTCTCCAGGTCTTGTGACTCTTTCACAGTACGTGAACTATAATTTTTTCAGTCTGCACTAAAATGGCCTTATCTATAAATTTCTTATGTGCCATTGTCAAGTTATTAACATGGCGGTAAGTAATGCTTGGTGGTGCTGTTGTTGCTGGAGGACCTCAAGTCTGCTGAAACCTCTGGGTTTAACTGTGACTGACGGCCTTTTCTTACACATTCCTTGTGTGTTGGTGAGCTCTCTGCAGGTTCTCCAACTTCCGTTCTCAGTCTGAAGACACGCAGCGTAATTAGAGACTAAACTGTCAGCAGGTGTGAATTTAAGAGTTATTGAATTATTTCAAGATCATACGTTTGTCTGCTTTTTCATCTGCTCCTCCCAGCTCCTGTGGCAGATTTCCTCAAAACTTAATGTGGATGATTTGTTAAAGGTTATGGTCACTGGAGTCAAAGTCTTAAAAATACAGCAGGTGATATACGAGGTCTATTAGAAAAGTATCCGACCTTATTATTTTTTTCAAAAACCATATGGATTTGAATCACGTGTGATTACATCAGACATGCTTGAACCCTCGTGGGCATGCAAGAGTTTTTTCACGCCTGTCGGTTACGTCATTCGCCTGTGGGCAGTCTTTGAGTGAGGAGTCGCCCACCCTCTCGTTGATTTTTTCATTGTTTAGGAATGGCTCAGAGACTGCTGCTTTGTTTGATAAAAATTTTTTCAAAAATGTAAGGCACAACTGAGTGGACACCATTCAATAAATTCAGCTGGTTTTCGGTAAAAATTTTAACGGCTGATGAGAGATGTTGGTCTGGTAGTGTCGCCATAAGGACGGCCCACGGTGCCTGATGGCGATCTGCGCTTCGAGGCGGCAGCGTCTCGCCGTTTCAAGTTGAAAACTTCCACATTTCAGGCTCTGTTGACCCAGGAAGTCGTCAGAGAACAGAGAACTTTCAGAAGAAGTCGGCATGAGGAGTTTATTCGGACATTCCCTTGTTAACGGACATTTTTTAATGAAAGAACGTGCAGGCAGAGTCGCATGTCGGGCCGGACCCGACCGCGGGGGGTCACGACAGGAAAAACACCTCCGTTGGAAACCTTAACGGACAAGTTGGAACATGCCCAAGCTGTTAAACAATTTCTCAGATACTCACTTGTTGAAAGCCATCAAAAGCCGCCTGAATTTTACAAATGGTTTTCAACACGGAGGTGTTTTTCCTGTCGCAGCGCACACAGATTCCCTGAGTCATCACGGAAACGACTCGGCGAATTTGCGCGCACGTCTTCATTACAAAATGTCCTTAAACAGTGGAATGTCCACATGAAGTCCTCATGCCGGCCTCTTTTGAATCTTCTCTGTTCTCTCATGATGTCCTGGGTGAATTAAGCCTTAAATTAGGATGTTTTCAAGTCGAAACAGGCCGACGACGGCACCTGGAAGCGCTGCGCGACGTCCCGCTCCGTGGGAATTCCTTACAGCGACAGAAACACCCCATAATCTCTCATCAGCCGTTAAACTTTTCACCGAAAACCATCTTAATTTCTCGAATAGTGTCCACTCAGATATTCCTCACAGGTCCAGAAAAATTTTTGATAAAGCAACGCGCGCCGTCTCGAGCAGCGTGTGAAACAAAGGAATTCAGCCGAGAGGGCTGGACCACATCTCACTCAAGGCCTGCCCACAGGGAAATGACGTCACCAACACGCGTGAAAAAACTCACGCATGCGCACGAGGGTTCAAGCATGATTGATGTAATCGCACGTCATTGAAATCCATATAATTAAAAAAAAAAATAAAAGTGTTGGTTTCTTATCTAATAGACCTCGTAAGTATTGAACATGTCACCATTTTTCTTATTAAAAATATTTCTAAACGTGCTATTGACATGGAATTTTTACCAGATGTTGATAACAACCCACATAATCCACACACACAAAGAAATCAAACCATAGATGTCCATAAATTAAGTATAATAATGTGAAATGACACAGGAACAAATATTGAACACCTGGATACAGGGTTGCAAAAACGCATGGGAAGCCACGACACCAGTTGAAATATATCGGTAATTAGAAAGCTATCCTGCCCCTTGTCATTGCAAATTAATATCAGATGGTTCAATCTCAATTTATGCTTTATAAAAAGGTGTGTCATTACCAAGATGCCACACAACATGTCATTATAAAATCAAAGAGCTCTCTCAAGATCTTTGTAACCTTATTGTTGTGAAACATAGTGATAGCATTGGTTACAGAAGGATTTCTAAACTTCTGAATGCTATTCCTATTTTGTCCACATGGTGTATGGTAAAATGAGCAGGCCTACACATTTGGCAACACTTCACATCTCTTATGGCTGCTCTTTTATCAAGTGCAAATTTAAATTACTTCATAAAACAATAAATTGATCACAGCAACATGGCCTGATAAAAACACAATTTCATTTTGTAATAACCAGCTACATGCTAACTAACCAGGACACCTTATGACTAGGTTAACCTGTCCAACCTCTTACTACAGAGAAAATCAAGTAAGCACATAGAATAAATGCATAAATATAAAAGTCCTGCGTGAAATAAATTCCGGCAAAGTGTTTCTGAAACAGTTTATCCTTCAACTTTGCATAGCTGCAGATTCGCAGGTCAAAGCTGAACTCCATGTGAAATCTTAAAGCGGATTATTCAAGCAAATATTTTGTCTCTGAGCAAATCAAAGTAATATTGTGAAACGCTGCTGTGAGTTAATCTGGTCTCTGCAGAAACATTTTTGAGATAACTGTATAATTATATTCCCATAAAATTTGACATTTAATGACCGCATTTAATGATCACAGTGACATTTAATCTGATATAGATGAAATGTTTTGTGGACTCCAGTGTCAAAATGGGATATTACACTTGATGTCTCAGCAGCTGAAATAGGCTGTATCCCTGATGCACTGGAGGCCACACACTGGGTATATACGGTACAAACCCTTGATGCCTTCACTCATAGGTTTCCATAACAGCAGGTTTGAAGCTCAAATGTGGCGTCGCTTGATGTTGCCATTTTGACAGTGCCTAACTCATAGCCAACCCATAGGTGGGTCTTAAAGAGATGGAGTCTTGGGAAGACTGGTGTGACTTAGGCTGGAGGAATGAAGTAATGTGCCTTAATTGAAAGAGTGGCATCAACTCAGAACATGGCGCCATTTTGGTTCCAACTGCGCTGAACTACTGAATGAACCTTTAATGTTTTCAACTTTTTTTTTTTAAATCATTTAACCACATACAGAAACACATCCAGGCACAGGTGCTATCAAAATAAATTAAAAAAAATAGTTAAGCTATCAAATTTGAATAAATTTACAATTTATGATGACCCTTCTGTGTGGAGTTTGTGTGTTCTCCCCGTGTTTGTGTGGGTTCCCCCTGGGTGCTCCGGCTTCTTCCCACATCCAAATGTCAGATTCTGCCCTGGCCCAGGGTTTATGTCTGGGTTTTTCCCCATCCAGGTCTTCTCTGATGATTTTTATGTTTTATTTTTCACACGATTGTACTTTAGTCACTTAAATCTTAGCTTGGTTTTGGTTATTTCTTTTCATTATGTTTTGGTATTATCTGGTTTTTTCCTGTTCAACCTTTAGTTTGATTTACTATTTTATATCATGGTTTTGCTGCTACTTTAATGCTTCAGCCATGTTCAGCTCTGCTTTAGTTGTTGTTAGCCTTTTCTGTTTTATTGTCTGAGTTTGTTACTGCATGTATCCTTCAGTCATGTTTAGTCCTGGTTCTAGTTTTTGTTATAGAATATTATTGTTCTTGTTCTCTCTCTAGGTCTGTCACTTGGTTTCCTAATTTTCCTCTTTATTTTTGACACATGTCCTTTTGTTGGTCTTTGGGCACATTATATTTTCACCAGTGGTTTTCTGTCACTTACTCCTCTTGCTTTGCACCACTTTGTTTAACAGTCACTCATCCTCTTGACTCTCTTCACTCTTCTTTGCTTCACCAGACCATACTTCCTTCCAGAACCTTCAGGAACACCTGCCTCTTGTTACACTGATTACATCACCTGTTATTTAAGCCCCTCACTTCCCTCACTCCAGTGCCAGTTCATTGGAATCTTGTTATCCACGTACTAGCCTTCGTTTCTTGTCCTGTTGCCTCTCGGTATTTTTGACCTTGCTTTGTATTTTTGGATTTTGTCTTTGTCTTAGCCCTTGTACTTTGTCACGCTGTGTTTTGACCTCTGCCTCTCTGCCTGCCATACTGTGTACCGAATCCCTGCTGCATCTTAAGATAAAGCCTTTTATTGTTCCAACATCACCGCAAGCCTTGATTGGATGAAGCAGTTGAAGATGAGTGTGTGTTATTTAATTAATTTAAAGCCTGATTTATGCAGCTGCAGCTCTGTAACTCCGTGTCATGCAAACGTGCGTGACAGTTTTGTCTCTGGATTATGCTTTATTCTGGACTAATTTGACCCTCAACAAGCTTTTTTTTCTACAAACCTCACCTCCACATCAAAGGTAAGCTGTACAATTTCCTCTTTTTCCGACTACGTGCTGTAAAGTGTTAGACTTTTCTGATAATATTTTAATCAGTGTGCGCACTGTAAAAACTGTTCTAATATGATGGGAGTCGAAGGATTGAAAGCAGAAAAGTGTCAAATCGCAGCCGTTTGTGTCTGATTTAACAGGTGCACATCAGGCTTCAGGTCCCAGTCTGAACACTGTTTGAAAAAAAAAAAAAAGTCGGGCTTTTAATCACAGAAATGACTCCAGTCCCACTGTGTCGGAGCTGAACTTTAATTTGTACCTCTGCATGTCCAGACTGTTTGGGGTTTTTAATGGAAATACATTGGAAATACAAATACCTAACTGTCACTAACCAATAATACAGGACATGGTATGTTAGTATAATTAACTACACAGAAAGCCTTATTTCAATTTAATAGTCTTCCATGGCTTAATATGTATCTGTGGTGAAAATTTCATAAAAATATGTGCAGTAGGTTTGACGTAATCTTGCTAACAGACAAATAAATAAATAAATGCCAACGCTTTTATTACGTCCTTGGTGGGTGTAACAATAATGTTGATTATAAAGGCTGAAACGAACTGGCCATGACAAACATACCACACAATACACAGCAGGAAATCAGGGCATGATGAGAGACCAGCCCAGTCTCACATGTTTTTTTTCTTGCTCCTGTTACGAAATGAGTCAAATTCATGACAGGGTTTATTTTAACTCACTATTACTAACACTACTCCTACCCCCAACCTTAACCATAACCACCCGACCCCCCCCACCCCCGATTCACTTCTAATTTCATGCAGCCATCACAGAATGAATTAGAATGAATTTGTGCTGCCGTGACAAAAATGAGGCACTTTTTGTCACAATATCACAAACCAATAGATTAATGTATATTTCATGCTGCTGAATCAGGACTTGCTGTGAGACCAGGTTGGAGAGACAGGTGCAGAGAATATTCAGGAAGAAGTCGTGGTTAGATGAGACAAAGAAGAGGGGTGACAGGAGACAAGAGGGTCAGTGACAGATGGGGCATGACTAAAAGGAGCCGAGGCAAGAATAATCCGTGACAGTAACACCACCCAAAACCAACAGTGATCAAAATAAAATACGGAAAACAAAGATAAGCAAACCCAAAGGCCTAATAAAATACCCACATGAAAGGAACAAAGAATCAAACCAGGAAAACAAAGGCAAGACCTGAAAAGAGATCATAAAAAAAATGTTGCCGACCAATCCAGCCTCTAAAAATTGATCCCCTACACCAGTCATCATCTATCTCAGCAACAGATATCTGAAGCTTTAGTACAATAATCATTTCCACATAAATTCAGCATTATTCCATCACAAAAGGCAGCAGAAGCGATCAGAGCACCGCGGCTAAACAAGCTGCTAGCTGATGCATTCACTGCGTGTCGGACCTTTCAAAGCGTCATGGAATTTTGCCTCATTTCTGCATAAAACATCATTTCTGCTTAAAACTGCTTTTAGAATGATTTAAGAGGTTTTACCTTTATCATCTGATGGTTAATAATCCCATAACCCTCTGGGGCCTACGCCGTTGTATACGACGGCTAAGACCAAGCTTTACTAAATTATAAATAACTTTTGAATGATATGAGATAGAAACTTACTTTTTTCCTTTGCTGAATAGTTAACTCCGGACTTTCGGCCATCTTTGTACTCCTTAAAGAAGCTGTAGGATGACGTGCACAATGTGAGTGTCCAATCAGAATTGGTTCACCGTCACATGGTTTTCCAAAATCCAATTGTAGGGCAGATTTACCTCACTCGTTTTCAGGAGTGATGTGTTACTAGTTGGCCCGTTTGAATAGCCCCCTGGGTGCTCCAATGAGTACATACTATTAGTACATACTCAGTGCGCCCTGCGCCATTACGCACAGCGAAAGTGAGCAGTTGGAGAGCCTCTGATGACAATCTCACGTGCTCAAACAAAGAGTGTGTAACTATCAGGATTGCTCCACTAGTTTGCATGTGAATGTTACTGGATAACTCTGTTGCTTTCTCTGTGTAAAGCACTGTTTACCATAACAAAACACATAGACCATTTTGTATATATTGTTCAAAATGTGCATTTGTGTTTATTGTTTGAACCTTTTTGTTGTACAGTCTTTCACACAAGACCTCAAATTACCTTTAGAAAGTGCCAAAACAGTTCTTTATTATAGTTTGCTGTGTGTGGAAAAATATTTTTCGCTTTATTTTTTCCTTGCCTATTTTGATTGTAAACCTTTATTACACTTATAAAACACAACAAAAACATATATATATTCAGAAAGCACAGGTTGTCCTAAAAAAAGAGACATAAAACTTGATTGTGGCATGCAGGGAGAGCTGTTAACAGCAATAATAAAACATTTATGCCAGGCGAGTGAACTGTCCAAAAAATACCCTCAGACCCCAGAGGGTTAATCCATTTGATTGCTTTGGGTGAAGAGACTCTGTCTCAGATGTGCTGCTGTGGTCCAAAATGGTGCATGCGCTGACGCAAAAGGCAGACCGATTTTTAGGGGCAGACTGTTCGGTCTGCTTCAACGGAACTCTACACGTGATTAAAGAATACCAAACAGATAATCAAGGACTGGAGCCAGACAGTAGATCAGTGAGCGGGAAAGCAGACACAGACAGTGAACACAACATGACAAAGGCCCAGACAAGGAGCAGACCATGACAGGCACTTCTACATTGGCTTCATTTTTTGTCACCAGAGGTTGCTGCTTGCTGGCAGCCTGTCCAGGATGTAACATTTCCATTTACCCAGTGCATCTGGGACAAATTGTCATACATCCCTGTGTTTGAGTGTAAACTTCCTGAGTGTGTCTCTCCTGGCCCCCGGCTGGCTCTTTAGCGGTTTGTTCCTTCTGCTCTGACTCTCCTTCTTCCATCATATGTCCATAACACCTCAAGGAGTGTAGATGTGGGCCATTATTTGCTATTATCCTCATAAATCTCTCACACACACACGTTGTCCTCTCAGAAAGGATTTGCATTCTCAGCTGCAGATGTTTAAGAAGCTTCAGGTGTGACTGAAGATCAATGATGCATTAGCAGCTGACTCAGAATCACACAGAAAGATGCCAAACTGCTCTAGGATTTAAAACGCCACCTGTTCAGACTGTTTTTGTTTTTCACTCATTCAGCAGGTTTTCAATTCACATTCAGGTTTTTTTTTTTTAATCACACCGGTTCTAGCAGGTTCTTGAGGCAGTCCAGAGATCCAGATGTATCACAGGTTCACTCCGTCAGCCTGAACGTCAGACTCCATCAGAATGCTGAACGCTGTATTAAATTCAGAAGCATCAGATGACTTACGCACACCGTGCACACTCACCAAGATACATCCGTAATGATGTTTTTGAATATTTTTCACTTCATTATGAAGTCAGTCACATATTTTGCTGATCAATATGTGCTTCGTGTCATCTATCTAGGCTTCTTGGTGGTTTTGTTTTTGTTACTGTTTTCCATGACCTTTGACCCATCTACTCCAAAATAAAATCACCTCTAGATATCTAAGTAATCCACCAACTTTGGTCCTAAAGTTTGGTTGGTGAGACTAGAATCCCTTTATTATCCTTATATTATTATTATTATTTAGCGTCAACTGAGAACATGGCACCATTTTGGGGCCAATTGTGTTGAACTACTGAATGAACCTTTTATTACCTCCGCCATGGAGGTTATGTTTTCGGTCGAGTTTGTTTGTTTGTCAGCAGGATAACTCAAAGTTTTGAACGGATTTTGATGACATTTTGTGGAGTGGTTGGAAATGACAAGAGGAACAAGTGATTAAATTTTAGTGTTGATCCGGATCACGATCCGGATCCAGGAATTTTTTTAAAGGATTCTTCACCATTGCGGGATAGGGGGAATTTTGACATTCTAGTTTCTAACTCCACAAAAACAAGGCAGAAAGGCTTGAAAAAAATTAGAGTGTAACATAGTAAAATGTTCTATCAAACAACAAAGTTTGGTGATGATCGGATCCGGATTCCAGATCTGGTGATCCAGAATATGCAAAAATACGAGGTCTCTTAGATAATAAACCGACCCTTTTATTATTTTTTTTAACTATATGGATTTGAATGACATGCGATTACACCAATCATGCTTGAACCCTCGTGTGCATGCGTGAGTTTTTTCACGCGTGTCGGTGACGTCATTTCCCTGTTGGCAGGCCTTGAGTGAGATGTGGTCCCGCCCTCTCGGCTGAATTCCTTTGTTTCACACGCTGCTCGAGACGGCGCGCGTTGCTATATCAAAATTTTTTCTGGACCTGTGAGGAATATCCAAGTGGACACTATTCGAGAAATTAAGATGGTTTTCTGTGAAAAGTTTAACGGCTGATGAGAGATTATGGGGTGTTTCTGTCGGTGTAAGGACTTCCCACGGAGCGGGACGTCCTGCAGCGCTTCCAGGCGCCGTCGTCAGCCTGTTTCGAGCTGAAAACATCCTAATTTAAGGCTTAATTCACCCAGGACATCGTGAGAGAACAGAGAAGATTCAGAAGAGGCTGGCATGAGGAATTTATGCGGACATTCCACTGTTTAAGGACATTTTTTTAATGAAAGACGTACGCGCAAATTCGCCGAGTCGTTTCCGTGACGACTCGGCAAATCTGTGTGCACCGCGACAGGAAAAACACCTCCGTGTTGAAAACCATTTGTAGAATTCAGGCGGCTTTTAATGGCTTTCAACAAGTGAATAACTGAGAAATTGTTTAACAGCTTGGGCATGTTCCAACTTGCCGTTAAGATTTCCAACGGAGGTGTTTTTCCTGCCGCGACCCCCCGCGGTCGGGTCCAGCCCGACATGCGACTCTGCCCGCACGTTCTTTCATTACAAAATGACCGTTAACAATGGAATATCCGAATAAACTCCTCATGCCGACTTCTTCTGAAAGTTCTCTGTTCTCTGACGACTTACTGCGTCAACAGAGCCTGAAATGTGGAAGTTTTCAACTTGAAACGGCGAGACGCTGCCGCCTTGAAGCGCAGATCGCCGTCAGGCGCCGTGGACCGTCCTTAAAGCGACACTACCAGACCAAAATCTCTCATCAGCCGTTAAAATTTTTACCGAAAACCAGCTGAATTTATTGAATGGTGTCCACTCAGTTGTGCCTTACAGTTTTGAAAAATTTTTTATCAAACAAAGCAACAGTCTGAGCCATTCCTAAACAATGAAAAAAATAGACGAGCGGGTGGACGACTCCTCACTCAAAGACTGCCCACAGGCGAATGACGTAACCGACAGGCATGAAAAAACTCTCGCATGCCCACGAGGGTTCAAGCATGTCTGATGTAATCACACGTGATTCAAATCCATATTGTTTTTGAAAAAATAATAAGGTCGGATACTTTTCTAATAGACCTCGTATAGGGAAAATAGAAAATGTGTCAGTGTGAGATGACAAATGAAGCTACAGATGCACAACTAACACCAAATTGTAGCTGAATCTGTACTGATTCAGTAAGGTGTCATCAGATTTGATGTAGCTTCAAATGTTATGGAGCTAGATCCAGAAGAAAACCGCCATTACCGAAAAATCGTTTTTATACAATAACTTTTGAACTAATAAAGACATAAAAGTGATTCCAAGTTCTAGTGGTATGTTTTCATGGTCAAGGATGTCAAATATAATGGAAAGAAAAGTGTATGTATCATAGTTTTGGTTGTAACACTGAACTGTTGAATAGATCACTGTGCCAAGGAGGGAATCTCTTCAGGGTCAGTGACCCTATGGCCTTGTGTAGTACATGCACCACTTAAAAAATAGTTCTATTTCAGAATTTACTGTTATTTATTTAGAGAAATGTTTCATAAATGTTAAATTCATATACGAGTATTTGCAGTTTAGTTGAATAATAAAGTGAATTTTGTCTGTTATTTGTTTTTGTCTATAAGCACATGCAATATCAATATCAGTGCTCAGATGACAGTAGCTTCTGGGAAAGGTGCAAGTTGCAATAAACTGTGATGCCAAGAACTAAGGATACATGCTATCCAGTCACAGCAGATGAAACTTTTTTTACTAGCACTCATCATTGTTAGACTTTTTTAGGTTCAATGATTTCAGTGACCCCATGGCCTTGGCGGAGGTTTGCACTCTGAGTGCTTCTAGTGTTTTCAGTGTGTTTTTTTTTTTTTTTTTCTTAATCAGTTAATCATATACAGCAACGCGTCCAGGTATAAGCTCTGTCAAAATAAATCTAAAAATAGTTAAGATATCAAATTTACATGAATTTACAATTCATGATTTATTTAATTAATTTAAAGCCTGATTTATGCTTCTGCAGCTCTGTAACTCTGTGTCATGACGTTGACGTGCGTGACAGTTTTGAAGTTCTCCGTCTCTGGATTATACTTTATTCCGGACAAATTTGACCCTTAACAAGCTTTTCTTTCTACAATCATCACCTCCAATTCAAAGGTAAGCTGTACAATTACCTCTTTTTCTGACTCCATGTTGTAAATTTACTGGCTTTTCTGATCGATCTGTAATCAGTGTACGCACTGCAAAAAGTATAACATGAGAGGAAAGAGTGAAAGCAGAAAAGTGTCAAATCACAGCCTTTTGCACTGTCTGTCTGATTTAACAGGTGCATATCAGGCTGCTGTCCGAATCTGAGCACGATGTGAAAGAAAAAAAAAACTGTCGGGTTTTTAATCTCAGACATGACCCCGGTCCCACTTTCCTCGAATCGGTGAGTGTCAGCACTGAACTTTAATTTAGTACCTCTGTTACTCTGCACGTCCAGACTGATCTGTCCGGTTACATGCAAGGGGGGGTTTTAATGGAAATACATTGCGATCGGACAGGGCATTTTATCCGACGTGAGCGAAAATCCATTCTACAGAATTCTTTATATATGGTGTTAATTACATGAAAATCAATATAAAAACATATGGTTTATGCGATGAAGGTTTCGGTGAGTTTTACTGTACATGGGACTAAACACTAAATTTAACTCTCTAGACTTGACAACAAAGTCGGTTCCATATGGCTGACTTTATTTTCCCAAATTTTTCTTCTGTTCAGATCTGATGGGAATCTGTACATCTTGAAGCCCTTTTTATGTCCATTTGTGCATCCAAATGCACAACAACCCGGCATTTTCAGTGAATAAATTAATAAAATAGCTGGATTTACATGCAGATAGCGAACGCTATTTTGGCCCCAAGATGGCACCACAAGTCACGTGACATGTTCCCCCCCCCCCCCCCCCCCCCCGAGTTGTCATGTCGCTACTCTCTGAATAAAGGAACTGTAGTTGAGACGTGTGTTTAAAAAAAAAAAAAAAAATTGCACTTTTAAAATGACTGCTGTGGTTCAAATTCACACCTACTGTATTAAACCAAACAAAACAAGAAAAACGGTTTCTGAGCAACATGTGTGCGATGAAAAAAATTATCCGCAAGTTGCCAAATTTTAGAATTTATGCTTGACATTGTTACGAGTGTTGTTGGCTCCTCATGACCCATATGCTAACCATGGTTAGCAATAGCACATGTATACTTGCTAACCATTGTTGACACTGTTCACATTAATGGAGCTGAATGTGTGGTCACACCCACTGTGGGTATTAAAGGTCACCCTCAAACATGGTTAGTGTGACTGCATATGCTCATGTCAACCATGGCTAATGCTAACAGTTAGCAAAAAACCCCACAAAGTAGTCACACAAATGTTTCAAAGCAAAAAAACCTTTTAATAATAAGTTGCCACCAATATTTTGAATCAAAGCAGTCTAATTCAGGGTGCTAACAAACAGGTAAGATCTACTGTGGTTAAAATGCTAATGCTAACCATGAACATGTGATTACATAGATTAACACAAATCCTAATTAGCATTTTTTAAAATACAGGCCATCGGTAGTCACATGTCATATCTGCTTGTACTCATTTAACAAATGAAGTTCCTGTTCAGAGGTGTTTGGAGATGCTGATATCTTCAACTGAAATTGAAGGTCAAAGTCTTTTTCCTGCTGTACTGTTGCAAGACTTTGATGCTAACCCGTGACCTCAGGTGATGACTAAATGTCTTTGATGCCAGGTCTCTGGAGGATCCTTGCTGTAAGGACTTTGTGTCAAGCGAACAGTTACTTTGAGATCCTCAGATGAGGAGGATGACTGACATTGTGAAGGACCGTCACAGCCAACATTTTTGCCATGTGACATGTTTCTCTGGTCATGATGCAACCTTCAATGTTGATGACCTCAACAGTTGCAAAAGACAAAGGACACATCTACGTTTCACCTGGCTGTAGCATACAGCTGGCTACTTTGGAGAAATGGGGATTAACTGGTTGTCTGCTTTGGTGGTTGCCATCCAGGAACCAGGTGGTTCCTTGGTGTGGAGGATATGGCACAAACTCCTAGACCAGATCTGACCATGAAAAGTAATAATTTTGCAATTCTAAACACTGCCTTTTAATCTTCTGGAACGTTTGCACCCATTTACATACTGTCAGAACACAGCGACCCGTCAGCGTCGGCTCTGACAGCTCAAATACTGCGTCAAGACTGCGGAAATCAGGTTGCCAGCAGCCACGACGGAGGTGAAAAACATCTTCAATCATTCTGCTCATGTCACTACACAAACAGTCAGACTCTGCAGCAGCCGTGAACTTTAATCAATTCAGATCATGTTGTCCTCTGAAAAGATAAGACGACATGAAACAAGATGTGGTTTTTGAAGGCGCTGATGGGGAAAGTAGGTCGCCGCAGAAACGGAGTGATGGCTGAGGAAGAAAATAACCAGCATAGTTGATGATGATCTTATTTGCTACTGAACTGGTTCCTGAAATACGTTTGAACGTAACAATTTAAATATAGTTTTTTAATAAATAAAAATGCTTAAAATCTATATTTTAGTCAATTTAGTACATTGAATCAATGATGTATATACAATCTCCCAAATAGCAACATTTTAGCAGATTTCTGTAGTATTTCTGAAACATAAGGTGATAAATAAAATATGCTTAAATTGATTGATTCATGTCTTGAAAACTCCTGAGAGTCACAGAATATGATCCCAGTGGGTGGCACATAACGCAGTGTTAAAGGGTTAATGTTACCACAAAAACTCACAACCGTCACAAAATGCAATGCTAACAGGCATCATATAACACAATGCTAATGGGCTACTGTTAGCACAAAAACTCACAACCGTCACAAAATGCAGTGCTAACGGGCATCATATAACACGATGCTAATGGGCTACCGTTAGCACGAAAACTCGCCACTGTCACATAAGGCATTGATAACACATTTGATATAAAAATGATGCTAATGCAGTGGCGGCTCCAGAGATTTTTTCTGTAGGTGCTATTGGGAGCTTGCCATTTTTATGAAATAAGGGTTTGTGTGTCACGACGGTTCTCTGCTACACCTCTGCCACGTTCACGGGCGCACGCAGATATGGCCACATTCTTATCTGCGACAGTCACTAATAGGGAGGGGTGTTATTTCAAAAAATATGGTAATCTATAAATGTTTGCATGGAATATTATCAGTTATCAAGTTGTTCACCAATGAATATGGCTTTATACACCCTGAAGAAAACTATATTCATTGGTAAAACAACTTGATAATGATTTTATCATATACCTATAAATGATAAATGTTGTATGGTTTTCTGAAGGGTGTAAAAAGCCATATTCATTGGTGAACAACTTGATAACGATTTTATCATATACAGTGGTCCCTCGTTTATCGCGGGAGTTACGTTCTAAAAATAACCCGCAATAGGAGAAATCTGCGAAGTAGTCAGCGTTATTTTTTTTTACAATTATTATAGATGTTTTAAGGCTGTAAAACCCCTCACTACACACTTTATACACTTTTCTCAAACAGGCATTAACATTTTCTCACTTTTCTCTCCTGTGTAAACACTCAAAGTTCAAACCTTAGTAGAAAAAAAAATGAACTTTTCCTATAAATAATTATGATGGCTTTTAGAACTAACAAATTTAATTTTAACAATCAACCTACGAGGTTGGACACATAAGAAATGATTAATAGTGACTCACCAGTATTTCACAGTTCCTCTGACCACACCTCTTCGTCGTGGCGCCGCTCCGCAGTCCTGATTGGCTGATTACTCGGGTGGTATGAAAAATATTACCCATCCGCAAAAAGGGTGTATTGCTATTTAATCTTTAGTGTTTTATCCAATCATATTGGCATATCATTTATAGGTATACCATAAGGAAATATACACGGAATAAACCATAGCAGGATAAATTTTGGGTCATTTGGTTACAAAAACGCATATGGACGGAACGTTTGAAAATTTCAAGTAACGTGTGTCGTATATGTGCTTTTGACGTAGAAAACCACTCTGTTGCTTATAATTAGTTCATTGTGGCCATGTCATTCTTTACATGTGATGATTTTACTCAACTGATGTTCCTGAAATAAAAACTACATAGATTTTGTTTGTTACAATTGATCGTAGCATACGTACTGAAATTAGGTTTTTTGTCAATTACTATTAAAGAAAAGAAAAAAACAGGCTTATTGTTACTATAGAAGTTGAATATAAACTTGGGGTCAAGCAACATTTGGAGCCAAATCTCAAGTCTCTAGGTGCAGCAGTTCTCAAAATATGACATTTTTGTCAATATTTTTGGTGATTTTTGAACTCTATCTTCACTGGCTCCGTCCATATGGGTTTTTAGTACCAAATGACTCAAAATTTATCCTGCTATGGTTTATTCCGTGTATATTTCCATATTCCATGCAAACATTTATAGATTTCCCAATTTTTTGAAATAACACCCCTCCCTATCACTAATGACATGCAGCATGAACAAAACTCCATTTTGGAATAAGACTGTAACATAACAAAATGTAGAAAAAATGAAGTGCTGTAAATACATTCCTTCATATATTGGGATTGCAAAAAAAAAGAAAAAAAAATAGAATTTATGGTTGTGATTTACTGGTAAACCATAACAAAAAACAGTCATTAGATTAATTGATTAATCAAAAAAGATATTACAAAAGTAATCGTTAAGTGTCGCCCTAATGAAGAGATTAATTTCTTGCCTCTTCTATCAGATATTTTTTCCACATCAGAGCGCCAGCCCTTCCGGTGCGCTCTTCCGGAGTGTTCCAGGTTCCTCTCCTCATTCTGCTTTACTGCAGCCTGTTGTTGCCCAGCTTCTCCAGTCTTCAGTCTCTGTGACACAGTGTGATGTTCGTGCATATTCGCTGTGTTACTGTGAGGCGTGTAAGATCTCTGTGTGCGTGGCAAAGACGTCCTGACATTAGCAAATGTGCAACGGAAACGAAGCCGATGGGACGCAGGAGAAATAGTCACTTTTCAAATATGAAACGTCTGCTTTTATAAACCGTTGCTGCAAACGCAAGAAGAAGAAGAAGAAAACAGTGTGCGAATGTTTTAAATGGGTCAAAACTGCAAAACTGATAGTTGTTTTCTCAGGTTTGTCACGTTCAACACTGGAAATGGAGAATTCGCTTGTTACGCTGCACATCACTGTGTGTGTGTGTGTGACAGAGAGGACAAAATAACTCCCAAACAGCTGGACAGATTTTCACAGAATTTTGTGAGAATATTACTTGGATTAGTTTCTCCATATATGAAGAGTCAAACTGTGCAATGACTCTCTTTTAGCAGCAGATTAAACAACTCGTTCTACACTTCCCTATCCTTGGCCAACTCTTCCTGGGGTGTCCCAAGGCATTCCTGACCCAGATGGGAAATATAATTCCTCAAATATAATCCCTGCAGTGTGTCCTGAGTCTTTCCCAGTACAGTCCCATTATTCAGAGAGTAGCGGCATGACGAGCCGAAAAAAAAAAAAAAGATCTCGTGACTCGTGGTGCCATCTTGGGGCTAAAATAAGGTTCACTGTTAAGCTGTCTGCATGCAAATCTAGCTTTTTATTTATCCTCTGAAAATGCCGGGTTGCTGTACATTTGAATGCACAAATAGTAGAATAACAGATGTACAGATTCCCTTCAGATCCAAACTGAAGAAAAATTTGGCAAATAAAGTCAGCCATGTAGAATGGAAGCCGACATCATCGTCAAAGCTGTAAAGCTTTAAATAAATTTATTGTTCAGTCCCACTTACAGTAAAACTCACCTAAACTGTCAACGTATAAACCAGATATTCGCAGTTAATGGGCAAAAAAAGGCCAAATGTTTTTGTATTGTTTTCCTTGTAATAATAGTATATAACAGATTTTGTATAATGGGATTTTTGCTCACATCGGATAAAATGTCCCATTCAATCGCAATGTATTTCCATTTAAAAACCCCTCGCATGTGGGACTGGAGTCATCTGTGTGATTAAAAGACCGACCGTTTATTTATTCACACCATGCTCAGACTTGGACCCGCAGCCTGATGTGCACCTGTTAAATCAGACAGCGCAAAAAGGCTGTGATTTGAGACTTTTCTGCTTTCACTCTTTCCTCTAATGTTTAAATAGTTTTTGTAGTGCTCACGCTGATTGTGGTTCATGATCGCGTACATTTGGCAGAAAAGTCCGGCAATTTACAACATGGAGTCAGAAAAAGAGGAAATTGTGCACCTTACCTTTGAATTGGAGGTGATGATTGTAGAAAGAAAAGCTTGTTGGTCAAATTAATCCAGAATAAAGCATAATCCAGAGACAGAGAACTTTAAAACGGTCACGCATGTCATTGTATGACACGTATTGTATTACAGAGTGGCAGAAGCAGGAATCAGGCTTTAAATTAAATAAATAAATCATCATGAATAGTAAATTTGATAACTATTTTTACATCTGCCAAGGACTTAATAAAATCACCTGCGTTTATTTGTCTGTTAGCAGGATTACATCAAAACTACTTGACAGATTCTCACCAAATTTTGATACATATTAGGCCATGGAAGACTCCATTAAATTTTGGAGGTGATCTGGATCCAAATCCAGATTCTATATCAAGTTTAACTTTATATAGTCTTTGAAGGATAACGTCAAAACTACTTCATGGATTCTCACCACATTTTCACCACAGACGCATATTAGTCGATGGAAGACTCCATTAAATTTTAGAGGTGATGCAGATCCGAATCAAGACTCTGGATCGAGGTATCCCTTTATATACGGTTTGAAGGATTATGTCAAAACTACTTCATGGATTTTGATGAAATTTTTAGTCAGTCAAAACTAGGACAAACAGACTCTGGGACAGCTTTCTCCCCAGAGGGATCACTGCACTGAACAATAACAAATCACTCTAATCCACACCTCTCAAATTTCTTGTGCAATATGCTTCCACAGTTGTATATAATTCTCGTTTTACATTTTACTTGGTCCACATTTTATTTTATTTTACCTTATGATTATATTAGTTGTACATATACTCTGAATAATTTACCATTAAATTTCGCTATCTTTTATATTGGCTAAAAATTACTCGCACCATGGAAAGCACCTTTTTGGAGTTGCACTCAAATCTCATTGTAATGCAAATTTAATGACAATAAAGGCGATTCTGATTCTGATTAAATTAGCTAGCCAGTTAAGCCTGATTCATACTAATCCAACTCTGCAGCTCTGTAGCCACGCAGATCCCTCTGCATGGCTGTGAACCCTATCCAAGCACCTCTCAGTAGCCTGACATGCACCTCCCTAAAGCTAAAGGTCGACAAGACAGAGAGACCACACGGGCTGCGATTGCTCACTTGTCACTCCTGTCATATATAAAGGTTTTTGCAGTGCATACGTGATTACATTTTGATCATGAATCAAACAGAGGTCTGCAAATATGACCACCTTTACAACATGGCATCGTTGTAGAGATGCTCAGATGACCAGCAATTCATGGAGGGAAATTGCACGTAACATTGGTTAGAAGGATGATGATTGTATAAAGAAGTGGAGGCCACTGAGGAACAAATTGGTCCAGAAGGAAAAAAAATTATCAACAGCAGTGGCAATGCAGGTGACAAGAAAGTCCCCGCCTTGTTCTTCACATCGCACCCCCTACTATTCCAGTGTGCTCCTGCATTATCCCAAATTGGCCTCAAACTAGTGAGAACATATAATCCGGGTCTCCTTTCAAACACCAAAAGGAGCTGTGTTAACCCCCAAAACGTGAATCAGCTGCAAATAGTGAATTTTCCGCAAATCGTGAGTTGAAAAACATGAATACTGAAAAAATATCTCCCGAAACATGAATGTAGGTCTTGCAAAACGTAACATCGCAGAATGTGATTTTCTTCACAATTTGGTATATGTGCTTGGCTGAGGAGCCAATGGTGCACTGCGAAGCTACCATCTGTGGGTTTATGACTGCACACCTCTCACTTTTGTTGCCACCACGGGGCTTCAAGCCCCTCGACTCATGCACGATACCTTGACACTTACATTTGTTACCCCCACTGATCTCCCCACCCATGACAAACTTGTTGTAAATTGTGTGGGGCTGCATGTCAGTGCGCAAAGAAAATTTCGAGATGTTCAAAACTTGTGGCATGCATTAATTTCATAAACTAGTCGTGAACATTGTGCAACCTTTTCGAAAACACTGCGTGTCATTGCACGTAGTGCATCTGAACTTGAAACTGAGATTCAGCAGAGATGTTACGTCTATAATAAACATAATTTTCCAGATACATTATCTAATTCAGAAGAAGGAATGAAAATGCACCTGTTTTACCAATCCATTACTATATATGTAAATACGGTATTATACGAGGTCTATTAGAAAAGTATCCGACCTTATTATTTTTTTTTCAAAAACCACATGGATTTGAATGACGTGTGATTACATCAGACATGCTTGAACCCTCGTGGGCATGCGAGAGTTTTTTCATGCCTGTCGTTTACGTCATTCTCCTGTGGGCAGTCTTTGAGTGAGAAGTCGCCCACCCTCTCGTCGATTTTTTTTTTTTTTTTTTTTTTTTTTTTTTTTCATTGTTTAGGAATGGCTCAGAGACTGCTGCTTTGTTTGATCAAAATTTTTTCAAAACTGTAAGGCACAACTGAGTGGACACCATTCAATAAATTCAGCTGGTTTTCGGTAAAATTTTTAACGGCTGAGAGAGATTTTGGTCTGGTAGTGTCGCCGTAAGGATGGCCCACGGCACCTGACGGCGATCTGCGCTTCGAGGCGGCAGCGTCTCGCTGTTTCAAGTTGAAAACCTCCACATTTCAGGCTCTGTTGACCCAGTAAGTCGTCAGAGAACTTGCAGAAGAAGTCGGCATGAGGAGTTTATTCGGACATTCCATTGTTAACGGACATTTTGTAATGAAAGAACGTGCGGGCAGAGTCGCATGTCGGGCCGGACCCGACCGCGGGGGGTCGCCACAGGAAAAACACCTCCGTTGGAAACCTTAACGGGCAAGTTGGAACATACCCAAGCTGTTAAACAATTTCTCAGTTACTCACTTGTTGAAAGCCATCAAAAGCCGCCTGAATTTTACAAATGGTTTTCAACACGGAGGTGTTTTTCCTGTCGCGGCGCACACAGATTCGTCGAGTCGTCACGGAAACGACTCGGCGAATTTGCGCGCATGTCTTTCATTAAAAAATGTCCTTAAAGAGTGTAATGTCCGCATAAAGTCCTCATGCTGGCCTCTTCTGAATCTTCTCTGTTCTCTCACGACGTCCTGGGTGAATTAAGCCTTAAATTAGGATGTTTTCAGGTCGAAACAGGCCGACGACGGCGCCTGGAAGCGCTGCACGACGTCCCGCTCTGTGGGAAGTCCTTACAACGACAGAAACACCCCATAATCTCTCATCAGCGGTTAAACTTGTCACCGAAAACTAGCTTAATTTCTCGAATAGTGTCCACACGGATATTCCTCACAGGTCCAGAAAAATTTTTGATAAAGCAACGCGCGCCGTCTCGAGCAGCGTGTGAAACAAAGGAATTCAGCTGAGAGGGCCGGACCACATCTAACTCAAGGCCTGCCCACAGGGAAATAACGTCACCGACATGCGTGAAAAAACTCACGCATGCGCACGAGGGTTCAAGCATGATTGGTGTAATCGCACGTCTTTCAAATCCATATAGTTAAAAAAATAAATTAAAAAAAGGGTCGGTTTATTATCTAATAGACCTCGTACATAATTACCGTTGAGACAAGATTCCAAATACGTTCCACCACAGGATGCACACCAACATCAGCTACGTGATTCTGGGAGAGATGAGAGAACGGCTTCATCAGCCAAGTTCTGAGAGTAAATGTGTGATCGGCAACAAAATGATTATTTTACGTTGCGTGGCATCCAGCAGGACAAAGCAGGATGCATTGGCACGATTGCGCAGCAGTGTGGGCATCTTTCACATTCCCTATTAGTGGGTGAACAATCCAATACTTGGTGAATTCTGTTTCATGATGATAGGAAGAGTGAACATCAGAGGATCAAAAAGTGACATTGCTATAAACACTTGGCCACCACAACTTTTCTGACACCTCCCGCTTAAAACAAAAGGTCAGAAGGACATCGTGAGGCCCTGCTTTCAGGGTCTGCATTCGTAATGAAAATCAAGCTCAAGCGAGCTTTTCCCTTCTGCTCCACAGGAGGTGTTTGTCCTCCCTGAGCTGAAATTGACCTTTGACATCGTTTTTGCTGTTTTTACCCTGTAACTCCACAACATTTAGTCAAGGATAGTCTAAACTATACATTTTTGAAATCTTTATCTTCAGACAAATAATATGGTATACCTTTCAATAGAGCTGAAACAACTAATCAAATTAATCGATTAAAATTGATTATTAAAATAGTTGCCAACTAATTTAGTCATCGATTAGCTGCTAAATAACTTTGTTTTACCGCAGATGTTTTGTTTCTTCCATATAATCAACCGAGCTTTGCTTTGAATCTTGAACCAATGGAGTGCTTCGAGCTGCTGCTTCGTTGGTTTCATTTGTTTTATTTCGCTTTATCTTCATTTTTCTCCATGAAAACCCTAAAGAACATATGTCTGTGAGGAATATTTACCTTTTTATGTTAAACTGACCTGTTATGGTCTTATGAAACAGTTGATGTATTTTATGCTGATGCTAACGTGTTAGCATGTCTATGGCAATTTCAATGTTAAGGTTAGCATTAAGCTGCTGGCATTTCAGCATGTTTGTGCATTTGTTTTCTGTATAATAATTAATAGCTCAGCGTTTGTTGTTGTAAAAGAGTCAAATGTATTACAAATTATAATATTTTTATTTTATTATATATTAATAATAATAGCAACAATAATAACTAATAATGCTACAATACAATTTTAGAGAAAGAACCATGAGTCACATGTGTCATTGTGAAATGTCCACATAGTTTACAAGTTATACAGAGAGTGTTACACATATAATGAGTCAGGCTACACTTTTTGATTTAAGTTTTATGGTTAACTGGTTATGCTAATTGCTCATTTGCAGCAACAAAAATACCTCTTTTTTCACCATATATTTTATAACATTTATATGTTTCAGTGTTGTTTTATGGCAACTCAGCACTTTGATAAAGCAATGCCATTTGAAATAATTATTTTTGTTCTTTATTATAAACTGTTTTATTCTTTATTATTTTGTATTTCAACAGCCAAGGGACATTTGACGATTTCTTGATTTTCAAGTATTTTAAGTTTTCAAATAATGTTCTGTTGTTAAATAAAGTGATGGAAGGAGAGAAAATGTTTCCCTGGCATATTTTTAAAAAATTCCCAGCTAATCTGATTAATCGATTAATCGTGTCGAAACCCCATCAGATTCATCGATGACCCAAATAATCGTTTGTTGTAGCCCTACCTTTCAATATGATTGGAACATTTTTAATTTTTGACCACTGTGTAATTCTTCATTGACCCCTATAGGTCACGAGAGGTCAGCTACAGGATACCTCCACATCTGAAAATAAGTATTTGCGATCACGATTTCCTGAAGTAATTGATTTGTAAACAAATAAAACCAAAAGAAAATATATATCACAAATGATCCACGTTTTGCAATGTACATTTTACGAGACCTGTGTTCACGTTTTGTGGGATATTTTATTTATGGTTTGCATTCAAATTATTAACAATTTGCGGATATTCACGGATTACACATTTTTATTTATGGTTTGCAGATAATACACAATTTGTAGCAGATTCATGTTTTGGGGTCACCAAGATCTCTAAGGGGCAACAAATGAACAAAACTACAACCCCAATTCCACTGAAGTTGGGATGTTGTGTAAAATGTAAATTAAAAACAGAATACAATGATTTGCAAATCCTCTTCAACCTATATTCAATTGAATACACCACAAAGACAAAATATTTAATGTTCAAACTGATACACTTTATTGTTTTTGTGCAAATGTTTGCACACTTTGAAATGGATGCCTGCAAGATGTTTCAAAAAAGCTGGGACAGTGGTATGTTTACCACTGTGTTACATCACCTTTCCTTCTAACAACACTCAATAAGCAATTGGGAACTGAGAACACTAATTGTTTAAGCTTTGTAAATTCTTTCTCATTCTTGCTTGATGTACGACTTCAGTTGTTCAACAGTCCGGGGTCTCCATTGTCGTATTTTGTGCTTCATAATGCGCCACACATTTTCAATGGGCGACAGGTCTGGACTGCAGGCAGGCCAGTCTCGTACCCGCACTCTTTTACTATGGAGCCACGCTGTTGTAACATTTGCAGAATGTGGCTTGGAATTGTCTTGCTGAAATAAGTGTTGTTCCAAAACCTGGATGTACCTTTCAGAAATGATGGTGAAATCACAGATGTGCAAGTTTACCATGCCATGGGCACTAACACACCCCCATACAATCACAGATGCTGGCTTTTGAACTTTGTGCTGGTAACAGTCTGGATGGTCTTTTTCCTCTTTTGTCCAGAGGACACGATGTCCATGATTTCCAAAAACAATTTGAAATGTGGACTCATCAGACCACAGCACAGTTTTTCCACTTTGCGTCTGTCCGTTTCAAATGAGCTCAGGCCCAGAGGAGCTGGCGGCATTTCTGGATGTTGTTGATGTATGGCTTTCACTTTGCATGGTAGATTTTTAACTTGCACTTGATGTAGCGATGAACTGTGTTAACTGACAATGGTTTTCTGAAGTGTTCCTGAGCCCACGCGGTAAGATCCTTTACACAATGATGTCAGTTTTTAATGCAGTGTCGCCTGAGGGATCGAAGGTCATGGGTATTCAATGTTGGTTTTCGGCCTTGCCGCTTACGTGTAGAAAATTCTTCAGATTCTCTGAATCTTCTGATTATATTATGAACCGTAGATGATGGAATCCCTAAATTCCTTGTAATTGAAAGTTGAGAAACATTGTTCTTAAAATGTTGGACTATTTTTTTTTTTTTCATGCAGGTGTTCACAAAGTGGTGATCCTTGCCCCATCTTTGTTTGTGAATGGCTGAGGCTTTTGGCGATGCTCCTTTTATACCTGATCATGAACAATTAGTGTTCTCAGTTCCCAAATGCTTATTGAGTGTTGTTAGAAGGAAAGGTGATGTAACACAGTGGTAAACATACCACCGTCCCAGCTTTTTTTTTTTTGAAATGTGTTGCAGGCATCCATTTCAAAATGAGCAAATATTTGCACAAAAACAATGATGTTTATTAGTTTGTACATTAAATATCTTGTCTTTGTAGTGTATTAAATCGAATACAGGTTGAAGAGGATTTGCAAATCATTGTATTCAGTTTTTATTTACATTTCACACAATGTCCCAACTTCATTGGAATTGGGGTTGTATCTCATATGGCTTCTGTCTGCACAAGGCAGCTTCAGAGAGGAGTTACTGCAAAATAACTGCACTCTGTTCGCCAACTGATTATTGTCCAAACAATAAGTTAGTCCACAAATGTTTAGACCGAAATGGATCCAACAACTCCTTTATTCTGTCACATAGAGTGATGTTGAGAAAACATCATTTCAACATCCTGCTACTTCCTAAACTTAAAGGATGTGAGCGTTAAAGATGTTTGCCACCAAAACAGCTTAATATTTTATATTTTCAGAGCAGTTAAAATCGATCTGCTGCTGCGGGTCACACATGCCGACTGTCAATCTGGATAAAATCTTTGATCTGTATCAGAAAATCCATATCATTTTTTCCTTCAATCATCAGGATGCACAGATTTGACATAAATTAGGCTGATAATCTAATCACAGACTTCCCGTCTGCTCAAGGGCACGTCAATAAAACATTTGCATCTCTCCCATATGTGCATGTTTGCATGCGCACATATGCAGCGTTTCCTGTCGCCTTCAGTCTGAAGGTGCACACAAACAACTACCCCACCCCCCCACCCCCACCCCCACACACACACACACCAAAAACTGACAGGAATAATATATTAAAATAACCAAGAACAAAAACAAAAATAATAGTTAATAATAATACTAATAAATTTCAGCTGGTGGCTGGGCTTCCCACGGAGGCCAGTTGGGCACAGCCCAAAAAAGCAATGTGGACCTCCCATCTCCACCCTGTGGGCTCACCACACACAGGGGGGAACGGCTGGTGTTGGGTGCGCTGTCCCATGGGTGGCAAATGAAACTCTGACTGTTTGTGCGTATGCAGCGAACAGCATTTTGGAGTATTCAGCCTTTTTGGAGTCCCTGAATGGAGTCCTTTATGGCGCTTCAGTGGGGGACTCCATTGTTCTGTTGGGGGACTTCAACGCACATGTGGGCAATGACAGACACCTGGAGATGCGTGATTGGGAGGAACGGCCTCCCCAATCTAAACCCGAATGGTTGTTTGTTATTGGACTTCTGTGCTAGTCACGGAACGTCCATAACGAACACCATGTTCGAACAAAAGGATGCTCATAAGTGTACATGGTACCAGAGCACCCTAGGCCAAAGATGATGATCGATTTTGTGATCGTATCATCTGTTCTGAGGCTGCATGTTCTGGACACTTGGGTGAAGAGAGGGGCAGAGCTGTCAGCTGATCACCATCTGGTGGTGAGTTGGTTCAGAGGATGGGGAGGACTTTGGACAGACCTGGTAAGCCCAAACAGGTAGTGCAGGTGAACTGGAACGTCTGGAGGAGCCCACTGTCTAACAGATCTTCAACTCACACATCTGCCATTTTCTAGCATCCCTGTGGAGGTTTGGGGCATTGAACCAGAATGGGCAATGTTCAAATCTTCCATTGCTGAAGCTGCAGCAATGAGCTGTGGCTTGAAGGTCTTAGATGCCTCAAGGGGCAGCAACCCTCGAACACCGTGGTGGACACTGGTGGTCAGGGAAGCCGTCTGACAGTCATTCTGGGATATGTTACCTTGAAGGACTCCAGAGGCAGTTGCAAGATACCGACAGGCCCAAAGCTGTGGGGCATGCAAAGCTGCGGGTATGGGAGGAGTTTGAAGGAACCATGGAGAAGGACTTTTGGTTGGCACCAAGGTGCTTCTGGTGGACTGTAAGGCACCTCAGGAGGAGAAAACAGGGAACCATCCAAGCTGTCTACAGTAAGGATGGGACTCTGTTGACCTCAACTGAGGATGCAATCCGGCACTGGAAGGAACACTTTGAGGAACTCCTGCAACCAACCAGAGTGCCCTCTATAGTTGGGGCAGAGCTGGAAGTTGATGGAGGATTTTCATCAATTTCCCTGGTGGAAGTCACTGAAGTCGTCAAACAGCTCTGTAGTGGCAAGGCCCCGGGGGTTGACGAGATCCTTCCAGAAATGCTGAAGGCTCTGTGTGTGGAGGGACTGTCTTAGATGAGACATTTCTTCAACATTGCATTGAGGTCTGGGACAGTGCCTAAGGAGTGGCAAACTGGGATGGTGGTCTCCATATTTATAAAAAAAAAAAAAAAAAAAAAAAAAAAAAAAAAGGGGACCAGAGAGTGTGTGCCAACTAGAGGGGCATCACACTACTCGGCCTCCCTGGTAAAGTGTACTCCAGGGTGCTGGAAAGGAGGGTTTGGCCAATAGTTGAACCTCTGATTGAAGAGGAACAATGTGGGTTCCGTCCTGGTCATGGAACAACCGACCAGCTCTTCACTGTCACAAGGATCCTGGAGGGTGCATGAGAGTATGCCCATCCAGGCTACATGTGTTTTGTGGACTTAGATAAGTCGTATGATTGGGTACCCTCGGAGATACTGTGGGAGGTGCTGTGGGAGTATGGAGTGAGGAGTCCCTTCTCGGGGCCATCCAATCTCTGTACTCACAAAGCGAGAGCTGTGCTTGGGTGCTCAGCAGTAAGTCGGACTCGTTTCTGGTGGATGTTGGCCTCCACCAGGGCTGCACCTTGTTACCAATCCTGTTTGTGATATTCATGGACAGGATATCGAGGCCTAGTTTGGGGGGAGGAGGGTTTCCAGTTTGGTGGGCTCAGGGTCTCATCACTGCTTTTTGCAGATGATGTGGTCCTGTTGGCTTCATCGACCAGGGGTAGTAGTGTCAGCAAGCTTTTTTTGTGATTTAAGGATAAACACCTTCCAGGCCACTCTGAGAAGACTGATGTACAAGTTTATGTGTAGACTGCAGGGGTCCCTGAGTAATCTTATTATACAGTTGATCAATCCAAGGTGTAGTTCTGTCAGATACCAATCCCATATGTGGAAACTCTATTTGTGCCTTTTATAGAATGTGTATGCACTTTTTTAAAATAGCATTTTTACTGCTCTTATTTATTCAGTGCCTTTTATTGAGTTTGCACAAGCACTTTTTTTTTAATATTGGGTGATATGACGCCTTTAACACTATGTTTGTATTATATATTGTATGTGATGGTAGGTCTGTTTCGACATTGGAGCCTGCAATAAAGTTTATCTATAAAAAATTATAAATAAATAAATATCACAACTACCCCATTCCCATAAAAACGTCATACATGACAAGAATATTTAAAGATAAAACAAACAGCAACATCAAAATAAATCGCAACTACTACTACTGCTATAAAAAAAAATCACAAGAACCCAACAAAGTTTTTAATACATTTGAAATTCACCCTGCGAGAACAATTTGGCTTGGTCATTATTTCAGATTGTGCAGTGATTGCTTCACATTTCCAGGCATCATTTTTTCAGCACGCAGCAACGTCTTGTTCACATTCAAACACACTTCTTCAGATTTTCTCTCTCTCACTGAGTGTAAGTTTCATTCTTATGCATGATTTATTTTTCTTCATTCCCCTACAAACGTTCATCGGTTCTCCCACTGCAGCTGAATTCACTCTCCTTCATCTAATGCTCACTTCATATCCCCTTCCACTCCTCACATTCTTCCTCAGCCTTATGTTTCTGCTCACTCTCATGGTTTATTCTCTGTGGTTCTTATCCGGTTCTGATCAGTTCCTCTGGTTCAGACAACACATTGCAGCACTTCAGCTTCAATGTTTTTGAAGTATTTGTTTTTGGCTCTTCATAAGAGGAGATGTTCTCCTTGTCAATGTTATGATTGAGCCCAAACTGAACTGAATGAAGACCCAAAATGCTGGGAGCTGTGGTAGAATCCAGGATAAAAATTTATTGTACAGAAATGATTACACGTCTTGGAAATATGCAATGAGACACTGCAGGCAGGAGACACCAACTGGACCAGAATGACTGAAGTGGCAGGGAATCAGAACCAGGTGGCTACACACAGAGCTGACTGGATGCAGGAATACTGAGAAAAACACAAAAACAGAGATGGGTCAAAAACTATATTGAGTCAAGAGCAGCATGTGAAAAACTATCACAACTGATAGAGAGGCTTGGTACCACGGAATGAACACTGAGTTTCTGGCGAAGGTGAAGTGACTGAACCAAGGCTTATAAGCTGGTGGGCTGTTTGATGACAGGTGTTTTAATCAGCTGCCGCACCTGGAGGAAACAGAAAAGGATGGGAAGGAGAGCAAAGCAAAACGCCAAGGCAGCAAAACAGTACCCCTCCTCAAAGGGAGCCCCCCAGCGAGCCATCAGGTCTGCCTGGGTGGGCAGGATAGAAGTCATGCAGCAGGGAGAGGTCCAAGATGAGGCCTCACAACACCCAGGAGTGTTCCTCAGGTCCATAACCCTCCCAATCCACCACATACTGGAACCCCTGGTCCGGACGATGCACATCCAGGATCTGTTGCACTGTCCAGGCTGTATGGGGTATCCACAAGCCTGGTGGGAGGAAGGGGATTGGCAGGCGGATACATAGGCCTGGTGTGCACTGGCTAGAGACATGAGTCATGGAATGTGGGTTGGATCTGTAGTGACCGGGGTAGACGGAGTCGAACACCTGCTTGGTTGAGCACCCAGTCCACCACAAAGGGACAGATGAAACGAGGTGCAAGTTTACATGCCTCTGCCTTGAGTGCTATGTCCTTGGCCAATAACCACACCTCCTGGCCCATTCAGTACTGGGGGAGGGGCTGTGGTGCTAGCACATCTGCATGGCACTGAGTCCTGTCCCTCATCTGGATGAGGGCGGAATGGGCCTTCTTCCACATCCAATGACAGCACTGTAGGTGCCCACAATGATGGCACTGGCAGATCCTCCTCCTGGGCTGAAAACAGGGCAGGCAAATATCCCAGGCAGAGTCTGGTGAATCCGGTGGTAGTACTTACTGCTGAGGAGAATCTGGTGGCAGTGTTTACTTGGATGTTATTGGCATATTCCATTCACACCAGCTGAGAACTCCATGAAGTCGGGTGAGAAGACGTAAAGCACCCGAGGGTGGACTCAAATTCGTGGTTCTCCTGTTCCACCTGGCTGTTGGTCTGGGGATAGAACTCCGATGAGAGACTGGCCGAGGCCCAGTGGAGCATGGAAGGTCTGCCATACTTGAGAGGTGAATTGGGTTCCTGTGTCCGACATGATGTTCATAATGCCATGCAGACAGAAAACATGGTGAACTAGGAGGTCAGCAGTCTGCTGGATGGATGGCAGTTTTGCCAGGGCCACAATGTGTGCTGCCTGGGAGAAATGGTCCACTATGGTAAGGGTGTCAGTGTGACTGTTGAATGGTCAGAGTCCGGTGATGAAGTCCAGACAGATTTGAGACCAGGGTCAACTCGTCGTGGGCAGAGGTTGGAGGAGACTGGCCATCGACTGGAGCAAAGGCTTGTCCATGGTACATATGGTGCAGGCTTGGACGAAGTCCCTCACATTATTCTGTATGATGGGCCACCAAAAAATGGTGAAATACCAGGTCCAGTGTTCTACGGATACCAAGGTGGCATGTGATTTTGGAAGAATGACAGAACTGAAGAACTTTGGATGGAGCAGCTGGAATATATAATAAATAGGTCTTTCTCTGGGATTAGTAGGCTGGCGACTCTCTCAATGTTTCAGGTGAGGTTGGCCACCACCACATTAGTGGGAACGATCCGGTCTGGAGGAGATTGCTGATCTGTCAGAGTAAATTGACGAGACAGAGCATCCGGTTTAACAATTTTGAATCATGGACGGAATGTGATGGTAAAATTGAACCTTCTAAAATATAGCAACCACCTGGCTTGACGGCAGTTGAGCCTTTTGGCTGACTGGATGTATGCTACCTTTAATGCCTCCACTCCTCCAATGCTTCCTTGATTGCCAGGAGTTCCCATTTACCCATCTCATAGTTAGACTCAGCAGGAGACAGACACCGGGGAGAAGAAGGTGCAAGGATGGAGGTACTTGCCACCCTCAGCTTGCTGGAACAAGATGGCCCTGATTCCGATGTCAGAGGCATCAAACTCCACGATGAAGTGGCTCCAGGTCCGACTGAATAAGGATGAGAGCTGAGGAGAAATGGTGTTTAAAAGTTTGGAAGGCATGTTCAGCAGCAGTGGACCATGTGAAGGGTGTCTTGGATGAAATGAGCGTAGTGAGAGGGGCTATGACCTGATTAAATTTTTGTGAAGTGAGCCTAGTGAGAGGGGCTATGACCTGACTAAATTTTTGCATAAAACAGCGGTAGATGTTGGTGAAGCTAAGGAACTGCTGCAGTTTTTTGACAGAGGTTGCTCTGGGCCATTGAGTGACAGCACTAACTTTGGCATGGTCTGGTTTAATTTGGTTCCAGACCATAATTGCATTCAACCCCCAAAAATCAATGCACTGATATAGGGTCCCGTCCTTCCTGCCTACAAAGAAGAAGCTTGCCCCAGAGGTGAGGATGAGGAATGGATAAGACTTGCAACCAGAAAGTCCTTGATGTACTGTTCTATCAGTTCCCTCTCTGGATGCGACAGATTAAGCCAACTGATAGGGAGGGATGCACCCGGAAGTAAATTGATGGAGCAGTCATACGGTCTATGCGGTGGAAGTGACAGTGTGTGATCCTTACTAAATACCTCTCTTAAATGATGGTAAGAGTCAGATGTTGGTGAGATCCAGGAAAAAAAAAAAAATCAGCCTCTCTGCACCAGGACTGGTAGGGCAACACTTGAGGTGACAGGCTTTGCTCCACTGGGTGATTGTACCAGATGGCCAATCAAAATCCCGGTTATAGAGTGTGAGCCATGAGTGCCCCAACACCATCGGAGAAGAAGAGGGATATATAAGAACACTGGTCTTCCGGTGATTCCCCAATAGTACTAACATGGCTGCTTCCATTTGGTGTGTAATAACTGCATGTTTAGTGCCGTCAAGAGTGTGAAGTACTCTGGAAGGCTGAGCAAACTATTGGTATGTGCTTCGGTGATCACCCTGGTTTCCAGAAAATTACCCTCCGCCCCAGAATCAGTGAGTGCAGGAACAGAAATAGAGGGATGCTTTAATAGGATGGTGGCCAGGACTTGGGTACGCACCAAATTTCCACCCTTGACTTTGATGTGGCTCACCTGTAGCCCGGGACCTACGGATGAGCATTGGCTTTTGGCCGAACTGGACAACCACGCAGAATGGGCCCACTCGCACTACAGTAAATACACTTCCCAGCAATAAACCTGCACTGTTTTTCCTTTGGAGAGAGTTTGGTCTTGCTGAGCTGCATAGGTTTTTTTTTGTTTTTTTTGCAGGTGGCGAACTAGTCCTGGGGAGAGTACTATTGGTTGAGCCGGAGGTAGTAGGTGCGGGACTAAGTTGCAGAGGTATCTGAGGGAAGGATGCTCATTCAACCCTTCAGCTTTTCTCTCACCATCTCTCCCTCAACCAGTTATCTAATTTTATGCCAAGATCAATTAATGTGTCTAAGGACTCGGGTTCAACCCAAACAGCCAGTTGTTTTTTTAATTGTTCAGCTAAACCATTGACAAAGTCATTGATCAGTGCCATGAAATTCCAGTCTGCCTCCGCCAGAACCCGGAACTCGACTGAATACTCTGCAACACTACGATTCTACTGCCAGAGAGACAACAGTCATTTGGAGGTTGTCTGCCTGTGCGTCAAATGATCGAAAAACATCCTGAACTGTTGGATGAATATAGAGTAGGTTTTCAAAACATGTGAGTCAAAGCCCAAAGGGTTGTTACCCATGCTAACACATCCCTCCGAACTGATGATGTGCTTCCCCTCCTCCCCATTTCTTTCATTAATGTTTCTACCAGTCTAATTCTTTGTTAGTTTTTCAGTGTAACTGCTGTGAATTTTAGCTCATTATTTTACTCCTGTGTAAATCTTAGGAGTGGTTTTCTCTTAGGAGGTTATTTCCCCTCTGCCCTCCTTCCCCCTCATGTTTCTTTTATTACTGTTTCTACCAGTCTCATACTTCTGTTAGTTTTTAAGTGTAACTGCTCTGAATTTTAGCTAATCATTTTACGCCTGTGTGAACATTAGGAGTGGTTAGCATATTCGCTGGCGCTTAGCTTGCACTAGCTTGGCTATACTCTTGAATTTTTTGGTGCACAAAGTATACTACTTTACACTTTACATCAATCATACGTGATGCTGACAGATAGGGTGGCTCTTTTAGAAAGCCATGTCCGTAAGCTAGAACAGCTTCATAGCTCAGTATAGATAGATGTTATGGGCACTCCAGATGAGGTTAGTGTTGGGCCGGGCAGCATGCCCATTAGCATCAGCCTAGAAATGCTGGCTGAGGAGGACGGCTTTTGGACTGTGGTTAAGCTAAGGAAGTCACGTAGGGCTTGGTGCCCGGTTGCGGTACCCTGATCACACTTGCCACTGCGACCTGTGAACTGGTTTTCTCCCTTGGATATGCCTGATGTGAGCTCTTTGAGCCCATGGGTGACTTCCACTCCTATCTCCAGGCCGAAACGCCGGGCTTTAGTGAAAAGGGGATTCTATCACCCTCAATGTCAGGTTACAGATGCTGGCTGAAGTTAAATGTATTCCCGGTGCCAGAGCTCCCAACGTTGCCTCCCATCTTAGGGTGCTGATGCTGCAGAATGGTAGACAGACAAAGGAACTTGACACAAGATACAGTCACATAGGTATTCACATCGGCACCAATGATGTCAAGATGAAGCACACTGAGGTCACAAAATGGACATAGAGAGGACTTGTGACCTTGCCAGAAAGATGTCAGCATCGATTAATAGTCTCTGGTCCCCTCCCCTCCCGGGGTTCTGATGAGGCGTGGCTTGTTGATGCCGGCTGGCCTTCACTCTATTGGGGAAGGAGACACCATCTTGTCTGTGAACATAGAGCGCTACAGGGAGGGTAACGTTACGGTTTTACAGCAGGCCATGGAGCAGGTGATTATAGACCATGCAAAGCTTATGACAAATGTGGGTTTGGAATCCATTAGCTGGGAAATTAGTGCAGAAAATCCACTATGGTGATAATGCAATTTATGTTCCGGGGAGGGGTGGAGAATTCATCAAGTTGAGTTTGTGGCCTGTTTCCATAGACATGTCCATAAAAATCATAGAGGGATATGCTTTGCAAACTTAATACACATTACTACACTGGATGATGTTGAAATTGAGGATGGCCCGTTGGCTGTTCCAGCAATATTAAATATTTTGTGTCTGCTACCTACAACCCGCATGGAATGTCTCAAACCTAAACCTACTTACAGGCATCTTATATATGCAACTCTGGAACCACCCCTAAATCCAAACAGTCCAACTGTCAACCCCACTTAGTCTGGCTCTCATTAACAAAAGATAACTGTCCTCAAAATCATTGTTGATTAATGATCTAATTAATGGATCATCACTTAGATATGATTGGGTTATATGAAACCTGGCTTAGACCTACAGCTGTCCTCCCTTTAAATGAGGCCTGCCCACCGGCATACACATTTAGTCACGTCCCCCATCATGCGAAGCAAGGTCGGGGTGTTGCTGTTATTTATAAATCTAGGTTTAGTTTATTAGCTGTTGGGGGGGGGGGTCAGAAATATAACTTGCCTGAACATCTGATTCTCCGCTCTGCTCAGGATATTACGCATTGTCAAGGTCAGAAAAATAAAAATCAGCCATATTACTTTGTCACTGTATATAGGACTCCTGACCCATACTCTAAATTGTTAGATGAATTTGGCATGTTCATCTCTAACTTGTTGACGAGTGCAGATAACATTCAGATTATTTCTGACTTTAATATGCATATAAATAAACCTTCTAATCCCCTCTGCAAATCATTTATGGAAATTGTGGATGTATTTGGATTTCAGCAATGCATTCAGGATTCAATGCACATTGGTGGAAATACCCTGGATTTGGTTCTTGCACGTGTTATTGCTGTCACAAATATTGACATCATGCCTCTTGCATTGGTGGTCTTTGATCACTCATGTATTACAGTTTCATTGTCATGTTAAGTGGAGTAACAACCTTATTTATCACTGTGGCAATGCATCAACCCCTCAACTACAACTGAACTCGGATCTAGACTGCCAGATATCTTAGCTTCATGTTTGGAAAATGCCTGATCAGTAGGCAGTCTTGTGGATAGTTTAAACTCAGTGCTCAAAACTACACTCAACATGATTGCACTACCTTTATTAAAATCATGCTCCCCCAAAACACTGTCACCTTGGTGCAATGATTACTTGCGTGGCCTCAAGCATAGCTTATAAGCAGGTGGGTTGATTGATGACAGGTGTGTGAATCAGCTGTGATTCCGCACCTGGAAGAAACTGAAAGGGATGGGAGAAAACGCCAAGGCAACACAACAGTCAACTTAAACTTAGACAAAAATGTCCTTATGGAGGACTGATACTTTTTTTCAGATCATCGATTTTCAAAACCTGTTTATTCCAGTTCAGTGTTATAAGGATGGAGTGTATCCCAGCAACCATTCGGCAAGCACATCCCAAAAAATGCAGGAGTTCCTGCAAAGCTGTAGTCCAAACTCACTTCAGTTCCTTCTTTAGTTTGTTGCATTTGCTTATTCAGCTGGAATAAAAGCGTTCATGTTGCATCACAGTTTTTGAACTCTAATCTGCAAGATGTTCTGTTTGGTGTCTGTTGCATGAAAACAAACTAAAAACTGCTGAAGAAACTATGGGAGACAAGGGCAGTGTTTCCATCTATAAGGTAAAGGGAGATGTTAAGGACAGTTCAGACTGTAGAGAGTCCAATCCCAAGTCACATACAAGAAGGCCTGGGAAAGGACTGTAGAGAACTGAGGCAGATCTCATGTCAGGTTAGTGGGGGGTGGTTTGTTGGGTGTGCCTACTAAGCAGGTCGGGGTGTAGAAGTCAGAAGTGTAGGTAGATGAATGAAGAAAACCTGAAGGGAAAGGATGTGAGTGGGGAAGGAGGCTCAGGAGGGGACTGTATGAAGAAAATCCATCAGAACCATGGAGTGACAGACAAAAAAATGCAGAGAAAAAAACAGACGTTGATATGCCAATTAATTGCATTGTTTACTGGAGAATAAATGCTTCCGAACAGCCACATAAATCACCCAATCCATTTGGGAAAATGCACACGCTGTAATGCAAAAAGCATATGGGTGGTGAAGTGAGACGTATGGCAGCAGAAAGAATTTAATGTCTTAGAGACATCATTAATGTTCCTCTATTTATTAATTGTGTTTCTTTCTCATCTGCAGGGTCTCCTCTTCTCATCAGGTGAAACACTGTGAGACACCAGCCCTCCCCCACCCCCCTTCCTCTTCACCTCTCCAAACATCAACCTTTAACCCCACTTCCCAAACCCATCCAACTCCACCTGTCAAACTCTATCCGACACCTGCCACTGGCCTTCCCTTTACCCCATGGTGGCCCCAAGGCCCACCCTCTCACTGCTACTGGCTGTCCTGGCCTGCACGGGGCCCGCACGCCCCTCGCCCCCCCCTGCTACTGCGGCCCCGGAGAGAGAGAGGGACTCGGGGTGGGGTCAACATCGCCGTGGTCCACTCGGGCTCCTCCCTGCTCCCGGAGACGGCTGTGGTGGGAGGTGCGGGGGCCAGCGAGCCTGGGCTGGGGCTGGGGTCCGGTCTCGGAAACGGTCCGGAGGAGGAGGAAGAGGAGTAATGGATACAGGTTCATTGGCAGGAGCAGCTGCGATGGTTTCACTTTCCTCCTCCTTGTCATCCCTGTCACTGGCGGCACTCATGGGGGAGACAGTGATGACTCCTTCAGGTCAGGCCAACGTGATCTATCTGGCTGTGAATGAAAGCAGCCCAGGCAGCCTGCTGCTGCAGCTGTGTGAGCTTCTGGCTACCACGCCACTGCAGGTACACACACACGCTTTTTCACCTTCTATTAAGGTTCTTTGATGGTCATGTTCTTAAACCTCTTTGGGTTATCCATTTTTCATGTGGATTTAAGAAATAATTTCAACTATGACTGGAGACAGCATATTTCACTGAGAACCTCCTGGATTCACTGTCTTCCCAAAGGTCCAGCAGACTAAAGACAGGATCATCAGTATTTTAGGTTTTTGCTACAGACCGTTGTGGTGAAGACAGATGCTAGAAGAAAGAAAATTCCAGCCATTATTGATTGTCATAAACCTTGGTTGCTGGTCTCTGATTCCCCAGGACTGAGGGGGTGCTACAGCACCCCTACAACCCTGCAAATCTTGGCTTGTGAGCGAAACAGTGAGCTCATGGATCCAAGCAGCCAATGTGAAAGCTGGACTCAACTTCAGAGACAGAATGAGGATGAGGAGTGTCAACAATCAGAAGGAGCTCAGGGTAGAAACACCCACTTGGGGAGGCCATGGTCCACAAGTTAGAGAAGTGACAGCATCATTGGTTTCACCCACTGTGCTGCGTCCTATTCAACTTTCTATCCTTCTTCTGTTATAGATCATATCTTTACACAGTATTCTAGTCAAATATATGTTTCACATTCAAAAAGCTGAGAATGTTCTGAACATTTTGATATGCAACACGCTGGAATAATACCAAAATGAAGTACCTTTAAAGGGAAATTTCTTAAAATACAGTCAAATCAAGAAAATTCCCTGAGGGCTGTAAGGGTTAAATCTCCATACGCACATCACTAATGTCTCTTGGAAAGTTGTCCCCATGTGCAGCTGAGCACCTTGCATGGCGGCACCCTGACAGTGGTTGTACTTGTGTCTGAACAGGTGATTTTGAGGCATCATTGTGGGGCACGTTGAACATTTCCCAATTAACTACGCACCATGGCTTTGAACAGTGTAAGGGTGGGGTACTTTGATAAAGGGATACCTCCTGAACACCTCCCTCTGGGGGTTTTCTAGGAACATCTAAATTGGAAAGACCTGTTAGACCAAAAACTCCATCACTTGCACAAATTTGATCCCCGCACTGGCACACGTGCCAGTGAGTAAACTCGTCATAAACTGTTTGCAAACTGCGTGAACTGTGTGCGGATGTGTTGCCATGGCATAAAGAAAATTTTGAAATGTTCAAAATTTCTGGCACTCAATTTCATGCCACTTGCGTGAACTAGTCATGAACATTGCGCAATCTATTCAAAAACACTGTGTGTCATTGCGTGCAGGGCTTCTGAACGATTATGATGAGATGTTACATCTATAATAAACATAACATTACAGATACATTATCTAATTCATGAGAAGGAATGAAAATACAACTGTTTTACCAATCTCTTACAATATACATTATAAATAATTAGCTTTGAGACAAGACTCCAAATGCGTTCTCCACCACACAATGCGCACAAAACAACTGTAGCTGTAGATAATTTGTCTGTGATTCTGGGAGCAATGAGAGAAATGGTTTCATCAGCCAAGTTCTGAGAGCAAATGCTCATTAGCTACGAAATTATTATTTGTACAGCGTGGTGTCAAACGGGACAAAGCCGGACGCATTGGCACGACGAATTGCAAGGCAATGCGGGGATCAAAATTCATGCAAGTGTCAAGGTGTTTTAACTGGTCTTTCTGTATTATTCTCATGTCAGACCAGGTCTAGTTATGAAAGTCTTTGATCAACATGATATTAAGTTTACTAAGTAACACTTGTGTTATTTCCAGGTCCCTTCTGTGGTTTATTTGCATATCAAATGCTTCCCTTTAAGAATTAGGCTGTCAGCTACATTTAACTTCAAATTGCTCCCCTGAATGGCTACAAGAAAACAAGCGGTAAGCCATCAAGCAGGGCCTCAAATCACTGCTGCTCCTCCTTGTATCATTACGTAAAGTAATGGATATAGCCTGAGTCTTGTGCATTTATCCTGAATTCATTAACACAGCTGACAACAGTCTCCCAAAGAGTCTCCCAATAAAACTGGTTCAAGAAAAGACAATGAAACAAAGGTATAAATTGACCTTTTTTGGAGGAAGTGATGTCTTTTGAAGATGTTATTGGCTGTGATAAAGCAGACTTCTATGTACACCTCAGGTGCACTGTTCTGGCAGTCCGCTGCAGAGATCATCACTCAGATTTTACAATATATGAGAGTTGCACTAAAACAAGAGTGAAAGTGTTTAAATTGTCAAAGGATTTACTATCTTGTGCAGTGGCATTTGTGTCTCTGGGTCCTCAGCCTTTGGGGTTGATACATGGTTGCAAAGTGCTTTTGGAGTCGTAATACACAATGGGAAGCAGATAGATACTTTTGCGAGAGAGTGACGGTCCAGGTTTGCTTCCTGTCTAACTGAAAGGTTGTGAGGTCTGGAAGCTTAACAGTGACTTAAGGCAGGACTGGATGTCTTTGGTACTCGGCCTCTTGAGGAAGATCCGTGGGTACTTGGGTGCAACTGGAAATGACCAATAGGATGCCCACATACAGTATTACCTGACTGCAGCAGATAGATGGCTATCTCTGGAGGTGGGGATGGACAACATGTCTTTCTGGATGGTTGACACCCAAGGGAGTTCTATAGTGTGTTCGATGCAGCAATGCATGCTTCCAGACTTGACCCAGCTATAGCAAGAATTATAGCATTGACCTTTATGGCCACTTCTTGAGGTACACCTTTCTAATACTGGGTTTGCCCTCAGACCTGCATTATGCTTTGGCATAAAGTCACAAGGTGCTGGAAACATTCCCCTGAGATTTCCCGGTTCTCACTCCATTATGTCACTGCCAATCTGAGCTGTTAACACAAGCAGGGTGGTACAACAACGCAATAAGGAAAAATCAAGGATAACATCTATCAGGGATAAAGGTGGAAACTATATGCAATCGCCACAGCAAATTAATCAGATATTTAAGAACTACTAACAGCAATCTATATTCATTGGAGAATACACTTAATCCAGTAGCTATCCAGTCATTTCTCAACAATCTAAACCTACCTGAGCTATCTAAATATTATTATATATATTAGACACACCTGTAACTATCATAGAACTACATGCAGCTTGAATAAAATGCCTCACTGCAGGGCTCCGGGCCCAGATGATTTTCCTCCTGAATTCCTGAAACTTTTTGGCAGATACTGGCTCCACTATTTTTTAGAACTGTTTCAGAAATCTGGACTAAAGGTCTGATTCCCACTCATATGAATACTGCAGCAATAAAACTATTGAAACCAGAAAAAGACCCTACACTGACCTCTAATTACCGCCCACTATCATTAATAAATACTGATGTGAAAATCATCGCTAAGGCATTGGCATCCCGCTTAGAAAAAAATTGCCATCAATAATACATAATGAACCAAACTGGGTTTATTTTAGGGTAGACAATCTACCAATAATGACAGAAGACTTCTCAATCTCATTGACAAATCACAGCATATAGCATACAAGGCAATAGTGGTGTCATTGGATGCAGAAAAAGCCTTTGATAGAGTCAGCTGGAGTTTTCTTATTAGACTCCTTCATAAATTTGGCTTTGGAGAATCATTCATTCATTAGATCACAACTCTATATAACTCACCAAAGGCCACAGTCACAACTAATTAGATTACCTCTCAAAGTTTCACATTGCAAAGAGGGACTAGACAAGGCTGCCCACTCTCACCACTATTATTCGCAATATTTATCGAACCACTTGCGGCTACAATACGTCAGAATGGTAACATCAAGGGTATCAACTCTTCAATGTCTGACCACAAAATCAATTTATATGTGATGATATTACTATATCTCCAATAACCCTCAAAACCACTACAAGAAGTATTTAAACTGATCACTACTTTCTCATAACTATCAGATTACTCTATTAACTGGTCAAAATCAATGATACTTCCTTTAACCGAGGATTCATGGAATCCTTCACCCCAAGATCCACACTATACCTTTCCCACGGCAGCATTAAGTACCTAGGCATAAACATATCTTCTAAATTAGGAGAGCTGGTCCATCTGAACTTCGCCCCACTCACTGACAAAATCTGTAATCATTTGAAACGATGGAACAACCTCCCCATCTCCTTATTAGGACGGATAGTAACTATCAAAATGAAAATATAACCACTAATGAATTACCTCTTTTCAATGATTCCATTCAAACCGACAGTCAAATGGTTTCAGTCTTTAGATTTGGCCATTTCAAAGTTTTACTGGAAAAATAAAAAAAGCTAAAATTAGTCTAGTTACTCTTCAGAAAAATAAATCTCTAGGAGGTCTGGAAGCACCAAATTTACTCTATTATTATCTGGCTAACCAGATACAACACTTGATTAAATGGATTTATCCTGACTCAGTCCACAGCTCCTGGATTGAAATAGAACAGTAAGAATGTAACAACATCAAACTCTCAGATTTACCCTTTATTACTACTTCCATTAAATGCCATAAATGTTTTAAAAATCCGCTGATTGCTTCCACTCTGACTGTCTGGTGCAAAACTTTCTGGTGCAAAACTAGAAATTACAAACTCATTAATGGAAATCTGTACAGATGCTCCTATTTGGCACAACCCAGACTTTAAGATCAATAAAGCAACTCTTCATGTCAGCACGTGGGAACAGAAAGGAATCACACACCTTCACCACCTCTTTCAAATGAACAGGTTTGTGCCATTTAATAACTTCATGCAGAGGTTTGGAATTATAGGAGGAAATTTTATTCTTTACCATCAAGTGGAGTATGCAGTGATGTCAAAATTCAGATGCATCAGTGCCCACCAGAACAACCACATTAGTGACAGACATCAAGAACCTCCTCCCAATAAAGAAAACCTTGCCTAAGGTATATGAGTTAATATCATGCGTGGACAATGCTTTACATTTACTCAGTTTAAAATGGGGGGGGGGACTTCCTCCTCAACTCTGACCCTGACTACTGGACACAGATCTGTAAAAACACATTTTCAATAACAAAAATACCACCTTACAACTCATCCAAAAAATTCTTCATAGAACACACATTACACAATATAAGATGTATAAAATGCCTTCTCAGACTCTGATGTTTGTTCACAGTGTGAGCTAAACACCACTGATACCTATTATCATGCCCTTTGGATCAGCTCACCTGTCCAGTGTTTTTGGTCAAGTCACTGAAAAATTGTCCTCCATCCCGGGATATAGAATTCCCTTATCTCCTAATTTATGTTTACTTGGAGACACTGCAATTATTGAACTGCCAACTAAACAATATAAAACTATACTTGTAACACTGACTATTGCTAAAAAAAAAAATCAATTTTGCTGAATTGGAAAAATAAACAATCAATCAATATTAAAACACTGGTCAAACCTCCTTATCGAATACATATCAATGGAAAAAAAAAATAGCCCGCTTCATTAAGAAACCATTACCACAATTTAATGAAACATGGTCCTTATTTATCAATTCATTAAAGTTGAATTGGAACTTGGAGATCTTTTTTTCCCTTCTTTTCTTTCTTTTTGCCTGTTAGGGAGTGCCACTCTTGCACCTGTATTAATATTAGATTAGACTTGTTCCTATTATGATTGACCTACTGACTTTTCTTTCTTGTGCTGTAGATCCAGGTTGCAGTTCTTTGGGGTACTCTTGCTGTCAGAGATTGATACTGTGTTTTTGTTTTTCCCTTGAAAATGATTGAATTGGTGGAGGCGAGAGCTTGTGTCTTTTAGAGTGGGTGGCCCCTCAGGTATGGCGGGGCTGTGCGGCTCGTGCGTGCGGGGATGGTTTGGTGTCCGGGTGTGGAGTCCTGGGTTTGCTGGGGCATTTGGGGTTGGAGGTGGGGCTTTGGGGGTCTGGGGAGTTTGCTTTCCGGTGCTGCCTGGTGGCTCTGCTGGCGTCCAGGGGGTTGGGTCGGGTGCTGACCCGCGCTCCCTTCGGGCTCCTCCCTGGCATGGCATGAGTGCACTCTGTGCCTAGAGGGGGGCCATCATTCCTTTTCACGTTGGGTCTGTCTGCTCTGCCATGGTGGGATGGGGTCCACTACCTGGGCAGGGGGTGGTACCTCTCCCTGGGGCTTGGGTGTATGTGGCCTTCCGTGCCTCTTCCTCTGGGTATGTGGGGCCTGCCTGTCTCCCTATGGCTCCTCGGCTGCCCCTGCCACTCCGGGATCCCGTCTCGTGCCTTCCCTGGTTTGGGGACCTCCAGGCAGGGTGGCCCGTCCATCTACTGCTCCATGGCACCCTGCTCCCCCCATCAGTTTGTTCCTCCCCCGGGCTTCTGGTGCTCCTCCGGGGCTGCCCACCTCCCCCCGTCTCGTGGTTTCCCTGGCGCCTCTGCCGGGTCCGGGGGTGGGCCAGGGACCCTGTGGGGCTGGTGTATGTGGCCTGCTCCCTGCACCACGCCTCTCCTTCCGCTGGCTGCCTGGGGTTGGGCCTCACATGTCGCAGCCTTTTAATGCACTTCACCAGCTTATACATGCATGCACATCATATTCGGTTTTCAGTAGCACATTATAGGGTTCATATAGTTTTGCAGTCACGTGTTGGGGATGGGTTGCAGGGCAGTCTGTGGTGCAGCTGTGCACTACAGCCTTCCACTGTCATCTCCATCTGCCACTCCTCCCCTGACATTTTAATGCACACACTTTATTTCTATACATTTAGTAAACACATTCACTAATTTAGAGTAGGGGTCACGAGGCGGTGGTGGGTTTGCAGGGCAGGCTGTGGTGTGCCGTGGCCGCCCACGGCAGTGTGCCACCCACTGTCTCCTGCTCTGCTTTTAATGCAACACTTTATCTTTGCTCACTTAGGGGGTCGTACACAGCAAGGGGGATTAATTATAACAACTATGGTGTGGTAAGTAGGTAGGCTGAGTATGGCATGTGGGGTTGGCACTGAATGGCTGTGGATGTGTGGGGCTCTGGGGTGGGGAGGGTCTGCTTCGCTGGTTTTGCTGTGGTCCTGGGGCCCTGCTCTGGGGCTGTTGGGCCCGGGATCCCACAGCCTGTTGGGGGGGTGGGTGGTGGCGATGGGGCGCGGTTGTTGGACTAGGGGGGTTGACGGCTGCTGGGGGGGCTTGGGGGGAATGGTCTCCATTATGTGGTGCCCCACTCTCGCTCGGGTGGTTTCATGATCTTGGGCTTTGGGTGTTTGGGGGGACACAGGTGTTGGGGTGGCCTTGTGTGCTTTCTGGCCCTGGGGGTTGGCCTTGCCACTTGTCTGGAGTCCGGGCCCCACTCTTGTATGGCTCGGTGGCCCTGCCCATGCTTGGATTCAGTTGTGGTGGCTTGTGCCAGCGCCCTGCATGCTTCCCCTGTGGGGCTGCTCCCTGTGCCTCCATGGGGGGGTGTCGGGGGTGCATTCCGGCGCTGCTGCGCTGCTGCCCCAGTGGCTGCCCTTCCTGGCCCCTGTGCCCTTCCGCTGCCCTTTTTCTCCTGGTTTCTCCTGGGGCTCTGTGTCCTGGACCCATTTCCATCATTGTTTGCAGCCGTCTGTATGCTTCTGATGTGCCGGAGTGGTCCATGTCATATGGTAAGGTTCTGTACTTTTGTCTTGGCCCAACACACCAGCCACAGTAGTGATCATATTTAGCTTGATCTGGGTCCTCTGTGTGTGGATGGTTGTGTGTTTATGGCTGTCACCACAATTTGGTTTTGGGTGCTCTCAAGGGGATCAAGACTCTGGTGTATTCATATTCTGTTCTATGTATTCATACCCTTAATGTTACAAAAATGTCTAAATGTTTCAACAGAATCCAGACTCTTCAGACTGGACAACATTTTCCCAATTTTCCATTGTCCAGGTTTGGTGAGCCAGTGCCTGTAGCCTCAGATTCCTGTTGTTTAGCCTGCAGGACATTATACCTGCTCTGGTCTTCTGCAGTAGAACATCTACTTCAGGTTCCCCATGTTGTGAGATTCTCATCCTCATCCTTTGGTTGTAACCAGTCTTTATATCTGTTACTGGTCCGTTTTTATCAGCTCAGATCTGTCTGGCCATTCTTCTCTGACCTTCCACAGGGTTTCACATCAACTTTATGATTGGACATTTTGAAAGTAGTTATATGTATGTACAGTCATGGGCACAATTTGGTGGTGGATGGGGGGCATGCCCCCCACCTTTTCAACCAGGGAGAACAGAATATGGTATGTCCCCCCCCCACCTTCTGACATACGTGGTCTATTAGATAATAAACCGACCCTTTTATTATTTTTTTAACTATATGGATTTGAATGACGTGCGATTACACCAATCATGCTTGAACCCTCGTGCGCATGCCTGAGTTTTTCACGCGTGTCAGTGACGTCATTTCCCTGTGGGCAGGCCTTGAGTGAGATTGGTCCCGCCCTCTCGGCTGAATTCCTTTGTTTCACACGCTGCTCGAGACGGCGCGCGTTGCTTTATCAAAAATTTTTTTGGACCTGTGAGGAATATCCGAGTGGACACTATTCGAGAAATTAGGCTGGTTTTCGGTGAAAAGTTTAACGGCTGATGAGAGATTATGGGATGTTTCTGTTGCTGTAAGGACTTCCCACAGAGCAGAACGTCGTGCAGGGCTTCCAGGCGCCGTCGTCGGCCTGTTTTGACCTGAAAACATCCTAATTTAAGGCTTAATTCACCCAGGACGTCGTGAGAGAACAGAGAAGATTCAGAAGAGGCCAGCATGAGGACTTTATGCGGACATTCCACTGTTTAAGGACATTTTGTAATGAAAGACGTGCGCGCAAATTCGCCGAGTCGTTTCCGTGATGACTCTGCAAATCTGTGTGCGCCGCGACAGGAAAAACACCTCCGTGTTGAAAACCATTTGTAAAATTCAGGCGGCTTTTGATGGCTTTCAACAAGTGAGTAACTGAGAAATTGTTTAACAGCTTGGGCATGTTCCAACTTGCCAGTTAAGGTTTCCAGCTGAGGTGTTTTTCCTATCGCGACCCCCCCCGCGGTCGGGTCCGGCCTGACATGCGACTCTGCCTGCAAGTTCTTTCATTACAAAATGTCCGTTAACAATGGAATGTCCGAATAAACTCCTCATGCCGACTTCTTCTGAAAGTTCTCTGTTCTCTGACGACTTCCTGGATCAACAGAGCCTGAAATGTGGAAGTTTTCAACTTGAAACGGTGAGACGCTGCCGCCCTCGAAGCGCAGATCGCTGTCAGGCGCCATGGGCCATCCTTAAAGCAATAGTTACAGACCAAAATCTCTCATCAGCCGTTAAATTTTACCGAAAACCCAGCTGAATTTATCGAATGGTGTCCACTCAGTTGTGCCTTACAGTTTTGAAAAAATTTTTATCAAACAAAGCCGCAGTCTCTGAGCCATTCCTAAACAATGAAAAAACGACGAGAGGGTGGGCCACTCCTCACTCAAAGACTGCCCACAGGCGAATGACGTAACCGACAGGTGTGAAAAAACTCTCGCATGCACACGAGGGTTCAGGCATGTCTGATGTAATCACACGTGATTCAAATCCATATGGTTTTTGAAAAAATAAGGTTGGATACTTTTCTAATAGACCTCGTATATGTGTGTACTTCAAATATGCTATGTCAGTCTTATGTGCAAAACCATTTCAGAATAGTATCTTTGTTTCTGCAAGTTTGTATTTTTAGCAGCACTGACTTGTTTACAACTCCTGTTTCTTGTTTGTCACGTTCGGAATTTTCTGGGACTGCATTTGCCCAGATTTGAAACCAAAAATAGTTGCCTCTATGGAGTAGTGTCTACACATAAGTATCAATGGACCATATGCTAATTTACTAAATTCTGAAAGTTAGAAAAGGAAAACAGAAAAGCTATCTGGGACCTCAGAAAGCCCATCTGCAATTATTGCTTGATCTCCATCAGTCTGTGCAAGTGAAATTATGTTCAGTATGAGTGTTGTCATTAGTGCCACTTGAAAAATTTATTTCATGATAAGTAATTTATCCTAAACTTATGATCTGTTGTTTTTTCAAACTTATGCAAAAACAAATCTAGAGAAACAAATACAGTATGCGATAGTTAATAATTGGTAAGAGCCTGTTCTTTCATATTTATAATACATTTTACCACATTGCAGTTGATTTTTTTTTTAATGAAAACTCAACCTCTCATTCTTTTTGAGTTCTACACATGTTGTGATACCATATTTACACCAGCATGTTAATAAAATCAATGCTGGCTATTTTCAGAATAAAGTACTTATATCCACAGTTTCAAATTGCATGAGTTAAATGGTGTCCACTTTATAGTCTTCTCAAAACATTAAAATGACTGTTCTGGATGCTCAGAATGCATCTGAGCTTATCTAGAAACCGTTGGCTTCTGGGGGCCTAAAGCCGCCCCCAGATCCCCGGCCTATGGGCTTCGGCTCTGCGGGCCTCGCACTTTGTCCCCCCAAATTTCTAGTTCTAAATTGCGCCCTTGTGTACAGTGGCTTGCAAAAGTATTCAGACCCTTGGTATTTCACGCATTTTATTTTGTTTATGGCATTTCAAATACAAAAAGTAAATCAGGCTTCTCAATATAAAAAAAATTTACAACTTGATATAAATTAATTATAAAAGCAGTTTAATTGCCAGTTTTCTTCAGACAATTCAGGGGATGGATACATGAACAATGATATTTACTTGAAGAAATCTAGGCAAGTTTTTCCACTCAGAAATTCCAAGTAAATTTTACAAAGAGAATTCTTAAGTAAATTTTGCATTTATACATTAGTTTATCTAAAAGAATAACTCAAGTAACATTTGCTAGCAATTATCAACTGAATATTTTCATTAAATTTTACTGTCTTTATTCATAAAACAAAAAACTTTCAGCTTTTCCCCTTGTTTTCACTCAAGGTTGCCACAGCAGATCCAATTTGGATCAGCATGTTGATTTGGCACAAATTCTATACTGGATGCCCTTCCTCAGACACTACATGAAATGTAGCAGGGGTGGGGTTTAAACCAGGAACCATTTGCACTGAAAACAAGTGCACTAACCGCTTGTCCACCACCTCAGCACTGAGTTTTAAGTCCCTTTGGCTGCCCTTGTTTTCACTCGGAGTCTCCACAGCAGATCTTGGATTGTTCGTTCATAACCATCGATGCATCTTGATGCATCTTTTTTCTAAACAGAATTCTTTGGTGTCACTGTCTGAAAAATTTAAGTTTTTTTTTTTTTTTTAAATAATCCATAGCAGGCAGAGGTAATGCCAAGTGGTTAGTGTACTTGGTTTCAGTGCAAATGGTTCCTGGTTCAAACCCCACCCCTGCCACATTCCTCCATGTTATGTGGACATCCATCAGGAAGAGCATCCAATGTAAAATTTGTGCCAAATCAACATGCAGATCCAAACTGGATCTGCTGTGAAAACAAGGGGAACAGCTGAAAAGTTTTACTTTTTATATAAGAATAAAGACAGAGTAAAATTCAATGAAAATATTCAGTTAATAATTGCTAGTAAATGTTACTTGAGTTATTCTTTTAGATAAACTAATATATGCAAGTAACATTTACTTGAGAATTCCCCTTGTAAAATTTACTTGGAATTTCTGAGTGGAAAAACTTGCCTAGATTTCTTCAAGTAAATATCACTCCAAATTTTTTTTCAGTGTTCTGGCAAATTGGAGCTGAACTTTCAGGTATTCTTTTCTTATATATTTTGGTTATTACCATTATTGTGTTTAACCCTCTGGGGCCGACGCCATCATATACGACGGCTAGGACCAAGCTTTACTAAATTATAAATAATTTTTTCATGATATGAAATAAAAACTTTTTTTTTTTTGCTGAAAAGTTAACTTTGCGGACTTTCGAGCCAGCCATCGGCCATCTTTGTACTCATCATAGAAGCTGTGTGATGATGTGCGCAATGTGAGTGTCCAATCGGAATTGGTTCACCGTCACATGTTTTCCAAAATCCAATCGTAGGGCAGATTCACCTCACGTGAAAAGCCAAAGATCGTTTTCAGGAGTGATATGTTACTAGTTGGCCCGTTTGAATAGCCCCCTGGGTGCTCCAATGAGTACATACTATTGGGCTCCATATGCGCCCTGTGCCATTACGCACAGCGATCGCTGAAAGCAGGCGGAGAGCCTCTGATGGCAATCTCACATGCTCAAACAAAGAGTGTGTATGAATGAATGAATGAAAACTGTTTATTTCGAACATTTGATACATTTACAAAATAGATCAGTGAAGACAACAACAAAAAAGTTCCTACTGTGTACCCAACATGTCCGAAAAGGGGTAGGGTGAAGCATCAGCTTATTTTTCTCTACCCCTTCTTCCCCACAACCAGTGATACCCTTTGCCACATATACACATAGATTCCAACACACCTAAACCAATATCAATATATATAACATATGTGTAACTATCAGGATTGCTCCACTAGTTTGCATGCGAATGTTACTGGATAACTCTGTTGCTTTTACCATGAAGACAAAAAAAAAAAAGCATAGACCATTTTGTATATATTGTTCAAAATGTGCATTTGTGTTTATTGTTTGAACCTTTTTGTTGTACAGTCTTTCACACAAGACGTCAAATTACCTTTATAAAGTGTCAAAACAGTTTTATTATAGTTTTCTGTGTGTTTTGAATAAATGTGTGTGGAAAATTATCTTCCACTTTACTTTTTCCTTCTTTATTTTTGATTGTAAACCTTTATTACACTTATAAAACACAACAAAAGCATATATATTATGAAAGCACAGGCTGTCCTGAAAAAAAAAGACATAAAACTTGATTGTGGAATGCAGGGAGAGCTGTTAACAGCAATAATAAAACATTTATGCCAGGCGAGTGAACTGTCCAAAAACTGCCCTCAGACCCCAGAGGGTTAATATCACTGATATACATGATGTCACATTTCTTGAGCTGCTTGGGTGGGTAGGGAGAGTTCCCATGGGATAAAAAAAGCTTTTGAACCTACCATCCCTGGTTCTCAAAACCAGGTACCTAAGTGGCTCTACTCTATTCTACTCTTCTTTTTTTTTTTTAGATATTTAGATATACCTTAGTATAGACTAGTTCTACTTTAGAATTGGAATACATTATAGAAGACATACCTTACTGAATGTTCATGTATCCATCCCCTGACTTGTCTGAAGAAAACTGGCAAACTGATTATTTACAGGTATTATACCAAAGGGGCTGATTACTTATACAACCCGTCATCTTGGCTCTTATATTTTTTAATTAATTTATATCAAGTTGTAGAGCAGAGGTGGCCAAGTTCGGTCCTCGAGAGCCACCTTCCTGACACTCTTAGTTGTCTCCCTTCTCCAACAAACCTGAATCCAATGAAAGACTTGTTAGCAGATTTTTAATGAGCCTTTCATTGGATTCAGGTGTGTTGGAGCAGGGAGACAACTACGGCTGGGTTGCACCAACATGGTTTAAACTTAAATCTACATTTAATCTCAGTTTACTTTTTAGTCGTATTGCACCAAACGTAAACTTAGTTTAAATTTAGTTTCCACTAATCTCTGGTTAAATCTAATCCATGGCTAATCTCAGATTTAATACCCCACTTAAACTTAGATTAATTGTGAGTCTGTTGCACCAGTGATTTTAACCCAAGGATAAACCTGGATTGCCTGTTTAATATAACCCACCCCTGGAGGAGGTTTAAATTAGTTATTCGGACAACATGGCTGCTGTTATTCGTCTGCTTGAGTTACAAGATAGAGTTCCATGCTGAAATATTCGAGATAGGCTAAACCCTGTAGAATTCTACAGCAACAGTGAGTTTCTCCAGCGGTACAGATTCACAAAAGAGTCTGTATTGTACCTCAATGAAAAAGTCGGACCAGCTCTCAAGCACAGAAGCCGCATCGGATTTTGCCTTGCTTTTTAAATTCTTCCAGCAGCCTTTCAGCTGAGCCTTGTCCTTGGCCTGCTTTATTCCCGTTGCCCCATTGAATCTCTCCATTAATGATGCCCACGCCTGCTCCTTCTTTTCTGTCGTTAAATTATCAGGTTTTTTTTGTCCTCTATAATTTTCCCAAATTCCTCCATTAGCCCTGCCAATAAATTTTTCTCAAAAGAAGAAAAATTGGATGCCCTTTGACGAGGTGCCATCTTCACTGATGCCATCTTCACTGGCCGAGTGATACAATGTAACGTCCAGCACGCGACAGTGTTTACAAATATATCAAACAGGCCATTCCAGAGCACTGAACACAACGGCCCCTTATATTATTATATAATTCAATGTGTCATCGTTGCTTGTTTACAGTCAATGTTAGTTGTATGTTTTGTCTATTTATGCATACATTTGACCATACCCATTAATGGCAGCTGATGAACATATTTAAGTTTATTTTAATCCTTGATTAAACCAGTTTAGGTAATCCAGGTTTAAATTTAAGACGCGCAACACATCTCAGATTAATTTAAACCCAGTTTAAACATGTATTTACTAAATTCAGTTTAGGCCTAAACTAGGTTTAATTTAAGATATCTTGGTGCAACCCAGCCTTAGAATGTCAGGAAGGTGGCTATCGAGGATTGAACTTGGCCACCCCTGTTGTAGAGATTTACTTTCAGTTTGAGTCAAAGGAAGATAATTTTAGAAATTTTTACATTGAGAAGCCTGATTTAGTTCTTGTATTTGAAATGCCATGAATAAATTAAAATGCCTGAAATATCAAGGGGCTGAATACTTTTGGAAGCCACTGTATGTGTAGAGCAGGCAGCTCAGTTGGATATGGAGTTGGACTAACAATATGTAAACGTCTGTTTGATTCCTGTTCATGCTACCTGTCTGTGTCCTTGGAGAAGACACTTCACCTGCATTATCTTAGTTACACCAGCTTTAAATGGATATGACTCTGGAAGTAACCTGCGCCAGACTCTCATCTGCTTCATGCTATATAATCTGTGGATAAGCACCAGCACCAATGAACCTCAGGGTGTGTGTCGGACTTCTTCTTTTTTTGTATGCAGTTGGACCAAGGACATCTGTAGCCATCCGTAGTTTAGAATCAGCTCACGATTACATTTGGACCTTCACAGTATGGCAGCTGTGTTTCAATATGTCTTTATTTACCTCAATAGGTTGCTTGGTGTATATGGTAAATACTCCAATTTCCAAAATACTAGTTGCACCTGTCAATGATGCTTCCTAAAGAAAAAAAAAAAAATTTATTGGCTATTTTGTTTAGTGCTTTCATTCTTAATAAAGTGCAACATAGTTATAGAATTATTTTAATGAGCAGAGAATCTTCTAACACTCCATCTGTAATTGCAGCTTTTGTCTGCTGCGTTATATCCCACATTTTTTTGTTTTATTTTCAGGGTTGGTGTTGAGGAGGAGAGACACCACCCCCGAACCGCGCCCCTCTGGCCCCGATGTTGGAGTTTGTCTCTGCCCAGACGGGGGTTCCTGTGGTTGCCGTCGGGGGAGGAGCCAGCCTGGGACGGGAGCCACAGGTAAAAAGAGTTACTTGTCATTGCATCACCGAGTCTGTTCATTTAATTTGGACTAAATCAAAGACTCTGAGTGTCTCTGAAGATGAAATGCGAAAAATAATGAATAATGAAACATTTCTTTGAGTTTTCGGAGCTGCGCAATGTTTCCTTATTCAAATTGGATATATATATCATATATATATATATATATATATATTCCACAAACACGTGTTAGAGCCGTTAATTGTTATGTCTGGAATCTGTGTTGGTTGAAATTAGTCCACTGTTGGATTTCTATATAATCAGTGATAAGAAATGAAGAGTTTTGAAAACCACATTGATTCCGTTTGACCTGTGCGTGTGGTATCACACTTGTCTTTTAGCAACAGAGACATAAATGCTGTTTCACTCACTGCAAAAGAAGGTCGATGGTTGTGTGCAACACACAGTTGTCACTTTTTTAACAACCAGCTCCTATGTCTTTTAAATTGCAAGTAGTATTGCACTCCTCTGCGCACTCGTAGAGAACGTGATTTAAAAAATGAGGTATGGTCGGATGCCGCTCGTGCATTGGGATCATGTGGCGACAGAGACTACCAAGGCCTGATGTAAAGTCCAGCGCTGTGGATTTGGGCTATTTGACTTACCGAAGCAGGTCCATGGTGCACGTACACCCAATTTATACACCCGTGTGCGTGCACGCACACACACACACACACACACACACACACACAACACAAGCTGAATTGAAAACAAATTAAACACTCACTGCTTCACCTCAGGGAGATTTGGTGGCTGCTGGAGGTTGGTGCGCTATGATGGGTTAACTCATCAGAAAACCTGTCACTTGTTTGTGTTTTAAATAGCAGAGTGCTGTGCACCTGGTGCACCCTAGCTCTATCTGTGGAGATGATAGGTGAAACTCTCTTTGGCTTAGGGCCCTGTCCCACTGGGGAGAGGATTAATTGCGCATGAATTGAGTACACAAATTACGGGCGTTCGTTGTTGTCCGCAACAAAAATGGCCAAAAATGACAAATGTCCCAGTATGAATTATGGATATATTAATAATATATAGCGAATATATGATGAACAATCACGGTTATATAACGCATGTAGTGAGGAAACTGATCCGTCACATTGAGATTATCACGGCAGTATATGGGTGTATTATGAATGCATCGCGCACGTGTTGCGCGTGCACGGCATCTGCATTGCGGTCATAAAATAAGCTCACTCGGCCTTTCGGCATCACTATTCACACCAACATACAGGCTCTGGAGCATTTGCTGGACTGGACAAGTTGATCACACAGTTAATATTCATTTTGTCATGCGAGGGTTAACTGTTCATGAGTTTGGGGAGCAGGAGGGGGGAAGCCACTCGGGTGTGAGACGGTGGGTTTTTTTTTGTTTTGTTTTTTGTTATTTTTTGAGTATCACAGAAAACAGACTTCAGCGTGAGTTGTGGCTAAACAGCAACTCTTCCTTTTGTTGGTGTTAAATACAAGTCCTGGAGGAGACCTAATTGCAGCAGCTACGTCTTTGTGGATTTACACAGCTGGACCGGCACTGACTGGCAGGTATGTCGCTTTCTGCCACATATAGTACTTTGAGTTTGCATTGACAGATTGTCCGCAAAGCAGATGTAATAAAAACGCTTTATTGGTGGACAATTTGTATGCATTTGCTACAACCTATTTTAGTTTGTGATGTGTACATGATGAGCATGCAATATATCTGTTTTACACACTGTCCCTGTCCGCTGCCAAGCCACAAATCCCCACCAGTTGTGCATATCAGCGGTTAACAGAAGATATACAGTGCATAGAGTGAGTATGTATTGTGTATGAATTGAGTATATATGGAGAATATAAGGTAGATGTTATCCGCATCCAGATTTTTGAACAGCTCAAAAATCCTGGCTGCGGACATACGTGCCTCTGCGGATGATCACGGGCGTGTTCGGATGACGGCCGACTCATACAGGCATGTTACACGGATATTGCAGATGTTTGGCGAATATGGGCCAATTTTGTGCGCAATCCATACGCAAATCCTCCTACACACCAGTGGGACAGGGCCCTTAGTTTGAGTTTTGTCCAAAACACACCCATGAGTAATTTAGAATGTAAATTAAACCACTTTGCACTGTATTTTTTCTCTCAGATTATGTGTCCTGTAAATGGCAAAGAAGGAGTCAGACATGCCTTAAATCCACTTCACTTTGTGTGTTAGACAATGCACTGTAGGTCATCAAAACAGGACCTGAACATTATCAGATGTTACTATTATCTTTTAATTTCAATTTTTTCTATTTATTTTCATTTGCATTGACAGCATTACTTGCATTTGCTTCACTCTTGCTTACCTCTACTGGTGGTTGGCTTTCACTGCGGTATTGTATCACTTCCTGTTCCGGAGCACAGCGGTGTTTTGCTGTATCTGTTAGCTGTTTAATCTGCGAAGTTAGATTGATCTAGATAACGATCTGTTTCACAGTGTAATCTTCACGTGCCTTAACTAAAGCACTCCCTCTGCTGAATCACCTCTAAATTATTTACACATTATTCACTTTGTGTGTTTTTAGGAATCCGCTAGCTTAGCGCAGCTACTAGCTCTTAGCCGATTTAGCATGGCGGCTTCTCCTGTCTCTCCCACACTTTTCTGCTTTGGGTGTGAAATGTTTAGTTATTCCTCAGCCTCCTTTAGCAGTAATGGTACTTGTAATAAGTGTAGCTTATTCGTAACTTTGGAGGCCAGGCTGGGCGAATTGGAGACTCGGCTCCGCACCGTGGAAAATTCTACAGCTAGCCAGGCCCCTGTAGTCGGTGTGGACCAAGGTAGCTTAGCCACCGTTAGTTCCCTTCCAGCAGATCCCGAGCAGCCGGGAAAGCAGGCCGACTGGGTGACTGTGAGGAGGAAGCCTAGTCCTAAACAGAAGCACCGTGTACACTGTCAACCCGTTCACATTTCTAACCGTTTTTCCCCACTCAGCGACACACCCACCGAGGATCAAACTCTGGTTATTGGCGACTCTGTTTTGAGAAATGTGAAGTTAGCGACACCAGCAACCACAGTCACATGTCTTCCGGGGGCCAGAGCAGGCGACATTGAAGGAAATTTGAAACTGCTGGCTAAGGCTAAGCGTAAATTTGGTAAGATTGTAATTCACGTCGGCAGTAATGACACCCGGTTACGCCAATCGGAGGTCACTAAAATTAACACTGAATCGGTGTGTAACTTTGCAAAAACAATGTCTGACTCTGTAGTTTTCTCTGGGCCCCTCCCCAATCGGACCGGGAGTGACATGTTTAGCCGCATGTTCTCCTTGAATTGCTGGCTGTCTGAGTGGTGTCCAAAAAATGAGGTGGGCTTCATAGATAATTGGCAAAGCTTCTGGGGAAAACCTGGTCTTGTTAGGAGAGACGGCATCCATCCCACTTTGGATGGAGCAGCTCTCATTTCTAGAAATCTGGCCAATTTTCTTAAATCCTCCAAACCGTGACTATCCAGGGTTGGGACCAGGAAGCAGAGTTGTAGTCTTACACACCTCTCTGCAGCTTCTCTCCCCCTGCCATCCCCTCATTACCCCATCCCCGTAGAGACGGTGCCTGCTCCCAGACCACCAATAACCAGCAAAAATCTATTTAAGCATAAAAATTCAAAAAGAAAAAATAATATAGCACCTTCAACTGCACCACAGACTAAAACAGTTAAATGTGGTCTATTAAACATTAGGTCTCTCTCTTCTAAGTCCATGTTAGTAAATTATATAATAATTGATCAACATATTGATTTATTCTGCCTTACAGAAACCTGGTTACAGCAGGATGAATATGTTAGTTTAAATGAGTCAACACCCCCGAGTCACACTAACTGTCAGAATGCTCGTAGCACGGGCCGAGGCGGAGGATTAGCAGCAATCTTCCATTCCAGCTTATTAATTAATCAAAAACCTAGACAGAGCTTTAATTCATTTGAAAGCTTGACTCTTAGTCTTGTCCATCCAAATTGGAAGTCCCAAAAAACAGTTTTATTTATTATCTATCGTCCACCTGGTCGTTACTGTGAGTTTCTCTGTGAATTTTCAGACCTTTTGTCTGACTTAGTGCTTAGCTCAGATAAGATAATTATAGTGGGCGATTTTAACATCCACACAGATGCTGAGAATGACAGCCTCAACACTGCATTTAATCTATTATTAGACTCAGTTGGCTTTGCTCAAAATGTAAATGAGTCCACCCACCACTTTAATCATATCTTAGATCTTGTTCTGACTTATGGTATGGAAATTGAAGACTTAACAGTATTCCCTGAAAACTCCCTTCTGTCTGATCATTTCTTAATAACATTTACATTTACTCTGATGGACTACCCAGCAGTGGGGAATAAGTTTCATTACACTAGAAGTCTTTCAGACAGCGCTGTAACTAGGTTTAAGGATATGATTCCTTCTTTATGTTCTCTAATGCCATATGCCAACACAGTGCAGAGTAGCTACCTAAACTCTGTGAGATAGAGTATCTCGTCAATAGTTTTACATCCTCATTGAAGACAACTTTGGATGCTGTAGCTCCTCTGAAAAGAGAGCTTTAAATCAGAAGTGCCTGACTCTGTGGTATAACTCACAAACTCGCAGCTTAAAGCAGATAACCCATAAGTTGGAGAGGAAATGGCGTCTCACTAATTTAGAAGATCTTCAATTAGCCTGGAAAAAGAGTCTGTTGCTCTATAAAAAAGCCCTCCGTAAAGCTAGGACATCTTACTACTCATCACTAATTGAAGAAAATAAGAACAACCCCAGGTTTCTTTTCAGCACTGTAGCCAGGCTGACAAAGAGTCAGAGCTCTATTGAGCCGAGTATTCCTTTAACTTTAACTAGTAATGACTTCATGACTTTCTTTGCTAATAAAATTTTAACTATTAGAGGAAAAATTACTCATAACCATCCCAAAGACATATGTTATCTTTGGCTGCTTTCAGTGATGCTGGTATTTCGTTAGACTCTTTCTCTCCGATTGTTCTGTCTGAGTTATTTTCATTAGTTACTTCCTCCAAACCATCAACATGTCTATTAGACCCCATTCCTACCAGGCTGCTCAAGGAAGCCCTACCATTAATTAATGCTTCGATCTTAAATATGATCAAGCTATCTTTATTAGTTGGCTATGTACCACAGGCTTTTAGGTGGCAGTAATTAAACCATTACTTAAAAAGCCATCACTTGATCCAGCTATCTTAGCTAATTATAGGCCAATCTCCAACCTTCCTTTTCCTCTCAAAAATTCTTGAAAGGGTAGTTGTAAAACAGCTAACTGATCATCTGCAGAGGAATGGTCTATTTGAAGAGTTTCAGTCAGGTTTTAGAATTCATCATAGTACAGAAACAGCATTAGTGAAGGTTACAAATGATCTTCTTATGGCCTCGGACAGTGACTCATCTCTGTGCTTGTTCTGTTAGACCTCAGTGCTGCTTTTGATACTGTTGACCATAAAATTTTATTACAGAGATTAGAGCATGCCATAGGTATTAAAGGCACTGCGCTGCAGTGGTTTGAATCATATTTATCTAATAGATTACAATCTGTTCATGTAAATGGGGAATCTTCTTCACAGACTAAGGTTAATTATGGAGTTCCACAAGGTTCTGTGCTAGGACCAATTTTATTCACTTTATACATGTTTCCCTTAGGCAGTATTATTAGACGGCATTGCTTAAATTTTCATTGTTACGCAGATGATACCCAGCTTTATCTATCCATGAAGCCAGAGGACACACACCAATTAGCTAAACTGCAGGATTGTCTTACAGACATAAAGACATGGATGACCTCTAATTTCCTGCTTTTAAACTCAGATAAAACTGAAGTTATTGTACTTGGCCCCACAAATCTTAGAAACATGGTGTCTAACCAGATCCTTACTCTGGATGGCATTACCCTGACCTCTAGTAATACTGTGAGAAATCTTGGAGTCATTTTTGATCAGGATATGTCATTCAATGTGCATATTAAACAAATATGTAGGACTGCTTTTTTGCATTTGCGCAATATCTCTAAAATTAGAAAGGTCTTGTCTCAGAGTGATGCTGAAATACTAATTCATGCATTTATTTCCTCTAGGCTGGACTATTGTAATTCATTATTATCAGGTTGTCCTAAAGGTTCCCTGAAAAGCCTTCAGTTAATTCAAAATGCTGCAGCTAGAGTACTAACAGGGACTAGAAGGAGAGAGCATATCTCACCCATATTGGCCTCTCTTCATTGGCTTCCTGTTAATTCTAGAATAGAATTAAAATTCTTCTTCTTACTTATAAGGTTTTGAATAATCAGGTCTCATCTTATCTTAGGGACCTCATAGTACCATATCACCCCAATAGAGCGCTTCGTTCTCAGACTGCAGGCTTACTTGTAGTTCCTAGGGTTTGTAAGAGTAGAATGGGAGGCAGAGCCTTCAGCTTTCAGGCTCCTCTCCTGTGGAACCAGCTCCCAATTCAGATCAGGGAGACAGACACCCTCTCTACTTTTAAGATTAGGCTTAAAACTTTCCTTTTGCTAAAGCTTATAGTTAGGGCTGGATCAGGTGATCCTGAACCATCCCTTAGTTATGCTGCTATAGACTTAGACTGCTGGGGGGTTCCCATGATGCACTGTGTTTCTTTCTCTTTTTGCTCTGTATGCACCACTCTGCATTTAATCATTAGTGATTGATCTCTGCTCTCTTCCACAGCATGTCTTTTTCCTGGTTCTCTCCCTCAGCCCCAACCAGTCCCAGCAGAAGACTGCCCCTCCCTGAGCCTGGTTCTGCTGGAGGTTTCTTCCTGTTAAAAGGGAGTTTTTCCTTCCCACTGTTGCCAAGTGCTTGCTCACAGGGGGTCGTTTTGACCGTTGGGGTTTTCCGTAATTATTGTATGGCCTTGCCTTACAATATAAAGCGCCTTGGGGCAACTGTTTGTTGTGATTTGGTGCTATATAAATAAAATTGATTTGATTTGTATAGCACCAAATCACAACAAACAGTTGCCCCAAGGCGCTTCACACAAGTAAGGTCTAACCTTACCAACCCCCAAGTGTGTCATCTCCTCTCTGTACATCCTCTGTAAATCCAAGCCATCACTTTCGAATGAAAGCTCAGAAGCTTCATTATCGGATGTAGCAGTGTTAGTTTCACTCTCTGTCAGCCAACAGGATGTTTCTGCTTTTCCTAAAGTATACGTCACCTGCCTAGAAATGCTGAGCAAGATGTTTTCCAGAAATGCACCTGCTAACTCTCTGAGTGAGAGGAATTATTAGCAATAAAATACATCAGTGACCACAAATTATCGCATGTGTGCCGATAGACTTACAATCATGAATACTTTGATGTTGTGTTGCTAACCGGGACATTAAATAAGGTGCGACATGTCCTTTAAATGAGGAATTAGAATGATCGGGGTGGATTCAGCAGATGGGAGGGTCAACTAAAATTAAGAAATGGTACGGTGCACTTTAGGGGTGTTTGACATCATATTGCAAGTCAATGGTACGTCCCTTCAGCTACTCCCTTATTTTCACTCAGGGTTGCCACAGCAGATATGAGGTGGATCTGCAGACTGATTTGGCACAAATTTTAGACCAGATGCCCTTCCTGGACCAACTCCACATTGCATGGAGCAATGTGGCAGGGGTGGGTTTTGAACAGGGAACCTTCTGCACTGAAGCCAAGAGCACTAAATCATATCGCAAGTCACTATAAGAAATATATTGTAGTATTTACAATTACAGAGAAGACATATAAATGATCATCTTGTTGTTTCATGTAATACACTTTTATCCAAAATATAAGCTGTTGTAAAACCAGATCTATGCAGTAAGTTGAAAAATAATATTAACTAGCCAAATTTGCAACAACATAAGCAAACTTGGCTAGCGCAGTTCATATGCTAGCCTAGCTAGTTAGAATGCAACTAAATAAAAAATTAGCCTGCTAATCTAATTTATTATGAATAAATATCGTTTTCTGATAGCATGTATCAGGTGACATTCCATTAAAACCAGTTAGTGGTGTTACTAACTTAACCCTCTGGGGCTGACGCCATTGTATACAATGGCTAAGACCAAGCTTTACTAAATTATAAATAACTTTTTAATAAGAGATAGAAACTTACTTTTTTTTTCTTGCTGAAAAGTTAACTCCGTGGACCTTCGAGCCAGCCATCGGCCATCTTTGTACTCCTCATAGAAGCTGTGTGATGACATGTGCAATGTGAGTGTCTAATCATAATTGGTTCACTGTCACATGGTTTTCCAAAATTCATTCGTAGGGCAGATTTACCTCATGTGAAAAGCCAAAGATCGTTTTCAGGTGTGATATGTTACTAGTTGTCCTGTTTGAATAGCCCCCTGGGTGCTCCAATGAGTACATCTAGTGCGCCGTGCGCCATTACGCACAGCGAAAGTGAAAGCAGGAGCAGACGGAGAGCCTCTGATGACAATCTCACGTGCTCAAACAGAGTGTGTAACTATCAGGATTGCTCCACTAGTTTGCATTGAATGTTACTGGATAACTCTGTTGCTTTCTCGGCGTAAAGCACTTGTTTACCATATCAATGGAACCAGGGGGAGGGCCGCTTCTCAGACTGTAATGAGCCAAAGTTGCCCAAAGTGTGAAAGCTTGTGTTGTAACCTTTGTGTAATAGCAGACAGAAACTGCTTTGAGATGAAGACAAAAAGAAGCATAGACCATTTTGTATAAATTGTTCAAAATGTGCTTTTTTGTTTATTGTTTGAACCTTTTTGTTTTACAGTCTTTCACACAATACCTCAAATTACCTTTATAAAGTATCAAAACAGTTTTTTATTATAGTTTGCTGTGTTGTGAATAAATGTGCGTGGAAAATTATTGTCCGCTTTACTTTTTTCTTTCTTATTTTTGATTGTAAACTGTTATTACACTTATAAAACACAACAAAAGCATATATATTATGAAAGCACAGATTGTCCTGAAAAAAAGAGATAAAACTTGATTGTGGGATGCAGGGAGAGCTGTTAACAGCAATAATAAAACATTTATACCAGGCGAGTGAACTGGCCAAAAAAAATGGCCTCGGACCTCAGAGGGTTAACATTTAGTCATAAAATTTGACACTTGGGTGTAATTATTGACACTGCAGTGACCACATGGATAAAATCCACATCATCGGGTCTTCTGGTCCTGTCATTTAATTCCCACAACACCTAGTTTAAATCCTACCAGCAGTGGGTAATCTTCAAGACGTTTGGACATCAGCAATAAAGCTGCAGAAATTTGAATGCATATGCTTCTACATGTAGATGACTTTATGGCTTTTTGACTTGTGAACACGACAGTTAATCACATTCCAGCCTCCAGAGTAGCTCTGCCTTTGAAAGTTGTGTGAGTTAATGAAAGTCTAAGTGAAACTTAATTGCCTTTGGGAAGCCGGGTCATATGTGCTTCTAGAAACATGCAAAAATCAATCAACCTTGTGTCAACAGCGCCCCTAAACCGGCGACTCGGGACATAAAATTAGTCAAGGCATCGTTTCTGTTTAGTGCCCGCATGACAAGAGCTCGACTGGATGATTCTTCTTTTAGCTTTGGCTTCCAGAGGGACTGAAAATTAATTTCACATGTTGTGCTACGTACGCTATTACTGACTCACTATATCGTCCACTCCCAGCTGGTTTAATGCTGACAAGCTAGCATCATAAATCACACTACAGGTTTGTTATTTGACCACGTTCAGCGCAGCAGAACCTGGTTAAAATAACACTTCATCTGCATGCATTCAGACTCAAGGGTGATGATTCGTTAAGGTTCACTTTGACGGTGCGTTTGCTCAGCTTAATAATATTAATAATAATATTTCTGTTGCAGTTTCACACCTTGTAAACAGAGGGATTCATAAAATCACAATTTTCATCTCAGAAATCAGATCGAATCTATGCTTGACTCTTCGATGTGCCTTGTGGCAGACTAGAGCACAAATTCCATGTCTTCTTTTTAAGAAAATTCTTGGTTCCATTGTCAAGCTGCATAATTGTTGATGCAGCAGACAAAAGTTGTATAGGAGCCTATAACTCTGGGCGTCTTCCTGGGTGTCTTGGTGGCTTCCCTCTTTAGTCTTCTTTTTGCACAATCAGGTTTTGAGAACTGCCTACTCCAGATAGATCTACCCAACAATACCACAACTTATTTCTAGGAGATGATACAAAAGCTGCTCAGAGGGGCCTAAAGAGATTGAAGGAGTTTATAATATCAAAGGGATGACATCCAAAGCATTTCATGTTTATTCACGCTTTGTTCAATTTTGTTTCTATTGATGACGATCATTTGTATGAACTAAACAGGCATTAAATATTATACTGATATAAAATGTCTTAGTTTTCCACATTTTGCCATTTTAAAGTGAGAGAGTGCAAACTTTTGCAGTTAAATGTGGACATTAATATGCACAAGCATTCAGGATTTTATAGGTCAGAAACTGAACTTTAAAATCAGTCCTTGCACCAATATGCAGCTGTTGAAGAGACATTAATGTTGGGATAATATGATCAAATTTTCATGTTTCAGTCATAATTTGACCAAATGCATTCTGATTTATTTGAAGACTTCTAATACTTCTGAGTGGCAGATACAAATCTAAAACATTACAATAATTAGTTCTGGATGACAGAAAAGCAGAAAAAAATATCTTTTTGCTTAATTGTTGGAATATTTTGCAAATGAGGAAGGCCAATCCTGGTCATCTCTGTGATTATATATGTTGATCAAACATCACATAAAGATTCCTCATTATGTAACTGGACTGAATCATACAGCTGCCCAGAGGTGGAGTGCAAAGATCAAACATTTTTATAAGCTCCCAATCTTATCTGGATTCAGCAGTAGGGCATTGGACAACATCCAGTTAATCCCTGCAGGCAAACCTTAAATTATTGATCTTGTACTCATTTTCTATAAACACTGGCACATGCAACTGCAGATTATCAGTATAACAATGAAAATAAATCTCATATCTACAATTATCTTACCTAATGGCACTGAATACAGGGAAAATAGCAATGGGCTGAGAAATGAGCCCTGAGGAACACAACACTGAACAGCAGTGAATCCTGATCACATGCTATGGAAGAGACACAGACTGACCCGACATGTAAGACCTCAGGCACAGGAGCACTCTACCAAAAAAAAAAAAAAAACCACAAACAAAAAAACAAACAAACAAACAAACAAAAAAAAAAACTCAGCTTTATCCAGTGAAATGCTGTATTTGCCTCAGTAGTGCAGAACAAACTAATTAACAGCTGAATGTTAATGCCATGAGGTTCTCCTTGGGTGTCAAAGTCCATCCCCATGTGTACAGCATGGTGCCTGGTTAATGGATCCAATAGGAGATCTTGCATGCCCGTGGTTGCTATGGTAACCATGAAGGCCCAGCAAGAACACGAAATGGCGGACAGGGTTCTGGTGAAACATGAAGACCTCAATGGTATATCAGGTGGAGTAGGTGATGGAATTTTCACCCAACGGCTGTAAAGGCCGATGAAGGCTGCAGCAGGTCCTCAGACCCCGATCGTGTGGAATTTCCAGGTCATTGGACCAGGCTGAGAATCTGTCAAGGACTGTGTCTCTGCGTGCAGCAACATTCCCACGTTAAACAAACACATGCACAGGCATTTCTAGATTGATCCTGGATGTAGATTTTCCGCGTTGTCTTGTACACCCACAAGTCTTTTGCTGATTGACAAAAAGTGACAGGCGCAGGACTGTGATTATAGAAGCCCTTATTTTGGACCCTGTATGGATGCAGCAGATGTGTGATTCAGTCATCAGACCCTTGCAAGAAGCAGGAGGGTGTGTTGGTAGCTGCATCTGCAACTGAGTAGCCTTATTTATACCCCCGTCACACATAGCTGGAATTGCGTCGGAATTATGAATCGGCGCACATCCGAAAGGTGTCGGATTTCAGTTTCAAAATGCTCTGACAGCCATCTGCGGAAGTCGACACAGTTGGTCAAAATGGCTGGCGGCCCCGGGTGTGTTTCACGTGTTCAACACCCTCGGGACACCTATCCGACGGCAGTCTGAGCACAATTTACATATTCTGAAGGCGGCATAAACAGGATCCGAAATGATTTGAGCGTGTATGAGGGAACCTCAAGATGGATTGGCCATGGCAAAGCCTGCTGACATGACCTGCACATGTCACTTATCCACTTATAATGCCCATCTCCACTGACCACCAAACACCATTCTATATGCAATCCCACCATCTGACCTCCTAGACAACTTCAATGGCCAGGTCAGAAAGGACCAGGAGCTCTGGAACAGAACCACTGGGAGAGATGGAGTTGGTATGTGCAATGTCAACGGTACCTTGCTTCTCACAAAGTGTCCCAAACAATGTTATCATCAAAACAATCTTCAGGTAAGTTCAAAGTGTCCTGCCAACACCCTCGCTCAAAGCACTGGTACCTGTTCAGTTACATCATCATCCAAAAGCGTTACCAGAAAGATGTCCTGTCCACCAAGGCAATGACTGGTGGAGATGACTGTTGGGGAGATCATCATCTGAGTTGCTCCAGGATCCAGCTAAACATCCACCCCAAGAGGAGGCCTGCACACTACAAAACTGTCACAAGATTCAAAATCCACAAGCTCAAAGACCCACAAGCAAAAACAGAGTTTCAACAGTGCCCAATGAAAGAACTCCCCACGAAGTACTCCACCCCAGCTCCTAACCACTGGGAGGAGCTCAAGACAGCCATAACAGCCTGCCAAGAAACACAGACACCATAAGATGAAGCACCAGCGCTGGTTTACCGAGATTGACCAGGTCCCCAACAACTCATTGACCAAAAGTGAAATGCTTTCCTCCACCTCCAAAAAAGAATGGACATTGCAAGAGAGAGAGTCTTGACTACAGCAAAGCAAGTGACTTTGCAAAGTAAAACTCACAAACTGATAAATCAGTGGTGGATCATCAAGGCTGCCAAAATCCATAGTGTGGTCCCTTAGCAAAAAAAGTGCACATCTGGACAAAATTTTGGCATGTCTTGTCAAGGTGTATGAGAGTATTATGAACAAGGATTTTGTTGGAAGCACTGTGTCCATTCACTGTGGCAGCCATATTGGAAAAATCAAAGCTGGCAGTCAAATATTGAAGATTACTAGCACACACACACACACACACACAAACACGTTCATCTTCAACCACTTATTCCAGTTAAGGGTCGCGGGAGGCTGAAGCCTATCTCAGCAGTCATTGAGCGTGAGGCGGGGTACACCCAAGACAGAACGCCAGTCTGTCACAAGGCCCCAGACAAACAACCACAGTCACACCCACTCGCACACCTACAGTATGGACAATTTAAAGATTCCAATCCACATGACCCACATGTCTTTGGATGTGGAAGGAAACCGGAGCACCCAGAGGAAACCAAGCCAAACATGGGAAGAACATACAAACTCCACTCAGAAAGGCCACAGGTGGGAATTGAACCCATGACCTTCTCGCTGTGAGGCAACAGTGCTAACCACTAAGCCACCAAGCTGCCAGATTACTAGCATATAAACAATAAATTTTGTAGAGTAAAATTTACTCTGATGGGATAACATTTGGTCCCAGTCCAAATACAGTTAAATATACTGTATTACATTTCTAAATCAACTCTATCACAGTGTAAAATCAACTCTTATTGGAGTAGAAACACTTGCTTTGATGTTAGAGCTGATTTCACTCTATAATAGAGTATATTTTACTCTATTTAGACTGAGACCAAATGTTATCCCGGCAGAGTACATTCTCCTCAGCAAAATTTACTGTATATGTATACTTGTGAGCAAACCTTTTATTCATATTTTTATTTGCATGTGCTGATGGTAGCCATATTGGATTTCACCCAAAATGGCCACCAGGATGGAAATCCAAAGTACTTCCATCAAAAAAGTAATTCCTTACTCTACTCCGTAATATTTCCAAACTCCGTTCTTCACTTTCCCTTTCAGCTGCGGAGAAGCTCGTCCATGCCTTTGTCTCTTCCAGGTTGGACTACTGTAACGCACTCCTCATCGGGATCCCTGGCAGGAGCATTCAAAAGCTCTAGTATGTCCAGAACAGCGCTGCCAGGGTCCTGGTGAGGGTGCGGAAACACGAGCACATCACCACCATCCTTCACACCCTCCACTGGCTCCCCATTCACTTCTGTATAGAGTATAAGATCCTTCTGCACACCCACCACTGTCTCCATGGTGATGCCCCCACCTACCTCACTGACCTCCTCACTCCACATACCTCTGGCAGAACCCGGTCAGGCCAACAGCAATGTCTGCTCCCGCCCAGGACACGGCTCAAGACCATGGGGGACCGGGCCTTCAGGGCTGCTGCTCCTCGCCTGTGGAACACCCTCCCAGACCACCTCAGGGCCCCACAGACAGTGGATGCTTTTAAGAAAGGATTATAAACCTTCCTTTTTAGAAAGGATTACAGCTAGTTTTTAACTAATGTATGTATGATGTATTGTAATTTTATCTTATCTCTTTTATTGCTGTTTTATGTGCACTTTGAGATTTGCATTCAAATATAAAGTGTGGTACAAATAAAATTTATTATTATTATTACTGTATACCTGTGTGCAAAGTTCCATAATTTTGTCCAGAAATGTACATTTTCTGGGAATTCACTGCAATAAGGTACCTCACTACTATGTCCTTGCCAACAGAAATGACAGCAGAGGCTTTTTCATTGCCACAAAAAGCAATCTATGGTTCCTCCACCCAAGAACAAGCACCTCTTCGAAGCAAGGATTGTCTGAGCCTGCTGCAGACCAGAGATGACATTAATGCTCAATGGAAAGAACACTTTGAAGACCTCTTGAACACCAGCCTAATTGTGGTGGAGGAAGTGCTCAGCCTTTTACCAACACAAGACATCATTGAAGAACTCAGCTAAACCCCAACTCACAAAAAAACTGTTGTTGCCCTTAAAGGCATGAAAAACAACAAAGCACTCAGGGAAGACAACATTCCCATTGAGGTCTTTAAAGAAGGAAGTCCCATTCTCCATTGGCAACTGTACCAACTTGTTGTCAAAATCTGAATGCAAGAAGAAATGCCCACAGACCTGAAAGACTCAATGATTGTCACCATCTACAAGCGGAAAGGAGACAAGAGGAACAACAGACATGATCTTCACTGTCCATCAATTGTAAGACAAGTGTAGAGAATAACACCAACCATTGCACCTTGCCTTCATTGACTTGACAAAGGCATTTGAGTGTCACAACAATTTCTGTGGAAGGTTCTGAGCAAAACAGGCTGTCAAGAGAAATTATTCAAAATCCTGAGGCTTCTCTATGAATCCTTTGACGAAGCCTACTCCAAGCTGGGTCTTCACATCAAACTGAAGATGACACAGATTTTGTACCAGCCTCCATCCAACATGGCTAATCCAAAGCTCACTGTTGTGAAAGTGCACAGACAGGTCCTGGAGAACGTGACCCACTGTCTATACCTGGGCAGCCATGTGTCATCAAATGCTGACATTGATGATGAGATTCAACACTGACTCAAGTATGCAGGAGCTGTGTTTGGCCAGCTATGCAACCATGTTTACAATAACAGAGACCTTCAGCATGACGATAAAAGTCCTCGTCTACAAACTGTTTCATACAACTCTGCTTTACAGATCTGAGACTTGGACAATGTGCTACCACCACCTGAAGACCCTCAAGAAATTCCACCAATGTTGCCTGAGGAGAATCATCCGTATCAGGTAGGAAGACTACATCAGCATCCTGAAGCCAAGCTACAGCGCATCGAGTGTGTCATCATCAAGAACCAGCTTTAGTGGGTGGGTCACATTATTAGGGCAGATGGCAGCTGACTTCCCAAGCAGATATTTTACTCTCAGCTGAGTGAAGGAAAATGGCCTAGTGGATGACAGAAGAAATGCTACAAGGACTGTTCCTTCGACCGGAAGGCCTGGGAAGACCAATTGGGGAAATGAACCAGCTAGCAAGCAATGATCACACTCAAATGGAAGTCTTTTGAAAAAATGCAAACAAACAACACAGAGTTATAGAGGAGAAAGAGGAGGGAGTGTGAACAAGATCCTGACCGGCAGAAGCTTCCTGCAGCAGTCATGTGCAGCATCTGTAAGAAACATTTCACATCAAACCTGGGCATGTTCAGTCATCTCCGCATCCACCATCTTGTCCAGGAATCGATGAAGAGACAATATTCCTTGCCACTGAGTGATTGCCAAGATGAATGCCATGAACAATAGCTTTGGATGGTGTCAACAAAGCGCATGAAAAGTTTGTTTTATTTCATTTTGTTGAATTTAGTTCAGTTTCAAAACAAAAAAAAAAACAACTTAAGTATAAAAAGCAAAAACCAAAAGAAATACCTTTGGAAATGAACTTGTATGAAAAAGAAGTTACTGCTCCAATTATCCAGGTTAAATATGAATGCAGAGAGGAACATGTGTCAAGTGTCTTGTCCAAGGATACAGAAAGGTCACACTAGGTGAATGTGAATTGCAAGCCAACTCTTTATCCACTGAGCTACCTGCGTTGTGTACAACACAGCCTGACAAAAATTTGCAAATTGGTTGAGTTTAACAATCGTGCCAAAATGTGGAAAGTGAAGAATTTTGTAATTACCAATTGAAGGTTGCATCTCAAGCTAAAGACATGCATTCATTTCACTATATGATGCTAAATGGATTTGTCAGGGGTATGAACTGTGTGATGTTGATGCATTACACAGTTTTCCACCAGGGGGCAGATAAGCAGTGAATTATTTCTAGATAACCTTAGAAGATCTTCATCATCTTGGTTTTTGCCATACTGGTCAAACAGTGATGCATCATAATGAACTACAGCATCATTTACCACCTAAACACTCGAATGTCTTTGTGGCTTCATGCTTCTCTCTTTCCTTTCAGGAGAGTGGCTCCATCTACCTTCAGTTCACTTGCTCCACTTCACTGCAGCTTGAGGTCATCTTCGAGGTTCTCGAAGAGTATGACTGGACGGCCTTCTCTGTGGTGACCACACGCCATCATGGCTACGAGGACTTCCTGGCCATGGTGGAAGGGATGACAGATGGTTCCTTCATTGGCTGGGAGAAGAAAAGTGTGGTGATCCTCAACGTGACCGATGACCCTGGAGGGGCACGAACCAAACGGCTTCTGAAAGACAATGAAGCCCAGGTGAGGTTGAAACAACATGGATTTAATCTATGTTTGTGATACATTATTTAGTGTTATGGTTAGTGCTGGAGCAGAGACAAACTGAACTCCAAAACCAGGCAGTCAGGACACAGGAAGTACAGGTGCAAAAACCCATGATGCTTTAATGATCCAGTGTAAGAAACACTCCAACATACAGTAGGTGACAGAGCAGATAACAAAAGGGAGGATCGAGGAGTTGACTAAACTGACAGGAGGCAGGAACACAGTGGAGGACAATCAAACAGACAGTACTTACAAACGGGGATCATCCAACAAGACTGACAAACTACCATAACAAAAGCAACAGGCAACTAACAAAGGAAAGGGTGCGGCTTAAAAACTGATTGACAGCAGGTGTGATGATTAAATCAAAACAAAAACATGAAACCACATAAGAACACCACGAGACAAAAACATGAGACAGAATGTGGAAAATTAAATTGAATCCAGAAACATAAATCCAAAACATGGAGTACACAACAAACGTGAAAACAAATGTGGAACTAAAAGGCAACATGAAAAGTGATAAACACCAAAAACATGAATCAAAAACCAAACAGTGCCAAACCCAAAAACTAAGTCAAAGATGTACACAGCAAATACACACGGAACTCAACAAGAGAACGGGAGACACATAAGACAAAGATATGAAATACATGAATAAACAGAAGAGCACTAATCATAAAGACCAGAAAATTGTAAGCGGGGGAAACAACGACGTGAAGGACTACACAGACAGCGGGTTGGACACATAGAATGGCACAAACACAGGGAATGCACACCACGGACAGTAAACACACACAGTATAAACTAGACAGACACATATAGGACACATAGGACTCAGACATGAGCCAGGAAAGCAGACAAACACTCACACATACACCAGACAGACCAGGGGCATACACACACATACGGGACCCACACCGATGAGGAAGACATACACAACACACAGACATAAGACAGAGACACGTGCAGACACGCACGTGGGACCCACATGACTGACGGATGAAGAGGACATACATAACACCCAGACAATGACAGAACACCAGAGGGGCCCACATGGGAGACAAAGGGAGGATACACACAAAACTGAACATGGGAAAAAACAAAATACATACAGACACAACCCACAGACACACCCACAACAATTTAGGTTCTGAAACATTTCTGCAAAAGCATTGTAATGTAAAACTGATAAAACGCTGGGGTTTTGGTTCATAGCAAAGCAAGCTTTATGGTAGCCGTGATGTGAAAATTCTTGTTTTTCATTTTAGAGCCTAGACTCCAGACTTTTAAATCCTTTTCAATTTTCAACCACATAAAATCTGTAATATAAAAAGTCGTTTCTGTGTTTCAAGGATGTGAAGAAACAGTATTTGAAAGAAAGGTTTTGGTCACTGACTTCCACTAAATGTACGGTTACAAAAGAAATGGACAACAGAAACAGACGAGACATCTCCTGAAGTCACCTTATCTCTCTGACAAGATCAGAAAGAACCAAATCTCTAGTTTTTTGGAGCTTTGTCATCATTGTACAGGAGTCTGAATGTTTGTCTCTCTTTCAAATCCTTTATATTAATATTTATTCCTTACACTTAGATTTTTTTTTTTCTTCTGTTCCTCCGTAAGCTGTTGTTGGCTTTTACAAATAGCCTTTTGTCAGAATAAAGTCCACGAGAAAGAGAACGGAAGGAAAAGCAAATGGACTGGAGAAAAACATGATGTAATATAAAGAAATGATCTGAAACTTAAGAATGAATGAACTCTCTTTAGATGTTTGAATGAAGATTTCTTGATTTTAGTGCTCAAGAACAACACAGTCTGTAAGATGTGCACAAGTATCTGTAAAATATCCAAGTATATAAATTTTAATGACTATGGCTACATCTAGATACAGTAAAACTTAATTCACTCTAATGGATTAAGGTGGAACAGCGAATTTTGTGTTATAATCGAAATCCGTTATATGTATAAAACTGACAAAATCCGCTCTATGTATAAAATGGGCAAAATCTGTTCTACGTATAAAACAGACAGAATCAGTATTTTCTGAATCCACTGCGGAATGGTACTTTAAAATCCTAAAGCCTGATTTATGCTTCTCCAGCTCTGTGGCCATGTAATAATGTCGATGTTCGTGTGACACTTTAAAGTTCTCTGTAGCATCTTATTGCAACTTACAGCTCCTTTTCTGGATTAATTTGTCCCTCAACAAGCTCCACTTCTTTATACAATCATCAACCTCCAGACCAATGGTATGGTACGTACAATTTCCCTCCATGAATTGCAGGTCATTTAAGCATCTTTTTCAGAGTGCACAGTCTGTCTGCAGCCAAACTGTGCACTCTGACTTCTCTGTGCAGAGAACCTGCAGGCTGAGTTCTCACCTCCTTTCTGCCCCCTGCTGCGCGCACCTGACGCATCGTCATCACGCCACAGGGAGCAACTGGGAGCAGCCCCAGTGTGAAAGGGGCTTAAGGATAGTGTTGATTCTTATTCTTTGCCTTCAGATGATCATTTGTTGCTCTCTGTTCCATTTGCCTGCACAGAACTGGGAAAAAGGGCTTTTGTTTACTCGGCTATGTCTACATGGATCATGTTGCAAAAAGACTGGAAATTAACTGAACTTATTTCATTGAGCACGTTTCAGTCCAGACTGAGAGCACTTGAGATGACCTCTTTAAATTGTAACTGTTTTTGTTAATCTTTTTTATTTTAATTGTGTGAATTTAATCTGAATTGTAGTGTAACTTTTTCTGCCTCTTGACCAGGACTCCCTTGCAAAATAAATTTTTAATCTCAGTGACACTTTCCTGGTTAAATAAATGTAAATAATAATAATAATAATAATAATTTACTTTCATGTCCACGAATGTATGAAGCTAACTGCTTTTTAATATATATGAGGTCTGTGATGAAAAAAGCGGTCCTTTTTATTTTTTTCCAAAAAATAAATGGATTTGATTCATATGTTTTTACGTCAGACATGCTTGAACCCTCTTGCGCATGCGTGAGTTTTTTTACGCGTCGGTGACGTCATTCACCTGTGGGCAGGCCTTGAGTGAGGAGTGCCCTACCCCGCCCGTCGGAATCTCTTTGTCTGAATAGCCGCTGCGGACGGCGCGCGTTGCTTTATCAACATTTTTTCTGGACCTGTGAGGAATATCCGAGTGGACACTATTGGAAAAATTAAGATGGTTTTCGGTGAAAAGTTTAACAGCTGATGAGAGGTTATGGGGTGTTTCTGTCGCTGTAAGGACTTCCCACAGAGCGGGACGTCACGCAGCGTTTCCAGGCGCCGTCGTCGGCCTGTTTCAACCTGAAAACATCCTAATTTAAGGCTTAATTCACCCAGGACGTCATGAGAGAACAGAGAAGATTCAGAAGAGGCCAGCATGAGGACTTTATGCGGACATTCCACTGTTTAAGGACATTTTGTAATGAAAGACGTGCGCGCAAATTCGCCGAGTCGTTTCCGTGACGACTGCGAATCTGTGTGCGCCGCGACAGGAAAAACACCTCCGTGTTGAAAACCATTTGTAAAATTCAGGCGGCTTTTGATGGCTTTCAACAAGTGAGTAACTGAGAAATTGTTTAACAGCTTGGGGCATGTTCCAACTTGCCCGTTAAGGTTTCCAACGGAGGTGTTTTTCCTGTCGCGACCCCTCGCGGTCGGGTCCAGCCCGACATGCGACTCTGCCCGCACGTTCTTTCATTACAAAATGTCCGTTAACAATGGAATGTCCGAATAAACTCCTCATGCCGACTTCTTCTGCAAGTTCTCTATTCTCTGACGACTTCCTGGGTCAAAAGAGCCTGAAATGTGGAAGTTTTCAACTTGAAACGGCGAGACGCTGCCGCCTTGAAGCGCAGATCGCCGTCAGGCGCCATGGGCCGTCCTTAAAGCGACACTACCAGACCAAAATCTCTCATCAGCTGTTAAAATTTTTACCGAAAACCAGCTGAATTTATCGAATGGTGTCCACTCAGTTGTGCCTTACAGTTTTGAAAAAATTTTGATCAAACAAAGCAGCAGTCTCTGAGCCATTCCTAAACAATGAAAAATCGACAAGAGGGTGGGCGACTCCTCACTCAAAGACTGCCCACAGGCGAATGACATAACCGACAGGCGTGAAAAAACTCTCGCATGCTCACGAGGGTTCAACCGCTTACTCCAAATAAGGGTTGTGGGTCGTGAGAAAGTACACTGTACGTTCAGGAACAAGGCGTTGGCCTGTCACTGTGTTTTACAATCTGATTGACATTGCAGCACTGAATGCACATGTGCTTTATCAGGCATGCACTGGGGTCAAAGAGAGACGGATGAACTTCTTGATGGAGCTTGCACAGTCTCATATGGCAGCCAAGGAGGTGGAAAAGAAAACCTTCAGCAGCAACCACCCACACCTGACACAGGGAAAAGGGCATTGTGCCAGGAAGGGCATTGTGCCAGGTTAAGTGTTGCTGCAAGAAAAACCATGCCACTAAGCGTTGTGTTTATTGTAACAAGTTCACATGTGGCAAATGCAGAAAGGAGAAGTTGTGGTAGTGCCAGGTGTGTTCAGACAATCTGTAAGCAATACATTTCACCCAGAATGCAAACATAAACTGTGTCTACCTTTTACTATTACTGTTCCAGATCTTTACCCGTTTGTGCCCAGATTGTTGCCAGTAGTCACACAGCTTGTCACTAGGTCAAATGTCACCTAGTAATGATAGAAATAATAACTGTCAAAAATGACAGTGATATACTTTGGCAACAGTTATTGCCAGTGGGGCAAAAAGTGTTAAAAATTATAATATACCATAAACCAAATCAAACCATAATAATTATCGAGCATAATAATGAACAGGAGTTACATAGAAGTCCCTCTGGGGTCCATTTGGAGACCAATTTGTTTCTTGAATATCTTCGTTACTAAACATCTGTTTTTTATATACTTGGATCCTGTCTTTAGAGTTACTTCTTACAAATGTAACTGAAACTATTAACTTATTTTTATGTAAAAAAAAAAAAAAATCTTGACCAAACAATTACCAAAAAATATAAAAACATTTATTCACAACATGGCCCAGACTATCTGGTCCTTTTGAGGACTGAGGACTTTTTCACTGTAAAGCCCAGGTTACACATAGACGGTTTTGTCGGCGGGCAGTATGTAGACCAAAGTTCGCGGTAGTTCCGGCTGTTTTCGCGGTGGAAAGGGGCGGAGAGCCGTACTAGCCACAAATACGCGGATAAAACGCCGCTAAATCCGCAGAATAAAGCAGCGTTTTGACGCCGTAGCATCCGGCACACGTCAGGCAACGGGGGTTAATACCCAGTTCTATCCTTTACAATCGCAGGTTAAGACACGCGTGAGAACGGCGGTGTTCTGCTGCCGCCGATAATGCCCTGTGTACCGCTGGATTTATCCAGCAAATCCTGCGTTACTCCAGGAACTTTTTGCATATAGGCACCGCCCCCAAAGTATAATAAGCTGAAACAACTGTCACTGCAGGGGGAGGGAGCTCATCCTCAGCCTTTTCTTTCCTCTCCTTTTCCCCTCCTCAACGTGTTGCTCGTCTCCACCACAGGCCTCTCCTCTGCTTCTGAACCAGACCTCTTGGTAAGTCCTTGCCGCTGCCAATTTTCTTTTAGGAGGCATACTGGAGCTTCTCTGCAAAAATATCTGGAGCTGGCCACGAGTGAGAGGCCTGCATGCAGCGCGTTAGCGTTTTTATATTGACCGCCGCCTATCGGCTGTTTGGAACACCGTTAACCGGGAGGTGGTGTTTAGAACGGCGTACTGTCCGCTAGCGCCACCGTTTTGTCTTCCTCTGTTGCCAGTTATAACGCCTTTGAGGACGCCGATGTGGGCTCTATCTCCGTTTTACATGCCGTTGGTTAGGGATACAACGCCGGCCGCCAATTACGGCGGTGTAAACTGCGGCACTACAGGAAGGGGCAGGATAAAACGGCGATTAAAAAGTATCAAACGCCGTTGTTCGCGTTGTCTCCGTCATCACGCAAATTCTCTGGGAGCGCTCCCGGAATTGAATGTTGAATAATTTTTTCGACGATTACAGGTAAAGCCGGAACTAAGTCACGCCCCCTAGTGCCGGCGTTAACAACGGCGTGTGATCCTTAAGACGGCCAAAAACTCTTCTGGGACGCTTCCGGGAGCTCTTACTGTCTATGTGTAAACGGGGCTTAAGGCACTTTGGTATTCCTTCCTGTCCTTCTCCCTAACCCCCGCTGAGTAGAGTGTAACGGCCTCATTTACATAACACTGGTGACAAGCTGGGCTGTTCACAGCCGCCATTTGGCACCACCTTGGGATTTAAAGGAATAAGTGCCATTTGTCACCACTCTGGTAGTTCCATTAATGCCTAAACTTTACTTAAAAATAACAATTTAATGTGCCTTAAAATTGCCTTGAATTTTCTTGAGATGACAAAGAGTTTGAACCCCTGAGGCCAAGGCATCCAACACTAAGTCGAAGGCCAAGGCTGAGAAAAAAGCTTCTTAACTCTAGATCAGCTTTGTTCATTATTTTTGCTGACGTTATTATAAGGATGTTCTGAATGCATGCTGATTACTGAGTAATGCTCCCATGATGCTCAGTGTTCTTTTGAAAAACCACAGGGTGCCGATGATGTGTCATAGCGCTGCCATAATCCAGATGTACTGCATGAACATGTTTGTTTGGGACACAGACAGGAAGAATTGCGCCACATCCCTGCTTGCCACGTTAACAGACGCTGATGTGAACGATGTATATTTCACCGACACTTGGAATTAAAATTTCCCTCCAGCGGCTCAAACCTGACAACTTTCTGTGGCAGCTGAAGCAAAATGATTCATGTGATGTGTGTAATACACATAATCTGCTGTGGAGGTCATTTATTTAGCATGAAAGCACGTCATCCCCTGTTAGCATAATGCAGGCTGCAGGTGACGATTAATATTTCAGCAGCTTGACTGTGAGACATCATCTTAGCTTGTCATTGCAGGAGAAGAAAAGCATGACAAATCAAGTGATGCTCATAAAGGCATCACACAGACTCCACAAACTGAGGATCACAGCAACAAAACTCAACTCTGATCACCCATTTCTTAGACAGATGTTTGAGATTTGAGCCTTGACATGATCTAGGAGGATGCCCATGATGAACCAAGATTTTCAGTTGCTGAGTTCTGGTCTTGTTTAAACTGCACCAGGACATTCAAGATATTCCAAAAATGTTTTCTGCCGGTATCTTTGACATAGTAAGTCCAGCCAGGTTGAGTCCAGGAGCATGTGCTGGTGTCACCCATCAACATATCCACCACACCATGGACCAGATCTTGGATGGCAACCTCCTAGACAGACAAGCAGTTCACCACCATGTCTCAAAAATAACCATCCATCTGCTCCAGCCAGGTGAAACATGGATATGTCCTTGATCATCTTCAACCTCTGAGGTCCTCAACACCTAGGTATATCATACCCAGAGTAACACACCATATGCCCACCACACCACACCACAAGCGGGCGCTCTGACCATTTTGCTTAAAACCCGAGCTCTGGTCTGAGTGGCCAGAGTATCCTGATACCTACTGAATACTATTGCACAGTGACTCTTGCTGGCCTCTGCCACAACTGCTTCACCTCGGGGAACTTTGGTGGTCACTGAGACCATTTTCTAAATAGCAGTGCACCAGGTTCCTGTGTCAGGTCTTCAAGGATATGACAAAGGACACTGATTGGTTTAATTCATGTTATACCTAAAACACACCTATAACCAGTGGTGGACACAGATAACCAAAAAATTAACTTCGATAACAGATAATCAGATAACTGAAAAGTTATCTTCAATAAAGATAAAACAACAAACCACCCAAAAATGTATCGGAAGTTACAGATAACCGATAACAGATAAATTCCAATATTACCTCTGACACATCTACAACTACTAGTAAAACAAATTTAATAGCTTATAATAATACTAAAAATAACAACAGACCCCAACAATGAGACCACACTTTTCTTTCAACATTTGGCCCCTGCTGGAAGCTCTTGTTTAATACAGCACTCACAGCACAGAGGCACCCCGAGACCAGCCATAAAGCCAACTCTCTATCAATTACAATGCTCCAGTCAGGCGCAGGTCTTGAAAAATAAAGTCATGCTGACTTATGGTTTTGATTATAAATAACATTGATACCGATAGAATAACTCCATTAATGTCAATTGTCATTTGTACAAAGTTAAAATATAACATATATCTTTTAATGTTGAATAATGCACTAATTCTGAGGTTTTGTAACAAACAGACAGATCGCAAAGGATTCTGGGTAAAAGTGCCTCTGCTAAACACTGGCTGAGTCTCAATTCTCTTTTTGGAGCGAGGCGGAGGGGAAGGCGAAGGGCTACAAATCCCTCCATTTGGAGGGGTAGGAGGAGCTTACTGCTGTCTCTGAAAAAACAAACATGGCTCCAAAAGAGCTGCACAAATGAAGCGGCTTTTATTACAAATTACGCTGTTTAGAAAGTTATAACTTGCCAAAAAACTTTACAGGAAGTTGTCTATGACAGCAACGTGTATGCTGCTGGATGCATGTTGCGTATGTTGTCGTTCTGAAGAATATCGTAACGTCGCTCGTGCGCTGCGTTATAATGCACATACACATGAACGCTACGATAAGACACTTTTATATCTCACAACGGAGAAAATCATGATAAAGTGTAAGCACGTTAATTTTTATGTTCATAAATCTTTGGATAATATCAATCCCTGCTGTTGGATTTCAAGGTCTGTAACGTGTGTGTATTTTGTAAACAAACGGAGCCCTGAACACACTCATCTAATAAGCTTTCAGGCAGAAAATGAAAAGTTTCATCAATGGGAATAAGTTGGAAAATATATACACACACATGTATATGTGTAACACATAACCTGACACCCTAATAGACTGATATTATTTGTCAAGGAAATTTCTAAAGGAAATAAGGCTGGATGCAAAAAATGGGAGAATTTGAAAAAGAAATAAGGTTGTAATTCCATTAAAAAAGTGAAACTTGTATAATGTATACATTCATTGCACACAAAAAAAGCCATTTGCAAAGCCAAAAAGTTGATTTGACAATCATCTGACATAACCGGGGTCAAAATAAATAGAACACTGCTATCTACTGGTTCTCACATGCTTAGTGAACACTACTGACCAGTAGATGGCAGTAGAGGCCTTGAAAACAAAATTCCAGATACAGTAATCCCTGTCTCCTACATTTAAAATGCCTGGAATTTAAGAAACGCAAATAAAGCCAACATCTATAAATGCAGAGAATATATTCAAGAGAGTTTTAGGCACTAGAGTTTAATGCTGTTGTCCATGGAGCCTGAACAGAGTGCCTGAAATGCATTTGTCCTGTCTTGATGTACTGAGATTACATCATCCTACCCAAAATGCATTGCGGGTCACAGGATGTGCTCACAAAACCTTAACAATTAGCACATTACTTTAAAACTAAAACATATATCTGATATTTTCACTTAATAAAACTTCAGACATGACAGTAACTTGTCCAAAATTAGTTTGGTTAAAATTTGAACCATAAGTTAAAAATGTATGCCTCTGGTGACTTAGGTGATATCGCCAGCATATCAGTATGGTGTTAAAGGAAATGTTTTTTTTTTCTTTTGGGGCTGTTTCTCCTTGCAGAGGATTGAAATGCTTTTTATATAAGCGGCTTTCTTCTGTTTGCAAAGGTTATAGCTGTGCGTCTGTTACAAAACATTTAACAGGTGAGTGCTAAACTAATTTTAAAAATGCTTGTCGCTGTTCAGCTTTGTTTATTTTGTTTATCGGTTTAAAGTTATCAGACAAAGATTAATCGGAAGATAATTGGTCCGATAATGGTTTTTAAAGTTATCTAAAAAGATAATCCGATAAAGAAAACATTCTTCGATAATTATCTGTTATCGGATTATCGGAATTGTGCCCAACACTGCCCATAACTAATTAAAATGATACATCCAACCCCTTTGTGCGCTGCACCCTATTTGAACTGAACACACATCAAATGGACTTGCACTATATATTGAAGATCTTGTGCCATAGATTGTAAAGAAAAAACCCTTACAATGTAAAATTTTACAAAAACTCAAAACAGTCAATGTCATGGCCCTTTCATACTGACAATTACCCGGCGCTTGGCAACAGAGTAAAACGTTAATGTGGATTATATAATGACTGAGTGGGTCCTTGTCATTTGATTGGTGCTTTGTATGTCACATGACATGGATTATTTGTTCCATTTGTGTTGACTTGCATTTAGTGTGCAAATTTGGTTCCATACGTTTGTACCATTGCACGCTGCCAACCCCGCCCACTCACATACTAGTGGGGGTAGTGTTTAGCTAAACGTGGCGGAGTTTGTTTTGCTGTTGGACGATGATATGAATGAGCTAATTAGCGGTGCTAATTCTTGTAACACACATACACACAAAAACAAAAGCACTACTCCGTAAGCCGTCTTTAGGTATGAAGAGCTGTTAGGATGAAAAGCTGGACAAATTTCTGATGTGATTTTTCGCTGGACTGAGGAAGTACACAGTCTTTTTTTGTTGTTGTTGTTGGAACAACATGAAGTCAGTGCACAGCATCATGAACTACACTGTCAGAATTATTAACTGTTTTTCCAAGTTGAGTGAGAACAATTTTGGACTCACATTGGACTGTTGATGTCAAAGCACCAGTGATGAACACCAAAATTTAAGTCCCTTTTTTGTTGTTTATAAATTAATATAATATCAAATGACAAGGATCTTTTTTAGCTGTTATATAAAAACAAATAATGAATGTTTTTACATTCTTTCAATGGAACAAATATTTAATTCGGTGAAAGCTGGAGTGTGCTACCAATGCACCCGCCTTCCAATGGCGAAAATTTAACTACAACCTATAGAAAGTCAGTGGAGCATCACCCAATGTCAAGGTCCACCAATACAGCACTGCAGTCTGTTGAGCTACATCGACCTGAGGTGAAGACAGGAAATCTGGACCCCTGGAGCGTGCCTTTTGTGACGTTTCATAGAGATTTTTGGGAATCTCCAAAATTATTTCTTTTTTTAATCTAATAAAATTTTTTTGTCTCATTAGCACCTCCCTGAAGCTTAAAGTATTTGTTGCAGATCAGGGAAATGGTTTTTACACCGACTTTTCCAAAAAACAGTTGTGTTTGTGAAAAGAGTAAAAGTGAGAAATGTTCAGTAGTCTGCTTCTTGGGTCAAGACGTCAGTACTAAAGTGAGGAGCTGCTGCACTTAAAGTTCTTGATCGTTAAAAAAATACCAGATTCTTTGCACCATTGATGCAGATCTTTCCACAAAGGGATCTGCATGATCGTGCAAACGGGCTGCTTATCTGCATGATCATGCAAACGGGCTGCTTTGGTTTCCAGGCTGCATATTAATGCGGTTAAATCTGTCACCATAAAAAATGGAGACCCACTGGGACCTAAACGAAGTGTTTTCTTCCAAAATGAGATGTCCAACATTTGAAAAATGAGCCAGCTGTGCAAAGAAGTGATTGATGGCTTAAAATTATAATGAATTATGCTCTTTTTCTGAAGGATAACGGGACACTGGGAAGTTGGACCCCACTAGGGATGAGAGGAGGAAATTTTTTTTCAGAAATACAGAGTTGCAAACTTCATCCTGTCATATGTGCAGGCTAAATAAAAATACGACTCGGGGGATGTGATTGACAGGGACTAGACCCACGTTGACCTCCATCCCATCAGCTGAGTGGGAGAAATTGGCACCATCTCACTGTTTTTGCAGTCTCATATTTGAGTTTGACATGCCTGGTGTTTCATCGCTGACTCAATCACATGACGCACACAAACTTTCCACCACTTTTCTATTTCTAATCTTCGATTTGTCTTCTTAACCCCTCCCCCCATTTTCAATTCCCCTGTTTAAAAATGTATGAATGAAAATGGAAGCAGGTCGAGATGCCTAATTTTTCACACACAGCCTTGATGTTAAAAAAGAAAAGTAGAAATATTTAAGCAGTCCCAGTATGTCGATGCAGAAATACACACAATCCATAACTGTGAGGAAAACATGAAAGGGCATTATGGGATTGAAAAGGAGCACTGGGAACAACTGGCACCATGAAGAATTGGATGGGGATTTCTCCTCTGCACATCCATCCATCTTTTTTGCCTCTTTCCCCCTCACTACATCACTCCTCTTCCCTCTTGTCCCATTCCACAGCTCGTCCTTCGCTTCTTTATTTCTCCTTTTCCCACCTTGCTTCTCAGGCCTGGCTGGTTTTTATATTTGGCAGGACAAGACGTTTGGCATTTTCCCACGTTATAGTTGAGTCATGAAACCTCAAGTCTGAGTCGGACCTCGAGCCCCCACTGTTAAAGTCTGTGTCCAAGTCCATGTCACTATAAGACGAGTCTGTGTCAAAGCCACTAACAAACAGTGGGATTCAAGTTTGGATTCCAGTGTTCAGCTCCATGTCCAAACCACTAAAAAACAGCCCAAGTCTGTTCCTGAGTCCCCAGTGTTCAAGTCTGTGTCCATGTCCAAATGACAAAAAAAGGAGTCCAAATAGTGTCCAAATAGAGGTCACTAAAGATGAGACCCTGTTACATCTTTAGTCTCCAGTGTTCGGGTACACGTCAGAGTCATTAAAGAAGAGTCCGACATGAATCATGAACCCCCAGTGTTTGAGTTCCAGTCCAAGTCCAAATCACTAAGAAAGATCTCAGTCAATTCTTGAGCCCCGGAGATATCTTGAGTCCCCAACGTTCAAGTCCAAGCAATGAAAGAAGAGTCTATGTTGAATCTTGATTCCCCACTGTTTGGGTACACATCAGAGACATTAAAGAAGAGTCTGACATGAGTCATGATTCCCCACTGTTCGAGTCCAAGTCCAAATCACTAAGGAAGAATCTGAGTCAATTCTTGAGCCCCAGAGATATCATGAGTCCCCAATATTCAAGTCCAAGCCATGAAAGAAGAGTCCATGTTGAATGTTGAGTCCCCAGTGTTCAGGTACATGCCAGAGTCATTAAAGAAGAGTCCGGCATAGTCATGATTCCCCACTGTTTGAGTCCCAATTCAAATCCAAATCACTAAGGAAGAATCTGAGTCAATTCGTGAGCCCCAGAGATATCATGAGTCCCCAGTATTCACGTCCAAGCCATGAAAGAAGAGTCCATGTTGAATCTTGGGTCCCCAGTGTTCAGGTACATGCCAGAGTCATTAAAGAAGAGTCCAACACGAGTCATGAACCCCCAGTGTTTGAATCCCAGTCCAGGTCCAAATCACTAAGGAAGAATCTGAGTCAATTCGTGAGTCCCAGAGATATCTTGAGTCTCCAGTGTTCAAGTCCAAGCCATGGAAGAAGAGTCCAAGTTGAATCTTGAGTTCCCAGTGTTCGGGTACACGTCAGACTCATTAAAGAAGAGTCCAACATGAGTCATGAACCCCCAGTGTTTGAGTTCCAGTCCAAGTCCAAATCATTAAGAAGAATTTGAGTCAATTCTTGAGTCCCAGAGATATCTTCTGTCTCCAATGTTCAAGACCAAGCCATGAAAGAAGAGTCCAAGTTGGATCTTGAGTCCCCAGTGTTCAGGTCCCTTTCAAATTCCAAGTCAGTAAAGAAGAGTCTATATGAGTCCCCAGTTCCTGAGTCAAGTCTCCACTACAATATTAAAATTAATATAGCTATCAACAGCTTATTAAAATTATCATGGCATATTTCAGATACAAATCAAATCAAAAGGCCTAGTCTCCAACTTTGGATTACAAATACAGTCATTCCTCAAGTCTGAGTTCAGGTTCAGTTCAGTGCTTAATTCCAAATCAAGTCATGAGTTTTGCAAATCACTACGTGAGTAGGACTTGAGGGTGGGTCCTGGTCAAATATTAAGGTTGTTTTTTTTGTTGTTTTTTTTTTTAATTGTATCAAATACTTTTTTTTTCATTCTCTCACACTTGACATGTACCTACGATAAAAATGACAAACCTCTCCATCCTTTGTAGACGGGAAAACTTGCAAGATGGACAACGGATCAGTTACTTATTTGCCTCACTCTACAATAAATATGGGTTATGGTTACACAAATCCACAATTGTGGCTTCAAAAAAGAGAGAATGTTCATGCGAATAGAAAATTGCAGGAATGTTTGGTGTTGGAGGTATGCTTTCATCCTTTAACTGGCTATATTTACAGTTCCTTTTTGTTTTTCCTTGCTTATCTTTCTTCTGTTCATCCTCCCTCATTCCCCTCTTTTTCTGTTATCTTGGCCGTCTTTCCTCAGTTGATTTTCAACTACCGTCCTTTTTATGTCTCCTTGTGTAGGTCCGCCTGCTGTACTGCTCCCTGGAGGAGGCTGAGCTGATTTTCCGGGGAGCCTGGGCAGTGGGTCAGGCCGGGCCCAGCCACATGTGGTTTGCGGTGGGACCAGCACTGTCTGGTTTGGGGCTGGAGGGACTGCCCAAGGCCCTCTTCGCTATCCGCCCACAGGGATGGAGGGACGAGCCGCGCAGGTACAAATCCAGCAGAAGGTTTAAGGTTTCAGACAACAGTAGAGAGCGAAGATGGTGATTTAGTTCCACTCCCAGCAGTGAGGGTTACTGTTTTCACACATATTTTTTTGTAGCTTCTATGATGTCAAATAGTTCAGCACAATTTGATTGGGCAGTTTGAAAGTTGCACATCAGCATTAGCTCCTCCCACACCTGGCTGGCTTTGTGCAAGTTCCAGTTAATGCCACAAATCTCCACCCATAATGCATTCCATCAAACAATAACTGTCCCATTGATGTCCGTCCCTCAGAGACACAGATGAGTTGTCCTGAAATCTGTCAATTGTTCCAGATAAGTGAGATTAATAACTAATCTGTCGGGGTTCTTCCTCTTGCCCGCCCTGACAGAATGCGCTCCCCTCGGCTTCTCTTTGGCTGCACTCTGTGAAATGTACCAGGAAATTTACCCTTTAACTTTAAGTGCTTGTTGAGCAGCTTAGACTCTGTCAACTCTGATGATCAAGATATCCATGGAGAGCTTCGGGGCTTGTGTATGAGCTGCTATAATCCATTTACGTACAGCCGGTACAGTTCCAGCATGGTCGCCATGAATCTACACTGAGTCACTTCCTTTGGCAGTTATTCCAGGCAGACGCTCAGCTTCCCCACTTAAATACAGTGGAAATATACCTGCAAGATCAAAGATACATGAACAATTTTTTTTACCTCCGCCAAGGAGGTTATGTTTTTGGTCGCGTTTGTCTGTCTGTCAGCAGGATAATTCAAAAGGTTCTGAAGGGATTTTGATGAAATTTTGTGGAGTGGTTGGAAATGACAAGAGGAGCAAGTGATTAGATTTTAGTCACGATTTTTATCACGATCCGGATCCAGGAATTTTTTAAAGGATTCTTCACCATTGCGGGATGCCGAAAGAAAATAGTTCCACAAAACGTGGATCCACTACACCTGATCCAGGGGGGTCTGGATCCACTCGTAAACCCGAGGATTCACATCCAGTTGAGGTATAAAGTATTTCATGCATGAAAAAACAGAAAGTAAAAAAAAAAAAAAAAAAAAAGGTGCTTAATACATCTTAAAGACGTCAGAACTTTTCTCGAACATTTTCAGGAAAAGTCTAATAATTTGATCAGAGAACTGAAAACAAGCTGTTTGTGAGATGGACTGTCTCTGTTTGTCATGTTTTCTTTGTTTTTTGTTTGTTTTTTATTTTAGCTAGAAACTTAAATACTTCATTTAATACACAGTAAAAGTTGGAGGGGCTCCACAAAATGTCATTGAAATGAAAAATATCTAGTAAATTGCTTTATAAATACCAAGGTATATGTTTTAGTCACCCGTGCTCCTCTTAAATGTGGTATCAATGCACACGCACATCACGACGATATACAGCTTCTGTATATTCTGTGATGGTGCGCGGCTGCGGCCGACGTGCTTGATGAATTCCTGCGCAAAAAGTAGTTCCCAGAAAATTGTGATATATTCCTGTGAGATAATAAGTATATCGCATCTAAATCAACTCTAAAATATACCACTAATAAAATTATAAAGATAAGTGAAGTTTTAAGAGTGGGCGTAATAAATCAATAAATAATACATTTTTGGAGTATGGAGTTAAATTTGTCTCATTAATACTTGCAAATGCACAGAGGGTGATTTACAAATAACCTTTGATTTCTGATTTGTAACTCTTTTTTATTTATTTATTTTTTTTTTTATCTCAGACCAGATTCGGAACCTCGTTAACAAATTAATCAAAATACTGAAGAGCCAAAGATGAGAATTATTTGCACACTAGTTTAGTTTTTTGTTTTATTTTTTATTTTATTTTTTATTTTTTGTCTTTTTCTTGGTTGCACTGATATGTATTTGTTGAGTTCTACACTGCTGAGCCTCAAATCTTCCTTAAAAACTAGACAAGGATCAGTGAAAAACCTGTTCCTGCAGCAGCAGAACCACATGCTGTTTTTATGATGTATTCTCTGCTGCCGTGGCGACCTGATTTCACCACTGGGATCATTAAATTTTCATCTAAACTAAACAGGTTGACTGAGTGCGTGTAGGTGAGAGGTGCATCACTCAATCAGCTCCTAAATCAGTCCCAAACACACACTTTGTGAAGATATCTCAGCTATTTTGTAAATTAGATGAACAGTGTTCAGCCACTAGAGGTCACTCATATTAACATTTTGGCACCACATTTACAGAGCAAATTACAGTTCGTAACAACGAAATTATCCATAATTCCCTGGTTATTCCCTTGTAAAAGTAATTATAAAAATTGTTAAATGTAGTTCATGCTTGTGGAATTGAGTCTTGTGATGTAATGATACGGGTGAAACGTGATGTTGGTATATCCAAATTTACTCACAGCATCAGTTTCTGCAACTTTATGGGATGCTTTTTGTAAAATCAAATGTGGACCATTTTTTTTATGTTATTATTATTTAGCACAATTTTATTTGATGTATGTCTTTCTCTGTCCATTCATCCATCCATTTTCTAAACCCACTAATTCCAGTATCACGGTCACGGGCTGAAGCATTTAGGTCTTTATATTAAACTTTATATTAAACTTTGTTTTTGTGGACATTTTTAATGATCCATTCATTTCTTGTGAAAATATAAAATGAAACAGCTTTTTTAAAAATAATAGTTCCTGTTTTCAGAGCCTTTTATTTAGAAGCAGGTGTTGGTTTGCTGGATTTTCCGGACATTTAACCAGATGATGGTCTCTTCTGCAGCTTTGACCTCTGGTGGAGTTGTTTAAGACACTTTTGTCCCATGCTGAAAGCAAAGATGTTTTCGTCTGGCTGGACTTCATGGTGTTCAGCTCATCATTGGAAGTTTTTGAAGTGTGTCTGAATTTATGTTGCCTGCACAGCAAATGTTCCTGACTGGAAAAAAAACAAAAACAAACAAACAACAACAGCAACAAAAAAAAATAAACAGTTGGAAAAAAAATGGGGAAAAAAAACCTGGGGGGAAAAAACACTTGAAAAAAATCTAAGTTATTTAAAGTTGAGTTTTTTGTGGTCTCAGCAGTAACAAAAAAAGTAGCTTTATTTAGAAAAAATAAAAATGGACAACCATTTACAAATTAAAGCATTCACTCAGCTCAACTGTGCTAAAAGGCTAAGCTACCTTTAGCTGAGTATTAAAACTTCAGTGCAGTAAATGTCACATTTTATTGTTAAATTATTTTCACCTCGAGTTAGCTGCAGAACTAAGCTCCAATGGACAAACTGGGTGTTTGTATGTATCCAAAAGTGAGGAATTTCAGATTGAGTGGGTCTGATGCATCACCCCGGCTGCCTGCCTCGCTCTGCTCGGGGATGAGGCCTGAACTCCGGCTCTTCCGTGTGGGTCTGCCCGCTGTCAGGGTTCAATCGATACCCCACCTAATCATCATTCCTCCCTGGGCTTGGCGTCACTCTAAAAAGTATCTGACAAAAAGCTTTTCCCAGCAGGATGATGGGAAAATTGTTTTATTGCTGTTTTTGTTTAAAGCTTTTTTGTGGTTCTACATATGCAAATCCAAGATGGCAATCGCTCAGCTTTTGTTGGGTTGTGGAAACAGCCAGAGTGTGATGTAGCAATCTCTGCCCCCCCCACTGCTTCCGAAGCGACACGTCTGATGTCACTGACGGTGTGAAAAACCCATAACTCTGTAGAAACAACTGCATATTCAGCTGTGATAATTTGTGTCATGACAAATATAGGTGAGGACCAATGAACCTTCTCTTTTGGGCCATGTTGGCAATTTTTAGCTTGCAAAATAAAATAAAGTTTCTTAGCCTTATTGCTCACACTCTGACTGCTGGGATAGGCTCCAGCCCCCCATGATCCTTAATTGGATTGAGCGGTTGAAAATGAGTGTCTATGTGTGAGAGCCTTATTGCTAATTGCTGGGTCCTGGTGGCCACTGCTTTAGTGGCCGCCACAAAGTAGTCCTGCACCCTGAGAAAGCAGAGTCCGGGCCGGTACATAGGGTTTAATTAGGTCAGCTACGTAGGGAGGTGCCAGTCTGTGAACAATTTTATGAGTTAGTAGCAGAACCTTAAAATCTGATCTCACAGGGACAAAAAGCCAGTGAAGAGATGACAAAATGGATGTAATGTGGACAAACTTTCTGCTTCCTGTCAAAAGTCTGGCAGCTTCATTTTGAACCAGTTGGAGACTCCTAATGCTGGACTGCAGTAAACCAGAAACTAGAACATTGCAGTAGTCTAATCTAAAAGAAACAAATGCATGAATCAGGGTCTCAGCATCAGCCATGGACAGGATGGGACAAATCTTTGCTATATTTCGCAGGTGGAAGAAAGCAGTCCTCGTAATATCTCTAATGTGGTGGCCAAAGGACAATGTAGGATCAAAAAATTACCCCAAAGTCCCTCACTTTGTCAGTGTGATGTATGACACACAAGCCTAGGCTAAGCGTTAGCTGGTCAAATTGATCCCGATGTCTCACTGGACCAAGAACCATCATTTCAGTCTTATCAGAGTTTAAATGTAGGAAATTGCTAGACATCCATCTTTTCACTGATGCAAGGCAATCTTCTACGGCTTTAATGTGGATGAGATTACCAGCAGTTATCGGCATGTATGACTGAGTGTCATCAGCATAGCAATGATAGGTAATCCAAAAACACCACAATATGTGCCCAAAGGGTGTGATATAAAGCAGGGGGGCTAAAACAGACCCCTGTGGCACCCTTCATTTCATGTCACTAAGGTTACAGGTAGTGTTGTACAAAACACAGTGAGAACAACTGGTCAGGCTTGATGTCAACCACACAAGGGCACTCCCAGTAATCCCAAAATGATTCTCCAACCTATCGAGTAGAATATGATGATCCACGGTATCAAACACAGCACTAACATAAAACGGCACCAAGACCGTAATGGTGTTACGGTGCAAGATCCATTGCAAGCAGAAGATCATTCACCAATATAGTGAGAGCTGTCTCTTGGGAATGATATTTTCTAAAAGCAGACTGCAGTGGCTCAAAAAGATTATTCTCAGTAAGATAGTCCAAAAGCTTCCATGAAACCACCTTTTCCAGAATTTTATAGCAAAATGATAGATTTGATATCGGCCTGTAGTTTTTCAATACACTAGATTAGGTTTCTTAAGTAATGGTTTAATCACTGCAGATTTGAAACATTTCGGACCAGATCGAGAGATTAATAATTTCCAGCACAGGAAAGAGTGGGCCACAGGTCCTTCAACACTTTTGTCGGTATAGGATCAAATAAGCAGGATGTGCTTTTTGTAGACTTTATAAGTTTCGTCAGCATGCCTATTGAGATACTATCAAATTCTGTAAATCTAGGTAATACCTCAGTAATGGCACCCACCTCAATAGCAGGGTGTAGTGGCTGGGTTAAAGCTAGAGTTGGTAGTCCTGGAGAGCTAGCAAGCGATTCCAGAAGATTTGAAAGTAGCACCATCTGTAGGTTCCACCCCCCGCTTCCCCCTACCCTGTCAGTGCTCCGTCCAAAGCCATGCCCCACCAACTTGAACGTGCATCTGACTGTGGGACTCAGCAGGGCAGAGGAGAGCCGACTAAAGGCCCCCTGACACGCAGTAGTACGCATGTCGTCATTGTGATGATACCACCCACTGTTTTCACAGCTGAACAGCGTTTCTTTGTTCTACCAGCTGCCACACACTCTGCGCTGGACGCTGTGTATATAAAATAATTATTTTGTTCCAGATTAAACATTTTCTCTGCAAATTGGCCATTGAAAATGGTTGTAAGTAGGTTTAGGTTTGAGACATTCCACATGGGTTGTAGGTAGCAAGCACGAAATATCCTCCACTAGCTTAACAGATGGTCTGGTCGTTAGCCGCTAGGCTTTCAATCTGTGTTTTTCCTGATGCTGTTTAGATATTGGAGTACGTTCATGTCCGACTTGGTTTTTTGCATCGTGTTCTTAGTTTCCTGGTTTGTAACAAAAATACGCGCTGCGGCCCGATTGTCGATATAGGAAAATATCCGACCGGTACTCAGCCAATCAGAGTGTGCGTGGAGTTGCAGACATATAATAATTGTGTAAAATATTTTGTAATGTCTTTAGCTGAAAAGCTGATGATTATTTGCCACAATTTCTGATTTGCTTTGCTCGTGCAAGTGCAGAACTGTACAGTTGAACTTTGACCCTTTGTTGGACATAGGAAGAAGCACAGTCATGAAGAAGAGAATTGTTAGACACTTCAGTTTGATATTTTAGGCCACTGAAGTGATTCAAAAAGTGGTGCCTTTTGTGTTTTAGGGCACATGCAGGCTTTCAATGTTACATGTTTAGTATCATCTGTGGCATTTGGATGGAAACCTGCTAATAAGGCAGTGCAGTCACTGAGATGACAGGCGTCTGTTCCATTTGCATGATAAACAGTTTGGATCTGCTGTTCATGGATCCTGTGTGATTGGTGAAGATTCTCCAGGCGTCACTGGTGATGCCGTTATTTCAACGACTGAGCTAGAAGACACGTGTCTTTCGATTGATTGTGACAGAGTCCTGCCGAGCTGCTGTCAGCAGTCCATTGCAGTAGAAGTACACTCTGCAGCTGCTCTTTGCCGCTGATGGCTTCTCTCGAGATCCTCTGCAGACACTAAAAAGTGATGCTTAGGATTTGGACCAGTGGTTTTTGTGAACATATTAAAGAAAGAGCTTGTTGCATCACCACCAGCAGCTCTTTTTATGTCACAAGTCCAATTAAACCCAACCTTATTAACCATTTCAAATAAAAAAGAGGCCTTACTTTGATTTTAGTCATTGTAAAGAACCCTACCAGCCATTTTCCAGTGTTAGGTGAATGCACTTGGTGAACAGTTTACATTAGTGGCAGCCATTTTTCTACCGAGTTAATTGGATTCATGACGCTAAAAACATTGACATTTGAAACCTTTTTTTTGACTGGTAAAGTTTTAGAGTGAACAATTTGCTATCTATTTTTTTAACAATTAAAGCCTCCAAGAGAACAGCTGTCTCCTCGTATTTAAACTCTTCTACCCTCATCACCTTTAGTCCTTACACCTTCACTATTCCACCAATCTGCCTTCTAGCTCCAACTAACGTTCATTCCCCATCTCTCCAGAGCATATCTCCAGGTTCATCTCAACCTGCCCTCTACTCTCACAACATATCACAATGTCATTTACAAACAGATCAGTTCATGGAAACTCCTGCCAGATCCTGTCTGTCAACCTGTCAATCACCATTGTAAATGAGGACAGGCTCAGAGCAGATCCTTAACACACAGAATTTTGGTTTTTAATTCCGAAATGTGCATCAAGATAAGGGAACGTGAAGAACAGATTTCTGTTTGGTGGTCATTAACAATCTGCTTCTTCGGTAATGCCTTGCCAAATGAAACCTTCATGTAATTGGAGGGTTTTTTTTATTATTTATTTTAGCCATCTGTGGTTGCATCACTTCAATAGGACATCACAGGCTCGTTTGAACCCTGTGTGATATCGCAGTATTTGACCACTTATGGGGACCGCCGCTCCTGTTGCACAATATATACACAGCATAACGTCACACGGAAAAATGGTGTACTGCTTTGTTTTCAGCTGCAATCACCAAAGCACTCAAGAAAAGTTTTTTTTTTTTTGGTTCCCAGTGGAGAAGGGAAGACAAGGCAGACAGGAGACGTCTGGTAATTATTATCACTTTACCGGGGCGTTGCTGGGCCGGTATCGTAGATATGTCAAAGCTATCTGGCTGTACCCACCCACTGTGTGTAAACAAATAACATCATAGCGCGCAGCCCAAGAACTGTCCGCAGAGGAGAAAAAAAACTGTCCGCAGAGGAAAAGATGAAAAGGCGAGAAATGTGTTTTGGTCCCAATATGGATATTCCGGATGATTTTCTCATGGATAGTACGACAATGAACAGCAGCTAAAGCAGCCAGCTTGATGACGCACTGCCGAATTTGGAGAGCAGCACGCGCCACCCGACACGACAAAAGTTAAGTGAGCCAACTTTTTATGTACGCGTTACTTGTTGTGTATCACAGTAAAAAGTGATAATAATGCAATTAACATGCTGTTGTCGTGCAGTATGCATTTTTCTGAGTCCCTCCGTCCATGCCCAGTCGCCCAAAATGACAGCTATTCACCCGAGTTAATAGCTGTCATTTTGGGCGACTGGGCATGGACATCGGGCCTCTTGAAAATGCATACCGCCCTCCAAAAGCATGTTATTGTATTAGTGTTAGCCTACACAGCTAACCAGAGTAGCTTTGTTCTCTCGCCTGCAAAACTGCCTCGACATGTTTGAGCTCCGGGTCACAATCAAACCGCAACACTTGCACTTTTCCACCACATCTGCACTTTTTCTTTGCATTTTCACTTTGTTTGCATCTAATTTGTCCAAAAAACTCTGAGAAAATGCTGTGTTTTTGTCCCCAGAAGTAGAGAAATGATGTCATATGCGTCATGTTTTACCTCATTAGCCCCTGCCCTCAAATGAGACTGCACTGCCCAACTGAACTGAAATACAACTGCAAGATTTAATGAGAATTTTCTAGATTGCACTGACCTAATGAAAGGTAATTTGTTTACACTACAGTTTGCCTGTAACATATTCAGTAGCATGAACTTTGCAATGTAGCGGTACATACATTACCTATGCAGAGATAATGCACAAACCTTAACTGGGGTCAGAGGTGGGTTTTGATAAATCAGAATCTGGACACATTTGATGAGGTGAGTGATGCGGCCTTGTGGAATGTCACTTCACTCCCCCTCAAAGGCGAGAAGTTGGTGGATGTTTTGCAGCCGTGATACACTTTGGGAATGTCTAGCGTGTTTGACGGCAGATAACTGTGTAGTGGATTTACAGGACAGTTGGCGACGCCCCTAAATGATGTCCCAGCCTCTGGCCTGTCAATCACCAGATCCTGCCTCCCTCCTCTGCTCATCTGTGGTGTGTCGCCCTCTGATTTAATCTTAGACTTTTTTTTTAAATTGCCTTCAGCCTACGCAGTCTCGTTTCTTAACGTTTATCACCAGTTAAGTCGTACAAGACATTTCATTATGGAATTTGATGTTTCCCATTTTTCATCAAAGAACCAAAAAAAACAAACAAAAGCTGCAGCTTGTGACACTTGGTGAAAAATAAAGAAGTAAATCCCATATACAGCTTTCCACTTTTTGCAAAGTGGACAAACATCCAGGTTAGTACTGTAAAATTACAGCATGATTTGTCTGCCAATCTCTGTTATTAGGAGACCAAATATAATTATATATATATATATATATATATATATATATATATATATATATATATATATATATATATATATATATATGGGTAGTTTGAGGAGTTATTTTTTCTAAAATTAGTGTTAATTTGAAGTCCAGCGCCGGGTCGAGCTGGAGCTGCTTGTGTTTATGCGGAGTGTTGTTGCGTTGTGCTGTCGCTGTGTGTCCGGTTATTCCGGCAGGGACACCTGTCTTCCACGCAGGCTTTCTCTTTGTGTATCTTTCACTCTGTGTCTGTCCTGCAGACCTTTCCCCCAGACCTGAGCTCAGTCACAAAACACTTTAAAAAAATGTGTCCTTGTCTCACACCGTTCTCCTCTAATCCTGTAGGCGCATTGCCAAGGGTGTCTCTGTGCTCACCCACGGAGCCATGGCTCTGCGGCGGGACCAAGGGACCTCCAGTCGGGCGCAGTATGCCGGCAACTGCCAGGGAGACGGCAACCATACCCATCGGGTCCCTGACAGAATCAGGTGAGGGGGGAGCTGTTCTCTGTAGTTTGTGGCACAAACATCGTATATGTCATGTCTCAGTTTTATGATTTTGTAACTGCAACACTTTATGGATTCTTGAATATTTATTTGAATTTTCTAAGTAAGCACAAAACATGTTTTGTTTTTTTTCCTCTCTAACTGTGTAGATTGTGGCCTGAACACATCAGATAGATTAGTTTCCATCCAGACGTTTATAGCAGTAAAAACCACGTCACTTGCAGCTATACGTTCACATTTCAGGACTTTAACATTTTGTTGGGTTAAAAAAAGACGGCAGAAGATGAGAACACGAAATTGGATTTCATTTTTAATTCTTTTTAACTGCATGCCTGACTAACGGCTGCTTCTCTTCTCCCACCCCGTGGGAACTGAAGCCTGGTTTCACTCTTTTCACCTGTCAGTGTTCACAGCAGCCGCCTGGTTTCTCCTAATAGACCAGCAGTGAATGTTCTTATTCAAATGTGCTAATTTACTTGAAAAAGCTGCACTGAATAACTCTGATAAATGAATTGCTCACATTATTAATGCAGGAGAGAGGACAGCGGATTCCACCAAACCATTTCCCACTGATACGCTCTGAATGTAAGTGTGCTTTTGAGCAAGGCGCTGAGTCCCTGCCCGCTTCGTTATGCGGTGATTCAGCTGATACCGCGGCCCACTTCAGTACCACATTAAACATATGAAGTAACGCATTGTTCTTACCTCTAACTCGACCAAAGTCCACATTGACAATTAATGTTTAAATCAGCTAAAATATTAATGTCAAATATTCTGTAAAACATTGGACCTTTTTCTCATTCTGAACCACAGACAAAAGTTCCTTATTTTCATGACTCATTACACACTCATCTTCAACTGCTTATCCAGGATCGGGTCGCAGGGGCAACAGCACCAGCAGGGGACCCCAGACTTCCCTTTCATGGGCCACATTGACCACCTCTGACTGGGGTTCCCAAGGCGTTCCCAGGCCAGTGTGGAGATAAAATCTATCCACTTAGTCCTGGGTCTTCTCTGGGGTCTCCTCACAGATGGATGTGCCTCCTCCCTAGAGAGGCGCCCTGGGGGCATCCTTACCAGATGCCTGAACCATCTCAGCTGGATCCTTTCAGTGCAAAGGAGCATTGGCTCTACTCCGAGCTCCTCACAGATGACTGAGCTTCTCACGTCACTCTAAGGGAGACACCAGCCACCCTCCTAAGGAAGCCCATTTTGGCCGCTTGTACCCGCGATCTATTCATGACCCAACCCTCATGAGCATAGATGAGAGCAGGAAAGAAGATTGACCAGTAGATCGAGAGCCTTGCCTTTTGGCTCAGCTCCCTTTCTACCCCTGCTGCACCGATTCTCTGGCCAATCTCACACTTCATTGTCCCCTCACTCATGAACAAGACCTCGAGGTACTTGAACTCCTTCACTTGGGGCAAGACCGCATTCCCTACCCAGAGATGGCAGTCCATGGGTTTCCTGCTGAGAACCATGGCCTCAGATTTAGAGGTGCTGATCCTCATCCCAGCCGCTTCACACTCAGGTGCAAACTGATCCAGTAAGTGTTGGAGGTCACCGGCCGATGAAGCCAACAGGACCACATCATCTGCAAAAAGCAGTGATGAGACCCTGAGCCCACCAAACTGAAGACCCTTCTCCCCCCGACTACACCTTGATATCCTCTCCATGAATATCACAAACAGGATTGGTGACAAGGTGCAGCCCTGGCGGAGGCCAACTTCCACCGGAAATGAGTCCGACTTACTGCTGAGGGCCCACATTCATATTTTTTACCAGCTGAATCCCTATATTAATGTAACCAATGTAATGTAATGTAACCAAAAACACTCTGGATGGAGTCTCTGGTATCCCCTATTGTGGCCAATCTGTACATGGAGCGAGTGGAGAAGACAGCCTTGACGTCGTTCATGGGCATCTCTCCCAGTCACTGGTTCAGATATGTCGATGACACATGGGTTAAAATCAAGCAACAGGAGGTCAAGGACTTTACAGAACACATCAATTCGGTGGATTCCAATATTAAGTTCACACGTGAGGATGCCAGAAACAACCATTTAGCCTTCTTGGGCTGTGATGTTACGATTGGAGAGAACAGGCAGGTCCATACAGAGGTTTACAGAAAACCCACTCACACCGACCAATATCTGCTCTTTGGCTCAAACCACCCCTTGAACACAAGCTCGGGGTGATCAGGACTCTTCAACACAGAGCCCTACAGGTGCCCACAACTGCAGAGGGAAGGGCTAAAGAACAACAACTTGTACGGAAAGCCCTCACAGTATGTGGGTACCCACGATGGTCCCTGGACAAAGTGCAGAAGTCCCAGAAAACAAAGAGACCAGGTAGACAGGAGACGGAGACAAGAAGAAGAGTGTCTCTCCCTTATTTAGCAGGAGTAGGGCAAAAACTACAAAGGATCTTCAGACAGCACAAAATCCCAGTTTACTTTAAACCGTTTAACACCTTGAGACAGAAATGAGTTCACCCTAAGGACAGGATCCCTAGTTACAAACAGAGCAATGTAGTGTATTATATCAGATGTCAGGAAAACTGTAATGAACACTACATAGGTGAGACTAAGCAACCTTTAAACAAGAGGCTATACCAGCACCGCAGAGAGGTCGCCAGTGGACCTCAGTCTGCAGTTCATCTCCACCTGAAAGACACTAACCACACGTTTGAGGACAAGGAAGTTAAAATCTTAGCCAGAGAGAAGAAATGGTTTGAGAGAGGTGTGAAGGAAGCATTCTTTGTAAAACAGTTGAAACCCAGCCTTAACCGGGGGGCGGGTCTCAGACATGCTTTGTCCCCTGTTTACAATGGGGTACTCAGGTCAAAGCAGTTTCAGTCTTTTGTTCATGGTAATGAGTCATTCACGTCATCAGGAGAGTCGTCAAGGGAGCCATCAGGGGAGGCTTCCATCCCATCATTAGCAGAGTGCTAACTAAAGCACAATAGGTGCTAATTAGAGCTATTGTTTAGTCACTAGCCTATAGCAGTCGGCCTCTCGGTAGGAGGGGTCTGGTTAGGTTAAAAACTCCAGCTTTTGTTGGCTTCTGGTTTATTCTTCTCTACAAGAGTCAAGACAGAAGTCAGACTACCAGAGCAAGAATTTTAGCTGAGGAAGCTTCTGTGATTTGAAGCGAAACGTCCTCATGTCAAGCAACCCAGTCCAGTCGAAGATTCAAGCTTCTCGACTATGGAAACCACCTGGACAACTGAGAGCCTACACAGAAACACTCTGGATGGAGCTCCAACTAAACAACATTACCACTAAAGGTTCCTGGAATAAATTCAGAGGTGGAAAGAACTGCTGCGTTTTTAATCTCAGAATTGAATTTGCATATCTCAAAAATGTTCTTCAGTTTCAAATCAGATTTGGGTACCTTTAACATGAATGCGAACACAGGCACAGATCAGTTATGGTGAATGAATACATCTTTCAGGCTTAATTTGTTTTTGTTGTTTTTGTGGAATCCTGAAGAAACATGTCATACTGTCATAGTTGTTGACACATTTCATCTTGATCCTAAGTGGGAAAAGTGGTTGTGTTTGGAGCTCGTGCCTGGAGTACGCCGGCAAAATGTGTTAAACAGACGCAGGTGCAAGGCAAAATGACATCACTTAAGAGCGGGAAATAAGACGGACAAGTGACAGCTTGATGAAGGCGTCACAGGAACCTTCAGCATCGCCTGCAGATGGACGCTTACTGCAGGTTGTCTGCATGAGAACGCGATGTTAAAGTCGGTGAAACACTTCACGGCCTTCAGAATCTGCCTTTTGAATGCTCTCCATCAGCTGTCTGTCACTCTGAGGCTGCTGGGAGTCTGATCAGGTGCTGCAGCAGCGTGAGTGACACCTGGAACACTCCTGAGGGATGTGCACATCCAAAAATATCTCCACTCTTACTGCTGGCTCAGAGCTAAAACACATGCTGTTCATATTTTTATCTCGTCTGCCCTTGTTCACATGTAAACATCTCTGTTTACTTTAAAGGAGTATTGCACAAAAAACGGGAGAACTGTGCTCGTACAGTGCAAACCTCAGCCAACACTAGTTTCCAATTCCACAAATTTTTACTTTACTTTTTTACTTTTTCATAAGCTAAACTTTAATACAAAATATAGATCAAAAGGGTTTTTTCAGTGTTAAAAAGAATAAAATATCTGGTAAAATCCGCAATATGGATCAGATGCGGATCAAACTAGACCAGCTAGACCCGAACTACAGGTTCCTGGAGAGCCGCCTCTGTGCTCCTCGCTGGCTCCGCGGCTCTCTAGCTTTTTATTTCTGCAAAATCGCTCTTTTGCGCGTGCGCGCTGCTGTTGTCCTTTCATGGACAGCCGCCTCTCTACTCTTTCTGGCTTCCGTTCCATCCATGGCTTGCTGGCTTTATTTTTTCCCTGGCTTTAAGCACAATCATTTTTACAACGTGATTCCACTTTTGACTTTGTGTTCGTCTGTTTATTTCTGCAAAAGCATTCTTTTGCGCGCTGTGCCGTTCTGCGTACAGAATGAGGTGGCCGTTTTATTATATACACCTGTGGATCATTTTCAATATATATATTTCTTTATTTCTTCCGCAGCTTACAAGTCACCATGATACAACTTTGTATTATGTCTTCAAAATCGCTCTTTTGCGCGCTGTCCACCTGTGTTGCCGCACAGCTCCTGCTCTTAGCTGCTCCACTGGAGTTATTATCTTCCATGGCTTTAAACACACATCCACTTTCACGCAGTCACCCAAATTTTAACTTTGTGTTCATCCAATATTGACTGAAATATCACTCTTTTGTGAGCTGGCGTTCTGCCTAAATGCTCGTTTGAAGCGTGATGAGGAGTCACTACTGCCTCAGTGCGCACACACAGCGGAGCTCATGTGATACATTAATTCCAGAAGTGATTACAGGTATTTTCGGCATCCAAGGTTTGACAGAAAATGATTAATCCGCTACAAAATAATTATTTTATATAGAGTCCAGTGCACAGAGCAGGTGGAATTTGGTGCGCAAAGAGGAAACCCGCTCCAAAAATAGCCTCTCAGTTCCTGCCTCAGTGCGCACACACAGTGATCCATTAACAACATATTAAATCAACATACTTTTACATATAACAGACATCAACATACAGACATACTTTTATAGCAAGGAACTGTTTTATCAAGCTACAAAAATATTAAAAATAATTACCTTAAGCTGCTCAAAATACATCCCACATGGAGCAGGAAAGAGAGGAAAAAAGTGTCCAGATGAAACAGTCCTCTGTGATGCCAGAAGTGATTAGAAGTGTATCAACATCCAAGGTTTGGCAGAAAATGATTAATCCACTACAAAATATATAGAGTCCAGCGCACAGAGCAGGTGCAATTGTGTACGCAAGAGGAGGAGCTGCTCCAAAAATAGCCTCTCAGGTCCTGTGAAGGTGCCAGGCACACGGATAATGGACTTTTTGCAGACTCGTAAGCACCACGCAAATGCCTCTAAGCCGTCGCAGTAACTCGAACACAAACTGCGCCACGCTGTTCTTGCTAAATTTTGAACATCTTGAAATTAGCACCACGCTCAGAGAGGAGCCTCGTTAACTGAAGATAATGCCTCTAAGAGCCACTCTGAGCCACTATAATGCCACGATAGCTGACGAAACAAAAAAAAACCAGGGTGCGTGGCTCCTTCTTCACTCCTTCGTCACTCGGTGGGACCGAGGCTTTAGCCTATTCATTGAGAGTGCCAGATGCACCTCATTGTCACAAAGGAGAGTGATTGAGCCACTTTTGATTGAGATATAATGCAAAACGTACATCAAATGGGCATTTCAATATTAAATTCAAATGTCCACAAAATCCACAATCCGGATCAGATCCAGATCAAACTTTGTCAAGTGATAGTGAGCATCAGTCTGTGCCTCATTTTCAAATCTGAGAGTGATTGGGGCACGTTTGATTAAGATATCATGTAAAATATACATTAAAGGGGGTTTTCAATGTTAAATTGAAATGGTCGCAAAATCTGTAATCTGGATCGGATTCAGATCAAACTTTGCAAGTCGATAAAGGATACCATCCTACATAATGCTTTCAAATATGACAGATTTGATCTTTTTTGACAGTTATGAATTTTTGGAAATGCGTTCAATATTAAAATATTTTTCCTGACTTTTCCGTTTGGCCTATCACCTTGAAAATTTAATCACTTTTTGCCAATTAGGATATGAATCTTCAGTAAAGAGTTCATAACAATATATGAAAAATTGTGGGCTCCAGGCTGTTCAAATACAGACAAATAGACACAAACAGACAAACAAATGAAAAGTCAGTATTACACTGACAATTCTTGTTGAAAGGTCTTTTTGCTCGTTTACTTTCAGTTTTCATGACGGATTGATTTGCACTTCCCAGCCACCGTACCATGGTACAAACGCTTCAAATTCAGTGGCTGAGAGAGAAGGATGAAGAATTGGCAGAGTACAGAAACGCCGGTTTTTACGCATGTTGTGATGTGCACAGAAGTGCATATAAGCCTTTTCACACTCTGGGAATGTGCATGCACGACCAGATTGGTTCAAAGGTCGAGAGGTGTAAAAACAAACAGACGCTCAGTCGGTCAGTGACAGCATCAGTCAAATGCAGTTGGGACGTTGTGTAAAACAGAATACAATGATTTGCAAGTCCTCTTCAACCTATATTCAATTGAACACACCACAAAAATAAGATATTTAATGTTCAAACTGATAAAATTTATTGTTTTTGTGCAAATATTTGCTCATTTTGAAATGGATGCCTGCAACACATTTCAAAAAAGCTGGGACAGTGGTATGTTTACCACTGTGTTACATCACCTTTCCTTCTAACAACACTCAATAAGCGTTTGGGAACTGAAGACACTAATTGTTGAAGCTTTATAGATGCAATTCTTTCCCATTCCAGCTTAATGTACAACTTCAGTTTTTCAACAGTCCGGGGTCTCTGTTGTCGTATTTTGCGCTTTGTAATGCACCACATGTTTTCAATGGGCGACAGGTCTGGACTGCAGGCAGGCCAGTCTAGTACTCGCACTCTTTTACTATGAAGCCACGCTGTTGTAACATGTGCAGAATTTGGCTTGGCATTGTCTTGCCGAAATAAGCAGGGACATCCCTGAAAAAAACGTTGCTTGGATGGCAGCATGTGTTGCTCCGAAACCTGGATGTACCTTTCAGCATTGATGGTGCCATCACAGATGTGTAAGTTGCCCATGCCATGGGCACTAACACACCCCCATACCATCACAGATGCTGGCTTTTGGACTTTGTGCTGGTAACAGTCTGAATATTTTTTCCTCTTTTGTCCAGAGGACATGACATCCATGATTTCCAAAAACAATTTGAAATGTGGACTCATCAGACCAAAGCACACTTTTCCACTTTGTCTGTCCATTTCAAATGAGCTCGGGCCCAGAGAAGACGCGGCGTTTCTGGATGTTGTTGATGTATGGCTTTTGCTTTGCATGGTAGAGTTTTAACTTGCACTTGTAGATGTAGCGACGAACTGTGTTAACTGACAATGGTTTTCTGAAGTGTTCCTGAGCCCACGCGGTAAGATCCTTTACACAATGTCTGTTTTTAATGCAGTGCTGCCTGAGGTATCGAAGGTCACAGGCATTCAGTGTTGGTTTTCGGCCTTGCTGCTTACATGTAGAAAGTTCTCCAGATTCTCTGAATCTTCTGATTATATTATGGACTGTAGATGATGGAATCCCTAAATTCCTTGCAATTGAACTTTGAGCAACATTGTTCTTAAACTGTTGGACTATTTTTACATGCAGTTGTTCACAAAGTGGTGATCCTCACCCATTTTTGCTTGTGAACGGCTGAGCCTTTTGGGGATGTTCCTTTCCTACATCATGAAACTCACCTGTTTCCAATTAACCTGTTCACCTGTGGAATGTTCCAAACAGTTGTTCTTTGAGCATTCATTAACTTTCCCAGTCTTTTGTTGCCCCTGTCCCAGCTTTTTTGAAATGCGTTGCAGGCATCCATTTCAAAATGAGCAAATATTTGCACAAATACAAAAAAGTCTGTCAGTTTGAACATTAAATATCTTGTCTTTGTGATGTATTCAATTGAATATAGGTTGAAGAGGATTTGCAAATCATTGTATTCTGTTTTATTTACATTTTACCCATCGTCCCAACTTCATTGGAATTTGAGTTATATGTTTACGAACAGACACCGCCTGTGTTGGCAGTGGGTCGAGTCGGACAAAACTAGAATTTTCAGTTCATGTGCAGCATAAGCTTCAGTTTTTCTTCCTTGGACACCCATACCATGTTTTCACAAAAATCTTTCAAGAAATCTACACTGCAATGGGAAAAATAATCAAAGTCTCATTCGTGCTGCCCACACAGTCAGTCATGATGCCTCGAGACTGCAATTTACACCTCTGGCCCTTTGACCTCGCATGTCAGACCCAGAAGCGAGTAAGACTGTGAAAAGGTTTATTTGACACACATTTTGTGCATCTAAATAGAGTTTTTTTACGGCTCTTTTTAAGAGCTCCTTTGGGGTGTAAAAACAGTATATTTTTTTACACTTTCACGGCACATTTAACAGCGCCGTCTTTAATTATAGTGATAGAAGAGCAGCAATGGAAGAAACCAGGTAAATGTAATAAGTATTTTACCTGAAAGGAAGCTTGTTGTAATGATGACGAAATGGTGAATATTAACAAAATGCTGCTTGTTGCCTGCTCTGTAAGATGATGTTAAGTTTAAGACAACCGTTTTGGATCAGAGCCCCTGTGCGGGCTGCGAACCTTCCCTGCAGCTTGACACCTGCTCAGTTGACATTGCAAAAGCTGTGATTCTCACTTTTCCTTTTTTCACTCCTTTCTGTCCTGTCATATTTTAAATAATAGATACAGTAAATATTTGAAGTATTATAAGTATTTGAACAACCTGCGGTTTTGCAAGTTCTCCCACTTAGAAATCATGGAGGGGTCTGAAATTTTCATCTTAGGTGCATGTCCACTGTGAGAGACATAATCTAAAAAAAAAAAAAAAAAAATCCAGAAATCACAATGTATAATTTTTTTAATATTTTATTTGTATGTTACTGCTGTAAATAAGTATTTGAACACCTACAAATCAGCAAGAATTCTGGCTCACACAGGCATGTTAATTTTTCTTTAAGAAGCCCTCTTATTCTGCACTCTTTACCTGTATTAATTGCACCTGTTTGAACTTGTTACCTGTATAAAAAACACCTGTTCACACACTCAATTAATCACAATCCAGCCTGTCCACCATAGCCAAGAACAAAGAGCTGTCTAAAGTCACCAGGGTCAAAATTGTAGACCTGCACAAGGCTGGGATGGACTACAGGACAGCAGGCAAGCAGCTTGGTAGAAGACAACAACTGTTATGATTATTTATTAGAAAGTGGAAGAAAAAAAGATGACTGTCAATCTCCCTCGGTCTGGGATTCCATGCAAGATCTCACTTTGTGGGGTAAGGATGATTCTGAGAAAGCTCAGAACTACACAAGAGGACCTGGTCAATGACCTGAAGAGAGCTGGGACCACAGTCACAAAGATTACATGAGTAACACATGATGCTGTCATGGTTTAAAATCCTGCAGGGCAGCAAGGTCCCCCTGCTCAAGCCAGCACATGTCCAGGCCCGTTTGAAGTTCACCAGTGACCATCTGGATGATCCAGAGGAGGCATGGGAGAAGGTCATGTGGTCAGATGAGACCAGAATAGAGCTTTTTGGAATCAACTCCACTTACCATGTTTAGAGGATGAGAACAACCCCAAGAAAACCATCCCAACTGTGAAGTATGGGGGTGGAAACATCATACTCTGGGGGTGCTCTTCTGCAAAGGGACGGGGCGACTGCATCATATTGAAGGGAGGATGGATGGGGTCATGTATTGCAAGATTGTGGCAAAGAACCTCCTTCCCTCAGTAAGAGCATTGAAGATGGGTCATGGCTGGGTCTTCCAACATGACAATGACCCCAAACACACAGCCCGGGCACCTAAGGAGGGGCTCCATAAGAAGCATTTCAAGGTCCTGGAGTGGCCTGGCCAGTCTCCAGACCTGAACTCAATAGAAAATCTTTGGAGGGAGCTGAAACTCCAAACATGAAAGATCTAGAGAAGATCTGTATGGAGGAGTGGACCAAAATCCCTGCTGCAGTGTGTGCAAATCTGGTAAAAAACTACAGGAAACGTTTGACCTCCGTAATTGCAAACAAAGGCTACTGTACCAAATATTAACATTGATTTTCACAGGTGTTCAAATACTTATTTGCAGCAGTAACATACAAATAAATTATTAAAAAAATCATACATTGTGATTTCCAGATTTTTTTTTTTTTTTTTTTTTTAGATTGTCTCTCACAGTGGACATGCACCTAAGGGCCCTGTCCCACTGGGGTTTAGGAGGATTTGTGTATGGATTGTGCACAAAACTGGCCCATATTCGCCAAACATCCGCAATATCCGTGTAACATTCCTGTATGAGTCACAGCCAGGATTTTTGAGCTGTTCAAAAATCTGGATGCAGATGACATCTGCCTTACATACTCCATATATACTCAATTCATACTCAATACATACTCACTCTATGCACTGTATATCTGCCATTAACCACTGATATCTGCAACTGACGGGGATTTGCGGCTTGGCAGCGGACCGGGACAGTGTGTAAAACAGATATATTGCATGCCCATCATGTCCACATCACAAACTAAAATATGATGTAGTGAATGCATACAAATTGGCCACGAATAACGCATTTTTATTACATCTCCTATGCAGCTGATTTGTGGACAATCTGTGAATGCATAACAAACCCATCACATAAATCCAAAGCACTATATGTGGCAGAAAGCGACATACCTGCCAGTCAGTGCCAGTCCAGCTGTGTAAATCCACAAAGACGTAGCTGCTGCAATCCAGGACTTTTATTTAACACCAACAAAATGAAGAGTTGCTGTTTAGCCACAACTCACGCTGAAGTCTGTTATCTGTGACACTCTCAAAAAAAAAAAAAAAAAACTGTCTCACACCCGGAGCGGCTTCCCCCCTCCCGCTCCCCAAACTCATGAACAGTTAACCCTCGCATGACAACATGAACATTAATTCTGTGATCAACTTGTCCAAGTCCAGCAAATGCTCCAGAGCCTGTATTGTTGGTGTGATTAGTGATGCCGACGGCCCGAGTGAGCTTATTTTATGACCGCAATGCAGATGCCGTGCACGCGCAACACGTGCGCGATGCATTCATAATACACCCGACATACTGCCGTGATAATCTCAATGTGATGGATCAGTTTCCTCACTACATGCGTTATATAACCATGATTGTTCATCATATATTCGCTATATATTATTAATATATCCGTAATTCATACTGGGACATTTGTCATTTTTGGCCATTTTTGTTGTGGACGACAACGAATGCCTGTAATTTGTGGACCCAATTCATGCGCAATTGATCCTCTCCCCAGTGGGACATGGCCCTAAGATGAAAATTTCAGACACCTCCATGATTTCTAAGTGGAAGAACTTGCAAAATCGCAGGGTGTTCAAGTACTAATTTTCGTCACTGTAGATGATATCATCAATAACATTCATTGATGAAACCACAGGGGAAGGGACTGCTTTACAATCTGTAGCTTCAAAAAATTTGTATATCAATGTCAGAAACAACATATCATAACTCAGCAGCGGCAGCACTTGTATACTGTGTGTTCTGTTTAAGTGTGTTTTGGCACAAAATGCACGGCACAGTATAATATGCAGAATGCAGCGCACTGCACTGTGTAGTCTGCAGGATACAACACACAGTGCAATGCATTACTACACACAGCATACGGTGCAAGTGTGTCTCCCAGTTCCTGCTGCTGAAAAACATCCCCACAGCATGATGCTGCCACCACCATGCTTCACTGTAGGGATGGTGCCTGGTTTCCTTGAAACATGATGCCTGGCTTTCACGCCTAAGAGTTCAATGTTTGTCGTATCAGACCAGAGAATTTTGTTTCTCCTGGTCTGAGAGTCTTTCAGGTGCCTTTCGGCAAACTCCAGGCGGGCTGCCATGTGCCTTTTACTAAGCAGTGCTTTCTGTCTGGCCACTCTACCATACAAGCCTGATTTGTTGATTGCTGGAGAGATGGTTCTCCTTCTGGAAGGTTCTCTTCTCTGCAGAGGAATGCTGGAGCACTGACAGTAACCATCAGGTCACCTCCCTAACTAAGGCCCTTCTCCACGATCACTCAGTTTGGACAGGTGACCAGCTATAGGAAGAGTCCTGGTGCATCCAGACTTCTTCCATTTAGACACGATGGAGGTCACTGTGCTCACTGGGACCTTCAAAGCAGCACAAATGTTTCTGTAACCTTCCCCAGATTTGTGCCTCAAGACAATCCTGTCTTGGAGGTCTGCAGGCAATTCCTTTGACTTCAAACACAGTTGTCATGATCTGCCCTGTATCTTGCTTCTTATTTTGGTTTGGTCTCTTGTCTGTGTCCATGTCCCCAGTCTTTGGTCCTCTGTCTTTGATTTTCTGTTTGTTATATTGGCGTCACTATCCCTTTGTGTAATCATTAGTTATATCACCTGTTTGTTTTGTTTTTATCATATGTTGAATTATCTGTTTATTTTACTTTTGCCACTTGGGAATTCCATTGTAGTTTAATCTGAGTCTGTAATTTTGTTGTAGATCTTCTTTCAGTACTTACATTTGTTTTCTGGTTAATTCTTTGTTCTTTCATGTTAGGGCTTCTTTATTTTATGTCTTATTTATTAGAACTTGGGTTTTGTTCATCGGTGGTTTTGGCATTTTGTTTAGATCACGGTGGTTTTCGGTTCACCTTTGAGTTGGGCCCTTTTCACTTTGCTTTTGTCTTACTACACTCTCTTGTCTGGTGTTCAGGGTTTAGTGTGGGTGTGTCCTGTCCCTTCTGTTTGCCACACCCTCCTTCCAGAATGTTCTCCACACCTGTGTCTTGTTTCCCTAATTTCCTCCTGTGTATTTCAACCCTGCCTTATGTTCTCTGCTAGTTCGTTGTGCCTGTCACCCTGTGTTGTAGCCCTCATCCCGGCCTCAGTAACCTTGCTCTCGCTTTGTTTTTGATCCGACCAGCTGTGTATGACCTTGCCTCGTTTTTGTGACCTAGTTTTAACCTCTGCTCCTCTGATTGCTTTGTCTCTCTGTGCCACCAACCCCTGCCTGTTTTTGACCACGCTATTGTCTTGCCCCCACCTGTACCTCTGCTTCACTGACTGTCCACCCGTGTTTCGAACCTCAGCCTGTTTACAAGATAAAGCCTTTTCTTACTCCAGTGCTTGTGTCTGTGAGTCCTGCAGTTGTGTCCAGTCACTTTGTGCCTGTAAGCCTAACGCAGCCTGACAAGTTGTTAATTTCACACCCATTGCCGATGTTGTTTAAGTTATACATGTACTTGCTCTCATCTGTGCACCTGTGGATGTGTTGGTCTTAAAATGAGTTGTGGTCAGGCGCAGTATTGGTGTATTATTGTAAGGATGCAGAAAGTGATTTGTACAATTGACCACAAATGAAGACGTATGTCCTCTGAGTCTGAGCCTCAATACGCCGGTGCTTTTTCTTGGAGTTTGTCGAGTGCAGTGGATGAGTGTTAATGTATATGAAGTTTCTTTTCCATGGACACAGACAGGTAGCGTTCATTGTGAACTGTGTGATGTGCAGAGATGTTTAAATGAAAGTCATATCATCCACAGTGTGTAACATCTGTGTGTGTTTGTGTGTGCACTGTTGTACATGCATGCATGCATGCTTGAGTGTATGCAGGTGTGTGTGTGTGTGTGTGTGTGTGTGCGCACTTTTGTACATGCATGCATGCTTGAGTGTATGCAAGCATGTGCATGTGGTGTGTGCGTGCACTTTCATACATGCATTCATGCTTGCTTGAGTGTATGCGAGTTTGCGTGTGTGTGCACGCGCACTTTCGTACATGCATGCATGCTTGAGTGTATGCAAGTCTGTGTGTGTGTGTGTGTGTGTGTGTGTGCGCGCACGCACGCGCACAGTTGTACGTGCATGCATGCTTGGGTGTATGCAAGCATGTGCATGTGGTGTGTGTGCACTGTGCACATGCATGCTTGAGTGTATGCAATTCTGTGTGTGCGTGTGTGTCTGTGTGCACTGTTGTACATGCATGCATGCTTGAGTATATCCAAGTCTGTGTGTGTGTGCTTGAGTGTATGCAAGCATGTGCATGTGGTGTGTGTACACTTTCGTACATGCATGCTTGCTTGAGTGTATGCAAACCTGTGAATCTAGTGTGTGTGTGTGCACTTTTGTACATGCATGCATGCTTGAGTGTATGCAAGTGTGTGTGTGTGTGTGTGTGTGTGTGTGTGTGTGTGTGTGTGTGTGTGTGTGTGTGTGTGTGTGTGTGTGCGCACTGTTGTACATGCATGCTTGAGTGTATGCTAGCTTGTGTGTGTGTGTGCGTGTGAGCTGCGGCTGTAACACAAGCTGTCATTTGACGAGTGATGGTTTTGAAATCTATAACTTTCCATTCGTACTGACAGAAAACCCCCAAATGTCTTTGATGAATGGAGCAACTCTGTTGCCAACATCATTTCTTTGTTTCAGTGGATGCAAAGCGGGTTTAAGTGCGTGCTCAGCAAATCTCTCCTGAATAATTAATCACAACAAGACAAACTTATCATTAGCAATCCTATGGACTTAATCTTTCTGAGATATTGAGATTGGAAAATGAGATGACGCTCCAGTAGAACACATAAATCACTTGGGATGAAGAGGAGAATATCAGGCCTTATCCTTTCAAGGAACAACACACATGCAGGTGATGTCACACAAGACAACGTACTTGTTCGGGGCGCTTCACTTCTAAATGATCTCCCGTCTTTCTGCTCTCGGAGTGTTCGCCAGTTTAGAAAGACATGAAATGCAGCAGATGGATGACGCAGAAAAGCATGATGGAGAAAAGCTGGAAGAACCAGGAAGGCAGGGAGAAAGCCGTTTGGCATCTGGAGCTGGAGGAGTGTTGAGAGGATGGAGGGATGACAGAGGAGAGGAGGAGCACTTGGGCGATGGTGTTGACAGGAGACGAGGCAGAGATAACGATGATGACGGTGATTTGCCTGTCTGCTTGGAAATCATTTTACAGCTTCCAGTCATCATAACAAAACCACTGAGAAAGAAGTCGATGCTGCTCAGTGCAAAGCAGCAAAAGGACGGCAACGCAACGGAAAATCAACACAGGCTAGACAAAAAGAATCAAATTAAACACAAAAGAAGGCCTTAAATAATCAGTTATTTTTATTTGTCACAGCACACTCATGTCAAAACACAATAAAGGAACATCACTTGACATAAGCAACTTTAATTTGAAACAGTTTACATCTTAAAATCAATAGCATTCCAGCATGTTTTCTGTGTGTTCTGATATTTTGTAGAGCAGTGGTTTTCAAACTGTGGGGCGTGCCCCCCTGAGGGGCGCCAGAGTTCTTCTGGGAGGGTGCAAAAAAAAAAACTGTAAACACTGTTAACCAACAAAAAAAAAAGAGGGGGGGGGGGGGGGCGAGATAAAGAAAACATTGTTAGCTAACATGCCAGGAGCAAAATTGATACATTTTTGGTGCATAAATCTACCAGTGAGAAGACAGTTTGGGGCAACTAAAGAAGAGAAAAGAAGAAAGTAGAGGACAATCTTTGTTTGCTCCGCTCCACAGTGCATCCCCGCGTCAACCGCCTGTGTGCATCAAAGACAGACTCATCTAAACATGAGGTGGGACTAGATGAGGGACTAAATATGTATAAAAGTTTAATTAATATTATTCATCTTAAAATGTGTTAGTTACGTTAAAGATGTTTAAAAACACAGAGATGTTTAAATGTTAAAAAGAACGATATTTAAAATATGACAATAGGTATAAATAGGAGAATAGAATTTTTTTTTAAAACAAATTTAAAATTTTTGAAAAGGGTGTAAAATGTGTGAAAGAATAGAAAGTTCTTTCAAAATATGTTTAAAATGTTTATAAAGGCTGTAAAATGTGTAAATGCATAGATAGTTCCTTAAAAACACGTAAATATATTTAAAATGTGTTAAACATGTAAAAGAATAAAAAGAAACACATGAAGGTGAAATTGTGTTTATGTGTGTAGTGTTGACAGTCTGTGACAACTGTCGAGCTGATTTCCCTCTATGATAGAGTGTAATTTACTCTATTTAGACTGGGATCAAATGCTATCCCAGCAGAGTAAATTTTACTCAGCTAAATTTCCTGTGTACCTCCAACCTTGGCAACATGAAATATGGGGTTCCACAGGAGCCTGTCTTAGGTCCCCTGGTTTTCTCCCTTTATATAGCACCCCTTGACAACATATTGTGGCATTTTGGGATTACCTATCATTGCTATGCTGGTGACACTCAGTTTTACATGATAACTGCTGATGATCTCATACACATAAAGTCCTTAGAGGATTGCCTTGCATCAGTGAAAAGCTGGATGTCCAGCAATTTCTTACTTTTAAACTCGGACAAGACCAAAATGATGGATCTTGGTCCAGTGAGATGTCGGCATCAGTTTGACCAGCTAACACTTTGCCTAAACTCATGTGTCATACATCATACTGACAAAGTGAGGAACTTTGGGGTGATTTTTGAACACATATTGTTCTTTGACCTACACAGTCATGATATTATGAGGTCTGTTTTCTTCCACTTGCAAAATATAGCAAACATTCATCCCATTCTGTCTATGGCTGATTCTGAGACCCTGATTCATGCATTTGTTTCTTCTAGATTGGACGACTGTAATGTTCTATTTTCTGGTTCACTGCAGTCCACCATTAGGGATCTCCATTTGGCTCAGAATGCTGCTGCCAGACTCTTGACAGGAAGCAGAAAGTTTGACCATGATGACACTCATTTTGGTGCCTCTTCACTGCCTTCCTGTTCCTGTGAGATCAGATTTTAAGGTTCTGCTATTAACCTATAAAATTAATCATGGACTAGCATCTCCCTACTTAGCTGACCTAATTAAACCCTACGTACCGGCCCAGGTTCTGCTTTCTCAGGGTGCAGGACTGCTTTGTGGCGGTCACTACTTTAGTGGCCGCCAGGACCCGGCAATTAGCAATAAGGCTCTCACACACAGACACTCATCTTCAACCGCTCAGTCCAATTAAGGGTCGTGGGGGGCTGGAGCCTATCCCTGCAGTCATAGCATGAGCAATAATTAAACCCTACATACCGGCCCAGGCTCTGCATTCTCATGATGCAGGACTACTTTGTGTCCCTAGGGTGAATAAAAGAGATAAAACAGCCAGACTTAAGATGCATTTATTTGCCCTCTTGTATGGACCAGCATACTGGCATAGTATGGAACTATGCTTCCTATCCTTTTAAATTCACTTTGTTTTGGAACACATCTCAACCTCAACTTTATCTAAATTCCGGTCTGTTAGTGAAGCTTATGGCTAGCGGCCGGTGATCACCTTCGTATTTTCTCTCCTTTCCTGTCGATTTACTGCTGATAAATTCTGTGGTTTTTCTGGCTGACTGATGCTGCTGTATTTTCTCTCTGTCCGAGATGCGGAGGGCATAGTATGGGATTGGTATCTGTAGACAGTGGGATGCTGGACTGATGATGAGATGGCATGCCTGAAGTTGAACCTGCAAATGTTGTTTTAATTTCCTGTTTTCCATTCAGCTTTGTAAAACTTTATAAAACCTTGTAACTGTTAGAATGGATGAAGCAGTGGGTCACCCCTCTGAGTCTGGTCTGCTTGAGGTTTCTTCCTCAACATCATCAGAGGGAGTTTTTCCATACCACTGTCTCCTGTGTGCTTGCTGTAGGGGTTTGTAAGGTTAGGTTAAGGTATAGAAAATAAATATATAAAATTATATAAAATTTAATAAATTGAATTGAAATTGTGGTTGAATTTGTACACTATTAAGATTATATTACTACACATTTATATATGTATTGAGATGAGTATTCAGCATTTTTTCCTTACTAATCATGTTGCATTAGCCCTGTTTCTGTTTTCTATCTTAAACATACATGATTTGTGTCCCCAGGATTAGTTATAGTTGCATATCCTCAACAAGCAGGGTTATTTAATGAGACAGCAGCAGCCAATTGGAGGACATGCTGACATCGAACTTGCTAATATGTGCTCAGAGGGGTTGAAAAAGATGCTCAACTTGATTTTGCAATTATTCAAGTGCTTTGCTAATGGTCCTGCCGGTGGTAATGGTCCCTCATGTCTTTCTTTTTCTCATTCACTCTGACTAATTATGTGACAAGAATCCAAACTACAAAACACTCTATATTGACATTGCACCATTTGAATCCAAGCTACAAACCAGTCCATCTTCACGTTGCAGCATTTGAATCCAAGCTACAAACCAGTCCATCTTCACGTTGCACCATTTGAATCCAAGCTACAAACCACTCCGTCTTCATGTTGCACCATTTGAATCAATGCTACAAACCACTCTGTCTTCACATTGCACCATTTGAATCCAAACTACAAACCGCTCTGTCTTTACATTGCACCATTTGAATTCAAAGCTACAAACCGCTCCATATTGACGTTGCACCATTTGAATGGAAGCTACAAACCGCTCCATCTTTACATTGCACCATTTGAATTCAAACTATAAACCACTACATCTTCATGTTACACCATTTGAATCCAAGCTACAAACCGCTCCATACTGACGTTGCACCATTTGAATCGAAGCAACAAACCACTCTGTCTTTACATTGCACCATTTGAATTCAAACTATAAACAACTCCATCTTCACGTTACACCGTTTGAATCCAAGCTACAAACCGCTCCATATTGACATTGCACCATTTGAACTGACGCTACAAACCACTCCGTCTTCACATTGCACCATTTGAATTCAAACTATAAACCGCTCCATCTTCATGTTACACTGTTTGAATCGAAGCTGCAAACCACTCCATCTTCACATTGCACCATTTGAATCCAAACTACAAACCGCTCCATCTTTACATTGCACCATTTGAATCCAAACTACAAACTGCTCCATCTTTACATTGCACCATTTGAATCCAAACTACAAACTGCTCCATCTTTACATTGCACCATTTGAATCCAAGCCACAAACCACTCCGTCTTCACATTGCATCATTTGAATCCAAACTACAAACTGCTCCATTTTTACATTGCACCGTTTGAATCCAAACTACAAACCGCTCCATCTTCACATTGAACCAGTTGAATCCAAACAACAAACAGCTCCATCATTACTTTGCAGCATATGAATCCAAACTACAAACCACTCCTTCTTCACATTGCACCGTTTGAATCCAAACTATAAACCGCTCCATCTTCACATTACACTGTTTGAATCGAAGCTACAAACCACTTCGTCTACACGTTGCACCATTTGAATCCATACTACAAACCGCTCCGTCTTCACGTTGCACTGTTTGAATCGAAGCTACAAACCACTTCGTCTACACGTTGCACCATTTGAATCCATACTACAAACCACTCCGTCTTCACGTTGCACCATTTAAATCCATACTACAAACCGCTCTGTCTTCACGTTGCACCATTTGAATCCAAAGTACAAACCGCTCCGTCTTCAGGTTGCACCATTTGAATCAATGCTACAAACCACTCTGTCTTCACATTGCACCATTTGAATCCATACTACAAACCGTTCCATCTTTATGTTGCACCATTTGAATCCAAACTACAAACCGCTCCGTCTTCACGTTACACTGTTTGAATCGAAGCTTCAAACCACTCCGTCTGCACATTGCACCATTTGAATCCATACTACAAACCGCTCTGTCTGCACATTGCACCATTTGAATCCATACTACAAACCGCTCCGTCTTCACATTACACTGTTTGAATCCAAACTACAAACTGCTCCGTCTTCACGTTACACTGTTTGAATCCAAACTACAAACCGCTCTGTCTTCACGTTACACTGTTTGAATCGAAGCTACAAACCGCTCCGTCTTCATGTTGCACCATTTGAATCCAAACTACAAACCACTGTATCTTTACGTTGCACCATTTGAATCCAAACTACAAACCGCTCCGTCTTCACGTTGCACCATTTGAATCCAAACTACAAACCGCTCTATCTTCACATTGCACCATTTGAATCCAAAGTAAAAACCACTATTAAATAATTAATAAACTAGATTTGTAAAAAAAATGAATATCTTGAATGTATAAACATTAACATGTTTCAAGCATGGACACATAAACATTAAAGTATTTTTTTATTGCACTTTGATTTTGTACAATGTGTAAAATATTTCATTCATACCATTTGATTTGTTTATTTAATAATTATTAACTTCATTCCTGAACTGACTGATTCAGTCATTCAGTTTATCCGGTGATTCTCCAGAAACTTGCCCCATCTCTCCCGTTTATACCCACTCATTCATCCACTTCACTCATTCATTCATTTCTCTCTTCTATTAAAACAGCCACTCCTCCTCTTTTATTTTAACGAGTGCTCCCACCATCCTTCAAACCATCTGCTCACTGCCTTCTTCTGCCCATCTTTGTCTCCCATCTCGGCTCCTCCGGGATGCGACGGTCACAAAGGCATCTGATGCATCATTTTGCATGTAAATTGGATAATTGGATTTGGGGGATAATGCACAGCGGCCGACAGGAGGAATGAAAGCAATAAGGAAGGAAAGAGGGAGAGAAAAAAATGACACAGGGCCCGAAAGTGGAGGCATGAAAGTGTATGTAAAATTCAGATGTATGAGGTTTTACTCCACGGATCATGTGGTGGCACACAAACTAGAACAGTGGTGGCCAACCTTGGGGGGGAGGCATTATGGATTTCAGTATTTGGAACATCCCACAAATAATCCCAGATCTGTTATGTTTGGCTATTGGAGATCAGCAGCATTTGCAGCTGTCATTATCTGTGGTTAGCATAACCTACAATTAACATCAACCAGTGGTGGGCACAGTTCTACTAATCCGCTAATTAGCAAAGCTAACTTTTTTGTTAGCAGATTAGCTTTTCAGATCATTTTAAAAACCATCAGTGGACCACTTAGCTTCCACTAAATTTGGCTAACTTTTTTTTTCCTGGCAGAGTAAATCATACATTTTATTGCTTACCTGTTGCGTGTCTTGCAATAGTCAGACAGCTGTGAGGTCAGTCCTTACACAACAGAAGAAAGCGAATCAAGCCACTTGCTGTTGCCCCAGAGAAAGAAGTCATTTACTTTCAAAATGCAAAAAGATGGTCAGTGTGGAGGAGACATGAAGCGCAACACACTTTTCAGTTATGGTTTACTCATAAACAACTAATTCTGGACTGTTATTGATATTAACGGTACCGCTATCATTTTTACAGAGACAAAAATATCACACATATGACATATCTTTTAAAGGAATGCACTAAATTCTGAAGGTTTGTGCATTTAACAGACACATGTGCCAAATGCCATTATGGGAAAAATGAGTCACTGTTGCCGGTTTATTAAAACCAACACACATATTACTGTAACGTGTGTGTTGGGTTTTACGTATAAATGTGTATTTGAAAAATGAAATATTGCCCCCATGTGGCTGTGTCTGGTAGTGTTTTAATGTAGTATTAACAAATTGTCTTCTGCTGAGGGAAGACTTAGTTCACAGCCGTCTGACTACGTAAGACAGAAGCTCTGGCTCATTGATCATTTTTGGGTTTCTGACCACTTTTGATTTTACTCAGAAGCCTCGGTGGTGCTTAAACTCGAAACTGGTAGCCAACAGTACTAAAAGTTAGCAATTAGCAGTAACTTCTGCTGAAGGTTTATCAGTTTCGCGTTATAAAAGATAGCTTTTCAGTTAGAGGATTAGTGGTTATCGAGGAGATTCAATTAATTCACTTGATTCAATTAAATCAATCAATCAATGAAGACATCTTGAGGCCTACCAAGATCAGTAAGGACTGTCTCCCATTACCGATTTTTTGGGCCCAACTTTATTATGATTTCAAAATTGATGGCGCTCAGCAACCAAGTACTTAAGAGTCTAGTGGTTGCATTAACCAGTTGCCCAAGCAATCAAGTGTTAAATGTCATGGACTCGTGAAGTGGAACACAACTGGGATCATTAAAGTCATATGACAGATGTATTCCTTAGGAGCATCCCACAAAGGTCCACACAGTTCCCCAGAGTCCTCTAAATGTTGGCACCTGGTGCCGGACCCCCAACAGTCTCCCTGCCTCTGTTGTAGCCATCAACCATTAAATCTGATTCCCATTTTTGGTATCACAATTTATTCAGTCACCTTTTTAAACATGTTTATTTTTTCTTCCAGATTGCTCACAATGTTCTTTTGTTATTGTTCTTTGTTTCTTTGCCAAAATCATAGACAACGGGTACCAAAAATCAGTAATGGGAGACAGAAATGCCAGTCAATTAATCGCTTCCAGGATGTTAAACCTGCTATTTGTAACAGCTACTCCATCACCATAGAACTTGTGGGTCATGGTGGGAGGATGTGCCAATGCCACATGTCACCACATCCACCACACTATGGATCCACCGTGGGTTCTGGATGGCAACCATCCAGGCACACAATGGCCCATCCCCACCTCTTAAAAGTAACCATCTATCTACTACAGCCAGGTGATTTGTGGGTGTGTCCTTGGCCTTCTTGAGTTGTGGGGTCGTCAACACTGAGGCACCTGTAGTCCTGTCTCAGGACTTTAGAAGAAATAAAACTTAGCAAGACAAGCACGACCACAATACTCCTCTCAGCTTCACCAGGATTATCCAGATGGATGGACAGATGCTGAAATGACCCAGCGCTGGGTCAGCTGCAGAAGTTGCTGAAGGACATTTGTCGCATTTGTGGCATCAACAGACCATCAAATCTCATATTTGTTATTTTCTTTCAACTGTAATAAACTTCTAATAACTGAAGTATGTCCTGTATCCTTGACCCCCAGCATGCTCTTCTTTATATCGCTCATATAAGGACATGACTTTGGCCCGGAAATGCTTGCTTCCTGCCACAGACGAGTAGACCTCCTCGTGCTGTTTCACCGTTAAACTGCGTCTTTGCAAAATCTGTATCATGGCAGGAAAACACAGTTGTCTTTGCAGTCATGCTCACTTGACAAAATGTCATGCTGTGCGCAGCTGAGTCAGACCCGCCTCTGCAGGAAGGTGCCATGAACAGTCGCTTTGCACGATGTGTTTAATCCGAGAGCCGAAATTTCAACCTGATGTGCAGTCGACTCGCAACGTTCCAGCCAAATTATCGGCTGTCAGTAAGCGAGCAGACATTCTCGAAGCTCTCTACGCAGGTTAGCATCACTGATTGCTCTCAGCATTCCCGATCAGTGCTAATGAAGGCACTTGTATCACCATGATGGTAAGAGTGAAGTGCTCGTGTCTTTGTGTGCGTGTGCGGACGTGCTTGTTTCGTGCATGTGTCGAATACATGAGCTGTCACTTGTGCTGATAAACATGCAAATGGAGCTGTGAAAGGAACATTAAATTCCTCCTGGTGTGGTTTAATGTTGAAAAGTGGCTGCCGCTCCTCGTCTTCTTCATCATCTGGAACCACATCCTGATTCTCAGCTCCTCTTTCTGCTTTTGCTTTTGTAAATCGAACCTGTAACACTGCCGGCTCCATCGAGCTGTTAAAGGCATTTGAGTTTTAAAATACTCCGTTCTTGTTCCATAATTACTCCAATGAAACTTAAATGGACGGCACATCAGTGCAGTTTCAGTGTATGATCTAGGCATGGGCCTGTATGAGATTTGGACAGTATGATAACCGTGTGGAAAAAACACCGTGGCTTCAGGGTATTATGTATAGCTTTAACCCTCTGGGGTCCGAGGGAATTTTTTGGACAGTAAACTCGCCTGGCATAAATGTTTTATTATTGTTGTTAACAGCTCTCCCTGCATCCCACAATCAAGTTTTATGCCTTTTTTTTTCAGGACAACCTGTGCTTTCAGAATATATTTGTTGTTGTTGTGTTTTAAGTGTAATAAAGGTTTACAATCAAAAATAGGCAAGGAAAAAGTAAAGCGAAAAAATAATTTTCCACACACATTTATTCAAAACACACAGCAAACTATAATAAACTGTTTTGACACTTTATAAAGGTAATTTGAGGTCTCGTGTGAAAGACTGTACAACAAAAAAGATCAAACAATAAACACAAATGCACATTTTGAACAATATAGGCAAAATGGTCTATGCAGTTTGTTGTCCATTGATATGGTAAACAGTGCTTTACGCCGAGAAAGCAACAGAGTTATCCAGTAACATTCACATGCAAACTAGTGGAGCAATCCTGATAGTTACACACTCTTTGTTTGAGCACGTGAGATTGTCATCAGAGGCTCTCCGTCTGCTCCTGCTTTCACTTTCGTTGTGCGTAATGGCACAGGGAGCATTGGAATAGTATGTACTCACTGGAGCATCCAGGGGGCTATTCAAACGGGCCAACTAGTAACATGTCACTCCTGAAAACGATCTTTGGCTTTTCACGTGAGGTAAATCTGCCCTATGATTGGATTTTGGAAAACCATGTGACGGGGAACCAGTTCCGATTGGACACTCACATTGCGCACATCGTCATACAGCTTCTATGAGGAGTACAAAGATGGCCGACGGCTGGCTCGAAAGTCCACGGAGTTAACTTTTCAGCAAAAAAAAGGGGTAAGTTTCTATCTCATATCATTAAAAAGTTATTTATAATTTAGTAAAGCTTGGTCTTAGCCGTCATATACGACAGTGTCGGCCCCAGAGGGTTAAAATGTGCTTTAACAACATTATGGCTATTTGCATATGAACCACGCATGATTCAGGCACACTAATTGATGCAATGTCAACCGCTACGAGCACTATACCACTGATAACTTTAGAGAAAATACCAAAATAATAGTCACTCTTTTAGACATGTAGCATCTGCCCTGTGGGAAACATGACTTACTTGCTTAGGGAGAAACGTGGCTGGAATAAGGTCCGGAATTCTGGATGCTCAATACTTGACCCAGCTTCACCAACAAAGTGCTTGGAATAGATGTGTTTGTCCTTCTTGACATGTTTGTGGGGTAAAATTGGTCGACCACAAGCATGACTCGATTCCACCCCTTTTACTTCTCAGTGGTTTCAAAGATGGGATAAAGTTTACTCCTTCCATGTAATCCTTTGTGGGTATCATCTTGAATCGCTCCGAGTCGGAATCCAGTTTGAAGGGCTATTCCGTAGAAAATAAAACAAAAAAGCCGGCAACTTTTTCTGTTAAATCGGTAGTTAAAGTAATCCCATACAGCCGACTCGGTCCTTTTAGACTGAGAGAAAAGTTCACCGCAGGCTTCACCTCCTTCAGCCATGATGCAGAGCTAGCTAACGTCAGCTACCTGTTTATAAACAGAGACAGAGGTGCGTGCCAGGGGAAAGGGCAGCAGGACCGCCTCCGCTCTGCCTGTCAAGAATTCTCATAACCCGCGCATACCATAGGGACGGTATAACGGAAGATTTTAGTGGTTTTGATACCATGGCTTTTTCATACGGCAGTATACCGTGAAACTAGTTATCGGCCCATGTCTAGTTTGACTTTTGGCATGCATGACAGCAGCACTGCATGAGATGAGCAGGGATCCATACGGTAAAGCTAGTGTGTTGGATTTAGGGCCATTTATTAGCAGAAATAACATTCCCAACAATCTGTTGACTACAGTTTAATTACCTGCAATAATGAATGATATAGTTTAAAGTAGCTTATAGGTTCCCTGCCATGGAGACCACTGTGTTGTGCCACCACGTTGCAACACCATGTTGAAACAGTTGCCCAAATGGAATGTACAACGGGTGATTGAGAAGTTTTGAGCATGACCCAGAAAAAGTAGTGCTTGGTTCTCTATCTTTTTGCATTCTGAGAAGCCAACATTTCTCAAGAATGTGTAAGGTTTTGACTCACTGGGTGCGGTGTTGAGAAATGTTAGTTTGGGTCAGGGTTCTGGGTCAGGCTCAAAACTTCTCAGCCCTCGTACAAATCTGTCTTTTACATTTTGCCACAGACCCAGAAAACTGCAATAAAATGAAGAGTAATCTGTGGTTGCTCCCTTTTACACTGGCTGTTTGTGCAGGCTAAAAAGTTTGAGAAGCCTCATTTTTAGTACTTTGGACCAACAGCTATAGAACTCCAGATACATACGTACATGGTCCACCATCCAGTGGTTTTCTGGCAAGACAGTGAGTTCTTCTGAAATTTGGTACAGACAATCATATGGGGGATGTCTGGTCATGTAAGTTGGACTTTCTAACTGAAATCCTGTGGGCTCCGAAGGGGGGGCGGGGGAGCCATTTTTCATGCTGTTTGATTTATTGAACAAAAATTGTTCAAGAACTTTTCAGTATTTCACAGATTCTTTGGGACGCTGCCCACAGACAAAAAAATCTAATTGTTCTTGAATCATTCTAGAGGCCCCCAAAGCCCAGCAAAAAGGCAAATAATGCCATTTACTATTTGATTTATTGCCAAAAGGTGTTGTGAACCCCCTCCCCATAGACCCATCACTGAAAGTAGGTTCAAGAGAATACACCAACCAAAGGATGAGGGCTTGTTTCAAGTACAAGGGCCGACTGAGAAGTTATGAGCCTGACCAAGAAAAAGTAAGGCATGGTTCTCCATTTTTTTTGCATTCTGACAAACCAGAATTTCTTGAGAATGTGTGAAGTTTTGACTCACTGGGTGCAATGTTGAGAAATGTTGGTTTTTCAGAATGTAAATAGGGAGAACGACAGCAATCCGAAATTTCTGTCATCCGTCAGTCGGAATCCGGATCACCTCCACAATGCAGTGGAGTCTTCCATGCCCTAATATCTATCTGTGGTGCAAATTTGTTGAGAATCTGTGAAGTAATTTTGACGTAATCCTTAAAGGTCTATATAAAGTGAAATCTTGATCCAGAATCCAAATCTGGATCCTGATCACTTCCAGAATTCAGTAGAATCTTCCATGCCCTAATATCTATTTGTGGTGCAAATCTGGTGATAATCCGTTCAGTAATTTTGACATAATCCTTAAAAAGCCTGTATAATGTGAAATCTTGATCCAGAATCCAGATCCAGGTCCTGATCACCTCCAGAATCCAGTGGAATCTTCCATGCCCTAATATCTATTTGTGGTGCAAATCTAGTGAGAATCCGTTAAGTGATTTTGATGTAATCCTTAAAAGCCTGTATAAAGTGAAATCTTGATCCAGAATCCAGAACCAGGTCCTGATCACTTCCAGAATCCATTGGAATCTTCCATGCCCTAATATCTATTTGTGGTGCAAATCTGGTGATAATCCGTTCAGTAATTTTGACGTAATCCTTAAAAGCCTGTATAAAGTGAAATCTTGATCCAGAATCCAAATCCAGATCCTGATCACCTCCAGAATCCAGTAGAGTCTTCCATGCTCTAATATCTATTTGTGGTGCAAATCTGGTGAGAATCCGTTAAGTAATTTTGCCGTAATGCCTGTATAAAGTGAAATTTTGATTCAGAATCCGGATCGGGATCGGGATCACCTCCAACATTTTATGGACTTGCCCATGGCCTAATATCAAATATCTGTGTTGAAAATTTCATCAAAATCCGTGCTTTAGTTTTGACGTAATCCTGCTCACAGACAGACAAATAAATAAACGCCAATGATTTTAGTATGTCCTTGGCAGACGTAACAATGACTTACTTTTTCTGTATCAGGCTCAAAACTTCTCAGTTGCCCCTTGTACTTCATCCTATCAAACAAAGACATCAATGAAAGCTCTCGATGATGTTTCAGTGGTTTCAGTGACAGTATTAAAAGCCACATATACCGTCTAATCTGGCTGGCAATAAACAGCAAGCTCTTTGGGATCCATCTTATACCCCGTCTTCTGTGCGTGTCCGATACAGAAGACGATGCCGACCAAGTCAGCAAGCGGCCGACACGGCACTTACGAGGTCTATTAGAAAAGTATCCGACCTTATAATTTTTTTCAAAAACCATATGGATTTGAATCACGTGTGATTGCGTCAGCCAAGCTTGAACCTTCGTGCGCATGCGTGAGTTTTTTCACGCCTGTCGGTTGCGTCATTCGCCTGTGAGCAGGCTTGAGGAGTGGTTCACCCCTCTCGTCGTTTTTTTCATTGTTTAGGAATGGCTCAGAGACTGCTGCTTTGCTTGATCAAAATTTTTTCAGAAACTGTGAGGGACATCAAAGTGGACACCATTCGAGAAATTCAGATGGTTTTTGGTGAAAATGTTATGGGCTTCAGAGATTACGGAGTGTTACTGTCGCTTTAAGGACAGCCCAGAGCGACTGGTGGTGCGCCGCGCTCCGAAGCCGCCATCGACAGGCTGAGCGACCATTTCATTTCTAAATGGATGGCTGTATGGATCCGTGACCATCGTGTGCAGTTTCTCTGGTTATCACAGGAGCTGGACATCGACCATTTTCCGGCAGATTTCACTTTTAACAAGAGATTTTGTCATAGAAAGCCGAGCGGAGGCTTCGCACGTCATGATCGATTCGCTACTGGAGCGAGACAAAACCACCTGTGTTTTGGTCTCACAGGACAGCTTTGAGATGGCGTTCAGACAGCTGTCAGTGGCTTTTCCATCGAGTGATTATCTGAGAAATTGTGGATGTGCCTGGACATGCCAGAACATGTCCTGTGAGGCGTCATCACGGCGTTGCTTTGCGCCATGCGGCACTGCCGTGACGCGCGGAATTCTTCCGCACGTCTGTCTGAATGTGCTGAAAAAGTGCTGATGTCCACGTCTTTTCACAATTCCTGTGCTAGCCAGATGACATCCCGGATAAAACACAGCATCCAGTTTGGAAATGAAAGGCACATTCCACTGTTACAGGAGTTTTTGTCATGTAAAGAGGAGCGGAGGCTTCGCGCATCACGGTGGTGCCGCATGGCGCAAAGCAACGCCATGATGAAGCCTCACAGGACATGTTCTGGCATGTCCAGGCACATCCACAATTTCTCGGATAATCACTCGATGGAAAAACCACCGACAGCTGTCTGAACGCCATCTCAAAGCCGTCCTGTGAGACCAAAACAGAGGTGGTTTTGTCTCGCTCCAGTAGCGAATCCATCGTGACGCGCGAAGCCTCCGCTCGGCTTTCCATGACAAAATCTCTTGTTAAAAGTGAAATCTGCCGGAAAATGGTTGATGTCCAGCTCTTGTGATAACCAGAGAAATTGCACACGATGGTCACGGATCCATACAGCCATCCGTTTAGAAATGAAATGGTCGCTCAGCCTGTCGATGGCGGCTTCGGAGCGCGGCGCACCACCAGTCGCTCTGGGCCATCCTTAAAGCGACAGTAACACTCCATAATCTCTTTGAAGCCCATAAAATTTTCACCAAAAACCATCTGAATTTCTCGAATGGTGTCCACTTTGATGTCCCTCACAGTTTCTGAAAAAAGTTTGATCAAGCAAAGCGGCAGTCTCTGAGCCATTCCTAAACAATGAAAAAAACGACGAGAGGGGTGGACCACTCCTCACTCAAGGCCTGCTCACAGGCGAATGACGCAACCGACAGGCGTGAAAAAACTCACGCATGCGCACGAAGGTTCAAGCTTGGCTGACGCAATCACACGTGATTTAAATCCATATGGTTTTTGAAAAAAATAATAAGGTTGGATACTTTTCTAATAGACCTTATATTTTGAAAATGAAGCTACACACAAAAACTGGTTAACTGCAAACCACCTCATCACCAATGACAAATACTATATCTACTTTTTCAAACTGTAATTGCAGTTTAACTTTACTTACTTTGCTTGCAACGTTAAACTTTTTCCATCAATTCCTCCCTCACATTTTTTTTATTCCCCATTTTCTTGTCTTCATAAAGGCTTCTGTTTCATCTCTGCATCTCGTCCGTGTTCATTAATACCATATTACTCTGAAAGGCTACGGCCTTGTTGTGGCTCAGCTTTCAACCGTGCACGGCGTTAATGAAAACATGTGTAATGTCAAGCAGCACATTGCCGGCTCTGCTGGGAGCGCGCAGAGGCTGAATAGAAGAGTAAAAAGAGAAATTCATGCAGGGAGGAAAGAGAAAAGGCAGAGGAGCAAAATCGTCTGACATCAGAGCGCGAAAGGCGGCAGAGGAACAAGGAAAAAAATGAGTGTTAGAAAGAGAATTTGAAGGTGAGAAATTAACAGAGCAGCACATTAAAGTGATGCTCTTTCGCCCACGCCGACCATTCAAAGCTCTGACCGCATGAATTATTCTATATTTGTCAGCAGGATTTTTTTTTTAACTTCATCCATCATCTACTCTTCAGTCCAAAGGATGAGATAATGATTTTCGCCCACAGAGTGATGCTGCGTTCATCCACCTCAACATCTGTTGTTGAACTTTCAAGTTTTTTCTTCTTTTAATTCTCACTTTAGCTCCTGAAGTGAAGCGTGCCCTTTTTAAGTTGGAGACGGTTTGAGTCAGCAGTGACTGACTTCAGTTCATTGTCGTTCCTGCTCGTAGAAGAAACAACTTCATGACGCAGCAACTCAGAAAATCATTGGAAAAAATGATTTGTGCAGTGAAAAGAATAAACACATTTTTCATCATACCCCCGTCACACATAGCCAGAATTATGCAGAATGGCAACAGAATGATGAATTGGCGCACATCTGAAAAGTGGCCCAGAGTTGATGCACATGTTCAAAACCCTCTGGGTGCCGTGGAGATGGGACACCTATCCGACGGCGGTCTGAGTACCATCTGACCGCAATTTACATATTCTGAAGGCAGCATAAACAGGACCCGAAATGATTTGAGTGCGTATAAGAACCTTGAGATGGATCGTGCATGGCAAATCCTGCTGGCATGACCTACACATGCCACGTATCCACTTATAATGTCTACCTCAAATGCCCCCCGGAGCGCAAAGGAACTGTTGATTGTTGATATCTATGTGGCACGTAGCCATCTAAGTGCACAGGATGTGAACAAACTGAAAACACCGTGTCCACTGCAGGTTAATGACAGCTGTGAATAATAGACCTTACAGTACAGATAATATTCCTCCCCATGGGTAAATATTGTCTCCATCATAACTGTATATAACACAGGCAGCTCTGCCTCTCCGTGGTGTGCAGTAATGAGATATGACATGGAACTGTTGTACCGCAACAGCAACAGCAGTCCAGGAGTGTTTCATAGCGCGGACGTGGACATGTAGCTGGACCTTCGGGGCCTGTGGTTAAAATCCTCTCACCCAAAATAAAGAAAATACATCCCATGTGTTAATCTAACCGTCACGGTGTCCAGAGTTGCGTTGTGCTCCTGAAGTGAGCAAAAAAGAAATTAAAGTTCGCTGGAAATGCTCCATCTGATGCAGGGGACAGCATGGCACACTGCGAACAAAGTTTCAGCGAAGCTGTCCAGTGGTACTAAGCACGCACGCCCCATCCCAGCTCATGCACCGTTATGCATTCACACACACGCACACATACACACAGAGACACACGGCTGAGTGATAACTGCAGACCCACACCCCGTGAGGTACACAGTGCTCCAGTCCCGTTTCGACATCGGGCAGTCTGCAGTGCCTTTTATGGCCGTCTGACAGCAGTCTGTGTCATCTACCTGTGCTTTGAATGCCATGATGCAGGTGTGGACGAGGTGATCTGGATATGTTCCGACACGGCTGACCACGCCTCTTTTCCTCCCGACTGCGTTGGAATATGGCAATATTTGCCGTGTTGGACATGGTTCATGGGGGCTTGAGAGATGAGATGTACTTTATTGATCTCACAGTGGAGAAATTATGTTTACACTCCAGTTGTCTCAGACAGCAATTAGTCCACAATTATTACTTGTTTACCATAATAATGGCACACATCAGAATTAAAGACAGCACATACACATTTGACATTGTTTATGTGCACTAAGTTTGAAGACGTCCATTATCCGAATTGAGGCAAGTGGGTGAAGGCCACACAACAACCCTGAGATGCGCCACCCCAAGCTTCAAGCTGGTACCTTCGTCTCAGCAGCTAACCCTCCACAAACCCATTGATGCAACTTCATACAGTAACGCACTGCACATCGTTTATTTTCTGGACAAAAAGGAACACTTTATTTCAGATTCTTTTGGGTCTGTACAGTCAAAAAAATGACTCATTGGATGAACTCAATTCAATTATGTGCAGGATTTCCGTCTAATAAATATGTGTAGCACCAACTCAAAAAAGCACCTTTTATGTAAGATAATTTAATTTAGTTGGGACTACACATATTTATTTGATGGGAATCCAAACCAATGAGTCAGTTTTTGAGTGTACTTAGTCACTGACTGGATCCCTTGACTGGAATATTGATGTCATCTGATGTCACAATACTCCACTGCACTCAAAAAAAAAAAAAAAAACTGATGCATTGGATGAGCTTAATTCAATTATGAACAGAATTCCCTTCTAACAAATATATGTAGCGCCAATTCAAATAAAGCACACCCATGCAAGATAATGTAACTCAGTTGTGTTGGGACTTCATATATTTATTAGATGGAAATCTGATCCAGTGAGTCAGTTTTTGGGTGCATCACTCAAACATATGACTCAGTGGATTAACTCAGTTCAATTATGTGCAGGATTTCCATCTAATAAATATGTGAAGCTCCAACTCAAATAAAGCACACTCATGCATGATAATTTAATTTATTTAGGTGGGACTACATATATTTTTTAGATGCAAATCCTGCCCATAGTTGAATTGAGTTCATCCAATGAGTCATCTGTTTGAGTGATACACCCAAAAAACTGACTAACGGGATTAGATTTCCATTTAAAAAAAACATGAACGTATGAGTATTGTCAAAGGAACAAACAAGTACAGGACAAAACCGCAAACAAACATGCAACCACTAAGAAAGCTCTCCGACTGATGTCTGCTCAAAGTTTTCAGCATGCACAAAACTTTTCGATGGACTTGCCAGACATCAGCTGGCAAGAAATGTATTTAGCAAATGAGAAAAGGACTTGTAAAGAAATAAAATGGACACAAACGGATATGAAAATTTTGTGTAAGTTATTCATATGTTTCCTCAATCCCTCTTGGTGTGACAGACACTTTAAATACCAAATTGATTTTCTGCAGCCTCATACAGAAAACGCCTTAAAGGCATTGTGTTGGGTTCCTGAGGACACATCTCAGACCAGTCGGCTCTCCCAGGCTCTTGTTAGAGGATTCTGTTGGGTCCGCCTCTTTATAAAACGATCAGGATGAAGCAGTGCACGATGTTTTATCAGTCATATCTGCTGTCTCATCAAAACCGAGCAATAATAGATGGAGAACAAATGCAGACAAATCCCAGATTTGCATTATGTGATGAGGAAAACTGCTCATCATTCACAATAAGCCATCTTCATCATATTCACTCCTTATTGCTCTTTTTCCTCCTCTCACCATCTATGTTTAGTTTTGAAGATGTTGTCATGGTTACACTGACATATTGACAAACTGTTTTGGTGCCAAAAATGGGTTCACCAAACTCTTTGTCTCACAAAAATACACTCAAAAATTAAATTAAATTAAATTATTACACTAAATTAAATTAAATTATCTTGCATGGATGCTCTTTTTTTTTTTTGAGTTGGGGCTACATATATTTATTAGATGGAAATCCTGCACATAACTGAATTGAGTTCATCCAATGAGTCATTTGTAAGTGTAGTGTAATATATGAAGGAAATTGTATATTTATGTAAATAAATGAAAAATAAAATCACTCGTCTGAGAGAGAGAGAGAGAGAGACTATGAGGCAAAGAATCTACAACAGGGATTGAACCTAGAGGTGACACTCTGTCATTAAAGGAAATGGTCAAAGGAAGTCTTTGTCACTTTCCACTTTGCATTTTTGAAACATGAGTTGAACACGCTATGCGCATCCATCGATTTCAGAGGATTAATATCTCCCACAGTCATATCTGAGCATTGATTTCTAAATGAAGACTACAACCCTGTCTGTGGCCTCCATAACGGACACTCTCCATCACTTGGATGGGACTTGAGGTTCCGTCAATGAAAATTATGATGTACAACAACCCTGATGGAGTCTAGCAACCATAGAGGTGTTGGACTTTCTTACAAGTCTATGAGCACAGCTTTCATGACAGCAATAAAGATCAAATAGATCTGTCACGTATTACCCCTGCAGGACACCTCCAGGGATGAAGCTGTTTGTAAAAAAAAAAAAAAACAATGTAAAAAAAAATAACAAATCAGCAAAAGGTAAAAGTTGGGATGATATGGCAAATGTAATCAGAATCAGAACTGAATTTATTGCCAAATAAGTTCTCCCATACAAGGAATTTGATCTGTTGTCTTCAGTGCATAAACAACAATAAAAGGAAAAGGCAAAATACTAAAGGAGTAAATTTTTTATTGTAGATGTCATGAACCCATGATATTTCATGTTTGGTCATCTTCATTTCATTTGTTAATATGTTAATATTTGTGAATGTATTAATATTCCATACCTACATTTAAGGCCCGTTTCAAATTCCAAAAAAGTTGGGATGGGAACAATTTATTCAATAAATAAAGCTGACCATGTGTGCGTGCGTGTGTGTGTGTTTGCTATGCTTGGCCATAGTAATTAAGCAATCAACAACAAACTTTCTATGGTGACTTGGGGTACCAAGGGGGAGGTCAATGGGGCCCTTTGGTTGAAAGCATACATGTGCAAACACACACACACACCGTCAGTCTTCTATGTTATTTCATGACCCGCTCACTGGAGTCCTTATTTTCGCAGTTCATGTGGTACTCAGGTCACGGAGCAAGCATCACACTTTATCTACATAGTAGTGGCTGGCTAGGGTGCACTTAAATACAATCCGAACGGGCCAGTGTGCACCACATATGAGTTAAGGGTTTTTTTTTCCCAATTAAAATGTACCTGCTGTGTACGGCATGCCACGACATTGCAGTGATATGACATGCTATCACCTTTTATCATCATTTAGTCTCATGAATGTCACAAATTGCTTGATGAAAATTAATGACAACATACACACAATGCAATGCAACTTACTACACCTGAAGTAAAATGACATGAAATATACAATGACATGGCTAAAATTCTTCTCTATTACCCGTGTGTAACAGCTAGTTCAATATATAAGCATTAACCCTCTGGGGTCCGAGGGCATTTTTTGGACAGTTCACTCGCCTGGCATAAATGTTTTATTATTGATGTTAACAGCTCTCCCTACATCCCACAATCAAGTTTTGTGTCTCTTTTTTTCAGGTCAAACAGTGCTTTCAGAATATATATGTTTTTGTTGTGTTTTATAAGTGTAATAAAGGTTTACAATCAAAAATAGGCAAGGAAAAAATAAAGCAAAAAATAATTTTCCACACACATTTATTCAAAACACACAGCAAACTATAATAAAGAACTGTTTTGGCACTTTCTAAAGGTAATTTGAGGTCTTGTGTGAAAGACTGTACAACAAAAAGGTTCAAACAATAAACACAAATGCGCATTTTGAACAGTATATACAAAATGGTCTATGCATTGTCCATTGATATGGTAAACAGTGCTTTACGTAGAGAAGGCAACAGAGTTATCCAGTAACACATGCAAACTAGTGGAGCAATCCTGATAGTTACACACTCTTTATTTGAGCACGTGAGATTGTCATCAGAGGGTCTCCGTGTGCTCCTGCTTTCACTTTCACTGTGCGTAATGGCGCAGGGTGCACTGAGTATGTACTAATAGTATGTACTCATTGGAGCACCCAGGGGGCTATTCAAATGGGCCAACTAGTAACATATCACTCCTGAAAATGATCTTTGGCTTTTCACGTGAGGTAAATCTGCCCTATGATTGGATTTTGGAAAACCATGTGACGGTGAACCAATTCTGATTGGACACTCACATTGCGCACGTCATCACACAGCTTCTATGAGGAGTACAAAGATGGCAGATGGCTGGCTCGAAAGTCCGCAGAGTTAATTTTTCAGTAAAAAGTAAGTTTCTATCTCATATCATTCAAAAGTTATTTATAATTTAGTAAAGCTTGGTCTTAGCTGTCATATACACCGGCGTCAGCCCCAGAGGGTTAAATCAATACTTTTACAGCCAGTTTTCTTGAGACAATTGGGGGTTGAATACATGAAAATTGCAAAGTCTAAATATCTCTCAGACTTAATTTGCATCAATCATTAAAAAACACAAACAGTTTGGCACTGTGTGTTAAATCTGTGCTAGGTAGGCTGTGCTAGAAAGAGAAGTATGAGGAAAGCCACCAGGATATCTAGACACCCAGACCGCACTGAAGGAGATATCGGCTGCTGTGGCTGTGATTAGAGAAACTGTGCAGAGTACAACTTCAGCCTTTTGCATCTGCAGTTCCTCAGCTTCATGATGAACGGGCGCAAAGAATGATTTATTTAAAAAGGACACATGAAATCTCATCTGTAGTTTGCCGGAAGACACATGAGAAACCCAATCCTGGATTTGATCTGTTTTTGAAGCCCTTTGAATTGGGGGTGCTGTGTAAATGTTTTATTTATAATTAATACTAGGTGAGTTACCCGTCCTACGTACGGGTAATAGAGAAGAATTTAGCCATGTCACTGTATATTTCATGTTACTTTAGTTAAGGGCCCGGTCCCGCTGGCATTCAGGAAGAGTTGCACATGAAATGCACATGAACGTGGTGTATAATCGCTAAACATCTGCAATATACGTGAAACGTGTTTATGAGTCGGCCGACATCCGCACACGTCCGCGATCATCCGCACAGACACATAGGTCCGTTGCCAGGATTTTAGAGCTGCACAAATTTTGGATGCGGATGACATCCGCCTTACATACGCAATACATACTCAATCTATGCGCTGTTTATCCGCCGTTATCCCCTGATATCCACAACTGATGGGGTATTGCAGCTTGGCAGCGGACTGGGACAGTGTGTAAAACGGATATATAGCGTGCCTATCACGTCCACATCAGAAACTAAAATAAGTTGTGGTGAATGCATACAGAGTGGCCACAAATAAAGCGTTTTTATTACGTCTGCTGTGCATCTGATTTACAGACAATTTGCGAATGCATAGCAAACAGAAATCGACATACCTCCTAGTCATTGCCAGTCCAGCTGTGGAGACATACAGATGTAGTTATGGATCCCCAAAGACGTAGTGTGATAGCTGCTGCCATCCAACAACATACCAATCAAAGTGTCCAAGTCCAGCAGTTGCTCCAGAGGCTGTGGTGTTAGTGTGAATAGTGATGCCAACAGGCCAGAGTGCGTTTCTGCTGACCACAATGCAGACGCCATGCATGCGCATTACAACCGCTGTTACCGCCACACGTGCGTGATGCATTCACAATGCATGCGTTATACATCTGTGATTGTTCGTCATATATTCACTATACATTATTAATATATGTGTAATGCATACATTTGTCATTTTTGGCCAATTTTGTTGCGGATGACAGTGAACGCCCATAATTTATATACTCAATTCATGCGCAATTAATCCTCTCCCCAGTTGGACCGGTTCCTAAGGTGAAGTAAGCTGCATTGCATTGTGTGTGTGTTGTCATCATTAATTTTCATAGCACAATTTGTGACATTCATGAGACTCAAGTGAATGATGATAAAAGGTGATAGCATGTCATATTACACAGCAGGTACGTTTTAATTGAAAAAAACAAAAAAAACACGGCCTTTAACTCGCATGTGGAGTGCGCTGGCCCTTTCAAATTCTAATTAAAGTGCACCCTAGCCAGCCACTACTATATAGTAAGTAAAGTGCGATGCTTGCTACCTGACCTGAGTACCACATGAACTGTGAAAATAAGGGCTCCAGTGAGCAGATCATGATCTAATATAAGACTGACCGTGTGTGTGTGTGTGTGTGTGTGTGTGTGTGTGTGTGTGTGTGTGTGTGTGTGTGTGTGCTCACGCATGTACGCTTTCAACCGAAGGGCCCCAGCGACCTCCACTTGGTATCCCAAGTCACCATAGCAAGTTTGGTGCTGATTGCTTAATTCCTGTCACTGTGCATAGTGAACACACACACGCATGCAGTCATCTTAGCTTTATATATTAGATTATTACGTCTGCCAAGGACATAATAAAATCATTGGCGTTTATTTATTTGTCTGCCTGTCTGTCTGTACGTCAAAACTACTCCACAGATTTTGATGATTTTTTTTTTTTTTAACCACAGATACATATTAGTCTATGGAAGAACCCATTAAATTTAGGAGGTGATCCGGGTTCTGGATCAAGTTTCACTTCATATAGGCTTTGAAGAATTACCGTTAGCAGGATTACGTCAAAACTACTGCACAGATTTTTGCAAAATTTTTTAACACAGATACCTATTAGGCCATGGAAGATCCATTCAATTTTGGAGGTGATCTGGATCCAAATCCAGATTCTGGATCAAGATTTCACTTTATATACGCTTTGAAGGATTGCAGCTGGTCTGCTCTGTGTCAGCATGATCCCATCAGATCTCAGAAGCTAAGCAGAGCACGATCTGGTTAGTACTTGGATGGGAGACCTCTTTGGAACACCAGCGGCTCTGTAAGTGTTTCTCCAGGTGAAACTGGAGTTGCGTCAGTAAAACTTGTGCTAATTACCAATGTGGATCTGGCTGTATCTGCTGTGGAGACCCCGAACAAAACCGGGAGCAGCCGAATGAACAACAACATACGCTTTGAAGGATTATGTCAAAACTTCTTCACGGATTCTCACCAAATTTTCACCACAGATAGATATTAGGCCATGGAAGACTGCATTAAATATTGGAGGTGATCTGGATCTGGATGCAGATTCTGGATCAAGATTTCCCTTTATATAGGCTTTGAACAATTACTTCAGAACTACTTCACAGATTCTCACTAAATTTGCACCATGCATAAGTATTACGGCCTGGAAGACTCCACTGAATTTTGGAGGTGATCCGGATCTGGATTCTGGATCAAGATTTCCCTTTTCCGGATTGGCAGACATCAGAAATCTCTGATTGCTCTTATTATTATTATCGGGCTGCAGTTTGGTTGAAGGTTAGTTTAAAGGTGAAGCGGCTCCATGCTGATAAATGCTACTTCAATGCAAACCTTAAACATGTTGTCATGGCAACATTCGGACGTGATCATGTCCTGTAATATTGCGTAATTGTCTGTGAGCTCATACCAACCGTTTTCGACCATGCTGTGATAGAAAGTCATGTAGTCCTTTTCTCTCGCTGCTCTCTGTCTCACATCTCATCATCCACACACTTCCTAATCATTGTCCCTGTTTCCTCTCCTTTTCTACCCCTCTTCCATCCTTTTTTCCCCCCATCTTTCTGCTTTAACGCTGTCAGCTCTGCTCTTCTGTATGTTTTGGATGTATGCGTGAGGAAGAGGAGGGCCAGGAGGAAGAGCAGCAACTGCTCCATTAACGTATGAGTTCTGCCACCTTCAGCCTCAGGATGGAACTTTGTTTTTTTTTTTCCTCCACACTGAGGTAAAATAAGGTGAAATAAGAATACCTGAGTCCTCTGGGATCTTCTGGATGTCAGGCAGCATCAGGCTTTACTGGTTAGCAGCAGCAGGTTACACGCCAGCGAGACCAAGCACTTGGAAAAATTTCAGAAGCACAAACACAGTTACCTTTTTGTCGGTTGCCTTCCAAATATGTTTTCATCTTTATGTTTGTGTTCAAGGCGTAGCCGGCTGTTTCTTTTTCTTTTTTTGACATGTTTACATGCTGCTTTATATTCTAATATTGCCGTGATGGAACAGCTGCTGTGACTTTTCTGATGGCGCCGCTCGCCCACCAAACACCTGAAGGATGTCAGGTGGATCAGGCGGGTGAAAATCTGCAGCGCACAACAGTACGAGGCAAATATGCAGCTCCAGACAGCCGCTCAGCAATGGTCTGAGGCTGTAATTTCAACATTCATCCAATCCTGAGGTTTCTGTCAAGGAAACGCAACATTGCATCAGCAGCGGCGTTTCTGCATTCCGGTGAAGTGAGGATGCTGCGACTGCGAGCAGAACCTCAGGACGAAACTCAGCAGTGTGCTTATTTTTTGTGCGCTCTGTGGACTCTGTGGGATTAGTTTGATATTGCTGTAACAGAAGCTCTCAAACGATTTATATTGTGCTTCATTCAAAGTTTTGTATAACCCCAAATCCCAAAAAGTTGGAAGGGTACAGAAAATGCAGATTTAAAAAAAGTGATTCTTGAATTGACTTTGACTTCTTGTTTCAGTGTAGACCGCATGAACCCACAGTTTGTTAATATGAATCCATTCCTGCATAGGAATGGATTAAAGAAAAAGTTGGGATACATGAGCATTTCATTGATACCAAGTGATGAAACATTTTTATTGTGATTTTGTCCCATTCTTCCTGCGAGTACATTTTAAGGTCCACAACAGTACGGGACCACTGTTGCTTCCTTTTTCATTCAATTTATTTAATTTATATTGCCAAATCACAACAAAGTTGCCTCAAGGCACATCACACAAGTAAGGTCTGACCTTACCAACCCCTAGAGCAGGGGTGGGCAATCATGTGCCATAAAGGGCCAAGACACTGCAGGTTTTCCATGCAACCAATCGCCTCAGCAGGTGATTTCATTAAAGATCAGGTGTTTCAGCAGGTGATTTCATTGACAACCAGGTGTTTATGTTCAGAGCAGAAGCTCATCAGCAACCCACCTGCTGAGGTGATTGGTTACACGGGAAACCTGCAGTGTCTCGGCCCTCAACGCCCACCCCTGCCCTAGAGCAAGCACACAGGCAACAGCGGTAAGGAAAAACTCCCTTTGATGATACTGAGGAAGAAACCTCAAGCAGACCAGACTCAAAGGGGTGACCCACTGCTTAGGCCATTCAAGTGTTACAAAGGTGAAGAAACAGAAAACAGGAATTCAAAACAACATGACTTAATAAGAAAAGAATATGTATTTGATGAGAAGACCGTGCAGGCGTTTATGCTACAGGAAGCAGTCCTCATGCTGTCAGTGGGCCTGTTCTCGCTGCAGTGTCTAATCCGTCAGTCCAGCATCCCATCTTCAGTCACCGTCCCGCTATCCATACATAATAATATCAAGAAGATGAGAAGTCCATGCAGGTGTTAGCACCACAGGCAAGGGTCATCCGCAATTCCTGACACTGTCAGTGGGCCTGTTCTCGCAACAGGGCCGCCCTCAAATGCAGGCCGCAGCCCCCGCCTCAGGCCCTGCATCTCACAATCAGTCTGGCCCCCTGTGGTTTTGTTCCGTCAATCCTGCATCCCACATTCTCTATTGGGGACCTGTCAGGATTGCAGGCTGGCCAGTCCAGTTTCTGTACCGTCTTCTTCTGCAGACGTGCCTTTATTGTATGCAGAATGTGGTTTTGCATTGTGTTGTTGAAAAATGCATGGACGTCCCTTGAAAAGATGTCATCTTGTTGGCAGCATATGTTCTGAAATTTCAGTGTACTTCGCTACATTAGCTTTGCCATCTCAGAAGTGTAAATTACCTTTGACAAAGGGCACTGACTCAACCCCATAACATGACAGATTGTGGCTTCTGGACTTCTTGCTGATAACGGTCTGGATTGTCCTGTTCCTCTTTTGGTCTGGTGCACGTGGCATCTGTTTCTTCCACAAAAAAAAATCTAGAATTTGGATTCATCTGACTTATGCTTATGTGGGAAATTCATGATGTTTGTTCAGCTATATTGTATTCAAGCAACATGTGAATATTCTTCTTAAAAAATATTCCACTTCTGCATGTAAACACTTACCTGTTTTGGCCTCATGTTGATGGAAATGCATGTCTCTAAAATATCTCTTGAACATAACTGTTACTCAGAAGAGGAGTATCACTTGGATTGGGAGGGAGTGTCCACTTTGATGCTTTTGGCCATGTGTTGTGTTTCTCTGGGCATGATCCAGCCGATGCCTTAAAGTTGAGAAACCCAGCAGGTGTAGAGATGGGCCGGTTGTCTGTCTGGGAGGTTGCCAACCAGAACCCAAGGCAGTTCCATGGTTTGGTGGCTGTATTGTTCCCAGACTTGAAACCACAATAAAAATGGCCCTTTCTTCTTTAGGTGCAGATACATGGTATTTTTGGAAACTGAAGCTTTTCCTTTGGTCTTCAGTCACCTCGGCCAAACTGCAACTCCTAGAGCAAGCACACAGGTGACAGTGGTAAGGAAAAGCTCCCTCTGATGATGTTGAGGAAGAAACCTCAAGCAGACCAGACTCAGAGGGGTGACCCACTGCTTAGGCCATTCTAACAGTTACAAGGTTTTACAATGAAGAAACAGAAAACACAAAACCAGAATAACATAAAAAAAAAAAAAAAAAGCCCATTATTGAGATGACCAAACAAGCAATTGTGCCACAGGCAGTGGGTCGTTCACTTGCAAAACTCCTTCCAGCAAAACCAGAATTGTTGTCTTTTTTCCCAGGCTTCTGATTGGCCAAGAAGGCTATAAAGTTCAGGTTATATTGTCACCTGTTGCAACATTTTTACTGCAGAACACAATCTATTATTTACTGCTCAGAGGCTTTTCCTCAGAAAGATTGATACAGAAGCCGGGATCTGCATGTAATAACACCCTGACTACTGTGGGGGCCACTTTTCACTATTTGTCCACCTCGCTGCCTTTGATCTTAAATGAACGCATGACTGAGGTGACGTTTTTTCCTTTAACCACAGAAAATCTGTCAGGGAGACTTTGGTTTAACACAGATTGATCATGTGAGGGTTACAAACACAATGTAATGTAATAAACGGAATAATGTGTGATGTGGTGGCGGGTTTCTGCTTGGGCGCCATGGAAATTGACAGCTGTCTTTGTGAGTAATCGCTTCATTAAGATGGGTTCTCCGTCTTTTCCCTCAGATGCTTTTAACATAGCCGTTTCATTAAACGCGTCAGAGGAAAAGCTCACTCTTTCTCTCTAACAGTCTTGTCTTTTGTCTTGTCAGGTTTTTAAAAGTACTCTAAAGTATTTGTTATCCACTGTTTACTGTGTTTTAGCCTTTTCTCACCCTTGTTTTCTTCTGTGTTGTGTGACTAAACTGAAAGCAGCTACAGACGTGATCTGGTTTTAGTCGTTTCTGCTCTTTGTTTCTCCTCACCTCATCACATCTGCACCTTTAAAAAGTGTTTTTTTTTTTTCCTGTCAAATCAACAGGAATGTGGTTTGGCTCGACCTCCATTGATTTGATTTGATTTGCTCTTGTTTCTACTTGTATTACACTTGTACTTTGAGTTTTACTTCTGTAAGGCCACATATAACTTTGTGTTTTATCAGTTACTAGTGCAGTGCCATTAGGAAGTATGTAGTTTTCAGTGGTGGGCACAGTTCCGCTAATTGTTTGTTTTATGTAAAAATGCCAGGCACATTTTACCCATAATCCCTTTGGCATCTGTCTGTTTTTGTTACAAAACTTCAGAATTAGTCCATTATTTAAAATTGAAAGATATGTTATATTTTAACTTTGTAAAATGACTGAATTGACATTAATGGAGTTATTCTATCAATATTGATTTTATTTATAAATCAAATCCATAAGTCAGCACTGCTGTATTTTTCAAGACCTCCGCCTCACAGCGACGCTATTATTGAGTAGAGACTTGAGCTTTGTTGCTCCTCTCAGCTGCTTCACTGCTAGAAGCTCTGTAGTAAACAGGAGCTTCCAGCAGTGGGCAGGGTGCACCAGGATACAAGTGCTGACTCATTGTTTGGGTCTGTGGTTGCCTTTGATGCTACCAGAAGTGATTGTGGTGTTAAAACTCAAAATCAGCTTATTAGTAGTTCCAAGTGTACTGGAGACAATGCTGGAAGTTATCGGTTAGCTGTAGCTTCCAATAAATTTTGGGGTGGTTTATTGGATTATCTTTATAAAAGATAACTTTTTAGTTAGCTGATTATCTGTTATCGAAGCTAACTTTTTGGTTCACTATGCTCACCACTGTTCACTTCATTGCAGCACGACTGGTAGTTATTACCAGTAATAACGGACATGGCTGTACACATTGGTGATCAGATGTCCGTAATAATCCGATCACACATGCACTACATTGATGCAATAGTCATTGCATCATTGGGGCATTCTCCATATTCCTGCTGCATTCTGCCGGCATGGTTTCCTGCTGTGTTCTTTTTATTCTTTGGCTTTTTATTTCATTCTGTTATGTGCTGTGTTGTGTTGACATTTGACCTGCACTTTGGGTAATCGACCTGGATTCGTGAACTGCTGCACTCCAAATGTGAGGCAATCATTCAAGGCGGCTTCGACATACATTCTGGGTATTTGTACAGCATTCGTACAGGGATGTACAAATATCTGTCCCATACGAATGTTGCTCGAATTCTGGCTGTTTTACCTATTCTGCTGAGTCATACGATGTTTGTGCTCATTCGTGCTCTAGTGTGACAGGGTCCTTAGTGTACCCAAGCTGTAACCCTCCAGAGTGGACTTGTCCTTTTATAACCTAACAGAGGCCAAGACTTTGACCCTCAAGACCATTGCTTTGAGCCCTCAAGGCCAAGACTTTGACCCTTCACTCACAAGACTTTGAACCTTCAAGCACAAGGCTTTAACCCCTCAAGGCCTAGGCATGAATAAAGAAAATGCACATAAAAAGGGACTGTAGAAAATTCCATCTGCCTTGAAAATGTTTGATTGTTGTCAAGATGATCAAAGCACTGAAACCCGACGGCCAAGGACTGGGGCAAAAAGAGCCTTAAGGCACCTCAAGGCCAAGGCTGAGCAGCAAGGCACTTCATTGATGACCCGCTGCGCCTCAGGGTCTGTCAAGGACGTACTGTGTAAACTGCCTTCAAGACATCTGTTAGTTGCTTGTACCATCATGATGAAGCTCAGTAAGTCCCTTCGGCTGCTCCCTTGATTTGCACTCGGGGGCACCACAGCAAATTTGAAGTGGATCTGCATGATGAATTGGAACAGGTTTTACATCGGATGGCCTTTCTGATGCAACTCCTCATGGAGAAACACATGGAGAAATGTGTTTGCATTTAGATTTTATTTATTTTATTGTATTTTTAGATTTGTTATTCCTTTCTTTTTGTTAATATTTTACAGTTATTGTATTGCTGTTATTGTGAAGCACTTTGGTCAGCTGCAGCTGTGTTTAAATGTGCTATATAAATAAACTTGAATTGAAACTGAAACTGCATGCCAGGTGGGAAAAATCGGAGCTGCCGCTAATGCTTTGTACACCTGTCGCTACAACTATTTGTGTACACCAGTGGTCGAAAGACAGAGTGTGCCCTGTGAGAGCCCATTCAACCCCTCTCACGGCAGGTGTCGGCCATATTCCAGGTGACACACATGAACATCCAACACTGCTCGCTGGACACTTAGAAAATGTGTGAAGAGACCCTTAAGAAGGTTTGGTATGTTTGCGGTGTATTGCATTCAGATGGTATTCTGTCAGTGCAGTGCAGGATTCACCAAGACGAGTATAAATCATGTTAGGTCATTGTTGTTTACAAGTTTAGGAGGTCCAGGAGCTTATATATTGAAAAATCTCACATTCATATGTACAACTCAGTGCGATGCCCATGGGAGCAGCTCTTATAAGTGAACCACGAAACATCGTGCTGACGGGCAGGCGTGCATGATGCCGGTGCGGTCTTTCAGCTGCTGGTGTACGCAAATAGATGTAGCAGCAGGTGTACAAAGCAGCTACAATTTTACATGTTTTGCACACGATTTCCGCTTCATGAGCACTTTTTTGCAAATCGACGAAATTCGCACTATGTGTGAAGGTTCCCTTATTATTGTTTGCAGTAGTATGTTCATTCGGCTTCTCCCATTTTCACTCAGGGTGACCATAGCAGATGCACTGTATGTTGATTTAGCACGTTTTACACCGGATGCCCATCCTGATGCAACTCCACATTATATGTAGAATGGGAAGAGCTGGTCTTGAGGTGGGAAACTTCCACACTGGAACCAAGTACTTGCACATTTATTTGTCCATAATACTGATCTTTTTTTTTTTCTAACTTAAGAAAGCTTATGTTAAGTAACAGCACAGGCTGTGGTGTGCACTCAGCGTTTCTTTGGGAACGCAATGTTGGGTGAGTTCCACAACTTATATCCTTTTTTTTTCCTTTTCACAATGGATTTTTTTTTAATCGGGTGCAACTTATACACAAGAAAATACTTTATTTTGCTATGATTGCTGCCGCCCCACCCCCCACCCCACCCCACCCCAGTGTGGACGTAACGTATCTGTGAAGTGGATTCAAACCGATTTAACATGTATCAACATCTCTGGGACAAGAAAACTGTTGTTTCTTATTTCTGATGTTCTTTCACTTCTAGAAGAGCAGAACATGTGGAGTGCTGCAGAGGTTGAAGTGTCGGTAAATGAAGACACACCTCTTATGTCACCTCTGTCTGATGTCACAGGTACTTTACCAACATATCCATTGGTGGGCGGGACTATTCCTTCAACAGTGACGGCTACTTGTCCAATCCGCTGCTGGATGTCATCTCCTACACCAATGGGAGAGGTTGGGAGGAGGTCAGTACACAAGTGTTCAAGGTAGCGCTAATTACCATAGCCAGGAGGCTAGATGGGCTAACCGCAATTTCACAGCTCATCAAACACGCTAACTCATCAGCGCACAGTTTCACCTTTCTGTCGCCTTCCTCTGTCTGCTGCCTCTCACTTGCTTTCCATCTCTCTCTGATCTCATTAGATCTCCCCTCCTCCCTTTGGTCCAAGCGTCTTGTTAGCCAGCACTAACTCACAGTCTGATATCGTCTCCATCAGAGTCCATGTGTTTTACACTAATCGCACCAAATACAAAGTGTGTCCGCTGAGGACACTTTCAGTTCCTCTGACCTGAGAAAAACAAGTAAATCTATTTGTTCTATCCCACTGTGTTCCACTTGCTTCTGACCTTTATAGTGAAATGTGTTTATGGATGCTACAGACACACAGACACACACACACCTGCACCACAAACACATAAAATGTGCTGAAGAATTACAGGCGTCGCAAACGCACAGAAGCTGTAGACACATGCACCACAGAGGCACTGCAGACACACATACGCCGCAGATGCACAGGTGCTGTAGTTTCACATGCACAAAAGATACACATGCACCACAGACGCACATGCACCACAGATGGACATGCACCACAGACACACATGAACCACAGACACACATGCACCACAGACTCACATGAACCACAGACACACATGAACCACAGACTCACATGCACCACAGATGGACATGCACCACAGACACACATGAACCACAGACACACATGCACCACAGACTCACATGCACCACAGACACACATGAACCACAGACACACATGCACCACAGACACACATGAACCACAGACGCACATGCACCACAGATGGACATGCACCACAGACACACATGAACCACAGACACACATGCACCACAGACTCACATGCACCACAGACACACATGAACCACAGACACACATGCACCACAGACACACATGAACCACAGACACACATGCACCACAGACTCACATGAACCACAGACTCACATGAACCACAGACACACATGAACCACAGACTCACATGCACCACAGACTCACATGAACCACAGACTCACATGAACCACAGACACACATGAACCACAGACACACATGCACCACAGACACACATGCACCACAGACGCACATGCACCACAGACGCACATGAACCACAGACTCACATGAACCACAGACTCACATGAACCACAGACACACATGCACCACAGACTCACATGAACCACAGACACACATGAACCACAGACACACATGAACCATAGACACACATGCACCACAGACTCACATGAACCACAGACACACATGAACCACAGACTCACATGAACCACAGACTCACATGCACCACAGACTCACATGAACCACAGACACACATGAACCACAGGTGCACGGATGCGGCAGTTGTACAGATGCTGCAGATGCACAAATGCTACAGACACACAGCACTCCGGATGCTGTAGACATACACAGACTCAAAGCTGCTACAGACACACAGATGTCACAGTTATGTTGTTCACACAAGACTGAAAGCGATATCCCTGTTTGCATTACTGCAACTCATAGGTCCAATAATAACAATAAAGGATTAGTTAAGCGCTTCACTGTGCAAAACTTCACTTTGTAAGATAAAAAACAACTCTTCTGTTTTTGTCTGTCACATACTTCCTGAATAATTTCAGGATTGTAAAACCTGAAGGCATATTTCCAATCAAAGACGAGACTAAAATCTTTAAAGTCATTGATGCTGCAGCGGCTCCTGGTTGTGATTGGTTGTGTTTGAGTGTTCATCTGATGTGAGGATCACAGTTGTGTTTATTTTATTAACAAAATCTTTGAAGACATTTGGATAGTTAGATGTTTTCTGAACAATTTCCACTTGAAATGTTTATCTTTAAAACCTTTGATTTCTCAACATGTGTTTTAAGGATTTGCTGAAATCTGCAAAATGACCCTGAACCCTCTCTGTATTTTTTTTTCTTTTTAAGATAACAAACTTCAAATTCAGCATTAATATTCTGATCACAAAACACATTAAAGTTCGATTATGAAACAAAAGCTTAGCACTCTTAGTGTTTTGCAGAACAGGGGCCATTTATTTTTGGAGCGTGTCGGGTTTTTGATTCAGGTTTCTAACTCTTCCTCATCTTGCACCATCTTCTTTTTTTAGTTTGACTTTGACGCATCCAGCTTGTCGTTAACCTTTCAGCAGAGTCTGTCTGCTTCAACAAGCAGCAAAATGAAGCAGGTTTCTGTCTGTGGGAGTGACGGCAACGTTTGCCAACTGAATGAAGGCTGAGGAACTGACAGTGAGGAGATGCTACGGTCTTATCATCCGTGCCGTTCTAAATGAAGAGAAACTTGTTGTGAAAAGTGTAGGAACACGGACCCACAACAGGGGGAGCAAATGAACGGACAATGGAATAAGCCGAAAATATAACAATTTAATGTGAATGTGCACAACAGAGCAACAGACAATACAATTGAGATCAACAGTCAAATTAGTCACAGTGATGTGTGAGCTGGCTCGAGGATAGAAGACGCCCGTCCAGAAAAGAGCCGGATCCCACACGCTTTCCACTCCACCAGATCTGAAGCAACCCTGGAGCCACCAAGCGCTGGGTCCCCAGGTGGCCACTGCCTCCGGCTGTCAGATCGGGTACTGCTGGCAGGAAGAACAGACAGGTGATGGTGGGTGTGTGAACACCCAGCAAACAGTTCAGTATAAAGGTGGAAAGCACCTCCACCTCTCAATCACAATGTTTATGTGCAGATCCTGTTGGCAAAGTACGTAGCCTCCAACCGAGGAGCGGAGTACACCAACTCCCCACAGGACTACTCAGTACAAAACAGGAACGTCTGCAAAAATACTTGTACACACAGAAGTAAGGACGTCACTAATGTGATACTTTAGGCTGAGCGGTTTACCTGTTCGGTAGATGATTTCTTGGCAGTGAGGTGAAGATGCTGCCCGGCTCTTATGGAGGTGTGGATGATGATGATGAGTGACAGCTGGCGTTGTTGATGAGTGACAGCTGCCACTCCCGGTTGCTCCGGCGCCCTCTCGTGCCTGAAGCCCGCACTTCAGGCAGGATGCCCTCTGGTGGTGGGCCAGCAGTACCTCCTCTTCAGCAGCCCACACAACAGGACCCCCCCCTCAACGGGCGCCTCCTGGCGCCCAACCAGGCTTGTCCGGGTGACGGGTGTAGAAGTTGGCCAGGATGAAGCTCCTCTTCACCCAGGAGCGCTCTTCGGGTCCATAACCCTCCCAGTCCACCAGATTCTGGAACCCCCGACCCTTACGACGGACGTCCAGGAGCCGGCAAACTGTCCACGCGGGCTCCCCGTCGATGATTCGGGCAGGAGGTGGCGCCAGTCCGGGGGTACAGAGGGATGAGGTGTGGTGAGGCTTGATCTGGGAGACATGAAAGACAGGATGTATCCGTAGTGAAGCTGGCAGCCTCAGCTTCACCGCGGCAGGGCTGAGGACCTTGATGATGGTGAAGGGGCCGATGTACCGATCCTTCAGTTTCTGGGATTCCACCTGTAACGGAATGTCCTTCGTTGACAACCAAACCTCCTGCCCGGGCTGGTATGCAGGGGCCGGGGATTGCCGGCGGTCTGCATGGGCCTTGGCCCTCGTCCAGGCTTTGAGCAGGGCAGAGTGGGCAGAGCGCCACACCTGATGGCACCTCCTCAGATGGGCCTGGACCGAGGGCACCCCGACCTCTCCCTCCACAAGCGGAAACAATGGGGGCTGGTACCCCAAACACACCTCAAACGGGGAGAGGCTGGTGGCAGAGGAAACTTGACTGTTGTGTGCATACTCGATCCAGGCCAGATGGTTGCTCCAGGCCGTTGGGTGCGCCGAGGTCACACGGTGAAGGGCCTGCTCCAATTCCTGGTTGACCCGCTCTACCTGTCCGTTGGTCTGGGGATGGTACCCGGACAAGAGGCTCATGGTGGCCCCCAGTTCCCTACAGAAACTCCTCCAGACTTGCGAGGAGAACTGGAGACCACGGTCAGAGACGACATCGGATGGAATCCCATGCAGACGTACGACGTGGTGGACCAGGAGGTCTGCAGTCTCCTGGGCCGTCGGGAGCTTCGGGAGGGCCACGAAGTGGGCCTCCTTGGAGAACCGGTCCACTATTGTGAGGATGGTGGTCATGCCCTGGGACGGTGGGAGGCCCGTGACGAAGTCCAGGCCGATGTGGGACCAGGGGGGGTGGGGCACAGGTAACGGCTGGAGGAGACCCTGTGCCCGTTGGTGGTCTGCCTTTCCCCTGGCACAGGTGGTGCAGGCCTGGACATACTCCCAGACGTCGGCTTCCATAGATGCCCACCAGAAGTGCTGCATGACCACTGCCACGGTTCTTCGCACCCCTGGGTGACAGGAGAGCTTGGACCCGTGACAGAAGTCCAGGACAGCAGCTCTGGCCTCTGGTGGGACATAGAGTCTGTTCCTTGGGCCGGTCCCCGGGTCCGGGTTCCGTGCCAGGGCCTCCCGGACGGTTTTCTCCATGTCCCAGGTGAGGGCTGCCACGATAGTGGACTCGGGGATGATAGGTTCCGGTGGATATGACAGCTCGACCTTGACCTCCTCTTCATGGACCCGGGACAGGGCGTCAGATCGCTGGTTCTTGGTCCCGGAGCGGTAGGTAATCCGGAAGTCAAAACGCCCGAAGAACAGTGACCAGTGGGCTTGCCTGGGGTTCAGACGCTTCGCGGTCTGGATGTAATCCAGGTTCCGATGGTCCGTGAAAACTGTAAATGGTACCGCAGCTCCCTCCAACAGGTGTCTCCACTCCTCAAGATCCTGTTTCACCGCAAGGAGTTCCCGATTGCCGACGTCATAGTTCCGCTCTGCCGGGGTCAACCTATGGGAAAAATAGGCACAAGGACGGAGAACCTTATCGGACTCCCCACTCTGGGACAGCACGGCTCCTATCCCTGAGTCAGAGGCATCCACTTCAACAACAAACTGGCGATTGGGATCGGGCTGCACCAGAACGGGTGCAGACGAGAACCAACGTTTCAACTCCCTAAACGCGGCTTTGCACCGATCCGACCAGGTGAAGGGGACTTTAGTGGAGGTCAGGGCTGTCAGGGGGCTAACTACCTGGCTATAGCCCTTAATAAACCTCCGGTAGAAATTTGCGAAGCCGAGGAACTGTTGCAGCTTCTTACGGCTTGTCGGTTGGGGCCAATCCCTCACCGCCGCAACCTTGGCCGGATCGGGTGCGACGGAGTTGGAGGAGATGATGAACCCCAGGAAGGACAAAGAAGTGCGGTGGAACTCGCACTTCTCGCCCTTCACAAACAGCCGGTTCTCCAACAACCGCTGCAGGACCTGACGTACATGCTGGACATGGGTCTCAGGATCCGGGGAGAAGATGAGGATGTCGTCCAGGTATACGAAGATGAACCAGTGCAGGAAGTCCCGCAAGACGTCATTAACCAATGCCTGGAACGTCGCGGGCGCATTGGTGAGGCCGAATGGCATGAGCAGGTACTCAAAGTGACCTAACAGGGTGTTAAATGCCGTCTTCCACTCGTCTCCCTTCCGGATCCGAACCAGGTGGTACGCATTTCTAAGATCCAATTTGGTGAAAATTTGGGCTCCATGCAGGGGCGTGAACACAGAATCTAACAGAGGCAGCGGATATCGATTACGAACCGTGACTTCTTTCAGCCCTCTGTAGTCTATGCATGGACGGAGTCCGTGTCCTTTTTGCCCACAAAAAAGAAACCTGCACCCATCGGGGAGGTGGAGTTTCGGATCAACCCGGCAGCTAAGGAGTCCCGGATGTAGGTCTCCATTGATTTGCGCTCAGGACGAGAGAGGTTGTACAGCCTGCTGGACGGGTACTCAGCGCCTGGGATCAAATCAATGGCACAATCGTACGGACAGTGCGGGGGGAGAGTGAGTGCCAGATCTTTGCTGAAGATGTCAGCAAGATCATGGTACTCCTCAGGCACCGCTGACAGATTGGGGGGGGGGGACTTTAACCTCCTCATTAGCTGTCACACCGGGTGGAACCTAGGATCCTAAACATTCCCGGTGGCAGGTGTTGCTCCACTGCGTCACTACCCCAGATAGCCAATCAATCCAGGGATTGTGCTTTAATATCCATGGAAACCCCAAAATCACTCGAGAGGTAGAAGGTGTTATATAAAACACAATCTCCTCCCTGTGATTTCCAGACACCACCAACGTCACTGGTTGTGTCTGGTGTGTGATTAATGGGAGAAGGGTGCCATCTAGTGCCCGTACCTTCAATGGGGAAGGTAGTGCCACTAGAGGGAGCCCTACCTCCCTGGCCCATCTGCTGTCCAGCAGATTCCCTTCAGACCCCGTGTCCACCAGTGCTGGAGCGTGAAGGGTAAGATCCCCACAAAGGATCGTCACTGGGATGCATGCTGATCTACGGGCTTTCCCCGCGTGGATGTTATGGCCCACCCTTAACCCAGTCTCTAAGGGCGGGCGTTGAAGTTTAACCGTTTGGGGACGTTTCTTTGTATGTGCTCATCAGAGCCACAGAAACAACACTCTCTGCGAGCCAGCCTCCGTTGTCTGTCATGTGATTTTACTTTGGCCCTGCTCGTGTTCATAGCTTCATCAGCAGGGGGAGCTGTGGCTCCACGGAGCTCTCTGACTGTGGAGCGTGGGGACGGCGGCACCCTTTCGGACCCGGAAGGAAGAGGGACGGCTTGTGCCAGGACCACGCCTTTCGCCCCGCTCCCGACGGTGTTCTTCTAACCGGTTGTCCAACCGTATAACCAGGTCAACAAGCCCGTCAAAATCCCACGGCTCATCCTTAGCCAGCAGGTGCTCCTTCAGGACCAGAGCGCCGTAGCCCAGGCGCGTGCCTCTCCTCGAAGCAAATTAATGACATAAGCCACCCGGCTAGCATCTGACGCGTACATGATGGGACGTTGTGCAAAGACGAGTGAACACTGCATTAAGAAGTCCGCGCACGTCTCGACACATCCTCCGTACGGTTCCGGTGGGCTTATGTATGCTTCAGGGGATGGGGGGGGGGGTTCGTTGAATCACCACTGGAATGTCTGTATTTTGTGCTCGGTCGGCTGGAGGAGGTGTGCAGCAACGCCATGAGTGCGCACTTCCACCTGGGCAGTGAGATCCTCCATCCTCCGATTGACTATGACGTTCTGCTCGGTTACTAAATCCAACCGAGCAGTGAAGGCGGTTAAGATGTGCTGCAGCTCTCCTAACATGCCTCCTGCCGACGCCTGTGCACCCTGTGTTTCCATTGGCGGTTCAAGCGATGGTTGACGCCCCTCGGGATCCATGACGCTGGCCGAGAAATCCTGTTGTGTAAAGTGTAGGAACACGGACCCACAACAGGGGGCGCAAATGAACGGACAATGGAATAACCCGAAAATATAACAATTTAATGTTGTGAATGTGCACAACAAAGCAATAGACAACACAATTGAGATCAGCAGTCAAATTAGTCACAGTGATGTGTGAGCAGGCTCGAGAATAGAAGACACCCGTCCAGAAAAGAGCCGGATCCCACACGCCTTCCACTCCACCGGATCTGAAGCAACCCTGGAGCCACCAAGCGCTGGGTCCCCAGGTGGCCACTGCCTCCGGCTGTCAGATCGGGTACTGCTGGCAGGAAGAACAGACAGGTGATGGTGGGTGCGTGAACACCCAGCAAACAGTTCAGTATAAAGGTGGAAAGCACCTCCACCTCTCAATCACAATGTTTACGTGCTGATCCTGTTGGCAAAGTACGTAGCCTCCAACCGAGGAGCAGAATACGCCAACTCCCCACACGACTACTCAGTACAAAACAGGAACGTCTGCAAAAATACTTGTACACACAGAAGTAAGGACGTCACTAATGTGATACTTTAGGCTGAGCGGTTTACCTGTTCGGTAGACGATTTCTCGGCAGTGAGGTGAAGATGCTGCCCGGCTCTGATGGAGGTGTGGATGATGATGATGAGTTACAGCTGGCGTTGTTGATGAGTGACAGCTGCCACTCCCGATTGCTCCGGCGCCCTCTCGTGCCTGAAGCCCGCACTTCAGGCAGGACTCCCTCTGGTGGTAGGCCAGCAGTACCTCCTCTTCAGTGGCCCACACAACAAAACTGGCTGTACGGAGCAAAGCAACGACTGGAAAAGAGCTCATAAAGCAGCTGATGCTAAGGTGGATTCTCTCAGATTTAGTGTTTAATCACATTACCAAGTGGTTAGTGCACTCGGTTTTAGTGCGGAAGGTTCATGTGTAATGTGGAGTTGTGTCAGGATGGGCATCCGGCGTGCCAGTTCAGTAATTTTTATTGAAAACCATATCATTTTTTAATCACCAGTGAATTTTTGACAGGCTAGCCAGGAATCTCCACAAACACTTTAATCTTTATTAATATCATTCAGATCACAGACATTGATCCTATTTCTGTGGACAGATTACATGGTGTGAAAATGATTTCATATTGTTGAACAAAGTGATCCTGCTTTTGTCAGTGGAGGATCGAGACTAAGAAATGGTGGCAAACATTGTGTTATCAAACTTAAAAACATTCTTTTCCTTTCTTCATCTTTTCTGTTTTTCTTAATTTGGCTGGTGTGTGTGTGTGTGGGGGGGGGATCAGCAAGCACCCCCTGATCGATCCCTGGATTAACAGTGAGGCTAATAAGTATTTCATCCACTGTTGATTTTGCAAGTTTTCCACCTACAAAGAATGGAAAGGTCTGTAATTTTTATCGTAGGTACACTTCAACTGTGAGAGACAGAATCTAAAAAAAAAAAATAATAATCTAATGATTTTACATTTTATTGCATAAAAAAGGATTGTGATACAATAAAAAACAGACCTTATTATTTGGCATCCTAAGGGCCCTGTCCCACTAGCGTTTAGGAGGATTTGCGCATGAAATGAGGAGACAAAACCTGAGTGTCTGCAACAAAGGTTGGCGGAAATGACAAATGTCCCAGGGTGGATCAGCGAATACATGAGGAAAAAAAGCAGATATAACAGGAAACAGAAGCGAAGACGATGGGAGTTGTATTCGTGTTGGCGATCCTCCTGTCCTGTGCACCAATAGCATTTCTTATATATGCGTCTGTGAATTGTTCTGTGAATTGTTCTGTAATTTATGTTTGTAGCATGGCCCAAGCAGAGGGTCACCCCTTTGAGTCTGTTCTGCTTGAGGTTTTTTCCTCAGAGGGAGTTTTTCCTTACCACTGTTGCTCTGGGGGGTTGGTAAGGTTAGACCTTACCTGTGTGAAGCACTTTGAGGCAACTCTGTTGTGATTTGGCGCTGTATAAATAAAAATAAATTGAAAAATTGAAATTGAAAATGGCACAGAAACCTTTTTTACAGAGGTCAGATGTTTCCTGTAGTTCTTGACCAAGTTTGCACACTGCACCAGAGATTTTGGTCCACTCCTCCATACAGATCTTCTCCAAATCTTTCAGGTTTGGAATTTCAGCTCCCTCCAAAGATTTTCTATTGAGTTCAGGTCTAGGGACTGGCCAGGCCACTCCAGGACCTTGAAATGCTCCTTACGGAGCCCCTCCTTCCTTGCCCTGGCTGTTTGTTTGGGGTCATTGTCATGCTGGAAGACCCAGCCATGACCCATCTTCAATGCTCTTACTGAGGGCAGGAGGTTGTTTGCCAAAATCTCACAATACATGACCCCATCCATCCTCCCTTCAATATGGTGCAGTCGTCCTGTACCCTTTGCAGAAAAGCACCCCCAAAAATGAGGTTTCCACCTACATGCTTCATGGTTGGGATGGTGTTCTTGGGGTTGTTCTCATCCTCCAAAAACGATGAGTGGAGTTTATACCAAAAAGCTCTATTTTGGACTGTTCTGACCACATGACCTTCTGGCATGTCTCCTCTGGATCATCCAGATGGTCACTGGTGAACTTCAGACAGCCTGGACATGTGCTGGCTTGAGCAGGGGGACCTTGCTGCCCTGCAGGATTTTAAACCATGATGGCATAGTGTGTTATTGCAAATTTGCACCACAGATAGATATTAGGGCATGGAAGAGCCCACTGAATTTTGGAGGTGATCAGTATCTGGAATGGGGGATGTCAGAAATCTGTGATTGCTCTTGCTTGATGTTTTTACTTTTACTTTAATGTATAATGTGTGTGAGATGTAAACGCTGTAATCACAGTTTCATCCACCAGTATGGAACAAAGGCTCTGTGCTATGTTCACGTGACGTTTGTGGCAGATGGAAAAGCGGATGTTGTATTTGTTTCCTTCTCGCTCAGAGCCACACAGCCTCTGATCTTGGCTGTAGTGACATCTGGATGTTGTTTTTTCATCCTTTAAGGCCCCTTCACACATGGTGTGAATTTGGTCGAATTGCCCATTAAGTGCTCATGAAGCAGGAATCGTATGCAAACCGTATAATTTTGTAGCTGCCTCTAATGCCTCGTACACCTGTGGCTACAACTATTTGTGCACACCAGCGGTTGAAAGACAGAGTGTGTGCTGTGCGAGCCCATCGAAACCTCTCGCGGCAGGTGTTGTCCAAATTCCAGCTGACAGACATGAACATCTAACACCGTTCTTGCCATGACAACAGACTGCAGACAACCACTGTCGTACTCACAGTGAAATTTGTCTAAGTGCCCCATAAGTGTGGCCTTGGTGTGCGCGATGAACTGACAGGAGGTGTGACTATGACAGAAGCAGCTGTGGAGATCTGTCATTCCTGACATCCCAGCTGGATAGTACTGGGTTTGGACAGACATGGACTAACAACTGATCACTGTGACACGTGTGTGTCTTTTGCTGTCATCAAGTGAACATAAATAAAAACATATATCACTGTGGCGACAGGCCACAGTCTGTGCATGCCTGCCTGTCAACGCAATGTTTCATGGTGTGCACATACCAGCTGCTCCAAAGGACACAGACAGAAAGATGATTTTTCTTTACAAGCAGATGCCGTCTGTTTTGTGTCACTTTACAGACAGATGGCGCTGTGACCAGCTTTTTTTTAAACAAGCAGATAAAACTCAGCCATTGCCAGAGGTTTTCTGTGTCTGTATATCTGTGCAAAGTGTCTGAAACCTAATGCATCTTTCCACAAATCAAATTATTAGATATCAAATTGTCATGGCAACGTTCCTGGTGTCTCGCGCTTCAGTCTGCAGCTCCAGTCCACTGTGATGATGGTCACAACTAGTTTTTCTCCCATCAACACGTGGGCATCAGTTCTTGTTGGTGTTTTGAAGAACCTGAGGGAAGATGGTGCAGCACAGGTCAAACGGCATGGAGTCCACTTGCTAACAGGTTTGATTCTTCACCCTCCTTTTCCATCTGAACTATTTTCCCAGGTGAATAGTTGCTGAATGAACCTCAGCTGAGTGTGTTTGGTGAGAAAAAGAAAAGCTGAATCCCCAGGCACTGAGCGCACAGAGAACCTGTACCTTTTACTGGTCAACAGTCACAGAGTGGACAGTCAGAAGGTCACCAGTGGATAATTTCAAGCCAACTTCAGCTCCATCATAAATGCATTTGAGTGCATCAAGTTTCTGGTGGAATGAAATGATGTTCCCGCTACTCAAACACAAATAAACATAGGATTTTTTTTTTTTTACAAATGACTCAGTTATCACAAATGACTCATTTCTCTATAATTGTTCCTGTGATGAAGGACAAATTATAGAGCAATCCAAGATTTGTGACATCTGCCAATCCAGATCCAGATCACCTCCAAAATTCAGTAGTGCAAATTTGGTGGGAATCCATAAAGTAGTTTTGACCTAGCCCTTCAAAGCATATACACTCAGCAAAAATATAAACGCAACACTTTTGGTTTTGATCTCATTTTGTATGAGATGAACTCAAAGATCTAAAACTTTTTCCACATACACAATATCACAATTTCCCTCAAATATTGTTCACAAACCAGTCTAAATCTGTGATAGTGAGCACTTCTCCTTTGCTGAGATAATCCATCCCACCTCACAGGTGTGCCATATCAAGATGCTGATTAGACACCATGATTAGTGCACAGGTGTGCCTTAGACTGTCCACAGTAAAAGGCCACTCTGAAAGGTGCAGTTTTGTTTTATTGGGGAGGGGATACCAGTCAGTTTCTGGTGTGACCACCATTTGCTTCATGCAGTGCAACACATCTCCTTCGCATAGAGTTGATCAGGTTGTCAATTGTGGCCTGTGGAATGTTGGTCCACTCCTCTTCAATGGCTGTGCGAAGTTGCTGGATATTGGCAGGAACTGGTACACGCTGTCGTATACGCAGGTCCAGAGCATCCCAAACATGCTCAATGGGTGACATGTCTGGTGAGTATGCCGGCCATGCAAGAACTGGGACATTTTCAGCTTCCAAGAATTGTGTACAGATCCTTGCAACATGGGGCCGTGCATTATCCTGCTGCAACATGAAGTGATGTTCTTGGATGTATGGCACAAAAATGGGCCTCAGGATCTCGTCACGGTATCTCTGTGCATTCAAAATGCCATCATTAAAATGCACCTGTGTTCTTCGTCCATAATAGACGCCTGCCCATACCATAACCCCACCGCCACCATGGGCCACTCGATCCACAACATTGACATCAGAAAACCGCTCACCCACACGACGCCACACACGCTGTCTGCCATCTGCCCTGAACAGTGTGAACCGGGATTCATCCGTGAAGAGAACACCTCTCCAACGTGCCAAACGCCAGCGAATGTGAGCATTTGCCCACTCAAGTCGGTTACGACGACGAACTGGAGTCAGGTCGAGACCCCGATGAGGACGACGAGCATGCAGATGAGCTTCCCTGAGACGGTTTCTGACAGTTTGTGCAGAAATTCTTTGGTTATGCAAACCGATTATTTCAGCAGCTGTCCGAGTGGCTGGTCTCAGACAATCTTGGAGGTGAACATGCTGGATGTGGAGGTCCTGGGCTGGTGTGGTTACACGTGGTCTGCGGTTGTGAGGCTGGTTGGATGTACTGCCAAATTCTCTGAAACGCCTTTGGAGACTGGTTATGGTAGAGAAATGAGCATTCAATACACAAGCAACAGCTCTGGTTGACATTCCTGCTGTCAGCATGCCAATTGCACGCTCCCTCAAATCTTGCGACATCTGCGGCATTGTGCTGTGTGATAAAACTGCACCTTTCAGAGTGGCCTTTTATTGTGGGCAGTCTAAGGCACACCTGTGCACTAATCATGGTGTCTAATCAGCACCTTGATATGGCACACCTGTGAGGTGGGATGGATTATCTCAGCAAAGGAGAAGTGCTCACTATCACAGATTTAGACTGGTTTGTGAACAATATTTGAGGGAAATGGTGATATTGTGTATGTGGAAAAAGTTTTAGATCTTTGAGTTCATCTCATACAAAATGGGAGCAAAACCAAAAGTGTTGCGTTTATATTTTTGTTGAGTGTATAAATTGAAATCTTGATCCAGAATCCAGATCCAGATCACCTCCAACTTTCAGTGGAGTCTTCCATGCCCTAATATCAATCTGTGTTCAAATCTGATGAGAATCTGTGAAGTACTTTTGATGTAATCCTTCAAAGCCTATATAAAATGAAATCTTTATCCATAATCTGGATCTGGATCCGCATCCAGATCTGAATTACCTCCAAAATTCACTGGAGTCTTCCATGCCCTAATATCAATCTGTGGTGAAAACTTTGATAAAATTTGTGTAGTAGTTTTAAGGTAATCATGCTAAAAGACAGACAGACAAATAAGTAAATAAATGCTCATGATTTTGTTACGTCCTTGGCAGACATAACAAAACCATAACCATGATTGAGAGGAGCTACCGAGAACTTTGAGTTTATCGACGTGCAGAGTAGGTAGTTCAGTGGTGTAAGAGATGGACTACCAGCTTGGGATGTCCCCACTGCCATTGTCGTTGTTTATTTACATAGTTGTTTATTAGCACCCCTATCACAGACATTTAATGCAGAATACATCATGATACCAAGTCACGATCTGCTGTTTGCATTTCCTCAATTTTGCACTTACACAGAGTACACTAAATTAATCCACAGTAAGTGCTTTAAATTTAACAGCTCTGCTATGCATTTAGGAAAAAAAACCACCTTCAATGCAAACTGCTCTTTAATGTTTTTTTTTTTGTTTTTTTAAATTAAGTAACCTGATGTTGCCTCATTTCAAAAAATCTATTAAAAGAATAAATTTGATTGTGAGGACTCGTATCCACATTCGGCAGGACATTTGAATGTTTGTTAATGAGGTCTGGTCAGGTCAGGTCTGGGAGCGTGCACTGAAGATGTGCGTTGCCACACCCACCCTGGATGTCAACCATCCAGAAAGGCAACTGGTCCATCCCCACCTGCTGGAAAAAAAAAAAAAAACATCTGTCTGCTGCAGCCAGGTGAAACATGGGCACATCCTTGACCTTCCCCAGATGCTGGGGTGCTCAACCCTGAGAAAGCTAGTGATCCTGTCTTACTATGTGGTTTTTGAGAACCTTGCAGTTTCTTTGCACTTTGCATTTCTGGGATCTGTTTTTTTCTCATTGCATTCAGCACTCACTGAGTGTATATCATTGGAAATGAAAAGGTTAAGCTTGTTTGTTTTTCTTCATCCCACTAAGGCTGCATAAGGATTTTGAAAATCGCACTGCATTGTGAGAAAACACAAACGCTCCACAAAGCCCTTTTTGTGTTCTATGTTGCGGCGAGTAATCTTACATTTGATTGTTCTTTGAGCCAACGTGAGAACTGTATGTATTGTCAAAGCATCAAAGTACCTGTTAGTATCTTTTAATCGATCATGGCAAGAGCAGTGGAACCTGAAGTGCACATGATGATGGCATTGCCCGTTTTACTCCAGTGAAGGAGGAGCACCACCTGCAAAATAACATCACGCTCAGGACGTACAGAATAGAAATGACAGCTGGATGCATCTTTATATGCATGTCTGCAAAAAAAAGAAAAAAAAAACTTTCAGATCTTCCATCACAGTCCAACAAAAGAGGCATCATGCCATTTATTTTATCATCTGGAAAAAGTGGAATTCCTTGGTTACAGACATTAGTTCATGCGGTCACCACCAGGGGCATGTCAAAGATCTTATGCTGCGTTTGCACATAATGACGGCAAGTTACAGATGCCATGAAGTACACTTTTTTGGCTGCTGATCACAAATGTGATGATTTGAGGCAGAGGCGTCAGTGTCCTCAGGAACTGCTGCAACCTGTTACCACGTGTTATGAGTAATGGCATGTGTTGCTGGAGAATTATCAGGAACCATTACGCACGGTCAAGAATAATGTTCCGCGCATCGTTACATTCTGTCACATTGTGAATGAGGCAGATTGTCTCCATACACACCCATATTCATCCTACGTCAGTTGCTGAGCAATTCAGATCGCTCCAGTTTGCTCCTCAAAATCCACAGCAGAAGAACTTTTTGACTACATGCTTAGTTGGGCTCTGTGCTGTGGAGTGGTGCAGAAAGGAGGAGGAGACTGAAGGAGCCAGATGTGTGGCTACATACGGCTCTCATCTCACTCGTTTTCCCAAACATCAGGCACAGCAGCAGCAGGTGGAACACCTGCAGGAGCGTGCTGAGGGGCACTGGTATGAGGTTTTTAGCCGACTTGGCGTCACTGTCCTTCTTCAGCACACTGCAGCAATGAAACTGAATGTGGTGCAGCAGGGTTTAATTGTGCACACATCAGAGAAGAACGCTGTCATGCTCCATTAAGGATCACCACTAATCAAGACAGATCAACACGCTCAGTTGCGACCTGCACAACATGAGGCGAAATGAGGGTGTTGAGTGACATCCGTGGAAGATTTTTTCACAGCCAAAAACATGCTCCATGAAAATCACGAATATCGTGCACCAGCAACACACACTATTAAGAAACCTCTTCAGATGCGTTAAGTCACATTAAAAATATCAGGAATGTGACAAGAATGATGCAAATATGACATTCGGAATGTGTCGTGCCTATGTGTAAACGCAGCATTAAATGTGTATGACTCAACCACAGGATTCCACTCTGCATGCAGTTGCATAATGTTACATATGTTTTCACAGACTTTTTCTACATCAAGTAGGTCTTTACATTGTCTGCTACCTGGAAATACTGGATAGCACATCTAGGATATACAGTAGGCAACATATAAACTAACGATTTTGGGGTTCTAAGGTCCAAATTATGATAGTAGAGTAGAGAAGCTTGAATCTTTGACTGGACTGGGTTGCTTGATGTGAGGACGTTTCGCTTCAAATCGCAGAAGCTTCCTCAGCTAAAATTCTTGCTCTGGTAGTCTGACTTTTGTACAAATTATGTTTTTCTGTCTTATTTGCATTAAATCTGTCTCACACACACATATTTAAGTGGGCTTTGGAATTGCCCAGGAAAGGTCAAATTGGGGCCAAAGTCATATGTCCCTGTCTGTTCACTGACTTACTTACAGCTGATTTCTTCCAAACCTGGTTTGTCAGTGAAGGTTGACCACTAAATTACCCTTAAAGATTTTAATTTGACTTTCAACCCAGTTTGGAGCAAATGTTTGCACATACTTGAGTGGTTTCCAAAATTGCCCTTGTAATGTCAGCCAGAGGTCAACCAGTTGGGTGAAGGTCAAGGTCATTGGGGATAAATGACATGTTGCAATAGCACTTATTGTCTTTGTACAGTTAGGTTCTGTTACCTGGTTTAGTATTCATATAGAATCCAGCAGGGTTTGTCTGAGCTTGGTTGATGTGTAACTCCTCTGTCTGAAGATGCTGTTGCTTTGTTTATAAAAAAAAAAAAAAACACTTAAAATACATGTGTTTTAAATTGCAAAGACCTCAACCAAACTTTATTCAGAGTGATTACACCACTTCAGTAGATAGCACTATTTTTCCATGTTGCCAAAGGTGTTCATTTCTGCAGATAGTTGTACTTTGTGAGTCATTTTGCTTGGAGACTAATTTTGTAATTCACTTGTTTACTGCAATTTACAGCTGTTTTGCAGTCACACAAACAAACCAGCAGAGTGAAATGGGGCCAGAAATCACTTAAAAATAGTAATGAATCCACTGCTGGCAGGAGTCACATGAATGACTGCATAGCCATCGATACTTCGCCATCCATAAAATAGCTGCCAGTATGATAGTAATTATTAAGAGTGAGCGGCAGCTGTATTTTCACTCTTTGTTGGCTGCAGCAAACATTCCCCCCCACCCCACCCCCGTCAAGCTGAGTTTCAAGCTGAGTTCACTAACAGTCAAATATTCCTCATTGAATTGGTGATGGGAGCCAAAATGAGACACGATACTACAAAAAAGACCTGAAACACACAGATTATGTAATGGTAGTTATGGTTCCAATCAACAAAACTAACAAACCAATGAAGACAACTAAAAAAAAAAAAAAACAAGCAAGAAAATTGGCTATGAATGAGTTGTTACCTTACTAATATTGTGGCATTCCATATTAGTCAAAAATAGGCACCATCTATGGCAGGCGTCACCAATCCTGTTTCTGGAGATCACCTGTCCTGCATGGATTCCAACGCTCTGAGCTCCACCCATTGCTAATTAAGTCAAGTGTCCTTAGCCAGTCAGAGCCAGGAAACAAAATAGCTGATTAATTAGTTGTGATTGCAGCAGGTAGGAATGAAAAACAAGGCTGGAAATCTCCAGGAACAGGGCTGATGATGCCTGATCTGTGGTGTAGTGACCCTCAGCCTGCTTACAGAGGAATCAAAGTATTTATCTAAAAATTGAGCTTGTCCCATTGCAGTCAGATCAAGCAAAGGCTTTGTTCTGACAGATGACTCTGTTGTACTGTCCTGATGGCTCTACTATTTGAAGCATTTGTAGGAGGCTGATCCTGATGGCTGGTTTAGGATGGCTGTTTCAGTCAGCTGCAAGCCTTTATCTCTTACCAGGTCTCATATGTAAACCTGTAGAGACATGTGGTATCAGCACGAAACAGTAAAGTTGATGATAATATACAACTATCTAATTTTACTTGACGTTTAAACTGTAAGGTTAATAGAAGGCTAACTTCTTCACCACCCAGTTAACAGTTACTTGAGTGTTTGCGGTTTTCGGTCTGTTCAGGTTGGCTGGTGGGAGAATGGACATCTGCGTCTCCGTTATCATCCCTGGTCTCGTTATGGCTCCTTTCTGAAACCGCTGGATGACTCTCAGCACCTCAGAGTAGTCACGTTGGAGGAGAGGCCTTTTGTCATCGTAGAGCCTGCTGACCCGGGTACCAGCTCCTGCATCCGGGACTCTGTACCGTGCCGCATGCCTATCAACTCCAGGTAATCAATTCTAACTCCCATGGCTATGAGAGGAAGTCATAAACTGCTATCAACAGGTAGTGTGTTCACAAAACGGTACAATATTCAGTAGTCACTGTTGGATTAATGGGTACAATGGCATTCGAAAGATAGTGGAAAAAGTGAGAAATTAAAATAATTAGCAAATGAAAATGGAATAAATGACACTGAAATGGAGTTCTAAGGAATACATTATCATTACAAATATATTATTGCAATGGCTAGTTTGTAGGTCTATGACTATTTGGCTCCCTCTTGTGACCAGTTTGACAAACATTTTACTTTCCTTTCATTGAAATGAAATCTGAAGCTCCTGAGTACATGCAAATGGCAAACTTTTGGGATTTAATACTGAAATGATACTAAATTATACTAATACTGAATTGTAAGATATACAGTTTGATAAAAATGTGACTCGTCTTGATAAGAAAATGTTTTATGCAGAATTTGATTTCAATATGACTATTCCAACCACTGCTACACGCGCCGTGGAAATTGTAATAGTGATGTACCTGATCACAAATGAAATATGAATTGAATCAGCAGTCATTTCTCCTTTAATTAACCATACAGGAGCGATTTAAAAAAAAAGTATTTACATGTCACTGTCCACCTATTTGGTGAAAACAAACAGTCATGGGGAGTGGCATAAGCTTCTGGTTTTCTTCGTCTCAGGGAACTGACGTCGATGCCACTCAACAACTTGCAGCAGGAAGTTGTTGAGTGGCGCTGCTGAAAAGCACTGCTCTTCATCCTTCATTAGCATCTGATTGTAATCTTGGATAAGTGCAACTCCTCGCTCTGCAAAATCATTGACAGCAGTGATGTTATCTAGGACCTGCTGTGACGACTGGAAAGATGAGTCATCCTCCCACTCTTAAAAAAATAAAATAAAAATAAATAGAACACTGCCATTCGCCCTATTGACGTATGTATCCCATAATCCCTTGCGTGCCAGAGAGTCGCTGCAGTCAATACAACATAGAGAATCCACATGATGACAATTGTAAATTAATATTATACTACAAAAATGTATTTTTTATGCTTTTCATCACGTTAATAAGAGACTACTGCATGATACCCTGAAAACTTGCTAAAACAATTATAACAAATAATCCGTGTTTCCTGTGTTTAATCTGCGTGGAATTTAATAAGCGTGAACCGAATTTCAGACATATTATATATATTAGTCTGGAACAAAGAGGACAAACAGTGTTGTAAAGAACAATAATCAAGATGTTAAAGAGCAAACTTCACTTTCCCCCAGAACGACATGATCAGGAAGCGAGCGTAGCTCACAGCAGCTCCCACTGAAAATAATGAAGAGACAGCCTGTGATTCGCGCATGTTTACATAAAACAAACGCAATAACAACATCTGTAAACCCAGAAAATATATTCATGAGAGTTTTAGGCACAATATAAAAATAGTTTTATGTTGCGATGTTAATGATGTTGTCCATGTGCCGCGGTTAAATTGCAGTTTTTGTAAATTATGTTTGAAAAAAAAGCTTCTGTTTATGTTTTGCTTCTGGAAACACGAGTCCGACGTGGTTTGAAAATGTCAGCCCAGCTTGTTTGAATACTGCCATGAACACTACTGGCCAGTAGATGGCAGTAGAGACCTTGAAAACTTGCAAACACAAAATTCCAGACAATCTGTGTTTTTACTTGCTACGTTTAAGATGCGTGGAATTTAATAAAAGCATAACAAACACAATAACAACATCTATAAATACAGAGAATATATTTACGTGAGTTTTAGGCACTAGAGTTTAATGCTGTTGTCCTGATCAGAGTGTCTGAAATGTATTTATCCTGTCGTGAATGTACTGAGATTATCCTATCCCATAATGCACCAGGAATATATATATATATATATATATATATATATATATATATATATATATATATATATGTGTGTGTGTGTGTGTGTGTATAAAACTCTATACATTTACTGTATATAGATATTAGATCTATATAGATATGAATATAGATATATAGCTTAAATATCCCAAGCTCAAATCTATAGATTCTGACCAGGCTAAGAATCTCTCAGTCCTGCAGTATGAGCAATAATTTAAAGAACAAACAAATGTCAGTTTTCAAGGAATTCTTGTAGGATTAATTGAGGGAATTAAAATATATATATAAAAAAGAAAAGTCAAAGAACAGCAATATACATGTTAATGTGTGACATTGTCGTAAGTTTTTCTCCAAGTCCTTATCAGCCTCTGTAGTTTGGAGTAAAGTAGAAAAGATCTTCGAGAAGGTGCTCAGCTAGACATCAGACCTGTTCTTGGAAGGTCTTGTGTCTGATCCCTTGTGAAACTGAAATGTCTCACCAATCATCTGTGAGCGACACAGTTATCTTGACCATCTTCAGGTGGTCAGAGATGAGAAACAGACTTCACATCTGAGATCAAAGAGTAAAACAACACAGTAACTCAATAAAGAGACCATAGAGAAGCACATTAAACTATAAAAATTTTAATTAAGAATTTAAAGAAATCTGTACATTTAAAAACTTAACAGAAACTTTCAAACATGAAGAAGAAATAAGGAAGAGATGGACGAAATGTTTACACACTTGACAGATATGAAAGTATACATATACAATACAAGAAAAAAATATACAAATAATGTAAAAATATCAGCTCAGTCTCTTGCTTTTTTATGTGTGCTCCCATGATGAAATGAGCAACCCAGTCTCATGGATTTTTGTGATTCAGCAGCACAAAATATACATTAATCTATTGGTTCATCATATTATCACAAAAAGTGCCAAATGTTTGTCATGGGAGCGCAAATTCATGCTAATTCATTCTGTGATGGGGGGGTCAGTTATGGTTATGGGAAGGAGTAGGGTTAGGTTATGGTTAAAGTTAGGGTTGGGGGTAGGAGCAGGGTTAGTAATAGTGAGTTTAAAAAAAACCCTGTCACGAAAATTTGAATAATTTCATGACGGGAGGACAAAAAAGTGAGACTGGGCTGAAATGAGTCACATTTTCATGACACAGTTTTTTATTTTACTATTTTTAAGTCTAACCATTCCCCTAACCCTAACATTAATCATATCCTACCCTGAACCATAATCCCCACAGACCCGCCCCCACCCCCATGCGTAACCCCACATTTTATGCTCACATCACAAAATAAATTTGTGCTCCCGTCACGAATATGTGGCGCTTTTCATGACGGCAGCACGAACCACAGATTAATTTACTTCACAAAATGGCGTGAGATTGGGTTTAAAAATATTTACTTAATAATAGTTTTTCAAATACAATAACTATGAAAAACAAAGAAAATATGACACGTGTAAATATTTTAATTTGCAGTATTTTTTGCTATGAATTTTTTTTTTTTTTTTTTTTTGCTAATTGTGTTTAAAGTATTAATATTCTGCAGAATTGTATTTCATCTCAACTTTGCAGAAACTTATCATTGAAGCTTTCTGTTTAACATTCCAAAGTAGCATTCCAATGGAAAATGTTTATATCTATACTCAAGAAAAATATAAATGCAACCATTTTGGATTTTTCCCCATCCACTAAAGTAAAAGATTTCCAGGATTTCTTCTATGCATGTGAAATGCTTATTTCTCTCAAATTTTGCTTGCATTTCTTTGTTACAATCTATGTCAACATAATCCATCAACCTCCAATGTTGTTTCCAACCAGTCTCACAGGTGCAGACCATGTTCAACCACGCCAACACCTACACCAAATAAAAATATTTTTCAACATCATCTGCACATTTAATGCTGAATTTTTATTGTCACCGGTCCCAAGCATACCTGTGCAATAATCATGCTGTTTAATCAGCATCTTGATTTGCCATACCTGCCAAGTGGACAGATGACTTTGGCAAAGGTGAAATCCTCACTAGCACAAATTTTAATGAAATTTGTGAAGAACATTGAAGAGAAATAAGCCTTTTATGTGTTCAGATTTATCCTTTTATTTCAGTTCATGAAAAGCAGGCAGAAAAACTAAACTGATGCATTGAATTTTTTTTTTTAGTGTATTTTGGAGGGAAAAAAATAACCTGATTGAAAAAGTTCATTTTAAAAGACCTGGTGAACCCGTTTATGAAAAAAGAACCAAAAGACCAAGTTAAACAATCAGACCTTAAAGAGAGTTCACGAATATTACCTGAATTGAAAATACAGACTTTTTTGTTAACCCTTTGATTGAGTTCACGTTCTAATCTTCTCCACTTTGATATTGAATGATGAATCGCAGGTAATCCTAATTTTTGGCTTGGCTCACATGTACAGCAACTACACCTCTGAAGTAGAGTGAGGAAGAACAGGTTTGCATGTTCAGCATTTCCTTCCAGTAAATCCTCGATCCTCAAAGCCAACACACGACCTGTCCAATAATGAGATAACAGCTTCATCCTTCATTACTTTCACTACCTGAGAGAAACATGTGGGCAGTGGTGTCAAAAGTACACACATTTGTTACTTAAGTACAAGTATAGATACTGCAGTTTAAAAACACTCTGGTAAAAGTTGAAGTATCAACTTGACTTCTTTACTCAAGTAAAAGTGAAAAAGTATGTGCTCCAAAACCTACTTAAAGTATAAAAGTATAAAGTAACCTTTAAAAAAAAAAAAGGTAGATGCCACTATATGAATTGAAAGCTTAATTTAAAACCTGATTCCTTCTACATGTGGCCCAAGACCCAAAATTACCCCCCAACACCACCTGCACGAAAATGTTTCAATTCTAGAAGCTCTGAAATGCAATCTGGGACTATTCCAGAAAATAAACTGCAGTGAGTGCAGCATCCATTTAGTGAAGAAAAAAAACCCAACTTTCCTTATTCAAATTCATTCCAGTAGTATTCTGCTCTTACAAGGATGCAGCAGTTTTCTAGTTTGGCAGATAGTTCTGGAGGAAATCACTGAAGAAATTAACACATTGAAAATATGGTTTGACCGAAACAAATTGTCATTAAATAAGACAGGGATGAAGTGGAGGTGTAAGAGTCACTAGGTGTTCACAGGTAACACTTATTTATGTATGTATTTATATATGTATGTTCACTGTTAGTTGCGTTTATATTTTGTTGTGTTTCTATTCAGGTTCTTTTTGCCTCTTTCACTAAAATTGTATATAATAATCATTAGATTATTAATATATAAACAAAAATACATTTAAGAAATATTACAATTTGAAAACAAATGCACCCGAACGTGATGAGAGCTGCTTAATGCTAACTTTTAACATTGAAAATGCCATAGACATGCTAACGCGTTAGCGTCGCTCCCATTTTTTAAGTTATAAAATACATCTATCAACTATTTCAGAAGACCATAACAGGTTGGTTTAACATAGAAAAGATAAATAATACTCACAGAAGTATGCTCTTTAGGGTTTTAGCGGGGGAAAATTAAGCGAAAGAAAGAATAAACGAAGCAATAGGTCGTAGCATTGCTTCAATCGCGAACCACTGCCTGGATTGGTTCACGGTTCAAAGCAAAGCCGTGCTGCAGAAAAGTTGATTACAGGCTCACATGACGTGAAATATATATATAAACTGAAGGCAAGAGTAACGAGGCTGTTTGTTTTAAAAATGTAAGGAATAGAAAGTACAGATACTTGTGTGAAAATGTAATGAGTAGAAGTCAGAAGTAGGCAGAAAAATAAGTAAAGGAGTAAAGTATAGATACCTAAAAAGTGTACTTAAGTACAGTAACGAAGTATTTGTACTTCGTTATTTGACACCTCTGCATGTGGGCTGCTCTTCAACAACTTGCTTTGACCCGGGAAACCAGTGATGGTTTATGATACGGGCCGTCGCCCGGGGCAGCATTTATGGATGGGCAACACCATGGGATGAGCACTTAAAAAAAAATCATGTCTACCACAAAATGGTTTTCTTGTCACTGTGTGTAGAATTGGCAAATTGGCGCCCCCTGCAGGCAGCTGCAGGCGTCTCTGCTTACTGAAGCAGTGACATGGTGAAAGCCGCGTTCAGGGGACAGTTCACATCTGGGTTTCTCTAATGGGAGGGACAAGTGGGGGGAGGGAGGTGGCTCGTGGGCTAAAGTCAGTTACACCTTGACTTTCTTCCAAATAACGCTCCGTCCACTTAGGACGCAGCACAGAACCAGAACTCTGCGCCACATTTCTCTGCAGATTACGCAGCAAATGAGGCAGGCAGCCAGTTTATGAAATAAAAGGCATTTGAAATGAGACAGACAGGGTGTAAGAATGGGTTTGAATCTGCCCACAAAAGTTTGCAGGAAGGACTGCCTGCCTATTTGTAAAGACGGCTTAGAACTTGTGCTGTGTTCACATTACAAGCTGAAGTGACTGAATCTGACCCTTTCTTATGTGCCCGTAAGAGTGTATGTTTTTACAAAAAATTTCCAGCAGTTGGCAACTCTTTTTGTTGTCATTTACACTGACATAATAATAATAATAACAACAGCAACAATGATAATGAAATGTAAAGTTAGGCTTATCATAGTTAACTGGTTTATTTAATGAAGAGAAAGAATCACATTTGATTTCATTGGCATGGGAATGCTAGAAATATTTCAGTTTAGATTTTTGTTTGATCCACAGATGAACATCCAAAAACTGGGAGAAAAAAAAGGCAAAGACTACATGATTAAATTTATGTCAAACCTAAAACTTTTGCGGATTAGTTAATGCTAAGAATTTACACATTTAGCCTAATATGTACAAACATCAAGCTAAATATTAAGCTAAATGTTGAGACAAATATGCCTTCCCTGAAAGACAGAGTAATAAAGTGTCTAATGACAGATATTTAGCATGTAAGGGCGTGTTTATTCAAACTTGCAATTCATGGATGTTTTGTTTTGGAGTAATATTGCAGCCTGTGGTCTTTTGATGTCAATTTCAACTGCAATTTCGCTGGCACTAATAAAATATTGATAATATAATGATTCTTTTTAAAAATGGCTGTTTGTGCAAACGTTTCTGTTTTTTTTGTTTTTTTTAGGGTGGGGGGCGGGGGCGCTCGGACAGAGTGTCACCCAGGGAATAATTCAGACATTTTTGTTTTGTTTCGTTTTTGCGATCTTGCTGCGCTCAGTGCAGTGACTGAAATGTTTTCTGCTTTGATTCATTTTCATGTCACAGTTTGTTCAGTGTTGTAAATAAACAGACGTAAGTGACTGAGGTCATTCTCCAAAAGGTTCCACTTGATTCCACCTGCTCCTGTGTTTTTGATTATGTTGGTTTGTTCTGTTTATGGTTTGGAATTTCTTTTGGGTTTCATTTGTCTTTTTTGATTTTTGGATTTATTTATTTATTTTACTAGCTTTTTTGAGTACTGTCTTACTTTCATGCTTCTGTTTGGGTTTTTCTCGTGAGCATTGTGTTGCTTCGTCCTCCTTATGTTCGTTCATCTGTCATACTCTCTGTGGAGCAGCCACCTGGTTTCTCTCAACACAGGCATCTGTTCTGAGTTTGTTAATTTTCCCCTTCACTGTATTAGCTCCTAATTGTGTTCCTAATTTAGCTCCTAAGTTTGTTTGTTTATTCATTTGCTTGTTGTCCTGTCGTGTCCCGGTGATTCTTATACTTCTATGAACCCACAGTGTGCAGGATGGAGTGTCATCTAGTGGTGAGGTTTCAGATTGTATTATGCCGTCACCGATCACAATTTCATTTTGTTCGTAATGGGGATTCATGCTGCTTTGCCTTCTTCTGTGATAAGCAACATGTATTATGCTCCATTTCCTAAAATCACTGGTTCTCAAACTTGTTCACTTCCACTACACAGTAAAATCACCAGTGTTGATTTAACACTGTCAGTGTTAGTTTGACACTGATGATTTTACTGTGTAACAACCAGTAGACAGCATATAGGAGAGTATTCAGAGTCTTCTTCTTTCTTCAGTCTTCTGGCAAATACTGTAAAAATGGGAAAGGCAAAGTACTGTAAGTATGTCTCTTTGGGGCTACTCTATCAATATGGCGGCCAGTGTTGCCACAATTACTTTGAAAAGTTATTTTTTAGTTACGTTTTTAGTTACTTTATACAGTTACTTTATTAGTAGCTACTGGGTACTACTGGGTACACAGTACATTTTGCAGAGTAAACTTAGGGAGGGGTGTTATTTCAAAAATTTTTGAAATCTATAAATTTTTGCATGGAATATGGAAATATACATGGAATAAACCATAACAGTATAATTTTTGGTTCCAAAAACCCATATGGACGGAACGTTTGAAAATCTCAAGTAACGCGTGTGTCGTATATGTGCTGTTGACATAGAAAACCACTCTGTTGCTTATAATTAGTCCATTGTGGCCATGTCATTCTTTACATGTGATGATTATACTCAACTGATGTTCCTGAAATAAAAACTACATAGATTTTGTTTGTTACAATTGATCGTAACATATGTACTGAAATTTGTTTGTTTTTTTTTGTCAATTACTCTTAAAAAAAACACAAGATAGGCTTATTGTTACTATAGAAGTTGAATATAAACTTGGGGTCAAGCAACATTTGGAGCCAAATTTCAAGTCTCTAGGTGCAGAGGTTCTCAAGATATGACATTTTCTTTGATATTTTTGGCGATTTTTGAACTCGATATCTTCACTGGCTCCGTCCATATGGGTTTTTGGAACCAAATGACCCAAAATTTATCCTGCTATGGTTTATTCCGTGTATATTTTCATATTCCATGCAAACAAACCTTTATAGATGTACATATTTTTTGAAATAACACCCCTCCCTAGTAAAATATACTCTGCCAAGATAACATTTGGTCCCAGTGCAAATAGAGTTAAATATACTCTATCACAGTGTTAAAATCAACTCTATCATGCTGTGAGTGACTCTTACTGGAGTTGAAAAATATGATTTGACAAGACGGTAGACCTGATTTCACTCTATAATAGAGTGCATTTAAATCTCTTTGGACTGGGACCAAATGTTATCCTGGCAGAGTATAGTTTACTCTGCAAAATGTACTGGTTACTCTTAAGATTGAGTAATCAGCAAAGTAACTAATCAGCAAAGTAACTAATAGTTACTTTTCTGAGTACTCAAGCTTAAAAATAGCCAAGTTAGATTACTAGTTACTTTATTAGTTACATTCAGCAGCTGCCGACAAGTTGTCCGCAGCTGCTAATGAAGTAGCTGTATAAAGTAACTGTATAATGTAACTGTATGAAGTAACTAATAAAGTAATTTTTCAAAGTAACTGTGGCAACCTTCATGAGTGGGCTCTTTCCCATGTACATATGACAGGCCCATTCTAAGCTCACAAAAACATATTGACTTATTGTTGCAGGTAATGTTACACTAATGAGCTTTAAAGTTTACTAGAGTTACTCTTAATGGTAAATGTGCTGCAGGTCTGTAGCACTTTTACATATAATGTAGACACTCAAGGCACTTTACAGTGTTTACACACACCTACGTGTGCACACACATGCTCACCCACACACACACACACACGCGCGCACACACACACACACACAGTTTGTTGCCATGCAAGGTTGCAAAGTGCTCAATTGCATACTTGAGGATTAGGGACTTTGCTCAAGGGCAAGTTGTTGAGTTGCCTGACTGATGGGGAATCAAACACAGTATTCTCTGGTCATAAGCCCACCTCTTTAATCTCCTGCCTTCCAGCGCCCATATCTTCCCAGTATACACAGTCTTCTGTTGTATTCCGTAGCTACATGCATATGCAGAACGCACTTGAAATCCACTGAGAATTATTTGCACTTTGAAAATTAATTATTTTGCCCCCGCCACGACATAAACACACCCCCACCAACAAAGCAGCCTTTGCAGCCGCCACCGTGTGTGCCGAGATCACACCAAGTCACCGGCTCCAGAGACGGTTGAGTTTGCAGTCAGTGTGCAGAGCACATACAAACACGCTGCACACAATATGATCCTTAAATACACGTAAATTCTTCGGGGTTGATTTCAGCCCTCGTCAGAGTGCGCGGCATTCTCGAATGGAACAAAAGCTGCTTTCAAGACGTTTGCAGAATTTAGTTCTTCTGGATGTCACCTGCAAGCAGCATAATCCCCTTTTAAATCATGCAGAGCTTTTGCTTCAGAGCTGTCTGACACGTGGAGCGCTGTCTCTCCAACACAACAGGCCAAACCCTCAACATCAGTCCACTCACACTTCCTCGCCAATAATTAACGTCCTAGCCGGCCACAGTCTCTCAGAGCTCCTCTGTTTTTGCTGCATCTCTTTTCATTTTCTCACTCTTTTTTGTCAGCTTTCCATCCTGTTTTTTTTTTTTTTTTTTTTTTTATTGTTGTCGCTCGTCCCGGTCACGGCGTCTCTGATGAAACACTTTTAAATGTCATGGAAACCTTGTTGATGATGTCATCACTTTGTGTCCACAGCTTGGTGATGGATGGCGCAGTTCCCATGAAGCACTGCTGCAAAGGTTTCTGCATCGACGTCCTCAAGCGCCTCTCCAAAATCGTCAGCTTCACCTACGACCTTTACCTGGTGACCAACGGGAGGCACGGGAAGAACATAGATGGCGAGTGGAACGGCATGGTCGGCGAAGTAAGTGTCTGGTTATGGAGTGGATTTATTCCTGAATTAAAGAATTCAAGGTGAAGAAGCACTAACAATGACTGAACATTGACATGAATCTTTTAAAACGCTCGAATACCCCCGTCAGACTTAGCCAGAATCACGCAGAATGGCATCAGAATGATGAATTGGCGCACAGTATCGGGTTTCAGTCTGTGTCACCTACCTGTTGTCTACATGTGCTTTGGATGCTATCGTGCAGGTGTGCACGAGGTGATCCAGATGTGTTCTGACACTGCTGACCACGCCTCTTTTCCTCCCGACTGCAGTGGATTATGGCAATATTTGCCGTGTCGGGCATGGTTCCTGCACGTTCTTGTTATGTGTGACGGGGGCTTAAAGTCATTTCAGTGTAATCGTGCACCAGGAAACCATCCACACTTGTGCTCTAGAGGCATTAATCTTTTGAAAAATTAATTTTCAGAATGGACATATACAGACATATAAATGAGATATTTTACCACAGAATCTCACCACTTTGTTCAATGTGGATGATCTTGGAATCTAAAAGCAGAGATTTGACAATGTCAAACCCAAACATCATCAGGCAGTGAGTTCAGTGTGAAGCGATTGGGATGAGAATCAGCACCTCCAAATCTGAGACCACAGTTCTCTGTTGAAAAATGGTGGCTTGTCCCCTCTAGGTCAGGAGAGTTATTGCTCCAAGTGGAGATGTTTAAGTATCTTGAGGTCTTCTTCATGAGTGGAGGGTAAGTTGGAGCATGAGATCAACACACAGTCTGGGGCAGTATCTGATGTTTTATCCAATCCAATCCACTTTATTTATATAGCACATTTAACAACAAAAATGTTCCAAAGTGCTGCACATACAATAGAATCACGATAGATAAAACCCCAATAGTCAAGAAATAAATTAAAAATAAGAAAATTAACAATAAAAATAACTAAAATGTGCAAGATAAATAAATAAATACATACAGCATACAAAAGATAAAACCAATAAAATCTACCAAAATAAAAACAAAACCAATAAAACAGAGGACCGCACAACTCATGCAGTGTTAAAAACCAGAGAATAAAAGTGGGTCTTCAGACGAGACTTAAAACACTCCACTGTGGGGGCAGTTCGGACATGGAGGGGCAGAGCTTTCCAAAGTCTGGGGCCAGCCACAGAAAAAGCCCTGTCCCCCCTGGTTTTAAGTCTCTTCTTGGGTACCACGAGCTGGAAATGGCCCTCAGACCTCAGAGCACGCGCCAGAAAGTAAATGTGTAGGAGGTCAGTGATATATTGAGGGCCATTCCATTCAAAGCTTTAAAGACAAACAATAAAATCTTAAAATAAATTCTAAAATTAATAGGAAGCCAGTGCAAAGATGTAAGAATTGGGGTTATGTGCTCATGCTTCCAGGCTCCTGTTAAAAGTCGCGCTGCACTGTTCTGGACTAACTGCAACCGGGAAAGAGCCCATTGGCTAATGCTGAAATAAAGTGCGTTACAGTAGTCCAGACGACTTGAAATAAAAGACTGCACAACTTGTTCAAAAAGGTTGAAAGATAAAAACAGTTTTACCTTTGATAAAAGACGAAGATGATAAAAGCACAATTTCAAAACACCAGTGATTTGTTTATCAAATTTAAAATCGCTGTCTATCGTGGCTGGTGACCTTGGGACTTACAAAATCCTTAAGAGGTCCCAAGTCAGCGAGGGCACTTCCAAACAACATAACCTCTGTCTTGCCCTCATTAAGTTTCAAAAAATTCTGTGACAACCAAGCCCTGACGTCCCACAGACAGTCGAGTAGGGGTGTCAGGGGGCAAAGGCTGTTTTTAGCGATAGGCATGTAGATTTGACAATCATCAGCATAAAAATGGTAGGCCACGTCATATTTTTTTAAAAATCTCTCTGAGTGGGAGGAGATAAAGAGCAAAAATGATGGGCCCCAGGATAGAACCCTGGGGGACTTCACAATGAAGAGGGGCTGAAGATGAGGTGGAGTCCCCCAACCTGACGGAGAAAGACCTCTCCGACAGGTACGACCTAAACCACTCCAGAACAGTCCCCCTGACACCCACACAGTCTCTCAGGCGGTCTAAAAGAATTGCGTGGTCAACTGTGTCAAAAGCTGCAGTGAGGTCTAAAAGCACTAAAATGGCTGAACTGCCAGAATCAGTTGTTAAAAGAAGATCATTAAAACCCTTTAAAAGTGCAGACTCAGTGCTGTGAAATGCTTTGTACCCTGATTGAAATGGATCCAATGTGCCAGCCTCAACAGCAGATGCTGCTATTATTGTGAACACCCCTTTTTCTACTTTTATGGACGCTGTACTGGACTCTTGTGGTGAAGATGGAGCTGAGCTACAAGGCAACATTTCTTGACTTACCAGTCGATTTAGGCTCCTATCGTCACCTATGGTCATGAACTTTGGATAATGACTGAAAGAACCCTCGGGTATCTGGGCTCACTCTCCTAGACAGACACTCAACTATCTGATTCAGGGTAGAGCCACTGCTTCTTTGCATAAAAAGGAGATTTCTGAGGTGGTTCGGGCACATCTGGTCGTCTCCCTAGGGAGGTCTTCCATGCATGACCAACTCTGAGGAGGCCCCACGGAAGAGCCAGGTGGGAATACATATCCCAGCTGGCTTGGGAATGCCTCAGAATGCCCCAGGAAGTGGTACAGGACTTGGTCATGGATGGGGAAGTGTGGGTTGAGCTGCTTGGTCTGCTGCTACTATGACTTGTACCCAGATAAGCATCAGAAAATGAAAGAATGAATGACAGCCAAAAATCCAACTATACACCATCTAAGAAGCCTCCTGCTTCCATTTCAAAAAATGGTGAAAAAAACTCTAGATAGACCATAATATTTGATCGTTATTTGAATATACAACTGGAACGTTCATTTATTTGTACATTGTTGGAGACTCGTAGTCAACTTGCAGCATCATGTGTCCACAACACATCTCACAAAAAGGTGAAAACAATCATGTACATGTCTATCACTGCAGAGTGCAAAGAGTCAGACAGCGCTCACTCGTACACGTCTGTATTTTGACCTGCTGGGTTCAGAAATTGCTGTTGGCATGCTGTATCTTTACTCTTTCACCTTCTAATTTGCATAAAACAAAATGGCCACCTATTTTGTAAAATTTCCCACAAGTTTGCTTGTATTTGCATTTGAAACAGCAATAAATGTTCTGTTCTTATGTATTTTGACCTGCAGAATTCAAATATTGTTGTTAGCATGCAGTATCTAAATGGACTGCATTTATATAGTGCTTTTTCATCTGCATCAGATACTAAAAACGCTTTACAATAATGCATCACATTCACACCGAAGACAGGGTGCTGCCATGCAAAGCATTCACTACACACTGGGAGCAACTAGGGAATTAAGGACCTTGCCCAAGGGCCCTTAGTAATTTTACACTCAGGCTGGGATTTGAACCAAGGATCTTTTGGACTCAAGCCCAACAGCTTAACCACTAGACCATCACCTCCCCCTGTATCTCTACTTCTTCACTGCCTAATTTGTATAAAATAAAATAGCCACCCAGTTTTTTTACATTTTCCCAAAGTTTGCTTGTTTTTGCTCAAGAAAGGCAATTAAAACTCTTATCTTTGTGTTGTTTGAACTCCTGAGTTCATAGTTTCTTATTTGCATGCTGTATCTTTTCTCCTTCATCCCTAATATGCATGAAACAACATGGCGCCTGCTGTTTTCATACGTTTTAGAAGCTTATTCACCAAAAGAAATTGATAACAAAACCAATTTTTCCCCATGTCTCTGCTGCACAGTCAGGCCTACAAATGCATGTATTTGTCAATCTTACTTATACTGGCCTGTTGCCAAACATCTCCTGTGGATTTAAAAATCACAATATCATTATATTCATTCCTTGATGGCATGTGGATGACTCTTGTGTATTTTTTCATCACAAATGCTGAACAATATAATGGTAATACTGTGTGAAAACTTACATAATTGGCTCAGTACAGCACAGATAATGTATACAGCTTAAACACCAGAGGGCTACTGCTTTCAATACCAGAGGGCAGGCCTCACCGGCCAGTGGCCAGGAACATTGTACCACAGTGACTCAACAGCAGCAGCAGCCACAGCATAGATGTGGTCAATCAAGCTGCAGTGTTCCCTGATATACAGTATTTGTGGAGTTAATCCTTTCACGCTCATGGTAAGGAGACTCTGAGATACTTTGTTCATCTACATCTGTGCATGTTCATGTTCTAGTGTGTTTGTTTGTGTGGACAAGTTCCAATCTTATGGAATTGGTTTTGCGGTATATTATACTTAGTAGCATTAGATTAGATTTGTGTTGTCTCTTGTCTCTTGTTGCCAGTGTCCCTTGTCACTAGAATGATAATATTGTTGATTCTCTGTGTTCTCTAGCTTTTAGGATTAGTTGTGTATATCACTTCAATTGTGGAGTGACTTCCTCTTGTTAGCACTTTCTCTTTTGCATACTCCAGTGGTGATCCAAACTTTTTGACTGTTCTTAATACTTATTTAGGTAACAATCTTAAGTGGACAGAGTCAGAATTCAGTCTTTTTACATCCTCTAAGGACATAATAAAATCATCAGAGTTTATTTATTTGCCTGTCTGTCTGATTGTTAGCAGGATTACATCAAAACTACTGTACGGATTTTGACTAAATTTTCACCACAGATACAGTAGTGTTCAGAATAATAGTAGTGCTATGTGAATAAAAAGATTAATCCAGGTTTAGAGTATATTTCTTATTGTTACATGGGAAACAAGGTACCAGTAGATTCAGTAGATTCTCACAAATCCAACAAGACCAAGCATTCATGATATGCACACTCTTAAGGATATGAAATTGGGCTATTAGTAAAAAAAGTAGAAAAGGGGGGTGTACACAATAATAGTAGCGTGGCCTTCAGTCAGTGAGTTTGTCAATTTTGTGGAACAAACAGGTGTGAATCAGGTGTCCCCTATTTAAGGATGAAGTCAGCACCTGTTGAACATGCTTTTCTCTTTGAAAGCCTGAGGAAAATGGGACGTTCAAGACATTGTTCAGAAGAACAGCGTAGTTTGATTAAAAAGTTGATTGGAGAGGGGAAAACTTATACGCAGGTGCAAAAAATTATAGGCTGTTCATCTACAATGATCTCCAATGCTTTAAAATGGACAAAAAAAAAAAAAAAACACAGACACATAGAAGAAAATGGAAAACAATCATCAAAACGAATAGAAGAATAACCAGAATGGCAAAGGCTCACCCATTGATCAGCTACAGGATGATCAAAGACAGTCTGGAGTTACCTGTAAGTGCTGTGACAGTTAGAAGACGCCTGTGTGAAGCTAATTTATTTGCAAGAATCCCCCGCAAAGTCCCTCTGTTAAATAAAAGATGTGCAGAAGAGGTTACAGTTTGCCAAAGAACACATCAACTGGCCTAAAGAGAAATGTAGGAATATTTTGTGGACTGATGAGAGTAAAATTGTTCTTTTTGGGTCCAAGGGCCGCAGACAGTTTGTGAGACGACCCCCAAACTCTGAATTTAAGCCACAGTTCACAGTGAAGACAGTGAAGCATGGTGGTGCAAGCATCATGATATGGGCATGTTTCTCCCACTATGGTGTTGGGCCTATATATCGCATACCAGGTATCATGGATCAGTTTGGATATGTCAAAATACTTGAAGAAGTCATGTTGCCTTATGCTGAAGATGACATGCCCTTGAAATGGGTGTTTCAACAAGACAATGACCCCAAGCACACTAGTAAACAAGCAAATTCTTGGTTCCAAACCAACAAAATTAATGCCTTGCAGATGTGAAGAAATCATGAAAAACTGTGGTTATACAACTAAATACTAGTTTAGTGAGTCACAGGATTGCTAAAAAAAAAAGCAGTTTGAACATAATAGTTTTGAGTTTGTAGCATCAACAGCAGATGCTACTATTATTGTGAACACCCCTTTTTCTACTTTTTTTTTTACTAATATCCCAATTTCATAGCCAATTATCCCAATTTCATAGAGTGTGCATATCATGAATGCTTGGTCTTGTTGGATTTGTGAGAATCTACTGAATCTACTGGTACCTTGTTTCCCATGTAACAATAAGAAATATACTCAAAACCTGAATTAATCTTTTAGTCACATAGCACTACTATTATTCTGAACACTACTGTAGATATTAGGCCAAGGAGGATGCCATTAAATTTTGGAGGTGATCTGGATCCGGATTCCGGATTGTGGATCAAGATTTCACTTTATGCTTTGAAGGGTTACATCAAAACTACAGTACTTCACAAATTGAGATGAAATTTTCACCACAGATAGATATTAGGTCATGGAAGACTCCATTAAATTTTGGAGTGGATAGGGATCACAATCCTGATTCTGGATCATTTCATAAATTTCCACCATTTCGAGGATCATCTCAAATCTGCTTGCTGGATCTTGACAAAATTTAAATCACATGTGACTATTGTACACAGACAGTCTGTTAGTGTTGGATGTTTTGAGTGATCCGGATCAATATGCAACTTCTGCAGCAGAAACATACAACATCACGATGTAAAACCAAGATCAGGAAGATACTATTTACTTTTTTACAGCTCGTGAATTAAGTATCAGATTGCAACATCTTGACCAGTCGGACCATTCTGGATCAGGATGCAGTTATTGCACTATGTTGTGGAATCCGGATCCAGGTAAAGTCTGTGTAACGATGTAAATCACATATTTTTTTTTTTATTTTGAGTCCTACTCAACCCTTGGTGGATGTCAGAAATTTCCAATTTCTCTTGTTATGAATTTAATGATTTGCACATGTCACCTGACACGTTTAAATTGTCGAAAAGAGGAATTCACTTCAAAAACGATCATCTGACAAATTTGGTCACATTCTGACTCCAACAATCTGATAGCCACGCCCATCTCCACCACTGTTTGGTCAGGCATGTCGTTTTTCCATTTTTTTATTTATCTATTTATTTTTTTAACTTTTAGTTTTAAATTTTGTTCTCATCATCATCCACAAATGAGAACAATGCAATGAAAAACAGATCCCAGTGAGAAAAACGTCAAACGTTCCTGAGTGTCTCGACCAACAAACAGAGGTGGAGAAAAGTTTACATGACTGTCTGGTCTGTTTGTTTCTTTGTTTGTTGGTTTGTGGTCTGAATTTTTTTTATCAGAAAGAGTTGATTGAATATTAACATTAAATATGCATTTTTTTTTCCTTTTTAACTTTGAAAATCATTGTGAGTAGGTATTATTTATATCCTTAATATTACTGCTTTATGACATCACAAAGACTGGATAAGCACTCTCTCTGAGTGCTCCTGCCGTTTTGAACTTTGATTAAACTGTTGAACTTGCTTTTGTCTTTTCATGCAATTGCTGTTTGTCTGAAACTAGTTGCATTTTTTTCTTTGTATTTTTCTGTTTTTAATGTTTCTTTCATGAACAGGCTGGATTGAAATTGAGGGTTTATTAAAAAGGAGCTTCAATGAAAGCATCCAGCTCTACCACTAAATAAACACAAACATTAGGACGACTGAAAGATTAAATGCAAGTTTCCAGGAACGCATCTTCATTTGTTCCTGGAGGCAGGATGCTGTTTGCTTCTCCTCTGGGAGTTGAACATTTTGTAGTAAACACCTTTTTGTGTTGCATGTCAAAAAGATATCATGACTCTGTTTTTAATTTTCCTTTTTTGCTGCATTTCATTTTTCTTCCTCTTTCTTTGTTGTTTACAAAACGGGGCTTTGACTCGAGGGCTAACGCGGAATTCTTTTTTATCCTGCTGAAAATCCTTTAAAATGGAACCCAGCGAGAGCGGATTGGATGTGGGAATATGGCGGGATGCTGTCAGAGAGATTAGTGCGCTGCTGGAGAAGCAGAGGGAGGAGACGGGCACGCTGTCACGTCATCTGTTGTTTCCGCTGAGAAGATCATCCTGCCGGGGCTCGCTTAATGAAGTTGGTTGAACTGGCATCAGACAGGCGAATCAAATTATTACACATGCGGTTTGTAGATGGTACATGTCAGCGCCATATTTGCTTTGGGTTTGTCATGGCGGACAGCGAGCAAAAGGAGTTTTATCACTATCTCTGTTGAATCATAAATAAAATGCACAGTCAGAATCAGTTAAAAAAAAATTCTAAAGTAAAATTTTTCAGAAGTCAAAATTCAAATACACTTCAAATACATGGACTAGAATTTAAATTGGACAAATCTGTTGATCCTGATGTGACTACAATGCCGGTGTGTGTGTGTGTATATATATATATATATATATATATATATATATATATACAAAAATATAAACGCAACACTTTTGGTTTTGCTCCCATTTTGTATGAGATTAACTCAACGATCTAAAACTTTTTCCACATACACAATATCACCATTTCCCTCAAATACTGTGCACAAACCAGTCTAAATCTGTGATATTGAGCACTTCTCCTTTGCTGAGATAATCCATCCCACCTCACAGGTGTGCCATATCAAGATGCTGATTAGACACCATGATTAGTGCACAGGTGTGCCTTAGACTGCCCACAATAAAAGGCCACTCTGAAAGGTGCAGTTTTGTTTTATTGGGGGGGATACCAGTCAGTATCTGGTGTGACCACCATTTGCCTCATGCAGTGCAACACATCTCCTTCGCATCATCCGTGAAGAGAACACCTCTCCAACGTGCCAAACACCAGCGAATGTGAGCATTTGCCCACTCAAGTTGGTTACGATGACGAACTGGAGTCAGGTCGAGACCCCGATGAGGACGACGAGCATGCAGATGAGCTTCCCTGAGACGGTTTCTGACAGTTTGTGCAGAAATTCTTTGGTTATGCAAACCGATTGTTTCAACAGCTGTCCGAGTGGCTGGTCTCAGACGATCTTGGAGGTGAACATGCTGGATGTGGAGGTCCTGGGCTGGTGTGGTTACACGTGGTCTGCGGTTGTGAGGCTGGTTGGATGTACTGCCAAATTCTCTGAAACGCCTTTGGAGACTGGTTATGGTAGAGAAATGAACATTCAATACACGAGCAACAGCTCTGGTTGACATTCCTGCTGTCAGCATGCCAATTGCACGCTCCCTCAAATCTTGTGACATCTGTGGCATTGTGCTGTGTGATAAAACTGCACCTTTCAGAGTGGCCTTTTATTGTGGGCAGTCTAAGGCACACCTGTGCACTAATCATGGTGTCTAATCAGCATCTTGGTATGGCACACCTGTGAGGTGGGATGGATTATCTCAGCAAAGGAGAAGTGCTCATTATCACAGATTTAGGCTGGTTTGTGAACAATATTTGAGGGAAACGGTGATATTGTGTATGTGGAAAAAGTTTTAGATCTTTGAGTTCATCTCATACAAAATGGGAGCAAAACCAAAAGTGTTGCGTTTATATTTTTGTTGCGTATATATATATATATATATATATATATATATATATGACGTCTGTTAGAAAAGTATTGGACCTTTTCATTTTTTGCAAAAACCTGATGGATTTGAATCACGTGTGCTTGCATGAGCCAAACTTGAACCTTCATGCGCATGCGTGAATTTTTTCCACACCTGTCGATTGTGTGAGTTGCTGGTAAGCAGCCTTTGTGTGAGGACATGTGTTATGCTCTCGTCGGATTTTCATTGCAAAGAACATGGCGGAACGGGTGGAGCAGCGCCGCATCAAATTTTGCCAGAAACTGGGTGACAGCCAGGTGGAAACCATTCGGATGATTCAGATGGCTTTCGGTGACTTTTCAGTCATGTGACTATCCGAGAAATTGTGGAACAGGTGGGCATGTCACAGCATGTCCTGTGAGACTTCAACACAGAGGCGCTTCTGCTCCGTCGTCAGCTTCGGCATGAATTTCACCGCCACTCTTTTCGTGGCCAAATCTTCTGTCACAGTGGAATGTGCTGAAAAGTGCTGATGTCCACCTCTTCCGCAATTTCTCGGATAGTCACACAACAGTCCCACATCACCACAGCGTTCACTTTGGAAATGATCTGATCATTTCAGTGTGTGATGGCTGGCCAGAGCGCGGCTCGCTCTCCACCGTTGTGCAGATGTCTTTAAACTGGTTGTACCACTCGTTAATCTGTGTGATGCCCAGAGGATCGTCACCGAAAGCCGTCTGAATCTTCCGAATGGTTTCCACCTGGCTGTCGCCCAGTTTCTGGCAAAATGTGATGCGGCGCTGGTCCAGTCATTCCGTCTTTTTCCTTGTATTGAAAATTCAACGAGAGCACAACACACGTCCTCACGCAAAGGCTGCTTGCCAGCAAATGACACAATCGACAGGCGTGAAAAAATTCATGCATGCGCAGGAAGGTTCAAGGTTTGCTCATGCAAGCACACGTGATTCAAATCCATCAGGTTTTTGCAAAAAATGAAAAGGTCTGATACTTTTCTAACAGACCTCGTGTATCTATATATATATATATATATATATATATATATATATATATAGTATATATATATATATTATATATATATATATATATATATATATATATAAGGATTAAACAATGAGAAGCCTTGCATTATACGGTTTTGAATGCACGACGTGGAGTCTAAACACCACGATGCAAAGCGGAGTGGTGTTACTCCGCGAAGTGCATTCAAACCGTATAATGCACGGCTTCTCGTTGTTTAATCCGCTTATACCATGGTCCCACACAGTGCGCTAACACACAAATATTTATTTACGTTAACAGAACTTGATAAAGATGCGTTAAGTATTTGGGACTATTTTATACCAGCCTCCGATGCGCTTACTGAGTGTGCGGGCTCACGCCACAGCGGGCCACTCACACCGGCCTCGTCTGTGCTGTATGGAGCTGCGACCAACTGGCAACAGGTCCAGAAACTACGCTCGCGTTTTGATGCAGAGCCCGCAAATATAGAACCGTTCTTTCCCGTCTTCAATCTTGTCCAGTTCGTCCGATGTTAAATCTTTACGCCGTTGCTTTTGCTGTTCTTCTCATCTGCTCTCCTCCTCTTTCCATTCCTCAAATGTTTTATTTTGGCCAAAAATATTTTAAAAATCACTTTGAAATCCATGTTTATCGGCTTTCTGTCATTCACCTGTCAAAACACAGCTGATCTGCGCCAACTGATTTGCGCGTTGCTATGGTGACAACCAGAGCGGAGCGATTATAACAGTGACGTAACTCGCCGAACGACGTGTGTGTATATACAAAAATAATGCACACCAGTTAGACATGGAATTCTCTCTGACCATGGTATAAATATGGAATAGTCCCTAGTTTTCCTCCATATGCCATGGTCCTGAATTTCTACAGTTTGTGCAGATTCCTGCAAATGGTGATACAAGCATCAAATTTGGCAGAAATACTCCTTAGACATTCCTGTTATGAAAAATCATTGGGCATCTGAATTTCCAATCGGCGGCCATGCAGGTGTCAGTTGAAGAGTTCCCCAGGTCTCAAAATTAAAAGATGCTCCAATCATATTGAAAACTACACCACATAGTTATGAGGTAAAGACAGCAACAAAGGTCAGTTTCAGTTTGTACAGGGGTCAAAAGTTAAAATTGCTCCAATTTTGGTACAAAGTGTTGCAAATTATTGGCTGAGGAAGGAATAGTTTGGACCATGTATCATGCTTAGTTATCACATTACAGGGTAACGTGTCACATGTCATAGAATCCAATGGATGTGCATTGTTTGACCTTCACTTTGGAGATCAGACATTCAACACAGTCAAAACTATTCCATTATTGATTCTATTAAATGGTCAGATACTATTTGAAGGATTCTTTCAATTACCTGCTGCACTAAGGTCCCCTGTAGGCCTCATTTGGCCAAGAGTAAGCAATGAGCAAATCCTAGGTGAGTTGGCCCGAAAAACCTAACACTGGTGGCCATCAAACCCTAGGTCTTGTGACCAGCAAAGCCTAGCTTCAGTTGTCCGGTAAATCCTTTGCCTGGTGGCCGGCAGATCCTCGGTCTGTTTTTCCAGCAAAGCCTAAGTCTGTTGCTGTTTGTCACTGTTTGTGGTGTGTCAGGTTGTATTTTCGCGGGGTTGCCGGGTGCAGCTGATGTTTGGGAGTAGTGCAGAAACACCACAATAAATCTACAAGCTCAAAACACAGAAGACAAAGCGGATCTGGGAATTTTCTGTCCTTTATGGGTCTGGTGCCATGTGGTGATTGGCGGAGTAGACAACTGGATCCAGCTCAGGAGTTGAGCTGAATGAACATCTGGTTCAGCTCCTCCTCAGCTGAACTTCTGCTCATTTCTCTCTGAATTCTCTTCACTTTGGCACCTTCTGGGCACCAGAGTCTCATTTACTGAAGAAGAACAAATCCCAGCACAGAAGTGAGCTCAGATTTACATCCACTCCACTCTGAAGTGTTTTTGTAAAACCTTGGATTTTTCTTTTCAAAGAGCTCCTTCACTTCTTTGTGTGCTTTTGGAGCTTTTATGTGCAGCTGAGTCTCCCGGCGCGGCTTTGTATCAGGGGTCAGAGCTCAGAAGTATTAGAATGTTTACATCAATTAAATAAAAGGATGGAGCAGAAGAAGAAGAGTTCAACATATACGGGGATTTGAACTTCACATCACAATTACATTAAGCGCTTGAAGTCTAGTCTGGAAAAACATATATCCACTTAAAAACTCTAACTATTGTTGACTCGGAATCTCAAACTGTCTTTCAGGTGGTGTCCAACAGGGCCGACATGGCCATCGGCTCGCTCACCATTAACGAGAAGGTCAGAGGTCGTGGATTTCTCCGTTCCATTTGTTGAGACAGGCATCAGCGTCATGGTTTCCCGTAGCAACGGCACGGTATCGCCTTCAGCTTTCCTCGGTGAGTTTTGCTCTCACTTGTTTTCACTAATGACGTTCACACATTACGAATAAAAAATGGCTGTCATTAAATAAATTAACAAATTCAGGCTCCGGTAAAATTAGGTTTTCACACATTTAGTTTTTGATGTTTGATATCCAGCTTCTCCCTAATTTTTGAGGCACAAAAAATGATCTAGAAGGCCTTAACTGAACTTTTAATTGCAATATTCCTCCTCCTAGTGGTCAGGTAATGTAATTGCAGCTAGGCCACTAATTGAAGAAGTCAATTTGGGTTTTTCTGCCAACAAGTCCACCATTCATGCAGCGATTTAAGTCGTTTTCGCTCAGATATGATCCATCGGAGTGTTTCCTAAATGTATGTCAGCAAAGAAAGTGCAACCCAGCACAAAATATAAAATAATAAAATACATGGGTGCTTTGAACCCAGAACTTTCTTGTAACAAAACAAATGCACCATAATAAAAAGGGTGTTGTTTGTTTTTTTGTTTGTTTGTTTGTTTGTTTTTTGTGCTGCATATGTTTTTACATAGCCACTAGAGGTCGCTTTGCTAACTATCATTTTAAGTATAGGTCGTAATGTGCACACATAAGCTGTGGGGTTGTTTTAGGGCTAGGATGGGACAAACTATGAATGTGGGACAAATTATGACTGTGGGACAAACTATGACTGTGAGACAAATTATGACTGTGGGACAAACTATGACTGTGGGACAAATTATGACTGAGGGACAAACTATGACTGTGGGACAAATTATGACTGTGGGACAAATTATGGCCGTGGGACAAACTATGACTGTGGGACAGACTATGACTGTGGGACAAATTATTACTGTGGGACAATTATGACAGTGGGACAGAATATGACTGTGGGACAAATTATGACAGTGGGACCAATTATGACTGTGGGACAAACTATGACTGTGGGACAGGCTATGAATGTGGGACAAATTATGACTGTGGTACAAACTATGACTGTGAGACAAATTATGACTGTGGGACAGACTATGACTGTGGGAGAAATTATGACTGTGGGACAAACTATGACTGTGGGACAGACTATGACTGTGGGACAAACTATGACTGTGGGACAGACTATGACTGTGGGACAAATTATTACTGTGGGACAAACTATGACTGTGGGACAGGCTATGAATGTGGGACAAATTATGACAGTGGGACAGACTATGACTGTGGGACAAATTATGACTGTGGGACCAATTATGACTGTGGGACAAACTGACTGTGGGACAGGCTATGAATGTGGGACAAATTGTGACTGTGGGACAGGCTATGACTATGGGACAAATTATGATTGCAGGACAAATTATGACTGTCGGACAAAATATGACTTTGGGACAAACTATGACTGTGGGACAGACTATGACTGGGAGACAAATTATGACTGTGGGACAGACTATGACTGTGGGACAAAATATGACTGTGGGACAGGCTATGACTGTGGGACAGGCTATGACTGTGGGACAGACTATGGCTGTGGGACAAATATGACTGTGACACAAACTATGACTGTGGGTCAAAATATGACTTTGGGACAAACTATGACTGTGGGACAAATTATGACTGTGGGACAGACTGACTGTGGGACAAATTATGACTCTGGGACAGACTATGACTGTGGGACAAATTATGACTGTGGGACAAACTATGACTGTGGGACAGACTATGACTGTGGGACAAATTATGACTGTGGGACAAACTATGACTGTGGGACAAACTATGACTGTGGGACAGGCTATGAATGTGGGACAAATTATGACAGTGGGACAGACTATGACTGTGGGACAAATTATGACTGTGGGACCAATTATGACTGTGGGACAAACTGACTGTGGGACAGGCTATGAATGTGGGACAAATTGTGACTGTGGGACAGGCTATGACTATGGGACAAATTATGATTGCAGGACAAATTATGACTGTCGGACAAAATATGACTTTGGGACAAACTATGACTGTGGGACAGACTATGACTGGGAGACAAATTATGACTGTGGGACAGACTATGACTGTGGGACAAAATATGACTGTGGGACAGGCTATGACTGGGACAGGCTATGACTGTGGGACAGACTATGGCTGTGGGACAAAATATGACTGTGAGACAAACTATGACTGTGGGTCAAAATATGACTTTGGGACAAACTATGACTGGGGACAAATTATGACTGTGGGACAGACTGACTGTGGGAAAATTATGACTCTGGGACAGACTATGACTGTGGGACAAATTATGACTCTGGGACAGACTATGACTGTGGGACAAATTATGACTGTGGGACAAACTATGACTGTGGGACAGACTATGACTGTGGGACAAACTATGACTGTGGGACAAATTATTACTGTGGGACAAACTATGACTGTGGGACACACTATGACTGTGGGACAGGCTATGAATGTGGGACAAATTATGACAGTGGGACAGACTATGACTGTGGGACAAATTATGACTGTGGGACCAATTATGACTGTGGGACAAACTGACTGTGGGACAGGCTGATATTAGATCTATATAGATATGAATATAGATATAGCTTAAATATCCCAAGCTCAAATCTATAGATTCTGACCAGGCTAAGAATCTCTCAGTCCTGCAGTATGAGCAATAATTTAAAGAACAAAAAATGTCAGTTTTCAAGGAATTCTTGTAGGATTAATTGAGGGAATTAAAATATATATATAAAAAAGAAAAGTCAAAGAACAGCAATATACATGTTAATGTGTGACATTGTCGTAAGTTTTTCTCCAAGTCCTTATCAGCTCTGTAGTTTGGAGTAAAGTAGAAAAGATCTTCGAGAAGGTGCTCAGCTAGACATCAGACCTGTTCTTGGAAGGTCTTGTGTCTGATCCCTTGTGAAACTGAAATGTCTCACCAATCATCTGTGAGCGACACAGTTATCTTGACCATCTTCAGGTGGTCAGAGATGAGAAACAGACTTCACATCTGAGATCAAAGAGTAAAACAACACAGTAACTCAATAAAGAGACCATAGAGGCACATTAAACTATAAAATTTTAATTAAGAATTTAAAGAAATCTGTACATTTAAAAACTTAACAGAAACTTTCAAACATGAAGAAGAAATAAGGAAGAGATGGACGAAATGTTTACACACTTGACAGATATGAAAGTATACATATACAATACAAGAAAAAAATATACAAATAATGTAAAAATATCAGCTCAGTCTCTTGCTTTTTTTATGTGTGCTCCCATGATGAAATGAGCAACCCAGTCTCATGGATTTTTGTGATTCAGCAGCACAAAATATACATTAATCTATTGGTTCATCATATTATCACAAAAAGTGCCAAATGTTTGTCATGGGAGCGCAAATTCATGCTAATTCATTCTGTGATGGGGGGGTCAGTTATGGTTATGGGAAGGAGTAGGGTTAGGTTATGGTTAAAGTTAGGGTTGGGGGTAGGAGCAGGGTTAGTAATAGTGAGTTTAAAAAAAACCCTGTCACGAAAATTTGAATAATTTCATGACGGGAGGACAAAAAAGTGAGACTGGGCTGAAATGAGTCACATTTTCATGACACAGTTTTTTATTTACTATTTTTAAGTCTAACCATTCCCCTAACCCTAACATTAATCATATCCTACCCTGAACCATAATCCCACAGACCCGCCCCACCCCCATGCGTAACCCCACATTTTATGCTCACATCACAAAATAAATTTGTGCTCCCGTCACGAATATGTGGCGCTTTCATGACGGCAGCACGAACCACAGATTAATTTACTTCACAAAATGGCGTGAGATTGGGTTTAAAAATATTTACTTAATAATAGTTTTTCAAATAAATAACTATGAAAAACAAAGAAAATATGACACGTGTAAATATTTAATTTGCAGTATTTTTTGCTATGAATTTTTTTTTTTTTTTTTTTGCTAATTGTGTTTAAAGTATTAATATTCTGCAGAATTGTATTTCATCTCAACTTTGCAGAAACTTATCATTGAAGCTTTCTGTTTAACATTCCAAAGTAGCATTCCAATGGAAAATGTTTATATCTATACTCAAGAAAAATATAAATGCAACCATTTTGGATTTTTCCCCATCCACTAAAGTAAAAGATTTCCAGGATTTCTTCTATGCATGTGAAATGCTTATTTCTCTCAAATTTTGCTTGCATTTCTTTGTTACAATCTATGTCAACATAATCCATCAACCTCCAATGTTGTTTCCAACCAGTCTCACAGGTGCAGACCATGTTCAACCACGCCAACACCTACACCAAATAAAAATATTTTTCAACATCATCTGCACATTTAATGCTGAATTTTTATTGTCACCGGTCCCAAGCATACCTGTGCAATAATCATGCTGTTTAATCAGCATCTTGATTTGCCATACCTGCCAAGTGGACAGATGACTTTGGCAAAGGTGAAATCCTCACTAGCACAAATTTTAATGAAATTTGTGAAGAACATTGAAGAGAAATAAGCCTTTTATGTGTTCAGATTTATCCTTTTATTTCAGTTCATGAAAAGCAGGCAGAAAAACTAAACTGATGCATTGAATTTTTTTTTTAGTGTATTTTGGAGGGAAAAAAATAACCTGATTGAAAAAGTTCATTTTAAAAGACCTGGTGAACCCGTTTATGAAAAAAGAACCAAAAGACCAAGTTAAACAATCAGACCTTAAAGAGAGTTCACGAATATTACCTGAATTGAAAATACAGACTTTTTTGTTAACCCTTTGATTGAGTTCACGTTCTAATCTTCTCCACTTTGATATTGAATGATGAATCGCAGGTAATCCTAATTTTTGGCTTGGCTCACATGTACAGCAACTACACCTCTGAAGTAGAGTGAGGAAGAACAGGTTTGCATGTTCAGCATTTCCTTCCAGTAAATCCTCGATCCTCAAAGCCAACACACACGACCTGTCCAATAATGAGATAACAGCTTCATCCTTCATTACTTTCACTACCTGAGAGAAACATGTGGGCAGTGGTGTCAAAAGTACACACATTTGTTACTTAAGTACAAGTATAGATACTGCAGTTTAAAAACACTCTGGTAAAAGTTGAAGTATCAACTTGACTTCTTTACTCAAGTAAAAGTGAAAAAGTATGTGCTCCAAAACCTACTTAAAGTATAAAAGTATAAAGTAACCTTTAAAAAAAAAAAGGTAGATGCCACTATATGAATTGAAAGCTTAATTTAAAACTGATTCCTTCTACATGTGGCCCAAGACCCAAATTACCCCCCAACACCACCTGCACGAAAATGTTTCAATTCTAGAAGCTCTGAAATGCAATCTGGGACTATTCCAGAAAATAAACTGCAGTGAGTGCAGCATCCATTTAGTGAAGAAAAAAACCAACTTTCCTTATTCAAATTCATTCCAGTAGTATTCTGCTCTTACAAGGATGCAGCAGTTTTCTAGTTTGGCAGATAGTTCTGGAAAATCACTGAAGAAATTAACACATTGAAAATATGGTTTGACCGAAACAAATTGTCATTAAATAAGACAGGGATGAAGTGGAGGTGTAAGAGTCACTAGGTGTTCACAGGAACACTTATTTATGTATGTATTTATATATGTATGTTCACTGTTAGTTGCGTTTATATTTTGTTGTGTTTCTATTCAGGTTCTTTTTGCCTCTTTCACTAAAATTGTATATAATAATCATTAGATTATTAATATAAACAAAAATACATTTAAGAAATATACAATTTGAAAACAAATGCACCCGAACGTGATGAGAGCTGCTTAATGCTAACTTTTAACATTGAAAATGCCATAGACATGCTAACGCGTTAGCGTCGCTCCCATTTTTTAAGTTATAAAATACATCTATCAACTATTTCAGAAGACCATAACAGGTTGGTTTAACATAGAAAAGATAAATAATACTCACAGAAGTATGCTCTTTAGGGTTTTAGCGGGGGAAAATTAAGCGAAAGAAAGAATAAACGAAGCAATAGGTCGTAGCATTGCTTCAATCGCGAACCACTGCCTGGATTGGTTCACGGTTCAAAGCAAAGCCGTGCTGCAGAAAAGTTGATTACAGGCTCACATGACGTGAAATATATATAAACTGAAGGCAAGAGTAACGAGGCTGTTTGTTTTAAAAATGTAAGGAATAGAAAGTACAGATACTTGTGTGAAAATGTAATGAGTAGAAGTCAGAAGTAGGCAGAAAAATAAGTAAAGGAGTAAAGTATAGATACCTAAAAAGTGTACTTAAGTACAGTAACGAAGTATTTGTACTTCGTTATTTGACACCTCTGCATGTGGGCTGCTCTTCAACAACTTGCTTTGACCCGGGAAACCAGTGATGGTTTATGATACGGGCCGTCGCCCGGGGCAGCATTTATGGATGGGCAACACCATGGGATGAGCACTTAAAAAAAATCATGTCTACCACAAAATGGTTTTCTTGTCACTGTGTGTAGAATTGGCAAATTGGCGCCCCCTGCAGGCAGCTGCAGGCGTCTCTGCTTACTGAAGCAGTGACATGGTGAAAGCCGCGTTCAGGGGACAGTTCACATCTGGGTTTCTCTAATGGGAGGGACAAGTGGGGGGAGGGAGGTGGCTCGTGGGCTAAAGTCAGTTACACCTTGACTTTCTTCCAAATAACGCTCCGTCCACTTAGGACGCAGCACAGAACCAGAACTCTGCGCCACATTTCTCTGCAGATTACGCAGCAAATGAGGCAGGCAGCCAGTTTATGAAATAAAAGGCATTTGAAATGAGACAGACAGGGTGTAAGAATGGGTTTGAATCTGCCCACAAAAGTTTGCAGGAAGGACTGCCTGCCTATTTGTAAAGACGGCTTAGAACTTGTGCTGTGTTCACATTACAAGCTGAAGTGACTGAATCTGACCCTTTCTTATGTGCCCGTAAGAGTGTATGTTTTTACAAAAAATTTCCAGCAGTTGGCAACTCTTTTTGTTGTCATTTACACTGACATAATAATAATAATAACAACAGCAACAATGATAATGAAATGTAAAGTTAGGCTTATCATAGTTAACTGGTTTATTTAATGAAGAGAAAGAATCACATTTGATTTCATTGGCATGGGAATGCTAGAAATATTTCAGTTTAGATTTTTGTTTGATCCACAGATGAACATCCAAAAACTGGGAGAAAAAAAAGGCAAAGACTACATGATTAATTTATGTCAAACCTAAAACTTTTGCGGATTAGTTAATGCTAAGAATTTACACATTTAGCCTAATATGTACAAACATCAAGCTAAATATTAAGCTAAATGTTGAGACAAATATGCCTTCCCTGAAAGACAGAGTAATAAAGTGTCTAATGACAGATATTTAGCATGTAAGGGCGTGTTTATTCAAACTTGCAATTCATGGATGTTTTGTTTTGGAGTAATATTGCAGCCTGTGGTCTTTTGATGTCAATTTCAACTGCAATTTCGCTGGCACTAATAAAATATTGATAATATAATGATTCTTTTTAAAAATGGCTGTTTGTGCAAACGTTTCTGTTTTTTTGTTTTTTTTAGGGTGGGGGGCGGGGCGCTCGGACAGAGTGTCACCCAGGGAATAATTCAGACATTTTTGTTTTGTTTCGTTTTTGCGATCTTGCTGCGCTCAGTGCAGTGACTGAAATGTTTTCTGCTTTGATTCATTTTCATGTCACAGTTTGTTCAGTGTTGTAAATAAACAGACGTAAGTGACTGAGGTCATTCTCCAAAAGGTTCCACTTGATTCCACCTGCTCCTGTGTTTTTGATTATGTTGGTTTGTTCTGTTTATGGTTTGGAATTTCTTTTGGGTTTCATTTGTCTTTTTTGATTTTTGGATTTATTTATTTATTTTACTAGCTTTTTTGAGTACTGTCTTACTTTCATGCTTCTGTTTGGGTTTTTCTCGTGAGCATTGTGTTGCTCGTCCTCCTTATGTTCGTTCATCTGTCATACTCTCTGTGGAGCAGCCACCTGGTTTCTCTCAACACAGGCATCTGTTCTGAGTTTGTTAATTTTCCCCTTCACTGTATTAGCTCCTAATTGTGTTCCTAATTTAGCTCCTAAGTTTGTTTGTTTATTCATTTGCTTGTTGTCCTGTCGTGTCCCGGTGATTCTTACACTTCTATGAACCCACAGTGTGCAGGATGGAGTGTCATCTAGTGGTGAGGTTTCAGATTGTATTATGCCGTCACCGATCACAATTTCATTTTGTTCGTAATGGGGATTCATGCTGCTTTGCCTTCTTCTGTGATAAGCAACATGTATTATGCTCCATTTCCTAAAATCACTGGTTCTCAAACTTGTTCACTTCCCTAACAGTAAAATCACCAGTGTTGATTTAACACTGTCAGTGTTAGTTTGACACTGATGATTTTACTGTGTAACAACCAGTAGACAGCATATAGGAGAGTATTCAGAGTCTTCTTCTTTCTTCAGTCTTCTGGCAAATACTGTAAAAATGGGAAAGGCAAAGTACTGTAAGTATGTCTCTTTGGGCTACTCTATCAATATGGCGGCCAGTGTTGCCACAATTACTTTGAAAAGTTATTTTTTAGTTACGTTTTTAGTTACTTTATACAGTTACTTTATTAGTAGCTACTGGGTACTACTGGGTACACAGTACATTTTGCAGAGTAAACTTAGGGAGGGGTGTTATTTCAAAAATTTTTGAAATCTATAAATTTTTGCATGGAATATGGAAATATACATGGAATAAACCATAACAGTATAATTTTTGGTTCCAAAAACCCATATTGGACGGAACGTTTGAAAATCTCAAGTAACGCGTGTGTCGTATATGTTGCTGTTGACATAGAAAACCACTCTGTTGCTTATAATTAGTCCATTGTGGCCATGTCATTCTTTACATGTGATGAGTATACTCAACTGATGTTCCTGAAATAAAAACTACATAGATTTGTTTGTTACAATTGATCGTAACATATGTACTGAAATTTGTTTGTTTTTTTTGTCAATTACTCTTAAAAAAACACAAGATAGGCTTATTGTTACTATAGAAGTTGAATATAAACTTGGGGTCAAGCAACATTTGGAGCCAAATTTCAAGTCTCTAGGTGCAGAGGTTCTCAAGATATGACATTTTCTTTGATATTTTGGCGATTTTTGAACTCGATATCTTCACTGGCTCCGTCCATATGGGTTTTGGAACCAAATGACCCAAAATTTATCCTGCTATGGTTTATTCCGTGTATATTTTCATATTCCATGCAAACAAACCTTTATAGATGTACATATTTTTGAAATAACACCCTCCCTAGTAAAATATACTCTGCCAAGATAACATTTGGTCCCAGTGCAAATAGAGTTAAATATACTCTATCACAGTGTTTAAAATCAACTCTATCATGCTGTGAGTGACTCTTACTGGAGTTGAAAAATATGATTTGACAAGACGGTAGACCTGATTCACTCTATAATAGAGTGCATTTAAATCTCTTTGGACTGGGACCAAATGTTATCCTGGCAGAGTATAGTTTACTCTGCAAAATGTACTGGTTACTCTTAAGATGAGTAATCAGCAAAGTAAATAATCAGCAAAGTAACTAATAGTTACTTTTCTGAGTACTCAAGCTTAAAAATAGCCAGTTAGATTACTAGTTACTTTATTAGTTACATTCAGCAGCTGCCGACAAGTTGTCCGCAGCTGCTAATGAAGTAGCTGTATAAAGTAACTGTATAATGTAACTGTATGAAGTACTAATAAAGTAATTTTTCAAAGTAACTGTGGCAACCTTCATGAGTGGGCTCTTTCCCATGTACATATGACAGGCCCATTCTAAGCTCACAAAAACATATTGACTTATTGTTGCAGGTAATGTTACACTAATGAGCTTTAAAGTTTACTAGAGTTACTCTTAATGGTAAATGTGCTGCAGGTCTGTAGCACTTTTACATATAATGTAGACACTCAAGGCACTTTACAGTGTTTACACACACCTACGTGTGCACACACATTGCTCACCCACACACACACACACACGCGCGCACACACACACACACACAGTTTGTTGCCATGCAAGGTTGCAAAGTGCTCAATTGCATACTTGAGGATTAGGGACTTTGCTCAAGGGCAAGTTGTTGAGTTGCCTGACTGATGGGGAATCAACACAGTATTCTCTGGTCATAAGCCCACCTCTTTAATCTCCTGCCTTCCAGCGCCCATATCTTCCCAGTATACACAGTCTTCTGTTGTATTCCGTAGCTACATGCATATGCAGAACGCACTTGAAATCCACTGAGAATTATTTGCACTTTGAAAATTAATTATTTTGCCCCCGCCACGACATAAACACACCCCCACCAACAAAGCAGCCTTTGCAGCCGCCACCGTGTGTGCCGAGATCACACCAAGTCACCGGCTCCAGAGACGGTGAGTTTGCAGTCAGTGTGCAGAGCACATACAAACACGCTGCACACAATATGATCCTTAAATACACGTAAATTCTTCGGGGTTGATTTCAGCCCTCGTCAGAGTGCGCGGCATTCTCGAATGGAACAAAAGCTGCTTTCAAGACGTTTGCAGAATTTAGTTCTTCTGGATGTCACCTGCAGCAGCATAATCCCCTTTTAAATCATGCAGAGCTTTTGCTTCAGAGCTGTCTGACACGTGGAGCGCTGTCTCTCCAACACAACAGGCCAAACCCTCAACATCAGTCCACTCACACTTCCTCGCCAATAATTAACGTCCTAGCCGGCCACAGTCTCTCAGAGCTCCTCTGTTTTTGCTGCATCTCTTTTCATTTTCTCACTCTTTTTTGTCAGCTTTCCATCCTGTTTTTTTTTTTTTTTTTTTTTTTATTGTTGTCGCTCGTCCCGGTCACGGCGTCTCTGATGAAACACTTTTAAATGTCATGGAACCTTGTTGATGATGTCATCACTTTGTGTCCACAGCTTGGTGATGGATGGCGCAGTTCCCATGAAGCACTGCTGCAAAGGTTTCTGCATCGACGTCCTCAGCGCCTCTCCAAAATCGTCAGCTTCACCTACGACCTTTACCTGGTGACCAACGGGAGGCACGGGAAGAACATAGATGGCGAGTGGAACGGCATGGTCGGCGAAGTAAGTGTCTGGTTATGGAGTGGATTTATTCCTGAATTAAAGAATTCAAGGTGAAGAAGCACTAACAATGACTGAACATTGACATGAATCTTTTAAAACGCTCGAATACCCCCGTCAGACTTAGCCAGAATCACGCAGAATGGCATCAGAATGATGAATTGGCGCACAGTATCGGGTTTCAGTCTGTGTCACCTACCTGTTGTCTACATGTGCTTTGGATGCTATCGTGCAGGTGTGCACGAGGTGATCCAGATGTGTTCTGACACTGCTGACCACGCCTCTTTTCCTCCCGACTGCAGTGGATTATGGCAATATTTGCCGTGTCGGGCATGGTTCCTGCACGTTCTTGTTATGTGTGACGGGGGCTTAAAGTCATTTCAGTGTAATCGTGCACCAGGAAACCATCCACACTTGTGCTCTAGAGGCATTAATCTTTTGAAAAATTAATTTTCAGAATGGACATATACAGACATATAAATGAGATATTTTACCACAGAATCTCACCACTTTGTTCAATGTGGATGATCTTGGAATCTAAAAGCAGAGATTTGACAATGTCAAACCCAAACATCATCAGGCAGTGAGTTCAGTGTGAAGCGATTGGGATGAGAATCAGCACCTCCAAATCTGAGACCACAGTTCTCTGTTGAAAAATGGTGGCTTGTCCCCTCTAGGTCAGGAGAGTTATTGCTCCAAGTGGAGATGTTTAAGTATCTTGAGGTCTTCTTCATGAATGGAGGGTAAGTTGGAGCATGAGATCAACACACAGTCTGGGGCAGTATCTGATGTTTTATCCAATCCAATCCACTTTATTTATATAGCACATTTAACAACAAAAATGTTCCAAAGTGCTGCACATACAATAGAATCACGATAGATAAAACCCCAATAGTCAAGAAATAAATTAAAAATAAGAAAATTAACAATAAAAATAACTAAAATGTGCAAGATAAATAAATAAATACATACAGCATACAAAAGATAAACCAATAAAATCTACCAAAATAAAAACAAAACCAATAAAACAGAGGACCGCACAACTCATGCAGTGTTAAAAACCAGAGAATAAAAGTGGGTCTTCAGACGAGACTTAAAACACTCCACTGTGGGGGCAGTTCGGACATGGAGGGGCAGAGCTTTCCAAAGTCTGGGGCCAGCCACAGAAAAAGCCCTGTCCCCCCTGGTTTTAAGTCTCTTCTTGGGTACCACGAGCTGGAAATGGCCCTCAGACCTCAGAGCACGCGCCAGAAAGTAAATGTGTAGGAGGTCAGTGATATATGAGGGCCATTCCATTCAAAGCTTTAAAGACAACAATAAAATCTTAAAATAAATTCTAAAATTAATAGGAAGCCAGTGCAAAGATGTAAGAATTGGGGTTATGTGCTCATGCTTCCAGGCTCCTGTTAAAGTCGCGCTGCACTGTTCTGGACTAACTGCAACCGGGAAAGAGCCCATTGGCTAATGCTGAAATAAAGTGCGTTACAGTAGTCCAGACGACTTGAAATAAAAGACTGCACAACTTGTTCAAAAAGGTTGAAAGATAAAAACAGTTTTACCTTTGATAAAAGACGAAGATGATAAAAGCACAATTTCAAAACACCAGTGATTTGTTTATCAAATTTAAAATCGCTGTCTATCGTGGCTGGTGACCTTGGGACTTACAAAATCCTTAAGAGGTCCCAAGTCAGCGAGGGCACTTCCAAACAACATAACCTCTGTCTTGCCCTCATTAAGTTTCAAAAAATTCTGTGACAACCAAGCCCTGACGTCCCACAGACAGTCGAGTAGGGGTGTCAGGGGCAAAGGCTGTTTTTAGCGATAGGCATGTAGATTTGACAATCATCAGCATAAAAATGGTAGGCCACGTCATATTTTTTTAAAAATCTCTCTGAGTGGGAGGAGATAAAGAGCAAAAATGATGGGCCCCAGGATAGAACCCTGGGGGACTTCACAATGAAGAGGGGCTGAAGATGAGGTGGAGTCCCCCAACCTGACGGAGAAAGACCTCTCCGACAGGTACGACCTAAACCACTCCAGAACAGTCCCCCTGACACCCACACAGTCTCTCAGGCGGTCTAAAAGAATTGCGTGGTCAACTGTGTCAAAAGCTGCAGTGAGGTCTAAAAGCACTAAAATGGCTGAACTGCCAGAATCAGTTGTTAAAGAAGATCATTAAAACCCTTTAAAAGTGCAGACTCAGTGCTGTGAAATGCTTTGTACCCTGATTGAAATGGATCCAATGTGCCAGCCTCAACAGCAGATGCTGCTATTATTGTGAACACCCCTTTTTCTACTTTTATGGACGCTGTACTGGACTCTTGTGGTGAAGATGGAGCTGAGCTACAAGGCAACATTTCTTGACTTACCAGTCGATTTAGGCTCCTATCGTCACCTATGGTCATGAACTTTGGATAATGACTGAAAGAACCCTCGGGTATCTGGGCTCACTCTCCTAGACAGACACTCAACTATCTGATTCAGGGTAGAGCCACTGCTTCTTTGCATAAAAAGGAGATTTCTGAGGTGGTTCGGGCACATCTGGTCGTCTCCCTAGGGAGGTCTTCCATGCATGACCAACTCTGAGGAGGCCCCACGGAAGAGCCAGGTGGGAATACATATCCCAGCTGGCTTGGGAATGCCTCAGAATGCCCCAGGAAGTGGTACAGGACTGGTCATGGATGGGGAAGTGTGGGTTGAGCTGCTTGGTCTGCTGCTACTATGACTTGTACCCAGATAAGCATCAGAAAATGAAAGAATGAATGACAGCCAAAAATCCAACTATACACCATCTAAGAAGCCTCCTGCTTCCATTTCAAAAATGGTGAAAAAAACTCTAGATAGACCATAATATTTGATCGTTATTTGAATATACAACTGGAACGTTCATTTATTTGTACATTGTTGGAGACTCGTAGTCAACTTGCAGCATCATGTGTCCACAACACATCTCACAAAAAGGTGAAAACAATCATGTACATGTCTATCACTGCAGAGTGCAAAGAGTCAGACAGCGCTCACTCGTACACGTCTGTATTTTGACCTGCTGGGTTCAGAAATTGCTGTTGGCATGCTGTATCTTTACTCTTTCACCTTCTAATTTGCATAAAACAAAATGGCCACCTATTTTGTAAAATTTCCCACAAGTTTGCTTGTATTTGCATTTGAAACAGCAATAAATGTTCTGTTCTTATGTATTTGACCTGCAGAATTCAAATATTGTTGTTAGCATGCAGTATCTAAATGGACTGCATTTATATAGTGCTTTTTCATCTGCATCAGATACTAAAAACGCTTTACAATAATGCATCACATTCACACCGAAGACAGGGTGCTGCCATGCAAAGCATTCACTACACACTGGGAGCAACTAGGGAATTAAGGACCTTGCCCAAGGGCCCTTAGTAATTTTACACTCAGGCTGGGATTTGAACCAAGGATCTTTTGGACTCAAGCCCAACAGCTTAACCACTAGACCATCACCTCCCCCTGTATCTCTACTTCTTCACTGCCTAATTTGTATAAAATAAAATAGCCACCCAGTTTTTTTTACATTTTCCCAAAGTTTGCTTGTTTTTGCTCAAGAAAGGCAATTAAAACTCTTATCTTTGTGTTGTTTGAACTCCTGAGTTCATAGTTTCTTATTTGCATGCTGTATCTTTTCTCCTTCATCCCTAATATGCATGAAACAACATGGCGCCTGCTGTTTTCATACGTTTTAGAAGCTTATTCACCAAAAGAAATTGATAACAAAACCAATTTTTCCCCATGTCTCTGCTGCACAGTCAGGCCTACAAATGCATGTATTTGTCAATCTTACTTATACTGGCCTGTTGCCAAACATCTCCTGTGGATTTAAAATCACAATATCATTATATTCATTCCTTGATGGCATGTGGATGACTCTTGTGTATTTTTTCATCACAAATGCTGAACAATATAATGGTAATACTGTGTGAAAACTTACATAATTGGCTCAGTACAGCACAGATAATGTATACAGCTTAAACACCAGAGGGCTACTGTTTTCAATACCAGAGGGCAGGCCTCACCGGCCAGTGGCCAGGAACATTGTACCACAGTGACTCAACAGCAGCAGCAGCCACAGCATAGATGTGGTCAATCAAGCTGCAGTGTTCCCTGATATACAGTATTTGTGGAGTTAATCCTTTCACGCTCATGGTAAGGAGACTCTGAGATACTTTGTTCATCTACATCTGTGCATGTTCATGTTCTAGTGTGTTTGTTTGTGTGGACAAGTTCCAATCTTATGGAATTGGTTTTGCGGTATATTATACTTAGTAGCATTAGATTAGATTTGTGTTGTCTCTTGTCTCTTGTTGCCAGTGTCCCTTGTCACTAGAATGATAATATTGTTGATTCTCTGTGTTCTCTAGCTTTTAGGATTAGTTGTGTATATCACTTCAATTGTGGAGTGACTTCCTCTTGTTAGCACTTTCTCTTTTGCATACTCCAGTGGTGATCCAAACTTTTTGACTGTTCTTAATACTTATTTAGGTAACAATCTTAAGTGGACAGAGTCAGAATTCAGTCTTTTTACATCCTCTAAGGACATAATAAAATCATCAGAGTTTATTTATTTGCCTGTCTGTCTGATTGTTAGCAGGATTACATCAAAACTACTGTACGGATTTTGACTAAATTTTCACCACAGATACAGTAGTGTTCAGAATAATAGTAGTGCTATGTGAATAAAAAGATTAATCCAGGTTTAGAGTATATTTCTTATTGTTACATGGGAAACAAGGTACCAGTAGATTCAGTAGATTCTCACAAATCCAACAAGACCAAGCATTCATGATATGCACACTCTTAAGGATATGAAATTGGGCTATTAGTAAAAAAAGTAGAAAAGGGGGGTGTACACAATAATAGTAGCGTGGCCTTCAGTCAGTGAGTTTGTCAATTTTGTGGAACAAACAGGTGTGAATCAGGTGTCCCCTATTTAAGGATGAAGTCAGCACCTGTTGAACATGCTTTTCTCTTTGAAAGCCTGAGGAAAATGGGACGTTCAAGACATTGTTCAGAAGAACAGCGTAGTTTGATTAAAAAGTTGATTGGAGAGGGGAAAACTTATACGCAGGTGCAAAAAATTATAGGCTGTTCATCTACAATGATCTCCAATGCTTTAAAATGGACAAAAAAAAAAAAAAACACAGACACATAGAAGAAAATGGAAAACAATCATCAAAACGAATAGAAGAATAACCAGAATGGCAAAGGCTCACCCATTGATCAGCTACAGGATGATCAAAGACAGTCTGGAGTTACCTGTAAGTGCTGTGACAGTTAGAAGACGCCTGTGTGAAGCTAATTTATTTGCAAGAATCCCCCGCAAAGTCCCTCTGTTAAATAAAAGATGTGCAGAAGAGGTTACAGTTTGCCAAAGAACACATCAACTGGCCTAAAGAGAAATGTAGGAATATTTTGTGGACTGATGAGAGTAAAATTGTTCTTTTTGGGTCCAAGGGCCGCAGACAGTTTGTGAGACGACCCCCAAACTCTGAATTTAAGCCACAGTTCACAGTGAAGACAGTGAAGCATGGTGGTGCAAGCATCATGATATGGGCATGTTTCTCCCACTATGGTGTTGGGCCTATATATCGCATACCAGGTATCATGGATCAGTTTGGATATGTCAAAATACTTGAAGAAGTCATGTTGCCTTATGCTGAAGATGACATGCCCTTGAAATGGGTGTTTCAACAAGACAATGACCCCAAGCACACTAGTAAACAAGCAAATTCTTGGTTCCAAACCAACAAAATTAATGCCTTGCAGATGTGAAGAAATCATGAAAAACTGTGGTTATACAACTAAATACTAGTTTAGTGAGTCACAGGATTGCTAAAAAAAAAGCAGTTTGAACATAATAGTTTTGAGTTTGTAGCATCAACAGCAGATGCTACTATTATTGTGAACACCCCTTTTTCTACTTTTTTTTTACTAATATCCCAATTTCATAGCCAATTATCCCAATTTCATAGAGTGTGCATATCATGAATGCTTGGTCTTGTTGGATTTGTGAGAATCTACTGAATCTACTGGTACCTTGTTTCCCATGTAACAATAAGAAATATACTCAAAACCTGAATTAATCTTTTTAGTCACATAGCACTACTATTATTCTGAACACTACTGTAGATATTAGGCCAAGGAGGATGCCATTAAATTTTGGAGGTGATCTGGATCCGGATTCCGGATTGTGGATCAAGATTTCACTTTATGCTTTGAAGGGTTACATCAAAACTACAGTACTTCACAAATTGAGATGAAATTTTCACCACAGATAGATATTAGGTCATGGAAGACTCCATTAAATTTTGGAGTGGATAGGGATCACAATCCTGATTCTGGATCATTTCATAAATTTCCACCATTTCGAGGATCATCTCAAATCTGCTTGCTGGATCTTGACAAAATTTAAATCACATGTGACTATTGTACACAGACAGTCTGTTAGTGTTGGATGTTTTGAGTGATCCGGATCAATATGCAACTTCTGCAGCAGAAACATACAACATCACGATGTAAAACCAAGATCAGGAAGATACTATTTACTTTTTTACAGCTCGTGAATTAAGTATCAGATTGCAACATCTTGACCAGTCGGACCATTCTGGATCAGGATGCAGTTATTGCACTATGTTGTGGAATCCGGATCCAGGTAAAGTCTGTGTAACGATGTAAATCACATATTTTTTTTTTTATTTTGAGTCCTACTCAACCCTTGGTGGATGTCAGAAATTTCCAATTTCTCTTGTTATGAATTTAATGATTTGCACATGTCACCTGACACGTTTAAATTGTCGAAAAGAGGAATTCACTTCAAAAACGATCATCTGACAAATTTGGTCACATTCTGACTCCAACAATCTGATAGCCACGCCCATCTCCACCACTGTTTGGTCAGGCATGTCGTTTTTTCCATTTTTTATTTATCTATTTATTTTTTTAACTTTTAGTTTTAAATTTTGTTCTCATCATCATCCACAAATGAGAACAATGCAATGAAAAACAGATCCCAGTGAGAAAAACGTCAAACGTTCCTGAGTGTCTCGACCAACAAACAGAGGTGGAGAAAAGTTTACATGACTGTCTGGTCTGTTTGTTTCTTTGTTTGTTGGTTTGTGGTCTGAATTTTTTTTATCAGAAAGAGTTGATTGAATATTAACATTAAATATGCATTTTTTTTTCCTTTTTAACTTTGAAAATCATTGTGAGTAGGTATTATTTATATCCTTAATATTACTGCTTTATGACATCACAAAGACTGGATAAGCACTCTCTCTGAGTGCTCCTGCCGTTTTGAACTTTGATTAAACTGTTGAACTTGCTTTTGTCTTTTCATGCAATTGCTGTTTGTCTGAAACTAGTTGCATTTTTTTCTTTGTATTTTTCTGTTTTTAATGTTTCTTTCATGAACAGGCTGGATTGAAATTGAGGGTTTATTAAAAAGGAGCTTCAATGAAAGCATCCAGCTCTACCACTAAATAAACACAAACATTAGGACGACTGAAAGATTAAATGCAAGTTTCCAGGAACGCATCTTCATTTGTTCCTGGAGGCAGGATGCTGTTTGCTTCTCCTCTGGGAGTTGAACATTTTGTAGTAAACACCTTTTTGTGTTGCATGTCAAAAAGATATCATGACTCTGTTTTTAATTTTCCTTTTTTGCTGCATTTCATTTTTCTTCCTCTTTCTTTTGTTGTTTACAAAACGGGGCTTTGACTCGAGGGCTAACGCGGAATTCTTTTTTATCCTGCTGAAAATCCTTTAAAATGGAACCCAGCGAGAGCGGATTGGATGTGGGAATATGGCGGGATGCTGTCAGAGAGATTAGTGCGCTGCTGGAGAAGCAGAGGGAGGAGACGGGCACGCTGTCACGTCATCTGTTGTTTCCGCTGAGAAGATCATCCTGCCGGGGCTCGCTTAATGAAGTTGGTTGAACTGGCATCAGACAGGCGAATCAAATTATTACACATGCGGTTTGTAGATGGTACATGTCAGCGCCATATTTGCTTTGGGTTTGTCATGGCGGACAGCGAGCAAAAGGAGTTTTATCACTATCTCTGTTGAATCATAAATAAAATGCACAGTCAGAATCAGTTAAAAAAAAATTCTAAAGTAAAATTTTCAGAAGTCAAAATTCAAATACACTTCAAATACATGGACTAGAATTTAAATTGGACAAATCTGTTGATCCTGATGTGACTACAATGCCGGTGTGTGTGTGTGTATATATATATATATATATATATATATATATATATATACAAAAATATAAACGCAACACTTTTGGTTTTGCTCCCATTTTGTATGAGATTAACTCAACGATCTAAAACTTTTTCCACATACACAATATCACCATTTCCCTCAAATACTGTGCACAAACCAGTCTAAATCTGTGATATTGAGCACTTCTCCTTTGCTGAGATAATCCATCCCACCTCACAGGTGTGCCATATCAAGATGCTGATTAGACACCATGATTAGTGCACAGGTGTGCCTTAGACTGCCCACAATAAAAGGCCACTCTGAAAGGTGCAGTTTTGTTTATTGGGGGGGATACCAGTCAGTATCTGGTGTGACCACCATTTGCCTCATGCAGTGCAACACATCTCCTTCGCATCATCCGTGAAGAGAACACCTCTCCAACGTGCCAAACACCAGCGAATGTGAGCATTTGCCCACTCAAGTTGGTTACGATGACGAACTGGAGTCAGGTCGAGACCCCGATGAGGACGACGAGCATGCAGATGAGCTTCCCTGAGACGGTTTCTGACAGTTTGTGCAGAAATTCTTTGGTTATGCAAACCGATTGTTTCAACAGCTGTCCGAGTGGCTGGTCTCAGACGATCTTGGAGGTGAACATGCTGGATGTGGAGGTCCTGGGCTGGTGTGGTTACACGTGGTCTGCGGTTGTGAGGCTGGTTGGATGTACTGCCAAATTCTCTGAAACGCCTTTGGAGACTGGTTATGGTAGAGAAATGAACATTCAATACACGAGCAACAGCTCTGGTTGACATTCCTGCTGTCAGCATGCCAATTGCACGCTCCCTCAAATCTTGTGACATCTGTGGCATTGTGCTGTGTGATAAAACTGCACCTTTCAGAGTGGCCTTTTATTGTGGGCAGTCTAAGGCACACCTGTGCACTAATCATGGTGTCTAATCAGCATCTTGGTATGGCACACCTGTGAGGTGGGATGGATTATCTCAGCAAAGGAGAAGTGCTCATTATCACAGATTTAGGCTGGTTTGTGAACAATATTTGAGGGAAACGGTGATATTGTGTATGTGGAAAAAGTTTTAGATCTTTGAGTTCATCTCATACAAAATGGGAGCAAAACCAAAAGTGTTGCGTTTATATTTTTGTTGCGTATATATATATATATATATATATATATATATATATATGACGTCTGTTAGAAAAGTATTGGACCTTTTCATTTTTTGCAAAAACCTGATGGATTTGAATCACGTGTGCTTGCATGAGCCAAACTTGAACCTTCATGCGCATGCGTGAATTTTTTCCACACCTGTCGATTGTGTGAGTTGCTGGTAAGCAGCCTTTGTGTGAGGACATGTGTTATGCTCTCGTCGGATTTTCATTGCAAAGAACATGGCGGAACGGGTGGAGCAGCGCCGCATCAAATTTTGCCAGAAACTGGGTGACAGCCAGGTGGAAACCATTCGGATGATTCAGATGGCTTTCGGTGACTTTTCAGTCATGTGACTATCCGAGAAATTGTGGAACAGGTGGGCATGTCACAGCATGTCCTGTGAGACTTCAACACAGAGGCGCTTCTGCTCCGTCGTCAGCTTCGGCATGAATTTCACCGCCACTCTTTTCGTGGCCAAATCTTCTGTCACAGTGGAATGTGCTGAAAAAGTGCTGATGTCCACCTCTTCCGCAATTTCTCGGATAGTCACACAACAGTCCCACATCACCACAGCGTTCACTTTGGAAATGATCTGATCATTTCAGTGTGTTGATGGCTGGCCAGAGCGCGGCTCGCTCTCCACCGTTGTGCAGATGTCTTTAAACTGGTTGTACCACTCGTTAATCTGTGTGATGCCCAGAGGATCGTCACCGAAAGCCGTCTGAATCTTCCGAATGGTTTCCACCTGGCTGTCGCCCAGTTTCTGGCAAAATGTGATGCGGCGCTGGTCCAGTCATTCCGTCTTTTTCCTTGTATTGAAAATTCAACGAGAGCACAACACACGTCCTCACGCAAAGGCTGCTTGCCAGCAAATGACACAATCGACAGGCGTGAAAAAATTCATGCATGCGCAGGAAGGTTCAAGGTTTGCTCATGCAAGCACACGTGATTCAAATCCATCAGGTTTTTGCAAAAAATGAAAAGGTCTGATACTTTTCTAACAGACCTCGTGTATATATATATATATATATATATATATATATATATATATATATATATATATATATATATATATATATATATATATATATATATATAAGGATTAAACAATGAGAAGCCTTGCATTATACGGTTTGAATGCACGACGTGGAGTCTAAAACACCACGATGCAAAGCGGAGTGGTGTTACTCCGCGAAGTGCATTCAAACCGTATAATGCACGGCTTCTCGTTGTTTAATCCGCTTATACCATGGTCCCACACAGTGCGCTAACACACAAATATTTATTTACGTTAACAGAACTTGATAAAGATGCGTTAAGTATTTGGGACTATTTTATACCAGCCTCCGATGCGCTTACTGAGTGTGCGGGCTCACGCCACAGCGGGCCACTCACACCGGCCTCGTCTGTGCTGTATGGAGCTGCGACCAACTGGCAACAGGTCCAGAAACTACGCTCGCTGTTTTGATGCAGAGCCCGCAAATATAGAACCGTTCTTTCCCGTCTTCAATCTTGTCCAGTTCGTCCGATGTTAAATCTTTACGCCGTTGCTTTTGCTGTTCTTCTCATCTGCTCTCCTCCTCTTTCCATTCCTCAAATGTTTTATTTTGGCCAAAAATATTTTAAAAATCACTTTGAAATCCATGTTTTATCGGCTTTCTGTCATTCACCTGTCAAAACACAGCTGATCTGCGCCAACTGATTTGCGCGTTGCTATGGTGACAACCAGAGCGGAGCGATTATAACAGTGACGTAACTCGCCGAACGACGTGTGTGTATATACAAAAATAATGCACACCAGTTAGACATGGAATTCTCTCTGACCATGGTATAAATATGGAATAGTCCCTAGTTTTCCTCCATATGCCATGGTCCTGAATTTCTACAGTTTGTGCAGATTCCTGCAAATGGTGATACAAGCATCAAATTTGGCAGAAATACTCCTTAGACATTCCTGTTATGAAAAAATCAATTGGGCATCTGAATTTCCAATCGGCGGCCATGCAGGTGTCAGTTGAAGAGTTCCCCAGGTCTCAAAATTAAAAGATGCTCCAATCATATTGAAAACTACACCACATAGTTATGAGGTAAAGACAGCAACAAAGGTCAGTTTCAGTTTGTACAGGGGTCAAAAGTTAAAATTGCTCCAATTTTGGTACAAAGTGTTGCAAATTATTGGCTGAGGAAGGAATAGTTTGGACCATGTATCATGCTTAGTTATCACATTACAGGGTAACGTGTCACATGTCATAGAATCCAATGGATGTTGACATTGTTTGACCTTCACTTTGGAGATCAGACATTCAACACAGTCAAAACTATTCCATTTATTGATTCTATTAAATGGTCAGATACTATTTGAAGGATTCTTTCAATTACCTGCTGCACTAAGGTCCCCTGTAGGCCTCATTTGGCCAAGAGTAAGCAATGAGCAAATCCTAGGTGAGTTGGCCCGAAAAACCTAACACTGGTGGCCATCAAACCCTAGGTCTTGTGACCAGCAAAGCCTAGCTTCAGTTGTCCGGTAAATCCTTTGCCTGGTGGCCGGCAGATCCTCGGTCTGTTTTTCCAGCAAAGCCTAAGTCTGTTGCTGTTTGTCACTGTTTGTGGTGTGTCAGGTTGTATTTTCGCGGGGTTGCCGGGTGCAGCTGATGTTTGGGAGTAGTGCAGAAACACCACAATAAATCTACAAGCTCAAAACACAGAAGACAAAGCGGATCTGGGAATTTTCTGTCCTTTATGGGTCTGGTGCCATGTGGTGATTGGCGGAGTAGACAACTGGATCCAGCTCAGGAGTTGAGCTGAATGAACATCTGGTTCAGCTCCTCCTCAGCTGAACTTCTGCTCATTTCTCTGCTCTGAATTCTCTTCACTTTGGCACCTTCTGGGCACCAGAGTCTCATTTACTGAAGAAGAACAAATCCCAGCACAGAAGTGAGCTCAGATTTACATCCACTCCACTCTGAAGTGTTTTTGTAAAACCTTGGATTTTTCTTTTCAAAGAGCTCCTTCACTTCTTTGTGTGCTTTTGGAGCTTTTATGTGCAGCTGAGTCTCCCGGCGCGGCTTTGTATCAGGGGTCAGAGCTCAGAAGTATTAGAATGTTTTACATCAATTAAATAAAAGGATGGAGCAGAAGAAGAAGAGTTCAACATATACGGGGATTTGAACTCTTCACATCACAATTACATTAAGCGCTTGAAGTCTAGTCTGGAAAAACATATATCCACTTAAAAACTCTAACTATTGTTGACTCGGAATCTCAAACTGTCTTTCAGGTGGTGTCCAACAGGGCCGACATGGCCATCGGCTCGCTCACCATTAACGAGGAAAGGTCAGAGGTCGTGGATTTCTCCGTTCCATTTGTTGAGACAGGCATCAGCGTCATGGTTTCCCGTAGCAACGGCACGGTATCGCCTTCAGCTTTCCTCGGTGAGTTTTTGCTCTCACTTGTTTTCACTAATGACGTTCACACATTACGAATAAAAAATGGCTGTCATTAAATAAATTAACAAATTCAGGCTCCGGTAAAATTAGGTTTTCACACATTTAGTTTTTGATGTTTGATATCCAGCTTCTCCCTAATTGTTTGAGGCACAAAAAATGATCTAGAAGGCCTTAACTGAACTTTTAATTGCAATATTCCTCCTCCTAGTGGTCAGGTAATGTAATTGCAGCTAGGCCACTAATTGAAGAAGTCAATTTGGGTTTTTCTGCCAACAAGTCCACCATTCATGCAGCGATTTAAGTCGTTTTCGCTCAGATATGATCCATCGGAGTGTTTCCTAAATGTATGTCAGCAAAGAAAGTGCAACCCAGCACAAAATATAAAATAATAAAATACATGGGTGCTTTGAACCCAGAACTTTCTTGTAACAAAACAAATGCACCATAATAAAAAGGGTTTGTTTGTTTGTTTTTTTGTTTGTTTGTTTGTTTGTTTTTTGTGCTGCATATGTTTTTACATAGCCACTAGAGGTCGCTTTGCTAACTATCATTTTAAGTATAGGTCGTAATGTGCACACATAAGCTGTGGGGTTGTTTTAGGGCTAGGATGGGACAAACTATGAATGTGGGACAAATTATGACTGTGGGACAAACTATGACTGTGAGACAAATTATGACTGTGGGACAAACTATGACTGTGGGACAAATTATGACTGAGGGACAAACTATGACTGTGGGACAAATTATGACTGTGGGACAAATTATGGCCGTGGGACAAACTATGACTGTGGGACAGACTATGACTGTGGGACAAATTATTACTGTGGGACAAATTATGACAGTGGGACAGAATATGACTGTGGGACAAATTATGACAGTGGGACCAATTATGACTGTGGGACAAACTATGACTGTGGGACAGGCTATGAATGTGGGACAAATTATGACTGTGGTACAAACTATGACTGTGAGACAAATTATGACTGTGGGACAGACTATGACTGTGGGAGAAATTATGACTGTGGGACAAACTATGACTGTGGGACAGACTATGACTGTGGGACAAACTATGACTGTGGGACAGACTATGACTGTGGGACAAATTATTACTGTGGGACAAACTATGACTGTGGGACAGGCTATGAATGTGGGACAAATTATGACAGTGGGACAGACTATGACTGTGGGACAAATTATGACTGTGGGACCAATTATGACTGTGGGACAAACTGACTGTGGGACAGGCTATGAATGTGGGACAAATTGTGACTGTGGGACAGGCTATGACTATGGGACAAATTATGATTGCAGGACAAATTATGACTGTCGGACAAAATATGACTTTGGGACAAACTATGACTGTGGGACAGACTATGACTGGGAGACAAATTATGACTGTGGGACAGACTATGACTGTGGGACAAAATATGACTGTGGGACAGGCTATGACTGTGGGACAGGCTATGACTGTGGGACAGACTATGGCTGTGGGACAAAATATGACTGTGACACAAACTATGACTGTGGGTCAAAATATGACTTTGGGACAAACTATGACTGTGGGACAAATTATGACTGTGGGACAGACTGACTGTGGGACAAATTATGACTCTGGGACAGACTATGACTGTGGGACAAATTATGACTGTGGGACAAACTATGACTGTGGGACAGACTATGACTGTGGGACAAACTATGACTGTGGGACAAATTATTACTGTGGGACAAACTATGACTGTGGGACAAACTATGACTGTGGGACAGGCTATGAATGTGGGACAAATTATGACAGTGGGACAGACTATGACTGTGGGACAAATTATGACTGTGGGACCAATTATGACTGTGGGACAAACTGACTGTGGGACAGGCTATGAATGTGGGACAAATTGTGACTGTGGGACAGGCTATGACTATGGGACAAATTATGATTGCAGGACAAATTATGACTGTCGGACAAAATATGACTTTGGGACAAACTATGACTGTGGGACAGACTATGACTGGGAGACAAATTATGACTGTGGGACAGACTATGACTGTGGGACAAAATATGACTGTGGGACAGGCTATGACTGTGGGACAGGCTATGACTGTGGGACAGACTATGGCTGTGGGACAAAATATGACTGTGAGACAAACTATGACTGTGGGTCAAAATATGACTTTGGGACAAACTATGACTGTGGGACAAATTATGACTGTGGGACAGACTGACTGTGGGACAAATTATGACTCTGGGACAGACTATGACTGTGGGACAAATTATGACTCTGGGACAGACTATGACTGTGGGACAAATTATGACTGTGGGACAAACTATGACTGTGGGACAGACTATGACTGTGGGACAAACTATGACTGTGGGACAAATTATTACTGTGGGACAAACTATGACTGTGGGACACACTATGACTGTGGGACAGGCTATGAATGTGGGACAAATTATGACAGTGGGACAGACTATGACTGTGGGACAAATTATGACTGTGGGACCAATTATGACTGTGGGACAAACTGACTGTGGGACAGGCTATGAATGTGGGACAAATTGTGACTGTGGGACAGGCTATGACTATGGGACAAATTATGATTGCAGGACAAATTATGACTGTCGGACAAAATATGACTTTGGGACAAACTATGACTGTGGGACAGACTATGACTGGGAGACAAATTATGACTGTGGGACAGACTATGACTGTGGGACAAAATATGACTGTGGGACAGGCTATGACTGTGGGACAGGCTATGACTGTGGGACAGACTATGGCTGTGGGACAAAATATGACTGTGAGACAAACTATGACTGTGGGTCAAAATATGACTTTGGGACAAACTATGACTGTGGGACAAATTATGACTGTGGGACAGACTGACTGTGGGACAAATTATGACTCTGGGACAGACTATGACTGTGGGACAAATTATGACTGTGGGACAAACTATGACTGCGGGACCAATTATGACTGTGGGACAAATTATGACTGGGATAGACTATGACTGTGGGACAAATTATGACTGCGGGTCAAAATATGATGTTGGGACAAACTATGACTGTGGGACAGGCAATGACTGTAGGACAGACTATGACTGTGGGACAGGCAATGACTGTGGGACAAATTATGACTCTGGGATAGACTATGACTGTGGGACAGACTATGACTGTGGGACAAATTATGACTGTGGGACAAATTAAGACTGTGGGACAAATTATGACTGGGATAGACTATGACTGTGGGACAAAGTATGACTGCGGGTCAAAATATGACTTTGGGACAAACTATGACTTGGGACAGGCAATGACTGTAGGACAAATTATGACTGTGGGGCGACTTATGACTGTGGGACGAATTATGACTGCGGGACAAATTATGACTGCGGGACAGACTATGACTGTGGGACAAATTATGACTGTGGGACAGACTATGACTGTTGGACAAATTATGGCTGTGGGACAAATTATGACTGTGGGACAGACTATGACTGTGGGACAGACTATGACTGTGGGACAAACTATAAATGTGGGACAGGCTATGACTGTAGGACAAATTATGACTGTGGGACAGACTATGACTGTGGGACAAATTATGACTGTGGGACCAATTATGACAAACTGACTGTGGGACAGGCTATGAATGTGGGACAAATTGTGACTGTGGGACAGGCTATGACTATGGGACAAATTGTGATTGCAGGACAAATTATGACTGTCGGACAAAATATGACTTTGGAACAAACTATGACTGTGGGACAGACTATGACTCTGGGACAAATTATGACTTTGGGACAGACTATGACTGTGGGACAAAATATGACTGTGGGACAAACTATGACTGGGGGACAGGCTATGACTGTGGGACAGACTATGACTGTGGGACAGACTATGGCTGTGGGACAAATTATGACTGTGGGTCAAAATATGACTGTGGGACAAACTATGACTGTGGGACAGGCTATGACTGTGGGACAGGCTATGACTGTGGGACAGGCTATGACTGTGGGACAAATTATGACTGTGGGACAGACTGACTGTGGAACAAACTATGACTGTGGGACAGGCTATGACTGTGGAACAAACTATGACTGTGGGACAAACTATGACTGGGGGACAGGCTATGACTGTGGGACAGGCTATGACTGTGGGACAGACTATGACTGTGGGACAGACTATGGCTGTGGGACAAATTATGACTGTGGGTCAAAATATGACTGTGGGACAAACTATGACTGTGGGACAGGCTATGACTGTGGGACAGGCTATGACTGTGGGACAAACTATGACTGTGGGACAGGCTATGACTGTGGAACAAACTATGACTGTGGAACAAACTATGACTGTGGGACAGGCTATGACTGTGGGACAGATTATGACTCTGGGACAGACTATGACTGTGGGACAAATTATGACTGTGGGACAAACTATGACTGCGGGACAAATTATGACTGCGGGACAAATTATGACTGTGGGACCAATTATGACTGTGGGACAAATTATGACTGGGATAGACTATGACTGTGGGACAAATTATGACTTTGGGACAAATTATGACTTTGGGACAGACTATGACTGTGGGACAAAATATGACTGTGGGACAAACTATGACTGGGGGACAGGCTATGACTGTGGGACAGGCTATGACTGTGGGACAGACTATGACTGTGGGACAGACTATGGCTGTGGGACAAATTATGACTGTGGGTCAAAATATGACTGTGGGACAAACTATGACTGTGGGACAGGCTATGACTGTGGGACAGGCTATGACTGTGGGACAAACTATGACTGTGGGACAGGCTATGACTGTGGAACAAACTATGACTGTGGAACAAACTATGACTGTGGGACAGGCTATGACTGTGGGACAGATTATGACTCTGGGACAGACTATGACTGTGGGACAAATTATGACTGTGGGACAAACTATGACTGCGGGACAAATTATGACTGCGGGACAAATTATGACTGTGGGACCAATTATGACTGTGGGACAAATTATGACTGGGATAGACTATGACTGTGGGACAAATTATGACTGTGGGTCAAAATATGATGTTGGGACAAACTATGACTGTGGGACAGGCAATGACTGTAGGACAAATTATGACTGTGGGACAGACTATGACTGTGGGACAAATTATGACTCTGGGATAGACTATGACTGTGGGACAAGTTATGACTGTGGGACAGACTATGACTGTGGGACAAATTATGACTGTGGGACAAATTAAGACTGTGGGACAAATTATGACTGGGATAGACTATGACTGTGGGACAAAGTATGACTGCGGGTCAAAATATGACTTGGGACAGGCAATGACTGTAGGACAAATTATGACTGTGGGACAAATTAAGACTGTGGGACAAATTATGACTCTGGGATAGACTATGACTGTGGGACAAATTATGACTGTGGGACGAATTATGACTGTGGGACAAATTATGACTGCGGGACAAATTATGACTGCGGGACAAACTATGACTGTTGGACAAATTATGGCTGTGGGACAAATTATGACTGTGGGACAGACTATGACTGTGGGTCAAAATATGACTTTGGGACAAACTATAACTGTGGGACAGGCTATGACTGTAGGACAAATTATGACTGTGGGACAGACTATGACTGTGGGACAAATTATGACTGTGGGACAAATTATGACTGTGGGACAAACTATGACTGTGGGACAAATTATGACTGTCGGACAAATTATGACTGTCGGACAGACTATGATTGTGGGACAGACTATGATTGTGTGACAGACTATGACTGTGGGACAAATTATGACTGTGTGACCGACTATGACTGTGTGACCGACTATGACTGTGGGACAAATTATGACTGTGGGACAAATTGTGACTGTTGGACAAATTATGACTGTGGGACAGACTATGACTGTGGGACAAATTATGACTGTGGGACAAATTGTGACTGTTGGACAAATTATGACTGTGGGACAGACTATGACTGTGGGACAAACTATGACTGTGTGACAAATTATGACTGTTGGACAAACTATGACTGTTGGACAAACTATGACTGTTGGACAAATTATGACTTTGGGACAAACTATGACTGTGGGACAAATTGTGACTGTTGGACAAACTATGACTGTGGGACAGACTATGACTGTGGGACATATTATGACTGTCGGACAAACTGCAGACTGTTTTATTCTTTGAGGTAATTTACTTCAAAGATTTTTTTAAGCAGCAAATAATATACTTTTCCATTTATTTACATTTTTGCTGTTGTTTTTACCACACCACATTTTAAAAAATGTATTTATGTATTTATTTAGTATTTATGTATTATTTTTATTACCACTGCCATGGATGTTGTCTGATTTGTTGGTTGGTCCGTTCATTGATTAATAGGATTCCAGAAAAAACTACTGAACTGATTATTGTGAAACTTGGTCGAAGGGTAGGAAATGAAGGGAAAAATTTCTTAAATTTTGGAGCAGATCCAATTAAGGGCCCTGTTCCACTGGCGTTTAGGAGGATTTGCGTATGGATTCCGCACAAAATTGGCCCATATTCGCCAAGCATCCGTAATATCCGTGTAACATGCCTGTAAGAGTCGGCCGTCATCCGAACACGTCCGTGATCATCCGCAGACGCACACATGTCCGCAGCCAGGAGTTTTGAGCTGTTCAAAAATCTGGATGCGGATAACATCCGCCTTACATACTCCATCTGTTAGGTCTGTTAGAAAAGTATCCAACCTTTTTATTTTTATTTCAAAAACCTGATAGATTTGAATCACGTGTGCTTGCATGAGCCAACCTTGAACCTTCGTGTGCATGCGTGAGTTTTTTCACGCCTGTCGGTTGCGTCATTTGCTTGTAAGCAGCCTTTGTGTGAGGATGGGTGTAGTCTCTCGTCGTTTTTTCTTTGCAAGGAAATGGCGGAACGACTGGAGCAGCGCGACTGCATCAAATTTTGCCACAAACTGGGCAATAGCCAGGTGGAAACCATTCGGATTATTCAGACGGCTTTCGGTGACGATCCTCTGGGCATCACACAGATTAAGGAGCGGTACAACCGGTTTAAAGACATCTGCACAACGGTGGAGAGCGCGCCGCACTCTGGGCGGCATCAACAAGCTGAAATGACCAGATCATTTCCAAAGTGAACTCTGTGGTGATGTGGGACCGTCATGTGATTATCCGAGAAATTGCGGAAGAGGTGGACATCAGCACTTTTTCGGCACATTCCACTGTGAAAGAAGATTTTGCCATGAAAAGAGTGATGGCGAAATTCGTTGGCACGAAGCTGATGGCACAGCAACAGCGCCTTCGTGATGAAGCCTCACAGGACATGATGTAACATGCCCAGCTCGTCAACCATTCAGAAGATTCAAACGGCTTTCGGTGGCTTTTCAGTCGTGTGACTATCCGAGAAATTCTGGACAAGCTGCCCAAACTCATGAACAGTTAACCCTCGCATGACAACATGAACAGTAACTCTGTGATCACCTTGTAAAGTCCAGCAAATGCTCCAGAGGCTGTATTGTTGATGTGAATAGTGATGGCGACTGCCCAAGTGCACTTATTTTGTGACCACAATGCAGATGCTGTGCACGCGCAACACGTGCGCGATGCACTCATAATACACCCGTAATACTACCGTGATAATCTCAGTGTGTCGGATCAGTTTCCTCACTACATGCGCTATATAACCGTGATTGTTCATCATATATTCACTATATATTATTAATATATCCGTAATTCATACTGGGACATTTGTCATTTTTGGCCATTTTTGTTGCGGACGACAACGAACGCCCGTAATTTGTATACTCAATTCATGCACAATTACTCCTCTCCCCAGTGGGACAGGGCCCTAAGCAGTTGATCCAGGACAAAAAAGAAACAAACCAACAGACAAACAAATGAACATACCCTCCTTCGGAAATGTATATAAATAAAAATATACAACTGCTGAAGTGCCATCGGCCGTATGAGCATGCAGTCAATGAAAAAGTGTGTTGAAACAATGTGTCCTTTTGACCCCTTAGAATAGGTCAAGGTTAGTGATCTTTGAACTTACTCAAAGTCTGTGTCCCAAGAATGTTCCCTGTGAATTTGAAGACCCTGGCAGAAATAGGACTGGATAGTGCTGAGCACAGACAGACAGACAGATGGACGCAAACCTTCGCAATACTTGATGGCCATATTTTGGCCTTGAGTAAATAAATACGAGGTCTGTGAGAAAAGTATCGTACCTTTTTATTTTTTCAAAAACTATATGGATTTGATTCATATGTTTTTACATCAGCCAAGCTTGAACCTTCGTGCGCATGCGTGAGTTTTTCCACACCTGTCGGTTGCGTCATTCGCCTGTGGGCAGGCTTTGAGTGAGCACTGCTCCACCCCTCTCGTCGTTGTTTCATTGCCAGGAAATGGCGGAATGATTTGGGCTTTTTTTTTACATCAGAATTTTTTCAGAAACTGTTAGAGACAGGCAGCTGGAAACCATTCGAAAAATTTATCTGGCTTTCGGTGAAAATTTTACGGGCTTCACAGAGAATAAGGAGTGTTACTACAGCTTTAAGGACGGCCCACAATGGCGCTCGGCACCGCGCTCCAAGCCGCCATCGAGAGGCAGAAAACACCATATCATTTCTAAACGGATGGCTGTGTGGAGCCGGGACCATCGTGTGCAATTTCTCTGGTTATCACAAGAGCTGGACATCAGCCATTTTCCGGCAGATTTCACTTTTAACAAGAGATTCTGTCATGGAAAGCTGCGCGGAGGCTTCGCGCGTCACGACCGATTTGTTGATGGAGCGTGACAAAGGAACACCTCCGTTTTGGAGTGTTAAAAGACAAGTTGGGACATGCCTATCTCGGCTTTCAGTGCTTACCAGTCAAGTGAGTATAAGAGAAATTGTGGAGAGCTGGGCATGTCCCAACTTGTCCCCTGGCACTCCGAAACGTGTGCCATCATGACAATGTGGAAAAAGTATTTTGGATATTTTTGCAAATGTATTAAATGAAAATTAAAGGACTAATAAATCACATGTACATAAGTATTCACAGCTATGCTGCTGCATTGAAGGTTCCAATGAGCACAGTGGCCTCCATCATCTGTAAAGGGAAGAAATTCGGATCCACCAGGACACTTCCTTGAGCTGGGCGCCTGTCTGAACTGAGTGATCGGGGGAGAAGGGCCTTACTCAGGGAGGTGACCAAGAACCTGATTGTCACTCTGTCTGAGCTCCAGCATTCCAGAAAGACAACCATCTCTGCGGCAATCCACCAATCAGGCCTGTATGGTAGAGTGGCCAGATGGAAGCCACTCCTTTGTAAAACGCCCATGGCAGCCCACCTGGAGTCAAATTAAATCAAAATCACATCAAATTTATTAATTTATATAGCGCCAATTCACGACGGGGTCACCTCAAGGCACTTCACACAACACAGCTTGAAAAACAGAACAAAATGAATTTAAAGATTAAAAAGCACAATAAAAGATTAAAAACATAAAAAAACACACAATATAATAAAACAGGGAAAAAAGGTAGGTCTTCAATCTAGACTTAAAAAGCTCCACAGAGTCCGACTGCCGCAGGGAGATCATTCCACAGAGCCGGGGCATGATAAGAAAAGGCTCTGTGACCCGCAGACTTTTTATTCACCCTAGGAACGTACAGCACTCCTGCACCCTGCGAACGCAAGGCCCGAACCAGGATGTAGGGCTCAACCAGGTCAGCTAGGTAGGGACAGTGGTGGGCACACTTCCGATAATCCGATAACAGATAATTAACGAAGATAATGTTTTCATTATCGGATTATCTTTTTAGATAAATTTAAAAACCATCATCAGACTAATTATCTTCCGATGAATTACCGTCCGATAATTTTTAGACTAACGTACTAAACTAAGCTGAACAGCGAAAAACATTTTTAAAACTGTTAAAGCTGTTGAGACTTACCTGTTAAAAGTTTCCTAATAAGCATGTTGTTCTACCCTCTGCAATCAGAAACCACTCTATTGTCTGTAAGCAAAGGAGAACTGGTGACCAATAAAAAAAAGTCATTTCCTTTAACACCATACAAATATAATCGCAATGTCACCAAGTCATCCAGAGGCATACATGTTTAACTTATGGTTCAAATTTTAACCACTCATTTTAGACAAGTTATTTAAAATTATTGTCATGTCTGAAGTTTATAAAATGAAAATATCAGATATATGTTTTCGTTTTAAAGTAATGTGCTAATTGTTAAGGTTTTGTGAGCATATGCTGTGCCAGGCAGCAATGCATTATGGGTAGCATAAGGTAATCTCAGACGTTCACGACAGGAGGACAAATGCATTTCAGACACTCTGTTCAGGGTCCACAGAAAACAGCATTAAACTCTAGTGCCTAAAACTCTCGTGAATATATTCTCTGGGTTTATAGACGTTAGTGTATTTGCGTTTGTTAAATTCCACGCATCTTAAATGTAGCAGACACGGATTATCTGGAATTTTTTTGACATTTTTTCAAGGCTGCTACTGCCATCTACTGGCCAGGAGTGTTCATGGCAGTATTAAACGTCTGGGTACATGGCTGCTCTCAAAGTGTTGGTATTGTCCATTGTCCAGGCGCTTTTTGTGTGCATATATGTTAACTTTGTATTCTAAAACTACGGTTAGAAGTAATTCCGACTCCTTATCGGTCCACACGAACGAGGTTGGCACCATGTTTTTAGTTTTTGTGGAAGTGACGACAAGAGAATAAGGCTCCTGATTGGATAGAATTTTAATCAGTACTGCCACCCAAAGGTTTGGCAGACTAATTACAACACATTTATACGGTTCGATGTGGATGGATTTTTTTTTAACGACGTAGTGTGTGTTATGTGTCGACGCGGGTTGAGGAGAGGACCTGCGTCTGACGGAACCCAGCGCTAAAATAACCAGAAAGCGGTTCCAATAACAAAACAATTTATTCTTTCCACCCTCCGGTGTATATCAAAGTGAATGAACTAAAGATGCGTCAGTCTGGTGGAGTGAAGGTTGGCACGCTCTCCAGCGCCTAAAAGGATCAAAGCCCGGCGCTTCTGGACTCACTTTTACCGCCAAACACCCCCCAGGTGGACACGACAAACCGACTCTCTGCGAAGGATAGAAGAGGTGAGGTAAGTCAGCAGTTACAAGCAATATCCTTCAAAAGGCATACACTATCAGCAACACATTCAGGTCTATATTTAAGCTTTATGTAAATGAGCAGCTTCTCACAACAGGTGGAGGATCAGTTGTCCGCACGCCACAGCAGTGAGAAGCGAGCTGCACAATTCTCATCAATCAATCAATCAATCAATCAACTTTTTTCTTGTATAGCGCCAAATCACAACAAACAGTTGCCCCAAGGCGCTCCAAATTCACATCACAATTCAAATATACTGCGTAACAAAATACCAAGTTACTATCAACAAGTAGTCAAACAATTAATCACCTCTGATGTGTGCTGACAGCATGTGTCCCTCACCCTTCCTGCTTCACAGGCACGATGTGTCAAACCCAGGCGCGGTCCTCAGCGTCTCACAAACGAACATCACAAGGTCGAGTTCCCGGCAATTCTGCTTGAATCACACATGGCTTAAATGCAGAACGCCATCTAATTATCTGCTTCAGCTGAAAGTCTTTAAGGTTGCATGTGAGCACCATCCACAGGTGCTGCACATAACGTTGATGAGGGTGAAGGACTCTTCTGCCAGCACCTTCTCCACAGACAAATCAGTTTTCATACCACCTGGAGAGCAAAGAAAAGAAAAGAACACCAAAATGTCCAGCCACACCCCCCCAACACACAACAGTACCCCCCCCTTTAACGGGAAGCCTCCCGGCGACTGAACAGACCAGGCCCGAGAACAGCACCTCCCTCCGGGGTCCTCATCAGGAAGCAGACAGCACAACGCTCCCAAGGTCCACCACAGACAGCAGGACAGGGCACCGCAGCTGGAAGGCCGGCTGGCATCAACAAAAACCCCAAAACAGTCCCCAGTACAATCCAACACACAAGAAAAAACATAAAACCCACCCAAAACCTCCCCAGGGAACCGTCCCATCCAACCCCAGGAAGAAAAGAAAAACTCCCAAACGCAAAAACCCAACACAGCCCCACAAACACAATACAAACATAAATGCATAAAAGAAAAATAACAAACAACCCCCCCCAGAACGACCTGCAGAGCCCAACCCCCCCCAGAAGGCCTTTACCGTTGGTTCCAGGAGGAATAGCCAGAACCGGAATCCCACAAAGGTCCCCAGGTACACATGGAGCAAACGGCGCCCCCCAGAGGACCGTACCATCAAACCCCAGGAGGCACCCTCCCCACAACCCCGGAACCCCAGACCCAGCCACACCTGGCTAGTCGGCCCCACAAGCCAATTCCCCCCCAGAGGACCGTCCCATCAACCCTGGAGGTGGAACCCGGAAGGAAACAAAACAAAATCAAAGTCCAACCCCCGGAGGACTACCGTAAACAACCCCGGGGGCAAATAAAACAACCGTTAAACCCTGTTACCTTCCCCGGCACCCCGAAAGACCCCAGGTCCCTCCCAGAGCCCCTCGGCGGCTCAATTTTGGCGAACGGCACAAAACATTAAGCCGGGGAAGGGAACAGGAAAAACTAAACCAGCCCCAACTTCAAGGCGCAGCGGAAAACCGGAAATACGTCCGGTGCCCCAACTCCACCATACCCCAGCCTCTCGGGAGGGGTGGAACTACCGAAATGGCGAACGGCAACAGATCGGCCCACCCCTCCGACTGAGGTATGTTCCCGCTGCACCACACCCCGGCAACACCAATGACGAACGGTACAAAGGCTCACCGAGGCTGGAGTGGAACCGGGCCCTAACCAAACCAAGAAAAACGCCCCTAACAACCCCCCCCTAGGTGCAGAGGTCTTCTGAGAACGCTCAGCGTGACCAACCTGCACCACCCCACAACCCACAAGACGAACGGTCTTGGGGCAAGTGAGGTTGGGGTTAGGGATGTAGGGAAATAAAAAACAACAAAACAAAACAACCCCAAAACCCAAACAGAAAATACCTAAATACACATAAAAAAATAACGATCAAGTGAGCCCAGACGGACTTCTAACCGCCTAACGTTCACTCCACCAGACACGCCTCTGACTCCCCAAACAAATTATAACCCCTATTCAAAGAAACAAAACATTAGCCCCTACAAGTTTTTTTTTTGTTGTTTTTTTTTTGTGTGTTATTTCGCCTGTCCCAGAACACCTGGAGATACGTCACCATTATTTTTCTTGACGCTTATATGTCGGGGCAATACAGTGGTCTCTGCTCGTCCGAGCTGCATGGGCTCGTCTGCAAGAGGAGCCAGAGGTCCCGTCGGAGGAGCCTCAGTGGGGCGAAGAAGAGGCGGCCCAGATCTGTGTCGGGGAAAGCCCCGAGACGAAAAAACCCGCTCTGATGGCCGCCCTCTCTCGCGTCCACGCTCCTTCATCCGATCATCTAGACGAATCACCAACGATATTAGCTCATCTAAATCGTTTGGCTCGTCACGGACTGCCAGCTCGTCTTTTAATGACTCATTTAACCCATCAACAAACACTCCTCGTAAAGCTGCGGCGTTCCAACCTGACTGAGCAGAAAAAATCCGGAAGTCCACGGAATACTCCGCCGCACTCCGCCTCCCCTGCCTGAGATTCAGCAACCGTTGGGCAACGGTATTCGTTTTCACCGGATGGTCAAAAACCAGTCGGAACTCCCGGGAGAAATCCTTAAAGGATCCTAACAATGGCGAGTTGTTACTCCACAACGCTGTGACCCAAGCTAAGGCGTCACCTCGGAGCAAATTTGTCACATATGAAACACGGCTCCCATCAGAAGAGAAGGAAGCCGGTCGCTGAGCAAAAATCAGAGAACATTGCATCAAAAACGAAGCACAAGCTTCAACGTCTCCCGCATAAGGCTCCGGATGACAAATAATCGGTTCGGACGCCGAATCTCTGGGTGACGGAGTTGTCTGCACCGGTATCGATGGTGCTGCAGCTGGAGCAGCAGGAAGCAGAACGGCTTGCGCTGCAAGCTCCGTAACACGGGCGTCTGTTTGTTTAATTTGGTTTGCGAGATGCTGTAATTGCTCCCATATTTTCTCCAAGTGTTCTTGAACTCTTTCGGCGAAAGGAACCGCCTCTGCCGCTGGGTCCATTTTGGAATGGCCGGGAACTACTGTTATGTGTCGACGCGGGTTGAGGAGTGGACCTGCGTCTGACGGAACCCAGCGCTAAAATAACCAGAAAGCGGTTCCAATAACAAAACAATTTATTCTTTTCACCCTCTGGTGCATAACAAAGTGAATGAACTAAAGATGCGTCAGTCTGGTGGAGTGAAGGCTGGCACGCTCTCCAGCACCTAAAAGGATCAAAGCCCGGCGCTTCTGGACTCACTTTTACCGCCAAACACCCCCCAGGTGGACACGACAAACCGACTCTCTGCGAAGGATAGAAGAGGTGAGGTAAGTCAGCAGTTACAAGCAATATCCTTCAAAAGGCACACACTATCAGCAACACATTCAGGTCTGTATTTAAGCTTTATGTAAATGAGCAGCTTCTCACAACAGGTGGAGGATCAGTTGTCCGCACGCCACAGCAGTGAGAAGCGAGCTGCACAATTCTCATCACAATTCAAATATACTGCGTAACAAAATACCAAGTTACTATCAACAAGTAGTCAAACAATTAATCACCTCTGATGTGTGCTGACAGCATGTGTCCCTCACCCTTCCTGCTTCACAGGCACGATGTGTCAAACCCAGGCGCGGTCCTCAGCGTCTCACAAACGAACATCACAAGGTCGAGTTCCCGGCAATTCTGCTTGAATCACACATGGCTTAAATGCAGAACGCCATCTAATTATCTGCTTCAGCTGAAAGTCTTTAAGGTTGCATGTGAGCACCATCCACTGGTGCTGCACATAACGTTGATGAGGGTGAAGGACTCTTCTGCCAGCACCTTCTCCACAGACAAATCAGTTTTCATACCACCTGGAGAGCAAAGAAAAGAAAAGAACACCAGAATGTCCAGCCACACACCCCCAACACACAACAGTGTGGATGAAGTTTTTTTCCCCAAACTGAAAGGGTAAGATATTCGGTTTTACAAATACCCGACAACGTGTGTACATGGCCTTATGTCTGTGAAAGGCACTATATAAATAAATTTACTTACTTACTTATTAATATTGAGTGCACGTTTTACAACATCATAAAAGTTTTAAAACATGCAATTGCGATGACACTTCCAGGGCTCCGTAAAAATGCCTGTTTTTACAAATAAAAATGGAATATTTTACAAAAGCACATTTATCTTTAAACCAACACACGACACATATGGGACATTATGTGTCCCATAATGTCCCGACACATTATGGGACAGTGTGTAAAACGAATATTTGGCGTGCCTATCATGTCCACATCATGAACTAAAATAAGTTGTAGCGACTGCATACAGATTGGCCACAAATAAAGTGTTTTCATTATTTCTGCTTTGCATCTGATTTGCGGCGGATGCAAATCAGATGTGCTGTGTTCACAACTGGACACGGTTCTTTGTTCTACCAGCTGCCACGCGCTCTGCGCTGGATGCTGCCTATATAAAATTATTATTTTGTGGCACATTATTCATTTTATTCTGCAAATTGGCTGTTGAAAACGGTTCTAATCTCCTCGTGAATCACAGAGGAAGCTGCAGCTGGGCCGTTCGCGTTCGTGTGCACGCGCACGTGAACTACTAACAAGCTGCAGAAAGCATTTTTAGCTGTCTGAAAAGGTAATTATTTGACTTGTTTACATTGTCAAGGCTTGATAAAACAGTTGCATGTTTTTTCCTTCTTGTCTGCAGCTGTTACACTATTTATTCCTGTGTTTATAACAGATTTAACTCCTTGTTATAATCGTTCAGATGAGCTGTGCTCTGATGCGATCCGCTGACGTCACCACTCGCCCTGTTTACTGCTTCTTTACTCCAATCAACTTGTCCAAGTCCAGCAAATGCTCCAGAGGCTGTATTGTTGGTGTGAATAGTGATGCCGATGGCCTGAGTGCGCTTCTTTTATGACCGCAATGCAGATGCCGTGCATGCGCAAACACGTGTGAGATGCATTCATAATACACTCATAATACTACCGTGATAATTGCAATGCGTCGGATCCGTTTCCTCACTACATGCGTTATACAACCGTGATTGCTCATCATATATTCGCTATACATTATTAATATATCCATAATTCATACTGGGACATTTGTCATTTTTAGCCATTTTTGTTGCAGACGACAACAAATGCCCATAATTTGTGTACTCAATTTCATTCACAATTAACCCTCTCCCCAGTGGGACAGGGCCCTTACCGAGCCATGACAGTGTAAACATGACAAATATTTACCCTTTTTCAGACAGCTCAAAATGCTTTCTACAGCTTGTTAGGCGCACGCGCAAACGGCTGAAGCTGGAGTGGTCCTCTGTGATTCAGGAAGTGATTACCACCTTTTTCAACGGGCAATTTGCAGAGAAAATGATTAATCTGACACGAAATAATTATATACACAGCCTCCAGCGCAAAGTGCATGGCAGATGGTAGAGCAAAGAAGCGCGTCCAGCTGTGAACACAGTGGGTGGTATCATCACGACAATGTACATGCTAGTGCATGAATCAAAAACATGCTCATGTCAAGGGGCCTTAAGGTGCACTGACACGAGCATGCCTGAGACTCACGCAATAGCACGAATGTAGTCGTGACAATCCCACCCGCTGCGTTCACAGCTGGATGCTGCACTTTGTTCTAGCAGCTGCCATGTGCTCTGCGATGGAAGCTGCATATATAAAATAATTATTTTGTGGTGGATTAATCTTTTTTTTTCTGCAAATTGACCATTGAAAACGGCTCTAATCACTTCCTGAATCACAGAGGAGGCTGCAGCTGGAGCCGTTTGCGTGGGTGTGCACTCACCTAACAAGCTGCAGAAAGAATTTTGAGCTGTCTAAAAAGGTAATTATTTGTCATGTTTACATTGTCATGACTTGATAAAACAGTTGTGTGTTCTTTCCTTTTTGTGTGCAGCTGTTAAAGTATGTTTATGAGAGATTTAACGTCTTGTTGTAATCGTTCAGATGAGCTGTGCTCTGATGTGTTCCGCTGATGTCACCACTCACTCTGTTCACTTCCTGTTTACTCCACTTGATGAGCTGCACGTAGTGTTGGAGATTAGATCGCACCACATAGCACAACATTTGTGCGTGAAACATTTTTTGAACATTTCAAAATTCTCTGTGCGCAATAGCACACACCAGCGCCCCTCTGGCATCCTGTCTGCACCAGTTAAAGACGAGATTACTCTCCAGCATGGCACATCACGACATAGGTCATGATGTGTCGTGAAGCAACGGCATGCTCGTGTCAGGGCACCTTTAAGGTGAGAGGTAGTGTTATTATAGAAAACACAGTGAGGATGACTGGTCAGGTATGACGTCAACTATGCAAGGGCACTTCCAGTCATCCTAAAATGATTCTCCAGCATATCGAGTCAAATATGATGATCCACGGTATCAAAAGCAGCACCAAAACCATAGTGGTGTCAGAGTCCATTGCTCACAGAAGGTCATTCACTACTTTTATGAGTGCTGTCTCTGTGGAGTGATATTTTCTAAAAGCAGACTGCAGTGGCTCAGAAAGATTATTCTCAGTAAGGTGGTTCACGAGCTGCAGTGAAACCACTTTTTTTTCAGAATTTTAGAAGAAATTCATGTAAGAATTCAGTGTATAGGCTGGGAGGCCTATTAACAGTGACAAAATAACACAACTGATTTCCATACTTCTGACCCTGACAATATGTAGCATCATGGGCAGAGCAGAGAATCAGCTGCTCAAACGAATTATATTTGTGACCCCCAACAGCTAGTAAGGTGAACCTAGAGTTATAAATAAAAGCAACACCCCGCCTTGCTTTGCACCGCGAGAAACATGACTAAATGTGTATGCCAGTGGGCAGGCCTCATTTAAGCCAGGTTTCACATAACACAATCATATCTAAGTGGTGATCCACAATTAGATCATTAATCAACAGAGACTTTGAGGACAGTGATCTGATGTTAATGAGACCCAAACTAAGGACCTCAGTAGAGTTAACAATTAGTTTGTTTGAGTTTAGGGGTTGTTCCAGAGTAACATTTATAAGGTGCCTGGAAGTAGGTTTAGGTTTGAGACATACCACGCAGATTGTAGGTAGCAGACACGAAATATTTAATATTGCTGGAACAGCCAGCAGGCCATCCTCAAATTCAGTGTCATCCAGTATCGTAATGGGTGGTAAGTTTGCAAAATATATCCCTCTATGATTTTTAAGGACACGTCTACGGAACCAGGCCACATTGTCAATCTGATCAATTTCCCTCCTTGAAAAACCACTATCACCACAATGGGTAGTCTGCACTAAATTTCCCTCTAAGCTAGTGGATTCCACATCACATTTGTCATAAGCCCTGCAGGGTCTCTAATCCATTTTTTTTTTCATGCTGGTATGTGGTACTCATGTATAATGAGGTAAAAGTGAACAGCAAGGTGCAATATCCAGTAATCAGGACCTACCAGGGAAAATGTAGAATTAGGTTTTTGCACCACTGCTTGCATTAAAATAATCACACAGTGGAAATTGTACTTACTTGGGTGTATTGGACAATAATCCCTTACTCTCAAATGTAGGTTTTTCTGTATGTGAAACTCACTTTTTAAAACTGTCTTTATCTGGAAGAAAATTTAAAAATGGAAAGGAACTCAGTAGCACATATGCACCCCACAGTATGTGCTGTTACCTAACATAACAGCTTTTAAATTCCAAAAATAAAGCAAGATTGACAAATAAAAGTCCAACAACATATTGGATGTTATGTGATGCAGTTTGGACAAAACCACTAGGCAGATGGACACCAGTGGAGAAGTGCACAGTCACTTTATACAGGAAGTTTACCAAAAGGACTGTTAAATTCCAAAAAAATACACAAGACGGACATATAAACATGTGATGGACAACATTTTGGATGTTATTTGATGCAGATTAACACAATTTCAGTCCCACAACATTGGAAACATTGCAATAAAAACATGAGTCCATTAGATTTTTTTTAAATCAGTTCCTATTTTTTATGCATTGCTATTTGTTGTTTTATTGTTGTATTTTATTTTGTATGATGTGTTGATTCCCAAAAAAGCATAATGTAAATAGTTGCAATAATAATTTGAATAATTATGAAAATGTGTTTTCCTAAAATTTTTTGTATATAAATCACACGGGATTATGAGTCGCAAGACCTCACAAATTAGTAAAGAGACCATGCGATTTATACTCCGGAAAATATGGTAAGTGGAAATAATAGCAGTTAATAGAAATTTTGCCTACTATTTTACAAAAACAGGCCGTTTTCCTCTATTTTGATATTGAGATGGAACTCTGACCTGGAAATGGATACTGAGAGAACATTCTTAGTTGTCCAGGTGATGATGTTGATGTAGACTTTGAGCCAAAAGAAAATCAAATACGTGTTTTGTCCTTCAACATGTTTCTTTCCTCTTCTGACTGGTTTCTCCCTCCGGACTGAGAGTTTGACAATCAATCAAATATGGTCATTCATTCAGCTGAACAACAGATGTTTTTGTTGTTGTTGTTGTCTTCATCATACATTTTGGAAGGGGCTGGCAGTCGTCATCTTTTCCTCGCTTACAGAAATGCTTCGCTTTTTTTTCTTCCCTCTGTAAAATCAAGACCACTTCAGATGTCTGCCAGGGGTTTCACATGGGGGAAAGGTTACCAGGGCAACAGTAACGCTGTCTTTTGTTGTTTTTCTCTTTGATTATCTGTCAAGACACTTCCAGTCTGGAGGGTAATAGTTTTGGTTCCAAACTTGACATATTTTAGACGGAATAAGAAATGTGGATAAGTGCACAAAAGTCCTGAAGACCAAAAATCTTTAATTCAGTATTTTTGTTTTTCAAACAAATATTAAGTTAATCCTTTTAACGCTTCACCTTTTCTCCTAGAAGACTCATTATTGTGCCCACAAGGTCATAAATTAGGAGGCATAAGTCAGTAACTATGACCTGAGCCCCTTCTGGTCCCTTGGATCCAGACGGTGTCAGCTGTGATTCTTAAAGGCGGCTGGAGCGGATGCAGAACGTGCTTTCTTCTTGCTCAATTGAGCGAAATATCAGGGTAAAAATAGAATGCAGCTAGAAACAAAGCTACTGAGTTACATGAGTGGCGTGTGTGGCTCTGAAACAAAACTCCTCACATCTTAAATCACGGTCGACAGCTCTTTGAAACTGAGACACAGCTGCTTTCACGCACTTTGCCTGCCAGAGCAGCTCAATGGAAAATAAGAGAAGATAAATCAAACCTAACCCCTCATGTTTGTAGTGCACCGCGCAATTATTTACATCTCCACCTGGCAAGGTGGTTTCTGATTGAACCGCATTAAGATGCAGTACGCACAGACCCATTAAACAATGTCAGAAAATATCAGCAAACTCCACATGTTGAGATTGTTTAATGCAGCTGACAAACATGCTTGTCAATCAGATTTCTAGTGATGAAGAGCAGAGATGTTGCCCTCAGCAATGCTGGACCCACATGGTGGATCACGTCCCACATGGTTGGAGGTTCATAGGTGATGTTTCATTGCGATGTGTGTAATCAACCTGATCTTTGGGTCATTTGACACAAAGTCATTCCAGGTGGATTCTCTTATGAAACGGTGCTAGATACATCCATTCATCATTGTTGAGACCTTTGAGACAAATGTCTGTTTTGTTGTTGTTGTATTCATGCTAATCTGATGCTAGTATGTGGTGCATGGTCTCTGCTCAGGTCTGAGAAACCAAGAGCCAAACCAGAAACGATGTCTGAGTTTAGTCTAGTTGGGTCCACGTAGAGTTCAGGTCATTGATGCACTGTGCTGTTCCATCCTTCCAACTGTCCATCTATTATCCAGCCTACCAGCCATCTCTTCATCCTGCCATCTAGTCAGCCATCTAATCTGTGCATTTATCCATCCATCCAGCCTACCTGCCATCTGTTAATCCTGCCAGCTAGCCATCCATCTAATCTATCCCTTCATCCATCCATTATTCCATCCATCCAGCCTACCAGCCATCTGTCCAGCCATCTAATCCATCCATCTGTTCATCCATACATCTGTCTGTATATCTAGCTGCCAAGCCAGATAGCCATTTAATCTGTCTCTCTTTCTGTTTGTCTGTCCATACAGCCATCTAATCTATCCATCCATCCACAAACTACCAGTCAGTGACTCCAAACATTTGACTGGTAGTGTACATGCATACATACATAAACCAATTTATCTATCCATCTGTTCATCCAGCTATAGCTGTCCATCATTTGTCCATCCATCCATGATGCACTGGTTGGAAAGGTAATCTGTATGAATAATGTCTCCTGTAATGGTAATTTAAGGTGATATTCTTATTGGACTGAGTGAAAAAAACAAACATTTTATTTACTTTGTCTGACAGTTTTTATTACGATGAAAGTGCACTTGTGAGCTAATGGCGTTTGAACCAGATGGTGTCTGTTGCTCTTTGGTTTGTCAGCTCTCAGTCAAGGTCAAGATGGAACACAGAGAAGGTGTTGATGAGTTGAGCTCAGCCCGTCGCCCCCGCGACGTTTGATTAACGTTTCGCGGCTGCTGCTGTTATTGTTGTTGGCAAAAAGTTCCTCACTAATTTGACAAATCTCACAATCTCCCTTCAGATGCCATTTCATAAGAAGCACCAAATGTATTATTTGTTATTGTTGTTGGTTGTAAAAGCTGTGAAACATGGTGCTGCTCGCGGCGGCGTGTCTGTGTGTGTCGTTGCAGAGCCGTACAGCCCGGCTGTGTGGGTGATGATGTTTGTTATGTGCCTGTCGGTGGTCGCCGTCACCGTCTTCATCTTCGAGTTCTTCAGCCCCGTGGGATACAACCGCAGCCTGCAGAGCGCCAAGAGTAAGAGACGCTGCCACTCTGGCATCGGTGCGCCAATCAACCCACCGCCACTGCTCATTTCACATCATTATGACAAACGAGCCACTTCATCGCCTGTACAAGCGAGAGGGGAGGGGCTTCTTGTCAGGAGGTCGATTGCTCAAATTATATCAAACTTATCACTTTTTCTTTTAACTGCTGATGAGTGAAACAATCACAGCCGTCTGCATCTTTATTTAAATAAAGAGCGAACGCTGATTGAGGCGTCTTTCCAGCACATGTCGCTCAAAGTGTTTTCTCACTGAAACTCAATGTCTGAGCTGATTTATTTAGAAATTATATTTACTGATGTTCCAGGTTCTAGTTTTGTCCTGAAGCTAATAACCTCATCACCTCCTGTTTGACTCCATGTTCTGTTTGAAATCTTTTTTTAAGAGTCGGGCGGCTCTAAGTTCACCATTGGGAAGTCGGTGTGGCTGCTGTGGGCATTAGTCTTCAACAACTCTGTCCCTGTGGAGAATCCCAGAGGAACCACCAGCAAGATCATGGTAACCAACCCACAGACCTGCTACTGTTTCATTAACTGACTCACTGGGGGGTTTGTAATCAAAACATTCATTTTGATCTTGATATTAAATTGTGTGATGGTTTGTAGCTCTGTCCCAGAAATACGTACATATTTTACTTCAGGCCTCAACATCCAGAAATATGTTTATTTGAATGTTTAGGGAGTCACATTTTTTTAGGGGTGGGGGGGGGGTGTCTGAGGTTCGGGTGAAATATGAGAAGTCCAGAAAACACAGCTTAAGACATTTTAAATATAATAATAATAATAATAATAATAATAATAATAATACTATCAGTTATCAAGTTGTTCACCAATGAATATGGCTTTGTACACCCTGAACGGTGTAAAAACCCATATTCATTGGTAAAACAACTTGATAACGATTTTATCATATACCTATAAATGATAAATGTTGTACGGTTTTCTGAACGGTGTAAAAAGCCATATTCATTGGTAAAACAACTTGATAACGATTTCATCATATACCTATAAATGATAAATGTATGGTTTTCTGAAGGGTGTAAAAAGCCATATTCATTGGTAAAACAACTTGATAATGATTTTATCATATATCTATAAATGATAAATGTTGTATGGTTTTCTGAATGGTGTAAAAAGCCATATTCATTGGTAAAACAACTTGATAACGATTTTATCATATACCTATAAATGATAAATGTACGGTTTTCTGAACGGTGTAAAAAGCCATATTCATTGGTAAAACAACTTGATAACGATTTCATCATATACCTATAAATGATAAATGTATGGTTTTCTGAAGGGTGTAAAAAGCCATATTCATTGGTAAAACAACTTGATAATGATTTTATCATATATCTATAAATGATAAATGTATGGTTTTCTGAATGGTGTAAAAAGCCATATTCATTGGTAAAACAACTTGATAACGATTTTATCATATACCTATAAATGATAAATGTTGTACGGTTTTCTGAAGGGTGTAAAAAGTCATATTCATTGGTGAACAACTTGATAACGATTTTATCATATACCTATAAATGATAAATGTTGTATGGTTTTCTGAATGGTGTAAAAAGCCGTATTCATTGGTAAAACAACTTGATAACGATTTTATCATATACCTATAAATGATAAATGTTGTACGGTTTTCTGAATGGTGTAAAAAGCCATATTCATTGGTGAACAACTTGATAACGATTTTATCATATACCTATAAATGATAAATGTTGTATGGTTTTCTGAAGGGTGTAAAAAGCCATATTCATTGGTGAAAAACCTGATAACGATTTTATTATATACCTATAAATGATAAATGTTGTATGGTTTTCTGAAGGGTGTAAAAAGCCATATTCATTGGTGGACAACTTGATAACAATTTTATCATATACAGTGGTCCCTCGTTTATCGCAGGAGGTACGTTCTAAAAATAACTCGCGATAGGCAAAATCCTCGAAGTAGTCAGCGTTATTTTTTTTACAATTATTATAGATGTTTTAAGGCTGTAAACCCCCTCACTACACACTTTATACACTTTTCTCAAACAGGCATTAACATTTTCTCACTTTTCTCTCCTGTGTAAACACTCAAAGTTCAAACCTTAGTAGAAAAAAAATAGAATGTTTTCCTATAAATAATTATGATGACTTTTAGAACTAACAAATTTAATTTTAACGATCAACCTACAAGGTTGGACATGTAAGAAATTATTAATAGTGACTCACCAGTATTTCACAGTTCCTCTGACTGTGCCTCTTTGTCGTGGTGCTGGCTGATTACTCGGGTGGTATGAAAAATATTACCCGTCCGCGAAAAGGGTGTATTGCTATTTATTCTTTAGTGTTTTATCCAATCATATTGGCATATCATTTAAGGTATATGATAAATTATGAGATCAAATGTATATGCAATAACTAATAAACATCCACCAGTCACTGATTCATGTCATGTTCAGTGTTATTTTCACTGCCGTGTGTGTGTGTGTGTGTGGTGGAGGGGGCAAGGCTGTTCAATTCATAAACATCTGGCTGGATTTCCAGACTTGGTGGGAATATTACTTGTATAGATATCGAGAGGTGAATAAATATTGGAGTAATTTGGTCAAAGGTCAAGAAAAACATCACACAAAAAATAACTTTTTGTAATATATTTCACCAACCAGAAGCCAAGATGGTCGATCGAAAGCACAGGTGTCAAACTGATTCCATTAAGGGCCAAGAGGGTGCAAGTATTCTTTTTAACCACCAACTCCACCAGGTGATTTCATTGATGAACTCTTGCCGTCTGCTCAAAGTGACGTTAATCTGTGAAATTACATGAAGGAGTAGGAGGAGTAGTTGGTAGTTACAAAAAAAATCTGCACTTTTTTGGCCCTTTCTGGAATCATTCTGACACCATTGATCAAACATTTTACTTTCCATTCATTGAAATTAAATCTGAAGCTCTGAGTATCTGCAAATGGCAAACTTCTGGGAGTTATTATTGAAATAGAATTCTAAGGAGCACATCATCATCAAAGTCTTTTACATCCTGTTGGATGATCTGTTCAACGCCAACGGGCATGACCGTGGGCAACTGGACCAGGTTGCAGAGCTTGCTGCAGGTTTCACAGATGAATTTTGTTGTTTGGCATGGTTCATATCTCAGCAACATGGGGTGTGCAGCCAGTACATTCTGAGTGCTGGTCCCAAGCCCGGATAAATGAGGAGGGTTGTGTCAGGAAGGGCATCCGGCATAAAACAAGCCAACCCAACTATGCAGACTCAGAATCGAATTCCCATACTGGATCGGTCGCGGCCCGGGTTAACAACGTCCGCCACCGGTGCTATTGCCCAACAGGGTGCTGGTGGAAATTGGGCTACTGCTGGGCGAAGATGACGAAGAAGAGGAGGAAAATGTTGCCACGAACAGCGGGAGAAGAAGAAAACTAGAAGGGTGGAAATGAGAGTGGGGACTTTGAATGTTGGTAGTATGACTGGTAAAGGGAGAGAGCTGGCTGATATGATGGAGAGGAGAAAGGTAGACATATTGTGTGTGCAAGAGACCAAGTGGAAGGGAAGTAAGAGCAGGAGCATCGGCGGTGGGTACAAGTTGTTGTACCATGGTGAGGACAGGAAGAGAAATGGTGTTGGGGTTATTTTGAAGGAAGAGTATGTTAAAAGTGTGTTGGAGGTTAAGCGAGTGTCTGACAGGGTGATGAGTGTGAAGTTGGAAATTGAAGGGGTGATGATGAATATCATCAGTGCATATGCCCCACAGGTAGGTTGTGAGATGAAGGAGAAAGAAGATTTCTGGAGTGTGTTAGATGAGGTGGTGGAGAGTGTGCCCAAGCATGAAAGAGTGGTGATAAGAGCAGACTTCAATGGGCATGTTGGTGAAGGGAACAGAGGTGATGAGGAAGTAATGGGTAGATATGGTATCAAGGATAGAAATGGGGAAGGACAGATGGTAGTTGATTTTGCAAAAAGGATGGAAATGGCTGTGGTGAATACCTACTTTAAGAAAAGGGAGGAGCACAGGGTAACATATAAGAGTGGAGGAAGGTGCACACAGGTGGACTACATTCTTTATAGGAGATGCAAGCTAAAAGAAATCACAGACTGTAAGGTGGTAGCAGGAGAGAGTGTCACTAGACAGCATAGGATGGTTGTTTGTAGGATGACTTTAGAGGTAAAGAAGAAGAAGAGAGTGAGAGCTCAACAAAGGATCAGATGGTGGAAGCTGAAGGAGGAAGACTGTTGTGTGAAATTTAGCGAGCAGGTGAGAGAAGCACTAGTTGGAGGGGAAGCAATTTTGGACAACTAGGAAAGTACTGCAGATGTGGTGAGGGAGACAGCTAGGGCAGTACTGGGTATGACATCTGGACAGTGGAAGGAAGACAAGGAGACTTGGTGTGGAATGAAGAGGTCCAGGAAAGCATAAGGAGAAAGAGGTTGGTGAAAAAGTTTTGGGATAGTCGGAGAGATGAAGAAAGTAGACAGGAGTACAAGGAGATGTGGCGTAAGGCGAGAAGAGAAGTGGCAAAAGCAAAGGAAAAGGCACATTGCGAGCTGTACAAGAAGTTGAATAGTAAGGAAGGAGAAAAGGACTTGTACCGATTGGCCAGACAAAGGGACAGAGCTGGAAAGGATGTGCAGCAGGTTAGGGTGGTAAAAGATGCACATGGCAATGTGCTGACAAGTGAGGAGTGTGTGCTGAGAAGGTGGAGGGAATATTTTGAAGAGTTGATGAATAAAGAAAATGAGTGAGAGAAAAGGCTGGATGATGTGGTGAGAGTAAATCAGGAAGTAAAAGAGATTAACAAGGAAGAAGTGAGAGCTGCTATGAAGAGGATGAAGAGTGGAAAGGCAGTTGGTCCAGATGACATTCCAGTGGAGGCATGGAAATGTCTAGGAGAGATGACAGTAGAGTTTCTAACCAGATTGTTTAATAAAATCTTGGAAAGTGAGAGGATGCCTGAGGAGTGGAGACAAAGTGTGCTGGTTCCTATTTTCAAGAACAAGGGTGATGTGCAGAGCTGCAGTAACTACAGAGGCATAAAGCTGATCAGCCACAGCATGAAGTTATAGGAAAACGTAGTAGAAGCTAGGCTTAGAAAACAGGTGAAGATCTGTGAGCAGCAATATGGTTTCATGCCGAGAAAGAGCACTACAGATGCAGTGTTTGCTCTGAGAATACTGTTGGAAAAGTACAGAGAAGGACAGAAAGAGTTACACTGTGTGTTTGTGGACTTAGAAAAAGCTTATGATAGGGTGCCAAGAGAAGAGTTGTGGCATTGTATGAGGACGTCTGGAGTGGCAGAGACGTATGTTAGGGTAGTGCAGGACATGTACAAGAATAGTGTGACAGCGGTGAGATGCGCAGTTGGAATGACAGACTCATTCAAGGTGGAGGTGGGATTACACCAAGGATCAGCTCTGAGTCCTTTCTTGTTTGCAGTGGTGATGGACAGGTTGACAGATGAGATCAGACAGGAGTCTCCATGGACTATGATGTTTGCAGATGACATTGTGATCTGTAGTGAGAGTAGAGAACAAGTTGAGTCTAGTCTGGAGAAGTGGAGATATGCTTTGGAGAGAAGGGGAATGAAAGTCCGTAGAAGCAAGACTGAGTACATGTGTGTGAATGAGAGGGAGCCCAGTGGAATAGTGCAGTTACAAGGAGTAGAAGTGGTGAAAGTAGATGAGTTTAAATATTTGGGGTCAACTGTTCAAAGTAATGGAGAGTGTAGTAGAGAGGTGAAGAAGAGAGTGCAGGCATGGTGGAGTGGGTCGAGAAAGGTGGCAGGAGTGATTTGTGACCGAAGAATATCAGCAAGAGTGAAGGAGAAAGTTTACAACACAGTAGTGAGACCAGCTATGTTGTATGGTTTAGAGACAGTGGCACTAACAAAAAGACAGGAGGCAGAGCTGGAGGTGGCAGAGCTGAAGATGTTGAGATTCTCTTTGGGAGTGACAAGAATGGACAAGATTAGGAATGAACATATCAGAGGGACAGCTCAGGTGGGACGGTTTGGAGACAAAGTCAGAGAGGCGAGATTGAGATGGTTTGGACATGTGCAGAGGAGGGACCCAGGGTATATAGGGAGAAGGATGCTGAGTTTGGAGCCACCAGGCAGGAGGAGAAGGAGACCAAAGAGGAGGTTCATGGATGTGCTGAGAGAGGACATGCAGGTGGTTGGTATGACAGAGGAAGATACAGAGGACAGGGTGAGATGGAAATGATTGATCTGCTGTGGCGACCCCTAACGGGAACAGCCGAAAGACAAAGAAGAAGAAGAAGAAGGCATGGTTCATATCTCTTACTTCAGACTCCTCTGTCACCAGGTCATTTTGAAATTTTTTGGTGCCTTGGTGGAGCTTGTACTGCCAAGAAGTACAGTAGTGTTCAGAATAATAGTAGTGCTATGTGACTAAAAAGATTAATCCAGGTTTTGAGTATATTTCTTATTGTTACATGGGAAACAAGGTAGCAGTAGATTCAGTAGATTCTCACAAATCCAACAAGACCAAGCATTCATGATATGCACACTCTTAAGGCTATGAAATTGGGCTATGAATAAAAAAAAAGTAGAAAAAGGGGGTGTTCACAATAAAAGTAGCATCTGCTGTTGACGCTACAAACTCAAAACTATTATGTTCAAACTGCTTTTTTAGCAATCCTGTGAATCACTAAACTAGTATTTAGTTGTATAACCACATTTTTTTATGATTTCTTCACATCTGCAAAGCATTAATTTTGTTGGTTTGGAACCAAGAATTTGCTTGTTTACTAGTGTGATTGGGGTCATTGTCTTGTTGAAACATCCATGTCAAGGGCATGTCATCTTCAGCATAAGGCAACATGACCTTTTCAAGTATTTTGACATATCCAAACTGATTCATGATACATGGTATGCGATATATAGGCCCAACACCATAGTAGGAGAAACATGCCCATATCATGATGCTTGCACCACCATGCTTCACTGTCTTCACTGTTAACTGTGGCTTGAATTCAGAGTTTGGGGGTTGTCTCACAAACTGTCTGCGGCCCTTGGACCCAAAAAGAACAATTTTACTCTCATCAGTCCACAAAATATTCCTCCATTTCTCTTTAGGCCAGTTGATATGTTCTTTGGCAAATTGTAACCTCTTCTGCACGTCTTTTATTTAACAGAGGGACTTTGCGGGAGATTCTTGCAAATAAATTTGCTTCACACAGGCGTCTTCTATTTGTCACAGCACTTACAGGTAACTCCAGACTGTCTTTGATCATCCTGGAGTTGATCAATGGGTGAGCCTTTGCCATTCTGATTATTCTTCTATCCATTTTGATGGTTGTGTTCCATTTTCTCTTTTTTTTTTTTTTTGTCCATTTTAAAGCATTGGAGATCATTGTAGATGAACAGCCCATAATTTTTTGCACCTGCGTATAGGTTTTCCCCTCTCCAATCAACTTTTTAATCAAACTACGCTGTTCTTCTGAACAATGTCTTGAACGTCCTATTTTCCTCAGGCTTTCAAAGAGACAAGCATGTTCAACAGGTGCTGGCTTCATCCTTAGATAGGGGACACCTGATTCACACCTCTTTGTTCCACAAAATTGACGAACTCACTGACTGAATGCCACACTACTATTATTGTGAACACCCTCTTTTCTACTTTTTTTTTGCTAATAGCCCGATTTCATAACCTTAAGAGTGTGCATATCATGAATGCTTGGTCTTGTTGGATTTGTGAGAATCTACTGAATCTACTGGTACCTTGTTTCCCATGTAACAATAAGAAATATACTCAAAACCTGGATTAATCTTTTTAGTCACATAGCACTACTATTATTCTGAACACTACTGTATGATCTTGGGTGTGGTACTCCCGTTTAACTCTGATGTTGAATAGTTTCAGGTCACACTTGAAAACATCAATGAATCAAAGCTTTGGATGCCCCCTGTCGCGTTTTCCATCTGCAAGCTGATTGTACAAAGTTTGGTGGGGAAGTTGAGAGTGGACAATAAGGGACACATGTCCCAACCAGCGCAGCCTATGGTGTTTCAGGATTGGGTACAGGCTTCTCCAGGTTTAGAACTTTGTCCATCCAAGTAACCCCACAGATCTTTCTGGGGCATCTTAGGTGGAAACTGTTGAGTTTCCTTTCAGTGTGGGCATGACGAGCCCAGATATCACTGCCATAGAGCACAGCTGACAGCACGCAAGTTCGGTGTATGCATTGGCAGCCTGGCCAATGCGTGAGTCAATGTCACGGTTTAGATTTTCAGAAAACAAGACTGTGGAACCCAGGTAACAGAAGACTTCGACCATGTTGAGCAGGCTGTCATTGACAGTAATGCGAGAAGGAGGTGCATTGGTTGAGAAGTCAACCATCTTCTTCATACTAATCATTTGGCCAAATTTGTCAAAGGTATTACTGAATGCATCACACGTGCCTTGTAGCTCAGCTTCATTATGAGAGCAAGCGAACAATAGTTTGAGTATCAAGACTGTGCTGGTTTTCGACTTTGCCCTGAGGCGAGCAAGATTGAAGAGTTTGACGTTGCTCCTGGTTTTGAGAGCAATGCCTTCGGGGTTTGAAAAATTGATCTGTAAAAGGGTGGATATGAAGATGCCGACCAAGGTTGGCACCATCATGTATCCCTGTTTAACTCTGCAATTCACTGTGGAGGCTTCTGATAGGTTACCATCAAAATCCACACGAGCAGACATTTTGTCGTGAAATGCCTTGATGATATAAGAGTTTCGGTGGACAGCCTAACTTGTGCAGCACCAAGTACAGGCCTTCTAGTGCAGCAGATAACAGAATATTTGCAGAGGAATCCTTCAGATCCGCTTTACAAGCACCAAAGTTATACTGTGTATACCTTTTGGTAAATATTTTAGAAAAATAACGTTAGCCATTTGAATTTTCAGTAGGGGCCACGTAGGGGTCAATTGAAGAACAGCATATGGGTCAAAAAAATGTTGCTCCAATTGTGGTAAAACATGATGCAAATTATTGGTTGAGTTAGTAGGATTTTAAAAAGGAATAGTTTGCACCATGTATCATGCTTAGTTATCATGTTACGAGGTAACATATGTCACATGTCATAAAATCCAATGGACGTCAACATTGTTTGAGTTTTATTTTGGAGACCAAACATTCAGCACAGTCAGAACTATTCCATTTGTTAATCCTATTACTTCAACCAATAATTTGCACCATGTTTTACCAAAACTGGAGCAACTTTAACTTTTGACCCCTGTACAAACTGAAACTGACCTTTGTCACCATTCTTGGTGTTTTTACCCCATAACTCCGGAACATTCAGTTATAGTCCAAACTATACCTTTTTGGAATCATTGTGATTAGACACATAATGTGGTATAGCTATAAATATGATTGGAACATTTTTTTTTGACCCCTATGCACTTTTTCAATTGACCCCTACTGACGTTATTTTTCTACAATATGTACCAAAAGGTATACACAGTCAAATTTTGGTGCTTGTAACCAGATTTGAATGATTCTTAGTTATCTGCTGTATTATTCACAGCTGACCGAGTCAAAGGCTTTGGTTAGGGTCAATGAAAACAACCAAGAATGGATTCTTTTGCTCGATGCATTTCTCCTGAAGCAGGTGAAGACCATGTTGATGGTACATCGATGCCTTCGAACGCCGGTCTGGGATTCAGGATAAATTCTGTCTGCATGAAGCAATCTTTAGGATTACATGAGCAAAAAGTTTGGCAATCAGCCTATGAGCCTGTATAAAACTTACTTCAACTTCTGTGGCTGAAGTACGTATATTTGAATTTGACAGGTTTTGTTAATATGCTTCTGCCTCTAACTGTCTTACTTTGGCTCCAAAATCATCCCGGAATGCTGCTAATGAGTTGGTGGGTTTTGGACACTTTGGATTAACTGTGGTAGTAATTTTTTGACTGAATCAGATATTGAGATCATCATACAAGTATACTGAATACCAGATTCATCCTCACTTATCAGAACCTATTTTTCTGATGTCTTTTTGTTAAATCAGAAACCACATGACAGCATCACTAATTGACACACTAAAGGAAAAAACAAAGTCTTTATGAGCTGGTGCAATCAGTTAGAGAGCGATTGCTGACTTCACTGTGGTGGACTTTTTAATACCCGCTGTTTCTTTCTGCCCAAACAACATGAAACAAAAACTCCTACAAGTTGTACATTAAAGAGCCGCAGCAGGTGAAATGCTCAGTGACTTCATTTTCTTCTGTTTGACTTCCCAAGTGCTTTGCGGAACAACTCCAATTATCTCAATCGCTCATTAGCTGCTCAATGCGCTCTACAGAAGCAGGTCAGAGAGAAGAGCACAAGCCGAGTATTTATAGTTTCTTTGCAAATGTCGGAGCTTTAAGTTGATTGTTGGAGCACATTGCTACTCATCAGGCAGAACCTTCAAAACTCTAAAAAGACTAAAGGAGTAGTCATTAAAGTGCATACCACTGGGGTGGAGTCATGCTATGTTTTCCTGACTTGTGGATGGACTGGATGTTAGGTTGAGCTGTGAAAATCGGTCACTGGCTGGTCTCTCTGGTGCTACCAAACTGCTTTGTTTCTGGGTAACTATAACGTGTTTCTCATATATTATGTAAAGGTTAGCAAGAATTAAACACTTCTAAAACTGAAAATGCTGTTTTGTAACCTGATAACACATCTGGAGTGATTTACAAGACATCTCGTGGACATTAGTGTGGTGATGTCACTGGCTGGTCTTGCTAGCTACTAACTTTGCTGCGTTTCTGGATAAATCTAACATCGTTCTCATGTATTATGTAAAAGCAAGTGACAAAAAACACTTCTAAAACTTAAAGTGCTGTTTTGGTAACCTGATAACACCTCTGGAGTGATTTACAAGACATCTCGTGGACATTAGTGTGGTGACGTCACCGGCCGGTCTTGCTAGCTGCTAACTTTGCTGCGTTTCTGGATAAATCTGACATTTTTCTCATATATTATGTAAAAGATAGTGACAAATAAACACTTCTAAAACTGACAAAGCTGTTTTTGTAAGCTGATAACACCTCTGGAGTGATTTACAAGACATCTCGTGGATATTAGTGTGGTGACGTCACTGGCTTGTCTTGCTAGTTGCTAACTTCACTACATTTCTCGATAAATCTAACATCGTTGTCATGTATTATGTAAGAGCAAGTGACAAAAAACACTTCTAAAACTAAAAATGCTGTTTTTGTAACCTAATAACGCCTCTGGAGTGATTTACAAGACATCTCGTGGACATTAGTGTGGTGATGTCACCGGCCGGTCCTGCTACCTGCTAACTTCGCTGCATTTCTGGATAAATCTAACATTTTTCTCACATATTATGAAAAAGCTAGTGACAAGTAAACACTTCTAAAACTGACAAAGCTGTTTTTATAACCTGATAACACCTCTGGAGTGCTTTACAAGACATCTTGCGGACATCAACATGCACGCACAACATACACAGTCAAAGCTAACCCACACTTTTCAAAAGCTCATGTATGCACACAAGCACATTGCAGACGCCATTAAAATGTAAACAAGATATTGTTTATACTGGATTGATTGAGTTTATTCTACAACATCAATATAAACATACAGAGGACATACACGGACAACACAATAAACATTTATTTCCATTGTGGTCCTTGTAAAAAATGACATATTTACAAATACAGATTTATTTGTAAAACCCACCAGATGTTTCAGTAACTGTGTTATACCGATCAGCCAACCACTGACGTCAGGAAACTAATGTACCCATAATGCAATGTGGCATGTGTGTCTAAACGCTAAACCCTTCAAAATTAGTGCATTACTTTAAAACACAAACCTATAGCTGATATTTTCACTTTGTAAAACAACAAACTTGATGTTAATTGCAATAACGTCTGGAATTAGTTTGTTTAACATTATAACCATACGTCAAAACTGTCTACCTATGCAAGACTCCAGTGAAATGACCGGCAGGTCTGTAGAAGTGTGAAGAGAAATTGTCTTTTTTCTCTCTCTCTCTCTCTCTCTCTCTCTCTCTCTCTCTCTCTCTCTCTGATCACCAGGTCTCTTTTGCTGAGAGAAGGCCGATCTGAGACAGAAGCGCTGACTCGTTGTCAGTAGATGCCATGTACTGAAGTCAATACTGAGTTATCGGTTTAGCTTTTATCTGTAACATCTGCTAAACTTTTTAGAGATTTATTGGTTTAGCTTAATAAAAGTTAACTTTTCAGTTAGCGGATCAACGGTTATCGAAGCTAATTTTTTGATTAGCTGTGCCCACCACTCTGTGTGTGTGTGTGTATATATATATATATATATATATATATATATATATATATATATATATATAAAATCAGATTTTTTTCAATCTTTTATAAAGATTTCTTATTTAAAAACAGCATCAACCTGAACTGGCTCAGTTTTTAAACCTTAAAGTGTAAAACGAACAAAGAACCTGATAAACATGAGCATTATTGAAGTCTTTTTCTCCATACTATTCCACATGATGATTCATTTTTCAGTGCAGCTTAAGCCTTTTCAGGGTCGTCAGCGTGTATCCCAGCATGCACCGTGTGGGTAACTGACAACAATGTGGTGTTGGTGTTAAACACGAGGTATTGAGGAGGCTTTACACTGGCCCAGGGATTCAGCCTGAATCCTCATTGACTCAGATTAGCACTTTTTTTAATCCTGCCTCTGTTGCTTGAGCTAAGTATGTATGTTTTTCATCTTATTCATTAAGAAAATGATGCAAATTAATTTTTGGCAGAAACACAGTGTACATCATGGAAGCAAATAGCTCTGTTCATCACTGCCTGTAAATGCAAATGTAGTACTAATGACTAATCCTCATCCTTTAGTTGCTTCCTGGCCTGCTATCAACAATCTCACGGCAGTAAAGAGAAGCGCTTCTCAATGACACAATGCCCATGTGCCAAATCATGAAAATTCCTGTAAATCATATTTTGTACGCTGCCCTGACTGAGGCTGGCTTTGGTTAAAGGTAAAATGTGTTAAATTACCAATAGTATTATGTGAAATTTGAATCAGTGCTACAAATACAAAAGTGTGCACACTTTGTGCACATCTCTACTGGTATTCATTCTCCTGACAAGTATTCATGAATCCTGATATTACCATTGGAAATGACATACACATGAAACAACTCAATTTTCCTGCAAACTTGGATAAAAAAATATTTTAGAATTGTTTCATTGTAAGTATCTTTAGTTCTGAAAGTTTTCTCTCGCGTTGGTTCCCAACCTGGGGTTCAAGCAGTGGTGGGCACACATAACCAAAAAATTATCTTTGATAACAGATAATCAGATAACTGAAAAGTTATCTTTGATAAAGATAAAACGATAAACCACCCAAAAATGTATCAGATGTACAGATAACCGATAACTACTAACAATCTGCATCGTTTAGTATACATGGAGTAAGGAGCTGTGTTTAACATCTCACGACCACCTCCTGATCGCCGATTGTATGGTCAGATGAAAATCAAACCTGTTTGATATTCTTGTGCCTGTGCAAACACCGCAGACTTATCTTGTAATGTTTTTGTTTGTTTTTTTTTGTTTTTTTTAACTTTGATGTCTCCCATCGAGAGTTTTTGTAAATTAAGTTTGGAAAAAAAAGCTTCTGATTGCGTTTTGCTTCTGGAAACACGAGTCCGACGTGTGGGTTTTTGAACGTACAATGTGTGTGAGAACATAAATCAGGCGCTCTGAACTTTTACACCGTGCGGTTCTGTGGTACAGTGTCTGCTCAGCTTCAGTCTGAGCACTGCCATGAACACTACTGCTCAGTAGATGGCAGTAGAGACCTTGAAAACTTGCCAAAACAAAATTCCAGATAATCTGTGTTGCTACTTGCTATGTTTAATATGTGTGGAATTTAATAAAAGCAAACACAAAAATGTCCATAAACCCAGAGAATATATTCACGAGAGTTTTAGGCACTAGAGTTTAATGCTGTTGTCCTGATCAGAGTGTCTCAAATGCATTTCTCCTGTCGTGAACGTACTGAGATTACCCTATCACCCATAATGTACTGCTGGGCACAGCATGCCCACACTAAAACCTTAAAAATTAGCACATTACTTTAAAAGTAAAACATATATCTGATATTTTCACTTTATAAAACTTCAGAAGTGACGTTAATTTAAATAACTTGTCCGAAATAAGTTTGGTTAAAATTTGAACCATAAGTTAAAAATGTATGTCTCTGGATGACTTGGGTGATATTGGCCGCGTATCACTATAGTGTTAAAAGAAATGTTTCTCTTTTTTTTGGTGACCAGTTCTCCTTTGCCTGCAGAGGATAGAGTGGTTTCTCATAGAAACAGCTCTCCTCTGTTTGCAGAGGGAAGAACTACACGTGTTCACCACGTTAATGGTCTAAAAATTGTCAGACAAAAATTCATAGGAAGATAATTAGTCCGATAATGGTTTTCAAAGTTATCTGAAAAGATAATCTGATAATGAAAACTTTGTCTTAGATAATTATCAGTTATCGGAAGTGTGCCCAACACTGGGTTCAAGACCCCAATAGGGGGGCACTGAGGATTTCCTGAGGTTGTCACGATTAGAAGTGCACATTATATAATATATAAATGCACCGTGCAAACATTAAGATATGAGCAGAACATATAAGTTGGGCGTCAAGACCTGTTAAATGTAACCTTCATGTTCTTAGACCACTGCTGCTGTATCCATCTGGATTTCACTGACATAAAAATGAATAAAATGTTGATTTCTCTGCAAGAATCTACTTCGCAATGTGACATTTTATCATCATAATAGATGTAAATCTAGTGAAAAAGGACAAATGTCAGTGTTGCAGAGGTGTATTTTGGAGGCTGATAAAATGTGAGTCAAGCCTCCAGGTGAGCTGGAGCTTTGACTCAGGCTTTAGAAAAGGAAATGCCAAGAAGTGAAAAGAGTGTCAGCTGGATGTTAAAATGCTTTTAAAGCTGTCACGCTGAACCTGCAGGTGCTGGTGTGGGCCTTCTTCGCTGTCATCTTTCTGGCCTCCTACACTGCCAACCTGGCTGCTTTCATGATCCAGGAGGAGTACATCGACACCGTGTCGGGGCTGTCCGACAAAAAGGTGCAGTCTGGGAGGGGTGAACAGATGTATGAAAGGATAAACGGATGGATGGATAGATGGATGGATGGATGGATGGTAAATGGACTGCATTTATATAGCGCTTTTCCATGTGCATCAGACGCTCAAAGCGCTTTACAATAATGCCTCACATTCAACCTGATGTGAGGGTCCTGCCATACAAGGCGCTCACTACACACCGGGAGCAACTAGGGGATTAAGGACCTTGCCCAAGGGCCCATAGTGATTTTCCGGTCAGACTGGGATTTGAACCGAGGATCCTCTGGTCTCAAGCCCAACGCTTTAACCACTTGCCCCTTTTGTCGGAGTTGTCCAATAGGTGCAGTCTGGTAGGACTGAACAGATGGATGAAAGGATAAACAGATGGATGGATCATTGGATGTATGGATGGATGTTAATGATTTTTTTTTTTCAGTTTTCCAAATCACTTTTAATGTTGCGCAATGCTCTTTTGAAATTACATCATGGCCAGCTTTTAAAAAATGTTTATCTGAAAGGCTGAACGGTTGACTGTTTGACAGGAGGTCCTGCCCCTGGCCACCGCGATTGTGTTGTGTATACATGGAGCTGCATATCATATGATTACATGAATTTCAAGATGGATTTGTTTGCTAAAATCACAGTGAGGTACGGTACTCGGCCCACTAACAGTTCTGATGTGCATTCTGTGGGTGTTGCTCTGGTTTTAGTTCTGCAACAGCTTAGATTACAACCATATGAAGTGTCAACTGAACTGATGGTTGAACATTTTTCCAGAATATTTCCCAGAGTAAGTGTTTAACATGTATCACATGTATTAAGGTTTCTAGCAGTGCCGTAATGTTTTCAGTTCAGACTGATACTCTGAAAACCTTTTTTTGTTTTCTGGTGCAGTTTGAGCAGAAACCACCACGCTGCACTCTGACTGTTCTTTAAACACTCATTTGTTTTGTCAATCTTCAGCTTTTCAGAAAACTGCAGCACAGCGTCATCCATTTGAAAGCAAACACTTCAGGTTGTTTGTGGTTTCTGCCCCACCCTTCGCCTCACATCTACCTCCTTTTCTTCTTCTACAGTTCCAGCAGCCGACAGAGCAGTACCCACCGCTTCGGTTCGGCACGGTGCCAAACGGCAGCACAGAGGAGAATATTCGCTCCAATTATCCCAACATGCACCAGTACATGATCCGCCACAACCAGAAGGGTGTGGAAGAGGCCATCGACAACCTGAAGACTGGGTAAGGAGTGAAAACTGGAAAGGAGCACACCAAGCTGAAAGCAAGTCAAACACCTAAACAAAACGTAGTTATTGTTATGTGTCGGACGCAGCTCGGAGAACCGACCAGCGTTTGAAGGACCCAGTATGAAATAAGCAGAGCACGGTACAAAGGCTAACTGAATTTAATACATAACAGTGATACAAAAAATAACAAAAGAAAGTGCGGTCTGGCGTGGTGCGCTCCCAGCAGCGCTAACGGTCCGGAGCCAGAAGCTGTTCGGACCCAAGGACCCCGCCGACACCCCCCAGGTGGCCGCAACAAACCGAGTCTGTGAAAGAAGGAACCATTATGTGAGTCCACACTCTACACACAGAGAGAACACTTAAAGGTGTACAAACAGCAAACACTTCCTGGCTTGATTACTAATCAGCTTCCCAACCTGCAGGCATGGAACATCCAGTTCACAAAACTCCACTGCAGTGGAAGCCGATACATGACTAACATACAGCTCAATATAAAAAGGTGTGAGGGACACCACATTTACTGACTGTATAAATGTTAGTCACAAAATCTAACGTACCTCAGGAAGTGTGCTGACGAGCGTGAGACCTCACCCCCTCCTCTTTCACAGACCGTGCATCAAACCCTGGACGTTCTCTGCATCCACTGATGATGAGATGGCTCCCGAGACGACGATCTCACCCGTCTGGTCACAAGGTCGAGTCTCTGGCAAATACACACTGTATACTCCAGTCTTAAATGCCACCATGTTCCAATCCATATAGATGCACCTCAGCTGTGAGTCCTGACGAGCCGCAGGTGATCAGGGTGAGGTCCTGATAACCTCAGCAACACAGCCACTCAGTCCCAAATGCAAGCCACCTGGAAGGAAAAACAAAAGACAGAAACAAAAAGGCAGCCAGGCCCCCCAGCCATACAACAGTTATTTTTACATTGTTTGACTTGTCGAGGGTCTGATCACCTGGTTCTGGACCATAGTACCCTATAGACTGAGACTCATGGGTTCCTGAACACTTGGGTTTGATCTTGATCGTGACCCTGGTTGTGATCGTTTGCCTTCATTTCTGATTGCTGAATGTTGATCCTGATCTTTGGTTCTGATTGTTAATCTTTTATCACTTTCCTAACTTTTAATCCTGAAGACAGAATTTTGATCCTGACTGATGTTCTTTGATCTTGATGTTTGATCCTAAATATCAAATTTTGATCATGGATGGATGATGAATAGATGGACAGACATTAAATCCATCTATCCATTTTCTAAAGCCACGTATTACAGTAAAGGGTCACAGAGCAGCTCATTTTCTTATTATGCTCCTGACTTATAATTTGGATTGTAATTGCTAAACTTTGATTCTAATTGCTGACCTTTGATCCTAATCTTTGATCTGTGTTATTTCTTATTTTAATTGTAATTGCTGAATTTGGATCATAATTGCTGAACTGATTGCTCGTTGATCGTGATCTTTTATCCAGGTTATTACTTTTTACCATATTCCCAACTTTTAATCATGTTCACAGATTGAAATCATAATTGCTGACCTTAGATCCTGATGTCTAATCTTGATTATTCTTTGGGGTTTTTTTGTTTGTTTTTTTTACCTTTGGTCCTGATTGCTGACCTTTGATCCTGATTTTTGGTCCAACTTATTCATTTTTTAATCACTTTCCGGTTTTAATATTGATCACTGAATTAAGATTGAACATTGATTTGAATTGCTGCGCTTTGGTCCTGATGTTTGATCCTGATTATTCATTTCTGTCATTTCTAATCATAGTTGCTGATGCTTCATCCTGATTGCTGACCTTTCATCTTCATGTTTGAACCTCATTATTGTTATTTTTAATCATGTTCTTGACTTTTCACCCTCATTGCTGAATTGAGATCAGAATTGCTGACCTTTGATCCTGATTCTCGTGCTTTGATCCTGATTACTCACCTTTGTTCCTAATCTTTGAGCCTGTGTATTTTATTAAAATAATTTTCTTTTTTAAATCGTGATTGTTGAATTTAAATTGCACTTTGCTTCTAATTGTTGAGCTTTGGTTCTGGTGTTTAAGCCTGATTAATCATTTTTATCATGTTCCTGGCTTTTTAATCCTGATTGCTGACTTGAGATCATAATTGCTTCCCATTGATCCTGATTTTCTGACCTTTGATCCTCACTTTGATCTTAAACCACACCTACATTTAAACGGTTCTTCCTTTGCCCAAGAACCACCCATGCTGATGTGTCAGTTTGTGTATAACAAACCGGTAACAAACAATCTTGTCATAAACAACAGTTTTGTGTGTGTACAGTTTGCGTTGTTGTGACTGTAAGACAAAGTGTGCTGATGGAAATTTTTAACATTCTGTAAACTGTTCAAACTTTGTGATATAAGTTTAAACTAGCATGGTCACTCCACCTTTACAGGTTTTCATGTGTTTTTTTTTATTATTATTATTAACTGTAAATCTTGGGATGTCACCAGACCTTTGGGCTAAGGTTTTTTGCTGCCACCTGCTGGTTTAGCGAGTACACTAAGTAGCACCACCTTCCTGTCTGTGTTAAAGTTTGTGCGGCGCATGCATCAGCCCCAGGTGAAAGTATAACATGGCTCTCCTTTAAACGAACAGATGCCACCTTTTCTCTTCTGATTTATATATATTTCACGTTTAACTTGAGGCGGTGATGTCATCCCCGCACCTTTTGAAATCCACAACCCTCACATCTGACTCAACCTGCTGGCACATTGATCTGCATTGCCTCGGGAGCCCGAACAACTGTTGTAACTTGTACATCCTCATCAGGATCACGGCTGCTAAATGAGAAAATGTGCAGTGGGATAAGTACTTTTTAATAATACATGCTAGCAGCAGCCGCAGTGCAGGAGAATCCTGCTATTTCAGCACCGCCTGCCCCTCAGGCACCGCTGGTCTTCATCGCCAGCTTTATTATCTGCCTGCAGGGCAGCAAAGTACACAAAGCGCATCTCATCAAATATACAAGTGCTCGCCAAGTTTAAGAGCGGGGCTGGTGATGCAGATTAGAGTTGAAATGTTTAACAGGATAACAGCATCGACACACCAACAACCAGTGACCACGGCAGGTTGGACGCACGCCGTTACCAAACGTCCCATGAGGAATTTTGTATTGTCTTCCCTTAGTTTTTTTTTTTAACTCATCCTGTCTCTCTGTCACTGAGTTGTCGTTTCTCCACCATCTTTCACTTCCACTCTCTATCGCCCCATGACTCTTTCTCTGTCTCCTTCTCTCACTCTCTCTCTCTATCTCTCTTGCTGTGTCTTCCTCTGTCTCTATATCTGTCTCTCTCTGTCGCTGTATCTCTCTATCGCGCTCCATATGTCTATCACTTGATATCTGTGCATCTTTATCGCTCTCTCAGTCACTGTATCTACCTCTGTCTCACTCTGTTGCACTCTGTCTCTGTTGCTCTATATCTCTATATCTCCCTATCAACAATCTCCCTATCAGTCTCTTACTGTCTCACTCTCTTTATTTCTCAATCCTTCTGTCTGTATCTCTATATTCCTTTGATTTTCTCTCTCTATTCTTGGATATATTTATGTCTCTCTATGGCAGGGGTAGGCAACCTGTTCCAGAAAGAGCCATGAGGGTGCAGGTTTTCTTTGCAGCCGCTGACTCCACCAGGTGATTTTACTGATTAATATCACTTTGAGCAGATGGAATCAGTTAATCAGTGAAATCACGTGGTGGAGTCAGTGGCTGCAAAGAAAACCTGCACTCTCATGGCTCTTTCTGGAACAGGTTGCCTACCCCTGCTCTATGGTATATCCCTCCATATCTATGTCTGTCTCTATCACTCTATCTCTCTATATCTCTCTCTATCACTCTGTCTCTTCATCTATCTGTCTGTCTCTATCACTCTGTGTCTGTGTACCTTTATCACTGTCTCTATCACTGTATCACTATCTCTGTCTCTACATCTCTACTTTTGTCTCACTCTGTTGCACTCCATCTCTGTTGCTCTGTATCTCCTTATCACTCTCTCTTACTGTCTCACTCTCTTTAATTCTCAATCCTTCTGTCTATATCTCTATATTCCTATGACATTATGTCTATCACTCCATATCTTTCTATCTTTCTATTGTATATCTCTCCATCTGCCTCTGTCTCTATCACTCTATGTATATCTGTCCATATACAGTAGTGTCCAGAATAATAGTAGTGCTGTGTGACTAAAAAGATTAATCCAGTTTTTGAGTATATTTCTTATTGTTACATGGAAAACAAGGTACCAGTAGATTCTCACAAATCCAACAAGACCAAGCATTCATGATATGCACACTCTTAAGGCTATGAAATTGGGCTATCAGTAAAAAAAAAAGTAGAAAAGGGGGTGTTCACAATAATAGTAGTGTGGCATTCTGTCAGTGAGATCGTCAATTTTGTGGAACAAACAGTTGTGAATCAGGTGTCCCCTATTTAAGGATGAAGCCAGCACCTGTTGAACATGCTTTTCTCTTTGAAAGCCTGAGGAAAATGGGACGTTCAAGACATTGTTCAGAAGAACAGTGTAGTTTGATTAAAAAGTTGATTGGAGAGGGGAAACTTATACGCAAGTGCAAAAAATTATAGACTGTTCATCTACAATGATCTCCAGTGTTTTAAAATGGACAAAAAAAACCAGAGACGCATGGAAGAAAATGGAAAACCATCAAAATGGATAGAAGAATAACCAGAATGGCAAAGGCTCACCCATTGATCAACTCCAGGATGATCAAAGACAGTCTGGAGTTACCTGTAAATGCTGTGACAAATAGAAGATGCCTGTGTGAAGCAAATTTATTTGCAAGAATCCCCGCAAAGTCCCTCTGTTAAATAAAAGACATGTGCAGAAGGTTACAATTTGCCAAAGAACATATCAACTGGCCTAAAGAGAAATGGAGGAATATTTTGTGGACTGATGAGAGTAAAATTGTTCTTTTTGGGTCCAAGGGCCGCAGACAGTTTGTGAGACGACCCCCAAACTCTGAATTCAAGCCACAGTTCACAGTGAAGACAGTGAAGCATGGTGGTGCAAGCATCATGATATGGGCATGTTTCTCCTACTATGGTGTTGGCCCTATATATCGCATACCAGGTATCATGGATCAGTTTGGATATGTGAAAATACTTGAAGAGGTCATGTTGCCTTATGCTGAAGAGGACATGCCCTTGAAATGGGTGTTTCAACAAGACAATGACCCCAAGCACACTAGTAAATGAGCAAAATCTTGGTTCCAATCCAACAAAATGAATGCCTCACAGGTGTGAAGAAATCATGAAAAACTGTGGTTATACAACTAAATACTAGTTTAGTGATTCACAGGATTGCTAAAAAAGCAGTTTGAACATAATAGTTTTGAGTTTGTTGCGTCAACAGCAGATGCTACTATTATTGTGAACACCCCTTTTCTACTATTTTTTACTAATAGCCCAATTTCATAGCCTTAAGAGTGTGCATATCATGAATGCTTGGTCTTGTTGGATTTGTGAGAATCTATTGAATCTACTGGTACCTTGTTTCCCATGTAACAATAAGAAATATACTCAAAACCTGGATTAATCTTTTTAGTCACATAGCACTACTATTATTCTGAACACTACTGTATCTGTCTGTCTCCATCACTCTGTCTGTGTATCTTTATTGGTGTCTCTGTCACTTTATCTTGATCTCTCTGTCTCTACATCTCTACTTCTGTCTCTCTCTCTGTTGCTCTCTATTTCTGTATATCTCACTCTGTCTCTCTCTAGCTCTGCCTCTGTCTCACTCTGTCTGTTGCTCTATATCTCTATCTTCCTGTCACTCTATCTCTTACTGTCTCACTCTCTTTATTTCTCAATCCTTCTTTCTATATCTCTATATTCCTTTGACTTTATCTGTCTATTCCTCCATATCTTTCTATCTCTCTGTTGTATATCTCCCCCATCTGCCTCTGTCTCTATCACTCTATGTCTATCTCTCCATATCTCTGTCTGTCTCTATCACTCTGTCTATCTTTATCTCGCTATCTCTACTTCTGTCTCTCTCTTACACTCTATTTCTGTTTCTCTATAGCCTTATCACTCTCTCTTTCTGTCTCACTCTCCATATTTCAGTCCTTTTTTCTCCATCTCTCTATCTCTGGCTCTATCTAGCTCTGTCATTTTCTCTCTCTCTCTCTCTGTCTTTCTCTCTATTGCGCCGTATCTCTGCCACTTGCTCATTACCTCTCTCTCTGTTACTCTTTCTCACTTTCATCCCCACCGTCCCCACCCCTCTCTTTCTCTCTCTGTCTCTCTCTCTCTCTGGCCTGTTAAATGCTATTTATCTCTGTTATTTTTTTTGTCTTTACATCTGTGTCTACTGTTATTTCAGAAGAAAACATTAGTTTGATGTGTCAAAGCAAAGAGACACAAACATTTCCACGTGACTGTCGAGGCGTCGCTCATCACCTCTCCATCTCTTGTCCTTCAATTTGTCCATTTCTCCTCTTTCACTCATTGTGTTTTCCAGCTTCTTCCTGAACTGTTTGGTTGCAGCTCATCAACTATTTTCCATCTCCTTTGCCCTGACTTCGCTCTTCTTCCCTGCTCAGATCGTTATCTCTCGCCTTTTTTCTCCTGCTCCTGTCACCCACCTCTTCTGCTCCTCTTCTTGCCTTCATCTTCACCTCCCTTCACTCTTCTAGCTTTCGGAAGAGTCCTTGTCTCTGTGACTGATTGTACGGCGCTGCACAGGTGCGGCTCCAAATCAATATGCAGACGTGTCTGAATCGGATTAATTCCACATATTATATAGTTAATATAATTATAATAATGATCACCTGGTTCAGAAATTGCATACATGAAAGGTTTGATTGCACAGGGGAGGTGATGGTCTAGTGGTTAAGGTGTTGGGCTTGAGACCAGAAGATCCTCGGTTCAAGTCCCTGCCTGACTGGAAAATCACTAAGGGCCCTTGGGCAAGGTCTTTAATCCCCTATTGCTCCCGGTGTGTAGTGAGCGCCTTGTATGGCAGCACCCTGACATCGGGGTGAATGTGAGGCATAATTGTAAAGCGCTTTGAGCGTCTGATGCAGATGGAAAAGCACTATATAAATGCAGTCCATTTACCTTTACATTCACAGCATACCAAGAGAAGAAGATGACCGTATGAGTTAGTGAGTGATAAGATGATAACATTTCCACTTGTCTAAACCTTTAAACACATTTAATGTAATGTAAAAAAAAATGAATAGCTGCTAATTTTCTAATAATTATTAGGTAATAAATCTACATAATGTCTTTTAGGCAGTGTCCTTCAATTTATAGAATAATCAAATTGTATAAAATCAGGTGAATTCTAATGATTCTACAATTAGATTAGACTCTTAAGTAAAGGAACAGGTTCACCAATTAGCCCCTAATTATTCCAGTTAGTCTTTCCAAAGCTTTTAAAATTAATTTAATTAAACCTAGATTCTTCTGTAATCATCCATGCTGTTCATAGTCACTCATCTTGGTGTACGTACATTTATAAACCCCTGAATATCTGTTATGCTGCATAAAATTTAAATAAATAAAAGTGCTAATTAAAAGCTTTTCCATATAGCACATTGAGGGGATTTGCTTTGTGACTGGTGCCCTATAAAAATGCATTGAAATTAATTCAGTCTGTCTTGTAATTATTTCTAAAAAATGATACTGAAATGAAGAAGACATTCTGATTCAATACACGTTCTGTTTGGTCACATGAAATGTGTGAAATTAGAGATAGGTGTATTTTTTTGGTCCACCATCCTTGTGTATTTAAACGTATGGTGTAAAATTGCACTTTTGATAAAGGACAGAGAACTTAAAAACATCTTTCTGATTAAAATTGATGGTTGTGATTATGGTGTGATCTCATCACGAATACAACAGGAATGAGACTTTTTTTTGTCATCTGTATCTTTCTGTTACCATGGTGATAAAGTTTTTTCTGTATGATGCATGTGAATGTAAATTATTCACTGACATCCGTTACTATTTTCTTCTTTCCTGCTTTTTATTTTGGTCTATTGAGGATACTGTAGGCTGACACATGAACAACATGAATGTCGAACTTTGTTGTGTTGAAAACTGTTCAAACAGAAAAGCCCCTCATACTTTTTGTCGCCATTTTTTTGTCATTTTCTTCTTTTTATTCCTGCAGCAAACTGGACGCCTTCATCTATGACGCTGCCGTGCTGAACTACATGGCCAGAAAGGACGAAGGATGCAAGGTAATAAATAAATCTCTGTCATCTTCAGCTCGCGTGGCGAAGTGCATGAGGATCTTTCCACCCGACATCACTGTCAAATTTAATGCCTCATTTTATTGGACAGAAACATGCATGCAGATTCAGCGCTGTGCATTAAATAAATCATATATTCATTATTTGTATTTGTCCCCTGCGGCCTGCAGCTAGTTAATATTGTCGTTTGTGGATGGTGTTGATTTATTTATACGTTTGCGGTCGCCACATCTCCCACAGCGAGAGTGAATGTTCTGCCCAGCCATCATTTGTAATAAGGTCTGTGGGAGGCCTGAGCTCCCTGCAGCCTCATGCAGCATCCACTGCAGCGCCACTTATTACGGCTGATGTGGATCCACATTAATTCTTCTACTGGAACAACATCCTGTTGCCAGCTTTGAGATTTCCTCCATGACACTATGAGCACTGAGCCGATGCGTTACATGCAGCTAATGTTTATTCGCTTGTTTCCGCCTCATTTCACTGTGTGTGTGTGTGTGTTTTGGATATATGGCCTTGTTTGCGTCTCATTCCACAAGGTGATGACCATCGGCTCTGGCAAGGTGTTCGCCACCACCGGCTATGGCATTGCGCTGCAGAAGAACTCCCGCTGGAAAAGGCCGCTGGATCTGGCGCTGCTGCAGCTGGTTGGAGACGGTAATACTCATGGGGCAGGGTTTGGGGGGGGCACTGAACGGAGGCAGGGGTCACTATCATACAAAACTGTCTGACCTCACAGAAATGATCACTTTTTGCATAAGATCTCCTGGGCCATACATACTGCAAACACCCATGGACACAATACACACTCACCCACAGACTTACTCCCATAAACATCCCCTGAGCTCGGACAATAAACAAAACAATCTACCCCGCACCCCCGGACAGTACAGTAGCACAGTTGAGTAACAGTACAATACTTTTGTGAAGCACCTTGAGACAACTTTGTTGTGATTTGGCACTATATAAATTAAAATAAATTTAAATAAGACTGGTGGACATATTCGGCAATGACCACCAGAAACACTAATCTTGCTTCAATTCTAAGTAGGTTTGTAGGTTTGCGGTGGTGATTTAAATGTAGCATCATTGGTAAGAGAACTAGATGCTAAAACAGTCAGCTTCTGTAGAGACTTTCAAGTCCAGACTAAAGATGTACTTATTTTCCCTTTTGTATGGCTAGTATACTGGCATAGTATGTTACTATGCTTTTTACCCTTTTAAATTTGTTTTATTAGTAAAGAAAACGAGCCACAACCTCAACTTTTTCTAAAGTCTGGGTCTTTTAGTGAAGCTTAGGGCTAGTGGCCGGCGATTGCGTTAATATTTCTTCTGATTTCTTGTTGTTTAATGCTGACAAATTATACTGTATTTATTCTTTCTGCCACCTGATTCTGTTTCTTTCTTTCTCTCTCTCTCTCTCTCTCTCTGTCTCTCTCTGTGTGTGTGTGTGTGTGTGTGTGTGTGTGTGTGTGTGTGTGTGTGTGTGTGTGTGTGTGTGTGTGTGTGTGTGTGTGTGTGTGTGTGTGTGTGTGTGTGTGTGTGTGTGTGTGTGTGTGTGTGTGTGTGTTTGAGGTGCGGCTCCATCCAGAGATGGGAGTGGTGTCTTTTTCTTCAAGCATCCCATCCTGTGCACCAGCATGGACCTCTAAAATCTCCTGTATATTTGTATTGTCAAGTGTGTTGGTAGCATGGCCCAAGCAGAGGGTCACCCCTTTGAGTCTGGTCTGCTTGAGGTTTCTTCCTCAAATCATCAGAGGGAGTTTTTCCTTACCACTGTCGACTGTGTGCTTGATCTAGGGGTTGGTAAGGTTAGACCTTACTTGCGTGAAGCGCCTTGAGGAACCTTTGTTGTGATTTAGCTGTATATAAATTAAATAAAATGAAAAATGAAATGACGCTGTGAAATCGAATCTATGTGCTTCATTGTACACGTTTAAACACTATGCAATACTTGGGCTAGCATCCTGTTCGGAGGGAGGTGTAGACTCTCAGTAAATCTCAAACAGGATCTGCTTTCACTATGAAGATTCACCTAACACAATAAAAGCTGTTACTTTACTTTACTTTACTTTACTTTACTTTACTTTAAACACAAGCTGACAGGGCCGTAAAGCTATCAATCAAGGTGCATCATCAAAAAGTTATGAAAGCCAACTTAATTTTGCATCAACACACATGTTGCTCAGTTTAATTTTGTTCTGCTTTCTAACAGTATAGTTTAAGCCCCTTTCACACCGGGGCCAACGTAGAATTGCGTATTGTGGCATACTATCTACACTGAGTTTAAGCATCTCGACACTGAGTTTTTGCTCCCTGCGCAGCAGTATGCTGAGGTCTACGCGAGGAGGACACAATTAAACCTGTTTTTTTTTTCTGACAAGAAACAGGATGTTCAAGTATGCTTGTGAGTTTAAATGCAATATTTTCTACTTTTTTCAGGGGGGCACAAAACGGACTCTGAACTTTGTGATCTGTTTCATATACACAGACTGTTTCATTCACACACAGAGTAAATATTACCTGTTCGCTTGAATCCAATCCATCATCACAGTCTGACGAACATATTTCCACATAAAGCTCCTGATTTTGGAAAACGACGTCTGAAAATACTTTTCATTCCTGTCGTGGGTGGAAATGTAGCATTTTTAAACAAGTCCCTTTGTGGTTTTTCTGCTCCAGGTGCGTTTTCTCAGAGGATGACGGTGTCGTGCTCTGATCACATCTGGTCAGACAGAAGCACTGTGATGATTTAAACTTTGAAAGCGCCAGTCAACTGCGTTCAGGTGTAATCAAACCTGAATAAGCGCTGTGACTCTTTAAAAGCGCTGTTGCTGTCGGTGTGATCAGGTCTGATCACACCTGATTGCAGTCGACTGGAGCTTTCAAAGTTTAAATCATCACAGCAATTCAATATTCAGGTCATCACAGGTCTGATCAGATCAACGGACCTGATCAGGAAGCAACCCGCACTTTAAAAGTTTAAAAAGCACTTCATTTGTGGCAGCGTTTACCACAGTCAGAATCATCAGCTCTGTACACAGTGAAAATGATCCACCAAGACAAAAAATAAAAATAAAAAAGTAAAATAATGTTAAATTACTGTGTTTCTGACCCACACCACAGTACCGACCCAAACCACTCGGTGGAAACAGGGCTTTATGCGAGCATTTTTAATAACTGGTTTCACAGAGCAAACACTACTACACTACACTACTATAAACAAGTCTAGGAACGCAACCATGCACCATCACACACCAGCCTGCACCGGACTATGCCAAATGTGCACAATTTTCCAGTGGCTCTCACACACGCGCGCACACACACACACACCTACACACACACACACACAGGTTATTCTGTTTGACAGAATTCATTCTTGTAATTAGTTTTAAAGTTATTTATCACACATCACTTTTGAGTCAAAATTTGTGACAATAGGATGTGTTCAGAGTGGAAGTAAAAAATTGATTTATTTGTATATCCAGCTGGAATCTGATTCCATGTTTCAAGCCTCATTTGTCTGTTTTGGAATGTGATTCAAATCACATTTCTACGAATTTGTTCTGGTTTGAGCACTCGGAACAGGTTCTGGGTGTTTTGTTACAGTGCATCCAGAAATTATTCACAGTGCTGCACTTTAATGGTAAATGGACTGCATTTATATAGCACTTTTCCATCTGTATCAGATGCTCAAAGTGCTTTACAATAATGCCTCACAATCGCCCCAATGTCAGGGTGTTGCCATACAAGGTGCTCACTACACACCTGGAGCATAGGGGATTAAGCATCTTGCCCAAGGGCTCTTAGTGATTTTCCGGTCAGGCTGGGTTTTGAACCAGGGATCCTCTGGTCTCAAGCCCAGTGCTTACCCACTAGACCATCACCTCCCCACTTTTTCCACATTTTTATGTTACAGCCTTATTCCAAAATGGATGAAATCCATTTTTTAATCAAAATTCTACAATACCCCATATTGATAAGGTGAACAAAAATGAGATTTTTGCAAATTTATTAAAAAAAAAATCTAAGAAATCACATGTGCAGTGCCCTCCAAAAGTATTGGAACACTTGGTATTTCACACATTTTAATTTGTTTATGCCATTTCAAATACAAAAAAAAACAAAACAATGTAACTATCTAACATTATTTTTCTTAAACTCAAACTGAAAGCAAATCTCCATAACCTGATATAAATTTATTAAAATTTTAAAAGCCAAGATAATGGGTTGCATAAGTAGTGGAACGCTTTGGTATAATACCTGTAAATAATCAGTTTTATTGCCACTTTTCTTCAGATAAGTCAGAGGATGCACACATGAGCATTTCCAAGTCACTGAACATGTCTTGGACTTAATTTACATCAATTATGAGGAAATACAAACAGTATGGCACTCTATGGTAAAACTCACCACCAAGACACCAAGACACCCAGACAACCCAGACGTTATAGTCTTCTCTGGCTGTGACCGGAGAAATTGTACATAGTGCATGTTTTGCATTTTGTACATACAGCTTCATGATGATGTGGTATAGAGGAGGATTTTCTTAAAAAGAAGACCTGAAAGTTCAGCTACAATTTGCCAGAAGGTACATCTGATATGCAAGCCCAAATATGATGTTTTGGTGAAACAGCTCCCTGCTCCAGTCAGTTTTCACCCCGCTACAATAAAATCCCTCAATGCTGACTGCAAAAAATAAATAAATAATAATAAAACAAAGTTTGATATGAGCTGTGTTTACAGGGGGTGCTGTTGGGTGACAGCCGTTAATCAAACTGAATGAGCACTGAAGACACACACACACACACACAAAAGCCCAAACTAACCTCATATTGAACACTGTATAATATATAAACTTAAAAATATAAATACATAGAAACTCACCATTTCTTTTTTTTTCAATAATCCATATGCTGTGAGTCACTGAGCTTTGTGCGGGTTTAGTTGTGGTGTTCGGAGACAGCAGTAATGTAACGTGACTGTTTCCATGAGCATGATTTTCATTACAGCAACCGATGTGGATAGATAGAATGGAAGGTTAGGACTACAGCATGGACAAATGGATCAGATCTGGTTAATTGATATATATATATATATATATATATATATATATATATATATATATACGTGGTCTGTCCATAAATTAACGGTCCTTTTTATTTTTTAAAAACTATATGGATTTCATTCATATGTTTTTACGTCAGACATGCTTGAACCCTCGTGCGCATGCGTGAGTTTTCCACGCCTGTCAGTGACGTCATTCGCCTGTGAGCACACCTTGTGGAAGGAGTGGTCCCGCTCCCTCATCGGATTTTCATTGTCTGGAAATGGCGGAATGAAAAGGACTTTTTCCATCAGAATTTTTTCAGAAGCTGTTAGAGACTGGCACCTAGAAACCATTCGAAAAATTTATCTGGCTTTCAGTGAAAATTTTACAGGTTTCACAGAGAATAAGGACTTTAACTACAGCTTTAAGGACCCCTTTAAGCACGGTCGGTGCGCCGCGCTGCGAGCTGCGATGATGCGGCACAAACCACTGGATCATTTCTAAGCTGTGCTCTTTCTCTGGTTATCACAAGACCTGGACATCAGCCATTTTCCAGCAGATTTCACTTTTAGCTCTCCACAAGTTCTTTTATACTCACTCGACTGGTAAGCACTGAAAGCCGAGATAGACATGTCCCAACTTGTCCTCTAACACTCCGAAACGGAGGTGTTCCTTTGTCTCACTTCATCAGCGAATCGGTCGTGACGCGCGGCTTTCCATGACAAAATCTCTTGTTAAAAGTGAAATCTGCCGGAAAATGGCTGATGTCCAGGTCTTGTGATAACCAGAGAAAGAGCACACGACGGTCTCGTATCCACAGAGCCATCAGCTTAGAAATGATCCAGTGGTTTGTGCCGCATCGTTGCAGCTCGCAGCGTGGCACACCGACCGTGCTTAAAGGGGTCCTTAAAGCTGTAGTTAAAGTCCTTATTCTCTGTGAAGCCCGTTAAATTTTCACTGAAAGCCAGATAAATTTTTCGAATGGTTTCTAGGTGCCAGTCTCTAACAGCTTCTGAAAAAATTCTGATGGAAAAAAAGTCCTTTTCATTCCGCCATTTCCAGACAATGAAAATCCGACAAGGGGGCGGGACCACTCCTTCCACAAGGCGTGCTCACAGGCGAATGACGTCACCGACAGGCATGGAAAAACTCAGGCCTGCGCACAAGGGTTCAAGCATGTCTGACGTAAAAACATATGAATGAAATCCATATAGTTTTTGAAAAAAATAAAAAGGTACGATACTTTATGGACAGACCTCGTATATATATATATATATATATATATATATATATATATATTCAAGGATTCAAAGGAATTTTATTGTCATATGCACAGAAGAACATGTTCCCTGCACAATGAAATGTGTCTACTGCATTTAACCCATCCTAATTGCCAGTTGGAGCAGAAGTCACCATTAGGCAGCCGGGGACCAGCTCCAGATGTACATCCCTGCCTTGGTCAACAGCAGGGCTGAGCAAACCAACACCGACCCATAACAAACAACACACACACAACACACAACACATAGGCCGGCCCGATACATAAACATATATTGAAAAGCAAAACACGAAGGAAAAGGAGAAAAAAACCCTCATAGCCGCTACGTTACACAGCAGCAATGAGGAAAAAAATCCCCATCAGCACAGAAAAACAATAATCACACAGACAAAAACAAGGACGACAACCGAGATTTGAAAAGGTCCAGTTTATCAGAACACTCCGGAGGCAGCCTGTTTGGCACCATCAACGGCCTTGTCCGACAGTCCTGGAGGGGGAGGGGCACAGCCAAGAGCAGTCCTGAGCAGTCCACACAGTCAACGTCAGAGCTGGAGAAGCTGAGGGGAGGGGGGAAGACCAAGGAGCGAGGCTTAAGTGTTGATCTTCTGAGGAGGTTTTATCACAGTGACCTTGAAGTGCAGCTGTGTCTGGGGAAGCCAAATGAATAACCAGATTAGCAGACGCCTGAAAGATTCCACAGTTCTGAGAACAGAGTGGCTCTCAATGCATCTGAATGTAGAATGTGGTCTTCACAGACGATCAAAGCGGGTTTCCAGGGCTGCAATTCTGCTCGAGATATTTTCCAACGTGTGGTTAACACCCGCAGACTGCGCAGCCACTGCCTTCCCAATCAAATCAATCATGTAGGGCAGCCTGGAAGGACCAATCAAAGTTGCTTCCACTTTCTTGATTTTCCGGTAAACCAGCACAGTGCCCGCTCCACACATCAGAAAGCCGGTCACCACCAAGCCAAATATGTACACATCTTCAACGTCCTCCACAGAAAGCATGTAAAGGCACATGACCTGCCATCTACTCCACAAGTCCATCACGTAACCCATCACATGCGTCCCGGCAGGACAGGTCGGGTCCTCCGCCCCCAAATGTCTTATAGAAAAAATAGTGTCAATTGCGTTCAGAGACCACATTAACAGATCCATTTTTGTCATTTCCAGAAGAGCAAAGCTGCAGCCTCACAGACAACACGCCACAGAAGCAGGAAAGATAAGGAGGGAGGGAGAAGAGAAAAGTGCATCCGTCTCGGCCGAGTGCAAGCTGGCAAAAAAAAAAAAAAAAAAAATATATATATATATATATATATATATATATATATATATATATATGTGTGTGTGTGTGTGTGTGTGTGTGTGCATGGCCAGGCAATGAGATCAGAATTGAATCACATAAAATAATCCAATTTATTCTAACATTTTGAACAAAGCTATAGACTAAATAGGAATTTACATTTATTCTAAATTCTAAGAACTTTCAAATTAAATTAATGACGCATGGTGAAGGAGGAATTGATGAAGAGAATAAAGGTAGAGTAGAACTGACACTTCCTGCACCCTTAAAATATGGCACAGGTTCCACAGTGTCTCTTCTTCATGACTTTCTTTGTCAGAACCCCTTTTTTTTAACTCTACATGTCCATGATTCACTGGTTGACAAATTGGCTCTACTGGGGAACAATTTAGTGTTTTTGTAATTGGTAAGACCTACTTCATCACCAGGGTTGACAGTCGCTCGCACAGGCTGTCGAGCACTCCTGGTCACCAAAAAAGTTCCTAGCAAAAGGTCTGAAATGCAAGAGGTTTGCTTTAGATATCTGGGAATATGTTGGAGATTTAATGTCAGTACATGTTAATCACTTCCTGTAAAACTGAACCTTTTTATCTCATTATGTAAAATTATTGTACACATTCATTCATTCATCCCTTTCCTACACCTGCTTGCTCCAATCAAGGGTCATGGGGGCGTGGGAGCAGAGGGCTGGAGGCTATCCCAGCAGTCATAGGGTGTGAGGCAGGGTACACACAGGACAGGACGTCATATATTAATTTCTAAAAATGTTAAGAATGTGATTTAAACATTAGTATAGCAGCCAACAGCTATTTTCTATGAAAATATTTGGTTTCTTAATGGCGTCCTGTGCAGAGAACGAAGCAACGCTCCCTCTGTGCTCTGAGCTTTACTTTCTCCTGTTTACATTGTTGATCTGGCCTTGTGTGCACATTTACTGCATGAGTGTTCTGCATGTGCATGTTTAGTGCAAATGAGTCTTGCTGTTGTGAAAGTGTAGGAACACGGACCCACAACAGGGGGCGCAATGAACGGACAATGGAGAGAGTAAATAACAAGATTTACTACTGAAACAAGCACGAGTAATACAACAAACACAATTTGGGGTCGAATCCGCTGGTGTCGTGTGGGCAGGCTCGAAGGTAGGAGACGTCTGTCTCAGTCGAACCGGAACCACCCAGATCTCCTCTGCCACCGAACCCTGGAAATACTGGAACCGCCAAGTCCCGAATTCCCAGGTGGCCACTGCCTCTGCTCGTCGGATCCGGTACTGCTGGCAGGAGAGAGCAACAACACACAGGAGTGGATGAACGCACCCAGTAACAGAGAGGGGAGAAGCCGCCTCCACCTCTTGGCAAAGTATAGCAGGAAGGTGAGTACTTATCCAAAGAATGAGGTTTTCAGTAGTCACCAGTCCTGAAAAAGGTTTTAACAGTCTTAGCTGATGATGCAATGTATAACTGCAGAGAATACTACCTTGGTCTTAGGCGATATCTCGGCACTGAGGTGGAGACGCCGTCCTCCTGATATACCTCGGTGCTGAGTAGAACCGCTGTGTCTGGTGATGGGTGACAGCTGTCACCCAGGCTACTCCCATGATGCGGCAGCGCCCTCTGGTGCCTGGAGCCCGCACTCCAGGCAGGGCGCCCTCTGGTGGTGGTGGGCCAGCAGTACCTCCTCTTCAGCGGCCCACACAACAGGACCCCCCCCTCAACGGGCGCCTCCTGGCGCACGACCGGGCTTGTCCGGATGGCGTCGGTAGAAGTCGGCCAGGAGGGCCGGGTCCAGGATGAAGCCCTTCTTCACCCAGGAGCGCTCCTCGGGGCCGTACCCCTCCCAGTCCACCAGATACTGAAAACCCCGGCCCATCCGACGGACGTCAAGGAGCCGGCGGACAGTCCAAGCCGGTGCTCCGTCGATGATCCGGGCAGGAGGCGGCGCCGGACCCGGGGTGCAGAGGGGTGAGGTGTGAAGAGGCTTGATCCGGGAAACATGGAAGACCGGATGGATCCGCAGTGAGGCCGGAAGCTGGAGCCTCACTGCGGCGGGGTTGATGACCTTGAGGATCTTATAAGGTCCGATGTACCGTTCTTGCAGTTTTGGAGAATCAACCTGTAGGGGAATGTCCTTCGTGGACAACCAGACCTCCTGCCCAGGACGATACTTGGGGGCCGGGGCTCGCCGCCGGTCTGCATGTTTCTTCGCCCTCGTCCGGGCCTGCAACAAGGCAGAGCGGGCGGCCCGCCACACCCGACGGCACTTCCGTAGGTGGGCCTGGACCAAGGGCACACCGACCTCTCCCTCAACCACCGGAAACAAGGGGGGCTGATACCCCAAGCACACCTCAAACGGGGAGAGGCCGGTGGCTGATGACACTTGGCTGTTGTGGGCGTACTCGATCCAGGCCAGGTGGGTACTCCAGGCCGTCGGGTGCGCGGCTGTCACACAGCGAAGTGTCTGCTCCAGTTCTTGATTCGCCCGCTCTGCCTGCCCGTTGGTCTGGGGGTGGTACCCAGACGAGAGGCTGACCGTGGCCCCCAGTTCCCGGCAGAAGCTCCTCCAGACATGTGAGGTGAACTGGGGACCGCGATCGGAGACGATGTCTGATGGTATGCCATGCAGACGGACGACGTGGTGGACCAGGAGGTCCGCTGTCTCCTGGGCCGTAGGGAGCTTCGGGAGGGCCACGAAGTGGGCCGCCTTGGAGAAACGGTCCACTATCGTGAAGACGACGGTGTTTCCCTGGGACGGCGGGAGACCCGTGACGAAGTCCAGGCCGATGTGGGACCAGGGGCGATGAGGCACGGGCAATGGCTGTAGCTGCCCTGAGGTCTTCCTATGGTCGGCCTTGCCCCTGGCGCAGGTGGTACAGGCCTGGACATAGTCCCGGACGTCGGTCTCCAGGGATGCCCACCAGAAGCGTTGCCGGACGACTGCCACGGTCCTTCGCACCCCTGGGTGACAGGAGAGCTTAGAACCGTGACAGAAGTCCAGGACTGCAGCTCTAGCCTCTGGTGGGACGTATAGTCTGTTTTTTGGTCCGTTTCCGGGGTCCGGGACACGGGTCAGGGCCTCCCGGACGGTCTTCTCCACGTCCCAGGTGAGGGCGGCCACGAAAGCGGACTCCGGGATGGTGGGATCCGGGGGATCCGACGGTTCCGTTTTGACCTCATCTTCGTGCACCCGGGACAATGCATCCGATCTCTGATTCTTGGTCCCGGGACGGTAGGTAATCTGGAAGTCAAAACGGCCAAAGAACAGTGACCAGCGGGCTTGCCTGGGGTTCAGACGCTTGGCGGTTCTGATGTACTCCAGGTTCCGATGGTCAGTGAAAACCGTGAATGGCACGGCTGTTCCCTCCAACAGATGTCTCCACTCTTCGAGGGCCTCTTTCACAGCAAGGAGTTCCCGATTGCCGACGTCATAATTCCGTTCAGCGGGGGTCAACCTGCGAGAAAAATAGGCACACGGGTGAAGGACCTTATCGGTCTTCCCGCTCTGGGAGAGCACCGCTCCTATCCCTGAGTCCGAGGCATCCACTTCAACCACTAACTGGCGGCTAGGATCGGGCTGCACCAGAACTGGTGCAGACGAGAAGCGCCGTTTCAACTCCTTGAACGTGGCCTCGCACCGGTCCGACCAGGTGAAGGGAACTTTTGGAGAGGTCAGGGCTGTCAGGGGGCTAACTACCTGACTGTAGCCCTTAATGAACCTCCTATAAAAATTAGCAAAACCGAGGAACTGTTGCAGCTTCCTACGGCTTGTAGGTTGGGGCCAATCTCTCACCGCCGCAACCTTGGCCGGGTCCGGGGCGACGGAGTTAGAGGAGATGATAAACCCCAGGAAGGACAAAGAAGTGCGGTGGAACTCACACTTCTCGCCCTTCACAAACAGGCGGTTCTCCAACAACCGCTGCAGGACCTGACGGACATGCCGGACATGAGTCTCAGGATCCGGGGAAAAGATGAGTATATTGTCCAGATACACGAAGACGAACCGGTGCAGGAAGTCCCGCAGGACATCGTTTACCAACGCTTGGAAGGTCGCGGGAGCGTTAGTGAGACCGAACGGCATGACCAGGTACTCAAAATGGCCCAACGGGGTGTTAAATGCCGTCTTCCATTCGTCTCCCTTCCGGATCCGAACCAAATGATAGGCATTCCTAAGATCAAGTTTGGTGAAGATATTGGCTCCATGCAAGGGGGTGAACACCGAATCCAACAGGGGCAACGGGTATCGATTGCGAACCGTGATTTCGTTCAACCCCCTATAGTCAATGCATGGACGAAGCCCGCCATCCTTTTTACCCACAAAAAAGAAACCAGCACCCATCGGAGAGGTGGAATTCCGGATCAACCCGGCAGCTAATGAGTCCCGGATGTAGGTCTCCATTGATTCACGCTCCGGCCGTGAGAGGTTGTACAGCCTACTGGACGGAAACTCACTGCCTGGAACCAAATCAATGGCACAATCGTACGGGCGGTGAGGAGGAAGCGTGAGAGCCAGATCCTTGCTGAACACATCAGCGAGGTCATGGTACTCCGCTGGCACCGCCTTCAGATTGGGCGGGACTCGGACCTCCTCCTTAGCTTGGGAGCCGGGAGGAACCGAGGAACCTAGACACTCCCGATGGCAGGTTTCGCTCCACTGAACCACTACCCCGGACGGCCAATCAATCCGGGGATTGTGCTTTAGCATCCATGGAAACCCTAAAACCACACGGGAGGTGGCCTGAGTCACGAAGAACTCGATCACCTCCCGGTGGTTACCTGACACCACCAGAGTTACTGGAGGTGTCTTATGTGTGATTGTTGGGAGTAGGGAGCCATCTAGCGCCCGAACCTGCACAGGCGAGGTAAGAGCCACCAGAGGGAGCCCTATCTCCCTGGCCCATCTACTGTCAAGCAGATTCCCCTCAGAGCCCGTGTCCACCAGTGCTGGGGCCTTCAGGGTTGAATCCTCATAAAGGATCGTGACTGGGAGTCGTGTAGCAATGTGGGTGTGTCCCACGTGAATGTTTTGGCCCACCCCTGGCCCAGTCTCTAGGGGCGGGTGTTGGAGTTTAACCGCTCGGGGCAGTCGTTTGCCATATGCTCACTCGAGCCACAAACATAACAAGCTCAGTGGGCCCGCCTCCTTTGTGCTTCAGGTGCCCTAAATGTTGCCCTGCTCGTGTCCATAGCTTCGTCAGCAGGGGGAGCCATAGGCGCACGGAGCGCAGGAACAGAGGAGCGTGGGGAGGGCGGAGCTCGATCGGACCCGGAAGGGAGAGGGACGACGCGTGCCTGGCCACGCCCTTCGCCTCGTTCCCGACGGCGTTCTTCTAACCGGTTGTCGAGTCGTATGACTAGATCGATGAGCCCATCTAAATCCCGCGGTTCGTCCTTAGCCACCAGGTGCTCTTTTAGGACCAGAGACAGTCCGTTTACAAAGGCAGCGCGGAGGGCAGTGCTATTCCAGCCGGATCTCGTTGCCGCGATGCGGAAGGCGACTGCATAGGCAGCTGCGCTCCGACGTCCCTGTCGTATGGACAGTAGTGCGGTTGAAGCGGACTCTCCTCTGTTGGGATGATCGAACACCGTTCTGAGCTCCCGTACAAACCCATCGTATGTATGAAGGAGCCGTGAGTTCTGCTCCCAGAGCGCTGTAGCCCAAGCGCGTGCCTCCCCGCGAAGCAGATTTATCACATAAGCTACTTTGCTAGCATCAGTCGCGTACATCACGGGACGCTGAGCGAAGACGAGCGAACACTGCATAAGAAAGTCCGCGCACGTCTCCACACAGCCTCCGTACGGTTCTGGAGGGCTTATGTATGCTTCTGGGGACGGAGGGAGGGACCGTTGAACGACCAGTGGAACGTTACTTTCGCACGCAGGGTCCTCGGGAGGGAGAGCCGCAGCGGCGCCCAAAGGGCGCGCCTCCACTTGTGCGGCGAGAGCTTCCACCCTGCGGTTTAGGAGAACGTGCTGCTCGGTCATTAAGTCGATCCGAGAGGTGAAAGCGGTGAGGATCCGCTGCAACTCACCGATTACCCCTCCCGAAGCCTCCGCCGCGCCTTGGTCTTCCATTGGCCGTTCAACAGCCGGTTGACGCCCCTCGGGATCCATGACGCTGGCCGAGATATCCTGTTGTGAAAGTGTAGGAACACGGACCCACAACAGGGGGCGCAATGAACGGACAATGGAGAGAGTAAATAACAAGATTTACTACTGAAACAAGCACGAGTAATACAACAAACACAATTTGGGGTCGAATCCGCTGGTGTCGTGTGGGCAGGCTCGAAGGTAGGAGACGTCTGTCTCAGTCGAACCGGAACCACCCAGATCTCCTCTGCCACCGAACCCTGGAAATACTGGAACCGCCAAGTCCCGAATTCCCAGGTGGCCACTGCCTCTGCTCGTCGGATCCGGTACTGCTGGCAGGAGAGAGCAACAACACACAGGAGTGGATGAACGCACCCAGTAACAGAGAGGGGAGAAGCCGCCTCCACCTCTTGGCAAAGTATAGCAGGAAGGTGAGTACTTATCCAAAGAATGAGGTTTTCAGTAGTCACCAGTCCTGAAAAAGGTTTTAACAGTCTTAGCTGATGATGCAATGTATAACTGCAGAGAATACTACCTTGGTCTTAGGCGATATCTCGGCACTGAGGTGGAGACGCCGTCCTCCTGATATACCTCGGTGCTGAGTAGAACCGCTGTGTCTGGTGATGGGTGACAGCTGTCACCCAGGCTACTCCCATGATGCGGCAGCGCCCTCTGGTGCCTGGAGCCCGCACTCCAGGCAGGGCGCCCTCTGGTGGTGGTGGGCCAGCAGTACCTCCTCTTCAGCGGCCCACACAACACTTGCCCTGGGAAACCATTGTCCCTCCCACTGTGTGTACTACTCACTGCATGGCTGTTGAATTTTTTTTAAGATGGCGGACAGCAGCAGCTTTCCAGAATTCATGTTTAGAGGCAAAACCTGTCTCCATGATCAAAAATGTAGTGAGACTAGAACCCAAATATGTGTGATGGGTCTCACATCGAGAACTGGTAAATGGCTCCACCTGCCGATCGTTCTGTGGAGGAGGGAGGGTTGAGGAGGAGTGGTTGAGGAGGGAAGGTTTGTTTACCTCCTGCAGTTTGGTGCAAATGCGATATCTAGAGGCAGAAAGACGATTCATAGCACCTTAAAATGTTAATGCAGTGAACCCGTTAAGGAGTAATTTCCATTTATTGTTTTTCTGCTCATTTATTTTGGCTGTTTTTGATTCGTCAGATGTCTATGCATGCAGCACACATACACGCATCAGCATTACCAAACCATCACCATGCTCACAGGCAGAATTCTGCAGTATTATAAATACTTCAAGAAGGAACTTATGTTTGCAGCTTGATAAACTGAGGCAGTGGTGAAGTGTTGTATTTCCAATAAAGGAGACCTTTGCAGATGCAGCTGTTGTGTGCAAAGTCCTTAAAGTAGGTTTTTAAACACTAAACTGTCTTCACAGTCAGGCCGCAGAGGTCCAGGGGTTAAAATCCACTGTGTCCTCAGTCCAGAGTTTACCTGATTCATGCTGAGTGTACAAAACACCTAAAAACACCTAAAACACAAAAGATTGACAAAGAAAACATGAATAGCTTTTGGCACTGAAGGTGAAACTCACTCTCTGTTCTGAAAAGTGTGATGACACGGACCACAACAGGGGGCGTAAAGGAATGGTCAATGGAAATACGAAGTAACAATTTTAATGTTGTGAAATGTGCACAACGGATACAGATACAATTCAATACTAAGGTCAATTATAAAGTTGGTGTCGTGTGGGCAGGCTCGAGGATAGGAGACGCCTGTCCAGAGAAGAGTCAGGACCCACACGATTTCCAGCGCCAACGGATCTGGAACACTCCAGAGCCGCCAAGTCCTGAGTCCCCAGGTGGCCACCGTCTCCAGCTGTCAGATCGGGTACTGCTGGCAGGAAACAGATACAGTCAAGAGTGGGTGTGTGTGCACACACCCAGTAAAACAGTCAGCAGAGTATTCCTGATGGAGGGAGAAAACACCACCTCCCAATCTCACTACTTCCTCTGGTTATCCGTGCAGACTCCACTACACAAGTGTAAGAGTGAAGAGTGGAGAACGCCAACTCTTACCACTCCCTTCAACTCGGCAGTCAGTGGAGAAGCTGCAAACTCAGAAGGTACATTAGCTACCAGTACAGATGTGAAAGACGTCACAACTTAGCTGAAACAATATTACGGCTGAGTGTCTACCTGAACGGTTTAGATGATTTCTCGGCAGAGGTGTGGTGTCTTCTCCAGGCTTTTATGGTTGGCATGATGAGTAGATGAGTGACAGCTGTCGAAGTTCCTGGTGCTCCTGGCGGCGACTGCGCCCTCTGGTGCCTGAAGCCCGCCTTCAGGCAGGGCGCCCTCTGGTGCCTGAAGCCCGCCTTCAGGCAGGGCGCCCTCTGGCGTTGGGCCAGCAGTACGTCCTCTTCGGGCGGCCCACACAACACTCTCTGAGGTGTTCTTCTTTGGTTCTGATGGCTTTCTGACTTCAGAGACCTGGATTTTAATTTTATACACCAAATAGAGCAGCACATATTTTTCTTGTATTGTTTTTATGTTTAGTTTATATCAACAGTCAAAGGAAACCCGGAAACCATTTGGGATCATCATCTGAAAACACATCAATGGAATAACAGAACACAGAAACCTTATAAATGGAATGAATTTACTTTTAATGCACTCCAGAGAGTGACTCGTGTCACAGATTCTGAAAAATATATATTTCCTGCACAGCAGGAATATCAGAGTGGAACCACATCAACAGTCAGAACCAAAACCCGTTATTACCCACAGTTCAAAGGTTTGGGTTATTTTCTGCAACTCTTTCAAGATGTTTTTCCAGCTGTAATTTCACACTCTTACTGAAGAGACACAATGTGTGGGGACACTCAGAGAGGGGACATGTTAAAGGACAGAAACCCAACAGACTGATGGCAGAGACTCTCTCGATTACAGGTCAGTCCAAAATCTCCCACAGGAAACTGTGGAAAGTTGTGGTCCACTTTGTATTCTTCAAATCCTTTGAAATCTGGTAATTTAGGGGCCACTCATTATTTTCATCATTTCCAAGTTTGTACAAAATGGACTCCAGGAGGAGAGGTGGGGTCAAGCATAGAGTCCCTTTATTCAGTGAGTAGTAATATGATGAGTCGAAAAAAAATCGGCCACGTGACTCATGGTGCCATCTTGGTTCCACAATAGCATTCGCTGTTTATCTGCATGTAAATCCAGCTATTTTATTTATTTATTCGCTGATGGATGCACAAATTGACACGGCAAGAGCTTCAAGATGTACAGAGTCCCTTCAGATCTGAACATAAGAAAAATTTTGGAAAATAAAGTCAGCCGTGTGGGAGGTAAGCGACTTTATTGTCAAAGTTTTGAGAGGTAAATTTATTGTTCAGTCGCATGTTCAGTAAAACTCACCTAAACTGGTATCATACAAACTTCATATTCACAGTCACCAGACAAAAAAGTCCCAATTTTTTTGTATTGTTTTCCATGTAATAAACACAATATATAACGGATTTTGCATAACTGATTTTTCGCTCACATTGGATAAAATGTCCTGTTCGATCATAATGTATTTCCATTAAAAACCCCTCACATGTGGGACTGGAATAATTACCCTGTTTAAAAGCCCGGCTGTTTGTTTTTTCACACCGTGCTCAGACTCGGACCCGCAGCCTGATGTGCACCTGTTAAATCAGACAGCGCAAAAAGGCTGTGATTTGAGACTTTTCTGCTTTCACTCCTTCGTCTCCCATCATATTTTAATAGTTTTTGCAGTGTGCATGCTGATTACATTTCGAGATCACATACGTTTGTCAGAAAAGTCTGAAAATTTACAACACAGAGTCACAAAAAGAGGAAATTGTACAGCTTACCTTTGAATTTGTGGTGATGATTGTAGAAAGAAAAGCTTGTTGAGGGTCAAATTAATCCATAATAAAGCATAATCCAGTGACGGAGAACTTTAAAAGTGTCACCACACATGCTGGCATCGTGACACTGAGTTACAGAGTTGCAGAAGAATCAGGCTTTAAATTAATTAAATAAATCATCATATATTGTAAATTCATGTAAATTTGAAACTATTTTTATATTTATTTTGATAGCACCTGTACCTGGATGTGTTGCTGTATGTGGTTAACTGATAAAAAAAAAATAAAAAAAAATGTTGAAAACATAAAAGGTTCATTCAGTAGTTCAGCACAATTAGCCCTGAAATGGCGCCATGTTCTCATTAAACACTATTCTCTCAATAAAGGGACCCTAGTCAAGTGGGCTATGCATCTTTCTCCTTCTGCTGTGGTGCTGAACGGACAGTTCCTATAAACTGACTTTATGTGGGTTTAAATTTTATTCTTCTGTTGTTATCCTTTTATAGACTTAGCAGTTGCTGACGATGGATTGAAGTTGTTTAATCACTCGCTGTACAGCAGCTTTTTAAATAAATTCACCTTCTACTTGTCTGTATTTAAAAACTTTAAATGGGAATGTGCTAAAAGCTGCATTATGTCAGATGAAATTGAGTTTGTAATTCTGTTTTTCTGACACTTCTCCAACACAAACATCGTGAATGTGGCTTCTTTATAAATAACCTATTCATTTAGCGCCTTCATATAATATGTCACATCCTGACTAAAGTATATCCCAGTTTATTAAATGTTATCACTTTGTTTCTTTTATGATACATGTTCCTTTAAGGAGTGTGTTAAATTTGAGGGAAATTTCTGTGCAGCACTGCTTTAAACATTTGCTTTCTCAAACCCTGATGCCGTATTTTTTATTAATAAAAGAAAGGAGGCAGAAACTTTGCAAAATTGCAAAATATATTAAATAAATATGAAATATAACTCGTTGATCTTGCAGAAAAAGATTTGACAAATTTATTAAAATTATTCCTTCACCCATATTCCCAAAAGCCCTCACACAAATGCTGAAGAATATCATTTTGAAGCAGTTAGAAGTGGATAAAATAATCATATTGACCGCTTTCCTCACTAAAACACCGCTCTGAACCCCCTCAACAAAGAAAGCAAGAAGATTATAGGCATATTATTCATTATTATCTGGTTTGGGAACAGGAAGTTCAAGAATGATTTGTTTCGACAAATAAAAAAGTTGCAAGGGACGGATGTGTATGTAAACGAACGTTTGACTAAGAAAAATGCTGAGATAGCCAGACAAGCAAGAGCCCTGCGAAAGCAGAAAAAAATACAAGCAATCTGGACCAGAAATTGTAAATTATGGATTAAATTAAATGGAAAGCCGGAGGAAGCAAAAGTTATGTTGATAAGAGAGCTTTCAGACTTGGATAATTTTAGGTAACTGTTGAAAATGTTAAACAGTTTTGTCTCTTGTTTTGAGTGATCTTTTCATCTTTTTTCCATCTTTTGTTATGGGACAAATTTTTGAGGAATTATATATCATGTTTAGGTTTATATCATAAAGTTAGACTTTATTTAACTGCATTTTTTGGACTGTGGATCATATTTCTTTTATGATGTCAACTGATTGTTTGCACTTTACTCCTACACAGGAGCTCAATTAGAACGTTTTTGAAGATGCCAAGCATATATCCATTATTTCCAATTTATATGATAAACATTGTCCATTGATGTTGAAAGTTAAGTGAAACACTGATAAACCTTGGATCACAAAGGGACTGCTAAATGCATGTAAAAAGAAAAAAATTCGGTACAAGCAATTTTAAAACTCAGAACAATTGAAGCTGAGAGTAAATATAAGACGTAAAAACAAGCTAACCAATATTATGCGATCTTGCAAAAGGCAGTATTACAGTGATTTATTTGAAAAAATTAAACAAACAGTAAAGGTATTTGGAAGCTCTTAAATTAAATCATCAAAAAGAAAAAAGTTGTCAAAGATTATCCAACGTAATTTTGCATTTAATTGATAAGGAAAAGAAAGCTATAGTAGATTATTTTAATGATTATTTTGCTAATGTGGGGAAAAATTTAGCAAACTCAATTGCACATTCTACTATGTGTTCTTGGGATAACAGAACAACAAGTAATAACCTTTCAGATTCAATGTTTATCAGAGAAACTGATGAATATGAAATAATTGACACTATTCATAAACAAAAGGGGAAAAAAATCTAATGATTGCGATAATTTTGATATGTTCTTGGCAACAAATATTATTGATTGTGTCGTTAAACCTTTAACTTGTATTTGTAATTTGTCATTAATGACTGGGAGCTTTCCTTCAAAAATGAAAATAGCTAAACTGATACTGCTGTTCAAATCTAGTGACAAACATGTTTTGTTTTGTTTTTTCAAACTACAGGCCAATCTCACTGTCACTTCAATTTTCAAAACTTCTGGAAAAGGTATTCATTAAGAGGTTAGAATTAGAATTAGATGATTTTTATATCCATCACATATTAAATGAGCAGCAGTATGGATTTAGAAAAACAACTGTACTACTTCATTGGTGGTAACTGATTTTGTCAAACATATTACGAATATACTGTAGCGTTTTTTTGTTTTGTTTTTCAACTTACAGAAAGCATTTGATACCATAGATCACAGGTTATTATTGGATACATTATGGAAGTATGGTATCAGAGGATTAGCTCACGATTGGAAAGCAAGTTATCTGCACAATAGGTATCAATGTGTTCATACTGGTGGGATAAATTCTGAATTTTTAACTGTACTTGTGGGGTGCCCCAGGGCTCAGTCCTCGGGTCTTTGTTGTTTCTTTTATATATTAATGACATATGTTTGGTTTCTAAGTTTGTGAGTTGCATTTTATTTGCTGATGACACAACTGTGTTTAGTAGTAGAGATCATTTGGGACAGGTTCTGGACATGCTGGAGAGGGAACTACAGACATTCAAAGAATGTTTTGATTCAAATAAATTATCGCTTCATTTTGGTAAAACAAATTGTATCATATTTGGAAAAAAACAGGAATTTATGTAGTACTTTCTAGCACATGATACTGAAATTGAACTTGTAAATGAAACTAAATTTATTGGGGTTTTCATTGATGATAAATTGAGTTGGAAAACACATATGAATCATGTTAAATCCAAAAGTGTAAAAAGCCATTGCCATTTTGTATAATGCTCAAGACTTCCTCCCCCAACACTCATTAGTTACGTTATATCATTCATTACTTGTTCCATACATGACCTACTGTATTGAAGTTTGGGGAACCACCTACAAAACAAATACAAATTCAACATTTTTACTACAAAAGAAAGCCATAAGAAATATTAGTAATAAACCATATTGTGAGCCAACAAATCCATTGTTTGTCTCTTTACACAGTTTAAAATTTTGAGACGTGATTGATTATAGCATAATACTAATGAAGTTTAGAGTAAAAAATAAACTTTTACCACAACATCTCCAGGACCCATTCAAAATGAGGGACTCCAGTTCTAATTTGTGAAGAACATTATTTCAAAAATCAAAGATTCGAACCATTGTAAAAAGTCACTGTGTTTCTGTTAGAAGTGTTAATATTTGGAATTTGTGCCCAGATGATATAAAATCACTCGGTAACTTGGTTGGCTTTAAAAGGCTCTACAAAAGTCATTTAATTGCCTATTATAGCATGATGAATTAGGTTTATCGATTTTGTTTTGAGTTTGAGCATGGTGTACTGATGTGTGCTTGTTTTTTTTTTTTAACCTTTATTTAACCAGGTAAGTTATTAAAAAAAAAATTCTTATTTACAATAATGACCTGGTGTTTGTGTTTTAGAATTTTACTTCAGTGATTGATTTCTATTTTGTATTTGTTATCATGGGTATATGTATATTTTTTATACTTATGTATACGTTTTTATTTTTTTGGTTAAGGGGGGGGGGGGCGTTTATAGGCTTTTGCTTCTGCCTACACCCTTTCTGGCACACGGGTACATTATTAAATAGTTTTCTTGATGACTTCACTGTTATTCTTGGTCTGTGTGTACGCCGAATAAATTCATTCATTCATAGGCGATCGGTCCAACGTGAGAATACTGCCACAAATTCCCATTCCAGTTGATTTGGTCTTGTTAAAAACAACACTGGTTGTACAAATATGAACATGTCAAATTGGAAAACGTCAACACATTTTAGTTGCACAAATAGGAAAAGTCTGGAATGGAACTTGAAAATTTCCAGCGAGAAATCAAAGAAAATGGCATGCAAGAGCGGTGTTAGCGTTATATTGTATTATATTAGATGTGCCAATTCATGCACATTGATGTGTATTATGGACCTGCCTTTCCATTACTTTACCTCTCCGACTTGTATTGAGAGCATCAGCAGAGACAGACGGACTTCCTGCGTTGTTGTTGGGATTCAACACAGCACATGCACTGGCCATAAGAATTAATTAAAATAAATAATATAACAATTACATGTATATGTTCAACTCAAACAAGCATGACAATTTTGTTGATGCATTTAATTGTAATTTATTCTTGATAATCTGGTTCATCTGGATCTCGTCAAGTATTTTTTTCCACTGCACATTTATTCTTGATAATCTGGTTAATCTGGATCTCATCAAGTATTTTTTCCCCTGCACATTTAATCTTGATAATCTGATTAATCTTATCAGGTATGTTTTTTTCCCTGCACATTTTCAGACATGTTAGACTTGTGTACAGTGTATTTTAACACTTATAACTTTTCATTTGAAAAAAATATCAATTTTTCACATGTTGATAGAAGTATAATATCCCCCAAAAAGTACATTACATGTCATAAATGTTATTGCAATTCACATTAATTTCTAAATTCCTGTTTTCCTTTTCTGATGTTGTAGCAAACACACCCAGAGCAATAGAGCAGCATAGTCTCGTTTGAACCCTGTGTGATATCACGGAATGTGGCCACTTGTGGGGACAACCGCTCCGTTGCGCGATATATACACAGCATAACTTTACACGGATAAATGGTGTAATGTTTTGTTTTTGCCTTCAATTACCGAAGCAATCACGAAAAGTACAGTTTTTTGGTTGACAATGGAGAAGGGAAAACAAGGTGAATGGGAGATGTCATGTCTGTAAGTGTTAGCCTACACAGCTAACCAGAGTAGCTACATTCTCTCGCCTGCAAAACCGCCACAACACATTTGAACTCCGGGTCATAAACAAACCACAACACATGTCCACTTTCCCACCTATTAACGGTGTCCCAGCATCACCTCTACATGTCAGCAGTGGAACAATACCTGTAGAAATGCGCGTACAGCAGCCATGATTTTTGTGTGGCGCCCTGCACATTTCCACTGTCTTTTCACTTTTGAGTCCGGTCTGCTTAAGGTTTCTTCCTCAGAGGGAGTTTTTCCTTACCACTGTTGCTCTGGGGGTTGGTAAGGTTAGGCCTTACTTGTGTGAAGCGTCTTGAGGCAACCTTGTTGTGATTTGGAGCTATATAAATCAATGAAAATGATACATCTGAACGTTAGCTGTTGTGAAAGTGTCGTGACACGGACCCACAACAGGGGGCGTTAATGAACGGACAATGGATAAGCCAAAAAGTAACAATTTAATGTTGTGAATCACACAACGATGTACAGACAATAACAATACAGTGACTGTCAATCATACACCAGGTGACGTGGGGGCAGGCTCGACGATAGAAGACGCCTGGCGAGAGAAAAGCCGGATCCACACAGCTTCCACCGCCAGTGGAGCTGAAGAACACCGGAGCCGCCAACCCCTGCGCCCCAGGTGGCCGCTGTCTTCAGCAGTCAGACCCGGTACTGCTGGCAGAAAACAGAGACAGTCCAGATGACTGTGAGGTCGCACACTCAGTAATCCCACAGTCTGTATTCAGTAAAGGAGGGAGAACCTCCACCTCCAATCACACACTCGTGCAGCTCCTGAGATAATCAATCAATCAATCAATCAATTTTTTTTATATAGCGCCAAATCACAACAAACAGTTGCCCCAAGGCGCTTTATATTGTAAGGCAAGGCCATACAATAATTATGTAAAACCCCAACGGTCAAAACGACCCCCTGTGAGCAAGCACTTGGCTACAGTGGGAAGGAAAAACTCCCTTTTAACAGGAAGAAAACCTCCAGCAGAACCAGGCTCAGGAGGGGCAGTCTTCTGCTGGGACTGGTTGGGGCTGAGGGAGAGAACCAGGAAAAAGACATGCTGTGGAGGGGAGCAGAGATCGATCACTAATGATTAAATGCAGAGTGGTGCATACAGAGCAAAAAGAGAAAGAAACAGTGCATCATGGGAACCCCCCAGCAGTCTACGTCTATAGCAACATAACTAAGGGATGGTTCAGGGTCACCTGATCCAGCCCTAACTATAAGCTTTAGCAAAAAGGAAAGTTTTAAGCCTAATCTTAAAAGTAGAGAGGGTGTCTGTCTCCCTGATCTGAATTGGGAGCTGGTTCCACAGGAGAGGAGCCTGAAAGCTGAAGGCTCTGCCTCCCATTCTACTCCTACAAACCCTAGGAACCACAAGTAAGCCTGCAGTCTGAGAGCGAAGCGCTCTATTGGGGTGATATGGTACTACGAGGTCCCTAAGATAAGATGGGACCTGATTATTCAAAACCTTATAAGTAAGAAGAAGAATTTTAAATTCTATTGTAGAATTAACAGGAAGCCAATGAAGAGAGGCCAATATGGGTGAGATATGCTCTCTCCTTCTAGTCCCCCTTAGTACTCTAGCTGCAGCATTTTGAATTAACTGAAGGCTTTTTAGGGAACTTTTAGGACAACCTGATAATAATGAATTACAATAGTCCAGCCTAGAGGAAATAAATGCATGAATTAGTTTTTCAGCATCACTCTGAGACAAGACCTTTCTAATTTTAGAGATATTGCGTAAATGCAAAAAAGCAGTCCTACATATTTGTTTAATATGTGCTTTGAATGACATATCCTGATCAAAAATGACTCCAAGATTTCTCACAGTATTACTAGAGGTCAGGGTAATGCCATCCAGAGTAAGGATCTGGTTAGACACCATGTTTCTAAGATTTGTGGGGCCAAGTACAATAACTTCAGTTTTATCTGAGTTTAAAAGCAGGAAATTAGAGGTCATCCATGTCTTTATGTCTGTAAGACAATCCTGCAGTTTAGCTAATTGGTGTGTGTCCTCTGGCTTCATGGATAGATAAAGCTGGGTATCATCTGCGTAACAATGAAAATTTAAGCAATACCGTCTAATAATACTGCCTAAGGGAAGCATGTATAAAGTGAATAAAATTGGTCCTAGCACAGAACCTTGTGGAACTCCATAATTAACCTTAGTCTATTCAAGAAGATTCCCCATTTACATGAACAAATTGTAATCTATTAGACAAATATGATTCAAACCACCGCAGCGCAGTGCCTTTAATACCTATGGCATGCTCTAATCTCTGTAATACAATTTTATGGTCAACAGTATCAAAAGCAGCACTGAGGTCTAACAGAACAAGCACAGAGATGAGTCCACTGTCCGAGGCCATAAGAAGATCATTTGTAACCTTCACTAATGCTGTTTCTGTACTATGATGAATTCTAAAACCTGACTGAATCTCTTCAAATAGACCATTCCTCTGCAGATGATCAGTTAGCTGTTTTACAACTACCCTTTCAAGAATTTTGAGAGAAAAGGAAGGTTGGAGATTGGCCTATAATTAGCTAAGATAGCTGGGTCAAGTGATGGCTTTTTAAGTAATGGTTTAATTACTGCCACCTTAAAAGCCTGTGGTACATAGCCAACTAACAAAGATAGATTGATCATATTTAAGATCGAAGCATTAAATAATGGTAGGGCTTCCTTGAGCAGCCTGGTAGGAATGGGGTCTAATAAACATGTTGATGGTTTGGATGAAGTAACTAATGAAAATAACTCAGACAGAACAATCGGAGAGAAAGAGTCTAACCAAATACCGGCATCACTGAAAGCAGCCAAAGATAACGATACGTGTTTGGGATGGTTATGAGTAATTTTTTCTCTAATAGTTAAAATTTTGTTAGCAAAGAAAGTCATAAAGTCATTACTAGTTAAAGTTAATGGAATACTCAGCTCAATAGAGCTCTGACTCTTTGTCAGCCTGGCTACAGTGCTGAAAAGAAACCTGGGGTTGTTCTTATTTTTCTTCAATTAGTGATGAGTAGAAAGATGTCCTAGCTTTACGGAGGGCTTTTTTATAGAGCAACAGACTCTTTTTCCAGGCTAAGTGAAGATCTTCTAAATTAGTGAGACGCCATTTCCTCTCCAACTTACGGGTTATCTGCTTTAAGCTACGAGTTTGTGAGTTATACCACGGAGTCAGGCACTTCTGATTTAAAGCTCTCTTTTTCAGAGGAGCTACAGCATCCAAAGTTGTCTTCAATGAGGATGTAAAACTATTGACGAGATACTCTATCTCACTTACAGAGTTTAGGTAGCTACTCTGCACTGTGTTATTATATGGCATTAGAAAACATAAAGAAGGAATCATATCCTTAAACCTAGTTACAGCGCTTTCTGAAAGACTTCTAGTGTAATGAAACTTATTTCCCACTGCTGGGTAGTCCATCAGAGTAAATGTAAATGTTATTAAGAAATGATCAGACAGAAGGGAGTTTTCAGGGAATACTGTTAAGTCTTCTATTTCCATACCATAAGTCAGAACAAGATCTAAGATATGATTAAAGTGGTGGGTGGACTCATTTACATTTTGAGCAAAGCCAATAGAGTCTAATAATAGATTAAATGCAGTGTTGAGGCTGTCATTCTCAGCATCTGTGTGGATGTTAAAATCGCCCACTATAATTATCTTATCTGAGCTAAGCACTAAGTCAGACAAAAGGTCTGAAAATTCACAGAGAAACTCACAGTAGCGACCAGGTGGACGATAGATAATAACAAATAAAACTGTTTTTTTGGGACTTCCAATTTGGATGGACAAGACTAAGAGTCAAGCTTTCAAATGAATTAAAGCTCTGTCTGGGTTTTTGATTAATTAATAAGCTGGAATGGAAGATTGCTGCTAATCCTCCGCCCCGGCCCGTGCTACGAGCATTCTGACAGTTAGTGTGACTCGGGGGTGTTGACTCATTTAAACTAACATATTCATCCTGCTGTAACCAGGTTTCTGTAAGGCAGAATAAATCAATATGTTGATCAATTATTATATCATTTACCAACAGGGACTTAGAAGAGAGAGACCTAATGTTTAATAGACCACATTTAACTGTTTTAGTCTGTGGTGCAGTTGAAGGTGCTATATTATTTTTTCTTTTGAATTTTTATGCTTAAATAGATTTTTGCTGGTTATTGGTGGTCTGGGAGCAGACACCGTCTCTACGGGGATGGGGTAATGAGGGGATGGCAGGGGGAGAGAAGCTGCAGAGAGGTGTGTAAGACTACAACTCTGCTTCCTGGTCCCAACCCTGGATAGTCACGGTTTGGAGGATTTAAGAAAATTGGCCAGATTTCTAGAAATGAGAGCTGCTCCATCCAAAGTGGGATGGATGCCGTCTCTCCTAACAAGACCAGGTTTTCCCCAGAAGCTTTGCCAATTATCTATGAAGCCCACCTCATTTTTTGGATACCACTCAGACAGCCAGCAATTCAAGGAGAACATGCGGCTAAACATGTCACTCCCGGTCCGATTGGGGAGGGGCCCAGAGAAAACCTACCCTCACACCCCACCCACTTATCTGGGTGGGGTGTGAGGCGAAGCCGTCGCAGTCCACACCAAATGCCAACTCCACAGACAGGGAATCCGTCCCAGGAAAACGGCTGCAAAAAGAGATCAGACTAATACTCGAATTTTAGTCAGCAGAGAAAATTACCTGATTGGTAGTTGATTTCTCGGCGAGGAGGTGGAGTTGCAGTCCGGCCTTTATGGTGATGGTGATGAGATGAATGAGTGACAGCTGTCACTCCCAATGGCTCCAGCACCCTCTCGTGCTTGAAGCCCGCACTCCAAGCAGGGCGCCATCTGGTGGTGGTGGGCCAGCAGTACCTCCTCTTCAGCGGCCCACACAACAGTTAGTGTGGGGAAGGATGTACGCCATGTTTTTGTGTGCACGCAGGCTTTGTACAAGAGGCTCCAGATCACTGATGTGAATTTATGTAAAATTAGCTGTTGCATTGAGCCATTAAGAGTTTTTTGCAAGTGTGCATGAATAAAGCAGGACTGTGTTGCTTAAATGTTCTTTGCGGACACTGTTCAGTAGCCATGTTCTCTCTTCACGGTAAGTGAGAATAATTTTGAAATGTAAAATAATCTCTTTTCTGATTTACCACAGTCAGAGATCAACAGAATGGAACATGACTTCGCTCCATTTGCTTGTCTGCTTCTTTTATTGACATTGACGTGTTTCATCTTTAATCCGCAGCATTTTCCTGGTTGAAGCAGGTAACAGGAAACAGCTGAATTTCTCACTTTCTATCAGTTCTTTGTTGATTTTTCCCAGAGAGGAACTTTGTGACTGCTATGATTAACGTATTTACAGGGAGATAAAAGGACAGCTGGACAGGGGATGAGAAATCAGCCAATCCCTCCCTGAAAACCCCTGAATTTGATTATTTAAGTGAGCCGCGCACAAAATGAACACACATATTCGCATCTGTTGTTGAGGTCTGTGTGGGGAACAGTTTAAATGAGTCAGGGTCAGTGGAGTTGGGCCCAGTTTAATTCAGTTGTCAGAGAGCATTTGAATTGTCACACACGACTGTTAGAGAAGTGAAATGTAGCAGAAAATGAGGGGGATTTGATTTGTCTAAGCAGTTTTGATGTTTCTGTCAACACAGCTGAGCTGTGGCAGTCTAATCCCAAACACTTCATTAACCCAGAGGTCAGATAATGTTGTCACGGTGAAAGCAGCAATTTCGGTCCTCCTTTGAGGAGAGGTCTTCTGGGGCATTCACATATCTTGGTTGGTCTATTTCAATCAAACCAAAGACCATTTCCTGAGATACATCAAGCAGTTTGGGATGTGCAAAGAGACATTAAAACTCTGGTCTGGACTAAATACGTGGGCTGTAGTCCTCTTATATTGATTAAGACCTGAGCACATCTCAACTGGCTTGAACCCAGACTTAGCCTTAATTTACTCGAAACTTGACTCAACTAACTGGAGGCTGGACTTAGTCTTAATTTGCTTGAGACTTGAATTGGCTTCGTCTCAATTGGCTTGAGACTTAGTTTGGCTTTCATTTGCTTAAGAGTTGACTTGGCCTTGTCTCAGTTATCCTGGAACTTGACATCTTCTGTATTGACCAAGATTTGAGCTTGTCTCAACTGGTTAAAAGTCTGATTTAGCCGTAATTTGCTCAAGACTTGACTTGGCTTCATCTCAACTAACCTGAGGCTGAACCTAGTCTTAATTTGCTTGAGACTTGACTTGGCTTTGCCTTAGTTGGCTTGACACTCAGTTTGGCCTTGATTTGCTTAGGAATTCACTTGGCCTTGTCTCAGTTATCCTGGAACTTGACATCGTCTGTATTGTCCAAGAGGTGGGCTTGTCCCAACTGGTTTAAAGTCTGACTTAGCCTTAATTTGCTCAAGACTTGACTTGGCTTCATCTCAACTAACTTGAAACTGCACTTAGATTTGACTTGGCTTTGGCTTAGTTGGCTTGAGACTCAGTTTGGCCTTGATTTGCTTAAGAGTTCACTTGACCTTGTCTCAGTTATCCTGGAACTTTACATCTTCTGTATTCACCAAGAGCTGAACTTGTCTCACCTGGCTTGTGGCTTGACATAGTGTTGATTTGCTTGAAACTTGACTTGTATTTGTCTCAGTTGACTGAAACTTGGATGTGTATCAGCTAACTGTAGTCTCTTGGTTCACGTCCGTCTTCATAACTTTGTACATTTGTTGGTTGCTCCTTTCACACCATCTCATGCTTCATGATTATTACATTAATGGTTTGTGCTCGGCGTGCCATTATACTGAGGTTGTGTGTGTGTGCACACCCGTCAGAGTGACACTTTGAGCCCATAGTGTTTGTGTGCTTTCCTCTCTTTTATCTCCCATGTGCTGTTGAGTTGTTCGCCCTCAGCGTGCCCGGCTCAGATGCCAGGCAATTTCACAACCCGCTTCAAAGGATCCTCCGCTATCGCTCTCCTTCTCCCTGTCACAATCTTTAATTCCCACTTCCTCTTTTCCATCTCATAACTTTTTTTTGCAAATGTCCTCTAATTCTCTCTCTCTCTCTCTGTTTCATTCCTTGCCCTTTATCTTCTTCCGTTTCATTTGTTTTCTCGCTCTCATCACTCCTTCTCTTTCCCTTTTTAACATTCAGCAAACAAGGTTTCATGCTGTTTTTCATTTCTCTCCCTTGCGTTGCTTTTCATCTTTGTGTGTGTGTGTGTGGGGGGGGGGGCAGTGATGATGATGTAACACAATTGGTCCATCTCTTCTTTCTCGGGATCAAACACATTTTACAACAAAGAAGTCGTAACACCTTTTTTTAATATGTTTCTGTCATTCTTAACTTTTCCTTCCTTAGAGTTTCCCTCATCTTCCTCCTTACTGTCTCACCTACATCCACCTTGTTCCTTCCCCTCTCTATCCTTGATATCTAATTTTCTCCACGTTCTCTCCCTTGTCATGTCCTTGATCCCCGTCCGTCTTCCCTCTTGCAGATGAGATTGATATGTTGGAGCGTCTCTGGCTGTCGGGTATCTGCCATAACGATAAGATTGAGGTAATAATTTCACACCAACATCCAATCACACACCATCTTTGACATTTGAAGCAGTAGATGCAAGCGGCATCTGAAACAGAGACAGCTATCATATCAGCTAGCAAGTGTCACATAATCCAAATTCATGAAAGCCTTCACTGAATATAAATTTACTCATAGACAGGCCGACACAGTTTGCAGCCAGGTGTAGGACGCCACTGGACTGTGCAAATTAATGCATTTGAGGTATTATTCACATCACAACTGTATTAGCTTGGAAGCTAGACATCCTCAAAGCTACAGTACTTTGCTGAGCCACCTAACGTATACTGTATTTATCTTAAAATACTGTTTTGCTCAAAATATATGATGACACCCCTCCCACCACTTTGTCACCTTCAACGTTTCATTCATTTTCCGCTTATCCTCAGGCAAGCCCTCTAACTCTTCCTGGGGCAGCGGACAGGGCCAAAAGCCCATATGATCTGACAGTCCTTCAAGACATGTTTTGAAATCTAAATTTTTTTTTGTTTGTTTGTTTAAATAAAGAAAATTCTCACATAAAACACACACACACACACACACATTTTATGGGCAGTCCCTTTCTTTTTTTTTCAACCATATACTGACACACTGCCCCCTTTTAGGACCATGGTAAGATTTTTTTATGTGTATTTTTGGGCTCACCATCTTCTAACATTATGCTCTCACACTGTATTTCTTTGCTGCTTGAGAGTTGTTTGATGACTAGTGCATTTATCACTGCAAACTTATAGTATGCATCAAAGCTTCTTAGTTGCTGGTTATCTTGCCTGACTTTTGAGGTGCTCTTTTTAGGAGAATTACTGTTTCTCTCAGTCACGCAACACTGTAAGCTGTTAGAGGGGAGGGTCACTTCAGTCCTGGGAGGCATGCTTGTTTTTTTTTTTTTGTTTTTTTTGGGGGGGGGTTTTTTGGGGGGGTTTTTTGTTTTTTTGTTTTGTTTTTTTGTTTGTTTTTTTGGTGCCACCTAATTTTGGTTGATGTATGTGACAAGTAAAAGTCAAAAGACCAAATAAAAGTCAACCCATATTTCAGGCATATTTCCAGGGCAAAAAAAAAGTGTTGTATTTGGAACAATATTGTAGTCTTGATCAGTTCATTTTGCATCTTATAAAACTGATTCATTTCCAATTATGAACATTTGTACATTTGGTCATTGTACTTTGCGCTTTGGCTTAAACCAGAGACACAAAGTGCACTTTTGAGTTTAGTTTACATAAAACGAATTGTTTTTAAGTAATTAATTTCTTTTGGCTTCTTTTATTTTTGCTCGGGGTCATTACAGTGGATCTAGTGTTGATTTGTATGTTGATTTGGCATAGATTTTATGCTGGATGCTATTTCTGACGCAACTTCAGATGTATGGTCAATGGTACATGGGTGACCCTAAACCAGGAACCTTCTTATGGAGAGGCAAGCATGCCAAGTCGCTGGTGCCAAGATCCTGGCATACTTAAATCCATAGAGAAGTATTAAAAACAAAGCTTATAAGCAGAAATCACATGAACTAAAATTAGCGTGTGTCATGGAACCTTAATATCCTTCTTCTTCACAGCTTCAAGGTTTGTTCATAACTATTAATAACACTTCAAGCTGAATTTGATGAAGCCACACTGATTCTTTAACACTCCTGAATAAATGTGTGCAACCTTGGATGTCAAAGTCACCCTCAGAACCGGAACCATTCATATAAAATGTGCATAATTCTGAATAAAGTCTGGCTCCAGATGAGAGCCGCGAAAGCTGAAGGAGAATAAATTAAAATGCCTGAAAGCTCTCTAAAATATCTTTATTAAATGCAAATCAGATATTTTGTGATGTCTGACATGCTATGGGGTTGTTGTGAGCTCACTGGTGTGTAAAATATCACAGATGGGTGCTCTGACATCCAGTGGCACCAAAGGACTCCATTGTCCTGCTGGCTGTAATTAACTTTTTTATCTACTGTCTAGGAGACTAATAGGTCCTCGTTACCAATAAATATACTCTGCCATCTCTCCTCCATGCCTTTGACCACTTTTGCGTCTGTGTTTTAATTTCTTTCTGTCTTGTTCTGCCCTCCCGCCACTCCCTTGTCTCCTCCAGGTGATGAGCAGTAAGCTGGACATTGACAACATGGCGGGGGTCTTCTACATGCTGCTGGTGGCCATGGGTCTGAGCCTCCTGGTCTTTGCCTGGGAACATCTGGTTTACTGGAAACTACGGCACTGTGTGAAGAGATCTGGTGGGATGGATTTCCTTCTGGCTCTCAGCCGGGTGAGGAGTCCGAAAACATTCATCTGTCCACCATGATTTGAAATATTCAGCGTTGAAGGTTTTTTTGGAGAATAACAGGATTAACAGGTTGAGATATAAGAGCAGGTGGATATAGAGACAAGTGTTTAATTCCAGGTATGTGCTTTAGGCTGCCTGTCTCTGTCCTTGGACAAGACACTTGATTCAAGACAGCATAGCTCCACCAGCGTGCTCTGAGAAATGACACGAGGGCAACTGACTTTTATCTCCATCAGATGTTTATGAGGTCATAAAGGATGGCTGCACCGTGTTAGTTTCCAATCTTTTCACCAAATCTTAGGAGCAATATTAATGTTTATTACATTCAGGGATGTGAAACATCTTTGGAAACAAAGAAAATCATGATTTAAGGTGTTATATTTTACATTAAAAAATTTCATTGTAATAAATGTTTTATATATAAATAAAAGCATTGCTTAGTTTTCAATGCAAAAATATCATGAAGCAAATGTAGTCACGGATTTTAAGACACACACTCTGTTTTCTGCACTCTACAGGGGGAGTGGGGGGATGGTGTGTTTTAGGGCACCTTCACACATAACACAATTGAAGCCGACTAACGCACGAAGGAGGAATTGTTGTGTGTGGGCCGCCAGAAGAGGAGGTACTGCTGGCCCACCACCAGTGGGCGCTCTGCCTGAAGTGCGGGCTTCAGGCACGAGAGGGCGCTGCCGCCATGGACACAGCCGGGGGTGACAGCTGTCGCTCATTACCTCTTGACAGCTGTCACCCATCTACTCAACATCATCTCACTCCATAAAGACCAGACGTCATCTCCACCTCGTTGCCGAGATATCATACTTCATTGGAGGTAATATCCTCAGCCTTTTGTAAATCTGTTTATTGTGAGTGTTTGCAGGAGAACCGGTCGTTTTTGAGGAGGCTGTGCAAGATGGCGCTCCTTTTCAGCTGAGACCGCTGCAACGCGCTGAGTGTGAGGTGGAGGTGGCATTCCCACCGTTATTGTTACTGGGTGTACACACACCCACACTTGACTGTCTTTGTTCTTCGCCAGCAGTACCAGATCCGACAGTCGGGGACGGTGATCACCTGGGAATTCGGGACTTGGCGGCTCCAGTATTCACCAGGTTCTGGGGCGGCGGAAATCGTGTGGTTCCGGCTCTCCTCAGGACAGACGTCTTCTATCCTCGAGCCTGCCCACACGTCACCTTTGTGTATTGACTGTTGTGATATTCTGGGATTGTCTGTATGTTCGTTGTGCACATTCACAACATTAAATTGTTATATTTTGGCTCATCTATTGACCGTTCATTTGCGCCCCCTGTTGTGGGTCCGTGTCACTACACTTTCCCAACAGGATATCTCGGCCAGCGTCATGGACTCCGAGGGGTGTCACCCGGCTGTTGAACGACCAATGGGAGAGCAGGGAGCGCAGGCGTCTGCAGGAGACGTGATTGGTGAGCTGCAGCACATTCTCACCGCCTTTACGGCTCGGTTGGATCAAATGACTGAGCAAAACATCCTCCTGAACCGCAGGGTGGAGGCTCTCTCCGCACAGATGGCGGCGAGTGCTCAGGGCGCTGCTGCAGCTCGTCCTCCTGCCAACCCTGTGCAGGATATAAATGTTCCAGTGGTGGTTCAACAACCCCTCCCACCATCCCCTGAAGCATACATAAGCCCTCCTGAGTCGTACGGAGGTTGTGTGGAGACGTGCGCGGACTTTCTTATGCAGTGTTCGCTCGTCTTCGCACAACGTCCCGTCATGTACGCGTCAGATGCTAGTAAAATAGCTTATGTGATTGCTCTGCTTCGGGGTAAAGCACGCGCCTGGGCTACGGCGCTCTGGGAACAGAACTCACGGTTGTTATCAGCATACACTGGGTTTGTGGGGGAGTTCAGAACAGTGTTTGATCACCCTAACAGAGGAGAGACCGCTTCAACAGTGCTGCTGTCAATGAGACAGGGATGCGAGAGCGCAGCCGCTTATGCAGTCAACTTCCGCATCGCGGCTGCGAGGTCCGGCTGGAATAACGTTGCGCTCCGCGCCGCCTTCATAAACAGACTGTCGTTGGTTCTGAAGGAGCAGCTGGTAGCTAAGGAGGAACCGCGGGATTTAGATGGGCTTATCGATCTCGTTATACGGTTAGACAATCGGTTGGAGGAACGCCGTCGGGAGCGAGGCGAAGGACGTGACCGGATACGCGCCGCCCCTCTCCCTTCCGGGTTGGAAAAGGGGCCGCCCTCCCCACGCTCCACAGCCGCAGCGCTTTGTGGGGCAACAGCTCCCCCTGCTGACGTTGTTAGGGAAATGCACAGGGCCAAAATGGGGAGGCTGATCCGTGGAGAGTGTTTTCTCTGCAGCTCAACTGAGCACACACAGAGAAACACTCGCCCTTAGAGACTGGGCTAAGGGGGGGTCAAAACATTCAAGTAAGACACACACAAATTGCCACACGACTCCCAGTCACAATCCTGAGCGGGGATTTAACCCTTCAAGCCCGAGCACTGGTGGACACGGGGTCAGAAGGGAATCTGCTAGACAGCAGATGGGCAAGGGAGGTAGGGCTCCCTCTGGTGGCGCTTCCTTCGCCATTGCAGGTGCGGGCACTAGATGGCACCCTCCTCCCTTTACTCACACACAAGACACAACCAGTAACTCTGGTGGTGTCTGGAAACCATCGGGAGGAGATTGAGTTTTTTTAACTCCTTCTACCTCCCGCGTGATTTTGGGCATCCCATGGATGTTGAAGCACAATCCCCGGATTGATTGGCCGTCTGGGGTGGTGGTTCAGTGGAGCGAAACCTGCCATCGGGGGTGTTTAGGATCCTCGGTTCCTCCCGGTTCACAGGCTAAGGAGGAGGTCAAAGTCCCTCCCAATCTGACGGCAGTGCCAGTTGAGTACCACGATCTTGCTGACATCTTCAGCAAGGATCTGGCACTCACCCTTCCCCCGCACCGTCCGTACGATTGTGCCATTGATTTGGTTCCAGGCGCTGAGTTCCCGTCCAGCAGGCTGTACAACCTCTCACGACCTGAGCGCGAATCAATGGAGACCTACATCCGGGACTCATTAGCTGCCGGGCTGATCCGGAACTCCACCTCCCCGATGGGGGCATGTTTCTTTTTTGTGGGCAAGAAAGATGGCGGACTCCGTCCATGCATTGATTACAGGGGGCTGAATGAGATTACGGTTTGCAACCGATACCCGTTGCCATTGTTAGATTCCGTGTTCACCCCCCTGCATGGAGCCAAAATCTTTATTAAGCTGGATCTTAGAAATGCGTATCACCTGGTTCGGATCCGGAAGGGAGACGAATGGAAGACGGCATTTAACACCCCGTTAGGTCACTTTGAGTACCTGGTCATGCCGTTCGGCCTCACCAACGCCCGCGACGTTCCAAGCCTTGGTTAACGACGTCTTGCGGGACTTCCTGCACCGATTCGTCTTCGTATATCTGGACGATATTCTCATCTTTTCTCCGGATCCTGAGACCCATGTCCAGCATGTACGTCAGGTCCTGCAGCGGTTGTTAGAGAACCGACTGTTTGTGAAGGGCGAGAAGTGCGAGTTTCACCGCACGTCTTTGTCCTTCCTGGGGTTTATAATCTCCTCCAACTCCGTCGCCCCTGATCCGGCCAAGGTTGCGGCGGTGAGAGATTGGCCCCAACCAACAAGCCGTAGGAAGCTGCAACAGTTCCTCGGTTTCGCTAATTTCTATAGGAGGTTCATTAAGGGCTACAGTCAGGTAGTTAGCCCCCTGACAGCCCTGACCTCTCCAAAAGTCCCCTTCACCTGGTCGGATTGGTGCGAAGCCGCGTTCAAGGAGTTGAAACGACGGTTCTCTACTGCGCCAGTTTTGGTGCAGCCCGACCCTAGCCGCCAGTTCATGGTTGAAGTGGACACCTCTGACTCAGGGATAGGAGCCGTGCTGTCCCAGAGCGGAGAGACCGATAAGGTTCTTCACCCGTGTGCCTACTTTTCACGCAGGTTGACCCCGGCTGAACGGAACTATGACGTCGGCAATCGAGAACTCCTTGCGGTGAAAGAGGCTCTTGAGGAGTGGAGACACCTGTTGGAGGGAGCGTCTGTGCCGTTCACGGTTTTCACTGACCATCGGAACCTGGAGTATATCAGGACCGCCAAGCGGCTGAACCCCAGGCAAGCCCACTGGTCACTGTTCTTCGGGCGTTTTGACTTCCGGATCACCTATCACCCCGGGACCAAGAACCAGAGGTCGGATGCCTTGTCCCGGGTACACGAAGAGGAGGTCAAAACTGCACTGTCGGATCCATCGGAGCCCATCCTGCCTGAGTCCACTATCATGGCCACCCTCACCTGGGACGTGGAGAAGACCGTCCGGGAGGCCCTGGCACGGAGCCCGGACCCAAGAACAGGTCCGAAGAACCGTCTGTACGTCCCACCAGAGGCCAGAGCTGCAGTCTTGGACTTCTGTCATGGTTCCAAGCTCTCCTGTCATCCAGGGGTGCGAAGGACCGTGGCAGTTGTCCGGCAGCGCTTCTGGTGGGCGTCTATGGAGGCAGACGTCCGGGAATATATCCAGGCCTGCACCACCTGTGCCAGGGGCAAGGCAGTACACACGAAGGCCCAAGGACTCCTCCAGCCACTGCCGGTGCCGGTGAGGGGGGGGTCCTGTTGTGTGTGGGCCGCCAGAAGAGGAGGTACTGCTGGCCCACCACCAGTGGGCGCTCTGCCTGAAGTGCGGGCTTCAGGCACGAGAGGGCGCTGCCGCCATGGACACAGCCGGGGGTGACAGCTGTCGCTCATTACCTCTTGACAGCTGTCACCCATCTACTCAACATCATCTCACTCCATAAAGACCAGACGTCATCTCCACCTCGTTGCCGAGATATCATACTTCATTGGAGGTAATATCCTCAGCCTTTTGTAAATCTGTTTATTGTGAGTGTTTGCAGGAGAACCGGTCGTTTTTGAGGAGGCTGTGCAAGACGGCGCTCCTTTTCAGCTGAGACCGCTGCAACGCGCTGAGTGTGAGGTGGAGGTGGCATTCCCACCGTTATTGTTACTGGGTGTACACACACCCACACTTGACTGTCTTTGTTCTTCGCCAGCAGTACCAGATCCGACAGTCGGGGACGGTGATCACCTGGGAATTCAGGACTTGGCGGCTCCAGTATTCACCAGGTTCTGGGGCGGCGGAAATCGTGTGGTTCCGGCTCTCCTCAGGACAGACGTCTTCTATCCTCGAGCCTGCCCACACGTCACCTTTGTGTATTGACTGTTGTGATATTCTGGGATTGTCTGTATGTTCATTGTGCACATTCACAACATTAAATTGTTATATTTTGGCTCATCTATTGACCGTTCATTTGCGCCCCCTGTTGTGGGTCCGTGTCACTACACTTTCCCAACAGGAATTGCATGCTATTCATGGAAAATCCCAGTCACCTCCACCGCCTCGTACACCTATACAGTTTTGTGTGGGCTGTTTAGCCGTGATTTGCCCTGATTCCAACTTATTTGTGCTGTATGAAGGGGTCCTTAGGGAACCTGAAGGGTCCAGGGCAGGATGGTCACATTTTAGCTTTTTTCATATGAAGAAAATTAGAATGAACTAGAAGCACTCCGAGAGCACAAATGTCCGCCAAGGCCATAGGGTCACTGACGTCACATGGAATACCCTTTGGCAAAGAGACTTATTCCACGTCATTTCACGCATCTACCATCATGTTTCAGATTCAGTGGTTAAACCCTTAGATCTTCAGCAAATGCGTTTTATAAAGGGAGGGGATGGTCTCATGGTTAAGGTGTTGGGCTTGAGACCAGAAGATCCTCGGTTCAAATCCCCGCCTGACTGGAAAATCAATAAGGGCCCTTGGGCAAGGCCTTTAATCCCCTATTGCTCCCAGTGTGTAGTGAGCACCTTGTATGGCAGCTCCCTGACATCGGGGTGAATGTGAGGCATTATTGTAAAGCGCTTTGAGCGTCTGATGCAGATGGAAAAGCGCTGTATAAATGCAGTCCATTTGCCATTTATAAAAAGAAATTGCATGAACTACACAAGTTTTTTTTTTGTAATAACAAGTTTATTGAATGAGGAGAAACAAATGCTAAATTATTGTTGTGTCATAACTTAATTTTTGTTCAGCCTTTGTGACCCGTCTTCATGAGGTTAGATGCAAAACTGTTGAAATTGGCCCTATCCTGCAATGATAAAGAATCCTTTAAAAAAATTACTGGATCCCGATCGTGTTCCGGATCATTACCAAAATTTAATGACTTCTAAGTTAGGCCAGATACAAAGGCTAAGATACACCCCTGGTAAAAATTTCATTGAAATCCGCTGAGGATTTTTTGAGTAATCCTGCTAACAAACCAACCAACCAAAAAACAAACGAACGAACACGACTGAAAACATAACCTCCTTGGTGGAGGTAATAAGAGGATGGATTGAGAGAAGCCCAGGAAAGAAGGTAAGTCCAGGATATAACATGATGGATTTCAATTTTGTAAATACAAGAAAAAAGTGATTTCAGAATGTGGACTTATATTTCTAATTATTTAATGAGGCAATGATGGAGATAATATCCAGTCTGGTATTTTACCAGCTAACGACCGGACCATTTGTTAAGCTAGTTCTTCATTGAGGTGAAGAAAGCGAACGGGTCTGACTACGAGCCCAACACTGTAAGCAGCCTTCATATTCAGGTGATAACAGAAGTTCGCATGTTCGTGCATATATATATTAGGGTGGTCCATAAAAATGGTCAAAAATTTTAAAAAAAAAAACCTCAAGTCTCACCCTCTAAATTTGTTGTACCTAACATAAAAACACATCATGTACAATTTCATAAAACTCTAATAATGTTTACTGGTAGCACACAGCCCTTAAAGATTTTGCTGGCAATAACTTTGTCATATAGTATGGTCATTTCCAGATATTTCCAAATTATTTCTGTCAGTTTAATATTGATATGTCAGGACAGAAATTATGGCAATACATTGGAAAATCCAATCTTTACATATCCCATAAAATAGTTAACACTAAAACATGAATTGTGAGATGCAGTTCTTCTCGTACATGTATCATGCTCCTACAATACCTACATACTGGGGTAGCGAAGATTTTGTAACAAACAAACATTGCATTTTCATTTTATTGATGAAATACTGTTTAATTATTGATAAATTTAAATAAGTCTATGCTTTATATATTTCCACATATATTTTGATCTAGCTCCAAACAATAATATTCTTTATGCCTTGCAGTACTTAATATTCAAAAATGTATGAATCAGCACAAGAACCAATTATACAGCTGTGTAACATAAGAGAACATCCTTTACATGATAATGATATTTAAGTTGCTTGCATCATGACCAAGACTTGCTCCCGTTTCAGTCAGAATATAGGTGGCACTTCTGTCTGTTGTTTTGGTCCTATCCAATGCTGCTGCAAGTCCTGGTGTTACAACAGCTTTAATTTTACTCGCTTTTTGTGGCACTGGCATAACAAATTCTTCATCTGGACTTTCTGTGTTCTCTTCACTCTGGTTGGAGACAGTGTCAGGTAGTGAGACATTAGATGGTCCAGGCTCCTCCAGTTTCTCTTTGTATTTTGCTTCTGCAGCTTTCCTTTTTTCTGCTCTTTGTTCTTTGGCAGTTTGTATTTTATCTATGCCTGTCATGCATCCTCTACTTTTCTCTCGCTGAGCAAGTAGGAACTGTCTGTCATCTTCAAACTTTATCATTATTAGGACATCCTGATGTGCCATGTCAAACAAGTCCTCCAAAGATTCACAAAACACTGTTTCATCTTTCTTCTGCTTGTCTGTATTGCGATTCTTGGTCTTTTTCAATGTTTTCCATTTTCCGAACACCTTTTCTAACTTTGTGATCAGATGCTGCTTTGCCCTCAGTGGGATTCTAGCTCTCTCCCAAAAAGGAATTGCCATGTCTATAGAGGTCACAGCAGCATCATGGACAGTTTTCTTCAAATCAGTGTGTTTGAAGAAAAATACCTTGAGTATTTGCCCATTTGAGGGCAATTTGTTTCCCTTTATTTCAGTCGGTGGAACCAATAAGGTATACAAATGTTCTACTTCTAGTAGCTGACATGTTTTACTGAAGTTTCCAGTTAATGGTTAAGCATGTTAAGTCAGCAAGTGTCTCTTTTTACATTTATCTCATGTTAGATTCACCATCACCAAAGATCTGAAAGAAAAGAAGCTGTGAATTGAAGCAAAATTTTCAGCTTGTAGCCTAAAATAACATTTTTGAAAGTATGTTGTTTGTGAGAAATATTTAAACCCAGGTATAGTTTTAAATTGAATATAAAATTATACTTTAGTTACACTCAGGTGGTTAACTTCTATCCTCTTTATAAGTGATGTGATTAGATACTGGATAATGGATAACCTATTGCACGGGCACTCGGGCAGCGATAACTGATATATTTACAACCTTCAGCTATGATGTGCTACCTCTAAATATTAATGTATGACAAAAATATATATATATATATATATATATATATATATATATATATATATATATATATATATATATATATATATATACACTCAACAAAAATATAAACGCAACACTTTTGGTTTTGCTTCCATTTTGTATGAGATGAACTCAAAGATCTAAAACTTTTTCCACATACACAATATCACCATTTCCCTCAAATATTGTTCACAAACCAGTCTAAATCTGTGATAGTGAGCACTTCTCCTTTGCTGAGATAATCCATCCCACCTCACAGGTGTGCCATATCAAGATGCTGATTAGACACCATGATTAGTGCACAGGTGTGCCTTAGACTGCCCACAATAAAAGGCCACTCTGAAAGGTGCAGTTTTATCACACAGCACAATGCCACAGATGTCGTGAGATTTGAGGGAGCGTGCAATTGGCATGCTGACAGCAGGAATGTCAACCAGAGCTGTTGCTCGTGTATTGAATGTTCATTTCTCTACCATAAGCCGTCTCCAAAGGCGTTTCAGAGAATCTGGCAGTACATCCAACCAGCCTCACAACCGCAGACCACGTGTAACCACACCAGCCCAGGACCTCCACATCCAGCATGTTCACCACCAAGATCGTCTGAGACCAGCCACTCGGACAGCTGCTGGAACGATCGGTTTGCATAACCAAAGAATTTCTGCACAAACTGTCAGAAACCGTCTCAGGGAACCTCATCTGCATGCTCGTTGTCCTCATCGGGGTCTCGACCTGACTCCAGTTCGTCGTCGTAACCGACTTGAGTGGGCAAATGCTCATATTCGCTGGCGTTTGGCATGTTGGAGAGGTGTTCCCTTCACGGATGAATCCCGGTTCACACTGTCCAGGGCAGATGGCAGACAGCGTGTGTGGCGTCGTGTGGGTGAGCGGTTTTCTGATGTCAATGTTGTGGATCGAGTGGCCCATGGTGGCGGTGGGGTTATGGTATGGGCAGGCGTCTGTTATGGACGAAGAACACAGGTGCATTTTATTGATGGCATTTTGAATGCACAGAGATACCGTGACGAGATCCTGAGGCCCATTGTTGTGCCATACATCCAAGAACATCACCTCATGTTGCAGCAGGATAATGCACGGCCCCATGTTGCAAGGATCTGTACACAATTCTTGGAAGCTGAAAATGTCCCAGTTCTTGCATGGCCGGCATACTCACCGGACATGTCACCCATTGAGCATGTTTGGGATGCTCTGGACCGGCGTATACGACAGCGTGTACCAGTTCCTGCCAATATCCAGCAACTTCGCACAGCCATTGAAGAGGAGTGGACCAACATTCCACAGGCCACAATTGACAACCTGATCAACTCTATGCGAAGGAGATGTGTTGCACTGCATGAGGCAAATGGTGGTCACACCAGATACTGACTGGTATCCCCCCCAATAAAACAAAACTGCACCTTTCAGAGTGGGCAGTCTAAGGCACACCTGTGCACTAATCATGGTGTCTAATCAGCATCTTGATATGGCACACCTGTGAAGTGGGATGGATTATCTCAGCAAAGGAGAAGTGCTCACTATCACAGATTTAGACTGGTTTGTGAACAATATTTGAGGGAAATGGTGATATTGTGTATGTGGAAAAAGTTTTAGATCTTTGAGTTCATCTCATACAAAATGGGAGCAAAACCAAAAGTGTTGCATTTATATTTTTGTTGAGTATATATATATATATATATATATATATACACACTCCCCCTCTAGCTGCCACCTTATCGTAGTGGGGGAGTTTGCGTACCCGGATGATCCTAGGAGCTATGTTGTCGGGGGCTTTGTGCCCCTTGTAGGGTCTCCCAAGGCAAACAGGTCCTAGGTGATGGGTCAGACTAAGGGCAGTTCAGAACCTTCATGACCAGTAAAAAATCAAGGACCGAGACGTCGCCCGGTATGGCGGAGCTGGGGCCCCACCCTGGAGCCAGGCCTGGGGCTGGGGCTTGCGTGCAAGCACCTGGTGGCTGGGCTCAGCCCAAAAGAGCGACGTGGGCCCGCCCTCCTGTGGGTTCACCACCCGCAGAGGGAGCCATGGGGGTCGGGTGCAGAGAGGATTAGGTGGTGGTCGAGGGCGGGTGGCCCGGCGGCCCGGTCCATGTTCACAGCCCCTGGCTATTGGGACGTGGAATCTCACCTCGCTGGGGGGGAAGGAGCCTGAGTTTGTGTGGGAGGTTGAGAGATACTGACTAGAGATAGTCTGGCTCACCTCCACACACAGCTTGGGCTCTGGTACCCAACTCCTGGAGAGGGGCTGGACGCTTCATTTTTCTGGCGTTGCCCACGGGGAGAGGCGGAGACCTGGGGTCGCATTGCTTGTTGCTCCCCAGGTCAGTCGACATGTGTTGGAGTTCACTCCAGTGAACGAGAGGGTCGTGTCCCTACGCCTTCGGGTCGGGGACAGGTCTCTCACCGCTGTCTCAGCCTACGGGCCGAGGGGCAGTGCAGAGTACCCGACCTTCTTGGAGTCCCTGGGAGGGGTACTAGATAGCGCTCCGATTGGGGACTCCATTGTTCTCCTGGGGGATTTCAACGCCCACGTGGGCGGCGACAGTGAGACCTGGAGGGCGATGATCAGGAAGCACGGCCTCCCCAATCTGAACCCGAGTGGTGTTCAGTTGTTGGACTTCTGTGCTAGTCACAGTTTGTCCATCACGAACACCATGTTCAAGCACAAGGGCGTCCATAAGTGCACGTGGCACCAGGACACCCTGAGCTGGAGGTCGATGATCGACTTTGTAGTCGTATCATCTGACCTTTGGCCACGTGTCTCAGACATCGAGTGAAGAGAGGGGCAGAGCTGTCGACCGATCACCACCTGGTGGTGAGTTGGATCCGCTGGAAGTGGAGGAGGCCGGTCAGACCTGGCAGGCCCAAACATATAGTTAGGGTCTGCTGGGAACGATTGGCGGAACCCTCTGTCAGTGAGGTCTTCAACTCCCACCTCCGGGAGAGCTTCTCCCAGATCCCGGGGGAGGTTGGAGATATGGAGTCCGAATGGACCATGTTCTCCACCTCCATTGTCGATGCAGCCGCTTGTAGCTGGGGTCACAAGGTCTCTGATGCCCGTCGCGGCAGCAATCCCCGAACCTGGTGGTGGACGCCGGAAGTAAGGGATGCCGTCAAGCTGAAGAAGGAGTCCTACTTATCTTTGTTGGTAGGTGGGACCCCGGAGGCAGCTGACAGGTACCAGCAGGCCAAGCGTGCCACAGCCCATGCAGTCGCAGAGGCAAAAACTCGGGTCTGGGAGGAGTTCGGGGAGGCCATGGAGGACTATTGGTCAGCCTCAAAGAGATTCTGGCAAACCGTCCGACACCTCAGGAGGCGGAAGCAGCTCTCCACCAGCACTGTTTATGGTGCGGGTGGGGAGCTGTTGACCCTGACTGGGGATGTTGATGGGCAGTGGAAGGAATACTTCGAGGATCTCCTCAATCCCATCGTCACGTCTTCCGAAGAGGAAGCAGAGACTGGGGACTCAGAGGCGGACTCATCCATTACCCAGGCCGAAGTCACTGAGGTGGTTAGAAAGCTCCTCAGTGGCAAGGCTCCTGGGGTGGATGAAATCCGTCCTGAGTACCTTAAGTCTCTGGATGTTGTCGGACTGTCTTGGCTGACACGCCAACATCGCGTGGCAATCGGGGACAGTGCCTCTGGATTGGCAGACCGGGGTGGTGGTCCCTCTGTTTAAGAAGGGGGACAGGAGGGTGTGTTCCAACTATAGGGGGATCACACTCCTTAGCCTCCCCGGTAAGGTATATTCCAGAGTACTGGAGAGGAGAGTTCGACCGATGGTCGAACCTCGGATTCAGGAGGAGCAGTGTGGTTTTCATCCTGGTCGCGGCACACTGGACCAGCTCTACACGCTCCATCGGGTACTCGAGGGTACATGGGAGTTCACCCAACCAGTCCACATGTGTTTTGTGGATCTGGAGAAGACGTTCGATCGTGTCCCTCGGGGCACCCTGTGGGGGGTGCTCCGGGAGTACGGGGTCCGTGGTCCTTTGCTAAGGGCAATCCGGTCCCTGTACGACCGCAGTAGGAGCTTGGTTCGCATTGCCGGTAGTAAGTCAAACCTGTTTCCAGTGCATGTTGGCCTCCGCCAGGGCTGCCCTTTGTCACCGGTTCTGTTCATTATTTTTATGGACAGAATTTCTAGGCGCAGCCAGGGTGTAGAGGGGGACTGGTTTGGGAACCACAGAATCTTGTCTCTGCTGTTTGCGGACGATGTGGTTCTGTTGGCTTCGTCAGATCAGGACCTTCAGCGTGCACTGGGGCCAAGTATGAAGCGTCCGGGATGAAAATCAGCACCTCCAAATCCGAGGCCATGGTTCTCGACCGGAAGAAGGTGCTTTGCCCTCTTCAGGTCGGTGGAGTGTCCTTGCCTCAAGTGGAGGAGTTTATGTATCTTGGGGTCTTGTTCACGAGTGAGGGACGGATGTAGCGTAAGATCGATAGACGGATCGGTGCAGCATCTGCAGTGATGCAGTCGCTGTATCGGACCGTCGTGGTGAAGAGAATGCTGAGTAGGGGGGCAAAGCTCTCGATTTACCAATCGATCTACGTTCCGATCCTCACCTATGGTCATGAGATTTGGCTCATGACCGAAAGAACGAGATTGCGAGTACAAGCGGCCGAGATGAGTTTCCTCTGCAGGGTGGCTGGGCGCTCACTTAGAGATAGGGTGAGGAGCTTGGTCACTCGGGAGGAGCTCGGAGTCGAGCCGCTGCTCCTCCACGTCAAAAGGAGTCAGTTGAGGTGGCTCGGGCATCTTTTCTGGATGCCCCCTGGACGCCTCGCTGGAGAGGTGTTCCGGGCACGTCCCATTGGGAGGAGGCCCCGGGAAAGACCCAGGACACGCTGGAGGGACTACATCTCTCGGCTGGCTTGGGAATGCCTTGGGGTTCCCCCGGAGGAGCTGGGGGAGGTGTGTGTGGATCGGGAGGTCTGGGCGGTTTTGCTTGAGCTGCTGCCCCCGCGACCCGACTCCGGATAAAGTGGAAGAAAATGGATGGATATATATATATCTCGCATGTGCGAAAAACAAGGTCTGATATTTTCTCGTACAGACCGAGCAAGTGAGGTTAATAATTCTTTATTATTTCACATCTTACTGTAATGATTGTTGCATATGTTTGCAGCAGTGCCCCCCATACACACAATCCACACATTGTTGCTTAGCAACAGTGACCACAGCAACTTCCCTCACATACACACACACAAACACATACAGTGCTAAAATAAATATACCAAAAAATCTAAAATGTCAACAACAAAAAAAGTGTGTGAGGAGCAAGAACATGATCATACTGTTGGAGCTGACTGAGATTCTGGTCTAATGTGATGTGTCTTCTTATTGATTAAGTGAAGGTTTTTGGTGTTACAGTCAGGAGCAGTGATGCCGGTAACGTGTTACTTAGTAACGCGTTACTCTAATCTGACCATTTTTTTTAGTAACGAGTAATCTAACGCGTTAATCTTTCCAAATCAGTGATCAGATTAACATTACTTCTCCAAGTCACTGTGCGTTATTATTATTTTTACATTGTGGGCCGATAGCAGCATTAAACTTGGTCCGTGGGCAGGAGGTCGGGGTTTGATTGAACTGCCCACTTTAAGCGAGCTGTGAGCTTTTCATCCGCGGATTTTGTAGCAGCTACGACTCGTCCTCACCTCTTAAAGTGCGGTGACAACAGCACACCTGCACTGAGCTTTACAAAGACATTTTATGCTTTTTTTTCTCCGAGCCGCTCCGTATCTGCTGCTAAAAACAGCAGATCCTCCGTGACGCGTCATCAACTAACACTATTTTCCACTCAAATGCACCTAAACTCTCTTTCTGAGGACCACATGATGTGAAAACACAATAAAACTTTCTTACCTGTAAATCTGGTCATGTTTTCTGCATAAATAAATGCTATCCATTTTTTGTGCTCAAACGCCAAAGCAGGGGCGAATCCAGATGGAATAGGGGCGTGGGGCAGGGCTGTGCCCCCCCACAACACCCCTAGATTAAAGGTCCAGTTTTTAAGCCTTTTTTTTTTACTACAACTACTAATACTACTTAAAATAATAATAATTTCGACAACTAAAATGTTTATAGAGAATTTAAATGTTAGAAAAATGTTAGAATGAATTTAATAGTTACATTTATAAACAATGCAGGTTAGAAATTGCAAGTTTTACTGTTACAGTGCTGTCAACAGTTAAATATGAGGTCAAGAAAGAGGTCTTTATTTTACTTTTTAGAAAACAAGTATTTATTTTCATTGAAGTCAAGAAAGGGTGACTATAAAGTGAGTTTTGGCAAAACAGGTATCATTGTCATGTTGAGGTGGCAGAGGGTTGTTGTCGGCAGCTGGGGAAAGTAACTAAAAAAGTAACTAGTAATCTAACTTAGTTACTTTTCCAACTGAATAATCAGTAAAGTAACTAAGTTACTTTTTCAAGGAGTAATCAGTAATCAGTAATTGGATTACTTTTTCAAAGTAACTGTGGCAACACTGGTCAGGAGGGGGTTAGGCCAGATCAAAGCGTGCACAATTCCATGATAACATGTTAGCATCACACAAGTCTCTATCCTCATGTGGTTTCAAGTAGTTTACGGTAACGTGACACGAAAAGAGGGATTGTAGGAAAAATCCTCACCTTAAAGGGCATATCTCACTCCAGGCAACACTATCTTTAAAAAAAAAATCATATACCAGAATATGAATCATTACTTCCAACTCCTTAACTTGTGCGAGTCCTGATGTCAATCAACTCAATCAATCAACTTTTTTTATATATAGCGCCAAATCACAACAAACAGTTGCCCCAAGGCGCTTTATATTGTAAGGCAAGGCCATACAATAATTATGAAAAACCCCAACGGTCAAAACGACCCCCTGTGAGCAAGCACTTGGCTACAGTGGGAAGGAAAAACTCCCTTTTAACAGGAAAAAACCTCCAGCAGAACCAGGCTCAGGGAGGGGCAGTCTTCTGCTGAGACTGGTTGGGGCTGAGGGAAAGAACCAGGAAAAAGACATGCTGTGGAAGGGGGCAGAGATCGATCACTAATGATTAAATGCGGAGTGATGCATACAGAGCAAAAAGAGAAAGAAACAGTGCATCATGGGAACCCCCCCACAGTCTACGTCTAAAGCAGCATAACCAAGGGATAGTCCAGGGTCACCTGATCCAGCCCTAACTATAAGCCTTAGCGAAAAGGAAAGTTTTAAGCCTAATCTTAAAAGTAGAGAGGGTATCTGTCTCCCTGATCTGAATTGGGAGCTGGTTCCACAGGAGAGGAGCCTGAAAGCTGAAGGCTCTGCCTCCCATTCTACTCTTACAAACCCTAGGAACTACAAGTAAGCCTGCAGTCTGAGAGCGAAGCGCTCTAATGGGGTAATATGGTACTACGAGGTCCCTAAGATAAGATGGGACCTGATTATTCAAAACCTTATAAGTAAGAAGAAGAATTTTAAAATCTATTCTAGAATTAACAGGAAGCCAATGAAGAGAGGCCAACACGGGTGAGATATGCTCTCTCCTGCTAGTCCCCGTCAGTACTCTAGCTGCAGCATTTTGAATTAACTGAAGGCTTTTTAGGGAACTTTTAGGAATCTGATAATAATGAATTACAATAGTCCAGCCTAGAGGAAATAAATGCATGAATTAGTTTTTCAGCATCACTCTGAGACAAGACCTTTCTGATTTTAGAGATATTGCGTAAATGCAAAAAGGCAGTCCTACATATTTGTTTAATATGCGCTTTGAATGACATATCCTGATCAAAAATGACTCCAAGATTTCTCACAGTATTACTAGAGGTCAGGGAAATGCCATCCAGAGTAAAGATCTGGTTAGACACCATGCTTCTAAGATTTGTGGGGCCAAGTACAATAACTTCAGTTTTATCTGAGTTTAAAAGCAGGAAATTAGAGGTCATCCATGTCTTTATGTCTGTAAGACAATCCTGCAGTTTAGCTAATTGGCGTGTGTCCTCTGGTTTCATGGATAGATAAAGCTGGGTATCATCTGCGTAACAATGAAAATTTAAGCAATACCGTCTAATAATACTGCCTAAGGGAAGCATGTATAAAGTGAATAAAATTGGTCCTAGCACAGAACCTTGTGGAACTCCCATTTACATGAACAAACTGTAATCTATTAGACAAATATGATTCAAACCACCGCAGCGCAGTGCCTTTAATACCTATGACATGCTCCAATCTCTGTAATAAAATTTTATGGTCAACAGTATCAAAAGCAGCACTGAGGTCCAACAGAACAAGCACAGAGATACGTCCACTGTCCGAAGCCATAAGAAGATCATTTGTAACCTTCACTAATGCTGTTTCTGTACTATGATGAATTCTAAAACCTGACTGAACCACTTCAAATAGACCATTCCTCTGCAGGTGATCAGTTAGCTGTTTTACAACTACCCTCTCAAGAATCTTTGAGAGAAAAGGAAGGTTGGAGATTGGCCTATAATTAGCTAAGATAGCTGGGTCAAGTGATGGCTTTTTAAGTAATGGTTTAATTACTGCCACCTTAAAAGCCTGTGGTACATAGCCAACTAACAAAGATAAGTTGATCATATTTAAGATTGAAGCATTAAATAATGGTAGGACTTCCTTGAGCAGCCTGGCAGGAATGGGGTCTAATAAACATGTTGATGGTTTGGATGAAGTAACTAATGAAAATAACTCAGAACAATCGGAGAGAAAGAGTCTAACCAAATACCGGCATCACTGAAAGCAGCCAAAGATAACGATACATCTTTGGGATGGTTATGAGTAATTTTTTCTCTAATAGTCAAAATTTTGTTAGCAAAGAAAGTCATGAAGTCATTACTAGTTAAAGTTAATGGAATACTCAGCTCAATAGAGCTCTGACTCTTTGTCAGCCTGGCTACAGTGCTGAAAAGAAACCTGGGGTTGTTCTTATTTTCTTCAATTAGTGATGAGTAGAAAGATGTCCTAGCTTTACGGAGGGCTTTTTTATAGAGCAACAAACTCTTTTTCCAGGCTAAGTGAAGATCTTCTAAATTAGTGAGACGCCATTTCCTCTCCAACTTACGGGTTATCTGCTTTAAGCTACGAGTTTGTGAGTTATACCACTGAGTCAGACACTTCTGATTTAAAGCTCTCTTTTTCAGAGGAGCTACAGCATCCAAAGTTGTCTTCAATGAGGATGTAAAACTATTGACGAGATACTCTAACTCCCTTACAGAGTTTAGGTAGCTACTCTGCTCTGTGTTGGTATATGACATTAGAGAACATAAAGAAGGAATCATATCCTTAAACCTAGTTACAGCGCTTTCTGAAAGACTTCTGGTTAGACTAAAGCGCCTTGGGGCAACTGTTTGTTGTGATTTGGCGCTATATAAAAAAAAATGATTGATTGATTGATTGACTTCTAGTGTAATGAAACTTATTCCCCACTGCAGGGTAGTCCATCAGGGTAAATGTAAATGTTATTAAAAAATGATCAGACAGAAGGGAGTTTTCAGGGAATACTGTTAAGTCTTCTATTTCCATACCATAAGTCAAAACAAGATCTAAGATATGATTAAAGTGGTGGGTGGACTCATTTACTTTTTGAGCAAAGCCAATAGAGTCTAATAATAGATTAAATGCAGTGTTGAGGCTGTCATTCTCAGCATCTGTGTGGATGTTAAAATCGCCCACTATAAGTATCTTATCTGAGCTAAGCACTAAGTCAGACAGAAGGTCTGAAAATTCACAGAGAAACTCACAGTAACGACCAGGTGGACGATAGGTAATAACAAATAAAACTGGTTTTTGGGACTTCCAATTTGGATGGAAAAGACTAAGAGACAAGCTTTCAAATGAATTAAAGCTCTGTCTAGGTTTTTGATTAATTAATAAGCTGGAATGGAAGATTGCTGCTAATCCTCCGCCCCGGCCCGTACTACGAGCATTCTGACAGTTAGTGTGACTCGGGGGTGTTGACTCATTTAAACTAACATATTCATCCTGCTGTAACCAGGTTTCTGTTAGGCAGAATAAATCTATACGTTGATCAATTATTATATCATTTACCAACAGGGACTTAGAAGAGAGAGACCTAATGTTTAATAGACCACATTTAACTGTTTTAGTCTGTGGTGCAGTTGAAGGTGCTATATTATTTTTTCTTTTTGAATTTTTTTGCATAAATAGATTTTTGCTGGTTATTGGTGGTCTGGGAGCAGGCACCGTCTCTACGGGGATGGGGTAATGAGGGGATGGCAGGGGGAGAGAAGCTGCAGAGAGGTGTATAAGACCACAGCTCTGCCTCCTGGTCCCAACGCTAGACAGTCACAGTTTGGAGGATCCAAGAAAATTGGCCAGATTTCTAGAAATGAGAGCTGCTCCATCCAAAGTGGGATGGATGCCGTCTCTCCTAACAAGACCAGGTTTTCCTCAGAAGCTTTGCCAATTATCTATGAAGCCCACCTCATTTTTTGGACACCACTCAGACAGCCAGCAATTCAAGGAGAACATGCGGCTAAACATGTCACTCCCGGTCTGATTGGGGAGGGGCCCAGAGAAAACAACAGAGTCCGACATTGTTTTTGCAAAGTTACACACCGATTTAATGTTAATTTTAGTGACCTCCGATTGGCGTAACCGAGTGTCATTACTGCCGACGTGAATTACAATCTTACCAAATTTACGCTTAGCCTTAGCCAGCAATTTCAAATTTCCTTCAATGTCGCCTGCTCTGGCCCCCGGAAGACAATTGACAATGGTTGCTGGTGTCGCTAACTTCACATTTCTCAAAACAGAGTCGCCAATAACCAGAGTTTGATCCTCGGCGAGTGTATCGTCGAGTGGGGAAAAACGGTTAGAGATGTGAACGGGTTGACGGTGTACACGGGGCTTCTGTTTAGGGCTACGCTTCCTCCTCACAGTCACCCAGTCAGCCTGCTTTCCCGACTGCCCGGGATCTACCAGGGGGGAACTAACGGCGGCTAAGCCACCTTGGTCCGCACCGACTACAGGGGCCTGGCTAGCTGTAGAATTTTCCACGGTGCAGAGCCGAGTCTCCAATTCGCCCAGCCTGGCCTCCAAAGCTACGAATAAGCTGCACTTATTACAAGTACCGTTACTGCTAAAGGAGGCCGAGGAACAACTAAACATTTCACAACCAGAGCAGAAAAGTGTGGGAGAGACAGGAGAAGCCGCCATGCTAAATCGGCTAAGAGCTAGTAGCTACGCAACCTAGCGGATTCCTAAAAACACGCAAAGTGAATAATGTATAAATAATTTAGAGGTGATTCAGCAGAAGGAGTGCTTTAATTAAGGCACCAGACAGGCCATGAAGCAGCACAAGTAACGCACGGCAACAGCGAACGCACGACAACGGTGCAAAAATAAAATAAAAATCCACTAGACAGGCTGTGGAGCAGCACAGATAACGCACGACAACAGTGCTAAAAAATAAAATAAAAATCCACTGGACAGGCTGTGGAGCAGCACAGGTAACGCACGACAACAGTGGTAAAAAATAAAATAAAAATCCACTGGACAGGCTGTGGAGCAGCACAGGTAACGCACGACAACAGTGGTAAAAAATAAAATAAAAATCCACTGGACAGGCTGTGGAGCAGCACAGGTAACGCACGACAACAGTGCTAAAAAATAAAATAAAAATCCACTGGACAGGCTGTGGAGCAGCACAGGTAACGCACGACAACGGTGCTAAAATAAAATAAAAATCCACTAGACAGGCTGTGGAGCAGCACAGGTAACGCACGGCAACAGTGCTAAAAAATAAAATAAAAATCCACTGGACAGGCTGTGGAGCAGCACAGGTAACGCACGACAACAGTGCTAAAATAAAATAAAAATCCACTGGACAGGCTGTGGAGCAGCACAGGTAACGCACGACAACAGTGCTAAAATAAAATAAAAATCCACTAGACAGGCTGTGGAGCAGCACAGGTAACGCACGACAACAGTGCTAAAAAATAAAATAAAAATCCACTGGACAGGCTGTGGAGCAGCACAGGTAACGCACGACAACAGTGCTAAAATAAAATAAAAATCCACTGGACAGGCTGTGGAGCAGCACAGGTAACGCACGACAACAGTGCTAAAATAAAATAAAAATCCACTAGACAGGCTGTGGAGCAGCACAGGTAACGCACGACAACAGTGCTAAAAATAAAATAAAAATCCACTGGACAGGCTGTGGAGCAGCACAGGTAACGCACGACAACGGTGCTAAAATAAAATAAAAATCCACTGGACAGGCTGTGGAGCAGCACAGGTAACGCACGACAACGGTGCTAAAATAAAATAAAAATCCACTAGACAGCTGTGGAGCAGCACAGGTAACGCACGACAACGGTGCTAAAATAAAATAAAAATCCACTAGACAGGCTGTGGAGCAGCACAGGTAACGCACGACAACGGTGCTAAAATAAAATAAAATCCACTAGACAGGCTGTGGAGCAGCACAGGTAACGCACGACAACGGTGCTAAAATAAAATAAAAATCCACTAGACAGGCTGTGGAGCAGCACAGGTAACGCACGACAACGGTGCTAAAATAAAATAAAAATCCACTGGACAGGCTGTGGAGCAGCACAGGTAACGCACGACAACGGTGCTAAAATAAAATAAAAATCCACTAGACAGGCTGTGGAGCAGCACAGGTAACGCACGACAACGGTGCTAAAATAAAATAAAAATCCACTAGACAGGCTGTGGAGCAGCACAGGTAACGCACGACAACGGTGCTAAAATAAAATAAAAATCCACTAGGCAGGCTGTGGAGCAGCACAGGTAACGCACGACAACGGTGCTAAAATAAAATAAAAATCCACTGGACAGGCTGTGGAGCAGCACAGGTAACGCACGACAACAGTGCTAAAAAATAAAATAAAAATCCACTGGACAGGCTGTGGAGCAGCACAGGTAACGCACGACAACGGTGCTAAAATAAAATAAAAATCCACTGGACAGGCTGTGGAGCAGCACAGGTAACGCACGACAACAGTGCTAAAAAATAAAATAAAAATAAAAACGAAAGCGTTAGCAAGCTAGTTAGCTTGCCAACGCTGATGAAAGTTAGCTGATAAAAGTGCTCCGTCGTGATGTTTCGACCGTTAGAGGTCTTCTTTAAGCGTTGGAGCACGGTGAAAAAGTAAAAAAAAGTAAAAAAGTAAAAAAATAAAAACATCACCAAAGACACCTTGATCACACAACGTTCTTGGCAGTAGAACCACCGTTCTTTGTCGGTGGTAAAAATAAAATTTGCTATACAGCATCTGAAAAATGCATACATATTCAGAGCTATTTTTTTAGCCAGAAAAGTGACCTAACCTCATGTGCTGAATATTACCTGTCTGAAGGTCAGTCCACCTGTGTCCACTTCATGACTTACACCAGGACAGACAATCAATCTGGGCTGCTTTTAATCTCCAAATGGAATATGGCGATAATTTGACTTTAATCTGGCTTTCAAGTCAAATTATCTGCCTCCACCTCTTTGTAACCCGGGGTGCGTTTTAAAAAATATATACATTGCATACGTCTCAATAAGACTGACTATTCATGATGATTGATTATTATATACTCTGAAAGTATTATGTCTGATTTCACTCCTGTTGTGCTCGCACACAAAGACATGTAGACTTATTCTTCCATTGAGTGGCGCTGTGTTTTGTCCACAGAAAATAACGTTCCTCCATCAGCCTTCTTCCAGTCTTGCCGGGGCTCCCGGTAGCTCAGCTTAGCTATCAGTTTAGCTCAGCTTAGTCAACAACTCAAAGAGCTGGGTGCTGGGCCACATCCAGCTGTCCTGTTAAGAGCGGTCACTTATCATCGCGTTCCGTCCTACTCCACAGAAGTGGCTTCCTCAGCGAGACTTGCCAGCATCCCATAGGTAGCATCTTAGCTTAGCTTAGTTTAGCTTTGCATAACGCAATGCCGTGAGACAAAGCATGAGCACGGCCAATTCCACGCTTTCGGGTGAGGCACCATGCTTTGTTCTTCTGGCCACATAAATGGAAAGTATATAATCCGTGGTTCAGTCCATCTTTTGAAGACCATTCTCACACTGCGCTGGGTTTCACTTGTGCTATTTGTATGAGACACACTCAAAAAACAAAACAAAACTCACTTTCCTCAGCAAAATATCTGTCCACGTAATATGTAACACTAGTCATTTTAGTGCATCCTTGTAACACATTTTAAGCGTTTTGAGGTATTCATCATCAATGTACACACAAACACTGATTTCACAATGTAAAAGTTCAATTTTCCCTCGTTGATCAATAGAGCATCTGGGGAGGTGTGGCCTGACATGATGTCATCCAAGTTTTCTGAGAGGTTTTGGTTTCGGAGCATTTAACAGCAGCAGGTGAAATCAGGCTAAATTCCCCATGTTTGTCTTAATTTCTCTCATCATATGTCACCAAAAATAAAGCAAAATACATCAATATTTTCATAATTTGACTGTTTTTGCAAGTTGACTGAGAACAATTTTGGATTGGATTGGATTGCTATTTAAAGTTCATGTTGGACTGTTTGGAACTTCTTGACCTCAAAGGACCAGTGATGCACACCAAAAAGTAAATCCCTTTTCTCTTGTTTATAAATTAAAAAAATATCAAATGACAAGGATCTATTTTAGGCATATAAAACAAATAATGAATGTTTTTTTGTTGTTGTTTCATTTGTGCAATTCAAATAATATTTCATCTTTCATGTCAAGAAATATTCTTCTCATTGCACTTATAAACATTCATTATTTGTATATTATATAACAGCTGAGTGGATCCTTGTCATTTGATTGGTGCTTTATATGTCATGTGACATGGATTATTTGTCCCATTTGTGTTGCGTTACATTTATTGTGTAAATTTGGTTCCATACGTTTTGCACCACTGCCTGGCACAAACTCCGCAGAGGGCACACACTAATGGAGGTGTCATTTAGCTAAACATGGCAGAGTTTGTTTTGCTCACGGACGATGATTTGAACACGCTAATTGATGGTGCTAATTCTTCTAACACACACACACACACACACACACACAAAATAAATAAATAAATAATAAACAAGCCATCTGGAGGCATGAAGAGCTGTTAGGATGAAATTAGGATGAAAAGCTGGACAAATTTCTGATGCGATTTTTCGCTTGACTGAGGAATGTTTTTACATTCTTTCAGTGGAAGGAATATTTAATTTGGTGAAAGCTGGTACGTACCATTCAACAAGGTGAAGTCTCGTTGAATAGTACGTTCCAGCTTACACTTCATGAAATATTTGTACCATTGAACACATAAACATTCATTGATTTTAAAATTCACAGATAAATGTAATACAACCCCATTTCCAATGAAGTTGGGACATTGTGTAAAATGTAAATAAAAACAGAATACAATGATTTGCAAATCCTCTTCAACCTATATTGAATTTAATACACCACAAAGATGTATTTAATGTTCAAACTGATAAACTTTATTGTTTTTTTGTTCAAATATTTGCTCATTTTGAAATGGATGCCTGCAACACGTTTCAAAAAAGCTTGGACAGTGGTATGTTTACCACTGTGTTACATCACCTTTCCTTCTAACAACACTCAATAAGCATTTGGGAACTGAGGACACTAATTGTAAGTGTCATGATTGGGTATAAAAGGAGCATCGCCAAAAGGCTCAGCCATTTACAAGCAAAGATGGGACGAGGATCACCACTTTGTGAACAACTGCGTGAAAAAATAGTCCAACAGTTTAAGAATAATGTTTCTCAACATTCAATTGCAATGGATTTAGGGATTCCATCATCTACAGTACATAATATAATCAGAAGATTCATTGTATCTGTTTTTATTTACTTTTCACACAATGTCCCAACTTCATTGGAATTGGGGTTGTACATTCAAATAGCTAACAAACCAGATCCAGTTTTGTTCACTTTACAAAAATAAAACATATGATTTTGTTCACATACACCATTAATCACCTTTAATTGTACTGTTGTCTATAAATTGGTTTAATTTTTGTGACACTTTTGTAACATTAACCTACATTAGTGCAACATATAGCCTACCATAAATTTAAAAACAACTTCAACATGTTCTCCTTAATACTAAGACAAGGACTAGTGAGAAGTTCCCATCAGGAACTTATGAGGATGTGAAGAGGAAACACAGGAAGAGGTGAAGGAGCAACCAGCAGGGAAGAATGGGAGGTGTTAGAGGGAGGCCTGTAGGAGGTGAAGCAGAAATAAAGAAGAGCAGGTGAGGCTTCACAGAGCGTTTAGAAAGGTGAAGATAAAGGTGATACCAGTGTGTTTCTGTAACAAGACAGATTTATTACCTGATGCTGATTGACACACCACAAAAAAAACAAATTAAATTTGACAGAAGTGTGTTTGAATTGTTCTCATAGATACAACAGACAAGAGAACTCATTCAAACTGTGAACTTGCTTTAGAATTTGAGTTTTTATATATATTTACATTTACGTCTACATATTTGCTGACTCATGTTTTCAGTAATTTATGACCCTAGAGAAAGACAGAAATATATTTTTGTACATTCAGCTGGTCTGCTGTAAACTCTGTTAAGTGGAATTAATTAGCTGAACGCGTAATGAACGGCGTCTCTGTGCCCCAGCATAATTAGCACCACATTTGTTTGTCCTTATTGAACAGAAATTAGTGGAGATTCTGAGTTCCTGTCTGGAACATCTACATGTTACTTTATGATTTTAGCATAATGTAGTTCATGCATAAAGATTCAAGATAATGTACTTGAGAGTAGTATTTGTTGAATATTTCACTTTGTTTTGAGTAAACACTTTGTTTGATATAAGCCACAATGAAATAGAACAGCTCACACTCAGTAACAAATGTGTCGTTCTTTGTTCTTGAAAAATGGACGGAATCAAAAAAATATTTTACCCACAATTAACCAGAACACCTTTGATGTCTGAAAAACACGAGGCACTGATGAAACATTCAAACAGCTGTCTGGGTTACTTTGTTAGCAATGCGATTCTGTTAGGAACTTGTACGTTAGCTCTCTGTCACCAGCTGTCCACCAGCAACAATAGTAGTAATCTGCTCTGTAGGTAGTATTTTAACTAACAAATTCACATGGTATTAACAGAGTAATGTATCCAAATATCACTGTTATTAGCAACTGTGTGGAAGACTAAAGTGACCAGATTCTTCTGCATGTACTGCTAGCCCGCTAATGTTAGCTTCCTGGTTCTGTAACAGTCTGCGGGAGAACAGAATCATACAGGTTAACTTTATGTTTCTGTATGACAGCAGTAACTTGTGAGATTACGCATCGCTCTGTGCTAATCGACACTTTCGAAGCTAGCGGTACCTTTGTTGGAATTTGCATGTTTGTACCATGAGGTTAGCACCATATTTCTGAATGGTGTGTTCACTTACTAGAGTAAAGAGTTTTCAGTTTATTACGTCTGCCAAGGATGTAATAAAATCATCTGCGTTTGTTTATTTATTTATTTATGTATTTGTAGGTCTGTCTGTCTGTCTGTTTGTCTGTCTGTCTGTTAGCAGGATTATGTCAAAAACTACTGCATGGAGTTTTACAAAATTTCACCACAGATACTGTAGATATTAGGCCATGGAAGAATCCATTAAGTTTTGGAGGTGATCTGGATCCAGATTCGGGATCTAGCTTCGGGTTCTAGCTAGCGCAAACTTGCGTTACGGCCCGTTACGCTATAATTTTGGACCATTACGCTTATTTTGGACCGTTATGATTTTCAATACAGCATCTGTAATCAACCGTTTCTGCAGCACAACTCCAGTTTGAAGCGTGAATCAAAGCAGTGCTTCAATTCAATGGCTCGTGGCTCTTTGATTCGTTGCTCTTCAGAAGTGGTAAGTCTGCTTCTTAACCCCTCTGAAAGCCATCAAAATATCATGAGTCACTTTTGTGTGGATTAAAATCACTAACTGGGACTCTTGTCTTGTTGCAGTCGAGAAACGAGAATCATCCTCCGTTCCGTTTGTACAGCTCTAAACAATGCGCGGCTCTCTGCTGATACAGAGTCTGCTCGGAATTAAAACTTCAAAACGAATCGCCGCTTTAAATAAAATGACGCCTCTTACAAACATTGCAATACAGACAATAAACTACAATCAACTAAAACGTTTTTTTCCTCCCAAAATGAGACGTCTTGTATTCTTTATAAACCTGGCCTGCAGCTCAGCTCATAGGTATGGAAAGATATTCATGCCAATAATAATGTCTGAAAGGAAATGCTTTTGACAAAAACTAACAGATTTTATTTCTGTTTATGTCCAGAGATCAAGGATCCACCATGTAGAGATTATTATGTCCAGAGTTTAAGGATCTAGTAACCAATTTCATATTTATTTACTTTAAGACTCAATAAAATGTTGTTCAATTTCAACTTCATCAGCTTATAAAGCGCCAAATTACAACAAAAGCCGTCTCAAGGTGCCTCACACAGAACAGTTCAACATAAAAAAATTAAAATAAATAAATAAAAATAAAAAAATCCAAATACCTAATTAAAAACAGAAGTAAAAGAATAAAACACAACAAAATAAAAACTACTCATAAGAGAGAGAATAAAAATAGGTTTTAAGTCTTGACATAAAAATGTCCATGGACTCCGACTGCCTCACTGAGGGCCATGTACTGGCTAACCCAGAATGAGATTGCCCAGTCAACAAACTTCCCCAGCCTTCTGGACATGATGAAGGGACTTGGGCTGTCGTACCTGGCTTTTCCCCTTTGGGTACCCCTAGAATGGCCAATTTTTAGCTTGAATTTTCAAAAGCTTCCCTCCTTCCGCACACACCGTGATAGCGCCTTGGCCTCTGGGGCTAGTGATTCCGGAAGAGCCATTTTTACACCGTCTCCATCAGATCTGTGTCCTGCTGGCGAACAGAGATTTACACGAGGCTGCACACATTTCTGTCATTAAGATTTGACGGATATTGATGGATATAATGGACATCTCTCATATATGCACAGTAATAGACTCTTTGTGATTTACACGGCTGTCCTTGGTGCTGCTAATTGAGTCATGTCTATACTGGGCTGGAAATCGAAATGAAAACACCAAGGCAAGCAGGAGCTGCAAAGTACCTTCAAACTCTTAACAACAACAAAAAAGGGCAGTAGGACATATCCTGCGGCATATATGTGGTTCCATGACACTTGTCCTCAGACCACTTAATGACGCAGACTGGATTTGACTTGAATGTTTTGTGTACAGGGCAGCACGGTGGCTTAGTGGTTAGCACTGTTGCCTCACAGCAAGAAGGTCATGGGTTCGATTCCTGTGGCCTTTCTGTGTGGAGTTTGCATGTTCTCCCCGTGTTTGCGTGGGTTTCCGCCGGGTGCTCTGGTTTCCTCCCACATCTAAAGACATGTTAGGTGGACTGGAATCTTTAAATTGTACAAAGGTGTGCGAGTGGGTGTGTATGTGTTTGTTTGTCTGTTTTTTGGCCCTGTGACAGACTGGCATCCTGTCCTGGGTGTACCCCGCCTTGCGCTCTATGACTGCTGAGATAGGCTCCAGCCCCCCGCAATCCTTGATGGGACTAAGCGGTTGAAGAAGATCAAACTTTAGGCCTATCTCCAAGTTGCCATTTGCCTCCAAAATCCTGGTGAAAATTGTCTATTCACAACGTTTAACTTACCTTGATGAACATGACATTTCAGAGGTTTTTCAGTCTGGTTTTAAAATGTTGCATAGCACAGAAACTGCTCTTTTAAAGGTTTTTAATGACATTTTAATGCCAAAGATAGCGGCAACCATGTCATTCTTTTCCTGCTTGACCTGACTGCTGCTTTTGATACAACTGACCACAACACACTGATAAATCGTTTGCAGCAGCTTGTGGGCATTGGTGGTAGTGTCCTGGACTGGTTCAGGTCCTACTTAACTGGTAGTACTATGTGCGTTGGCCTCGGGGTTTGTGAGTCCTCCTCCGCTCCACTTTTATACGGGCTCCCACAGGGTTCAATTCTTGGACACCTACTTTTCTCCCTGTATATGCTTCCCCTGGGGTCCATTCTCAGAAAGCATGGTGTCAGCTTCCATTGCTATGCTGATGACAGCCAGCTAAATGTCCCCTTAAAGAAAAATGATGCCTCTTCTCTTCAGCCCCTTTTGTCCTGTCTTGAGGATATTAAAGCCTAGACGGCACAAATTTTATTCATTTTAATGAAAAGAAAACAGAGGTGCTTGTTTTTGGCCCTAGCAGCTCCTGTTCTTCCTCACGTGTCGATCTGGGCCTTTGTCAGCCTTTTCGAAATCTACTGTCACAAACTTGGGTTTTAAGATGGACAACGATTTTAAACTGGACCACCAAATCAGTGCAGTAGTCAGATCGAGCTTGTTTCACTTAAGGCATCTTGCTAGGGTTAAGCCTTTTCTTGCACAGCAGCACTTTGAAACAGCAATCCATGCTTTTATTACCTCCCGGCTGGATTACTGTAATGCTCTTTATTACGGAATTAGCCAGTCCTTCCTTGCACGTCTCCAGCTAGTGCACATAAGAGAGCACATTACACCTGTCGTGGCCTCCCTCCACTGGCTGCTTGTGCATTTTAGAATTCATTTTAAGATTCTTTTATTTGTTTTTAAATCTTTAAATGGCCTCACCCCGCCCTACCTCTCTGAGCTGTTTCATCTTTACGCCCCTGCTCGCCACCTCCAGTCAACCGATTAGCTCCTCCTGGGGGTGCCGAGGTGCAAGCGTATGCTCAGAGGGGACCGAGCTTTTTCTGTTGTGGCTCCAAAGATGTGGAACAATCTACCACTCCACATCAGGCAGGCCTCTTTACTTTCTGTTTCTTAAAACCCACTTTTATGCACTGGCTTTTAACCCAGAATGAGATCTGATCTGTTTTGGTTGTTTTAACTGATTTTACTTGTTTCAGTTTTAATTTTTTTGGACTTGTTTTTTATTTGTACTTTGTGGTTTGTTGCTTTTTATGTCCCCTCGTGTACAGCACTTTGTTTCAGCTGCAGCTGTTTTTTAAAGTGCTTTATAAATAAAGTTGATTTGATGAGTGTGTGTTTGTGTGTGTGTGTGTGTGTGTGTGTTTTGTGTACATCCCCGAAAAATGTCATCATTTGCATACAGTCCTAAACTGATAAAATGAAGATCTTCGTATCTCTGTCTAGGATGACAGGCATCATGAAATGTTCTGTTCTTTGCTCATCATGCTGACTCAAACACATGCAGCACAAAGTTTTGATATAACACATACCGCTCAGACATAACAACGCGAGCACGTCGCCCGCATACAATGTCAAACGCAACACTCTTCACCCAGTCACATAGCTGCACTGATCAATGTGGCAGGGCAATGCCTGTCCACCTGGGGGTCGGCTGAGTGCAGGCTTAAAATGCAGGCGAACCTTAATGTAAAGGCTCTTGTTCACAACAGTGCACGTGACGTTTTGTTCCAAGATCCCAGCACTGTCTTAGCTGACTCCATTCAGTGTAGGTATCTTTCCAATACAGCATCTGGTTTTTGAAGACTATGTCCTGTCAGTCTTTTGAGTCTTTGAGTTCACTCACCACATGAAATTATGGGGAGGGGATCAACAGGCAAAAAAATCCTCTACACTTTTAATCTCTGATATTCATGCAGCATTTGTACAAACAGGAACGCTGATGTTGAGGCCTTTCTCTCACGCAGGTCACCAGCCGTGCCACATCTTATCGTTTTATAAAATTAGACAGATGAGTGACAAGAAAAGAAAACTGAATTCAAATAAGCATGAACTCACCTGAGGCAGGTAACTGTTGAAAAATACTATCTGGACCTTTTTTCTTAATGCGAGTCCTCAGAGGTCACGGCCACTGCACATTTTTTCTCGCTCTACTCTGCTCATGTGTGATTGGTCCAATCTGACATTTTACAGCTTAACTGGTTGAACACACCTGACTGCCTCGAGCAGGAGTGATGGGAATTGTGCAGCCCTAGTGATGAGAACTGTTATGTACACAATCATATGCACAGCACTGTATACGCACATTAACAGTACACAACCTCAGTGTGCATGACGCACAAGACAAGACAGGGAGTATGCATGGGTGTCACATGTAGCAGCATCCACCACAACACAGAACATCCTTTGGTCCTGGAAACAAGTGAGTGCATAGTACAGTGCAAGAAGTTGTTTCCCACTTGAGGCTGGTATGGTGTTCACCACCAGCATCCAGGTTGCCAAAGCACTGTGCAGCGTCATGCTTGTTTGTGATCAGGTACAGTGCTGTGTGCTGGAATTGTCTGGTAGCAGTTGTGTAATAGAACTGCCAAACCCTGGTCTAAAGTCTAAAAAGTAAGTTCCTTCGACTATTACCTTGTTTTTCAGTCAGGGTCACCACAGCAAATCCGAGGTGGATTTCCATGCTGTCACCTGTGTGCTTGCTCAGGCGGGTCGGTAATGTTAGCCCTTACTCGTGTGAAACGCCTTAAGGCAACTTTCTTGTGATTTGGTGCTTTATTAATAAAATAAATTGAATTGAAATGTCATAAGTTTTACGCCAGATGCCCTTCCTGACACAACTCCACATTACATGGAAAATGGGCAGGGGCGGGGTTTTAACTGAGAACCTTCTTTACTGAAAACAAGCAGACAAACCGCTTGTCCACCACCCCTGCACCAAACCCTGGTCTGAAGTCTGACACAGTGAACCAATCGTGTCTTACATAAGCCAGTTCACAACACTCGTACACTCTGCTTGTATGCTAAAGGAAACTGAATTGAAAACAACCACAAAACAATTGGGCAGCGCAGTCTTGTTTGAAGGCGGGTGCTAAAGGGGTAAAATATGATGCATATGATGTAATTTCTCTACTTCCGGGGACAGATACACAGCACTTTCTTTGGGATTTTGGGCAAATGACACACAAACAAAGTGAAAATGCAAAGAAAAAGTGACAATGCGGTGGAAAATGGACATGTGTTGCAGTTTGTTTATGACCTGGAGCTCAAACAAGGCAGTTGTGCAGGCGAGAGAACGCAGCTACTCTGGTTAGCTGTGTAGGCTAACATTTACCGACACAACCTCTCACGTTTGCCTCATCTTTCCTTCTCCACTGGGAACTGAATAAACTGCACTTTTCGCGACTGCTTCGGTGATTGTGACCGAAAACAAAACAGTACTCCGGCTCTGACGGGAGGAGCTCAGAGTCGAGTCGCTGCTCCTCCACATCGAAAGGAGCCAGCTGAGGTGGCTCGGGCATCTTTTCTGGATGCCCCCTGGCTGCCTCGCTGGAGAGGTGTTCCGGGCATGTTCCATTGGGAGGAGACCTCGGGGAAGACCCAGGACACGCTGGAGGGACTACGTCTCTTGGCTGGCTTGGGAACGCCTCGGGGTTCCCCTGGAGGAGCTGGGGGAGGTGTGTGTGGATCGGGAGGTCTGGGCGGCTTTGCTTGAGCTGCTTGCCCCTGTGACCTGACTCCGGATAAAGCGGAACAAAATGGATGGATGGATGAACAAAACAGTACACCATTTTCCCGTGTGAAGTTATGCTGTGTATATATTGCGCATAAGTGGTCAAATCCCGTGATATCACGCAGGGTTCAAATGAGACTGCTCTGCCCTATTAGTCTAGGACTATTAGTCTAGGACCTAGCTGAGACATGTATGTACATCATGTTGGAGAGGACAACTCAACTGTTCTAGACTAATATGACCTCGATGAACAACTTGCCAAAATCTCTATCTGAGACGAATAGCCTGGAAATGACAACGCCCATTTTTGTCCCAAGTGTTACTTCAAATACGGCTGTATTTTTGAGTAGCTGGGATCCTTTGCTGCAAGTAACGCAGTGCAATGACACACATTAATTTCATGTTACTTGCATGAACTAGTCGTGAACATTGCACAAGCTGTTTGAAAACACTGTGTGTCACTGCGTGTCAATGCATGTTGTTGTGTGCAGCGCATCTGAATGATTATGACAAGATGTTACTTCCAAAATAAACATAACATTACAGACACATTATATAACTCATGACAAGGGCTGAAAATGCAACAGTTTTACCAATTCATTACAATATATATTAGAAATAATTACCTTTCAGACAAGATTCCAAATGCCTTCTCCACCACACAAGACGCACGAGACAACCTGCAGCTGTAGATAATATCTCTATGATTCTGGAAGCGATGAGAGAATGGTTTCATCAGCCAAGTTCTGAGAGCAAATGCATTATTGGCTACAAAATGATTATTTTATATATTGTGGCATCAAGCGGGACGCATTGGCATGATGAATTGCACGACAGTGCGGGGATCAAATTTGTGCAAGTGTCAAGGTGCCTTAACAGAGAACACTTGAAATGTATGTGGCTTAAAAACTGAACTCCTTTGCTATACCTTGCTGAATCATGGTCTGGTATAAATGTATCGAGCTGAGTCACTTGTTGCTGAAGAGAAGATTCAGTGGGGATTTTATTTTTTTGATCCAAGAAAAGGGGGGGGCATGTGCCCCTCTACCCCACCTCATGCACCCTGGATCTGCACCTGTTAAGGGCACACAGAGCGGCACACAGACTTTGACAGAAAGGAAAATAGTTTAAAATTCTGTTTATAAACCTTGCACTAAACTTTAGAAAAGATTTTGAAATTCTTTTAATCTAACCTTTTGGGTTCTTTCAGCCGTAATCATCACTGACAAAAAGTATTGTCCATGAAATTCCTTGTTTTGGAAGATGTTGTCTCTGGAATTCCTTCAGCAACATTTAGATATTCTGTGACTTTCTGATCTAGGTGCATTTCTCAGCCTGAAGACGCTGTTTCTGCCGACAAAACACCACGAAAAAACATTGCAGATATGAACGCGTCTCCTGTGGACCCTTTACACCACTTGACAATGCATGACAGAGCCTGACGACATCGCGCTCACAGAAGAGGTTGAGGAGAGACAGGCTCTACTGATGTATTTTTGCAGACCCACCCCAGGACAAGTGAGCAGTTCATACAAACCCCCCAAACTCCCCTTGGCTATGAGCCAGGATCACTCATCTTCTACAACCCCAATTCCAATGAAGTTGGGACATTGTGCAAAATGTAAATAAAAACAAAATACAATGATTTGCAAATCCTCTTCATCCTATATTCAATTGAATACCCCACAAAGACAAGATATTTAATGTTCAAACTGATAATTCTTATTGTTTTTGTGCAAATATTTGCTCATTGTGAAATGGATGCCTGCAACACGTTTCAAAAAAGTTGGGACAGTGGTGTGTTTACCACTGTTACATCACCTTTCCTTCTAACAACACTCAATAAGCGTTTGGGAACTGAGGACACTAATTGTTGAAGCTTGGTAGGTGGAATTCTTTCCTGTTCTTGCTTGATGTATGGTTTCAGTTGTTCAACAGTCCGGGGTCTCCGTTGTTGTATTTTGCGCTTTATAATGCACCACACATTTTCAGTGGGCGACAGGTCTGGACTGCAGGCAGGTCAGTCTAGTACCCGCACTCTTTTACTACGAAGCCACGCTGTTGTAACACGTGCAGAATGTGGCTTGGCATTGTCTTGCTGAAATAAGCAGGGACGTCCCTGAAAAAGACGTTGCTTAGATGGCAGCATGTGTTGCTCTAAAACCTGGTTGTACCTTTCAGCATTGATGGTGCCATCACAGATGTGTAAGTTGCCCGTGTCATGGGCACTAACACACCCCCAAACCATCACAGATGCTGGCTTTTGAACTTTGTGCTGGTAACAATATGGATGGTCTTTTTCCTCTTTTGTCCAAAGGACGTGACGTCCATGATTTCTAAGAACAATTTGAAATGTGGACTCATCAGACCACAGCACACTTTTCCACTTTGTGTCTGTCCATTTCAAATGAGTTCGGGCCCAGAGAAGGCGGCGGCGTTTCTGGATGATGTTGATGTATGCTTTGGCTTTGCATGGTAGAGTTTTAACTTGTAAATGTAGCGACGAACTGTGTTAACTGACAATGGTTTTTTTGAAGAGTTCCTGAGCCCACGCGGTAAGATCCTTTACACAATGATGTTGGTTTTTAATGCAGTGCCACCTGAGGGATTCAGTGTTGGTTTTCGGCCTTGCCGCTTATGTGTAGAAAGTTATCCAGGTTCTCTGAATCTTCTGATTATATTATGGACTGTAGATGATGGAATCCCTAAATTCCTTGCAATTGAACGTTGAGAAACATTGTTCTTAAACTGTTGGACTAATTTTTCAAGCAGCTGTTCACAAAGTGGTGATCCTCGCCCCATTTCTGCTTGTGAACGGCTGAGACTTTTGTGGATGCTCCTTTTATACCCAATCATGACACTCACAATTAGTGTCTTCAGTTCCCAAATGCTTATTGAGTGCTGTTAGAAGGAAAGGTGATGTAACACAGTGGTAAACATACCACTGTCCCAGCTTTTTTGAAACGTGTTGCAGGCATCCATTTCAAAATGAGCAAATATTTGCACAAAAACAATAAGGTTTATCAGTTTGAACATTAAATATCTTGTCTTTGTGGTGTATTCAGTTGAATATAGGTTGAAGAGGATTTGCAAATCATTATATTCTGTTTCCATTTACATTTCACACAATATCCCAACTTCATTGGAATTGGGGTTCTACATACCCAAAAATGTGTTGGACACGCCTCAAATACGTGGTCTATTAGATAATAAACCGACCCTTTTATTTTTTTTTTTAACTATATGGATTTGAATGACATGCGATTACACCAATCATGCTTGAACCCTCGTGCGCATGCATGAGTTTTTTCACGCGTGTCCGTGACGTCATTTCCCTGTGGGCAGGCCTTGAGTGAGATGTGGTCCCGCCCTCTCGGCTGAATTCCTTTGTTTCACACGCTGCTCGAGACGGCGCGCGTTGCTTTATCAACATTTTTCTGGACCTGTGAGGAATATCCGAGTGGACACTATTCGAGAAATTAAGCTGGTTTTCAGTGAAAAGTTTAACGGCTGATGAGAGATTATGGGGTGTTTCTGTCGGTGTAAGGACTTCCCACGGAGCGGGACGTCCTGCAGCGCTTTCAACCTGAAAACATCCTAATTTAAGGCTTAATTCACCCAGGATCAGTGTTGCCACAGTTACTTTGAAAAAGTAATCCAATTACTGATTACTCCTTGAAAAAGTAACTTAGTTACTTTACTGATTACTCAATTGTAAAAGTAACTTAGATTACTAGTTACTTTTTTAGTTACTTTTCCCAGCTGCCGACAACAACCCTCTGCCACCTCAACATGACAATGATACCTGTTTTGCCAAAACTCACTTTATAGTCACCCTTTCTTGACTTCAATGAAAATAAATACTTGTTTTATAAAAAGTAAAATAAAGACCTCTATCTTGACCTCATATTTAACTGTTGACAGCACTGTAACAGTAAAACTTGCAATTTTGAACCTACATTGTTTATAAATGTAACTATTAAATTCTAACATTTTTCTAACATTTAAATTCTCTCTAAACATTTTACTTGTCGAAATTATTATTATTTTAAGCAATATTAGTAGTTGTAGTAAAAAACGGCTTCAAAACTGGACCTTTAATCTAGGGGTGTTGTGAGGGGCACATCCTTGTTCCACGCCCCCATTCCATCTGGATTCGCCCCTGCTTTGGCGTTTGAGCACAAAGAATGGATAACATTTATTTATGCAGAAAACATGACCAGATTTACAGGTAAGAAAGTTTATTGCGTTTTCACATCATGTGGGTCCTCAGAAAGAGAGTTTAGGTGCATTTCAGTGGAAAATAGTGTTAGTTGTTGACGCGTCGCGGAGGATCAGCTGTTTTTAACGACCAGATACAGAGCAGCTCAGCTCAGAATTCTAAATAAAGGAGGAAAAAAAGTATAAAAATGTCTTTGTAAAGCTCAGTGCAGGTGTGCTGATCACCGTGCTTTAAGAGGTGAGGACGAGTCGAGCAGCTGCAAAAAACCGCGGATGAAAAGCTCACAGCTCACTGAAAGTGGGCAGTTCAGTCGAACCCCGACCTCCTGCCCACAGACCAAGTTTAACGCTGCTGTCGACCCACAATGAAAAATAATAGTAACGCACAGTGACATGGAGAAGTAACTTTAATCTGATTACTGATTTGGAAAGATTAACGCGTTAGATTACTCGTTACTAAAAAAAAGTGGTCAGATTAGAGTAACGCGTTACGCGTTACCGGCATCACTGCCCAGGATGTCGTGAGAGAACAGAGAAGATTCAGAAGAGGCTGGCATGAGGACTTTATGCGGACATTCCACTGTTTAAGGACATTTTTTAATGAAAGACATCGAAAGAGTCGTTTCCGTGACGACTCGGCAAATCTGTGTGCGCCGCGACAGGAAAAACACCTCCGTGTTGAAAACCATTTGTAAAATTCAGGCGGCTTTTGATGGCTTTCAACAAGTGAGTAACTGAGAAATTGTTTAACAGCTTGGGCATGTTCCAACTTGCCCGTTAAGGTTTCCAACACGGAGGTGTTTTTCCTGTCGTGACCCCCGCGGTCGGGTCCAGCCCGACATGCGACTCTGCCTGCACGTTCTTTCATTACAAAATGTCCGTTAACAATGGAATGTCCGAATAAACTCCTCATGCCGACTCTTCTGAAAGTTCTCTGTTCTCTGACGACTTACTGGGTCACAGAGCCTGAAATGTGGAAGTTTTCAACTTGAAACGCAAGACGCTGCGCCTCGAAGCGCGATCGCCGTCAGGCGCCGTGGGCCGTCCTTTAAAGCGACACTACCAGACCAAATCTCTCATCAGCCGTAAAATTTTTACAGAAAACCAGCTGAATTTATCGAATGGTGTCCACTCAGTTGTGCCTTACAGTTTTGAAAAAATTTTGATCAAACAAAGCAGCAGTCTCTGAGCCATTCCTAAACAATGAAAAAATCGACAGAGGGTGGGCGACTCCTCATTCAAAGACTGCCCACAGGCGAATGACGTAACCGACAGGCGTGAAAAACTCTCGCATGCCAACGAGGGTTCAAGCATGTCTGATGTAATCACACGTGATTCAAATCCATATGGTTTTTGAAAAAAATAATAAGGTCGGATACTTTTCTAATAGACCTCGTACATCCATGTGCTATAGACTGTCAAAGATAGGGCCCACAGTGTTTCACATTATTTAAAATAATACAGAAATCACAAAAGCACAAGCTGATATTTTTCACTGACACATTCATTTTAAAAATCTATTTCACTTCTGCCCTCAGGAGCATCATATCATAAGCCCCGCCTCTGGGAGGCAGCTTTGACCTAAAAGTCTCATCTCTTAGATCGAATGTCTGTTTTCAGTGAAACAGGTGATGTTGTCTTTCATGGTGAAGTGATGCACGAGGGAACGTGAGGATTTTACATACCGTAGTTTATTACAGCGACACTGAACACCATAAATAATGTCCATGTTTGCATTTGGAGAACACGGCGAAAAGCAACGTGTTTCCTGGAGGACACTTCCTACTGGCCTTTCTTTCAGATATAGCAAAGATACAGCGAACGCACAGCCAGCTGTCTCCGATGTGCAGCTGATTGTGTTAAGATTTCTTCTGAGTGAGAGATTCAGCTTGAGGTCAAAATTTAAATAGATTTCATGAGCAACAAGTAATTTCCACGTATCTCACTCATGTTTTATTCAAAGGACGCACTGTTGAATGTTTCACTTTGCCGCTGAGATGGAGCTACAGATGGAGCCGTTCAATCCAAATGGGAACAAACCTATTTGAAATCAAATGAGAACAAATGACTGTAGTCACATGCACGAAAATATGGCGTCATTCATATTGTCTGAGCCACAACCAGCTACAGAAAATCTCCAGATACAGATTTTCATGCCATATTGTCAAGGCACTGCTGCAGTCAATCTCCTAATGGCAGTAATGTCAGTTCAGGCTCAGATGGCGAAGATGTATTCATGCAGAACATGATCTAATGTATCAAGAGGACTTATTTTATTATTTTGTGTGCTCCTATTTTACATCATGTATGGGATAAGATTATTATTTGCGGGGGTGATGGCCAAGTGGTTAGTATGTTTGGTTTCAGTGCGGAAGGTTCCCGGTTTAAACTCCATCCACATTCCGTTGGCTTTGAGTTGCATCAGTAAGGGCATCCGGCATAAAACTTGTGCCAATTCAACATTTGGCTCTGCTGTGGCAACTCCGAGTGAAAACAAGGGAGCAGCCGAAGGGACTTACTATGGGATAAGATTATCCCTGCAGCAATCCCAGACATGTCCAGCAGGTGGCAGACAAGTTTACGAGGTCTGTCCAAAAAGTAACGGACCTTTTTATTTTTTTCAAAAACTATGGATTTGAATCACGTGTGATTGTATCAGCCAAGCTTGAACCTTCGTGCGCATGCATGAGTTTTTCCATGCCTGTCGGTTGCGTCATACGCTTGTGGGCAGGCTTTGAGTGAGCACTGGTCCACCCCCCTCATCGGATTTCTTTTGTCTGAGAACTTGCTGAGAGACTGCCGCTTTGCTCCATGAAATTTTTTTCAGAAGCTGTTAGAGACAGGCAGATGGAAACCATTCGATAGATTCAGTTGGATATCTGTGAAGATTCTGTCGGCGTCACGCGGATTATGGACTGTTAAAACCTTTTTAAAGACGGCCCACAGCGGTGGAGGGCATGCGGCGCGCCGAGCGGCCATTCGACAGACTGGATCGACCAGATCATTTCTAAACTGAACGCTGTGTTGATCCGGGACATCATGTGACTACCACAGAAATGGCAACAGAGCTGGACATAGCACTTTTGCGCGCGTCTCGCTATCCGCTATCTCGGCTTTCAGTGCTTACCAGTCGAGTGAGTATAAGAGAAATTGTGGGAGCTGGGCTTGTCCCAACTTGTCATCTAATACTCTGAAACGGAGGTGTTCCTTTGTCTCGCTTCATCAGCGAATCGGTCATGACGTGCGAAGCCTCCGCGCGGCTTTCCATGACAAAATCTCTTGTTAAAAGAGAAATCTGCTGGAAAATTGCTGATGTCCAGCTCTTGTGATAACCAGAGAAATTGCACACGACGGTCCCGGCTCCACACAGCGATCCGTTTAGAAATGATGTGGTGGTTTCTGCCTCTCGATGGCGGCTCGGAGCACGGCAAGCCGTGCGCCATTGTGGACCGTCCTTAAAGCTGTAGTAACACTCCTTGTTCTCTGTGAAGCCCATAAAATTTTCACCGAAAGCCAGATACATTTTTCTAATGGTTTCCAGCTGCCTGTCTCTAACAGTTTCTGAAAAAATTCTGATGGAAAAAAAGCCCAAATCATTCTGCCATTTCCTCACAATGAAACGACGACGAGACGGGTGGACCAGTGCTCACTCCATGCCTGCCCACAGGCGAATGACACAACCGACAGGCGTGGAAAAACTCACGCATGCGCATGAAGGTTCAAGCTTGGCTGACGTAAAAACATATGAATCAAATCCATATATTTTTTGCATAAAATAAAAAGGTCGGATACTTTTCTCACAGACCTCATATAAGCAACAGGTTGGTTGTCATTGGCAGTGCCCCAGGGCAGCCTATATTCAAGGTTCTTGAAATGGAGCAATATCTAGACCTGTTGGACAATTACAACTCATGCTGTCACAATGGAGTTTTGCCAGGAGTACACACACACACACACACACACACACATATATATATATATATATATATATATATATATATATATATATATATATATATATATATATATATAAGCAAGAATTCATTCTTGCTTGCCTCTACTGGTGGTTGGCTCTCACTGCGGTATTGTATCACTTCCTGTTCCGGAGCACAGCGGTGTTTTTCTGTATCTGTTAGCTGTTTAATCTGCGCAGTTAGATTGATCTAGTTATCTAGATTACGATTTGTTTCCCAGTGTAATCTTTACGTGCCTTAACTAAAGCACTCCTTCTGCTGAATCACCTCTAAATTATTCACTTTACGTGTTTTTAGGAATCCACTAGGTTAGCGTAGCTACTAGCTCTTAGCCGATTTAGCATGGCGGCTTCTCCTGTCTCTCCCACACTTTTCTGCTCTTCGTAGCTTTGGAGGCCAGGCTGGGCGAATTGGAGACTCGGCTCCGCACCGTGGAAAATTCTACAGCTAGCCAGGCCCCTGTAGTCGGTGCGGACCAAGGTAGCTTAGCCGCCGTTAGTTCCCCCCTGGCAGATCCCAAGCAGGCTGACTGGGTGACTGTGAGGAGGAAGCGTAGTTCTAAACAGAAGCCCCGTGTACACCGCCAACCCGTTCACATTTCTAACCGTTTTTCCCCACTCGACGACACACCCGCCGAGGATCAAACTCTGGTTATTGGCGACTCTATTTTGAGAAATGTGAAGTTAGCGACACCAGCAACCATAGTCAATTGTCTTCCGGGGGCCAGAGCAGGCGACATTGAAGGAAATTTGAAACTGCTGGCTAAGGCTAAGCGTAAATTTGGTAAGATTGTAATTCACGTCGGCAGTAATGACACCCGGTTACGCCAATCGGAGGTCACTAAAATTAACATTAAATCGGTGTGTAACTTTGCAAAAACAATGTCGGACTCTGTATTTTTCTCTGGGCTCCTCCCCAATCGGACCGGGAGTGACATGTTTAGCCGCCTGTTCTCCTTGAATTGCTGGCTGTCTGAGTGGTGTCCAAAAAATGAGGTGGGCTTCATAGATAATTGGCAAAGCTTCTGGGGAAAACCTGGTCTTGTTAGGAGAGACGGCATCCATCCCACTTTGGATGGAGCAGCTCTCATTTCTAGAAATCTGGCCAATTTTCTTAAATCCTCCAAACCGTGACTATCCAGGGTTGGGACCAGGAAGCAGAGTTGTAGTCTTACACACCTCTCTGCAGCTTCTCTCCCCCTGCCATCCCCTCATTACCCCATCCCCGTAGAGACGGTGCCTGCTCCCAGACCACCAACAACCAGCAAAAATCTATTTAAGCATAAAAATTCAAAAAGAAAAAATAATATAGCACCTTCAACTGCACCACAGACTAAAACAGTTAAATGTGGTCTATTAAACATTAGGTCTCTCTCTTCTAAGTCCCTGTTGGTAAATGATATAATAATTGATCAACATATTGATTTATTCTGCCTAACAGAAACCTGGTTACAGCAGGATGAATATGTTAGTTTAAATGAGTCAACACCCCTGAGTCACACTAACTGTCAGAATGCTCGTAGCACGGGCCGAGGAGGAGGATTAGCAGCAATCTTCCATTCCAGCTTATTAATTAATCAAAAACCCAGACAGAGCTTTAATTCATTTGAAAGCTTGTCTCTTAGTCTTGTCCATCCAAATTGGAAGTCCCAAAAACCAGTTTTATTTGTTATTATCTATCGTCCACCTGGTCGGTACTGTGAGTTTCTCTGTGAATTTTCAGACCTTTTGTCTGACTTAGTGCTTAGCTCAGATAAGATAATTATAGTGGGCGATTTTAACATCCACACAGATGCTGAGAATGACAGCCTCAACACTGCATTTAATCTATTATTAGACTCTATTGGCTTTGCTCAAAAAGTAAATGAGTCCACCCACCACTTTAATCATATCTTAGATCTTGTTCTGACTTATGGTATGGAAATAGAAGACTTAACAGTATTCCCTGAAACTCCCTTCTGTCTGATCATTTCTTAATAACATTTACATTTACTCTGATGGACTACCCAGCAGTGGGGAATAAGTTTCATTACACTAGAAGTCTTTCAGAAAGTGCTGTAACTAGGTTTAAGGATATGATTCCTTCTTTATGTTCTCTAATGCCATATACCAACACAGTGCAGAGTAGCTACCTAAACTCTGTAAGTGAGATAGAGTATCTCGTCAATAGTTTTACATCCTCATTGAAGACAACTTTGGATGCTGTAGCTCCTCTGAAAAAGAGAGCTTGAAATCAGAAGTGCCTGACTCCGTGGTATAACTCACAAACTCGCAGCTTAAAGCAGATAACCCGTAAGTTGGAGAGGAAATGGCGTCTCACTAATTTAGAAGATCTTCACTTAGCCTGGAAAAAGAGTCTGTTGCTCTATAAAAAAAGCCCTCCGTAAAGCTAGGACATCTTTCTACTCATCACTAATTGAAGAAAATAAGAACAACCCCAGGTTTCTTTTCAGCACTGTAGCCAGGCTGACAAAGAGTCAGAGCTCTATTGAGCTGAGTATTCCATTAACTTTAACTAGTAATGACTTCATGACTTTCTTTGCTAACAAAATTTTAACTATTAGAGAAAAAAATTACTCATAACCATCCCAAAGACGTATCGTTATCTTTGGCTGCTTTCAGTGATGCCGGTATTTGGTTAGACTCTTTCTCTCCGATTGTTCTGTCTGAGTTATTTTCATTAGTTACTTCATCCAAACCATCAACATGTTTATTAGACCCCATTCCTACCAGGCTGCTCAAGGAAGCCCTACCATTATTTAATGCTTCGATCTTAAATATGATCAATCTATCTTTGTTAGTTGGCTATGTACCACAGGCTTTTAAGGTGGCAGTAATTAAACCATTACTTAAAAAGCCATCACTTGACCCAGCTATCTTAGCTAATTATAGGCCAATCTCCAACCTTCCTTTTCTCTCAAAAATTCTTGAAAGGGTAGTTGTAAAACAGCTGACTGATCATCTGCAGAGGAATGGTCTATTTGAAGAGTTTCAGTCAGGTTTTAGAATTCATCATAGTACAGAAACAGCATTAGTGAAGGTTACAAATGATCTTCTTATGGCCTCGGACAGTGGACTCGTCTCTGTGCTTGTTCTGTTGGACCTCAGTGCTGCTTTTGATACTGTTGACCATAAAATTTTATTACAGAGATTAGAGCATGCCATAGGTATTAAAGGCACTGCGCTGCGGTGGTTTGAATCATATTTGTCTAATAGATTACAATTTGTTCATGTAAATGGGGAATCTTCTTCACAGACTAAAGTTAATTATGGAGTTCCACAAGGTTCTGTGCTAGGACCAATTTATTCACTTTATACATGCTTCCCTTAGGCAGTATTATTAGACGGTATTGCTTAAATTTTCATTGTTACGCAGATGATACCCAGCTTTATCTATCCATGAAGCCAGAGGACACACACCAATTAGCTAAACTGTAGGATTGTCTTACAGACATAAAGACATGGATGACCTCTAATTTCCTGCTTTTAAACTCAGATAAAACTGAAGTTATTGTACTTGGCCCCACAAATCTTAGAAACATGGTGTCTAACCAGATCCTTACTCTGGATGGCATTACCCTGACCTCTAGTAATACTGTGAGAAATCTTGGAGTCATTTTTGATCAGGATATGTCATTCAAAGCGCATATTAAACAAATATGTAGGACTGCTTTTTTGCATTTACGCAATATCTCTAAAATCAGAAAGGTCTTGTCTCAGAGTGATGCTGAAAACTAATTCATGCATTTATTTCCTCTAGGCTGGACTATTGTAATTCATTATTATCAGGTTGTCCTAAAAGTTCCCTAAAAAGCCTTCAGTTAATTCAAAATGCTGCAGCTAGAGTACTGACGGGGACTAGAAGGAGAGAGCATATCTCACCCATATTGGCCTCTCTTCATTGGCTTCCTGTTAATTCTAGAATAGAATTAAAATTCTTCTTCTTACTTATAAGGTTTTGAATAATCAGGTCCCATCTATCTTAGGGACCTCGTAGTACCATATCACCCCAATAGAGCGCTTCGCTCTCAGACTGCAGGCTTACTTGTAGTTCCTAGGGTTTGTAAGAGTAGAATGGGAGGCAGAGCCTTCAGCTTTCAGGCTCCTCTCCTGTGGAACCAGCTCCCAATTCAGATCAGGGAGACAGACACCCTCTCTACTTTTAAGATTAGGCTTAAAACTTTCCTTTTTGCTAAAGCTTATAGTTAGGGCTGGATCAGGTGACCCTGAACCATCCCTTAGTTATGCTGCTATAGACGTAGACTGCTGGGGGGTTCCCATGATGCACTGTTTCTTTCTCTTTTTGCTCTGTATGCACCACTCTGCATTTAATCATTAGTGATCGATCTCTGCTCCCCTCCACAGCATGTCTTTTTCCTGGTTCTCTCCCTCAGCCCCAACCAGTCCCAGCAGAAGACTGCCCCTCCCTGAGCCTGGTTCTGCTGGAGGTTTCTTCCTGTTAAAAGGGAGTTTTTCCTTCCCACTGTAGCCAAGTGCTTGCTCACAGGGGGTCGTTTTGACCGTTGGGGTTTTACATAATTATTGTATGGCCTTGCCTTACAATATAAAGCGCCTTGGGGCAACTGTCTGTTGTGATTTGGCGCTATATAAAAAAATTGATTGATTGATTGATATATATATATATATATATATATATATATATATACTCCATGCCAATTTGGTACACGTTTTATGCCAGATGCCCTTCCTCGCACAACTCTACAGTACATGGAGAAATGTGGCAGGGGTGGGGTTTGAACCACCAACCTTCTGCACTGAAACCAAGCACACTAGCCACTTGGCTACCACCCCTGCATCATAAACTATATAATTGAATTTGAAGAGTTACAACATAATTATTATTTTTGGGCTGTGTTAAAAACAGGAGGGGATGATCTCATTCACTCATTGACTACAATTTACAGGGTACAGTGGGGTAAAAAGTATTTAGTCAATCCCTGATTGTGCAAGTTCTCCTACTTAGAAAGATGAGAGAGGTCTGTAATTTTCATCATAGGTACACTTCAACTATGAGAGACAAAATGAGAAAAACAAATCCTAGAAATCACATTGTAGGATTTTTAAAGAATTTATTTGCAAATTATGGTGGAAAATAAGTATTTGGTCAATAACAAAAGTTCATCTCAATACGTTGTAACATAATCTTTGTTGGCAATGACAGAGGTCAAACATTTCCTGTAAGTCTTCACCAGGTTTTCACACACTGTAGCTGGTATTTTGGCCCATTCCTCCATGAAGATCTCCTCTAGAGCAGTGATATTTTGGGGCTGTTATGGGCTTGAGGTCTGGAGACTGGCTTGGCCACTCCAGGACCTTGAAATGCTTTTTACAGAGCCACTCCTTTGTTGCCCGAGCAGTGTGTTTGGGATCATTGTCATGCTGGAAGACCCAGCCACGTTGCATCTTCAATGCTCTCACTGATGGAAGGTTTTGGCTTAAAATCTCACGATACATGGCCCCGTTCATTCTTCCCTTAACACAGATCAGTCATGCTGTCCCCTTTGCAGAAAAACAGCCCCAAAGCATGATGTTTCCACCCCCATGCTTCACAGCAGGTATGGTGTTCTTGGAATGCAACTCAGCAGTCTTCTTCCTCCAAACACAATGAGTTGGGTTTTTACCAAAAAGTTCTATTTTGGTTTCATCTAACCACATGATATTCTCCCAATCCTCTTCTGGATCATCCATATACTCTCTGGCAAACTTCAGACAGGCCTGGACATGTACTGGCTTAAGTAGCGGGATATGCCTGGCACTGCAGGATTTGAGACCCTCTGTGCGTAGTGTGGAGCCTTTGTTACTTTGGTCCCAGCTCTCTGTAGGTCATTCATCAGGTCCCTCCGTGTAGTTCTGGGATTTTTGTTCACCATTCTCATGATCATTTTGACTCCACGGGATGACATCTTGCATGGGGCCCCAGATCGATGGAGATTATCAATGGTCTTGTATGTCTTCCATTTTCTTACAATTGCTCCCACAGTTGATTTATTCACACCAACCTGCTTAGATTCACTCTTCACAGCCTGGTGCACATCTACAATTTTCTTCCTGGTGTCCTTCAACACCTCTTTGGTCTTGGCCATGGTTGAGTTTGGAGTCTGACTGTTTGAGGCTGTGGGCAGGTGTCTTTTATGCAGATAACGAGTTCCAACAGGTGCCATTAATACAGGTAACAAGTGGGGGACAGACAAGCTTCTTAAAGAAGTTGTTACAGGTCTGTGAGAGCCAGAAATCTTGCTTGTTTGTGGGTGACCAAATATTTATTTTCCAACATAATTTACAAATAAATTCTTTAAAAATCCTACAGTGTGATTTCCTGGATTTTTTTTCCTCATTTTGGTCTCCCATAGTTGAAGTGTACCTATGATCAAATCAAATCAATTTTATTTATATAGCGCCAAATCACAACAAACAGTTGCCCCAAGGCGCTTTATATTGTAAGGCAAAGCCATACAATAATTACGGAAAAACCCCAACAGTCAAAACAACCCCCTGTGAGCAAGCACTTGGCGACAGTGGGAAGGAAAAACTCCCTTTTAACAGGAAGAAACCTCCAGCAGAACCAGGCTCAGGGAGGGGCAGTCTTCTGCTGGGACTGGTTGGGGCTGAGGGAGAGAACCAGGAAAAGACATGCTGTGGAGGGGAGCAGAGATCAATCACTAATGATTAAATGCAGAGTGGTGCATACAGAGCAAAAAGAGAAAGAAACACTCAGTGCATCATGGGAACCCCCCAGCAGTCTATAGCACCATAACTAAGGGATGGTTCAGGGTCACCTGATCCAGCCCTAACTATAAGCTTTAGCAAAAAGGAAAGTTTTAAGCTTAGGCTTAAAGTAGAGAGGGGTGTCTGTCTCCCTGATCCAAATTGGGAGCTGGTTCCAGAGGAGAGGAGCCTGAAAGCTGAAGGCTCTGCCTCCCATTCTACTCTTATAAACCCTAGGAACTACAAGTAAGCCTGCAGTCTGAGAGCTCTATTGGGGTAATATGGTATTATGAGGTCCCTAAGATAAGATGGGACCTGATTATTCAAACCTTATAAGTAAGAAGAAGAAGTTTAAATTCTATTCTAGAATTAACAGGAAGCCAATGAAGAGAGGCCAATATGGGTGAGATATGCTCTCTCCTTCTAGTCCCTGTCAGTACTCTAGCTGCAGCATTTTGAATTAACTGAAGGCTTTTCAGGGAACTTTTAGGACAACCTGATAATAATGAATTACAATAGTCCAGCCTAGAGGAAATAAATGCATGAATTAGTTTTTCAGCATCACTCTGAGACAGACCTTTCTAATTTTAGAGATATTGCGCAAATGCAAAAAAGCAGTCCTACATATTTGTTTAATATGCTCATTGAATGACATATCCTGATCAAAACGACTCCAAGATTTCTCACAGTATTACTAGAGGTCAGGGTAATGCCATCCAGAGTAAGGATCTGGTTAGACACCATGTTTCTAAGATTTGTGGGGCCAAGTACAATACTTCAGTTTATCTGAGTTTAAAGCAGGAAATTAGAGGTCATCCATGTCTTATGTCTGTAAGACAATCCTACAGTTTAGCTAATTGGTGTGTGTCCTCTGGCTTCATGGATAGATAAAGCTGGGTATCATCTGCGTAACAATGAAAATGTAAGCAATGCCGTCTAATAATACTGCCTAAGGGAAGCATGTATAAAGTGAATAAAATTGGTCCTAGCACAGAACCTTGTGGAACAACATAATTAACCTTAATGATGAAAATTACAGACCTCTCTCATCTTTGTAAGGGACCGACTAAATTTTTTTACCCCATTGTACATAACCAGACTTTTGCCGATCCTTGGAAATAAGTGATAAATTCTTGTTTATGATTTTCAATAAGCTAATGCAGTGCCTGTAGGAAGATTGTATTCTGATAGAAAATTTTGAGTTTAAGTAGATTTCTCAGGTCGTATGAGGCTGTGTTTGAAGGTGAGATGCAGAAAGAAGTGGACTTATGCTATATTATATTATTATTTGAATATAGTATGTCCTATTGTTTTAAAAATCAGTATTATCAATTATATGAAAATAAGATTCCTATTTTGTTGGAAGAGACAGACAAAATTAAACAAAACATTTAAAAAATTTGATTCAGCAAATCCTCAGTACCGCCAACTCCTGAACACAGTTTATTTAAACTTGAACTCACAGCAAATATAAGATTTAATTCTGCTCATGTACTCAGTAAAACATTGTGCAGATAGTGGGAAATTTGTTGGTGTTAACAAAAAACGGACTTTCGCTAACGTCTCCTCAGTGTTGTCAAGTTAAACTCAGTCACAAGGAACACTGACAGCATGCATTTCACAGTAAAAGTATTTGCTGGGATGCTGGCATTAAATGTTTTATTGTGAAATGGTGTGAGCAACATGAACTATCTAATGTTGGTTAACTTTGCGACCAGTAACATCAGTGAGCAACTCCATCTTGGAAGTATGAATGTTACTCACACACACACACACACACACACACACACACACACACACACACACACACACACACACACACACACACACACACACACACACACACACACACTCATCTTCAACCGCTTAGTTCAATGAAGGATTGCGGGGGGCTGGAGCCTATCCCAGCAGTCATAGAGGTCAAGGCGGGGTACACCCTGGACAGAACACCAGTCTGTCACAAGGCCACATGTAGACAAACATTCACATCTACGGTCAATTTAAATATAAACAGTTTGATTGGTTATGAGCAGACATACACACAAATATTTCAAATAGAATTTTTTAAGTGATGTTTTGGACTTTGTTTTTTTTTTTAGTAAAAATTGTAAGGGTTTTTTTTCCCATTGAACAACATTAAAGACACAAATGTTGACTCAAACAATCCAGCATGCAGAGTAATGTTATTATGCTCATTATTATACAGAATTCATACTTTCAAAAATGTGGATATTTTTAAACACAGCAATTACTAAACAGTGGCTAGTTTACAGTTAGAGTAAAAACATAATTAAAACAGCATTAATGTTGTTTGTTTGTTTTAGCCAAACACATTCACACCCACACCCACACCTATGGACAATTTAACCCTCTGGGGCTGACACCATCGTATACAATGGCTAAGACCAAGCTTTACTAAATTATAAATAACTTTTTAATGATATGAGATAGAAACTTCCTTTTTTTTTTTTTTTTTTTTTTTTTTTTTTGCTGAAAAGTTAACTCCGCGGACTTTCAAGCCAGCCATCAGCCATCTTTGCACTCCTCATAGAAGCTGTGTGATGACGTGTGCAATGTGAGTGTCCAATCAGAATTGGCTCACCGTCACATGGTTTTCCAAAATCCAAGCATAGGGCAGATTCACCTCACGTGAAAAGCCAAAGATTGTTTACAGGAGTGATATGTTACTAGTTGGCCCATTTGAATAGCCCCCTGGGTGCTCCAGTGAGTACATCCAGTGCGCCCTGTGCCATTACACACAGCGATCACTGAAAGCAGACAGAGAGCCTCTGATGACAATCTCACGTGCTCAAACAAAGAGTGTGTATCAGGATAGCTCCACTAGTTTGCATATGAATGTTACTGGATAACTCTGACAAAAAAAAAACCCACAAAGACCATTTTGTATTTTTTGTTTAAAATGTGCATTTGGGTTTATTGTTTGAAAGTTTTTGTTGTACAGTCTTTCACACAAGACCTCAAATTACCTTTATAAAGTGTCAAAACAGTTGTTTATTATAGTTTGGTGTGTGTTTGAATAAATGTGTGTGGAAAATTATTTTCCGCTTTACTTTTTCCTTCCTTATTTTTGGTTGTAAACCTTTATTACACTTATAAAACAAAACAAAAGCATATATATTATGAAAGCAAAGGTTGTCCTGAAAAAAGAACATAAAACTTGATTGTGGGATGCAGGGAGAGCTGTTAACAGCAATAAGGAAACATTTATGCCAGGCGAGTGAACTGTCCAAAAAATGCCGTGGGACCCCAGAGGGTTAAAGTTTCCGCACCCAGAGGGAACCCACACAAACACGGGGAGAACATGCAAACTCCACACAGAAAAAGCCACAAGTGGGAATTGAATCCACTACCTTCTCGATGTGAGGCAACAGTGCTAACCACTAAGTCCACCGTGCTGCGTTAATCAAAATAAATATTTTGAAAATTAATTCCCAAACTTTTCATAATATAGGATGCACATCATCATGTCATGCACAAGCCATATCCAAAAGCTGAGGTCGATCTGACAAATAGAGAGACACGTGAGCCACATTCTCGTACACACACAAGACGCTTTTTGTTTTTTCAGTAGATAAATAAAAACCTGCCAGAACAGCAACACTTGACTCTGGCTAATGATCAAATAGGTTATATACAATCCATCCCAAAAGACATCTAAAAAACAATTTACATTGATCACTTTTGCGGTCACATGGTTCCATCAAACCAATTCCAACTTTTGGATAGCTGCATACTTTCTTTGGGATCAACTTTAAGATCAGCTCTGAGCTATCAGCTTCCAAAAAGTCAGTCCCCAGACTGATAGGTTTTGAATTTCAACCCATTTCTGATCATGTCTGGTGTGTTTTTAAGAATTTTTTTGTTTGTTTGCTTGTTTGTTTGCATTGCTACTCCAGCTGACTGTGCCAAATCAGGGTGTGGGTGTTCCAGAAGCTGGCTGCAGAGCCAGAACTGCCTCAGAAGGTCCGAGCTGCAGTGATGCTCTGCAGTGTGTAAAATTCTCAGCTTGGTCCTGTCCTCTTGTGAGCGGAGGTTAAATCATTGCAGGGGTGGAGGGCGGGCATGTGTCCCCATAACTAAGATGATTTCTTCTGAAAGCAGGGAAAATGGCCTGTTCTCACACCACCTGCAAATCATTCCAGGAACATTGTTTCAGGAGTGGACTCAATTTTTGGAGAGAAATGTCTGGATAAGATGAAACATTGTGCAGTTTCATGTTGTGAAATGATTGTTTGGCAAAACTCTGACATCCTTTTTTTTTTTTTTTTTTTTTTGCTGCCAATCAAATTTGAACCTTTCACAGCAGGAGCGCCTGCTTTAATTAAAATTAAATATAAATTAAAATTTAATCTTGTACAGTGGGAATGCAGCAGTGTGATGTCACATGAAGCCTCATTTTTTTGTTTGTTTTTGCAAAAGCTGGCAGCCCAGAGGAAAGGTGATTGTGTTAAAATGCTGCATCTGTCACATTCTGTTTTATTCACACAATGACAGAAGAGGATTTCTTTTTTGCTTTGCCCCTGTTGCTTTGTGTGCTCTGCAGAAACTGGATCCTCCCTGCGTGCACGCACCTCTCTGCACAATTGTTTTTGTGTACAAAGCTTTTTGAGAAACCACAGTACTGCTCCGGTTGATTTAGTGCTTTGTTTGGTTTAATGGTGTCAAAATCAACACTCTGACAAGCTTCTCCAAAAGTCTCATCAATATTTAACGATCACCGCTCCCTGTTGTCTGCATTTAGAACTGACATGGTGACATGAGCAACAAGAGGTGGAAGCAAACCGCCTCCGGGAATTTCACAGCAGGTGACAGAGAAAAAGAATATATATGTATTACACCCCCCCCCCCCCCCCCCCCCAAAAAAAAAAAAAAATAAAGGTCAGGTTGTGTGAAGCTATAACAGTTAGTGTTCATGGAATCTCACTGAATAAAAGATGCACCAAAATGCATCAATTGCACTGCAGACACATTTAAATGCTCCATATTTGTGGCATCATGTCACAAGTATTTGTATTAAACTGATGTTTCTTCAGCACGGATCAGAATGTGGACATGTTACAGTTTTACATTTGTTTCTCTATATTTTGTTTTTACTATAAAGATGAAATGCCTGCGGTTTATCTTATTGTCTCACTTTAAATTAAATCTCATCTGTTAAAAAACAATATGTTTTACAGAGTACAAAACCCACATACAATGCATCCGGAAAGTATTCACAGTGCTTCACTTTTTCCAACACGTTTTCCACATTTTATGTTACAGCCTTATTCCAAAACAGAGTAACTTCTTTTTTTTTCCGCTCAAAATTCTACTCACAACACCCCATAATGACATGATTTTTTTTTTTTGCAAACTTATTAAACATATAAAACTAAGAAATCATGTGAACATAAGTATTCACACCCTTTGTTCACCCTTTTGTCTGACTCAACAACTCAAGTAACATCAGCAAGAAATAAAATGTATTTTATTGCAACAGGTGAAGAATCCTAGTGTTATGTGCACGGAGTCTGAGTTATTGCCTGTTCTGGCTGAGTAAAGTGTGGAGCAATTATGCCTCATCATATGCAGAACATTAACCATCTTTGCAAGATATATTTTAGACAAAAGAATGCAATCATGTATAATTCATAAGGCAAATTCTGCAGTTGTTCTACACTGTCAGTGTGCCAGATGTGCCATATGTTTTGCAAATGCAAGCATGCTTGGGCACTAGAAAATAAAGGAATTAAAAAAGTATGACCCTACTTTTGTAATTCCTTTATTTTCTAGTGCCCAACCAGACAGCTGCAGGTAAAACATGCACATGAAGAGAATTAAAGTCAATCAATCAGTCAGTCAGTCAACATTTGTTTCTATAGCCTGTTACAGCAGCCAGGCGTTGTCCAAAGGGCTTTACAGTAAAATCAAAGATGAAGAATTCACAAAAATAAAACAAACATGCAACAGAGTTAACCCTCTGGGGCTGATGCCGTCGTATAAGATGGCTGAGACCAAGCTTTACTAAATTATAAATAACTTTTTAATGATATGAGATAGAAACTTACTTTTTTTTGCTGAAAAGTTAACTCCGCGGAGTTTCGAGCCAGCCATTGGCCATCTTTGTACTCCTCATAGAAGCTGTGTGATGACATGCGTAATGTGAGTGTCCAATCGGAATTGGTTCACCGTCACATGGTTTTCCAAAATCCAATCGTAGGGCAGATTTACCTCATGTGGTAAACCAAAGATCATTTTTAGGAGTGATGTGTTACTAGTTGGCCCGTTTGAATAGCCATCTGGCTTTTTGCTCCAATGGCCCTGCGCCATTATGCACAGTGATCAGTGAAAGTGAGCAGACGGAGGGTCTCTGATGACAATCTCACGTGCTCAAACACAGATTGTGTGAGTTTTAGAGATGCTCTACTTCTCATTACCTGTGAATGTTATTGAATAAGCCTGTGGCGAGCTCTCTCGCTCCAGCGTAAAGCACTGTTTACCGTATCAATGGAGTGAGGGAGGAGGGGCCGCTCCTCAGAGTGTAAATGGCCCAAAGTCTGAAAGCTGCTTTCAGAGCAGGACAGAACACTCCAAAACACAGTAGAAGTAGAAGTTTGTGATGTGACCTTTGTGTAATAGCAGACAGAAATTGCTTTGAGATGAAGACAAACAAAACGCATAGACCATTTTGTATATATTTTTCAAAATGTGCATTTGTGTTTACTGATTGAACCTTTTTGCTGTACAGTCTTTCACACAAGAGCCCAAATTACCTTTATAAAGTGTCAAAACACTTGTTTATTATAGTTTACTGTGTGTTTTGAATAAATGTGTGTGGAAAATTATTTTCCGCTTTACTTTCTTATCCTTTCTTATCCTTTCTTATTTCTGATTGTAAACCTTTATTACACTTATAAAACACAACTATAGCATATATATTCTGAAAGTACAGGTTGTCCTGAAAAAAGAGACATAAAACTTGATTGTGGAATGCAGGGAGAGCTGTTAACAGCGATAATAATAATAATAAAAAATTATGCCAGGCGAGTGAACTGTCCAAAAAATGCCCTTGGACCCCAGAGGGTTAAAGAGGCACATAACAACAAAACATGTCACAGCACCACCAGGTGTTAAAAGCCAGTTTAAATCTTACATCTTACATCTTGAGCTTTGTTTTAAAAAAGTGCTCAGTCAGAAATAGCACATAAGCCAGAAGGTAACTTTTTCTGGAGTTTGGGTTCAGCTCCCGCAAAAGCATGAATATCCCAGAGTTTGTATTCTGTCATCGGAACATCTAAGTAAAGTAACCAGACGCCCGTAATGTGCTACTGTAAGTGTGAAGATTTAAAATTTCAGACAAGTAGGAAGGTGCAAGGCTGTTAATAGCTTTAAAAAACAAACACTAAAAATCTTAAAATTGTGTGCATTATGTATACATCCATTCCTGTTCAGTTGTTAACACACTGAGAAGTGTCCTTTCCCTGATGCACGGATGACTGTGGTAAGCTTCCTCCTCCTGCTAACCTGTTCTGTTGATTTGTTGTTGTTTTTGGTTTTATTTTCATGATACAAAAACCTAGATTAGCAATACATTTTCTTTTTCCCTACCCCAATCGAGGGGTGGTCATTCTATTGTACCTGCAAGGGATGTGTTTTAACATTTGCTTCTCCAAATAAACAAAGAATTTGAAAAAAAAAAATCTTAAAATCAATTCTACTGGAAGCCAGTGGAGTGAGTAAAGTTCAAGTGTAATTTGCTCACATCTGGAAATGTTCGTTAAAAAAGAAGCAACGGCATTTAACATGTTGGAGGCGTGCAAGACATGACTGGTTAACTTCAGTATGAAGTGCATTACAGTAATCAAGTCTGCAGCTGATGAAAGCACGAATGGCCACCTCAAGAACACGTCTACTGAGAAAAGGGCTTCACTTTACTTTTTTTAAGGATTACTTTTTCTCATCCCAAATTAGACCATTGATAAATTTGTGTAATCAAGACTACCAGGCCAGGTGAAAACACATTGAAATGTCACTCATTAAGGACCCCCCAATCCAGGCAGTATTGGGTAATAAAGACCTGGGCAATTGCTTAAACAAACTGCAAAATCCATGGACAAAATTTCAGATTAAAATCTGGAACTCTGTTAAAGATATATATAAACTACATGACAAGTTAGGAATAATTAGATGGTGCGCCTACGACCCTGACTTTAAACCGAATCAACTGGACTCTAGATTTAAATGCTGGATAATCAAGGGAATAACAACATTTCATTCGATAACAAATAAAGGACAATTTAAAAGTTTTGAGACTGAAAAGGGAACACTCTCTGGAAAAGCAAGACTTTTACAGATATTTACAATTACGTAATTATTTTAACCAGGTGATTAGAAATTTTACAGTGGACCCTGATGATCCAATACTAAGAGGTATTACGTGCTTATTCATCAGAACGAGGCAAGGGTATGATATCAAGATTATATAAGAGCTTTATGAATAAAAAATCTTATTCTACAGATTATATTAAAGATAAATGGGAGAAGGAATGTAATTTTGAAATTTCGAGAGAGGAATGGGACAGTTACTGTGAGTTTCAATGGAAATGCACCAACTCACATACATGGAGAGAATTTGCATGGAAATGTCTAATCAGATTCTTAGTGACCCCCAAGCAGAAAGTTCACTTTGCAGGAGGAGACCCATTGTGTTGGAGGTTGTGCGGGAGCCAGGATGCTCATCACTGGCATATATTTTGGGAATGTCCAGCAATTTTAAGTTTTTGGTTTGAGATACACAAAATATTAGAAAACATGTTCCATATAAAAATACCATTTCATTTCAAAACACTTATTATGGGAAAAGTTAACTTCCTCACAAGCCAATTCAACAAATACTTATTTGGTGTTTTGATTTCTGCCGGCAAGAAAACTATCACCCGACACTGGCTACATCCCGACCCCCCCACAATAGAGGAATGGACAGATATTGTTAATGAAATTTATATAATGGAAAAGATTACTTTCTCACTCCATCTACAAATGAATAAATTCACAAGGTCATGGTCAAAATGGGTCTCCTATGTACGAAAGGTATAGGCACATCCTACAGACTTAATGAATTAAATCATCTCTTCCCTCTCTGCCCTTTAACATCATTGGCTAATTTTCGTTGGTTTAAAAAGGATTGTTTGGTTTTGTATGAGGTCTATTAGAAAAGTATCCGACCTTATTATTTTTTTCAAAAACCATATGGATTTGAATCACGTGTGATTGCGTCAGACAAGCTTGAACCCGCACATCTGTCTCAATGTGCCGAAAAAGTGCTGATGTCCACGTCTTTTCACAATTCCTGTGCTAGTCAGATGACGTCCCGGATAAAACACAGCGTCCAGTTTGGAAATGAATGGCACATTCCACTGTTACAGGAGTTTTTGTCATGGAAAGAGGAGCAGAGGCTTTGCGCGTCGAGGCGGTGCCGCATGGCACACAGCAATGCCATGATGATGCCTCACGGGACATGTTCTGGCATGTCCAGGCACATCCACAATTTCTCAGATAATCACTCGATGGAAAAACCACCGACAGCTGTCTGAACGCCATCTCAAAGCCGTCCCGTGAGACCAAAATGGAGGTGGTTTTGTCTCGCTCCAGTAGCGAATCCATCGTGATGCGCGAAGCCTCCGCTCGGCTTTCCATGACAAAATCTCTTGTTAAAAGTGAAATCTGCTGGAAAATGGTTGATGTCCAGCTCTTGTGATAACCAGAGAAATGGCACACGATGGTCACGGATCCAGACAGCCATCTGTTTAGAAATGAAATGGTTGTTCAGCCTGTCGATGGCGGCTTTGGAGCGCGGCGCGCCCCACAAATAAGCATTTGTCAGAATTTCCTCAAGTGATTTTCTGACATATTGCTACTTATGAAGAAGTGATTGAAGTTAGGTAGATGCATGTGTGCAGTTTCAAGTGTATTGCAAAGAAAGAAAGAATGTTTTCTAGATCTCTTGACATTGAGCTTCCTTTTTCAACACTTTTTAAATCATCAAGTTTAGAGGTTTATGGACTCTTTCCTAACAAGAGCTGTTTTTATTGGCATCTCCAGCTGCTGCAAAGGTTTCTTTTATACAACAGGTGCAACTGTTTAAGTCAGAGTAGCTTTCTCTTGGTTCCTCGTTATCATGCTCGGCAGCTTGCTGGTCTAATTACAATCTTTTATCTTTTTGCCCAGGGGATGTACAGTTGCTGCCAATTTGAGGATGAGACGGCACCAGGAGGGAGAAAAAGCTCTTTACCACAGTACCACACTGTGACTACCATGCCCAGTGTGCCCCAACAACATCTTGTTACCGCCACAGTAAACAACACAACTGCCATCGCCATGGCACAGCACCAACCGCAGCAGAAGCATTATCAGCAACAGCAGCAGCAGGGGCAGGCCTACACCACCATTCTGCCTGGATCACTTCCCACTGCAAGCCATTCAGCCATGGCTCTGGGGCCCTCAAACAGTCCTTTACTGGAAGGTCCCATGCCGTGCTCCACCTTTCTGCCACGCCATGACCGGCGGCTGGCAGTGGTCGACCGGTGGAACAGGCCAAAGCCAGAGAAAGTCATGAGTGCAGGCAGTGGTGGAGGCGTGGGTGTTGGGGGAATTGCAGGAGGGATTACTGAACTCCAGGCACAACCACAGTTCCAGCAGAACCTTGGACAGCACTGGAATTTGCAAGGAGGAATTGTAGGGGGTGTAATGGGAGGTGACATGGGACTGGATGAGTACAAGCGCTACTATGGGCCTATAGATCCAGAGGGACTAGGAACCAACTCAGAACAACAAGTAGGAGGCCCCCAGCAGACTCCAAAAACAAATCCAAGAGGTCAAAAGGCCTCAGGAATGCAACGGATGCCTCCGAAAGGCTCCCAACAAGGCCAAGGACATTTAATACTCAAGCCTCCTCCACCAATCCCATCTTCCCCACATCGAAGACCTTCATTCTGGAGAAGAGGAAGCCTAGCACAGGCAAGAAGAAAAGGTTCAGGAGGGCCCCTATATGAGAACATACTCCCCTTGGGAAGGCGAGGTGGTGGAAGGTATGGAGCAAGTGATGGACGGCGAGGACGCCGGCCTCCTCCACCACCTCCATTGCCTGTCCCTCTCTCCTCCCCTACACACACCCCAACGACTCCCTCCTCCCCATGCCATTTCTACTCCGCTTGTTCTAGTGCCTCCTCATCCTCCTCTTCCTCCTCATCATCCTCATCCTCCTCTTCAACCTCTGTCTCACTCTCTCGATCCAATTCTGTCTCTTCTTGCTCCAGTGACAGCTCTTATAACTCCTCGCTGAGTTTCCGGTATCGAGCAGGAGACCGGGAGTTCATGGTGGAAGATGACTATGAGTCAGACCTGCTGACAGAGGAGTCCAGCCTTCTTCTGGGGTCACGAAGGAAGATTCGTTCTCGCCGCATGTCATCACGCTCACTGCCTTGCAGCCCTCCCCCACCACCTATCCCTCCTCGTAAACCACGCCCCCAAAGAGATTATGGAAGAGACAGGACAAGTAGCCAGCTTGCTCAACTACAGGAGTGGTGGGCATCATGGGGAGACAGAGAGCGAAGAAAGAGAGGTACAACAAGCCGGGGAGATGGTTTGGGGGTGGGGAGAGAGGAAAAGAGGCACCACAAAGAGAAGGACCGTGAGAGGAAAAGAAGGAAGAAAGGACGAAAGAAAAAGAAAAGGGAGGAGCGGGAGAGGGAAAGGGAGCGAAAACGACGTAAAGCAAAGAAGAAGAGGAAGAAAGAGGATAAGATGAGGAAGCGAGAGCGAAAGAGGTCAGAACAGGAGGGAGGAGATACTGAGAAAAGAGAAGAACTCAAAGCAGGGACACCCGACTACCCATCATACCCACCCATGAGGCGAGAGTCATTTCGGAAAAAGAGTGAAAGCTCAGTCAGAAGTTATGGATGGAACATCCCAGGTGATGATGAGAGGAAGGAACGAGATGAGAAAGAGAGGGATGATGGGGAAGACCGATGCAAAGAAAGGCGCCATAGGCGAAGAAATAGCAAGCACTTTCATGGTTCCACGAGTAAGCCTTTAACATCGGTAAAGTTCTGGGGAGGAGGCAACACATCCTGTGACACCATTCCGTCTGCCTTGCTGCCTTTGCTACCTGTTTGCTCCAAAAGAAGGAAAAGTAAAACCTCTGAGAGAGATGGTTTAGCAGTGGAAGGAGAGAGGAGGCCACTGCTGGGACGAAACAGAAGAGGGAAGATGCATTCCAAGGAAGGCTTGGCCTTCCATGAGTGGGAGACCGAAGTTGATGATGAAGAAGATGATTCCGAGCAGGAACAAAGGAAAATAGAACAAGGGAAGAGGTGCGGAGGAGGGAGGACATTGTCAGATGAAGAGCAGGAACATGATAAAGTTGCAGGGATATACTCGGATGATGACGGCTCTTCAGGCGAGTTTGGAAAGTTTGAGAGGTACTGGGAGGACCATGAAGGCCGGGCAGTTGGGGGTATTGGAGGAGGAGGTTGGTTTTTCAGCACCTACCCATCCAGGGATAAAGCTGGTAGCATCAATAGTAGAGATGACCTGTTTGTAGAACGAGGAGAGCGGTGGGGAACAGGAGAAAGTGGATGGGGCTCTGGTGGAGGTGGTCGTGCAGATGCAGGAGAAAGACGGTACGGATCAGGCTCACACTGGCCGTTGCCTCCTTTTACACCTCCACCTCCTCGGCGTTACTGGTCGGTAGACAAACTCCACATACAGGATGAGAAGAAAAGTAAGCGCAAGAAGGACAAGGGGCGAGGTCCTGCAGCTTGCACCTCCTGCCATTCACCCCACCACCACACTCACTCCTCTAAATGGGCCCGCGTAACTTCTCGAAGCCAAGAAGAACTGTACCACCACTGCCAGAGTTTCAGTGGTCCCCTGAACCCCAAACATGATTCTTCTTCATCCTCCAAACCTGATCGCTCACAGAATCCATCCAAATCTGGCAGCCAGTCAAACCTTAGTATCCAGCGGACACAGAGAACAGAGAGGGATCGAGATCGAGGAAGACAACCATCTCCACCTCAAACCCTCATTCCAAACATGCCCTCTCCACTCCCTGCACTTCCAGCTCCCCCATCTTCATCTCACCCCGTCCATGTCCCTCCACCTACCTCCTCCTCTTCTGTGTCGTCTCCATCTGTAGTTTCATCCGCCCCAGGGGCATCCCAGTCAACTTCTATGGCTTCGGCAAGTGCCAAACTGCAATACCAGAGACTGCGTTCTGTGCCCCAGCCCCAGAGGTTCTCTCAGTCTCCCCACTTACCACTCAAAGCCAAGAGTCTCTGCTCAAGGAGGGGCTCAGCCCATTTCTCCAGCGTGGAGAGTGAGGTGTGAAGTACAACACAAGGTCCAAAGACGCAGGACTGCTAAGCAGGGGATCTTGATCTAAATCTGCTTGGAAACAAAGGTATTATGGCAGCCAAATCAGTATAGCCTACCCTCTGAGCCCTTCATAAAACTGCACAAACAAACCAGAAAGCCAAATGAATCCCATTGTGTAGGTCAAAGGAAGACACAAGCAAGCTATGTTCTTATTTCTCAGTGTTTGAAAGACTACAACATAGCATGTATGAACTGGGTTAACCAGTATGCCAAATGGACATGAAATATTTAAAGTAGTATAACTGAAGAGATTCCTTTGCTATAGACAGTAAAGGGCTTTGGATGTTGAAGCAGTAGAGATTTTTTTGCATTCAGAGGATTCTCAAAGCTTACTGAGGGCTCAGGAACTTTATAGTACTGTATACCTGTTGCTCTTGGAAGCCTTTAACAATGAACGGTGTTCTTGAAAAAGAAACCCTTAAACAAACCTCTTACCCCTACGTTCCTTTTTCCTTAAACTGTTTACACCCCCGCAGAACTGTGACGGCCACCTGAGGCACCTTTGTTGTGTATGACCAATACCTTCTTAGGGGGAGGCGAGGTGATAAACACTTTATCTTCTCTGTGATATCATGTATCTAATATTGGTCTTCTTTTTTGTTCACTCCAGTGTAGCCACACCTGGTTCCGTTAGCCTCCTCCGCCTCTTTATTTTCCTCAGCTTTGCCTCCATTTTGACCTTATTTGCATGTCGATCTTCTCCTCATCTCTCTTGTCAATCTCTTCTCCTGTCGTCCCATCTTGGCTCCTCTCCTCAATGTGATTATTCTGTGCGTCTGTGTTTTTCTGTGTTTGTATTCTTGACAACAGGGTAAGTCAACTGTGACTGATATTTTACTGGCTTAATGAAAAGCTGAGTGCCAAACTTAAGTAGAGCTCGAAATCAGTATGTACCACATTCGCTGCCGTGTTTCTCGTCTCTTGCAGAGCATTGCCCATAAAAATGTACACGCCAACACAGGAATAGGCACACCTAAGACTGAGACTATTTCTTGAGCAATACATTATTCATTCTACACATCTTGTTTTATACTTCCAAATGGTTGTTTTGCTAAGATGTGATGTTGCTCTTACGGTGGTATTCTATATATCAAGACAAATTAATACAATGTAAGCACTGTGCGATACTACTCAAGCTTGGGTGCACACAAAACAGTTTCTCAACTGTCTATGACATTGGAGGTGGTGTCCGTTCCCTGCTGTATTCAGCTGAATGTAAAGTCAGCCACTCATCGGTGCGCTGCAACAATTCAGACACTCACAAATGGAAATTGTAGCATTTCAGAGGGTTAGAGAATAGAAAAAGAGAAAGGAGTTGACAGTCCATCATTGGCTCAAGCTTGCCAAGACTGTCAAAACTACCTTGATTTTAAACTGGCTTAATCTCTGTGTTTGATTTGTGCAGTTGGTGGTCCAGTTGGACCACTGGGTCCAATTGACTCTGACTGCACATGTTCACCTTAAAGCTAGGGGTCCTGGCTTGCTTCCATTCACTTGGATATGTCCACAGTAGGCTATTGCTACGCCATTCTATGAAGGCCCCACACACTGTGTGATTCTTGACTTTCATCTTCTGACTAAAGATGTTAGTAGAGTGGCAGATTAAAAGGAATCCAGTTGCCAAACTTGGAGCATAATCTAAACTGGGGGTAGGTTATCGTACAGCATTGTCTTGAGCCATGATATACAAAAGCTTCTTTATGACCGTCCTAATCAGGTAGAAATTCGAGATGCATCCTTATACTGCCATAGGTCACTTGTACACACAAGCTGTGGGAGAAAGTTGACATAAGTTGCAGCCTCGTCCAACTGGTTACTTGATATGACCATAAAGTCTATCAGTTTTTCCGTTGTAGTACAAATGGTCATAATCATACAATGTGAGGGGCCTTTTAGGACAAGATGACATAGTGTTGCAGGGAAATATATTCTCATAGCCTTATGCTAAGTGCTCCTGCCATATACCATGCGCAAAGGTGTGCATTTTATTCATTTTAGCTTGGCTTAACTAATGCTACCAAGATGGTGAAGATGTATACGGTAACTTTTGACCGACATGAAATGATTGCAAGTGCCATAACAATGTCAATGAACGTGCCTATGTATGCTAGCGGATTTAATGGTTTGAGAGTGACACAATAGCGCCTCCTGTGTCATACCATTTGTTGAATCAATCCTTCACTTTATCACATGTAACCGAGAGTTGTAGCTTTTCGTTCCTGTCTGATTTATTGCCAAGCTGACACCAGCACTTCCTGTCCGATGTCAAGCGCTTAGTCCAAGCAGCCAGTTCATCCATCAGCGTTAGAAGTTAGCTTCAGGACTTGGATGTTGGACATCAGCGAAGATTTAGTGGAGAAGCTCGAGCTGACGGCACATCGCTGTTGAGCCATTTTTCACATAATGGTCTGGTCAGCTCGTGTTTGCCTGGAACTGCATCTGAGCCATAATTTACTTCTTCAGCAAATGAAAACAAAATGAGATTTTAAGTTTTTAACATTAAAGTGTGTAAGGTTTGTCTGCTTATCTTTGGGGAAAAAACTTGTGGAGATGAGTAGCAAGATTATTGTGATATTTCACAAAATTGTTTTTCATGTCAGGTCCACTATAATGACAAATGTTTTGTTTCTTAAAAACACAATATTCCCTGATTTGTAGAAAACAAAAAGTAGGAACATTTTAAAGGACTTTTGGAATGTTTAGTCCCATGATGCTTTGCTACATTTACTTTTAAACACCAGCCAGAGCATACATTCTCAAAGACTTTGACCTGACTTTGGCAACAAAATTTAACTTGGGCCTCATAAATTAGCTGTGCAACTTGCATTAGCTTGAATAATTCTTAATTTTATAATTGACGTTAATTCAGTAACATGCTAGCAAAGCATTATGTTCAGGGCTACATTCATGAATAACGTTAATTCAGTAACATGTTAGCAAAGTATTATGCTCATGGCTACATCTGTGAATAACGTTATTTGAGTAACATGTTAGGAAAGCCTCACGTTCAGAGCTACATTCATGAATAACATTGATTCAGCAATATATTAGAAATGCCTTATGTTTATGATGACCTTCATGAAAACATGTTAGCAAGGCATTACGGCCATGGCTACATTCATTAAGAATGTTGATTCAGTGTGTGTACCATTGTATTTAATCCACTGTATATTATACCATACAGAGCTAAGGGTCTGTGTGTCTGATTGGACATTTTAAATTAGCTAAATCTTACCTAGAAATAGTTTGAATGACTAATTAAATTCAGAACTAATATTAATACAATGACATGTTAGCAAATTGTTTTGTTTACAGTTGCATTCACAAATAATGTTAATTTGGTATCATCTTGGCAAAGCTTTATGTTCACAGCTGCATTCATGAATAACATTAATTCCATAACATGTTGCATGTGAGGCACTGGGCATCATAGCATTATTGTACTAAAAGTACATGTGTTTCACAAATTTAAATGTTGTTGCTGTGGGACCTCATATGTTAGGTAAATGCTAACTAGCATTAGCTTGAATAGCTAAGGAAATTCAGAACTAACATTAATTTGGTAACATGTTAAGGCCTCTTTACACAGGAAAGAGTAATTTGTGAGTCCGTTGTGCATGCTGAAACTTTGTCGATATTCAGAAGAGATGTGAAAACGCCTTGCTGTTTAACTGCTTCAGCGATCTTTGTGTGTCATTGTTGTCTCCCGTGAAGTTGGGGTCAACAAATGATGTCACATTTCCAGAAAGATCTGCTGGTTTATAGACATGTTAGATTTGAGTGGTCTGCCATGGTCTCAAAGCATGACGTCATATTTCATCACTGTTCATGTGTGAGGACATCAAACAGTTCATTGAGAAAGAGAGATAAGGTGCGCAAAACAAGCTAAATATTAGATGATTAATTTTCCACATTTTAGTTTGGATTTATCTTGTGTGCATGCACTCATGCATGCATGTTTGCGTGTGCGTTTCTCCATCATTTAATTGGGCAGCATCAGCTAAATCAGCAGAAACGTGACATCATTGGATAACTAACACCTTTCACTGGACTTTCTATATGGCTGATAAACAACTGACGGCCATGAAAAATAGAAACTTGTTTTTTAAACCATTGCAGTGACCGAAAAAAAGTCACGTCACGTGACTGCTGTCTGTTTCAGAAAACTCATCTTGTCCTCTTCCAACTAGAGCGCCAGACGGAGCTCTAGATTATACAAATCATGGAAGAAGACAAAGCTGATGGTGAATCCACAATGTACATATTTATATATTAAAATGCTCCATGCAACAGTGGCATGCAGACTTTTTGAAGAGCAGGGGCAAAAAGAAATAAAAAGGGCAGATACAGCGCATTCTCACCACTGAAGAGGGCGCTAAGTTCCATGTGTTCTCAGGGGCACTTTACACATGTTTATATGTCATATAAATTATACAGCCTTAAAATAGACTAAGTAGACAGACTATTCACTTTGTAGTTAGGCTCAGCATCCATGAGAATTGCATATATTCAATGTTGGATTGTGAAGAACACAGAAATAAATAAATAAATCCTTATGGGTTCTTCCCCCAGAACATTTTAAATTTTGTAGACACCATTTTCTGTATTTGACTGTATTTTAACACCATATTAGCACCAGATAATCCAAACTGTTTCTGTGAGATATACAATGGCTTGCAAAAGTATTCGGCCCCTTGGCATTTCACGCATTTTAATTTGTTTATGCCATGTCAAATACAAAGAGTAAATCAAGCTTTTTGAACAAAAAAAAAAAAAAAAATCTAAAATTATCTTCCTTGAACTCAAACTCAAAGCAAATCTCTGTAATTTAATATAAATTAATAAAAAATATACATAAAAGCCAAGTTGATGGTTGCATAAGTAATGGACCCCGTTGGTATAATACCTGTAAATAATCAGCTTTATTGCCAGTTTTCTTCAGACAAGTCAGGGGATGGATACATGAACATTTTCTTCAGTGACAGCCACAGCAGCCTGTAACTTCTTCTGGGTTGTGTGGGTGTCTTGGTGGTTTTCTTCACTCTTCTCCTTCTTGCACAGTCACTCAATTTTTGAGAATTGGCTGCTCCATACAGATTTACCATAGAGTGCCACACTGTTTGTATTTCTTCATAATTTATGTAAATAAAGTCCAAGACATATTCAATGACTTGGAAATCTTCATGTATCCATCCCCTGATTTGTCTGAAGAAAACTGGCAATAAAACTTGGCTTTTATACACACACACACACACACACACACACACACACACACACACACACACACACACACACACACACACATATATATATATATATATATATATATATATATATATATATATAATTTTATTTATTTATTTATTTATTTTTGATAATTTATATCAAGTTGTAGAGATTTGTTTTCAGTTTGAGTTTAAGGAATATTGAGAAACCTGATTTACTTTATTGTTGTTCTGGTCAACTGTGATGTCTCTTTCAATGTAGCATTGGGTCAGAGAGCCTGTTTTCCCCACACCAGTTTCTCAACACGGTTTTAATGAGATTCAGTTTTGAGAAGGACCGCTCTGCTGAAGCCGTTGTCACTGGTCTCGTCGCATATGTTTTCAGGAGCATGGTCAGACTCTGAAAACTGATTCCACATCATTTTGTACAAGGCACTTGAGTGTAGCTGTGGCATTGTTGGAGGGGAGTGCATATGATCAGTGGAACACCTTGAGCTCAGTGATATGGTTTTCTTCTTCTACATCATAGAACTGGCACATATGTTTGACAGATGCAGCGCCTTTGTCATCTAGTTTCCCCTTCCAGTGATGTGAGAGTTAGGCAGTGAAGACCTGAAAAGATCTTGACCCAGTAGGTGTGTCATTCCTCTGCTTGAATCTTCGGTGTAGCTCATACGACAGCCTGTCAAGGAAGGTAAAGAACACCTTTCTCCAGTAGTACTCCTCTAAGTCTTGGGCTTGGTATTCCTCTGTAGCTGATTTACAGCTATACTTGTACTTTTGAGGTACTTTCCTGTGTCTGGCTTGTCCAAGTATTCCTTCTGGCAATGCCTGCTGCCTCAGCTTGTCCTTTTGCTTCTGTGAAAAGGACCTTGAACTCATCATCTGTCCTCATTGCCTTGACTCTATGTATGACCCCTTTGACGTTGGTGTATGATGCTGTCAAGGTAAGTCGAGATTCTTTCTCTGATGCATAGCAGATGTGATGGCAGTCTCATTGAAGATGGGTGTGGTAATCGCCATGCATAGGACAAATTCCAAATTCTCCATCCAATGGCAGTTTAGTGTGTTTTTCAACCCAAGAGAGGAATTGTGTTTTGCCAACCAGTAGGGCACTTAAGCACGTGTTTTTACCACCCAAGAGGGCAGTTTATGTCTAACCAGCCAAGAGGGCAGTTTAGTGTGTTTTGCCAACCAAGAGGGCAGTTTAGCCTGAGTTCTGGCTCCCAAGAGAGCACTTTAGTGCACATTTTGGCTCCCAGGAGAGCGCTTTAGCATGTGTTTTTCAGCAAGTGCACCGCGCAGTCTCGTTTGAGGGCGGGCACTTAAAGGGGTAACATACAGTATGATGCATATGATGTAATTTCTCTACTTCCATTTCATTTTCTCTGAGATTTTGGGCAAGTGGACATGTGTTGTGGTTTGTTTAGGACCCGGAGCACAAACGTGAAGGCGGTTTTGCAGGCAAGAGAACGTAGCTACTCTGGTTGGCTGTGTAGGCTAAAACTTACCGACACGACATCTCCCATTTGCCTCGTCTTCCCTTCTCCACTGGGAAACGAAAAAAAAACCCACTTTTCGTGACTGCTTGGGTGATTGCAGCCGAAAACAAAGCAGTACACTATTTTTCCATGTGAAGTCATGCTGTGTATATATTGCAAAACTGAACTGGCTATCCCCAGAAGTGGTGTGCACATTGTGGGCGACTGCTCCTCACTTATGCACACCACTGCCATGCGAGGTGTTTTCATGCAGGTGCTGTCAAGCGCACATCAGTGGGGAAAAAAACCCCACACACGCATACAAAATGTAAATTGATTCCGCACTGTATAGGAATGTGGAAAAGGGATTCATTTAATATTTAGCTCATTTTGTCTGCCATGGTGACAGTTTATTAATTAGTTAATGGTAGGTTATGATCATAACAGTCATCGGGTCACAGATTACTTGTCTGACATGACACATGCTTTCGGTGACAGCCAAGCTCCATGTCCTCTTGTGGTGAACTGACACCGGAGCGTTCAAAGGCCCAGAATGAACCATTGGACAGCCACACCACAAGTAGAAGACAAACCCCTGCAGCTGATCTCCATGCAAACTTTTCAGCATGCACAAAACTTTCTAACGAACTTGGTGGACATGAGCTGACAAGGAAATCGTGTGATTTATATGCGCTTTATAAAATGAGCTTTATTCATACAAAATCATGGCACACAGCCCCGATCGTCCAGCAACCATCGGGCAGGCATGGTGTCATCTGTGCCGTATTTGAGCATCCTCCAGTCTTGGCGACTCCTCTGCATTTGTCAGGTGCATGCTCCATACTTTAAGGTGACCATGGAGACGATAGTGTCCAGTGTGTAACTACCGAGCATGTCTTGTAAGGCCTTGGCATGTGCTCTGTATTCTTCAGCATCCTATAGCATCCTCTGCAATTTTCTGTTTGCACAAGGGATACAGAACAGATTCTGCTCCAGTGTAACAGGGGTTTAGCAAAGAATTATGCTCACAGCTACATATAATGTTGCAATTTGTGTACTGTACTTTATAAAGTTACTGTGCTCATGGTCTACGTGGTTCACAAATTTAAGATTGATGAAATTTTGATGATGTGCTGAATTTGCTGACAGTTTTCAATCAATGATTACTCAGTTCTGTGTTTGGGGTTATTCATAGGTGGAGATTCATCAGGGCGGAAAGTTCTTCAAGACTCTCCCATAGTTATAGTTAACAGTTATACTGAAACTTTACTGTTCTAGTTTGAGTTGATACATCATCAGGTGAAATCTATTGTAGGTCAAAGAATTCTGCACTACAAGAATTTATCCCACTTATTTATTTTATTCTGGATGTGACCACTGAAATTTCATAAGTGGATGTGACCAAATTAGGCACTCAAGCTAATGCTGGTTAGCTCATAGCCTTTAAGGTCCCATAGCAAGTTGGAGCTAAAAAGAAAATAAAACATAAAAATCTTCAAATTCTTTATATATCGGCTAAGTTGGCTACCCTCGGCTGTGCTCATCAGTGGCAAGTTTAACGGTTTTCAGTAGCGACGTTCATCAGAACACAAACACAATTTGTGCTTCTTCTTAACCATCTCCTGCCAGACTTTTCAGACTATGTTGCCTTCGCCATGGTTCCCACCGGTAAAGCTAGCACACACAGCACAGACGGTAGCTCATCACACAGCGGCTCGCGGTGCAAACATGAAGCTCGGGTGTTTCTTCAAAGAAATATTTTCTTCTCTCCCCTCGTGTCTTTTTCCTCTCATCTATTCAGTGTGTTGGTGTCTGCAGTTGTAAAGCTGGTCTGTTCTTTGTTTTTTAAAGAGAAGAATATTATGTGGACATATTTATTTAATCAAAAAAGCTATCTAAATATATATGATAGTATATTTCAAGAAGTTGATATCTATGTTATATAAGTTTGTCTACTAAATTTAAGGTACTATCTCAATATGTTTTTGTCTGTCTTTGTCTGGAACCTCCTGCCCAGCTCCTTAACCCCCAGTGGAAACAGAGACCAGTATATAACTGTGTTTTTGCTCACTTACGACCAGCTGTCCGCCTCCATTAGCGCCTAGCCGCTAACAATGAGAGTCCAACACCGAGGAGGAGGAGGGTCTTTCGACCGTGTCACTGTAGCGGCGGTGGCACACGCTTGTCTACCCAGAGGGGCCTTTCTTTTTGGTTTGGGCTACAGATTAACAACTAATTAAAACTTTTTTTGGAAACAGCAGCTTTGAGCAAGACTCTCACTTATCTGGGGCTCGTGTTCTTGATCCTGGAGTTTATACTGTGTACAGCCATTGAGATGACCTCTTAGAAACACAATGTACCGGGCAGCACAGGCGTTTTCTCATCCCTTAGGAGCTCAAACGCTAAACAATAATAATAATAATAATAATAATAATAAAGCACAGCGCCCCCTGCCAGCAAACATGTACTGTGCATATAAAGACTTTGACAGATATACATGCATTAAGTGTTTTTGTCTCTGCCAAGCTACAAGAAAAAAGATGGTTCCTTTTGTAGTTTTACAAAACCAGGGGGCGGGGCCAATACTACATCCAGTGTATGCTGGGGGCAGGGCTTAATCTGCTCACTCGTGGTTTCCACTCAGGCTAAAATAGTCCACCCAGGGCTCCCCCCCCTTTTTTTTTTTTTTTTATAATTGTGATTTTTTTTTTTTATTTTATTTTGTATTAACTTACAGGGACACATTCAGTGCTGCCAGATGTCTCACAATTGTTTGTGCATTTATTTATCTCTTTTTAATAAGCCTTTTCATACTCTCGATCTCTTCCGGGTCTGATGCGCGAGGTCAAAGGGCAAGAGGTGTAAACTGCAGTCGCTAGGCATCGTGGCTGACTTGTGGGCATCGAGAATGACAGAGACTCTGATTATTTTTCCCGTAGGAGTATTGATTCCTTGAAAGATTTGTTGTGAAAATGTGATATCGGTGTCCATATGCTACATATGAACTGAAAATACAGGTTTTGCCCGACTCGACCCACTGCCAACCCAGACAGCGTCTATTCGTAAACATAGAATCAGCTGATCACTGTGTCGTTTTGCGGACCGCTATAAATCTTGTGCACTACGTTTGTATTTCCAAGTGTGTGAAATTAATTATTTGTGCAGAGTTACAATAAAATTAATCATGGATCTGGTTGCTGAATGGCAGCTGAATGGTGTCTCCAGTAGATAATCACGAAGAAACTGCCTGGTCCATTTCCCTGCATATTCTGTGTCATTTATTAGCCTCATAGGCACATGTGCCTGTGATTTGGATCAATGAATAATGAACACAGGTGGGATAAAACACATCGAGTTGTATCACAACAGAGCAAGACGACAGATTACGCTGCCCATTTAAAAGATGATGATGGCAAATCATTCCCCGACCCGATATCCGAACTCAAGTCAGGCTGGCTGAATGATAAGAGCGACATGACTCGATGACACTGCCACACATTTAACCTGGCACACTGCCGCACAATTCGCCAGGCCAACGCGACCCACTGGATGCCGTACTGTGTGTTGCTGGGCGCTGCATTATATAAAATAATTATTTTGTAGCGGATTAATCATTTGCTCTCAGAGATTGGCTGATAAAACCATCTCTAATCTCTCCGGAAGCACAGAGGAATTTTCTCCAGCAGCTTTTCTTGATGGGGGTGGAGAAAGCATATGGGATAATCTCAAAGGTATTATTTATAATATTTATATTGTAATGTCTTGGTAAAACAGTTGCATTTTCACTCCTTCTTATAAGCATCTATAAAATTATGTTTATTATGGATTTAGACAGTTGTTTGAGTGACACTGTCACTGAGCAACCGAGCGTCTGTTTACGTTTTTACACCTCTCGACCATTGAATCATCGTGGTCGCGCATGTGCATTCCCAGAGTGTGAAAAGACTTATTACAGAAACTATTATTTGCAAGAGCATTTCTGTTATTAGGTAGCCTTTTTGATGTTTGAGTCCATCTCACTTCTCAACAAGAAGGTCCAGGGTTCAAAATAGTTATGTAATAGAGCATAGTTTGTCCATGCAGACACCCCCCCAAGGTTCGGCACACATATGGGTATCTGGTTCATTGCAAAGATTAAATAACAGTGTAAAATAGACTTATTCACAAATTATTGTTTATGAAATACTGTATTTTTCAGTGCAAAAGTTGCATCTGTCCAAAAAATGCCTTCTGAAGAGGAAAAGCAATGTATATATCTCACAGGACCTCCCAAACTAGTAAAAAATATGTCAGTCATATTCCAGAAAATATGGGAATAACTGCAAATCTCAGTGCAGAGCTGTAGTGAAATCAAAGCAGTTGTGCAGCTCAAGGCAGACTGGTGCAGGCTCGAGCCATGCCAGGATCCAAGCACAGATAGAATCAATCAGAAATATCAGGAGTTGAGGATGGAGGGTGCGTTTTGTCGTCGCTGTTCCATCCTTAGCTCACTGAACCGAATGTGGGAGGAGCTGAGATAAAGCCCTAGGAAAAAAAAATTACACTTCCCAACTTTTACCAAATGCTGTACGGTGCATCTGGAAAGTATTCACGGTGCTTCACTTTTTCAACATTTCGTTATGTTACGGCCTTATTCCAAAATGGTGTAAATTCATTTTTTCCCCTCAAAATTCTTCTCACAACATCCCATAATGACAACATGAAAAAAGTTTTTTTTTTTCAAATTTATCAAAAAATAACAAATCAAATGTACATAAGTATTCACACCCTTTGCTCAATACTTTGTTGATGCACCTTTTGCAGCAATTACAGCTTCAAGTCTTCTTGAATATGATGCCACAAACTTGGTGCACCTATCTGTGGGCAGTTTTGACCATTCCTCTTTGCAGCACCTCTCAAGCACCAACAGTGTTGTGAAACACCAGGAACTGCAAAGAGACCCAAATGCAATGAGGTGAAAAAAAGATACATTTATTGAACAATACAATGATGGTGTGAATGAGGGTAAGCCAGGAGGAAACAACACTGGAGGAGGGATCGAAGGAGCAGGGAACCAGGTGAGCCAGTGGAATAGGTGGCAGGTGATGAGCAAAAACAGAGTATAATCTAAGAAAACCACAAGCATAGAGCACACTGCGAATACCTGAAACACTGGCAGGGCAGGTTGCCGCTTCCGTAGCTGGAAAGATCTGGCAGCATCCTCCTGTTCAGCCCTGGCTGAGGACACCGCTGATTAATGCAGGTGCACTGCAGCCACAGGTGTAGGTAAACACAGAAAGGAGGGAGAGACAAAACAGCGGCGAGACCAATTCCCCAGATTCAGATCTATCCAGAGATGTTCAGTCGTATTTAGGTCTGGGCTCTGGCTGGGCCACTCAAGGACATTCACAGAGTTGCCCTGAAGCCACTCCTTTGATATCTTGGCTGTGTGTTTAGGGTCATTGTCCTGCTAAAAGATGACCCATTGCTCCAGTCTGAGGTCAATAGCGCTCTAGAGCAGGTTTTCATTCAGGATGTCTCTGTACATTGCTGCATTCATCTTTCCCTCAATCCTGACTAGTCTCTCAGTTTCTGCCACTACAAACATCCCCACAGTATGATGCTGCTACCACCATGCTTCACTGTAGGGATGGTGCCTGGTTTCTTCCAAATATGACATCTGGCATTCACACCAAAGAGTTCAATCTTTGTCTCATCAGACCAGAGAGTTTTGTTTCTCATGGTCTAAGAGTCCTTCAGTTGCCTATTGGTAAACTCCAGGTGGGCCTTTTACTGAGGAGTAGCTTCCGTTTGGCCACTCTACCATACAGACCTGATTGGTGGATTGCTACAGAGACAGTTGTTATTCTGGAAGGTTCTCCTCTCTCCACAGAAGAATGCTGGAGCTCTGACAGAGTGACCGTCAGGTTCTTGGTCACCTACCTGACTAAGGCCCTTCTCCCTGATCACTCAGTTTAGATGGGTGGCCAGCTCTAGGAGGAGTCCTGGTTAATCAGAAATTCCATTTATGTGATGATGGGGCCACTGTGCTCATTGGGACCTTCAAAGCAGCAGAAATGTTTCTGTATCTTCCCCAGATTTGTGCCTCGAGAGAATCCTGTCTCGGAGGTCTACAGACAATTCCTTTGACTTCATACTTGGTTTGTGCTCTGACATCCACTGTCAACTGTGGGAACTTATATGTAGACAGGTGTGTGCCTTTCCAAATCATGTCAACTGAATTTACCTCAGGTGGACTCCAGTGAAGCTGTAGAAACATCTCAAGGATGATCAGTGGAAACAGGATGCACCTGAGTTCAATCCTGAGCTTCATGGCAAAGGCTGTGAATAATATGTACATGTGATTTCCTAAGGCTTTTTTATTATTATTATTTTGTTTTTAACAAATTTCAAAAAATCTTTAAAAAAATCACATCGTCATTGCGGGGTCTAGAATTTTAAGTAAAAAATATTTCATCCATTTCTGAATAAGGCTGTAACAAAATGTGGAAAAAGTGAAGCGCTGTGAATACTTTCTGGATGCACGCTACCTCTTGGAAAGCAAAGTTATATTTGTCTCCACTTTTTTTGCTGGGAAAAAAAAAAAAATCTGATGTATGACTAAAAATTGTGAACTGATCCAAACCATGAGTTTTATGATCCATTGTACCCCTCCTTCAAAACCTATCCATTCCCCAGTCTCTATGTACTACACGCCTCCACCATCAACTTGTGCCAAATCAACATACACATCCATGACAGATCTGCAGTAGTGAAACCAGAGAAGGATTATAATCCATTATAACTAACACTATGTTGCTTTTTTGTTCAAAATTATGTATTGACAGCCACCAATTTTTCCAACAACAAGACTAAGTCCTGAAAATTGCTACCATGTGGTGCATTCACATGTTGAATTGAGGAATTTGTTACAGAGTTTCACACTCTTCTGCATGGTCATCATTTTTGCGACATTAAGCACAGAAGAAAAAAAAAACACAAATTCAACATGAATTCCAGTTTTTGTTTTTGAAGATATTACAATGGATCCATGTAATATGGATGGTATTTTTGTGGTACGTTGTTTGCAGAGGACTCGCTGCACTTTGAATTGCACAAAATCCTAAAAATGCACAACTTTTCATGGGGAAAATTGGCCGTGGTTATTGTTCTCTATGATAAATTGCAACAATAATACAACTACCAAAAACTTTTTTTTTAAATACACACTGTCAATGAGCTGAACTCAGTGTTACCTCACTGTTCTGGGTGCATGTATCAAAAAATGGACAATACTGTCCTTTAAAGTTTAAGTTTAAAGTGTGTCCATAGAACCGGGTTGCTCTGGATAAGGTCATTCTTTCTTTATTTAGGCAAGAAAACAACTGACATCTGCTCATTCACCATTTTGTTGATTTAGAACCAGCACAACTCACTGAAGTGCAATAAATAACCATTTTAGACTGATACCGTACCTGATCCAGGTCAGGGTTGGTGGTCCAGTGAAATACGACAATTCCTGAGTCCTTAATGCATTTGGTTTCTGGCTTCTGGCAAAACTAGAAAATTGTTGGACAACCACCATCTTGCAAATGTAACCAGCATGTGGAAGTCACAACAGTCAAACCCTCAAAACGTTTTCGAAAAGCTAGGATCTGTTTTGTGGTCTGCAGCCCTGGCGAGGCCCGTTTTAGCCTGCAGTGGGAACGGTTTCAGCTTGTCCACCTCTTTGAACAATGTCTCAAGGCCTTGTATTAATACTGCTGTATTGACTGTACAGGATGACGGCTAACTGTGCACCACTCTGTTGTCCGCACCCACACTCGCATCACGGCTAAGTTTGCTGAGATAGTGCCTCCACTTAGCTTCAGCCGCACATGCCACCAGTGAGGTTGATGACAATACTGTGCTGTACTGAAAGCAGGACAAAAGTACAGGCCTAGACAGGTTCTGCCTTCTGACATGGGTAACATCAACAAAAATGTTGACTAATAAGACAAACCTACTCAAACCCAAGGGTAAAATCATTACTGAGGCTGTATTTAAAAATATGGCATGTTTGGGCCATAATCTTTTGGTGTTGCAGGTTGCATCCAGGCCACAGAATGCCCGTTTAACACCGCTGAGACTGTATTGGATAAACCCTCCATGACGTTACACATATGTTTTTTTGTTTGTTTTTTGGGGAGAGGGTCTTTTTTTGAAGAGAGGATTTGAAGCTTAATGGGTTGGTTTTAGATGTGACCAAGTTGGTGGCTGGTGTCTCCCTTAGAGATAAGGTGAGAAGCTTGGTCATCCGTGGGGAGCTCGGAGTAGAGCCGCTGCTCCTTTGCGTTGAAAGGAGCCAGCTAAGATGGTTCAGGCATCTGGTAACGATACCCCCTGGGTACCTCCATGTGGGAGAAGACCTCGGGGAAGACCCAGGACTAGTTGAATGATTATATATCCACACTGGCCTGGGAATGCCTCGGTGTCCCGTCAACGCAATCCTCAACTTGCACGAATATCCAGTCCACACATACTACATACTGTAATGGTCGGGAGAATGTATGTCGGCTCGTCTAATAGCATAGCTTCCAGGTAGCTGCAGGTGAGTCACCTGGCAAAGCTGAGGTTTCGAGCAGCTCAGCTTCATTGACAATTAAAAAAAAAAAAAAAGCAAATGCTAGACAGAAGTTAACAATTACAGGCCCATAATGGATGAAGTTACAGTTAACCGTTATCGCAATGCCAGACCTGACCGGTAAAAATAAAATTTCACCAGTAGATGCGATTGGTTCTCTAAAATGTTGCTGAAAATCAGGGATTGTGTGATGCCTGTAATTTGCATATGGCAGGAAGCTCAACAGCATCATGTTCTCTTTAAGAGTTAGATTATTTTGTTTTCTTGTTTGTTTTGGTGAAGTTGGGATAGGGATGTTAGAATTATGTTTTATATATACGAGTATATATATATAGTGAGTAAAATAAGTATTTGAACACCCTACGATTTTGCAAGTTCTCCCACTTAGAAATCGTGGAGGGGTTGTTGTGTGTTGGGGGGTGTGGCTGGATGTTTTGGTGTTCTTTTCTTTTCTTTGCTCTTCAGGTGGCATGGAAACTGATTTGTCTGTGGAGAAGGTGCTGGCTGAAGAGTCCTCACCCTCATCAACATCATGTGTAGCACCTGTGACTGGTGCTCACATGCAACCTTGAAGACTTTCAGCTGAAGCAGATAATTGGATGGCGTTCTGAATTTAAGGCATGTGTGATTCAAGCAGAACTGCTGGGAACTCGACCTTGTGATGTCCGTTTGTGAGACGCTGAGGACCGCGCCTGGGTTTGACACATCGAGCCCGTGAAGCAAGGAAGGGTGAGGACACTTGCTGTCAGCACACATTAAAGGTGATTAAGTGTTTGACTAATTGTTGATAGTAACTTGGTGTTTTGTTACGCAGTATACTGGAATTGTGATGAGAATTGTGCAGCTTGCTTCTCACTGCTGTGGCGTGCAGGATAAGTGATCCTCCACTTGTTGTGAGAAGCTGCTCATTTGCATAAAGTTAAAAAAAATACAGACCTGAATGTGTTGCTGATAGCGTGTGTCTTTTGAAAGATATTGTTGTAACTGCTGACTTACCTCACCTCTTCTTTGCTTCACAGAGAATCAGTTTGTCGTGTCCACCTGGGGGGTGTTTGTCTGATGGTAGTGGGTCCAGGAATGCCGGGCTTCTATCCTTTTGGGCGCTTAAGAGCGTGCCAACAGTCACTCCACCAGAAGGACGTTGTTTCAGTTTTGTACACATTATTATGCACAGGTGAAAAATAAATTGTTTCTGTTGTTGGAACCGCTTTCTGGTTATTTTTAGCGCTGGGTTTTGTCTGACGCAGGTCCGCTCCTCAACTCGCGTCGACACATAACAGGGGTCTGAAATTTTCATCTTAGGTGCATGTCCACTGTGAGAGACATAATCTAAAAAAAAAAAAAAAAATCCAGAAATCACAATCTATGATTTTTTTAATAATTTATTTGTATGTTACTGCTGCAAATAAGTATTTCAACACCTGTGAAAATCAATGTTAATATTTGGTACAGTAGCCTTTGTTTGCAATTACAGAGGTCAAACGTTTCCTGTAGTTTTTCACCAGGTTTGCACACACTGCAGCAGGGATTTTGGTCCACTCCTCCATACAGATCTTCTCTAGATCTTTCAGGTTTGGAGTTTCAGCTCCCTCCAAAGATTTTCTATTGACTTCAGGTCTGGAGACTGGCCAGGCCACTCCAGGACCTTGAAATGCTTCTTATGGAGCCCCTCCTTAGTTGCCCTGGCTGTGTATTTGGGGTCATTGTCATGCTGGAAGACCCAGCCATGACCCATCTTCAATGCTCTTACTGAGGGAAGGAGGTTGTTTGCCAAAATCTCGCAATACATGACGCCATCCATCCTCCCTTCAATACGGTGCAGTCGTCCTGTCCCCTTTGCAGAAGAGCACCACCAGAGTATGATGTTTCCACCCCAATGCTTCACGGTTGGGATGGTTTTCTTGGGGTTGTTCTCATCCTGTAAACATGGTAAGTGGAGTTGATTCCAAAAAGCTCTATTCTGGTCTCATCTGACCACATGACCTTCTCCCATGCCTCCTCTGGATCATCCAGCTGGTCACTGGTAAACTTCAAACAGGCCTAGACATGTGCTGGCTTGAGCAGGGGGACCTTGCTGCCCTGCAGGATTTTAAACCATGGTGGCATCATGTGTTACTAATGTAATCTTTGTGATTGTGGTCCCAGCTCTCTTCAGGTCATTGACCAGGTCCTCCTGTGTAGTTCTGAGCTTTCTCAGAATCATCCTTACCCCACAAAGTGAGATCTTGCATGGAATCCCAGACCGAGGGAGATTGACAGTCATCTTGTGTTTCTTCCACTTTCTAATAAATAATCATAACAGTTGTTGTCTTCTACCAAGCTGCTTGCCTGTTGTCCTGTAGTCCATCCCAGTCTTGTGCAGGTCTACACTTTTGTCCCTGGTGTCCTTAGATAGCTCTTTGGTCTTGGCTATGGTGGACAGGTTGGAGTGTGATTGATTGAGTGTGTGACCCGTCGGCACACTATTTGTCACTCAAAGTGACCCCTTCCTAAATTATTCATAAATTTATTGCTGAAAATAGCTTTAAATTGTGAGTGAAGCTTTAACTTATCAATGTCCCATTGACTCTTGGCATACAGTTTGATGTCATCAATAAAGAGGAGGAAGCTGATGGTCAACGCAATCCTCAACCTGCACAAATATCCAGTCCACACATACTACATACTGTAATGGTCGGGAGAATGTATGTCGGCTCGTCTAATAGCATAGCTTCCAGGTAGCTGCAGGTGAGTCACCTGGCAAAGAGTGCAGAATAAGAGGGCTTCTTAAAAAAAAAAACTAACAGGTCATACATACAAATAAATAACATACAATAACATAACATACAAATAAATTATTAAAAAATCATACATTGTGATTTCTGGATTTTTTTTTTTTTTTTAGATTATGTCTCTCACAGTGGACATGCACCTAAGATGAAAATTTCAGACCCCTCCATGATTTCTAAGTGGGAGAACTTGCAAAGTCGCAGGGTGTTCAAATACGTATTTGCCTCACTGTGTGTGTGTGTGTATATATATATATATATATATATATATATATATAGTGAGGCAAATAAGTATTTGATACACTGTCAATTTTGCAAGTTTCCCCATCTACAAAGAATGGAGAGTTCTGTAATTTTTATCATAGGTACACTTATACTGTGAGAAACAGAATCTAACAAAATTCAGAAAACTGTTATGTGTCGGACACAGCCCGGAGAACCGACCAGCGTTTGAAGGACCCAGTATAAAATAAGCAGAGCACGGTACAAAGGATAACAGAGTTTAATGAACATAACAGTGCTGTGAAAAATATAAACGTGCGCGGTCTGGCGTGGTGGATTGCGGTGCGCTCCCAGCAGCGCTAACGGTCCGGAGCCAGAACTGGTTCGGACCCAAGGACCCCGCCGACACCCCCCAGGTAGCCGCGACAAACCGAGTCTGTGAAAGAAGGAATCATTATGTGAGTCCACACTCAACACACAGAGAGAACGCTCAAAGGTGTACAAACAGCAAACACTTCCTGGCTTAATTACTAATCAGCTTCCCAACCTGCAGGCATGGAACATCCAGTTCACAAAACTCCACAGCAGTGGAAGCTGATTAAACGACTACATACAGCTCAATATAATAAAGGTGTGAGGGACACCATATTTACTGACTGTATAAATGTTAGTCACAAAATCTAACGTACCTCAGGAAGTGTGCTGACGAGCGTGAGACCTCACCCCCTCCTCTTTCACAGACCGTGCATCAAACCTGGACGTTCTCTGCATCCACTGATGATGAGATGGCTCTCGAGACGACGATCTCACCCGTCTGGTCACAAGGTCGAGTCTCTGGCAAATACACACTGTGTACTCCAGTCTTAAATGCCACCATGTTCCAATCCATGTAGATGCACCACAGCTGTGAGTCCTGACAAGCCGCAGGTGATCAGGGTGAGGTCCTGATAAACTCAGCTACACAGCCACTCAGTCCCAAATGCAAGCCACCTGGAAGGAAAAACAAAAGACAGAAACAAAAAGGCAGCCAGGCCCCCCCAGCCATACAACAAAATGACATTGTAAGATTTTTAAATAATTAATTTGCATTTTATTGCTTTAAAGCTAGGGTAGGTAACTCTGTTCAGAAACACTTTTTGTTATATTGGGTGAAATTGTCCGTCTATCCTAACAGTAGTCTATACATTATGTATTCAGAAGAAGAAACGAAAAAAATCAGAAGTCTGTTGCAGCTGTAGTATCAAAAAAACTCTGACCAATATAAGCCCCGCTGTCCACTCTCAAACAACCAATCAGATGCCTTCATGTCTAGTTCTCCCTGCTTGCGTCACCAGGCTCAACGCCCCCACTGTTCCTCTCTCCTCCGCGTGTGTACACTCATCTTGTTTCACCAAAGAAGTTTAGTGCAATGGCAGAGGGAATACAGCCTAAACTACCACTTCCACCAAATTGTGCCATGTCGGATTAATCATTTTCTCTGCAAATTGGCCGTTGAAAATGGTTGTAATCACTTCCTGAATCACAAAGGACCGCTCCAACTTCATCCACTCGCGCGCGCGCCTAACAAGCTTCAAAAAGCATTTAGAGCCATCTAAAAAGGTAATTATTTGTCATGTGTACATTGTAATGGCTTGGTAAAACAGTTGTGTGTTCTTTCCTTCTTGTGTGCAGCTGTTAAAGTACGTTTATAACAGATTTAACTTCTTGTTATAATCATTCAGACGTGCTATGCTCTGATGCAATCCGCAGACATCCCTACTTGTTCTGTTCACTTCTTTACTCCACTTGATAAGCTGAAATGTTCAAAAAAATCTTTCACGTATAAATGTCGTGCTACGTGGTGCAATCTAATCGCCAACACGATGTGCAGCCCTTTTCACACCAGGCCTGCTTTGAGTTGCTTCATGTGGCGTCATGACGATTCAGGAATGTCTGTGTCAGATGCGCACAGCAGGGGCCAGAGAGGAGGTGAGAACGCAGAGGAGGATCTGCAGCCAGACTGTGCACTCTGATTTCTCTTCTAGTTTATATTTGTTCTTGTGCAGGGCTACTGGTCTGATTTCTGTTATAGTTTATGTTTCTTCCTTTGACAACAAGCTGCTTTCCCGCACGCAAATGAACCGTCTGTGAGTAAATGTGGAGATGTCTGGAGTTATACTTGATGAGGACATGTCCTGTCTCTGGAAATCAGCCTGTGAGCAGGACTTATGTCCTTTTTTGTCCTTTATTTAACACAATTATGAGAGAGTTTAAGGGAAGAGCGAGGAAATGCAGCAGCCAGCCAGTTTTATTTTTTCTTTTAATTGTTCACATGTGCGCGCGCAAACAAATCATCCATGAGTGGACTGGAGATGTACAGACTTTTTACTGGATGTGGACATGTTCTGTCTCTGGCAATCAGTCTGTGAGCAGGACTTTAATGGACTTTATTTAAACACAGTTGTGAGAGAATTTAAGAGAGAGTAGCTGCAGCTTTAGCCAGGATGAGCATTTTTTTCTATGCTCTTTGAGCATCTAGTTTTACTGCATTGTGTACATGGTATAAAAACAATCCTGCGTGATTTATACTGCGGGAACAACGAAACACAGCAGGAATCATAAATTGGCATTGGGTAACGTTCTATTGTGAGGGTGTGGCTTCCAGTCATGTTGAATACCGTTACTTTGCCCTGACTTGCATTGAAACCACTTCTTTTCTGCGTCAAGCACAGGACGCAGACACCAAAAATTAAACATGTCTAATTTTTGGTGTCTGGTTCGCTTCGTCCTTTGCGTCTGTCAAGGTGTTGTGGCGTTGAGCTACATCGTCTCTGCACTAGGTTGCATCCATGTGGCGTCGTCATGACGTCGCGCGACGCAACTTGAAATGGGCCTGATGTGGTCCCACAGTCAGATGCGCATTCAGGTTTGCTCTCTTGCTAGCTCTCCTGGACTACCAACGCTAGCTTTAAATAACTATTTGATCACCTACCAACCAGCAAGAATTCTGGCTCACACATACCTGTTCGTTTTTCTTTAAGAAGCCCTCCTATTCTGCACTCTTTACCTGGATTAATTGCACCTGTTTCAACTTGTTACCTGTATAAAAGACACCTGTCTACACACTCAGTCACACTCCAACCTATCCACCATGACCAAGACCAAAGAGCTGTCTAAGGACACCAGGGACAAAATTGTTGACCTGCAAAAGGCTGGGATGGTCTATAGGACAACAGACAAGCAGCTTGGTGAGAAGATAACAACTGTTGGTGTAATTATTAGAAAATGGAAGAAACACAAGATGGCTATCAGTCTCCATCAGTCTGGGGTTCTATGCAAGATCTCGGATTGTGGGGTAAGGATGATTCTGAGAAAGTCCAGACCTACACTTGAGGACCTGGTCAATGACCTGAAGAGAGCTAGGACCACAGTCACAAAGATTACATTAGTAACACACAATGCTGCCACGGTTTAAATTTAACCTTTATTTAACCTGGTTTGTCCCATTGAGATTGAGATCTCTTTTGCAAGGGAGACCTGAGCAATTATAAAGGTTCCAATTCACCTAACCTGCATGTCTTTTAAATGTGGGAAGAAACCGGAGCCCCTGGAGGAAACCCACGCAAACATGGGGAGAGCATGCAAACTCCACACAGAAAGGCCACAGGTGGGAATCGATCCCATGACCTTCATGCTGTGAGCATAGAAGTAGAGAAATGGAATGCCAACTCAAGATCTCATTCCATTGTGTTCAGTTTCTGAGTTTTTTACACTGGGATACCAATAAAATAAAATAAGTACAAACTGAACAGAGAACAATAATATCTTAATTAAGCAAAATAAATAGCAACTGTATCCCTGTTGAAGTGTAGATGACAACAAAATTACCACCAAGTTTTGGACAAGAAAACAAGAACAAATTTAGCACAGAGATTCAGACTAGAAAATAATGGACGAGAAGATAAGCTTGTCTTTTGGACCAGAAATCACACTAAAAAAATAAAAACAAATAAATAGGTGGTGTTCCTCTTCCCTTAGCTGACTGAATAAAATTTGCCTTGTTGCTAATTGACTGCAAGATCTATATTTTATTTAAGATATATTTTATCTGAGTAGTTCCAGACGTGGGATACGTGGGTTATATATTGATCTTTCAAACGAACCGGTTGTTTGCAAACCTTTGCAGCAATAACAGTGCGGCACCATGGATGCATTTCCATTTTGACAGCAGGGTGACTTTGTGAGTGATAATCAGGGCAGCTACAAAATCTAAGGCTCATTAAATTATTCAGATTAATTGATCAAAATATATGTTAATCTCTAACCTTATTTTGTGATGTTTGATATAGTTGATTCCCAGCAGAATATTGGAGTTTATAATATGTGTGAATGAAGCACTGGCCGTAGAGCAAAAGACCGGAAGTAAAGATCCCAAACTCTTCTCGCGCATGTGAGGCACAACCTCAGCCCCCGAGATGAGAAGTTGGCTTTCCATTTCTCTACTTCTTCTATGCTGTGAGGAAACTACTAACCACTAAGCCACTGAGCTGCCGTGCTGTTTAAAATCGTGCAGGCCTTGGAATGTCCCCCTGCTCATGCCAGCACATGCCCAGGCTTGTTTGAAGGTCACCAGTGACCATCTGGATGATCCATCCAGAGGAGGGAAAACTCCATTTATTACACTGCCTCTGTGGTTTAAGCAGGTATTACAGTTCATGGCCAGATTAATTACCGTTTTGCTCCTTTGTCAGCAAAGGGTAATTAATTGATCTTGTACATCTCTAGATTAAAAAATAATAGCTAGATGGATTTTCACCAAACTTGTGAGTACACTCAAAAAACTGATGCATCGGATGAACTCAATTCAATTATGTGCAGGATTTCCATGTAATAAATATATGTAGCCCCAACTCAAATAAGCATATCCATGCAAGATAATTTAATTTAATTTAATTGTGACTATATATATTTGTTATATGGAAACCCTGCCCCTAACTGAATTGAGTTCATCCAATGAGTCATTTGTTTGTGTGATGCACTCAAAAAACTGACTCAATGTATGAACTCAATTCCATAATGTGCAGGATTTCCATCTAATAAGTATATCTAGCCCCAACTCAAATAAAGCACATCCATGCAAGAAAATTTTAATTTAATTTATTTGGGACTAATATATATATATATATATATATATATATATAATATTATATGGAAATCCTGCCCATAATTGAATTGAGTTCATCCAATGAGTCATTTGTTTGTGTGATACAAAATTTTAATTTAATTTAGTTGGGACTACATATATTTATTAGATGGAAATCCTGCACATAATTGAATTGAGTTCATCCAAAGAGCCATTTTTTGAGTGTAATATTACTTGGGCGGGTATCTCGAGATGATTAACTTTGGGAGAGGATCAAGCAAAAGTAAATAACAAAAATATGATGTGAAAAATTTTCTGTTATATCTCTACAACTAACAGGACTGGAGAGATTACCTAAGGTTTATATTGATCATCAAACTATTCATAAGTGACTGATATGTGTTGTCATGATGATATCACAAGGAAGTCATATTTGTTCAAAACATAAAAAAAAAAAAAAATCCCAGTGTACAGAGCGCGCAGGGTTTGCACCAATCCTCTGATGCCTTTCATTTGTACGATGTCACGCACGATTGCAGTCATGCAGTGAAAAGTGTTTGTTTGGAACTCAACTGCTGACTGTGGACAAACGAAGCAGAGCCAAAAAGTAATCGGCCCTTACAAAGATGGATGTTCCCGTCCTCACACGTGTACAGCAATCGGTAAATCTCCATTTTTATGCTCTTGTGTGCACATCTGTGTGTGTTGGCTTCCGTGTGGACGTTTGTGTGTGTTGCTTGCATGTGCACATTTGTGTGGTGCACGCCCTTGACTCTAGCACAAATCAGCCTGCGTGCCTGGCATACAAGGCAGGGCATGATGGGAGAAGAAGAAAGGAAATCGCTCTCGTATCCAGGGGCAACGCATGTAACAGGAGGATAAGCGGTGATGACTTGGAAAGATGTCTATACTGTGTTCTGCAATGGTGAAAACGCACAGGAAGACTTTCAACACGATGACAGATGAGTGCGAGCACATTACATGACATCTGTGAGGCTGTCACGCCTCTGCAGGTTTGCTCTCCACAGTTGTTGATGTCACTGATTAGTTCCTGTCGGTTTGATTTAATCAGTGAAATCACCTGCTTCCTGATTAGTTAAACTTTAACCATCCAGACTTTTGGCGCTTGACGGCACATGATTACACCACCGTAAACAATCTGCTAATGAGGTTGTTTCACACCTTTCAAGTTAAACTCTATTAAGTACTTTATATGTATATAGTTATTGCTTCATCAGTATTAAAGGAGGCATTTTTTTATCTCTAAATTTAAAGTGGAAATACGAAGTCTGTTAGAAAAGTATCGGACCTTTTTATTTTTTGCAAACACCTGATGGATTTGAATCACATGTGCTTGCATGAGCAGCGCCGCATCAAATTTTGCCAGAAACTGGGCGACAGCCAGGTGGAAACCAATCTGAAGATTCAGACGGCTTTCGGTGACGATCCTATGGGCATCACACAGATTAAGGAGCGGTACAACCGGTTTAAAGACGTCCGCACAACGGTGGAGAACGAGCCATGCTGCAGTCGGCCATCAACATGCAGAAATTACCAGATCATTTCCAAAGTGAACGCTGTGGTGATGCGGGACCGTCATGTGACTGTCCGAGAAATTGCAGAAGAAGTGGACATCAGCACTTTTTCGGTACATTCCACTGTGACAGAAGATTTGGCCACAAAAAGAGTGGCGGTGAAATTCATGCTGCTGCTAACGGCGGAGTAAAAGCGCCTCCGTGTTGAAGTCTCACAGGACATGCTGTGACATGCCCACCTCTTCCACAATTTCTCGGATAGTCACACGACTGAAAAGTCACCGAAAGCCGTCTGAATCATCCGAATGGTTTCCACCTGGCTGTCGCCCAGTTTCTGGCAAAAGTTGATGCAGCGCTGTTCCAGTCGTTCCATCTTTTTCCTTGAAATGAAAGTCCGCCGAGCGCACTACACATGTCCTCACACAAAGGCCGCTTACCAGAAAATGATGCAATCGACAGGCGTGAAAAAGTTCACGCATGCGCACGAAGGTTCAAAGTTTGCTCATGCAAGCACACGTGATTCAAATCCATCAGGTTTTTGCAAAAAATAAAAAGGTCCGATACTTTTCTAACAGACCTCGTATGTTGTAGGTTTTATGTTACAATTCTGTCTGCGCAGGGCAGAAATTCTTCTGCTCCAAGAAGAAGCTGCAAAACAGTTTGTTTTATATTTCTGTGATGTATGCCACGCTCTGAGATATGCCTACACATTCCACCCCGGGCTGTCCTGCTGTTACATCACTCCTGTGCCCCTTCCTGTGGCAGATTAAATTTTAGTGCTTTTGCACTTCAGGAACATAAGCTTTTTTTTTAAATTACAAAATTAATATCTGCTGTTTTGAAACCTGGTGAACTGCAGCTGCTTTCTGGAAAGATACAATTAAAGGATGAAAAGGTCTGAGGACAGGTTGAACAAAAGGGCATTGATTTAATTCCATACCTTTGCTAATGTGTTAATGAAATATTCTGTCTTGCAGTGCTAAAAGTATATTATTATTACCCAAGGCCATCAAAATATGGCCAACAGGTATTGCGAAGGCTTTGCAACCATCCGTCCGTCCATGTGTCAGTCTGTCTGTGCTCAGCATAAGCCCAGTCCTATTACTGCCAGAGTCTTCAAATTCTCAGGGAAGATTCTTGGAACACAGGTGTTGGACAAGTTCAAAGATGTGGCTAACCTTGACCTGTTTTAAAAAGTATTTTAAGATGTTAAAATGTCACATTCTGTTTCCTGTTTTTATGCTATGAATCATGCAAATCTGTTTTTTTTTGGGGGGGGGGCGGGGTTGACAGCCAATCAGAGTAGCACCATGACATCAGTGGCTTAAGCCCCCCAATATTGAGCCAAGCCCCCCTCATCCCCCCAATAATTCTGCCAATAATGTGAATAGCGACTGACATATTTGTGGATCTCAACTGCAGTTTTGCACTGAGAATGTCTCAATATTGGGTAACTGAGCAAGGTGATGAATGTGTGTGTTCGGTGATCCACCAATGCTGAATCACCCTTCACAAACAGAATTTTCAGTTTTGCAAATAAACATTTATTTGTAAAAACCCACACAGAAGTTACATATCAGAAATTTGTGTTTGTGGATCACAAACCACGTGTACAAATCAAAGGATATTTGGAAATCACCCTCTGTGCAAGTATTAATGAGACAAATTTAACTCCATACTCCAAAAATTTAGGTTTCCTAAATATTTATTACAGCCACTCTTAAAACTTCACTTATCTTTATAATTTTATTACTGGTAAATTTTAGAATTGATTTAGATGAGATGTACTTATTATCTCACAGGAATACGAGGTCTGTTAGAAAAGTATCTGACCTTTTTATTTTTTTGCAAAAACCTGATGGATTTGAATCACGTGTGCTTGCATGAGCAAACCTTGAACCTTTGTGCGCATGCGTGATTTTTTTCACGCCTGTCGGTTGCGTCATTTGCTTGTAAGCAGCCTTTGTGTGAGGACGGGTGGAGTCTCTCGTCGTTTTTTCTTTGCAAGGAAATGGCGGAACGACTGGAGCGGCGCGACTGCATCAAATTTTGCCAGAAACTGGGCGACAGCCAGGTGGAAACCATTCAGATTATTCAGACGCCTTTCGGTGACATAGATTAAGGAGCGGTACAGCCGGTTTAAAGACGGCTGCACAACAGTGGAGAGCGAGCCGCGCTACGGGCGGCCATCAACATGCTGAAATGACCGGATCATTTCCAAAGTGAAGGCTCTGATGATGTGGGACCATCGTGTGACTATCCGAGAAATTGCAGAAGAGGTGGACGTCAGCACTTTTTCAGCACATTCCACTGTGACAGAAGATTTTGCCATGAAAAGAGTGGCGGTGAAATTCATCGGCACTAAGCTGATGGCGCAGCAAAAGCACCACCGTGTTGAAGCCTCACAGGACATGTTGTGACATGCTCACCTTGTCCACAATTTCTTGGATAGTCACACGACTGAAAAGCCACCGAAAGCTATCTGAATCTTCTGAATGGTGGAAGAGCTGGTCAAATCCATCAGGTTTTTGAAAAAAATAAAAAGGTTGGATACTTTTCTAACAGACCTCATATATCACAATTATCTGGGAACAACTTTTTGCGCAGGAATTCATCAAGCACATTGGCTGCAGCCGTGCACTAACACAGAATATACAGAAGCTGTATATCGCTGTTGGGCAATCATTCTAAGTGATGTGTGTGTGCATTGATACCACATTTTAGAGGAGCACGGGTGACTAAAACATATACCTTGGTATTTATAAAGCAATTTACTATATATTGTTCATTTCGATGACATTTTGTGGAGCCCCTCCAACTTTTACCTCAGCCCCCCCAACAAAAATTTCCTGGCGCTGTCACTGCTGCCGCACATGTGTTAGGCTGGAACACATGTGCTCAGCTGCATGTGTGCATTCACAAACTGCTGATCACTTTCCTGCACTTGTGCCCACGCCAAACAGCTGATTCTCTGGTGGGTGAGAGAGAGAGAGAGAGAGAGAGAGAGAGGGTGCCTGCCTTACCTGTCGTATTTTATTCAATATATGGACCGCTTTGAGACATACAGGGTCCCCTGTACATGAGTTCACTGCATTGCACCGCGAATGGTGGCTATTACCAGTCATAACGACTGTGGGAGTGCATGTCGGTGATCAGATGTCCATAGTAATCCAATTTTGCTTGTAATCCAGTGATGCAATGGTCAGGGAACTCTGATTTACATGTAATCTGTCCATGGATTGGGTGTCATTCGACACCCAGCAGTAGGACACGGCAGATCTTCAACAGAGCGAAGCACAATGCTCGCCCTGCCACACTCCCCCACCCCCGCTTGCCTTCCACCCAGACATCGAATGGCACATACAGCATTGGAGGGGAATTCTGCATATTCCAGCTGCATTCTGCCGGCATTTTGAAGTTTTGTGCTGTTTTTATCTTATTTATTTTATTCTGTTTTTATTCTTTCGTGTTATGTGCTGTGTTGTGTCTGCATTCGACCTGCACTCTGGGTAGTCGACCTGGATTCGGGAGTCCTCCAAAAGTGCGTGAATCATTCAAGCCAGCTTCAAACGGCATTCGTACATGGCTGTACGAATGTCTATCCTGTATGAATCCAGCTTGAATTCTGTTTTTCCAACTGGTGTAATTCATACGGCATTCATGCTTACTGTAACCGGGCCCTGAATGATGTAGACTTTTTTCTTCTGCTTGAAAAAAATCTCTTCAAAAAAACTAGCAGTTGATTATGTTTTATTTTAAGTCCATTTTCGACCTGGAAAGGTCCAATTAGCTCATATGTAACAATAGCTCACAGTGATGTCATCATACAACATTAGAATATGGCATATGACAGTCGGCCTGTTGTGGAACAACTGCTACTGTAAATTGTGAGGTGGATTCAGATATAGTGGCAGCCCTAGGGAATATTTTACCTCTTTTTTTTTAAGAGTAGACAGAGTTATTTGTAATGTTTACATTGGATATGTAAAGTTTTTACACCTGCAGGCAAGCCAGCAATTTGTATGGTCTTTGTAACCATCACGCTAAATAAAATCTGCATCTGTAAAACAACGAAAAGAGCCTGGAAGTACTGGAACATGTCCCCAGCCTAATGAAACAGAAATGTGCTTCTTTTTTCTCTTTTTGCCTTTGATGGGGAAGACACTTGGCAATGTCTCAGATGAAATATGGATTTGAATTGTTTTTCTTTCATCTCCTTCAGATTCAAAAATTTTACCTTCTTCTCCAAGCTCATTAGTGTAATTTTTGTGGGAAAAAACCTCATCCGACCTTTTTCTTTTTCAGCAGAGTTGATGATACAGTCAAAAGTTTTGTATTACAGCTCAATTTAAACTTCCAGAAACCATCTGCCGATTAAACTGACGTCCCAGTTACTGACTTACAGAACTGGATTGTGACCTAATTTTAAAGTTTTCTGCTTGTGAACTTGGGTTCACTTGGATTTCTCAGAAAAATTTGGTGTGTTGTGATATCACTTGATTTATAACGGCTTCTCATCGTTTTATTTTCTGCATGCACAAATAATACAAAGGTCATCTGAAAAGCATCCAGACAATTTTGGTTTCTTTTTGCTTTCTGTTGCAGATATACACATCTCATGGATGTGACTGATGGTTCTTATAGTTTGAAAGACTTAAGAAAAAGATTATAGTCCTTAAATAATAATATGATCAATCTATCTTTATTAGTTGGCTATGTACCACAGGCTTTTAAGGTGGCAGTAATTAAACCATTACTTAAAAAGCCATCACTTGACCCAGCTATCTTAGCTAATTATAGGCCAATCTCCAACCTTCCTTTTCTCTCAAAAATTCTTGAAAGGGTAGTTGTAAAACAGCTAACTGATCATCTGCAGAGGAATGGTCTATTTGAAGAGTTTCAGTCAGGTTTTAGAATTCATCATAGTACAGAAACAGCATTAGTGAAGGTTACAAATTATCTTCTTATGGCCTCAGACAGTGGACTCATCTCTGTGCTTGCTCTGTTAGACCTCAGTGCTGCTTTTGATACTGTTGATCATAAAATTTTATTACAGAGATTAGAGCATGCCATAGGTATTAAAGGCACTGTGCTGCGGTGGTTTGAATCATATTTATCTAATAGATTACAATTTGTTCATGTAAATGGGGAATCTTCTTCACAGACTAAGGTTAATTATGGAGTTCCACACGGTTCTGTGCTAGGACCAATTTTATTCACTTTATACATGTTTCCCTTAGGCAGTATTATTAGACGGCATTGCTTAAATTTTCATTGTTACGCAGATGATACCCAGCTTTATCTATCCATGAAGCCAGAGGACACACACCAATTAGCTAAATTGCAGGATTGTCTTACAGACATAAAGACATGGATGACCTCTAATTTCCTGCTTTTAAACTCAGATAAAACTGAAGTTATTGTACTTGGCCCCACAAATCTTAGAAACATGGTGTCTAACCAGATCCTTACTCTGGATGGCATTACCCTGACCTCTAGTAATACTGTGAGAAATCTTGGAGTCATTTTTGATCAGGATATGTCATTCAATGCGCATATTAAACAAATATGTAGGACTGCTTTTTTGCATTTGCGCAATATCTCTAAAATTAGAAAGATCTTGTCTCAGAGTGATGCTGAAAAACTAATTCATGCATTTATTTCCTCTAGGCTGGATTATTGTAATTCATTATTATCAGGTTGTCCTAAAAGTTCCCTGAAAAGCCTTCAGTTAATTCAAAATGCTGCAGCTAGAGTACTAACGGGGACTAGAAGGAGAGAGCATATCTCACCCATATTGGCCTCTCTTCATTGGCTTCCTGTTAATTCTAGAATAGAATTTAAAATTCTTCTTCTTACTTATAAGGTTTTGAATAATGAGGTCCCATCTTATCTTAGGGACCTCATAGTACCATATCACCCCAATAGAGCGCTTCGCTCTCAGACTGCAGGCTTACTTGTAGTTCCTAGGGTTTGTAAGAGTAGAATGGGAGGCAGAGCCTTCAGCTTTCAGGCTCCTCTCCTGTGGAACCAGCTCCCAATTCAGATCAGGGAGACAGACACCCTCTCTACTTTTAAGATTAGGCTTAAAACTTTCCTTTTTGCTAAAGCTTATAGTTAGGGCTGGATCAGGTGACCCTGAACCATCCCTTAGTTATGCTGCTATAGACTTAGACTGCTGGGGGGTTCCCATGATGCACTGAGTGTTTCTTTCTCTTTTTGCTCTGTATGCACCACTCTGCATTTAATCATTAGTGATTGATCTCTGCTCCCCTCCACAGCATGTCTTTTTCCTGGTTCTCTCCCTCAGCCCCAACCAGTCCCAGCAGAAGACTGCCCCTCCCTGAGCCTGGTTCTGCTGGAGGTTTCATCCTGTTAAAAGGGAGTTTTTCCTTCCCACTGTCGCCAAGTGCTTGCTCACAGGGGGTCGTTTTGACCGTTGGGGTTTTTCCGTAATTATTGTATGGCCTTGCCTTACAATATAAAGCGCCTTGGGGCAACTGTTTGTTGTGATTTGGCGCTATATAAATAAAATTGATTTGATTTGATTTGATTTAAAGTTCACTTTAAAAAAAAAAAAGCTCATTGTTTGGAACAAGTTTCTGATAGTTTTTGTTGATGGTGTTCGTTTGTTTTGTTTGTTTTTTTTTTTTTTTTTTTTTGGCACACTCGAGTGAGATCCTTAGCCTAGGTCGCATTAATAGGTCACTGTCTTTAAAATCACTGCTGAAAAATGATGTATACACCACCTAGACATGATTGGGTTATGTGAAACCTGGCTGAAACCTACTATCATCCTCCCCTTAACCCTCTCGGTCTGAGGGCATTTTTTGGACAGTTCACTCGCCTGGAATAAATGTTTATTATTGCTGTTAACAGCTCTCCCTGCATCCCACAATCAAGTTTTATGTCTCTTTTTTTCAGGACAACCTGTGCTTTCAGAATATATGTTTTTGTTGTGTTTTATAAGTGTAATAAAGGTTTACAATCAAAAATAGGCAAGGAAAAAATAAAGCGAAAATTTATTTTCCACACACATTTATTCAAAACACACAGCAAACTATAATAAACAGCTGTTTTGGCACTTTATAAATGTAATTTGAGGTCTTGTGTTTGAACAAAAAGGTCCAAACAATAAACACAAATGCACATTTTGAACAATATATACAAAATGGTCTATGCATTTTGTTGTCCATTGATATGGTAAACAGTGCTTTATGCCGAGAAAGCAACAGAGTTATCCAGTAACATTCACATGCAAACTAGTGGAGCAATCCTGATAGTTACACACTCTTTGTTTGAGCACGTGAGATTGTCATCAGAGGCTATCCGTCTGCTCCTGCTTTCACTGATCGCTGTGCGTAATGGCGCAAAGCACACTGAGTATGTACTAATAGTATGTACTCATTGGAGCACCCAGGGGGCTATTGAAATGGGCCAACTAGTAACACATCACTCCTGAAAACGATCTTTCGCTTTTCACATGAGGTAAATCTGCCCTGCAATTGGATTTTGGAAAACCATGTGACGGTGAACCAATTCCGATTGGTCACTCACATTGCGCTCATCATCACACAGCTTCTATGAGGAGCATAAAGATGGCTGATGGCTGGCTCGAAAGTCCGCGGAGTTAACTTTTCAACAAAAAAAAAAGTAAGTTTCTATCTCGTATCATTCAAAAATTATAATTTAGTAAAGCTTGGTCTTAGCCGTCATATACGACGGCGTCGACCCCAGAGGTTTAAATGAAGTCTCTTAGCCCCAAAATGTGAATCAGCTGCAAATTGTAAATTATTTGCAAATTGTTATTTGCAAAATGTGAATACTGAAAAAAATATCTCCTGAAACGTGAATGTTGCTTTAATTCATTCATCCGGATTTAGCGGTTCTTGGGGGTCCAAAATATAACTCATTTGAACATTTGGTTCTCTGTTCTGCTAAGGATGCCATGTATTGTCATGAACAGAAGAACAAAACTCAAACATGTTACTTTGTCACCATTTATCTGCTGCAAAAAGGGAGCAGCCAAATGATCAACAACACCGATTTTGACTTCCCTTCTTTAGCTTCCTGTCTCTGTGAGGTCTGATTTTAAGGTTTTGTTACTAACTTAGAAAATTATTCACAGACTAGCACCTCCCTACCTAGCCAACCTAATTAAACCCTATGTACTGACCCATGCTCTGTGTTTTCAGTGCGCAGGACTACTTTGGGTCCCAAAGATTAAAAATGTCTGCAGGCCACAGAGCCTTCTCTTATCACGCACCTGTCTTGTGGAATGATCTCCCTGTGGAGATAGAGCAGTCACATCCTGTGGAATCATTTAAGTCCAGACTTAAGACTTACCTATTCTCTCTCTCATATGACTAGCAGACCGGTGTAGTATGGAATTGTGTTTCCTCACCTTTTAAATCATATTATTAACAAGGGAACAGGTCTCTCTCACTACATCTAAATTCTGGGTCTGTTAGTGAAGCACAGGGCTAGTTGCCGGCAACCACTTTAGTAATCTGCATCCCTGTTAATTTACTGCTGGTGAACTAATGCCTTAGGTCAGGGGTGGCCAAGTTCGGTACTCGAGAGCCACCTTCCTGACACTCTTAGTTGTCTCCCTGCTCCAACACACCTGAATCCAACGAAAGACTCATTAGCAGACTTTTAATGAGCCTTCCATTGGGAGACAACTAAGAGTGTTAGGAAGGTGGCTCTCGAGGACCGAACTTGGCCACCCCTGCCTTAGGTGCTGTTATCTCTGGCCAACTGAGGCTGCTCTTTTTCTCTCCAAGATGCTGTTGCCAGGATCCAAAAGGCTGATGCTGCTTCCAGTGGACCAAACTAACTTGGCATTGGCATTTGATGTCTGCTATCAGAAGTATTGAAGAGCTGAAACTAGAGACTCTGCATCAATATGGACCATTTGAACCTTAATCCCTAACTCTGTTTTTTTTATTTTTATTTTTGTAAAAACCTTGTAACTGTTAGAATGGCCCAAGCAGTGGATCAGCCCTCTGAGTTTGGTCTGCTTGAGGTTTCTTGCTCAGAAATGCTAGAGGGAGTTTTTCTTTATCATTGTTGCCTGTGTGCTTGCTCAGGTGGTTGATAAGGTTAGACCTTGAAGCATTGTTGTTGTAATTTAGCACTGTATAAATAAATGTTATTGAATTTAATTCTCTACAATCAAAACTAAATAGAAATAATTTTTTTCCCCTTTGGATGAATCAAAGAGGAAATGTTGGCGGCTATAATTCATGTTATTTGCCAAAAAAAAGAAAAGAGCAGAGTAATCAGTTTATTATTTTTCTGGAGGGGGCATGTGTGCAACTTAAGGAGGGTGGCTCCAAGGAAACTGCACCACTGCACTAAACGACATTCAAATCTGAGTGATGAAGAGATGATTGCTATATTTTTGTCAAAAATGGTCTGTTGGTCATTAAGATGTGCATATCTCCAAGTAGAGTCTCTAATTTTTTCCCATTAATTTGTGGCAGTCCTCAGGGATGAGTTCTAGTTCCCACACTGTTCGGTGCTTGCACGGATGGCGTGCTGGGAAACCAGTGACTTACGTGCCGTTGTCAATCAGGAAAAATTTCTGACCTGGACTCCACAGATGATGCTGTGATCTTTGCAGAATCAATGGGTACTCTGATTGCAGTGCTTAAGAACTTGAGTGAGGAACAGAGTCTTTTTGTGACTTCCTAAATGCTGCCATCAGAGGTGTGTCTGTTCACAGCAAAAGTGTTAAACTTGTAGAGACATTCACAGCCTCTGAGGTCCAGAGACACCTGTGAAATGCTGATGCAGTCATGAGGTGGAGAATGAAGGTAAAAGTCTTTAGTGCCCTGGGGCCTCATGTACAAAGCAGGCGTAGGCACAAAAACCTGGCGTACGCCTGTCTCCACGTCCAAGTGCAGATGTATCAAAAGTGACTTGAGCGTGGAAATGTGTGGTGTGTCACGCAAACATCCTGGCTGGCATATGCACGTTTTGTGCTCTCCGACATGTACAGGTGACGCAGGGAACCCTTGATAGTGTGAAAACAAGACGTCATCAGAGTGATGTACACATCAGAGACACACTGATGAGCATTTAACACACCCACATGATTGCAATTATATGTGTGGATATAAAAGCATGAGAAAAGTGATGCGTAAAATGGACTAATAGTGGCTGGAGAACATTGCAAATGGTGCAATCCGACGTGTGTGTATTCAGGGAACGTGAGGATTTACTTCCAAATGAGGATAACTGGCTCTAAAATTGATTTCGATTACCAAGGCCACTGTGACTGGATTTGCGCACAAAACTGCAGTCGGCCCAGAGTGCAATACGGCGAGGAGCCAGGCGGTTGTCTGTGCCCACACAGGTGCTGACCACGCTGGGCTTCCTGGCATCAGGAGCATTCCAGTGTGAGCTGGCTGATGGGTCAGGCATGTGCCAGTCAACCTTGCGCCATGCCACCTGCTGTGTGGAACGCAATCATCCGAATGTTATCCATGTACATTCCAACATTACAGCGCATTTTGCAGCGAGAGCCAGTTTCCCGAATGTAATCAGAGCTATTAACTGCACACATTTTGCTATAAAGGTGCCATCACATGATGAGTTTGATTCTGTTAATAGGAAACATTTTCATTCCTCCAATGTTCAAATTATATGTGATGCGCAAATGTGCATCAGGCAGGTGGCACGGTGAGCCATGGGGGGCTGCTTGTGTTTATATAGTTTATTCGTGTAATTGTTCCAAACGAAAACCAGAGCGGGCACTTTTGGGCATGTGTGCATTCAAATATGTTTTTATTATTATTATTAATGTATTTTTTTATTTTTGCAAGATGGTGAGCTGAAGAGCTTCTTAACAGGCTTCCTGTGTTCAGTATTTGTCAATAAACGTGTGTGTAAATTGTGAACGCGCCTCACCTTTTTAATATCAGTGTGTGTGTGTGTGTGTGTGTGTGTGTGTGTGTGTGTGTGTGTGTGTGTGTGTGTGTGTGTGTGTGTGTGTGTGTGTGTGTGTGTGTGTGTGTGTGTGTGAGGCCACACACACAAACTGTCCCTGCGTGTCTTCACGTAATTTCCAGTCATCTACAGTATAATTTCCTTCCTTTGTTCATGTTGTCTGATGTGACATCATGGGGAATCCCTGCTCAAAGAGCCTATTTACACAAAATTGCATATTTAAATAGGGTGTAGCCAGGGAGGAGTTTGGTTCGACAGTCAATTCCATGTTCAGTGGGATGTACAAACAGAACGTGTGTGGATTCATGCCTATGCACTTTCATACATCTGAATATATTTGTGTTTACGCCAGATTCAGGGTTTTGTCGTACGCCAACTTTTAGTAGAAAGTCCACACAAGTCTTTGTACACGAGGCACGTGGTCCTTCCTATCTTACTGTATGATTGTGAGACTTGGATTCTAAATTGTGACCTAAGGTGAGGACTGGATGTCTTTGTACCAGGTCTGTTTGCAGGATCCTTGGATCCCACTGGAATGATTTTTTTGTCAGATTACTTAGTGAGACTCTGTTGATAAGTATCACTGACATCGGGAGTGATCTTCATCTACCTCATGTTGGCCATGTGGTGTGTTTCTCTGGTCATGATCCATCACGCAGGTGCCTGAGTGTTGAGGACACCGTGGCTGGAGAAGCCCAAGAACATGTCCATGCTTGACCTGACTGCGTGGTTACTTTGGAGATGTGGCGATAGACCAGTTGTCTACCGTTGTTGCCATCCAGGACCTAGTGTGATGGCTGTGGCGACGTGTGACACCATTGCATTCTCCCTGATCTTACTCAAGCTGAGAGGACAGAATATGTTTGTGAATAAAGCTTAGTCTACTTTGGAAACTTGTTTTTTTGCTGTGTATCTTCAAGCCTTAAGTAACAATCCACCAGATCTGGATCTTTTAGAATTTGAACCAAATTGCATTTATTGGTCATCATTTTTATAATTTTATTCAAAATACATGTGCCAAGTTTTGAACATTCCAAGCCACACATTAATGAAACAATATTTGTTGTGTGGGCCGCTGAAGAGGAGGTACTGCTGGCCCACCACCACCAGATGGCGCCCTGCTTGAAGTGCGGGCTTCAAGCAGGAGAGGGCGTCATAGCAACCGGGAGTGACAGCTGTCACTCGTCATCAGCACCAGCTGTCACTCATCCACATCACCACCACCATAAAGGCCGGACTGCAACTCCCCCTCCCCGCCGAGAAATCAGCTACCTTGGAGGTAATTTCTCTGCTGAATTTAAACTGAGTCATAGTCTGATCTCTTTTGCAGCCGTTTTCCTGTGGTGTTTCCTTATCTGCTGGATTGGCATTTGGTGTGATTAGCGACGGCTTCGCCTCACACCCCAACCAGATAAGTGGTTAAACAGGAGCTGCATGAGTGTGTGATTGGAGGTGGAGGTGCTCCCTCCCAAAAGAACACAGACTGTGGGATTACTGAGTGTGCATACTCACACTCACCTGTGCTGTTTTTGTTCTCTGCCAGCAGTGCCAGGTCTGACAGCTGGAGACGGTGGCCACCTGGGGACTCAGGACTTGGCGGCTCCGGTGTTCTTAAGATCCGTTGGCGGTGAGGGCCGTGTGGGATTCGGCTCGGTTCTGGACGGGCGTCTCCTATCCTCAAGCCTGCCCACACGTCACCCAACGTGTAATTGACTGTAGTTCCAAACTTGTTGTTGTCTGTATTCCGTTGTGCACAATTTACAACATTAAATTGTTACTGTTTTGGCTTATCCATTGCCCGTTCATTTACGCCCCCTGTTGTGGGTCCGTGTTCCTACACTTTCACAACAATATTATCATCAAAATTGGGTTTTTCTTCATAAACATTTCTACCAAGTTTGATTCAAATAAAATTGGCCAAATAAATAAATAAGATAAAAACTTAATTAGGTTTGATTTTTTCCAGCTGTCTTGTTGCTGTTGTTGATGTGTTTGACAGTTACTTTTTATTTTAAAATGTAAACTCAAAGGAAATTGACATTTCCGACTCACTGCTCTCCAGCTCTCCGTGTAAATCACTAACGACCAATTTCTACTTTATTATTCACAAATGAATTCCATTTTATTTTAGCTCCTGCTCATCATATTGTCCCAAACACGGCCAGAGCTGCGCAAAAATTTTCATACTTTCTGATTCCACCATGACTGAGTGAAGCGATACCAAAGTTTTCGGTTGAGGCCTGGTGAGTAGAGCCGTTCGTGACTGGACTGGGGTGCGGTCAGATATGTAGCCGCCCCTGTCCTCTCACATCTCCTGTTTGTGGAGAACCTGATGCTAAATTACTTGCAGATGACCTGATGGCCTTACCCGGTGAGGCGAGCCCCAAGCGGGCTCTCGCTTCTGGCGTCAAGCGCCCGGCCCTGCCATGCATGACCCTGCTCTGGGGACAGTGGCAGGTGGGGAGTTTGACTGGGGCGGTACACCTGTCAAATGCTAATGCAGGTGTCCTAAGGTAATCTCAGGGAGGACAGAAGTCTCCCGTGGAGCAGAAGCGCAAAAGCTCACTTGATCTTGATTTTTCAGTATGAATACACACCATGAAAGCGGTCGGTATTCAGGTCATCTGGACTCAATGATGGGGTTCGATGTCAGCTCTTCATTGTGAAGCAGAATTCAGCAAGCATTGGTTTAGAGGTGTTCAGTCATAATCCCAGAGATGGCGTTGCACCATGGGCTCCTCAGCCAAGCACATACACCAAATGTCTGAATCTGTGGTTCTTCTCACAGCCTGAGAAACTCAAAAGTGTAACCCTGAGCAGTGCTCAGGATTCTTACCATCCATGCATGTCAGGAAAGCAGAGTATTTTTTTTTTTTACTGATGTGTGTGTGACTGTGGACCATATAACTCAAAAATTGTAGGATGGAGTTCCTTCAAACTTGGTGGGAGCACACAGAGTAAGCTCTGATACTTTCCACTTTTTGCTTTCTTAATAGATTTGGATATTAGAAGTTTGAGATTTTAGTAGATTTGCTTTAACATGTTTTACAGACAGACGTTCAAATGACACACAAATGCTGAGTGAAATCAGTGTGACTGTGAAGAGCCAGGTAACTACAAAATAACAACAGACTCTACTAAAATACTAAAACCTTTACTTTGGAAAACTTTTTAAAGACATACATCTGCACCTGTTTGCACACTTTGTTGGAAAAGTTTAGTTTAACAAATACATCAAAGACCCGAGAGTAGCTTCATTGGAACATTTTATTTATATAAGTTTAATTTACAATTTGCAGGTACTTTGTAGTTGTCAGATCACAGAGATGATGTTTTGAAATCAAAGTGTTAAAGTTGTCACTTTTTGCGTTCTCACAGTGTTTCCTAACAATAAAAAAGAGTCTGTGTCAGGATTCTTGTGAAAGCGATAATTCCTTTAATTTCAGAGCTTGGTAAGACGATGAGACCTGAAATACGCTTTTCTTCTTCTTCTTCTTCTTCTTTTCTTTTCTTTTTCTCCCTCACATTCTTCTGCTGCTTAGATCTCACAGTGTGTTTTGTACCTGGGACTTGTTTTTTTTTTCCACCTCACAAAGTCATAATTTTTTTTAAACTTATAGCAGAAAGCTGATGTGCACTAACACACTTGTGCAGAAATCAGATTAATTCTGTGTCTTTAAAATGCACTGATTCACTGACGCCATGCCTTCTAACGCCAGCGTACAAACACAGTTTAGTGTGAAGTGAAAATAAAAGTGAAAATTTTGATGTTCGACCCCACTGACCCTGACCTTCATACCTATGATTTTTTTTAGGACCTGGAAGTCCTGCACAGGCCCTGACACCCATTGGTGCCGGTGATGCCAACCGAACAGTCACCGCAAAAAAAATCGGTCCCCCCTGCCTTCACTGTGCATGCGTCATTTCGGACCACAGCAGCACGTCTGAGTCTGACTCTCTGAGTCTGACTCTAAAGCGATCAAAGGGAATAATGTGATTATTAACCATCAGATGACAAAGTAAAACCTCTTAAATCATTCTAAAGTCAGTTTTAAGCAGAAACAAGACAATAATCTGTGAGTTGCTACTGACGCTCTGAAATGACGTAGGCGCACCAGCATGTTCGTGGCGCTCTCATCACTTCCCCCGTCTTATATTATGAAATAATGCTGAATTTATGTGGAAATGAATGTTGTACAAACGTTTCAGCTATCTGTTGCTGAGATACATGATGACTGGAGTGTAGTTTTAAGCAAAAACAAGGTGATAAACGACGAATCGCTGGTGACGTTCAGAAATGACGTTGCTAACTCTCTGAAATGACGCGTGCGCAGTGAAGGCATGGCGGACCGATTTTTAGGGGGGACTGTTCGGTCGGCGACACCGGTGCTTATCCCTGGATTGTGCTGCGTGACGCACATGAGCATTTGACTACACTCTAAAAAATGAACCGCTGTCTCAATGAGAAAAAGTGATGTAACAATTTGCATAGATTTTTTTAAAAGTTATTTCAATTTAACTATCGAAGTCTTGTGGCATTAATTCAGTTGAAAGTTGAAATAACTACTTTGAAATAACTTTAAAAAAGTCTATGCAAAATGTTACATCGGTTTTTCTCGTTGAGACAGCAGTTCCTTTTTTAGAGTGATTTGTACCTGGACAGGATGCTGGTCCATCACAGGTAAGTTATTTCAACTTAACTAAAGTTATTTCAACTTAACTGGAGAAGTCTTGTGGCATAAACACAGCTGGAAGTTGAAATAACTGAGTTTAAATAACAACAAAAATAAATCTATGCAAATTATTACACCAATTTTTCTCGTTGAGACAGCAGCTCTTCTTTTAGAGTGTAGTCAAACACTCAATACAAGTTTGAGTGTGTGTGTATGATTGTTGATTTTCCACCGTAAACAAAGTTTCATTTTATCTCGCGTGTCCTGTTTGTGCTTCACTCTGTCCTGTTGTGAATCTTGCAGCCACTAGCCTCTGACCACTAGAGGGTGACAGAATCAATGCGAAGTCCCCATCACAGAGGGAGGAATGAAATCTCTCCCTGCTCCTCTACATGTCTGATTACCTGAGAGCCAAAGTAATGCGCCAGCCCAACTTAATAAATCTCATTACCGGTGCCAACGGTGTAATTACTGTCTCGCTGTCGCGCCTCTTGTTTAATGGCGTGCACCACCAGAGTGTCAGGGGAGTGGACTGGACAGAAAGCCGATGCACTCAGGTGAGTTTTAATGAAGAGACGGGAAGTGCCAGCTTCCATCAGCGACACCGCAGCTCCGGAACAAAGATGACAAGTCTGCAGCAGCAATCTGCACCTACTTCACACACTCTGTACACCACATTTCTGTCGACACACACAGACGGGTGAAACACAAACCTCAGTACAGGTGTTTTAATGCACATAAAACCTTAATATATTCTCAGCTGATTACTTAGTTGTTATAGAAAGGCTTGTAAGTGTTTGGAAAAGTTTTTATTTAAGGGAACAAAAAGTAAGTGAGCAAGTGGCTGCCGAGCAGTTTCATTTACTCTACACATCTCTTTAATAATGTGTCTTCTTGCAGAATTGGTTAGATTTGAGCCCCGAGAATACCTCCTGTATATATCAATCTTTATGTAATGGCTGTGTGGATCCTTGTCACTTGATTGGTGCTTTGTATGTCACGTGACACGGATTAGTCGTCCCATTTGTGTTGCATTGCATTTACCATGCAAATATGGTTACATGCATTTTGTACCATTGCACGCTGCGAACCCCGCACATACACACACTCTAGAGGCGGTGTTTAGATAAATATGGTGAACGACGATTCGAACGAGCGAATTGATGGTGCTAATTCTTCTAACACACACAGATAAAAAAACAAAAACAAACCAAAAACAAATTCACTACACCATAAGCTGTCTGGAGGCATGAAGAGATGTTAAGATGAAAAGCTGGACACATTTCTGATACAATTATTCGTTGGATTGAGGCAATGTAAAGTTTTTTTTTTTTTTGAAGTATCCGACAAATTGTCTTTCCAAGTTGACTGAGAACAATTTTGGCTCCTATTTAAAGTTTGTGTTGGACTGTTGATGCCAAAGCACCAGTGATGCGCAGCAAAATGTAAGTCCCGATTTGTTTTTTATAAATTAATATAATATCAAATGACCAAAATTTATTTTATTTGTTATATAAAACAAATGTTTTTACATTCTTTCAATGGCAAGAATATTTAATTCGGTGAAAGCTGGAACGTACCATTCCAGCTTTCACCTCATGAAATATTCCTGCCATTGAACTCATAAACATTCATTATTTGTATATTACAAAAAGGTTCTGTTGATTCTGCATCTTCCAGGTCAATAACTTAGTCCAAATCAGGCAATGTGAAGGAAGTACCAGCAAGCTCTGAGCAGGAGTGGAAGAATTTTGAGCAGCATAATTGAAAAAACAAAACTAGAACACAATTCTAAAATACCCTTATCCGTATGAGCATTGTATCTTTATAATTTGCAGTTTTTGAATTAATTTTAAGATCCTAAATGTCTTATGTACAATTTGTACATGTTCAAATCAAATCATCATTTGTTCATGTTGTGCAAATCAAGGAATATTTGTAGATCATCCTTTGTGCATTTGCAGTTATTAATGAGACAAATGTAGCTCTATAGAAAGTTAGCTTTGACTTAGTGAAAGTTAGTGTGCAAGCTAACATCTGAAAATGTCTTGTAAATAACTCCAGTGTTGCTATCAGGTTACAAAAACAGCATTTTCAGTTTTAGAAGTGTTTATTTCTCACTAGCTGTTACATAATATTTGAGAAACATGTATTTAAACACAAAAAATGAAGCAATTTTGAAGAGACCGACTAATGTCACGATGCAGTTTTACTGTGACTAGCTGCCACCCGCGACACTCAAAAACAAAACAGATCAGATTGGAAGACAATGTGACTTTTTAACCTCTTAAAATACCTCCTAAAATAGGTCAAGGTTAGCCATTTGAACTTGTCCAAGGTCTACGTCCCAAGAATGGTCCCTGTGAATTTCAAGGGTCTGGAAGTAATAGGACTGGACTTACGCTGACCACAGACAGATACGGATGGACAGCAAGACTTCACAATACCTGATGGCCTCAGGTAACAAATGGAGTGTCACCTTATCTCATGCTTCACTTTTACATACCCAAGTCATATCAGATCCAAAATGCATCTGTGTAAAATACTCTTCAATCTTGACATTGGATATGTATGACTAATACATAAACTTAAAAAAATATAAACATATAAATACATATATAGACTCACCATCCATGTTTCCTTTGTTGGGTTATTACTCAAGGCCAACGTATGGCCATCGGGTATTGCGATATATAAAGCTCCATTATCAGTGAGCGAAAATTTTCATTGCTTTTATTGCTCTGGTCCAAACCTCACCCTAAACCTAATCCCAAACCTCACTGCAAAATAAGGTGCAGTGTAAAAAGGGCTTGTATTTGTAAGTCACTGAATTAACCAGTCGTCTTTTGGGCATCACAGGAAATAAACCAATCAGATTGCTGTCTGTCATCCCCTTTATCAACTGCTGCTATTTAGACAGTGGATTTAGGTGAGGAGTTTTCTGGTGAGTTAATGGATCTGTGCAGAATGTGTGTAAGTGCACAGCAGCCACCAAAGCTCCCTGAGGTGAAGCAGTGAAATACTTATTTTCGAATTCATTTTTGTCTCATTCATTTTCCCTATCCTCAGCAAAGTCATGCAACTCTTCCCAGGGGGCATTCCCAAGACAACTGGGAAATATAATCCCTCCAGCACATCCTGGGTCTTCCCCGGAGCCTCCTGCCAGTTGGACATGCCAAGAAGATCTCCCTAGGGAAACGATCAGGAGGCAACCTCAGCAGATGTCCAAACCATCACTCCTTTCGATGTGAAGAAGCAGTGGATCTACTCAGAGTCCCTCCTGGATGTTCAAGCATTTCATCTTGTGCTGCAGTGTAATCCCAGATACCCAATGGAGGAATCTCATTTCCACAGCTTGTAGCTACAGTGTTACATGTCCACATTCCACCTGGTTGCAGCAGCTAGATGTTTACTTTTCAGTGGTGGCAAAGGGTTGCCTATCTGTCTGAGTGGTTGCCATCCAGGAACCAGGATGGCTCTGAAGTCTGGCAGATGCAGTGATGTGCTGCACCATCACATCATCCCAGAACAACCTAACGTTTGTTGCTCACCTTTAAAGCAGAATGACATCATCATCCGATCCGTGTCAGAAGGGTTTGTGTTCTTGTTGTGATGAATAAAGATCTGTCAGACATTCATTAAACAATATTTCACCAAAGCGCGGTGAACCCCGTGTGACCACGACGCGTGTCTGCTGTTACATGGCTGCCATTATGAGGAAACGCTTTCATTTTCAATTTATTTGTATCCATTAGTGATCTGGGAGTCGTGCAGGAGCTCAGCAGGTTCTGAACCGAGATCATTTAGATCAGAACAGTTCAAATCTTAAAGATGAGCGCCAATAAATGCCCTTTAATCTAATATCACTATGTGGAGGCGAAATACTGTCTGACATGATGCCACGACTTTCTGACATTGAGGGAGGGGCATGATGGAGGGGGAGGAGTCAGTATGTGGGAACAAGGGAGAAAAGTAAAACTAGGGGTGAAGAAGTGTCTGCTCTTCAGACTAAAAGTTGTCCTATTCCCACAGCACTGTAGTGTGAAATCAAGCATATAATTTTTGAGTTAAAAAAAATCACTTTAAAAATATTATCAGTTTGCAGGAAATTTTTCACACAGACTCTAAACTTTTTTTCTCATTCATGTCAGACATACTGGTGCTTCAGTTCAGGAATAAACTTTAACTTCTCTCTGTGCTTTTATGGCTTAAATCTCAGTGACTGCAGGAATTATGGTGGACATTAATGTTTATTGCTTTTGGAAGTGTCACTGAGAAAAGTGATGATGAGAAGCATCATGGGTAATGAATCATGACGATGCTTTCAGAGCTGAATGTTTCTCTCTAAAGGACAGAGACACTGTGACACGTCAAAGCCATTAAACGCTTCCAGAACAAAGGCCAAACTGAGCCCGACCTGCTCTGTGGTACTGGAGTGTGAACATGTGTTAACGGTTTCCATGGTGATGAGATGACCAGCTGCATCATGATCACATCCACCTGAAGGAGCAGCTGGTCAGAGCCCAAAGTGACCTGTGACAGAAGCTCAGTCATCACTGAGATGTTCTGACCCAAAATATCACACATTATGTTGCTGCAAACTTTTTTCCCAAAAATTAAAAAAGTTGAAATTGTAAATTTTTTTTTTGTCTTTGCTTGAATGCACTTGACTTTTCGTCCATGTGGCGACAATTTGCCCTTTCACAATAAGTTTTGCAGTGTTAAATTAACACTGCAGCTAGTGTATACAGTCCCTTTTAAACTGGTGTAAAATCAAATCGTTTAGAGTGTCTTATCACGTTGGTCAACATTGATATATTTTACACCACAAAAGAGTTGATTTAACACTGTGATAGATTTTATGTAACAGTGTTTTGAATGGAACCATTTGCACTTCATTTGCTGCAGTGTTAAATTAATACTGCAAAAAATACATGTGGTTCCATTCAAAATAACATAAAGTCAACTCCGTTTGAGTGTGAAGTTGATGAACAAAGACTAAACAATGTTAAAATGCACCACAAGAGGCTTGAATTAACGCTATGATAATGCTTACCTAACACTATTTTGACTGGAACCATTTCCACCGTTCGCAGTGTTAAATTAACACTGCAGCTAATGTATGCAGTCCCTTTTAAACTGGTGTAAAATCAAGTCATTTAGAGTGCCATATCACATTGGTCAACATTGATATATTTTACACCACTAAAGAGTTTATTTAACACTGTGATAGATTTTATGTAACACTCTTTTGTATAGAACCATTTGCACTTCATTTGCTGCAGTGTTAAATTAATACTGCAAAGAATTCATGTGGTCCCATTCAAAATAGCATAAAATCAACTCCGTTTGAGTGTTAAGTTGATGAACAAAGACTAAACAACGTTAAAATACTCAGCAACTGTTGTGTGGGCCGCTGAAGAGGAGGTACTGCTGGCCCACCACCACCAGAAGGCGCCCTGCCTGGAGTGCGGGCTCCAGGCACCAGAGGGCGCCACCGCCTTACGAGAGCAGTCAGGGTGACAGCTGTCACCCATTACTGGACACAGCTGACTCCACTCAGCACGGGGGTATATCATCAGGACGGCGTCTCCACCTCAGTGCCGAGATATCGCCTTAAGACTGAGGTAACGTTCTCTGCATTCATATTCTGAATAACCAGCTAAAACTTGTTAAACCTTTTCAGGACTGCTGACTACTGAAAGCTAAATTGCTTGGATAAGTACTCACCTTCCTGCTATATATTGACAAGAGGTGGAGGCGGCTTCTCCCCTCTCCGTTACTGGGTGCTGTCGCATCCACACCTGTGTGTTGTTGCTCTCTCCCGCCAGCAGTACCGGATCCGACGAGCGGAGGCAGTGGCCACCTGGGAATTCGGGACTTGGCGGTTCCAGTATTTCCAGGGTTCGGTGGCAGAGGAGATCTGGGTGGTTCCGGTTCGACTGAGACGGACGTCTCCTACCTTCGAGCCTGCCCACACGACACCAGCGGATTCGACCCCAAATTGTTAATTGTTGTATTCGTTGTGCTCGTTTCACAACAGTAAAACTTGTTATTCACCTTTCTCCATTGTCCGTTCATTACGCCCCCTGTTGTGGGTCCGTGTACCTACACTTTCACAACAGGATATCTCGGCCAGCGTCATGGACCCAGAGGGGCGTCAACCGGCTGTTGAACGGCCAATGGAAGACCAAGGCGCGTCGGCGGCTTCGGGAGGGGTAATCGGTGAGTTGCAGCGGATCCTCACCGCTTTCACCTCTCGGATCGATTTAATGACCGAGCAGCACGTTCTCCTAAACCGCAGGGTGGAGGCTCTCGCCGCACAAGTGGAGGCGCGCCCTCCGGGCGCCGCTGCGGCTCTCCCTCCCGAGGACCCTGCGCGTGAAAGTGACGTTCCACTGGTCGTTCAACGGTCCCTTCCTCCGACCCCAGAAGCATACATAAGCCCTCCAGAACCGTACGGAGGCTGTGTGGAGACGTGCGCGGATTTTCTGATGCAGTGTTCGCTCGTCTTCGCACAGCGTCCCGTGATGTACGCGACTGACGCTAGCAAAGTAGCTTATGTAATAAATCTGCTTCGCGGGGAGGCACGCGCTTGGGCTACAGCGCTCTGGGAGCAGAATTCACGGCTCCTTCATACATACGATGGGTTTGTACGGGAGCTCAGAACGGTGTTCGACCATCCCAACAGAGGAGAGTCCGCTTCAACCGCACTACTGTCAATGAGACAGGGGCGTCGGAGCGCAGCTGCCTATGCAGTCGCCTTCCGCATCGCGGCGGCGAGATCCGGCTGGAATAGCACTGCCCTCCGCGCCGCCTTTGTAAACGGACTGTCACTGGTCCTAAAAGAGCACCTGGTGGCGAAGGACGAACCGCGGGACTTAGATGGGCTCATCGATCTGGTCATACGACTTGACAACCGGTTAGAAGAACGCCGTCGGGAACGAGGCGAAGGGCGTGGCCAGGCACTCGTCATCCCTCTCCCTTCCGGTTCCGATCGAGCTCCGCCCTCCCCACGCTCCTCTGTTCCTGCGCTCCGTGCGCCTATGGCTCCCCCTGCTGACGAAGCTATGGACACGAGCAGGGCAACATTTAGGGCACCTGGAGCACAAAGGAGGCGGGCCCACGGAGCTTGTTTTGTTTGTGGCTCGAGTGAGCATCTCGCAAACGACTGCCCCGAGCGGTTAAACTCCAACGCCCGCCCCTAGAGACTGGGCCAGGGGTGGGCCAAAACATTCACGTGGGACACACCCACATTGCTACACGACTCCCAGTCACGATCCTGTTTGAGGATTCAACCCTGAAGGCCCCAGCACTGGTGGACACGGGCTCTGAGGGGAATCTGCTAGACAGTAGATGGGCGAGGGAGATAGGGCTCCCTCTGGTGGCTCTTACCTCGCCTGTGCAGGTTCGGGCACTAGATGGCTCCCTACTCCCACCAATCACGCATAAGACACCTCCAGTAACTCTGGTGGTGTCAGGTAACCACCGGGAGGTGATCGAGTTCTTTGTGACTCAGGCCACCTCCCGTGTGGTTTTGGGTTTTCCCTGGATGCTAAAGCACAATCCCCGGATCGATTGGCCGTCCGGGGTAGTGGTTCAGTGGAGCGAAACCTGCCATCGGGAGTGTCTAGGCTCCTCGGTTCCTCCCGGCTCCCAAGCTAAGGAGGAGGTCCGAGTCCCGCCCAATCTGAAGGCGGTGCCGGCGGAGTACCATGACCTCGCTGATGTGTTCAGCAAGGATCTGGCTCTCACGCTTCCTCCCCACCGCCCGTATGATTGTGCCATTGATTTGGTTCCAGGCAGTGAGTTCCCGTCCAGTAGGCTGTACAACCTCTCACGGCCGGAGCGTGAATCAATGGAGACCTACATCCGGGACTCATTAGCTGCCGGGTTGATCCGGAATTCCACCTCTCCGATGGGTGCTGGTTTCTTTTTTGTGGGTAAAAAGGATGGCGGGCTTCGTCCATGCATTGATTATAGGGGGTTGAACGAAATCACGGTTCGCAATCGATACCCGTTGCCCTTGTTGGATTCGGTGTTCACCCCCTTGCATGGAGCCAAAATCTTCACCAAGCTTGATCTTAGGAATGCGTATCATTTGGTTCGGATCCGGAAGGGAGACGAATGGAAGACGGCATTTAACACCCCGTTAGGACATTTTGAGTACCTGGTCATGCCGTTCGGTCTCACTAATGCTCCCGCGACTTTCCAAGCGTTGGTAAACGATGTCTTGCGGGACTTCCTGCACCGGTTCGTCTTCGTGTATCTGGACGATATACTCATCTTTTCCCCGGATCCTGAGACTCATGTCCGGCATGTCCGTCAGGTCCTGCAGCGGTTGTTGGAGAACCGCCTGTTTGTGAAGGGCGAGAAGTGTGAATTCCACCGCACTTCTTTGTCCTTCCTGGGGTTTATCATCTCCTCCAACTCCGTCGCCCCAGATCCGGCCAAGGTTGCGGCGGTGAGAGATTGGTCCCAACCCACAAGCCGTAGGAAGCTGCAACAGTTCCTCTGCTTTGCTAATTTCTACAGGAGGTTCATTAAGGGCTACAGTCAGGTAGTTAGCCCCCTGACAGCCCTGACCTCACCAAAAGTCCCCTTCACCTGGTCGGATCGGTGCGAAGCCGCGTTCAAGGAGTTGAAACGGCGCTTTTCGTCTGCACCAGTTCTGGTGCAGCCCGATCCTAGCCGCCAGTTAGTGGTTGAAGTGGATGCCTCGGACTCAGGGATAGGAGCGGTGCTCTCCCAGAGCGGGAAGACCGATAAGGTTCTTCACCCGTGTGCCTATTTTTCCCGCAGGTTGACCCCCGCTGAACGGAACTATGACGTCGGCAATCGGGAACTCCTAGCTGTGAAAGAGGCACTCGAAGAGTGGAGACATCTGTTGGAGGGAACAGCCGTGCCATTCACGGTTTTCACTGACCATCGGAACCTGGAGTACATCCGGACCGCCAAGCGACTGAACCCCAGGCAAGCCCGCTGGTCACTGTTCTTTGGCCGTTTTGACTTCCGGATTACCTACCGTCCCGGGACCAAGAATCAAAGATCGGATGCATTGTCCCGGGTGCACGAAGACGAAGTCAAAACGGAACCGTCGGATCCCCCGGATCCCATCATCCCGGAGTCCGCTATCGTGGCCGCCCTCACCTGGGACGTGGAGAAGACCGTCCAGGAGGCCCTGACCCGTGACCCGGACCCCGGAAATGGACCAAGGAACAGACTATACGTCCCACCAGAAGCTAGGGCTGCAGTCCTGGACTTCTGTCACGGTTCTAAACTCTCCTGTCACCCTGGGGTGCGAAGGACCGTGACAGTCGTCCGGCAACGCTTCTGGTGGGCATCCCTGGAGGCCGACGTCCGGGACTGCGTCCAGGCCTGTACCACCTGCGCCAGGGGCAAGGCCGACCATAGAAAGACCTCAGGGCAGCTACAGCCACTGCCCGTGCCTCATCGCCCCTGGTCCCACATCGGCCTGGACTTTGTCACGGGTCTCCCGCCGTCCCAGGGAAACACCGTCGTCTTCACGATAGTGGACCGTTTCTCCAAGGCGGCCCACTTCGTGGCCCTCCCGAAGCTCCCAATGGTCCAGGAGACAGCGGACCTCCTGGTCCACCACGTCGTCCGTCTGCATGGAATACCATCAGACATCGTCTCCGATCGCGGTCCCCAGTTTACCTCACACGTGTGGAGGAGCTTCTGCCGGGAACTGGGGGCCACGGTCAGCCTTTCGTCCGGGTATCACCCCCAGACCAACGGGCAAGCAGAGCGGGCCAACCAAGAATTGGAGCAGACTCTACGCTGTGTGACAGCCGTGCACCCGACGGCCTGGAGTACCCACCTGGCCTGGATCGAGTACGCCCACAACAGCCAAGTGTCATCAGCCACCGGCCTCTCCCCGTTTGAGGTGTGCTTGGGGTATCAGCCCCCCTTGTTTCCGGTGGTCGAGGGAGAGGTCGGTGTGCCCTCGGTCCAGGCCCACCTACGGAAGTGCCGTCGGGTGTGGCGTGCCGCCCGCTCTGCTTTGTTGAAGGCCCGGACGAGGGCGAAGAAACATGCAGACCGGCGGCGGGCCCCGGCCCCCAAGTATCGTCCTGGGCAGGAAGTGTGGTTGTCCACCAAGGACATTCCCTTCAAGTGGACTCCCCCAAACTCCAAGAACGATACATTGGTCCCTTCAAAATCCTCAAAGTCATCAATCCCGCCGCAGTGAGGCTCCAGCTTCCGGCCTCGCTGCGGATTCATCCAGTTTTTCATGTCTCCCGGATAAACCCCATCACACCTCACCCCTCTGCACCCCGGGTCCGGCACCACCTCCTGCCCGGATCATCGACGGGGAACCGGCTTGGACCGTGCGCCGGCTCCTCGACGTCCGTCGAATGGGCCGGGGTTTTCAGTACCTGGTGGACTGGGAGGGGTACGGCCCCGAAGAACGCTCCTGGGTGAAGAAGGGCTTCATCCTGGACCCGGCCCTCCTGGCCGACTTCTACCGTCGCCATCCGGACAAGCCCGGTCGTGCGCCAGGAGGCGCCCGTTGAGGGGGGGGGGTCCTGTTGTGTGGGCCGCTGAAGAGGAGGTACTGCTGGCCCACCACCACCAGAAGGCGCCCTGCCTGGAGTGCGGGCTCCAGGCACCAGAGGGCGCCGCCGCCTTACGAGAGCAGTCAGGGTGACAGCTGTCACCCATTACTGGACACAGCTGACTCCACTCAGCACGGGGGTATATCATCAGGACGGCGTCTCCACCTCAGTGCCGAGATATCGCCTTAAGACTGAGGTAACGTTCTCTGCATTCATATTCTGAATAACCAGCTAAAACTTGTTAAACCTTTTCAGGACTGCTGACTACTGAAAGCTAAATTGCTTGGATAAGTACTCACCTTCCTGCTATATATTGACAAGAGGTGGAGGCGGCTTCTCCCCTCTCCGTTACTGGGTGCTGTCGCATCCACACCTGTGTGTTGTTGCTCTCTCCCGCCAGCAGTACCGGATCCGACGAGCGGAGGCAGTGGCCACCTGGGAATTCGGGACTTGGCGGTTCCAGTATTTCCAGGGTTCGGTGGCAGAGGAGATCTGGGTGGTTCCGGTTCGACTGAGACGGACGTCTCCTACCTTCGAGGCTGCCCACACGACACCAGCGGATTCGACCCCAAATTGTTAATTGTTGTATTCGTTGTGCTCGTTTCACAACAGTAAAACTTGTTATTCACCTTTCTCCATTGTCCGTTCATTACGCCCCCTGTTGTGGGTCCGTGTACCTACACTTTCACAACAGCAACAGACTTGACTTAACACTATGATAATGCTTACTTAACACTGTTTTGAACTGAACCATTTCCACCTTTTGCAGTGTTAAATTTACACTGAGTTCCTTTTAAACTGGTGTAAAATCAGCTCATTTAGAGTGTCATATCACGTTGGTCAACATTGATATATTTTACACCACGATAGAGTTGACTTAACAGTATGATAGATTTTATTTAACACTCTATTGAATGAAACCATTTGCTGCAGCGTTAAATTATACTGCAAAAAGTACATGTGGTCCAATTCAGAACAGCATAAAACCAACTCCATTTGAGTGTTAAGTTGATGAACAAAGACTAAACAATGTTGAAAAATGCCACGATAGAGTTGATTTAACACTATGATGATGCTTAATTAACACTGTTTTGAACTGAACAATTTCTACCTTTCACAATGTTAAATTAACACTGCAGCTAGTATATGCAGTTCTTTTTAAACTGGTGTGTCATATTTAGAGTGTCATATCACGTTGGTCAAGACTGATGTATTTTACACCATGAGAGAGTTGATTTAACATTGTGATTGATTTTATTTAGCACTCTTTTGAATGGAACCATTTGCACTTCATCTGCTGCAGTGTTAAATTAATACTGCAAAGAACACATGTGGTCCCATTCAAAATAGCATAAAATCAACTCTGTTTGAGTGTGAAGTTGATGAACAAAGACTAAACAATGTTAATATACACCACAGCAGACTTGATTTAACACTATGATAACATAGCAGTGTTAAAATAATACTACAAAAAGTGAATGTGGTCCCATTGAAAACATTGCAAAATGAACTAAGTTGGAGAGTAAAATTAAGTTGATCAATGTAAATAGAGTTAAATCAACTCTACTGTGGTGCAAATTAACACGGCATTGAACTGAAGTATTTGTACTCAGTGGAGTGTTAATACAACACTGCAACATGTTATTTTGAGTATTCTTTGCAGTAGAGGTGAGGTACTTGTGATACATTCAGGGATGCCGTAAAAGTTGATGAGTCGAATGACACATTCACCTGCACTGGAATCATGTTGTAAAGCTGAGGTAAAAACAACTTTTAACTTGTATTTGACTACATCTATATTGACATGTCGCAGGAAAAGGATCACACTTTGCAGTATCTTATGAGGGGCTTTACTCTGAAAGTCACTTTATAAACACAATTATCGATTAAGATTTAAATATATGCAGGTTAGGTGAATTGGAACCTTTATATAATTGCCCAGGTCTCCCTTGCAAAAGAGATCTTGATCTCAATGGGACTAACCTGGTTAAATAAGGGTTAAATTAAATTAAATTAAATTAAATTAAATTAAAGATGCCAGCTCACAATAACTTCAACGTTGTATCAGGATGAACTGAAGCCAACTGCACCCCAGAAAGAGAGGAACTGTTCAAATATTAAAATATTGACTTCAAAGTAATGTACATTGTATTACAATTAAATTAAACACGTTTATCAAAAAGAAGTAGAACACAATGTGCACGAAGAGCACGTCACAGTGAAAATAGTTTGCTCCCACCTAGTGGTGACATGCTTCCACTACAGTTCTGGAAATGAAACCGCAGTCAAACAGGTCCTGTTTATTTACTCCTCTCTTCTGCTTGCTCCACAGGACTTTATATATATATATATATATATATATATATATATATATATATATATATATATATATATATATATATATATATACACACACACTGAATTAATAATTGATATATGTAACACATAATCCTTTGAAGGTTTACTTGTTTCAATCAGGTTTCAATGCCGTTAGTATTTAGACTGATGTTCAAACTCCTGTCTTGTGTCTATGATTGAAGCAGCATTCAATCATAACAATATTTCAAAAGAATTTTTTTATGCTGTACATTGGTTTTATACATCTGTTACTAGGATAGGTGTTACATGAAAATTCATCAAGGTATATCTTCTATGATACATTCCAAATCTAAGGTGGAACTCTACTAGTAATATCATAAAACATTTTAGTGGTGTGTATATATATATATATATATATATATACTGCAAAACTGTAAATTTACCTCTGTTGTTTTCAGAGTAGTTGTTGGCAAAGTATGAAAAAGTATATGCTAATTCAATATAAATTACACATAATCTATTTAAAACGTTTTATTTTCTTTGGTATTTTTGTCACATACTGATGATATTCGATAATGATGTCTGGGTAACATGTAAAGTGATTTTCAGTCCTCTCTGTTGAGCATGTAATATGACAGCACTCTCACCTTCAGATGTTTTAAAATAACTTTTATAAAGTCATTCTTTTTCATTTTGTTTTTTAATTCATGATTTGTCCTTCAGCACATAAACTCAGTGTGTGCTGCGATGATAAAAGCAAGACCATGATTTTTCTCTCAATAAATGTTTTCTCTCTCTCTCTCTCTCTCTCTCTCTCTCTCTCTCTCTCTCTCTCTCTTTCTCTCTCTCTCTCTGTTGCTGGGATGAAAAATAAAATGACTTCACTTCAGCTCTTTGATTGGTCGGATTAGCAACGAACGATAGAGGCCGTAACCAATCACATAGTCTTCCCTCTAATTGGGCGCGTGTAACAAGTAATGGCCGCTGTGTGGCGCTGAAACCTGAAACAAGCTAGAAAATGTCTTTACTGTTTTAATGTCAACTTCGCTTTCAGCATTAACTTTTAATGAAGGGTTGGAGCTAATCAGAAAAGGATGAGTAACACCTCACTGGCAGGAAATAAACGTGTTCAAGTATGGTCAACAAACTGTAAGTTATTTAAAAGTTATTGGCTGCTGTGCCAGCTGATTTTGTTCTGGCTGCCAGTGACAAGTATTGTAAATGTTGCCATTCAGGTTTTTTGTTTGTTTGTTTGTTTGTTTATTTTTGGGGAGGGGGGGGTGACAGCAGTCCCAAATTACAAAACAGCTGATAATTTTTACAAATGATCACTGTTCACCATGAACTGTCACTAATAGCTACGTTGATGTTTAGTTACTTCACATTTGTTGTTTTATTGTTTTGTTGTACAGTGCACATGTTTGATGCTTTTTTTTTCCAATTTGAATTATTGCTGAATGGACCTGGACCATATGGGATTGGTTTTACTGTGCAGTACTTCCGGAAGTGTGCAAAGCTGGTGTCTGGAAGCAGAAGTATTGTTGGAATTTTCAAATGTTTTTAATGTATTTTTGCAAAAGTTAGACCTTAACCCAGACTCTCTGTTTTAATCTTAACCTCAGCCATAAATCCTGCACAATAAAATAATTTGCAAAGTTGCTAGGCAGTAAGGTAGCTGAGGCAAGCTTACAGCTTTGCTCCAACTCTACATGCCCTTCCAGTAATGGTGGCCATATTCAGGAGTTTAAAAAAATCCCATTCTGTCCATTCGCAAATTTCACATAACGCACACACAGCTTGTGTTATGGTGTGATCAATTACACAAACTGGCTTTTGATACTCTACCTTTATCCTTTTTTTTTTGTGAATGTCATCCAATAAGAAACTGCCGTGGTTATTGCAAGGTAAAGAGGGTCATCATGGCATTGAAGTTGTACAGGAGTAACTTGAGGAATTCAAGCTCAAACTGTACAGTTAGGGTTAGGTATTGTGACATTGGTTAGTTTAAATAACAGCAGGTACCATACAAATAACACTTCAGAGTTTGCATATGTTACCAGAACAGCCTTATGAGGTGGATTTTGTTGAAGAAATAATTCTTGCACTCTGTGTTCTTGCTCAGGCTGAATTAGCATCTTCATTTCATATCTGGACTTGTCTGAGGTAACGTAGTTTTGTAAGAGACAACACAGTCATGGGGATAATGGAGACTTTATATTGGTTGTATTATTGATTCTCCTTATAGGTTTGATTCTTTATCAATTCCCTCATTGATTTCTGATTGGAAAAAACATAGGCCTACACAGGTTTTCAGTGTCAGTGGAGCTGTTTTCCTTGTGACATGCAAGGTTTGACATTGCCATCTGGTGTCCGGGCCTACCTCGATGCTGCCCTAAAGGTGAATCAGGAATTGCTACTTTGATGATCTTGCGGTGGTTCATGTGAGGGTAGAATAAGCCTAAGAAATTGAGTCATAAACCCAGTAAGGCAGGCTGGGATCACTGGCAGGCCTAGTCACTTGTTTCCCTTTGACCTAACTGCAAAATAGTCCTGGGTTCAAGCCCACAAAATCCCTGGGCCCGGTTTCATAAAGTAGTCTAATCTTGTTTAGTGGACTAAACTTACTTAGTCGACTCATCTTTTGACATTTGTCATTGCACAAAGCGCTTAGTCAATTAAAGTTTCACATAACCCGACTAACGTTTTTAGCCTTGTACAGAGGAATCTAATCTTATTTTAGTCAACAAAACTTCAGTGTCTTACCTCAAAAAAAGGCGACGATCATGTACCACCACTTGATGGAGGAGGAAGGAAGGAGAGACTTTCAGTGGGAGTGGGTGTTCCAGGACCGGAATAATCCATTGTAGATGTTTGCGATATGGCCGTGACAATTGTTGACTAACGTAAAATGACTAATCTGCAAATTTAGCCGATGTGAAATAGAGATTAGATGGATAATGTTGGGCGACTAACCTTAAATGGTAAATGGAGTGCATTTATATAGTGCTTTTCCATCTGCATCAGACACTCAAAGGTGCTTTATACATCATTGCCTCACATTCACCTCGATGTGAGGCTACTGCCATTGCAAGGTGCCCACTGTACACCGGGAGCAACTAGGGGATTAAGGAACTTGCCCAAGGGCCATATGTGATTTTCCAGTCAGGCTGGGATTTGAACCGAGGATCCTCTTGTCTCAAGACCAGTGCTTAACCACTAGACCATCAACTCCCCCATCATCACCTTAGTCTACTAAGTAACCTTAGTAGATGAAAAGATTAGACTGCTTTATGAAACTGTGCCCAGGTCCTTTCTGTGTGGAGTTTGCATGTTCTGCCCGTGTCTGCCTGGGTTTGGATCAATATATAGATGATAAAAAAAATCTGGCATTTTGTATTGGATTGAGGGAGATGGAGGTCAATGATCTACTGTGATGGTGGATAAAACACATCTATTGTTGGTGTGGCAGTTCGGGTTAATTGTGAACTTGTTGCACCTTGGAGGTACGTGTGCTGTGGAGTGCCCCCGTAATTTCAACCCGTGTCACATGGAATCAGCTCTGACTTCTACCTCATAGAGCGCGGCGGTCGTATCCGTGCATGACAACGACAAAGTGTAAAGTGAAATGTGTCTCTCCTGCAAATATGAATCAGAGCTGGGATCTACTTTTAAGAAGCAAGTGCAGTCTGCATGAAGCCGAATGAGTTGACATAAGTTCAAATCATCACACACACACACGGTCGGAGGGTCCAGCTGGGAGTCCAGCAGTCTGTCACAGATGTGCCTGAGCAGAACAGCCGCCGGCTAAAAAATATGCAGCAGTTCAGACTGTCTCATCTCACCATGCACGAGGCTTTAACTGGACCAGAGGCTTCACTGGACTGAAGCACTCACTGCTTTAGTACTTAGAAGTCATGTTTCTGAAAGATCAAGCATCCTGCGAACAACATGCAAGTCTTATTTTATCCAGTTTTCATCAGTGAAAACAAATGACGTTATGTTCTTGTTTTGTAACAGCACATTGTGAATTCTTGATTATTATTTATGAAGTCGAATTAATCATCAATTTTGTGCAAAAACCTGATGTTCTCCAATGCATTATTTTAATGGCTTCTCATAAAACTGTGCACACTGCACAGCAAAGTGGCGCACAGTGGCTGCACTGTGCGCCACTTTGCATGGAGTGGAAGATAGGTGGCACTGCGAGTCACATGTTGTGGGTATAAAATGTCTCTATTTGTTCTTTCACATCCAGTCATGTTGGAGGAAAGAACGACTTAGTGTGTGTGTGTGTGTGTGTGTGTGTGTGTGTGTGTGTGTGTGTGCGTGCGTGCGCTCAGCGTTGGTTCAGAGTTCCAGTCCCTTCAGGCTTTGGGAGCATCTGCCGACTCCACATTGCTGCCGGCAGTTGTGCCGCTGGAAGCGGGGGTGAAGATGCTGTGTGTCAGATCCAAACACACCCATCTACAGCTAATAAAATCCATCACAGACAAAGACATTTTTATTAAAGGTTACAATGCTTTTCATTTTGACTGTACCAGAAAAGGTGCTGGCATAGTAAAATATATCAGACAGAAATTTCATGTTACTGTTCAGTCATCTCTTTCTCTCAGCAATCAATTTGAACTTCTTGCCTTGAAGTTGGAGCTTCTAAAGGACCACTTTCTCACCATCATAGGCTGCTATAGACCACCCTCTGCTAGTAATGAGACTTTACCATCATCATTCGACTTTAACCTTCAATGAGATTCTTTTCACAGGAGATCTGAACAGGGATTGGTCATCTTCTGTTTCTGATCATTCTAAATCTGTGTGATTCTTTTAACTTAACACAAATAGTTAACGGGTCAACATGCACAAACCTTAAATGTCCAGAGAAATCTTCTCTTCTTGATTTATTTTTAACTAACTCTCCTCATAAATATTCAGATATTTGTATTTTTGCAAATGATTTGAGCGCTCATTGTGTTATAGCCACTATCAGATGACCCAAGCTTCCAAAATCAAGGCCACGTATTATTTTTAAACATAATTGTAAACATTTCTGTGAGCAGGCTTTTCATCATGATTTATGGCACTTTGATTGGTCCAGGATCTCACTTTTTAACGATGCTTGGAAATACTATTATGATGCTTTTAGCATTATTATAAATAAACATGCTCCTCTCTGCAAATTTAGAGTGAAGGGTAGAAGCTATCCTTGGTTTTCCCCTGAGCTGTCCAGTCTCCTTAAAGCAAAGGATGATGCCTGGGCTAAGGACAGAAATTCTAAATACCAGTGTGATTGGCTGATATTCAAGCAGCTTAGAAACCTCTTTATGAAATGAAACATGCACTTAGGCATAAAATGTTGAATTTAATTGATAAAGTTAAGGTAACTTTTTCCACATAACATTGTTAATTAAGTGCAAAACAACATTGTCATTGACATTAATTAAATCAAATGAAACATTATTACTTAAATCCCAATATTGTGTTGCACTTAATTGACAAAGTTATGTGGAAAAAGTTACCTTAACTTTATCAATTAAATTCAACATTTTATTTCTTAGTGTTCCCTTGTTAAAAAAGGCTAAATCTGATTTTTATGTTTATAAAACTACTCGTAACCTAAATCATCCTAAGAAGTTAGGGAAAGTAGTCAAATCTTCACTTGGGGATGAAACTACAGTTGTCTGCTTGCTTGGTAAATGATGAACATATTTTAACTGACAAATCGACCATTCTTAATTATTTTAATGAACACTTTGTTTCTTCAGGACCTCTATTTGAATCCTCATATCCAGATCAATCTAATGTGCAGGGGGTTTGCCCTCAATCACCGCCTATTAATGCTATTGTAGCTGAGGTCTAAAGGGCTTTACAGCAGTTGGATTTAAGCAGATCTGCTGGACCTGACAACCTCCAGCCTTTCCTTTTGAGGTCAGCTGGAGATTTTATAGCAGAACTGTATAGCAGACACAGCAACTGTGTCATATTTTTAATGTTACGCTTTCTGAAAATGAGATTCCGAGAATATGGAAGTCTGCTTATGTTCTTCCCATGCTGAAACGTAGTGATCCCTCCATAGTTAACAACTATAGGCCGATCTTTGAATTGTGTGTTCTCCAAAGTTTTAGAAAAGTTGGTTGTTGAAAAACTTAAATGTTTTTAGATGCATATGGGCTTCTCTCAAAATACCAATCAGGTTTTCGTAAACAGCACAGTGCAACTGCTGCTGTTAAAATGTTAAACGATATCACAGAGGCACTAGAAAATATTGTGCAGCTCTTTCTTGGCAGATAGACTCCACAAGATTGGCTTATCTAACCAGGCTGTCAGGTGGTTCTCTAATTATTTATCAGATAGAACAGAGTGTGTCCAGCCACTGGGTCTTCTTCGTCTTTCTTCCCTGTTCCAAAGGGCATGTCTCAAGGCTCTATATTCGGGCCTCTGTTGTTTACAATATATGTGAGTGATTTTTGTGATAATTTCTCTATTGCTGTGTCCCATTTTTATGCTGATGATACAGTAATTTATTGTTCATCTGTTGGTTTTAAAATCCCTTGAGTTCTTGCAGTCAGCCTTTGATACTGTTCAGTCCCGTTTGTCTCAGCTTAAGTTAGTGCTGAATGCAGACAAATTAAAGACCATGCTATTTTGAAATGGCAAGTAGCTTCCATTTCACCTTCCGAGGTTGCAGCTGTTCATGGTGTTCAAATTGAAATGGTAATATCTTATAAAGGTTTTAGCTTTGCTAACAATTCATTTATGTTAGCTGAAGACTCGACTGGCTGCTACTGAGAGGAGGAAGAGGCGAGGTTGGCGTGAGAGGGTCGAACAGCAGAGAAGGTTGTTGGGAATTACGTAGATGTGAGGGAAATAAGTCGACTTGAGCAATAATAGGTGAATCAATGGTGAGTAAGCAACAACATCCGGGTACTTCAGATTCTCGAAAGTTAAGGTTACTCACCAAAAACAAAGATGGTGGTCAACACAAGAAACACAGGGTGCAGAAAAAACTGAGCGAGAAAATACCAGTTGACAATGAATTCTGCAGCAAGTATAATTCAGAATTTGAAGAAGGAGACTTCTCCCTACAATTTGAGCGTTGTGACAAGTGGTATTGTTTGAGATTAGGGCTGAAACGATTAGTCGAGTAATTCGAATAATTCGATTACAAAAAATGTTCGAGGCACAGAATTCTGGCCTGTGTGTGGCACTGCAATGTCCCCAGAAAAACAAACAGAAGACTACAGCAAGCGCTAATCAAATTAGCACAAAAGCTACAGCTTTCCAACGCGACAAATGAAATGAAATAAAGCCTTTTAGGAAAAAGACGTCCACGCTGATCATCTGAAATAACTTACTGTGAATTTAAAGCAAAGCAGTGTGTTTGTTTTTTAAAAAACACAGTTTGGTCCGCTGGCCGCTCATCGCACGCCGGCCGGCTGCTGCCTCTCTCTGCCCGGTGTGAGTGGCTCAGCACTGCCCTCACACAGCTCCGTCCCGGCCACAGACAGTCTCTGGAAGAAGTCCACTCTTTCTTCTGTGTTTTGCTTTTACTCGCAATGAGTGATTCGCTTTTTAATTTTCGCTTTTTTGGGCAACACACAATGCTTCACAAACACGAGAACTCAAATAAAATAATAAAAAAAAAAACAGTAACTGCGAGGCTGCATGTTCAACCTCCAGCTGAAAATGAAATGCACTGGCTGAATCACAGAGAGAGTTAAAAATAAATTCATACAGGGACCCAGTCCACCACCTTAATAAATAAATAAAAATGGTTAAATTTTACAAGTTGGGGAAAACAAAAAACAGAAAGCCACAACCCATCGACATTTCAGCAAAATGTAAAGACTTTGGCCCGACTTTGGCTGAGCTCCTGACACCAGGAAAGATCCAAAACTTGTAAAGATGTGAAAAAATAAATAATTACCCAGGAAAACAGGGATACACTAAATTTGACAATCTCTGTGATGACACAGTGACATTGTGCCATTACTTAGGGAGAGCCCTGGACTGTTAATGTTTTAAAATGCAAAAGTAATTTTTATCCGATTACTCGATTAATCGCCAGAATGATCGATAGAATACTCGATTACTAAAATAATTGATAGCTGCAGCCCTATTTGAGATGTCTTGGATTATCGGAAGCAGCCTACACAGTGATCACGGACTGCACTGGTTTTGTCAAATGCAGCACGTTCCTGAAAGGAATTATCAACCGACTAGAGGCCACTGAGGACAAACTGCAAAATTAGTCCAGAATGACAAATTTATGAAACAAGCATGATCAAAGAAAACATTGATAACACTGATAAACTATTATCCAAGTCTGCAGAGACCTCTAGCACAAGTAAACACAATGATGAAGGAGACACTCATAGCTGATAAGGTCTGCCATAGACTGAAGGACAGGGAAGCCAGAACAATGAATATAGTCTTGTTCATGGCCCCCAAATCAGACAGTTTCCTCAAATTTTTCAACAGTTTAAAAATCCTGACGAAGTTCCAGCTGCAGGAACGAAGCTGCGTGAAGGTTAAACGATGTCAACGAAAGTCCAGATTTCTTGTTTCGTCAGGGCTTCATCACACTTCGTTAAGTGCCGTGGACTGGGCGTTGAAGGAGGATCATGTAAATGTCAACCAGTACTTTGCCAGTCAGCTCTGCCTTAAGACAGCACCTCCAAAACAAGACGAAATAGAAAAAAAAACCTCTCAAGTTTCTGCCCAAGATGGTAACCAGCACAACTCAGAGTTGCCCTTTGATGATCACTTTTCAAGACATTGAGGAGAAGCTAAGAGTCATGAAGAATCTCTACAAGCTGAGAGACGCGGACGCCCCTCTGTGCCAGTGCAGTGCCTCACACGACATGAGCAAAGAAGAAAGGCATAAAAACAATGACTTGAAAAAAATAGCCCAAGGAAGAAAACGATTCCTGGAGATCCAGGATTTTGTCTTTGTTGTGAGAGGACAACCGTGGGGCCGGAAAATCGTCAAAATCAAAAGGAAAATGTAAATTCCTCATCAGTATTTTTAAATGTTTTATCTACCACAGCTTTTAATGGTGTTGGTTCCACAAAGGTTTTAAGTTGTGAACACAGTGCGAGCAGCTGGAGTATGTGTAACCACAATGCACAGCTGCTGTAAAAAAAGAAAAATACATGCCACCCAGGGGATTCGAACCTGCAATGTACAAAAGCTCTGGTTGCCAGCCAGAAACTTTACCACTGCGTTACCATGCTGTCCTATAAAAGATGCGGAAAAATGCCTGAAATCAACAAGGACGTGAACAGATTTTTTTTTTTTAAGAGAAAAAAGCACCGTAATAACTGACCAAACGGTGTTTGTTACGTTATATTTCTGCTGATACGTGACTAAAAGTGGTGTATTTGTCAGACTGTTGACTTGTCCTGCAGCATGCCGCTTGCAGGGCATGCGTGTCCTGTCAGACAGACATGACATTCAGGTTGCCTGCTGCATGCCCACATGAAGTGATGGTCTGTTTCAGCTGGAACAGCCTGTCAATGTGCATGCGCTCCAGCCCATTAAAAAGTGATATATGTTTTAATGTATTCCCACGTGAGGACAGCAAGCACACACACACGTGTGTGTCCATGAAAACACATTACATGTTCTGCAGCTGTGACGTGCAGGACCAGAGTTGTCAACAGCTACTGCTGTTGACAGCCAGCCATGCCCCAGGTTTATTCAGCGCACAGACCAAGGTGTCACTCTGTGATCAGATGAGAGGCTCCTCACCTGCGTTGGAGGCAGCTCAGATTTTACACGTATTGCATATGATTCTTGCTTCATGCACAATTCATGTGCAGTTCAACCACATTCGTACTATGTGTGAAGGGACCCTTAAGAAGACTGTTAAACTAACTTTGTTCCTACAGACTTTCTGATACATTTAGTGCATTGGATCAAAGCTTTCCTATTAAACAGAAGACAGTGAGTGGTTATACAGGGAGCTTTTTCAGATTCGCTTGATGTTCTCAGCAGAATACCCCAAGGATCCATTCTGGGACACCTCCATTTTGTGATTAGACATTAATGATCTCTCTAACTTCGCGACGCAAGGCTAATCACTCTGTTTGCAGATGACGCTAAACTCTACAGACCAATTTACAACATTGAGGATTCCAACAAACTCCAGCAGGACATAGACTCAGTGTATGATTGGACAGAACACTCGCTCTTAAAGCTTCACCCTGATAAATGCAAGCAGATGAGAATCTTGACCAAAAAGACACCCCACTGTCACTTGTGCACCCTGGGAAATATGGGAAAAATGCTGGTCCAAGTATCAGAAGAAAAGGACATCAGAGTAGTGATTGACGATAAATTAAGTTTTACAAAACATATAAATGAGAAAATCAACACCTCCAAGAAAATTTTGGGAACAATACGCAGAACTTTTGAATATTTGGCCTGGGACAATTTCTGTTTATAACTGGTCAGACCATATGTGAATTTCGCAAACCAAAAATGGGCTTGAAAAAGCAGATTAACGCTCTCAAAAACATTCAGGGGAGAGCCAAAAAGGACCTTACTTACCCTGAATGACTGGAGAAACTGAAGCTCCCTACCCTAGCATATTGGAGGCTGAGAGGAGACATGATCAAGCTCTACAAATTATTAACAAGGAAATATGGCACCGCAGTATAAAACTTCATAAGCCTAAAGCCCCATCACACATACCAAGAATGTGCAGGAACCAGGCCAACAAGGCAAATATGATCATAATCCGGACACAGTTGGGAAGAAAAGAGACGCTCACTGACCTCTCATCAGGAGGAGGGTGCACTGGCAGGAGTGCGTGTGTCTCACATGACGGAGTGCGCGTGTGTACATTGCTAGATTTTGTTCGTCCAGCTCGACTCCGTAACTGCTGCTTAACTGTGCTAGCAGTGCGCCAACTTCCCACATGTGCATAACATTCTTCAGATGCAGCCAGCAAATGTTTTCTTCTCTCTATTATAAAATGATATTAAAATATCAACATAAACTTGTGAATTTATTGATGATGTAATGACAGCCATCTCCCCAGTGCCTTTACCTGACATGCATCCCCATATCATCAGTGACTGTGGAAATTTACATGTTCTCTTCAGGCAGTCATCTTTATAAATCTCATTGGAACGGCACCAAACAAAAGTTCCAGGATCATCACCTTGCCCAATGCAGATTCGAGATTCATCACTGAATATGACTTTCATCCAGTCATCCACAGTCCACAGTTGCTTTTCCTTAGCCCACTGTAACCTTGTTTTTTCTGTTTAGGTGTTAATGATGGCTTTCGTTTATCTTTTCTGTATGTAAATCCCATTTCCTTTAGGCGGTTTCTTACAGTTCGGTCACAGATGTTGACTCCAGTTTCCTCCCATTCCTTCCTCATTTGTTTTGTTGTGCATTTTCGATTTTTGAGACATATTGCTTTAAGTTTTCTATCTTGACGCTTTGATGTCTTCCTTGGTCTACCAGTATGTTTGCCTTTAACAACCTTCCCATGTTGTTTGTATTTGGTCCAGAGTTTAGACACAGCTGACTGTGAACAACCAACATCTTTTGCAACATTGCGTGATGATTTACCCTCTTTAAGAGTTTGATAATCCTCTCCTTTGTTTCAATTGACATCTCTCGTGTTGGAGCCATGATTCATGTCAGTCCACTTGGTGCAACAGCTCTCCAAGGTGTGATCACTCCTTTTTAGATGCAGACTAACGAGCAGATCTGATTTGATGCAGGTGTTAGTTTTGGGGATGAAAATTTACAGGGTGATTCCATAATTTATTCCTCAGAATTGAGTGAGTCCATATTTTTTTCCCTCTGCTTGGTCTAAAAAAGTAACCGTTACTGACTGCCACATTTTTTTTTTCTTGATTTCTTATAGTGTTTCTTAAAGCCAAAAAGTTGCCATTTGAAATGACTTTAGTTTTGTGTCATGTCTGTGATCTGCTTTTTTTCTACAAAATTAAATAACTGAATGAACATCCTCCGAGGCCGGTGATTCCATAATTATTGCCAGGGGTTGTATATTTATTATACTTCATGGACCATAGTGAACACTTCTTATTTGTATAAATATAATGTCCTAAAAACAACACCACTATAACAAAAATTGACATGGTGGATCCTTGATCTCTGGACATAAATAGAAATAAACAAAATCTGTAGTTTTGGTCAAAAGCATTTCCTTTCAGACATTATTGGCATGATTGTCTTTTCATATATCTGAGCTAAGCTCTTGCAGCTGCTGTGCTGCACGTCAGGATGTAATTTGTAAAGAAATACAGCACGTCTCATTTTGGGAGGAAAAAAAAACGTTTTAGTCGATTATAGTTTCTTGTCTGTATTACAATGTTTCTAAGAGGTGTCATTTTATTTAAAACGGCAATTCGTTTTGAAGTTATTAATTCTGACTGGACTCTGTCTCGCAGTGTTTGGAGCTGTGCCAACGGAACGGAGGACGAGTCTCGTTTCTTGACTGCAACAAGACAAGAGTCCCAGTTAGTGACTTTAATCCACACAAAAGTGACTCATGGTATTTTAATAAATTCAGAGGAGTTAAGAAGCGGACTTGCTGTTTCTGAAGAGCAGCGAATCAAAAAACCGAGCTAGTGGATCGAAGCATTGCTTCAGTGGACTCGCGCTGAAGAAACAGACCCTGAATATCCGACTTTATTTGTACGTCCGTATGACTCTGCAACTCAGAAAAATCCATATAATTTATGGACAATCTGTATAGGTTGACATGAATGGTCAGAAAAACGCCGAAAATGTAATGTCAGTCATAATAGAATGGCTTTCAAACACACTATTGTCTGAAAACTATTTATACTGTAAACCACTCACCGTTTCTTGCTGGATGCCATGATCATCACCTCAACGGGACTGACGCTATGTTTGTTTGATCCGGTTTGAATATTCCTGTGAACACCTGCGTGGTGCATTGTGGTATCAAATCAAAAGCTGTGTTCACCGTGGGGACACGTTTGGCACTATTCGAGATTTTTTTTTTTTTTGTACAGATGAAGAACGATGCGTAAAAAAATCTGACCGATGCAACTGCATCAGTCCAAACCAGTCTGGATCCGGGCCTGTATAGACCACTGTCAGATGTGTGTCGCATCTCGATGGCACCAAGAGTGTTTTGAACATGTGCAACACACTCGGGACATCTGAGCCAATGGGACCAAATATGTACATGCTCACAGACTGCCACCGTTGGTCTTCAGACCGCACCTCAGTATTTCCCGATTGTGGCCAGATGTGTTATTCTGATGCAGTTCGGCCTCAATCGGTGTACGTGTGATGGGGGTACAAGTCACAACACGTCAACAAGGGGCCACCATCTTAAAATGGAAACGTCAGACCCAAATTGAACATCAGGAAATATGCATTCACAGTCCACCTGGAACAAACTACCCGAACATGTTGTGAGTGTACCGACCCTCAACAGCTTCAAGAACTGCCTTGACAAACATTGGAGACGTATACCACTGCACTGCCACTATGTGGAGCCGCTCAACCCCAGGGACACTAGGAACAGAACTTGTCCAGATTCAGACTCAGACAGTGAGCCGGAAGAAGCAGAGAAGCTCGTTATTGTAAATAAGAATTTTTTTTTCTAAATAACTTACCTGGTTTAAAAAAAAAAAAAAAGGATCTATGAGTCTAACTTCAGAAATCGCCACAGGTTGCATAGGTAGATAGGTATAAATACTTATTCTGCTTGATGAGAACCTGTCTTAAACTGCTCATTGATGAAATTGTTTCTCAGCTGAAACTGAAGTTGGGCTTCTTTTTTTTTAGAGATAAATCAAGTTTTATATTGGAAGTCAAACATTTGATCACCACAACTTTTTTTTTTACCGTTGTTTGACTATGGTGACCTGATTTTTATGAGCGCTCCTGATCAGTTTGAACACTGAAAACCACTGTGCTTTGCATTTTATTACTGGTTGCAGTTATCATGTACATCACTGTTCTTTATATGGTGTTCCACATCGTGTTTGTAGACTCTCTCACTGGCTTATTTTTATTTACAAATCTATTCTTGGACTTCTGCCCACATATTTGTGCTCGCACATGTAGAAACCTCAGCTGATACGGCCTGCGCTCTCAGGACATCATGCAGTTGCCGGTCCCGAGAGTCAGAACTGAAGTGGGCAAAAAGGCTTTAAAGTTTTCTGCCCCGTCTACCTGGAATGATGTGCAGAAGGACTTGAAATTGGCATCTTGTATCTCTGGAAAAATTCTAAAATAGAGATAAGCTCAGTTGGCTCTTGTGACTGCACTGTGCAATGTGTGTAGCTGAGATTGTATTTTATTTGTGTTTTGTGTGTTTGTTGTAATCTGTTTTGTGCTGCCCTCTTGGCCAGGTCCTCTTGAAAAAGAGGTTTTAATCTGAATGAGTTTTTACCTGGTTAAATAATAGAAATTGATTGATTGACATTGATACAGAATGTACACAAAAACAACCTCAGCTTTCTTTCTTATTGTGAGAAATGACAGAGAGCTGTTTGCTGGGGAGGTGGTGGGCAAGTGAATGATACAGGGGACCAGAGAACCCTCAGTTCGATTCCTTGTCTGATAGAAAACTCTCTAAAATCCCCTTGAGCAAGGTTTTTAATCCACAAGTTGCTCCTGGTGTAAAGTTCAGCACATTTCGTGGTGTCACACTGACATTGGTGTGTGAATGTCTGTGTCATTTTTTTGTCAATTTTACAGACTTGAAATTGTACGGTAACAAATCACTTGTTGCTTCTATCTCACATAGTATTTTAGTTATTCATTGATAATTTATTTATTTTTTGCACCCGCTTCCACTGATGATTAATGTTTTCATTAGTCACTAGCTCAGCCCAGCTGTTGCACAGCATATTACAACCCCTGGCAAAAATTATGGAATCACCGGCCTCGGAGGATGTTCATTCAGTTGTTTAATTTTGTAGAAAAAAAGCAGATCACAGACATGACACAAAACTAAAGTCATTTCAAATGGCAACTTTCTGGCTTTAAGAAACACTATAAGAAATCAAGAAAAAAAGATTGTGGCAGTCACTAACGGTTACTTTTTTAGACCAAGCAGAGGAAAAAAATATGGAATCACTCAATTCTGAGGAAAAAATTATGGAATCGCCCTGTAAACTTTCATCTCCAAAACTAACACCTGCATCATATCAGATCTGCTCGTTAGTCTGCATCTAAAAGGAGTGAACACACCTTGGAGAGCTGTTGCACCAAGTGGACTGACATGAATCATGGCTCCAACACGAGAGATGTCAATTGAAACAAAGGAGAGGATTATCAAACTCTTAAAAGAGAGTAAATCATCACGCAATGTTGCAAAAGATGTTGGTTGTTCACAGTCAGCTGTGTCTAAACTCTGGACCAAATACAAACAACATGGGAAGGTTGTTAAAGGCAAACATACTGGTAGTCCAAGGAAGACAAAGCGTCAAGACAGAAAACTTAAAGCAATATGTCTCAAAAATCAAAAAATGTACAACAAAACAAATGAGGAACGAATGGGAGGAAACTGGAGTCAACGTCTGTGACCGAACTGTAAGAAACCGCCTAAAGGAAATGGGATTTACATACAGAAAAGCTAAACGAAAGGCATCATTAACACCTAAACAGAAAAAAACAAGGTTACAATGGGCTAAGGAAAAGCAATTGTGGACTGTGGATGACTGGATGAAAGTCATATTCAGTGATGAATCTCGAATCTGCATTGGGCAAGGTGATGATGCTGGAACTTTTGTTTGGTGCCTTTCCAATGAGATTTATAAAGATGACTGCCTGAAGAGAACATGTAAATTTCCACAGTCATTGATTATATGGGGTTGCATGTCAGGTAAAGGCACTGGGGAGATGGCTGTCATTACATCATCAATAAATGCACAAGTTTATGTTGATATTTTGGACAATTGAAAGGATGTTTGGGGATGATATCATTTTTCAAGATGATAATGCATCTTGCCATAGAGCAAAAACTGCAAAAACATTCCTTGCAAAAAGACACATAGGGTCAATGTCATGGCATAGGGTCAGTGTCAATGAGCAGATCTGATTTGATGCAGGTGTTAATTTGGGGGATGAAAATTTACAGGGTGATTCCATAATTTTTTCTTCAGAATTGAGTGATTCCATATTTTTTTCCTCTGCTTGGTCTAAAAAAGTAACCGTTACTGACTGCCACAATCTTTTTTTCTTGATTTCTTATAGTGTTTCTTAAAGCCAGAAAGTTGCCATTTGAAATGACTTTAGTTTTGTGTCATGTCTGTGATCTGCTTTTTTTCTACAAAATTAAACAACTGAATGAACATCCTCTGAGGCCGGTGATTCCATAATTTTTGCCAGGGGTTGTATATGCTAACCCCAGTGTGTGGCACCCAGCACGTGTCATGGCGGAAATAAAATAATTTGTGTACAAACATTATTAATATCATTTGTGCTCTCCGGTTATGAGCATGAATTTATCACCTTTGTTTCTCTGGTTCTTTCCTTCGTGTCTCGTTGACTACATCAGTTTTTTTTCATTATTATTGTTTTTGTTTGTTTGTTTTTAATGTTTGCTTGAGCCAAGAGGTTCAAACAAACAGCCAGAGTTGTCCATCAACATTAATGCTGTTTTAATTATGCTTTTACTCTAATTGCAAACTAGAAACTGTTTAGTAATTGCTGTGTTTGGAAATATCCACAAAGTTTTGCTTTATTTTTTTAGTATGAATTCTGTATAATGATGTTGAGCATAGTAACATTACTCAGTCAACATTTGTGTTTTTTAATGTTGTTCAATGGAAAAAAAAACTATTAAAATTTTACTAAAAAATAAATCAAACTACAAAACATCACTTAAAACAATTCTGTTTGAAATATTTGTGTGTATGTCTGCTTATAACAATCAAACGGTTTATATTTAAATTGACCGTAGGTGTGAATGTGTTTATCTGTCTACATGTGGCCTTGTGACAGACTGGCATCCTGTCCAGGGTGTACCCCGCTTCGCGCTCTATGACTGCTGGGATAGGCTCCAGCCCCTCGTGTCCCTTAATTGGACTAAGCGGTTGAAGGTGTGTGTGTCTGAGTTCAAAATTTTCAAAATTCCCAAGCTTAACTTCCCATGAAAAATAGTTTTCGCACCCTTGCAAACCCTGTATAAAAAGTCATTCCAGTGGTACCCTGTAGGATTCCGATTGACCAAATCCTGTAGGATTCCAATAAAATTTTTGCAGTCGGAACATGGACAAAGTCCGCCCGCCCCCCAAGTTTGGGGTTGTTGTGCATAATGTGTAATTTGTAATGTGATTTCAGTAGTAAGTTGCCCATAAGGGCAAGGGACACAAATTTAAGTTGACTTTTGTCTGTCAGCGCATCTTATTTTCAAAAAAATTAATTTCTCAAATGAATAAACAGTTGAGACCTTGCTGTGCATTTATTCAGCTTTTGTAGGCATCTAGCGGGTGATGTGAGCAATTTGGTGTTCTAGTACATTTCCCACTTGAAACCCAAAATTCAGTAAAAAGGCATTTATAAATGTCAGAAATGCATGTTTTTTTTGTTGTTGTTGTTGTTTTTATCACACAGAGCTTTGATCTCCCAGTATTAATGTATAAAAATGTTAATTTTTGAGAGTTTTATGGTTCTTGAATTTTAAGATATGTAGATTTTCCTGAAGGGCAGAGTTTCTCCTGACAAGCACAACTTACAGTTGTGAATTAAACATGATTGAACATCCATCATATGAAACTTCATGTGCTTTCTGCCTTCTTGAATCAGTTAAAGGTATTTGCTGATTCAAAAACAGGTCAACAAGTAATGCCTCTGAATTATTCATTTAAAAGCATCATTTATGACATGTTCACACTGAATCCCAGCATCTTTAATCTGTCCCTGAAAATGTCTAAAATGTAATTGTGCATATATAATTGTGGTTTGTTAGCAGTTGCTTAAAAGTTAATGAAACCATGCTCATGAAGTATGAACAGTTGAGTCCTGGCATGCAACAGATGACCATTAAATCTAAGTGCAGATACACATACACCCGGTGGAGTCGGGAATTGATTTCGGCATTGTCCTGCATGGCTCCTGGGCACTCTAACGGGACCCCTTGTAGTTTTGCTTTGCAGCCTTTTTTTCCTCTTCACTCTTAACTCCTGTTAAAGTATTTCTCTGCATCTTTTGTCAGCTTGGCTCCAAACCTATTTGATAAAAGCTGCGGAGGCCATAGAGGGAATAAATTAAGAGGATATTCTGAGTTGTTTCTGCACAGACTTTCCCTTTGGTGAGACAGAGCATGGAAACAGAAGGATTAGGAACAATACAAAAGCTTGCACCCCCACGTAATTCCCGTTTAAAAATCCTCTGCATCCCAACACATGAATGAGTTCATCACTTTGCTCATCCTGTCTTCTCTCCACACATTGTTTCCTCCACAGATGTAGTGCTTTAACCACTGGATTTCTGTTCCATGTCTTTGACTTATTAAAATGTAAACTTTAACATCACATCCTCTGTTCTTTTTCTCGCAGTGTGTTTATACAGAGTTTGGCCTCCCCTACATTCCTGCCTTTGTTCTAATTCTTGAAAGCCAGAGTCATCTCTCTGTTCTCTCTGTCCTTCCCTACCTCCCTCTCTTCTCCTCATCCTTCTCCTCTTCATCCTGCCATCCTGTTCTTCACAGGAGTGCTGACAGTCTGGTAACATATGGAAGTAAATCTGTGCCATCAGAGTTTGAAGTTGAATTTTTAACGTTGAATTTGTTTAGCATCAAAATATTCAGCCTCAAAAACTTCAACCTAAAAAAAAAATTCAACCTCAAAGAAAATTCAACCTCAAAAAATAGAAAAGCAGGGAGAAGCAATTGATCCCTGTCTCAATCATCCAACGCTCAGCAATGTATCACGTCGTCGTCTTTTTATTTGCTCTCAGTGTCACATGACCACTGGAGCAAAACGCGATTGGCCGAATGTATCACGTCTTCTTTCGATTTGGTGTCAGTGTCACATGACCACTGGAGCAAAATGTGATTGGCTGACTGGAACATTGGATGACTGAGACAGGGATCGATTGCTTCTCCCTGCTTTTCTATTTTTTGAGGTTGAAATTTTGTTTTAGGTTGAATTTTTTGAGGTTGAATTTTTTTTATTATTATTATTTAATTTTTTTTAGGTTGGATTTTTTTTTTTTTTTTTTTTTTAGGTTGAAGTTTTTGAGCCTGAATGTTTTGATGCTACACAAATTCAAACTTAAAAATTCAACTTCAAACTCTGATTTTGATGCTAAAAAAAAATTCAACCTTAAAAATTCTAAGTCAAACTTTGATGGCACAGATTTACTTCCATAGTAACACAATGTTTCCATACGTTACCTTTTTAATCTGACACTGATCTCTCGCTGACCATTATTTTTCTCAGGTTTACTTGAATTGGAAATGCTGTCACTTAATACTCAGGTTAGCTTGACAACAAATGCTTTGCGCCCTCTGCTGGATAAGGCTCTGTGTCCATGCTTCATTTTAAATTTTGATTTTTTTTTTTGTTGTTGATGTTTTGTTGTTTTTGTTTTTTTTTTTTTTTTTTTTGTTTTGTTTTCCTGGTGCCAAAGCAGTGCTCCAATGGAGGGGAAAAAAGGCTGTGTCTGGAATTTGATTCTATAACAATAAATTGCTAAGGACTGGGTCAAGCCAAAGATTCAAACTGTGACCGACTTTCCATACCTGTGCAGCCATGTGTCATCAAATGCTGACCTCGATTATGAAATCCAACACTTACTCAAGTGGGCAGGAACTGTCCTCGGATGGCTGCACACCCCTTTTTTCAGCAACAGAGACCTTTTGACATGAGATGAAAATCCTCGCTGGCAAAGTTGTCATCATGCCAACCCTGCTGTACGGATCTGAGACCTGGACCACCTACCACCTAGTGAGTCCACCAACGCCACGTGATGAGTATTCTCCACAACAGGTGCGAAGACTACTGTACTGTACAATATTAGTGTCCTGGCTGAAGCCAAGCTCCAGAGCATCGAGTGTGTGATCATCAAGAACCAGCTTCAGGGGGTGGGTCACATCGTTAGGATGGTTGACAGCCAACTTCCCAAGCAGATCTTCTACTCCCAGCTGAGTGAAGGAAAACTGCTCAGAGGAGGGCATAAAAATTGCTCCCTCCTGAAGCATAACCTCAAAAGCTGCTCCATCGACTGGAAGAAAATGTGAGGGACCAAGCCAGCTGATGAACAATGATCCATATCTGAGTGGAAGTCTTTGAAAAATGTAGATGATCAAGACAGAGAAAGGAGAAAGCAAGATCCTGACTGGCAGAAGCTTCTTGCAGCATCCATAAGAAACAGCGTGTGTCGAGACTGGGCCTGTTCAGTCATCTCAGTGTCCACCATCCTGTCCAGTAGAGGTGGGCGATACCGGGAATTTTGGTATTGATCCGATACCAAGTACACTCAACAAAAATATAAATGCAACACTTTTGGTTTTGCTCCCATTTTGTATGAGATGAACTCAAAGATCTAAAACTTTTTCCACATACACAATATCACCATTTCCCTCAGATATTGTTCACAAACCAGTCTAAATCTGTGATAGTGAGCACTTCTCCTTTGCTGACATAATCCATCCCACCTCACAGGTGTGACATATCAAGAAAAGGCCACTCTGAAAGGTGCAGTTTTATCACACAGCACAATGCCACAGATGTCGCAAGATTTGAGGGAGCGTGCAATTGTCATGCTGACAGCAGGAATGTCAACCAGAGCTCTTGCTCGTGTATTGAATGTTCATTTCTCTACCATAAGCCATCTCCAAAGGCATTTCAGAGAATTTGGCAGTACATCCAACCAGCCTCACAACCGCAGACCACGTGTAACCACACCAGCCCAGGACCTCCACATCCAGCATGTTCACCTCCAAGATCGTCTGAGACCAGCCACTCAGACAGCTGCTGAAACAATCGGTTTGCATAACCAAAGAAGTTCTGCACAAACTGTCAGAAACCGTCTCAGGGAAGCTCATCTGCATGCTCGTCGTCCTCATCGGGGTCTCGACCTGACTCCAGTTCATCGTCGTAACCGATTTGAGTGGGCAAATGCTCACATTCGCTGGCGTTTGGCACGTTGGAGAGGTGTTCTCTTCACGGATGAATCCCTGTTCACACTGTCCAGGGCAGATGGAAGACAGCGTGTGTGGCGTCGTGTGGGTGAGCAGTTTTCTGATGTCAGTGTTGTGGATCGAGTGGCCCATGGTGGCGGTGGGGTTATGGTATGGGCAGGCGTCTGTTATGGACAAAGAACACAGGTGCATTTTATTGATGGCATTTTGAATGCACAGAGATACCGTGACGAGATCCTGAGGCCCATGGTTGTGCCATACATCCAAGAACATCACCTCATGTTGCAGCAGGATAATGCACGGCCCCATGTTGCAAGGATCTGTACACAATTCTTGGAAGCTGAAAATGTCCCAGTTCTTGCATGGCCGGCATGCTCACCGGACATGTCACCCACTGAGCATGTTTGGGATGCTCTGGACCGGCGTATACGACAGCGTGTACCAGTTCCTGCCAATATCCAGCAACTTCACACAGCCATTGAAGAGGAGTGGACCAACATTCCACAGGCCACAATTGACAACCTAATCAACTCTATGCGAAGGAGATGTGTTGCACTGTATGAGGCAAATGGTGGTCACACCAGATAAAACAAAACTGCACCTTTCAGAGTGGCCTTTTATTGTGGACAGTCTAAGGCACACCTGTGCACTAATCATGGTGTCTAATCAGCATCTTGGTATGGCACACCTGTGAGTTGGGATGGATTATCTCAGCAAAGGAGAAGTGCTCACTATCACAGATTTAGACTGGTTTGTGAACAATATTTGAGGGAAATGGTGATATTGTGTATGTGGAAAATGTTTTAGATCTTTGAGTTCATCTCATACAAAATGGGAGCAAAACCAAAAGTGTTGCGTTTATATTTTAGTTGAGTGTAAATACAGGCCCAGTATTGCCGATATCGATACCGATACTTTTTCATATTCAAGCTTCATAGATCCAAAGGACCTTCGCCAAACATTGTACATGACAACAAAATACTTTATTATCACAATCAACATTTTTGTTTAAAAAATATCACTCAACACAACTTAAAACAAAATTTGAGGTAGAGGGCTGACAAACCACAATACAACAAAATTAACACACCACAACAAAATTGACTGGCACCACTGAGCCACGTGACTGTACAACAACAAAAGACCGGAGGGGTGCGCTGCTCCGTGTTGTGTGACACAGCGCAGCGCTGCTGTTACAGAGAGTAGACTCTGATGAATGTGGTGTGCAGCAGTCAGTGCGTGCGGGAGAGAAAAAAGCTTGAGTATCGATCTTTTTACATGAGGATCGTTCAATATCAATACCAGCGTTGGTATCGATATTATTGATATTAGGATCGATCCGCCCACCTCTACTGTCCAGGAATCAATCTAGTGACAATATTCTTTGCCACCGAGGGATTGCCATGATGCACAGCAATTAAAAAGTATTTGTCCTCAGCAGGTACCAAGTGTCTGTCCAATCTGCTATCACAGATGAGTTTATTTGTTTGGGGTTTTTTATAGATTTTGAGTGACAAATTGGCAAAAATGAACTTCTCCCATTTGGCTTTAAAGGCACCGCAGTGACGTCACATTGTCTGTCTGAAAAGTTAATAGATTTTCAGAAAGCTGTCCGCTCTGGAAAAAGACGCTGCAGGGGTGTGGGGATACTCACGAGTCCCCAGCTGAGCGCCGCTATGTTGGAGTTTAATCCAGTAGACAAGAGGGTTGCCTCTCTGCGTCTTCAGGTGGCGGGGGGGGGGACTCTGACTGTTGTTTGTGCATATGCACCAAACATCATTTCAGCGTATTCGGCCTACTTGGAGTCCCTGAGTGGAGTCCTATATGGGGCTCCGGTGGGGGACTCCGTTTGTTCTGCTGGGTGACTTCAACGCACATGTGGGCAATGACAGACACACCTGGAGAGGTGTGATTGGGAGGAACAGCCTCCCTGATCTAAACCCGAATGGTCGTTTGTTATTGGACTTCTGTGCTAGTCACGGACTGTCCATAACAAACACCATGTTCGAACATAAGGATGCTCGTAAGTGTACATGGTATCAGAGCACCCTAGACTGAAGATCGATGACTGATTTTGTGATCGTATCATCTGATTTGAGGCCGCATGTTCTGGACACTCAGTGGAAGAGAGAGGCAGAGCTGTCAACTATCACCATCTGGTGGTGAGTTGGATCAGAGGGTGGGGGAAGACTTTGGACAGACCTGGTAAGCCCAAACGGATAGTGCGGGTGAACTGGGAACGTCTGGAGGAGCCCACTGTTCGACAGATCTTTAACTTACACCTCCGGCAGAGCTTCTCTAGCATCCCTGTGGAGGTTGGGGGCATTGAACCAGAATGGGCAATGTTCAAAGCTTCCATTGCTGAAGCTGCAGTGGGGAGCTGTGGTCTGAAGGTCTTAGGTGCCTCAAGGGGCGGCAACCCTCGAATACCGTGGTGGACACTGGTGGTCAGGGAAGCCATCCAACTGAAGAAGGAGTCCTTCCGGGATATGTTATTTCTGAGAACTCCAGAGGCAGTTGCAAGGTACCAACAGACCCGAAGGGCAGCAGCCTCTGCTGTGGGGGAGGCAAAGCAGCAGGTGTGGGAGGAGTTCGGAGCAACCATGGAGAAGGACTTTCGGTCGGCACCAAGCTGCTTCTTGTCTGGAGACACCTCAGGAGGGGAAAACGGGGAACCATCCAAGCTGTCTACAGTAAGGATGGGACTCTGTTGACCTAAACTGAGGATGTAATCCGGCACTGGAAGGAACACTTTGAGGAAGTCCTGCATCAGACCGGAGCGCCCTCTATAGTAGGGGCAGAGCTGGAAGCTGATGGAGGATTTTCATCAGTTTCCCTGGTGGAAGTCACTGAGGTAGTCAAATAACTCTTGATGAGATCTGTCCAGAAATGCTGAAGGCTCTGGGTGTGGAGGGATTGTCTTGGATGAGACATCTCTTCAACAATGCGTTGAGGTCTGGGACAGTGCCTAAGGAGTGGCAGACTAGGGTGGTGGTCCCCATATTTAAAAAGGGGGACCAGAGAGTGTGTGCCAAATACATGGGGATCGTGGGATGGTCCTGTCAGTCACAGGGGTCATGACTGTTTTCAGAGTGGGAGGCTGAACTGAGGAAGTGTCTGAAGTCAAGGAGAATGGGATAGAGTCATGTGGATCTGGAGAGAACAAAAAATCGCAGTGTGTGAATAGTGGAATATGTTTTTGGATGAAGTGGGTCCGGATGTTAATCAAGTCAGGGTAGGAAGTGGCAAGGTCAGGTTAGGCATTTTCTGCGGTTGATAATATGGCAAGGGGGGTTTTGTTTTTGTTTTGTTTTTTGTATTTTTTTTTACTTGTTGGGACTGTCAACAAAATCAAAATAGAGGTATCTTGGAAAAATACCTCAGCAATGTTTTGTAAGTCCAGAGTGTCCAAGTTCTCTATGAGATCCAACACCCGGTCTCCCTCAGCGTCTGAATCTGTGTTTGGAATCTGAATAGCCGTAGTCTATCTCAGGGCGAGATGGCTTTGATAGTCGTCTGGTTTTCCCACCCCGTCTGGTAGCCTATCTACCTCAAACAGTGCATCCAGATTGTAAAGCTCCAGGAACCATTCAAACACCCAGAAATCATCCTCCATCAGATCCCAGGCCTGATTTAAAAAAAAAAAAAACACTAACGTCTGAGGGGGGTGTAGCTGCTGTAGAAACTGTTAAAAAGTGAGTTCAGTTGAGACAAAATTGCCTTAAGTGCCATCAGGTCTGGGGAGCTGCCTGCAGGGTTCATCTTCATAACCAGTTGATATTGTTACGTGTAACGTCAAGTTGAACCCAATATGCAGGCAGCAATTAGACAGGAGGTAAGTTGGAAAATGAAGGCAAGGACATGAGTAAAAACGAGTCCAAACAAAACAGAATCCAAACTGGAGGTACACAGGCATGAACAAAACACAAACACTAACCACAGCAGATAACAGGAGGTGACAATAATCTGAAGGTACTTAAAAATGTAAACAACAGGAGGGACCCACGTGAATCAACTGGCAAACAAACTGGGAAAAGGTGTGGCTAAAATACACTAACGAACTAATGAACAAATGAATGACAGGTATGTGAAATAGGGAAGACAGGGTCGAAACACATGACAAACTAAAAAAAAAAAAAAAAAAAAAAAAAAAAATTGGGGAACCGTGAAAAATTCCAGACATTGTCGGGAGGGACACACGGTTGGACAGGCGTGAACGATCCTGTGGAAGACGATGAACACACAAACATAGACACAGAAACAGACGGGACTGGACACTAAGAACACAAACACAGGACAAAGACATAAACGGAGGACACACCACAACAAGCACCGCTCATCTTGTTAATATGGGCAGAAAATGTCAACAACAAAGCTGGAAAACATTCACAAGCCAAACGTATTAAGATATGGTAAACACATTAGTTTTTCATCCTTGTCCTGTCTGGTAACGGAAACATTAGGGATGTGTAGCCAGAGGGGTGAGTGAATGAATGAATGAACCCACCCCACACACATCATGAGAGAAAAAGATCCACTTTTGAAGACATTTTAAAGACATTTTTTCACATAGTAATGTACTTTTAGCAACTAAAACAATATTCAACAAGGCGATCAGAGATTGCAGACTTCACCTCATTCACGCTAGTGGAATATAGCCATTTTTATCAAATAATTTGTGAAAAAAAATTTTAGTTTTTCTATAAAAAATATATGTAAACATTTTTCAGATATACATGTATATATATTTTATTCTCAAAATATCATTTGGGCTACTGACCCAGTCATGAAGATATGTCGATCAGTTCATCAGTTACACTCCATTGCAGGTATTGTCAAGGGCGGAAACTCTGAGCCACTAAAAACAATACTTCACTCTACCTCCTCTGTCACATGACACCCTTTTCTTATATTCTAGATAACATATTATAAGACAATAAATATAGAGCAGAAAATTACATCTGATGTTAAGTCTGCACACTGTACTGTATTTTAATTTTTCAGTAACCTCTTCTGCAGCAACAAGAAATGATCATTTCATTTGTTTTCCTTGGCAGACATGCATTAAAAAAATGTGTATCTTCTGGTTGTCGTTTAATTTCAATCAATCACCACCAAAGACATTAACCACCAATAAAATACACTGTGATTCTCTGTGATATTAAACAATCATTTGACCTTTTTGCTGAAAAAAGTAATCAGTGTTTGAGATATTTGATGAACAGAATAATAAGCAGCTGTATGTAGTAGTGTAAGTCATCATTAGTACGCTGTGTGCGTCTGCAGCCCGTTGACATAGAAACGCCTCATTATCATGATTTCTGCTCACGTGCGAAGATCGATGTGCGGTGGGCTAAATATAGCCCTTCACTGGATTTCCCTGGCACAGAGCTAAAAATAGAGCCAGCGGGAGCCCACAGGATGGAGGCGGGTACTTGGACTCCTCACATTCTCTGCTGTTCAGTTTCATCGCTGTTGTGTTTTGGGTCTGGTTTCACGTTTGCACATAATTTTTTTGTGTTTGTGGATTGAATGCCGTTTTCCAATTGGCTCCTCAGTGTCGAGTGACTTTTGCAGTCTTACACCATGTGACGCTTTTACAGGAAGCCTGTGGCTGAATGTGGAGTTTTTGTGTCCACTCTGAGGATTTTACGAGTTGTGCAAAACACAGCTTTGATTACTGGTGGTCAGCATGAATCAGGCTGCCAGCTGAGAAACTTACAAAAAAAAAAGAAACAGAAAGTCAGCTTCATGTCACACATCTGAATGAGGTTCAGGAATGAAGGTCATTCACTGACTCATTTGACTACACCCCTTAACCAATCAAGAGTCACAGGGTGCTGGAGCCTATCCCAGCAGTCATAGGGTGGAAGGCGGGATACAGCCTGGACAGGATGCCAGTGTATCACTGGGCAAGGGAAGGTCATAATTTCATATATACGAGGTCTATTAGAAAAGTATCCGACCTTATTATTTTTTCAAAAACCATATGGATTTGAATCACATGTGATTACATCAGACATGCTTGAACCCTCGTGGGCATGCGAGAGTTTTTTCACGCCTGTCGGTTACGTCATTCGCCTGTGGGCAGGCTTTGAGTGAGGAGTCGTCCACCCGCTCGTCGATTTTTTCATTGTTTAGGAATGGCTCAGAGACTGTTGCTTTGTTTGATAAAAATTTTTTCAAAACTGTAAGGCACAACTGAGTGGACACCATTCAATAAATTCAGCTGGTTTTCGGTAAAAATTTTAACGGCTGATGAGAGATTTTGGTCTGGTAGTGTCGCTTTAAGGATGGTCCACGGCGCCTGACGGCGATCTGCGCTTCGAGGTGGCAGCGTCTCGCCGTTTCAAGTTGAAAACTTCCACATTTCAGGCTCTGTTGACGCAGTAAGTCGTCAGAGAACAGAGAACTTTCAGAAGAAGTCGGCATGAGGAGTTTATTCGGACATTCCATTGTTAACGGTCATTTTGTAATGAAAGAACGTGCGGGCAGAGTCGCATGTCGGGCTGGACCCGACCGCGGGGGGTCGCGGCAGGAAAAACACCTCCGTTGGAAATCTTAACGGGCAAGTTGGAACATGCCCAAGCTGTTAAACAATTTCTCAGTTACTCACTTGTTGAAAGCCATTAAAAGCCGCCTGAATTCTACAAATGGTTTTCAACACGGAGGTGTTTTTCCTGTCGCGGCGCACACAGATTTGCCGAGTCGTCACGGAAACGACTCGGCGAATTTGCGCGTACGTCTTTCATTAAAAAAATGTCCTTAAACAGTGGAATGTCCGCATAAATTCCTCATGCCGGCCTCTTCTGAATCTTCTCTGTTCTCTCACGATGTCCTGGGTGAATTAAGCCTTAAATTAGGATGTTTTAAGCTCGAAACAGGCCGACGACAGCGCCTGGAAGCGCTGCAGGACGTCCCGCTCCGTGGGAAGTCCTTACACCGACAGAAACACCCCATAATCTCTCATCAGCCGTTAAACTTTTCACAGAAAACCATCTTAATTTCTCGAATAGTGTCCACTCGGATATTCCTCACAGGTCCAGAAAAAATTTTGATAAAGCAACGCGCGCCGTCTCGAGCAGCGTGTGAAACAAAGGAATTCAGCCGAGAGGGCGGGACCACATCTCACTCAAGGCCTGCCCACAGGGAAATGACGTCACCGACACGCGTGAAAAAACTCACGCATGCGCACGAGGGTTCAAGCATGATTGGTGTAATCGCATGTCATTCAAATCCATATAGTTAAAAAAAAAAATAAAAGGGTCGGTTTATTATCTAAGAGACCTCGTATATAATAAAATAAAATAAATTAAATCTCATCTTCATCCGCTTTTCTAGGTTCGGGTCGCGGGGGCAACAGCTCCAGCAGGGGACCGCAGACTTCCCTTTCCCGTGCCACATTGACCACCTCTGACTGGGGGATCCCGAGGTATTCCCAGGCCAGTGTGGAGATATAATCTCTCCACCTAGTCCTGGGTCTTCCCCGGGGTGTTCTCCCAGGTGGACGTGCCTGGAACACCTCCCTTGGGAGGTACCCAGGAGGCATCCTTACCAGATGTCCGAACCACCTCAGCTGGCTCCTTTCAACGGGAAGGAGCAACAACTCTACTCTAAGCTCCCCACGGATGACTGAACTTCTCACCCCATCTCTAAGGGAGACACCAGCCACCCTCCTGAGGAAGCCCATTTCAGCCGCTTGTACCCGCGATCTAGTTCTTTCGGTCATGACCCAATACTCATGACCACGGGTGAGAGTAGGAACAAAGATTGACCACTAGATCGAGAGCTTTGCCTTTTGAGTCAGCTCCCTTTTCGTCACAACAGTATGGTAGAGCGAATGCAATACCGCCCCTGCTGTGTGTGTGTGTGTGTGTGTGTGTGTGTGTATGTATATATATATATATATATATATATATATATATATATATATATATATATATATATATATAATATGAAAAAATCAAAATCACCTGCAAAGATCAACCGCAGCACCATCTTGGCCCGCATCTTGGTCACGCAGTGGTCCATGGACCATTGCTGGTCTGTGAGCAACCCCTAGTGGCATGTGAGTATATTTGTAAAATATCACATTTTCAATTAATATTCAAATTGAATCATGTTTAACTGTTAAAACTGTTAACTGTTTAAAAATGAGTCCAAAGTTTAATAGATAATATGATATATGTATTATTTTCATTTTTAACTCAACTCAATTGTGTAAATTGTTACTGGTTTTGGATATTTGGAAAGTGGTTAAGTGGTCCTTGGTTTGAAAAGTTTGGAGAAGCACTGCCCTATAGAATGAGTATATTTGGGTGTTAAGGCGCACTATAGAAACATGTAATGGTGTGATAAGAAACACCCAGTTGTGTTCCGGGGTAGACAACCACAAATACCTAGAAGGGCACAGCTCTTCTACACCAGAATGCACCACACACTGTATCCACCAAAGAAACACCCCTACAACAGTCAGCCAGACCAGTAACACCCTGGAAGAGGCAGCAATATTGGTGCCAACAATCAAAAGAAAACCAAACAAATCATTCTGGGCTGGGCCCAAGATGTCATCCATTGAGTCCCAGAGGCACCCTGCTCAGACTGGAGGACAACACAAATATATATATAAAAAAAAATAAATAAATCTGAAACAAAAATATTGATTGGCCCAAAGCAATCTGTCTTAATGGGCACTGCCCACAATAGAGGCTTTTGAGTCCGAGTTGTGAAAACTTTGGATGATACAAAATTGTTCCCTTAGTAAAAAATAAAAGCTACTTTCATGAAAAGTGATGCTTTCCCTCTACAATGAAGTCTCAATATTTCTTATCTCCATTTGTGATTGACAGCTTGAAAGAGAGCTGGTGGCTGTAAATGTTTTATCGCTTTCAGTCCCTGAAAATACACATTTTCTTTCATGCTTTGCATTTAGAGCAGCTTTGAGGCACTCATTCAGTCAGGCTGCCGTGGCTGTTTCACTGATCTGTGCAGCAGAAGGCTGTTTGACTCCGGACCAGTTGTCTTGACTTGGGAATAACCAGGTAACTAGGTCATATGCTCCCTTGCTATTACTGTGTTTGTGGTTATGAGTCATGCATTACGCCATAAATGGCAGGAGGTTCCTTCGTGGGTCTCATTAGCAGTCGAGCCTTGCTTCATGTGATAAGCATGTCTGAGTTCTGCCACGACTTTGACAAGAAAAGTAACTTAGGCAAACTAGGCTTTTGTTTTTTAACATAACGTACCATATGGAAAAGGATAATTATCTTGGACAATTTACCTTGTTACATCAGAAAAACAGCAAAAAGTACAGATAGAAAATTTACACAATGTCAATGTTGTACAATGCTGACATAAAAAATTCCCTTCCCAGAGTATCTATAAAATGTTGTGGACAGCCACAATCAAATGGTCATGAATTTTGCAAAGGGGGCAATTTTTCACTTTTATCCTATGTTGATCAACTTTATGTCCAGTGTAAAATATAGTCATTTTGGGATAGTGGTTCTAAATTTTATGAACTATCCTCATCAGAAAAAAAAAATTTACAGATAAGCCCCATCACACATAGCAGAATGTGGAGGAACCACCGCAACACTGCAAATATTGCCATAATCCAACGCAGTTTGGAAAAAAAGAGGTGTGGTCAGCCATGTCCGAACGCATCTGGACTGCCACGTGCACACCTGCAGGATGCAGCCCAAACATATTTCAGACAACAGTCAGATGACACAGACTGCTGTCAGACGGCACCGACATTAGAGCTGTCACTCACCCACGCAATCACATCTCCGCTGATGGGGTATTATGACTATAATAACAATATTTGCATTTCTGGTGTTTTGGTCTCTATGTAGCAGAAACAACTAACTGTACAAAAACATACTCAGAATACAATCATATATATATATGTTAGTTTTCATACTGAAATGAACTCAGGTTATGTCCTCATTAAGAGACCATTACACACTCTGCATAAATCACTGGACACAACACAATGAATGTTTGACAATGCTTTTACAGAGTAAGTTCTCAGACAGTTCAGATTACTGTGCTGTGTCTTCAGTCTCAAAGCAAGTCAAAGTATTTATATCAAGTCATGTCATCAGTAATTTGCAAATTCATAATGTTAAAAAACATCATTTTTACTTTAATTTGCATTCTGTTTAGAAGAACAGTTTATTTATTCAAGGTAATGATTTAAGCATGAATCACATAGGCAGTTGTTAGTGTTATAACCAAGAAAAAAAAACACATGTACTAATGAAACACTCATCACAACAGAACTGGAACATCTCACATATAAATGCGATTTGATTGTGATTGACCCATGTTGCTTTTGACATTTTGCCAGTAATGTTTGGTGTTTTGTCTCTATGAATACTATCAAACCCTGTGCAGTCATTATAGTGACATGGGGATTGGGCTTTACATTTCACCAGAAATGCATGTGAAATATTACGAAGGTGTCTAAATCTATCCCCAAACAGCTGTCAAGTCAGATGTTTATGGACACCTGTGTGTGTGTCTTTCTCTCACACACAGCTAAAGATTAAACAGAAGGACCTAAAAGGGAACCTTCCAGTGCTCCACAAATCTTAAACAAGCATTCCACAAGAACATCATGTGACCATAACAGTAATGCCTGAGGTCCAATAGAATTACAACCCCAATTCCAATGAAGTTGGGACATTGTGTAAAATGTAAATAAAAACAGAATACAATGACTTGCAAATCCTGTTCAACCTATATTCAATTGAATACACCACAAAGACAAGATATTTAATGTTCAAACTGATACACTTTATTGTTTTTGTGTAAATATTTGCTCATTTTGAAATGGATGCCTGCAACACGTTTCAAAAAAGTTGGGACAGTGGTATGTTTACCACTGTGTTACATCACCTTTCCTTCTAACAACACTCAATAAGCATTTGGGAACTGAGGACACTAATTGTTGAAGCTTTGTAGGTGGAATTCTTTGCCATTCTTGCTTGATGTAGGACTTCAGTTGTTCAGCAGTCTGGGGTCTCCATTGTCATATTTTGTGCTTCATAATGCGCCACACATTTTCAATGGGCGACAGGTCTGGACTGCAGGCAGGCCAGTCTAGTACCCTCACTCTTTTACTACGAAGCCACGCTGTTGTAACACATGCAGAATGTGGCTTGGCATTGTCTTGCTGAAATAAGCAGGGACGTCCCTGAAAAAGACGTTGCTTGGATGGCAGCATGTGTTGCTCCAAAACCTGGATGTACCCTTCAGCATTATTGGTGCCATCACAGATATGTAAGTTGCCCATGTCATTGGCACTAACACACCCCCATACCATCACAGATGCTGGCTTTTGAACTTTACACTGGTAATAATCTGGATGGTCTTTCTCCTCTTTTGTCCAGAGGACATAGCGTCCATGATTTCCAAAAACAATTTGAAATGTGGACTCATCAGACCACAGCAGACTTTTCCACTTTGCGTCTGTCCATTTCAAATGAGCTCGGGCCCAGACAAGGTGGTGGCGTTTCTGGAAGTTGTTGATGTATGGCTTTCACTTTGCATGGTAGAGTTTTAACTTGCATTTGTAGATGTAGCTACAAACTGTGTTAACTGACAATGGTTTTCTGAAGTGTTCACGGTAAGATCCTTTACACAATGATGTTGGTTTTTAATGCAGTGCCGCCTGAGGGGTCGAAAGTCACGGGCATTCAATGATGGTTTTCGACCTTGCCGCTTACATGTAGAAAGTTCTCCAGATTCTCTGAATCTTTTGATTATATTATGGACTGTAGATGATGGAATCCCCAAATTCCTTGCAATTGAACGTTGAGAAACATTGTTCTTCAACTGTTCTTAAACGCAGTTGTTCACAAAGTGGTGATCCTCGCTCCATCTTTGCTTGTGAACGGCTGAGCCTTTTGGGGATGCTCCTTTTATACCCAATCATGAGACTCACAATTATTGTCCTCAGTTCCTCAACACTTATTTAGTGTTGTTAGAAGGAAAGGTGATGTAACACAATGTTAAACATACCACTGTCCCAGCTTTTTTGAAACGTGTTGCAGGCATCCATTTCATTCAAAATGAACAAATATTTACACAAAAACAATAAAGTGTATCAGTTTGAACTTTAAATATCTTGTCTTTGTGACATATTCAATTGAATATAGGTTGAAGAGGATTTGCAAATCATTGTATTCTGTTTTTATTTACATTTTACACAATGTCCCTACTTCATTGAAACTGGGGTTGTAGAAAGGTCTGAGTACTGAAGACTAAAGATGCAAAAGAAAAAAAAACCCTTGCTGACAACCCAAACAAACAAAAATGATACCATTTCATAACAAATGCTAACCACACCTGTGTGGAAAAACACTGTGTTGGAACTGAACTTGTGGAAACAGACTGATGGTATTGTAACGCTGTGGGGTGACAACCCACCTGAAGTGGAAGTAACCCGTTTTCAGGTACGACTAATCGTTTTCCTCCTGAAACGCATGAGAACGTAAAGCACGGTGGCTGTGATTACCGCCGACTGTGCACGCTGTGAACACCAAATGACACGTGTCAGATCACATCAGGCTGCCGCTGCACTTCAAAGCGCACTGAAGTGCAGGCGTGCAGACTTTTAAAGAGGATATCTTTGCATCATGTTGTGTGTCAGGTCGCTGTCATTGCAGGAATTATGCAAACTGCTTCCCCATGTTCCTATTTTCTTATTGAAAGTAACTTTAAGGAATGTAACACTGGTTTTATGTATTTCTTTTTGTTTTTGTGGCAAAGAATTTGTGTCCATCCATCCGTCTGTCTGTGCTTGGCATAAATCCAGTCCTATTACTGTGAGGGTCTTCAAATTCACAGGGAACATTCTTCGGACACAGACCTTGGACAAGTTCAAAGATAGCTAACCTTGACCTAATTTAAAAGGTCAAAAGGTCACATTCTGTTTCCTATTTTGATGCTAATACGCCCGAGTGTATTTTAGCATTGCATGATATTTTGCTGTTTTCATTTGCTTCTTGGCCAAATGTAGATGTTTGCTTGTATTTAAATGTGCAGCAACAAAAAGGTTTTATTTGAAAAATACATCAGGAATAAAACTGGTGCTGCAGACCCAACAGTCCCCCCCCAAAAATGCGCATGCCCAAAGCGATCAAATGGATTAATGGGATTATTAACCATCAGATGACAAGGTAAAACCTCTTAAATCAGTTTTAAGCAGAAACGAGGCGATACTCTTGTGACGCTTTGAAATGGCTGACGCGCAGTGAACGCAGCAGCTAGCAGCTCGTGTAGCTGCGGCGCTCTGATCACTTCCTCTAGCTTTTATAATGAAATAATGCTGAATTTATGAGGAAATGATTGTTGTACAAAAGCTTCAGATATCTATCGCTGAGATAGATGATGACTCGAGTGCAGTTTGAAGCATAAACGAGGTGTTAATCGGTGAACCGCGGCTAATGACGCATGCACAGTGAAGGCAGGGTGGATCGATTTTTAGGAGGGGCCGTTCGGTCAGCGACACCGGTGATGATTTAGTTTGTCATAGTAACAGGGACACACGCGCACCATAATTTAATCTTTATTTTTATTAAATTTATGTCATGTTGTACAGAATAGTTTCCTGTGTGTGTTTCAAAATGCTTCTTTTAAACACTAAGTGGAGCATCTTCATTTTGTTGCCACATTTATCTGAGTGAGAGAATACGAGCGCCATCTGATCAGGTCATATGGAGCTCCTCTGCTCTCTGAGGAGGAATGAAACAGCTGGTCCTCATGGAAAAAGGAAACAGTCACTCTTCCATTCTGGCTGGGAAATCTCTGAGCAAATCTTAGTTCTCAAAGCCAATCCTCGGTGTGACTGTCCACATAAATCACGTGAAAATACGCACAAAAATGTTTGATGTTTCTCATACTTTTGATCCATTTGTTGTTTTTTTGTTGTTGTCTTGTCTGCATCAGTGAAAGTAATAGTCATGTTTTTCCTCAGGCCTAGAAGGGAAAGCTGTCAGGTTATGGAAGTTTAAAAATTATAAGTCTCATAACTCTCCATGCCGCCGGCAGAGTTGTGAGAGTTGGAGGCTAAAAACCTCAAACTGATGATGTAGAGAAACAGTTGTTGCAGTTATCCTTGTAGCATTCATGGTTTTTGGGTGACTGCAAATGACTGTCCTGCACTTTGAACAAATGAGAAGAGTCTATCAACATTTTTGTGCCAGGCAGATCTGTACTGGCAAAATAGATTAGATTAGATAGAATTTTATTGATCCCTTGGGAAAACTCCCTTAGGGACACTGAGGTTCCAGCAGCATTGTATAGCAGCACACAGGGTAAGAAGCACACAGATGATCAAAAGTGAAAGTAAAAAATAAAAAATAAATAAATAAAATGGACACATGGGAGGAGTTTATCATTCAGACTGGCCATGACACAAAAATTGTGTTTCCATTGAGTTATTGGCTCCCGCCTCTGTGGTGTGTCCTCTCGTGATAAAAATCATTCCAGTGAGGCTCTTGCTACAACTGTAACAGGACAATGGATCGATAAGTTTCACTAAATACTGGCATTTCTGTTTTTCTTTTTTTTTTTTTTATGTCACGTCTTATAGCATTTAACAAGCTCTCTGTTGCTTGTAGTGTCGCACTTATTTTAGAATGTCATGTGACTCTTACTGTACATCATGTGACCTGCAATAGCAGGAAGGAAATTGCTGTTTTTCAAAATAAGGCTTTTTTATCACCTGAAGAGTGCATTTTTTTTGTGATAGGAGGGTGTTGAAATACATATTTTCAATTTGCTACTTCAAATTGTGCAATTTGGAGGGAAATGGAAACCCGTGTACTGAGCACTCAATGGATCTCCTCCATATTTAATATGATATCAGCTCTTAATTCCTCTCCATCAAACCAAAACCTGGACAGCTGGCGCACTGCTAGTTTTATATGCAGAAAATTGTGGATTTTTCAGTTCATTGGTGATTATCTCTGTATCATCAGAATGGTGTGGGAAGATCTGAACAAATATCATGCTCCAAAATCATAATAGTATAACCTTTTGTAAAAGTGGGCACAATAAAAACTGATTGGCCGTTTTAGATTCAAAATCTGTCTGTCTGTCTGTCTGTAAGGGTATGTATGTGGCACGGTTTGTGTTCGGGGTGAACTGCCACACTGATTAAGCAATCAACACTAAACTTGGTATGGTGACTGGGAGCACCAAGGGGGAGGTCACTGGGGCCCTTAGGTTGAAAGCACACGAGCGCGAACACACACACACACACACACACACACGGTCAGCCTTATATACGCTTTGAAGGAATACGTCAAAACTACCTCACAGATTCTCACCAAATTTTCACCATAGATAGATATTAGTGCATGGAAGACTCCAGTGAAACATAGGAGGTGATCCAGATCCTGATCCTGATTCTGGATCAAGATTTCACTTCATATAGGATTTGAACGATTACTTCAAAACTACTTAACAGATTCTCACCAAATTTGCACCACAGATAGAATGAATGAATTAATTGAATTAATTTATTCGGCACACAGGCTCAGCAATAACAAAAAACTGATAAATAAGAGAATTCAACAGAGATATTAGGGCATGGAGGGCTCCACTGAATTTTGGATCCCGATTCGCGTAAGTCAGCTAGTATGTATATATAATAGACAAGTGGCCTCTGTGTGCATCTGTGGGTGTGTATGGCTTCAATCATGTCAAACCCAGGGAGAGCTGACATTTGCCATTTGGTATGCTTATGTATTTTGGCTCAAGGGTGAATGCTGCGAAAACGGAAAGTTGATAGGACTTATATTTTTGGAGATATTAGCAATCATAGCTAACCAGTAAACAATGGACATTATGCTACAATGCACCATGGGAGCTCTGGGTTTTGGAGTTTTAAATGTTGTTATTGTGGTTCATATTAATGTAACAGTGTTAGTGCAGTTGATTTAGTGTGGTTTTGTAGTTCTCTTGGTTTAGTCAGTTTACATAAGTCTCATGTTGCTGGTACCACGACTGAAAAGTGTATTGCGTTTGATGTTTTCCGCCACTGTCTCTGTTTGCGTTTGTGTCTAAAATTCCATCTCATATGTACCTTCTGGCAATTTGTATATATTTTCAGGTCTTCTTTTTAAGAAAATTGTCCTCTATACCACTTCATCATGAAGCTGTATAACTGGTGATACAAAATGCAAAATTTCTCCAATGACAGCCACAAAAAGGGAGCTGAGCCAAAAGGTGAAGATTGCAATCTATTGGTCAGTCTTCTAGAGTGCAGGTACAAATACATAAATATACCAAACGGCAAATGTCAGCTCTCCATATGAACAAAACTGCACGCACACAGAGCTTTTTGTCTTTTCTGCATTCTGATGTACACAGGTACTTTTAATTTTACACACAAACATAGAAGGTGGCGGAAGACATTAAAGGCACTTCACTTTTCACTTATATTCCTGGGAGCATGACACTGTCACTCATGTAACAGCAACATAACACTTAACTAAACTCACAAAACCAACTGAACTACAAAAACACAATAAATCAATAACTCTAACAACACTGTTAAACTAACATGAACCACCATAACAGCATTTAAAACCCCAAAACTCCGGACTCCCATGGTGCATGGCTGTACAGTGTCCATTGTTTACTGGTTCGATGAAATCGTCAATTTCTCAAAAAACATTTCTCCTATCAACTTTCTGTTTTTGCAGTGTTCATCCTTGACCCAAATACATAAGCATACCAAATGGCAAATGTCAACGCTCTCCATTTTTGGCGTGATAGAAGCCATACACATGCATGAACACACGCATACATGCACACAGAGCAGAGGCCACTTGCAGGGCCGCATATAGGAATGTGAAAGGGGGGTTCAAATCCTTGAGTTGGGGGTCCAGTGGGCCACAGGGCCCCCAGTGGGGTCGAGGGGCAATGCCCTCGTGGGGGGCTCAGGGGGGCGAAGCTCCCCGAAGCAGAAGCTTTTTGAGGATTTCGAGGGGTAAAAAGCTACATAAATTTAATTTGAAACCCAAAATGTATCATTTTAGGAAATACATTTTTATATACAAATATAGTCCTTGCTTGGGATTGGATCAGTTGCCATAAGAACCACCCAGGAAGAACCAAGATAACATTAATGCAAACTTTATACCTGCCTGTCGGTTGCGTCATTCACAACCGACAGGCAGGTATCTCACGCATGCGCACGAAGGTTCAAGCTTGGCTGATGCAAGCGCACATGATTCAAATCCATATAGTTTTTGCAAAAAATAAAAAGGTCGGATAGTTTTCTAACAGACGTCATATTTAGCGGTATTAATATTCACGTTTACATTATGAATATGTACATATATGTACGTTATGTATTAAAATAGCGGTATTTAATTTGGCAACCTTGTTTAACTCGCGAAATTCGCATAATAAATCCAACAGTAAGGAGAAGCTCCCTTTATTTCTCATCTTATACATACAAACATGTTTTTACAAACCAGACAAGTGTAATTGTGTGTCTACATGGGTATTTACAAGCCTACTAATCTGCTTGATATCAGAGGAGGATATAGGGACCAGGGAGCAAAAATTCTCAACCCCCATGGGAAACGTTTATCTAGCAGTTTCCCCTTTCATCACTTAAGGGATTACTCTGGCAGAGGAAATTGAAATTTGAGGGTGTGTGATAATAGCTGTGTAACAGTTAGTGCTTGTTGCTTATTATCAATGAAAAGAAAATACATAACGTTGATATCCAGATCAGAAAAAAATCAGAATTCTCTGGGGGGTTCGGTTGAACCCCCTGGACCCCCTCTATATACGGTCATGGCTATAATATGGATATAGATATAAAATGGATATTTGGTGCCCCCTACTTGCTATATAAAGACTAGCATTTAGCAGATTTTTGGCTGTTTAGAACCTGAAGCAGATGTGATACCATTTGTGGAATCTTAAACCCAGCACAGGATTGTGACGTGATTTTTTTTTTTTTTTTTTTCCGTCACATGTTTTAATTGGTTTTTAATCCAGCTGTGGTGTTCAGTGCTGACTTCTGATGCTGTCGTGGTCCTTCAGACTGTAGCAGAACAAACATGGATTTGTTGTGTAGATGATTCTGAGAGCTCAGGTTTGTTGTTTGTCTGCTTCTGTGCTGTAAATTGTTGCTGTCACTTTGGATCAGTCCCCGTGTCAAACGCGCGACGTGTCCTCGACACCAGCCTGCGCTCTCTGATGCCGTGCTGTGCGCGCGCGCTTCTTCTCCCTCTAGCCTACATCACTGTACCCCCCCCCCCCCCCCCCCCCCGCAGCAGTCCCACCTTCCTGTATCCAAACTGGAGTGAAACCCCACACAAGCCACATTCTCCGCAGTGCTGAAGGAGCACAGTGAAGTGAGGAGCGAGGAGGAGGAGGACCGGGGACTGGTGCCCACTCTTTCCAGAGCGCACGGACCTGTCTTCGTGCACGGTGAGTAATCGTGCTGCTGAGGGTCCTTTTTTTTTTTTTTTTTTTTGTGATCTGCAAACCTTCAGGTTTTCCGCCTCAGCGCGCGTGCCTTCTTCAACACGCGCTTCTTCCTGCGTGTCGTTGCGCACGCCGGGACTTTCTCGCTGCGCTACGGGACGGAGAAAACGATGCGCAGAAAGCAAAGCGTGCTCGTGTGTGGAAAAGTCATCGTGCGCTGCTCTGTTCGACTGTGTGCGCGCATCCGCTGGATTGTGCGCGTGTGCGGAGACGCTGAGGGTGGCGCATTTGGATGGAGCGCTGTTAACAGTCGGTGTGCGCAAAACAGCACAGTGAGGCAGGTGTCGCCGTACGTGTCAGGGGAGACGGGGGGGGGGAGGGAGTGGGACATGAACTCTTTAATTTAGGTTAATTATCATTTTGATTTGTCTTTACTTTGTATTTTAACACTGAAGCCAATCATCCGTTTGTGAACTGACAGAAACTAGTTGGAATAAAAAGTCATTTCAGCAGATTCAACTTTGATCCTGTTCCTTTGTGCTGAGATCGGATCCGTTTCTGTTCATCTGGTTTGACTCATGATTTCAAAGTATTGTAGGGGAGGCCGGGACTGTTGCAACCACACATCAGAATCACGTGTTCACCCCCATAGCAAACAAAACACACGATCTGCGTGTTCTACAACCCCTGGCAATAATTATGGAATCACCGGCCTCGGAGGATGTTCATTCACTTGTTTAATTTTGTAGAAAAAAAGAAGATCACAGACATGACACAAAACTAAAGTCATTTCAAATGGCAACTTTCTGGCTTTAAGAAACACTATAAGAAATCAGGAAAAATAATTGTGGCAGTCAGTAACGGTTACTTTTTTAGATCAAGCAGAGGGAAAAAAATATGGAATCACTCAATTCTGAGGAATAAATTATGGAATCACCCTGTAAATTTTCATCCCCAAAACTAACACCTGCATCAAATCAGATCTGCTCGTTAGTCTGCATCTAAAAAGGAGTGATCACACCTTGGAGAGCTGTTGCACCAAGTGGACTGACATGAATCATGGCTCCAACATGAGAGATGTCAATTGAAACAAGGGAGAGGATTATCAAACTCTTAAAAGAGGGTAAATCATCACGCAATGTTGCAAAAGATGTTGGTTGTTCACAGTCAGCTGTGTCTAAACTCTGGACCAAATACAAACAACATGGGAAGGTTGTTAAAGGCAAACATACTGGTAGACCAAGGAAGACATCAAAGCATCAAGACAGAAAACTTAAAGCAGTATGTCTCAAAAATTGAAAATGCACAACAAAACAAATGAGGAACGAATGGGAGGAAACTGGAGTCAACGTCTGTGACTGAACTGTAAGAAACCGCCTAAAGGAAATGGGATTTACATACAGAAAAGCTAAATGAAAGCCATCATTAACACCTAAACAGAAAAAAACAAGGTTACAATGGGCTAAGGAAAAGCAATCGTGGACTGTGGATGACTGGATGAAAGTCATATTCAGTGATGAATCTCGAATCTGCATTGGGCAAGGTGATGATGCTGGAACTTTTGTTTGGTGCCGTTCCAGTGAGATTTATAAAGATGACTGCCTGAAGAGAACATGTAAATTTCCACAGTCATTGATGATATGGGGCTGCATGTCAGGTAAAGGCACTGGGGAGATGGCTGTCATTACATCATCAATAAATGCACAAGTTTACATTGATATTTTGGACACTTTTCTTATCCCATCAATTGAAAGGATGTTTGGGGATGATGAAATCATTTCTCAAGATGATAATGCATCTTGCCATAGAGCAAAAACTGTGAAAACATTCCTTGCAAAAAGACACATAGGGTCAATGTCATGGCCTGCAAATAGTGCGGATCTTAATCCAATTGAAAATCTTTGGTGGAAGTTGAAGAAAATGGTCCATGACAAGGCTCCAACCTGCAAAGCTGATCTGGCAACAGCAATCAGAGAAAGTTGGAGCCAGATTGATGAAGAGTACTGTTTGTCACTCATTAAGTCCATGCCTCAGAGACTGCAAGCTGTTATAAAAGCCAGAGGTGGTGCAACAAAATACTAGTGATGTGTTGGAGCGTTCTTTTGTTTTTCATGATTCCATAATTTTTTTCCTCAGAATTGAGTGATTCCATATTTTTTTCCCTCTGCTTGGTCTAAAAAAGTAACCGTTACTGACTGCCACAATTTTTTTTCTTGATTTCTTATAGTGTTTCTTAAAGCCAGAAAGTTGCCATTTGAAATGACTTTAGTTTTGTGTCATGTCTGTGATCTGCTTTTTTTCTACAAAATTAAACAACTGAATGAACATCCTCCGAGGCCGGTGATTCTATAATTTTTGCCAGGGGTTGTATACGGACTGTCAGATGTGTTTGATGACAGCTTCTGAGTCACTTCCATCTGTAACCGATCTCTGTTCGGTTCTGTTCCGGTCTCTCTCTGTTCCGGTCTCTGTTCACCTGTTCCTCACTTGTGGCTGCATGTTGGTCATTTGATTCCAGCAGACTCTGCTGAAAGTCATCTCAATCATGCTGTGCTGAGGCAGGTTCTGCTACGGGCAGAATATGTTGGCTATTCCTTTGATGCGACTTTCCATCGGGCTGGATAGGCTACAATTTGGGCTGTTGGCATCGTAGCCCTGTGGCGTTTGCAACCTGACAACTTGTCCTTGCACCAAAGGCTGCTTGATTTGTCATCATACACCTTCTGCGACAGTCTCGTATTAAGAAGCTGGACTTTTACCTGCTGCAGCTTGTATGGGTGTGGTTCAAGCAGCTTCTTGGAGATAAGTAGATGCAGCGCGTGTCTGCCTTGACATTAGTCTTTGTGCAGGTGATCCTAGCTGTGTGACATTTAAGAAGTTGAGAAAAACATCTGTCCCATCTCATTGCGATTTCTCCATGAATTGTTTTGCGCTGTGGACAGCTCTCTTTGCTAATCCGTTAAATTGGGGATAGTGCAGACCGCTGGACATGAGAGTGTTCCATGAACTGAAAAGTGTCTCTTGAGCTTTGAGATCACCATTGAAGATGTGATGTCACAAAGCAGATCAGTTTCATACCAGCCTGAGTATGAGGCCACTAGCACCAAATACGGCCGATCGTGTCATTCAAAGATGTCTGTCGTCACAGTCGACCAAGGCAGGTCGGGAAGTGGATGCGACTGCCTCTTGTTCTGCGTTTGGTGGCTTCTGCACCAGGATGTCTTCTGTGCATGAAGCTGATGTATTCCATCAAGAGTGACTGAGGAATAACAGCCTTGTGACCTTTCATGATGACTCCATCCTCAATGGTTAGTTCATCTCTGAAAGGAAAATAAGGACGAGGAGCACGTGGGAGGTTGTTGTTTACTCTGCAGTCCATGTCCAGTGGTGAAGCTGAGTGTCTCTTTAACTCTTATAGATGAGAAGAAGATATGTATCTGACTGTCATTTCATCAAAATTGTCCTCGTCATTGACATGCAGGACTGAGGAATGGCTGGGAGCCCTGGACAGTATGTCAGATAGATGCAGCTCTTTTCCTCTTGTGTAGACGAGTGTTATACTTTTGGAGTCTTAACATTATTCTTTGTAGTCTTGCCGGTGCCGCATGTATGGTTACCAGAGGTTGATGGTCTGTTTGAACTGTGCTAGTCTTGCCATAGATGTAATCATTGAATTTTGAACAGGCAAACACCACAGCCAACAGCTCCTTCTCTATTTGAGCATATCTGGTTTTTGTGTCAGTTAATGTACGTGAGGCATATGCAACGGGTTTCTAGTCCTGTAAACATGCTGCCCCAAGTCCGTACTGTGAAGCATCACATGTTCAATTGACGTGTTCGTTCACATTGTAGTATGACAAAGCAGGAGGGCTGGACATGTTTCTTTATGGCCTCAATGCATGTTGCTGATGTTTATTCCATGTCCATTCTGTGTCCTTGTGTGCGAGGTGTCGTAGGGGCACAGTAAGTTCACTGTAATTTGGAATGAATTTTCCAAAATAATTGATCATCCCACTTCTGACACCATGTTTTAAGGTGCATGTATAATAACTCCAACGGTTATCTTGAACATGCTTTTAATAGACAGTTATGAACAGAGCAATACAGACACACAGCCATCACATCCTGGCTCTCACTGGTAACTTGCACGTGCACATTGTGTAATGATGCATTCACTGATTAATAATAAAATCAGGTAAATAGTGACTGATGTACATGTAGTATATACAGTGTAATTGAGCTGCAAGACGGAAGGTACCTGTCCTCTGGATCTTCTTCTGTCACCCCAACCACCAACATGTTCTCCTCAGCACTTCCATAAACCTACTCTTTGACCTCCATCTTTTCCTCCTCCCTGGTGGTTCCATCCTCAGCATCTTTCTCCCTATATACCCTGGGTCCCTCCTCTGCAATTGTCCAAACCATCTCAATCTTGCCTCTTTGACTTTGTCTCAAAATGGTCTGATTGTGCTAATCCTCTGTTTGTTCCGAATCCTGTCCATCCTCTTCACTTTCGAAGAAAATTGCAGCATCTTCAGCTGGTCTTAAGACTGTCTTGTACGTAAACTTTCCCTTTCACTCTTGCAAATCACATTCTGTTTCATTCCTGCCACCTGTCTCCACATATTCCACTCTGCCTGCACTTTTTCTTCACCTCTCTACCACACTCTCCATTACTTCGGATAGTTGCCTGCAAGTATTTAAACTCATCAACCTTCCTCTAATTCTTCTAACTGCACTGTTTCACTGGGCTCCCTCTCATTCACACACATGTACTCAGCCTTGCCTCAACTGACTTTAATTCCCCTTCTCTCCAGAGTGTATCTCCACATCTCCAGGCTCATCTCAAACTGCTCTCTACTCTCACTACAGATCACAATGTCATCAGCAAACGTCATAGTCCATGGACACTCCTGTCTGATCTCATCCGTCAACCTGTCCATCACCATTGTGAACAGGAAAAGGCTCAGAGGTCCTTGATGTAATTCCCCCTCCACCTTGAATGCATCTGTCTTTCATACTGTACATCTCACTGCTTTCACACTGTCCTTCTATCCTGCACCACCCTCACATACCTCTCTGCTCCTCCAGACCTCCTCATACAATACCACAGCTCTTCTCTTGGTACCCTGTCATAAGCTTTTTTAAATCCACAAACACACAATGCAACTCCTTCTGGTCTTCTCCATACTTCTCCATCAGTATTCTCAGAGCAAACATTGCATCTGTAGTGCTCTTTCTTGGCGTGAAACCACATTGCTGATCACAGCTTTTGACCTTCTTTCTAAACCTAGCTTCTACTACTGTTTCCCATAACTTCATGCTGTGGCTGATCAGCTTAATGCCTCTGTAGTTACTGCAGCTCTGTGCATCACCCTTGTTCTTAAAAATCTGAGCTAACACTTCTTCTCGACTCCTCAGGCATTGCCTCATTTTCCAGATTTTATTAAGCAATCTGGTTAGAAACTTCACTGCCATCTCTCTTAGACATGTCCATGCCTGCACTGGCATGTCATCTGGAGCACCTGCTTTTCCACTTTTCATCCTCTTCATAGCTGTCCTTACTTCATCCTTACTAATCCCTTGTACATCCTGATTTACTATCTCTACTTCATCCAGCCTTGTCACCCTCTCATTTTCTTCATTCATCAGCTCTTCATCCTATTTCCTCCACTTTCTCAACACATTCTTCATGCATGAAAGGCGGTTAACATTTGCATCCTTTATCACACTAGCCTAAATAGATCCACATATTTTTATATTTTACTTTAAATTAAATAGGTGTTTCTTCTCTAAAAAGAAGCCAACGGTAGCGGGGCAGAGATGGCACTGTGTCTGCACAGCAGTTGACTCCACCCAGCGGGCCAGTTGCCGACACACCACTGATCAGAGTTGAGAGCCTGTGGGGACTGAAATGGAGTGTACACTTTCCTCAATCTTGCAAAAAATCACAAGGAACTTTTCCAATTCTTCATCTGACAACACTTATACGGCTGCTAGTGACACTCCCTTAGACACTGCAGCGTACTGGATTTAGCTTCATGGACTCCTTTTTATGAAAACGTAGTGTTGTTCAATGGAGTGAAATGTATCATTGAAAAATGCACAGTACACTGAACCAAAATGCAGGGAACATGCTATCAGTCATACAGTGGACTATGTGTTACGTGACATACAATCCACCAATCAAACAACAAGGATCTGTTTAGATATCATACAAAATAATATAGTGCACAAACACCACATTTTCCCAAACAACCATTTGACACATTTCATTCAACCTTCCTCCTCGGTTTGGAATGTTATGGTTAGAATTATCTTGTGGCTGTTTAACTACCTGTAAACTGTCAGGATGTTGTGAGTTGCTCTGGAAGTCCAGATATTTTCTTATACATCCTCATACTGTCTATCAACACATCTGACCTGGAGAATAGTATTTGTTCTTTTTGTTTCATGACTGCGCTGCAGTGCACGTTGATTTTTCTGTAGTGTGAGTGCAACATGAGATTGAGGTTACGTCCACATGTTTAGGAGTGTGCATGTGCTCTAAAAATTCTTGGCTCCTTCCCGGAGAACCCGTATGATGCTGTTCCAGCAGACTGCAGCACTTATTGGGTCAGGTTCTGTTTCTCTACTGTCCTTTCACACTTTGTGGACACACAAGCAGCACAAACACACACACACACACACACACACACACATACACAACACATGCACTGTGAGGAGGAAGGACAGAGGGCAGCTGTCTTATTGTTATTATTATTAATATTATTGTTATTTAAATTACCTTTTTTAAAGTTACGTATTTGTTCAATATGGTGAAAACTGTGGTGTCAAACTTGTCACAGAGGGCCAAAAAGAGACTTTATTATACAGATTCATTGTAACAATTAAGGTCAGGTGCAAGCCTTTCAATGCAAATATAAAGCTGAGTAAACCATGTGCAGACTTAAAAGGTCTGGAGAATAAAAGAAAAAATCTAAAACCTAAATTTTACAGAATGAAAAAGGTATGAACAAAATTATAAGAATGTAGCAGCAAAAAAAGAGATGATGTATAAAAGGTGATGCATGTGATAGTGTCGTGCACGAGCGTGCATGAAACCGTCACAGCGGGAACACAGTGCAAGGGGTTGGTAAGGTTAGACCTTACTTGTGTGAAGCGCCTTGAGGCAAAGTTGTTTTGATTTGGTGCTATATAAATGAAAATAGATTTAAATTGAAATTGAGCAGCTGGAGCATGTGTAACCACATCGCACAGCTGCTGTGAAAAAAAATACATGCCACCCACAGGATTTGAACCTGCATTTTACAAAAGCTCTGATTGCCAGCCAGAAACTTTACCACTGTGCTACCATCGTTGTCCTGTAAATGGTGCAAAAAAAAAAAAAAATGCCTGAAATCAACAAGAACATAAACATATTTAAAAAAAGAGAAAAAAGCACCATGATAACTGAACAAACCGAGTTTGTTATGGCGTATTTCTGCTAATACGTGACTGAAAGTGGTGTACTTGTCGCACTGTTGGCTTGTCATATAGTCCTGCGGAGTGCTGCTCACAGGACATGCGTGTCCTGTCAGACAGACATGACATTCAGATCGCCTGCTGTCTGTCCACATGAACTGACAGTCCATTTCAGCTGGGACAGTTGTCAGTGTGCGCGCTCTCCAGCCCATTGCAAAAGCGATATATGTTTTTATGTATTTCCATGTGAGTACAGCAAGCACACACACGCATGTTTCTGCCAACATAAGGTACGTGTTCTGCGGCTGTGATGTCCAGGGTCAGAGTTGTCAACAGCTCCTAGTGTTGACAGCCAGCCACGTCCCCATACGTTCAGCTCACAGACCAAGGTGTCACTCTGTGATCAGATGAGAGGTGCCTCGCCTGCAGGGGGTTGCGCAAACCACACATGTGCACGTGTTGGGGGGGAGCATGCGAAACACACACACGTGTTGTGGGGGGGGGCGATACTCTGGCACGTCATATGTGTGCTCGGCAACACCTGCTGTGAGAGGGATCAGATGGGCTCTCACAGGGCACACTCTGTCTTTCAGCCACTGACGTGCATCAGTAGTTGTAGCAACAGGTGTACGAGGTGTTAGAGGCAGTGCCGATTTTACACATATTGCGCACGAGTCCTGCTTCATGCGCAATTCGACCACATTCGTACTATGTGTGAAGGGGCCCTCAGCAAAACATAGCGGAGTTTATTTTACTGATGGACAATGATTTGAAGGAGCTAATTGACACTGCTAATTCACATACGGATGAAAAGCTGGACATATTTCTGACGTGATTTTTCACTGGACTGAGGAACTACAGAGTCTTTTTTTGGAAGTACACAAAGTCAGTGGATGGCATCACGTAGTACATCGTTGCCATTTTGGACTCCTATTTAAAGTTCGTATTGGACTGTTAAGCACCAGTGGAACACCAAAAATGTAAGTGCCTTTTCTGTTGTTTATAAATTAATAAACAACAGATGACAAGGATCTATTTTAGCCATTATATAAAACAAATAATGAATGATTTCACCTCCATGAAATATTCGTACCATTGAATTCATAAACATTCATTATTTGTATAATGTTACAGGATAATTTTACTAAAGAAATATTAAATGCTTTAGTTAATGAAGTAATGTTTCAGTTCACTGAAGTTAAAGTATCATTATGAGTAATGTAGCATCAGCTGAACTGTTTGCAGGAGCTTGCAGTTATCGTGTATTTTGCTTGGAGCATTTTGAAGTCGACGGTGAGTGTAAAACCAGGAAATGCGTCTCCCTGATATTTTTCCCGCTACCTGACCGCCGTGCTGCTATCGCCAAGTCCAGCTGCAGCAGGTATCATTTAAAGTCTGAAGTAAGGCTGCTTTTTCTGATTGTGTTAGTGATACAGTTTAGGTTTTATGGCGGTCTGACGCGGTGTTCCTGTTGACCGCTCTGCTGAAACTTTGCGGCATGTGTGTAGCAGCTGTCGCTTTTGGCCTCAGATCTCAAAGAATCTTCTGATCCCATTTTAGAGATTTAATTAGAACTCAGAAATCTAGCGCTGCTAACCAGAATCCAGAGTGGGTTTTTCCTTGGGGCTGATGATGTTTTAGAGACAAGTTATGTTCTGCGGCGGCAGCGGTGCCTCGTTTTCAGTGTGTACAGTCTGTTTTAAGGTCATTTCCCCCTCAGAGTCTTACAGATTTATTTATGCAGCGTTCAGTTGGCGCTGAAGGTGATTGAACGTCTCGTGTTTGACAGACGATGTTTTTGGCTTTTGTGGATTCTGCTGCGATCATGTGACGCAGTGGCTCAGCACGTGCACACAAACCCGTGTGTGTGTGTTAGGGGAACAAGGACTTTCCTCAGGATTTGGGCCAAGGTCTTTTCCCTGGAAGCTCATCTTTTCTATTCTCATTGTCTCGCTCTCCTCACTGTCTCTTCTTCTCATCCTGGCTTGTTTTTGCCCTTTAAGCTAATTATCTTTGGGAGCAGATGTTCCTCACGCTGCAGGATGAAGCTCCTCAAAGCCTTCATCGTCTTAAGTGTCTGAAAAGTGACACTCGTCTTTGCAGCTCAGACGCTTCAGAGTCCTTGTGAGGAAAAGCTCATCTGGAGAATTTTTGTCAAGAAGGCTTTCATGAACAAGTGTATTTATTATCACTTGCTTCTTTTTTACTATTTGGGGTGAGGGGCGTTGTATTTTCAGCCCCTCAGGGTGTCTGTCTGTCTGTAAACCTTTTGTTTCTGCACAATAAGTAAAGAACAGCCTGTCTGATTGAAACATTTGTTTGTGGTGTATTGGGTGACAGGACGTATTCTTTTGAAAATTGGGGTCAGCACACCACATATTGATTGTAAAGTGACAATTTTTTTACGATACAGACAGACCATGTACCATCTTTAAAGAAATATTCTTTTGTTATCGAAATAATTTCCAGACTTCATTATCACCTTACTAATAAAGTTTACATCCTACGTGTTGTTGTTTTTCGGTCCTACGTCTTTCTCACTCTGGTCTACTGTTCTTCCTTACTTTTTTAATGCATGTATTGATTTGGCACAAATTTCCTGGCATCCTTCCTGATGCAACTTCAGAGCTACAGGAAGAATATTTGTTTTTCTTCCTTCCTTTTTTCCCTTCTATTTCCTTTATTGCATTTTTCCTTCCTTTCTCTTGTTTCTGGTTGTTACTTCTGTTCTCCCTTAGCATTCATTCCTTCTAAATACTTTTTTCCCTAAATTCCTTTCTTCTTTCCCCTACTTATGTTATTTCTTTGCCATTCCCCTTTTTGCCTTCCTTCTTTCCTTTTTGTTTGTTTTGATGTATGCTTCTTTCCTTCCTTCCAAGTACTTATTTGTTTATTCCACCCTCCCTTCCTCCCTTTTCCTTGTTCCTTTTTACTACCCTTCTTTCTTACCATTCATTCCTTCTATACTTGTTTGTTCCTTTACATTTGGGCGATTCTATGGTAACGGAATTACAATCGCAGCACATTTTTAATGGGGAGCTAAAATATGGCCAGATTTTCCCGTCATTGTAATTCCCTTACCATAGAATCACCCATTTTCCTTTCTTAACATACGTATGTTTGTTCCTTTCTTTTCCAGTCCTGCTTTTGTCTTCCTTCTTTCCTTTTTGTTTGTTTTAATGGTTGTTTCCTTCCTTCCTTCCTTCCTTACAAATATTTATTTGTTTATTCCACCATCCCTTCCTCCCTTTTCCTTGTTCCTTTTTACTACCCTTCTTCCTTAGCATTCATTCCTTCTATACTTGTTCTTTCCTTTCTGTTTTCCTTTCTTTAACCTACGTATGTTTGTTCCTTTCTTTTCCATTCCTGCTTTTGTTTTCCTTCTTTCCTTTTTTTACATTCCAAGATTTCTTTTTTCCTTCCTCCTTCTCCAAAGCCTAATTGATTTCATTAGTCACCTCATGCTGTCCAGTTCCATTTCTTGCCTATATATTAATTGCTTTCACAAGTCAATACTTTTTCTCTTTTTCATCCTTTCTTCCACCGCTCTGCTCTCGTGCATTCCTTCCAACTCTAAATATCTATATGTCTTGCAGCCAGTTGGCACAATCGCTTCACTGCTGACGAAGAGACATATTGCCTTCTTGTCAGAAAACAACCTCAACACACGTTTCCACACTAACCTGGGAATGCCATCTGTGAAGCCCTGGCCGGCACCGTGGGACGTGTAGTTCTGTGGAGTTCAGCAGTTGCTTTGCTCAGTTCCATGTTGACTCGTGGTTACTGCGTAATGCCATTTCTTTCATCTTATTCATTTTTATGTCTGACTTTGGAAGTTGATGCTTCAGTCTCAGGACATTGGTATTCAGGAACGTTCCTGCAATCGAATTTGATTTTTTGTTTTTTCTGTTCGTTTTTTTGCTGATAGAAAACATAAACTGCTTTCTGTGAAGGATCATTTAAGTCTTTAATCTGACAGATAGAAAGGGGAAGAAATATTCTTCACAATTAAGTTTTTCCTTTAATGCCATAATATCAGTGTTTTCTCATAATAGTTAGTTATAATTATAAGACCATGATTCCAAAGAACAAGTCTGTTATAATGTAGCAACCATGATATCAAGTCACTATTTTGAGATAATACATTATTACAATATAGTATTCTATACTTTTAATTTATTAACGCCAGGATGAGGTTTCTAGGAACATGTACGTTCACTACACCACACAACAACTTTGGTCCTTGATGTCAATCAGCCAGGCAGACATCCAATCAATCCCCACCCAGTGTTGTCACAGTTACTTTGAAAAGTTACTTTATGATTTACTTTTTTAGTTACTTTTTTGTTACTTCATACAGTTACTTCATTAGCAGCTTTATGCAGTTACTTCATTAGCAGCTGACAACAACTTGTAACTAGTAATCAGTACTCAATCTATCAGTACTCAGTCTAAAAACTAGCCAAAAACTAGCCAAGTTAGATTACTAGTTACTTTATTAGTTACATTCAGCAGCTGCCGACAAGTTGTCCACAGCTGCTAATCAAGTAACTGTATAAAGTAACTGTAAAATGGAACTAATAAAGTAACTTTTCTAAGTAACTGTGGCAACACTGTCCCTATCATCCCAAAGTGGCCATCTGTCTGCCACAGCCAGGTGAAACTGAGGCTTCCCCTTGGCCTTTTCCAGTTGATGGGGCCCTGAACACTAACCCCCAATCTCAATTCTCTTTTGTACCTCTTCCCCTTCTGCTTGTCCCTACCTCTACCCCTATGCCTACCCCTTTAAAACAAGGGGTAAGGTGAAGGGGTATGCCTCTAGCCCTATGAATTGAGAGACCCCTCCACCTTAGGAGAAAAAAAAAAACTGCCCGTCTCAAACTGTCATCTTCACTGTTTGTCAACATGGCAACCGAAATGCAACTTGTTGCAGTAGCCTGTTTGCTCTTTTTATTTTCTCGCCTTGCTGTGTAAATGCAAAGAAATAGAAGAAGTTGCAGATTTCTTTGACGCATCGCAATCATGTCATGTTAATTAATGTAATTAATTTGTAATTTATAATAATAATGATAATAAATAGTATCAATAATTAATTAGTAACCAATCAATGTTAATAATACTAATAATAATCAATAATAGTAATAATTAATATTGTTTGATTAATCATTAATTGATTGATTAGTAATTAAAATAAATAAACACTTGAAATATATCAGTCTGTGTGCAATGAATGTATACATTATACAAGTTTCACTTTTTGAATAGAATTACTGAAATAAATCAACTTTTTCATGATATTCTAATTATATGACCAGCACCTGTATGTATGTTATGGGCTGCATCTAGTTCTGTTAACCTTATATTTCTTTTTCAAATTCTCCCATTTTTTGCATCCAGCACTATTTCCTTTAGAAATTTCCTTGACAAATAATATCAGTCTATTAGCACGTCAGGTTATGTGTTACACATATACATGTGTGTGTATATTTTCCAACATTGGTGAAACGTCTCATTTTCTGCCTGAAAGCTTATTAGGAGACGAATGCGCTCAGGGCTCCCTGTTTGTTCACAAAATACACACGTGTTACAGACCTTGAAATCCAACAGCAGGGATTGACATTATCCAAAGATTTATGAACATACAAATAAATGTGCTTATCCTTTATCATGATTTTCTCCATTGTGAGATATAAAAGTGTCTTATCGTAGCGTTCGTGTGTATATGCATTATAACACCTCAGCGCACAAGCGACGTTACGATATTCTTCAGAACGACAATATACGCAACATGCATCCAGCAGCATACACATTGCTGTCATAGACAATTGCCTGTAAAGTTTTTTGGCAAGTTATAACTTTCTAAACAGCGTAATTTGTAATGAAAGATGCTTCATTTGTGTGGCTCTTTCGGTGCCATGTTTATTTTTTTCGGAGACAGCAGTAAGCTCCTCCTACCCCTCCAAACGGGAGTGTGCATCCAGATTCACTCCAAACGGAGGGGCCTCCGCCTTCCCCTCCGCCTCATTCCAAAAAGAGAATTAAGACACCCCTCTCTCTCTCATGCCCGTGCAAAATGGAGGGGAAGGGGTAAGGGGAAGGGCCAAGGGGTAGAATTGAGACTCAGCCTAAAAGGCCTTTCAGCTCCCACGTGTGACATGCTGGGAATGCCGCAACCGGACTTGGAAAATTGGCAGTCTTCTGGAGGCTGAACAAGTCTCACAGCTGGCATGATTGTGAAGACTCATGCGTTCCCAAAAAATAATTAAATAAAAGTGAATCTCCATCTGTGAGTTATAACCACAAGATTAGCAGCTAAATGCAGATGAACAAGTTTTTTCAGCGACTGTCAGTGACACTGAGCAGAACCGAAGCAGCCGGCCAGAGAGAGCTATAGCAGCCGACGTGATTGAGCAGACACACTCGGCCCAAAATTCTTCACTTTTGGATATATATGCACACACCCAGTTTGAGCAACAGAGCTTCTGCAAATTTGTCTGAGGTGCGTGAGTAATCTGAAAATAAAATGTGATGTTAGTGCACCAATGAACACTGAATGTTTATCTGCTAACATTACCTTAGCCTTAGCTGACTGTTTTATATTTGTAAATTGTTCAATCTATTTTTATTTTTACCAAATAAATGTACACAATAGTTTTTTAATTGTTACTACTCTGAGTACAAGGACAGTCTCAACTTTAAATAAGCTTGAGTAATCAGATCTTAAAGAAATTAGCACAGCTGTTTTGTGTTTATATTTTAAGAAATCTATTTCTTCACTGAAAACTTGCAAAATTGCCAGTGGATTAAATACTTATTTGCCTCACTGTATGTACTTACATTTAACTTACAAAATAAACTCACTCACTGCACTCACACTTTTAATATAAAGATGACTTTCTGTTCTCTGCTGGAATGGTGTGTGAGTTCAGAAAGGAGTTGGCAACATCCATTGTTCAGTGTTGTTAGCTAATAGCCGTAGGTTCTCCGAAAATATTAGTCCTATCAACATTCTATTTTTGCAGTGTTCATTCTTGACCCAAAATACTTAAGCATACCAAATGGGAAATGTCAGCTTTTCCCAGTTTGTGATTAAAGGTTCATGTGTGCGCACACACACACACACACACACACACACACACACACACACACACACACACACACACACACACACACACACACACACACACACACACACACACACACACACACACACACACACACACAGCTGCTGTAAGCAGGTACTTTTAATATGACAAAAAGATGGTGGTGGAAGACCATTACACATTTAACTCATGGTACCAACATGAGACTTGACTCCCTCATGGTAAGAGCAGCATAACACTTAACTAAACTGATGAAGCATTGTGCAAGCTTGGTTTTTGCGCAAAGCTTCTTATTAAAAATGTTGGGTTTTAGAGGGACGTGTGTCGCGTTTGCATGCTCGGTCTGAAAGGCCCTTAAGGCACCTGCACATTGGACCACATCCAGAGAAATGCATCCCATGGCCAAAATGACTTACCTGATGCTCCTTCAAAATGGAAGTGACATGCTTATCCAAGTCTCCCTAAGTAACCATTTGTTTGGCACAGTCATTCCAGGGGTTGCCAATGTCAACTCTCTCACCAAGAGTCAATCACCTCCCCAAATGTATCAACAACACCAAACACCTCTGTCCAGTGACCTGATGACACTCTAAGCTCTTCCAGACATTTGTTGATCTTTGATAGGCCTTTCACACTGCACGTGTCAGGGCGCTAAAGACGTTGCGGTTCACTCTAAAACCCATTATTTTTAATGAGAAGCGTTGTGTTTTTGATGCTGTGATATGTCAAAAACCAAGCTGGTGCAAAGCTCTGCCGGGGGCGTGCATCACCGCTTGTCGTCAGGAGGTCAAAGTTCAACCCTCTCCAGCTTTCACTGCTGCATGCTGTGACGTAGCTTCACGCTGTTCAATAGAAACGAGGCACCAAGCCAAAACAAGGAAGATGAGAGTGCAGAAATGTGTCACAGAACTAATTTATACACAGTTTTCTGAAGAAAATCCTCACGTTTTTTTACTTCAAGATTTTATGATTACTGTACATTTGAAGTTAAAGAAATGTTTCTTACATTATAAAACTATAGTTTTAACACAACAAGAGATGATGCAACAATGACTGCAGTATGTCTGTTAATTAGGATTTCTCAGTGTGACATAAACCTCATGATAGCATTTTTTTAATTTAGTCATTTCAACATTTAATTATGCCTTCACTGACTATGTGATTGCTTTTAATGTTGTAATCAGGACAGAGCAATTACTAAAATATGAATTTGACTATTCCAGTGATTGCGAATGTTTTAAAATTATGCACAAAAGGGGTGGGGCTTCTTCTACCTGTGCAAATATCTTTTTGACTAAACTTTGACTTCATGAACATGTTTAATGATGCATTCATTTAATGTTAAAATGAAGGAAACAGCATTTTCAAATAATAAAATAGTGCTCTTTAAAGAGCCTTTCTTTTATTTAGAAGCGTAGCAGCAGGTATTGGTTTGTACAGAGGGTCCAGGTGAGCTAGACCCTCGGGACATTTAACCAGATGAAGGTCTCCTCTGCAGTTTCAACCTCTGATGGAGTTTTTGGAGACACTTTCCTCACATTTTGAAAAGCAGAGATGTTCTCTTCTTCTGTCTGGGCTTCAGGTTTTGGTGTTCAGCTCCATGACTGGAGGTTTTTGAAATGCATCTGTATTTAGGTTGTCTGCACAATAAATGTTGAAATGTTCCTGATGTGGGACAAGTGAGTAACTATATTTCTTAATATATAAAGAAACACAAAACGGTTAAAAAAAAATTTAACTAAAAGATCTAAGTTATTTAATATTGAGTCTTTTTGTTGTAGTCACATAAGTAACAATTAAAAAAAAAAGTAGCTTTAGTTGGTAAAAATAAAAATAGATTGAACCATTTACAAATTGAAACATTCACTCAGCTCGGCTGAGTGCAGGTAAAGGCTAAAGTTAGCCGGTCATAAACCCCTTCAGCCGTGCAGTAATGTCAAGTTTTATTTTAAAAATTATTCTCAGCTCAGACAAATTTGTAGAACTAAGCTCTGTTGCTCAAACTGGGTGTTTGTATATATCCAGAAGTGAAGAATTTCATATTGAGTGGGTCTGTCATCCCCGGATGCGGTGTCTCACTCTGCCCAGGAATGTGACGTGAACCTCGGCTGCTCTGTGTCACTTTGCTCTGTGTCACAGTCTGATCAATCCCACTGTCTGATCAATCCTCCTTCAGCTTGGCATCACTCCTAAAAGTTGCTGAAAAAAATCTTCTCCCAACAGGGTGATGGGTGACTCGTTCTGCTTTTCTTTTTTCTCTTAATATTGTGATTCTGGCAGACACAAATCCAAGATGGTGATTATTCTGCTTTTTCGGGCTTTGGAAAAACCAGATAGTGATGTAGGAATCCCCCCCACGGCCGCCGTGCCTAACGCATTGAACACCTCCAACGCAAGGGGAGGTGTCAAAATATGCAAATAACACGTGCAGTGTGAAAGGCCCATAAGGCTGAGTGTTCAGAGACATGACCGTCTCTGGGGATCATTTTCTACTCACAACAAGACGAGCCCCTCATTGACAGTTGGCTTGCATGGACTTGATCAAGAGTGCAGTTGAGAAATGGAAAGATGCCTGAGATTCCTATATCTACCACACTAAGTAAGACTCCAGGTCCTGGATGACAACCACCCTGGCAGACAACCAGTCCATCCCCGCCAGATGTTTGTCTAACCTGTTTCAAAGTAAACATCCTGCTTCTCTGTCTTTAGTTTAATAAGAACAGCCACAACAGAACTGAAATAAATGTGATATGTGGCTTTGGCATTGTGAGAATTTAAATTATTTTGAGGTCATTTTGTAATTCCCATTACATTAAAATCATATTCCCTACTTCTCATTCTGTTTTTGTTGTTGTTGTTTTTTTACCTTTTGTATTAATTTTGTCTTCATCTGAGTTGTGTATAAAGTCCATCTGTCAGTCTGTTATTTTCATTAAACTGAGTTAAAGTTCTGATCTTGTTCATGAATGAGTCTCGTTGGATAATTAGATAATTTTTCACTGGAGTGCACAATGGTACCCTTTATTAAGCTATCAGAAACTAATTCTTGTGAGCTAAGCTCCTAATTAACAGAATATAACACTCACAACTCTCTTATATTGTCTTAATTAGAAACGTGCACTCATCCATTAAGTTGGACTTCAGTGGTGATTCTTCTAAGCTTCCAGTAGAATTAAAATGAATAATTCATGAAGTTAAAAAATATAATGTTGGAATGTCTTTGGAAAGCTGCCATGGCATAATGAAGCAAGTGGATTAATTGTATTTGTCCTTCCCCTTCCGCCTGTATACAAAAACACAAGGTTAGGTCTCGGGATGAGTATCAAAAACTAGAGTCCCTTAATTGAGAGAGGAACGGCAGGATGGGTCAGAAAAAACTGTCACTTGACTTCAAGATGTACAGATTGCCTTCAGATCCAAACAGAAGAAAAATTTGGGAAAATAAAGTCAGCCATGTGGGATGGAAGCCGACTTCATCATCAAACTTTTCTGAGGTAAATTTATTGTTCAGTCCCATGTACAGTAAAACTCACATAAACCGTCATCATATAAACCGGATATTCAGTCACCGGACAAAAAAGTCTCAATGTTTTTGTATTTTTTCCATGTCATACACACCGTATATAACAGATTTTGTATAATGGATTTTTTTTGCTCATATTGGATAATATGTTCCGTCTGATTGCAATGTATTTCTATTTATAACCCAGAGCAGTTTGGACATGCATACTAACAGAGGTACAAATTAAAGTTCAGCACTCTGATGGTCGCCGATTTGAGGAAAGTGGGACCGGAGTCATTTCTGTGATTAAAAGCTTATTTTATTCAGAGTCAGACCTGCAGCCTGGATGTGCACCTGTTAAATCAGACACTGCAAAAGGCTGTGATTTGACACTTTTCTGCTTTCACTCCTTTGTGTGCCATCACATTATAATAGTATTTGTGGTACGCACGCTGATTACAAATGGATTAAAAAGTCTGCAACTTTACAGCACAGAGTCTGAAAAAGAGGAAAATGTTCAGCCTACCTTTGAATTGGAGGTGATGATTGTAGAAACAAAAGCTTGTTGAAGGTCAAATTAATCCATAATAAAGCATAATCCAGTGACGGAGAACTTTAAAACTGTCACGCACGTCATTGCATGACACAGAGTTACAGAGCTGCAGAAGCATAAATAAGGCTTTAAATTAATTAAATAAATCATCATAAATTGTAAATTTATGTCAGTTTGATCACTTAACTACTTTTATATTTATTTTGATATCACATGTACCTGGATGTGTTGCTGTATGTATTTAAATGAGTTTAAAAAAATGTTGAAAACCTCAAAGGTTCATTTAGCAGTTCAGCGCAGTTGCAACCAAAATGGCATCATGTCTCTCCTCCATTCTCTCCTCAATCAAGGGACTCTATCGAAAACCAGTTCCTGTTAAGAATTGATAAGAAATGATTTGATCCACCAACATCAATAGCCTTTAGCTTAACGATTTTCTTATCGGTTCTTCAGTTCACATTATGCCGTATGTGAACTGGGAAAATGATCATTTCTCTCCACTGATTGTGGATCCGATGTTTCTGGAGCAGCTTGCAGTGCTGCTTGGAGCTTGAAGCAGCAAAGCAAAGAAGCTTCCCTGCTTTTCAGAGGCAGCAGGTTTCTTAAAAACAATTTCTTCATTAACCCCCCTCAAAGCCATTTAAAGATGTCAATCGTGACTCTCCTGTGTGTTGAGTAAAGTCACTGGACTCTTGTCTTGTTGTGGGCAAGAAACGAGAATCATTCTCCATTCCAAACCTGAGTTTTTATTAATTCCTTATTAACATTTCGTGGGGCAGCGCACATGATGGTTCTCTGGCGTGAGCAGGACCCACTTTGCCTGTTCGTAAACTGAGGTTACTGTCCCTCAGGTAAAGGAAATGATACTAATATCATCTGTTTTGTGGGACTAACTGCGTGGCTCCAAACACTGGAAACATAGATTCCGGTCGGAATCAAAAACTTCAAAGCGAATCACTGTTTTAAATCAACTGATACTTCTTTCCAAACGTTATCATACAGACAGCAAAGTACAACTGAACAAAACTGTTATTTCCCCCCAAAATAAGACGTCCTCCATTCTTTATGAATTACATTGATGTTGACATGCAGCGCAGCCGGCTGCACGAGCTCAGCTCAGAGGCTATGGAGTTAAATTTGACATTTATACCTGAAAGGAAATGCTTTTGACACAAACTACAGATTTTGTTAATTTCTATTCATGTCCAGAGATCTAGGATCCAGTAACCATGTACAGATTTTATTTATTTTTATTTATGCCTAGAGATCAAGGATCCAATGACCATGTACAGATTTTATTTATTTTTATGTCCACAGATCAAGGATCCAGTGACTAATTTCATATTTATTTACTTTAAGACTCAATAAAATGTTGTTGACATAGAAAACCTGTAAACCCTACTTTTATTACACAGAAAATGCACAGGAGGTATTGATAAGGGAATCGATAAAGAATCAGACAGACAAGTGGAATCACTAAAATAAAATCTTATCAATACCCATCCCTAGTTAGGTCTCCACCGGGTGTCTACTGTCTACAAAAATTATCATAAAAACTCATTGACAATGGATTTAGGTTGTTTAAACAATCACTAAATTGTGCATAAACCTTTCAGATCCATCATATACAACTGGAAATGGAAGTCCAAATATCAAAAATTGTGCAAGGCTAAATTCTCAAATCTGGTTCAGTATTCTGTTTTGACTGAACTTGGTGATGCATAGTCATGAGGAAGTATGACCTTGTGTCAGATGTGGAATTATAGCCCATGTTCTTATTGTGTTGTGCACACCCCTCTCCCCAGTAGCGAGCAGATTCAGTGGTTTCAGTAGGGTGGGGGTGGGGGCATGCATATGAAATTTATGTCTTTCACCTTATTAATCCACATTTTTTTAACTTTTTTTTTTTTTAAGAAAAACAAAATTGTAACACATACAGTACTATGATAAATTATATACACACCAACCACCACACCAACCACTCCTCAAATGTGTACAAATGTTACACTTGTAAAATTATGGAACAGAAAGCCATCTGGTAAAGGGAGACCAAATGAAGAGTTCAGATGCAAAACCCAGTAAGTACTTTTTTTTAAGTGGAGAGAAATGCAATTGAAAATGGAGATTTAAAGGAAACCATACGAGGTCTGTCCAAAAAGTATCAGACCTTTTTATTTTTTGCAAAAACCATATGGATTTGAATCACGTGTGATTGCATCAGCCAAGCTTGAACCTTCATGCGCATGCGTGAGTTTTTTCACACCTGTCGGTTGCGTCATTCGCCTGTGAGCAGTGGTCCACCCCTCTCATCGGATTTTTATTGCGAATAAATGCCTGAACGATTTGGAGCTTTGCTGCATCACATTTTTCCAGAAACTGTGAGAGACCTCCAGCTGGACACCATTCGGAAAATTTAGATGGCTTTCAGCGATGATTTTATGGGGATTACACAGATTAAGGAGTGCTCCATCCGGTTTAAAGACCGGCCACAGCTGCTGAGAGCGCGCCGCGCTCCGAGTGCCGATCGACAGGCTGAATCAACCAGAAGAGAAGCGGCGGATTGCGCCACTGCGCCGCTCATGGCACGGGACAAAACCACCTCCATGTTGGTCTCACAGGACGGCTTTCAGGTGGCTTTCAGACGGCTTCCGGTTGCTTTTCAGTCGTGTGAGTATCCGAGAAATTGTGCATGAGCTGGACATGCCCCAACATGTCCTGTGAGGCTTCATCACGGCGTTGCTTTGCACCATGCGGCTCCGCGATGCGCGGAATTCCTCCACACGTCTGTCTCAATGTGCCGAAAAAGTGCTGATGTCCACGTCTTCCGCAATTCCTGTGCTAGTCAGACAACATACTGGATCAAGACAGCGTCCAGTTTAGAAATGAATGGCACATTCCACTGTTATAGGAGTTTTTGTCATGGAAAGAGGAGCGGAGGAATTCCGCGCGTCACGGCGGAGCCGCATGGCGCAAAGCAATGCCGTGATGAAGCCTCACAGGACCTGTTGGGGCATGTCCAGCTCATGCAAAATTTCTCGGATACTCACACGACTGAAAACCAACCAGAAGCCGTCTGAAAGCCATCCTGTGAGACCAACACGGAGGTGGTTTTGTCCCGCGCCATGAGCGGCACGGTGGCGCAATCCTCCGCTTCTCTTTCCATGAAAAAAACTCCTGTAACAGTAGAATGTGCCAAAAACGTGCTGATGTCCACGCCTTCTGCCTTTTTTGTGAAAGTCAGACGACGTCCCGGATCGACAAAGCCTTCACGTTGGAAATGATCTGGTTGATTCAGCCTGTCGATCGGCGCTCGGAGCGCGGCACGCTCTCAGCAGCTGTGGCCGGTCTTTAAATTGGCCGGAGCACTCCTTAATCTGTGTAATCCCCATAAAATCGTCGCTGAAAGCCATCTAAATTTTCCGAATGGTGTCCAGCTGGAGGTCTCTCACAGTTTCTGGAAAAATTTGATGCAGCAAAGCTCCAAATTGTTCAGACATTTATTCGCAATAAAAATTTGATGAGAGGGATGGACCACTGCTCACACAAAGCCTGCTCACAGGCGAATGACGCAACCGACAGCCGTGAAAAAACTCACGCATGCGCACGAAGGTTCAAGCTTGGCTGATGCAATCACACGTGATTCAAATCCATATGGTTTTTGCAAAAAATAAAAAGGTCCGATACTTTTTGGACAGACCTCGTATGTGGAATTGCACAGACTTTCATCAATAAAATGAAAACAGTTTGTTCAAATTCCTTCATATTTTGCCCACTGATGGTCCCCTTGACAGCCAAGTACATGTTGGCCTCAACTAAAAATGTATAGTTTTGGAGATACTGAGTTTTGCATCTGAATTCTTCAAATACAATCGTACTGATGGAGTTTATCTTGTAGTCCATAAGTCACTTTCTCATAGGATGCCAATTTGACCATTGTCGTCAACCACTCCGCAAAAGGAGGGGGTTGTTTTAGCCGCCAGTGCCTCAACAGAATCCTTTTTGCTGTGGTAAGAGCCAAAACAATCCATCTCTTTTCATGAGAAGAAAAGTGAGAGTCCGGAAGTCCTGTGGTAGAGACGAGCACAACCAGTTTAGATGAAATTTGGAATCTTCTGTCCAGAATACTGAAAATAACCTGTGAAATGATTTTCCACCAGTCCTGAAATGCTGGACAGCTCCATAGAATATGTAGAATTGAGGCACATTGACCGTTGCATCTCCAGCAAGTGTCCGTAGGTATTAAATTCCACTTGTGTAGTTGCTGCGGTGTTCAATTCTATCTGTGGATTATCTTTAATTGAATAAACATGTTGCCTATTTCCTTGTAGATGGTTTTAATATTATAGAGACACAATTTCCATTCCTCTGAAGATATGAACTCTGCCAGGTCTTCAGCCCTATATCCCTAAGCTTTAGAAAGAGGGTCAGCTGATTGCTCTTGCAGCAAATTGTACATTTTTGAGGTATTGCCTTTACCCAAAGATAACCTAAAGAGCAATGCATCCACAGGACTGCCCATGGGGCAACTAAGGGGGCTTCCTCGCCACTTAGATAAAGAGCTGTGCATTTGGATATATCTCCAGAACTGGTTGCATGGCAGAGTGTATTTATCAACAATCTGATCAAAACTTAGAAATTGCTTGGTCTTATCATCAAATAAGTGACATACATGGAAGATGCCAGCTTTACACCACTGTGACCAGTAAACTGTTGTTGCTCCCATTAAAATTATTTTGTTCCACAAAGGTGCCAAAAGAGACTTAATAAAGTCCCCATGACCTGCCCTGTGTAATTTGCACCATATTGATTTTGCAGTCGCAATTATGGGGTGGTTAAGTTTATGATTGAGACCAAACAACTTTAGCCAAGGAGAGATGCTGCTGTTTGCCTTTGTCTCTATTTGAAGCCCAATGGGTTTGTCTGGTGTGTTAGGTAACCATGAGCTCAGCTGTTTCACATTCATTGCCCAGTAATACCATTTAAAGTTAGGTAGACCACCCCCGGTACTTGTTTTAAGTTTCATGAGACTCAAACGATAAAGAAAGTTTAGAATTATAGCATCCAGTTCTTTAAAATAAGAATCTTGAATATGCAAAAGGATATTGGACATTATTATCACTTTACCGAGGCGTTGCTAGGCTTTTATCGTAGATTTACGTCGATGCTACCTGGCTATACCACCCACTGTGCATAAACAAATGACGTCATAGCGTGCGCAGCCCAAGAACTGTCCGCAGAGGAAAAAAAAACAACTGTCCGCAGAGGAAAAGATAAAAAGGCGAGAAATGTGTGTTGGTCCCAGTATGGATAATCCGGATGATTTTCTCATGGATAGTACAACAATGAACAGCAGCCAAAGCAGCCAGCTTGATGAGGATGCACTGCCGAATTTGGAGAGCAGCGCGCGCCAGCCGACACGACAAAAGTTAAAGTAAGCCAATTTTTATATACGCGTTACGTGTTGTGTATCTCAGTAAGTGATAATAATGCAGATAACATGCTGTTGTCGTGCGGTATGCATTTTCTGAGTCCCGACGTTCATGCCCAGTCGCCCAAAATGACAGATATTTGCCCGAGTTAGGGGGGGGGGGGTGGAGAGAGAGAGAGAGAGAGAGAGGAAATCAGGTGAACCTTTCAGCACCACAGCAATGGACATCTCCGAAAATACAATCCATTCATAAAATTCTTTCGCATTCTGGCAAAGAAATACAATTTCAAAGGATTCTTACCTCTAAATTTTTTTTTCGTCATTATTCCCACTTCCTGCTGCCTGCTGTTTGTCCGTGTTACTATATTTCTTTGTGCCTCTTTAATGTTTATCCTCCTGTCATTACTCACTCTTTCCTTTCACCTTTTCTTCTTTCCATCCATCGACACTTCACACTTCTTCATTTCTGTTTCTTTCCTCAATTAAATTGTGATTGTCATCTCCTCCTTTATTTATTCCACCCTGCTCCCATTTTCATCTCCTCCTTCTCTGTCCTTTTCTTTATTCGAGCCACTGTTCTTTATCTCTCCTTCATGATGTCACCACCCCCCCCCCCCCCCCCACACACACACACACACGCACATCATTACCTCCTGCTGTTTCTTCCTAATCAGCACTCCTCCATTCATCTGGATTTCATTGTGCTGCTCGGTGGTTGCACACGCTGTGTTTGGGCTGACGTGGGAATTGTGGTTTTGTACTCAAAGCATAAAACTACAAAGCGAAGCTTATCTCCACCCTTTAGTTATCTAAGATGCTGCTCTAATGTGTTGGTGTGCACAAGAACGAGTGCAGCAGCCCATCAGAACGCATCTTGGCCTGCAAGCCCACATTCAACACATGATTCTGACTGTAAATATATAACATTAGGATATTTCAAAAAGAGAAAAACAGACTGTTTCACACTTAAAGGACCTTACTGGCCATTTGGCATGTTTTTGACACATATATGTGTGGTCTGTTAGAAAAGAAACCGACCTTTTTATTTTTTTCAAAAACTATATGGATTTGAATCACGTGCGATTACATCAGACAAGCTTGAACCCTCGTGCGCATGCGTGAGTTTTTTCACGCCTGTCGGTTGCCTCATTCGCCTGTGGGCAGGCTTTGAGTGAGGAGTGGTCCACCCCTCCCGTCTGTTTTTTCATTGTTTAGGAATGGCTCAGAGACTGCCGCTTTGCTTGATCAAATTTTTTTCAAAAACTGTAAGGCACATCCGAGTGGACACCATTCGAGAAATTCAGCTGGTTTTCGGTGAAAATTTTAAGGGCTGATGAGAGATTATGGAGTGTTACTGTCACTTTAAGGACAACCCACGGAGCCGGAGGGCGCGCTGCGCTCCGAGCCGCCGTCATCAGCCTGTTTCAAGGTGAAAACTTCCAAATTTAAGCCTCTCTTGACCCAGGACGTCATGAGAGAACAGAGAAGTTTCAGAAGAGGTCGGGATCAGCAGTTTATCCGGACATTCCACTGTTAAAGGAGATTTTGTAATGAAAGACGTGCGGACGGATTCGCGCGTCGGCAGGCAGCCGCTCATGGCCCGGCGCCACAGAGAAACACCTCCATGTTGATAACCATTCGTAAAATTCAGGTGGCTTTTGATGGTTTTCAGTCGAGTGAGTATCCGAGAAACTGTTTAACAGCTGGGCATGTTCAAACTTGTCCCGTAACGCTTCCAACTGAGGTGTTTCTCTGTGGTGCCGGGCCATGAGCAGCTGCCTGCCGACGCGCGAATCCGTCCGCACGTCTTTCATTACAAAATCTCCTTTAACAGTGGAATGTCCGGATAAACTGCTGAAACTTCTCTGTTCTCTCACAACGTCCTGGGTCAACAGAGGCTTAAATTTGGAAGTTTTCAGCTTGAAACAGGCTGACGACGGTGGCTGGGAGTGCGGCGTGCCCTCCGGCTCCGTGGGTTGTCCTTAAAGCGACAGTAACACTCCATAATCTCTCATCAGCCCTTAAAATTTTTACCGAAAACCAGCTGAATTTCTCGAATGGTGTCCACTCGGATGTGTCATACAGTTTCTGAAAAAATTTTGATCAAGCAAAGTGGCAGTCTCTGAGCCATTCCTAAACAATGAAAAAATAGACGGGAGGGGTGGACCACTCCTCACTCAAAGCCTGCCCACAGGCGAATGACGCAACCAACAGGCGTGAAAAAACTCTTGCATGCCCACGAGGGTTCAAGCTTGTCTGATGCAATTGCACGTGATTCAAATCCATATAGTTTTTGAAAAAAATAATAAGGTCGGATACTTTTCTAATAGACCTCGTGTGTGTGTGTGTGTGTATATATATATATATATATATATATATATATGTATATGTGTGTATGAGGTCTGTGAGAAAAGTATCCGACCTTTTTATTTTTTTCAAAAACTATATGGATTTGAATTATGTGGGCTTGCATCAGACAAGCTTGAACCTTTGTGCGCATGCGTGAGTTTTTTCACGCCTGTCGGTTGCATCATTCGCCTGTGAGCAGGCTTTGAGTGAGCACTGGTCCACCCCCTCGTCAGATTTTTATTGTCAGGGAAATGGCTGAGAGGCTGCCGCTTTGCTCCATGAAATTTTTTCCAGAAACTGTTAGAGACAGCCAGTTGGAAACCATTCGAAAGATTCAGATGGATTTCGGTGGAGATTCTGTCGGCGTCACATGGATTAAGGAGTGTTAAAACCTTTTTAAAGACGGCCCACAGCGGCGGAGGGCGCGCGGCGCATCGAGCAGCCATCAACAGGCTGGAACGACCAGATCATTTCTAAACTGAACGCTGTGTTGATCCGGGACATTGTGTGACTACCACAGAAATGGCAAGAGAGCTGGACATAGCACTTTTGCGGCACATTCCACTGTTACAGGAGATTTTGTAACGAAAGACGTGCGGAGGATTTCGCGCGTCGGCACGGAGTCGACAACAAAAAAAAAAAAACGCTCAACAAAAAAACACCTCCGTGTTGGAAACCATTCGTAAGATTCAGACGGCTTTCGGTGGCTTTTCAGTCAAGTGAGTATCCAAGAAATTGTTTAACAGCTGGGCATGTTCCAACTTGTCCTGTGAGACTTCCAACACGGAGGTGTTGTTTGTCCCGCGCCATGAGCGGCTGCGTCACGATGCGCGAATCCGTCCGCACGTCTTTCATTACAAAATCTCCTTTAACAGTGGAATGTGCCGAAAAAAGTGCTGATCCCGACCTCTTCTGAAACTTCTCTGCTAGTCACACGGCGTCCTGCATCAACAGAGCCTTAAATTTTTTAAGTGATCTGCTCGTTCCAGTCTGTCGATGGCCGCTCGGGGCGCAGTGCGCCCTCCGCCGCGGTGGGCCGTTTTTAATCCAGTTTTAATGGTCCTTAATCTGTGTGATACCGATAGAATCTTTACCGAAAGCCATCTGAATCTTCCAAATGGTTTCCATCTGGCTGTCTGGCAGAGTTTCTGAAAAAATTTTCATGGAACAAAGCGGCAGTCGCTCTGCCATTCCTAAACAATAAAAATCCGACGAGGGTGGTGGACCAGTGCTCACTCAAAGCCTGCCCACAAGCAAATGACGCAACCGACAGGCGTGAAAAAACTCACGCATGCGCACGAAGGTTCAAGCTTGTCTGATGCAAGCGCACATGATTCAAATCCATATAGTTTTTGAAAAAAATAAAAAGGTCAGATACTTTTCTCACAGACCTCATATATACAATGTGCACGCCTATTATTTTCATCCAGGCAGCAGTGTTTAGCACTGTTGCCTCACAGCAAGTAGGTCCTGCAATTGCTTCCCACCTTGGCCTTTCTGTTACTGCAGCAGTGCATCAAACTTGGAAAATATACCACATTATTTGTCTGAACATAAATATTCCAAAAAGTTATAGTTTGGACTATCTATGACTGCATGTAATGGAGTTATATGGTAAAAACTACAAGAATGGTGACAAACGTCACTTTCAGTTTGTACAGGGGTCAAAAGATAAAGTTGCTCCAGTTTTGCTAAAAAGTGGTGCAAATTATTGGTTGAGCTAATAGGATTAATAAATGGAATAGTTTTGTCTATGTTTAATGTTTGGTCTCCAAAGTAAAAGGTCAAACAAGGTCGACGTCCATTCTGTGACATGTGACACATGTTACACCGTAAAATGAAAACTTAGCATGACACATGGTGCAAACTATTCCTTTTTAAAACTCTATTGACTTGAAAGTGATTGTGCATCACTTTTTGCCAAAATTAGAGCAACTTTCAGGGCTGTGAAAGTATTCCGCGTATTTCATCATGAGGAGGGGGGTGGGGTGTTAGTGTTGTACTCTTTAATCGTGATCATCACTGAATTTTTAAAATGCTTATCGCAAAGTGTTCTCTTTTTTTACGACGTCGTGTAACTTTTATAAGTCCGCGGACACTGATCTGTGTGTTACAGATACAAATCAGTTTCCTCAGATCCGCAGAGTTTCGCGGAGGAAAAGTGCCACTCAAAGCGTAGCTGTTACGACAGTTGTCGTAAAGCAGGCCTGGTTGGTTGCTGCGGCGACGCTGTGTGGCTCCTGTGCAGCGCTTAAGCTAAGCTTAGTATGTGGACATCCCAAGCTTTTAGAGCTTTCAAGTTTTTAAAAGAAGATTTGTGCAGCATGTCTGTGTCACGGACCGACGTCGCACAGAGAGAAAATGGCAAGAAAGACTGTTTGAAAAAGTCTTACAAGGACAAGAATCTGTGGAATTGCTTCTGGCTTCATCAACACACCTGAAAGATAAAAGAAACGGGAAAAGTGAACTGTGCCCTCAGGAAACACGGTAAGAATTTTTCTCTCCCTGGAAAATAAACATTCTGCTGTTCAAATGGGATTTTAGACAAGATTATGTGACTTTTTTCACTAATCTCGACTTTCTTTCATTGCAAAAAAGACGTGGCTTTGAATGGATTTAGGCTGCATGAATTTACACGAGAATATAAATGACTTTTTACTATAAGGTATGTTATTGATATTTTACCATGATTTTCCAAATAGTCTACAAGCTTTGGCTGTGGTTTTTCAAATGCTGTAACAGTCTTTTCAGTCTTCATAAATATCATGTAGTTTAATTGTTCTGAGTTAATGCATAATTTGGTTTACAATTAAAAGGAAAATCATTCCAGGTCCTACTTCCACGTCATATTCTGTTATTTCAACATCATCATTGACAGGTCAAATAAAAGTGAATATAGGATAATTTAAATATCCACTAATTTTGAGATTTGTTCTTCCAGGAGATGCTGAAAAAGTATCATTAGATAAAAATTTAATTCTGGGGCCCCACAGGGCCTTAAACCCCCCTCCCCCCAGACCCCCTGCAAATTTTCCTCGGATTTCACAATTTTCATTTCACAGCCCTGATCTTTAACTTTTGACCCCTGTATAAACTTAAATTGACCTTTGTCACCATTCTTACTTGTCAGGGTTTGTATATTTGTCTGGTTTTCTCTTTTTTCTTTGGATTGTTTTCTTACTTTTCTGTTTTGCTGTGTCTTGTTTTTCTATGTGTTCTTTCTCTTGCTCATTTTTTTCTGCTTGGGTCTGTCTGTCACTATCTCTCTTGTCTGTCTCTTGGTGATGGTTGTTTCCCTTTCTCTGGCCACGCCCTTGTTCTGGTGCTTTCCATGCACACCTGATCCTGATTTGCTGATTATCACCTGTGGTTACATAAGCTCACTGGGTGAGTTTGCTTGTTGCCAGTTTGTTGTGCCTTGTGCCTTCAGTCCAGCTCTGTTCCTGTGTTCTTAGTCCTTCCTGCCTCATTGTGTGTACCTGACCTCCAGCCTGTTGCCTCGACTACGCCGATTGCCTGGTGATTTTTGTACTGCCTTTTCTTGACTGCCTACTCGTACACCGACCATTGCTATTCACTCAAGTAAAGACTTTTACAACCAAAGCTGTTTGTTCGAGCTGTGCATTTGTGTCCAGCAATTCCTGACCATCCAGCCTGTTAGAACAAACTGGCCAGTGATGGACACAGCCGGTTCTGACCCGTTACAGCTGGCTGTACGCCACCATAGTAAGCAGCTCGCGCAGCAAAAAGACCACCTCACTGCTCTCTCTTCCGAGTCTAAACGCCAGGACACGTTTCTGGCGTCGGTGAGCACCCAGATGGGTCAATTACTGTCTAGACTCAATCATCAGGCTTCTACTGTTATGGCCACCGGCAGCACCAGTGCACCTCCACCGGGGCTGTCAGCAGCTGCACCGGCTTCCGTACTAGAACCCGTCTACCGCAATCAACTGTCTCCGCCAGAACGCTTCTCAGGCGAGTACAGTGATGTCAGACCATTTATTACTCAGTGTGAATTACATTTTGAGCTCATGTCATGTAAGTTCCCGTCTGACAAATGTGATCAGACAAATGATGTGGTATAGTTTTTAATATAATTGGAGTATCTTTTAATTTTGTCCTCTGTGTAATTCTCCAGTTGGGCAGTGCAGTGTCATTGAGGGTGGGTGCTAAAGGGTTAAAATATGATGCATATGATGCAACCTGTCAATCCTACATCTAGGAACAGCTCTTGTATGTCCCCATCAGAAACACGGCACTTTCTCTGAGTTTTTGGGCAAATTACACAGCAAACAAACTGAAAATACACAGAAAAAGTGAAGATGCGTTGGAAAGCGGACATGTGTTGTAGTTTGTTTATGACCCGGAGTTCAAACATGTCAAGGCTGTTGTGCAGGAGAGAGAACGCAGCTACTCTGGCTAGGTCTATAAGCTAAAACGTACCAGCAGGACCCTTCTCCACTGGGAACCAAAAAAGAAAAACTACACTTCTCATGACTGGTTTTGTGATTGCATCCAAAAAAAACAGTACACCATTTTTCCGTTAGATGTGATGCTGTGTTTAGATGAGATTAGCTAGAACTTTATTGATCCCTTGGGAAGACTCCCTCAGGGAAATTGAGGTTCCAGCAGCATTTTGTGGCAGCATACAGCACACAAAGCATTGAAAGTGAAAGTAAAAAAACAAAAACAACACAAAACAGTTTGCAAATATAAATACACAAAAATAAATACTGGTTTACTGGCTACTACTGTTCCTCTCCTTCCCAGTCTCTGTCTTCCTGTTACTCCCCCCTTTGTGTTGCGCAACGACAGGCTGTCCCCGGAAGTGGTCCAATCCCACGAGTCATGCAAATCATGCAGGAGTTCAAATGAGACTACGCTGCCCTATTGACCCCTACCTGGCTGTCGATTGAAAATTCAAGTGGTTAGTCAGTTTTTCAAAAGAGTAATGTCTGAGGAGTATTTGTGCTATCTGCTCCACTATGTGTGGAAAATGCATATTTTCCCCATGATGACAGGGCCACATATAGACAGACACATTCACACACTCACTCACTCACACCTATGGTCAATTTAGAGTCACCAATTCACCGAACCTGCATGTCTTTGGAAGTGGGAGGAAGCCGGAGCACCTGCAAGGACCAGGCGGGAAATGATTCTATGACCTTCTCGCTGTAAGGCAACAGTGCTAACCTATGGCATCAGATCGGTGCCAAAACCACTCTTGCATAAAATTATTTCACGTGTAGATATCTGTGCACACGCACACTCAGAGGAAACTGCTCCTCGAGTGAGGAAAAAGGTTCTGCGAACGAGGAGGAATATGTGACCAGCGCAATCCGCCCTCTCGAAGTTGATTTCTGCTGGTGCGCAGTGGATTTCTGCTCTCTTACTCGAAACCTGGAGGAAGGTTTTGGCACTATTTGAGGGAAGAAGGGGTTGGTACGAGCTCTGCTGTGATTGGTCGTTTCTGAAGAGCAAGATTTAATTGACAGCCCTCCTCTCTGACATGGAAATCTTCTAAAACAAAGGAGACAATGGCGTTAACAAAGTATTGACTCGTTTTTGCTTAAAACTGCACTCCAGTCCAGTCATCACCTATCTCAGCAACAGATATCTAAACCGTCTGTACAACAGTCATTTCCACCTAAATTCAGCATTATTTCATAATAAATTACAGAAAGTCCTGAAAATCACCTGGGATAAATGAAACCCTGCATGTCTGAGTCTCACCGATCAAAGGGAATAATGTGATTATTAACTATCAGATGACAACGTAAAACCTCTTAAATCATGTGCAAACCACCTCCTTGAAGGAGACAACGTGTCTCTTTTGTGCTGGTTACAAATTCCTCCTCGCTCGCAGCACCTTTTTCCTCACTCAAGGAACAGTGGTAAGAAATTAAGATACGTGCATCAGCAGAATCACTTGTTCGGGTTTTTGCAGGCCGGACATGTCTGCTGCACTGCTGATGGTCCAGGTTCACTGGAGGTGATGTTGCTTGAGATATTTTGCAATAGTGACGCACGTCTTTGTGAGGGAATCTTTTGTGTCAGTGCTGAATGTCATCTGTCTTCAGTGATGAGGTCGGCGCTCGCTCTCTTCCTGTCTGACAGCCACGCTCGTCTTCTGCTTCTTATCTGTTCAGCACTCATCCGCGGAGTTAATTTTGTTCCCGGCTCCCCACTTGTCGACTGGGCTCTCGCTCCCTCCGTCTCGGTCACCTCAACAAGGAGAGACTGATAAAAGAATAAAAGAAAAAAACATAACTTTATCTGTATTGATTGTGTTGTTGAATGTTGTAGGAGGAATGATCATCTTCAGTGTTTTGCATTTCAGTGGTTCCCAAAAAAACTCCAGGTGTGTCGAAAACTGGCAGTAGTACATCCCACACTGTGAGGTTCTTGGTTCCATGTGAACATAGGGTTTACTCACATCACAGGTTCTCAAACTGAGGGTCGCGGGCCATTGTGAATGTCACCATCTAATGGAAGGAAAATGTGAATTCCAACAAAACTTGTAGAAGCAATGTGTTACTCTTTGGCATGTGAATGCTGTCTGAATAGCCCTCTGGCTGCTGGCTCCATGTGTAAAAGTGCAGCGTTACGCATATGAATGGAAGTGATCAGTGTAAGAAGGCCTCATACAACCTCACGTGGTCGACCAAAGAGTGTCACTGGAAGGAATGATTCACTACTTGGCCAGTGAATATTGTTGAATAAGCCTCTCTCCTCTCACTCGTAAAGTGCTGTTTACACATATGAATGAAAGGAGAGGTGTTAACAGGGCCTCAGACTGTGTAGATAAGTTGTTTACAGTGCAGGAACTCATGCCAAGAGGGAGTCAACTCCATGGAAGTAAAAAGTTTGTGTTGTAAGCCTTTGTGTAATAGCAGACAGACATTGCTTTGAGATATTGCATAAAGATGAACAAAATGCATAGACCATTTTGTATATGTTGTTGAAAAGGTGCATCTATGCTTTTTATTATTAGAACCTATATTTTGTACATTCTTTTGGACCAGATCCCAAACTACCTTTAGTGTCAAAATACTTGTTTATTATAGTTTGCTGTGTTTTTTGAATAAATGTCTGTGAAAATTATTTCCACTTTATTTTTTTCCTTTCTTATTCCTGATTGTAAACCTTTATTACACTTATAAAACACCCCTATAGCATATATATTCTGAAAGTACAGGTTGTCCTGAAAAAAGAGACATAGCACTAGATTGTGAGATGCAGGGTGAGCTTTGACGAGTGAACTGTCCAAAAAATGCCCTCATACCCAAGAGGGTTAATTTGACACTAGTTTGGGAGTTCCTGCTACTTGTATATAGATGTGACTTCAAGAGGAGATTTTTAACAAGTGCAACTTATACTCTGGAAAATACAGTAGATTTGAGGTGACAGATGAGTAAAACAAGCATCATCCAAAAGTGAAATCGGATAAATTCTGTCTTTCTCTTTGATTCTTTGTTTTGTGTTGTATTTAGGGCTGCAGGTATTGAATATCTTTGGAATCGAGTATTCTATTAATTATTTTATAAATTCATAGAGTAATCGGGTAAAAAGTACTTTTGTATTTTTAAACAACAATATCAAAAGTGCCAGGACTCTCCTTAAGCAATATGATGCTGCGCTGTCATGCAGATTTTAAAATTTAGGGTGTTCCTTCTCTGGTCTCCAGGGTCAGCGAAATCTTCAGTCAGCGGACACGCTGTGTATGAATGTGAACACAGCCTGTGAAAATCTGACCTGTGAAGTGCAGCTTTTTATCAAAAGCCTCATTGATAAATCCACTGTCCACCCTGTTGGTGAATACTCTGATTGAATCTGAATAAAGGCTTCTTTTTTTTTTGAAGAGTTAAACTTGATTCATTTAAAGTGTGTGTCCTTTCACATCTTGTGTGAGGTGAAGAGCAGCCAGTGGGCCCAAACACAGCACCGTGTGCTTTTTAAAAATACTTAAATACACTGCTCACCAAGTCTATTTCAGATGATCACTGTGAACCCTCTTTCTCTCAAAGGCTTTATTTTACTTTACTCAGTGTGCTGCTTTGGAAAGTTGAAGCTTCTGCTGCTACAGTGATTAGCTCCTTACACCGGTTATGTGCATGCTCCATGTTTTCTCTGTTTTTTGTGGGTGTATTACAGTGCCACATACAGGCCTGGCATATATATGACAGTATTTTCATTGGCCCATGTTTACAGAACACTTAGGTGACAGAAATTAACCCTCTGGGGCCGACGCTGTCATACGACGGCTAAGACCAAGCTTTACTAAATTATAAATAACTTTTTAATGATATGAGATAGAAACTTACTTTTTTTGCTGAAAAGTTAACTCCGCGGACGTTCGAGCCAGTCATCGGCCATCTTTGTACTCCTCATAGAAGCTGTGTGATGACATGCACAATGTGAGTGTCCAATCGGAATTGGTTCACCGTCACATGGTTTTACAAAATCCAATCGTAGGGCAGATTCACCTCAAGTGAAAAGCCAAATATCGTTTTCAGGAGTGATATGTTACTAGTTGGCCTGTTTGAATAGCCCCCTGGGTGCTCCACTGAGTACATACTATTGGGCTCCAAATGCGCCCTGCGCCATTACGCACAACGATCAGTGAAAGCATACAGAGTAGATGGAGAGCCTCTGATGACAATCTCACGTGCTCAAACAAAGAGTGTGTAACTATCAGGATTGCTCCACTAGTTTGCATGTGAATGTTACTGGATAACTTTGTTCTTTTACCATGAAGACAAAAAAACGCATAGACCATTTTGTATATATTGTTCAAAATGTGTATTTGTGTTTATTGTTTGAAACTTTTTGTTGAACAGTCTTTCACACAAGACCTCAAATTACCTTTATAAAGTGTCAAAACAGTTGTTTATTATAGTTTGCTGTGTGTTTTGAATAAATGTGTGTGGAAAATTATTTTCCGCTTTACTTTTTACTTCCTTATTTTTGATTGTTAAACCTTTATTACACTTATAAAACACAACAAAAGCATATATATTATGAAAGCACAGGTTGTCCTGAAAAAAAGAGATATAAAACTTGATTGTGGGGTGCAGGGAGAGCTGTTAACAGCAATAATAAAACATTTATGCCAGGTGAGTGAACTGTCCAAAAAATGCCCTCGGACCCCAGAGGGTTAAACAAAGCCTCGAGGCAAAGAATTTGCTTCAAACGTTTTTTTTGTAATCAAATTATTTGAGTTACTCAATCATTTCAGCCGTAGTTATATTTATTTTGTGTGTGTGACAAAAAAGGCAGTTTGGATCAATTGAAATATCTTTTGGTCTTTTCAGCAATAACAAAAAATATAATGCAATGCTAAAATGCCCTCAGCCATATCAGTGTTGTGTTCTTTATAATTTGCAGTTGTTTAATTAATTATTAAGATTCTATTTTCTTACATACAATTTGTACTTGTTCAAAGAAATCGTTTGTTCATGTTGTGCAAATCAAAGAATATTTGTAGCTCACCCTCTGTGCATTTGCAGGCATTAATGAGACTAATTTAACTCCATAGGAAGTTAGCTTTGAGTTAGCAGATATAGCATGCACGCTAACGTCTGCAAAATGTCTTATGAATATGATCAGGTTCCAAAAACATTTTCAGTTTTAGAAGTGTTTATTTCTCACTAGCTTTTACATAATATATGACAAAGAGGTTGCATTTACACACAAACGAAAGTTTTGCAGCTAGCTGCCCACCTGTAAAGTCACCATGCTAACGTCCATGAAATTTCTTGTAAATGAGTTCAGAGAAAAAGTGCTGATGTCCACGTCTTCTGCAATTTCTCTGGTAGTCAGACGACGTCCCGGATCAACACTGCATTCAGTTTGGAAATGAACAGCACATTCCACTGTTACAGGAGTTTTTGTCATGGAAAGAGGAGCGGAGGAATTCGCGCGTCGGGACGGAGCCGCATGGCGCAAAGCAACGCCGTGATGAAGCCTCAAAGGACATGTTCTGGTATGTCCAGCTCATCCACAATTTCTCGGATAGTCATACGACTGAAAAGCCACCGAAAGCCGTCTGAAAGCCATCTCAAAGCCGTCCTGTGAGACCAACATGGAGGTGCTTTTGTCCCGCGCCATTCGCAGCTCTGTGGCGCATTCCTCCACTCCTCGTTCCATGACAAAAACTCCTGTAACAGTGGATTGTGCCGAAAAAGTGCTGATGTCCACGTCTTCTGCCATTTCTGTGGTAGTCAGACGACGTCCCGGATCAACACAGCCTTCACTTTGGAAATGATCTGGTCGTTTCAGCCTGTCGATCGCTGCTCGGAGTGCAGCGTGCTCTCAGCCGCTGTGGGCGGTCTTTAAACCGGCTGTAACACTCCTTAATCTGTGTGATCCCCATAAAATCGTCCCTGAAAGCCATCTGAATTTTCCGAATGGTGTCCACCTGGCTGTCTCTCACAGTTTCTGGAACAATTTGATGCAGCAAAGCTCCAAATCGCTCAGACATTTTACTTGCAATAAAAATCTGACGAGGAGGGTGGACCACTGGTCACTCAAAGTGTGCTCACAGGCGAATGACGCAACCGACAGGCATGAAAAAACTCACGCATGCGCACGAAGGTTCAAGCTTGGCTGATGCAATCACATGTGATTCAAATCCATATGGTTTTTGCAAAAAATAAAAAGGTCAGATACTTTTCTAACAGACCTCGTATGTGTTTATCCGGGTAAAACTGGAGTTGCGTCAGGAAGGGCATCCGGCGTAAAAAATTACCAATGCGGATCTGGCTGTATCCGCTGTGGCGACCCCGAACGAAACTGGGAGCAGCCGAATGAACTACATTACACTGTCTCCTGGTTTGTTGGCTAATAGCCAACATTTATGTGTCAAGACAAAATTGAGTGCACGTTTTACAAATTGTGGCCACGTTTAAGTAGATCGTGTCCTTGTTTTACTCAAACAATGCTTAAAACGTGTGCACAATATAATAAAACGTGTGCACAATATAATAAAATGAGCGCACAATATAATAAAATGTGCACAATATAATAAACGCTGCGCACAATATAATAAAACGTGTGCAGATGCTCTCCACATGCAAAACATTTTGCAATGACACTTCCAGGGCTCCGTACATTTTCAGCATGGCCGCAAAAGCATATAAGCCATAACAAACAATGGCAAGTCAGAACTCTCTTCACACACATTCCAAAGTAATGGTTATTACCTAGTTTTCAGGGTTAGGGGAAACCGGGGTACCATGAATCACGGGGCACAGTGAATCAGTAGCTATATCTGCAAATGTTTCATGTGGAGTTCCACTGCCATGGAGGTGTTAATGCTGGAGAGGCACTGAAGAACAGCAGGGACGTTCTGTAAGATGGCATTCACAGATCGCAACTGGCATGACAACTGTACAAGTTCAGATGGCTGCAAACATAGCTGCTTTTGCACCTCTTTGAATCTGTGATAGTTTACGAGAGAAACACTAAAAAAATGAGTATACACTCTGCAACAGGTCAAATAAGTCCCTGACTTCTGGTATAGCTTGGCAGGTGTGACACAGCACTAAGTTCAGCTGATGTGCATAGCAGTGCACATAAATTGCCTCTGGATGCTTGACTCTGAATTTGGCTGGGACCCCTCCAACTGGACCACTCATCACAGCTGCACCATCATAAGCCTCTGCAACACACTTCAGATTTTCAATGTCATTACAAACCAACTGCTCTTCAATAGCAGTATTTATGCATTCTGCATCAAATTATCTCAATTCTACCATTTCCAGTAAACACTCCTTTACTCCCCGAGTGACATAGCGAACACATATAGCCAACTGTTCTGTGTTTCCATCTCTGGCATCATCCGCAATAACTGAAAACATCCCTGCATCTTTCATTTCACTCACATTGGGCTGCTGTTGCCTCCTCTGCACAGCACTCAATCTCGTTTTGGGACGAAGGTGATAAATATGTACTATGTGATGGGGGTGAGTATGACTGGAGAAAAGGATCGAATTGCTTTAATAGTTTCATGCACTCAAGAAGTTATACAACCTCAATTCCAGTGAAGTTTGGACGTTGTGTAAAATGTAAATAAAAACAGAATACAACCTATATTCAACTGAGTACACCACAAAGACAAGATATTTCAGCCTTGCCACTTACGTGTAGAAAGTTCTCCAGATTCTCTGAATCTTCTGATTATATTATGGACTGTAGATGATGGAATCCCTAAATTCCTTGCAATTGAATATTGAGAAACATTGTTCTTAAACTGTTGGACTATTTTTTCACACAGTTGTTCACAAAGTGCTGATCCTTGCCCCATCTTTGCTCATGAACACCTGAGCCTTTTGAGGATGCTCCTTTTATACCCAATCATGACACTCACCTGTTTCCAAACAGTTGTTCTTTGAGCATTCATCAACTTTCCCAGTCTTTTGTTGTCCTGTCGAAACGTTTTTGAAATGTGTTGCAGGCATCCATTTCAAAATGAGCAAAAAATGAGCAAATATTTGCACAAAAACAAAAACGTCTATCAGTTTGAACATTAAATATCTTGTCTTTGTGGTGTATTCAATCGAATATAGGTTGAAGAGGATTTGCAAATCATTGCATTCTGTTTTTATTTATATTTAACACAATGTCCCAACTTCATTGGAATTGGGGTTGCAATAAATTTACAGGATTTGTGCTTAATAATGTTGTTTTTTATTATTATTATTCAACACTGCTGCTGTCATGTTCCTGATTTTTAAGTAGTCAAAATGTTCAGTGTCTCCCCCTGTTGGTCAGGGTCCTCACAGCCCATCTTGCATGGATCTGAATGTTGATTTGTCACAAGTTTTATGCTGGATGCCCTTCCTGATGCAGCTTTAAATAGAGATATAAGTTCAGATGGGCTCGAACTCGGGACGTACTTACTTGGAGCAAAGTGTTCCACTGTGCTGCTGCTTCTAACAGACGAAGAAGCCTGATGACAGATGAGCTCATGTTCTGCATGATTGTGGCTAGATTCTCCCTCATCGTGGTCACCGAATGGAATGTTTTGTTTAGCTAAGAATTGTGTCACAGCCACAATCCGGCTGATGTTGTCACGTCTCTCCTTGATTTCTGCCTCGTGCTGAATGTAACTGTTCAATGACACGACCATGAACAGTGCTGGTGTTGAAGCTGTGCCAAGCATTCATACTTCCAGTGTGCAGTTGTTTTCTTGTGCTCTCTAAGGACATCAGGAGCTTTTTTCCAGTTAGTTAAACCACATCCTACATGAGAAACAAAAAGCTGCATCTTTAGCTACAGAATATTCTAACCAGGGAAAGCTTTCAAACCATTTTGAATTAAATGATCGCTTTTTTAACCCAAAGCAGTGCTGGGGATAGTGGGACAACTTTACTGGCTTAGGACCATCATGCTTCCCCCTAAGTCTCTAATGTCCCCTTTGTGGATGCTGGTTTTTGCTCTCGCTCCTTGACTAATGCCGTCGGTTTCTGTTGAAACTGCTCCCTCGTCATCTTCATGTCTATCATCTTCATGGTGCCGTCTCTCCTGACTTTCACCTGTCTCTCACCTGTCAGTCTCCATACTATCACTTTGCTTCGACCACTCACGCACCTCAGTCTCTCCTCCTCCTCCCTCTCCAGCACCTTCATCCTTAATCTCTGCAGCAGCAAAATCAAAAATGTACCGCACAAAAATATATGTATATTGATGGTTTTAGAGTATCCCAGAATCCTTTGCGCGCTGGGGAGGAAGGCTTGATAATGGCTCAGCTTAATGCGAACTTTAATATTGAAAATGCCATAGACATGCTAACGCGTTAGCATCGGTCCCATTTTTAAGTTATAAAATACATCTATCAACTGTTTCAGAAGACCATAACACGTTGGTTTAATATAAACGAACGGTAAATATTACTCAGACATATGCTCTTTAGGGTTTTAGCGGGGGAAAAATGAAGATAAAATGAAATAAAACAAAGAACCAACGAAGCAGCAAATTGAAGATCAAAGCACTGCTTCATTGGTTCAAGGTTCAAAGCAAAGCCACGCTGTAGAAATGCTTGATTACAGACCCGCTGCAGGGTCTGTAATCAATGTAGAGAAATGATCATTTTCCTGACAAACGTCCCCAAAAACAATGGCCACTCTGAAGGACCGGTAAGGGAATCGTTAAGCAAAAACGCTAGTGATGTTGATGGATCGAGTCATTTCTTAAGGATACCAGAAAAGAACCGGTTCCCGGCATGCAACCCTAACAACAACACACATTTTGAGAGGGAAAAAAACATTTTGATCGATTGCAGTTTGTTTGCATTGCAACATTTGGAAAGAAGTGTCAATTGATTTAAACAGTGTTTCGCTTTGAATTTATCCATTCCAACTGGACTCTGTCATTCTAACTTGACTCCGTAGAGAGCTGCGCAGCGTTTGGAGCTGTGTGAACAAAACGGAGGACGATTCTCGTTTCTTTCTCACAACAAGACAGGAGTCCCAGTTAGTGACTTTAATCCACACAAAAGTGACTCACGATTGACATATTCAGGGACGAAAGTGGTGAAAACAAACAAAGCTGAAACCCAAAATTACCCCCCAAACACCACCCACACAAAAATGTTTGAATTCTAGAACCTCTGAAATGCAATCTGGGACTATTACAGACAATAAACTGCAGTGAGTGCAGCATCCAGTTTGGTGAGAAAAAACCCCAACTTTCCTTATTCAAATTCATTCCAGTAGTATTCTGCTCTTACTAGGATGCAGCAGTTGTCTAGCTTGGCAGATAGTTCTGGAGGAAATCACTGAAGACAAATTCAAAGTATGGTTTGACCGAAACAGTCATTAAGCTTAAATAAAACAGGGATGAAGTGGAGGTGTAAGAGTCACCAGGTGTTCACAGGAAATGGTTATTTATTTCTATATTTATTTATTTATGTTCATTGTTAGTTGGTTTTATATTTTCTGTTGTGTTTTTAATCAGGTTCTTTTTGGCTCTTTCTCGAAAATTGTATTGTAGCATTATTAGTTATTATTACTATTATTGTTGTTGTTGCTATTATTATTATTAATATAAACAAAAATAAATTTGAAACAATATTACAATTTGTAATACATTTGACTTTTACGACAACAAATGCTGAGCCATTAATTATTATACAGAAAACAAATGCACACAAACATGCTGAGATATGAACAGCTTAATGCTAACTTTAACATTGAAAACAGCATAGACATGCTAACCCGTTTTTAAGTTATAAAATACATCAACTGTTTCAGAAGACCATAACAGGTCGGTTTAATTTAAAAAAGGTAAATATTACTCACAGACATATGCTCTTTAGGGTTTTAGTGGGGAAAAATTAAGATAAAGCGAAATAAAAAAGAACCAGCGAAGCAGCGGGTCGGATCAGTACTTCATTGCTTCAGGCTTCAAAGAAGAGCCGCGCTGCAGAAATGGTTGATTACAGACCCTGGAGGGGTTCTGTAATCAATGTAGAGACATGATCATTTTCCCGAAAAACACCCCCCCAATTAAACAGCGCTCTGAAGGACCGATAAGTGAATTGTTAAGCAAAAAGGCTATTGATGTCGTCGTCTTAGTGATACCCGAAAAGAACCGGTTCTCGATACCCAACCCTAGGCACAGCTCATTTACTGGGGCATGTGCCCCAGTAAAGAGGGTCTGGTGACACCCCAGGTAACAGGACTGGACTTATACTGAACACAGATGGACAGACGGATTCAAAGCCTTCACAATTATGTAAAAATTATAATACATTTACAGGATTTGTGCTTAATAATGTTATTTAAAAAAATCAAGATAGCTGCTATCATGCTCCTCATTTTTAATTAGTCCAAATGTTCAGTGTCTCCCCTGTTGGTCAGTGTCCCCACAGCACATCCTGCATGGATCTGAATGTTGATTTGGTTTTATGCCAGTTTTATGCCGGATGCCCTTCCTGATGCAGCTCCAGATGTACATAGAGATTTAGGCTCAAATGGGTTGGAACTTGGGACGTATTTACATGGAGCAGTGTTCCACTGTGCTTCTGCTTCTAACGGACGAAGAAGCCTGATGATGGATGAGCTCATGTTCTGCATGCCTTCTTAAAGACTCAAACCTTCGCTTCATGTCTTTTTTAATCTCTGCTCCAGTCACGGCATGAAGCCAAAGCAAAACGGGCCAAACCCTGAAAATCAGCTCAGTGCAGCCGTGAAACTGTTAAATATTAACATCATATTGACATATTTTGACGTGAAGTAGATCAGCTGCTTCTCAGCTCAGAGCAGCAACAGGAAGTTCATGAAATGTTTTCATATTTCAGTTAAATAACCATCTGAGCAGATTTCAGACTTTTAAGGTAATTGTGGTTTAATACACAAAAGGTGAGTTGAGGAACTTTTATTGTTACCTGAACATTCTTTTTGTATTTTACAAATTTGTACAGTCATTTTAACAAGGCTCTCAAGAACTGTAAATCCAGTTGGCACGGTGCCAAAATTGTTATTCCCGCTAAATGTTGCCATTTTGTTGTTTTTCTTTTGTCCAATATTGCCCTGCCCTATCATCATCTCTTATATTTAACATGCTTACTCTGTCCACACGTACTGCATCTTATACTGCATCGTATTCTAGAATGTCATGTGACCTGTAATTGCAGGAAAAATGGTTGCCATTCCTGTTTTCTGAATAGGGCTTTTTTCCCAAATCCCCTAAAAACCTACCTCATGTGAGCACAAAAAACATTTTTACAATATTTGAGAGTTAATTTCTTATCACACTGCAATCAACACTATCTTTTAAAAAATTCTATACCAGATTATGAGTCATTACTTCCAACTCTTAAATTTGTGTGAGTACTGATGTAGCTGATAAAATAAAATTAGCCATACACTGTCTGAAAAATGCACTCAGATTCAGAGCTGTTTTTAGCTATAAACGTGACGTAATTTCAGGTGCTGTCTGACTGTCAATTTACGTCAGTACACACAGTCAATCTGGGCTGTTTTTGTCTCCAAATGTAATATGGCTTTAATTTGGTTTTCAAGTCAATTTCTTGTATTTTGACATCAGCATATGTCCGTCTCCTCCTCGTTGGAAATCTGCAGCATATTCAGGAAAATAAAAAACCCAAAACATTGCATATATCTCAATAAGACTGAATAATAATGATCACATACCTTGAAAGTGGTGTCTGATTTCACTCCTGTTGTGTTCACACACAGAGCCATGTGGAACTCCACCGTGTGGCGCTGTGTTTTCTCCACAGGAAAATGGCTTTCCTCCACACCCTTCTTTGAATGTCTCTCTGTTAGTGCAGCAAATAACTGAAACAATGCTTCACATGGCGATACAAGCACCAAATCCAGCACAAATTCTCCTTAGACATTGCTCTTTTGAAAAAACCGACGGGCCACTTGAATTAGGCGGCCACATAGGGGTCAGTTGAAGAATTCTACAGGGGTTAAAATATAAAAATGCTCTAATCATGTTGAAAACTATACCACATTATGTGTCTGATCACAAAGATTGGAGCAACACTAACTTTTGACCCTTGTACAAACTGAAACTGAACTTTGTCACCATTCTTGTTTTTACCGCATAACTCTATAGAATTCAGTCATAGATAGTCCAAACTATACCTTTTTGAAATCGTTACAGTCAGACAAATAATGTGGTATAATTTTCAATATGACTGGAGTATTTTTATATTTTGACCCCTATGTAATTCTTCAGATGACCCCACGTGGCTGCCTATTGAAAATTCAAGTGGCCCATCAGTTTTTTCAAAAGAGTTAAATATCTAAGGTGTACTTTTGCCAAATATGGTGCTTGTATCACCATTTGAAGGATTCTTCTGTAAATATTCTGTTATCTGCTGCACTCTGTAGCTTTGCTTAATTTCAATTTAATTCAATTTATTTAATTTTTATTGTGCCAAATCACAACAAAGTTGCCTCAAGGGACTTCACACAAGTAAGGTCTAACTTTACCAGCCCCCAGAGCAAGCACACAGGTGACACTGGTAAGGAAAACCTCCCTCTGATGATTTGAGGAAGAAACCTCAAGCAGACCAGACTCAAAGGGGTGACCCTCTGCTTGGGCCATGCTACCGACACAATTGACAATACAAATGTACAGGAAATTTTGGGAGTCCATGCTGATGCACAGGACGGGAGGCCTGCAGAAGAAGACACCCACTCCCATCTCTGGATGGACCTACACCTCAAACAGAGAGAAAAAACAGAATCAGGCAGCAGAAAGACAACAAATGAGGTATGTGTCAGCACTAAGCAACAAGATAAACAGAAGAAACACTAAGGTGATCGCTGGCCACTAGCCCTAAGTTTCACTAAAAGACCCAGACTTTAGATAAAGTTGAGGCAGCAGCCCGCTCCGTTTCCTAATAAAATGAATTTTAAAGGGTAAAAAGCAGAGAAAATAAGTGTGTCTTAAGCCTGGACTTGAAAGTCTCTACAGAATCTAAGTGTTTTATTGATGCAGGGAGATCATTCCACAAAGCAGGTGCCTGATAAGAGAAAGCTCTGTGACCTGCAGACTTTTTATTCACTCTAGGGACAGAAAGCAGTCCTGCACCCTGAGAATGCACAGCCGGGGCCGGTACGTAGGGTTTAAGTAGGTCAGCTAAGTAGAGAGGTGCCATTCCATGAATAATTTTATAGGTTAATAGCATAACCTTAAAGTCTGATCTCAGCTTAACTTAGCCATCAGTGTAGCTCAACTTATCCTTCTTCGTCTTTCGGCTGTTCCCGTTAGGGGTCGCCACAGCAGATCAATCGTTTCCATCTCACCCTGTCCTCTGTATCTTCCTCTGTCACACCAACCACCTGCATGTCCTCTCTCAGCACATCCATGAACCTCCTCTTTGGTCGCCCTCTTCTCCTCCTGCCTGGTGGCTCCATCCTCAGCATCCTTCTCCCTATATACCCTGGGTCCCTCCTCTGCACATGTCCAAACCATCTCAATCTCGCCTCTCTGACTTTGTCTCCAAACCGTCCCACCTGAGCTGTCCCTCTGATATGTTCATTCCTAATCTTGTCCATTCTTGTCACTCCCAAAGAGAATGTCAACATCTTCAGCTCTGCCACCTCCAGCTCTGCCTCCTGTCTTTTTGTTAGTGCCACTGTCTCTAAACCATACAACATAGCTGGTCTCACTACTGTTTTGTAAACTTTCCCCTTCACTCTTGCTGATATTCTTCGGTCACAAATCACTCCTGCCACCTTTCTCCACCCACTCCACCCTGCCTGGACTCTCTTCTTCACCTCTCTACCACACTCTCCATTACTTTGAACAGTTGACCCCAAATATTTAAACTCATCTACTTTCACCACTTCTACTCCTTGTAACTGCACTATTCCACTGGGCTCCCTCTCATTCACACACATGTACTCAGTCTTGCTTCTACTGACTTTCATTCCACTTCTCTCCAAAGCATATCTCCACTTCTCCAGACTAGACTCAACTTGCTCTCTACTCTCACTACAGATCACAATGTCGTCTGCAAACATCATAGTCCATGGGGACTCCTGTCTGATCTCATCTGTCAACCTGTCCATCACCACTGCAAACAAGAAAGGACTCAGAGCTGATCCTTGGTGTAATCCCACCTCCACCTTAAATGAGTCTGTCATTCCGACTGCGCATCTCACCGCTGTCACACTATTCTTGTACATGTCCTGCACTACCCTAACATACTTCTCTGCCACTCCAGACTTCCCCATACAATGCCACAACTCTTCTCTTGGCACCCTATCATAAGCTTTTTCTAAGTCCACAAACACACAATGTAACTCTTTCTGTCCTTCTCTGTACTTTTCCAACAGTATTCTCAGAGCAAACATTGCTTCTGTAGTGCTCTTTCTCGGCATGAAACCATATTGCTGCTTAAAGATCTTCACCTGTTTTCTAAGCCTAGCTTCTACTACTCTTTCCTATAACTTCATGCTGTGGCTGATCAGCTTTATGCCTCTGTAGTTACTGCAGCTCTGCACATCACCCTTGTTCTTGAAAATAGGAACCAGCACACTTTGTCTCCACTCCTCAGGCATCCTCTCACTTTCCAAGATTTTATTAAACAATCTGGTTAGAAACTCTACTGCCATCTCTCCTAGACATTTCCATGCCTCCATCGGAATGTCATCTGGATCAACTGCCTTTCCACTCTTCATCCTCTTCATAGCAGCCCTCACTTCTTCCTTGCTAATCTCTTTTACTTCCTGATTTACTCTCACTACATCATCCAGCCTTTTCTCTCGCTCATTTTCTTTATTCATCAACTCTTCAAAATATTCCCTCCACCTTCTCAGCACACACTCCTCACTTGTCAGCACATTACCATGTGCATCTTTTACCACCCTAACCTGCTGCATATCCTTTCCAGCTCTGTCCCTTTGTCTTGCCAATCGGTACAAGTCCTTTTCTCCTTCCTTACTATTCAACTTCTTGTACAGCTCGCAATATGCCTTTTCCTTTGCTTTTGCCACTTCTCTTCTCGCCTTACGCCGCATCTCCTTGTACTCCTGTCTACTTTCTTCATCTCTCCAACTATCCCAAAACTTTTTCGCCAACCTCTTTCTCCTTATGCTTTCCTGGACCTCTTCATTCCACCACCAAGTCTCCTTGTCTTCCTTCCACTGTCCAGATGTCATACCCAGTACTGCCCTAGCTGTCTCCCTCACCACATCTGCAGTACTTTTCCAGTTGTCCAAAATTGCTTCCCCTCCAACTAGTGCTTCTCTCACCTGCTTGCTAAACAGTCTTCCTCCTTCAGCTTCCACCATCTGATCCTTTGTTGAGCTCTCACTCTCTTCTTCTTCTTTACCTCTAAAGTCATCCTACAAACAACCATCCTATGCTGTCTAGTGACACTCTCTCCTGTTACCACCTTACAGTCTGTGATTTCTTTTAGCTTGCATCTCCTATAACAAATGTAGTCCACCTGTGTGCACCTTCCTCCACTCTTATATGTTACCTTGTGCTCCTCCCTTTTCTTAAAGTAGGTATTCACCACAGCCATTTCCATCCTTTTTGTAAAATCAACTACCATCTGTCCTTCCCCATTCCTATCCTTGATACCATATCTACCCATTACTTCCTCATCACCTCTGTTCCCTTCACCAACATGCCCATTGAAGTCTGCTCCTATCACCACTCTTTCATGCTTGGACACACTCTCCACCACCTCATCTAACACACTCCAGAAATCTTCTTTCTCCTTCATCTCACAACCTACCTGTGGGGCATATGCACTGATGATATTCATCATCACCCCTTCAATTTCCAACTTCACACTCATCACCCTGTCAGACACTCGCTTAACCTCCAACACACTTTTAACATACTCTTTCTTTAAAATGACCCCAACACCATTTCTCTTCCTGTCCTCACCATGGTACAACAACTTCTACCCACCGCCGATGCTCCTGCTCTTACTTCCCTTCCACTTGGTCTCTTGCACACACAGTATGTCTACCTTTCTCCTCTCCATCATATCAGCCAGCTCTCTCCCTTTACCAGTCATACTACCAACATTCAAAGTCCCCACTCTCATTTCCACCCTTCTAGTTTTCTTCTTCTCCCGCTGTTCGTGGCAGCGTTTTCCTCCTCTTCTTCGTCGTCTTCGCCCAGCAGTAGCCCAATTTCCACCGGCACCCTGTTGGGCAATAGCACCGGTGGCGGACGTTGTTAACCCGGGCCACGACCGATCCGGTATGGGAATTCGATTCTGAGTCTGCATAGTTGGGTTGGCTTGTTTTACGCCGGATGCCCTTCCTGACGCAACCCTCCTCATTTATCCGGGCTTGGGACCGGCACTCAGAATGTACTGGCTGCACACCCCATGTGGCTGAGTTACTTATCCAATAACAAAAAATGTCTTTAAGCTTGTCCTCTTCTGCTGTGTCCCAGAGGGAGTCCTTTCCACCTAAGAAGCAACAATATTTGTGTGACTTCATCCTTGCAAAACACATATTTTAACATATTAACTGTAAAAGTCAACAAAAAAAAACACTGATTTCACACTGTAAAAATTTCCCTTATTCATTTTTGGGCCGTGTCCTGAGATGGTATCACCAAAATTCATATTCCTCACAACCTGAGGTTTCTGAGCATTTATCACAGGCAGGTGAAATCATGCTGATTTAAACCATGTTTCTGACTTAATTTCTCTGAGCATGTGGCACCAAAAATGAAATGAAATACATCAATATTTTCACAATTCTGTTGTGTGGCTGGGGTGCCTGGCTGGCTTTTGTTTCTGTTTTCTGTTTCTGTTTCTGTTTTTAGCACTTTGGCTCCCCCTGTTGGTGACTGAGTCACATTACCGTCATAGCTCTTAAGGTGGAACAGGTGTGTTCCATTTGTTTGAGCTTAACGGTATAAGTCACTTATTAGTTTTGTGTTGGTTCATTTTTTGTGGGGGTTTTTTGAGTTGGTTTTTGTGTGGGATGTTCAGCACTATTAGTGTTCTGGGGTCGTGAACGTGCAGGCTGTCTGGAGCATAGAAAGGACCCAGGTGACTTTATGTTAGTCTGTTAGTCTTTCTTTTTTATTTCTTTTGGTTTCACCTCCCAGGGTTTGATGGGACGGTCCTCTGGGGGTGATGGGGTGGGTAATTGGGTTGTTTTTCTTTTTTGTTTTTTTTGTTTTTGTTGTGCCCTGTCTTCTCCTCTGGCCCCAGCCGTGTGAGCCGTAGGTTGTCGGCGTTGCTGGGGTGGTGCAGTTTGGTTGTGCTGGGCGTTTCCCAGGTCACCTCTGCACCCGGGAGGGGGGGGGGGGGGGGGGTTTGGGGTATTTTTTTTTAATTCCCTTTGCAACCTCCAGCCTTGGCGCGCCTCTGGTTTGGTTGCTTGTGTTTGTCTTTTTTGTTTTATGACTAAACAGACTCTAAACATGGTCGGACAAAGGCTGACCGCACAGGTTCAAGAACTCCTGGCCACACCTGTGCAAATTGAATGACAGAAACAAAGGCAAAGATGCAGTCAGAGGAGAAGACGTCAACAGTTCTGTTAGATGAAGATTCAGTTGGAAGATGAATGCAGATATGGTTTCCAGCCATGGTCCCTGGAGGGGGTGTTTTTCCTGGGCCAGGTTTGTGTGGTCGCCGGGAGGCCGTGAGGGTGGGGTGCTGTTGTGTGGCTGGGGTGCCTGGCTGGCTTTTGTTTCTGTTTTCTGTCTTTCCTTCCAGGTGGCATGCGTTCAGGACTGAGTGGCTGATGTGTGGCTGAGTTATCAGGACCTCACCCTGATCACCTGAGGCTTGTCATGTGCAGCTCGTCAGGACTCTCAGCTGTGGTGCATCTGTATGGATTGGGGCATGGTTGCATTTAAGTCTGGAGTACACAGTGTGTATTTGCCAGAGACTCGACCTTGTGACCAGACGGGTGAGATCGACGTTTGGAGAACCATCTCATCATTATGGACGCAGAGACCGTACCAGGTTTGATGCCATGGTCTGTGAAAGAGGAGGGGGTAAGGTCTCACGCTCGTCAGCACACTTCCTGAGGTACTTTAGGTTTTGTGACTAACATGAGTACAGTCAGTAGATGTGGTGTCCCTCACACCTTATTATATTGAGCTGTTATGTTAGTCGTTTAATCAGTTTCCACTGCAGTGGAGAATTGAACTGGGTGTTCCATGCCTGCAGGGTGGGAAGCTGATTGGTGATTAAGCCAGGAAGTGTTTGCTGATTATGTACACCTTTGAGTGGTCTCTCTGTGTATGGAGTGGTGGACTCACATTATGGTTTCTTCTTTCACAGACTCGGTTGGTCGCGGCCACCTGGGGGGTGTCGGCGGGGTCCTTGGGTCCGAACTGTTCTGGCTCCGGACCGTTTGTGCTGCTGGGAGCGCACCGTTTTTCCACCTCGCCAGACCGCGCACTTATTGGTTATTACTTGAGCACTCACTGTTATGTCATTAAATTCTGTTATCCTTTGAACCGTGCTCTGTTTCCTTTATGCTGGGTCCTAATGTCAAACGCTGGGTCGGTGCTCCGACTGCGTCCGACACATAACAAATTCTTTATTTAGACTAGTCAGCTCATTTTATTTTCTGGTGATACACACTTTACTCATTTCCATTAAGTGTAGTTTTAATTCACTTCTTTAAATTGCAATTTAGAGGCTAATGGAAACATGCCTAATGGCACGTTGCAGAATCTGACCTCAGTTTTAACTGACTGGACTCTGAGGCGCCCTGGAGCTGCACATTGACGTATTTAAGTGAATGAATAGCTAACAGCAAGTCTGCCACCTGCTGGCGATCCTGCTGGACTGCATGTTGGATGAAAACCAAACCAGCAATTTTTACCCTTCCCATTATCACGTCTCCTGCAGGATATTTTTAGGATAAAATGTCTGAAAATATTATAAATAAATGCGCACGCAATGCTCAAATACACTTTACATTTCATGTATAAAGCTCATAATTGAATTTCTTTTTGTTTTTGACCAGTTCCAAAACTGAAAAATGGGGGGCAAAATCCTTAATCCCTACGTTGGTCCTGATGTGCAGTTGAGCACGTTGTATGTCAGCATACTAACACATACGTGTGTGTGTGTGAGAGAGAGAGAGAGATAATGGGTGGATGTAAGGCATCATTGTAAAGCTTTTCCTGCATTCATTCATCTTAAAGCATTTTAAAATAGTTATTGAAGTGAATGCACTGGGACTCAGGGACGGCGTGTTCATATATCTGGAGTCTGTAAAATTGTGTGTGATCAATGAGTTAAAACAAGTCAAAACCATCAGAAAAGCAAAAGCAAGTAAATCATGAAGTTGAAATGTTTAATTTTTGTTTAATGATCAAAAAAGTTGAATCATTTTTCATTGTTTGGGCTGTAATATGTATTCGATGTGTGTTTTGTTCTGCACTCTAAAAAAGGAGCCACTGTCTCAACCAGAAAAATTGATGTAACAATTTGCATAGATTTTTTTTAAGTTGTTTAAATTTAGTTATTTCAACTTTCAACTGAGTTAATGCCACAAGACTTCTCTAGTTAAGTTGAAATAACTTTAAAAAATCTATGCAAATTGTTGGATCACTTTTTTCTCATTGAGACAGCGGTTCATGTTTTAGAGTGTGGGATTTAGTGAAGTTCCATCGTGTTGGAGGTTCTGCATTTCTCAGATGTGAGAAAAGATGTTTATTCATGAAGTTGTTTTTCTTCTAGCTACTCCTCTTTTCTTCTTTCTCCTCATCTCTGGTCTGATTTAACAGCTTGAGTGCAAGAAAGATTCAGATCGGCGATTCTCCTCCTTCGGTTTCATCTCCTGATGCTTTTCCAGAAATCAGAAATAATAACCTGTTAACTCTCCTTTCTGATTTCCTGACATGTTTCTGATTTATGACTTAATAATTCTGTTTTTCTAGATGCTTTTCTTCTTTTTGCTAAATGAAATGAATCGATTCCTCCAGTGTGTGACCAATAAATTTCTTTCTCCTACAGATGAGCTCCTTCAGCACGAGGGCACTCACGCTGCTCTCCACGTTTTTCGGGGCCTGCAGTTTGCTGCTGGTGGGCGTGGCCGTGTCGACGGACTACTGGCTGCTGATGGAGGAGGGAATTGTCCTGCAGCAGAACCAGACCACCGAGGTCAAGATGGCGCTGCACTCCGGGCTGTGGAGGGTCTGCTTCGTGGCAGGTCACCGACACTTTAACCGCATTCTGCCAGCATGTCAAGACTTAGTGCCCTTTCACACATAACACGATTGAAGCCGACTGGCGCACGAAGGAGGAATTGAATGTCATTCGTGAAAAATCTGAGCCACCTCAAATACCTCGTACACCTGTCACCACAACCATTCGACCACATAAGCGGCTGAAAGACAGCGAATGCCCCGCTAGTGCCCATTCGACCCCTCTGAGATTCTAGGTGCCACACACAAACATCCAACACTGATCGCTGGTCACTTAGAAAAGGTGGGGCTATTCATGCTTCGCTCATGATAGTAGACAGCAGATGACCACATTTGACCTGTTTGTGGAAAATGCCTAAGTGTATCACGAGATGTCATTGCCCCCCCCCCCCCCAAACACAACTGGCTTATGGAGTGTGTCGTCGCTCTCCCCCTCCCCCCAGCACACACACACCATGAAATTCAACATTGTCAGCTGTGGCTGAAGGTCCCGGAGTCCAGTCGCTGTCCAGCGCAGTGCGCTGCTGGAGCAGCTGACAGCTGTGTACTGCAGCTCAGCTGGAGAACATGCAGTGCACATGTGTGGGCGGGCACTCACGCCCTCAGGAGGACCGGCCAGCATCTGAGCGCGCAGCACGATGTGAAGCCGGTCAGGCCGGCTGATGTCACTTCCACCACGTAAATTATAGTTTACATGACAGACAGAAAGAGTCGAGATTAAATAAAACAAATAAGGATGAAGGCATGAACTCATTCTTGTGTGATCGCTTTGCTCATATGCTTTGCTGTGGACATACGGCGCCTGTCAGCTGACCACAGACTGTCAGCTGGACGTGACCATACATGCAAGGTGTTAAATTACAAACACAGGCATCAGACAGACGCAGGACAAACACATAATAATCCATACATAAATTTCAAATCACAGAACAAAGCAACAGAGAGTGAGCCTTTATTTTCTGTGAGCTGGTCGAGATCTGCTAAGAAGTGCCCTGTGACATGCAGCTGTTCAGATATCTGTGCTCGCAAGTCACAGCTGGAGAACACCTACACTGGCTTGTAGGATATGACATCGCATGACTGTACCGTGAGGTGCTGACGTCAGCTTGCTGTCCTCTCATGGAAATAAAAGACATATCGCTTCAGCTGACCGCCGTGTCAGTGCACCGCAACGCTGGTGAATATCGTGCCATGCAGGCAATCACCCCACTGGACACCCCCGCAAGGCGCCTGTCACTGTGGGATTTCCCCACATTGTAATAATTAAAACGCATATCACATTTGCAGTGGATCATTGTGCACTGGACACGCCATGCCGGTTGCATATGTTCATGACGCGAGAGCCGGCTCTTCACGAGATGGGAGCTGACTCTTCATGAGACAGGAGCTGGCTGGCTCTCCATGAGACGAGTGCATCAGGTAATTCATGTAAAACATAAAAGGGAAAACAGTAATCTGTCATTTCATTACTTCCTGGTGTACGTCTAGGTGGAGGCTAAATCCGCTCTTTGTAACAGGAATTAAGTATTATGAATTGTGGTGTTTTTTTTTTTAAAGTTTTCCTCCGCTGCTGTGTGCGCAATTTTCCACATGCTCACACTGTTTTCATGTGCGCGCACACGAGCATTCACAAAACCATTGCCGTAGTATCGTCCACACCTGTCTGAACATACATCCCTCCCGACAGCAGGTGGAATGTTTTGCAGTTCCCCATTTCGTTTTTGGTTTGCGGATTTTCTTCCGGTTTCTGTCTTTCGTGTTATGTGTGAAAGGGCCCTTAGAAAGATCATCTTTTTACTTTTTAATCCACTCTGTGTCTCCATCGACAAGTGAATGTTAATCTGGATCAGGATCCTGATTTGTTACAGTGATCTAAAATATACATTTTTTTTCTGTTATTTAGTTAATCTTGGTGCAAAGTTCTAGTTCTTGGTGATGAACAGCAGAATATCTCAAAACATTATCAAAGTAATTAAATGAAATTTTGTAAGAAGGGAGAATAGATTAGATGTTTCATAGAGGATATATTTCAGGATTTTAGGCAGTTTCAAAAATTACTTGACTGCATCTAGCTTGACTACGGAACCAGGGACAGGTCACTTAAAGTGATATTTTTTTCTGGCCATGATAATTTGTACGGACATTTTCCTTTAACTGAGCCCACGAATGAATAAAATGTGCTCTCAAATTAATAAAACGTGCGCACGTTTTCTTGGCCATGATAATTCGTGCATACGTTTTAATAGCCGTGATCATTCGTGCGCACGTTTTTCGTTAATCGAGCCCTCGAATTAATAAAAAGCGCTCACGTTTTCCTTTAATTGAGCCCTCATTAATACAACGAGTGCACATTTTCCTTTCATTCAAAATGAACTCCATAATATGACCTAAATTGTCACCCTCACAACAAGGAGACGCTTCGCCCTTAGCATCCTTTTTAATGTGCTTAAACTCCAGATGATGCCATGCTGGGCAGCTTGTTCTCTATATGTCCTTTTGCGCCCAAACCATGATGATACCCTGACCAGATCCGTTTCTAATGGGGAAATGTATTACACTGTCTCCTGCATGGTTTGTTGGCTAATAGCCAACATTTATGTGTCATGGCAATATTGAGTACACGTTTTACAAATTGTGGCCATGTTTAGGTAGATCATGGCTTTGTTTTACTCAAACGATGCTTAAAACGTGCGCACAATATAATAAAACATGCACACAATATAATAAAACAAGTGTACAATATAATAAAACGTGCGCACAATATAATAAAATGAGCGCACAATATAATAAAACATGCGCACAATATAATAAAGGTGCGCACAATATAATAAAACGTGCACACAATATAATAAAATGTGTGAACAATATAATAAAACGTGCACACAATATAATAAAATGTGTGAACAATATAATAAAACGTGCGCATAATACAATAAAATGTGCACACAATATAATAAAATGTGCGCACAATATAATAAAACGTGTGCACATTCTCTCCACATGCAAAACATTTTGCAGTGACGCTTCCAGGGCTCCATACTTGACAAACAAATCTGCATATTTGTGCTATTAACCCTTTGAGCCTTAGGCAATTTCTGTGTTTTTATTTGTTTATTATTTTGCTTCATCACATGTTTACCTGCTGTTGTCACATTTTCACTGTACCTGCAAGTTCTGCACCTTGAAGGTAGAACTGAAAAAATGTCTAATGCAGTATCACACAGTTACAATGTCATGAATGATAAAAGATGAAACATAAGTGGTTGATCATTTACTTTACGAAAATTGGAAAAATAAGTCAATCTGTAAAACATTTAAGGAAAAACCAAAAGGGGAGGGGGGTATTTCTTGGTCTGTTTTCTCTCTCTCTCTCTCTCTCTCTCTCTCTCTCTCTCTCTCTCTCTCTCTCTCTCTCTCTCTAGGGGAGGGGGGTATTTCTTGGTCTGTTTTCTCTCTCTCTCTCTCTCTCTCTCTCTCTCTCTCTCTCTCTCTCTCTCTCTCTCTCTCTCTCTCTCTCTCTCTAGGGGAGGGGGTATTTCTTGGTCTGTTTTCTCTCTCTCTCTCTCTCTCTCTCTCTCTCTCTCTCTCTCTCTAGGGGAGGGGGGTATTTCTTGGTCTGTTTTCTCTCTCTCTCTCTCTCTCTCTCTCTCTCTCTCTCTCTCTCTCTCTCTCTCTCTCTCTCTGTCTCTCTCTCTCTCTGCCTGAGCCTGCAGTTCAGTCTAAGATTTGCAGAATTTTTTTGTCACATGACTTGGTCTCAGCTGCAGCATTGCAGCATTAGGATTTATTTATTTATTTTTACTGCATCTGAATTTTGAAAATGCTTATTCGTGCACATTTAAGTGAGATGCGAAGAATGATGTGATTTTGATGGTTATTTTTCCTGATGAAAGCACTGGGAGCATGATTAATTCAGGGACCATTGGAAAGTTGATGTCCTTACGGTGTGTATTTGCAGTTTTGAGCTATGATAAATGGAATCATGTAATTTTAGGAAAACATGCCTTTTGAAACCCGTCGGTGGGTTGTGCAGTTTAAAGGTTTAGTATTGATAAGTCTGATTATGTACAAATGTCGCTCCAGACAGCAACAAATGAACACTTTCAGCATATCACATAGACCATTTATATTTCAAACCCATATGTTATATTTTCAAACCCGTATTCATATTAAAATACCTAAACATGATTTTAAACACACTTTGTGGAAGAGATTTTCCAGCCTTGGCAGAAGTGTGCACTTGGAGTCCCTGTATAGCTTTACGCTTTCATGCACATACTCAAATAAACAAACATAAAGAAGAGAACATACTGGAATCAGAGATCTTTGTTTTTCTGGTCATGTGACCTGCTACACGATGTCGGAAGAAATAAAATGCAATTTGTCTTTTCTGAAACTTTTCATGTCATTTAGTTTTTCCTCTTAATGATTCATTTGTTGTAAATATTATAATATTGTTCAGAATAAGTCTCATCATGAGGATCTCTGCTTTGTTTCCCCCCTCAGGACCTGAGAATGGCCGATGTGTGGCCTCGGAATATTTCACCGAACCAGAGGTCGAGATCACGACAGAAAATACAGCAAACATACTCAGTAGGTCTCATTCTGGCAGCGGGGAAAAAATGTCCAATTGGAACAATAATTTAAAAAATCCCAGCAGTAAATTCAAATGATGAAATGCAAAATAAAGATTAATTTCTGACTTGAATCACCAGATACTTGTGTGAGTACAAACAACACGTGTTATTACTGAGGCAGTAATCTCAGAAAATGTGAACTTTCACTTATTCACTCATATTTTTAATGATCTAAATCACTTTTTAATCTCACAACTTTAACAATAAAAAATCACTTTAATCCCATTACTTCAAAATTGAAATTATAAAATACTGTTTTAAGATTAAGATTGAAATTTTTTTTATAACTATATCTTGTTTGAATGATCAGCAAGCTTTTATGTAAAGTTGAAATTTAATGAATTTTCATGACATATTTTTAAATATAAACCAGTTTTTATTTTTATCTAATAATTTTTACTTTACAAAGCCAAAATTCTGACATTTATTTACAAATTATAAAATTTAGTCCTTTATTCAATATTCTTAAATGAAAATTGTGAACAGTCTGATTTTTACATCATGAATTTGACTTTAAAAAGGAAAATTTGTCATAATGATTTTAATATTGTATCATAATTTCAACATTAAAATGTTGAACTGAAGGCATCTCAAAGAGTGAGTTTCATTTTTCTTTATTTTATTTTACCTATTGCAAAAAAGTTTTAAGTTTTTTTATTTCACGTTTAAATTATGAATTCTGAACTTTTTGTCATATTTTTTTATTTAATCATCAAATCTTTCTTTTTGGGGGGGGGGGGCTGTTATGATGTTAATTTCCTAGGCTGATTACATTTTATTCTATACATTTTGCAAAAGTAGAAAATATTAAATTGATAGTTAAATGTAGAAACTGTTCCAACAGACTTTTTTGTGTTCTGTTCCTGATTATTTCAAGACCAAAATCCTGTAGTGAGAGAAACCGGCAAAAAAAACCTGAAAATTGCAAATTTTGGTTATTTATTTTATTTTTTTATTTATTGTCAGTTTAACATTTTGATATTACTAGCACAAAGAAAACATTTTGTTGTTGTTGCTGTGTGTGTCACCTTATTCTTTTTCTGCAGAAATGGTTCGAACAGCAACGCCCTTCCCCATGGTGTCGCTGCTCTTTGTCTTCACTGCCTTCATCATCAGTAACATCGGACACATCCGGCCACAGCGCACCATCTTGGCCTTCGTTTCTGGAATATTCTTCATATTGTCAGGTAGCATGCCTGGGAAAACACGGGATGCGAGAAAAGCTGTTGAGCAGTACCACGGTCCAGTGACAGGTTTCTCTGAGGGTTTAGAACCACACAGTCACTGCGCAGCATTCTGACACCTCAACATATCTTCACAGTTACTGCTGTCGTGCCACTGAGCAAGGCACACACCTCTGTGAGAACATAGAGGTCCGCACCGGCAGCTCCACACGCTGACCTGTGATCTTAAATATGTTAAAAAGCAGCAGAGCAGAAGACGTTAATGTTAAAGCGACGGTTGCTCAGTGTGCGGACGTTCTCCCACCTGACGGCCCGTCAGATGTTTCCATGTTCTTGCTTCTGGCTCAGCAGTGAATGGGATTTAATCCCTAATAATTGCTCTCCACTGAGGCGGCTGCAGGACAGCAGTGCCTTCGTGTTCCTGTGCAGGCGTCAGGTAAAATGTCTGGACTTAAACCACTTTGACAGTGATTCTGTTCCCTGCAGAGATTCAATAATGAGGTCAATGGATTTCTTGAGGGTGACTCCTTTTTGTACTGAGCACCAACTTCATCATTATTTCACTGGAGTTCTGGCCACGTGACATCATTTCTGCTTCCACCATGCAGGTGAAACCCTGAAATCCTGAAAGGGTTCGACACATGGAGCAAAGGTCACACAGGCCGGGAGATGAACCTGTGGATGCTACAAAACAGTGGCGGCTCCAGAGATATTTTTCTGCAGGTGCTATGGGGGAGCTTGGTATTTTTATGAGGGGGCTATGAAATAAGGGCTTGTGTGTCACGGCGGCTCTCTGCTACACCTCTGCCACATTCATAGGCATGCGTGCACATAGCCACCACTAATGACATACAGAATGAACAAACTCAAACACAAGCCTAGGCTACAGTTCAATACAAATATTTACAGACCTCCACATGTATATAGTATATTATATATATATATATATATATATATATATATATATATAATATATTAGTATATTATATACTTATTGGGCGGGTAGGGAGAGTTCCCATGGGATAAAAAAGCTTTTCAACCTACCATCCCTGGTTCTCAAGACCAGGCACCTAAGTGGCTCTACAATACTATTCTGTTTTACTCTTCCTTTTTAGATATTTAAATATACCTTAGTACACTAGCGACACTGGAGTTGCGCCAGGAAGGGCATCCAGCGTAAAACGTGCCAAATATCAATGCAGATCTGGTTGTATCCACTGTGGCGACCCCTAACACAAAAATGGGAGCAGCCGAATGGACAACCAACCATACTAGCCTAGTTCCACCTTAGAATTTGAATATAATATATAAGCTATACCTTACTGAATTTTCATGTAGTCTATAGCCTCAGAGAAAAAATGCCAACAGCAGGCAGAGGAAAAAAAAATCTTTCACCTACCACTGATGTCTTCATAACAGCACAATGCACCTGTTGTTGTTGTTAAGAGCAAAAGCATCAATGATTTGGTTCCTGTCCAGAGGCCCTGTTCTCTGAGGGATAATTGCCAGGAGTGACACCAGGTCACTGGTTTGTCTGTGCCTACAGCTGTTCCTCAGGTAGTTCTTTAGGTGACAGAGACTTCACTTCTTTCCAGTTCCACTCATGGATATTTGGGCAGCAAAAACTGAACTCTGATGAGAATGAGAATTCTGATGAGAGTACAAAACAGAAACACATTACACCTATACTCCATAACCTTCAAAGGCTCCAATACATTCAAAACAGTGTAGCTAGAATTCTGATGAGAGTACAAAACAGGAACACGTTACACCTATACTCCATAACCTTCACTGGCTTCCCATCACCTACAGAATCCATTTTAAGATTGCTCTCGTCACCCACAAATGCATCCATGGCAATGCCCCCACATACCTCAAAGACCTTCTCATTCCCCGTACATCTTCCTGTTCCCTCCATTCATACAGCACTAATCTTCTCCATCTCCCTCGCACCAAGCTTCACACAATGGGAGACAGGGCCTTCTGTTCAGCTGACCATTAGAGGGCTTCACAAACTGTGGAAGCTTTTAAAAAAGCCTCAAGACATACCTGTTTATGGCCTCTCACAGGTCTCAATAATTTGAATCTGTTACATCTTAGTCTTTTTTATTGTTCTATTTTATTATTTTATTTTGGTTTTAGTTTATTCTGGTGACTGTTTTTTATCTTAAGATTTTCTGTTTTTATTCTCTTATTTATCCTTGGTTTTATTTTATATTTTTGTCCTGTAGCACTTTGAGATTTTTATTAATAAAAGGTGCATTATAAATGAATTTATTATTGTTATGACATTGTTGAATGTCATGTCATTGAACGTCACATTACAATCATTTTGTGTAAAACAATGAGTTCTGTAGATTAATGTTTATTTTCTTTTATGAGTGGAATATTTATCTAATCACATAAATCTGAAAATGCCAGAAGTGTCCTACTGTGGAAAACTGAAAGGATGATGTCATCGCCCTGCCTCTGTAACATGTTAACAGTGTAACTTAATGGTCTAATTTAGCATATTTTTTCTTCTTGTTGGTGGTGGGACAAAGTGCCGGCATCCTCCAGCCCAATCTGAGAAACTCGCCCAGAGCAGACAAACACTGAGGGGCTTCTTTAAAGACTCTTAAAAAAAAAAAAAAACCTTAAAAAACCCTTAACAAGTATCTTCCATCATAATGAATTAACACATTTCCAAACGTCATCTTCCAAAACAAGACTGTCATGTAGAGAACAGTTTTTATCTGTGATGATTAATCCTGGCAACAGGTCAGATTAAAAGAGTTTATTTAATCCGTGAGCTGAGCTGGCTTCTAGTGTTTTAGCTTTTGTTGTTAGCACCACGTCATCTTCTCCATTTTTTGTAGAAGCGTTACAGTGCCACATACAGGCATGGCATATGTACTACAGCATTTTCACTGGATCTGTGAGACCAGAGATATTTCTTGAATGGAACACATTGAAGATGACAAAGAAAAAGATTGTATAGCAGAAGTTCAGCTTCAATGTAGACAAGGCCTTAAAAACGTGGGATGAAATTAAATTAAAATAATAAATGAGGAATTATTTTCTTGGGGGTGCTATGGGGGTGCTATGACGAATCCAGGGGGAGCTCTAGCACCCTCTAGTGCCCCCCCCCCCCCCCCCCCCGTCCTGCCTGTGCTAAAAATCATTCTGCAGCATTCAAACCAGAAACCCTTCAGCTGCCTCATGAGATACTTTAGGAGATTCAAATGGAGATCGACTTTAAGATGTAGCATGTTTTTGCCAATAATTTCCTGCTGCTCCTGGGTTGTCACTCATCAGAAGAAGTCCTTGTTTAAGAAAGAAAGAGAGTAAAAACACATAACGCTTCCTGTTTTAAACACACTACAACAGGCCACATTTATATGGTTTTTATTCCCCACCTGGGGATCTGGGATCATGTGGAGATACACCTGAACCTCTTCCAAATCTCTACCTACCTCATAGCAGGTGTTTATCTCCATCCTCAGACCACTGTGAGTCATTGTGAGGGGAAACATTTAGTAATAAACATATGATGGTAGTGGTGACTTCAAATGAGAAATTTGAGTATTTTTTAGTGAGCCTTGGTTATCAAGGGTAACCAGGGTGCACATATGCTGGACGTCACTGACTGTCGTCAAAATGTCATGAGCAGTGGACACTGGAACACAGGGAGGATTACACCCACTGCGATGGGCTAAAGGCTTTTGGGTGTGTCCTATCGTGAGACGTCTCACTCTCACTTTTTGGAGAATCGGGGTTGGTTAAGTAACTCACTGTTTTGTTCACATATTAGATCAGATCAGATTAGACAGAACTTTATTAATCCCTTGGTAAGACTCCCTCAGAGAAATTGAGGTTCCAGCAGCATTGTATAGCAGCACACAGGTTAAGAAGTACACAGAGCATCAAAAGTTGTTTTGTTGTCCATTCGGCTGCTCCCGTTCTCTTTGGGGTTGCCACAGCGGATACAGCCAGATCCGTATTGGTATTCGGCACATGTTTTATGCCAGATGCCCTTCCTGATGCAACTCTAGTTTTACCTGGAGAAACACACACAACCACTGGTGTTCCGAAGAGGTCTTCCATCCAAGTACTAACCAGATTCTTCAATGCTTAGCTTCTGACGCAGAGCAGACCAGCTGCAGAGTATCGGAAGTGAAAGTTTTAAAAAAAAAAGTCTGAAAAGTTGCATTTTCACTTTTTTTAATGTGTTTGCTTCACTGATGGTCAGTGATGACAGAATTGTGGTGTCTGGTTTTATGATGGTCCTGGATCAAGGTCCAGATTATCAGTGACTGCCTGGACGTGGGCATCTGAAGTGTATTTCACAATCAGAATCAGCTGTGTTGTCCAAGTATATACAGTAGTGTTCAGAATAATAGTAGTGCTATGTGGCTAAAAAGATTAATACAGGTTTTGAGTATATTTCTTATTGTTACATAAGGTACTAGTAGATTCAGTAGATTCTCACAAATCCAACAAGACCAAGCATTCATGATATGCACACTCTTAAGGCTATGAAATTGGGCTATTAGTAAAAAAAAAAGTAGAAAAGGGGGTGTTCACAATAATAGTAGTGTGGCATTCAGTCAGTGAGTTCATCAATTTGGTATGAATCAGATGTCTCCCATTTAAGGATGAAGCCAGCACCTGTTGAACATGCTTTTCTCTTTGAAAGCCTGAGGAAAATGGGAAGTTCAAGACATTGTTCAGAAGAACAGCGTAGTTTGATTAAAAAGTTGATTGGAGAGGGGAAACTTATACGCAGGTGCAAAAAATTATAGGCTGTTCATCTACAATGATCTCCAGTGCTTTAAAATGGACAAAAACAAATAGAGACGTGTGGAAGAAAATGGAAAACAACCATCAAAATGGATACAACCCCTGGCAATAATTATGGAATCACCGGCCTCGGAGGATGTTCATTCAGTTGTTTAATTTTGTAGAAAAAAAGCAGATCACAGACATGACACAAAACTAAAGTCATTTCAAATGGCAACTTTCTGGCTTTAAGAAACACTATAAGAAATCAAGAAAAAAAATTGTGGCAGTCAGTAACGCTTAGTTTTTTAGACCAAGCAGAGGGAAAAAAAATATGGACTCACTCAATTCTGAGGAATAAATTATGGAATCACCCTGTAAATTTTCATCCCCAAAACTAACACCTGCATCAAATCAGATCTGCTCGTTAGGCTGCATCTAAGAAGGAGTGATCACACCTTGGAGAGCTGTTGCACCAAGTGGACTGACATGAATCATGGCTCCAACACGAGAGATGTCAATTGAAACAAAGGAGAGGATTATCAAACTCTTAAAAGAGGGTAAATCATCACGCAATGTTGCAAAAGATGTTGGTTGTTCACAGTCAGCTGTGTCTAAACTCTGGACCAAATACAAACAACATGGGAAGGTTGTTAAAGGCAAACATACTGGTAGACCAAGGAAGACATCAAAGCGTCAAGACAGAAAACTTAAAGCAATATGTCTCAAAAATCGAAAATGCACAACAAAACAAATGAGGAATGAATGGGAGGAAACTGGAGTCAACGTCTGTGACCGAACTGTAAGAAACCGCCTAAAGGAAATGGGATTTACATACAGAAAAGCTAAATGGAAGCCATCATTAACACCTAAACAGAAAAAAACAAGGTTACAATGAGCTAAGGAAAAGCAATCGTGGACTGTGGATGACTGGATGAAAGTCATATTCAGTGATGAATCACGAATCTGCATTGGGCAAGGTGATGATGCTGGAACTTTTGTTTGGTGCCGTTCCAATGAGATTTATAAAGATGACTGCCTGAAGAGAACATGCAAATTTCCACAGTCATTGATGATATGGGGCTGCATGTCAGGTAAAGGCACTGGGGAGATGGCTGTCATTACATCATCAATAAATGCACAAGTTTACGTTGATATTTTGGACACTTTTCTTATCCCATCAATTGAAGGGATGTTTGGGGATGATGAAATCATTTTTCAAGATGATAATGCATCTTGCCATAGAGCAAAAACTGTGAAAACATTCCTTTCAAAAAGACACATAGGGTCAATGTCATGGCCTGCAAATAGTCCGGATCTTAATCCAATTGAAAATCTTTGGTAGAAGTTGAAGAAAATGGTCCATGACAAGGCTCCAACCTGCAAAGCTGATCTGGCAACAGCAATCAGAGAAAGTTGGAGCCAGATTGATGAAGAGTACTGTTTGTCACTCATTAAGTCCATGCCTCAGAGACTGCAAGCTGTTATAAAAGCCAGAGGTGGTGCAACAAAATACTAGTGATGTGTTGGCGCGTTCTTTTGTTTTTCATGATTCCATAATTTTTTCCTCAGAATTGAGTGATTCCATATTTTTTCCCTCTGCTTGGTCCAAAAAAGTAACCGTTACTGACTGCCACAATTTTTTTTCCTGATTTCTTATAGTGTTTCTTAAAGCCAGAAAGTTGCCATTTGAAATGACTTTAGTTTTGTGTCATGTCTGTGATCTGCTTTTTTTCTACAAAATTAAACAACTGAATGAACATCCTCCGAGGCCGGTGATTCCATAATTATTGCCAGGGGTTGTAGAAGAATAACCCTAATGGCAAAGGCTGACTCATTGATCAGCTCCACAATGATCAAAGACAGTCTGGAGTTACCTGTAAGTGCTGTGACAGTTAGAAGACGCCTGTGTGAAGCTAATTTATTTGCAAGAATCCCAAAAGTCCCTCTGTTAAATAAAAGACGTGCAGAAGAGGTTACAATTTGCCAAAGAACACATCAACTGGCCTAAAGAGAAATGGAGGAATATTTTGTGGACTGATGAGAGTAAAATTATTCTTTTTGGGTCCAAGGGCTGCAGTTTGTGAGACAACCCCCAAACTCTGAATTCAAGCCACAGTTCACAGTGAAGACAGTGAAGCATGGTGGTGCAAGCATCATGATATGGGCATGTTTCTCCTACTATGGTGTTGGGCCTATATATCGCATACCAGGTATCATGGATCAATGAGACAATGACAATGACCCCAAGCTCACTAGTAAACAAGCAAAATCTTGGTTCCAAACCAACAAAATTAATGCCTCGCAGATGTGAAGAAATCATGAAAAACTGTGGTTATACAACTAAATACTAGTTTAGTGATTCACAGGATTGCTAAAAAAGCAGTTTGAACATAATAGTTTTTAGTTTGTAGCATCAACAGCAGATGCTACTATTATTGTGAACAGCCCCTTTTCTACTTTTTTTACTAATAGCCCAATTTCATAGCCTTAAGAGTGTGCATATCATGAATGCTTGGTCTTGTTGGATTTGTGAGAATCTACTGAATCTACTGGTACCTTGTTTCCCATGTAACAATAAGAAATATACTCAAAACCTGGATTAATCTTTTTAGTTACATAGCACTACTATTATTCTAAACACTACTGTATGCACCTACAGAGAATTTGACTCTGGTTTAGCAAAGTTTGTTGTACTTGCATGCAAAAGGCAGTATACAGTAATGTACAGTTATGATGTGCGGGATGTGTGTTTGTCTGTGTGTGCAGGTCAGCTACATGTTTGTGCAATAGATGTTACAGAAGTACAAATAGTTATTTGAGTGATATGTATTTGAGTGTTTTGTGTATTATTTGTCAGTGATAATGTGTTCATCAGGGTAACAGCCTGTGGGAAGAAACTGTTCTTGTGTCTGGTTGTTCTTGTGTTGATCTAGCGGGTCCCAGAGGAAACAGGCTCTATGTTTTTGTATATAGTAAAACTTGTGGCATTCAGTTCTCCGGGTCATCGGCCTTTGCAGTCCAGAGACGTCTGGGAAGCATTTATGGAGTCATGAGATTGCTGGCCAGAGGTGTTTGTTGATGCTGCTATCTTTGCAGGAGAACGATGGTCCAAATCATTCAGGTCCTGGTGCTTCCCATCTTACCCTGTAGTTGTGAGACTTGGACTCTAACCAGTGACATAAGGTGACAACTGAATGTCTTTGGTACCAGGTCTCTTTGGAGGATCCTTGGGTACTGGTGGAATGACTTTGTGTCAAATTACTTGTTACATGCGCTTTATTTCCACATAACTCTGTGTACGTATCCTTGATGACTGTGTACCAGTTTAGCATTTCATGTGTTTGATATATGTGCATAGCTTCTCCTTTTTGGCCCAGAATGTGCCTCAGCTACATTACAGGGGGGGGGATCAGTGGTGGGCACAGCTAACCAAAAAGATAGCTTTGATAACAGTTAATCAGCTAACTGAAAAGTTATCTTTTATGAAGCTGAACCAATAAACCACCCAAAAAATGATTGGAAGCTACAGCTTACCGTTAATTTTGTCTCCAGTACACTTGCAAATATACTCAACAAAAATATAAACGCAATACTTTTGGTTTTGCTCCCATTTTGTATGAGATGAACTCAAAGATCTAAAACTTTTTCCACATACACATTATCACCATTTCCCTCAAATATTGTTCACAAACCAGTCTAAATCTGTGATAGTGTGCACTTCTCCTTTGCTGAGATAATCCATCCCACCTCACAGGTGTGCCATATCAAGATGCTGATTAGACACCATGATTAGTGCACAGGTGTGCCTTAGACTGTCCACAATAAAAGGCCACTCTGAAAGGTGCAGTTTTGTTTTATTGGGGGGGGATACCAGTCAGTATCTAGTGTGACCACCATTTGCCTCATGCAGTGCAACACATCTCCTTCGCATCATCCGTGAAGAGAACACCTCTCCAACGTGCCAAACACCAGCGAATGTGATCATTTGCCCACTCAAGTCGGTTACGACGACGAACTGGAGTCAGGTCGAGACCCCGATGAGGACGACGAGCATGCAGATGAGCTTCCCTGAGACGGTTTCTGACAGTTTGTGCAGAAATTTTTGGTTATGCAAACCGATTGTTTCAGCAGCTGTCCGAGTGGCTGGTCTCCGACGATCTTGAAAGTGAACATGCTGGATGTGGAGGTCCTGGGCTGGTGTGGTTACACGTGGTCTGCGGTTGTGAGGCTGGTTGGATGTACTGCCAAATTCTCTGAAACGCCTTTGGAGACGGCTTATGGTAGAGAAATGAACATTCAATACGCGAGCAACAGCTCTGGTTGACATTCCCGCTGTCAGCATGCCAATTGCACGCTCTAATCATCTGTGCACTAATCATGGTGTCTAATCAGCATCTTGATATGGCACACCTGTGAGGTGGGATGGATTATCTCAGCAAAGGAGAAGTGCTCACTATCACAGATTTAGACTGGTTTGTGAACAATATTTGAGGGAAATGGTGATAATGTGTATGTGGAAAAAGTTTTAGATCTTTGAGTTCATCTCATACAAAATGGGAGCAAAACCAAAAGTGTTGCGTTTATATTTTTGTTGAGTGTACTAACAAGCTGATTTTGAGTTTAAACACCATGATCACTTCTGGTTGCGTCAAATGTGACCACAGACCCAAACAGTGAGTCAGCACATCCATCTTTGTGCACCCTGTCCACTGCCAGAAGCTTCTGTTTACTACATACCTTGCAACAGTGAAACAGGTAAGAAGAGCAACTAAGCTCAACTCGACACGCCCCAAAAAAATCATTATTCCTTAACAGCATATAGCCGTGTCACCGTGAGCCAGATGTCTTGGAAAGTAAAGCAGTTTTGACTTGTGGTTTTGATTTATAAAATAAAGTAATCCGGATAGAATAACTCCATTAATGTCAATTCTGTCATTTGTACAAAGTTAAAATATAACACATATCTTTTAATTTTAAATAATGCACCAATTCTAAAGTTTTGTGACAAACACAGACAGATGCCAAGGGGATTATGGGTAAAATGAGTCTCCGCTAACACTGATTGGTTGACTCATTCATTCTGGGTAAAAACCAACACATTAATGTGAGGTGTGTGTTGGTGTTTACATATAAATTTGCTTTTGTAAAATATGCTATTTTTTATGTTTAAAAAAGCCATTTGCAAAAGCTAAAAGTCAAGTTGTGATTAGACAACCATCTGATATAACCAGGGTCAAAATAAATAGAACACTGCTACCTACTGGCACCCAGATGCTCAGACCCTAACCCATAATCCTTTGCACGTCAGAGAGTTGCTGTGGTTATACAGCACAGAGAGAATCCACAATGACAATTATAAATTAACATTCTACAACCAAAATGCACATTTTAATTTATTTTAATCAGCTGCAGCAAGAGGCTACAACAACTCTCTGGCGCGCAAAGGATTATGGGTTAGGGTCTGAGCATCGGGGCGCCAGTAGGGGGCAGTGTTCTATTTATTTTGAGCCTGGTTATATCAGATGGTTGTCTAATCGAACTGTAGTGTGGCGAATACTGCCATGAACACGACTGGCCAGGAGTCTGAAAACTTGCTAAAACAAATATTCCAAATAAATAATCCGTGTCTGCTACATTTAAGATGTGTGGAACTTAATAAACGCAAACCAAATTTCAGATATCTTATGTATATTACTCTGGAACAGAGGACAGTGTTTGACATAAGCAAGATGTTAAAGAGCAAACTAGGAAGCAATTGGAAATAATGGAGAAGCAACCTGAGCTGCTTCTGGCATTTTTACATAAAACAAACACAATAACAATGTCTATAAGCCCAGAGAATATATTCACGAGAGTTTTAGGCGCAATATACAAAGGTTTTAATGCTGTTGTCCATGTGGAGCCTGATCAGAGCATCTCAAATGCATTTCTCCTGTTGTGAATGTACTGAGATTACCCATAATGCACTTTGTGGCAGCAAAGTCCACACTAAAACCTTATAAATTAGTGCATTACTTTAAAACTAAAACATATATCTGATATTTTCACTTTATAACCTTCAGAAGTGATGTTAATTTAAATAACTTGTCTAAATTTAGTTTGGTTAAAATTTTAACCATAAGTTAAAACTGTATGCCTCTGGATGACATGGGTGATATTGCCAGTGGGTCAATATGGGGGTTAAAAGAAATGTTTTTTCCTTTTCTGGGACCAGTTCGTTTTTGTCCCCAGAGGATAGAGTGGTTTCTCCTTGAACTAGCTGTTCTCTGTTTGCAGAGGATAGAACTCTACATCTACTACAAAACATTTAACAGGTAGGTACATTTGTACCATAGGTACTGATGTACCATCATGTCAGACTTCATAAATGTTTGTCACTGTTATGCTTTGTTGACCACGCCTGCAAAAATATGTTAGCAGGCTAAAATTATCACACCAGAATTTATCGGAAGATAATTAGTCCGCTGATGGTTTTCAAAATTATCTGAAAAGCTAATCTGATAATGCAAACATTAGCTTCGATAATTCGCGGATTAGCGGAACTGTACCCACTACTGGGTGGAATGAACATTTCTGAAATGTTTTGAAGAGACTGTACGTAGCATGTATCAGGAAGCTAGCTTTGGAAAGCTAAGAAGCTAGCATTTTTAATTACTAAACCAGTTTAGTGAATTGAGCACATTGTGAATATGAGTTAGGTTTTGCATCTGTATCACTAGTTTGTCAACTCTTGTTTTTGTCTCTGTATTGTTCAGTGCATGTATTCTACGCATGTAAATGATTCAAAAAGACTAAATGAGCATCTCATCACCGCCGTGTGTCTCTGCAGGATGGCAGGGTGGAATTTCCGGTCAGTTATCTTAATCTCTCGAATAGATCATGACATCATCTTGAGCTCCTTCTGCCACCCTGCCTCCTCAGGGTGGTTACACTCACAGATGCTATCTTAGCGTGGTGGACTGCTGACTGGATACACAAACAGACGTAACAACCACAGGTGTCATTATAGCTCCTGACCAAGCCGAGAGGCACCAAAAACAAGCCTGCACGACCTTACAAATAACAAAAGTATACATTTTTAAATATTTATAATGGCTAAATACACTGTACACACTATAAAACTCAGTGAGTTAGTTGAACTCAAACCATTTGAGGAAACAATTTGCCTTAAACCATTTGAATTTGCCAACTTAAAATAATTTTCAAAAATGTAATTGTTAAAGTTTTAATAACATAATTTATAGTTAATTAAACTTATGTAAATCTCGTTTATTTTTTTCAAATAAAAAGTGACAAATTTCTGCCTAAAAAATTTGCATTATATTTTGGATTAGATTTTTTGATGCATTCTTTGGTTTACTTGTTGACCCTGCCTTGTGTTGTTAGGACTCCGCTCATTCGCTCCCCTCGGGACGCAAACTCCCGATCTCCGGCATGAAAGTCAGACTCTCTAACCAGAAGGCTAAAACCCAGGGCTCTGGCCTTGTGACCAGAGAATCCTTTTGAGCTGTTGGGAGTGAGGTTTACTAACTACATCTGCACAGCGACACCTGCTGGCCTCTGTTACATAAACTCAATTAAAATGAGTGAATGGAATGCACTGGAAATACATCACCAACACTTAAAAGCCCAAAAACTTTAAATGCAATTAAAGGAACTGAGTTGTTATGACAACAATTCATTTTTGAGTTTGATTAATTAATGGAAATGAGTGACTATAACTTTTTTCAAAGTTTGAGTAACATTAATTTAATTATTGTATTAAGATGGAGTGTTCAGTTTAACAGTGCACACAAGTTAACCAATCAGCATGACCACCAGTGGTTGACCTTTGGCCAATTTGACCTCATATGGGCAATTAAAACTCACCTCCAAATGGCTGCCACATTTTGTGCAAACAGGAGTGAAGATGTGAGCCCAGTGACCTTGACCCTAATGGGTTCTTCTCGACAAGGGTGAGACAGAAGTCAGACTACCAGAGCAAGAATTGTAGCTGAGGAAGCTTCTGCGATTTGAAGCGAAATGTCCTTGTGTCAAGCAACCCAATCCAGTTGAAGATTCAAGCTTCTCTACTATCCTTTGGTAAAGTTGATGTTCATCCATTTTCTAAACCCACTTACTCCAGTTGAGGGTCAAGGGTGTGGGGGTCAGGGGATGCTGCCAGTTGCTTAGGCAATTGTAGACCCCACCTACATATGTGTGCCAAAGGTTGTAATTTAGATTTTTGACCCTAATGACCTTTACCTTTGCCTTAAGGGAAGTTCTTGGGTTAATGTCATCCACATGTGATGTTTGGTGGAAATTGGGAAAGGACCTGAGAAGTAGAGGTGGGCGGATCGATCCTAATATTGGTAATATAAATACCAACGTTGGTATTGATATTGAACAATCCTTGTGTAAAAAGATCAATACTCAAGCTTTTTTTTCTCTCCTGCACGCACTGACTGCTGTGCACGCAGATTCATCAAAATCTACTCTCTGTCTGTAAGAGCAGCGCTGCACTGAGTCACACAACACGGAGCAGCGCACCCTTGTATTGTGGTTTGTCATCCCTCTACCTCAGGAGATTTTAAGTTGTGTTGAGTGATATTTTTTTAAACAAATGTTGATTGTGATACTAAAGTATTTTGTTGTCACATACAATGTTTGGCGAAATTCTATCCTAGGTCTTTTGGATCCTTTGGATCTATGAAGCTTAAATATGAAAAAGTATCGGTATCGGCGATACTAGGCCTGTATTTACTTGGTATCGGATCAATACCAAAATTCCCGGTATTGCCCACCTCCACTGAGAAGTGTCAAGGAATAAAAAGAATGTTTCTGAAACTAGTATGATGTATACACTTCATGTATTCTTTATTGTACTTTGCAGTACATTTTGCAGTGTCAGAAGTGCACAGTGTAATTCTGCTGCTGTTATTGACGGCTTTGGGCGTCTGTAAGGGCAGTTTGTGTTTTCATTCCCATAAAGTTTCACTGCTACTTAACGCTGCAGAACATAGAGCAGATCCTGACCCTTAGATCTTCTTGGATCAGATCTGATTCTCCGTTGCTGTCATTCCAGTGTCTGGAATGACTGGAGAAGTCATTTTAACAGCTGTCGTCCTGTCAGGGGCTCCACCTGACCCACCTGACAGAGTCCACTTATCTTCCTTACCGATCAGCCAGTGGTTTTCCTGAAAGCTGTCAGTCAGTCAGCGTGCACCCTGAGGTGACAAAACTGTGTGTGTGAACCAGCTGTGCCAGCATCAAACCTCCCTGTGTCCATGCTCTCCGGTTTGCCTTGTCCTCCAGGCCCATTCAGTTACAATGCTGGCATCTAGTGGCGATATTTGTGAATTACATCTCAGCTTTGATTGTGTTCTGTCTTTTTTTTTTTTTCATTCTGTATGTGTCACTTTCCAAAGTCAAAATTTTATAAGAAAAGAAGAAAGTACATGATAAAACTTTATATCAATGTGTCCAAATTCGTAAGAATCAATAATGATAAATTTAATTCTAAACCTCTTGGGACTCAGAAAATTTCAAAGTGATATCCACAGTAAAAACCAGAACATCTCAAGAGAAGGAAAATGAAAATGCCATAAAAGAAAAGTTCAAATTCTTACACCAAATTAAAAATGAATCATGCAGACCAACAAATATAAACAGTTTGAAATAAAATTATGCCCTGATTTCAGTAAAAATAAATAAATGTCAGCAACGTGACAAATGAACAGGGCTGATAAAGTATGTAAAATGTGTAGATAATCTCTTGAACAGTTTTAAATATTGAGATTATAGGGTAATATTTTGAATATTATGAGACACGTGACCCACATTTTTGATTTACTGATTTATGAATCCAGCATTTATCAACCTCTTCTTTTCTGCTTATCCCTTTAGGGGTCACAGGGGGCGCTGTGTCACATCAGTTAGGGAGATTATATTGTATTGTATTGTATAGGTTGGGTGGACAGGAAGATCGTTGAACAAGGGTGCAGTCGTTCCATGCAGTTATCGACCTGGGGAAAAGTTTGTGGGTTTTTTTATGTGCTCATATTGTTTGGATTGTGTGACGTGGTTAAATGTGAACACAAACGAATGTATTTAAGTATTTGGTTGTGTGTGCAGGTCTGAGTCTGGTGGTCGGTCTGGTTTTGTACATCTCCAGTATCAACGACGAGGTGATGAACCGACCCAGAGAACCCGAGCTGTTCTTCCACTACCACTACGGTTGGTCCTTCGCCTTCGCCGCCTCCTCCTTCCTGCTGAAAGAAGTGAGTGGTGGAAGCGCGCTCACACCTTCACCCACGTGTTTAGACACACACACGTCATAGTAACGCTGCAACAAATCAAAGCGTTTCCATAGAATCTCTTGCTGAGGTGGTACATGCACGTTGACAAACGCAATATGCACTACGTGTAAGGTTGCGCATGTGCTGCAGTTTGTACTAGAAGTGGGCGGATCCTAATATCGCTAATATCGATACCAACACTGGTATTGATATTGAACGATCCTCTTGTAAAAAGATCAATACTCAAGCTTTTTTTCTCTCCCACATGCACTGACTGCTGCATACGCAGGTTCATCAAAATCTACTCTCTGTGTGTTAGAGCAGCGCTGCGCTGTGTCAACAACACGGAGCAGCGCACTTGTATAGTGGTTTGTCAGCCTCTACCTCAGGAGATTTTGTTTAAGTTGTGTTGAGTGATATTTTTTAAACAAAAATGTTTATTGTGATAATAATAGTATTTTAGTTGTCACATACAATGTTTGACGAAATTCTATCCTAGGTCTTTTGGATCCTTTGTATCTGTGAAGCTTAAATATGAACAAGTATCGGTATCGATATCGGCGATACTGGGCCTGTATTTACTTCGTATCAGATCAATACAAAATTCCTGGTATCGCCCACCTCTAGTTTGTACCTGCTGCAACCACAGCTGATTAGTCATGTTTGGTGTTTTACTGTCTGCTGATTGGTGAGCACCTCTGAGAGCTGGAGAACATGCAGATCAGGTGATCTCCAGAAGCAGCTGTGGTGACCCCCTGCTGTTATGGTTAAGGTAGTGCACTCTAGTTCCATGTGTAACTTTTCTTTATGTGGAAAATTAAACATGCACCTTCCTCTTTTTCATATATTTGAAAAATTCAGCATTTTTATTTAAATTAAAAGCCTCAGTTTGACAGCTCAACGCCATGTTTTAGTGTTGCATTGAGTGACACAAAGAAGTGCATGATGGGTTGTTTTCGACAACAACTGCCATAAAATGTAATAAACTGTCTTTTCAGTTGCCACAGGGTGTCCAGCAGAGATCCACATTGGGATTTGGGAAGTTTTACACCAGATGCCCTTCTTGACATGACTCCAGTTCATACTGGCAAAGCGCACAGGCCCTCCTGGCCTTCCATCCAAGTAGTACCCAGGACCCACTCTGTTTAGCTTCTGAGATCTGACGGGATCAGGCTCACACAGCGAAGACTGGCTGCATAAAATGCAACAAAATAATGCACAAAATGGAGAAATTCAACATTTATATCAAGAAACAGATAAAATTCTGACAGAAATAAGATGCTGCGTTTGGCTCGTGGACTGAAAACGTGGCGGTATAATAACATACGTGACTTCCAAAAATGCACAAAGCTGTTGCACAAAATTGGAAATGACCACTGGCAATTTCAGAAGTGGCCCATATCCACAAGTATTGTTCAAATGTAAGCTTTTTTTTGTTTTGTTTTATTTTGTTTTGCATTTCAGAAAGAAATACTAAAAATATGACAGTGATTCAGGATTTTTGATGTTTTTATTTATCTTTTATCATTTCTATCTAGTTTGTTTTGTTTTCTATTTTTAAACATATTATTTTTGAAATATGTAGTATAATATACCCCCGCCTCTTGCTGTATGGCTGCTGGGATGGGCAGAAGCTCCCCCCCCCCCCACCCCGTGACCATTAATTGGGCTAAACAGGTATCGAAAATGAATGTATAATATATTATTTTCTATTTTAAATTAAATTTTCTGCCATTTTTTTAATTGCTTTGTGTGCAGAGGCAAAACTACAAAATTAGCATCGCTGTCCAAATACTTATGAACCTGACTGCAATGCACTGCTCCAGCAAGGCATGCAATAGTATCATTATTTTTCTGTAAATAATGAATATTTCTGTTTGTTTGTTCACATAAACACACACACGCAGACTGAAGAAAAAAAGAGGAATGAGTATTTGTTCTGCTGGTGCATGCTCACAAGAGTGAGAAAAATCTTTTTTTTTTTTTTTTAATTGGAGGATCATATCTAGAGATTATCACAAGATGAGTCAAGGGAGCACAATTCACCATCACCAAAAAAGTAAAACTTGAGGTAAAACAAAATTGTGACAGATGACAGCATATGCAATCTGAAACCTCACCACTAGGTGACACTAAATCCAGCACACTGCAGCTTTAAAGTTGAGCTAACTTAGAATTTTATGTTGTTGTTGTTTGTTGTTTGTTTTTTTTCCTTGCACACAAACTGTCATATATGAATGTCCAGAAGGGGGCAAACACACACAATGTTCAGCTCAATTGATGTCTGTGGAGGAGCTCATCGTCCTGCCTGCATCAGTATTCATAAATGTTAACAGCTTTAATACTCGAGGGTGGCAGCAGCAATGGGGGGGGGGGGGGTGCTTCAAGTCTCTCTGCTGCAGTCCTTTTATTTTTTTCCTCTTTTATTCCCTCTCTTCTCGTTTTTCCTCTCCTCCTTGTTATTTAGTTTTTTCCTGATCTAATTTTCATCAGCACACCAGTTTCTGGCCTCCTCCTCCCTCATTTTCCTCTTTGTGTCACAAAATAATCTCCACAGTAGCATCATCCCTGTTTTTGTGTGTGTGTATATATATATATATATAGAGAGAGAGAGAGATGTATATATATGAAGAGTTCAGATGCAAAATCCGGTAAGTATTTTCTTTGTAAATGGAGAAAATGCAGTTGAAATGGATATTTAAGGAACCATTTTCAGAAAATGCACAGACTTTTATCACTAAATGAAAACAGTTTTATCAATTTTTTTTCATATTTTGCACACTGGTGGTCCCCTTGACAGCCAAGTACATGTTGGCCTCAACTAAAAATTTATGGTTTTGGAGATACTGGGTTTTGCATTTGAACCCTTCACACACCCACACACACACACACATTTATACTCATCTCCTCAAATGACACACCTTCTGGACAGGTACCCAACAGCGACACCTAGTGTTTCCCCTCATTTATTTACTTCCTTTGCATTTCATTCTAATGTCCTCTGTCCTCTTTTCATGTCCTTTTCTCTTCACCTGCTTCCTCCATCCGTCTTTCTTTCATCTCCTCTGTTCATTTAACCTTTAGTCCTTCCTCACTGTTCTTTTTCTTCTTGTCTATTTTTTTCCCTCTTTTTCTAATCTGCGTTGGCGTTGTGGCGTTTTTCTCCCACACTTGTTTATTCCTCTCTCTCATAAAGGCATGAACACGTTGGCTGGTGTTCTGCAGCTGTGACGTTGCAGCGATGATGTGGTGGAACATTTATTTCTCTCCTGCTGCAGTGATGATGTCGCGAGTGAATACTGAATGAGCTGTGAATGCTCAGCGGATGCTCTGCTGACACCCTCAGTACATTTTGGATAATGGCTGATTCCATCAAGGTGCATGGGGCCTTTTTGTCAGCCGTCTGCAGATTCATTGAGTTTTTTGTTCTCGTTGCTGACGGCGGAGCGCTGCGGTTCACGGAGGACGGCGGTGCTGATTCTGCACTTTCCTAAACGCTTTCTGCTTCAGCGAAACTGCAGAAAATTTCCATTTTGATTCCCTGTGGCAAAACATGCACCAGCTTTTTACTGGATGTAAGTTGACAATGATGTAGAGTGTCTTTGTCAGTTTCTCCACAGACGAGCTCACAGACGTTAGATCTGCTGATCTGCTGCCTGTCAGACACATTTTCCCACACAGCTTCTTTTTTTTTGTACAGCTGCAGAGTCACTAACAAACAACGCAAGGTTAAAATGTTACCCACAGGACGACTGGTTTAAAGCGACATCTGTGATCAACACCAGTGTGTGACTTCTTAGTGTTGGATTAACACTGCAGAGAGTGCATGTGGTCACACTGAAAGTAATGTGAAATCAACTCTATCATAATGTTGAATTAACTCTATTATACTGTAAATGGACCATATTGGCGCCAATCTTTAGTTAACTCTCTGGTGGAGTTGAACACTGATAGAGTTGATTTCACACTATAATAGAGTATCTGTCAGGGTGTGAAATCAACTCTGCTGTATTGTAAACTCTGTTTCTGCTGATCTCAATTTTAACACTGAGTTTAACAATCTGTTGTATCACCAGGACAGGACAGAGTTGATTTGACACTATGATAGGCACTCAAGGATTCAAAGATTTGTATTTATTTATTTATTTATTTGGGGAAGAAGCTGTTCTTCATCCTGGTCGTCCTAGCTTTCATGCTGTGCAGTCTCGTGCCCGAGAGGAAGGTGGCAAACGTTCCATGTGTAGAGTGGGAGGGGTCCTTCATGATGTTGGCAGCCCTGCTCCTACATCTGGTGGTGTATATGTCACCAATTGCCAGGAGAGTGCTCCCAGTGATCTTCTGTGCAGCCTTGAACACCTGTTACAAGGTCTTTCTGTCTGCAGCACAGTGACACATGAGGTGAGGGTGCTCTCCACTGCACTCTGACAGAAGGATGTGAGGACTGTGGTGCCCAGTCCAGGCTTTGTAAGCCTCCACTGGATCAAAGTATGAAGTCAACTCTCTCATGGTGTTAATTTTAACTGTGTTGGTGCTGATCTTGATTATAACACTAATATAGTTTAACCCGTTTATGCCCAGATTTTTTTATATAAGTGAAGAAAATTGCAGTAGTAACTTTGAGATTTTTTATTGTCAGTAGAAAATGACAGTGATACACTTTGGCAATAATTGTTACAAGTGAGGATAGTTTTTTTTAACCTAGGACAGAGTTGATGTGACACCACATTAGGTAATCCAATCATAGCATAAAATGCACTGGCTTTGATAGAGTTTATTTGTGTTGATCTTGATTTAACTCTCTAGAGCATAAACCTTTGGTCCCACCAAATAATAAAACCATGAATAAAGAGCCACGTATGACTTTGTCAGAAATTTCAGTGATTATTTGAATAATGAACCACATATATGAACATTGCACAAACTAAAAACACTGCAAGCGAGTGCGAGTGATTGCGTCAGCGCACACAGCACAGCTCATAACGAGATGTTAAATCTATCATAAACATGCTTGTACAGCTGATCATGAGAACGAATGAACATGCAACTGTTTTACCAAGCCATTATAATATAAACATTACAAATAATTACCTTTTAGACTTTTCCAAATACGTTCTCCACCTCATGCAGCGCAGGAGAGAGAGAGGAAAAAAGCTGCAGATGAATGGTCTTCTGTGATTCCTGAAGTGATTAGAGGTGTTTTCAACAGCCAAACTCTGAGTGAAAATGATTAAGCCACTGGAAAATAATTATTTTTATACAGCGTCCAGTGCAGAAAGTGGTTGGGATTGTCACAACCAAGTGCGAAAGAGTACGGCGCCAAAATAGCCTGTCCTGTCCTTGTAGCCACCAGGTGCTCAGATAATGGGCTGTTAATAGCCTCATCCTCACCACTAACATGCCTCTAACATCCTCATTTGTCCTCATAGTACCTCGTGCACAAACTGCCCCACACTGTTTTTGCTAAATTTTGAACTTCTTGGCAGTAGCGCCACGCTCAAAGATGAGCCTCGTTAGCCGAATATTCTGACTCCACTCGTAACAAAAAAAAAATGCTGATTGGCTCATTATTCAAAGTTCATTATTCGGTGGAACCAGGGCTTAAGTGTCTTGCTGATTCCAACCAGGTGATTTCACTGACTAATATCACTTTGCGCAGAGGGCATGAGTTAATCAATGGTGGAGTTGGTGGTTACAAAGAAAATCAGCACCCTCTTGGCACTTTCTGGAATTTCTTTGACACCTATGCACTGGAGTTTAGCACTAATACTTTTTAACACTAGTATTGACAGTATTGATCGTAAATTAAATCAACTGTCATTGTGTAAATTAACTGTATAAGTGCTGATTTTGATTTAACATTCTAGTAGAGTTCAGCACTCAGGACAGAGTTAATTTGACATTTTGAAGGGGACCACGAGCACTTGCTGCAGGGTTAATTCAACACTGCACAGTGTATTCTGTGCAGATGTTATTTGTACAACTATTTGCTGGAAAAGATGAGATTTAACCCACAATCAGTAATTCAGTTTGAAATCGTGCTTCCGTCCCTGCGACTGATCGTTGCCCGTTATCCTCATGTGTCTGAATTTGCGTCAGGAAGGTCATGTGCTGTAAAACATGTGCTCTGCAGATCTGTAGCGAATCTGTTGTGGTGAGTATGAGCAAGCGGGATAAGCCAAAAATAACTTAGGCATAATGTAAACTTACATGACCACTTTATTAGGTACACTTTGGTGGTACCAGATTTACAGCATTTTACCTTTAGAACATCCTTTATTCTTGTTGGTGTAGATTTGACAAAGTGCTGGAAACATTCCTGAGATACTTTGATCCATTGTGACATGATGACATCACATAGTCGCGACACCATGACATCACCAGCACCCTGAGCTGTTGCTACAAGCTTAGGTGATCCACGCTTTCGGACTGTGGCACTACCATCTGAAAGTGGTGCCTGGTGTGGTCTTCTGCTGTTTCCAGGTTGCCCATATTGCCCGTGTTTGAGATCAGCTCTGACCAGTCTGTTCGCTCTTCTGTGACTGTCTCGTGAGCCACTGCTCACTTGGATGTTTATTTTTCTTTGACCCGTTCTCTGCAGGCCCCAGAGATGGTTGTGCAGAAAACCAGTCGCGAAACTAAATTCAAATCAGTCAAACATCTCAACTTCTGGTCATATTAAAAGTCGCTAGTTAGATGTCACTTCTTAAAGCAATTAAATCTGGTTGGGTCTTCCCTTCCTTCCTTCCTTTGCTTACACTCATCCATCTCCCATTTGTGGAAGGATGTTCATGTGGCATTGCTGCTGTTCCGCCCTCACTGACAGAGAAGATCAGATAAACCAATCCAAGCATCCTCTGGAGTTTAGTGGCTTTGTGGACCATCGCTCAGAGTCATGATCCAAGAAGGTGCAAAACTGCACCACAAATAATAAGCAACCACCGCACCCGAGCTTTGGTGGCTCACCGCGCCCAGGCTTTGGTGGTTCACACCAAAATACACCCAGGTATTTATACATGTGGTCCACCTCTTTCATTTTTTGAGTGGTCACTGAGGGAATCATTTGTGGCCACTTTAGAATTAGAAAACATAAGCTTAGTCTTATCTGCATTTAGAACTAGTTTCAGCTGAAGTAGTGAGTGCTGGACAGCAACATAGGCTTTCTGCAGGGATTCAGTGGCCTGGACAACAGTTGAACCACAGCAATAATAACTGTCATCAGCATAAAAATTCAAATTAGCATCTGACACATTAGAGTCCAAACCATTTATATAAATAATAAATAAAAGGGGACCCAATACAGAACCCGGTGGCACCCCTTTCTGGACAGTAACAAATACAGAACACAGACCACCATATTTAATGTACTTAGTCCTGTCACTGAGGTACATTGAAAACCAGGCAACTGCTTGCTCTGAGAGTCCCGATTGAAGAAGTCTGTTTTAAAATATGGTCAGCAGTGTCAAATGCTTTCGACAATGATAATTATTTATGTAGTAACTGAGCTAATTAGCTTAGCCCAGTCAATACAATGGCTCACCAAGCCAGTTAGCCAGGCTAAGTAGCATTTAGTCTTCTGTGACTGGCTCTTGAACCTCCATTCAGTGGACATTTATTCTTTGACCCGTTCTCTTTAGACCCCACAGATGGTTAAACAGAAAAGTCAGTTCACAGAAAACATTCAATCCAATCCATCTAGTACAAATGTCCGTGCCACGTTAAGTTACTCAGCAGCTCGTTTTCACAATGGAGACACACCAAAAGCCACTAAGTTAACAGTTTTGATTTTATATACGACATAAAAGCTCAACAAAGTGAGGTGTTTATTTGTTTGTTTGTTTGCTTGTTTTGGGGTCCTGTTATCAGATTGATTGATCTGTGCTGGTCTCTGTCCACCACAGGGGGCAGGAGTGATGTCCGTCTACCTCTTCATGAAACGTTATGCTGAGGAGGAGTTATACCGGCCACACCCTGCCCTCTACCGCCCTCGCATGTCGGATTGCAGTGACTACAGTGGGCAATTCCTCCATCCGGACTCCTGGCCCCCGCCACAGCGCGGTCGCAGCCCCTCCGATGTCTCCTCTGACATCTCCATCCAGCTCAACGAAACGCCACCCTCGAACCAGCCTCCCAAAGGGTGCAATAGTTCCCAGGCGACGCCGTCTTCCTCTGGGCCGTCGTCAGCGGCCAGCTATCAGCTCCAGCCAGCCTCCTCCTCTTCCACCTCTTCTTCCTACCCCCACTCCTCCTCCACGCCACATCCGCTGCACGCAACTGCCACCCTGCCCAGAGTCTCTCACACTCCCTCCCACCCTCACCCGAGCGGACCACCATCGCAATCCCTGCCCATGGCCACACCGCCGTCGGCCGTTCCTCCCCCTCGTTACCACACTCTAATGCGAATGGGCGCCTCGCCATGTTAAGCTATGTGTGGGGGCTGGTGATGGGGGGCTGGGGAGGTTAAATTGGCTCTTTTAAACATCTGACACACAACAGAACAACACACACACAAACGCAAATTCTGTAGCATTGAAGTGTTTGAGAGGAAGAATACAGCAGAGTAGAAGAAGAAGAAGGCAGGAGGTTTAAGGAGATCAAAAAGAGGAGAGAAGAGGGGAGGCGGGGAAGGTGGGCAGAGGGATGACTCACCGCTGATTCCCGGCTCGAGATGAAGACAGACACTTAACAAAACTTTTAACGTGGTGGGAGAGGATGATGGAGGGAAATGACGATTAGTAGCAACAAGACATTTGCAGGGTTTCTGGCAGATGCGTTTAACATCAGGACCGCGAAGCAGCAGTAGTAGACATTGGGATTAACTCCAAAACGCTGCTCCGTTTTAGAAGTTCAACAGTACATCTGACCATAAATGCATCACTGGTTCCTTAATGAAGACACTCCCTGTTTTCTGTGAAAGGTGCCAGATATCATCCATCATTTAAATTTTATTTATTTATTTAATATAAGTGACAGCTGTCAAAACCTTTTCTCCGGAAAATACACATTACAAATATCTGAAACGATGAGTATAAAACCTGTTTAAAAAATACAGAATTTTTAAATGTGATCACATCCCCGATGATGTGCATGATCCAGTGTGACAGCAACAAAATCGACTAAATTTAAAAAAAGAAATAACAGTTTTGTAGTGATGAGTTTGCTTTGAAGGTGGTTGTCATACTAGCCATGAAATATAAGTCAGTATCATAAAATCCTACTGTCCTATGGATGTACGAATGCTCCACACAGTATGGGAATGTGACATATTCCAGAACTGGACCTGAACTCTGCACAAGACTTCTGGAATTGCACAAAGCCTTAGCTCGGCAGTATTGTTTAAATAATTTACAAATTGTTTATGCATTTCAGAAAATTTAACCTGAAACCATTTCAGACAATGATTTTGGAAGGTTGCTGAGACATCAGGATTAAAGTCTCATTCTGACACTAGAAGCTCACAGCGCCATTCCAGGTTTGGGAGTGAAAAACATCTAAGTTTATCCACATTCACGTACTACACAGAAGGTGAACGTTCCTTTTAGAAGTAGCCAGGCCTGCTAGCAAGCTAGCTATTTAAAGCATAGTCATTCAAAATCTTGTCAAGCTGGCTTGACTAATTTGCATGTAGCGGGCTTGATTTAAGCGTGAATAATTCTTACAAACTAGGACCTCAAGATTTCAATTCATCTCATTTTACTGGAAAACCCTGCAGTCAAAATTCCAAGTGAGGTAATTTGCATGTTTTCTGAAGCATCCTTTGGAAAGTGGGTGATCTGAAATAGCATTTCATCACTAACAAAATGGAAATTATTCTGAAATGGTTGTCATGTTGTGTGGACTAGTTTACAGTCACACCTCTAACCTGACAGCTATTTGAGAGGTGGAAATAGCAAGAACAATGTCACAGTGAGCTAGCTTGCTGGTTAGCTGATAAGCTAACAAAAAAGCTGCTATCAATTAACTACAAAAAACTTTTTAAGGTTTAAATCAGAGTTGTAAACGATCACCTTTCACATAGGCATTGATGTTTTATCACGCTCAACAGAATTCTCTGATTAAGGTGGACATAGTGTAACGTTAGGCTGATATTTGCAATGTAGCACACAGAAAACATGATGAGACAAAAAGACACGACTACAAAAGTAAAGTAGTTTTTTTTTAAATAACAGTCCAGGTTGAAAATTACTGTTCTCCTTTAACTTCTTAATTTTTCTTTCAGTTCAAACGCTCTCATTTGTTTTTGTTTGTTTGTTAGCATATCGACATCTGTGCCACTTTACAGTTGTATTTGTAGCCATTTTTCAATCATTTTTCTGTGAACAGAAGAACCTCGTTATTCTGCTTTTACAGCCTGTTAGAGGGGAGGAAAAAACCTGCGTAGCATTAGCTGCAATGTTAGCATCTTTTAGAAATCATTTAGCTGTCGGCTACGAGAGCTTCTGCCGGCATTTTTTGCTTCGTAGTGCACATACTCGCATATGTAGCTGAACTCTGAGGATGAACGCTGAAATCCTCAGACTGTGATCAGGATGTAAATATTCAAACTTTTCACTTGTTTATATTATTAAAGTAATTTAAGAGTTAATAAAAGTTAAAGGTTTGCACCATTTATGTTTTAGGCAACCTACAAACTGTTCAGTCTCAAACATACTGTTATACAAATATGTGCAGTTAGATAGAATTTTTCTTTCCATCATTCCCGAAAATGTGACAGTTACAATGTTTTTTTAAATCTTGGAGTCGCATTTTGTTTAATTTAAAATCTAATAAAGCTTGCTTACTTCCAGTGTATGTTTTTTTCTGTATTTGCTCATTTAACACACTTTGAGGAAAAAAGTATTTTATAATTTTAAAAACATAATCAATCAATCAATCAATTTTTTTTATAACCACATACCCAATGTACATAACATAGAACGTGAAGGAGTTATAATTAGTCAGTTAAATAATTAGGGGTGTATTTTGAGTGTAAAACTCATAATTGTGTTTATAATAAAAAAAAACTCAAAACAACAACATTTTGAGGACTTCATGTTACACTGTTGAATTTTGTTGACATTGTGTACAAGTTCTTTAGCTCCTTATTTTGTGGGCTTCACACTGTCATTCTGCTTGACTGCTTTTTGCCGCCATGGAAGACTTCATTACTGAGTGTTTGTCTTTCTGCCGGTTATTGATTTCCTCTCTGACCCCCTTATATTGCTCTGATGTCCTGTTTTCAACAAACATTCAAACATCTCAACTTCTGATCATAACAGTCACTAGTTAGGCTGCGTTTATTAAAGCAATAAAGTCTGATTGGGACTTTTTTCCACCTTCTACCTTTGGTTGCACTCCTAATCTGTCTCCATTTATGTAAGTATGTTCAGACGCTGTTCCGCCATCACTGACGGAGTAGATTCTATAAACCGATCCAAACACTTTCTGGAGTTTAGCGGCTTTGTGGAGCATTGCTCAGAGTTGTAACTGCACCACAAATAAGCAACCACCGCACCTGGAAAATGGAATGGAAATGAAAGACACTGATCTCACTTTAAGCTACATGAAACTTCAAAACCACACATTTAGAAAGAAGGAGAGAGATAGAAGAAGTCCCTGCTTCGCCTTCATTCATACAAAATCCTTTCTGTGGGGCTGTGTGGATTTGTGACCATGTTATGAGTTTTAGAACGTAAAATGAATGGTGGTTCCTGATAAATATCTTCAATATCAATAAATATCTTCACAAATTCATATTATTGTTCAGCAGTATGATATCAGGCTGTATCTGATAGAAAATGCAGTTTATCATATAAAAGTCACAAAAATTCAGAAATATGGTTGATGATGGTTGACCTACATAGAATACTTGAGTGTCACACGATAAGAGAGGATGGATTATAACTTTAACAGGAAGATCTTTGTGGTATAATAACGGTACAGATATGTGTTTATTATATTTCTGCGTTTTCTTGCACACTGAATCCATTCAAAATACAATTACACAAATTAAATAAAAAATGCAGTCAGGAACCAAAGGGTGTCCAGGTTGCATATCTGCTTTTTGCAGATGATGTGGTTATTGCCCCAAGTGGAGGAGTTTATCTTGGGGTCTTGTTCACAAATGGGGATAAGTTGAAGTGTGCGATTAACAGACAGATGGGGGCGGAGTCTGATGTTATACGGACGCTGTACCGGACTGTCGTGGTGAATGAGGAGTTGAGTCAGAAGGTGAGACTCTCAATTTACCAATTGGTTTATGCGCCTATCTTCACCTATGGCCATGAACTTTGGGTAATGACTGAACATTGTGGATACAAGTGGCGGAAATGAGATAACTCCGTCGGGTATCTGGGCTAACATTCCTGGAGAGGGTGAGAAGCTTGACTATCCAGTAAGGACTCTGAGTAGAGCCGCTGGTCGTCTCCCTAAGGAGGTATTTGCAGGGGTGTCCAAATGGCAGGAGACCCCAGGGAAGACCCAGGACATGCTGGAAGAATTATTGGCTTGGGAATGCCCCAGGACCCACCGGGAATGGTTACAGGACTTGTCCAAGGATAGGGAAGTGTGGATTGAGCTGCTTGGTGTGGTGCAGCTCCATGGTCTGGATCTGGGTAAGCGGCAGAAAATGAATGAATAAAAAAAAGGAAAAATTATTATAATACACTCACCTACCACTTTATTAGGAACACCTGTTCAATTGCTTGCTAACACCAATAGCTAATTAAGCAATCATATGGCAGCAACTCAGTGCACTTCGACATGTTGACATGGTGAAGATGACTTGCTAAAGTTCAGACTGAGCATCGGAATGGAGGGAAAAAGAGGAATTAAGTGACTTTGAACGTGGTTTGCTGTTTGTGCAGGATGGGCTGGTCTGAGTATTTCCAAAACAGCTGATCTACTGGGATTTTCATGCACAACTATCTCTAGCGTTTACAGAGAATGGTCCGAGAAAGAGACGATATCCAGTGAGCGGCAGTTGTGTGAACAAAAATGCCTTGTTGATGTCGGAGATCAGAGGAGGTTGGGTAGACGGGTTGAATGGGCAACTGCGTGATGCCATCATGTCGATATGGACCAACGTCTCTGAGGAATGTTTCCAACACCTTGTTGAATCTATGTCATGAAGACTTAAGGCAGTTCTGAAGCCAAAAGGGGGTCCAACCAGGCACTAGCATTGTGTACCTAATAAAGTGGTGAGTGAATGTATATCAAACAATGTCTGTACAAAATTGATCTGTTTAATTTAATCAAACAATGCACAGTCATTTCACATATCTGCCCCACCATAAATATATTCCCTTCACATTGTTTAAGTAGCAACCAAGCTAGTTAGCCTAGCCTAGTCAATACAATAGCTCACCAAGCCAGTTAGTCAGCCTAAATAGCATTTAGATAATTTAGCATTTAGATTTAAAGTATAGACAGGGAGCTGGGAGTCTGTGCAACCAACTGCCCATCGGAATCTCCAGTGTCGCCTTGAAAACAGCCACTGTGCTATGGGATTGGACCACTTTGGGCTGATGCCACCAGGAGACTTGTTAGTCGCCTCCAACGGCGGAACAATCAGTCGGATGAAATTTGCAGAGAAATTCGTAAGCGGCATGTAATTCTAGTTCACATCCTTTGACTCTGCAAATGTGCAGCAGCAGGAGATGAAACCGCCACACATGGCTACTTCCACAGTGTTTTTCTGAATGGACATTGTGTCTCCGTTGTTCTTTGTGTGATCGGCTATGTAGGAGGTGTGTGTGCAGAATGTAGGCTTCAATGTCCATCTGATATAGATTCTCTATCTGAGAAGAAACAGTCCTGCTGGCCGAGTTTCACTTTGCTTCAGATTGAGATTGTGCAGATCATTAAACAGTTTATCAATCCAAAAAAAAAAAAAACAATCCAAGGTGATTGGGGAAAACCTATCCTGCATGTTTGCATTCCCACACCTGATTATTTAACATGGTTGTGTCCCAGCTGCTGATTGGCTGAGCACACCAGAGTTTATTTAGCTGTGAGTGGAAGAGGGAGTAGAAAGCCTGCAAGGAGATGACCTCCAGGCAGTGCTGGGCACAGCCACAAAGTTAGCTTCGATAACTGTTAATCCACTAACTGAAAAGTTAACTTTTATAAAGGTAAACCAATAAATCCATAAAAAATTTAGCAGAAGTTACAGATAAAAGCTAATCCGATAACTTTCAGTATTGACTTTAGTACACGGCAGCTACTGACACAACAACGTCAGCACTTCTGTCTCAGATCAGCCTTCTCTCAGCAAAAGAAACATGGTGATCAGATAAAAAGTGGGGGGGGGGGGGATAATTTCTTTTCACACCTTACAGGCCTGTCAGTCACTTCACTGGAGTCTTGCACAGGCAGACAGTTGACTTATGGTTATAATTTTAAACAAACAAAATTAACATCACATCTGTTATTTTACAAAGTGAAAATGTCAGCTATATGTTTGAGCTTCAAACTAATGCACTAATTTTGAAGGTTTTAGTGTTTAGACACACATGCCGCATTGCATTATGGGTACATTAGTTTCCTGAAGTCAGTGGTAGGGTGGTCGATATAACTCACTGAAACGTGTAGTGGGTTTTACAAATAAATCTGTATTTGTAAATGTTTTTTTTTCATTTGTAAAAAAAAAAAAGCAATTTGAAAACTGAAAATTCTGTTTGTTAAGTCCTTCATCGCTTTTAGCAAATGTGTAGATTGCTAAAAGATTGCTAGATGTGTAGATTCATGGCAGTGTGAGCATTCTCTACCATTCATGGCTGTCTGTCTGCTACAAAACATGTAACAGACAGGCACTAAAATTTTTTATTTCAGACTTTAACCCTTTACCTACTGATGCTTAAATGAACAATTGGTTATAATTTTTTTATTATAGCAATAAAATTAAGAAATAATGTTCTATGATTGTGTGCTTTGGTACCCTTTTCCAAGAGTACCTGAATTTCAATTATATTACACCTGATTAACTATTTATACACATTTATTTGTAAGTTTTAGCATTTAAAATGAGAAAAAAAACACAAAAACTCACAAACAGTGCAGAAAAACAGTGCAAAGTAAACATTTTTACAAGGTGAAATATGCAAAAAGTAACCAATTTAAAGTGCAGAACCAAACAATATGAATAACAACAAAGTTGCAAACTATATATAAATTATTATCTGTATTATTAAAATGTGCAATAAATCACTCATTTGATCACTCATTTTGTGCAAAAATTATACAATATGAATAAAACAATTAAAGCGTCAAACTCTATACAAATATATAACCAAGAATCAAAATTAGATCTAAACTACATCAGTCAGTGTGGTACTGTTTGTAACAGGTTTCTGTCTGGCTGAAGACAGAGGCCAATTTACAAAGTTGCACATCCAGCAGGTTGACCTCTTGCAACCTTGCAAGAACGCCCGCCCCGTTTGTGGATGCTGCAAGTTGGGTTTTCACACTGCTTGTTGGCACCGGGCAGTGGCTTGTGGCTGATGGAGCATCACACCCACCACAAACATGCACACCACCACCTTCACAAATGGACACTAACACCCCTGCCTTTTCCCTCAAAAATTACTACATTTATGTTGCTGTCTGTCTCTGTACTTTTCTGTCACTTTTGCGATCTCTTTTTCACTTACCTTTCCCTCGTTCAAAAAGTCACCGAACGCACTTTTACCGTAATATATGCAACATATAGCATACTGTTGGAAAGCACGGGTCTTGGCTTGCTGTCAGTGTGTGAAATTTTTCAGATGAGGGCTTACATGAGAACTTACCGTACACTGCGAACATCAGCGGCGCATAGTGTGAAACGTCCCGTGTTGTTCCTCTGCCGTATGACGTCACAGGCTTACACTTTACCATAATACACCCATATCACTGGAAAGCCCTTCATGTTAGCTTAACAATGCACTTTGAATCATTTGGATGGACAAACTATAAAATACGCATATGGAAAATATGGCGTGGGCGCCATCGCCGTAGATAAAGGGTTAAAAATGTTTTAACTGTTAAGCTTTACTCACTATGCCCGCAAAAATATGTTAGCGGTCTAAAAGTTATTGGAACTAAATTTATCGGAAGCTAATTGGCTCCGCTGATGGTGTTTTCAAAGTTATCTAGAAAGCTAATCCGCTAATGGAAATGTTAGCTTCAATAATTAGCGGTTAGGGGATTAGCGGAAAGGTGCCCACCAATGCCTCCAGGAGCGATCAGTCCATGATCATGACCCTCAAAAATATGCACACAATGTGGAGAATCACACACCAAAAGCCAAGATGGTGGTCAAAAATGGTTGCCATTTCAGGGTATTGTTTGGTTTATGTTAGGAACTTGTCTCTAAATATATGTTTTAAGCACAAAACAAGCTCTTTACCCATGATTATTTAAAGGTTTTAGGTGTGAACTCCTGAGGTATATATTAGGGTGTATTGCCACCCTGCTATTCATTTAAGAGGACAACAGATCTAAATATAAAACTCGGAATGTTTTCTAAGAAACAGTGGTCATTGTGACTGCCATCTTGGATTTTTTACAAAGTCACAAGGGGAAGTTTCAGGACTTTCACTATGTGATTCTACACTTTTTTTGAACCTATCTGAAAATTCCAGCTGTTTCTGTCAAATTTACTGTTTTATGCTGAAACAGTTAGACTCAATTGAAGATGTGAAAATTAAAACCCAGGAATTAATGCTTTGGTCCAAAACGTCCAACAGAATTTCAGAATCACAACTAAAGAGCTGACAATCGTCTTTGAGGGAGCAGGAAGAAATGTGATATTTTCTAATCAGTGTTGACCAGAGATGAAACCATGAATAAGCCAAAATTAACATCATAAAGAAACTTTTCAAAGTAACAATATATGGAGAATTTCTGGAATCCTCCACACCATTTAAAGATGCAGTCAACTTGATGAAGGTAAATATTGCGTAAGTTGGTACAGAAATTAATTTGAATTTCTGACTGACAGAAATTTAAGTTTGAAAAAAGTAAATGCATTTTCACCAAGATGTAGGGAACATAAATATCAGAGATAACTTTAATCGCATTAAACATTTTCAAATGAAAAATGCAGAAACATTTTTGGTTCTTCAATGACACCAAAGTATCATCAAAGTTTTAAAATGTAAAAATTCCATCAGTTGCTGAAGTAGAATGATGAGTTAAAAAATAAAGTTGCAGAATCATGTTGTATTGAAAGAATTTAAGGACTTTTTAATAATTGTTCAACAAGAAATTATTGTTGAAAACAAAAACCTAGTGCTGAACTTTAATCTTTTTTTTTTTTTTTTTTGAATTGCTGGTGTTTTTGAACTAACAAAAGAAAAAACACTTTCATTGTGTCAAATTATTTATTGAGAAAAGTTAAAAGATTTGAGGGAAGCAGAACAAGTCAAACTCGTCTTTCTGGTCCATGGTTGAGTCCAGGCTCCACCCTCTGTGCCAGAAATCACTTTATGAGGTATTTCACTGTCAACTGTCCAACAAAAGCAAACATCCCGGTGATGACACATCCTTTGATGTTCTGTGTTTGTCCAAACAGGGCTGATTTGGGTGCTATCCTGGGCTTCCTGGGTCTCCAGCTCTTTCTCAAACTCCACATCTTTGGCCTTTAAGTCCTGTTGGTGACGACACGTTTCATCTTGGATCCGATTGTCTCTTTGGCCTCCAGCTGTTGTTGGTAATCCTGTTTAATCTCTGACAGCTCCTGTCTGAACTGTTCCTTCATGTCTTTCAGATCCATTCATAGATGTTTATCCAGCTTGGTTTGCCGGATCAGAGCAACGTTGTTAGCTTTGGTCTGTTCCTCCTTCACCATCTTAAAGCTTCTAAGCTCCTCATAGTTCTCTTCCAGTATCTCTGCCAACTGACTGAGAGTCTCTTGAGTATTCTGCTCCTGGAGGAGGTTCTCATGTTCCTGATGAACAAACCAAACAACAACAAAAAAAATCATCGACTAAAGACCCACACCGGGTCCTGACTGGCAAACATCCAGGCCGACCAGCGGTCCATCCTCAGTGCCTGAAAGCACTGAGATGACACTCCAGCATCATAACACGCTCTTTGTCATTTAGTATAAACTAACCGGAAAGACAATCCAGACCAGTATAAGCATAAAGGAGAACCAAATGAGGAAAAACCTACCATGTTTTTGTGTGTATGATTGATTTTAAATGGATTACTTTATGGCAGCAGTTGTTTAAGAGTCACAGCGCTTCATTCATTAACGGCAAACCGGGGTTGATCAGACCAAAGGATCAGTGTGCTGGTCGTTGTCTGATTGGTCCCCCAAAGCGCCCCCTCCCCCGTGTGACTGATCAGACGGGGGGAACCGATCAATGTGCTGGCCACGATCCCATCTATGATCAGACTGCGACACCGGCATCCTCTGAGAAACACAGCTGGAGCGGAAAAATCACAGCGGGACTTGCTTTAAGATGCTACATTTCCAGCCACGACAAGCAATGAAAGTATTTTCAGATGTCATTTTCCAAAATCAGGAGGCTTTATGTGGATGGGTGTTCGTCAGACTGTGATGATGAATCCCATTGAAATGAACAGTTGAAATTATATTACTCCATGCGTGAATAAAACAGTCTGTTCGCATGAGGCCCGCAGCTTTCAGCCATTCAATGCACAGCATTAATAGACGTATTTAGACTTATGAATAAATTACAAGAAACGTGTGTCAACAATCGCAGTAGTCCATGGGCCAAGCAGGTTTTTGGTACCACCTAAGGGAATAAAATGACACTTAGAATCCAACTTCAGTGTACCATGGCCTACACAAAAATGTATGATAACCATCCCAGAGTAGAAGCTGTAGCCACAGCTACGCAGACATCAAAATTTAAAAATGCTCCAGTCATATTGAGGAATATACCACATTATTTGTTTGGTCAGTACAATTCCAAGAAGGTATAGCTTTGGCTAACTATGACTGAATGTTGTTGAGTTATGGGGTAAAAACATTTCAAAATGTTGTCAAATGTCAGTTTCAGTTTGTACAGGGGTCAAAAGTTAAAGTTGCTCCAATTTTGGTAAAAAGTGATGCAAATTATTGGTTGAGTTAATAGGGTTATAAATAGGAATAGTTTGCACCATGTGTCATGTGTAGCTATCCTGTTACGGGGTTACATATGTCACATGTCATAATCTCAAAGAACTGGGTTCCTGTGCGGTTGTATTGCAACCCAGAGTCGTGATTCAGCAGCATGAAATATACATTAATCTATTGGTTCATGATATTGTGATGAAAAGCGCCTAATTTTCGTCACAGCAGCACAAATTCATTCTAATGCATTCCGTGATGGCTGCACGAAATTAAAAGTGAAGTGGGGGGGTCGGGATTGTTATGGTTAGGGTGTGGAGAAGGAGTAGGATTAGGTTATGGTTAAGGTTAGGGTTAGGGTTGGGGATAGGAGTAGGGTTAGTAATAGTGAGTAAAAAAAACCCTCGTCACGAAAATTTGACTCATTTCTTCACGGGAGTACCAAAAAAATGTGAGACTGGGCTGTGTATTGTAGAGTCTTCTTTACAGCAGCCAGTCAGTCTGGAACCGATAATGACCATTTGAAGGTTGGAATTGAAGGGATGCATGAGGCTGGATCACATGATTGCTCAGCTGCATGAGTGTGTGTGTGCGCTCATAATGGGTGGACAATCCGCTGCACATGCTTGAGGCTGGATCAAATGATCGCTCAGCTGTGTGTGTGCTCATATCAACTGATCACTTTGCTGCACTGTGTGAGCCCGTCTTGACAGTGTGTCCCACTGTCCGCTAAACAGCTGATTTCCTGGGGGGAAAGAGAGAGCGAGAGAGAGATCGTGTATGCAGTGGGGAGGGGGGGCGCGCAGCCACTTCGTGATGCATTACTGCCAGGACCTGCCTTACCTCTCCTCTGGTTTCTGTAATTTATTCAATATATGGACTGATGTATGAAATACAGGGTCCCCTGATCATGGGTGTACTACAATGCACCATGGACTGGTGACTATTACTGGTAATAACGGCTGTGGGTGTGCACGTTGGTGATCTGATGTCCTTAATAATCTGATCACACACATCGCATGCACTGCAGTGATGCAATAGTCAAGGGACCTTGGTTTAGTCCATGGGTTGGATGTCATTTGAAATCTAGCAGTGAGACACAGCAGGTCTTTAAAAGAGCGGACCACACTGCTCGCTCTGCCCCTGCTTGCCTTCAACCCAGACCTCGAGTGGCGATCGGACTGCATACATATGAAATTCAAGGTGCAATCTGTATATTCCTGCTGCATTCTGTCGGAATTGTGGGGTTTCTTGCTGTGTTCTGGCCGAATTCCAGCTGCACTCTGGGTATTCGTACTGTACTTTGAAATTCGTGTGCGAATCATTCGAGGTGGCTTCAGTACACATTCTGGGTATTCGAACAGCATGACACCCGGACAACTCTGACACATGGGAGACTGGAGCCAAAATTTGATCTGTTTTTTTTATACTAAAGTCGATCTCTGCTCTGCTTAGCCATGATGCTGTAACCTTTGATGCTACAGTCAAAACTTGCACTCTCCTCAGTTTCTCTAATCACAGCCACAGAACTCATATTTAGTTTGTTCAGTTACTTATGGAAATGGATAAACTGTGTATAAAATTGGCTGCAATTTCGAACTGCTTCACACAATATTTTTCTTTGACCTTTAGAACAAGTTGAAAGTCAACACTTCAAGAATATCAGGATTGTTTTGTCTAATTCTGCTGTAATGGCATATAAAGACAATATTGCAAATATGTTCCTGGCACCTTCAGTATCTACCGATTACAATCCCACATCTTTCTCCCTGTCTTAAAATCACTCGTGCTCATAAATATGTTTGTCTGGATGCAACCACTCAAACTGTGAAACAAATAATCTTCTCCCTTCAAGGAAAACACATAAATATGCAAAGCAACACAACACAGATGCAATAGAAGATTTGGGCCGGAGCCCCAGTATTACCAATCCCAAATATCAGATCGGTTTCTTGTAATTTACTCATATGTACTATATTATAGCCACTGTGACATGATGTAATAATCCACTTTGTCTCATCACCAAAAAATAAAACAAACTGTTTGTATGATTGTGATTCTCCACAGATGGTCCCAACAGTCGCTATCATCGCTGTAAATGCTGCAGCAGTCTCTTCCCATGCATCCATGATGTACTGCTGCTCTGCATTCCATGCACGAGCAGGATCCATGACGTCCTTGAACTTTCATCCTCTGCAGTGTGTTTGTGCCTTTCAGCACATTATTGTTGTTTCTGATCCTGCTGTATAATCACACAGTCACTGTGAATATGGACTTTATTATCGGGAAACAGCTTTGGTCTGGAGTTCTTTTTAAAGGCTCGCCCTTCAAGAAGCCTATTGAACATTATGTTTCAAACCAGGTGTTGAATTTCTGCATGGTTGCAGTGTTTGATGATGTTGCTTTGAGGGGTCATCCTCAGGATTTACAGTGTCCCAGAAATGTATCTGTACTTCACATCTGGCAGATACACAGGATACTGTGACTCAGAGTCTCTGACCTCTTCAGTTCTGGTGTTCATCAAGGATGGATTCTGGTCTCTTTGATTTCTTCCCAGTGAATTCTGGGGTTCATCAAGGATGCATTCTGGTCTCTGATTTCTTCCCAGTGAATTCTGGGATTCATCAAGGATAAGTTCTGGTCTCTCTATGATTTCTTCCCAGTGAAGTTGGGGGTTCATCAAGGATGCATTCTGGTCTGTCTTTGATTTCTTCCCAGTGAATTCTGGGGTTCATCAAGGATAAGTTCTGGTCCCTCTATGATTTCTTTCCAGTGAAGTTGGGGGTTCATCAAGGATGCATTCTGGTCTGTCTTTGATTTCTTTCCAGTAAATTCTAGGGTTCATCAGGGATGAGTTCTGCTCTCTGATTTCTTCCCAGTAAATTCTGAAGTTGATCAAGGATGCATTCTGGTTTCTGATTTTTTTAAAATGAGTTAAAATGCTTTCTTCATGTGGTAATGGTCCTAAGGTGATGGTCTATTTCTTAAGAGTTGGGCTTGAGACCAGGGGACCAGGGGATTCTCGGTTCAAGCCCCCGCCAGGCCAGACTATCAGTAAGGGCTGTTGGACAAGGTCCCTAATCCCAAATTGCTCCCGGTGTGTAGTGAGCGCCTTGCATGACATCACCCTGACACCTGTGTGTGTGTGTGTGTGTGTGTGTGTGTGTGTGTGTGTGTGTGTGTGTGGTGTGTGTGTGTGTGTGTGTGTGTGTGTGTGTGTGTGTGTGTGTGTGTGTGGTGTGTGTGTGTGTGTGTGTGTGTTGGTGTGGTGTGTGTGAGAGAGAGAAAATGGGTGAATGTGAGGCATCACTGAAAAGTGCTTTGAGCTTCTGATTCAAATGGAAAAGGGCTATAAAAATGTAGTCCATTTACCATACCGAGTTCTGGTCTCTTTCTTCCTACTGAATTCTGATGTTCATCAAGGATGAGTTCTGGTCTCACTTTGATTTCTTCCCTCTGAAATCTGGTGTTCATCAAGAATGACCTCTGGTCTCTTTGATTTCTTCCCACTGAATTCTGGTGTTCATCAAGGATGAGTTGTGGTCTCACTTTGGTTTCTTCCCACTGAATTCTGGGGTTCATCAAGGATGTGTCACAAACAGGAAGCATGACCAGAAGGCTAACTTAGGTCCAACTCTTTATCCCACTGAGGTATTTTTGGAATTATTGGAGGTCAAATAAGAACTTAGTTAAGAAAAATTCTGGATGAGGTTTATTGCAGGTGTAATTGCTTGCAACACTGCAACTATACTGTGAATTTTTACCCTGTGAAGTTGGAAGCAGGGTGTTGTTTCCACTGGCATGTATCTGTGGACAAAATAGTTATGGATTTCCTTCAAACGTGGTGGGAATATTATTTGGATGGATGTCTAGAGGTAAAAAGATTTTGGAATTGTTTGGTCAAAGGTCAAAGATAAAGGTCAAGGTAAACATTTTTTGTATATCTCAACAATCAAGAAGCCTAGATGGCTCAAACTTGGATATATATCTGGACATGATTAGATTTCAGAGTAATTTTGTCTAAAGGCAAGGAAAACCTGCTCTGAAAAAACTGTTTGTTTGTTTGTTTGTTTGTTTTGCAGGGCATCCATCAGCCCTCTGATACCTTTCATTTCAGTGTAATCCAACATGCAGGTGGCCTAATGAAGATCCAAGGAACTTATCCAATCCAGACCCAACCAGGTGGCTCTACTTGGGTCTGATACATGGTCTGGATCGGGGACTAAATACTTCAGTGATGTCGTGGACACAGCATCCAGATGTTTCCCATCTTGTAGATTACATGATGAATACCTGATGGAGGGGGGTCCCAGCCATGCTTGACAGCAATGTAAACAATGTTGTCAGAGTGCTCTCTGCTGGTCAAACTAATGACCCCATTTCCAAAAGCCAGACTGGTTTTCTACAGAGTTTCATCAGTAAAATTAAAGTTTGCACATTTGCAAAAATAACCCTGATACGGATACTTGCATTAAAGACTCGCATTGGCCGATATTACTGGTAAACGGCCAACTGATATTGGAGATTACACTAAGAGTTATGTTTCAAGGTATGTTAGCAACAGTCAGGGTCGAGTACTGGTGTTATTTGGCAACACTGGTTTCAGTTAAGCCAATGGAGACAGTTGTCAAATATTCTGGCAACAAATTTATATTATTTTTAGCACAAGATGTTGTATTTATTCTTAATTTGTAGATTATGGACTGGCATGTATCTGTGGACAAAATAGTCATGGATTTCCTTCAAACTTGGCGAGAATATTATTTGGATGGATGTCTAGAGGTAATTAGATTTTGGAATTGTTTGGTCAAAGGTCAAAGATAAAGGTCAAGGTAAACATTTTTTGTATATCTCAACAATCAAGAAGCCTAGATGGATCAAACTTGGATATATATCTGGACATGATTAGATTTCAGAGTAATTTTGACTAAAGGCAAGGAAAACCTGCTCTGAAAAAACAGTTTGTTTGTTTGTTTGTTTGTTTTGCAGGGCATCCATCAGCCCTCGGATACCTTTCATTTCAGTGTAATCCAACATGCAGGTGGCCTAATGAAGATCCCAGGAACTTATCCAGTCCAGACCCAACCAGGTGGCCCTACTTGGGTCTGATACATGGTCTGGATCGGGGACTAAATACTTCAGTGATGTCGTGGACACAGCATCCAGATGTTTCCCATGGACAGGAATGGGTTTCCAAAAGTGAGGTATGATGTGAAGAACTGATTGAGGATGAGGACCACGATCTGGATTGGTCTTGCTTATATTTAAAAGCATGAAATGGTAAAATACTGGTGATTAAGTCTTCAGTCTAAATGATGAACCCAAACACTGTGACCACGGTGTGAATGAGTCACCAGCCTGTCATCTCTCTTTACGTGCACCCACTCCACATCTGCTGTACATATGTACATGCACATAGGTGTGCACATACATCATGTAAAATACCCTCTCATGGAATTCATACTTTTTTTTTAAAAATCTCTGCAAAATCCTCTCAGCTGTTTCATCCGTCCCTGTACTCCCCCAGCACTCGCCACACATCACCAGACTTTGGAATTCACTGTTGCCATGGCAATGCAATAGAGCACACTCTCTCTCACATTGCTTGTTCTTTTCTATTGCTTTATATGTTTCTTTTTTCCGCTGGCTAATGTGAAAGCAAAGCAGCTTCTCTTCAGCTCATTTTGCATTCGGCATCAGCTTCTGTTTGTTTGTTTGTTTGTTTATGGTGACATGTCATTGTCACATAGAACCATGTTGGGAGCTTCTTTAGTACAGGAGCATCCTTCAGTTTAAAGACTCCTGTCACGTCTATTAAGTGAACCTTTCTCCTCCTTTTTCCTCCTCCTCACTATTTGCTCTCTCTCTCTCTCTCTCTCTCTCTCTCTCTCTCTCTCAGCAGCTAAGATGACTGTCATGACAATCCACTGAGAGGGCTGAAGGGTCCCCACTTGATCCAGAAGAGAACCGCTGCTTCAGGTCCAGACAGGAAAGGAAGACGAGAGGGAGGAATCGGAGGAGCGAGAGAAGGGCTGAGACAGCGGCGGTGTCAACGGTGGATGGAGGCGGCTCGGACCGGGACTACGGCGTGCTGTTCACCTACGGAGAAGAAGATCGGTCACAGGAGGAGCGGCGATGGAGGCAAAAGGGAGACACATGCCCCCAGGTAACACGTGCACGTGCGTGCACAGATGTACACATAGAGAAAACCACTCGGATCAGAGGTGTTCACTGACATCAGGGAAAAAAAAACATTTAAGATAAAAATAATTTCACAGTATTTAAGGAAATATTTTCAGTGTTTTTGTGTTTTTAGTGGTTCTGTCTTTAATTGACTTTGAAGAGATTTCAGCAAATTCTGAGAACAGCTTCTGATTGGTTGGATTTCACTGCAAAATTAGCCAATCAGCATTTAGTGTATGTTGCCTTGTCTACGATAAATGAGATGTTTTTTTAAATTTATTGTTGCAACAAGAAATGTTTTTGTAATTGCATATATTAGTACAAAAAAAAAAAAATTGATTTTCAGCTTCAGTGCCTGAAAGATTTCAATAGTTCTCGTGTTGGTAAAAATGTTTATCAAGCCAAAGGAGCACTCGTGGTGTGTGTACCTCTGCCAAATCTTAGTAATCCGGGAATTTTTCTTTGACATTAAAAACATTATGACACATTTCTAACTACAACAATAAAAATATAACAACTTCAACAACATCCTGTCTGATTATGAATTTCATTGCAACAAATTCAGATTTTGATCCAGTTCCAGATTTGCACAAACGTTTACTCTTTGATTGTTGTAGTATGTGTTTTATTGATGTTAGGTGATTACATCTTGAAAATAATGTTGCTGATTTTTGTTTTGTTTTTTTTGCTTGATAAGACTGATTACCACCAATATGATTTTTTTTTCTTCAATTTTTTATTTTTTCTATTTTATTTATTTTTTATTTATTTTTTTGGGGGGGGAGTCTGATATTCAGGAGTTAAAAATTTATGACATACACATTTTTAAAAAATAATGATTCCTAATATTTAGCTATCAAACGCTTGTGACAAAGAAATGTAATCTTGTGCTTGATATTTTAAAGTTTAAACATGAACTTCATTATAAATTACTTTATAACCAACCAACATAAGTCACACTGCATTCACTTGGATCGTCATTCACTTGGATCGTCAGTCACCGTGTAGCATTGCTCAGCATTATGCAAATGCTGAGTAGTGCCACAATAGACTTCTTATCTACTTTGATGCCACCTAGCTGGCAGCATAGTGACCACTTGTTGTAAAATGCCCACTCAGACTGAAAATGAATGACAGCTGGTTGCTTTGCCTCAGTCTCTTGTAGATTACGTGATGAATACCTGATGGGGGGGTCCCAGCCATGCTTGACAGCAATGTAAACAATGTTGTCAGAGTGCCCTCTGCCGGTCAAACTAATGACCCCATTTCCAAAAGCCAGACTGGTTTTCTGCAGAGTTTCGTCAGTAAAATTAAAGTTTGCACATTTGCAAAAATAACCCTGATACAGATACATTCATGAAAGACTCACATTGGCCAATATTACTAGTAAACGGCCAACTGATATTGGAGGTTACAGTAAGAGTTATGTTTCAAGGTATGTTAGCAACAGTCAGGGTCGAGTACTGGTGTTATTTGACAGCACTGGTTTCAGTTAAGCCAATGGAGACAATTGTCAAATATTGTGGCAACAAATTTATATATAAATATTTTTAGCACAAGATGTTGTATTTATTCTTCATTTGTAGATTATATATGTTCATTTACCAATGCCTCAGGCATAGAAGGCGCAGTGGACGAGCTTGCAACCTTGTTCAGTGCATTTCATTTTTCTTAGTTTGGCAAAAAATAACTCGACCACTACGTACAGCACATTACAGCAATGGAATGCCGCAGTCAATCACATCTGCTACTCACAACTAAACTAGTACAAAGCCATTTGATGATGTCATGTAGCCTAGTGATGATGCACTCCTAGGTTTTGGTTCAAAGTAGCATTAAAATGCAGGTTTAGAACCCATCAACCAAATCCCAAACCACCCCAAAGATACTTTTAATGACAGAATAAAATTCAACCCCCCCCCAATCTACTTGGGCTACCCAATCTGGCAACACTGTTGAAACAAGATTTGAAACTGCCCAAGTGGGTGGGAAAATACACAGTCTGGGAATACCACATTTGGCAACACTATGTAAGAGCTCCCCTGAGGGGAGAGAGTTCACTGTCCTGGTTCTCAGCGAAGTTATTCCAAGCCTGGCTGATGTTTGCAATGATTACTTTTTCCACACTTTCAAAGAGTCTACAGTTATTCTGGTATATAGAATCACACACGGGCTACCAATGTTTTGTAAAATACCAGATGCTTGGTAGTAGGTATTGTGCCAGCGTTCAGGTGTGACAGAGTTTCATACGGAAACCTTCAAAGCTGTAGATGGTCACTTGCAGCGCCATCACTGGCCCACAACAAGCAAATACACTTCACTCAGAGACACTGATATAGCATTCTGAATCAGGAAGGAAGCAAGCGATACTTCAGGCTTTGCCTGAACTGGCTACACGAAGGCTGGTCCATATTTGCTTGCGACATGCACGGAGCCTTTGACCCTGGTCCATTTCAGCTTGTGATATGTATGTAGCATTTGGTGCTGGTCCACTTTGGCCTGCAATGTGCACGGAGCATTTGGTGTTGATCCACCTCAGCCTGCAATGTGCACAAAGCCTTTGGCGCTGGTCCACTTTGGCCTGCAGTGTTCATGTAGCCTTTGGCTTTGGTCCACTTCAGCCTGTGATGTGCACGGAGCCTATGGCAGTGGTCCACTTTGGCCTGCAATGTGTACGTAGCATTTGGCGCTGGTCCACTTTGGCCTGCAATGTGCTCATAGCCTTTGGTGTTGGTCCAGTTCAGCCTGCAATGTGCACGGAGCCTTTGACACTGGTTCACTTCAGCCTGCGATGTGCACGGAGTCTTTGGCATTGGGCCAGTTCAGCCTGCGATGTGCACGGAGCCTTTGGTGTTGGTCCATTTCAGTTTGTGATATGCATGTAGCATTTGGCACTGGTGCACTTTGGCCTGCAATGTGCACGGAACCTTTTGTTCTGCATATTACAGCAGGCAGGTCACTTTCAGGGTCAGAGTACCAGCACTTTCTACTATTCTGGGACCTTTGTTGCCATGGAAACACCTGTTTCCCCACTGAATTAAACAGACAGATTAAAAGCCCACCGTGATATTGATGTTCTTGTTGTGATCGCTGATGTTAAATGCATGAACAAGATGATTTTTTTTTTCCCCAAAATGTCAGTTTTCACCTTTTGACAATTCTACTCCGTTTTTCTTCACATGGTGGAAACCCCACTGAGGAAATTAAAGCTTAACTGTAACCCGGCGCTGATCCGCTCTTTTCCTGCACCTTGTATTTTTTTAGGATTTCATAACAGCTCCGGAGACGTGGGATATCAGTTCTCGTCTTGTCATCCCTCTACGCTCTGATTCGGCTCTCCTCTTTTATTAAATCCTCTGCTTCCCACTCGTCTTTGTTCTCGTCTCCACTTAAGCTTCACGTGTTTTTTTTCCAGCAGCCCTTTATTGAGCTAATCGTTGACCAAATGCCAAAGACATTTTTTATCCACTTGCAGATTCTGCTGATATAACCGAGTGTTTGCAGAGATCCTATGGAGGAGCTGCAGGCCATACAGAGCTTTAAACGTATAAATGCTGATGAATTCTTTCCGTCCTCCTGTCATTTCTCTCTGTCAAAAGCTTTTTTCCATCATGTTCATTTTTTGCCGCTGCTGATTTTTGCAGGATGTTGGTTGTTGTTTTTTTCTGTTTTTACGGATGCAGTGGGGTGAGCATTTTGTTCTTCTGCCAGCATTCAGGCTGTGTGCGCTGGTTTTTGATTTAAAAAATCACCTTGGCATGCAACCCCAGAATGCACTGCGCAGATTTAACTCACTCATATGAATTCATACATTTCCATTATTCAGTGCATAAATTGTGAGAGTGACCAAAGGTTGCATTTGTTATCAACTCATTTTAACTTTCATGAGGCCTCAATGTCGCGGGACATTCCTGAACGCTGCCATGAAAGAAAATTAGTTAAAGTGAAATTAATTTCACATTCAATTCAGTGTTGAAATTAATACTTAGATTTTGTTGGTAAAGGCCTGGAAAAAAGTGTGATAAACACCAAGAACACAATATCTGTGATCATTAAAAATAGATGTGCAGGAGGAACAGAATGTTGATACAAAATAACTTTCTCACACTGTTGAAGTGCCACCGGGGGCGCTGTTTCATCAAATTGTTCCTCATTCATTCATTGATTGCTGCTTTTTTGGGTCACAGTGTCAGCAGGTTGATGGTCTGATAATTTAATGCTTCCATTATTTAACAGGTGATGGAGGTGAAAAATGTGCATTATTACCCGAGGCCATCAAATATGGCCATCAGTATTGTGAAGACTTTACATCCATCTGTCCCTCTGTCTATCTGTCTGTGCTCAGCATAAGTCCAATCCTATTAAGGCCAGAGTCTTCAAATTTACAGGGAGCATTCTTGGGACACAGACCTTGGACTAGTTCCAAGATGGCTAACCTTGATCTATTTTAAGAGGCTAAAATTCACATTCTGTTTCATTCTATTCCTTTTTTTCTTGAAGGGTGGGGGTGACAGCCAGTCACAGTAGAGCGGCACCGTGACGTCAGTGGCTGGTCTAGCTAGTGGCAAACTCCATATTGTTTGTGTGTAAATATAACCTCTTTGTCATATATTATATACAAGCTTGCAAGAACTAAACACTTCTAAAACTGAAAAGGCTGTTTTTGTAACCTGATAACACCTCTGGAGTGATTTACAAGACATTTTGCAGATGTCAGCATGCACGCTAACTTCCAATAACTCTTATAGCTAACTTCCGCTCTTGTCAAAAGCTCATGTATGCGCGCACGCATGCCCTGCAGACACCATTAAAATGTAAATATTGTTTGTGATTGATTGATTGATTGATTGATTGATTGATTGAGGGGCTTTATTGACCATGTACAAATTGTTTGTTAGACAATGGGATCTTAATATTAATGTAAAAAACTATATATATATATATATATATATATATATATATATATATAGTCCAGAATGAGTCCAGAATGTTTTTATAACCTTAGACCTCAAAAGTTTTTTGAAGAACTCAGCCCTTTTATTTCTGTTAATTATGTAAATTTTTTATGGTAATTTACTGTCTTAATGTATTTATAAATTGTGTGTGTGTGTGTGTATATATATATATATATATATATATATTCAATCCTTTTTGGAATTTGTAATAAAGGTTGTGAATGTTGTGAAAGTGTAGTGACACAGACCCACAACAGGGGGCGCAAATGAACGGTCAATAGATGAGCCAAAAAGTAACAATTTAATGTTGTGAAATGTGCACAACGAATATACAGACAATCTCAGAATATGATTACAGTCAAATTACAAAGGTGACGTGTGGGCAGGCTCGAGGATAGAAGACGTCTGTCCTGAGAAGGGCCGGAACCACACGATTTCTGCCACCACCGAACCTGGTGAATACTGGAGCCGCCAAGTCCTGAATTCCCAGGTGATCACCGTCTCCGACTGTCGGATCTGGTACTGCTGGCGAGAACAAAGACAGTCAAGTGTGGGTGTGTGTACACCCAGTAACAACAATGGTGGGAATGCCACCTCCACCTCTCACTCAATATGTGATGAGTACCGCAGTGATTCCTCAGGGGAAAAGAGTGCCGTCCTGCGCTCACTCAGCTTCCACAGAAAGAGGAACCGGTACTCCTGCAAACACTCACAATATACAGATATATTGTAACACAAAACGGCTGAGGATATTACCTTCAATGAAGTACGATATCTCGGCGATGAGGTGGAGATGACGTCTGGGTTTTATGGAGTGAGGTGATGAAGAATGAGTGACAGCTGTCAGGAAGTAATGAGTAATAGCTGTCACTCCCAGCTGTGTCCGTGGCGGCAGCGCCCTCTCGTGCCTGAAGCCCGCACTTCAGGCAGGGCGCCCTCTGGTGGTGGGCCAGCAGTACCTCCTCTTCTGGCGGCCCACACAACAGTGAACCCTGAAACCAAGAATAGTGCTATTATTTGTTAACTACGTACCACAAAGTTGACCCACAACAAGTAAAGGTTAGTTTCTGAAGGTCAGCAATTTTGTAAATCCAAGATGGCGGCAATATCAACTTTGCAAGAAAATGCAAATGTTATTATTTGCATTCCAAATTTTAAGCTTACTAAAAATGTGTACTTTGCCAAATCACCAAAAAAATGTTTGTGAAATTGCGATTGTGAAAGAAACCTGATATTCTGGGTGCCCACCTCCAGGAGCTGCCTCAGGTTTGGATCTATGGCCACCGTGTAGTGCACAACCCCTCACCCTGATGTCATTAATTTGTTGTGTTTAAAAGACACTTTTTTGTTTGTTTTATATTTTGTTTGATGAAAGAACCAATTATGATGGAGTCTCTACTGCCACCCCCCCTGCCAATTAAAATGACCACCACCAGCGCCAGGGGTTATGACCCTGCTCCTGGAGGTCACCTGCCCTGTGTCTATGCTTGCAAACACAGCCAATTAATTGAGTCGGGTGTTTTGGAGCTGGCTGAGCACACCTGACTTAGTTCATTAGCAGTGGGCCAAGCTGAGGTAGTTAAAAAACATGCAGGACAATTGACCTTCAGGAGTAAGGTTGGAGACTCCTTGTCTCCACCAAACATTAGCATAAAACAAATATGGGTTAGAAAAATGTACCAAACGTCTTTGAAGCAGTACCAGCTGCACATTGAAGACCTTAACAACAATAATAATAATAATAATAATAATAATAATTCATTCATTTTTTTTAATTGAGGTCCAGGTTGCAGGTGACAGTAGACCAATCAACTCATCCCACACTTCCCTATCCTCAGCCAAGTCCTGCATCTTTTCCTGGGGGAACCTGAGGCATTCCCAAGCTGCTGGGAAAGATACTGTCAAATAATAATCAAAGCAATGAACAAAATAAACCCTAAACTACAATACAGTGCACACACTGATAAAAAAAGACAAACCTCAAACTAAAAATTGAGTTAATGAACATTAAAAAAGTGATTGATGTAATGGTCTGATTTAATATTTAAACTGAAAGAGGAAATGATTTTTGAGAAGTTTCTGTTATAATGACCAAAGAATTTATGTTTATTCTTCAGTTTAACAGGATATTGAATGACTTGTGTTTGACCCAGTCGGTTAATATTTGTAATAAGACTTTGCAATATCTCAAATGTTGCTGCACATATTGGACACAGATTATGTTTGTTTAGCTTCCATCTGTGAAAAGTGTTGTTCTTCAGCGTCCTTCCATCTCTAAATTAACGTTGTTTGCGTCCCCGTGCAGCCATGGTGTGGTGTGAGCGGGGCATCCAGGTGCTGCTGACCACCATGGGCGCGTTCGCAGCCTTCGCCCTGATGACGGTGGCGATTGGCACAGACTACTGGCTGTATGCCCGGGCCTTCATCTGCAACAGCACTGCCAACTCTTCCCAGGATGAGTCCAGCAACAAGGACAAGAAGGACCCCGGGGCGCTCACCCACTCCGGCCTCTGGAGGATCTGCTGCCTGGAAGGTACCACCACCCTGGGGGAACCTCTGAGCATGTGTGTGTGTTATTGGTGCATCACCTTCACCAAAAACAACCTCACGTTCACACTGTAGAAAAGGAAACATGATTTAAATTTGTACATCAAATGCATATGATCAGATGCCTCCAAAGAACATTTTTTTCATATATATCAACTACAAAAATAAGAAAATTATGGTCCATTCTGATCATGTATATCTAATGTTTGAAAATCATGTAAATCTACCAGACCTTTTTTCTCCCAAATTCATGAGCCATTTGTATTGTTTGTTTGTTTGTTTGTTTGTTTTGTTTGATGCATGGTAACTTAGTGGTTACTGTTGCCTCCCAGCAAGACGGTCTGGGGTTCATCTCCCACCTGGTGCTTTTTGTGTGGAGTTTGCATGTTTTCCCCGTGTTTGTGAGGATTCCCTCTGGGTGCTTTTGGCTTCCTATCACTTCAAAAAACGTGCAGATTAGGTGAATTAGAATCTTTAAATTGGCTGCAGGTGTGACTGTGTTTGCCCGTATGTATGTGGCACTGTGTTAGACTAGTGGCCTGTTGCCCAATGACTGCTGGGATAGCCCCCACCCCCATGTCAGCCTTATGGGTGCGTTCAGAAACCTCTGAAATTCAGAGATTCCAACCTCAAGCTCAAACAATCAAAGACCTCTGAGAGAATGTAACAGCCATGGTGGCCCCTTTGTGACTGCAGAGACAAATGCATCATTAAATGAACTTTGAAATGAAATGAAATGACATTATTGCTATACATAAATATAGTTCAGAGAAACCCATGTGACTCAAGGCCCGGTCACACGGTACACGGCGTTAGCTGAACGAAAGACAAAAAGTCCCAAAGTCATGTATCGTTGAGAAAAAGTGGACGAATGAGCCTGGACTTCTCCCATCACCGAACAGCCTGTGAGTGCAGAGCGCATAAAAGACTGAAATGAAACCTAAACTAACAAAAGAAAAACGAAGTGAACGGCAACCTTGATGCTTTAAAACAAAATCAAAATGAAGCGCCAGCATGTGATCATTTCTGCAGCGAGTCTGTGCTGTCCACAGCCACCCGCAGCTGCGTTGTCTTGACAATTTGTGCGCGTACACGCACGTCACAGCCAGAGACGTTGAGAGGCTGGAGAGAGAGAGAGACTGGAGGTTGGACGAAGTTGGACGACAATCAAATGGAACACTGACGGTACGGGTTCTACGCAAACGATGAGGAACCATCAAGACAGAAAGCAAAACAGAATACGGACGAATTGAGGTTGTCGTCAAGATTTGTTCACATTTTTCAACAGTTTGAAAACTCTGACGAAGCACCGCCTACAGGAACAAAGCTGGACGACGGTTAAACGATGTCTCCGAAAGTCAACGTAAGTCCAGATTTCTTGTTTCGTTTTGGCTTCGGTATCCTTTGTTAGTGCCATGTGACTGGGGCTTCACATGCAGTAATCCAAAAATAATATTTTCTGGTAATCATTTATTTTAAACCCTTGGTAACACATATGGGAGAAATTGCATCATAGATCGCTATGGAATGTTCTCGATACAACCGGATTCTAAATATTCTTCCATGGAATGATATACTCAAAGTGTAAAATCAAAGTTTTCCCCCAACCCTAACCCCAATAGATTTTCCCCAAAAATCACTAATCCATGAACACCATGTCATATCTCATCTCATATCATGTAACAATGTTAGTACTATGTACAGTTGTGTTCATACGTTTACATACCCTGGCAGAAATTTTGATTTTTTTTTTTTGTTTTTGGCCATTTTCTGGAGAATATGAATGAGAACACAAAAACATACTTTTCATTCGTGGCTAGTGGTTGTGTTGAGCCATTTATTGTCAAACAACTGTGTTTACTCTTTTTTAAATAATGACAATAGAAACTACCCAAATGACCCTGATGAAAGGTTTACATGCCCCAGTTCTTAATTCTGTGTATTGCCCCCTTTAACATCAATGACAGTTTGGAGTCTTTTGTGATAGTTGTGGATGAAGCTCTTTTATTTTCTCTGATGGTGAAGCTGACCATTCTTCTTGGCAAAAAACCTCCAGTTCCTGTAAATTCCTGGGCTGTCTTGTAAGAACTACATGTTTGAGATCTCCCCGCAGTGGCTCAATGATATTGAGGTCAGGAGACTAAGATGGCCACTCCAGAACCTTTACTTTATACTGCTGTAGCCAATGACAGGTTGAGCTGGCCTTGTGTTTTGGTTCATTGTCATGTTGAAACGTCCAAGTACGCCCCATGCGCAGCTTCGGGGCTGATGAGTGCAAATTTTCCTCCAGTATTTTCTGATAACATGCTGCATTCATCCGGCCATCAATTTTGACAAAGTTTCCTGTGCCTTAGTAACTCACACATCCCCAAAACATCAGTGATCCACCTCTGCGATTCACAGGAAGGGTGTACCTTTCATCATAGGCCTTGTTGACTCCTCTCCAAATGTAACATTTATGGTTGTGGCAAAAAAGTTCAGTTTGGTCTCATCACTCCAAATTACTTTGTTCTCTGTGCTGTTCAGCGTATTGTAAGCGGGATACTTTGTGGTATTTGCATAGTAATGGCTTTCTTCTGGTGACTCAATCATGCAGCCCATTTTTCTTCAAGTACCTCCTTATTGTGCATCTTGAAACAGCCACACCACTTTTTTCAGGGGAGTCCTGTATTTCAGCTGAAGTTATTTGTGTTTTTTTTTTTTTCTTTGCATCTCAAACAATTTTCCTGACAGTTGTTACTGAAATTTCTGTTGGTCTACCTGACCATGTTTTGGTTTCCCTCATTTTCCACTTCTTAATTAGAGTTTGAACTCTGGTGATTGGGATTCGTAGATCCTTGGATATATTTTTAGATCCCTTTCCTGTTTTATACAGTAAAATTATGTTTTTCCCGCAAATCCTGTGACAATTCTATTGCTCTCTCTTTGACTCAGAAACCAGAAACATTAGTGCAGCATTGGATAAAAGATGCAAGGGTCTGTCAGGAGCCCAGAAACTCACTGACCTTTTATACACACGCACACACACACACACACACACATACACACACACACTGATTACAAGCAAACAGATCACAGGTGAGGATGGTTACCTTCAGTAGCCATTCAAACCTGTGTGTCAACTTGTGTGCATGTTATCAGATCAAAATCACCAGGGTATGTACTCTTTTGATCAGGGTCATTTAGTTAGTTTCTGTTGTCATTATGATTTAAATAGAGTAAACACAGTTGTTTGACAAAAGATGACTTCACACAAGCACTAGCCGTGAGTGGAAAAAAGTTTTTGTGTTATCATTCATATTCTTTGAAAAATGGCCAGAAAATTGCTAGGGACGTTGTATGATGCAGTCCTCTAAGAGCTGTGATTGGTTATCACAAAAAGGGGAGTAACAATTAATAAATAAACCTGCTCCACCCTCCTAGTCATGAATGGACATTGAAATCAATAGCCTGACCTGCATTAAGATGTGTAATTGTGAGGATAACTTTGTTATGATGAGGAAAGCCAGCAACATTAAATGAATTGTTACACAGATGTTTGAACGTAAGTCATTCACATGTTGAATATATATAAATATTAAAAGCGTGCAATAGTACGTTCATTGGGCCTCATGTATCAACGTGCGTACAGTGATATTTGAGCGTATATGGGGTGTATGCCAAAACATTTGCGCTACTTGGCATTTATCAATGTGGTCGTTGGCGTACGCTGCGCTGAAAATATACACCAGGTTGAGAGGTGGCGTAAATTATACACCAAAATGAACCAGCGCTGGAATCCACATAAAAATGAAAATGATCAACATGATAAACAGTGCCGTTATACAAATCAATGCATATGTTACATAAATAACACTTTCCTGATTATACTACATAATAATCAATACAAATCCCGCTTTTGCGGGATTGCTGGTCTATCGAGCACGATCCGTAGCCACAGCGCTGACTGCAAAGAAAGCGCTGCTGGCCTTTTTCTCCAGAGTCTGGAGCCAGAGCAGCGCTGAGCTTAACTTTATGTGGTGTGATCGTTTTAGACAATGAAATTGATAATTACAACTGTGGTGTTGTCATTCCCTTCGCCCGTGCTGCAATCAGGTTGTGTTTTCACCATTCGTTTGTTACAATAAAATAAATAAAGAAATAAATTTAAAAAATAAAGACATCTGAAAAATAGGCGTGTCTTATTAATTGAGCGAGCAAATATCCACATGTCAAGAATTATTGACATGTGAAAAGAGAATACAGTGGTCCCTCACTATAACGCGGTTCACCTTTCGCGGCCTCGCCGTTTCACGGAGTTTTTAGTCCAATTTTGCATGCTTTTTTTTTTTACAGTGTTCTGTGTTCTGCGTGTCTGTTTATAAGAATCTTCTCGCCCAGAAGAAAAAAGAACGCCAACAACTACTCATAACTGTGTTTGTCACTCGGAAACAGACACCTGCAGCCAGGTGTGAGTGGAAAAAGGCGCGGCATCAGGACGAAGAGGCGCGATCTATGAAATACTGGTCAGTCACTATTAATAATTTCTTATGTGTCCAACCTCATTCGTTGATCGTTAAAATTAAATTCGTTAGTTCTAAAAGCCATCATAATTATTTATAGGAAAACGTTCTATTTTTATTTCTCAAACAAATGTTTGGACCTGAAAATAGTTTGGTCTTATTTTTCTACTAACGTTTGAACTTTATGAGTGTTTACACACGAGAGAAAAGTGAAAAAATGTTCATGCCTGATTGAGAAAAGTGTATAAATTGGTTTTACAGGGTTTTTATAGCTTTAAAACGTCTATAATAATTGTAAAAAAAATAACGCTAACTACGTCGCGGACTTCGCTTTTTGCAGACTATTTTTAGAACGTAACTCCCGCGATAAACGAGGGACCACTGTAACACTTTTTTGATTATACTACAAAACAATTAATACGATGGCCGTTTTTGACACTCTATTGGTACGCGTCGTGATTGGTGGAGTTCTTTTTCTTTGCTGCCTTCCTGGCTTCCATGTCATAAAATGAGGGTGTGTCTGAAGCGGAGTCTGAATATTTATGGCCGTGTTTATTATAATTACGATTGTTTTCACCCGCCGCATTTATCAAGGTCATGTCAGGCGTACGCTGGAAATGGGCAGGTGCGCACTGCTTGATACATGTCACGGAACCTTTGGTGTACTTCAAATTTACACCATAAATTTACGCCACAATTGCGCAACGTTGATACATGAGGCCCATTGTGAGTACATAATATAATTGTAAATATGTTAAAAACACATGCATGACACAAGAAAGTGAGAAAAAAAAAACGAATTTCCCTTGTGGTCCATTTAAAATCAAATGACAAAATGATATAATAATAAAAGAAAATAACAATATTAATAATACTGATAGCAACAATAATAAAAATAATGATAATTTAACAGTGTGTATATGATAACAAAAACCTAAACAATTTATAGATACATTTAAACAGTAAATTAACATAAAATAATTACATCGATCAAGCAGGTAGCATGTTACTGACTCATTGTCATCCTACGTATGGAGAATACCTCTGCTTCCTCTATGTCTTTTCTGCCATCTTCTCTGCTTAAGACACTGTTAAGAGGCTTTCACATTGGAAGCATCAGTCACGGCAGAAGCATCACAAATCGGTCTAAAAAGAAATATTTTCAATGAGACGCATCGCTTTTTTGATGCGGCATAAGTGTTGCGTCATAGACTGACCTAAAGCGACGCTTCTGCCGGGAGCATTTGTTGTAAGGCTGCCGCGGTCAAAGTTCAACCCAGTCCAACTTTCGCCGCTCTGAGCTGTGACATAGCTTTGCGCTATCCAATACAAATGAGGTATCAGGCCAAAACACGGAGGACTACAGTACAGAAACCACTGATCTGTATAAAACACTATTATATGTGGATCACTTGCAGAAACTTGTCACAGAACTGCTCATTTATACACAGCAGTTTTCTGAAGAAAATCCTGACAAACTTTTTTTTTACCTCAAAATTAATTTCTGATAACTGTAAAAAATGTTTCTTACATTAGAACACAAAAAATAAAAGATTCTTTAGAAACCTTTCTTCATCTGTAAATTAAAGCCATAACTTACCTGTTTTTTCAGATAAGATGATTTCTTAACATAAGGAACCTTGAATATTTATTTTTAGACAAATAAAATAGCATGGAAATGTGCACATTTTTAAGTCTGATAGATTATGATCTACATTTCAATCAGAAAAACAGACACTGTAAATAAACACAAATGCTTATTATAAATGCAACAGGCGATAATTTAACAATGACTGCAATCTGATTGTAAAGTAGGATTTCATAACGTGACATAAAGCTCATGATGAAATCATTTCGTAATTATGTGACTACCTTTAATGTTGTGATCAGGACAAAGTAATTTCTAAAATATGAATTTGACTAGTAAATGTGAATTTTTTTAAATTGTGCACAATAGGGACAGGGCTTCTACCTGTGCAAATGTCTTTTGACTTCAGGGACATGTTTAATGATGAATTCATTTAATGTTAAAATACAAAATGAAACAGCTTTTTCAAAAATAGTAAAATAGTTGCTGTTTAAAGAGCCTTTGTTTTATTTAGAAGCATAGAAACAGGCATTGGTTTGCTGGATTCTCAGGACATTTAACCAGATGAAGGTCTCTTCTGCAGCTTTGACCTTTGGTGGACTTTTTGAAGACACTTTTGTCTCATTTTGAAGAGCAAAGATGTTTTCTTCCAACTGAACTTCATAGTGTTCAGCTTTTCACTGGAAGTTTTTGAAGTGCGTCTGAATTTAGGTTGGCTGCACAGCAAATGTTCCTGATTGTGGGGGAAAAAAAAATTCTTAAACTAGAAGCACTCAGAGAGTGCAAACCTCTGCCAAGGCCATGGGGTCACTGACGCCATAACATCTACACGCCGTGGAATCACTGAAACTAAAAAAGTCTAACAATGATGTCTGCTCAGTAGTAAAAACGTTTCATCTGCTGTGACTGGATAGCATGTATCCTTAGCGCTTGGCATCACAGTTTATTGCAACTTGCACCTTTCCCAGAAGCTACTTTCATCTGAGCACTGATATTGATATTGCATGTGCTTATAAACAAAAACAAATAAGAGACAAAATTCAATTTATTATTCAACTAAACTGCAAATATATTAATTTTTTTAACATTTATGAAACACTTCTCTAAACAAGGCCATAGGGTCACTGACCCTAAAGAGATTCCCTCCTTGGCACAGTGATCTATTTCTTTTTGTCTCTTTCTCTAAAATTGTATATAATAATCATTAGACTATTAATATATAAACAAAAATAAATTTAAGAAATATTACAATTTGAAAACAAATGCACCCGAACGTGATGACAGCTGCAACTGCTTAATGCTAATTTTTAACATAGAAAATGCCATCGACATGCTAACGCGTTAGCATCGGGATCCGGATCGGGATCTGGATCGGGATCCAGATCACCACTAAAATTTAATCACTTGTTCCTCTTGTCATTTCCAACCACTCCACAAAATTTCATCAAAATCCGTTCAACACTTTTTGAATTATCCTGCTGACAAACAGACAAACAAACAAACGTGACCGAAAACATAACCTCCTTGGCGGAGGTAATTAAAGCGTTCACTCAGCTCAACTGTGCTAAAAGGCTAAACTAATGATAGCTCATCATTAAACCTTCAGCAGCACAGCATACATCGTATTTTATTTTTAAATTATTCTCACCTCAAGTAAGCTGCAGAACTAAGCTCCGTCGGTAAAACTGTGTGTTTGTATATATCCAAAAGGGTCTGCTCCATCACCGTGGCTCCGTGTCTTCCTCTGCCCCCAAATGAGGCCTGAACTCCAGCTCGTCCGTGCAGCTCTGCCCACTGTTGCGGCCTGATCCATCCCACCATCTGATTAGTCCTCCCTCAGCTCAGCGTCACTCCAAAAAGTAGCTGAAAAAAGCTTCCCCCAGCAGGGTGATGGGCCACTCGTTCTACTGCTGTTTTTTAAGCTTTTTTGTGGTTCTACAAGTGCAAATCTAAGATGCAGTCGCACAGCTTTTTCAAGTTGTGGGATGTAGCAATCTCTGCCCCGCCGCTTCTGAAGAGACATGTCTGACATCACTGATGCGTTGGGAGACGTTAACTGCCGTGGCTGACACCTTCAATCTGAAAGGCCCATTAGGCTTCTTAAAAGTCCTCCTCCCTACTCTTACCAGTTTGGCACCTAGGAGCTCTCTTAAGGCCTAAGGTACTTTGCAGACAACTTTCATCTTACCAAGAGAAAATTCTAAGACTTTAAATTCTAAGAATTTAAAGAATTCTAAGATTTTTCTTAAAATAATGTCACTCAGAGCTATTTTTAGCCTTAGGCTGCTTCATGGATATGGACCTAGGTTTTTACCCTAATAATATGCATTGGTATAGGACAGTGGTGGACACAGCAAACCAAAAAGTTAGCTTCGATAGCCATTAATCTGATAACTGAGAAGTTATCTTTTATGACGCTAAACCGATAAACTGCTAAAAAATGATCTTTATTACAGATAACCAATAACCGATAACTTTTAGCACTGATTCAGATGTGGCCACATCAGATTACACTGTCGGCTTCTGTTAAACCAGTTTCATTTTCATTTTTCGCTGCTGGGTAAATTCAAGGATCACAAACACATAAGAATGCATGAAAAATGAATGAATAAAAAAATAAAGCCCAAAACACTGTCATCATCTTTCAAAAGCAGAAAAACACAGTATTAGAAGTTACAGTTTATCTTGGTATTAGATACACAAACTAAAAAGCTCCTGCTTTTTTCACACGCTTTCAACCCCACGGCTTAAACAACCAAAATACATCCATTAAATGCATCTATTGGCAGAACAAAATACACAAAGTAAATATAAATTCTTACCTGTTAGTTTCAGTGGGATTCATCTGAATAAAAAATCCACAGAAAGCGTCCTTTTTTTAATCCAAAACAGTGTCTGTGTTGTGAAAGTGTCGTGACACGGACCCACAACAGGGGGCGTTAATGAACGGACAATGGATAGGCCAAAAGTAACAATTTAATGTTGTGAATCGCACAACGACGTACAGACAATAACAATATGGTGGACTGTCAATCATACACCAGGTGACGTGTGGGCAGGCTCGACGATAGAAGACGCCTGGCGAGAGAAGAGCCGGATCCCCACACAGCTTTCACCACCAACGGAGCTGAAGAACACCGGAGCCACCAAACCCTGCGCCCCAGGTGGCCGCTGTCTTCAGCAGTCAGACCCGGTACTACTGGCAGAAAACAGAGACAGTCCAGATGAGTGTGAGTTCGCACACTCAGTAATCCCACAGTCAGTGTTTAGTTAGGAGGGAGCACCTCCGCCTCCAATCACACACTCGTGCAGCTCCTGTCTAACCACTTATCTGGTTGGAGTGTGAAGCGAAGCCGTCGCTGATCACACCAAACGCCAATCCCACAGATAAGGACACACCACAGGAAAACGGCTGCAAAGAAGTACAGATTATTACTCAATGTTTTGAGTCAGCAGAGAAAGTTACCTGAATGGTAGCTGATTTCTCGGCGAGGAGGTGGAGTTGTAGTCCGGTCTTTGTAGTGGTGGTGATGGGTGACAGCTGGTGTTGATAGATGACAGCTGTCACCTCCAGCGGCTCCAACGCCCTCTCGTGCTTGGAGCCCGCACTCCAAGCAGGGCGCCATCTGGTGGTGGTGGGCCAGCAGTACCTCCTCTTCAGCGGCCCACACAACAGTCTGAACGTGAAGAAAAGTCCCTCTGTACACACAGCTGCACCGCGAGAGCTCCTCTCCCCCACCGAGTCATAAATTACAGCCACAAAGAAATAAAATAAAATAATGTTAAAATTAGTCTGTTTTTTTTTGTGTGTCAAGTGGACATGTCACTGTAACCATGGAAATATAGACCTGGAATGGACGTGCATGCCTCAATCTATAAGCATCACTCAGGACAGGAAGGCACCATTACTAAGGGTGGAGATGTGCAGATCATCAATAATAAACTGACCGCTTTTTTTGCACTAGCATCACTATTTCATAACGGATTTTAATAATTGTAGACTGGTTTTAAAGCCCTTTGAAAGCTCTTTCCAATGAACCTATGCATGTGTGGGTGAAAAAAACCCTTTTATGTAAAATGCAGAAATTTGGAGAAATTATGACAAACTGTGCTTTTTTTTCCTCTCTAATGTCACTATTTGTTAACAGATTTTAATAAAAGTAGGCTTGTTTTAAAGCCCTTTAATTGCTCTTTCTAATGAACCCATACATGCCTGGGAAGAAAAAAATTTTTTTATCTAAAGTGTGGAAATTTGGGGAATTTACTGTGTTTGGGGAATTTACTGTGATGGTTTTTTTTTTCCTGTCATCAGAACTCTCAATGGATTTTTATAAATGAAGCCTTGTAAGTTGTATTCAAGCTGATTAAAAGCTCTAATGAACCCATACATGCCTGGATAAAAAAAAAAATCCTTATGCATTAAAATAATAATCTGAAGTATGCCTTGCCATTGTGCTCATTTACCTTGCTGCTTTTTCCACTGTAATATTACTGTTAGTCTTTTAATGACAACAACATATATATGATTTTTACTAGCATTTTATTACAAGTAAATATAAAGCCATTCAGAATTTAGGACTTTTGACCCTCAGTCAGGGTAAAAATTACCACCCTCCCACCATATATATATATATACACGACTGAGTTTGTCAGGAGTTGAGTCTTTGGTTGTCTGTTTTATTTTGTGTATTTTGTTGGACCTGGTTTGTTTATTCTCTTGCTGGGTTTTTCTGCTTGGGGGTTGTCTGTCTCTGTCTCTCTCTCTCTGGCCACACCCTGGTTCTGGTGCTTTCCTGGCACACCTATTTCTGATTTGCTGATTGCCACCTGGGGTGATATAAGCTCACTGAGGTTGTTTGTCTCTCGTCAGTTTGTCGTGCCCTGTGCCTTCATTCTAGCTCTGTATCTGTGTTCCACAGTCTTGCCTGCTTCCTTGTGTGTACCTGACTTCCTGCCTGTTGCTTTGACCATGCTTGCTTGCCTGATGATTTTTGTACTGTTGTTTTTCCTGGACTGCTTACCCGTGTACCGACCTCTGCTAACCACCATCATAAAGTCTTCTGAAAACCAGAGCTGTCTGCTTGAGCTGTGCACTTGTGTACTGCCATTCTTGACCATCCAGCCTGATAGTACAAACTGGCCAATGATGGACACAGCTGGCTCTAACCCATTTCAGCTGGCGGTACAACACCACAGTAAGCAGCTCGCACAACAACAGGATCACCTCACTGCACTGTCCTCCCAGTTTAGTGACTTCGCTAAGTGCCAGAACTTATTCATGGAGTCGGTGAGCACGCAGATGGGACAATTACTGTCTAGCCTTAATCATCAGGCTTCCACTGTTCCAGCCACCAGTAGCACCAGTGTGCCTCCACCGGGGCTACTACCTACCGCTCTGGCTTCCATACCCAAACCAGACTACTGCCATCTGCTGTCACTGCCTGGACACTTCTCAGGCGAGTCCAGAGACGTAAGGCCTTTTCTGACTCAGTGTGAGTTGAATTTTGAACTCATGTCATGTAAGTTCCTGTCCGACAGGGCGAAGATAGTTTACATCATCACTCACCTGACTGGTCGTGCATTGGCGTGGGCAACAGCTGAGTGGAGTCGCCAATCTGCTATCTGTGCCTCTCTTCCGGTATTTACATCGGCTCTGCAATTGGTCTTCCAACACACCTCTCCAGGGCGAGAAGCAGCTCGATCCCTGTTGAAGCTTTGGCAAGGCGGACGTCGTGTCGCCGACTACGCGGTGGACTTCCGCATTCTGGCAGCCAGGGGTGATTGGAATTCTGTGGCGCTCCACGACGTGTTTTTTCAGGGGCTCTCAGAAGATATCCAGGAACTGCTGATAGCAGTAGATCTGCCCGACGATTTGGACCAGCTGATCGCTCTTGCCATACAGACCGACCGGCGTCTGCAGGACCACCCTCGCCGTGCCACCCGGCTGTCTGTCCAATGCTCCGCAACTCCTCCCGGCTGCACGTCCTCCTCCAGCCATGTGAGAATGGGTCCTCCACACAGCGGTTCCGAGGACTCCATGCGACCACGTCGCGCTCCTCTTTCCTCCGCCGAGAGGCAGGGACGCCGAGATGGTGGACTTTGTTTTTACTGTGGACATTCTGATCACATGATATCCAATTGTCAAGCCAGGGGTGCCACCATGCGGCCAAAATCCGACATACGGGTGAGTCTTAATTCCATAACTCCATCCACAGCACAAAATGTAATTCCAGCTAAATTGTCCTCTGAGAACTCGTCAGTTTCCGTGTCAGCTTTCATGGATTCTGGCTCTGATGCTAATTTAATTTTGTCTTCTCTGGCCAGGTCTCTGCACCTGAAATTGGTAGAACTCTCGCACCCTCTGGTGTTGTGCACAGTGGATGGCCATGAATTAGATTGTATTTCTCACCGTACTCAGTCCATTTCCTTAACCATGGCAGAAAATCACTCTGAATCTATCAGCTTTCATGTATTTGACAATATGACTTATCCGCTGATCCTGGGGCACCCCTGGTTAATACAACACAGCCCTAATTTTGACTGGTCAATGGGAAAGATAGTTTTGTGGGGCTCAGCCTGCAAGAAATCTTGTTTGTCAGAACCAGTGTGTTCCCAGCTGGAGTCTAACCCAGATCTCACAGGGGTTCCATCATGTTACCATGATTTAACGCCTGTATTTAGCAAAAGTAAGGCTAAATCATTACCGCCTCACAGAGAATATGATTGCGCAATCGAGCTTCTCCCAGGAGCAAGCCCACCACGGGGAAAGCTCTTTTCACTGACGGTCCCTGAACGCAGCACCATGAATGAATATATACAGGAATCCCTCGCTGCTGGTTTGATTCGTCATTCGTCGTCGCCCACAGGGGCGGGGTTTTTCTTCGTCAGAAAAAGGACAAATCACTCCGCCCTTGTATTGATTATCGTGGGCTTAATGACATCACCGTTAAAAATCGTTACCCATTACCTCTCATTTCCACTGCTTTTGAGTTGTTGGAAGGAGCAAAGATTTTTACTAAGCTGGATCTTCGCAATGCATACCATTTAGTAAGGATAGGAGAAGGAGATGAATGGAAAACAGCTTTTAACACACCAACTGGTCATTATGAATACTTAGTCATGCCATTTGGCCTCACAAATGCTCCTGCAGTGTTCCAGAACTTGGTTAATGATGTGCTGCGTGAATTTCTCAACAAATTTGTTTTTGTTTATCTTGATGATATTCTGATTTTCTCCCCTGACCTGAAAACCCACAAGGAACATGTGCGCACCATACTTCAGACCCTATTACACCATAACCTGTTCGTGAAGGCAGAGAAATGTGAGTTCCATAAATCGACTGTTTCATTTTTGGGGTTTGTAATTGCTGAGGGGGAGATTAAGATGAACCCTGATAAGGTTGCTGCAGTATGTGATTGGGCTGTTCCCTCCTCACAAAAGGAGATACAGAGAGTCCTGGGTTTCGCCAATTCCTATTGAAAATTCATTCGCAATTTCAGCACTATTGCAGCTCCATTACACAATGTCACATCGTCCCTCCGCCCATTTGTTTGGTCACCTGAGTGCGGCAAGGCTTTCAAGGTTCTAAAGAAACACTTTATAGCAGCCCCTGTGCTACTCCTTCCTGACCCCGCTCGACAGTTTGTGGTAGAGGTGGATGCTTCAAACATGGGAGTGGGTGCAGTTCTTTCACAACGAAATCCTACTGACAATAGAATGCACCCATGTGCCTATCTGTCAAAGAGGTTGACTGCAGCTGAGCAAAATTACAGCATCGCAGACCGCAAACTGTTGGCGGTAAAAGTGGCCTTGAAGGAGTGGCGCCACTGGTTGGAGGGGGCACAAACGCCGTTCCTAGTTTACACTGATCACAAAAATTTGGAATATTTACAATCTGCCAAGTGCCTTAATGCGCGTCAAGCTAGGTGGGCAATCTTTTTCAGCCGTTTCAACGTTGTGCTTTCATACCAACCAGGTCCAAAAAATGGGAAACCAGATGCTCTATCCCATCAGGGAGAACCAGTTGACACCCCGGCTGATCCAGGTACAATACTGCCGGCCTCCTGCTTTGTATCCACTCTCACTTGGGAAATTGAGTCTAGGGTCCTGTCTGCCAATGATGGGGTTCTGGTACCCCCCAGTTGTCCCATCGGCAAACGTTTTGTTCCAGACATGCTCAGGGGGGACGTGATCAGGTGGGGACATGACAGCCGTTTTTCTTGTCACCCAGGTATAAGGAAAACCCTTTTTGTAGTTCAACAGAGGTTTTGGGGGCCTGGGTTATCAAAGGATGTGTCGCAATATGTCAACGCCTGTCAGACATGCGCCATGTATAAGTCATCTAACCGTCCGCCGGATTATTAATGCCGCTGCCTGTGCCTGCACATCCCTGGTCCCACATTACGATGGACTTTGTAACCGGTCTTCCGCCCTCCAAGGGCAACATGGTAGTTCTTACTGTGGTAGATAGACTGTCGAAGATGGCACATTTCATTCCACTGCCCAAACTCCTGTCAGCCAAGGAAAGAGCCGAGGTTTTGCTGAATCATGTTTTTAAATTACATGGTTTCCCTCAAGACATTGTTTCTGACAGAGGCCCTCAGTTCGTGTCCAATTTTTGGAGGGAGTTCTGCCATCTCCTCGGGGTTTCCGTCAGTTTAACATGTCAGGAGTTGAGTTTTTGGTTGTCTGTTTTATTTTGTGTATTTTGTTGGGCCTAGTTTGTTTATTCTCTTGCTGGGTTTTTCTGCTTGGGGGTTGTCTGTATCTGTCTCTCTCTCTCTCTGGCCACGCCCTGGTTCTGGTGCTTTCCTGGCACACCTGTTTCTGATTTGCTGATTGCCATCTGGGGTGATATAAGCTCACTGAGGTTGTTTGTCTCTCACCAGTTTGTTGTGCCCTGTGCCTTCATTCCAGCTCTGTAACTGCGTTCCATAGTCTTGCCTGCTTCCTTGTGTGTACCTGACCTCCTGCCTGTTGCTTTGACCACGCTCGCTTACCTGATGATTTTTGTACTGTTGTTTTTCCTGGACTGCTTACCCGTGTACCAACCTCTGCTAACCACCATCATAAAGGCTTCTGAAAACCAGAGCTGTCTGCTTGAGCTGTGCATTTGTGTCCTGCCATTCCTGGCCATCCAGCCTGATAGAGTTCTGAAATGCTGAGCACCAAATTTGCACCAGGCCCGGCGCCAGAAAAAAAAATATTAAGGGGGCGATGAGTTTATCACAGGAGGCAGGGTCACCCCCCCACAAAAAAAGTGCGCACCGGAGGGTACCTGCCTCTGAGCGTGCGTAATGAATTGGGTGCGCTCCTAGAAAGCTTGTGTATTTAGGCTACACCGTTGTAAGAGACTGACTAAGAGTAAAGAGTGATGACGGTATTTTTTAATTATTATTTGAACGTATAGACCCTCGGTCAAGTGATCTCCTTCATACCACAAAACCAAACCAACAACTGATCTGAGAAACGACACAAGACAGTAGATTAACCCCACATACAGCCCTCCATCACAAGCGCAAACACAGCACAATTGGGCATGACAGTCACACAACGGGTCAAAGATAAACATTTCATGTAGATATACAGTGGTCCCTCATTTATCGTGGGAGTTACATTCTAAAAATAGCCCGCAATAGGCGAAGTCCGTGAAGTAGTCAGCGTTATTTTTTACAATTATTATAGACGTTTTAAGGCTGTAAAACCCCTCACTACACACTATACACTTTTCTCAAACAGGCATTAACATTTTCTCACTTTTCTCTCATGTGTGAACACTCTCAAAGTTCAGACCTTAGTAGAAAAATAAGACCAACCAGTTTTCAGGCCCAAACATTTGTTTGAGAAATAAAAATAGAACATTTTCCTATAAATAATTATGATGGCTTTTAGAACTAACGAATTTAATTTTAACAATCAACCTCCGAGGGTTAGGGACACATAAGAAATTATTAATAGTGACTGACCAGTATTTCACAGTTCGTCTGATCGTGCCTCTTCGTCCTGGCGCTGCGCCACTGTCGCGCCTTTTTCCACTCACACCTCGCTGCAGGTGTCTTTTTCCCAGTGAAGAACACAGTTATGGGTAGTTGTTGGCGCTCTTTTTTCTTCTGGGCGAGAAGATTCTTATAAACAGACACGCAGAACACAATGCGCATGCTCACCCTTCGCGGTGCTGCAACAGGTGTCCCGTCATCTCGACAGAACACCGGCCTGCTTGATGAGGATGCAGAGCACAATGCGCTGTAAAAAAAACAAAAAAAACATGCAAAATTGGACTAAAAAAATCCGCGAAACTGCGAGGCGCTATATTTTCCAGTATTTCTTTTTCTTTCTTTTTTCTTTTTATTTTTGATAACTCTCACATCCGAGGGGGCGTCACCCCCAAACGCCCCCTCGTAGCACCGGGTCCGATTTGCAGTACAGTTTATATAGTTTTCATATTGGCCAATGGAAGACTCCACTGAATTTTGGAGGTGATCCAGATCTTCAGAATTATTACTTCAAAACTGCTTCAAAAATTCTCACCATATTTTGCACCACAAATAAATATTTGGCCATGGAAGACTCCACTGAAAAGGAGGTGATTCAGATCCAGATCTGGATTCTGAATCAAGATTTCACTTTATGTACACTATGATGGATTACATCAAAACTACTTCATGGATTCTCACCAAATTTGCACCACAGATAGATATTAGGCCATGGAAGACTCCACTGAAATTTGGACGTGATACATATCCAGACAGGGTTCGATTTTAGCGGTTACCCAAGAACCCGTGGCACCCTACTTTGGGGGCGGGCACACAACTCTCTAGACTTGCATTCCCAACTGGAATCCACCTTTTTTATTCGATAACTGTACAGAAATCTATCAAATTTGGACAAAATTTGGACAGAATTTGACTTTCTCAGACCTACACATACACAAAACGTCATCAAAAAATGTTCTTCTCCTCTGCTTGTAACACGCAATTTTATTGGCTGCTTGGCTACAGCCACTCCAGTGAGCGCGAATCAGCCAATCAGCACCCGTGTATGAAAGGCAGTTTGAAAACAACTACTTCCGTTGAGACGTTCAAACATGTTGGGTGCGTGGCTGAAAACCGGTAAATTACAGGCAGAAAATCCGCAAAATGTGGACACAGGGGGTCAGCTATCGCCAAAAAAACGCGCTACAATAGAAGAGGAAAAGAAGGAGAAACAAATGGAATACAAGAAGATCCGACCGAGAAATTTCAAACAGATGGCAGGAAGAATTTAAATGGCTATTGTATGATGGTGAACAGATGTTCTGCAAGATCTGCCGAACCGAGTATGGGAATCTCGACCCCAAGAAAGTTTGTCAGTCAGCGATGGCTTCAGAATCTGTTTTCTTGGTGGTCTGCCTTGTGCACAGACTGGAAAGTGCATACAAAGAAGCTCTCCGGCCAGTCAAGCTGTATGAGAAACTCATCACACTACTCTCAGGTAAAATATTATTGTATCTGTATCTGGTTAACTTTGCAAAACCATTGGATGACATCCCGCAAAGTGTGCAGATGTGTGAAGGAGGCAATATTGTGCTTACAGTGCTGTCAAAACGCATTTACATATGTCGAACTTATATACATATGTACAGTTAATTAGTAGATTTTTGTCTTATACGAGGTCTGTTAGAAAATTCGTGCATCGGGACGGAGCCGCATGGCGCAAAGCAACGCCATGATGAAGCCTCACAGGACATGTTCTGGCATGTCCAGCTCATCCACAATTTCTCTGATAGTCACACGACTGAAAAGCCACCGAAAGCCGTCTGAAAGCCATCTGAAAGCCGTCCTGTGAGACCAACACGGAGGTGCTTTTGTCCCGCGCCATTCGCGGCTCTGTGGCGCATTCCTCCGCTCCTCTTTCCATGACAAAAACTCCTGTAACAGTGGAATGTGCCGAAAAAGTGCTGATGTCCACGTCTTCTGCCATTTGTGTGGTAGTCAGATGACATCCCGGATCAACAAAGCCTTCACTTTGGAAATGATCTGGTTGTTTCAGCCTGTCGATCGCCGTTCGGAGTGCGGTGCGCTCTCAGCCGCTGTGGGCGGTCTTTAAACCGGCTGTAAAACTCCTTAATCTGTGTGATCCCAATAAAATCGTCCCTGAAAGCCATCTGAATTTTCCGAATGGTGTCCACCTGGCTGTCTCTCACAGTTTCTGGAAAAATTTGATGCAGCAAAGCTCCAAATCGTTCAGTCATTTTACTCGCAATAAAAATCTGACGAGGAGGGTGGACCACTGCTCACACAAAGCCTGCTCACAGGCGAATGACACAACCGACAGGCGTGAAAAAACTCTCGCATGCGCACAAAGGTTCAACCTTGGCTGATGCAATCACACGTGATTCAAATCCATCTGGTTTTTGCAAAAAATAAAAAGGTCGGATAGTTTTCTAACAGACCTCATATAAGACTGTAGTCTGTAGATCTTATTGTTGTACTGCACATACAAAAAAACACAACATTTTATAGTTATAAAACAAATTACTCCTGTATTTTCAGGTCTCTACTCTTATTATCATAAGAGTCCACTTCAGAGATACCAAATGAAATGAATGGTCACTGATCCAAAAACACAAAAATTCCCTCCCATAATTTTATTAACAGAATGCACCATTTGCATCCTTTTATATCAAAATTTTCTGGGGGGGCTTGCCCCAGACCCCCCTAGTTGCTTCACAGCTATGGTAGGTTTGGCACCGAACTTTTCAGATTTTGTTGCCCTTAAGGCACACAACTATTTATTCTAAAAGGCAAACCCTGTATCCCATCCACATTCTGGCTTCTCACCAAATTTGTACCACAGATGTATTTTTGTCCATGGGAGACTCCACTGAGTTTTGGAGTTGATCCGAATTCAGATTCTGGATCAAAATTTGCACCACAGATAAATGTTCAGGCATGGAAGATTCCACTGAAGTTTGGAGGTGATCCGGATCCAGATCTGGATTCTGGATCAAGATATCCCTTTATATAGGCTTTGAAGGATTTCTTCAACTCTACTTCATGGATTCTCACCAAATTTGCACCACAGATAGTTGTTCGGGCATGGAAGACACCACTGAATTTTGGATTCAGATCCAGACTGGTGGATGTCAGAAATCTCTGATTGCTCTTGTTTGTTTTTAATAAGTGCTGCATCATGCTGTCAGCTTGTTACTGAGTGTTCAGTTGTTGAATTAATAATGTTTGTGACAGATTCTGCAGAAAGGAAAAGAAGTGATACTATTGTATGTGTCACCACAAGAGGTCGCTGCAGCTCCACCATTATAAGGACTATCTTAAAAAAATTCCGTAGCCAGCGCCCCCTGGCACTTGGCTCCCTAGTTGACCTCTTATATGGTGAACCACCCCTGCTTTAGCTGCCAAAAAAAGGTCAGTGAAGGATTCCACAGGGGTCAATATTTAAAAATGCTCCACATTATTTATCAGATCACAAAGATTGCAAAACATTGTAGTTTGGACTCTATGTGGCATTTGTAAGTCCCTTCGGCAGCTCACTTGCTTTTCCCACTCGGCGTTACCATAGCAGAGTGGAGCTGCATGTTTTATGTTTACTTTTTTAAGTACAACTGAGTTCAAGGCCAAATTTGAGGAAAATATTCAAACAATGCAGGTTGTCTGTCATAACTCAACAGCTAACTGTGCTACAGCTTCCAAAATAGGGCAGCACAGTGACTTAGTGGTTAGCACTGTCGCCTCACAGCAAGAAGGCCATGGGATCGATTCCCACCTGTGGCCTTTCTGTGTGGATTTTGCATGTTCTGGCTTCCTCCCACATCCAAAGATATACAGGTTAAGTGGACTGGAAATTTAAATTGTCCATAGGTGTGCGTGTGGGTGTGAATGTGTTTGTTTGTCTGTTTGTGGTCCTGTGACAAACTAACGTCCTGTCCAGGGTGTACGCCGCCTCACGCTGTATAACTGCTGGGACAGGCTCCAGCCATCCCCCCATGACCCTTAACTGGAGTCAGCTGTTGAAGATGAGTGAGTGACCGAGTGAGTGAGCTTCCATAATAACCTAGTCATAAAGTCATTAATTAGAGCTGATAACGGATTACTTTGTGTCCCGGTTTGTTTGGTATTGTTGGGTATTTGTTTCTGTGTAGGCTCTCAGTTGTCCAGGTGGTTTCCATAGTAGAGAAGCTTGAATCTTCGACTGGACTGGGTTGCTTGACGCGAGGACGTTTCGCTTCAAATCACAGAAGCTTCCTCAGCTAAAATTCTTGCTCTGGAAGTCTGACTTCTGTCTGACTCTTGTAGAGAAGAATAAAACAGAAGCCAACAAAAGCTGGAGTTTTAAACCTAACCAGACCCCTCCTACTGAGAGGCAGACTGCTATAGGCTAGTGACTAAATTAGAGCTATTGTTTGGTCACTAGCCTATAGCAGTTCTTCTTCACAAATGTGCCTCAGATTCACTGAATTCAACTTCTATGCAGATGATGTCATGGTTTTTCTTAAGGAATTTGAAGTCACTCAACATGTTCTTTTGTCATTTTTGTTAAAATACATTGATATAGAGTTGTGTATTTGTGATTGGAATTTAATGTTATATGGATGTGTTTATTTATTTATTTATTTTTAAATAATGTGCTCAAATACTGAGATTTTCATAGTGACAGATGTTATTTTGGGCATAATTTCAGTTGGACTTTGCTTTCTTGGGTTGAGCTGAAAATGATTTACAGTTTTGATGTTCATGTTCCTCGTGCAGAAAGGCTGAAGCGTGCAAACATAGACAAGCATGGAGTTATGCCTCACCTTCAACACGACGCTCTTCTGAAAGCCCACAGCTCCATTCGCAGCGGTGACTCATTCTGATTCAGTGGTTTCTCTGCATGCACACGTATATAAACACTGAAGCTTATTTTCTGCTCATCATAGCTGTGAGGCTACAAGCGGGCGTCTTTCACAAAGACAAACTCATCCCATTTGACAAGTTGTTGCCATGACAACTTTATGGATACACATAAAGAATTATGTTTTCTGCGATCAGTGTGATTTATGTTTTGACCAACACAAGTGTGAGTTTTACTTTTACAGATGGTTGTGAGGGGATTTGTGTGTGTATGGGGGGTTTGTGGTTGCGGGGTTGGTAGTGTGTGTGTGTGTGTGGACGGTTTGTTGTGGTTGCGTGATTCTAAGGGTTGTGTCTCGACGACGCACCTCATCTCGACGACGCACCTCATCTCGACAGATACGTTTGTCAAGATGAGGTGCGTCGTCGAGATGAGTTTCCTCGCGTAACTGCACATGTGTTCACTGAAAAAATTACTTGACGAAGTTCGCTTATTTTGATGGGCAAGTAAATGTATAAATTGTTCATCCAAACGTAGTAATGTATAAAATCTACTCACTATAAAACGATAAGTATTTTTAACCTGGAGTTAGCTTATTTCGACAGGCAAAATATACATATACATACATTTATGCTCCTAACGTAAAATACAGAAAATGTTTTACTTACTAGGCTATAAATACACTGAATACAATTAAAAAAACTTTGACTGAAAAAAACAAAAAAAAAGTGCATGCGCAGTTGCAGATCGTGCGAGTTACATCATCTCCACATGTGCAGTTGCATGAGGCACCTCATCTCAACGGGTGACGTCTTCAAGTCCGGGATAGAGCGATGTGCGTATGCGCACGCATGCACAGTAGCGCGATGCACCTCATCTTGACGTTCACCTCATCTCAACGGGACACCGGAAGTGGTTGTGTATGGCAGGTTGTGGTTGTGTGGAGAGTCTTGTGTGCTTGTGAGGGCTGTGGTTGTGTTGGGGAATGTCAGTGGTTTGTGGGGGTTGTGGTTATATGGAATGTTGTGTGTTTGTGGGGGTTGTAGTTGTTTGGGGGTGTTGTGGGGTTGTGGTTGGTTTGGATTATTGTGTGTTTGTGAGGGTTGTGGTTGTGTCAGGATGTTGTGTGTTTGTGAAGTATGTGGCTGTGTGGGGGTGTTGTGTGTTTGTTGTGGTTGTGTGGGGGAGTTGTGTGGTTGTGTGGGGGTTGTTGTTTGTTCGTGGGGAGTACTGTGTGGTTGTGGGGGTTGTGTTTTTTTGGGGGGTGATGTGGTGCTTTGGGGTTTTGTGGTTGTTTCGGGGTGCTCTGTGGTTGTACGGGTTGTGATCTAGCGCCCTCTGTTGATTGGCAGAGGTATACGTGCTCCGAGTGCCCTTCTAGTTGATATGTCGTTTCAAAAATCATCAACATAACAATTATCTTGACTATGACTCATGTTTCCTCTTTAGTTGTTCCACAGCGTTTCGTCTCTTCATCCACTTCTTTGTCATTTCTTTCTGTCATTAATTTCCTTCTCTTCCCTTGTTTTGCTTTTTATCGTTCGTTTGTCTCATTTCATTCCCTCTCACCCATTTCTTCACTGATTCTGGCCGATTCTTCTTTGCTGCCTCCTTCTGTGTCTCTCTGTTCTCCTCTTCCTCACTCTCTCCTCCTCCTCCTCGTCTTCCTCTGTTTCAGGGCTGAAGCGAGGCGTTTGTTCCCAGATCAATCATTTCCCAGACGAGGCAGACTACGACCAAGATGCTGCAGAGTATCTGCTGCGTGAGTGACACACAACAACACACATTTGCACAGCGATGACAAATCCACAGTGAGGTGCAGGCATTAGATAAGCTGACGTGCACAAAGTACACACTGTGCACACTCTCACACAGAGGACAGAAGGAGATGGTGGGTGGACATCAATGCAGGGATGTCAGAATCAAGCAAAGCGTTGCTGGAGCTGTGCGCATTTGTGCATTTGTGTGTGCGTGTGTGAGTATAAATGCACAGGTGCAGGGGGTTCTGGGAGTCTGGGGGTATAAAAGCTTTTTTTCTGCAGATGGGTTGAAAGAACAACCTTCCCTAATGGATTATTTTCAGTGCAGGATTCAGGTTTCACATCCTGTCCCTGTTGTGATGGCAGCCTCTTTGCACTCTCAACCTTTTGCTTTGCAGAGAACATATTCCATGTTTTTATTACATAATAAAAAGCTCTATTTCTGTCAGGGAGGCTGTGATGCCTTCTTACATACTTGACTCCCCTCGCACTGGTTAAACTCACAGAATGTTCGCGCCACACCTCTCACAAACCTTGGAGACAAACCTGTCTCATAGAAAAACTGGATTTACTGAACCCGGATCCACATCTGCAGTAAAAAAAAAAACAAACAAACAAAAAAACAAACAGAGATTCACAGTGAAGATTATTAAGGAGCCAGAACAGCATATTTCACCTGATGACTGAATAAACTATTTCAAAAAATTTGGAAATCTATAAATGTTTGCATGGAAATATACACAGAATAAACCATAGCAGGATAAATTTGGGTCATTTGGTTCCAAAAACCCATATGGACGGAGCATTTGAAAATTTCAAGTAACGCATGTGTCGTATATGTGCTGGTGACGTAGAAAACCACTCTGTTGCTTATAATTAGTTCATTGTGGCCATGTCATTCTTTACATGTGATGATTATACTCAATTGATGTTCCCGAAATAAAAACTACATAGATTTTGTTTGTTACATTTGATTGTAACATATGTACTGAAATTAGTTCTTTGTTTTTGTTTTTTCCCATGATGCACTGAGTGTTTCTTTCTCTTTTTGCTCTGTATGCACCACTCTGCATTTAATCATTAGTGATTGATCTCTGCTCTCTTCCACAGCATGTCTTTTTCCTGGTTCTCTCCCTCAGCCCCAACCAGTCCCAGCAGAAGACTGCCCCTCCCTGAGCCTGGTTCTGCTGGAGGTTTCTTCCTGTTAAAAGGGAGTTTTTCCTTCCCACTGTCGCCAAGTGCTTGCTCACAGGGGTCATTTTGACCGTTGGGGTTTTTCCGTAATTATTGTATGGCTTTGCCTTACAATATAAAGCGCCTTGGGGCAACTGTTTGTTGTGATTTGGCGCTATATGAATAAAATTGATTTGATTTGATTTGATTTGTCAATTACTCTTAAAAAAAAACACCAGATAGGCTTATTGTTACTATAGAAGTTGAATATAAACTTGGGGTCAAGCAACATTTGGAGCCAAATTTAAAGTCTCCAGGTGCAGAGGTTCTCAAGATATGACATTTTCGGCGATATTTTTGGTGATTTTTGAACCCAATATCTTCACTGGCTCTGTCTATGTGGGTTTTTGGAACCAAATGACCCAAAATTTATCCTGCTATGGTTTATTCCGTCTATATTTCCATATTCCATGCAAACATTTAAAGATTTCCAGATTTTTTTAAATAACACCCCTCTCTAATTAAACCTGGTGTCATTAGCTGCTAACTTCATTAGATTTTTGGCTAGAAATAACATGTTTCTCATATATTATGTAAAAGATAGAGAGAAATAAAGACATCTAAAACTGAAAACACTGTTTTTGGAACCTAATAACACCTCTGAACTGATTTATAAGAGAATTCACCGATGTTAGCATGCACGCTAGCTTCTGCTAACTCAAAGCTAACATCTCTGGAGTTCAATTTGTCTCATTAATACCTGCAAATGCACAGAGGATGATCTACAAATATTCCTTGATTTGCACAACTTGTGCTCTTCTCAAAACCTCATATACAGTAGTGTTCAGAATAATAGTAGTGCTATGTGACTAAAAAGATTAATCCAGGTTTTGAGTATATTTCTTATTGTTACATGAGAAACAAGGTACCAGTAGATTCAGTAGATTCTCACAAATCCAACAAGACCAAGCATTCATGATATGCACACTCTTAAGGCTATGAAATTGGTCTATTATTTAAAAAAAAGTAGAAAAGGGGGTGTTCACAATAATAGTAGTGTGGCATTCCATCAGTGAGTTTGTCAATTTTGTGGAACAAACAGGTGTGAATCAGGTGTCCCCTATTTAAGGATGAAGCCAGCACCTGTTGAACATGCTTTTCTCTTTGAAAGCCTGAGGAAATTGGGACATTCAAGACATTGTTCAGAAGAACAGCGTAGTTTGAGTAAAAAGTTGATTGGAGAGGGGAAAACTTATACACAGGTACAAAAAATTACAGGCTGTTCATCTACAATGATCTCCAATGCTTTAAAATGGACAAAAAAAAAACAGAGACGCGTGGAAGAAAATGGAAAACAACCAACAAAATGGATAGAAGAATAACCAGAATGGCAAAGGCTCACCCATTGATCAGCTCCAGGATGATCAAAGACAGTCTGGAGTTACCTGTAAGTGCTGTGACAGTTAGAAGACGCCTGTGTGAAGCTAATTTATTTGCAAGAATACCCCGCAAAGTCCCTCTGTTAAATAAAAGATGTGCAAAAGAGGTTACAATTTGCCAAAGAACACATCAACTGGCCTAAAGAGAAATGGAGGAATATTTTGTGGACTGATGAGAGTAAAATTGTTCTTTTTGGGTCCAAGGGCCGCAGACAGTTTGTGAGACGACCCCCAAATTCTGAATTCAAGCCACAGTTCACAGTGAAGACAGTGAAGCATGGTGGTGCAAGCATCATGATATGGGCATGTTTCTCCTACTATGGTGTTGGGCCTATATATCGTATACCAGGTACATTCAAGACATTGTTCAGAAGAACAGCGTAGTTTGAGTAAAAAGTTGATTGGAGAGGGGAAAACTTAAACGCAGGTACAAAAATTACAGGCTGTTCATCTACAATGATCTCCAATGCTTTAAAATGGACAAAAAAAACAGAGACGTGTGGAAGAAAATGGAAAACAACCATCAAAACGGATAGAAGAATAACCAGAATGGCAAAGGCTCAGCCACTGATCAGCTCCAGGATGATCAAAGCAAAAGCACCTCTGTGTTGAAGTCAAAGGACATGCTGGACTCCGAAAAATGATGCCCACCTCTTCCACCATTCGGAAGATTCAGATGACTTTTGGTGACTTTTCAGTCATGTGACTATCTGAGAAATTGTGGAAGAGGTGGGCATGTCACAGCATGTCCTGTGAGACATCAACACGAAGGTGCTTTTGCTCCGCTGTCAGAAGCTTCAGGAAAGAATTTCACCGCCACTCTTTTCATGACCAAATCTTCTGTCACAAAGTGCTGATGTCCATCTCTTCCGCAATTTCTCGGATAGTCACATGACGGTCCCGCATCACCACAGCGTTCACTTTGGAAATGATCTGGTCATTTCAGCATGTTGATGGCTGACCGGAGCGTGGCTCGCTCTCCACCGTTGTGCGGACGTCTTTAAACCGGTTGTACCGCTCCTTAATCTGTGTGATGCCCATAGGATCGTCACCGAAAGCCGTCTGAATCTTCCGAATGGTTTCCACCTGGCTGTCACCCAGTTTCTGGCAAAATTTGATGCGGCGCTGCTCCAGTCGTTCCATTTTTTCCTTGCAGTGAAAATCCGATGAGAGACTCCACTCATCCTCACACAAAGGCTGCTTACCAGCAAATGACGCAATCGACAGGCGTGAAAAAATTCACGCATGCGCTCGAAGGTTCAAGGTTGGCTTATGCAAGCACACGTGATTCAAATCCATCAGGTTTTTGCAAAAAATAAAAAGTTCGGATACTTTTCTAACAGACCTCGTAGATACTTTCTTAATGGAATTACTGTTTCTGCTGACTATGCACTATCTAGATCTGTGATACTGAAATATACCTGAATTGTGTTGTTTCCTTCAGTAAAGGTACCATCTTTATAAAATATGTTGTATAACTGGCTTTGGCTTGTTTGCTCTTAGGTGTGATGTCAAGGCTCTGACATCGTACCTAATGTTAACATGAGCAGTCTGCCTCCATTGTGAACAACCTGTTTTATGCTTGAAACATGCATAATTAGGGAATAACCCTGTTGTGTTTCATGATGTGCGAACGTTTGAGTTTACGAGGTCTATTAGAAAAGTATCCGACCTTATTATTTTTTAAAAAACCATATGGATTTGAATCACGTGTGATTACATCAGCCAAGCTTGAACCCTCGTGGGCATGCAAGAGTTTTTTCATGCCTATCTGTGACGTCATTCACCTGTGAGCACGCCTTGTGGGAGGAGTGGTCCAGCCCCCTCGTCGAAATTCCTTTGTCTGAGAAGTTGCTGAGAGACTGGCGCTGTGCTTCATCAAAATTTTTTCAAAAACTGTGAGGCACATCTGAGTGGACACCATTCGACAAATTAAGCTGGTTTTCGGTGAAAATTTTAACGGCTGATGAGAGATTTTGGATTGTTTAAATTTTAACGGCTGATGAGAGATTTTGGATTGTTTCTATCGCTGTAAGGACTTCCCACGGAGTGGGATGTCGCACAGCGCTCCGAGGCAACGTCGTCACCCTGTTTCAAGCTGAAAACCTCCAAATTTAAGCCTCTGTTGACCTAGGACGTCGTGAGAGAACAGAGAACTTTCAGAAGAGGTCCGAATCAGCAGTTTATCCGGACATTCCACTGTTAAAGGAGATTTTTTTAATGAAAGACGTGCGGACGGATTGGCGCGTCGGCTCGCAGCCGGCGCGGTGCGGCGGCACAGGAAAAACACCTCCGTTGGAAGCCTTAAGGACAAGTTGGAACATGCCCTGCTGTTAAACAATTTCTCAGATACTCACTCAACCGAAAGCCACCAAAAGCCGCCTGGATTTTGCAAATGGTTATCAACACGGAGGTGTTTTTCCTGTGGTGGGCGCGCTGCACCGGCTGAGACCCGACGCGCCAATCCGTCCACACGTCTTTCATTAAAAAAATCTCCTTTAACAGTGGAATGTCCGGATAAACTGCTGATTCCGACCTCTTCTGAAAGTTCTCTGTTCTCTCACGACGTCCTGGGTCAACAGAGGCTTAAATTTGGAGGTTTTCAGCTTGAAACAGGATGACGACGTCGCCGCAGAGCGCTGCGCTATGTCCTGCTCCATGGGAAGTCCTTACAGCGATAGAAACAATCCAAAATCTCTCATCAGCTGTTAAAAGTTTCACCGAAAACCAGCTTAATTTCTTGAATGGTATCCACTCGGATGTGCCTCACAGTTTCTGAAAAAATTTTGATGAAGCACAGCGCCAGTCTCTCAGCAACTTCTCAGACAATGAAAATCCAACGAGTGGGCTGGACCACTCCTCCCACAAGGAGTGCTCACAGGCGAATGACGTCACCGACAGGCATGGAAAAACCCACGCATGCGCACGAAGGTTCAAGCTTGGCTGACATAAAAACATATGAATCAAACCCATATAGTTTTTTTTTAAAAATAAAACGGTCGGTTTCTTTTCTAATAGACCTCGTATATTTGTGACCGTAATCCAGGATGAACATCTACAAATCATCAGACACAACAGGGTTATTCCCATTCTAATCCGATTCCATCGTTTGCACGGTTTATTTTTCTGTAAGTAATTCGGTTGGTGAATCGTTGTGTAAGGGTATGGTCGGCTCATCAAAGCTTACCGTCTCAACAGCGTCTTCAGGCCAAACTGATCATTCTGTGAGCAGACCCACAGATTTCTCCATCTCGTCAGCTGCACTGAGTTAAATCCATGGTAAATTCATCAATGAATTACAATCCACGCATTTCAGGATCATCGTCGCTGCACTAATTTCTGTTGTCTCAGGTGACAGCATCATTGTTGACACCTGCGTAGCAACGCGGCCATGTGGTGGAGTAACACATCAAATGTGAAACGGTTTTAATATTTTGCCACCGTCCATGCAATATTTTATGGCCTGAAATCTCACACGATTAACCAATCAGATTCACGGAAAAAAAAATGTAATTGGATTAGAATTGCATACATACAGTACATCCTAACATAAGTGCATGCATACTCATGTTAGCTCATTAGCATGACAGATTGCTAACATCACAAAATGTGATGCTAATGAACCAACATTGGCATGAAAACTCACTGAGGGTCTAATGTTGGTTTGAAAACTCACTAGTGTTACGTAATATCTTGCTAATGAGCATTAATGTCAAAACTTGCTACAGTGATGCTAATGGCCAATGTTAGCATGAGTTGATTTCTTCCATTGTGAGCAACAGGATTTATAAGGTGCTTAAAACCTACATGGGGCACTTGGAAAGTATTCACTGCACTTCACTTTGTCCAGCCTGATACCAAAATGGCGTAAATTCATTTTTTCCCCTCAAAATTCTACTCACAACACCCCATAATGACAACATGAAAAAAATTTTTTTTTGCCAAATTTATTAAAAATTCAAGTCTAAGAAATCAAATGTACATAAGTATTCACGCCCTTTGCTCAGTACTTTGTTGATGCACCTTTGGCAGCAATTACATCCTCAAGTATTCTTGAATATAATGTGACAAGCTTGGCACACCTATCTTAGGCACAGTTTTGCCCATTCCTCATTGGAGCATCTTTCAAGCTTCATCAGGTTGGAGTGAGAGCGTCAGTGCACAGCCATTTTCAGATCTCTCCAGGTTCTCATGAACATTCACAGAGTTGTCCTGAAGCCACTCCTTTGATATCTTGGCTGTGTGCTTAGGGTCATTGTCCTACTGAAAGATGAATCATCACCCCAGTCTGAGGTCAAGAGCACTATGGAAAATGTTTTCAGCCAGGATGTCTCTGTACATTGCTGCATTCATTTTCATGTTTCTTTGCATTTTAAGAAAAAAATATTTCTTCACTTGTCCCACATCAGGAACATTTCAACATTCCATGTGCAGAGAATCATATCAATCCAGATGCACTTCAAAACTTGCAGTGATGGAGCTGAACACCAAAAACTGAAGACCAGGTGGAAGAATCGAACATCTCTGCTCTTTAAAATGTGAGGAAAGTGTCTCCAAAAACTCCACCAAGAGGTCAAAGCTGTGGAGGAGACCTTCATCTGGTTAAATGTCCTGAGGGTCCAGCTCACCTATCATCTCTGAAAACCCACACCTGCTGCTTCTCTTCTAAAAAAAAAAAAAAAAAAATTAAAAAAAAGCTCTTTCAGAAGCAATTATTTTATTATTTGAATGAGAGACATGTGTCACAAAATGCCTCACGCACAGTACTATTTTCTATGTAAAGTGCAGTAATATGTACATGTGTGGCGTAGGTATTTGGTTGAACCCTCATGTGTTTGATGTAAACTGGGATACACAGTGGAAAAATTGGAGATTGACATTATACAGTGAGGAAAATAAGTATTTGAACACCCTGCGATTTTTCAAGTTCTCCCACTTAGAAATCATGGAGGTGTCAGAAATTTTCATCTTAGGTGCATGTCCACTGTGAGAGACATAATCTAAAAAAAATCTGGAAATCACAATGTATGATTTTTTTAATAATTTATTTGTATGTTACTGCTGCAAATAAGTATTTGAACACCTGTGAAAATCAATGTTAATATTTGGTACAGTAGCCTTTGTTTGCAATTACAGAGTTCAAACGTTTCCTGTTTCCTGTTTCTTGGACTATTTCAAGAAGAAAATTGAGGATATTAGGTTGAGCATATCTCAGCAGGCTTTGGTCCAACCACTACATACTGCTATGGAGGTGGATGCGCCCACTGAGGTGTTACCCAGATTTACAGATTTTGATGGTATCTCGCTAGGCGCGCTGACGAAGCTCATGACGTCTACTAAAAGCACAACCTGTTTACTTGATCCTATACCTGTAGTTTTTCACCAGGTTTTCACACACTGCAGCAGGGATTTTGGTCCACTCCTCCATACAGATCTTCTCTAGATCTTTCAGGTTTGGAGTTTCAGCTCCCTCCAATGATTTTCTATTGAGTTCAGGTCTGGAGACTGGCCAGGCCACTCCAGGACCTTGAAATGCTTCTTACGGAGCCCCTCCTTAGTTGCCCTGGCTGTGTGTTTGGGGTCATTGTCATGCTGGAAGACCCAGCCATGACCCATCTTCAATGCTCTTACTGAGGGAAGGAGGTTGTTTGCCAAAATCTAGCAATACATGACCCCATCCATCCTCCCTTCAATACGGTACAGTCGTCCTGTCTCCTTTGCAGAAAAGCACCCCCAGAGTATGATGTTTCCACCCCCATGCTTCATGGTTGGGATGGTTTTCTTGGGGTTGTTCTCATCCTCTAAACATGGTAAGTGGAGATCATTCCAAAAAGCTCTATTCTGGTCTCATCTGACCACATGACCTTCTCCCATGCCTCCTCTGGATCATCCAGATGGTCACTGGTGAACTTCAAATGGGCCTGGACATGTGCTGGCTTGAGCAGGGGGACCTTGCTGGTCCATGGTGGCATCATGTGTTACTAATGTAATCTTTGTGACTGTGGTCCCAGCTCTCTTCAGGTCGTTGACCAGATCCTCCTGTGTAGTTCTGGGCTTTCTCAGAATCATCCTTACCCCACGAGGCAAGATCTTGCATGGAATCCCAGACCGAGGAAGACTGACAGTCATCTTGTGTTTCTTCCACTTTCTAATAATTACACCAACAGTTGTTGTCTTCTACCAAGCTGCTTGCCTGTTGTCCTGTAGTCCATCCCAGCCTTGTGCAGGTCTACAGTTTTGTCACTGGTGTCCTTAGACAGCTTTTTGGTCTTGGCTATGGTGGACAGGTTGGAGTGTGATTGATTGAGTGTGTGAACAGGTGTCTTTTATACAGGTAACAAGTTCAAACAGGTGCAGTTAATACAGGTAAAGAGTGCAGAATAAGAGGGCTTCTTAAAGAAAAATTAACAGGTCTGTGTGAGCCAGAATTCATGTTGGTTGGTAGGGGATCAAATACTTATTTCATGCAATAAGATGCAAATTAATTATTTAAAAAAACATACAATGTGATTTTCTGATTTATTTATTTTTATTCTGTTTCTCACCTACGGTAAAACAAATTACAGACCTCTCCATTCTTTGTAGGTGGGAAAACCTGCAAAATTGACAGTAGATGAAATACTTATATGCCTCACTGTATTTTAACGCAGAGGACTAAAAATAATTTTTTTCTATGTTTCTTTATGTTTCATCTAATAATTCATATTCAAAGTACTACATAGGAATCTGACGTAAATAACTCCTGTTTCAGAGCCAAGTTCTCGTGTCGACTGTAGCACGTTGTGGTAACACCTCTTCCCAAGAGTGTCACAACACCGTTGTAACTTTGCACCTTCAATTATTGTTGCACCTCAGAATTCTCACAAGTTGCAACACGTGGGAAAATTGCACAATCTGTTGAGTTCGCGAAACGCCCTGAAGCCTACAAATGACAGAGGCGCTTGAGGAATAATGATGGCTGAATGGTGTATTTTGTCCTTCTGTGCAGGCGTTGTGAGAGCGTCCAGTATCTTCCCCATCCTCAGCGCTATACTGCTCCTGCTGGGCGGAGTGTGTGTTGCTTCCAGCGGCTTCTATAAGAGCAAAAGGAACATAATTCTTGGTGGAGGGATTCTTTTCGTAGCTGCAGGTAAAGTTGCTGTTAACTCTCAGGGGTGTCGTGTGATAATCATACACAAATATTTGAAATATTGTGGCATTTTGTAACGAACCTGTTTTACATTATTATAGTCAGCATTTGCAATATTTTATTGGTAGTATTATGCTAGTCAGTTATATATAAGAGATCTGAAAATACACCATTTTTCATAATAAGGCTTTTAAGTTTTGTTTAATTTTTTTTTTCTTCTTGTACCAATTCCACAATTATACTGCCTCTGTGTAGGTATTGCAGCTCAAAGCTGCACTGTATTCATTTTTTAGGTCATGTAGGCTGTGTCCCAATTCAGGGGCTGTGTCCTTTGAAGGCCGCAGTCATCGAGGCGTGACTAGACCCATTTCAAAATCTTCTTAGAATGCAGCTGACAAATGCAGCCTTCGGCCCCCTGAAAAGGAACAACTCAGCAGGAATAATTCCAAGATTAATTGTGTGATTTTTTTTTTTTCCTCCAAAGACAAAATATTTGATATTTTTTAAGGACAATTTCGGGCTGTATACAGTAGTGTTCAGAATCATAGTAGTGCTATGTGACTAAAAAGATGAATCCAGGTTTTGAGTATATTTCTTATTGTTACATGGGAAACAAGGTACCAGTAGATTCAGTAGATTCTCACAAATCCAACAAGACCAAGCATTCATGATATGCACACTCTTAAGGCTATGAAATTGGGATATTACTAAAAACAAGTAGAAAAGAGGGTGTTCACAATAATAGTAGCATCTGCTGTTGATGCTACAAACTATTATGTTCAAACTGCTTTTTTAGCAATCCTGTGAATCACTAAACTAGTATTTAGTTGTATAACCACAGTTTTTCATGATTTCTTCACATCTGCGAGGCATTAATTTTGTTGGTTTGGAACCAAGATTTTGCTTGTTTACTAGTGTGTTTGGGGTCATTGTCTTGTTGAAACACCCATTTCAAGGGCATGTCATCTTCAGCATAAGGCAACATGACCTCTTCAAGTATTCTGACATATCCAAACTGATCCATGATACCTGGTATGCGATATATAGGCCCAACACCATAGTAGGAGAAACATGCCCATATCATGATGCTTGCACCACCATGCTTCACTGTCTTCACTGTGAACTGTGGCTTGAATTCAGAGTTTGGGGGTCGTCTCACAAACTGTCTGCGGCCCTTGGACCCAAAAAGAACAATTTTACTCTCATCAGTCCACAAAATATTTCTCCATTTCTCTTTAGGCCAGTTGATGTGTTCTTTGGCAAATTGTAACCTCTTTTGCACGTCTTTTATTTAACAGAGGGACTTTGCGGGGTATTCTTGCAAATAAATTAGCTTCACACAGGCGTCTTCTAACTGTCACAGCACTTACAGGTAACTCCAGACTGTCTTTGATCATCCTGGAGCTGATCAATGGGTGAGCCTTTGCCATTCTGGTTATTCTTCTATCCATTTTGATGGTTGTTTTCCATTTTCTTCCACGCGTCTCTGTTTTTTTTGGTCCATTTTAAAGCATTGGAGATCATTGTAGATGAACAGCCTATAATTTTTTGCACCTGCATATAGGTTTTCCCCTCTCCAATCAACTTTTTAATCAAACTACGCAGTTCTTCTGAACAATGTCTTGAACGTCCCATTTTCCTCAGGCTTTCAAAGAGACAAGCATGTTCAACAGGTACTGGCTTCATCCTTAAATAGGGGACACCTGACTCACACCTGTTGGTTCCACAAAATTGACGAACTCACTGACTGAATGCCACACTACTATTATTGTGAACACCCCCTTTTCTACTTTTTTTTTTTTTTACTAATAGCCCAGTTTCATAGCCTTAAGAGTGTGCATATCATGAATGCTTGGTCTTGTTGGATTTGTGAGAATCTACTGAATCTACTGGTACCTTGTTTCTCATGTAACAATAAGAAATATACTCAAAACCTGGATTAATCTTTTTAGTCACATAGCACTACTATTATTCTGAACACTACTGTATGTTCAATTTAAAAAGTATAAATTCTAAGTACTGAAAAATTATTACTAAACTACGGATTGTGCCCACTACGCTAGCTTGTCGTGTGCAACTGTCATGGTTGAAAGGCAACAGGGTTGGGCCAGGTTAAGCTTATGACACAATTGCAAATTTGTCCGTGGGCTAGACCGCCTCATTTTACAATGCTTGGTTCAGCTTCTGCGGTCTCCAAAGGCCAGACCATCATAGAATGCAGCCTTTGAAGGATGCAGCCCTGAACTGAGACACAGCTGCAGAGAAACAGTTCCGTTATTTTCCCCTCTCGTATCCTCCTTTGCTGTTCTTGGAGGCCAGTGTTGGGTCTGTCCTCCTGAGGGCTCTGTTGGATTGCGTGCTGCTGGGGTTTTTGTGGGAGGGGGTTTGGAGTTACTGTGCTTCTGGGTAGACCATCCTGTGGTCACCCTCTGCCAGATATCCCTTTTCCTGCAGTAATAAATATACAGTATAGGGCTAGAAGGCTGGGTGGTTCTGTGGGCATTGGGGGGTTGCACTTCCTTGGTGGACTTGAGCCCCCCATATATCTTCCTGCTGACTTGCTTTTTTGTTGCATGTTGGACACGTGTGACTTGGCATGCAGGTGAAGTTAGCAACTTAAGGGTTGTCTGATCTCTGGGATGCCTGTGGCGCCACCTGCATCATTAAATCTGTTTTTAAATATATTAAATATCAAATGAAGATTTCATTTGTTTGATGCTGAGGATAATTTTTATTCTATGGACTGTCATTGGGAAAAATGTTCCTGCTTTATGCAAACGGTGTAGCTGCACGTTAATTTTTCTCAGAGGAGCATTTTGAAATTTTGTATATTTCCTCAGGGCTTAGCAACATCATCGGTGTGATCGTGTACATCTCAGCAGCACTGAGCGACATCTCCCCGAAGAAGGACGAGGATAAGAAGTGGCATTACTCCTATGGCTGGTCATTTTATTTTGGCGGTTTGTCTTTCATCCTGGCTGAGATGGTGGGCGTCCTCGCCGTCAACATCTACATCGAGAAGAACAAAGAGCTACGCTGCCGCTCTCGCACCGATCTCTTCAAGAGCACTACGCACGCCATGCTGCGACTGCCTAGCTACCGCTTCCGACGGCGCTCACAATCCAGCTCGCACTCCACCGACCCACCCCATTCACAGGAAACCTCGCCTATTGGCACCTCCAAAACCTTCAGCCTGCCGCCGTCCGCCCCGCCCTTTTCCGTGGCCACGTTGCCGAATCCACATCACACCAGTGGCAGCGGAAGCGGAGGAGGCGGAGACATCTCAATGTACACCCTGTCAAGAGACTCTAAGCTGGGTGCCCCGCCTCTCTACGGCACAGTGGACCGTGCCACGCTGTACCAGCTTCACAACTACTTCCCAAAAGATTCCAGTGGAGGAGGCGGAGGAGGAGGGGGTGGAGGAGGAGTAATAAGCAGTGGTACGCTCCCGTCTCATTCCAAGTCCAACTTGGCGGCAGCGGCGACTGTTGCCCAAAACGCAGCTCCGCTGAACACCTCCACATCAGCCGCCGCTCCGACCCAACAGGCGCCGATATCTACAGCCACCATGGAGAGGGACAGGGGCAACGTGGGAACTCTGGACCGGCTCGGGGCCAAGAGGGACAGGGACAGCAACTCAGACACGCTCAACAGGAAAACAACCCCCGTTTAAAAGGAAACCCTTGACAGGAGGAGGAAGGGAGGGAAGAGAGGAATGGTTTCAGAGAGGTAAAAGAGAGGAAGAGGAGGTGTCGTGCAGTCTGAGTACCGAACGCAATGTTTCCAAACATCATAAACAGTCAGAAAACACCTGAGGCCATGTTCCAGATCATAAAGGCTGTCTTAAAAAATGGTTGTGGCCTAAACTCCAAAAACCTGACCGTGAGTGTTTGGTGCTGATGCTGTTTGAGTTTCATCCAAACAGTCAACTAAAATAATAAAAACATTAGTTTGGTTGATTTAAAAAAAACTGCTAAATTGCAAAATACAGGTCAGTAAAACTGCTGCTATATATCTTCACAGATAATTTAAGTGTGGCCTTTCTCCACTACAGTCAGGTCCATAAGTATTTGGACACTTGGGGGGAGGCATGTACTATTGCCTCTATACGCCACCGCGATAGAGATGAAATGAAACAATGAAGATGCTCATAGTTTTAGCGCAAATTAAAATATTACAATGCGCATTTAGGGATTATGGCCATTTTTATGCTCAGTCCATCCATTTTCAGAGTCCACAAGTAATTGGACAAAAAAAGAACTATTTGTTTATGTAAGTCAACACTTTTACAGCCAGTTTTCCTTCTTTCAACAAGCCAGGCGATGAATGCATGATGAATTCACAAATGTTTTCTGGGACTTCATTTCTATCAATTATTTAGAAATGCAGACAGTTTTGTACGACATGGTGCATTTGTCTGGAGTGCACAGTTCTCAAAAACTGACTGACCGTACAAGAATGAGATTTGTGAGGGAAGCCATCAAGACAACAGTTATATGCTTCTGTTGCTGTGACTGTAGACACTGTGCATAATGCAGCTTTTGTCTGTTGCATCACTGGTTATACAGCTTCATGGTGGAGTGGAACCAAGGATTCATGTCCAAGAAAATGGATCAAATCTAGGCTCAAGTCTCCCATGTACTTCTGACAAACTTACTGAAATTTTCCATTCTTTGTTCCCTTGCACCATCAAGCTGTGTAAGTGGTAATGCAGCAGACAGAAGTTGCACCGTGCACGGCTTCTACATTCAGAGCCACAGAAGCCCATAACTCCTTCACAAATGTCTTGGTGGCTTCCCTCACTAGTCTCCTCCTCATCTACACTACAGCCAGATGAGGTAACACTACAAAAACACTGTCACTGTCCAAAACTTATGGTCCTGGATGTATATGTCACATTTGCTTCTCCAAAGTTGACTTCAGGGTTTGTGTAACTGTTTATGGTGATATTTGGTCACTAGCCACTAGCTAGTTGAGTGTTCCTGCGAAGGGCTGGAACCATAAGCAACACGGTCGGGGTTAAATCTGTTTACACTTAGGGTGTGGAGATACTTTTGATGCTATGCTGTGTTCATCTTACCTGGCAACTTTGAACTTAAAACTAGCATTGTGTCATTTAGGATTTCTGTGTGGTGTGAGAATGCCCCTGTAGTTGACGCCAGTCCATCGCAGGGTATTTCCTGGAACCCATTTACAGCTGCGTGGACTGGGACAAGGACACAGACTGGCAGCCTGGAGCTCAGACGCAGAATCGAACCCCAGTCTATATACTGGTGGTCTGACTCTGATGCCACTGATCCACCCGCTCCATCCGAAAACTGAGTGACCGTCAGAAGCCATACCCAAGTTTCACAGTTGTTGGTTTTTTTTTTTTGTTGTTGTTGTTTTTTGTTTTTTTTTTGGTATTACAAAATGGAACATTTGGAGTTCCCACTTCAAGTTGAACGTAGCATCAAATGACAAACTTGATATCAAAATTGTAATTTTTTTTTTCCAAAATTAATGGTTTTACTGAAAGCACAATGTGGATATTTAAAGGCCTTATTTATCTTGATTACAAAAATTAAGAAAAATTAGGGTTTGAGTCCAGCTTCCTGTTCCCGTCCCCTCTTTTCTCTCTTTTAGCTCTAACTATATACAATTTCCTCTACTAGAATAATAAATGTAATAAGTATTTTATCATTCCAGTCAGCAAAAGCACATAATGTCTGTAAATGGTAACTTTGGGTTTTCACTGAGTTATTATCATCTCTATGTTACAGAAGATTGTAACTCTTATATCATCATGACGATGGTGTTTCTATAATCGTAATGTTATTGCAGGGTCTTTATACATTTTGAGAGTTGTTTTCTATTTTTGTTTCTTTGAAGGATTTTTAAAAAATATTTTCCTCTTGCTCGTGTTCACTAAAGTCAGTGATGCCGCTCCGAAAGCATGTGCACAAAGTTGTGTAACTCGCGCCGTGTGTTTCTATCAAAAACATTTTGGTTCCGTTCAGTGCTTGTGGAGAACTGGGCTGAAATCCGAGCAGTTTGTAGAAAAACCAGTGGGAAAAAGGCTGCACCATACTTCACCATAGTCAGGCTTCATACGATTCTTTTGTTTCATAGCTGTGATGAATTCATCACTGTCCTCATCTTGTGGGCATCACCACAGAATATAACATGGGAATATAGTTCAAAACATTTTGAATAGTCCAACCTCGCTTTCATATGAAGTCGCCGCTGTTGCAAGGATCTTTTATGCTCAACGTTACATATGTTTCAAAAAAGCTGGGACAGTGGTATGTTTACCACTGTGTTAGATCACCTTTCCTTCTAACAACACTCAATAAGCGTTTGGGAACTGAGGACACTAATTGTTGAAGTTTGTAGGTGGAATTCTTTCCTATTCTTGCTTGATGTACGACTTCAGTTCTTCAGCAGTTCGGGGTGTCCATTGTCGTATTTTGCGCTTCATAATGTGCCACACATTTTCAATGGGCGACAGGTCTGGACTGCAGGCAGGCCAGTCTAGTACTTGCACGCTTTTACTATGAAGCCACGTTGTTGTAACACGTGCAGAATGTGGCTTGGCATTGAATGTTGAGAAACATTGTTCTTAAACTGTTGGACTATTTTTTCATGCAGTTGTTCACAAAGTGGTGATCCTCGCCCCATCGTTGCTTGTGAACGGCTGAGCCTTTTGGGGATCCTCCTTTTATACCCAATCATGACACTCACTTGTTTCCAATTAACCTGTTCACCTGTGGAATGTTCCAAACAGGTGTTCTTTCAGCGTTCATCAACTTTCCCAGTCTTTTGTTGCCACTGTCCTGGCTTTTTTGAAATGTGTTTTTGACATCTTTTTCAAAATGAGCAAATATTTGTACAAAAACAAAAAAGGTCTATCAGTTTGAACATTAAATATCTTGTCTTTGTGGGGCATTCAATTAAATATAGGTTGAAGAGGATTTGCTAATCATGTCCCAACTTCATTGGAATTGGGGTTGTAGCCAAAGTTAAACAAAAGGCACATGAAGAAAAATGCTAATTAGGGTTTAATATTTTGATGGGAGATTTATGTGTATGATCTCGTCATCTATATATTAAAAGCAAAGTGGCCTCTGTGTATGCGTGGGTGCGTGTGTGCACCTTTGAACACAGACAAACTGGGGAGAGTTGGCATTTGCCATTTGGTATACTTATGTATTTTGGGTCAAGGATAAACGGCATGAAAACAAAATGTTGACAGGACTAACATTTTTGGAAAAATTACAGATATTATGTAACAACCGTGAACAATGGACGTTGATAATTACATTCTGGACTCACACATCATTCGAAATCATTATTGAAATTTTGTATAATTTATTGACACCCTTGGAAAAATGTCAGCTACTTATTTTATAAACACTACCGCACTAACATGCTAGTGAAGTATTTAATGGCAGCACAGACCACATTTGTCTAAACTGCTGCCTAGACTTTTGCATCTTTTTTCCATATCATTACTTCTTCTGTGAAAGAAACATTCAAGAGGGTCAGCAGTGCCACCTACTGGGTGATTTGCTTAACTGCCTTTCTAGCATAAAAGACGTAGAAGTGCGTGGAAACACACTGATGGAGCATAAATGATCCTTTAAATCTGTAGACACCCTCCATAATGTTGTGGTTCTCACATCATTGTTGATTATTTCCTGGTTCTGAATGAGAACCAAACGGTTGCGTCACGAATCACTTTGAAGTGTTAATTAGAAGTACGCAAAGCCGAAAGAGCTGGAAAAGTTTCCTGAGACGTTCCAAATTGTCTTTGCAAATACGGAGCACCTCTTGGAAGTCTTCAGGGGTTGCATGCCTTGCTCAAAGACATGCTTCTGAAGGACATGCGTGAGTGTCATTTTATTTCCCTGGAAATTTTAATTTTTAAAAGATTCTGTGGATTCTAACAGGCAACCTTTTGCTTCACATTTTCCATTCACATCTTTCCTGTAAATGATGTATTTTCCTTTATATTTTCACATTTCTATATTTTTTTTTTGTCTTTCACTTTTATTCTTTAATGGTCTTTTACTTTTTCTATTCAGCACTTGATTGTTGCCAGGTTTTGTTATTGGTTTTTATTATTCCTGTACATTCACCCTTCCAGATTATTGGTTTGTCTGGGAGTCATTACCAGTGTAGCCTAATATTCAGTGTGTTTTAATGTTGGGACTCGTGTGTAACTGTAGGCGATAGACTTTATATTAATCTATTTATTTTTGTGGTGGTCTGTGTAGATATTCTTAATGTAATATTGTTTTAAATCTGTGTATTTGGCCTAGAAACACTTCATGTGGTCGCCGTCTAAGTACTGGGAAAGTGAGCTACGTGTGACATCATAGTTTGTTCAACAAACAAACTAATTAGTTTTTAAGATTTGTAGGAAAAAGTGGAACTCTGTGCTGCATTTGGAGGATGCACTTTGTCTTGTTTTGTTTCCTGAAAGCCATTTTAACGGTGAGTCACCAGCTCGTTATCCCAATACTTAGCTCAGGATACGGACCCAAATCTGTAGGAAAAGTAATCCGGTACATTTCTACTCTGCAGACACAAAAATCAAAAGAACGTTGAAGAAAACTGTAAGCAATACAACAAAATGACCAAAACTGGAAAAGACAGAAAGATGAGTTCTACAGTATATAAATATATAGATATATTCAATAAAATTCTATGAAATTTGACTGCTTGTCTGATGGATTATTGAGTGAAGAAAAACATAAATTAGATGATTTGCAAAAATAAAAACTTAGAGATGTTATATTTCTGGAAAGTTCTCCTCTCTCCACAGATGGGGGGGGGGGGGGGGGGGGGTACTGTGCTCATTGGGACCTTCAGAGCTGCAGAAATGTTTCTGTATCCTTCCCGTGATTTGTGCCTCGAGACAATCCTGTCTCAGAGGTCCACAAACAATTCCTTTGACTTCATGCTTGGTTTGTGCTCTGACATGCACTGTCAACTGTGGGATCTTATATGTAGACAGGTGTGTGCCTTTCCAAATCATGTCCAATCATCTGAATTTACCCCAGGGTGGTTTCCAATTTAGTTGTAGGAACATCTTGAGTATGATCAATGACGAAGGCTGTGAATACTTATGTACATGTGATTTCTTAGTTTGTTTGTTTTTGATAAATTTGCAAAAATCTCAAAACATCAAATTGTCATTATGGGTTACTGTGCATAGAATTTTGAGGGGAAGAATTAATTTCATTCATTTTGAAATAAGGCTGTAACATAACAAAATGTGTAAAAAAGTGAAGTCTTGTGAATTATTTCCAGATGCTCTGTATTAACAAATGTACACCCACCCTAGAATTTAACACTTTCTATCCAAAGTTAGCGCCTTCACATTATGCATCATAATGAATATTTCCGCTCAGTGCACAAAGAAAGATTGGAACAGTTTAAAAAAAAAAATAACAAAGAACATGTCAGGCAGTAATTAAGATGCAGCAATGTGAGGGACTCTGGTTTTAGTCCTGCTGTCAGTAGATTTGCTGTTGGAGTGCTTCAAATTATCAAATGAAATGCTTAAAGTCACAGCTTCTTTATTTAAAAATGTGAAAACACTTCATTGTATTTGTGGTCATGATTTTGAATTGCAAAAACAAGAACAGTCCGGAAGTCCAGATGATAAAATAATTGTCAACCAGTGATTCCAAAAGTAATCCATGAGCCAGTAGACAATTTTGACCTAATTAGTATAACTTAAGGAGATTAAACCACACTTAGAATGCAGCCTCAGTGTACCATGACTTACACAAAATGTATGGTGGCCATCCCAGGGTGGCAACTGTAGCCAGGTAGGAGTCCCTGCAGAATTACACAGGGGTCAAAATTGTAAAATGCCCTAATCATATTGTAAGGTATACCACATTATTTATCTGATTAAAAAGTCCAAAGTTCCAAAATAGTACAGTTTGTACTATCTATGATGAAATGTTATGGAGTTATGGGGTAAAAACAGCAAAAATTTATAGTATTGCCTATTTGACTCTTTTACTTCTTACAGAAGTGTTTTTCTTTTCATTTCTTATTGTTTATCCAAAAGTAACACCACATCAAATCCCTTGTATGTTGCGAACTTACTTGGCAATAACTTTTATTCTGATTCTTATTCTGAATGGTGACAAAGGTCCATTTCATTTTGCACAGAAGTCAAAAGTTAGGGCCCCTTCACGTAACACGAAAGATGCAGAAACCGGAAGAAAATCTATGAACCAAAAATGGAATGGTGAACCGTGAAACATTCCACCTGCTATCGGGAGGGGTCACATGGTCGGACAGGCGTGCATGATACCACTGCGATGGTTTCGTGTACGCTCGTGTTCAGGCGCATGAACACAGTGCAAGCATGTGGAAGTCGCACGCACACAGCAGCGGAGGAAAAAGAATTAAAAAAATGCCACAGTTCATAATACTTAATTCCTGTTATAAAGAGCAGACTTATGGGCCTTTCACACTGCATACGTCACATGCATCAAATGTGTCAAAAATCGGTCTAAAAAGCATTATTTTCAATGAGACGCGTTGCTTTTTAGATGCATCAGATGCGTCGCATCTGACGGGAGAGCGCATTGCCGCTTGTCAGCAGACTGACGCAGTCAAAGTTCAGTCCAATCCAACTTTCGATGCTCTGAGCTGTGACATACCTTTGCGTTGTCCAATAGGAACGACGCGTCGGGCCAAAACACGGAAGACTAGTGGTAGAAACCACTGATCTGTACAAAACAAACGTGTCACAGGACTGCTCATTTATGGAGCAGTTTTCTGAAGAAAAATCCTTGGAAATGTTTTTTTTTGTTGTTGTTGTTTGTTACCTCAGAATTTCTGATTACTGATTTTAAAAAAGTTTAGAACACTTGTAATTAAAATAGGTAAATAAATCAATAAATGGTTCTTTAGAAACCTTTCATCTGTAAATTAAAACCACCTGTTATTTCAGATTAGAGCATTTCTTGTTTAACATAAGGAACCTCGGACATTTATTTTTAGACAAAATAACATGGAAATTTGTACATTTTTTTAAGTCTGGTAGATTATTTATATCTCATTTCAACCAGAAATGCAACAGGAAATAATTTAAAAATGACTGCAGTGTGATTGTAAAGTAGGATTTCTGTGACATAGACCTCATGATGAATTTTTTTTAATGGTCATTTCAACTTGTAATTTAGCCAAAATATGTAATTGCCTTTAATGTTGTTATCAGGACAGAGTCATTTCTAAAATATGAATTTGAGCACAATAAGTGGAGAGCTTCTACCTGTGCAAATGTCTTTTGACTTTGATTCGTGGACATTTTTAATGATCTGTTCATTTGTTAAAATATAAAATGAAACAGCTTTTTAAAAAATAATAAAATAGTTGCTGTTGAAAGAGCCTTTTATTTAGAAGCAGGTGATGTTATGCTGGATTCTCAGGACCAGATGAAGGTCTCTTCTGCAGCTTTGAACTCTGGTGGTGCTGCTGAAAAGCAGAGATGTTTTCTTTCGACTGGACTTCGTGGTGTTCAGCTCATCAGTGGAAGTTTGGTTGTCTGCACAGCAAATGTTCCTGATTGGGACAAATAAAAATATTTCTTTAAATATAAAGAAACACTAAACAATTTCTATATAAAAAAGGAAAAAAAAAAAGGGACAAAAACGATGGAAAAAAACGCCCGAAAAAATAAGTTATTTAAAGTGAAGTTTTGTGGTGTCTGAAAAAAGCTGTAGCTTTATTTGGTAAAAATAAAAAAGATTGAACCATTTAGAAATTAAAGCATTCACTCAAAACAACTGTGCTAAAAGGCTACGCTAACATTAGCCGATCATTAAACCTTCACAGCAGTTCAGCAAACGTCACGTTTTATTTTTACATTATCCTCACCTTGATAAAGCTGCAGAAATAAACTCCATTGGGCAAACTGGGACTTCGCATATATCCAAAAAGTGGGAAATTTCGGACTGAGTGGGTTTGCTCCATCACCCCGGCTGCCTGCCTCGGTCTGCCCAGGAATGATGCCTGAAGGCCAGCTTCTCTGTGCGGGTCGGCCTGCTGTCGCGGTTCAATCGATATCCCACCAAGTCGTCAGTCCTCCCTCGGTCGGCGTCACTCCGAAAAGTAGCTGAAAAAAAGCTTATCCCAGCAGGGTGATGGGAGAATCGTTCTGCTGTTTTTTAAAGTTTTTTTGTGGTTCAGGTGACCCAAATTCAAGATGGCGATGGCTGAACTTTTTTCAGATTGTGGAAACGGCCAGAGTGTGACGTGGCAACCACCGCCCCCTTGCCGCTTCTGAAGCGACGCGTCTGACGTCATGCGTCGGAATGCGTCGGATGCGTTAAAAACGCATCTTGACGGATCGGAAAGCGTTGACGGATTGGCCTAAAGTATGCAGTGTGAAAGGCCCATTAGCCTCCGCCTAGACATACACCACGAAGTAATGAAATGATGTGAATTACTGTTCTCTCTTTCATGTTTTATATGAAATACCTGATGCGCTCGTCTCATAAAGAGTCGGCTCCTGTGTCAGGAAGAGCCGGCTCTCGCATTGTGAACACATGCAGCCGGCATGGCGTGTCCAGTGCACAGTGATCCACTGCAAATGTGATATGTGTTATAATTATTACAATGAAATCCCACAGTGACATGCACCTCGCAGGGGTGCCCCATGGGGTGATTTCCTGCATGGCATGATATTCACCAGTGTTGTGATGCACTGACGCAGTGATCAGCTGAAGCAATATGTTTTAATTTATTCCCACATGAGGACAGCATGCCAACGTCCGCGCTTCACAGTACAGTCATTTGAGATCATAAACGACAAGCCACTACAGGTGTTTCCCAACTGTGAGTTGCAGGCACAGATATCTGAACAGCTGCAAGCTGCAGGGGGACACTCCCACCTCAGTGGACCTCGCAGCGCACAGGAAAAAAAGGCTCACTCTCTGTTGCTTTGTTCTGTGATTTTTATTTTATGTATGTATTATTATGTTTGTCCTGTGTCTGTCTGATGTCTATGTTGTAATGTAACACCTTGCATGCACGGTCACATCTAGCTGTCAGTCGGCGGTCAGCTGACAGGCGCCGTATGTCCACAGCAAAGCATATAAGGACACACTCCACACGGCACTGTTACACCCATGTGTGTTGCTAGGTGACACCATACTCGTGTTGTACTTAGACACTTTTCACAGACAGGCTGAATGTGGTTTCCTGCTTTCTACTATTGTGCCAGGAGCATGAATAGCCCCGTCTTTTCTAAGTGTGCAGTGAGCGGTGTTAGATATTTGTGTGTGGCAGCTGGAATTTGGCCGACATGTGCCAAGAGGGGTATCGAATATTACGCGAAGGGCATTCGCTGTCTTTCGGCAGCTTGTGTGCGCGAATGGTTGTGGCGACAGGTGTATAAGGCGTTTGTGGCAGCTCCGATTTTTCACGAATGGCATGCAATTCCTCCTTCATGCTCTAAGTTGACTTCCGTCCTGTTATGTGTGAAGCTAAATAGGTAATGCAAATTATTGAGTTAATAAGATTAAAAAATGGAGTAATTTTGACTGTGTTGAATGTTTGCTCTCCAAAGTAAAGGTCAAACAAGGTCAGCGTCCATTAGATTCTATGACGCATGACCTATATTACCCCGTAACAGAATAACAAAGCATGACACATGGTGCAAACCATTATTTTTTAGAGCCCCATTAACTCAACGAATAATTTACATCACTTTTTACCAAAACTGGAACATTCCTAACTTTTGAACCTTGTGCAAACTGAGACTGACTTTTGTCACTGTTTTTATCCATACCTCTGTAACATTCAGTCATAGATAGCCCAAATAATACCTTTTTGGGACAAATAATGTGGTATAGTTTTCAATATGATTGGAGCATTTTTAAATTTTGACCCCTGCGTAATTCTTCACTGACCTCTACTTGGCTACAGTGGCCACCCTGGTGCTGTTCATGGTACTCTGAGGCTGGATTGTAAGTGCTGTTGAGTCCCTTTAAGTGGTACCAAAAACGTGCTTGGCTCATGGACTAATATGTGGGCAAAGGTCCTGCAGGTGGGCTGCAGCTGCCTGGTGAACCGTAACGGCATTTGAAAAACCTTTGATTTTGAATTTTGTAAAAAAGTGCAATAGTAAAAATAGTGTTTTTAAAATGTGATCAGAATTAATACTATATATATATATATATATATATATATATATATATATATATATATATATATATATATATTTACATAATTTACATAATTCATAATTCCACAATTTACATAATTCGTAATTCTAAAATTTAATTAAATAATAAACAACCTCATTCATCATTTCATTAGCTCATCGACCCACCTTCTCACATATAAAAATTTCTTACATTTCCACACCTTCCAACACACATCCATAATTTACAAAAACTTAAGAACTGAATTTCTGTGGGTTCGCACACTCACGCCTCCATTCAATCCTTCCTTGAACCACTTTTTTACTCACAATGCTATGTCTGCACATGGGGGCAACACTGGTGACTTTTAAGACAAAACTTGAGCCTGGAGATAAACATCAGATTACAGATTAATCTGCAAACACAGATTAAGCAGGTTATACTGTAGTTTGTAGTTCACCTGCTGGCTATTGTTTCTGTCAGGCCGTGTCTTTGTCTATCTCAGTTGAAGTCCTGGAATCAGTTCAGGACAGAACAAAGCCTCCAATAAGGTACCTTCAGAGTCTTGATTGTAAACATGATGCCCACTTACTGCTTGCAGGGTTTTTTTTTTGGCCACAAAGATATATTTTTTGTGTTTTTGTTATAGGGTAATCTTTGCCCAAGGGCACTGCCGCAATCAACCCCAATTGAGAATCAATGCCGCCAACCTTTCACTTAATATATATGGCACAGTATGTTACTATGCTTCCTACCCTTTTAAATTCATTGTACAGAACGGGTCATGGCCTCAACTTTATCTAGAGTCTAGGTCTTTTGGTGAAGCTTAGGGCTAGTGGCCAGCGACCACCTTAGTATTTCTTCTGGTTTTCTTGTTACTTAATTCTGACAGATTATACTGTATTTGTTGTCTTTCTGCCGCCTGATTCTGGTTTTTCTCTCTGTCGGAGTTGCGGCTCCAGAAGTGGGAGTGGGTGTCGTCTTCTGTAATGGTCAGGAAATAGGTGTGATCTGTGGACCCGCCTCCACCCCTCCCCTCCCCAGCCAGCCTCCCATCCTGGACACCAGCATGGACTTCCAAAAGTTCCTGTATATTTGTATTGTCCATTGTTTTGGTTGCATAGCCCAAGCTTTGAGTCTGGTCTGCTTGAGGTTTCTTCCTCAAATCATCAGAGGGAGTTTTTCCTTATCACTGTCACCTGTGTGCTTGCTCTGGGGGTTGGTAAGGTTAGACCTTACTTGTGTGAAGTGGCTTGCAGCAGCTCTGTTGTGATTTGGCGCTACATAAATTAAATGAAATAATTAAATTAATAGACAACCCACTTTTCCAACACAACTACACATACAGTAAAAAGCTAGTGCTGCTTTAGCTCCCATGAGTCAACAGGCAACACTTTGCATTTTAATTTCCCCCCTTTAGTTGGTCTGACTGGATTTTCCTTTCATGGTTCTTTGGTGGTGGCGAGAACACGCCTGCAGTAACTGATAACGGCGAGCGGCTTGCAGACAGTCATCCATCCGTATGATGGCGAGGAGGGCTGTCAGTCAAGATTACAGCTTCGTTTCCTCTTGTGCTTAAATTCTTACTCCACCAGAGCTGGAGAATCCACAAGAAGAAAGCAGTGCAGGCTGGACAAGACTGGAACACAAACGTCAGACTTGGTAACAGCAGGAGGAGCTTTTCTTTAAAGACGGCTGCAAGTCCACATCAGGGTTCAAGTGATGTGTGTTTGTGAAGGTGGGCTGCTTGCCAAGTCAGCCAACATACATTTTTCAAGTCCCTATAAATAGGTGACCAAAATACCATATTAAAAGATTCACCACCCTGGCTGGTAGTGACCAACCTATCTGGCCAATGGGCTCAAAGAGCACATACTTTCACCAAGGTATCCACATATTGCTTAAAATGCCTTCTGGGTTCTGGATCCAAAAGATATTTTGGATCAAATTCAAAATAAATTCCCCAATTTGTTTAGCACACTATCAATCAGCTCACCAAATTTCATGATCATCCCCTGACAAGGTTTTGAGTTAAATGTGGCTATGTGCCAGAATATATCCAAATCTCCTCACAGTCACTTGTTTCCTGGAACATTATCGATCTGCTCACTAAATTTCATTGAAATCCATTCATTACTATTTGAGTTACCTTACTAAAAGGCACACAGCGGTGAAAACATTACCTCCTTGGAGACAGTAATGCCTAAAGCTTGCCGACATGAGGAAAACGGTTTGTGCATTGTGCAGAATAATATATATGTCGGGGACATGACTAGTGAAGCTCTTCAGCATCTCACCATCTCATTTGCCCCCCAGACTCCCACCTTTTTAAGTATTTTTCTTTTTTTGCCTACAATATGGCCAAATTATCATATTGCAATATTGTCATATCAATATGACATGATATGACTATGATTTCACACAAAGTGCAGCAACAGTGAAAACTAAACATTCTTAAACCAAACAATAATAATACCACACTCATTTTGTGGCTTTTTCCCCACTTCTGAGATTTTTTTGTGCCATTTTCGGTTTGTGTCTTCATCTACCGTTGGTTTGTGGCTTTTTACGGCTTTTAAAAACAACGTTTTGTTGCTTTTTCCCCACTGCGGATTTTTTTGTGCCATTTCTGGTTTGTGCCTTTGTCTACCCTCAGTTTGTGGCTTTTAACAGCTTTTAACCACAATGTTTTGTTGCTTTTTTCCCACTGCAGATTTTTTTGTGCCATTTCTGCTTTGTGCCTTTGTCTACCCTCAGTTTGTGGCTTTTAACGGCTTTTAACCACAATGTTCTGTTGCTTTTTCCCACTGCGGATTTTTTTGTGCCATTTCTGGTTTGTGCCTTTGTCTACCCTCAGTTTGTGGCTTTTAACGGCTTTTAACCACAATGTTCTGTTGCTTTTTCCCACTGCGGATTTTTTTGTGCCATTTCTGGTTTGTGCCTTTGTCTACCCTCAGTTTGTGGCTTTTAACGGCTTTTAACCACAATGTTCTGTTGCTTTTTCCCCACTGCGGATTTTTTTGTGCCATTTCCGGTTTGTGCCTTTGTCTACCGTCAGTTTGTGGCTTTTAACGGCTTTTAACCACAATGTTTTGTTGCTTTTTTCCCACTGCGGATTTTTTTGTGCCATTTCTGGTTTGTGCCTTTGTCTACCCTCAGTTTGTGGCTTTTAACGGCTTTTAACCACAATGTTTTGTTGCTTTTTCCCCACTGCGGATTTTTTTGTGCCATTTCCGGTTTGTGCCTTTGTCTACCGTCAGTTTGTGGCTTTTAACGGCTTTTAACCACAATGTTTTGTTGCTTTTTTCCCACTGCGGATTTTTTTTGTGCCATTTCTGGTTTGTGCCTTTGTCTACCCTCAGTTTGTGGCTTTTAACGGCTTTTAACCACAATGTTTTGTTGCTTTTTCCCCACTGCTGATTTTTTTGTGCCATTTCCGGTTTGTGCCTTTGTCTACCGTCAGTTTGTGGCTTTTAACGGCTTTTAACCACAATGTTTTGTTGCTTTTTTCCCACTGCGGATTTTTTTTGTGCCATTTCTGGTTTGTGCCTTTGTCTACCCTCAGTTTGTGGCTTTTAACGGCTTTTAACCACAATGTTTTGTTGCTTTTTCCCCACTGCGGATTTTTTTGTGCCATTTCCGGTTTGTGCCTTTGTCTACCGTCAGTTTGTGGCTTTTAACGGCTTTTTACAACAATGGTTGTTGGCTTTTTCCCCACTGCAGAGATTTTTTTTTGCCATTTCCGGTTTGTGCTTCATCTACCGTCGGTTTGTGGCTTTTAACAGCTTTTTACAACAACGGTTGTTGGCGTTTTCCCCACTGCAGAGATTTTTTTGTGCCATTTTCGGTTTGTGTCTTCATCTACCATCGGTTGGTAGCTTTTTACGGCTTTTAATCACAATGCTTTGTTGCTTTTTCCCCACTGCGGAATTTTTTCTGCCATTTCCGGTTTGTGCCTTCGTCTACCGTCAGTTTATGGCCTTTAAGGCTTTTTATAACAACGGTTTTGTGGCTTTTCCCCACTGCAGAGATTTTTTGTGCCATTTCCAGTTTGTGCTTCATCTACCGTCGGTTTGTGGCTTTTTATGGCTTTTTACGACAACGTTTTGTGGCTTTTTCCCCACTTCTGAGATTTTTTGTGCCATTTTCGGTTTGTGCCTTTGTCTACCGTCGGTTTGTGGCTTTTTATGGCTTTTACCACAATGTTTTGTAGCTTTTCCCCACTGTGGAGATTTTTTTGTGCCATTTCCAGTTTGTGCCTTCATCTACTGTCAGTTTGTGGCTTTTTACGACAATGGTTTGTGTTTTTTTTTCCCCAATGCATTTCCAGTTTGTGCTGTCATCTACCATCGGTTTGTGGCTTTTTATGGCTTTTTTATGACAACAGTTTGTGGCTTTTTCCCCACTGTGGAGATTTTTTGTGCAATTTCTGGTTCGTGCCTTCATCTACTATAGAGCGAGCATCACGCTGCATGGCACTCTGCTCGTATTAACCTGTTGACTAGATTTATCTGGTTAAAGTACTCAGATTAACCACAGTCTCCATCATGCAATCAGAGTGAGGAGCAGGTGTTGGAGGGCGGAGCCTGTAAAGGCTTCAGACTTTGAGGGTTCTCACATTTATTTGAAGATATTCTGATTCACTGCCCGATAATGTCACATCCTGTTTGTGTTGGTTTCCAGGTTTGTGTTTCTCCTGTCACATCAGTCCTGTTGGTCACGGTCTATATTTAACCAGGAGGCCGCAGCCAAATGGCGTGGGAGACGCGTCAGAGAGACACGAGCCTGGAAGAAGGTCAACATAGCAACCGAGAGGAAACCTGGAGAACAGGTTGAGGTAGAAGACTCGGGTGAAAAAAGACTAAAACAATCTACTGCTTCCAGCTTGTGTGTCTAAATAATCACGATGCCATAAAACCCGCCGGATGTGCAGAATGTCCCTGTAAAAGTTCATGAAACACGACTCGAGGATTAAACACATTACAAGCATGTTTGCAAAAACAGCTGAATGCCTTTAAAAGAAACACAAATAAATTTAAATGCACAATAATGGAAAAAAACATTACTTTCAAATAAGATTTTTAATTTGCACGTTTCTCGTGTTGCAAAGGGAGTAATTAAACATTTGGCTTTAGACGCTGAAATGGTCAGCTGACATATGAGGGTGTTAACAGTCTGATATGCTCCAGAATGTATCGTATAAACAGCACGTAACACGAAGCTGCAGTAACCCGAGTTCATATTAGACCCCTACTCTCCTCCTGCTGTCCATTAAAAGTTAAAATTAGTCATCAGAATGAGGGTAATAAATGCACACGTAAGTAGAACTTGGTATTTTGTGTCACAACGGAGGAGGGACAGAGCACAGAGATAACAACGATTCAAAACATAACCAGGGGTGGACTTGTGATTTTTGGCAGGTTTGGTGAAAATCAATTTTAAAACCTGCAAACAATCGAAAACTAAAACATGTTGGTTTTGAAACAGGCTTGAAATATTGTTTAGATTTAATGGCAGTCAGATGTTTCACTGAGAAGTTTGATTTGTAAATTTCCAAATCACAAATGGGTAGAAATTGATTGTTTGAGCATCTAATTATCGTTCTATAATGTTGCGTACTGCTGCATAGTCACAGATATTTCACTATGAGGCCTCCAGATTGTTGTATAGTAAGTGTGTTATTCATTATTTTACCAGTAGATGTCAATAATCTGTAATGTGATTTCAAGTCATGAAGCTTTTGGTGAAGCAAATGGCTGGGAGGTTGTTAAAGTGTCAAGGAGTGCCATCATTATATTTGTCGTGTGGTATTATGTGTTATATAATGGCTGAGTGGATTCTTGTCATTTGATTGGTGGCTTGTATGTCACGTGACATGGATTATTCGTACCATTTCCCATTGTGTTTCATTGACCGTGCAATAGTTCTTTTTTAGCGTGTATGCTCACACTACCGGGGGTAGTGTTTAGCTAAACATGGCAGTTTGTTTTGCTGGTGGATGACGATTTGAAGGAACTAACGGACGCTGCTAATTCTTCTAACACAAAAAACAAATCCACCACGCCTTAAGCCATCTGGAGGCATGAAGCGCTGTTAGGATGAAGAGGAGGAAGTTAGGATGAAAAGCTGGACAAATTTTTGATGTGATTTTTCGCTGGAGTGAGGAAAGCAGACAGCAGTCTGTACACGAAGTCAGTGGACAGCATCAAGGACTACTCAGAATAATTTCAGACTCCTATTTAAAGTTCATGTTGGACTGTTAAGCACCAGTGACGGCTTTGCCTCGTTGAATGGTACATTCCATCTTTCACATTATGAAATATTCATAACATTGAACTCATAAACATTCATTATTTGGAAAATATGAAATAGTCGCAGCACATTCCATTTTCTGAGAGATCCGACCAGGACACTTCGTTCCAAGTAGGTATGTGTAGGACTGTAGAAGTTTTTCTCCTTTTTGTGGAGCATCCCAAAGATTCTAAAAAATGCTGAACACGAAGTTGCTTCTAAGATGGAAACATGAATAATACAATGCCGTTGTCCACTGTGGTGGCTAAGCAGTTTGCACTTGCTGCCAAAGCAGAAGGTTCCTGGTTTCGAGACCACCCATACCCATTTTCTGTGTAGGGTGAAGTTTTATCCGGAAGGGCATCCAACATAAACTTTGTGCCAAATCTGAAAAATTTGACAACTTTTAGCTCGAAATTTGCGCAATGGAACAGGGTACCCTTGTTGTCCTAACACCTTTTGCATATCAAACCCTCCTTTTAATCTAATAAGAATGGTGGGGGAGAAGAAACACACATCCGTCACTGGTGTGGTGCCGACTGCAAATGGAAACAGCTATCATATTAGCTAGCTAGCCATGTCACACAATCAAAACCTGCTCTGCCACACTAAACTGTTACAAAATGGATTTAGATTAGATTAGATTAGATAAAATAGAATGTTATTGATCCCTTGAGAAGACTCCCTCAGAGAAATTGAGGTTCCAGCAGCATTGTATAACAGCACACAGGTTAAGATGCACAGAGTATCAAAAGTGAAAGTAAAAAAGAAAAAATAGTTTGCAAAGATAAATACACAATATAAATACCAAACATGATGACCAATACTGGCTTACTGGCTACTACTGTTCCTCTCATTCCTGACTGGTCTTCCTGTTACTTGTCCTCCCCCTGAGTGAGCAGTTGTACAGTCTGATGGCCTGAGGGACAAAGGAGTTTGAGTTTTCACCTTATCTGGTTTAGCATAGCTGCTATAACAGCTTAAAAATGCAGCTAGTTTAGCTAGTTGGTATCACTGATCTGTATATAACACTGGATAACTCACTGGCCCACACACGCAGTACATACTTTTGAAGCAAAAGGGTGGCCATCTTACCACTCGCAAGTTATGTGGACCGCACATAAACTGCTTATTAGAATGTCAGCAGTTTTGACTAATAACCGAGCTGATCCTTTCATTTTCTTTAACAGAAACAGTGCTGTGCTATTTTCTTTGTCTGATTACTAGATAGTTAAAAAAAACTAAGTTATTTCAAGTTGAGACTGTTCTTGTAGTGAGAGCAGTAGCCATGAAAAAGCTGTAGCTTTATTTGTTAAAAATAAAAATAGATTGAACAATTTACAAATATAAAGCGTTCACTCAGCTCGACAGTAATTGATTCAACCTCCTACAGCTAAATGCTAATGGCTAACATTAGCTGATAAACTTCAGTGGTGCAGTAATGTTATATTTTATTTTTAGATTATTCACTCACCTCAGACAAATTTGTAGACGTTCTGTTGCTCAAACTGGGTGTGTGTATATGTCCAAAAGTGAAGAAATTCAGACTGAGTGTGTGTGCTCCATCACAGTGGCTGCTGGCTCTCTCTCTGACCAGATAATTTTACTCTGTGGCTGGACAAGCCCCTTCAGCTCTGTCTGGCCACACTGACAAACAATTGCTGAAAAAAGATGAAAAAAAGCGGCCGAAATGGGTTTCTTAGGAGGGTGGCTGGTGTCTCCCTTAGAGATAAGATGAGAAGCTCGGCCATCCATGAGGAGCTTGACGTAGAGCTGCTGCTCCTTCACTTTGAAAGGAGCACGTGGTTCAGGCATCTGGTAAGGATGCCCTCTGGCCACCTCCCAAGGGAGGTGCTCCAGGCACGTCCAACTGGGAGGAGACCCTGGGGAAGACCCAGGACTAGGAAGAGATTATATCTCCACGCTGGCCTGGGAACGCCTCAGTGTCCCCCAGTCAGAGGTGGTCAATGTCGCTCTGGAAAGGGAAGTCTGGGGCCCCCTGCTGGAGCTGTTGCTCCCGCAACCAGATTCCGGATAAGCAGTTGAAGATGAGTGAGTGTGAGTTTCATGCATCATATTTAAAAGCCTTTAAAAGGTTTCAGGTTTACAAAAAAAAAAAGAGTGAAATCTTTAATCTGTTTCATTTAAATGACGTGAGAACTTGGTGAAACTTAATTTGAAGCAGCGCCTGTAAGAAGAGAAGGAGCAGAATGTGAAAGAACCACATGAAAATATTCATGTAAATAAGTTTAATATTAAAATTAAGTCATTTATACTCAAACAGTTCAGTCTGTAAAAGCAGAATATGAGGTTTGTCACATACAGCGAGTAAAGTTTTCACAACACTTCAATTTTTCCACATTTTGTTAGGTTACAGCCTTCTTCCAAAATGGATGAAATTCTTTTTCTTTTTTTCCTCAAAATTCTACACAACATACCTTAAGTTGTTTTTTATTATTTTTGCAAATTTATTAAAAAATAAGAATTCGAAGAAGAAATCACATGTACGCAAGTCTTCACAGCCTTTGCCATGGAGCTCAAAACTGAGCTCAGGTGCATCTTGTTTCCACTGATCATCCTTGAGATGTTTCTACAGCTTAATTGGAGTCCACCTGGGGTAAATTCAGTTGATTGGATATGATTTGGAAAGACACATACCTGTCTACATATAAGGTCCCACAGTTGACAGTGCATGTTAGAGCACAGACCAAGCATGAAGTCAAAGGAATTGTCTGTAGACCTCTGAGACAGGATTGTCTCAAGGCCTAAATCTAGGGAAGGGTACAGAAACCATTCTGCTGCTTTGAAGGTCACAATGAGCACAGTGGCCTCCATCATACGCAAAGGGAAAATGATCAGATCCACCAGGACTCTTCCTAGAGCTGGTCGCCCGTCTAAACTGAACGATTGGGGGAGAAGACCTTAACAGGGAGGTGACCAAGAACCTGATGGTCCCTCTGTCAGAGCTCCAGCATTCCTATGTGGAGAGAGGAGAACCTTCCAGAAGGACAACAGTCTCTGCAGGAATCCACGAATCAGGCCTGTATGGTAGAGTGGCCAGACAGAAGCCACTTCTTAGTAAAAGACACGTGGCAGCCCACCTGGAGTTTGCCAAAAGGTACCTGAAGGACTCTCAGACCATGAAAAACAAAATTCTCTGGTCTGATGAGATAAAGATTGAACTCTTTGGCATGAATGCCAGGCATCATGTTTGGCGGAAACCAGTCACCATCCCTACAGTGAAGCATGGTGGCAGCATCATGCTGTGGAGATGTTTTTCAGTGGCAGGAACTGGGAGACTAGTCAGGATTGAGGGGAAGATGAATGCAGCAATGTACAGAGACATCCTGGATGAAAACCTGCTCCAGAGCGCTCTTGACCTCAGACTGGGGCGACAATTCAGCTTTCAGCAGGACAATGACCCTAAGCAGACAAGATATCAAAGGAGTGGCTTCAGGACAACTCTGTGAATGTCCTTGAGTGACCCAGCCAGAGCCCAGACCTGAATCTGACTGAACATCTCTGGAGAGATCTGAAAATGTCTGTGCACCGACGCTCCCCATCCAACCTGATGGAGCTTGAGAAGTGCTGCAAAGAGGAATGGACAAAACTGGCCAAAGATAGGTGTGTCAAGTTTGAGGCATCATATTCAAAAAGACTTGAGGCTGTAATTGCTGCCAAAGATGCATCAACAAAGTATTGAGCAAAGGGTGTAAATACTTATGTACATGGAATTTCTTAGTTTGTTTATTTTTAATAAATTGTCAAAAAAAAAAAAAAAAACTTTTTTCATGATGTAATTGTGGGGTGTTGTGAGTAAAATTGTGAGGGGGAAAAATGTATTTACTCCATTTTGGAATATGGCTGTAACATTAAAAAAATGTAGAAAATGTGAAGCACTGTGAATCCTTTCTGGATGCACTGGAAATCATCTGATGATTTAAAAACAGGTCAGAAATATTTCACACTTTGTTCCAACTTTCACTTGAAAATCTCCTGAATCATTATTTTTCTGCAGAAACGTGTGCAATTTTGCAACAAAAGACGGCTTTTTTAAAATATATATACATCTAAGCTACGTATCAGCCATAGTTATTGCTAACAGATGTCATTTAAATGTACTTTGTAAGAACAATAACAAAGATCTGAAGTACAGGAACATGCTACATGTTAGGTCCATTTTTTTCTTGACCTGTTTCATCATGTACAGTATTTTTCTATCACAATATTTTAGCAAATGACTCTTTTCTGTCTATATATTTGTTTTTGCCTCATTTTTTATTTATTATTCATAAGTCAAGTTACAGTAGCAAGAAAATGTTTGGGCATCCTGTGACTTTTACACATTTTTAATGACATTAATTAAAAAAAAAAACTGAATTAACGATGTTCCAAATTCTAAAAATAAAAACATGTTTTTTAAAGTTCCCAGTGAAAACAAGTCTCTATGTAATCATAAAAATTTTAAAAAATCAACGGTAAAATAATGGAATGCAGAAATATGGGCATCGTTCAATATTGCCCAAATAAATCATCACTTTTACAGCCAGTCAAAGACACATTCAGTGACTTGGAAAAGTTCATGTGTCCACTTGTGACTCGTCTCAAGGAAACCGGCTGTAAAAGTGATGATTTAGTTGAGTAACACTAAAAAGATGCCCTGCAGTACTTCAGCAATCCATTATTTGAAGTTTTTATTTAATTTATATCATTTTGCAGACATTTGTCTTCACTCAGTTTAAAGAGCATAATTTTAGAAATTTTAAAATCTGGAAAATCTGAAAATTTTTGTCGTAAAACATTTTTATTTGTAAAAACCCAAGGAGTCCCCAAATTTTTCATGCTGTCATATATTTAAATCCAAGTATTATGTGTGTTACAAGATCACTTAAAACATACACAACAAAATGGAACAATGTGATAAATCTAAAAAACAAAACAACTAGTGACTGCGTGAAGTAACCTAATGAGGGAAGCCACCAAGATACACTGCACTAAAGCACGAGTTAATTAAGTGATTAAATACTACTTAAGTGCATTCCAGTGAAATATTTATCAGAAGTCCTTTAACAAAACCACTGTGTGAGTTTAAGTTGATCCAAAACTCACAATAATTTGCACGACTCCCTATAAAAACCCATTTTGTTTGCTAAGACCTGCTTGCCCCGTGACAGATGGCAGTTAGATGCAATACCACCTCCAGGCCACTAGCTGCTGCTGTCCTTTTGAGGAAGACATCTTTGCCAGGGGCTGTAAGGTAGCGCAAGCAGCACAAAGAGAATCCCACCCATGATGAGGACGGCCCCCGCACACCCGAGACACGACACTGACCAGGCGAGCTCGTGGTGGAGAGGAATCGTGTGGTCGCTAGCAAGGAACGCGAGCACCGACTGATGGAAAACCACCAGCGACAGCAGCACCAGGACACCTGTGGAGCATGGGACACAATTTTTCACAATATTAACCAAATCGATGGAAATGTCATGAATATTGTTTTGAAATATGCGAACATTGTTCATTGATGTTAGTGCACAACCTACTATCTGAAAATGATATTACAGCTATTATGTGCTGAAACAAAATAAATTCTACAGTGATTCAAAAAGTTGTAAACTCTGTGTTGAACCATGAAATTTGTCATAAATTTTGGAAGAAAAAAGTAGTGAATTTGCAAGAGCAAAAATCTGATTATCTGGGATTAAAGCCAAACTTTTACTTTCTTTTCTGTTTTCTTTCTTTCTTTTTTTTATTTTTTGACAAATTCAATTTTTTTTTAGTTTTTTTAGGTCACAGAACTGCAACATTTAACTTTACACGTTTGCCAAACATGCACAGTGCAACGCAGTTTTGGGAGTTTTTCCTCACAAATTTATAAATTTCTTACAAATTTGAGTTTTTTAAACTCGCAAATTTGATTTCTTCCTCAAAAAATTAGGATTTTATAGTCTTGAAAATTCTTCATTTATTTATTTTTAATTATTACCCCTTTCTTTTTATTGTTGGCCCTAATACACTCTCAATATAAATTTTAGCAAATTAAAAAAAAATAAAATAGTGTACTTTATGAAAGGAACAATTATAACAGAAATATACACAATTTGCAACACATAATATAAAATAATAAAAATACAAATAAAAATACTAATGCGTTAAATATAAATTGTTAATTTTGATACATGATGATGTTGCCGATTATCAGCTGTCGGACAAATATTAGATTTTAACTTTTGGGCATAAATGATTCGTTATCAGTAGTTAAAGAAGACAAGAAGGTTTCTGGAGTTTGCTGGACGTCTGCTGGCTGTACGAACCTGACAGAATGAAGCAGACGGACGCCGGCTTGAGGAAGAAGATGATCTCTTTACTCAGGGACATGGTGATGCAGATGGCCCCCATCACCATCAGGAAGAGGCTGAACAACGCCAGCATGGCTGCAGCCATGTTCAAATCTGCACATGGAAGACACTACAGTTCTCACCACAAACTGCTGCAGGGAACGATTCCACGGACTGCTGGAAAAACCTGTTTATTTTGTTATATCTGTTTGCCTGCAGAATTTCTTGACACATTCTCTTCATCACAAGAACAAGAGTTGCAGATTACATGGTGTGACAGCGCTTGAAAAGTGAAGCCATAATGTCTCTGTCGCCCCCTAGTGGCTGGCAGTACAGGCCATAAACCCTGCCCGCTGCAAGTAAGTCGCTGAGATAGAGACAAAATGAAAATTGAAATGAGATTTTCTCAGATGCAAGAGTTGTTGTATTTGTCTTTTTGATAACTTATTTGAGAAGATATTTATGATACTTTTTAAGTAACATGTCTAAGCTACAGTCAATAATTAATTCAAATGGTGGAATTTTTCACAAGTAGCTTCAAATTAAAGAACGTGGTTTTTTTTTTTGTTTGTTTGTTTTTTGTTTTGTTTTTGCAACAGTTTTGCATTGTATCCCAACAGAAAGAGGTTATATAAAAGCGGTGTCGGCGACTGTACGGTCCCCCCTAAAATTTGTCCACCCTGCCTTTACCGCGCATGCGTCATTTCGGTGTGTCAACATCAACAGCGTCATTCAGAGCATCAGCATCGATTCACCGATTATCGCCTTGTTTCTGCTTAAAACAGCCTCATTTCAGCTTGAAACTGACTTTAGAATGATTTAAGAAGTTTTACTTTGTCATCTGATGGTTAATAATCACATTATTCCCTTTGATCGCTTTGGGTGTAGAGTCAGACTCAGAGAGTCAGACTCAGACGCATGCAGAGTGAAGGCACAGTGAATGCAGGGCGGACCAATTTTTAGGGGGGGCTGTTTGGACGGCGACACTGGTGTTCAAGTTAATCTGACAAAGACTCAGAGAGGTGGGCTTGTGACAAGAGGATCCTGGGTTTGAATCCCTGTCACACTGTAAAGTCAGTAAGTGCCCTTTGGCAAGGGCCTTAATCCCCAAAGTTGTTCCCAGTGTGCAGCTGAGCACCTTGCATAGCAGCACGCTGGCATCAGTGTGTGTGTGCGTGTGTGTGGAGGCATCACTGTAAAGAAATAAGAGCTCAGAAATGAGCAGTGAGGAAGTGAAGAGTGATGAAGAGGAATGGCACAATAGTAGACAAAGACAGGAATTAGAAATAAACAAGAAGTCATTTGAGGGGTTAAAGCTGACAAGAGATCTCAAAGGGTGAGAATGAATGATTAAAGAAAAACCTGTTGATTGTGCAGCCAAAGAAAACCAACACTGTAAAAAAGAAAATAAAATAATAGTAAAAATCTGAAGATTCTATTGTTTTTACAAAAAGAAAAAAAACTGTGGTTGCCAGAATAATTCTGTAAAAAAATACAGTAAAAAATATGAAATTCCTACCGAAATTACTGTACATTTTACACAATAAAACCATTCAAATTTAAATAAAATACAAGAATGAGGTAGTCTGAAAATGTAACAAACTGCAGCATCCGCTTTATCTTATTGATCATCTGTGACCAGCTACATCAGCAAGTGCATAGATGATGTGACTGTCTTCAGGGCCATCACCACACGTCCCAACCAGAAGTCGTGGATGACTGCAGAGGTGCGTGCTCTGCTGAAGGCTCGAGACTCCGCCTTCAAAGCTGGAGATAAGGTGGCCCTAAGGAAAGCAAGGGCCAAACTGTCCCGGGCCATCAGAGAGGCGAAGCGCGCATACGGACAGCGGTGACACTCGGCGCATGTGGCAGGGCATCCAGGCCATCACCAACTACAAAACATTACCACCTGCCTGTGGCAGTGATGCCTCCCTTCCAGATGCACTGAACGACTTCTACGCCCGGTTTGAGACACAGAACGGCATGGCAGCGAGGGAGACCTCCCCTCCTCCTGACGACCAGGTACTGTGCCTTACAGCAGCTGATGTGAGGCAAACGCTACGTAGAGTGAACCCATGTAAAGCTGCTGGTCCAGACAACATTCCTGGTAAGGTGCTCAGGGAGTGTACGGACCAGCTGACAGATGTCTTCACAGACATCTTCAACACCTCCCTGGACAGCGCCACCATCCCGACGTGTCTAAAAGAAACCACCATCATACCGGCGTCAAAGAAGTCTTCAGTGTCCTGTCTCAATGACTACCCTCCCGTAGCACTCACACCCATTGTTATGAAGTGCTTCGAGAGGCTTGTCAAGAGGCACATCAAGACCCTGCTGCCTCCTTCATTGGACCCCCTGCAGTTTGCGTATCGTCCCAACCGCTCGACGGACGATGGCATATCCACCACTCTGCACCTGGCACTTACTCACCTGGAAAATAAAGACACTTATGCCCGAATGCTGTTCATAGACTTCAGTTCAGCATTCAACACAATTATCCCTCAGAAACTGATTGGGAAGCTGACCGCACTGGGACTGAATATTTCCCTCTGTAACTGGATCCTGGACTTTCTGACTGGGAGACCCCAGTCGGTCCGGATCGGAAAAAACACCTCCAGCACCACCACGCTGAGCACTGGGGCTCCCCAAGGCTGTGTGCTCAGTCCACTGCTGTTCACTCTACTGACTCACGACTGTGCAGCAATGCACAAATCGAACCACATCATAAAGTTCACTGACAACACGACTGTGGTGGGCCTCATCAGTAAGAACATACAGCATACAGAGAGGAAGTACAACGGTTAGTGGACTGGTGTAGAACCAACAACCTGTCTCTGAACATAGATAAGACCAAAGAGATGGTTGTTGCCTTCAGGAAGACCAAGCGTGATCACCCCCCACTCCACATCGACGGCTCTGCTGTGGAGATCATCAAGAGCACCATGTTCCTTGGAGTTCACCTGGCAGAGAATCTCACCTGGTCCCTCAACATCGGCACCATAACCAAAAAAGCCCATCAGCACCTCTACTTCCTGCGGAGCCTGAAAAAGGCACATCTACCACCCCCCATCCTCACTACATTCTACAGAGGAACCATTGAGAGCATCCTGAGCAGCTGCATTACTGCCTGGTTTGGGAACTGCACCGCATCGGATCACAAGTCCCTGCAGCGGATTGTGAGAACGGCTGAGAAGATCATTGGTGTGTCTCTCTCCACCATCATGGACATTTACACCACACGCTACATCCGCAAGGCAATCAGCATTGTGGATGACCACACACACCCCTCACACACTCTCTTCACCCTTCTACCATCTGGAAAAAGGTACCGCAGCATCCGGGCCCACATATCCAGACTGTGTAACAGCTTCTTCCCACAAGCCATCAGACTCCTGAACTCTTCCCATAAGCCATCAGACTCCTGAACAGCCAGAGTCTGGTCTGATAATTGCACACATCTCATTGACTGATCGAACACACACACACACACACATACACCTCACCTACAAAGACAATAATCAAAACTGAAAAGCTGCTGCTAAAAATAAGTCTGTTTAAAATTATACTCCCTGCACCACCTCCTCCCCACTAATGTGGTCCTGTGTATTTATTGTATATTGTATATTATTATACAATAGACCGTCGTGAGACAGGTTAGTTTTACCCTACTGATGATGTGTTCTTTCAATAGTAATCCTGCTCAGTACGAGAGGAACCGCAGATTCAGACATTTGGTGTATGGGCTTGGCTGAGGAGCCAATGCTGCGAAGCTACCATCTGTGGAATTATGACTGAACGCCTCTAAGTCAGAATCCTGCCTAGATGAAGCGATACCGAAGCGCCATGGATTTTTGGTTGGCCCCTGATAGCTGGGCCTCCCCCCGGGGGGGGGCCCGGTGAGCAGAGCCGCTCGTGACTGGACTGGGGCGCGACCGTATATGCGTCCGCCCCTCTCCTCCCACGCAACTCATGTTTGTGGAGAACCTGGTGCTAAATTAGAACCTCCATGACCAGTGAAAGATCAAAGACCGAGACGTCGCCCGGTATGGCGGAGCCGGGGTCCCTCCCTGGAGCCAGGCCTGGGGTTGGGGCTCGCGCGCGAGCACCTGGTGGTCGGGCCTTAGCCCATGGGGCCTGGCCGGACTCAGCCCGAAGGAGCAACGTGGGCCCGCCCTCCTGTGGGTTCACCACCTGCAGAGGGGGCCATGGGGGTCAGGTGCAGAGAGGATTGGGTGGCGGTTGAGGGTGGGTGTCCCGGCGGCCCGGTCCATGCTCACAGCCCCTGGCTGTTGGGACGTGGAATGTCACCTCGCTGGGTGGCAAGGAGCCTGAGCTTGTGCGGGAGGTTGAGAGATACCAACTAGAGATAGTCGGGCTCACCTCCACGCACAGCATGGGCTCTGGTACCCAACTCCTGGAGGGGGGCTGGACGCTTAATTTTTCTGGCGTTGCCCACGGGAAGAGGCGGAGAGCTGGGGTTGCATTGCTTATTGCTCCCCAGCTCAGTCGCCATGTGTTGGAGTTCACTCCGGTGAACGAGAGGGTCGCGTCCCTATGCCTTCGGGTCGGAGACAGGTCTCTCACTGTTGTCTCGGCCTACGGGCCGAGCGGCAGTGCAGAGTACCCGACCTTCCTGGAGTCCCTGGGAGGGGTACTAGATAGCGCTCCGACTGGGGACTCCATTGTTCTCCTGGGGGATTTCAATGCCCACGTGGGCGGCGACAGTGAGACCTGGAGGGGGGTGATCGGGAAGCACAGCCTCCCCGATCTGAACCCGAGTGGTGTTCAGCTGATGGACTTCTGTGCTAGTCACAGTTTGTCCATCACGAACACCATGTTCAAGCACAAGGGTGTCCATAAGTGCACGTGGCACCAGGACACCCTGAGCCGGAGGTCAATGATCGACTTTGTAGTCATATCATCTGACCTTCGGTCACGTGTCTCGGACACTCGAGTAAAGAGAGGGGCAGAGCTGTCGACCGATCACCACCTGGTGGTGAGTTGGATCTGCTGGGAGGGGAGGAAGCCGGTCAGACCTGGCAGGCCCAAACGTATTGTGAGGGTCTACTGGGAACGACTGGCAGAACCCTCTGTCAAGGAGGTCTTCAACTCCCACCTCCGGGAGAGCTTCTCCCAGATCCCGGGGGAGGTTGGAGACATGGAGTCCGAGTGGACCATGTTCTCCACCTCCATTGTTGATGCGGCCGCTCGTAGCTGTGGTCGCAAGGTCTCTGGTGCCTGTTGTGGCGGCAATCCCCGAACCCGGTGCTGGACACCGGAAGTAAGGGATGCCGTCAAGCTGAAGAAGGAGTCCTACTTATCTTTGTTGGTAGGTGGGACCCCAGAGGCAGCTGACAGGTACCGGCAGGCCAAGCGTGCCGCAGCCCGTGCGGTCGCAGAGGCAAAAACTCGGGTCTGGGAGGAGTTCGGGGAGGCTATGGAGGAGGACTATCGGTCGGCCTAGAAGAGATTCTGGCAAACTGTCCGACGCCTCAGGAGGCGGAAGCAGCTCTCCATCTGCACTGTTTATGGTGTGGGTGGGGAGCTGTTGACCCTGACTGGGGATGTTGATGGGCGCTGGAAGGAGTACTTTGAGGATCTCCTCAATCCCATCGTCACGTCTTCCGAAGAGGAAGCAGAGACTGGGGACCCAGAGGCGGACTCATCCATTACCCAGGCAGAAGTCACCGAGGTGGTTAGAAAGCTCCTCGGTGGCAAGGCTCCTGGGGTGGATGAAATCCGTCCTGAGTACCTTAAGTCTCTGGATGTTGTGGGACTGTCTTGGCTGACACGCCTCTGCAACATCGTATGGCAATCGGGGACAGTGCCTCTGGATTGGCAGACCGGGGTGGTGGTCCCTCTGTTTAAGAAGGGGGACCAGAGGGTGTGTTCCAACTATAGGGGGATCACACTCCTCAGCCTCCCCGGTAAGGTCTATTCCAGAGTACTGGAGAGGAGAATTCGACCGATGGTCGAATCTCGGATTCAGGAGGAGCAGTGTGGTTTTCGTCCTGGTCGCAGCACACTGGACCAGCTCTACACGCTCCATCGGGTGCTCGAGGGTTCATGGGAGTTCGCCCAACCAGTCCACATGTGTTTTGTGGATCTGGAGAAGGCATTCGACCGTGTCCCTCGGGGCGCCCTGTGGGGAGTGCTCCGGGAGTACGGGGTCCGGGGTCCTTTGCTAAGGGCTATCTGGTCCCTGTACGACCGCAGCAGGAGCTTGGTTCGCATTGCCGGTAGTAAGTCAAACCTGTTTCCAGTGCACGTTGGCCTCCGCCAGGGCTGCCCTTTGTCACCGGTTCTGTTCATTATTTTTATGGACAGAATTTCTAGGCGCAGCCAGGGTGTAGAGGGGGTCTGGTTTGGGAACCACAGAATCTCGTCTCTGCTGTTTGCGGACGATGTGGTTCTGTTGGCTTTGTCAAATCAGGACCTTCAGCGTGCACTGGGGCGGTTTGCAGCCGAGTGTGAGGCATCCAGGATGAGGATCAGCACCTCCAAATCCGAGGCCATGGTTCTCGACCGGAAAAAGGTGCTTTGCCCTCTTCAGGTCGGTGGAGTGTCCTTGCCTCAAGTGGAGGAGTTTAAGTATCTCGGGGTCTTGTTCACGAGTGAGGGATGGATGGAGCGTGAGATCGATAGACGGATCGGTGCAGCGTCTGCAGTGATGCGGTTGCTGTATCGGACCGTCTGTTGTGAAAGTGTAGGAACACGGACCCACAACAGGGGGCGCAAATGAACGGACAATGGAGAAGGTAAATAACAAGTTTTACTGTTGTGAAACGAGCACAACCAATACAACAATCAACAATTTGGGATTAAGCCGAATTCTGCTGGTGTCGTGTGGGCAGGCTCGAAGGTAGGAGACGTCCGTTCGAGTCGAACCGGAACCACCCAGATCTCCTCTGCCACCGAACCCTGGAAATACCGGAACCGCCAAGTCCCGAAGTCCCAGGTGGCCACTGCCTCCGCTCGTCGGATCCGGTACTGCTGGCAAGAGAGAGCAACAAACACACAGGTGTGGATGCGGCTGCACCCAGTAACACGGAGAGGGAAGAAGCCGCCTCCACCTCTCGTCACGTTAAAACAGGAAGGTGAGTACTTATCCAAGCAATTGGCTTTCGGTAGTCAGCTGTCCTGAAAGGTTTAACACGTATTATCAAATATACAGAATATGCTGCAGAGAAGGTTACCTCTATCTCAAGGCGATATCTCGGCACTGAGGTGGAGACGCCGTCCTGCTGATATACCTCCGTGCTGAGTGGAACAGCTGTGTCCAGTGATGGGTGACAGCTGTCACCCTGGCTGCTCTCGTGAGGCGGCAGCGCCCTCTGGTGCCTGGAGCCCACACTCCAGGCAGGGCGCCCTCTGGTGGTGGTGGGCCAGCAGTACCTCCTCTTCAGCGGCCCACACAACACCGTCGTGGTGAAGAGAGAGCTGAGTAGGGGGGCAAAGCTCTCGATTTACCGATTGATCTACGTTCCGATCCTCACCTATGGTCATGAGATTTGGCTCATGACCGAAAGAACGAGATCACGGGTACAAGCGGCCGAGATGAGTTTCCTCTGCAGGGTGGCTGGGTGCTCCCTTAGAGATAGGGTGAGGAGCTCGGTCACTCGGGAGGAGCTCGGAGTCGAGCCGCTGCTCCTCCACATCGAAAGGAGTCAGTTGAGGTGGCTCGGGCATCTTTTCCGGATGCCCCCTGGACGCCTCGCTGGAGAGGTGTTCCGGGCACGTCCCATTGGGAGGAGGCTCCGGGGAAGACCCAGGACATGCTGGAAGGATTACATCTCTCGGCTGGCTTGGGAACGCCTTGGGGTTCCCCCAGAGGAGCTGGGGGAGGTGTGTGTGGATCGGGAGGACTGGGCGGCTTTGCTTGAGCTGCTGCCCCCGCGACCCGACTCCGGATAAAGCGGAAGAAAATGGATGGATGGATGGATGTATATTATTAGCACCTTGGTCCTGGAGGAACGTTGTTTCGTCTCACTATGTAGTGTACATGATTGAAATGACAATAAAAAACCACTTGACACTTGACTTGACACTTGATATTTGCTTACTCAGTAAAAATATTTTCATATGGCAATAAGATATACAATTCATTGTTTTCAGAGTAGTTGCTGTTGTGTGACAGCACGATGGCACAATCTCTAAGCGTGCTAATTCCCAGGTGAAATATCTCAGGTTCAAAACTTCCTGAGGTCCATTGACCTGATCGAGCTGGAGGTGTTAAAATAATAATAATAATAATATAATCAAAATGGGGATCCCATGCCAAAGCTTTTGTCGCGGCACTGAGCAAAACTCGAACAGCACAAAAAATTCTCACTGAATGGGAATAAATGCACAAAATGTAACAGCTGCATTTAAATTATATGAAAAAAATATTAATTTAAAACAACATATGTTGATTTAGCAACAACTGCAGCACTGCTTAATTTACTGTTTTGAAATGTAAATTACAGCAACTTTATACCATAAAATGTAAAGGTTGTTTTATAAAGGCATTTACACATTTTTGCTGTTTTTTGTTTGTTTGTTTGTTTGTTTTGTTTTGTTTTTTTCTCAGAGAAAGTGCCATGTTTCTTTATGCGTCATGTTTTACCCCTTTAGCGCCTGCCCTCAAATGAGACGGCGCTGCCCAACTGCGGCGCCTCAGACAACCTTGTGTCGATGTCGCGGCACTTCTAACTGCATTATGAGCTTCCCAGAAGAATGCATTTTGCCAAAGTATGTTGAAGTTCAAGAAGAAACTTCTTAGTTAAAATAGTTCCAAGACATGGGAAAACATGGAATATCCTAGTTCATCATGAACATTCTCCCCAGACTCTAAGGTTTTCCAACGTATGGACCAGGGTTCAAACAATGACACCCTCTGTTAGCTGGGGAATGACATAAAATACAAAATTGGAATTCAGGAAATATTCCTGAGGTGCTCAGAATTATTTATACGACCTCTAAAGTTGGAGTTTGTCACCTCCCAAATTCCCACTTGTCATTGAACGCAGCATCACACAAATGTCAAAGTTCATTTTAGCACCCCCCCCCCCCCCCCAAAAAAAAGAATAAGTATAAGGAGTTTTATTTTATTTATTCATATTTTTTTCATATTCTTCATTTGTTGAAGAATCTTCAAAAGGCAGGCAGCGATCCAGTGGAGGATTAGAGAAAAGCCCAACAGACATGTGACTCACTGTTCTCAGTTGTTTTCTGAAACATCACAGCGTTTTCTCCAGTGGTGAAAAACTTGAAGTAGGTACAGTTTGATTCTGCAGGACAAAAGACAGGAAGAGCTTTTGTGAGTGAGACGGACGGATAATAGCTGCAGACAACCTGATGAATGTCTCCTTCAAATTCAAGGTCACGTGTCCCTCTCTTAACTTGTTTGTGTCTACTCTTTCATTTCAGCTGCTCTCCAAAAAAACATAATCCACCGTGACTATCAACGCCAACCTGAAGGTGACAGTCTGAGGTTTCATGCACATGATCTCTCACCTTTACTTAGTGCCATCAAATGCCTCATTTTCCCCCCACAGAAATTATAATCACCAATTCTGTTAAGAACCTGAACTCAATAAAATCCTTACAATCACACCTCACTGACCCCAAGATAAAGTTAACAAGGTTTTGTTTCTGTCTGTAGTAAATCTGTGTTAATGTTAAAACTGGTCTCAAACTGGTGGCCCAAGGGCCTCATACAGCCCATCAGCCTGTAGTTTATGGCCAACAGTGCTTTTTATGTCATTAGATAGTTTTCTGAATTTCATATAAAGATTTCACTTATGTGCAGAACATTACAAGAAACGATGCTCCTTCCCATCTAATTCTCAGGCTCAGATTTCCAAACATTACGGTAAAGCTCGCTGAATCCAGTTGCTCATTGTTGCAGCCAGTCTGCTCTATGTTAGTCTGATCCTGTCAGCTCTCAGAAACTAAGCGGCGTAGGCCCTGGTTAGTACTTGGATAGGAGACCTCCAGAACACAAGGGACTGTGTGTGTTTCTCCAGGTAAAACGTCAGGAAGGGCATCCGGTGTCAAACTTGTGCCAAATACCAGTGCGGATCTGGTTGTATCTGCTGCAGAGAGCCCGAACATATGGGAGGAGCTGGAGGAACAACAACACAAGGTTGTGCTGTCGGTGGCAGTCTGTGCAGTATAGAGTTGGTGAAGAAAAAAGTCAGAAATGAATGAGATGTAAGTGGAGTCATTTTTGTGGGATTCTGAAGAATTAAACAAGAAACCCTGAAAATGACATGAGATAATCTCCAAAGAAAGTGTATCAAAATTTGTAAGGTCAGTATTATATAAAATGCACAGCTCAAACCCGGAACATTAATTTGACTCTGGAAAAGTCAAATTAAAAATTATGTTTTATTGTTCAGGTGGGAGGACATAACTTTGGGTACTTGGACAATATTATTTACATTTATACTTCATGACTTTCTTAGTGCTTTGTGACCTGGACCTTTGACCTCAGAATTACATCTTCAATACTATATTGAAATTATTTTTTTTTATTACATGAGATATACTTTATTGATCTCACAGTGAAGAAATTATGTTTATACTCCAGTTACCTCAGACAGCAATTAGTCCACAATTATTACTTGTTTACCGTAACAATGGCACACATCAGAATTAAAGACAGCACATATACATTTGGCATTGTTTATGTGCACTAAATTTGAAGAAGTCCGTTATCCAAATTGAGGCAAGTGGGTGAAGGTCTCCCAGCAACCCTGAGTTGCTCCACTGTCAGCTTGGGGGGGCAGCAGCAGCTAAAACCACGCCGCCCCCGCAGAAGGGAAGGGGGTGACGTGAGCAGAAGCCAGAGTGGGGTGTGTGTGATGGGGGTACGAGGGGGGTGGGGAGATGGAGTGGAGCATGCTTCAGTCCTATGAAAAACAGTTTATTGTCTTTGTGAGTTGAGATAAGAAACAGCCAAATGTTCACCAAGTCCTGAAGACATTCTGGAGGAAAACAGTCAGGCAATTTGTCCTTCAGGCTTGATAAGCCTGTAATGTTATGGTTTGAGCAGTGAAAAACACTTTATACAGTTCCACTTGAACAACCAAATCCCAATTATGAATTAAGAATATTCCCAATTATGAATTAAGAATATTCCCTGGCCTTCATCTGCAAGCATCTGCTCCAAGATGTTATCCAATTTGCGTCTGAGTTCAAGAGTCATCGCAGTCTGAGAATACACTGCCTTGCCCACCTCGTTAATCATGACAGACAAGCGAGGGGCCGTGGTTCTTGATGCTGCCGTCTTGCCAATTTTCCGATAGATCAGGGCAGCACATAAGCTGGAAAGTACTAGCCCTGCTACCATAAGACCAAAAATGAATAAATCCTCGACGTCCTCAACAGAGAAAGGCGCCAAGCATGTAATACGCCAAGACCCCCAAGAGTCGAGAACATAGCCCGCAGGATGTGTTCCATCTGGTAGGTAGGATCCCACGGTCCTGACCTTCTTGTAGAAAAGATGGTGTCAATAGCATTCAGAGACCAGCTGATCAATTCCACGGATAATCCAATAGTACTCCAATAGAACCAGTATCCAATATAATTTGAGGAATTCACAGACTGGTGAAGTAGGGACTTGAATGTTAAAGCAGAGAGCAGAGATAAGGGAGAGTGGAGGAGATGTGACCGCCCTCATCGGAGTCCCAAGCTGAATGATTCATGAGCTGAACATTCACATCCAAGCTAAGATTCTGTAATTGATAATATGAGTGAAGCGTCACACAGCGGCGTGAAGCTCACTCATGGTACAGTGCATCCTAAACAGGAAGTGCCAATTTTCAAATCCACAGTAGAACAGGAAATGTTCAAATGTCAAACACTTCCTGGATCGTCACTTCCTGGATTGACAGACGAGATCCCATGGAATCTCGCGGGAACTCAGTGGCAAGCTCACACTCAAACAGGAAGTGCCAATTTATCAGTCACAGTGAAACAGGAAATGGTCAAATGTCAAACACGTCCTGGCATGGGTGGAGCTAGAGTGGAGGCCAGGGTTTCACTGGACTCTCCTGAAATCTGATTGGACACAGATGATTGACATGTCAAGGCACCACATGTCTGGTTGAAAGAGCTGCATTTTCAAATCACTGAGTCACATTGACTGCTAGTTTCCTCCTGTCCAGTAGTTTGTGCTGTGTACCACAAAAAGTTCTAATCCACCTTAGTAGAAGAAGAAAAATGTTTGCTTCAGATTTGAACTGAACATGTCGTTTGAACTATGGACTTCTAATCACACCAAACATATTGGTGAGTAAACGACCGTATTTTATGTCAGAAATGAGGTCAATGTTGTTAAAAGCAGCATTTCTCCTTTAATTCAGGTTGGTTTATGTACACATGTTTTAAACTAACATCAGCAGCTGGTGGTCATACAAGCATCAAATTCAGCACAAATACAGCTGGAGCTAAATTAATGGAGGAACTTTAACTTTTGACCCCTGTACAAACTGAAACTGACCTTTGTCACCATTCTTGTTGCTTTAACCTCATAACATTCAGTCACAGATTGTCCAAACTATACCTTTTTTGGAATCTTTATGATCAGTCAAATAATGTGGTGTAGTTTTCTATATGATTGGAGCATCTTGTTGTGTGGGCCACCAGAAGAGGAGGTACTGCTGGCCCACCACCAGAGGGCGCCCTGCCTGAAGTGCGGGCTTCAGGCACGAGAGGGTGCTGCCGCCACGGACACAGCCAGGAGTGACAGCTGTCACTCATTAATTCCTGACAGCTGTCACTCGTTCTTCATCATCGCACTCCATAAAACCCAGACGTCATCTCCACCTCATCGCCGAGATATCGTACTTCTTTGGAGGTAATAGACTCAGCCGTTCGTGTTTTGCAATATATCTGTATATTGTGAGTGTTTGCAGGAGTACCGGTCCCTCTTTCCGTGGAAGCTGTGTGAGTGCAGGACGGCACTCTTTTCCCCTGAGGAATCACTGCGGTACTCCACAGAATATTGAGTGAGAGGTGGAGGTGGCATTCCCACCGTTGTTGTTACGGGGTGTACACACACCCACACTTGACAGTCTTTGTTCTACGCCAGCAGTACCAGATCCGACAGTCGGGGACGGTGATCACCTGGGAATTCGGGACTTGGCGGCTCCAGTATTCACCAGGTTCGGTGGCGGCGGAAATCGTGTGGTTCCGGCTCTTCTCAGGACAGACGTCTTCTATCCTCGAGCCTGCCAACACGTCACCTTTGTGGATTGACTGTAATCATATTCTGAGATTGTCTGTATATTCGTTGTGCACCTTCACAACATTAAATTGTTACTTTTTGGCTCATCTATTGACCGTTCATTTGCGCCCCCTGTTGTGGGTCCGTGTCACTACACTTTCACAACAGGATATCTCGGCCAGCGTCATGGACTCCGAGGGGCGTCACCCGGCTGTTGAACGACCAATGGGAGAGCAGGGAGCGCAGGCGTCTGCAGGAGGCGTGATTGGTGAGCTGCAGCACATTCTCACCGCCTTTACGGCTCGGTTGGATCAAATGACCGAGCAAAACATCCTCCTGAACCGCAGGGTGGAGGCTCTCTCTGCGCAGGTGGCGGCGAGCGCTCAGGGCGCTGCTGCAGCTCCTCCTCCTGCCGACCCTGTGCAGGATATGAACGTTCCAGTGGTGGTTCAACAACCCCTCCCACCATCCCCTGAAGCATACATAAGCCCTCCTGAGCCGTACGGAGGTTGTGTGGAGACGTGCGCGGACTTTCTCATGCAGTGTTCGCTCGTCTTCGCACAACGTCCCGTCATGTACGCGTCAGATGCTAGTAAAATAGCTTATGTGATTGCTCTGCTTCGGGGTAAGGCACGCGCCTGGGCTACGGCGCTCTGGGAACAGAACTCACGGTTGTTATCAGCATACACTGGGTTTGTGGGGGAGTTCAGAACAGTGTTTGATCACCCTAACAGAGGAGAGACCGCTTCAACAATGCTGCTGTCAATGCGACAGGGGCGCCGGTGCGCAGCCGAATATGCAGTCGACTTCCGCATCGCGGCTGCGAGGTCCGGCTGGAATAACATTGCGCTCCGTGCCGCCTTCATAAACGGACTGTCATTGGTCCTGAAGGAGCATCTGGTTGCTAAGGAGGAACCGCGGGATTTAGATGGGCTTATCGATCTCGTTATACGGTTAGACAATCGGTTGGAGGAACGCCGTCGGGAGCGAGGCGAAGGACGTGGCCGGATACGCGCCGTCCCTCTCCCTTCCGGGTTCGAAAAGGGGCCGCCCTCCCCATGCTCCACAGCCGCAGCGCTCCGTGGAGCAACAGCTCCCCCTGCTGACGTTGTTAGGGAAACGCACAGGGCCAAAATGAGGAGGCTGGTCCGCGGGGAGTGTTTTCTCTGCAGCTCAAAGGAGCACACACAGAAAAACTGCCCCAAACGGCCACAACAACAACCGCCCTCAGAGACTGGGCTAAGGGGGGGTCAAAACATTCACGTGGGACACACACAGATTGCCACATGACTCCCAGTTACAATCCTGAGCGGGGATTTAACCCTTCAAGCCCCAGCACTGGTGGACACGGGGTCAGAAGGGAATTTGCTAGACAGCAGATGGGCAAGGGAGGTAGGGCTCCCTCTGGTGGCGCTTCCTTCGCCATTGCAGGTGCGGGCACTAGATGGCACCCTCCTCCCTTTAATCACACACAAGACACAACCAGTAACTCTGGTGGTGTCTGGAAACCATCGGGAGGAGATTGAGTTTTTTGTAACTCCTTCTACCTCCTGTGTGATTTTGGGCTTCCCATGGATGTTGAAGCACAATCCCCGGATTGATTGGCCGTCTGGGGTGGTGGTTCAGTGGAGCGAAACCTGCCATCGGGTGTGTTTAGGATCCTCGGTTCCTCCCGGTTTACAGGCTAAGGAGGAGGTCAAAGTCCCTCCCAATCTGACGGCAGTGCCGGTTGAGTACCACGATCTTGCTGACGTCTTCAGCAAGGATCTGGCACTCACCCTTCCCCCGCACCGTCCGTACGATTGTGCCATTGATTTGGTTCCAGGCGCTGAGTTCCCGTCCAGCAGGCTGTACAACTTCTCACGTCCATGCATTGATTACAGGGGGCTGAATGAGATTACGGTTCACAACCAATACCCGTTGCCATTGTTGGATTCCGTGTTCACCCCCCTGCATGGAGCCAAGATCTTTACTAAGCTGGATCTTAGAAATGCGTATCACCTGGTTCGGATCTGGAAGGGAGACGAGTGGAAGACGGCATTTTAACACCCCGTTAGGTCACTTTGAGTACCTGGTCATGCTGTTCGGCCTCACCAACGCCCCCGCGATGTTCCAAGCCTTGGTTAACGACGTCTTGCGGGACTTCCTGCACCGATTCGTCTTCGTATATCTGAATGATATTCTCATCTTTTCTCCGGATCCTGAGACCCATGTCCAGCATGTACGTCAGGTCCTGCAGCAGTTGTTAGAGAACCGACTGTTTGTGAAGGGCAAGAAGTGGGAGTTTCACCGCACGTCTTTGTCCTTCCTGGGGTTTATCATCTCCTCTAATTCCGTCGCCCCTGGTCCGGCCAAGGTTGCGGCGGTGAGAGATTGGCCCCAACCAACAAGCCGTAGGAAGCTGCAACAGTTCCTCGGCTTCGCTAATTTCTATAGGAGGTTCATTAAGGGCTACAGTCAGGTAGTTAGCCCCCTGACAGCCCTGACCTCTCCAAAAGTCCCCTTCACCTGGTCGGATCGGTGCGAAGCCGCGTTCAAGGAGTTGAAACGACGGTTCTCTACTGCGCCAGTTTTGGTGCAGCCCGACCCTAGCCGCCAGTTCGTGGTTGAAGTGGACGCCTCTGACTCAGGGATAGGAGCCGTGCTATCCCAGAGCGGAGAGACTGATAAGGTTCTTCACCCGTGTGCCTACTTTTCACGCAGGTTGACCCCGGCTGAACGGAACTATGACGTCGGCAATCGAGAACTCCTTGCGGTGAAAGAGGCTCTTGAGGAGTGGAGACACCTGTTGGAGGGAGCGTCTGTGCCGTTCACGGTTTTCACTGACCATCGGAACCTGGAGTATATCAGGATCGCCAAGCGGCTGAACCCCAGGCAAGCCCGCTGGTCACTGTTCTTCGGGCGTTTTGACTTCCGGATCACCTATTGCCCCGGGACCAAGAACCAGAGGTCGGATGCCTTGTCCCGGGTACACGAAGAGGAGGTCAAAACTGCACTGTCGGATCCACCGAAGCCCATCCTGCCTGAGTCCACTATCGTGGCCACCCTCACCTGGGATGTGGAGAAGATCGTCCGGGAGGCCCTGGCACGGAGCCCGGACCCAGGAACAGGTCCGAAGAACCATTTGTACGTCCCACCAGAGGCCAGAGCTGCAGTCTTGGACTTCTGTCACGGTTCCAAGCTCTCCTGTCATCCAGGGGTGCGAAGGACCGTGGCAGTTGTCCGGCAGCGCTTCTGGTGGGCGTCTATGGAGGCCGACGTCCGGGAGTACATCCAGGCCTGCACCACCTGTGCCAGGGTCAAGGCAGTCCATAAAAGGTCCCAAGGACTTCTCCAACCACTACCTGTGCTTCATCGCCCCTGGTCCCACATCAGCCTGGATTTCGTCACGGGCCTCCCGCCGTCCCAGGGCAACACCACCATCTTCACGATAGTGGACCGATTCTCCAAGGCGGCCCACTTCGTGGCCCTCCCGAAGCTCCCAACAGCCCAGGAGACAGCAGACCTCCTGGTCCACCACGTCGTCCGTCTGCATGGGATACCCATTGACATCGTCTCTGATCGTGGTCCCCAGTTCTCCTCACACGTCTGGAGGAGCTTCTGCCGGGAACTGGGGGCCACTGTGAGCCTCTCGTCCGGGTATCACCCGCAGACCAATGGACAGGCAGAACGGGCCAATCAGGAATTGGAGCAAGTCCTGCGTTGTGTAACGTCCGCACACCCGACGGCCTGGAGTAAACATCTGGCCTGGATCGAGTATGCGCATAACAGCCAGGTGTCCTCTGCCACCGGCCTCTCCCCGTTTGAGGTGTGTTTGGGGTATCAGCCCCCATTATTTCCCGTAGTGGAGGGAGAGGTCGGTGTGCCCTCGGTCCAGGCCCACCTGCGGAAGTGCCGTCGGGTGTGGCGCTCCGCCCGTTCTGCCTTGTTGAAGGCCCGGACGAGGGCGAAGACCCATGCGGACCGCCGGCGATCCCCAGCCCCTGCTTACCAGCCCGGGCAGGAGGTGTGGCTGTCCACAAAGGACATCCCCCTCCAAGTGGACTCCCCTAAGTTGAAGGACCGATACATTGGACCATTTAAGATCCTCAAAATCCTCAGTCCTGCCGCAGTGAAGCTCCGTCTCCCGGCTTCACTACGGATCCACCCGGTCTTTCATGTGTCCAGAATCAAGCCTCACCACACCTCACCACTCTGTGCTCCCGGTCCGGCGCCGCCTCCTGCCCGGATCATTGACGGGGAGCCGGCTTGGACAGTGCGCCGGCTCCTGGACGTCCGTCGAATGGGCCGGGGGTTCCAGTATTTGGTGGACTGGGAGGGGTATGGACCCGAAGAACGCTCCTGGGTGAAGAGGAGCTTCATCCTGGATCCGGCCCTCCTGGCCGATTTCTACCGTCGACACCCGGACAAGCCTGGTCGGGCGCCAGGAGGCGTCCGTTGAGGGGGGGGATCCTGTTGTGTGGGCCGCCAGAAGAGGAGGTACTGCTGGCCCACCACCAGAGGGCGCCCTGCCTGAAGTGCGGGCTTCAGGCACGAGAGGGCGCTGCCGCCACGGACACAGCCAGGAGTGACAGCTGTCACTCATTAATTCCTGACAGCTGTCACTCGTTCTTCATCATCGCACTCCATAAAACCCAGACGTCATCTCCACCTCATCGCCGAGATATCGTACTTCTTTGGAGGTAATAGACTCAGCCGTTCGTGTTTTGCAATATATCTGTATATTGTGAGTGTTTGCAGGAGTACCGGTCCCTCTTTCCGTGGAAGCTGTGTGAGTGCAGGACGGCACTCTTTCCCCTGAGGAATCACTGCGGTACTCCACAGAATATTGAGTGAGAGGTGGAGGTGGCATTCCCACCGTTGTTGTTACGGGGTGTACACACACCCACACTTGACTGTCTTTGTTCTTCGCCAGCAGTACCAGATCCGACAGTCGGGGACGGTGATCACCTGGGAATTCGGGACTTGGCGGCTCCAGTATTCACCAGGTTCGGTGGCGGCGGAAATCGTGTGATTCCGGCTCTTCTCAGGACAGACGTCTTCTATCCTCGAGCCTGCCCACACGTCACCTTTGTGGATTGACTGTAATCATATTCTGAGATTGTCTGTATATTCGTTGTGCACCTTCACAACATTAAATTGTTACTTTTTGGCTCATCTATTGACCGTTCATTTGCGCCCCCTGTTGTGGGTCCGTGTCACTACACTTTCACAACACATCTTTTAATTTAGACCAGGGGTGGGCAACTTGTTCCAGAAAAGGCCAAGAGGCTGCAGGTTTTCTTTGCAGCCACTGACTCCACCAGGTGATTTCACTGATTAATATCACTTTGAGCAGATGGAATCAGTTAATCAGTGAAATCACCTGGTGGAATCAGTGGCTGCAAAGAAAACCTGCAGCCTCTTGGCCTTTTCTGGAACAAGTTGCCCACCCCTGATTTTGACCCCTGTGTAATTCTTCAATTGACCCCTACCTGGCCGCCTATTGAAAACTCAAGTGACCAATCAGGTTTTTTTTAAAGAGTTAATGTCTATAGATTATTTGTGCCAAATTTGATGTTTGTATCACCATTTGCAGGATTCCACTCTACATATTCTCTTAGCTGCACTATATATGAGATGTAAGATGCTGCTCCTCAGTGTTTCTCAATTGCCCTCAAAAGTATTGGAACACTTGGTATTTCACACAGTTTAATTTGTTTATTCCATTTCAAATTCTAAAACTATCTTCCTTAACTCAAAATGAAAGTAAATCTCTACAACTTGATATAAATTAATTAAAAATATAAAATCCAGCTTCCTGATGAAGTGATGTTGAGGAGGATTTTCTTAAAAAGAAGACCTGAAAGTTCAGCTACAATTTGACAGAAAGTGCATTTGAGATGAAAGCCTAGATTTGATGTTTTGGTGAAAGAAACTTTGGTATTTCTTCATAATTGATGTAAATAAAGTCCAAGACATATTCAGTGTCTTGGAAATGATCATGTTTCCATCCCCTGACTTGTTTAAAGAAAACTGGCAAATTATTATTTACAGGTTTTATCAAGTTTTAGAGATTTGCTTTCAGTTTGAGTTTGAAGAAGATAATTTTATAAAATTTAATTCTTTATTTTTTTTAATATTTCTAGTATTTAAAATGGCATAAACAAATTAAAATGTGTGAAATCCCACGTGTTCCAATACTTTTGGAGGGCACAGTATCCTAACCTTATGATGAGTGCAAAATGAGTGTGATATTATTACTGTTTTGTTTAAGAATGTTTAATTTTCACTGTTGCTGCACTTTGTGTCAGATCTTAGTCATATCGTATATCACATTGATATTAAAATTCAGTAAGGTATATCTTCTATTATACATTCCAAATCTAAGATGGAACTCTACTATTGTTTAGTAAGGTACACTGAAATATCTTTAAAAACAAAGAGAGAGTAGAGCCACGGTGCCTGGTCTTGAGAACCAGGGATGGTAGGTTGAAAAGCTTTTTTATCCCATGGGAACTCTCCCTACCCACCTAAGTGGCTCGAGAATATGGACAGCATGTATATTAGTGACATTTACATGACAATATAGAGATACGATAATTTGGCCATATTGTACAGCCCTACTGTCAACTAGCTGAAAACGTTGAATATTAATTTACATCTACATTAAAAAAATGTTTAAAGTGGCAGGGGGTTAAGAGGGCTGTAATGTGGGTGTCAGCTGAAAAGCAAAAAAAGAAAAATGCTTATAAAGGTGGAGAGTATGGGACAGAGCCCATCCAGAAGCTGAAAGGCAAAAAAAGGCGGGGGGGGGGGGGGGGGTTTAGTCATGCTAATGCTCCCAAAAACCATTTTACTGAAAAAAAGTCTGAAGGACCTATAGGACATGGTTAGATGGCAAGGAGCTTTTCCAAGTATGTGAGAGGCAAATAAAGAAAAATGCTTTAAAAGGCAGGGGGTCTGGGGGAGCTCAGCCCTCCCAGAAGCTGAAAGGCTTTTGCCATGCTAATGCTGCCCTGAAGCATTTACTCAAAGTCTGAAGAACCTAAATGACACGGTGAGATGCTGACGAGCTTCACTCATTCATGTCTGCAACATATGCATATTATTAGCAAAGCGACGTACAGCAGCCGAAGCTCACTCATGGTACACTGAGTCCCAAACAGGAAGTGCCAAATTTTGAGTGCACAGTGAAGCAGGAAATGTCAAATGTTGAACACTTCCTGGATCGACAAAACAGGAGATCTCGTGGGAATTCAATGGCAAGTTGAAACTGAAACAGGAAGTGCCAAATTTTGAGTCCACAGTGAAACAGGAAATGGCAAATGTTGAACACTTGCTGGCATAGGTGGAGCTGGGTGTTAAAGATTTTGTATATATGTTATCACTGTTAAACATTTGTACCTTTGTCTTCTTTCTCATGAGAACGGTGTTGTGCTGTTTTGCACCTAACCCTGAGAATGTACGTGTTATTCAACCTTGTTTTAGCATACTGGGGTCAATCTGAACTGGGAGTAAAAGAACTGAAGGTTGTTTTGACTGTTGTGATGTGATGCTTAGTGTTCCAGGCAGATGCAGAACAGCTGATAACTGCAACAGACGAACGAGATGTGCTGACCTTCGACGATAAGAGTAAAAGAAAGAAACTGTTTTTCCTTACAGCTGCACTTATTGACGTATGTGTTTATGTTACGGGAAGAAACTTGTCTTGCGTCATCCCCCCACCCTTAGGACAAGTTTTTTTTTATGTGATGAGGGCTTCTCTAATAAAAAGAGCGGGAGAGCAGGCCAGACTTTAGTGTAGCCTTGGTGTACAGCCTGACTGCACTCCGCGCGAGATAAATTTGACTTTCTGTCTCACTGACTCTGTTTGTCTTATCAAGGTTTTAAGAATGTTTGGAGGAGAAAATACCCAACACTGGGTTGCACTGGACTCCCCTGAAATCTGATTGGACACCCCAGGTGCCACCCAAATGATTGACATGTCACCGCACCACACATCTGGTTGAAAAGAGCCATTTTGAAATCATTGACACATATTGACTGCTAGGTCCCTCGTTGTACAGTAGTTGGCGCTGTGTTCATAAAACAGTTCTAATCCACCTTAGTAGAAGAAGAAAAATGTTAGAGATTTGAAGCTGAACACATCGTCTGAACCACAGACTCCTAGTTATGTTTGTGAGTAAACGGGCATTTTTATAATTTCTAAAATTATCTTCCTTAACTCAAACTGATAGCAAATCTCTTCAACTTGGTATAAATTTTATTAAAAATATAAAATACATCTTCCTGATGGAGTGGTGTAGAGGAGGTTTTTCTTACAAGGAAGACTTGAAAGTTCAGCTAATTTGGACACATTGTGCAGCCCTACTGTGAACTAGCTGAAAAGTTTGAATATGAATTTACATTTTAAAAAATGATTACAGTGGCAGGGGGTTAAGACAGGCGTCATTGGGGTGTCTGGGGAGTGTAGCCCTCCAGACGCTGAAGATTTTTAGCTCTGCTAATGCTCTCCAGAAGCATTTACTTAAAAAAAAAATGTCTGAAGGACCTAAATGACATGGTGAGATGCTGAAGAGCTTCGCTCATTCTGTCGGCGGCACATATTAATTTCTGTTCATGTTTTGCTTTGAAATTTACAGAAGAACTAATTAACCTGGCCATAACAGTTTGTCAAACAGGACAAACATCATTTTAAGTGCTGCTGGTTCCGTCACCTCCGGGCAGTTTGGCGGGTCCACAGCTCTCTCTCTCTGGGTCAATATCAGACACCCACAGGGTTTTGGTGCAGCCTTTCCACAGGCCGTAGTGAGCCGTCAGACACGTCTGCAAGACACATATCAAAGCAGATCAGTGGCTACGTTTACATGCCATTAATATTCAGGATAAGGTCAATATTCCATTTCTGAATCATTAGGAATAACCCGTTTACATGCTTAAGCAGAGTTACTCCTGTATACACGGTCATTGGTATCATTTGTAATATCCCCATCTAAACAGCGACGCACGTCTTCCACCGGTGCTTGATGTGGTCTGGCGTTCGTGCAAATCCTGCTTTGCGTAACTTTTCGGCCACCTTCTTGTAAATGTCGCTATCTCGGTACTTTCTACTGTCAATAAAAGACATTATATTCATGTCTTTCACAATACTAATGAAGTATTCGGTTCCCTCCTCGCTGCAAAAGTGTGGTGCTGTGCTGCCGCGTCTGGATTTCCCCATGCTTGTTTACCTCTGCTTCTGTGGTGTCCGGTGGGTTGCGCGCGCCGCATACAGGTAGTTGCTGTACTCAAAAGACCAAGATTCCTTGAGGATAGGACATGAGCAGAACACAAAATAATGTTCCTTTCTATGGGGATATTCCAATGCGCCTTTATATGACCTGATGTTCGGGTTAGAAAAGGAGTAACCCAGGAGTCATATTCGGGTTTTAAAAATCGGAATATGAGCATATTTGGGTTTTTGCGGGTGTTTACATGGCCGTGTGCAACCGGGATATTGCTATTATCATATTCCTATAAATGATACACCAGTATGATTGGACAAAACACTAAAGATTAAATAGCAATACACCCTTTTCGCGGACGGGTAATATTTTTCATACCACCTGAGTAATCAGCCAATCCGGACAGCGGAGCAGCGCCACGATGAAGAGGCGTGGTCAGAGGAAATGTGAAATACTGGTGAGTCACTATTAATAATTTCTTACGTGTCCAACCTCGTAGGTTGATCGTTAAAATTAAATTTGTTAGTTCTAAAAGCCATCATAATTATTTATTGGAAAACGTTCTATTTTTTTCTACTAAGGTTTGAACTTTGAGTGTTTACACAGGAGAGAAAAGTGAGAAAATGTTAATGCCTGTTTGAGAAAAGTGTATAAAGTGTGTAGTGAGGGGTTTTACAGCCTTAAAACCTCTATAATAATTGTAAAAAATAACGCTGACTACGTCGCAGATTTCGCCTATCGCGGGTTATTTTTAGAACGTAACTCCCGTGATAAACGAGGGACCACTGTATATGATAAAATCGTTATCAAGTTATTCACCAATGAATATGGCTTTTTACACCCTTCAGAAAACCATACAACATTTATCATTTATAGGTATATGATAAAATTGTTATCAAGTTGTTCACCAATGAATATAGCTTTTTACACCCTGAAGAAATCCATACACCCTGAGGCCTTCGGGTATAAAAAGCCATATTCATTGGTGAACAAGTTGATAACTGATAATATTCTGGTTATGAAAGGGTTATTGGCTGCATGTAAACGTAGTTTCCTTTTGTCTTCTTTTGTGGCAGTGTCACTTTATGACATCACAAAGAATTCTGACTGCCTTCCCCTCTGTTGGTGGCCACCGTATGCTCTCGCTGGGTGCACCTTATGGTTTTTAATGATTTGTCACTCTATTATTGTAAGTGGCAGCCAAAGTGTCATTTTAACTCTGTCATTGTCATAAAGGGGTTAAAAGTGTGGCCCCATAACCTGTGTGAGAGAGAAAAAAAAAATCCCACAGACGTTTTCTCACACTTACCTCTGCGTCTGCCCGGCTCGGCATGGGATGTTAATATTTCTGTTGGCTGTTAATTGCGTAGTTTGTACAGAGTATGATATTAATGTGCACTGTTTATGATTTTTTTTTTTTTTTTTTTTTTGGTTTGTCAGTGTGATGTTTTGGTGGAGGCTGGCCAGGTCTGAACAGTTTTACACCCTTGGTGAGTTGAGCAAGGTGCATGGGGTTGGTGTGTGGGTGGCATGGGTGTTGCACTGTGAAATTTTGGAATTTGTGTACACTGGTGTTGTTATATTTGTGTTTGTGCCTGTGTTCTTTATGTTACTTATAGTTTCACGGTGCTTACATGACGACATGGCAGATAAATTAATTGCACCCTTTATCGAAACTCTCTGCTTTCATCACTGACACCAAGGGCTGCGACAATTATTGAGTTGACAAAGTTTTACGTGTGAAATTAATTTACAGCTTTAAAATATCTGAGCATCCTAAATGCAGCAATTTAATTTCTGATATTTCACCTGATTGTTGTAGAAACTCTTTGGGGGTGCGAGCTCCACCCAGAACTCTGTTCCCACCCCAAGGACTGTCAGGACCACACCCACAATGGCCACAAAGAACGCCAGTTTGATCTGTTGACAGAAAAGAAAGACAGATTTTAACATGAAAAATGATGCTAACGTCAAACAGTAGTTGGGTCGACAAAAAGTACGTCACCAAATGCCGACGCACATTATCTTGAAGTTTTCGTGTGTTTCAATCATGAGTTACAAGATGCTACTGAAATCAGTGTTTTCACACCACATCGCCGATAGGCTTCCTTTTTGTACGTTGTGCACAAATCTGGCTGTAAATGAATGGATATTTGTTTGAGGCTAAGTGTTACAGTTGGAGCCAATAGGAACTAGGTTGACACCACGATGCAGGTAGCCAAACACAAGTGGTAGGTACAGAAATGAAGCAGTTTTATTGTTCAGGTGACAGTGGTAATGGAAAGGTGACAAAAATACTTCCCAGTGGCACAAACCAAAAGTTGACTGACAAGGTGAAAAAAAACCACAATGAAAAACAACTGGCAAAAGAGACAGTGAAACAACATTTACTAATTGAGGATAACAGGAGGTGATGGACAATACATGTGGTGAGATTGGGCAGTACTGACAGGATAGTAAATAAACAAACCGCAGTGAGGGAGCAATTTGGTGTTACTTAAATACAAAACTGAACTAATGAGTGACAGGTGTAAGTAATCAGGGGAAGGACAAACCCAAGCACATGGGGACAGAAAAAACACAAAGTGACATCTGAGGGAACATACACTCTAAAAAAAGGAAGTGCTGTCTCAGAGAAAAATTGATGTAACAATTTGCATAAATTAAAAAATAAAGATAAATTGATTGATTGATTTCTATTTAACACTAACACTTTCTGTAATTGTGTATTTAACGAACCATTCTTTACCGTTTACTGTTTCTGTACTCTGGCAAAATAATTTCCTTCGGGATAAATAAAGTTGATCTTTATCGTTATCAAAAATTTAAAGAAACCACAGTGAAACAAATACAGGCATCAGTGATTGCAGCCAGAAGAACTTTACCAGCAGCAGACATCAGGGTTCCCCTACAGTGAAACAAATACAGGCATCAGTGATTGCAGCCAGAAGAACTTTACCAGCAGCAGACATCAGAGTTCCCCTACCAACTTCTCCTCAGGAAGTATTGGGCACTATGAACACCTACATACGAGGTCTGTCCATAAAGTAACGGTCCTTTTTATTTTTTTCAAAAACTATATGGATTTCATTCATATGTTTGTACGTCAGACATGCTTGAACCCTCGTGCGCATGCGTGAGTTTTTCCACGCCTGTCAGTGACGTCATTCGCCTGTGAGCACGCCTTGGGAAGGACTGGTCCCGCCCCCTCGTCGGAATTCCTTTGTCTGAGAAGTTGTTGAGAGACTGACGCTTTGTTTGATCAAAATTTTTTCAAAACCTGTGAGGCACATCGAAGTGGACACGGTTCGAAAAACTCAGCTGGTTTTCGATGAAAATTTTAACGGCTGATGAGAGATTGATTGAAGCTGAAAACCTTCACATTTAAGCCTCTGTTGATCCAGGACGTCGTGAGAGAACAGAGAAGTTTCAGAAGAAGTCAGTTTCAGCATTTTATCCGGATATTCCACTGTTAAAGGAGATTTTTTTTAATGAAAGACGTGAGGGCGGATTCGCACGTCGGCTTGCAGCCGCTGCGATGCGCCGCCACGGGAAAAACACCTCCATGTTGACAACCATTTGTAAAATCCAGGCGGTTTTTGATGGCTTTCAGTGGAGTGAGTATCTGAGAAATTGTTTAACAGTTGGGCATGTTCCAACTTGTCCTTAAGGCTTCCAACGGAGGTGTTTTTCTTGTGGTGGCGCGCTGCGCCGGCTGCAAGCCGACGTGCGAATCCGCCCGCAGGTCTTTCATTAAAAAAATCTCCTTTAACAGTGGAATGTCCGGATAAAATGCTGAAACTGACTTCTTCTGAAAGTTCTCTGTTCTCTCACGACATCCCAGGTCAACAGAGGCTTAAATGTGGAGGTTTTCAGCTTGAAACAGGCTGACGATGGCGCCTGGGAGCGCTGCGCGACGTCCTGCTCCGTGGGAAGTCCTTAAAGCGACAGAATCACTTCAAAATCTCTCATCAGCCATTAAAATTTTCACCGAAAACCAGCTGAATTTTTCAAACTGTGTCCACTTCGATGTGCCTCACAGGTTTTGAAAAACTTTTGATCAAACAAAGCGCCAGTCTCTCAGCAACTTCTCAGACAAAGGAATTCCAACGAGGGGGCTGGACCACACCTCCCACAAGGCGTGCTCACAGGCGAATGACGTCACCGACAGGCGTGGAAAAACTCACGCATGCGCACGAGGGTTCAAGCATGTCTGATGTACAAACATATGAATGAAATCCATATAGTTTTTGAAAAAAATAAAAAGGACCTATACTTTATGGACAGACCTCGTAGATAAAACTACAAACATCTGTCTCTCCTACCGCCACATTCCTTCCATATGTAGCACAATGGAATCCAGTGGACCCCAGAAACAGCAAAGGCTCTGCTACCACATTAGGCTGAGGCTATAAATTTGTAAGCCCAACAAAGCCGAACTGTCCAGGGGGACTTAAGATGGCAATAAACCTAGCGAAGCACTTTACACGATCACAAGACTAAGTCTCTCTTCTAGACAGGGAACTCACCTTTGTGCCCACAATACAGATGACCAGAGAAGAAGTCAATTATCATTGGACCTACAAAATTATCACCAGTGTCACAGACTGAACGCCTCCCACTCCCCAAAAAAAAATCGGTCCGCCCTGCCGTCACTGCGCATGCATCATTAGCCACGGTTCACGGATTATCACCTCGTTTCTGCTTCAAACTGTGCTCCAGTCATCATCTATCTCAGCGACAGATATCTGAAGCTTTTGTAAAACAATCATTTCCTCATAAATTCAGCATTATTTAATCATAAAAGACGGCGGAAGAGACCAGAGCGCCGCAGCTACACGAGCTGCTAGCTGATGCATTCACTGCGCGTGGGTCATTTCAAAGTGTCACCAAGTATCACCTCGTTTTTCTTAAAACAGCCTCGTTTCTGCTTAAAACTGACTTTAGAATGATTTAAGAGTTTTTACCTTGTCATCTGATGGATAATAATCCACATTAATCCATTTGATCACTTTGGGAGAAGACAGCTCCGAAATGATGCATGCGCAGTGGAGTCAGGATGGACCAATTTTTAGGGGTGGACCATTCAGCCTGCGACACCAGAACCTAAAATTGGCAGCCTATTTCCAAACAAGCGGCAATACTATGCAAACCCCCCTTCACACTGAAATTAGATTGTACACCCACCTTACACAAATTACCAAAACAAATAGTTCTGGCAGACACATGGGCCGATAAAAGCCTACTGTGAGGACAAAGGGAGAAGAAAAACCTGGACAAGTCAAGGCACTCAGACAGTTGCAAAGGAAAAAACAAATCATTATTAAACCAGCTGATAAAGGCATTGCCATTGTCGTTATGGATAGGTTGCAGTACCTTTGGGAGTGATTAAGACAACTGAACAACAAGGATCATTACATCAAACTCATATATGGATATGGTCAAAGAGGTGGAAGAAATCCTGAAATGAAAAATAAAGGGTTCATAAACAAGAAACACCTGGAATATCTTAAAAAAGGTCAGATTGTCTCTGATTGCAGCAGTGAGACATACAGGATTGGAGAATATTTGGAACATCACCTCAATCCAATATCATCAAAACACTCTAGTTATCAGAAGGACACCTATGACTTTTTGTCAAAGGTTAAGAATCTACATGTTCCCATAGGAGCCTTTTTGTTCACAATGGACATAAACAGTTTGTACACAAACAATGATATAACAGCAGGTATAAAGACCGTCAAACTCTGCCTCTGCAAATACCCATGTCCAGTGCGTCCAGACAAACACATCCTAAAATTATTGGAAATCAATTTAACAAGGAATGACTTTGAATTGGACTCACAATTCTACCTTCAGATCATAGGGTACAGCTATGGGAAAGAAATTTGTTTCCTCATATGCAAATGTCTACATGGCAAACTGGGAACATTTGGCCTTGGCTTCTGCCCTGCTCAAAGCACACACGTATTTCAGATTTCTGTACGATATCTGGGTGATATGGACACACTCCAAACAGGATTTTGAAGCATTTACAGATCACCTTAATGCACAATGCCTCCATAAAAATAAAACACACACATGACACACAGGTGAATTTCTTGGACACTATCACCTTCAAAGGCCCAAACTTCCAGAATGCACACAGCCTACAGACCAAAGTATACAACCCCTGGCAAAAATTATGGAATCACCGGCCTCGGAGGATGTTCATTCAGTTGTTTAATTTTGTAGAAAAAAGCAGATCACAGACATGAAACAAAACTAAAGTCATTTCAAATGGCAACTTTCTGGCTTTAAGAACACTATAAGAAATCAGGAAAAAAAATTGTGGCAGTCAGTAACGGTTACTTTTTTAGACCAAGCTGAGGGAAAAAAATATGGAATCATGAAAAACAAAAGAACGCTCCAACACATCACTAGTATTTTGTTGCACCACCTCTGGCTTTTATAACAGCTTGCAGTCTCTGAGGCATGGATTTAATGAGTGACAAACAGTATTCTTCATCAATCTGGCTCCAACTTTCTCTGATTGCTGTTGCCAGATCAGCTTCACAGGTTGGAGCCTTGTCATGGACCATTTTCTTCAACTTCCACCAAAGATTTTCAATTGGATTAAGATCCGGACTATTTGCAGGCCATGACATTGACCCTATGTGTCTTTTTGCAAGGAATGTTTTCACAGTTTTTGCTCTGTGGCAAGATGCATTATCATCTTGAAAAATGATTTCATCATCCCCAAACATCCTTTCAATTGATGGGATAAGAAAAAGTGTCCAAAATATCAACGTAGACTTGTGCATTTATTGATGATGTAATGACAGCCATCTCCCCAGTGCCTTTACCTGACATGCAGCCCCATATCATCAATGACTGTGGAAATTTACATGTTCTCTTCAGGCAGTCATCTTTATAAATCTCATTGGAACAGCACCAAACAAAAGTTCCAGCATCATCACCTTGCCCACTGCAGATTCGAGATTCATCACTGAATATGACTTTCATCCAGTCATCCACAGTCCACGATTGCTTTTCCTTAGCCCATTGTAACCTTGTTTTTTTCTGTTTAGGTGTTAATGATGGCTTTTGTTTAGCTTGTCTGTATGTAAATCCCATTTCCTTTAGGCGGTTTCTTACAGTTTGGTCACAGACGTTGACTCCAGTTTCCTCCCATTCGTTCCTCATTTGTTTTGTTGTGCATTTTCGATTTTTGAGACATATTGCTTTAAGTTTTCTGTCTTGACGGTTTGGTCTTCCTTGGTCTACCAGTATGTTTGCCTTTAACAACCTTCCCATGTTGTTTGTATTTGGTCCAGAGTTTAGACACAGCTGACTGTGAACAACCAACATCTTTTGCAACATAGCGTGATGATTTACCCTCTTTTAAGAGTTTGATAATCCTTTCCTTTGTGTCAATTGACATCTCTCGTGTTGGGCCATGATTCATGTCAGTCCACTTGGTGCAGCAGCTCTCCAGGGTGTGATCACTCCTTTTTAGATGCAGACTAAGGAGCAGATCTGATTTGATGCAGGTGTTCGTTTTGGGGATGAAAATTTACAGGGTGATTCCATAATTTATTCCTCAGAATTGAGTGATTCCATATTTTTTTCCCTCTGCTTGGTCTAAAAAAGTAACCGTTACTGACTGCCACAATTTTTTTTTTCCTGATTTCTTATAGTGTTTCTTAAAGCCAGAAAGTTGCCATTTGAAATGACTTTAGTTTTGTGTCATGTCTGTGATCTGCTTTTTTTCTACAAAATTAAACAACTGAATGAACATCCTCCGAGGCCGGTGATTCCATAATTATTGCCAGGGGTTGTATTTCAAGGAGATGGATACATGTGCTCTACTCTACAAAAGGATGATAAAAGTAAAATCATCCCATTTGTCAGCACATTCAACGCCTTCCGGTTGAAAAGGCACAGCAAGGCAAATTTTGAAAAATTCCTTAAGGACACAGTTTAACTACACAATCTAACAAGAAGGTCTTCAAAACTAGCCCTCGACCTCAACACCTAAACCTGCATCTACATGATGTGGTGTGGAGAATGCGGGGCACAGTATGTGGGAGAAACCAGAAATACAATCAGAATGACACTCGCACAACAAAAATACAACATCAGAAATAATATCAAAACCCAAACACATATTGCACAACATTTTCAAAGACATTCAGTAGAAAACATAAGGATCACAGGCCTACAGACCAACACATTCTGGACTCCCAAACAGAAGAAACAAAGGGAGATGGTCTGCATAAGGAGATTAAATACCATCCACACTGAAGGATTCTAAATGACTCACAAAGTGGTTCTGATATGGAGGATGGCCCGTGCACAGCCCTGTCTGGTGTAGCTATGGTGGGATTGATCAAAATCAAATTCAAATGTATTCATTTATATAGTGCCAGTTCACGAAGGGGTCGGCTCAAGGCGCTTCACACAACACAACTTGAAAAACAGAACAAAATGACTTAAAAGATTAAAAAGCACAATAAAAAGATAAAAACATAAAAAAAGTAAAAAGAATTAAACACACAATAACATAAAATACAAACAATAAAACAGCGAAAAAAGATGGGTCTTCAATCTAGACTTAAAAATCTCCACAGAGTCTGACTGCCGTATCCGCGGAGGGAGATCATTCCACAGAGCCGGGGCACAATAAGAAAAGGCTCTGTGACCCGCAGACTTTTTATTCACCCTAGGAACACACAGCAGTCTTGCACCCTGCAAACGCAAGGCCCGAGCCGGCACGTAGGGCTCAACCAGGTTAGCCAGGTAGGGAGGTACCAGTCCGTGAACCATTTTATAAGCCAGTAACAGCACCTAAAAATCCGATCTCAGAGAGCCAGATAGCCAATGAAGAGATGCCAGAATGGGTGTAATGTAGTCAAACTTTCTACTTTGTGTCAAAAGTCTGGCAGCAGCATTTTGTACAAATTGGAGACCCCTAATGCTGGACTGCAGTAAACCAGAAAATAGAGCATTGCAGAAGAGATAAATGCATGTATCAGGGTCTTAGCAACAGCCATAGACAGGATGGGACGAATCTTCGCTATATTTCACAGATGGAAGAAAGCAGTCCTCGTAATGTCTCTAATGTGGAGGACAAAGGACAACATAGGATCAAAAATTACCCCAAGGTTCTTCACTTTGTCCATATGATGTATAACACACGAACCTAAGCTAAGTGCTAGCTGGTCAAATTGATGCCAATGTCTCGCTGGACCAAGAACCATCATTTCAGTCTCATCAGAGTTTAAAAGTAGGAAATTACTAGACATCCAGCTTTTCACTGCTGCAAGGCAATCTTCTAAAGATTTTATGTGAATTACCAGCAGTTATCGGCATGTACAATATTGAGTATCATCAGCATAACAATGAAAGTCAATCCCAAAGCACTGCAGTATATGCTCAAGGGGTGCTACATAAAGGGAGATCACCCCTGTATACTCAAACCTGGAACCCCCACCTTAGCGCCATGCGCTACCCCTAACATTAACCCCCAGACATAAATCTGACATTATCCCCCAACCACAACCTTAACACCTAGCCCCAACCCTGACTTTAACCTTAACCTGAACCTTAACCCTGGACCTAACCTCCAACCCTAACCTCATCCTAACCTCTAACTCTGGTCCTAACCACCAGCCCTAACCCCAACCTCAACCCCTAAGACCTGACCCTAACCACTAAACTCTAATCTTAACCCTGATCCTAACATGTAACCCTGACCCTAACCTCTACCACTAACCTTAACCCCGGCCCTAACCTGTAACCCTAACTTTAATGCTAACCCCTATCCCTAACCATAACCCTGAATCTAACCCCTAAACCTAATCCTAACCACCAGCCCTAACCTTAACCCAACCAGTCCTCACACTCTAACCATGGTGTAACACTGAATGGGGATCAAGTAATTTCCCATAACCCAACCCTATTCTTACCCCCTAACCCCTAAACCATGACCCTAATCCCCAGCCCTAACCTTAACCATCCATCCCAGATCCTTTCTAATTCCAACCAGTCCTCACATTCTCACCATGGTGTAACACTGGATGGGACTTAAGTCATTTTCCCCTAACTCTGACCCTGACCCTAACTGTAACTACGACCCAGACCCTATCACTGACACTAACTATTTTGATCTTAAAATTCATCATTCACCTCCTGTACAGCTTTGACGCCATGATAATCAGGGCATTTGTTATTGGATAATGTACTGTAAAAAAGGAATACGGCACCATATCAGAAACCATGTCATAAAAAAATACGAGTTTTGTGTGACTGAGGAGGATTTCAGAGTGTTGATTTATTTCCAGTGTTGTCAAAGTAACTTTGAAAAGTTACTTATTTAGTTACTTTTTTAGTTACTTTATACAGTTACTTTATGTGATTACTTCATTAGCACCTTTATGCAATTACTTTATTAGAATCTGCCGAAAACTTGCAACTAATAAGTAATGTAACTAATAGGGTAACTAGTAATCTAACTTGATTACTCTTAAGATTGAACAATCAGCAAAGTAACTAATCAGCAAAGTAACTAATAGCTACTTTCTGAGTACTAAATCTTAAAAATAAGCAAGTTAGATTATGAGTTACTTTATTAATTACATTCAGCAGCTGCCGACAATTTGTCCCCAGCTGCTATTGAAGTAACTATAAAGTAACAGTAAAATATAATTCTATAAAGTAACTATTGAAGTAACTTTTCAAAGTTACTTTGACAACACTGTTTATTTCTTTATTTTTTGGTGATCTTTACCTTTCCTTCCTGAGCCTCTGTCATGCTGGATCCTGTTGACGTGGTCCTGCGGCGTTTGTTCCCCCCGAATGTGCTGCGTCCAGTCATCAGGGTGGTCATAGCTCCTGAACCTTGAGGGCCTCCTCCCACCGGCGCACCCGCAACCGATCCCGCCACCATCGGGACCACCGTGTGGCCCTCCTCATCCGTCACAAAAAAGGTAGACCACATGGTGTAAGAAAAGTCAAAAAATCACTAAGACGGCAAGGCGGGACTTGATTTGGTGGTTTATTTAACGTTTTGCCAGAATTCAGCAATAAAAATATACATATATATTTTAAGTCGTGAACTAAAAGAAAAGAATACTTTTTTGTTTTCTCAGTTTGTGCCCATAAACAAAAGCAAAAAAACCAGAACATAAATCAGTAATTACACAGAGGAGTATGTGATGATTTTAAAGGGAAAAGCAGAGAAACAAAGAGGTAAAATAATAAAAAAAAAAAAAAAAAAAAAAGATTATAAAAAGACTAATAATAAAAATAACGGACAATAAACACAAAAGGTCTGTGAAAACATGAGCAGCAAACCAGAGGAATCAACCGTCCGTGAAGAAATCTGAGCAGAAAAAAGGACACCAAACTGAAAAACGGATCATTGTGGCGGGGAAAAAAATCAATCGACAAGCGGGTTAGAAAGGTTGAGAACTCAGGAGGGAGAGGTCAGAGTTCAAGAGTGAAGGATGTTTCCTAGAAGTGAGAATGGAAGGAAGAAAAATGGAATTAGTATAATGAGTGACATTTATACACACAACTACGTGAGTTCTAACTTTGATTTGTAAACAGGCCGCATGCTGTTTTCAGGTGGCTGTTAAAGAAAAGATGAGTCCTGAAGTATGATCACGATGGACAAAAGTCAAATACAAATTGGAATAAGAGACTTGTTGGACCAACTAATGCAACTAATACATGTATGTGGCCACAACTCAAATAAAGTGCATCCATGCAATAAAATTTAACTTTGTGGAGTTGGGGCAGCCTATATGCATTAAATGTGAATATTTCCCAAATTGACTTAAGTTCAGCCAGTCACTTTGACATTTGAATGTAACCAATTAAAGTAGTTATTTTAGGGTCTCTCTTTTTTCATTGTACTACTAGTTATCTTCACTGTAGTCAGGTTCATTATTTAATTTCACTGGAATTTTGTGGAGGTTTACAAGAAGATACATTTTTCTGGAGCTTTACTGTGGCTTGTCGTGATCAGTATCTGAACTGATCCATGTCACATGCTTGCAACGTCAAACGGTTAGTCATGCATGCTGTGAGCAGATAATCGCTGTTATTCGCACAAAGTGGGTGGAGCTCGGAGAAAGGCTGAAGTTAAAGGCGCTGTTACACCTTGACGATTTAGCCTGTGTAGCCTGTGTAACAAGCTGGCATGCGCTGGCGTACGTCTAATAAATTAATGCAGCTGTCACACCTTGATAATTAACCAGCATATACCGACAACCAAGGTTGGGTAAGATTACTTTGAAATGTAATCCAAAAGTAATCAGATTGCAAGTAATCCAAATGTATGTACATACATACATACATGTAATCCACATGTATTCTTTCAAAGTAATCCTACCCAGCCTTGCCGACAACCCTCTTTCTACCAAGTGGTTCGGGTCAGTACTGCATGGTGTGGTGCAGGTCAGAAACACAGTAGTTTAATGCTATTTTATTTTTTTAATTTTCATTTTTTATTTTGGTGGACCATTTTCACTGTGTACAGAATGCTGATGAGTCAACTGGCTGTGGTAAACGTTGCCATGAATGAATGAAATGCTGTGATGATTTATACTTTTAAAGCACCAGTCGACTGCGATCAGACCTGAATTAAGTGCTGCTGTGATCTGTCGTGTGGTGATCACAGCGACGGCACTTTAAAAGTTTAAAGAGTCACACCACTTAATTCTGCTCTGATGAGACCTGATCGATCAGGTTGTCTGATGATCACACCGACAGTGACTGTGCTTTAAAAGTTTAAAGAGTCACAGCACTTCATTCAGCTCTGATCAGACGTGATCGATCAGGTCGTCTGATGATCACACCGACAGCGACAGTGCTTTAAAAGTGTGAAGAGTCACAGCACTTCATTCAGCTCTGATCTGATCGATCAGGTCGTCTGATGATCACACCGACAGCGACGGTGCTTTAAAACTTTAAAGAATCACAGCACTTAATTCCGCTCTGATCAGACCTGATCGATCAGATCGTCTGATGATCACACCAACAGCGATGGCGCTTTAAAAGTTTAAAGAGTCACAGCACTTAATTCCACTCTGATCAGACTGTTATGTGTCGACGCGTGTTGAGGAGTGGACCTGCGTCAGACGGAACCCAGCGCTAAAAATAACCAGAAAGTGGTTCCAATAACAAAAAACAATTTATTTATATCACCCACTGGTGCATAATAAAGTGTAAAAACTGAAATAGCGTCCTTCTGGTGGAGTGAAGGCTGGCACGCTCTCCAGCGCCCAAAAGGATCGAAGCCCGGCGCTCCTGGACCCACTATTACCGCCAACCACCCCCCAGGTGGACACGACAAACCGACTCTCTGCGAAGGATAGAAGAGGTGAGGTAAGTCAGCAGTTACAACTAATATCCTTCAAAAGACACACACTATCAGCAACACATTCAGATCTGTATTTTGAGCTTTATGCAAATGAGCAGCTTCTCACAACAGGTGAAGGATCACTTATCCGCACGTCTCAGCAGTGAGAAGCAAGCTGCACAATTCTCATCACAATTCAAATATACTGCGTAACAAAATACCAAGTTACTATCAACAATTAGTCAAACACTTAATCACCTCTGATGTGTGCTGACAGCATGTGTCCCTCACCCTTCCTCCTTCATGGGCTCGATGTGTCAAACCCAGGCGCGGTCCTCAGCGTCTCACAAACGAACATCACAAGGTCAAGTTCCCGGCAGTTCTGCTTGAATCACACATGACTTAAATGCAGAACGCCATCCAATTATCTGCTTCAGCTGAAAGTCTTTAAGGCTGCACGTGAGCACCATTCACAGGTGCTGCACATGATGTTGATGAGGGTGAAGAACTCTTCAGCCAGCACCTTCTCCACAGACAAATCAGTTTTCATGCCACCTGGAGAGCAAAGAAAAGAAAAGAACACCAAAATGTCCAGCCACACCCCCAACACACAACACAGACCTGATAAATCAGGTCCTCTGATGATCACACCGACAGCGACGGCGCTTTAAAAGATTAAAGAGTCACAGCACTTCATTCGGCTCTTATCAGACCTGATCGATCAGGTCGTCTGATAAACACACCAACAGCGACGGCGCTTTAAAAGTTTAAAGAGTCACAGCACTTCATTCGGCTCTTATCAGACCTGATCGATCAGGTCGTCTGATAAACACACCGACAGCGACGGCGCTTTAAAAGTTTAAAGAGTCACAGCACTTCATTCCACTCTGATCAGACCTGATCGATCAGGTCGTCTGATAAACACACCGACAGCGACGGCGCTTTAAAAGTTTAAAGAGTCACAGCACTTCATTCCACTCTGATCAGACCTGATCGATCAGGTCGTCTGATAAACACACCGACAGCGACGGCGCTTTAAAAGTTTAAAGAGTTACAGTGCTTTATTTGATCACACCTCACCACGGTTGACTGGTGCTTTAAAAGTTTCATCACAGTGCTTCTGTGTGTTCAGAGCGCGACACTGGCATCCTCTGAGAAATGCTCCTGCAGCAGAAAAACCAGAGGGACTTGCTTTAAAATGTTACGTTTCCAGCCACAACAGTAAAGTATTTTCAGACGTTGTTTTCCAAAATCAGGAGCTTTATGTGGATTCATGATGGAACGGATTGAAGCAAACAGGTAATATTTACTTCGAGTGTGAGTGAAACAGTCTGTTTGCATTAGGACTGCAGGTTACAGCCAATCAGTAGACAGTATTGATGGATGTATTTAGACTTATGAGTAAATTACAAGAAACGTGTGGCATGACTTATATTCACTTTTCAAAAATGTGTAGATTTACAAATGTCCACAAAAGCTAGCTAAGCTAGCTAACTTATACCCCACATGTGTGGGATGTATGAGTAACACGCTGGAATGCGTTGAAAATTTTCAGCATGCCCAAAATTTTTCAAAGAGCTCAGCGTATTACGACGTATATCAGTGAGCTTCAATGTGCTCTTAACTCGTAAAAAAAAACCTACCCTTAACTTATTTGACTTATGCCAGCCTTTTTTAATATGATTGGCATACACTGGCTGAATGATGGGAATCTGATGCTGTCCGTCATTACCCAAAATATTTGTAGCATAAATCTTGAAATAAACTCCCTAACCTTTTGTGTTTTGTTTTGTTTTTCCTTTTTGGTATTGTATTTGGCATTAAAGTCAAACAGGGAACTGGGAACCTTCTGCACTGAAACCAAGCACACTAACTACTTGGGCACCACCTCGACTACAATTCTTAAAAAAAGAGTTAAACATTTATTAGTGTATGAAAGCAGATTTCAATGACAAAAAGTAATTTAAAAATAATGCAGCCATAGATTTTGATCTGTTGCATGTTTTCATTGTGCAAAAATGGACTTAAAAACAAAAACAGTTGTTCAGTATTAAAAACATGCACATTATGAATAAGAAACAGTGATAAATGGTCTCCACCAATTTATTCATTGGACCAAAATGCACCAGCTACTTTTTATATTTTATGCAGTGACACAAATTATGCTTGCAGTTGCATGTTTCAAGTTTGTTTGGAGTGCAATGATGTTCATGTTTTTCCAGTAATTATCTGTAATAGTTGAACATTTGTCCTGAATATGGATGAAATTATGCAAAACCAAAGTACCAACACTCTCCAAATGTGATGTTCTCCAGTGAGAGATTCTGAGTCACTTGCAGGAAATGACAAAACCAAAAGCAAGGCAAGTCAGCTTTTTTAATGGGTGGAAAATAAAGTAGGACAATTATTCTGTGACATTTTTAAAAACTTATTAAAGAGCCATCTTCCCATTTTCAACATGTTCTGTCAAAAATCCTTTCTTTCACAAAACACTCAACAACAAAGAGTATTTTAAATTTTTCTCAATTTTAACCCTTTGTCTGGATCTGCCCCAAAATAATCTATGTACAACATGTAGACATGAGCATATATATATATATATATAATTTAAACAGTGGGTAAAAACTGAAGATGATGAAGAGTGGAAAGGCAGTTGGTCCAGATGGCATTCCAACACAGAAATGTCTAGAAGAGATGGCAGTGGAGTTTCTAAGCAGCTTGTTGAATAAAATCTTGGAAAGTGGGAGGATTCCTGAGGAGTGGAGAAGTGTGCTCGCTGTGATTTTTAAGAGCAAGGATGATGTGCAGAATTGGAGTAACTACAGATGCATATGGTTGATCAGCCACAGCATGAATTTACAGGAAAGAATAGAAGAAGCTAGGCTTAGAACATAGGTGAATATCTGCAAGCAGCAATATGGTTTCATGCTGAAAAAGAGCACTACAGATGCAATGTTTGCTCTGAGAGTACTGATGGAGAAGTGTGGAGAAGGCCAGAAAGAGTTGTATTGTGTGTTTGTGGATTTAGAGAAAGCTTATTACAGGGTGCCTGGAGATGTGGAGATATGCTCTGGAAAGAAGGGGAATGAAAGTCAGCAGGAGCAAGACTGAGCACATGTGTGTGAATAAAACTGAATCTGGTGGAATATTTCCAGTAACAAGGAAAAGAGGTGGTGAAGATCAATGAGTTTAAATACTTGGGGCCAACATCCAAAGTAATGGAGAGTGTGGTAGAGAGGTGAAGAAGAGAGTGCAGGCAGGGTGGAGTGGGTGGAGAAAGGTGGCAGGAGTGATTTGTGACAGAAGAATATCTGAAAGTGGGAAAGTGAAAGTCTCTGATGGTACTAAGACCAGCTATGTTGCATGGCTTAGAGATGGTGGCACTAACAAAAAGGCCAGAGGCAGAGCTGAAGATGCTGTGATTTGACTGGGAGTGATGAGAATGGACAGGAATAGGAATGAACATATCAGAGGAACAGCACAGGTAGGACGGTTTGGAGTCAAAGTCAGAGAGAAGCGAGACTGAGATGGTTTGGACATGTGCAGAGGAGGGAACCCAGGGTAAATAGGGAGAAGAATGCTGTGGATGGAGCCACCAAGCTGGTTTCTGTGCCTCAGTGTCCACAATCATTGCCCTAAATGTGCCCCCAGTGTTCAATCAATGCCCTAAATGTGTCCCCAGTGTTCGATCACTGCCCTAAATATGGCCCCAGTGTTCAATCACCGCCCTAATATGGCCCCAGTGTTAAATCACCACCCTAAATATGGCCCCAGTGTTAAATCACCACCCTAAATATGGCCCCAGTGTTCAATCACCACCCTAAATATGGCCCCAGTGTTCAATCACCGCCCTAAATGTGACCCACTGTTCAATCACCACCCTAAATATGGACCCCGTGTTAAATTACCACCCTAAATATGGCCCCAGTGTTCAATCACCACCCTAATATATATATATATATATATATATATATATATATATATATATATATATATATATATATATATACGAGGTCTGTCCCAAAAGTATCAGACCTTTTTATTTTTTTCAAAAACCATATGGATTTGAATCATGTGTGCTTGCATGAGCCAACCTTGAACCTTCATGCGCGTGATTTTTTTCACGCCTGTCGGTTGCATCATTTGCCTGTGTGCAGGCTTTGTGTGAGCACTGGTCCACCCCCCTCGTTGGATTTTCATTGCGAGGTGGAACCATTTGGAGCTTTGTTGCATCAAATTTTCAGGAAACTGAGAGACAGCCAGGTGGAAACCATTCGGAAGATTCAGACGGCTTTCGGTGACGATAGTATGGGCATCACACAGATTAAGGAGTGTTACAACCGGTTTAAAGATAGCGCACAATGGCGGAGGGTGCGCCGCGCTCCGAGCGGCCATCGACAGGCTGAAACGACCAGATCATTTCCAAAGTGAACGCTGTGTTGATCCAGGACGTCGTCTGACTACCAGAGAAATTGCAGAAGAGGTGGACATCAGCACTTTTTCGGCACATTCCACTGTTACAGGAGATTTTGTAATGAAAGACGTGCAGACGTTGGAAGTCTTACAGGACATGTTGTGACATGTCCAACTCTTACACAATTCCTCGGATACTCACTCGACTGAAAAGCCACCGAAAGCCGTCTGAATCTTCCGAATGGTTTCCACCTGGCTGTCTCTCACAGTTTCTGGAAAAATTTGATTCAGCGCTGCTCCAATTGTTCAGACATTTTCCTCGCAATGAAAATCCAACGAGGGGGGAGGACCAGTGCTCACTCAAAGCCTACTCACAGGCGAATGACGCAACCGACAGGCGTGAAAAAACTCACGCATGCGCATGAAGGTTGAAGGTTGGCTCACGCAAGCACACGTGATTCAAATCCATAAGGTTTTTGAAAAAAATAAAAAGGTCTGATACTTTTTGGACAGACCTCATATATATTTTTATTTTTGTTGAGTGTATATATATATATATATACACTCAACAAAAATATAAACGCAACACTTTTGGTTTTGCTCCCATTTTGTATGAGATGAACTCAAAGATCTAAAACTTTTTCCACATACACAATATCACCATTTCCCTCAAATATTGTTCACAAACCAGTCTAAATCTGTGATAGTGAGCACTTCTCCTTTGCTGAGATAATCCATCCCACCTCACAGGTGTGCCATACCAAGATGCTGATTAGACACCATGATTAGTGCACAGGTGTGCCTTAGACTGCCCACAATAAAAGGGCACTCTGAAAGGTGCAGTTTTGTTTTATTGGGGGGGGGGGGATACCAGTCAGTTTCTGGTGTGACCACCATTTGCCTCATGCAGTGCAACACATCTCCTTCGCATAGAGTTGATCAGGTTGTCAATTGTGGCCTGTGGAATGTTGGTCCACTCCTCTTCAATGGCTGTGCGACGTTGCGGGATATTGGCAGGAACTGGTACACGCTGTCGTATACGCTGGTCCAGAGCATCCCAAACATGCACAATGGGTGACATGTCCGGTGAGTATGCCGGCCATGCAAGAACTGGGACATTTTCAGCTTCCAAGAATTGTGTACAGATCCTTGCAACATGGGGCCGTGCATTATCCTGCTGCAACATGAGGTGATGTTCTTGGATGTATGGCACAACAATGGGCCTCAGGATCTCGTCACGGTATCTCTGTGCATTCCAAATGCCATCAATAAAATGCACCTGTGTTCTTCATCCATAACAGACGCCTGCCCATACCATAACCCCACCGCCACCATGGGCCACTCGATCCACAACATTGACATCAGAAAACCGCTCACCCACACGACGCCACACACGCTGTCTGCCATCTGCCCTGGACAGTGTGAACCGGGATTCATCCGTGAAGAAAACACCTCTCCAACGTGCCAAACGCCAGCGAATGTGAGCATTTGCCCACTCAGGTCGGTTACGACGACAAACTGGAGTCAGGTCGAGACCCCGATGAGGACGACGAGCATGCAGATGAGCTTCCCTGAGACGGTTTCTGACAGTTTGTGGAGAAATTCTTTGGTTATGCAAACCGATTGTTTCAGCAGCTGTTCGAGTGGCTGGTCTCAGATGATCTTGGAGGTGAACATGCTGGATGTGGAGGTCCTGGGCTGGTGTGGTTACACGTGGTCTGCGGTTATGAGGCTGGTTGGATGTACTGCCAAATTCTCTGAAACGCCTTTGGAGACGGCTTATGGTAGAGAAATGAACATTCAATACACGAGCAACAGCTCTGGTTGACATTCCTGCTGTCAGCATGCCAGTTGCACGCTCCCTCAAATCTTGCGACATCTGTGGCATTGTGCTGTGTGATAAAACTGCACCTTTCAGAGTGGCCTTTTATTGTGGGCAGTCTAAGGCACACCTGTGCACTAATCATGGTGTCTAATCAGCATCTTGATATGGCACACCTGTGAGGTGGGATGGATTATCTCAGCAAAGGAGAAGTGCTCACTATCACAGATTTAGACTGGTTTGTGAACAATATTTGAGGGAAATGGTGATATTGTGTATGTGGAAAAAGTTTTAGATCTTTGAGTTCATCTCATACAAAATGGGAGCAAAACCAAAAGTGTTGCGTTTATATTTTTGTTGAGTGTATATATATAGGGGTGCTAAAAACACTGATGCACAGCAGACAGCATACAGAGGGAACACTTTTCCTACAATCTGTCATTGCTTTCCTCCTATGAAGTGCTTCCCTTGTGTTGTCTGCTGCGCATCATTTATTTTTAGCACACACAAGCACCATGAGCAGCAGTTATGTGCATGCTTATATGTATACAGAACATATTTCATATTTAAACAATTTTTGTGGTGTATAAGATGTCTTTTCTTTTTTGTGGTGTACAGTAGGTCTGCGGGAGCACCCCCAATTTCATTGTACCCCGCGTGCAATGACAAAGACTATTCTATCCTTTCTGTTACACACAGACATGTTAAAAAACACTTGAGATTATTGGATCACAATTGCTTCTCTATTTTCAGATGTTATGTGACAGCAAAAACACAAATAGAACAAAAACATTCATTGTTCTGAAGCCATAACCAGTTATCTGTTCTGAGAAGCTCTCTGGTGGGGGGTCACACTGATGCGCTACAAATGAATTCAGTCTTAAACCCTTTTGTGTTTGAATGGAGCAGCTGTCACGCTGCATTCCAGCAGGTTGTGGTAACAACAAGCATGGTGTCTTGTTAACAAAAATGAAACACTTCCCCCTGGGAGATGACAGAGATTTACTTTCATATCATCTTCTTAACAAGCTGAAGAACACAAACTTAAAGGCCTTTAAATTCTCCAGAAGATAACAACAAAGTATAACACAAGAATTAAACAGCGATCAAGCACTTGGATAAAATGTTTTGAACATTACTATGATGGAACCCAGCTTGGCATGGGTTCACGCCTGCGCTTCAGCTCACTGAGTGAATTTTAGGTCACAGTGCATTTGTCCTTTGATACCAGACTTTGACCATTTGAGCTTTGGAATGTTCAGGAAAAGAGCCCAAACTGAGGATTGTGTCCGCGAATCTACATTGAGAGAGTTGGTGCATTTGGAGAAGAAGCTCCAAAGAGGCAGACATTTGCAGACGCAGCTACAGTAAAACTCATATACAGTGAGGAAAATAAGTATTTGAACACCTTGCGATTTTGCAAGTTCTCCCACTTAGAAATCATGGAGGGTCTGAAATTTTCATCTGTCCACTGTGAGAGACATAAGCTAAAAAAAAATCTGGAAATCACAATGTATGATTTTTTTAATAATTTATTTGTATGTTACTGCTGCAAATAAGTATTTGAACACCTGTGAAAATCAGTGTTAATATTTGGTACAGTAGCCTTTGTTTGCAATTACAGAGGTCAAACATTTCCTTAGTTTTTCACCAGGTTTGCACACACTGCAGCAGGGATTTTGGTCCACTCCTCCATACAGATCTACTCTACATCTTTCAGGTTTGGAGTTTCAGCTCCCTCCAAAGATTTTCTATTGAGTTCAGGTCTGGAGACTGGCCAGGCCACTCCAGGACCTTGAAATGCGTCTTACGGAGCCCTGGCTATGTGTTTGGTTGGTCATATTTGTGGACTTTTCTGCCACACGTATTTGATCCATGATTGACAAGTAATCGGCAGGTGCACTGCAAGAACTATTAAAATATGACGGGAGAGGAAGGAGTGAAAATGTAAAAGTAACCAGTCACAGCCCTTGCAGTCTCAGTTGTTAAAGCAGGTGCACGTCAGGCATCGCATCCACGGATATGTGTGAAACTTAACACCATATTACAGTGCAGACAGCAAGCAGCATTTTGTTAATAATCGCCAGCCTTGAATTACATCCTGCCTCATTTAGTTGCTGGTTCTGAGCACGGATTGAAAAAAATAAATGCCTGGGCTGTTAATCAAGTAAATACAGTACCCACTTCCCTCAAATCGGTGAGTGTCAGTGCTGAACTTCATTTCATACATCTGTCCGGTAAACGCGAGGGGTTTTTAATGGGAATGCTGTTGTGTGGGCCGCTGAAGAGAAGGTACTGCTGGCCCACCACCACCAGATGGCGCCCTGCTTGGAGTGCGGGCTTCAAGCCCGAGAGGGCGCCGGAGCCACTGGGAGTGACAGCTGTCACTCATCCTCAGCACCAGCTGTCACTCATTCATCTCATCACCATCACCATAAAGGCCGGACTACAACTCCACCTCCTCGCCAAGAAATCAGCTACCATTCAGGTAATTTTCTCTGCTGATTCAAAACATTGAGTATTAATCTGAACTTCTTTGCAGCCGTTTTCCTGGTGTGTCCTTATCTGTGGGATTGGCGTTTGGTGTGATCTGCGACGGCTTCGCCTCACACCCCAAACCAGATAAGTGGTGAAACAAGAGCTGCACGAGTGTGTGATTGGAGGTGGAGGTGCTCCCTCCTAACTAAACACTGACTGTGGGATTACTGAGTGTGCGAACTCACACTCATCAGGACTGTCTCTGTTTTCTGCCAGCAGTACCGGGTCTGACTGCTGAAGACAGCGGCCACCTGGGGCGCAGGGCTTGGTGGCTCTGGTGTTCTTCAGCTCCGTTGGTGGTGGAAGCTGTGTGGGGATCCGGCTCTTCTCTCACCAGGCGTCTTCTATCGTCGAGCCTGCCCACATGTCACCTGGTGTATGATTGACAGTCCACCATATTGTTATTGTCTGTACGTCGTTGTGCGATTCACAACATTAAATTGTTACTTTTGGCTTATCCATTGTCCGTTCATTAACGCCCCCTGTTGTGGGTCCGTGTCACGACACTGTCACAACAGGATTTCTCGGCCAGCGTCATGGATCCCGAGGGGCGTCAACCATCGCTTGAACAGCCAATGGAAGAGCGAGGTGCACAGGCGCCAGCAGGAGGCGTGTTGGGTGAGCTGCAGCACATCTTAACCGCCTTTACCGCTCGGTTGGACTTAGTTACCGAGCAGAGCAGTGTTCTCAATCGTAGGATGGAGGCTCTCACCGCCCAGGTGGAAGCGCGTGCTCAGGGCGCTGCTGCAGCACCTCCTCCTGCAGACCGTGTGCCAGAAACAGACATTCCGCTGGTCGTTCAACGAACCCCCCCACCGTCCCCTGAAGCATACATAAGCCCTCCGGAGCCGTACGGAGGCTGTGTGGAGACGTGCGTGGGCTTCTTGATGCAGTGCTCGCTCGTCTTTTCACAGCGTCCCGTCATGTACGCAGCAGACGCCAGCCGGGTGGCTTATGTGATCAATTTGCTTCGAGGAGAGGCACGCGCCTGGGCTACAGCGCTTTGGGAGCAGAATTCACGGCTCCTAACGGTTTATACTGAGTTTGTGAGGGAGTTCCGACAGGTGTTCGACCACCCTCATAGAGGCAAGACCGCTTCAAGTGTGCTGCTGTCGATACGGCAGGGGCGTCGGAGCACAGCGAAGTATGCAGTCGACTTCCGCATCGCGGCAGCACGAGCCGGCTGGAATGCTGTTGCGCTCCGCGCCACCTTTGTAAACGGACTGTCTCTGGTCCTTAAGGAGCACCTGGTGGTGAAGGACGAGCCGCGGGATTTAGATGGGCTTATCGACCTGGTTATACGGTTAGACAACCGATTAACGGAACACCAACGGCAGCGAGACGAGGGGCGTGGTCAGGTACAAGCCATCCCTCTTCCTCCCGGGTCTGAAAGGAAGCCGACTTCCCCACGCTCCACTGCCAGGGCTCTCCACGTGACAACAGCTCCCCCTGCTGATGTTGCTATGGAAATGAGCAGGGCCAAAAAACGATCAGATCAGAGACAAAGGAGGCTGATCCGTGGAGAGTGTTTTCTCTGCAGCTCTACCGAGCACACACAGAGAGAATGCCCCAAACGGTCAAAACAGCAGCACTCGTCCTTAGAGACTGGGCTAAGGGTGGGTCACAACACCCACGTGGGGAAACCCCGATGATCTGCACGAATCCCAGTCACGATCCTGAGTGGGGATCTAACCCTTCACGCCCCAGCACTGGTGGACACGGGGTCGGAGGGGAATCTGCTGGATAGCAGATGGGCAAAGGAGGTTGGGATCCCTCTAGTGGCCTTACCGTCACCATTGTCGGTGCGGGCGCTAGATGGCACCCTTCTTCCACTAATCACACACCAGACACAGCCAGTGACGTTGGTGGTGTCTGGGAATCACAGGGAGGAGATTGTGTTTTATGTAACACCTTCTACCTCCCGAGTGATTTTGGGTTTTCCATGGGTGTTAAAACACAATCCCCGGATTGATTGACCGTCTGGGGTTGTGGTTCAGTGGAGCGAAACCTGCCACCGGGAGTGTTTAGGATCCTCGGTTCCACCCGGTGTGACAGCTAAGGAGGAGGTTTTAGTCCCCCCCCAATCTGGCGGCGGTGCCGGCCGAGTACCACGACCTTGCTGACATCTTCAGCAAGGATCTGGCACTCACGCTGCCCCCGCACCGTCCGTACGATTGTGCCATTGATTTGATACCGGGCGCTGAGTACCCATCCAGCAGGCTGTACAACCTCTCACGTCCGGAACGCGAATCAATGGAGACCTACATCCGGGACTCGTTAGCTGCCGGGTTGATCCGGAACTCCACCTCCCCGATGGGTGCTGGTTTCTTTTTTGTGGGCAAGAAGGACAGCGGACTCCATCCATGCATTGATTACAGAGGGCTGAACGAGATCACAGTTCGCAACCGATACCCGTTACCTCTGTTGGATTCAGTGTTCACGCCCCTGCATGGAGCCCAAATTTTCACGAAATTGGATCTTAGGAATGCTTATCACCTGGTTCGGATCCGGGAGGGAGATGAGTGGAAGACGGCATTTAACACCCCGTTAGGTCACTCTGAGTACCTGGTCATGCCGTTCGGCCTCACCAATGCGCCCGCGACGTTCCAAGCATTGGTTAATGACGTCTTGCGGGACTTCCTGCATCGGTTTGTCTTCGTATATCTAGACGATATACTCATCTTTTCTCTGGATCCTGAGACCCATGTCAAGCATGTACGTCAGGTCCTACAGCGGTTGTTGGAGAACCGGCTGTTTGTGAAGGGCGAGAAGTGTGAGTTCCACCGCACTTCTTTGTCCTTCTTGGGGTTCATAATCTCCTCCAACTTCGTCGCCCCTGATCCGGCCAAGGTTGCGGCGGTGAGAGATTGGTCCCAACCAACGAACCGTAGGAAACTACAACAGTTCCTCGGTTTTGCAAATTTCTACCGGAGGTTCATCAAGGGCTACAATCAGGTAGTTAGCCCCCTGACAGCCCTGACCTCCACAAAAGTCCCCTTCACCTGGTCGGATCGGTGCGAAGCCGCGTTTAGGGAGTTGAAACGCCGGTTCTCGACTGCACCGGTTCTGGTGCAGCCCGATCCCAAGCGCCAGTTTGTTGTTGAAGTGGATGCCTCTGACTCAGGGATAGGAGCCGTGCTATCCCAGAGCGGGGAGTCCGACAAGGTTCCCCATCCATGTGCCTACTTTTACCGCAGGTTGACCCCAGCTGAACGGAACTATAACGTCGGCAATCGGGAACTTCTTGCGGTGAAGGAGGCTCTTGAGGAGTGGAGACACCTGTTGGAGGGAGCATCGGTACCATTTACGGTTTTCACAGACCATCGGAACCTGGAGTACATCCGGACCGCGAAGCATCTGAACCCCAGGCAAGCCCGCTGGTCGCTGTTCTTCGGGCGTTTTGACTTCCGGATCACCTACCGCCCCGGGACAAAGAACCAACGATCTGATGCCCTGTCCCGGGTGCATGAAGAGGAGGTCAAGACTGAGATGTCAGACCCCCCTGAAACCATCATCCCCGAGTCCACTGTCATGGCCACCCTTACCTGGGACGTGGAGAAGACCGTCCGGGAGGCCCTGACACGGAACCCGGACCCGGGGACAGGTCCGAAGGACAAACTGTACGTCCCACCAGATGCCAGGGCTGCGGTCCTTGACTTCTGTCACGGTTCCAAGCTCTCCTGTCACCCAGGGGTGCGAAGGACTGTGGCAGTGGTCCGGCAGCGCTTCTGGTGGGCGTCTATGGAAGCCGACGTCCGGGAGTATGTCCAGGCCTGCACCACCTGTGCCAGGGGCAAAGCCGACCATCACAAGGCCCAAGGCCTCCTCCAGCCTCTGCCTGTGCCTCGTCGCCCCTGGTCTCATATCGGCCTGGACTTTGTCACGGGCCTCCCGCCGTCCCAGGGCAACACCACCATCTTAACGATAGTGGACCGGTTCTCCAAGGCGGCCCACTTCGTGGCCCTCCCGAAGCTCCCGACAGCCCAGGACACTGCAGACCTCCTGGTCCACCACGTCGTGCGTCTGCATGGGATTCCAGCAGACACTGTCTCAGATCGTGGTCCTCAGTTCTCCTCCCAGGTCTGGAGGAGTTTCTGCAGGGAACTGGGGGCCACCGTCAGTCTCTCGTCTGGGTACCACCCCCAGACGAACGGGCAGGCAGAGCGGACGAACCAGGAACTGGAGCAGGCCCTCCGCTGCGTGACCTCCGCGCACCCGACGGCCTGGAGTGACCATCTGGCCTGGATCGAGTACGCTCATAATAGCCAAGTTTCATCTGCCACCGGCCTCTCCCCGTTTGAGGTGTGTTTGGGGTACCAGCCCCCATTGTTTCCACTAATGGAGGGAGAGGTCGGGGTGCCCTCGGTCCAGGCCCATCTGAGGAAGTGCCGTCGGGTGTGGCGTACCACCCGCTCTGCCCTGCTCAGAGCCCGGACGAGGGCTAAGGCCCATGCAGACCGCCGGCGTTCCCCGGCCCCTGCATACCAGCCCGGGCAGGCGGTTTGGTTATCCACAAAGGACATACCTCTGCAAACGGAATCCCAGAAGCTGAAGGACAGATTTATAGGACCCTTCACCATCGTGAAGGTCCTCAGTCCAGCTGCAGTGAAGCTGACATGAATACATCCAGTATTCCATGTCTCCAGACTCAAACCCTGCCACACCTCTCCCCTCTGTGCCCCCGGACCGGCGGCGTCTCCTGCCTGGATCATCGACGGGGAGCCGGCTTGGACTGTGCGCCGACTCCTGGACGTTCGTCGAAAGGGCTGGGGGTTCCAGTATTTAGTGGACTGGGAAGGATATGGACCCAAAGAACGCTCCTGGGTGAAGAGGAGCTTCATCCTGGACCCGGCCCTCCTGGCCGAATTCTACGCCCGGCACCCGGACAAGCCTGGTCGGGCGCCAGGAGGCGCCCATTGAGGGGGGGGGTCCTGTTGTGTGGGCCGCTGAAGCGCCCGTTGAGGGGGAGGTCCTGTTGTGTGGGCCGCTGAAAAGGAGGTACTGCTGGCCCACCACCACCAGATGGCGCCCTGCTTGGAGTGCGGGCTTCAAGCACGAGAGGGCGCCGGAGCCACTGGGAGTGACAGCTGTCACTCATCCTCAGCACCAGCTGTCACTCATTCATCTCATCACCATCACCATAAAGGCCGGACTGCAACTCCACCTCCTCGCCGAGAAATCAGCTACCATTCAGGTAATTTTCTCTGCTGATTCAAAACATTGAGTATTAATCTGAACTTCTTTGCAGCCATTTTCCTGGTGTGTCCTTATCTGTGGGATTGGCGTTTGGTGTGATCTGCGACGGCTTCGCCTCACACCCCAAACCAGATAAGTGGTGAAACAGGAGCTGCACGAGTGTGTGATTGGAGGTGGAGGTGCTCCCTCCTAACTAAACACTGACTGTGGGATTACTGAGTGTGCGAACTCACACTCATCAGGACTGTCTCTGTTTTCTGCCAGCAGTACCGGGTCTGACTGCTGAAGACAGCGGCCACCTGGGGCGCAGGGCTTGGCGGCTCCGGTGTTCTTCAGCTCCGTTGGTGGTGGAAGCTGTGTGGGGATCCGGCTCTTCTCTCGCCAGGCGTCTTCTATCGTCGAGCCTGCCCACACGTCACCTGGTGTATGATTGACAGTCCACCATATTGTTATTGTCTGTACGTCGTTGTGCGATTCACAACATTAAATTGTTACTTTTGGCTTATCCATTGTCCGTTCATTAACACCCCCTGTTGTGGGTCCGTGTCACGACACTGTCACAACAAATGCATTGCGATGAGAGTCCGATGTGAGTGAAAATCCATTATACAAAATCGTGTTTATTACATGGAAAACCATACAAACGCATTGGAACGTTTGTTTTTGTCCGGTGAGTGCGAATATCCGGTTTACATAATGGCAGTTTAGACGACTTTTACTGTACATGCCATGGCGTATTTCAACAACAGAGATGCTAAACTTTGCAACAATACTAAGACGACCTATGAGACCCTGTAACATAAGGGCTGTGCCTTTTGGGGGGGGGTCTAGCCTGAGTACAAACACCACATGCCTATAAGACCTCATGATGTGCAGGCTGGAATTTTCCTAAGCCCCACTCCAGCGCCATGTCTCTCAAACCGGAGTGTGACCTGGTTGGTCTTTATACTTTCAAAGGAATGATTTTGCACATGGAATTTGTAGCAATGCTTTTAAGTGATAAAAATCAATTTGACATAAATATTCAGAGTTGCCAATTTTCAAAGAAAATAAAAGAAAGCAATTTTTGTTTTATTATTAATTATTGATGTTGTTGGAGGGGTTTTGGGATGGGGGGGGGGGTATTTGTAGGTGCCACATCAGAACAACAGTAATATGCAATTAGTACATTTTATTCTTATTATATTTAAAATTGTATTTTAATGTAATTTAATTTATTTATTCATTATTTTACTTTATCTTTTTTTTTTTTTTTTTTTTTTTTTTTTTTGGAGGGCATCACACACTCCAAACAGCTGAACTTGAATCAGGAAACCACTTTGAATTATAACATTAAAAAAAAAGCTAAATTATTTATCAATTCATTCATACTTGTTTTTATCTCAACAAGCCACAAAGCTCCAACTAAACACCAGTCAGCTTAACATTCAGCATTAGTGATTAAATTTAGCTGTTAAAAATGTTAAAAATGCACTATTTTTTCACATCTCCTTATAAGGCTTCCAGTTGGATGCAGTGGAAAAGCCAAAGTGAAGCAGGAAGAAGCTAATTAGCGTGAGGAGTCTCACGACCGCCGCCTTAAAATATCCTGCATGTTGTCTCCAAAAATAAGCCTTTACGGAAACGACAGAAAGCTGCAATGTTAAATCACAAAGCAAACGGGACATGCTGTAAATGCCAGGCGAGAGTCCTCACAGCCAAAAGCAGCCATGCTGAAATTAGTTGTTCACTCTTTAACACGTGCTGCTGGCGAGCTGCACAAACATCACCACAATGACTTTCACAAACCTGCTGTCTGCTGCTCGAGAGACGGAGTGAGACGCGAGAGGTGGACGGGTGAGGGGGTGACACGGGAGCAGCTCGCTGTTATGTCCCTGAGAGGGGGAGAGAGGAGGTCTGTGTGTGTGTGTGTGTGTGTGTGTGTGTGTGTGTGTGCGCGCATATAATCGCCTTGTGGTACCACAAGTCTGTTTTTGTTTGTTTGTGGGTATAGAGACCTCGTCAAATGTCCATCCCAGCATCTTGGATTCGTGTTGCAATTTGACAAACGTCTGCCTGTCTGATTGTCCTCCCATCAAACTTAGCATACAGAAAAAAAAACATGAAACCTTGACCTTTTGTGTCAAAGGTCAAATGTTTAAATTGTTCGCGCCCCCTCCACCACCACTCCTGTTTGCACCAGTCTTGCCACATTTGTGAAAGTGGGTTCTGGAATTGCCCAGCAAGGTCATATTTGCCAAAGGTCAATTATTGGGTCAAAAGTCATACCTGCCTGTCTGTTAGTGAATTGACTTCACCCAGCTCCTTTTGTGGATTACTACCAAACTCGGTATGTCAATTGATGCCAATTTGATATGCAATCTGATTTGTACCATAAGTGGCGCACACTTAGGTGGAATTAGATTAGATTAGATTAGATTAGATTAGATTAGATAGAACTTTATTGATCCCTCAGGGATCCAGCAGCATTGTATAGTAGCACACAGGGTAAGAAGCACACAGAGTATCAAAAGTGAAAGTTAAAAAAAAAAAAAACAGTTTGCAAATATAAATATAAATTACAGAGATATTGCTCACTACTGTTTTACTGGCTACTACTGTTCCTCTCCTTCCCGTCATCTGTCTTCCTGTTACTCCTCCCCTGAGGGAGGAGTTGTACAGTCTGATGGCCTGAGTTTTTCAGTCTGTTGATCCTACACTTGGAATGGTGCACTCTGTCAAGGTCTGCTAGAGGTCAGTCATTTGGGTCAAGGTGATTTGGGTCAAATGTGAGATTACTGTAGCCCTTTAGGGCTTCATGTCCACAGATGACATTATCTGGTCCAAATAAAATGAGTGTGCATATCATAAAGCAGCATTTGTTTTGTTTCATATCTAATTAATTTCAGACACTTGAACGTGATCACAGACTGGCATCCTGTCCTGGGTTGTACCCCGCCTTGCGCTCTATGACTGCTGGGATAGGCTTAATTGGACTAAGTGGTTGAAGGTGAGTCTGTGTGTGAATGTGATCAGTTTGCAGTTGTTACACGTTAAAGAAAATATACAGGTGTACCAAAAATAAAAAAGACTACAGCCTAGATATCAACTCCCAACCACTCCCAAATAAAGCCCCTCCCAGCCAGCAGCCACACCCCTCCAACACACATCACCCATCCAGCAAGTTCGGACCAATACCCACTGACCCCCCTCCCATGGTTCACACCCATAAGCACCAGACCATCATAGGACACCAAATATGTCCAACAATGGGGATGCAAAAAAAAAAAAAATAATAATAATAATAACACCCTGGTCCCCATGAGGTAATACTTTATTTTCAGGGTTAGGGGAATGTTTTTGTTTTGTGATGGCTCACGTTTAATCTTGGTGCATAACAGGCTGAGAGGAAGCAGGTTCAGTCCAACAAATCACATCACCGTTAAAACGCGACTAAAGTCACGTTAGTAAAAATTGTACCCCCCCATCCCCCACTTCCAACAAGACAAAAGCGTAATTTCTGTGTGTGTCAATTTTTGTGAGGCCCAAAAAGGTCCATTTCTGTGTTTAAAGACTTGGTTTTAGTTTTAATGATGTAGTTAATGTGAAGATGATGACTGGTGCTGAGCGGAAAACTCGACTGGCCAGTGAAGGTCCTCACAAGGACACATTAACAGGAACGTGTCTGAGCATGGCTGTGTATTAGGTTGCAGATCCATGTGTGTATGTGGGCGTGTGTGTACGTATGTGTGTGCATGCATGTATATGTGTGTGTGTGTGTGCGTGTGCATGCCTGTGTGAGTGCGAATGCACACACACGCTTCTATGTGTGTGTGTGTGTGCATCACACTGCAGCATGTGTAAGAGAATCTGTTTATTTTAATGTGTTGCTTTAGACCGGCAGCTTTAAAGTGGACTTGTGCTGAAACGTGTCACACAAACTGTCTCGCCCACGCTGTCTGTGTGTCTGTGTGTGCGTACTCCGCTGTCTATTTTTGCCCCCCACCTGTTAATGACATTAAAGCCGACCCAAGGGGACGAGGGCTTCAGTGTGGGACCTGTGTCCGCCCAGCCCTGGCTGGGACACTCATGCCGGTGGCGGCTGATGCGATCCCACTGATTGAAGAGGTTATTGTAGATTCAACACCTCGAAAATACGTAACAGTACTTTTTGGCTGACGTTGGCTCATGTAGTTGGATGCTGGGATGTAAATTCCACCACACACTGTCTTAATCTCAGAGAAGCATATTCCAGGATCTAAATGGGTTCTAATGAATCTATTTAAATCCTAATGGTGCTGATGATTTGTTCTGTAAAGTGTTGCGTGTTCTAACAAAGACACAAGTTCATTCTTAAGACAGGCTTAGGCTTCTTATTAGTCAGTTTCAGTCTTTCTGGGGACAGTGGCTCCTGGCTAAAACTGAGCGACATTATTAAGGCTAAAAACCTCATTAGACAACGGTCACATGACTTCTGCCAGTCCAGCTCAGCAGCAATATGTACCTATACTACAGACGAAAATCTCAAAATCTCATAAACGGAAATATTGTTTATGATTGAATGACAGAGGGACTTTATTCAATTCAATTCAACTCAATTCAATTTTATTTATATAGCACCAAATCACAACAAGCAATTGCCCCAAGGCGTTTTATATTGTAAGGCAAAAGCCATACAATAATTACAGAAAAACCCCAACGGTCAAAACGACCCCCAGTCTTCTGCTGGGACTGGTTGGGGCTGAGGGGAGAGAATCAGGAAAAAGACATGCTGTGGAAGAGAGCAGAGATCAATCACTAATGATTAAACGCAGAGTGGTGCATACAGAGCAAAAAGAGAAAGAAACACTCAGTGCATCATGGGAAATATTATTATTATTATTATTATTATTATTATCAGAATCAGAAGAAGTTTACTGCCATTGCCAGTGAACAGGATTCACAGACTAGGAATTTGCTTCGGTACAATGGTGCAACATTAAGAAGAGATAAAATGCTAAGATAAAATATAACATATGTGTCAAAATAAGATAAAATCTAAGATAAAAAAAAAAGAAATATGAAATATGAAAGGCTGTGTGCAACAGAAAAACAGAGAAACAGAAAAAACAGTGCAGTGGGAGGAGTGCAATTAAAAACCAAAGTACACTGTCTAAAGTGACCCGTGATAAAATGATAAAGTGACAGAGTTAAGCTTAAGGTGACTGAGTTATGAGGTGTTCATGAGTCTAATGGCAGAGGGGAAGAAACTGTTCTTATGGCGGGAGGTTCTGGTCCGGATGGACCGTAGCCTCCTGCCCGAGGGGAGTGGTTTGAATAGACCGTGTGCAGGGTGAGAAGGGTCAGCTGTGATCCGACCTGCTCGGCCCAGAGTCCTGGAGACGTGTAGGTCGTGGAGAGATGGAAGGCTACAGCCGATCACCTTCTCAGCAGAGGCCACAATGCGCTGCAGTCTGTGTCTGTCCCTGGCTGTGGCCCCGGCGTACCACACCGTGATGGAGGAGCAGAGGATGGACTCGATGATGGCCGTGTAGAACTGCACCATCAGCTGGACAGACAGCTTGGCCTGATTCAGCTGCCGCAGGAAGTACATCCTCTGCTGGGTCTTCTTGATGAGGGAGCTGATGGTTGACTCCCACTTGAGGTCCTGGGTGATGGTGGTGCCGAGGAAGCGGTGACAGACCACAGTGGTGATGGGGCTGTTGGTGAGGGCGAGGGAGGGCGGGGGGGCTGTGGCTTTCCTGAAGTCCATGATCATCTCCACTGTTTTCTGGGCGTTGAGCTCCAAGTTGTTGCTGCTGCACCAGGTCACCAGCCGGTCCACCTCCCTCCTGTAGGCAGACTCATCCCCATCCGAAATGAGTCCGATGAGGGTGGTGTCGTCCGCAAACTTGATGAGCTTTACAGAGTCATGGCTGGAGGTGCAGCAGTTAGTGTAGAGGGAGAAGACCAGAGGGGAAAGGACACAGCCCTGTGGAGATCCTGTACTGAGAACCTGAGTGTTTGCGACATTTTTTCCCAGCCTCACACGCTGATTCCGGTCCGTCAGGAAGTCTGTGATCCACCTGCAGGTGGAGTTGGGCATGTGGAGCAGAGAACGCTTGTCCTGGAGCAAAGCTGGAAGGATGGTGTTGAATGCAGAGCTGAAGTCCACAAACAGGATCCTAGCGTAGGTTCCTGGGGAGTCCAGGTGCTGCAGGATGGAGTGCAGGGCCAGGTTTATGGCGTCATCTACAGACCTGTTGGCTCTGTAGGCAAACTGCAGGGGGTCCAGGAGGGGGTCGGTGATGGACTTCAGGTGGGATAAAACCAGGCGTTCGAAGGTCTTCATGACTACAGACATGAGAGCCACAGGCCTGTAGCCATTAAGTCCAGTGATGCGTGGTTTCTTGGGGACTGGAACTATGATTGAGGACTTGAAGCAGACTGGAACATGGCAAGATCCCAGTGAAGACTGGGGCCAGCTCATCAGCGCAGTGTCTCAGGGTGGCAGGAGAGACACAGTCTGGGCCCGGGGCCTTACATGGATTCAGCCTTTTGAAATGTCTCCTCACGTCCTCCTCTTGGACCGAGAGGGCAACAGGGGGAGTGGGGAGGGCAGCAGTGAGAGGGGGAGGTCCAGAGTGTTTGAATATCCAGTTGTGTGGGGGGTGGGGAGGTGTGAGTCCTTGTCTTCAAACCGTGAATAGAAGACGTTCAGGTTGTTGGCCAGCTTGAGGTCGTCAATAGAACGAGGTGCTTTGGGTGTGTAGTTGGTAATCTCTTTCAACCCCCTCCACACAGAGGCCGAGTCGTTGGCAGAGAACCTTTGCTGCAGACGTGAACTGTACATGGATTTAGCCTTTGCCACCTCCTTGCTAAATCTGTACTTTGCACCTCTATAGCTGTCTCTGTCTCCTTCTCTGAAAGCCACCTCTTTCTGCTGACGGAGCTGCTGGAGTTTAGGTGTGAACCAGGGCTTGTCATTGTTATATCGCACCCTGGTACGCTGTGGGATGATGCTGTCTTCACAGAAATGAATATATGACGTCACAGTGTCCGTGTAGTCATCTAGACTGTCTGTTGAAGCCTCAAACATATCCCAATCCGTGGTGGCCAAGCACAAGCGTAGCTCCTCTACAGCTTCATTGCTCCACACTTTAGACGTCCTCACAACAGGTTTAGAGAGTTTAAGTCTCTGTCTGTACGTGGGGATCAAGTGGACCATCACGTGATCTGAGAGTCCCAAAGCTGCACGGGCCACCGCGTGGTAGGCACCGCTCACTGTCGTGTAACAATGATCTAACGTGCTCCCTTCTCTGGTCGGGCATTTAACAAACTGTTTGTATTTTGGTAATTCCTGACTGAGATTCTGTTTGTTAAAATCACCATCAAATCATCATCATATATATATGTATATATATATATATATATATATATATATATATATATATATATATATATATATATATATATATATATATATATATATATCATCAGATTTTCATTGTCTGGAAATGGCGGAATGAAAAGAACTTTTTTCCATCAGAATTTTTTCAGAAGCTGTTAGAGACTGGCACCTGGAAACCATTCGAAAAATTTATCTGGCTTTCGGTGAAAATTTTACGGGCTTCGCAGAGAATAAGGTCTGTTACTACAGCTTTAAGGACCTCTTTAAGGACGCTCGGCACTTCGCGCTCCAAGCTACGACGATGCGGCACAAGCCACCGGACCATTTCTAAACGGATGGCTCTGTGGATACGAGGCCGTCGTGTGCTCTTTCTCTGGTTATCACAAGAGCTGGACATCAGCCATTTTCTGGCAGATTTCACTTTTAACAAGAGATTTTGTCATGGAAAGCCGCGCGGAGGCTTCGCGCGTAAAGACCGATTCACTTTGGAAGCGAGACAAAGGAACACCTCCGTTTCGGCGTGTCAGAGGACAAGTTTGGACATGCCCAGCTCTCCACAATTTCACTGATACTTACTGGACTGGTAAGCATTGAAAGCCGAGATAGACATGTCCATTATACTTTGCACTGGGATACCAATTAAACAGCTGCAAATTATAAAGAACACAATGCTCATATGGGTGAGGGTATTTTAGAAAAACGGCACAGATCAGACTGCTTGACATCTGCAACTGCACACTCAGACAGACAGACGGGGTGACAACACGACTCCACCTCAGCCAGTGGATAGAAGTAATAGATTATTTTGCTTTGAAACATCTGCAGCTCTATAAGACGTCGTGGCTCTGTGCTTTAGCTCCTTACTGCGGCTTCATTTATTCATTTTGTCATCCATCTGATCAGAAGGTCCATCGGCGCTTTGTCCTCTTTCCTGGGCGATAGAATGCTGCAGTCAGATGTGCCTGGCATTGTGATAATTGGGCCTGTGTGTGAGGGAGGGGGCGGTTACCTCATCACTGAGCTGCCAAATTAAAATGCAAAGTGCGCTGTTGTGTACAATGGAATGTATCAACAGATCACCGCAGTAATGGTCAGAAAAAATGACGGCCTCAGGTTCATCTGGGACAGCAACAAACACTGTTTTTGCTCAAAAATGGACAAATAATGGAAATTTTGTAGAACAAGCACGTTTTCAGAATACATCCATAAAACTCCCTCTTGTGGCTGTTTCGAAATCCAAGATGGTCACACTTCACTTATTCTTGACATATCTTTGCTTCTGGAAAGCTTCAGAACCTGATTTAGTGTCTAAAAAAATATGTTTTATGGCATGAGAAACTCTTTATCATGATTAAGGGTCAAGGTGAAGCAGAGTATGTGGAGTGTCTCATAGAAATTTATCCTCAGTGGATGTTTCTGAGATATCAATAGGCAAGTTCATTAAAAAAAATAATAAAATTGTGGCCATCTGGATTTCCATGTGGACATCATCTAATCATTCAGTTTCAGACATTTCCAAAAGTTTAAACATCGAGAGTTCCCCATGTCTTAAAACTTGAGATATGTTAACCCACTATCTCACCTTTGTAGAAGCAAAGTATTAGTTATGGTTATCTTGGGGTCAATTTCAAGGTCACAGCGAGATATTAAAGATAACATCATTGCCAGCCTTGTGAGATCAATATCTCAAAGACCAGTGGACCGATTACATTCATATTTAGCACAAGAGTGCACTTGGATGATCCCATAACACCAGTTAGTTACAGTGACTTTGGGGTCAATTTCAAGGTCACAGCAAGATATTAAAGATATTATCATTGCCACCCTTGTTAGCTAAATATCTCAAGGGCCAGTTGACTGATTGCATTCATATTTAGCACAAGAGTATACTTGGATGATCCCCCAACACCATACGCTTATGGTGACCTTGGGTCAATTTCAAAGTCACAGCGAGATATTAAAGATGTTCTCTTTGCCACCCTTGTTAGCTGAATATCTCAAGGACCAGATGAACGATTTCATTCATATTTGGCACAAGAGTGTACTTGGATGATCCCCTAACACCAATCAGTTACAGTGATCTTACAGTGTACTTCAGTCAGTTGTGGTGACCTTGGGGTCAATTTCAAGGTCACAGCAAAATATTAAAGATATTGTCATTGCCACCCTTTTTAGCTGAATATCTCAAGGACCAGTGGACCGATTTCATTCATATTTAGCACAAGAGTGTACTTTAGTAATCCCATAACACCAGTGACCTTGGGGTCAATTTCAAGGTCACAGCAAGATTTTAGAATAGGTCCATAAAAATCCCTCTTGTGGCTGTTCAAGAAGACATCCAAAATGGCCACACTTCATTTATTCTTGACATATCTTTGATTCTGAAAAGGATGAGAACCTGATTTAGTGTCTAAACATGTTTTATGGCTTGAGAACCAAAATTTGCAAAAATTTTTTTTTTTTAATGCTAAAACTCTTGGACTGTGCGTTGTGTGTTCTGCACTCTCAGATCTGATGCACCTGTATTAGAATTCTTCAAGATATTACAAGCCATCTGCTGCTGTACACGAGTGGCAACTGTAACGTCCACTGCTCGCCCCTCACACACTGTGGTAGACAATGTCGTTTCTTTTTGTCAGACCACAGGCTGCTTCAAGCACTTTTTTACACTGACCATTCAATCATTCTTCTTTTCCTATCGTTCTTTGCACATTTCGAGTTCGTTATGATGCAGCCGTACAGAATCCGCCTCCGTGGCGGTGCAACACTTAAAGTTATGAGCAGTTTCTCAGACATACCCACGAGAGGTAAGACACACACCTGTTTCTAAAGATTAAAAATCAATTATGACTCTTCTGACATTGTCCTTTTCCCATCATGCCTTTAACTCACAGTGTAGTACTGCAGCCTCTCCATGAGATGGCACCAGACTGGAGGCAAAGAAAAGGGTCAGAATGCTGTGACTGCACCTTTAGCTGCCCTGATTCAATGAAACTTATTTATTTAGCACCAAATCACAACATAAGTCACAGTAAGGTGCAACTTGCAAGCAAGGTTTAAACCTTACCCGGCCCATGAGCAAGCACATTGGCGACCAGTGGTCAGAAAAAAACTCCCTCAGCATTTTTTGATAACAGGAAGAAACCTCAAGCAGACCAGACAGTGTGATGACCATTTGCTTTGATCATAATAACAAAATAAATGCACAAGAAAGAACTGTTAGAACTTTAAAAGAGCAAAATAAACCACAGGAGTAAATCAGTGAAATCATTAACCCATCAGTAACTCCACCCCTGATGCATCTCCAAACCCCCTCCACCCCAGGTTATTCCCATATCCCACAAACAAGTTCTGAGCTTCAGAAGCTCCAGTGTAGACTGCAAACATCTCATATAGAAGAGTGACATTCAGACATGACATAAAATGGGTTTATCCCACTTCTATTCGCATAGCCCAATTATGTTTTTTTTTTGTTTGTTTGTTTGTTTGTTTGTTTTCACAATGCTGACATTGTGACATACTGACATACTTTGTGTCCTTAGGGTGAATAAAAAGGCTGTGGGCCACAAAGCTTTCTCTTATTGTGCACCTGCTTTGTGGAATGATCTCCCTAAAACAGTCAGATTCCGTAGCATAGATATTTAAGTCCAGACTTAAGAGGCATCTATTCTCGCTCTCATATAGCTAGAATACTGGCATAGTATGGTACTATGCTTCCTATCCCTTTAACTTATCTTTTTAGCAATCAGGTCTTGGCCTCACTTCATCTAAATTCTGGGTCTGATAGTGAAGCTCAGAGCTAACTGCCAGTGACCACCTTAGTATTACCCTGTTGATTTACTGTTGGTGAACTTATACCTTAGGTGCAGTTTTTTCGGCCGACTGATTCTGCTTTTTCTCTCTGTCTGGGGTACTTATGCTGCGTTTACACATAATGACGACAAGTCACGAATGCCACGAAATATACATTCTTGGCCACTGATCACAAATGTGATGATTTGAGGCAGAGGCGTCAGGTGTCCTCAGGAACTGCTCCAACGTGTTACCACGTGTTATGATTAATGGCACATGTTGCTGGCGAATTATCAGGAACCATTACGCACGGACAAGAATAATGTTCTGTGCTGTTGTGCGCTGTTGCGCACTTTTGCACATAACAGAGCATCGTTACGTTCTGTCACGTTGTGAATGAGGCAAATTGTCTGCACACACACATTCATATTCATCCTACCATCAGCTGCTGAACAATTCAGATCGCTCCAGTTTAGTCCTCAAAATCTAGATTAATCCACAGCAGAAGAACTTTGTTACTGCATGCTTAGTTGGGCTCTGGGCCATGGAGTGGTTCAGAGTGGAGGAGGAGATGGAGAGAGCCAGATGTGTGGCTCCACTCGGATCTCATCTCGCACGTTTTCCCAAACATCAGGCACAGCAGCAGCAGGTGGAACACCTGCAGGAGTGCGCTGATGAGCATTGGAATGAAACTTTTAGCCGACTTGGCGTCACTGTCCTTCTTCAGCATACTACAGCAATGAAACTGAATGTGGTGCAGCAGGGTTTAATTGTGTGCATGTCAGAGAAGAACACTGTCATGCTCTATGAAGAACACTGTCACGCTCTATTAAGGATCACCACTAATCAAGACGGAGCAACACGCTCAGTTGCGACCTCCATGACATGAAGCGAAATGAGGGTGATGTGTGACATTTGTGGAAGATTTTTTTGACAGCCAAAAACATGCTCCATGAAAATCACGAATATTACGCTCCAACACGCACTATTAAGAAACCTATTCAGATGCATTAAGTCATGTTGAGAATGGCAGGAATGTGCCAAGAATGACTCAAATATGACATTCGTAACGCGTCCTGCGTATGAGTAAATTCAACAAAATGATATTGCGCCAGACTGACAATGGCACACCACAGGGCGCTGGACTGACCACGAGATGCCCTGGCTGAAGCTGATGCAGCACACTGCAGTCTGCTTTTGGAATGTATTCTTCTATGGGGACAGCTTGTGCTGCAGCCCAGTGATGACGTGATGGCTGGACACTGCCTGGACCCCAGGATGACCCCCTGCCTGTGGCACAGATGACTGCGTGCTCATCTCAATAATGCACTTTGCTTTTGACGTTCTTCTGGTTTTCTGTTTCTTCAGTTTAGCAAAAACTTTGTAAAAACCTTGTAACTCTTAGAACGGCCTAAACAGTGGGTCACCCCTCTGAGTCTGGTCTGCTTGAGGTTTCTTCCTCAATATCACCAGAATAAGTTTTTCCTTACGACTGTCATCTGCGTGTTTGCTCAAAGGGTTGGTAAGGTTAAATTAAACCAATCAAATCATAAAGGCAGAATTGAGAAGTTAACTGGGATCAAAGATTAAAGGCAAGATCTACTCCTTGAACCAAATCGGCATCAAAATTACATTCGCTCTTTGGTGACCCCCAGGTTAACCCCACTAACAAAAATTTTATCTCCGTTTGAGATAAGCTGCTGACAGACAGGCGCAGGAACAAAAACCGACTCTCTGCGATGGGCTTTATTCCAGGTTGTCACAGGTGTGTTCCACTCATCTTTTTTTCACACGAGACATTCCTGAATGCCTCATCATCTTTTTACTCTTCACTCTCTGTGTGATCTTATTATTCTCCCTCTCTAACTGCAGGCCTCCTCCATCTTTATTTGTCAACGTGTAAAAGACAATTACACATAATCATCCATCTGCGTCAGCAGCGACCCGCAGCTCGCACTCCGAATTATCACATGCAAATCGTTTTCCAGAGTCTCAGTGTTACAGCAATTACAACAGAACAAATTAAGTCAAAGGTCTCGGTGTTTTATGGAGGTTCATTGTCTTTTCTGAAAGTATGTTTTATATATACTGAGAGTGCTTCAAAAACCTTAGGAAGGAAAAGTTTTTAACATACCTGCTGTTATTGTGAATATAAATATTCAGTCAAATCTACAAGAGGAGTCGTAGAATGGGACCATATGTACTTTGTGCATATGTACCATATGCACAAATTCATTCTAATTCATTCCATTATGGCTGCATGAAATTAAAAGTGAAGCGGGGGGTCGGGGTGGTTATGGTTAGGGTTAGGGGAAGCAGTAGGGTTAGGTTATGGTTAAAGTTAGGGTTGGGGGTAGGAGTAGGGTTACTAATAGTGAGTTTAAAAAAAAACCCGTCATGAAAATTTGACTGATTTCGTGACGGGAGCACGAAAAAAAAAACGAGACTGGGCTGTAATTTTGCTGTGCAGCTATAGAGACAGTGTTTTGTACACATGTGAAATCATATTTTTACAGTACACACGTCATAACAATAATACTGCATTGTTCTGAATATAAGATCGTTCTGATTATAAGATAAAATGAATGTCTAACACCCAAGCTAAAAAAAGTCTAGGCTTCACAACGTTCAAAACAAATGTGTCTACTTAATCAGGTCTTCTCTGGCCTCAAAGGACCAACAGCAGGGTTTTAAAAAAATTACCATCACATCACACAGATCAGAGAGAGAGAGAGAGAGAGAGAGAGAGTTATAATTATCCACCTAAAGCCGATCCTCCTCAAGCTGATCAGTACTCTGACTGACGAACCAACCTCAACTTCACTCAAACAGGTGAGCAAACTGGGTGTTTTTTTGTTTTTGTTTGTTTTTTGCTTCCAACATGTTATCAAGCGTTAAATCCCACCACATTTTAAACTACTACATGTTTCAGGAATACTAAGATAATGCAGATTTTTATTCATTTAATCACAGTGACAATGATACACACAATGACAGGAGAACATTAAATTTTCTGACCAATTTCGGTTTGTAAATTGATATTTGGTTCATACTGGATTAACATTTTCTGAAATAATTAGGGGCCCGGGGCAACAAATGGACAAATAATACAAATGCAATAAAAAAAAAAATCTATAGTTAAAGGACATGTTGCATGTTATTTAACGTGTTGTTCAAGAACACAACATCAAAGTATTCGCGATTGTAAGTCTATCCGCACACGTGGTCATGATTAGTGGTCGTTGACATGCTGTATTGCTAATTAAACCTCTCGCTCAGCAAGTCACCAGGTACATTTACAGAAAATGTTTTACTTTGCATTCCTCGGTGGGTGACGTCGGTCGGAGCAAATGCAGAAACAGGACAATGACGAGCAGAGTGAAACAAATGTTGCAACATCAGCTCATGAAACTAGACAATTTATGCAAAAATGATGCTCAGCATTCGTTCAGATTGGTGAACTTGCGAGCAGAGGCTTGGAAAAAGTCAGGAATACGTTATTTTCAGGAGCATCAGGACTTTCTACCAGTTTGCAGACGTGCACAAGCGTCATGCGTCGCCTGGTTCAGTGCTCCGTACAGAGGAGACGACACACTTCACTCCCAATTCTTTTCATCTTTTGAGAGTCTGTTGGACTTTGGATCCAGATATGTGCAGAGTCTGCTGTCTGTGCCGGAGCAGAACGCTGTTTTTTTACCTCCGCCAACAAAGTTGGGCGGAGGTTGTTTTCACCCCTGTCTGTTTGTTTGTTAACAGCCTGGAGCGCACAATTTTTCATATATCATCATGAAATCTTTACTGAATATTCATATCCTAATAGGCAAGAGGTGGTTAAATTTTTCAAGATCATAGGTCAAAGGTCAAAGTCAGGAAAACCTTGGAAAATTGGACAAATCCATCTCTTTAATATTGAACAAATTTTTCCATAATTGATAACTCTTTCAAAAAGATCAAATTTCTTTTATATTTGCAAGCATTATGTAGGATGGTATCCTTTATCGATTGACAAAGTTTGATGCGGATCTGATCCAGATTACAGATTTTGTGGCCATTTAAATTTAACATTGAAAACCCCATTTAATGTGTATTTTACATTATATCTGAAACATGCCCCAGTCACTCTCATATTTGAAAGTGAGGTGCAGAATGGCACTCACTATCACCTGACAAAGTTTGATCCAGATCTGAACAGGATTATGGATTTTGTGGACATTTGAATTTAGTATTGAAAAGCCATTTTACATTATCTCTCAATCAAAAGTGTGCATGCATGTGTGTGTGCATGCATGCGGGTGTATGGCTTCAATCACGCAGAAACCGGGGAGAGGTGGCATTTGCTGTTTGGTATGCTTATGTATTTTGTGTCAAGTATGAACACTGCAAAAAGTTAGTGTTACTGATTTATTGTGTTTAACAGTGTTGTTAGTGTTATTAATTTATTATGTTTTTGTAGTTTGCTTGGTTTAGTCAGTTTAGTTAAGTGTCATGTTGTCATTACCATAAGTGAAAAGAGTATTGCATTTGATGTCTTCATCCCCCGTCTCTGTTTGTGGTTGTATAAAAATTTAAAGCAACTGCTTGCAGCAGAATGCAGAAATCAACAAAAAGCTCTGCATGCACGCGAATGGAGAGAGGTGACATTTACTGTTTGGTATGTTTATGTATTTTGGGTCAAGGATAAATGCTGCGAAAACAGAAAGTTGATAAGACTAATATTTTTGGAGAAATTAGCAATTATAGCTAACCAGTAAACAATAGACATTGTGCTGCAATGCACCATGGGAGTTTGGGGTTTTAATGTTGTCATTGTGGGTCATGATAGTTTACCAGTGTTGTTAGTGTCATTAATTTATTGTGTTTTTGGAGTTCAATTGGTTTAGTCGGTTTAATTAAGTGTCATGTTGTCGTTACCATGAGTAGTGTTTTTGATGTCTTCCGCCACCATCTCTGTTTGTGTGTGTGTAAAAATTAGAATCATCTGCTTGCAGCAGAATGCAGAACAAAACAAAAAGCTCTGCATGTGTTTGACTGGGGAGAGCTAACATTTGCTGTTTGGTATGCTTATGTATTTTGGGCCAAGGATGAACGGCACCAAAACGGAGCATTGGTAGGACTAATATATTTTGGTGAAACTGCGGATATTAGCTATCTTTGCTAATTACATTCTGCACTAACACGTTATTCCAGCAGGGGGCGGTATATCATCTTTATATTAAAAGTGTGTGTGTGTGTGTCAATGACAAAATAGAATAATAATAATAATAATAATAATAATAATAGTAGTAGTGTGTATGTGATAACAAGAACCTAAACAATTTATAAATACATTAAGACAGTAAATTAACAAAAAAATTATGTAATTAACAGGAACCCTGAGCCTGGTTCTGCTGGAGGTTTCTTCCTGTTAAAAGGGAGTTTTTCCTTCCCACTGTTGCCAAGTGCTTGCTCATAGGGGGTCGTTTTGACCGTTGGGGTTTTTCATAATTATTGTATGGCCTTGCCTTGCAATATGGAGCGCCTTGGGGCAACTGTTTGTTGTGATTTGGCGCTATATAAGAAAAAAAGTTGAAGTTGAGTTGAGTTGAAATAAAAGGCGTGAGTTCCTCTTCTAAAAATTGTTGGGGTCTAAGGTTCTAAAAACATTTTGGACTCACACTCCATTCCAACTCATGATACAAGCTTTGCTTAATTTATTACCATGCTTGAAAAATGTCAGCTACCTATTTTCTAAACACTACCCAATCTAGAGCTCATGGATCCCCACCGGCAACACGCTAGTTCAAATAATTTTTTTAAACCCCTCACGTTAAATAATTAATTTATTTAACTGACTTGTCTGGATTCTTTTCTGCTGAAGCTTCTGCTTGTTATATTGTTTCTCATCTCCTTTTTTTCCACATCTTGTTTCTGATGTTTAGCTCAGTATTGACAAGCTTTTGGAAAGAAACATCGTATTAAATTCACAAGTGCAGATAAGAAGCATTGTCTTTCATGACGTCAATAAGAAACATGTTGCAACAGAACAGCTATTTTTGTCTTTATTTTGTCTTATTTATTCATTTTTGGACTGCTAGATTCCATTTTCAAAGAAAGTGTTGCTCTCAAACGTCATAATCAGCATGTTCCTTTAAATCTGTGATGGAAGCATTAAATACTCATGCAGTGCTAAATCTTCTTTCTTCATTAAGTTCTTGCGCCGCACCTCCCGTCATGTCTTTGGACCCATGTGGCGCTGACAGGTTTGAGGCTATGTGTCTGGCTGAGACCTGGATTTACCCAAGCTCCATCTGGGAGGCCACAGACGGCTTACAGAGGTCAAAGAAAACGCAATGAGAAATCTACAGGTGCAATGCCAAGAATTAAGGTGCACCAATCTTAAACCCTCAAAGTTTAAAATCTGCTGAGGATGTCATGTTTTAAAATGTTTCTCAGCAGGATTACAAATATTTCATGTTTTTATATGGAATTCCTTCTGAAAAAAGACCAAAACATAATGTGTAGAAATTTTAGGCACTCAAGAATCCTCATAACAATGTTGTCTTTGTTTCTTCTTTATCTTCATCCTCCTCCATGAGTCAAAACAATTCTTTAAGAATGCCTCACCATTTTTATTCCAACAAAAATCAACTATTTTTATGATTATTATTATTTTTTTATTTCATTAAAGAAACCAGTTCGATCACTTATCGAGTTACAAAACTTGTTTTCAAAGTAAGCAAAAGAAAATTTTGATTTCTTTATTTTATTGCATGATAACACAAAGGCAGCTGCATTTGAGCAATTAATAATACAATAACATGCTTTTGGAGGGCGGTATGCATTTTCAGAGGCCCAACATCCATGCCCAGTCGCCCAAAATGACAGACATTCGCCCGAGTTAGACAAGGGTGAATATCTGTCATTTTGGGCGACGGCATGGACGGAGGGACTCAGAAAATGCATACCGCCCTCCAAAAGGATGTTATTTGCATTATTATCACTTACTGAGATACACAACACATGGAATCACATTAAAAATATTTGTCATTTCAAAACGCACGACACCCAGCAATCTCATACATAAAAAGTTGGCTCACTTTAACTTTTGTCGTTTGGCTGGTACCGCGCTGCTCTCCAAATTCGCTAGTGCATCCTAATCAAGGTGGCTGCTTTGGCTGCTGTTCATTGTTGTACTATCCATGATAAAATCATTCGGAATATCCATATTGGGACCAACACACACTTCTCGCCTTTTGATCTTTTCCTCTGTGGACAGTTCTTGGGCTGCGTGCTATGACGTCATCAGTTTATGCACATAAGGTGGGTATTGGGATACCCACCCGCTACTGCGGGCAGATATAGACAGGTAGCGTAAATGTAAATCTATGCTACCGGCCCAGCAACACCTCAGTAAGTGATAATAATGTACAAATAATGAATGTTTATGAGTTCAATGGTATGAATATTTCATGAGGTGAAAGCTGGAATGCTTTGCCTCGTTGAATGGAACATTCCAGCTTTTACCGAATTAAATATTCGTACCATTGAAAGAATAAAAAAACATTCATTATTTGTTTTATATAATGGCTAAAACAGATCACTGTCATGATATATTATTCATTTATAAACAACAGAAAAGGGACTTACATTTTGGTGTGCGTGGTACTTTGGTGGACATCAACAGTCCAACACGAACTTTAAACAGGAGTCCAAAATTACTCTCAGGCAACTTGGAAAAACAGATAGTTTAAAAATAATTCTGACAATGTAGTCCGTGATTCCGTGCATTGACTTTGTGTACTTCCAAAAAAAAAGAGACTTTGTGTACTTCCTCAATCCAGCGAAAAACCACATCAGAAATTTCTCCGGCTTTTCATTATAAGGTGACCCTGAACCATCCCTTAGTTATGCTGCTATAGACGTAGACTGCTGGGGGGTTCCCATGATGCACTGTTTCTTTCTCTTTTTGCTCTGTATGCACCACTCTGCATTTAATCATTAGTGATCGATCTCTGCTCCCCTCCACAGCATGTCTTTTTCCTGGTTCTCTCCCTCAGCCCCAACCAGTCCCAGCAGAAGACTGCCCCTCCCTGAGCCTGGTTCTGCTGGAGGTTTCTTCCTGTTAAAAGGGAGTTTTTCCTTCCCACTGTAGCCAAGTGCTTGCTCACAGGGGGTCGTTTTGACCGTTGGGGTTTTACATAATTATTGTATGGCCTTGCCTTACAATATAAAGCGCCTTGGGGCAACTGTTTGTTGTGATTTGGCGCTATATAAAAAAAATTGATTGATTGATTGATTGATTGATTGATTGATGGAGGGGGGGAATTGAGCTCCAGAGACAAAACCTGTTTTTTGTACCAGGCAGTAGTCATGTTTATTTGTCCTCTAAAATTTGTCATTTTAACATGGGCTTCTATGGCAATGTGCTCCTTTTTTGGAGCCAGCCTCAAGCGGCCAGTCAAGGACCTGCAACTGTTTCCATTTCTGGGTGGTCTTCATTTTTGACAGACTAAGGCTGGAGCTTGGTATGGGTCACAAATGTCTGTAACCTCATACCCGGGTGTTAATGCTCAGGTACACGACCAGTACTTGTACCAACATCAGACTACTTCCTGTTGTAACGCTGAACATAAGTATGCTGTGGGTGTACTGTGAGCTCTTTGTGGATGTTGTTGTGCAGAGGTCAGCGTCACACAAGAGGCAGGATGCAGCTCCAAGCTTCTGTGGGCGTTTGAACTGGTGACAGTCTGCTGAGATAAGGAGCTTAAAGAGGAAAAACGCTGTCCATCTTTGCTTCGGGTTTCACTCCAGCAACCAAGTGGCACTGCAGATACGTTATTATTAACCATGCAGGTCATATTCATCCAATGTAACAGCAAATATGTGCAGATCTACAATAGCCTTTGCTTCCTTCATCACTTTGTGCTGCCACAAATCATTATAGTTATCAATAAATCTGATCATTATTTCTAAGAATAATCAATTAGATTTATGTAATACAATCAGAAAATGCCCAATAAATGTCCATCACAATCATTGAGAGCCCAAATGATTTGTTTTGACCAAAATTTTAATTTAAAGATATTCAGATTGTTAATAAATATAGCCAGTGGCAGGCACAGCTAACCAAAAATTTAGCTTTGATAACCATGAAACCACTAACTGAAAAGTTAACTTTGTAATGCTAAACCGATAAACCGATAAAAAAATTTAGTGGAAGTTTCCGCTAACCACTAACTTTTAGTATTGACTCGGTAAACTGTCGGCCAGTTTTGAGTTTAAGCGCTGCAGGGACTGCTGGGTAAATTCAAAGGTGGTCACAAACACACGAAAAAATAAATAAATAAAAAATAAAACCCCAAAAACTCATCATGTTTATCAAAAGCAGTAAATCGCAGTATTATAAGTCACAGTTTATCTCTATATTATATATTTATAAACCGTTAATGGAGCTACGGCTCATTCGTATTGCATTCACAAACACAAAACAAATGCACGAAAAATAAATAAATAAAAATACTGACTTTTGAGCTGCTTACATACTGTTTTTGTCCACAGTGTAACTTCTTGTCTTACCAGCGCTTGTGTGCTTTGACCTGTGAACGGGAAGTGTTAGCTAGCTCCCTGCATTCATAAACAGGAACTAACATTTTTTTTTTTTTTTTTTTTTTTTTACACACAATGTAATGTACAAACTCTCGCTGGGAGATAAGCACATTTGAACATTTCACAACAACGTTCAGTAACATACAAATAAAAGGTAGAAACAAAAGATAACAAAAAAATACATAGGAAAGCATTTACAAGGCATTTCTTTTGCATAAGTCATTTGCATTCATTGCATATTTGTAATAATTAACATTCAAAACAAATATGTGGAGACATTTTCACAAAGCATTTGTGAGTCTTTACTTGAGTCTTAAAAGTGACAAGGAAGCAAAATACGAGGTCTGTTAGAAAAGTATCGGACCTTTTTATTTTTTGCAATAACCTTATGGATTTGAATCACGTGTGATTGCATCAGCCAAGCTTGAACCTTCGTGCGCATGCGTGAGTTTTTTTCACGCCTGTCGGTTGCGTCATTCGCCTGTGAGCAGGCTTTGAGTGAGCACTGGTCCACCCCCCTCGTCAGATTTTCATTGTCAGGAAAATGTCTGAATGGCTGGAGCAGTGCTGCATCAAATTTTTCCAGAAACTGTGAGAGACAGCCAGGTGGAAACCATTTGGAAAATTCAGATGGCTTTCAGGGACGATTTTATGGGCATCACACAGATTAAGGAGTGGTACAGCCGGTTTAAAGACGGCGCACAATGGCGGAGGGCGCTCCGCGCTCCGAGCAGCGATCAACAGGCTGAAACGACCAGATCATTTCCAAATTGAATGCTGTGTTGATCCAGGACGTCGTCTGAGTACCAGAGAAATGGCAGAAAAGGTGGACATAGCACTTTTCCGGCACATTCCACTGTTAAAGGAGATTTTGTCATGAAAACAGGAGCGGAGGAATTCGCCACGGAGCCACTAATGGCGCGGAATGAAAGCACCTCCGTGTTGGTCTCACAGGACATGTGACATGCCCAGCTCTTCGACAATTTCTCAGATACTCACTCGACTCAAAAGCCACCCAAAGCCGTCTGAATCTTCCGAATGGTGGAAGAGCTGGGAATGTCCCGTGAGACTTCCAACACGGAGGTGCTTTTTGTTCTGTGCCATTAGCGGCTCCGTCCTGACACGCGAATTCCGCCGCATGTCTTTCATTACAAAATCTCCTGTAACAGTGTAATGTGCTGAAACAGTGCTATGTCCACCTCTCTTGCCATTTCTCTATTAGTCAGACGACGTCCCGGATCAACACAGCCTTCACTTTGGAAAGGATCTGGTTGTTTCAGCCTGTCGATCGCCACTCGGAGCACGGCGTGCCCTCAGCCGCTGTGGGCCGTCTTTAATACGGTTGTAATGCTCCTTAATCTGTGTGATGCCCATAAGATCTTCAACGAAAGCCATCTGAAGTTTCCGAATGGTTTCCACCTGGCTGTCTCTCACAGTTTCTGAAAAAAGTTTGATGCAGCAAAGCAGCAGTCGCTCAGCCATTTTTCTGACAATGAAAATCCACCGAGGGGGCTGGACCACTCCTCCCACAAAGCCTGCTCACAGGCGAATGACGCAACTGACAGGCGTGAAAAAACTCAGGCATGTGCACGAAGGTTCAAGCTTGGCTGATGCAATCATACGTGATTCAAATCTATAAGGTTATTGCAAAAAATAAAAAGGTCCGATACTTTTCTAACAGACCTCATATGACTGTATTTCAATTTTAAACAGCAGAGGGGATGTTTTTCTACATTGCCATTTACTTTTATGTATGTGGTATTTACCCATAATTATAACAATATTACAGAGTCTCGTTATTTCTTTTGGCACTTTGTCTATACCATAAAGAATTTGTTGCAAATTTAGTTGCGGTATTTTGTCTATTTTGATTTGCATCCACCTTTTAACGTCATTCCAAAAGGATTTTGTTTCAGAACAGGAGAAAAACAGATGTTCAATTGTTTACTCCTCTTGAGAGTAAACAATAAATTTTCAATAAATCTGCAACTGGGTAGTAACCATGCAAAATTTTAAACTGCATTTCTTTAATTTTAGGAGGTATTGGCCATTTCAAAAAGTTCATATGGTTATTTGTAATTTTATCTTTGCTATTGTAAATTCTTGTACTTCTATCTAAATCGTGAAATAGTTTACGTTCAAATATTTGATTAATCATTTTATTATTCAAAGTTTTATCTTTAATGAAATGTTATTCAGTTGTATCTTTGGTAACAGTGTTTGTTCTTTATGATAATTTAAATAATTTTGAATCATGTTTAATAAAGCAATAGGTATAGCTTTACAAACTCTGTTAATTTCCCTATTACAACTTTTTATATTAAATTTTGACTCAAACTCTGACAAACTAAGAAAGTAACCATCTATATCTAAAATATCTGTGACAAAACAGGAACTAACATGTATGATTTTAGGGTTTACAAACATTTTTAATCGTTAAATTTACTCACTTTACCAGCAAAAAAGATGTTAGCGGACTGAAAGTTATCCAAACTAAATTTAGCGGAAGCTAATTAGTCCGCTGATGGTTTTCAAATCTGAAAGGTTAATCTGCTAACGAAAATGTTAGCTTTGCTAATTAGCAGTTAGCGGAAGTGTGCCCACCACTGAATATAGCCAATTTACAACCATGGTTTCTTATTTAAGGCCATTTCAAATAACTAGCAGCACTTCAAGCCAGTTTATCTTTGTCTTAGAAATGTATTATCTTAAATTTATCCAAATTAAAACCATTTTCTGCCTTTAAGAACCATTTAACCATTCAGAGAAATGCTACATAATATCCAATAGAGCCATATTGTCACATAATGTCACATAAAAGAGCAACGGAGATTCTGCAACAGGTCGATACTTGTCATTTTCGAGTACAGAAGTTTGTTTCTGACATCTTTCTGTCACATTGGTTTCTCTATCAGCCAGAAAGATATCAAAGACGACACCAGTGACCATATTTACATTGGAAAACTGTCGTTTCTTTTTTTTGCGGCGTTCCGAGGCAGACCTCAGAGTACATTTGACAGAGATGTGAAAGCGCGTAATTTTAAAATGAACTCAATCTGTCCTAAACATCTGCATTATTGTTCAGTTTGGATGGAAAATCTCTGTGGATTAGATCATTTCAAGTACATAAATAATGCAGTTGTCAACGGTTTCTTATTCATTATGGTTTCCATGTTTGCTGGGCCGGCCTCCCCTCACGGCGCTGCCTTTAAATAGCTGATAAACATGCCGGCTGAAGGCGGACAGATTCTGACACGTATTCATGAGGATGGAGGTGACTGGGCTCCACAGGCCGCCCACGGTTCAGACCAAAAGCAGCTTTCAATGCTGCACTCCAGGCTCACGATTTCTAAGGTTGATTAATACCACCATCATCCCCCCACCACCACCACTGGCATCAGTCAAGTTGCAGTGCACTGATTCCAAACAGTGTCTGAATGAGTGAGTTAATATTTGAACATGAAGTGTGTGCAGTATAATGCAGCTTTCTGCCTGAGGTAAGTTTACTGTCCAGCGCCTATAAAAAGTTAGAGTACCTTAATTGAGAGAGTGGTGACATGATGAGTTTAAAAAAAAAAAAACGGTCACGTGACTCACGGTGCCATCTTGGTTCCAAAATAGCATTCGCTGTTAATCTGTTTGCATGTAAATCCAGCTATTTTATTTATTTATTTGCTGAAAATGCCAGATTGCTGTGCATTTGGAGGCACAAATAGACACAGCAAGGGCTTCAAGATGTACACATTCCCTTCAGATCCGAACAGAAGAAACATTTGGGAAAATAAAGTCAGCCGTGTGGGATGGATCATCATCAAAGCTTTGAGAGGTAAATTTATTGTTCAGTCCCATGTACAGTAAAATTGTTTTCTATGTAATAAACACCGTATATAACAGATTTTTTGCTCACATCAGATAAAATGTCCCGTCCGATCATAATGTATTTCCATTAAACATTAAATGTGGGACCGGAGTCATTTCTGTGATTAAAAGCCCGACCGTTTATTTTTTTCACACCATGTTCAGACTCGACCCGCAGCCTGATGTGCACCTGTTAAATGAGACACAAAAGGCTGTTATTTGATACATTCCTGCTTTCGCTGCTTTGTCTGCCATCATATTATAATAGTTTTTGCAGAGCGCACTGATTACAAATGCATCAGAAAAGTCCACATCACATTTGCAGCACAAAGTCGGTAAAAGAGGAAATTGTTCAGCTTACCTTTGATTTGGAGGTGATGATTGTAGAAAGAAAAGCTTGTTGAGAGTCAAATTAATCCATAATAAAGCGTAATCCAGAGACGGAGAACTTTAAAACTGCCACGCACGTCATTGCATGACACAGAGTTAAAGAGCTGCAGCTGCATAAATCAGGCTTTAAGTTAATTAAATAAATCATCATAAATTGTAAATTTATCTCAGTTTGACAGCTTAACTATTTTTATATTTATTTTGATAGTGCCTCTACCTGGATGTGTTGCTGTATGTGGTTAAATGATATTAAAAAATGTTGAAACCATAAAAGGTTTCAACCAAATGCCACCATGTTCTGAGATGACACTACTCTCTCAATTAAAGCACCCTATAAAAAGTAGCCCCCCATAGATTTTATAAATTTTTTTGTATTGTTTTATAATCTTGAAATACCATATAAATTCATTTCAAGACAAGAAATGCAAGACAAGCACCTGCTCCAAGGACTTGGAGCAGGTGCTGGCAAATCCATGACACCATGAAGCCACTCTGGGTCCAAACAACTCTGTCTGGTTGATGTCATGACTCCATAAGCTCATCTGAATTATTAAAAAATATATAAAACAGAAAAACTGATTGCAAGAGCATCATACCTTCCAGACTATAAATCACATCTGTCAAAAAAAAAAAATACATCATGAAAAAGGGAAAAACAACAACATACACAATTATGTTGAAAATAATAGCAGTATGTTTTAAAAAGTGAGTAAAGCTCAAAATCTGTATAATAGCTTTTATTTTCATACATGCAAATACATTGGGAACACTGAACATTCTATTCCAAATCGAAACATGAAGAAAAATTGATCAGATTTGTTACACTCACAGAAATATTTAACCCTAACTTTTAAGATTTATGTAATTTTATTACATGACAGATTCCCATTTACTTTTTTTTTTTTACATAATTTTAATACAAACCTACCAGATAAACCTTACATGATGCATATTCATTACTGTAATAAATCCTATTTATTTGAAATGCAAAATCCTCAGCTTTATGTATTTGGTATTAATAAAATATAATTACTCTATATCAATAATAGTGACAGTATTTATTTAAAATACATAAAGTATATTGTTTGAATTCCATAATAATTATGTTACCTATGCTATTTATCTTGTATAGGTAACAACTATTATGCAATTCAAATAATATACTTTATGTATTTTAAATAAATACTGTCATTATTATTGATTTAGAGTAATTATATTTTATTAATACCAAATACATAAAGCTGAGGATTATGCATTTCAAATAAATAGGATTTATTACAGTAATGAATATGCATCATGTAAGGTTTATTTGGTAGGTTTGTATTAAAATTATCTAAAAAAAAAAAAAAAAGTAAATGGAAATTTGTCATGTAATAAAAATACATAAATCTTAAAGTTAGGGTTAAATATTTCTGTGAGTGTATTACTTTACAGAAAGTGAAGAAGAAAGAATACTCGGCTGTTCAAAAAAATAGCAGTGTCTGAATTTTCTTTCTGTGAAAAAACAGATGTCAAGCAGGTGACCCTTAAATAAAGGCAGCAAATGTTGTACATGCTGGTTGTGATGCATTTCTCTGAAAATCTGTGTGAAACGGGTCATTCCAGACATTGTTCAGAAGAACAGCCTACTTTGATTAAAAAGTTGATTGCAATTCTCAAAAACATGGAGATGAGGGAAGCCAACAAATCTCTGACAACTCTAAAGGAGTTACAAGTTTCAGTGGCTGCTTTAAGAGTTTTCTTCATGTTAAATTGAAACACAGACTTTTTTTTTATCTATTTTTTTAAAGACCAATTAAATTTAGACTTGAGTTTCTACTTTTGGCAAACTTGGGCCAATTTATTCATAATTTATCTCATACTTTAATGAAAATCCCACTCATCCTGATCTTTTTGTCATCTTTTTTCCTCTTCCTTTATTATTTAGAAAATACTTCTTCGTAGTAATATACAAAGGGTGATTTCTCATTTTTGGTATGTTTAAGTTTTTTCCACACTTTCCTAACGCAGCTGCTAAATGTAATTTCTTGTATTATAACACATTTGAGTTTGTTTTCAGATCTTTTACTCTGCTCCAGATGAATGCACTTTGACAGCTGATTGGTGGTTAGAAGCTGGCGTTAAAGAGATTATTCCTGGCTGTGGAACACAACAGCCTGTGGGAGCCCAAAGGGATCACCTGCCTCTTCCTCCAGGCAGCGGAAGGACACACCAGGATACATCTGCCAAGCTCCCCAAGCTTCAGCTTAATATGGAACCAAAAAAACCTTTGAAGACAATCATTTGAAGAGATCAACCTCAGCCATTGATTATTTTGGAATACTAACCTGGGGTTTGGTCTCTGGGATATTTCATGTGCAATTTTATTGATGAAATGTTGCAAGAACTTGCAGGTTAAAACCTCCGTTCATGGTGAATAAGACAAAGAAAGGACAACATTTCCAGGAATAAATCGGACCAAACATGACCCGAGACAGCAGTCCTCTGAACCTGGCAGCTCTAAGACAAGTGGGTGGAGCCTCTTTGGAATTCATCTTCCCTCTCCGCTCTCTAATTTTTTCCTACTTTTTGTCATGTGCAGCAGGCACTTTGCCTGGTATGGAATATGATTATGGAATTAGCCCCAAATTTGTTTGCACTCCGATTCCACCAGAGGCAGACCCTAACTGTTACTCCCCACCCAGTGTGCCCCATGGACCGAGCAGCAACGGACACAGTAACAGCCATAATAATGGCCACAATGGCAGCAGCCGCCAAGGCCTAATGTCCGATGAAGCCAAAGCTACTATTTTGCACCTGCGCGAAAGCCTTGTGAGACAGAAGGAGACCATATTGGACCAACGAGAGACCATCAGAGAGCTGACCGCCAAGCTTACCTTGTGCGAGGGCTTTGGAGGTCACCATAGCATTGGTCATCATGTCAATCACCATGACAACCATCACAACGTCCACCACGTCGATGACCATGATGGGCATCATGACAACCACCATGTCAGCCATCATGATGACCACAATGAGTATCATGACAACCATCACTCGTCATCGTCATCCCACCATGGACCTTCGTCCTATCACCACTACTCCCACAGCAGCCACAGGTCGGCTCCCCACCACAGGAAGGGCGGGTCCTACGGTAAACACAGCTCCTTCTCCCCAGAGCAGACTGGCAAAACTCTGCAGACTCTGAAGGAGAGGCTGGAGAACTTAGAGGTGAATGTCATTTTTCTCGCATATTACAATCGTTATGGCGCCATCCAGTGACACAGAACTACAGTGAGCAGAATTCCCCTTCCATTGCCCCCTAGTTGGGTGATTCAGAACAGAAGAGGAGCCAGGTTTGACTCTCCATGGTGGATTCACCACCAGGTCTGGTCACAGGCAGCCTCACCTTCAATTAGCTTCATCCTCCCTGACGAGGCCATTAATTGAGGGAATAAAGCTGGATTTACTGGTGAGGTGGATGAGGATGAGCACATCAGAGGAAGGAGGATGAGATGGAGGGAGGGCAGATACGTTCACTCAGTATAAAATAGTGGCTCCATATTTACTGAGTGACACTGATTTGAAATGGCATCATCAAAAATGCAGCAGGTAAAATAAATATTGAACACGTCACCATTTTTCTCAGTAAATATATTTCTAAAATTGCTATAGACAGGAATTTTCACCAGATGTTGATAACAACCCACGTAATCCATAGATGCAAAGAAACCAAAACATATAAAGGACAGAAATTAAGTTATGCGTAATAAAATTAAATGACACAGGGAAAAAGTATTGAACACGTTTGCTGAAACGTATTTAATACTTCGTACAAAAGCCTTTGTTAGTGATGACAGCTTCAAGATGCCTCCTGGAAGGAGAAACTAGTCTCACGCATTGCTCTGGTGTGATTTTGGCCCATTCTTCCACACAAAGTCTTTAAATCTTGTAGGTCAGTTTATGTTGAAATGATGTTCTTTCCACTGGAACATTCATAAATTTAGAATCCTGCTGTAACAATGCCATCAGTATGTTTTGCAGCAGTAAGATTGTGAAGATCTTGAGAGAACTCTTGAGATGTTTTTTTGTGTGTCTCCTTGGTAATGAGTCACGTTTTTATAGGCCATCAGTTGGGACTGAACTATCTGATATTAATTTGCAAGGGGCAGGACTGCTTTCTAATTTCTGAGATTTCAGCTGGTGTCTTGGGTGTCCACAGCCTTTTTACACCTCCCTGTCTTCATGTGTTCAATACTTTTATCCTGTGTCATTTCACATTATTACACATAATGTATATGTTTGAAAATCTATGGCTTGAATTCTTTATATGTGTGGATTATTTGGGTTGCTACCAACAACTGGTTAAAATTTCATGTCAATAATACCTTTAGAAATATATTTACTGAGAAAAATGGTGATGTATTCAGTACTTATTTTATCCAATGTACATGTTGTCTACAAAGTCTGATCAATCTTTTATACTAAAAGTACACATGACTCCTACAATCTAGTAGATCTGGATGTTTGGAAAGCCATGTAGCACACAGAATAATCAAAGATGCTCTGTCTTGGAATGTTAAAGAAAGTGATAATTCCTGGAACTGCCCTAAAATTATAAATAAAAAATACCACTTATCTGTCCACTCATCCATTCATCCACCCGCAAAAGCATCCATCTGTTGATCCTTCCATCTAGCCTCCCAACCACTTATCTGTCCATTTATCCATTCATCCAACTATTCATCCATCCATCCATCCATCTGTTGATCCAACAAGCCAGCCACCCAAACACCACTTGACCCATCCTTCCACCCATCCATCCAACCATGAGTTGACCTGTCTCTCCATCCATCTATCCATCCATCCATGAACCCAACCACCAGTTGATCCATCCATCCATCAATCTCAACCACCTGTTGATGTACCTGTTCATCCATCTATTGTTCCAAGTAGGCAGCCAGCCAACCGTCCATCTGGCCCATCTTCAATTTATCCTTATGGCATTTTAAAATTCTTAACCTTTCCAATAATTCTGCTATCCACTAGATACATTAGAGTGACTTCCTTCAGGTTCTCTAGAGTATTGTGCTGTCAGTGTGAAGCTAAACATCATGCATGCATCCGCTAAGCAAGCTTGTTCATGAGCCAGGTACATGCATGCTAACAGTCTTGGGTCATCAAGCCATTGCAGCTAATATGCTAGGCTACTTAGTGTTTTAGAAATTTTGGACACTTTACTTAATCACTTGAAATGAATGTATTTGTACTCGCACACAACTGCAGCCTAAACTGATCCATTCATACAATGGAAGAACATGATTTTATGAAAAATAGATTGTGTGGTGTGGCTAGCTAATGCAGTAGAAATGCTGGACTTTATCTCAAATGTGTCAAAGGTGCTTTGCAATGATGTAGTTGCATGAATTTGGAGACCAAAGTTAAGAAAAAAAAAACATTATAATGAAGCAAACTTAAGTCTCTCTAGTCAGTTCTAGTAGTGCCCTGAGATCTACTAGGACATGCAAAGAAAGCTTCCAAAGAGAACCATCCAAGGTGCACAAACCTAACTCCAACTCATAACTAACCCCCACCTTGACAGATTTATTTTTGATAATCTAAGTTTAATCTATGAAATTTTTTGTTATTTTTCACCATTAACAGTCAATTAACATGGGTAGAGCTGGACTACCAATATTCAGACCAGGATTCAGTTCCAGGTGTGTCCGCCAGACGACCTGTCTGAGTCATTGGACAAGACACTTTATCTATATTGTCGCAGTCCATCCACTTGTAAATGGATACTGGCCTTGGTTTAGGATGTAAGCTGTGATTGACTGGTTTCCAGTCCATGGGAAGCTGAACGCTCATCGAGGGATAAGCACCAGTCCAGGGCCAATATTGCATTTATTTGGTTTCGTAGGTACTAATCCATTTGAGAGCTGGAGCATCTGTTACTTTCATTCTGAGCCAATGGCAGTAATACCTATCCAGCAATGTATCTGTGTGTCCTTCAGGCCAGGAACTCATCTAGTTCTTACTCCAGCTCCCTGAAGGAACTCCTCCAGCGGAAAATCACTGCTCTGGAGGAGCAGCTACACAGCTACTACCAAGATCACCATAACCACGGTCACCGAAATGAAAACCATGATGACCACCATGAAGAGCACCACAGTAGCACCACCCACCACAACAACCATCATGATGATACACATGAAGACCACCATGACAGCAGCACCCACCATGATGACCATCACAATGATCACCATGATGATCACCATGATAACAGCCACCAGGATGAGCATCACAACAACAATCACAACAGCCACCGCTACAACCACCAGAGCAGTAATCATAACAGACATCATGATCCCCACCATAACTATCACCACGGCCAGCACCGCAGTCACTACAGTAACCACCACAATGGCCACCATGGTGGCCATCAAGATGACCATCACAGCAGAGAGCACCACAGCAATCACCACAAGGCCAACCACCATGATGACCACCACGGTGTTCACCACAGTAATCATCATGCAAACGACCACCATGGCAATCACCATGGTAATGACCATCACCTGCTGCAACCTCCCTTAACCAGCAAAGAGACAAGTGCAAGGGGCCCAGGGCACAGCAAGCTGGAAACAGTGCTGAGTCAGCTGCACCATGGCAACACGGAACACGGTACAAACTGGTTTTAGAGACTACCAAAATCATGACATAACTGAACCCTAACCCTAATGCTAACCCTAAACCCTACCGGAGTTTCACTTGAGTTCAGTTTTGATGAAGTTTGACACAAAAATTTGACACTCTGTCACAAGTTGTGTCCATACATCTCGCCTTTGAAACATGAGGGGGTTTTTTTGTTTGTTTTTTTTCCAAAAAAAAAGATGTTGCATTAGCTGTCGCATTAGCTTGTGATATCATGTAAACAATTTCAGAAAAGTCTGCCAAACCAAAGTACAGGTATAAACTTCAACAAAAATGGATTAATGTTGACTGTAGTGTTTTAAGAAAATGCATAAATTCCTTTCGATGGACTAATTTATAATCTGATCTGACCCCATACAATTAACTTCAACTTCAACTTTTTTTTTTGTATAGCGCCAAATCACAACAAACAGTTGCCCCAAGGCGCTTTATATTGTAAGGCAAGGCCATACAATAATTATGAAAAACCCCAACGGTCAAAACGACCCCCTGTGAGCAAGCACTTGGCTACAGTGGGAAGGAAAAACTCCCTTTTAACAGGAAGAAACCTCCAGCAGAACCAGGCTCAGGGAGGGGCAGTCTTCTGCTGAGACTGGTTGGGGCTGAGGGAGAGAACCAGGAAAAAGACATGCTGTGGAAGGGGGCAGAGATCGATCACTAATGATTAAATGCGGAGTGATGCATACAGAGCAAAAAGAGAAAGAAACAGTGCATCATGGGAACCCCCCCACAGTCTACGTCTAAAGCAGCATAACCAAGGGATAGTCCAGGGTCACCTGATCCAGCCCTAACTATAAGCCTTAGCGAAAAGGAAAGTTTTAAGCCTAATCTTAAAAGTAGAGAGGGTATCTGTCTCCCTGATCTGAATTGGGAGCTGGTTCCACAGGAGAGGAGCCTGAAAGCTGAAGGCTCTGCCTCCCATTCTACTCTTACAAACCCTAGGAACTACAAGTAAGCCTGCAGTCTGAGAGCGAAGCGCTCTAATGGGGTAATATGGTACTACGAGGTCCCTAAGATAAGATGGGACCTGATTATTCAAAACCTTATAAGTAAGAAGAAGAATTTTAAATTCTATTCTAGAATTAACAGGAAGCCAATGAAGAGAGGCCAACACGGGTGAGATATGCTCTCTCCTGCTAGTCCCCGTCAGTACTCTAGCTGCAGCATTTTGAATTAACTGAAGGCTTTTTAGGGAACTTTTAGGACAACCTGATAATAATGAATTACAATAGTCCAGCCTAGAGGAAATAAATGCATGAATTAGTTTTTCAGCATCACTCTGAGACAAGACCTTTCTGATTTTAGAGATATTGCGTAAATGCAAAAAGGCAGTCCTACATATTTGTTTAATATGCGCTTTGAATGACATATCCTGATCAAAAATGACTCCAAGATTTCTCACAGTATTACTAGAGGTCAGGGAAATGCCATCCAGAGTAAAGATCTGGTTAGAGACCATGCTTCTAAGATTTGTGGGGCCAAGTACAATAACTTCAGTTTTATCTGAGTTTAAAAGCAGGAAATTAGAGGTCATCCATGTCTTTATGTCTGTAAGACAATCCTGCAGTTTAGCTAATTGGTGTGTGTCCTCTGGTTTCATGGATAGATAAAGCTGGGTATCATCTGCGTAACAATGAAAATTTAAGCAATACCGTCTAATAATACTGCCTAAGGGAAGCATGTATAAAGTGAATAAAATTGGTCCTAGCACAGAACCTTGTGGAACTCCATAATTAACTTTAGTCCGTGAAGAAGATTCCCCATTTACATGAACAAACTGTAATCTATTAGACAAATATGATTCAAACCACCGCAGCGCAGTGCCCTTAATACCTATGACATGCTCTAATCTCTGTAATAGAATTTTATGGTCAACAGTATCAAAAGCAGCACTGAGGTCCAACAGAACAAGCACAGAGATAAGTCCACTGTCCGAAGCCATAAGAAGATCATTTGTAACCTTCACTAATGCTGTTTCTGTACTGTGATGAATTCTAAAACCTGACTGAACCTCTTCAAATAGACCATTCCTCTGCAGGTGATCAGTTAGCTGTTTTACAACTACCCTCTCAAGAATCTTTGAGAGAAAAGGAAGGTTGGAGATTGGCCTATAATTAGCTAAGATAGCTGGGTCAAGTGATGGCTTTTTAAGTAATGGTTTAATTACTGCCACCTTAAAAGCCTGTGGTACATAGCCAACTAACAAAGATAAGTTGATCATATTTAAGATTGAAGCATTAAATAATGGTAGGACTTCCTTGAGCAGCCTGGCAGGAATGGGGTCTAATAAACATGTTGATGGTTTGGATGAAGTAACTAATGAAAATAACTCAGACAGAACAATCGGAGAGAAAGAGTCTAACCAAATACCGGCATCACTGAAAGCAGCCAAAGATAACGATACATCTTTGGGATGATTATGAGTAATTTTTTCTCTAATAGTCAAAATTTTGTTAGCAAAGAAAGTCATGAAGTCATTACTAGTTAAAGTTAATGGAATACTCAGCTCAATAGAGCTCTGACTCTTTGTCAGCCTGGCTACAGTGCTGAAAAGAAACCTGGGGTTGTTCTTATTTTCTTCAATTAGTGATGAGTAGAAAGATGTCCTAGCTTTACGGAGGGCTTTTTTATAGAGCAACAAACTCTTTTTCCAGGCTAAGTGAAGATCTTCTAAATTAGTGAGACACCATTTCCTCTCCAACTTACGGGTTATCTGCTTTAAGCTACGAGTTTGTGAGTTATACCACGGAGTCAGACACTTCTGATTTAAAGCTCTCTTTTTCAGAGGAGCTACAGCATCCAAAGTTGTCTTCAATGAGGATGTAAAACTATTGACGAGATACTCTAACTCCCTTACAGAGTTTAGGTAGCTACTCTGCTCTGTGTTGGTATATGACATTAGAGAACATAAAGAAGGAATCATATCCTTGAACCTAGTTACAGCGCTTTCTGAAAGACTTCTAGTGTAATGAAACTTATTCCCCACTGCAGGGTAGTCCATCAGGGTAAATGTAAATGTTATTTAAAAATGATCAGACAGAAGGGAGTTTTCAGGGAATACTGTTAAGTCTTCTATTTCCATACCATAAGTCAAAACAAGATCTAAGATATGATTAAAGTGGTGGGTGGACTCATTTACTTTTTGAGCAAAGCCAATAGAGTCTAATAATAGATTAAATGCAGTGTTGAGGCTGTCATTCTCAGCATCTGTGTGGATGTTAAAATCGCCCACTATAAGTATCTTATCTGAGCTAAGCACTAAGTCAGACAGAAGGTCTGAAAATTCACAGAGAAACTCACAGTAACGACCAGGTGGACGATAGATAATAACAAATAAAACTGGTTTTTGGGACTTCCAATTTGGATGGAAAAGACTAAGAGACAAGCTTTCAAATGAATTAAAACTCTGTCTAGGTTTTTGATTAATTAATAAGCTGGAATGGAAGATTGCTGCTAATCCTCCGCCTCGGCCCGTACTACGAGCATTCTGACAGTTAGTGTGACTCGGGGGTGTTGACTCATTTAAACTAACATATTCATCCTGCTGTAACCAGGTTTCTGTAAGGCAGAATAAATCTATACGTTGATCAATTATTATATCATTTACCAACAGGGACTTAGAAGAGAGAGACCTAATGTTTAATAGACCACATTTATCTGTTTTAGTCTGTGGTGCAGTTGAAGGTGCTATATTATTTTTTCTTTTTGAATTTTTTTGCTTAAATAGATTTTTGCTGGTTATTGGTGGTCTGGGAGCAGGCACCGTCTCTACGGGGATGGGGTAATGAGGGGATGGCAGGGGGAGAGAAGCTGCAGAGAGGTGTATAAGACCACAGCTCTGCCTCCTGGTCCCAACGCTAGACAGTCACAGTTTAGAGGATCCAAGAAAATTGGCCAGATTTCTAGGAATGAGAGCTGCTCCATCTAAAGTGGGATGGATGCCGTCTCTCCTAACAAGACCAGGTTTTCCCCAGAAGCTTTGCCAATTATCTATGAAGCCCACCTCATTTTTTTAGTCACCAAATTAGTCACCAATTAGTCACCAAACTAGCTAGCTTGGCTACTTGGCATGTAGCTGACTCAAAACCAAGTCCACTCAGCTTGTTTTCAACTTAGTTTAACTTTATTAAATATTTTAACCTTGCAGTTGTGATGTTAGATATTATTTGATCATTCACTCCACACTTGAGCCACAGCACATACCAGTAGAGGCCACTGTTTCACCAATTATTTTGAGTACAGATCAGTAATGGAATTTGGCACAGATTTTATGCTGGATACCCTACCTGACACATCTCCAGTTCTACATGGAGAAACACACACACACAGCCCCTAGTCTTCCAGCAAAGTTTTCATCAGGACCCTCTGTGCTTCCCTTCTGAGATCTTATAGGATAAGATGCACACAAAACAGAATGCCTACAGAAAGAAGCCCATGTATTCCTCAAAAAATACTCAGTCTCTTTTCTTTTCATTTTATTTTATATTGTTTGTGTAGTTTAAGAGAAGAAAGATTGTTCGTAACTACAAATTGTTTTATCTGTCTCACTAGGACACAAAAAGAAGCCAAAACATCCCGGGGCTTTCCTACTTGACTTCCCTATGAGGACCAATTACATGTATGCCAGGATGAAGCGGTCAGTGGTCAGCGAGATTTTTGCCCTGACTATCTGTGTATGGCTGAAAGCTGGGGCCGGTCCTGGCCTAGGCACGCCCTTCTCCTATGCTGTACCTGGACAAGCTAATGAGCTGGTGCTTATCGAATGGGGTAGCAACCCCATGGAGCTGCTAATCGATGACAAGGTAAAAGATGACAGCAGGAGTTTGTATCCCACTATTTTGACAGTTTTTCATTGTGACCTGCTTCTTTACAGTGTCCATTGGTTTTCATAAAGACTTTGATTCAGTTAACCAGGCTGTTCTCTGGGAAGTCCTGAAAATTTATGGGATCCCCATAAAGTTGCTGGACATTATAGACAGGCTATACACAAGTAATGTGAGTGCTATGTCAAGAAGTGGAAAAAACTCAGAATTTTTCCAGTGATGACTGGTGTTCACCTGGGATGTGTTCTGGGTCCGAGACTGTTCAATGCTTACATAGACTGGATGTTGGACACGGTTGTGAAAACCAGGGGTCTAGGTACTTTTGTTGGTAAGGAAAGTTTACTAACATTGACTTTGCTGATGATACTGTGATCTTTGCAGAATCAATGATGTATGTACCTCTGATTGCAGTACTTATGAAGCTGTGTGAGGAATCTGAGTGTCACATTTGCAACTGTCCTTGACCAAACTGAGATCCATGTTTTCAGTGGCTTCCTGTACTTGGTCATCAGAAGTGTATGTGGTGAAAGTGTCGAATTTGTAGAGATATTGACTAATCTTGGCAGTGATGTTCATGCCTCTGGGTCCTTGGGCTTTGAAATTGAGAGAAGTCTGGTGAAGAGCTTATAGAGTCACTAAATCACAGGACAGGGGCGTCTGGCCATGCTGGAGAAAGAAGGTCCATGTTTTTTGGGGAACTGGTCCTTCCTGTCTTACTGTATTGTTGCAAGACTGGTACTCTGCTAAGGTGACAACCGGATGTCTGGTACTTGGTCTATTTAGAGGCTCCTTGGTTACTGCTGGAATGAGTTTGTGTTAAACAAGCAGTTACTTAGGGAGACTCAAATCAGGAATATCACTTGTATTGTGAGAACATCAGCTAGATCTTGGACATGTGGTGTGTTTGTAGTACAAGACAAGTATTAGGGTGCTAAAAGTTACCGGTGTCACCAATCGAATGGTCCACCCTAAAAATCGGTCCGCCTTTTGCATCTGCACATGCATCATTACCCGCGGTTCATGAATTAGAACCTCGTTTCTGCTTCAAACTGCACTCCAGTCATCATCTATCTCAGCGACAGATATCTGAAGCTTTTGTACAACAATCATTTCCACATAAATTCAGCATTATTTCATCATAAAAGACAGATGAAGCAATCAGAGTGCCGCGGCTAAACGAACTACTATCTGATGCATTCACTGCACAGCCGTCATTTCAAAATATCACAGAATTTCTGCTTAAAACGGCCTTGAATCTGTTTAAAACTAACTTTAGAATGATTTAAGAGGTTTTACCTTTATCATCTGATGGTTAGTAATCCCATTAATCCATTTGATTGCATTGGGTCAAGAGACTGCTGTGGTCCGCGATGATGCATGCACAGACGCAAAAGGCGGACAGATTTTTAGGGGGGAGACCGTTCGGCCTGTGACACCAGTATTTTTGAAAACATTTATTCATGCATCATTTGAGGTATTTGTGTTTGATAGTGACTTGGTTTATAATGGCACCAGCCTATTTTGCTGCACTGAACTTTGCTTTGTCAAGTCCTAAGATGGAGGTTGTCACACTTTTATGTTCAGACACATTTCAGATGGTCAGAGGGTTTTCTCGCTGTCTGCATACAAAGATGACCTTTCACCCTTAACCTGATTGGCTGTTAGATGGACTGGATTTTCACTGGTTAACAGCACTAAGTACAGTCTAGAGAACCGGTTCCTGTTCAGACCCGTTTCTAACTTCTGTGCACCAACATGTGAGACAGCCAATGAGGTATATAGGCTAACCAGGTTGGCACTGGCTGACCCACTGATCTCATGACCAGAAGGTCACTTAAGCCAACCAGAGGTCAGTTTAACTGACTGGACAGGAAGCCACGTGTTTTGATCAAAGAGCATTTAAAGGTTGGGCTGTCCACAGTCAGGATCCCTGTGGACGCACACTTATTCCAGTGAACATTAATTTAATTTAAAGTTTATTTAACCAGGTTTGTCCCATTGAGATTGAGACCGCTTTTGCAAGGGAAACCTGGACAATTATAAAGTTTCAATTCACCTAACCTGCATGTCTTTAAATGTGGAAGAAAACCGAAGCACCCGGAGGAAACCCACACAAACACGGGGAGAACATGCAAACTCCACGCAGAAAGGCCACAGGTGGGAATCAAACCCATGACCTTTTTGCTGTGAGCCAACAGTGCTAACCACTAATCCACCATGCTGCCCATTAATTAAAGCATTTTTGATATTTAGCAACCCCCTGACGGCCCCCTGTGGTTCCCAGAATGCACCTCGGCACCAGTAGAGTTCCGGCGTCTCACAGTGCATGTAATCAATGGCTAGCGAAGATGTGGATGGCGTTGATCCACCGCATTCACGGGTGATTATAATGATGACACGTTCTCACAAGTTGAGAGGGTTATCCAGAGGAGGTGTAACACCTTTGATGGATTTCTGCTCATTTCTGCCGTTTACTTGTCCATAATTCATGAGGTTTGTTTACATTGTGTCCTGAACCGGTGTCGCAGACCGAACGGTCCGGCCCTAAAAATCAGTCCCCTTTTTGCATCTGCGCATGCGTCATTTCAGACCACAGCAGCACGTGTGAGACGGAGTCTCTTCATCTAAAGCAATCAAATGGATTAATGAGATTATTAACCATCAGATGATAAAGATAAAACCTCTTAAATCATTCTAAAGTCAGTTTTAAGCAGAAACAAGGTGAAATTCCGTGACGCTTTGAAATGTCCGACGCGCAGTGAACGCATCAGCTAGCATCTCCTTTAGCACTGATCACTTCTGCTGCCTTTTATGATGAAATAATGCTGAATCTATGTGGAAAAAATGATTGTTGTACTCATGGGTGGCACCAGGGGTGCTAGGGGGTGCTAGAGCCCCCCCCCCCGGATTTGTCATAGCACCCCCAAGAAAATAACTCCTCATTTATTATTTCAATTTAATGTTTTTAAGACCTTGTCTGCACTGAAACTGAACTTCTCCTATACAGTCTTTTTCTTTGTCATTTTTCAAAAGTGTTTCATTCGGGAAATATCTCCGTTCTCACAGATCCAGTGAAATCGCGTGAAAATGCTGTAGTACATATGCCAGGCCTGTATGTAGTGCTGTAATGCTTCTACAAAAAAAAGACTAGAGAAGAAGATGTGGAGCTAACAACAAAAGCTAAAACTTTAGAAGCCGGCTCACGGATTAAATAAAGTTTTTTCATCTGACCTGTTGCCAGGATTCATCATCACAGATGAAAACTGTTCTCCACATGAAGATTTTTAGGGGGATCATTCGGTCTGCGACACCGGAACTCTGCTGAAACTGACCTCTCGCATGAGTCACGGACCGCGAGATGGAGCGAGAATCACAACTGTGAAACAGTGAATGAAAATGTAAAATATTTCTCTAACCAGATCTTTACTCTGGATGGCATTACCCTGACCTCTAGTAATACTGTGAGAAATCTTGGAGTCATTTTTGATCAGGATATGTCATTCAAAGCGCATATTAAACAAATATGTAGGACTGCCTTTTTGCATTTACGCAATATCTCTAATATCAGAAAGGTCTTGTCTCAGAGTGATGCTGAAAAACTAATTCATGCATTTATTTCCTCTAGGCTGGACTATTGTAATTCATTATTATCAGGTTGTCCTAAAAGTTCCCTAAAAAGCCTTCAGTTAATTCAAAATGCTGCAGCTAGAGTACTGACGGGGACTAGCAGGAGAGAGCATATCTCACCCGTGTTGGCCTCTCTTCATTGGCTTCCTGTTAATTCTAGAATAGAATTTAAAATTCTTCTTCTTACTTATAAGGTTTTGAATAATCAGGTCCCATCTTATCTTAGGGACCTCGTAGTACCATATTACCCCATTAGAGCGCTTCGCTCTCAGACTGCAGGCTTACTTGTAGTTCCTAGGGTTTGTAAGAGTAGAATGGGAGGCAGAGCCTTCAGCTTTCAGGCTCCTCTCCTGTGGAACCAGCTCCCAATTCAGATCAGGGAGACAGACACCCTCTCTACTTTTAAGATTAGGCTTAAAACTTTCCTTTTCGCTAAGGCTTATAGTTAGGGCTGGATCAGGTGACCCTGGACTATCCCTTGGTTATGCTGCTTTAGACGTAGACTGTGGGGGGGTTCCCATGATGCACTGTTTCTTTCTCTTTTTGCTCTGTATGCATCACTCCGCATTTAATCATTAGTGATCGATCTCTGCTCCCCTCCACAGCATGTCTTTTTCCTGGTTCTTTCCCTCAGCCCCAACCAGTCTCAGCAGAAGACTGCCCCTCCCTGAGCCTGGTTCTGCTGGAGGTTTCTTCCTGTTAAAAGGGAGTTTTTCCTTCCCACTGTAGCCAAGTGCTTGCTCACAGGGGGTCGTTTTGACCGTTGGGGTTTTTCATAATTATTGTATGGCCTTGCCTTACAATATAAAGCGCCTTGGGGCAACTGTTTGTTGTGATTTGGCGCTATATAAAAAAAAAGTTGATTGAAGTTGATTGATTAAGGGTCACAGTGGGTGAGCCGGGGTACACCCTGGACAGAACGCCAGTGTGTCACAGGGCCACATATAGATGGACAAACACATTCACATCTGCACGCACATCTATGGACAATTTCCAATAACAATAAAGGCATTGTGTTTACAAATGAGTTCTTGGACCAAAGAGATGATATTTTCATACTCATTTTAAAACTTCTCCAGCAAAATGGCTGAAATAACACTAAAGCACAACATCAACATTTTCTCGTTGAAAGCAGACGCAAACATTTTTTTTTTTCTCAGTGATCAAGTACAAAATAGTGGGTAACACTTCACTTGAAGGTATAGTCATAATAGTCAACTGTCATAACTGTTATATGACAAAGTCATGAACTTGTCATGAATATTATGTCAATGTCATAAATGTTTATGACTGCTGTCATTAAGTGTCATTCAGTTTTGTAATGACAAGTTGACAAGTTGGGATACAACCAAAGACCAAAAAGGCCAAAGACAATTTCTGGTACTGTCACTTTGATTAAAGTCAAGTTGTTATGACCAAGACAACCCAAAAAATTTCAACCTGTCATTACAAAAGCGAATGACACCTAATGACAGCAGTCATAAATGTTTATGACATTGACATAATGTTTATGACACGTTTATGACTGTGTCATGTAACAGTTATGACTGTGTCATGTCACTATTATGACAATACCTTCAAGTAACGTGTGACCAAATAGGGTTAAATCAACTCCATCATAAGGTGAGATCAAACTGAACAACATTAATACGATTTACACTGTTACAGAGTTGAATGAAGTGTTGATTTGTAAGGCACCATCCTGTGTTAATTTGAATTATTTTAATTAATTTCATGCATTTGCAATAACGGCACAGTGCTGATGTTGATAGCAATTAGAAATTGCTCATTGTTGTCACTTTTATTCTGTGAAGCAAAAAATAATTTCACCAAATAATTACATGTTAAATGATATGCAAGAAATGCTGATATATAAGAAAGTGAATTAAAATTTTTTTTCTGTCATTTGTGAATTTAAAGCCACAATTTTAGATATAAAATTCAGGCTTTGTATATTCGTCAATTTTCAGGTTCATATTTTTCCAAAGCTGGTTATTGTGTATTTAAAACAGGGTCGATTTGTTCATACTTTTTCAAAAATATTTCTTTCTTGTTTATTTAGTTTGTCTGACAAATATGAATCATATAAATTTTGTATCCTCCAAATGGATGGAAGTTTTAAATGCAGTTCAAATACAGAAATCGTCAATATTTGACCTTAGTATTTATTTATTTATTTATTTGGTGTTTCCTTGTTTTGACGTGAATATTCACTGGCATTGAGGTTTGATAATCATTTTATTTTTGCTCGTGCTGCTCCTGACAGAAGATAAATCCTAAAGTGGAGTGATCTCCACAGATTCCATTGTGTTTACGTGAACAATAGCTACATCTGTTTTAATAGAAGTATAATTTAACACCATGTTTTACGGATTGATGAGGATTTATTTATTTTGTTCATGTCTAACACCTTTGTGTTTGTCTTTTTCTTTTTAGGCTGACCTCTATGTGCACTCAGCATAACAAATAACTCCACAAATCACAAATAATTAGTGTAATTGCTTGGACTAATTGTCTGTAGGAGTGACATCACCAGGGGGGAGTAACGAGTCGTGTTTACTTGGAGGCACAAACATGAAACCATCAATCAGCAACACATCGATCTGACCTTTAAAATGCATCGATCAATTTAGTGGCAATTATGTTCTATTGTGGGTTTTGTTTTGTTTTTTGTTGTTGTTGTTGTTTGTTTGTTTTTTGGGTTGTTGTTGTTTTTGTTGTTTTTTTTTGTTTGTTTGTTTGTTTGTTTTTTTGCCCCCTGTCCTGCAGCACAGAATAAATTCATGCAAAGCAAAGATGAACATGCAGTATTCATAAAATGTCTCTGGTACTGCTGGTAGTATTAAAATTATTAAAATGCTGTAATACAAAAGGATGATTACTGTCACTCCGACTCATTTTACTTCATAAGTGAATTCTTCATTCATAGAACAGCACTTCTGTCAAGCCCTATAACTACCTATAATACAGTGTTAAAAAAAAAAAAACTGTCTCTGCCGATTTTTGTGGGTCTGTCCCATAATGTAGCGATTGTATTCAAAATGGAACAAAACCTTTTCACTGTGTGCTGTGAAAATATGTTTGAGAGTAAAATACCCATGTTATGATTTTTTTTAAGCAACCAATGAAATGGTTTCTCCATTATAGTGTGTGTGTGTGTGTGTGTGTGTGTGTGTGTGTGTGTGTGTGTGTGTGTGTGTGTGTGTGTGTGTGTGTGTGTGTGTGTGTGTGTGTGTGTGTGTGTGTGTGTGTGTGTGTGTGTGTGTGAAAATGCTCAAATTGCTGTTTATCTTAATAATTTCCAAAGAGAACAGCAAAATGGTTTTATTTCTGTTTGACAACACTGCATCCTTTGATCCAACTTTTCATGAAGCAAACAATGAAATGGTTTCTCTACATAGTGTGTGTATGTGTGTGAAAATGCTCAAATTGCTGTTTATGAGGTCTATTAGAAAAGAAACCAACCTTTTTATTTTTTCAAAAACTATATGGATTTGAATCACGTGTGATTGCATCAGACAAGCTTGAACCTTCGTGCGCATGCATGAGTTTTTTCACGCCTGTCGGTTGCGTCATTCGCCTGTGGGCAGGCTTTGAGTGAGCACTGGTCCACCCCCCTTGTCGGAATTCCTTTGTCTGAGAACTTCCTGAGAGACTGGCGCTTTGCTTGATCAAAATTTTTTCAGAAACTGTAAGGCACATCCAAGTGGACACCATTCGAGAAATTCAGACGGTTTTCAATGAAAATTTTAACGGCTGATGAGAGATTATGGAGTGTTACTGTCGCTTTAAGGACTGCCCATGGAGCTGGACGGCGCGCCGCGCCCCGTGCCGCTGTCGTCAGCCTGTTTCGAGCAGAAAACTTCCAAATTTAAGCCTCTGTTGACCCAGGACGTCGTGAGAGAACAGAGAAGTTTCAGAAGAGGTCGGGATCAGCAGTTTATCCAGACATTCCACTGTTAAAGGAGATTTTGTAATGAAAGACGTGTGGATGGATTCGTGCGTCTGCACCCAGTCGCTCATCGCGTGGCGCCACTGAAAAACATCTCCGTTGGAAGCATTACAGGACAAGTTTGAACATGCCCAGCTGTTAAACAATTTCTCGGATACTCACTCGACTGAAAGCCATTGAAAACCGCCTGAATCTTACGAATGGTTATCAACACGGAGGTGTTTTGCTGTGGCGCCGCGCCATGAGCGGTTGGGTGCCGACGCGCGAATCCGTCCGCACGTCTTTCATTACAAAATCTCCTTTAACAGTGGAATGTCCGGATAAACTGCTGATCCCGAGCTCTTCTGAAACTTCTCTCTTCTCTCACGACATCCTGGGTCAACAGAAGCTTAAACTTGGAAGTTTTCAGCTTGAAACAGGCTGACGACGGTGGCTCGGGGCGCGGCGCGCCGTCCGGCTCCGTGGGCAGTCCTTAAAGCGACAGTAACACTCCATAATCTCTCATCAGCCGTTAAAATTTTCACCGAAAACCGTCTGAATTTCTCGAATGGTGTCCACTTGGATGTGTCTCACAGTTTCTGAAAAAATTTTGATCAAGCAAAGCACCAGTCTCTCAGGAAGAAGTCAGACAAAGGAATTCCGATGAGGGGGGTGGACCAGTGCTCACTCAAAGCCTGCCCACAGGTGAATGACGCAACCGACAGGCGTGAAAAAACTCACGCATGCGCACGAGGGTTCAAGCTTGTCTGACGTAATCGCACGTGATTCAAATCCATATAGTTTTTTTAAAAAATAAAAAGGTTGGTTTCTTTTCTAATAGACCTCGTATCTTAATAATTTCCAAAGAGAACAGTAAAATGGTTTTATTTCTGTTTGACAACACTGCATCCTTTGATCCAACTTTTCATGAAGCAAACAATGAAATGGTTTCTCTACATAGTGTGTGTGTGTGTGTGTGTGAGAGAGAGAGAGAGAGAGAGAGAATCCAAATAATTTCCAAAGAGAACAGCAAAATGGTTTCATTTCTGTTTTGATGACACAAAGTGCATTCGTCTAACTTTGTTATTAAAGACGTCACATTTCCTTTGATTTTTGGGGGGGGTTTGCAGGTTTTTTTTTTATTTTTTTTTGGTCAAATTATCCATAAAAAAAGATGAGAGTTTTGAAAGATTTTTTATCCTTTTATTTACAATATGTTACAACTGACGCCTGCCAAAGAATTAGTACCTCACTCACTCACCTTCAACCACTTACTCCAATTAAGGGTCACAGGGGACTGGAGCCTATCCCAGTGGTCATAGGGCGTGAGTCAGAGTACACCCTGGACAGGATGCCAGTCTGTTGCAGGGCCAAATACAAACAACCAAACACATTCACACCTGCATGCAGTATAGTTTCCAATCCACCAAACCTGATGTCTTTGGATGTGGGAGGAAGCCGGAGCACTGGGAGGGAACCCAGGCAAACACGGGGAGAACATGCAAACTCAACACATAAAGGCCACAGCTGGAAATCCATCCCATGACCTTCTTGACCTTTGAAATAGCACCTCATTTATGTTTAATTAAAAAAAAAAACTACATTTAAAACACAATCTTCACATTTATTTGCTGCTCTACTTCATGTCAGTTTGTAAATAACAAAGCCCATTATTTTTTTTTATCATTTTTAAAATAATTTGATAATGTGTCTGATGATTTATGATCTTAAAATATCCTAGCTGCGCCCCTTTTAAATGAGGATTTTTTTTTGGGGGGGGGGGGGGCATCCTCTACAACAAAAATGCAGCTTTTTGTATTTTACAGGACAATCTGCTGTTGCATTGGTGATGAATCCTAAAAAGCAAACATTACAAAGTGTGTCACAGATTTTTTTAAGTTTCTTGTCTGTCTGTGTTCCTGTCTGTGCGTGAAGGCTGTGACTTTGCCCATAACACTGACCGATGGGAAGTGGCATCATATGTGCGTGACGTGGGCGACACGCGACGGGCTCTGGGAGGTGTACCAGGACGGGATGAAGAAAGGCTCAGGACAAAACCTGTCTGCATGGCACCCTGTGAAACCAGGCGGGACCTTCATCATGGGGCAGGAACAGGTAGGACACTTCTCTTTAATCGAAACCACCAATAAAGTCAATTATTATATGGCTGCAGCACTATGCACGCTCTGATTGGCAGATTATTTTCCCATATCCAGACCGGTTACCTTGACAGTCGGTCTGGAATGCGTATTTTCCTTACAAACCAGGAATCTAAAAACACGATTAGAAAAACCAAGTTGGACATGAACGTACTCCATAAATATCTCAACGGCATTGGAAAAAACACAGATTGAAAGCTTACCAGCTAACAACAAGACCATCTAGGAAGTTCTTCGTGGAGGTGAAGAAAGCCAACAAGCTCAACACCGTCAGCAGTATATTTGAGCGATACTGTAGGTTTGCGTGTTTATATGTATAAGAGCCATATAATAAACAAACTATTAACCTTGTTTGCTCGGTCTGTATGGGGATATCAGACCTCAGTGTTTTTCACATGTTCTGACACCTCGGTCTGATATTTCCCCATACAGACCTCACACTTGGTTAATAATCCTTTAGTACAGTGGTTTTCAAACTGTGAGGAGCACGCCCCCTGGGGGCCGCCAGAGTTCTTCAGGGGGGCACGAGGGATGGGTATCATGAACCGGTTCTTTTTGAGAATTGTTATGAAAAGGATTCGATCCACTAACATCAATAGCCTTTTTGCCTAACGAGTCTGTTATCGGTCCTTCAGAGCGGCCGTTGTTTTTGAGGGTGTTGTATCGGGAAAATGATCATTTCTTTAAGTTGATTACAGATCTTGCAGCGGGTCTGTAATCAACCGCTTCTGTAACAACTCTGCTTTGAAGCTTGAAATAACAAAGCAGTGCTTCAACCCGCTGCTTTGTTGGCTCATTGCTTCGCTGCTTTTCAGAAGTGACAAGTCCGCTTCTTAACCCCTCTCAAAGCCATTTAAAAATGTCAATCGTGAGTCACTTTTGTGTGGATTAAAGCCACTAACTGGGACTCCTGTCTTGTTGCAGGCAAGAAACGAGAATCGTCCTCTGTTCCGTTGGCACAGGTTCAAACACGGCACTGCTCTCTGCCAAGTCAAGTTAGAGTCCAATCGGAATTAATAACTTCAAAGCAAATCACCATTTTAAATCAAATGACACCTCTTTCCAAATGTTGTGACACAGAGAACAATCTACAACAGACTAATTTTTTTTTCATTCCAAATTGAGACGTCCTGCGTTCTTTATGAATTACATTGATGTTGACGTGCAGCACAGCCGGCTGCAAGAGCTCAGCTCAGAGGTATGGAGTTAGATTTGTGCCATTAATGTCTGAAAGGAAATACTTTTGAGAAAAACTACAGATATTGTTATTTTTATTTATGTCCAGAGATCAAGGATCGAGTGACCAGTTTCATATTTATTTACTTTAAGACTCATTAAAATGACATAGAAACCCTACTTTTAGTATAAAGAGAATTCACAGGAGGTATTGATAAGGGGATCGTTAAGGAATTGGATCGATAAACGGAAACAATAATGACATTGATAAAGTCTTATCAATACCCATTCCTTTATTATTTATGTTAAAATGTGTTATGTGTCGACGCGGGTTGAGGAGCGGACCTGCGTCAGACGGAACCCAGCGCTACAAATAACCAGAAACGCGGTTCCAAAAACAATATATTTATTTCACCCGCTGGTGCATAAAAAGTGTAAAAACAGAAATAGCGTCCCTCTGGTGGAGTGAAGGCTGGCACGCTCTCCAGCGCCCAAAAGGATCGAAGCCCGGCGCTCCTGGACCCACTAACACCGCCAAACACCCCCCAGGTGGACACGACAAACTGACTCTCTGCGAAGCATAGAAGAGGTGAGGTAAGTCAGTAGTTACAACTAATATCCTTCAAAAGACACACACCATCAGCAACACATGCAGGCCTGCATTTTAAGCTCTATGCAAATGAGCAGCTTCTCACAACAGGTGGAGGACCACTTGTCCGCACGCCACAGCAGCGAGAAGCGAGCTGCACAATCCCCATCACAACTCAAGTATACTGCGTAACAAAATACCAAACCACTATCAACAATTAGTCAAACACTTAATCACCTTTGATGTGTGCTGACAGCATGTGTCCCTCACCCTTCCTTGCTTCACGGGTTCGATGTGTCAAACCCAGGCGCGGTCCTCAGCGTCTCACAAACGAACATCACAAGGTCGAGTTCCCGGCAGTTCTGCTTGAATCACACATGACTTAAATGCAGAACGCCATCCAATTATCTGCTTCAGCTGAAAGTCTTTCAGGTTGCATGTGAGCACCATTCACAGGTGCTGCACATGATGTTGATGAGGGTGAAGGATTCTTCAGCCAGCACCTTCTCCACAGACAAATCAGTTCTCATGCCACCTGGAGAGCAAAGAAAAGAAAAGAACACCAAAATATCCAGCCACACCCCCCAACACACAACAGTACCCCCCCTTTAACGGGAAGCCTCCCGGCGACCGAACAGACCAGGCCCGAGAACAGCACCTCCCTCCGGGGTCCTCGTCAGGAAGCAGACAGCACCACGCTCCTAAGGTCCACCACAGACAGCAGGACAGGGCACCGCAGCTGGAAGGCCGGCTGGCATCAACAAAAGCCCCAAAACATTCCCCAGTACAATCCAACACACAGGAAAAAACACAAAACCCACCCAAAACCTCCCCAGGGGACCGTCCCATCAAACCCCGGGAAGAAAAGAAAAACTCCCAAATGCAAAAACCCAACACAGCCCCACAAACACAATACAAACATAAATGCATAAAAGAAAAATAACAAGCAACCCCCCCAGAACGACCTGCAGAGCCCAACCCCCCCCAGAAGGCCTTTACCGCCAGTTCCAGGAGGAACAGCCAGAACCAGAATCCCACAAAGGTCCCCAGGTGTACATGGAGCAAACGGCACCCCCCAGAGGACCGTACCATCAACCCCAGGAGGTACCCTCCCCACAACCCCGGAACCCCAGACCCGGCCACACTTGGCTAGTTGGCCCCAAGCCAATTCCCCCCCAGAGGACCGTCCCATCAACCCTGGAGGTGGAACCCGGAAGGAAACAGAACAAAATCAAAAGTCAACCCCCGGAGGACTACCAAAAACAACCCCGGGGGGATATAAAACGACCGTAAACCCTGTTACCCTCCCCGGCACCCCAAAAGACCCCAGGTCCCTCCCAGAGCCCCTCAGCGGCTCAATTTTGGCGAACGGCTCAAAATATTAAGCCGGGGAAGGGAACAGGAAAAACTAACCCAGCCCCAACCCCAAGGCGCAGCGGAGAACCGGAAATACGTCCGGTGCCCCAACTTGACCATACCCCAGCCTCTCGGGAGGGGTGGAACTACCGAAATGGCGAACGGCAACAGATCGGCCCACCCCTCTGACTGAGGTATGTCTCCGCTGCACCACACCCCGGCAACACCAATGACGAACGGTACAAAGGCTCACCGAGGCTGGAGTGGAACCGGGCCCTAACCAAACCAAGAAAAACGCCCCTAACACCCCCCCCCCCCCCCTAGGTGCAGAGGTCTTCTGAGAACGCTCAGCGTGACCAACCTGCACCACCCCACAACCCACAAGACAAACGGTCTTGGGGAAAGTGAGGTTGGGGTTAGGGATGTAGGGAAATAAAAAACAACAAAATAAAATGACCCAACAACCCCAAACAGAAAATACCTAAAAACACATAAAAATTAACAATTAAGTGAGCCCAGACGGGCTTCTAACCTCCTAACATTCACTCCACCAGACACGCCACTGACTCCCCAAACAAATTATAACCCCTATTTAAGGAAAGCAAAACATTAACCCGTACTAGATTTTTTTTTTTTTTTTTTTGTGTGTGATTTTGCCTGTCCCAGAACACCTGGAGATACGTCACCATTATTTTTCTTGACGCTTATATGTCGGGGCAATACAGTAATCTCTGCTCGTCCGAGCTGCATGGGCTCGTCAACAGGAGGAGCCAGAGGTCCCATCGGAGGAGCCTCAGTGGGGCGAAGAAGAGGCGGCCCAGATCTGTGTCGGGGAAAGCCCCGAGATGAAAAAACCCGCTCTGATGGCCGCCCTCTCTCGCATCCACGCTCCTTCATCCGATCATCTAGACGAATCACCAACGATATTAGCTCATCTAAATCGTTTGGCTCGTCACGGACTGCCGGCTCGTCTTTTAATGACTCATTTAACCCATCTACAAACATTCCTCGTAAAGCGGCGGCGCTCCAACCTGACTGAGCAGAAACCAGAGAACATTGCATCACCGCACAAGGCTCCGGACGACAAACAATCGGTTCGGACACCGAATCTCTGGGTGACGGAGCTATCTGCACTAGTATCGATGGTGCCGCAGCTGGAGCAGCAGGAAGCGGAACGGCTTGCGCTGCAAGCTCCGTAACACGGGCGTCTGTTTGTTTAATTTGGTTTGCGAGATGCTGTAATTGCTCCCATATTTTCTCCAAGTGTTCTTGAACTTTTTCGGCAAAAGGAACCGCCTCTGCCTCTGGGTCCATTATGGAATGGCCGGGAACTACTGTTATGTGTCGACGCGGGTTGAGGAGCGGACCTGCATCAGACGGAACCCAGCGCTACAAATAACCAGAAAAGCGGTTCCAAAAACAATATATTTATTTCACCCGCTGGTGCATAAAAAGTGTAAAAACAGAAATAGCGTCCCTCTGGTGGAGTGAAGGCTGGCACGCTCTCCAGCGCCCAAAAGGATCGAAGCCCGGCGCTCCTGGACCCACTACCACCGCCAAACACCCCCCAGGTGGACACGACAAACTGACTCTCTGCGAAGCATAGAAGAGGTGAGGTAAGTCAGCAGTTACAACTAATATCCTTCAAAAGACACACACCATCAGCAACACATGCAGGCCTGCATTTTAAGCTCTATGCAAATGAGCAGCTTCTCACAACAGGTGGAGGACCACTTGTCCGCACGCCACAGCAGCGAGAAGCGAGCCGCACAATCCCCATCACAACTCAAGTATACTGCGTAACAAAATACCAAACCACTATCAACAATTAGTCAAACACTTAATCACCTTTGATGTGTGCTGACAGCATGTGTCCCTCACCCTTCCTTGCTTCACGGGCTCGATGTGTCAAACCCAGGCGCGGTCCTCAGCGTCTCACAAACGAACATCACAAGGTCGAGTTCCCGGCAGTTCTGCTTGAATCACACATGACTTAAATGCAGAACGCCATCCAATTATCTGCTTCAGCTGAAAGTCTTTAAGGTTGCATGTGAGCACCAGTCACAGGTGCTACACATGATGTTGATGAGGGTGAAGGATTCTTCAGCCAGCACCTTCTCCACAGACAAATCAGTTCTCATGCCACCTGGAGAGCAAAGAAAAGAAAAGAACACCAAAATATCCAGCCACACCCCCCCAACACACAACAAAAATGTGTTAGTTATGCCAAAGATGTTTAAAACACACAGATGTTTAAATGTTAAAAAAAAAAAACGGTGTTTAAAATATGACAAAAGATAAAAATAGAAGAACAGAAAGTTCTTTAAAAATACTTTTAAAATGTTTTAAAAGGGTGTAAAATGTGTGAAAGAATAGACATAGACAGATGTGTAAAAGAATAAAAAGAAACACATGAAGATGTTGAAATAATGCGTATGTGTGTCAGTGGGGAGGGGGGCCAGCTATTCATTTGTTCTCTGAGGGGGTCACTCTCCCACACTTTGAAAACCCCTGCTTTAGTACATTGTAATTATGATATGAAGAAGCGAAAATTAGGTATCCTTCCATTTTTACCCGAGGCTAACAAATATGGCCATGTGGTATTGCGAAGGCTTTGCTTCCGTCCATCCATCCGTCCGTCTGTCCATCTGTCTCTGCTCAGCATAAGTCTGGTCCTTTTACTCCCAGAGTCTTCAAATTTACAGAAAACATTCTTAGGACACAGACTTTGGACAAGTTCAAAGATGGCTAACCTTTACCTATTTTAAGAGGTATTTTAAGAGGTTTAAAAGTCACATTCTCTTTAGCTGTGTTTTTGAGTGGCAGGCCTGACAGCCAATCAGAGTAGAGCTGCACCATGACGTCAGTGGCTGGTTTCTCCAAAATCCCTTCATTTTTTGTGTTTATACATGTTTCTCTTATATTATGTAAAAGCTAGCAAGAAATAAACACTTCTGAAACTGAAAATGCTGTTTTTGTAACCTAATCACACCTCTAAACTTATTTACAAGCCATTTCGCGGACATTAACATGGTGACACCACAGGCTGGTAGCTAGCTGCAAACCTCAGTTTTGTTTGTGTGTAAATATAACCTCTTTGTCATAAATAATGTAAAAGCTCGCGAAAAAATAAACATTTCTAAACTAAAAACGCTGTTTATGCAACTTGATAACACCTCTGGAGTCATTTACAAGACATTTTGCAGACGTTAGCGTGCATGCTAACTTCCTGTAACTCAAAACTAATTTTCTGTGGAGTTAAATTTGTCTCATTAATACCTGCAAATGCACAGAGGATGATCTACAAATATCCTTTGAGTTGCACAACTTCCGCTCTTAAAACAAAAATATTGTTTTTGATTGATTGATTGATTGATTGATAGAGGGGCTTTATTGAATATTTACAAATTGTAATAGGATCTGAATAATTAATTAAACAACTGCAAATCGTAAAGAACACAATGCACATACAGCTGAGGGTATTTTAGCATAAATATTTTTATAATTTAGCCTGGAAACACATGTGACTCCAGAGGGACATTCCAAGTTGACAAACCACCCCCTAGCAGTCAGCTTCAGTCCCTTGTCATTGCTTTTGTTTGGTGACTTGTAGAGATTCTTGTTGTTGAGGAGTCCTTGTCCATTCTCCACAGGACACGATCGAAGGACGCTTTGACGTGACTCAGTCCTTCATGGGAGAGATGTCAGATCTCCAGTTCTGGTCCAGAGTCCTGACATCTGCTGAGATCTACAGCCAGGCCACCTGTGGGGGTCACCTCATTGGTGATGTCATGTCATGGTCGGAGGAGTCGGTGGAGCTGCATGGTGGACTTGCTGAGTACCCCTTTGACCCCTGCCACTAGAGACCCACACGGGGGGCTCCTGGCACATGAGGGGATCAGATCCCAAGAATCAGATGTTTGGATTTTCATCTCTGATCTGCAGAGTGTTGTTTTACACCATCAGCCACATGTTCAAGAAGCGAGGACATATTTTAGATTTGTGTCTGTTCTTGAATGAGCTTTCGGCGTGTGGTCACCTCCGTGCTCTGGCGCCCTCAGCAGGCTGAGTTTGAGGGCTGCAGCGAGCAGCGGGATTTGGATTTACCTGCTGCAAGGATCCAAACACATAACATGACTTCCAGCTTCTTTGACTTAGATTTTAATGAGGCGTCACAAGAGGTGAAATGGCAACACGCTGACGTACAAAAATGAAAATGAGTAAATAACAAAAATGTCTTTTGTCAACATTTAACAATACACATCAACAACATCAAAGATCGCACACTGACATGTTATCAGCATGCTGTTTTTTTGTTTGTTTGTTGTGTTTTGTTTTCATTTGTGTGTTTTGGGGTTTTTATTTAGGATTAAAATTTCTTCATGTGACTTTTTTGTGGAAAAGTTTTCAACAAAACAAACTACAGCGCTGCGCTCTACATACAAAATATAGATCAAAAGGGTTTTTCTATTCATCTATTTATTGAGAGTGCCAGTTTGCCACAAATGAAAGTGACTGGGGCACTTTTGATTAAGACTGAATGCAAAATGTACACCAAATGGACTTTTCAACATTAAATTCAAATATCCACAAAATCCACAAACAGGATCACATCCAGATCAAACTTTGTCAGGTGATAGTGAGTGCCAGTCTGCATCTCACTTTCAAATATGAGAGTGATCAGAGCACGTTTGGTTAAGATATAATGTAAAATATACATTAAATAGGGGGTTTCAATGTTAAATTTAAATGGCCACAAAATCTGTGATCTGGATCAGATCTGGATCAAACTTTGTCAGTCGATAAACTAATGTGAAAGAAATTTGATCTTTTTTGACAGACGTATGAATTTTTGAAACTTCATTCAATGTTAAAGAATAGGGAATTTTCCTATTTTCCAAGATTTTAATTGACTTTGATCCTTCAGCTATGTATGACCTTGAAAATTTAATCAGTTCTTGCCTATCAGGATATGAATCTTCAGTAAAAATTTCATAATGATATATGAAAAATTGTGGGTTACACGCTGTTCTCAATCAAACAGACAAACAAACAAACGGGCGAAACGTAACCTCCTCCAACTTTGTTGGTGAAGGTAAAAAAAATTAAATTTCATTGTGGCATTTATATCTTTTGGCACTGTTTTTCTACTGTTGTGACAGCATTGTGCTTTTTGGGGACCTGGTCATTTTAAATGGTAAACTTTATGTTGTGAGGTTAATGTCCTAAATGTTACTATTTGGGGCGATTTGGAGTCACATGGGGTAAAGGCCACGTGTCACACGGCTGTATGGATGCTGGTTAAGATCTCTCAGCTGGTTTCTGCACACCTGCCGCCGGCTTATGACAGGATTTACTGGAGGGCGACTGATCTGATCCTCACTATTCCTGTACCGGCAAGCAGACACGCACGTACATACACGTGCACATATGCACATCATGTGCATGCATGTGCTTAAAATAAAACAAATTCAAAGAACATTTTATTTATTTTATGCTGTTTGCAGCTGCACTTTGAACTTTTAATATAAATAAATAAATGAATAAAAAGCAGATGTTCAGTTTTTTAATAGGGGAGACTGGAAACAAATGTGACACATGTTGCTGCTGAGAGAATTTTTGTATAAGCGTGCTCACTCACATTTGGTCATGTGATACTCACATTTGGTCATGTGATACTCATATTTGTGTTAGACAAAAAACAGTTATTGCAGCCTGACTTGAAATATCACACTAACGTCAAATAAAGCTCCATTGTTCCAGCCTGCACTCACATCGGGGTCGATTGTAACAGCAGCTCAAGGCACTGGGGCCAATGTGTTCAAGAGTTAAAGAGAGAGAGAATGAAATTAACAAGATGGAATTATTGAAATTTGAATTAAGAGACTGCTTAATGTCTCATTTTAATTCTAAGCTATTCTTAAACTGTAGCTTCAGCCTACAATTGATCAGTTAATATATATTTTTTGTATTTATTTACTTACTTTTTGGTATTCATTATAATTGAACTGCCCTAATGAATTTTGTTTATTATGTGTATTATATGGGAAACTTTGTGCAAGACAGAAAGAAGACTGCAAACAAGGTAACAAGGTGGGATGAGGTAACAAGGTAATCAATGCTCACCAATAAGCTACCCCCCCCCCCCCCCCCCAATTGATTGATTTGATTTAATAATAAAAGAGCTGGATGCGATGTGAGCGAGTTGTCATAATTTTTGACACGTGACCAACAAAATGTATGGTGATTTATTGAAACACACATAGGGAATGTGAAATGCATTATGGGAAATGTTGTTTGTTTGGGTTTTTTGGGCTCTTAGCCTGCAGAAAAAAGTCTACAGTTTCATTGCAGACGGGAAACAACACTGATGCTTCATTTGTCATATTTCTTTAAAACGATAAAATTTTTTGGAACTTTCTCTCTGCTGCATCAGGCGCTAAAAGGAGAAGTACCAGAAAGTCACAACCAGTCTTAAAGGGAGGAGTGCTCGTGCTGCAATCAGTTGTAATGGATTAAAACTGCAGCTTTTCTTGCAGTTGCATGAATCTGAGTAGGCGTTTAAAGTCCTGATCACATGACTTTATCCCGTAATAATCCAGTTACAACTGGCCCAGTGTTGCAACTGTCCCTGGTCTTCCCTACACCAATCTGTTATTTAACTATAAAAGGAATTATTTTCTTATAGCCTGCACTGTATATAACTACGTAGCACTTTGTGGATTCACTCTGTGTTTATTATCGATGCACTGATGTTAGCGACTGATATTTTGGCATCACGCTGAAAGAGAAAAGTTTGCATCCAGTCATTTGCATGATATTTTATTTTCTCCTAGTCTGAGCTTGAACTGGCTTTTGGACTCTGTTGGTTGTCCAGCAGGCTGCAGCTATAAACATCTAGGAACATCTGTGTTGAAGCTGGAGAGCGTCCAGTGGTTTGTTTCCAAGATGAGCAGCACTTTGGAACTCTTTCTCTCTCGTGATAGTCGGCCAAATGCACGTGACATTTTTTGCATGTTCAGTCTGTCTTTAGGCATACAGGTACTTTGGAATTGTACTATTTGTACACCGACTCTTGGCATGTAAAGACAACAAAGATAACTTGCTTGTATTACTTGTCTTTGGTGCACATTGTAATCGGTACTTTGCTGTTTATCGTATTGGTGTGTCTTTGGAAATTAATATAAAGAGTATTCTATAAAAGTATTAATGTGTGTTCAGTCTGTCCCTGATGTGTGAGCCAAAAATGTAAACTGAAATGTCAAACTTGAATGCACTGTTAATACTGTCAAACATTTGTAAATTAGTTCAGATTTTGAATAAAATTGTTGGAAAAAAGTATGAATTTATTATTATCATTATTTATTTCAACGTGACATAGTGGTTCGTACTGTTGCCTCACAGCAAGAAGGTCATGGGATTGCGTCTCACTCGTGTCCTTTCTGTGTGGAGTTTGTGTGTTCTCCCCGTGTCTGCGTGGGTTCCATCCGGGTGTTCCGGCTTCCTCCCACATTTAAAGACGCAGGTTAGGTGGAAACTGTAAATTGTCCATAGGTGTGTGTGTTGGTGTAAATGTGTTTATATGTGGCCCTGTGACAGACTGGCATCCTGTCCTCATGCCCTATGACTGCTGGGATAGGCTCCAGCTCCCCCGGATGGATTATTTATTTAATTTAATGTTCAAGATGTGTGTGTGTGTGTGTGTGTGTGTGTGTGTGTGTGTGTGTGTGTGTGTGTGTGTGTGTGTGTGTGTGTGTGTGTGTGTGTGTGTGTGTGTGTGTGTGTGTGTGTGTGTGTGTGTATCTCTGATGGCTCCTCCACAGCTTCTGGTTCTGCTTGAAGTTTCTTCCTGTTCAAAGGGAATTTTTATCATTACAGTTATAAAAAATATATTTATAATGCAGATTACAGCCGATAGATCTCCTCTTACATTTTAAAGTACCTTGAGATGATTTGTTTTTTAATTCGGCACTATAAAACTGCTGATTTATTTATACTGTATTTCTGATTGATCTGGATCTGTTATTCCCTGCTTGGTCAGTCTGTTAACCCTCTGGGGTCCGAGGGCATTTTTTTGGACAGTTCACTCGCCTGCCATAAATGTTTTATTATTGCTGTTAACAGCTCTCCCTGCATTCCACAATCAGGTTTTATTTCTCTTTTTTTTCAGGACCACCTGTGCTTTCAGAATATATATGCCATAGTAGTGTTTTATAAGTGTAATAAAGGTTTACTATCAAAAATAGGCAAGGAAAAAATAACGTGAAAAATAATTTTCCACACACATTTATTTAAAACACACAGCAAACTATAATAAACAACTGTTGTGACACTTTATAAAGGTAATTTGAGGTCTTGTGTGAAAGACTGTACAACAAAAAGGTTCAAACAATAAACACAAATGCACATTTTGAACAATATATACAAAATGGTCTTTACTTTTTGTTGTCCATTGATATGGTAAAAAGTGCTTTATGTCGAGAAAGCAGCAGAGTTATCTAGTAACATTTGCATGCAAACTAGTGGAGCAATCCTGATAGTTACACACTTTGTTTGAGCGCGTGAGACTGTCATCAGAGGCTCTCCGTCTGCTTCACTGATTGCTGTGCGTAATGGCGCTGGGCGCATGGGGACCAGTAGTATGTACTCATTGGAGCACCCATGGGGCTATTCAAATGGGCCACCTAGTAATATATCACTCCTGAAAACAATCTTTGGCTTTTCACGTGAGGTAAATCTGCCCTATGATTGGATTCTGGAAAACCATGTGACGGTGATCTAATTCCGATTGGACACTCACATTGCGCACGTCATCACACAGCTTCTTTGAGGAGTACAAAGATGGCCGATGGGTGGCTCGAAAGTCCGCAGAGTTAACTTTTCAGCAAAAAAAAAGTAAGTTTCTATCTCATATCATTAAAAAGTTATTTCTAATTTAGTAAAGCTTGGTCTTAGCCGTCGTATACGACGGTGTTGGCCCCAGAGGATTACGTTTATGGTGTTTTGAACAAACTGCAGATGTGCTGATGAGTCGGGGAGTGACAGACTAGAAACAACTGCTTCTTGCCTGTTGTTGGTTTGAACACTATCTGCCTTATAAATACTTCAGCTGGCAAAAACGTTTCATCTCTTCATATTGTGGTCTGTTTTCAGAGCTGGAACACATGACTATTCCTCTTACACTCTTCAGAACACAAACTTTTGTTTTTATATGTCTGCTGGAAATGAAAAGCCAGGAAAACTATTTTATCTTTCAACTTGAACTGTTCTTATGTTTTATTGTGTTTTTCTGCCACCTAGAGGTCAAACCCGATTAATGCGGCTTTAACATGAATGTGTGGGGTGGATTAAACTGGAGATTATGTGTTTCAACTAATCATAGCAAAAAAGAGAAAAAAATACTGATTAAACAAACCTTTAAATGCTTTTTAAAATATCTTAGATTATTTGGTCTATTGATACGTTTATTTATAACGTAGTTAATCTCTGCTTTTTCAGCTTGTGAAGCTTTTCTGAAGTCACAGAAATATTGAAATGTTTAAAGGGCACATCTCACTCCTTTCAGCACTATCTTTTATTATATACCAGATTATACATCATTTCTTCCATCTCTTCGACTTGTGTGGGTCCTGATATAGCTGATAAAAGTAAAATAAGCCAGTGTGCATATGAAGACTACATGACATTAATAGCCATTTTGACCCAGAATCATTACGCCACATCTGGTACCAACTTGTATGCATAGCTGCCGGAAAGTCACTCCACCTATGTCTAGGGCAGAAGAATAAAAACCAACCATGTTACTTTGTCATTCCCCCGTGCCCATATTCTGAATTCTTAGATGGTGGACATTATAGAAGCATTAGGATTCCAGCAATGCATTCAGGGTTTGATTCACATTAGCGGATATACCCTAGATTTGGTCCTCATTCGTGGCATTACTGTCTCAAATACTGGCATTACCTCTCTTGCGTCAGTGGGTTCAAATCACTCACTTAAGTTTACAGTCTCATTGCCTTGTCCACTGGAAGAGACACTTATATATCATCCTGGCGACACATCAACACCTCAACTACAAATGAACCTGGAGCCAGACTGCCTGATATCTTAGGGCAGTGGTGCCCAAAGTATCCCCATAAGGGCCAAGAGGGTGCAGGTTTTCTTTGCAGCCACTGACTCCAGCAGGTGATTTCACTGATGAACTCATCCCACCTGCTCAAAATGATGGACTGAATAATAATGATTACATACCCTGAAAGTGACATCTCTGATGTCACTCCTGCTGTGTTTGCACACAAAGCTATGCACAATTATTATTCAGCTGTGTGGCGCTGTCCACAGTAAATGATGATCTTCCACCTGACTCGTATCTTAGCTTACCTTAGCTTAGCTTAGTCCTCAGTACACACATTGTTAACACAAATGTTTGGAAGCAGTCCATGTCACGGCTCTCTTGTTAACAGCGGTCACCATCGTCACTCGCAGTCACGTTCTCTCCAACACTCCGTGATCATGGATGCAGCTTCCTTTGTAAGACTCGCCGGTGTCCCACGATATGCAGCTTAGCTTAGCATGGCACAATGCGGTGGCACAACCCACAAAAACGGTTCCACGCTTTCAGGAGAGGCAGTATGCTTTGTTAGAGTTCTCGTGGGCACACAAATCGAAAGCATAGACTCTGTGGTTAGATTTGTTTTTGAAGACCATTCTCATGCTGTGCTTGGCTTCATTTCTGCAATCTGTCCAAGAGGCACATTAAAAAAAAGAAAGAATAAAGAAAGAAAGAAAGAAAGAAGAGTGCTGTTGTTGCATGCTCCCAAAACCAGTCCACTTTCACTTTTTTTTTTTTTCATGCTGCTGTCACGAAATAATTAAAATTTTCGTGACAGGGTTTTTTTTAAACTCACTATTACTAAGGCCTACCCCCAAACCTAACCTTAACACCATAACTTAACCCTAACCATAACCATAACCACCCCGTGTGTGTTGAATTGTGTGTATAAACTGTGGCAGAACATTTAATGGTTCTAGTTGTTTTGCAATGAAAATATTCAGCTTTGAAAATTCTCCAGATGTGCACCTGTGACTGGAAGTCACCTGTAAGCAGCCTGCATGTGTTTGTTTACAGTCATGTTAAAAACAGCCTCCATGTGTTTGTTTACAGTCACGTTAAAAACAGCCTGCAGGTGTTTATTTACAGTCATGTACAAACAGCCTGTCTGTGTTTGTTTACAGTCACATTAAAAACAGCCTACTGGTGTTTATTTACAGTCATGTTAAAAACAGCCTGCTGGTGTTTGTTTACAGTCACGTTAAAAACAGCCTCCATGTGTTTGTTTACAGTCACGTTAAAAACTGCCTACTGGTGTTTATTTACAGTCATGTTAAAAACAGCCTGCTGGTGTTTGTTTACAGTCATGTTAAAAACAGCCTCCATGTGTTTGTTTACAGTCACGTTAAAAACAGCCTGCAGGTGTTTATTTACAGTCGTGTACAAACAGCCTGTCTGTGTTTGTTTACAGTCGTGTACAAACAGCCTGTCTGTGTTTGTTTACAGTCACATTAAAAACAGCCTACTGGTGTTTGTTTACAGTCATGTTAAAAACAGCCTGCAGGTGTTTGTTTACAGTCACATTAAAAACAGCCTGCTGGTGTTTGTTTACAGTCGTGTACAAACAGCCTGTCTGTGTTTGTTTACAGTCACATTAAAAACAGCCTACTGGTGTTTATTTACAGTCGTGTACAAACAGCCTGTCTGTGTTTGTTTACAGTCACATTAAAAACAGCCTGCTGGTGTTTGTTTACAGTCACATTAAAAACAGCCTACTGGTGTTTATTTACAGTCGTGTACAAACAGCCTGCTGGTGTTTGTTTACAGTCACATTAAAAACAGCCTGCAGGTGTTTGTTTACAGTCACATTAAAAACAGCCTGCTGGTGTTTGTTTACAGTCACGTTAAAAACAGCCTGCTGGTGTTTGTTTACAGTCATGTTAAAACAGCCTGCTGGTGTTTGTTTACAGTCATGTTAAAAACAGCCTGCTGGTGTTTGTTTACAGTCATGTTAAAAACAGCCTGCTGGTGTTTGTTTACAGTCACATTAAAAACAGCCTGCTGGTGTTTGTTTACAGTCATGTTAAAAACAGCCTGCTGGTGTTTGTTTACAGTCATGTTAAAAACAGCCTGCTGGTGTTTGTTTACAGTCATGTTAAAAACAGCCTGCTGGTGTTTGTTTACAGTCACATTAAAAACAGCCTGCAGGTGTTTGTTTACAGTCACATTAAAAACAGCCTGCTGGTGTTTGTTTACAGTCACGTTAAAAACAGCCTGCTGGTGTTTGTTTACAGTCATGTTAAAAACAGCCTGCTGGTGTTTGTTTACAGTCACGTTAAAAACAGCCTGCTGGTGTTTGTTTACAGTCATGTTAAAAACAGCCTGCTGGTGTTTGTTTACAGTCACATTAAAAACAGCCTGCATGTGTTTGTTTATGAGTCTGGAGGTGTTAGTTTAAAATCGTGTGCAAACAGCCTGTCGGTATTTGTCTAGTCGTGTACAAACACCCTGTCAGTATTTGTTTACAGTTGTGTAAAAGTTGTGCAAATAACACCAGATTATGCAAAAATCCTGAAATCCTCCAAAAACACATATTAGAGATCTTGGTGAAATTCTATTGTACCTGCATTAATGATTAATGTCCACCAGGTTGAGGTATTGCTCCATTTCAAGAACACTGAGTACAGGTTGCTGTGGAAAACAACAACAAACCTGTTGCTTATAGTAGTAGATAAAATTATGAACTTTGAAGACTTGAGTGTGTTTAGAAATGATAGTCAATCCTTTATACCCCATCACACATACGCCGATTATACAGAAATTTGGCATTATTTCATCAGAAAAGACGGAGGAACTGATCAGAGCAACGCGGCTACACAGGCTGCTAGCTGTTGTGTTCACTGGACGTCCCTCATTTCAAACCGTCCCAGAATATCACCTCTTTGAGCTTAAAATTGACATTAGAATGATTTAAGAGGTTTTACCTTTATCGTCTGATGGTTAATAATCCCATTAATCCATTTGATCACTTTGGGTGAAGAAACTCCTCAGACGTGCTGCTCTGGTCCAAAATGACGCATGCGCAGTGGAAGCAGGGCGGACTCATTTTTAGGGGCGGGCCGTTTGGTCTGCAACAACTGCACATTCTCACTATGTGTGACAAGGGCTTTATTTTTGACATATTTCATTATTGCACAACATGTGCAATAATGTTTGTGTGCCTGAACAGTTGTTTCACTTAAACAAACCTGAACCATGTGACTGAAATTGGTCAGTTGTCCATACACTTTCTGGCTAAATCCTGAGATACTTCAATGAAAGAATAAAACATCTTTTTGCTTGCAAATAATTTGTTTTAATTCTATTTGCAGTTATTCACAAAAAACAATATCAAAACCTTATCATTCTCGTATTTCAACATAGAACTGGTTTTTCTGACCATTTTGAATTTTTTTGTTGCCTTTTTTTTTTTTTTTTTCTGCCTGTGAGAGAAACAGCCAATCAGCTGGTGGTGTGGTTGGCTAAGAAATCCTTGCCACCTCCTGTCTCCCTGCTTCACTGCTGCTGTCCATCTTTGTTGATGATGTTTTTGAAGAGCGTCAGCAGCGGCGTCTGGACGCGTTCGTCCCAGCTCTTCATGAAGCCACCGTAACGTTTGCTCGCTGGCGGGCCACTCCAACGGAACTGCTTCATCTTGTACAAGTCGTCTTTCTTCTCTTGGATGCCACTCAAAAGCTGGTTCTCCTCTTCCTGCACCACCTGCTGTGCTTTCTCCTCCTCCTCCTCCCGAGCCAGCACCTCATTGGTCAGCTCCCGCCTGATCAACTCTTCAGGAAACACATCCGCAGACTCTTCCTCCACACCGTTGGAGGTGTAGACTTTGACTGGGCGACGCTTTCTCCCGACCGGCTTCCCCCAGCGGAAATGCTCCATGGAGTAGGAGCGCTTGGTTTGAGGAGAGGAGTTGGAGGAGGAGAAAGGATGGCGAAAGGAGGACGATGTAGAAACAGAAAAGGGAGGTGGGGAGTGAGAGTCTGATGGAGGAACAGGCTGCAGGTGGGCGTTTCCAGGGAACACTGGCGTTTCAGCGTTGATATCCGAGTGACAGAGCTCGATACACTCCTGAAGGAGAGGAGGATAAAAGGAGGAATAAGTGAAGGAGCTTATTGAGCAGTGATCGCCGGATGATAATCATTTACAAGTTCATCTGTATTGTGTTTAAAGTTCTCGAACACACACAAATCTGTTTTTGTGTTTGCTACATTAACTAGTCAAGCTATCCAGCTTGGCCACCATTGCTCGGATGGTAAATGAATGGTAAACTTGAAAGGAATTAAATTCTTCTATCCAGTGTTATATAACAGCTGAGTGGAACCTTGTCATTTTATTGGTGCTTTGTATGTCACATGACATGGATTAATTCATCCCATTTGTGTTGCATTGCATTTAGAGTGCAAATTTGGTTCCATACATTTGGTACCATTGCACTCTGCACACGTGCGTGCACACACACACGTGTAAACATGAGCGTGCGCACATGCACACGTGCTCATGCATGCACATGCATGCACGCCACACGTGTGTGTGTACGCATATGCACACGCGCGCACACACACACTAATTAAATTCACTGTGCTGTCTGAAGGCTGTTAGCAGGAAGAAAGAATGAAAAGCTGGACTAATTTCTGACGTGATTTTTTTTTCACTGCACTGAGGATGTACAGTCATTTTTGGTAGTACACGTGCACACAAGCACCGACCTGGTTGCGCGTGTGTGCACGCAGCACACGGGGGACAACAAGCTTACTGACGCTGCTAATTCTTGTAACATACAAACACACACACACACAATCCACTCTGTTGTAAGCCGTCTGGATGCATGAAGAACTGTTCAGATGAAAAGCTGATGTGATTTTTGGCTGGACTGAAGATCTACACAGTCTTTTTTTTTCTTTTATGGAAGTCTGAAGTCAGTGCACAGCATCACCGGACTACACGTGGAACACCAAAATGTAAGTCCCTTTTCTGTTGCTTACAAATTAATAAAATATCAAATGACAAGGATCTATTTCAGCCATTATACAAAACAAATAATGAATGTTTTACATTCTTTCAATATTTAATTCGGTGAAAGCTGGAACACACCATTTCACCTTATGAAATACAACTTGTCAGCAGCTGCTGAATGTGACTAATAAAGTAACTAGTAATCTAACTTGGTTATTTTTAAGATCAAGTACTCAGCATAGTAACTATTAGTTACTATGCTGATTTGTAACTTTGGTGATTACTCAATCTTAAGAGTAACCATGTTGGATTACTAATTACCTTATTAGTTACATTACTTATCAGTTACAAGTTGTCAGCATCTGCTAATAAAGTAACTGTATAAAGTAACTTTTCAAAGTAACTGTGGCAACACTACAAGTGACTGCAAATTACACTGCCCTCTATTTGGAACTACTGATGCATCATTTGGAGAGAAAATATAAACGCAACACTTTTGGTTTTGCTCCCATTTTGTATGAGATGAACTCAAAGATCTAAAACTTTTTCCACATACACAATATCACCATTTCTCTCAAATATTGTTCATAAACCAGTCTAAATCTGTGATAGTGAGCACTTCTCCTTTGCTGAGATAATCCATCCCACCTCACAGGTGTGCCATATCAAGATGCTGATTAGACACCATGATTAGTGCACAGGTGTGCCTTAGACTGCCCACAATAAAAGGCCACTCTGAAAGGTGCAGTTTTGTTTTATTGGGGGGGGGATACCAGTCAGTATCTGGTGTGACCACCATTTGCCTCATGCAGTGCAACACATCTCCTTTGCATCATCCGTGAAGAGAACACCTCTCCAACGTGCCAAACGCCAGCGAATGTGAGCATTTGCCCACTCAAGTCGGTTACGACGACGAACTGGAGTCAGGTCGAGACCCCGATGAGGACGACGAGCATGCAGATGAGCTTCCCTGAGACGGTTTCTGACAGTTTGTGCAGAAATTCCTTGGTTATGCAAACCGATTGTTTCAGCAGCTGTCCGAGTGGCTGGTCTCAGATGATCTTGGAGGTGAACATGCTGGATGTGGAGGTCCTGGGCTGGTGTGGTTACACGTGGTCTGCAGTTGTGAGGCTGGTTAGATGTACTGCCAAATTCTCTGAAACACCTTTGGAGGCGGCTTATGGTAGAGAAATGAACATTCAATACACGAGCAACAGCTCTGGTTGACATTCCTGCTGTCAGCATGCCAATTGCACGCTCCCTCAAATCTTGCGACATCTGTGGCATTGTGCTGTGTGATAAAACTGCACCTTTCAGAGTGGCCTTTTATTGTGGGCAGTCTAAGGCACACCTGTACACTAATCATGGTGTCTAATCAGCATCTTGATATGGCACACCTGTGAGATGGGATGGATTATCTCAGCAAAGGAGAAGTGCTCACTATCACAGATTTAGACTGGTTTGTGAACAATATTTGAGGGAAATGGTGATATTGTGTATGTGGAAAAAGTTTTAGATCTTTGAGTTCATCTCATACAAAATGGGAGCAAAACCAAAAGTGTTGCGTTTATATTTTTGTTGAGTATAATAGCTTCCAGCATTTTGTTTCGACTTCAGTTACGCATGAAGTATAATATCAAGATTAAGGGTCTATACCAGATCACAGTATTATCGAAGTACCAGTACAAGACATTTGGTATGTCTAGCTGTATTCCCGTCCCCATATTTTCGATATATCAGTACTGGATATGGCAATAGTCTGCTGTGTGGTGCAGCAGGTCCAACTTGGAAAAAGTTTAAATTTGCCTTCTTTCAGTTTCAAGCGATAATTTTGTTTTTATTTTTCGACCATTATGGTTGGGGATCAGTTTGGTTTCATTTCCTCAATCAGGGGAGGAGGAGTAACAGGAAGACAGAAGTCAGGAATGAGAAGAACAGTAGTAGCCTGTAAACCAGTATTGATCAGTATGTCTAGTATTTTCACTTTTGATACTCTGTGTGCTTCTTACCCTGTGTGCTGCGATACAATGCTGCTGGAACCTAACCCTGAGGGAGTCTACCCAAGAGATCAATAAAATTCTAATATCAAATCTAATCTAAAACATTTTCATATTTCTTCCAAGATGGAATGCTTACTTCCCCTTATTACCAAACATTTATCCTTTTCTCAGATCACTCCTGTGATTCAAATGGCGGTGAGGAAAAAATGCTACCAATAGATCGCGCACAACATTCTCTTGGGACAGTCTAGCTTCTGTCTCCACTCCCGCCCTGCTTACCGCCATTGTTACATCTCATTGAATAGTCAGAACAGTGATTCAAATAGTTCCATTCAGCGCAGTAGGAAACAGCCAATCAAAAAAAATAAATAAATACTTCTCAGAGGTACTGTGATGGGAGTTAGTATTATGGACTACACCATTACAGTATCAGGACCTGCTCATTTGTAATGTGGATTCAAGTACCTATACAGGTACCATATCATCAAACACATGGACCTACAACTTCCACTGGATGTGATGCCATTCCATCACAGGTTACTTCCCCAGTTATGGCCGGTGCCAATTTACAGCGTGGTGGACGGGGGCGATGCACGTGAAGTGTCTTGTTCAAGAACACAGACAGGTAGGCTGAAGCATCCACCTGGAATCAAACCTCAGTCTATATACTGTCCAACAACTCTCCCACAGATCCGTCAGCTCTGCAGAGTGCAAGAACATTGGATGGAAAATACGTTTTCATGCAGGAGATTAGTGTCATTCTACTTTTACATGCAGTGAGGGAGAAGCGGTTCATTACTAAACCAGGTAAGTGGTTTTCCCAGCTTGCAGTAAGAAGTTAGTCGTTTTCTACCTCCCTCTTTGAGAAATGGAGATTTCCACGTATTAATGGGATTTTATTCCATCATGGTATGTGACACCTTCATGTAACGTGTTGGTTTAAATACAGCATAAAAGCGGTGTGTTTTACCATCATCCTGCTTTCAGAGTTGAGTTCTTGACAGCTGGCATGTTCCCAACATTGACTGACACCTCCTTTGGCCACACCCACCACTGCCACAGACACCAATAGCCACACAGGACACATTCTTCTACAAACAGAAAGATATATAGTATAGTACTGACATAAAGTTTGTCAGTGGAAATATAAATACAATTTAGTTCATTGGTTTCATGTTGAGTTGTAGCATTTCCAAAGCACAATAATGGAGTATATAAAGTATGTAATATAAATAAATGAAAGCAAAGGCAAGTCTGTACTTCATGTTATAGAGAGGTGAAGAAAAGAGTGCAGACAGGTTGGTGTGGGTATGAAAGTAAATCTGTGCCATCAGAGCTTGAAGTTGAATTTTTAAGGTTGAATGTTTTTAGCATCAAAATCAGAGTTTGAAGCTGAATTTCTAAGGTTGAATTTGATTAGCATCAAAATATTCAGCAGAAAGGGGAGGTTTACAGACGGTAGTGAGACAAGCTACACTGTACGGGTTAGAGGCGGTGGCGCGAGCGAAAAGACAGGAGGTGGAACTGAAGATGCTGCAATTCTCTTTGGATGTAACAAGGGTAGACAGGATTATGAATGAACATATCAGAGGGGCAGCGCAGGGAGAACGGTTTGGAGACAGTCAGAGAGTCAGAGACAAGAAACTGAGATAGTTTAGACGTGTGCAGATGAGGGACCTAGGGTATATAGGGGAAAAGGATGCTGAGGATGGAGCCACCAGGTGGGATAAAAGGGAGGTTAAAGAGGAGGTTTATGGATGTGCTGTGGGAGGACATACATAATCACAAGACATGCTTAATTACATAAAATAGCAGGTTTGTGTTTGTCATCCTACGTTTTTCACTCTCAAACTATCTTTTTGTGTTAAAATTATAAACATTTATACACCTTTTAGAGTTTGTATTTATATTTTAGCTTGTGTTTTGTCTTGGGTTTTTTTTACCATTTGATTTTTAAATCATACCATTTCTTCATGTCTCCTCAATGTGGACTATCTGTTTTGTTTTTTGTTTTTTGTTTTTTTACATAAAATTTATCCTATTCAAAAACATTCTGCCAATATGTAGAATTGATAGCAGTTTGATTGAAAACAGTTTTGTTTGTTGAACTACAAGCCATGCACTGTTTGCAAAATGTAACTTACACCACATTAAACTTTTTTTTAATTTACATTTTTCAAAGCATTACATTGAACACAAGACACTTGAAAGCCTTTTTCTTTTCTCCAATTTTCTTTTCATTTGAAAATAGTTAAATGAGAACATAAATGAAAATTGAATTGCACAACAAAAGCAAATAATGAAGATGAATAACAGTTTTTTCTTATTTTTGTTATATTATGGTTTTGCCCTGAAGTAGATTTCATTTTTGTATAAAGACCTTTGCATGAATGTATTTATCTTATAATGTGCATTTGAAATCATATGTGATTAATCTTTTCTTTTGTGTTTAGTCATTATTTAAAAAAATGATTTATTCATGTATTAAATTTACGTATGTGTTACTTTCTCAATTGCATTTGAATGTCCAAATATTTTTGCATTATTATTATTATTATTGTTGTTGTTGTTGTTGTTGTTATTTATAAAGAACTTTCATGTCAAAAATTAGAAAGTGCTGTTCATTTTAACAAGCATTAAACATGTAAACTAATTATAAAAATTCAACAACCATTAAAATTGATTTTTAAAAACTAAACATAGATGTTTTAAATTTCTATGTGGTTTTAATCAATAACTGGTAATATTACTGAAGTGCTAAACAGTACATAAAATTATATTTGAGAATGTATCAAGATAAATATATGAATTGCTTTAGTTATTATTTAAAACTGTTAATAAGTAGATGTGGTTCCTGTGGAACAAGTGAAGACATTGAATGTTTTAAATTTCTATGTGGTTTTAATCAATAACTGGTAATATTATTGAAGTGCTAAACAGTACATAAAATTATATTTGAGAATGTATCAAGATAAATATATGTATTGCTTTAGTTATTATTTAAAACTTAATAAGTAGATGTGGTTTCTGTGGAACAAGTGAAGACATTAGAAACACTAAAGTTGTTCATAACAAAAATCAACAAGTCTGACATTTATTTTATCAATAATTATTTAAAATATAATGAAGACACTCACCACACCTGTCTTCTCTCCCTCTCTTTGTATTGATGCTGTCGTTCAGCCGTTGGATGGAAATCTGTTGTTACTCTTAATGCTTCGGCCGACTGCCTGACTTTTATACGGCATCGGCCAAGGACATCCAAACATTTAATGAAAAAAAAGATGACGTCTGTTCACTAAAATCAGCAGAATTCATGCTGGTAAACACACGATGAAAATCCAAAAGTGAAGAAATATCATCTCCCTTTTTTCCCCCTCCCACTGACACACAAGCATTCATCATCATCTTCGTCATCTTCATCGTCATCTGATGAAAATCTCCTAAAAAGTAATGACACCTGAATCTCTGTGTTTCACAAACTTGCTAATGATAATATTGGCTTTAATTAACAAATCTGAATTGATAAATGAAACCCCCCACACCGGCAGTGGCTGCAGTGTTAGCCGGAGAGATGCTCTCCTAAACATTTTTCGGGTGTCAGATGGAGTAAACCGCTGCCATCAGACTGTATCCACCCATCAAGATCTCAATCTGCATTAAACTGCATTAATGGACAATCACTCAAGAATTTTCTCAAGATTTTGTTAAAGGTTTTGTGTATAAAATGATCTAAATGTATATCTCAAATGTTCCGGATCCTATGGCCATAAGCTCTTCACCAAAATGTAATAACTTCTTTCATATTTTATCCACTTGACTCATAAAAGAAGAGATGAAAGCATAAAACTCCTTGGTGATAAACAGGATAACCTTAAACTCAATCTTTGCAACGCCCAGAAATGGTGATGCGGGGCTTTGTTGGGATCAACACCATGTCCGTCACTTTGTTTGGGTAAATGTCAGCCAGCAGGTCAGATGGATTAGCACCCAACCGACATGTTGTCATGGGAAGAAAACCAGGATTCAAACCTGCAGGTCAGAGTCTACAGTTACCCAAACAGCATTGTGTTTAGGCGAGTGTCACTAATGAAAAACCTGCGGGGGATTTAAGGCATCGTCAGGGAAAGGTTAACTTTAATGCTCCACATTCACCAGGATTCCATCTAAGGGATTTTAATTCCACAAGATTCTCTTTCCAGGGTAAAACCTTTACATCCACAAGACTCTTGTCTTCTTTACAATACAAGTCATACTCAAACCTTGTTACCAATCAAGCCTCTGATTTCTCTACAAGAAATCCTTTTAACATCAACAAAAAAAATTAGTTTTGAGAGGTATTTCCAACCCAGTCTCACGGCAGGTTATGGACCCATCACGAAAAGTACATAAATTTTTCTGGAATGATCTCCCCGCTTCAATAAAACAGTCAGATTCTGTGGAGGCTTTCAAGTCCAGACTTAAGATGAACTTATTTTCCCTTTCGTATGGCTAGCATACTTTTTACTCTTTTAATTAATTTTATTAGGAAAAGGAGCGTGCCGCGGCCTTCAACTTTACCTTAATTCTGGGTCTTTTTGTGAAGCTTAGGGCCAGACATGGGGCCAAATACAAAAGTATTTGTATTTGAAAATACTTAAATACATTTTTTGGAGTATTTGTATTTGTATTTTCTGATTTTGAATTCAAAGTATTTGTATTTGTATTTCAAATACATCGCCGATCCCAAGTATTTCCAAATACTTTTACAAATACTTTTTCAAATAATTTTCAAACTTGGGAATCTCTGTGACACCGTGTTGAATATAGACTGTGATAGTTTGATTATTGCCTGTGATATTTTAATACTGAATTTGTGATAAAACATTCAATCCTTTACTTATCAATCGTATTTGGTCATGCTATTTTCACAATAAATTGTCACCGGTTTATCAGTTTTTGTGTTGATTTGTTGTTTATAGTTCATAGAAAGTATTTGTATTTGAAATACTCAAAATATAAAGTATTTGTATTTGTATTTAAATACAATGCAAAGTATTTGACCCCATGTCTGCTTAAGGCTAGTGGCCGGCAATCACCTTAGTATTTCCTGTTTTTCTTGTTGTTTAATGCTGACAAATTATACTGTATTTCTTGTCTTTCTGATGCCTGATTCTGATTTTTTTTTCTCTCTGTTAAAGGTGCAGCTCCATCCAGAGATGGGTGTGGTATCTAAATATTCTATTCTAAATATTCTAAATATTTGATGCACTTGAACCTTAAGATGATGGACTCTGTTGAGTGTTTTTTTTTTTTTTAAGTATTTCAGATGTTTTCCACAATTCTTCAATAAAGTATTAAAATGCAATCCACTGAATGGGTTTTGGAGTCACTATTGATTAAGTAAAGTGCACTGATTCCATATTTATTTGTGTACTTTTTGAGCAGATTAAAACTGTTAACGCATCTTCACCATTTTAATTTTGGTTGTAGTAAAATGTTTCACGTTCAAACTGTGCAGATATTTCATTCATGCACTTCCAGAAATAAAGTCATAATGTGAATGCAGAGATTCCAGGGGTGGTGGTGTCCTTTTGGCTGTTCTCGTTATATGTTTGGGGTCGCCACAACAGATACAGCCAAATCTGCATTGGTATTTGACACAGGTTTTATGCCGGATGCCCTTCTTGATGCAACTCCAGTGTTAATTTAACACTGGTGATTTTACTGTGTACACTGCATAGCATCTGAGATCTGACAGGATCAGGCTAACACAGAGCAGACTGGCTGCACGATAATGATAATGCAGTGGCTGCACTCTGCATTGTGTTGTTATTACTCCGCCCATTCGCTCCCCTCGGGACGCGAACTCACGATCCTTGGCATGGGAGTTGGACTCTCTAACCAGAAGGCTAAAACCCAGGGCTCTGGCCTTGTGACCAGAGAATCCTTTTGAGCTGTTGGGAGTAAGGTTTACTAACTACATCTGCACAGCGACACCTGCTGGCCTCCGTTACACTCACCCCTCTAAACTCACTCCCATCCGGGTCACGGCACCAATGTAACCGGGGCTCAGTTGCACTGCACTACAACTGGCTGGTTCAGACAACCCTTCGATTCTGCGCTGTGTATTTTTTTAAGAAAGTCATCAGGAGGCAGAATGGTCTCTGTGCCTGGAGTTTATTCTGTGTGAAACAGAGTAAATACTGGTCAGTCCTGCACTTGGCTCACGTCGGCTCATACAGCACTGTGGCATGTCTTAATATAACTGGCCATATAATACATAAGGACATAACAATTTATAACACAATAACAAAAACATACCTGTGTGAAACACAGCAAATACTGGTCAGTCCTGCACTTGGCTCACGTCGGCTCAGACAGCACTTTAAAAAGACGAGTGTATATTTAGCACCGAAGCTAAAGTAGTTAGCATGCACATTATTGTGCCCTTAAGCATTATTTTTAATATGTAAAATTCCAGCAACTACTCGTGGCTCTTAATTACATCACAACTCGCCTCCATGCTTTCCTAAGTTCACAGAGTGATAATAACATTAATTTATATAAATTGGTACAGAGCACTACGCCAGACAACTCACCTGTGGCATGTCTTAATATAACTGGCACCAGCTACAGCTGCCAGCTGCACTTATATACTCTGTCACTAGAGGGCGCCCTGGAGCCAGAACTGCACAAGTGCTTAAGAAAATAAAATAAATTATGGCAAGTGGAATTAAAATACCATATTAACTCCGTTACAATAACACAATGAACAACTTAATTCAGCGAGCTTTACCGTAATGTTTGGAAAAATGTGCCTGAGAATTAGATGGGAAAGAGCATCGTTTCTTGTAATGTTTTGCACATGTCCTGAAATATCCTGAAATTCAGAAAACCATCTAATGACAAATAAAAAGCACTGTTGGCCATAAACTACAGGCTGATGGGCTGCATGAGGCCCTTGGGCCACCAGTTTGACACCAGTTTTAACATTAACACATATTTACTACAGATAAGAAAAAAAAAACCTTGATAACCTTTATCTCAGGGTCAGTGAGGTGTGATTGTAAGGATTTTATTTGAGTTCAAGTTCTTGACAGAATTGGTGATTATAATTCCTGTGGGGGGGGGGGGGGGCAGGCGTTTGATGGGACTAAGTAAAGGTGAGATGTGTGCTGAAGAAAACAGAGATCATGTGCAGGAAGCCTCAGACTGTCAACAGTCACGGTGGATTATGTTTGTTGAAGGAGAACAACTGAAATGAAAGAATAGAAACAAACAAATTTAGAGATGGACAGGTTGACCTTGAATTTGAAGGAGACATTCATCAGGTTGTCTGCAGCTCAAATTGATTATCCATCTCACTCACAAAAGCTTTTTTTTTTTTTTGTCTTTTGTCCTGCAGAATCAGACTGTACCTCCTTCAGAAGAGTGAGTCACATGTCTCTTTGGCTTTTTTCTAATCCTCCACTGGATCGCTGCCTGCCTTTTGAAGTCTTCAAAAAATGAAGAACCTGAAAAAACTAAAAAAATAAAAAATAAAACTCTTCATACTTATTCATATTTTTTGGGGTTGTGGGGGGGGGGGGGCTTAACTGAACTTTGACGTTTGTGTTATGTTGCATTCAATGACATCAGCTGAATATCCAGTCACTTCTGTGGCTGGTGTGTTGGGCAAGACGCAAGTACAGAACCTTACCATATGACATATGACACGACATGACAGGAGCTATATTTTTTGTTCCATAATAATAATAATAACAATAATAATAATAATAATAATAATAATAATGTATTAGAACCTGGGTGATTCTTTAACTACAGGCACTATTGACCTTGTAAATGTAATTTCCACCACACCATTGCCTTACAATATAAAGCGCCTTGGGGCAACTGTTTGTTGTGATTTGGCGCTATATACATGTGCTCTGATGTCACTGTTTATCTCCATAGAAACTACCCAAACAATCTTTCATACAAACTGTTTAAAGGGACATTACAGTGTTGTGGTGGAAATTACGACAATAGTGTAGGACAACTACATTTTGTTTAAAAAAATCACAACAGTTGTATGACATTGAATACCCCAATTATGTTTTGATTATTTTACTGATATTTTATTCAGAGATATTTTAAAACATTAGAAAAAAACGTTTTTTTACCATTCATTTTTATCATTGAAGATCAAAAGTCTGGGTGTGGGACAAGCACAAAACAGCAATATTTGCATATAATGATGCTGAAAAAAGGTGAAAACGTCATCATAGACTACTAGAACAAATTTCTTAACACACTTTCATTGTAAAGATAACTATAAAACTGTGAAATTTCCCCTTTTTTCTGTTTTTCATACAATATGATCAAAGGACATAATAAGTGCCCGTACTCTAAGAATCACCCACCTACGCTATTTGCTCTTTTCATGGGCGTTGTTCTGCAACTGGCAGAGCCACAGCTGAATAACCTTGGACTACAAATAACTTACCGATATCATGGTCATTTGTTCAACCAATCATTCTTAGAAATAAAATGTTGAATTTAATTGATAAAGTTAAGGTAACTTTTTCCACATAACTTTGTCAATTAAGTTCAACACAATATTGGGATTTAAGCAATAATGTTTCATTTGATTTAATTAATGTCAATGACAATGTTGTTTTGCACTTAATTAACAATGTTATGTGGAAAAAGTTACCTTAACTTTATCAATTAAATTCAACATTTTATGCCTAAGAGTGTATGTTTCATTTCTAACAGGGCTGCAGAGAATAACAGATGCCTTTGTAGAAGCCTACAAACGACTTGGTCTATCACTGAACTCCACTAAAACGGAGGTTCTGTATTGATCTCCGTCTGATACCATCTTCCCACCCATCACTCAGCCTGAAATAACTGTTGACGGAACCATACTCGAGGTAATTTCACACTTTAAGTATCTTAGTAGCTACATGGCAAGTGACGTTTCCCTTGATTGTGAGGTAAACAGCAGGATCAGCTCTGCCATTTAGCAGGTTTCGGCAAGCTACGCAAGCGTGTCTTCGACAACCACGATCTTGAGTTGGAGACCAAAATACAAGTCTATCAAGCCATCATTTTAGCAACATATCTGTATGGCTCTGAAACGTGGACTACTTATTGTTATCAAGTGAAACAACTCGAGAAACTCCACCAAAGATATCTTCGGACAGTCATGAATGTGAAATGGTATGGTCGTGTCACCAATGCTGTAGTTCTTGACCGAGCTAGTATTGAGGCTATGTTACACCAAAACAGACTCAGATGGTGCAGACATGTGGTGAAAATGGATGCGCAACGTCTTCCAAAGCAACTTCTGTTCAGTCAACTTTCTACTGGATCACGTTGTGTTGGCGCTACTAAGAAGAGGTAGAAGGATGTCCTTAAAAGACGTTTTAAAGACTGCGAGATTGCTGACTGGGCTACAGCCCCAGCAGATAGATTGGTTTGGAGAACAGTTTGTGATGGCATCAAGTTGTTTTCTGTATAATTAATGGCTCAGCGTTCGTTGTCATAAAAGAGTTAAATTGTAATTTTTTACATTTATTTTTATTCATATATTATAGCAACAACAATAATAGTCTACATAATAGACAATAATAGTCAATAATAATAGACTAATAATGTTACAATACAATTTTAGAGAAAGAGACAAAAAGAACCTAATGAAACAAAACACAACAGAAAAGCTGAAACAATGAAAATAAATAAATACATATAGAAATAAATACCTGTTTCCTGTGTATACCTAGTGAGTAGCCTACTCTTGTTTAGGTTTTGAAACCTTGTTTCTGAATGTTTTTGTGTGATGTGCACAATTTTCAGTATTTTGACTAATACTACCAGTCATTTACAAACCTAGATAAACTTTTATTTAAAAAATCAGTCCGTTTTTGATTATTAACATTTACTTGTACTTTTACTTTCAATACTTGAGTACATTTAGTTGCACATTACTTGTCATACTTAAGTACAATAAATACTAGATACTTTAAGACTTTTACTTGAGTAGCATTTCATTCAGTGACTTGAACTTCTACCAAAGTCATTTTTTGATGGGTATCTGTACTTTTACTTAAGTGTGATTTTCCTGTACTTTATACAACACTGAGTGGCAGTGATGAATGAATGAATAATAATAATGATTTCTTTGTCAGTGTACTGACCAATAGATAGTGTGCAGTGACGTCACACGCAACACGTGGTTTTGTGTACGCAGCCATACTGGATGGCAAGCTCTGTGTACGCTACAGCATGGCCAATGTTGGATCGTCAGTGGACGGCCAAGTTCATTTGTCCAATATACCTAAAGTGCTTGATCCTGAACATCGGAAGAGTTATTTGGGGAAAATACAGAGAATCAACATGGATCCCTATAATATTTCCCTCGAGAAGTTCACCAGTTTTATCTTTTTTTTTTTTTTTTTTTACTTTATAAACACTCTGTCACCCTACACAGCAGAAGCCCTGAAGGAATATAAAAGTTTGGATGCCTACAGCTTCTTTGTGGCTGAATGGGTGCAGAATGTGGTCATCAGTCAGGTTCCTAATGACATCTCTGTAATAAAAGCCAGAGTAGTCAAACTCGACTAAACTGATCTTATATAATGGATTTTCACTCACATCACATAAAACGTCCTGTCCAACTGCAATACATTTCCATTTAAAACCCCTCCACATACCGGACAGAGCAGTCTAGATGTGCACAGTAACAGAGGTATGAAATTAAACTTCAGCGCTGACACGCACTGATTTGAGGAAAATGGGCACCGTATTTCCTTTATTAAAAGACCAGCCACTTATTTTTTCAAATTGTGCTCAGACACAGGACTGCAGTCTGACTTGCACCTGCTAAATAAATCAGACTGTTGTGTATTGGGGGGGTTTGGCTGGAAATTTTGGTGTTCTTTTCTTTTCTTTGCTCTCCAGGTGGTATGCAAACTGATTTATTGTCTGTGGAGAAGGTGCTGGCAGAAGAGTCCTTCACCCTCATCAACGTGATGTGCAGCACCTGTGGATGGTGCTCACGTGCAACCTTAAAGACTTTCAGCTGAAGCAGATAATGAGATGTCGTTCTGCATTTAAGCCATGTGTGATTCAAGCAGAATTGCCGGGAACTCGACCTTGTGATGTTCGTTTGTGAGACGCTGAGGACCGCGCCTGGGTTTGACACATCGTGCCTGTGAAGGAGCACGGGTGAGGGACACGTGCTGTCAGCACACATCAGAGGTGATTGATTGTCTGAATAATTGTTAACAGTAACTTGGTATTTTGTTACGCAGTGTATTTGAACATTGATGAGAATTGTGCAGCTCGCTTCTCACTGCCGTGGCGTGCGGACTGATGATCCTCCACCTGTTGTGAGAAGCTGCTCATTTACATAAAGCTTAAATTCAGACTTGAATGTGTTGCTGATAGTGTGTGCCTTTGAAGGATATTAGTTGTAGCTGCTGACTTACCTCACCTTTTCTATCCTTCGCAGAGTCGGTTTGTTGTGTCCACCTGGGGGGTGTTTGGCGGTGAACGTGGGTCCAGAAGCGCCGGGCTTCGATCCTTTTGGGCGCTAGAGAGCGTGCCGTCCTTCACTCCGCCAGACAGATGCATTTTTAGGGGGAAAAATAAAATTGTTTTGTTTTTGGAACCGCTTTCTGGTTGTTTTGGCGCTGGGTTCCGTCAGACGCAGGTCCGCTCAACCCTCAACCCGCGTCGACACATAACACAGACACCGCAAAAGCCTGTGATTTGTCACTTTTACAGTTTCACTCCTTTCTCACCTGTCATATTTTAAAAGTTTTTGCAGTGCACTATTACATTTTGATCATGAATCAAATACATTTGGCAGAAAAGTCGACAAATATGACCAACAGTCTCTGAAATGACCCACAATTCATGGATGAAATTGTACACCTTACCTTTGGTGTGGAGGTTGGTGAGTGTAGAAAGAAAAGCTCGTTGAGGGACAAATTCATCCAGAAAAAGCATAACCCGCTTTTTATCAGCAGGAAAATGACAAAAATGTACTCTGGGCCACTTTTAATGGCTTGTGCAATCATATGCACAGCAATGAAACACCATGTTGGTATAATTTGTATAGACAGTCATAAATGAATGAAAGAGCACACCTACTAAACATAACATTCAATCATTTCACGCAGAAGTTGCTGTCCAGTATGGCTGCGTGAGCACGTGTCACATGACCCGTGATGTCACCTGCGCAGCATCTATAGAATGCAACTCTCAAATGGTGTCTTCTTTTCAAGGGATGAGGTTCCATACGGCTTTCCTTCATAACCTTCATAATGTGTACTGCCCTCTGTTGGAAAGAAGGAGCAGAGTTATGAGGACAGAGTGCAGGAAGTGGACTGCCAGTACCGCCACCAACCCCGCCAAAAACAATTTATCAGGCTGGAGGACTGCCTACAGTCTCAGGTACAGTTTAACATTGTGCCAGGTCAGTTCAAGGTTTATTAAAATGACAGTTCTTTGATGTTAAACGACATTAAAACCAATGGAAGACATTAAATAACAAGAGAAATGAGAGAATTCTGACGTCCGCCAATCCAGATCACCTCCAGAATTCAGTGGAGTCTTCCATGCCCTAATATCTATCTGTAGTGCAAATTTGGTGAGAATCCATAAGTAGTTTTGGTGTAATCCTTTAAAGTCTATATAAAGTGAAACTTGATTCTGAATCTGGATCTGGATCAGATCACCTTCATAATTTAATGGGTTCTTCCATGGCCTAATATGTATCTGGTGAAAACTAATCTGTGCAGTAGTTTTGATGTAATCCTGCTAACAGACAGACAGACGCCAATGATTTTATTACGTCCTTGTTGAACGTAATAATTTAAAAAATATCCTCCTAAAGTACTAACCCAAGTTCAACCACTCCACTAAACATGATTAAAATCCATTTTTTATAATTTGAGTTATGCTGATTAGGACTTGACTAAAAGACCGTTTAGGAGTACCAGGAGCTGTGGACATTTTTCTCCGTGTAGGACTGGATTAGCCTCAGTAAGAGCTTCCCAATCCCAATGCAGATCTATGCCAGATCCACTCTGGCACCCCACAGTAACCAGAGACAACCAAAAGCACAAAAGAGAGAGAGAAGGAGACTAGCATTTTGTGGTGGCAGACAGACGGACCAAAATCCATTACCCACTCTGTAGCTGTAACTACTGGAAACATTACCGTAGTGCAGATAAACTGAAGCTCCAGCACTTCAAGTCGGGTAGTCATCCTGAAGTGCTCTCTCTGATTCCTTTGAAATGTTTTTTCTCAATGTGAGTAGGTAAATATAAACCCATTAGTGCGCCTTGGCAGCCTTGACTTACCATTCAGTCCATTACCAACACACAAACAAACTACATCTGCCCTAATGTTTTCTTCACCAGGTCTTGCACACACACACACACACACACACACACACACACCATCTTTTTCATTTTCCACTTTAAATTTGGGGCAGCTGGTCGTGAAGGAGTTTGTATGTGAAAATAAGTTTTAAAACTGAGGCACAGTGGAAGCTGAAGATGGAGAACTGGATGCACAAAGTGTAGTCTTGATGGAACAACTGGAAGGAGGTATCAGGAGGGTTGTGTGGCCAAAGAAAGGAAAAGGACCTAAGTGTGTGTGTGTGTGTGGGGGGGGGGGGGGGGGGGGGGGGGGATTGGGATGGAGGCTAATGGTCCATCAGACACACCAACAAAGATAATGAAAAAAGTTTTCAGCAGTTTTCTGACTGCTTTATGTCAATAATTTAAATTAAATTACTGCAATCCAATTATATGTGACCTTATACGTCACTGGCTGCCAATCCCCTTAGACGATTATCAGGATAAGATGTCATACACAATGCTGAACCCACAATAACACAAACAGTCTCCTGACTCTCCCGCACAGTACAACTGTTCTTTGGATGGAAAATCACTGACCTGCTCCCAGCACCTTCAGACTCCTGGATTTTTTTATTATTTATTTATTTATTTATTTATTTATTTTAAGTGTTACATTAACTGGACAAAAATTTCACTTTGGCTCTTTTAACATTTTACCCACAAGGACGTCAAAGATGAAAAAGTCTATTTGGTATCTGCACGATGTCTGGACCTCATGTGGATACAATGACCTCTGGCACCGATACTGATTCAAGACCTATAAATTTATTTGAATCATTGCCTAAAAGGAACTTTATTGATTTAAAAATTACTGAATGGGATTCGGATTCGGTAGGAATTTGTCAGCTTCTGGGATGAAGGTCCGATCTGATCTACTGTTTGTTGTGTTATTGATCAGCTGGTGCATCAGACTTGTGATGGGTGACTTTGTGACGTCTGATGAACTTCTAGATGTTGGACAAGATGAGGATGTTCACCCCAATGTCATCACAGAGACATTCAGGGAGAACCCAGACACTAACATGGAAACTAACAAGGATATGTCAGATATGAACAAGGACATCTTCGAGGATGCTGACTGGCATCCGTCTAGCACCATCTTGGAAACGCACTTTGACCTGCACCCTGATGCCCCGCCGGTGATGCGAAGGATGATTATTGCCGTTGATGGCAACACTGACCAAACACGCAACCACAGTATCAGCAGTACCCCGGTGCAGTGCGGTGAGTACAACAGTGAACTGATGGCAAACGGTCAATGCCGCCTGATGGCAACACTGCCTCCAGTGGGAACAACACAGAAACACTGCCCAGATATGTTCCGCTGTACAGATGATGTCTCCTACTGGCTGCATGAGAACCAGAACAGAAAGGAGCAGCTGGAGGAACTGAGAGAGATGATGTCAGAACTTCAGGAGGAACTGAGGAGCCACAGACATCATGTCAAGGCCCTGGAGATGCAAGTATGCATGAGCAGTTTCTAACTGGACAAGTCCAGCACACCAGTAGGGTGAAAAACTCCTCTAGCTTTAAAATAATTGCTACAAACTTTGTATTACCATCCATTCATCCATTTCCCACCAATTATCAGGGGCTTGGTCATGATAGTACAGGCTAAATAAGCCATTGCCCATGTTCTTCTCTTCAGCTATAACCTTCAATTCCTCTTGAGAGATCACAAAATTTACCCACACATGACAGCTTATACAGCATAAGTCCTGCAAATGGTCCTGGGTCAGTTGGGTCTCTTCCTAGTAGGAGTTAGACAAACTCCAAAGGTTTGAACCCAGTGGACCTGACCCACATTAAGTTTTTATTTCAAAATGAAGGAGAAGTCATTCATGTTAGAGATTATAACCCTGTGCTCCAAGGATGATCTCAGTCACCCTGCGAACAAAACTCTTTTAATCTACTTTCTGGAACGAACCAAGGTTCATGAACAAAAATGTGCAACAAAACTCAAAGATATGTGAAGAACCTTCATTTGGGCCAGTAATTCCCAGCAAGAACCCCCGCCCCGGGTCAATAGGAAGTCAACATAAATGGCTCCCAGTTCTCGGTCTCAGATTTGCTTTATTTTCACATGCTTTGAAGATTATGGGCCTGATATGAAAAATCCAAAATATTAAATTCATACTCCAAATAGTTTTCCTTCCCACAATGGTCAGAAAAACATAAAAGTTTATTTGGTTATATAGTTTTTAGCAGTGTGTGGATGCTCAAAGAACAGAACTATTTTTAAACAAAAATCCATTTTCTGAGTCCCCTCCCTGATATGTCTTCCTGATAAGTGTACTGTGATGACATAATTTTAATGCAAACATAAGTATCCTGAATGATTTGTAACATGGCGAAAATTAGGCTCAAAGTAGGTCTGACCCCCAAAATACTCTTGGCAGATGTTGCGTTTTTCTGCACTCGTGTGGAAGGAAAACTATTTGGAGTGAGAGCATAAAAAAAAAAAAATTGGTTGCTTTCATATGGAATGAGCCCCATCACCCCGTTCTGTTTCCTTTGTTTGTCTTTATCTCTCTGTCTGAGTTTATCTCTCTGCCTTGATGCCCACTAAGTCCTCCTTAATGCTGAATGCTAACAAGATTAGCTGCTAGCCTTCTGGCCAGGCCCTGCATTTGCCTGGGAAAACAAAGTCGACCATTGTGTTTTTGTATTTCCTACATGCTAAACAGCTAGTTAGCTTGCTTGTTCATGACCTGAATAATGAGCTATCATGTAAAATCATTGTACGGTATGTGTGCTACTGCTGCCCAGTCTTAAAATTGAAACTCCACTGATCTGTTTTTGGATGGTTATACTTCAATAGTGCAGAATTTTATAAAGATGTATTTTGTGTTAGCTTTAGAGCTAATGTGATGGCTGCCATATTGCATCATGATTCTGTCACCGCAAAGTCATTGATGCTGAAGTTCAACATGTCTGCTTGTGATTACGCACAGGAAGTAGCATGTCAATGTAAAAGTCTACAAATGTCAGTTTTTCCTGGAGCTCAGTGGACTCTTCAGCTCTCAGCTGAGGACAGCACAGCACAGCCAGAGCAGTGTGCACATTTTAGCCTCATCTTTCTGTAATTTCTTAGTCATTATTGCCGTGCTTCACAGGCTGTTTCCAACGAGCAGCGTGAGCCAACAGAGACTTTTTTCTCCGCTCACAGTCAGCTCATCTACATTGAGACTGACACGGTTATAAACTGTCACACAAGTCACAGTGAAAACAAGATTTCTGATGTCCGCCAATCTTGATCTAGATCAGCTCCAAAATTCAATAGAGTTTTCCATGCCCTAATATCTATCTATCGTGCAAATTTGGTGAAGTAGTTTTTGACGTAATCCTTCAAAGCCTATATAAAGTGATATCTTGATCCAGAACCTAGACCCGGAGCCAGATCACCTCCAAAATGCAGTGGAGTGCTCCAAGCCCAAATATCTATCTGTGGTGCAAATTTGATGAGAATCTGTGAAGTAGTTTTGAAGTAATCTTTCAAAGCCTATATATAGGGAAGTCTTGAATCAGAACCCTGATCCGGATCACCTCCAAAATCCAGTGGAGTCTTCCATGCGCTAACATCGATCTATGGTGCAGATTTGGTAAGAAGCCGTGGAGTAGTTTTGACGTAATCCTTCAAAGTCTATAAAAAAGGAAAATCTTGATCCAGAATCTGGATCCGGATCCAGATCACCTCCAAAATTCAGTGGAGTCCTCCATGTCCTAATATCTATCTGTGGTGCAAATTTGGTGAGAATCCATGAAGTAGTTTTGAAGTAATCCTTTAAAGCCTACAACCCCAATTCCAGTGAAGTTGGGACGTTGTGTAAAATGTAAATAAAAACAGAATACAGTGATTTGCAAATCCTCTTCAACCTATATTCAATTGAATACACCACAAAGACAAGATATTTAATGTTCAAACTGATAGACTTTATTATTTTTGTGCAAATATTTGCTCATTTTGAAATGGATGCCTGCAACACATTTCAAAAAAGCTGGGACAGGGGCAACAAAAAACTGGGAACGTTGATGAATGCTCAAAGAACACCTGTTTAGAACATTCCACAGGTGAACAGGTTAATTGGAAACAGGTGAGTGTCATGATTGGGTATAAAAGGAGCATCCCCAAAAGACTCAGCCGTTCACAAGCAAAGATGGGGTGAGGATCACTACTTTGTGAACAACTATGTGAAAAAAGTAGTCCAACAGTAAAAGTAAAACTTTTGCATACAACTGATCACCTGGGTGTACAGTTGTATGCAAAAGTTTGGGCACCCCTGATTGTCTGGATCAGAAATTTCCGGTAAATATATCATATAGCAGATGAACACACTGCTATTTCAGAAGTGAAATGAAGTTTATAGGATTTACAGAATGTGTTCAATAATTATTTAAACTAACTCTCAAATGACCTGAAAACAAAGATTGTTCAACATCATTGTATAGAGGAAGAATACAAAAAGCTATCTCAGAGATTTCAGCTGTGTGTGTGTGTGTGTGTGTGTGTGTGTGTGTGTGTGTGTGTGTGTGTGTGTGTGTGTGTGTGTGTGTGTGTGTGTGTGTGTGTGTGTGTGTGTGTGTGTGTGTGTGTGTGTGTGTATATTTTTGTATTCTTCCTCTATACAATGATGTTGAACAATCTTTGTTTTCAGGTCATTTGAGAGTTAGAGTTAGATTTAATTTAGAGGCTCCCATGTTGCCACTCGTTAGACGAGATGCAAAGAGGGGAAACATTTGCAAATGGCCACCTTAAATACCCTTTCTCATGATTGGATTCACCTGTGTAAGGAAGTTAAGGGTCAATGAGCTTACCAAACCAATTTTGTGTTCCAGTAATTAGTGCAAAATGTATTCAAATCAATAAAATGACAAGGATGCCCAAATTTATGCACCTGCCCAATTTTGTTTAAATAATTATTGAACACGTTCTGTAAATCCTATAAACTTCATTTCACTTCTGAAATAGCAGTGTGTTCATCTGCTATATGATATATTTACCGGAAATTTCTGATCCAGACAATCAGGGGTGCCCAAATTTTTGCATACAACTGTACACCCAGGTGATCAGTTGTATGCAAAAGTTTTACTTTATATATATATATATATACACACACACACAAACGGATCAAGTGTCTATTTTTGGGAATACGACAAGTTCTCTTCTTTTGTTCCTTCTCAGAATGAAGAGAGTGTTGGCTTTAACTCCAGCTTTGACCGACGCTTTCGTTTTCTGGAGTTGCGTCACGCAGAGGTTGACACATTACTCCACGTGCATGCAGCGCTGCTCTATGAGCTGCAGGCGCAACTCCGCAACCTGTCAGACACTGTGCAGCGCCTGAACCACAACACGGGCTGCAAGGTCAACATCGTCCGAAGTGCACTGCCAGTCGACATGAGGGACATGCTGCCGCCAGGTACGTACGGTCACACGCTATAAACGTGTTGGCGAGTTACATGACATCTATGCAAGTTTTTGTCAGCCGTTCAAGTCTGTTGAAAACAGCATTTTAATGCAGACTAAAAGTAAGCGTAGTTTCACTTTACATAGCTGCTGCGTGTTGGCTAGCATTCACTTCAAATTTTGAATTGTGATGTCAGTTTTTTTAAAGATGTTAAAGATCCACTTCAAATTGTGTTAGGGTTAGGGTTAGGCTTAGGGTTAGGGGTTAGGGTTAGGCTTACTTTTAAAATGGTCAGATTCTATAGAGACTTTCAAGTCCAGACTTAAGACACTTATTTTCCCTTTCCTATGGCTAGCATACTGGCATAGTATGTTACTATGCTTTTTTACCCTTTTAAATTCATTTTATTAGAAAACTGAGCAGGCCGTGGCCTCAACTTTATCTAAAGTCTGGATCTTTTAGTGAAGCTTAAGGCTAGTGGCCGGCGATCACCTTAGTATTTCTTCTGGTTTTTCTTGTTGTTTAATGCTGACAAATTATACAGTATTTGTTGTCTTTCTGATGCCTGATTCTGTTTTTCTCTCTGTTTGAGGTGCTGCTCCATCCAGAGATGGGAGTGGTGTCTCTGCAACCCTCCTGTCCTGTGCACCGGCAAGATTTCCTGTATATTTGTTTTGTAAATTTTCTTAATTGTGTCTGTAGCATGGCCCAAGCAGAAGGTCACCCCTTTGAGTCTGGTCTGCTTGAGGTTTCTTCCTCAGAGGGAGTTTTTCCTTACCACTGTCACCTGTGTACTTGCTCTGGGGGTTAGTAAGGTTAGAGCTTACTTGTGTGAAGTACCTTGAGGCAACTTTGTTGTGATTTGGCACTATACGCGTATAAATGAATTGAATTAAATTAAATTTTAAGACTACATGTTTTTAACTTTACCAACATGCATGTCACATTTTTTTTTTTTCATTTTTCCCACAGCAGTTCTTTTAAAAAATCTTTCCTGAAGGGGCAGTGTTTCCTCACACTTCCCTGAAATCTGAGATTTTCACATCAATTTGGTGCGTCAAAAACTGAACAACCAATCACAAGCAAAGCCAAGTTAGAGCAGACCAATCACCCTGATGATGGGTGGGGCGTAAGGTCTATGTTTTTTGCTTGGTGCACTTTTTTTTCCAATTGTACTAAACTAAATACTCAAATGTAACTCCAGTTTTTTTTTCTTTTCTTAATAATGACCTGAATGTTTCTGTCGCAAATGTGCTAAAATAAGTGTGCTAACCTGAGGGGTGGTCCTTATTGGCTTGGCTGAAGCTGAGTGGTTGCAAAGTGGTCATGTGATTGCTTTGCTCAGTGCATCACTCACTAAATGTGAGAAAATTTACTTGAATTTTACACTCATCAGTGTATGATTACATATATTTCACAGATGTGCATAAAATGTTACTTATTAACATTAACAAACATTTAAAAATTTGGGCAGAAACTTTAAAAATATATTTTCTTTTAAAGGACATGTCTCACATTTTTTAACATCCCAGTTAGTAAGACAATATAAAAGTACTCATGATTGTAAGTGTCTCTGCACATGTGCTAAAAATTAGTGATCGCTGATGTATTTTTTTTCCTCTCACTCTAAGCGTTAGCAGGTGCATTTCCGGAAAATGTTTTACTCGACAATCCTCTGCATTTTTCAGTGTGTGACGTCCTTATTAGCAAAACAGAAATATCCCAGTGACAGACAGATAGAGGGAAACAAACCTGCTCCATCCAAAAATGAAGCTTCTGAGCTGCTGTTCAAAAGTGATGGCTCGGATTAACAGAGAGGAGACGACACGCTTCACTTCAAATCTTAACTTTTTCAGAGTGTCGGATTTTGTAGCCTAATGTGTGGTGATGCACTGTTTGTTACTGAAGCTGTGTACATGGATGTGGGACATCTGACACTGTTTTTAACAGACTGCCGGGACACAGAAGAGATGGATTTGTTACATTGGAAAAACTCAGAATACCTTATTTCCAGGAAGTAATGGACATTATTTTATGTGCCACAATGGAGAGAGAGGCAGAGCTACAGCCGGCGATCTCACATGTGTGTTTCTTTGATCACATGAAGTTTACATTTGGAAAGTAATCCAGAACACAGCAGTTAGTCTGGCAAGTTCAGGAGTTTACCCCTTTTGTGTTTTGTTGCTAAAGTTCTTTTTGTATGTGTGTGTGTGTGTGTGTGTGTGTGTGTGTGTGTGTGTGTGTGTGTGTGTGTGTGTGTGTGTGTGTGTGTGTGTGTGTGTGTGTGTGTGCGCAGCTGACAAGATGCTCATTCTCCCTCGGCAGCTTATGTATTATTTAGATTTTATTAATAACAACACTCATAATTAATCGTGCACAAAACTGACCCTGGAGCAGAGATGGTTATTGACAGGTTGTGTTTCTGACTAATGGCCGTGCAGGTGCACAGAAACCTTTTACCATGACTACATCAAAATGAGCAGTTATCACTTAAAAAGAGTCATCATAACACGACATCACACTTATGTCAACTATGGAATTAATCTGTGTCTCCGTTCTTAACGTTATCAGCTGCATTCCATTGAAGCACACGCTGGGACGCTTCTAGTTGCGATGTCACTTGTCGGAAACACCCAAGTACTCACGAGTACTTTATTTTTGGACATCTCCATAGCTGTTTGTTGCGAATGCCATATACTTTGAAACGGGCCAAGGAAGTGCACAAAGTAATCCTGGTGGATCATCGGATGGTCACTAACAGCCTAAATCTAAATTGTTATGATTTTGGTGCGACATGGCCTTTAAGTTAAACTAATTCATTCTTACTGGCCCAGAAAACAGAAATAAGCTTGTGGCCAGTTTTTCTGGGGGGATTTAGGGTATTTCAGGAATATTGACTAATTTGCCTTAAAAAACAAAAACAAAAAGATGCTAAAAATTTTTGTCATGTTTATTTGTTGGTGGACAAACACATGAACAAAGTTACTTTTCAGAGTTTGACTCTTCTGTGCCGATAATCAAAATTAAAAATGGAGGATTTTTTTTTATTTATTTATTTATTTAATTTTTTTGTATTGTATTGTATTTTTTTGTGTGGTGTTTGACATTTGTCTCTCTGTCTGTGTCTCAGATGGACCACACATGTCTTTCTGTCCATCAGACTGTGCGTCTCTCTATCACAGGGGCGTTCGCCGTTCAGGTGTTTACACCGTCATCCTGTCAGCTGGTGCCACCGTATCAGTCTTCTGTGACATGGAGACTGAGGGTGAGACACACAACATACACACAGAAAGCAGCACTAAGACTGCGTACCTCAGCCAGGAGCCAATACCTCCTTCTTTCTGCACCTGGATCTGTTGTTTTTATCACCATTTTTTACCCGCGGCCATCAAATATGGTCATTGGGTATTTTGAGTCCGTCCATCTGTCCATAGAAGTAGAGAGACGGAATGCTATCTTCTGATCTCGGGGGTTGAGGTTGTGCCACACATGTGTAAGAGGACTTGGGGCTCTTCACTTCCTCTGCAGCCAGCGCTTCATTCACAGGTATTATAAACTCCAATATTCTGCTGGGAATTGACAATATCAAACATCACAAAATAAGGTTTTGATCAATTAATCTGAATAATTTACTGAGCCTTACATTTTGTAGCTGCCCCGATTATAACCAGTGGTGTCAAAAGTACACACATTTGTTACTTAAGTAGAAGTATAGATACTGCAGTTTAAAAACACTCTGGTAAAAGTTGAAGTATCAACTTGACCTCTTTACTCAAGTAAAAGTGAAAAAGTATGTGCTCCAAAACCTAATTAAAGTATAAAGTAACCTTTAAAAAAAAAAAAAAGGTAGATGCCACTATATGAATTGAAAGCTTAATTTAAAAACTGATTCGTTCTACATGTGGCCCAAGACCCAAAACCCAAAATTACCCCCCAACACCACCTGCACAAAAATGTTTCAATTCTAGAAGCTCTGAAATGCAATCTGGGACTATTCCAGACAATAAACTGCAGCGAGTGCAGCATCCATTTAGTGAAGGGGGAAAAACAAAAAACAAAAAACACAACTTTCCTTATTCAAATTCATTCCAGTAGTATTTTGCTCTTACTAGGATGTAGCAGTTTTCTAGTTTGGCAGATAGTTCTGGAGGAAATCACTGAAGAAATTAACACATTTAAAATATGGTTTGACCGAAACAAACTCATTTAATAAGACAGGGATGAAGTGGAGGTATAAGAATCACTAGGTGTTCACAGGAAACACTCATTTATTTATGTATGTATTTATTTACGTATGTTCATTGTTAGTTGCTTTTATATTTTCTGTTGTGTTTCTATTCAGGTTCTTTTTGCCTCTTTCTCTAGAATTGTATATAATAATCATTAGATTATTAATATATAAACAAAAATAAATTTAAGAAATATTACAATTTGAAAACAAATGCACTCGAACGTGATGACAGCTGCAACTGCATAATGCTAAGTTTTAACATTGAAAATGCCATAGACATGCTAACGCGTTAGCATCGCTCCCGTTTTTAAGTTATAAAATACATCCATCAGCTGTTTCAGAAGACCATAACAGGTCAGTTTAACATAGAAAAGGTAAATAATACTCACATAAGTATGCTCTTTAGGGTTTTAGCGGGGGAAAATTAAGCGAAAGAAAGAAAGAATAAATGAAGCAATGGTCGTAGCATTGCTTCAATCTGCGAACCACTGCTTCGATTGGTTCACGGTTCACAGCAAAGCCGTGCTGCAGAAAAGTTGATTACAGGCGCACATGACGTGAAATATATATATAAACATTAAACTGAAGCCAAAAGTAACGAGGCTGTTTGTTTTAAAAATGTAAGGAATAGAAAGTACAGATACTTGTGTGAAAATGTAATGAGTAGAAGTCAGAAGTAGGCAGAAAAATAAGTAATGGAGTAAAGTATAGATACCTAAAAAGTGTACTTAAGTACAGTAACGAAGTATTTGTACTTCGTTACTTGACACCTCTGATTATAACTCACAAAGTTATACTCTGCTCTCAAAATAAAAAATGCTTCGTTGGTGCCGCATTGTTATTGCTGTGAAGGTTTGCAAACAACCGGTTAGTTTGAAAGATCAAGACATAACCCACATATCCCATATCTTATATACGAGGTCTGTTAGAAAAGTATCGGACCTTTTTATTTTTTTCAAAAACCATTTGGATTTGAATCACGTGTGATTGCATCAGCCAAGCTTGAACCTTTGTGCGCATGCGTGAGTTTTTTCACGCGTTGGTTGCGTCATTCGCCTGTGGGCAGGCTTTGTGTGAGCACTGGTCCACCCCTCTCGTCGTTTTTTCACTGTCAGAAGAATGTCTGAAGGACTGCCGTTTTGTTGCATTAAAATTTTTTCAGAAACTCTGCCAGACAACCAGCTGGAAACCATTTCGAAGATTCGGTTGGCTTTCGGTGAAAATTTTTTGGGCTTCAGAGAGATTAAGGAGTGTTACTGCCACTTTAAGGACGGCCCACAGCGCCGGAGGGCGCTCCGCGCTTCGAGCTGCGATCGACGGGCTGAAACTAGCTGATCACTTCCAAATTTAAGGCTCTGTTGATGCAGGACGTCGTGTAACTAGCAGAGAAGTTTCATTAAAGGTCGGGATCAGCACTTTATCGGCACGTTAAAGGAGATTTTGTAATGAAAGACGTGTGGACGGATTCGCGCGTCGGGACGCAGCTGCTCATCGCGTGGCGGGACAAAAAACACCTCCGTGTTGGAAACCATTCGTAAGATTCAGATGGCTTTCGATCGCTTTTCAGTCAAGTGAGTATCCGAGAAATTGTTTAACAGCTGGGCATGTTCCAACTTGTCCTGTAAGGCTTCCAACACGGAGGTGTTGTTTGTCGAGCGCCATGAGCAGCTGCGTCCCGACGCGCGAATCCTTCCGCACGTCTTTCATTACAAAATCTCCTTTAACAGTGGAATGTGCCGATAAAGTGCTGATCCCAACCTCCTATGAAACTTCTCTGCTAGTCACACGACGTCCTGCATCAACAGAGCCTTAAATTTGGAAGTGATCAGCTCGTTTCAGCCTGTCGATCATGGCTTGGAGCACGGCGTGCCCTCCGGCGCTGTTGGCTGTCCTTAAAGCGGCAATAACACTCTTTAATCTCTCTGAAGCCCATAAAATTTTCACCGAAAGCCAACCGAATCTTCTAAATGGTTTCCAGCTGGTTGTCTTTCAGAGTTTCTGAAAAATTTTAATGCAACAAAACGGCAGTCCTTCAGACATTCTTCTGACAATGAAAAAACGACGAGAGGAGTGGACCAGTGCTCACACAAAACCTGCTCACATGGACCACAATGGAAATAAGCCTTTGTTTTATTGTGTCATCCGTCTATGATTGATATATTATGAGCGAAGCATCGTGCAGCGGCGCAAAGCTCACTCATGGTACAGGGCGCCCTAAACAGGAAGTGCCAATTTTCAAATCCACAGTAAATCAGGAAATGTTCAATTGTCAAACACTTCCTGGATTGACAGACGAGATCCCATGGAACCTCGTGGGAACTCAGTGGCAAGCTCACACTCAAACAGGAAGTGCCAATTAATCAGTCACAGTGAAACAGGAAATGTTCAAATGTCAAACACTTCCTGGCATGGGTGGAGCTAGAGCGGAGGCCGGGGTTTCACTGGACTCCCCGGAAATCTGATTGGACACAGATGATTGACATGTCACAGCACCACACATCTGGCTGAAAGAGCTGCATTTTCAAATCAGTGAGTCACATTGACTGCTAGGTTCCTCCTGTCCAGTAGTTTGTGCTGTGTACCACAAAAAGTTCTAATCCACCTTAGTAGAAGAAGAAAAATGTTTGCTCCAGATTTTAACTGAACACGTTGTTTGAAATATGGACTTCTCATCACACCAAACTTATATTGGTGAGTAAACGACCGTATTTTATGCCAGAAATGAGGTCCAGGTTGTTAAAAGTAGCATTTCTCCTTTAATTCAGGTGGCTTATTGTTGTTGGCTTATTAGTGCAGCAGAAAACTGAAACAATCCTTCAAATGGTGATACAAGCATCAAATTCTGCACAAATACAGCTGGAGCAAAATTAATGGAGCAACTTTAACTTTTGACCCCTGTACAAACTGAAACTGAACTTTGTCACCATTCTTCCTGCTTTTACCCCATAGCTCCATAACATTCAGTCACAGATTGTCCAAACTATACCTTTTTTTTAGAATCTTTATGATCAGGCAAATAATGTGGTGTAGTTTTCTATGATTGGAGCATCTTTTTATTTAGGCCAGGGGTGGGCATCTTGTTCCAGAAAAGGCCAAGAGGGTGCATGTTTTCTTTGTGGTCACTGACTCCACCAGGTGATTTCACTGATTAACTGAGTCCATCTGCTCAAAGTGATATTAATCAGTGGCTGCAAAGAAAACCTGCAGCCTCTTGGCCCCTTTCTGGAACAAGTTGCTCACCCCTGATTTAGACCCCTGTGTAATTCTTTAATTGACCCCTACCTGGCTGCCTATTGAAAATTCAAGTGGCCAATCAGTTTTTTTTGTTTTGTTTTGTTTTTTAAGAAGACTTAATGTCTAAGGATTATTTGTTCCAAATTTGATGTTTGTATCACCATTTGCAGGATTCCACTCTAAAAAATTCTCTTATCTGCTGCACTATATATGAGATGTAAGATGCTGCTCCTCACTGTTTCTCAGTTGCCCTCAAAAGTATTGGAACACTGGTATTTCACACATTTTAATTTGTTTATTCCATTTCAGATATGTTTTTTTTTTCCTAAAATTATCTTCCTTAACTCATACCGAAAGAAAATCTCTACAACTTGATATAAATGAATTAAAAATATAAAATCCAGCTTCCTGATGAAGTGGTGTAGAGGAGAATTTTCTTAAATAGAAGACCGGAAAGTTCAGCTACAATTTGACAGAAGGTACATTTGAGATGAAAGACTAGATTTGATGTTTTGGTGAAAGAAACTTTGGTATTTCTTCATAATTGATGTAAATAAAGTCCAATAAAGTCCAGATTTTATCAAGTTTTAGAGATATGCTTTGAGTTTGAGGAAGATAATTTTACAAATTTTAATTCTTTATTTTTTTGTATTTCTTGTATTTAAAACAGCATAAACAAATTAAAATGTCAACAACTTCATTGAAGTTACACTTTGAACATACTTTGAGAGGATAACTTGCTGAACCCACAGCAGAAAGTGCAAGAAAACACACACAATCCGTTCTTTACAAGCGCATCCAGTGTTACTGCTGACAGATAACCGGAAGTAAGTATCTCAACTCTCGCGGCCCAGTGGCTGAAATCTCAGGGTCGCAAGCTCACAAACAGAACTCAATGGAATGATATCTTGAGTTGGCATTCCAGTCTCTCTACTTCTATGATCTGTCTGTGCTCATCATAAGTCCAGTTCTATTACTGCCAGTCTTCAAGTTCACAGGGAACATTCTTGGGACACAGACCTTGGACAAGTTCAAAGATGGTTAATCTTGACTTATTTTAAGAGGTTAAAAAGTCACATTCTGTTTCATTCTGTTCTTTTTTGTTTTGTTGTTGTTTTTGTTTTGTTTTTTGTTGTTGTTTTTTGTTTTGTTTTGCGGAGTGGGAGTGACAGCCAATCAGAGTAGAGCAGGACTGTGATGTTGGTGGCTGGTCTAGCTGCAAACTCTTTCGTTTGTGTGTAAATATAACCTCTTTGTCATATATTATGTAAAAGCTTCTAAACTTCTAAAACTGAAAACACTATTTTTGTAACCTGATAACACCTCTCGAGTAATTTACAAGACATTTCGTGGACATCAGCGTGCACGCTAACTTCCACTAACTCAAAACTAACTTTTGCGCTTCTGAAAAGATCATGTATGCGCACATGCACGCCCTCCTGCAGACACCATTAAAAGGCAACTATTGTTTATGATTGATTGATTAATAGAGGGGCTTTATTGAACATGTACAAATTGTACATAAGACAGTAGGATCTTAATAAGTAATGTAAATAATAAATGTATAATTTCATATATATATATATATATATACACACTTTGCACTGGGATACCAATTACAACAACTGCAAATTATAAAGAAGACAATGCTCATATGCCCGGGGGTATTTTAGGTTATATTTTTCAGTTATTGACAAAAAATAATAATAATATGTTTTAAACTTAAGGAAATAACTAGAGGGCACTCACTCGGAGAGCACAAACGCAAAATACACTGTTAGATTTATTTCTTGTTGGTGCCATATGTTGACAAAGTAGAAGTAAAATCAGTGTTGATCTGGCAAAAATAACGTCTGAAATGTGAGCGAGCTGTTCAACATCATATTTTATACAATTCTGCCATAAAGTATAATCTGTTTTTTTCGTTGTTGTTGCCTCCCAATATCCGATTCCTTAATTTTGGCAAATGTTGGACAGATATTGATCTCAAAATCTGATCAGATCTCAAATAACTGATCAGTGAACAAATATGTTCCTTTCACATTATAATACGTAATTGTTGTTGTTGTGGGAAAGTACTGCATGCTACAAATACACTCCCTTCTTGTAATTATACGTAGTTTTGTTATTTGGCTACTAGTCATGCTAGCTAACTAGGTACTGTACGTATATGTGCATGTGCATCCAGGTGGTGGCTGGACGGTGTTCCAGCGACGGCATGATGGCTCGGTTAGCTTCAACCGCGGCTGGTCGGAATACCGGGACGGATTCGGAGAGCCACGAGGGGAACACTGGCTCGGCAATCAGCAGCTCCACCTGCTGTCCAACCACGGTCATTACAGTCTGCGCATCGACCTGCAGGACTGGAGCCACACCCACAAATACGCCCTGTACCACAACTTCAGGTTCAGAAGAAGAGCACACACATTTGAATAGCATCAGGCAATTAATCCGCTTTCATCTACCACCAGCAGGTCAGGACATCCACTTGGCAGCCACTTTAATTTATGACCACATAATAAAAACTGCTTGTACTGGAACTAATAACCATGAACCTGTACTGTAAGATGTTTCTTGTGGTGTTGATACTTTGAAATGCAAATGTGGTTCATAATTATATCAGAAATAATTACAGGTTTATTTTATTTATTTATTGCACTATGTTGCTATTTAACTTTAAAGGTTAGAAAAGAATTTGTTGCATTTCTTTGATTGCTGTCCAACTTGGGCTACAAATCCAGATGTTTGACCTTGAGTTTTAAAAGCTTCTTTATCGATCTAAAGACGTATAAATAAACTAAAAGCAGGGAGGGAGAAATTACGTTATGTTTGTTATTTTTGACAGGTTTCTTATATATATATATATATATATATATATATATATATATATATATATATATATAAACTGAACAGATTTGCAGATTTTATTTACATTCATGTCCTGATTTTATTGCAGTTGAAGTTGGACTCATGAAATTTGTCTCCTCTGCAGAATAGATGATGAGGAGAACCAGTATCACCTCCATGTGTCGGGGTTCAGCGGGACGGTGGAGGACTCTTTCGGGTGGTACCACGACCAGCACCGCTTCAGCACACCAGATACCGGCAACATTTGTGCAGAGATCAGCCACGCCGGCTGGTGGTTTCACCAGTGTTTCTATGCCAATCTCAATGGCATCTACTACAAGGTAGAACACGTGCCTGCCCCAGTACACCATGCCGTCACAGTGATCACAGCAGAAACTGTGAGAGCTGTAGTTTAAGTGGTTATTAGACCAACAAAAGGCATGCTTTGATTGACTTATCTGATGCTGCAGTTGAAAACGTCTAGTGCCACCTTATAGACGCGGCATGCCATACCTACCGAATATCAGCTACATTGGTCAATAAACTGCATTATAAATTTATCGTCACCACAGTTACAGAAATTAAACATTTATGTAAAAAATTAACGTATTTGAACATAATTTCAAAGAATATGGTAGTTATTTTATGCAGGGGTGGTGGCCAAGTGGTTAATGTGCTTGGTTTCAGTTCAGAAGGTTCTGGGTTCAAATCCCACCCCTGCCACATTTCTCCATGTATTGTGGAGTTGCGTCAGGAAGGGCATCCGGTGTAAAACCTGTGCCAATTCAACGTGCAGATCCACCTTGGATTTGCTGTGGCGACCCTGAGTGCAAACAAGGGAGCAGCCGAAGGGACTCACATGGTAGTTATTTTATATGCCGATAACATTAAAATATAAATAGCTGTCTTGTCGGTGAATAACAGACTAAAGGTCTCTGAAAACACAAAGACCAAGTTTTACCGATAAAGACAAAATAAATCTCAAAAAGCTTCTCCAAATGTTGCAAAGTACCAGTACTGTAGCAACTCCTTGGTTCCAGTGTCACCAACCAAATGGTCCCCCCTAAAAATCGGTCTGCCCTGTCTTCACTGCGCATGCGTATGGAGCGTCAGCAGCGATTCACCGATTATCACCTTGTTTCTGCTTAAAACTGACTTTAGAGTGATTTAAAAGGTTTTACTTTGTCATCTGATGGTTAATAATCACATTCCCTTTGGGTGTAGAGTCAGTCTCAGACACATGCACAGTGAAGGCAGGGGGACCAACTTTTAGGGGGGACCGTGCAGTTGATGTCCCTGCATCTCAGTACCTGTTGGACCTTCTCCATCCTTACACCCTGTCCCAGACGCTGCAGTCTACAGTAGGGCATCTTCAACTTACCTTTCATCCAACAAAGTCTCCAAAATTCAAAATTATTCAATACACAATCACGTAACAATAAAACCGATAAAAGGACAAAATCTCACACGGGATGCAGGAACCAATCAAAGTTTGTCCTTTTGACCTATAAATAATTTACAGAACTTACCAGTTAGGAAAATATTGTAGTTTAAGTCAGTCAACTAATGTCATCTCATCAGTCGCACCTAAACGCTGACACTGTTTGTCCACCAGGGGGGGCGCTACTCACTGAAGGCTCAGAACCTCCTTGGGCCAGATGGGATTGTCTGGTTCTCCTGGAAGGATTCAGATTTCTACTCCCTGAAAGCAGTCTCCATGATGATACGACCACACAACTTCAGGCCACGCCTGTCACCATAGAGACGGACTGTTTGTCATATTGTAATAGTATCATGTCGGAGGCATTTTGCCCAATGTCTGCCTGTTTCCCACTTCCAAATCACTACTAGGGGCTGTGACATACAGAACCAGAAAGCCTGGAGTAGTTTTCAACCTGTTAGCATAGCATCTTATTTATCGCAGGACTATCATCAGAAAGCCTCTGTCCCGCTCGATTTCCCACAACTCTCTTTTCTGTATCAGCTCAACACAACAAAAGGGGTGAGCCCGCAGGCTAGTTTGTGATTTTTATATATTTTGAATTGCTTATCACATAAAATCTTATGAAAAGAATCACAAATAAATGTTTAAAAAATTTATATAAACTTTTGACTCCTAGTCTCAACTGTGTATGCGCATTACTGCAGTATGACCAACAGATGGAATGCATTATGTTCTGAGCTACAGGACAAAGGAAATTGCTTCAGAATGAAATCTTTAAAAACACTGTAGTTCATGTATCTACTGCTATTAGCAACAGAATGGTCAATATTGTATCCCAAGGTTCTTGAAATGGAGCAATATCTCCACTTAGTGGACATTCGCCATTGCAGGTACAACAGAATTTCACCAATAGCTCTCACATATGTAACTAATATCCCTGGAATGTTTTGGGCACCTTTAAAGGAAAGATAACAGACATGTTGTAAACATCGTAATCTAAATCATGAATAAATTTGTCTCAGGTCCGATTAAATATCAACCTGCTTCACGCAACATTTAGACCATGGGCACAATTTGGTGGGGGATAGGGGGGACATGTCCCCCCACCTTTTCAACCAGGGGGGACAGAATATGGTATGCCCCCCCCCCCACACACACACACACACACCTTCTGACATGTGTGTACTTGAAACATGCTATGCCAGTCTTATGTGCAACCATGTCAGTCTTATGTGCAAAACCATGTCAGAATAGTATCTTTGTTTCTGCAAGTTTGTATTTTTAGCAGCATTGACTTGTTTACAAAACCTGTTTCTTGTTTGTCACATTCAGAATTCTGACACTGCATTTGTCCTGATGTGAAACCAAAAATAGTTGCCTCTAGGGACTAGTGTCTACACATAAGTCGGCACATGTTCAGTCGGCGGGTGTTAACCGCACGTTGGAAACCATCTCTGGGAGGATTGCAGCGCTGCAAGCCTCGCTTCCCCGGTCTCCCCCTCCCTCAGCTTCTCTAGCTCTGACGTTGACTGTGAACAGTGACTGCTCAGAGCTGAACCCCCCCTCCCTTCCAGGATTCAGTCATGGCCGTTGTTTAGCGCCAAAAAGGGCTGCTATCGGAGTGTTCTGATAAACTGGACTTTCAAATCTTGGCTGTCGTTCTGTGTTCTTGTCTGTGTGTTTACTGTTCTCTGTGCTGATAAGTTTTTTCCTCATTGTTGTGGCTTCTCGAAGGTAGCAACCTTAAGGGTTTTTTTTCCTCTTCCTTACCTTGTGTGTGCTTTTTTATATGTTTATGTACCGGGCCGGCCTATGTGTGTTGTGTGTTATGTGTGTGTCGTTTGTTATGGGTCGGTCTTGGTTTGCTCAGCCCTGCTGTTGACCAAGGCAGGGATGTACATCTGGAGCTGGTCCCCGGGCGCCTAATGGCGACTTCTGCTCCTACTGGCAATTAGGATGGGTTAAATGCAGTAGACACATTTCATTGTGCAGGGAACATGTTCTTCTATGCATATGACAATAAAATTCTTTTGAATCCTTTGAATAAGTATCAATGGACCATATGCTAATTTACTAAATTCTGAAAGTTAGAAAAGGAAATCAGAAAAGCTATCTGGGACCTCAGAAAGCCCATCTGCAATTATTGCTTGATCTCCAAAATCAGTCTATAAAGCGGCCCCCAGACCCCCGGCCTATGGGCTTTGGCCCTGCGGGCCTCACACTTTACACCCCCCAATTTCTAGTTCTAAAATGCGCCCTTGATTTAGCCCCACACCTCTGCTTCTGACATAAAAGTTAGACGTTTTTTGTTAACTCCCCACCTTTCAAATACTTTTTATGAGTTATATTTTACACTGTACACATTTTTGCTGCAAATCTTTTTGTGTGTGTGTGTGTGAGAGTGAGAGTGAGAGAGATCCAAGTGTCATACAAATCCATGCAAATCTGCCAACTCTTGGAGATCTGTCGTATTTCCTGTTTAGGGGGAATTACTACCGGCAGATCCACGGTTGTGCGATGGGGTCTCCGGTATCCCCCATTGTGGCCAATGTGTACATGGAGCGAGTGGAGAAGACAGCCTTGACGTCGTTCACGGGCATCTCTCCCAGTCACTGGTTCAGATATGTCGATGACACATGGGTTAAAATCAAGCAACAGGAGGTCGAGGACTTTACAGAACACATCAATTCGGTGAACTCCAATATCAAGTTCACACGTGAGGATGCCAGAAACAACCATTTAGCCTTCTTGGACTGTGATGTTACGATTGGAGAGAACAGGCAGCTTCAGACAGAGGTTTACAGAAAACCCACTCACACTGACCAATATCTGCTCTTTGGCTCAAACCACCCCTTGAACACAAGCTTGGGGTGATCAGGACTCTTCAACACAGAGCCCTACAGGTGCCCACAACTGCAGAGGGAAGGGCTAAAGAGCAACAACTTGTACAGAAAGCCCTCACAGTATGTGGGTACCCACGCTGGTCCCTAGACAAAGTGCAGAAGTCCCAGAAAACAAAGAGACCAGATAGACAGGAGATGGAGACAAGAAGAAGTAGGGGAAAAACTACAGAGGATCTTCAGACAGCACAAAATCCCAATTTACTTTAAACCAGTCAACACCTTGAGACAGAAATAAGTTCACCCTAAGGACAGGATCCCTAGTTACAAACAGAGCAATGTAGTGTATCATATCAGATGTCAGGAAAACTGTAATGAACACTACATAGGTGAGACGAAGCAACTTTTACACAAGAGGCTATACCAGCACCGCAGAGAGGTCGCCAGTGGACCTCAGTCTGCAGTTCATCTCCACCTGAAAGACACTAACCACACGTTTGAGGACAAGGAAGTTAAAATCTTAGCCAGAGAGAAGAAATGGTTTGAGAGAGGTGTCAAGGAAGCATTCTATGTAAAACAGTTGAAACCCAGCCTTAACTGTGGAACGGGTCTCAGACACGCTTTATCCCGTTTACAATGTGGTACTCAGGTCAAAGCAGTTTCAGTCTTTTGTTCATGGCAATGAGTCATTCACTTCATCAGGAGAGAGTCGTCAAGGGAGCCATCAGGGGAGGCTTCCATCCTGTCATTAGGAGAGTGCTAACTAGAGCACAATAGGTGTTAATTAAAGCTATTGTTTAGTCACTAGCCTATAGCAGTCAGCCTCTCGGTAGGTGGGGTCTGGTTAGGTTAAAAAACTCCAACTTTTGTTGGCTTCTGGTTTATTCTTCTCTACAAGAGTCAAGACAGAAGTCAGACTACCAGAGCAAGAATTTTAGCTGAGGAAGCTTCTGTGATTTGAAGCGAAACGTCCTCACGTCAAGCAACCCAGTCCAGTCGAAGATTCAAGCTTCTCTATTATGGAAACCACCTGGACAACTGAGAGCCTACACAGAAACAAATACATGCAAACTATTAACTTGTTTTCAAAAAAGTGAGTAAAGCTCTAAATTCTTATTTTTATTTCCAAACACACACATACACTGGCAACACTGCACATCCTAATCCAAATCAAAATATTAAGAAAAAAAAAATCATCAAATTTATTACTTTACTGAAAGAAAATTATATTAGGCTGTTCAAAATAATAGAATTTTTCTTCACACAGATGAGACAAGGAATTTTTCTGGCACCTGTGAACAGGTATTCCAGCCAAGGACGACTGGATGACATTCCACAGTTCCTCTGCATTTCTTGACTGACTCACAGGTAACTTCAGACTGCCTTTGATCACCCTGGCACTGATCACTGGTTGAGTCTTTGCCATTCTGGCTAATCTTGGATCCATTTTAATGGTGGTTTTCATCCACATCTTTCTGATTTTGGTTTCCATTTAAAAGCATTTAAGATCATTTTCTGCACTTCGTTTCCCCCCTCCAATCAGGTTTTTAATCAAAGTTCTTCTGATGTCTTCAATGTCTGGAACGACCCACTTTGCTCAGATATTCAGAGAGAAATGCATTACAACCAACATGTACATCTGCTGCCTTCATCCTTAAATAACAGCCATGTGTAAGGGTTTAATAAGGGTCACTGAAAGAAAGAAAAAAAAATGCAGTTTTTTTTTTTTTTTTTTGAACAGCCTAATATTCCTTCACATGCCTGTGTATGGAAATAAAAGCTATGATAAGGATTCTGAGGTTTACTCACTTTTTAAAACACACTGCTATTTTGAACACAACTGTATCTCATCAAAATGACTCAAAACGTCTGAGTGAAAACCAAACCAACAGTCTGCTTCCATCACATTTATTTATTATTAGAAGAGACATTTATACTTTCACACAACTCTAAACCTGCTTAATAATGTCATGGAAGCATCTTATTTATTTCAGCACAGGTCGTTCAGTAAAAGCTGAAGCAGGACAGCTTGGGCTCAGACGGTTTGAGTTCACATTGGCCGCTGCCGGGGACGGGTGACATACTGCCACCACAGAGGGGGGAGATCACCCTCTTTACGGGCAGGAGGAAGTGCTTCGGTTGTTGGGCCACCGGGTGGGGTTTCAGCCTCCAGTTGGGCAACCTGGAACCAACGAAAATATCAATGTAAGACGAGCAACACATCACTTCTGACTGCAGCCGTTACGACAGTGAAAATGTCCTTGTAACTAGGAATGGGTATCGAGAACCGGTTCCTTTCAGGTATCGTTAAGAAATTATTCGATCCACCGACATCAATAACCTTTTTGCTTAACGATTCCCTTATACAACCCCTGGCAATAATTATGGAATCACCGGCCTCGGAGGATGTTCATTCAGTTGTTTAATTTTGTAGAAAAAAAGCAGATCACAGACATGACACAAAACTAAAGTCATTTCAAATGGCAACTTTCTGGCTTTAAGAAACACTATAAGAAATCAAGAAAAATAATTGTGGCAGTCAGTAACGGTTACTTTTTTAGACCAAACAGAGGGAAAAAAATATGGACTCACTCAATTCTGAGGAATAAATTATGGAATCACCCTGTAAATTTTCATCCCCAAAACTAACACCTGCATCAAATCAGATCTGCTCGTTAGTCTGCATCTAAAAAGGAGTGATCACACCTTGGAGAGCTGTTGCACCAAGTGGACTGACATGAATCATGGCTCAAACATGAGAGATGTCAATTGAAACAAAGGAGAGGATTATCAAACTCTTAAAAGAGGGTAAATCATCATGCAATGTTGCAAAAGATGTTGGTTGTTCACAGTCAGCTGTGTCTAAACTCTGGACCAAATACAAACAACATGGGAAGGTTGTTAAAGGCAAACATACTGGTAGACCAAGGAAGACATCAAAGCGTCAAGACAGAAAACTTAAAGCAATATGTCTCAAAAATCGAAAATGCACAACAAATGAGGAACGAATGGGAGGAAACCCGAACTGTAAGAAACCACCTAAAGGAAATGGGATTTACATACAGAAAAGCTAAACAAAAGCCATCATTAACACCTAAACAGAAAAAAACAAGGTTACAATGGGCTAAGGAAAAGCAATCGTGGACTGTGGATGACTGGATGAAAGTCGTAATCAGTGATGAATCTCGAATCTGCATTGGGCAAGGTGATGATGCTGGAACTTTTGTTTGGTGCCGTTCCAGTGAGATTTATAAAGATGACTGCCTGAAGAGAACATGTAAATTTCCACAGTCATTGATGATATGGGGCTGCATGTCAGGTAAAGGCACTGGGGAGATGGCTGTCATTACATCATCAATAAATGCACAAGTTTACGTTGATATTTTGGACACTTTTCTTATCCCATCAATTGAAAGGATGTTTGGGGATGATGAAATCATTTTTCAAGATGATAATGCATCTTGCCATAGAGCAAAAACTGTGAAAACATTCCTTGCAAAAAGACACATAGGGTCAATGTCATGGCCTGCAAATAGTCCGGATCTTGATCCAACTGAAAATCTTTGGTGTAAGTTGAAGAAAATGGTCCATGACAAGGCTCCAACCTGCAAAGCTGATCTGGCAACAGCAATCAGAGAAAGTTGTAGCCAGATTGATGAAGAGTACTGTTTGTCACTCATTAAGTCCATGCCTCAGAGACTGCAAGCTGTTATAAAAGCCAGAGGTGGTGCAACAAAATACTAGTAATGTATTGGAGTGTTCTTTTGTTTTTCATGATTCCATAGTTTTTTCCTCAGAATTGAGTGATTCCATATTTTTTTCCCCTCTGCTTGGTCTAAAAAAGTAACCGTTACTGACTGCCACAAATTTTTTTCCTGATTTCTTATAGTGTTTCTTAAAGCCAGAAAGTTGCCATTTGAAATGACTTTAGTTTTGTGTCATGTCTGTGATCTGCTTTTTTCCTACAAAATTAAACAACTGAATGAACATCCTCCAAGGCCGGTGATTCCATAATTTTTGCCAGGGGTCGTATGTCCTTCAGAGTCGCTGTTATTTTTGAGGGTGTTTGTCAGGAAAATTATCATTTCTCTACATTGATTACAGACCCTGCAGCGGGTCTGAAATCATTTTGTCTGCAGCGCGGCTTTGCTTTGAACCTTGAACCAATCGAAGCAGTGATTCACAGATCGAAGCGGTGCTTCGGCCTGCTGCTTCATTGATTCATTGTTTTATTTCGCTTTATCTTAATTTTTCCCAGCTGAAACCCTAAACAGCATATGTCTGAGTAATATTTACCTTTTTTATGTTAAACCCACCTGTTATGGTCTTCTGAAACAAATGCCTGTTTATCTGTCTTCCAGTTATCAGTCAGAAACCAAGTGCTAAAAACCAATGACAAATTGTGCATAGCAGGGATAACCAATGTTCTGTGAAAATCATCTGAAAAAGTATTCAGAAACTGGAAAGGTAAGAAAAAAAAAAACCTGACAACACCTCAAAAAAAAAAAAAAAAAATACTCTGAATCAAGTGCATGAACTAAATATATCCTCCTGACATTTGATCACATCTAATTTAGCTTATGAAAAGCCACTTCTTACAGGACTTTGATCTTAAACTTTTTCCAAGGTAAAAATTTGTGGAATTGGAAACAAGCATTGGCGGAGGTTTGCACTCTATGAGTGCTGTGCTCTAGTTTTGTTTTGTTTTTTTTACCTCTTTGTCCCAGCTCTGCAACCGCAGCTTCTTCCACTGCTCCCTCTTAGCAAAGTAGTCGGGGTACATGGCCTTCTCCGAAGGGTGCCAGAAGTCCAGCGCCCACTCTGGGACCTGCAGGATCCCGGCAGATCAAAACGCCAAACATGGTGACTGTCAACATTTTCACATGTGCAAAAAGTGATTCTTTGCATAACTGCAGCAAATTAGCTTACAAAATTAAAAATGGCTGAGAATCTCCGTCAGGGGTATGTTTTTTTTTTTATTTTTAAAGCAGCTACATCACAATTTAAAATTCTGGACAATAAACCTCAATTTAACAGTAAATTTGGATCTTTCAGCAGAAATTTAATCAACCTTAAAGTGCCAAATTTTGCTACCAATTCTCTTAAAACTCCTTTTTAAACATTCAGGTCTGTAATTACAACTTTTAAAGATTTAAAAGGGACCTCTTGTAAATTTTTTTGGTATAACAGTATCATTCTGGGGTTAATGTGTTTATAGACAGCTGGGCACCAGAAGCTCTGAACCTCTTTCACTTATTACACGGGATGCCAAACAGAGTAATTTAACATTTTTTAGATTTTATTTTTGTGCTGGTGGAACATGGGATGCATTTTCATCACAGGAAGAGGCGACAGATGGCTGCGGTAAACGCTGATGTCACATGAATGATTGAGGCGCTGTGACTCTTTTAAATAAGTTAATTTTACTGCTGTGGAACAAAATGCCGGCGTTCTCTGGTTAAGGCTGAAAACACAGAGGGACTTCTTTTAAAACGCTACGTTTCGTCAGTCACAACAAGGAACTATTTTCAACTATTTTCGCCGTGCACAATCAGGACACGTTATGTGGATAAGTTTTCATCAGGCTGTAATAACGAATCTGACTGAAATGGCGTAACAGGTAAGATTCTGACTGTGGCTCGCCCCACGTTTACACACTAACTAAAGTCAAATAATGTTGGGACTGCAGTATCTTTCAGCAAGTTTTTGTGGTTTTGAACCCATTCTCAGCAGGGAAAGTGAGGAATTGTGAGCCACTGTCACATTAGTGTCTGTGTCTATAAGTGAATGAATTAGACTCTATTTTTAGACAAGCATATAATCAACCGGCCAAGTGTATATACACATATACACACAGATGCTGTTTGTGACAATCCCACTGATCGCACCTCAACTTGGTGAAACCTTTGTCAGTCCGTCTTATCGACATTCTCCCTTTGTTGCTTTTACAATTTAATATGGATGCATTAAGGCAGGAGCTTGGACCCCACACACATACATCATAAAATTTCTGACCAATCACATGTGTTCTTTACAATTTTTTTTTAATTTTATCGATTTATTAATTATCAAAACCAAAAAACTCATGAGAACAGTTACAAATGCATGTTTTTAGTATGTTTTATCAGATAAAATAATTATTTTTAAGCTAGTCCCTCTTTAATCAACTGTTATGGGACAGACAAACAAAAACAGGTAAACATGAATTTGAGAATTGTAGCTGAGCTGATTATTATAGTGGAGCAGATAACTGTAACAATTGTTCATTTCTGGAAACAAGCACCAAAATTGGCACACATAATCCTTAGACATTAGTCTTTTGAAAAAACTGAGTATCCACTTGAATTTTCAATAGGCGGCCAGGTAGTGGTCAATTGAAGAATTGCATAGGGGTCAAAATTTATAAATGTTCCAATCATATTGAAAGCTATACCACGTTATGTGTCTGATCACAAAGATTCCAGAAAGGTATAGTTTAGACTATATATGACTGAATGTTATGGAGTTATGGGGTAAAAATATTAAGAATGGTGACAAAGGTCAATTTCAGTTTGTGCAGGGGTCAGAAATTAAAGCTGCTCCAATTTTGATAAAAAGTGGTGTAAATTATTGGTTGAACTAATAGTAGGTGCACACGTAAGACCTAACTATGGTGTCCATTGTTTTGGACATATCAGCTGTTTCTGGCTTGGGAGACTTTCCAGGCAGTAGTGCTGAGTTTGCACTTGGAGGAATGCGTTTACTTTTTACTTGTAATGCTGAGTAAGATCGGTTTTCAAATAATATAGAAAAATTAATTCATGTAATTATGTACTTTGCTGTCAAGTTTGGTGGTGATCATAGCATTCGCATGCAGATTTTTATGATCTGCAGCACCGATGTCAAGCCGGCAATACAGCGGACATGGCAAAATAGCCGTTTGTTTTTTGTTGTTTGTTTTTTTTTAGCTTGGCAAGTACTGTCAGAAAACAGTTTATATGGCGGCGGATAGTTGCAAATCACACATTTAAATGAGATAATAATTAGGTTTGACGTTGTCCCATCATTTTGAAACATAAACAATGAGACACCGGTCACAGCTTTTCCCTTAAGCACACAGTTGAAAATGACCAAGATCTTCCGAACTTCAAATGCTCATACCTTTCTTCATGTGACATGGAACAAATATTTAAACACCATTTCTGTTACAATTACTTTAATTTTTTTTATCACGTACCTACTAATAGGATTAATAAATGGAATAGTTTTGACTGTGTTAAATGCTTGGTCGGCAAGGTAAAGGTCAAACAATGTCGACGTCCATTGGATTCTATGGCATGTGACATATGTTACCCTGTAACGTGACGACTAAGCATGACACATGGCGCAAGCTATTCCTCTTTAAAACCCTATTAACTCAACCAATAATTTGCATCAAGTTTTACAATATTTGGAGCAACTTTAACATCTGACCCCTGTACAAACTAAAGCTGACCTTTGTTACCATTCTTGCTGTTTTTACCCCATAACTCCATAACATTCAGTCATAGACAATCCAAACTATACCTTTTTGATGTTCAGACAAATAATGTGGTATAGCTTTCAATATGATTGGAACATTTTTCATTTATGAACCCTGTGTAATGCTTCAATTGACCCCTACCTGGCCGCTTATTAAAAATTCAAGTGGGTACTCAGTTTTTTTCAAAAGAGTAATGTTTAAGGAGTTTTTGTGCCAACTTTGGTGCTTGTATCACCATTTGAAGGACTCCTCTGTAAATATTTTATCTGCTGCACCGTTAATTTCCAACTGATGATCAGTAGATTTTGTTGTTGATACACAACCTGAATAAAATGCCCTCCGATGCACTTAGGCTGTCATGGATCTGGGGACTGGTACGGCGATTGTGGGCTCACCTTGTAGCAATCGTATCTCTCATAGGAGGTTCCTCCAGGAGAGTCGGGGAAGATGTACGGCTGAGGATGTTGCCTAGCCCAGAACTCTTCCTCTCCTGCCTTAAGCATCCTGGTGGCCTTCACCATATCCTTTTCATTCTTGTTCTCATCAAAGCGAGCACGCAGCAGGCAGGCGTAGAAACGGTATTTATCCCTGGGCCAGCGACAGACACAGCAACAGTCACAATCCAGACTGAACCAAATAATGGAACAAACAGAAATGGCGGACTACAACTGACTATTGTGATTTTTATAAATAATCTTTGATAAGAATTTTTTAAAATAATAATTTAGTATATAAAATGTCAGAAAAAGCTTCAAAAATAGTCAATTTCCAAAGATGAGCTGTTTAGCACATTTAAACCCTATTTAAGACTGTTTCCATTAGTTTGAAAGTTTACCGTTGTTTAAAAACAGTTACAAATGGAAAATACCCGTATTTAATTGGATTCATTCCAGGGAAAGCAGCGGTCTGAATATAAATACTCAGGGTTCACCACAAACTTCAAAACGAGTCAAGGTCTCGTATTTTTATTTCGTATCACTTTTAAAAAGCATGTGCACTAAATTTACGATTTCGACACTCTGCTAGTGTGAAAAGGATAAAAGCTAACACGCTAAAATAAGATGCCTTTAGAAATCAATGGTTATCCGTTAGCTTAGCTGCTAGTTAGGCTAACAGCACAACAGACACAGGCTTTTCCGTCGACATGTTGCATTTTTAGAGGTACGACAAATGGAAGCACTTTACCTGAAGACACACCACGACTCCAGATGTCTCAAAGATTTCTTATAAAGTCGTAACACTTTTTGTTGGTGTGTCAGATAAGCAGTGGCCATTCTTTACTGTCCCCTGTCACCTTCTTCTTCTTTTTCTTCTTTCGAATTCAATGGTGGACGGCACCAGCTTAAGTTGCATCTACCGCCACCTACCGGGCTGGTGAGTGATCGCTGAGATTTACAAAACCTTAACTCATGCATGGCAGCCAGAGGCATTTGTTCAGATGCGATCAAGTAATTCAGTGTCCTTTAGATATTTAATTAATTCTTTTTGCACGATGTGTGATGAGATTTGCATAAGATTTCCAAGGGACATGTTCTTATTCTCTCTGCACAGTATCGTGGACAGTCTCCTCCGTTGCTCAATATATGCCTCACACTGTATAAGATCATGATGAACAGTTTCCATTTGGTCACAGTTGGGGCAGACTCCTGTTGGGTGTTTATGGATCCTTAGAAGAGTGTTATTAATAAGACCTGTGTGGCCTATCCTGAGAAGGCCAAGACTACTTCCTCTTTCCTGCTTCCAGCCACATCCATTCTACCTAAAGCATCTTTATGGATTTGATGTAAGGGCCTTCCTGTATCATGCATGTCCCAAATTTCCTGCCATAACTACATAACCTTTCCTTTAATAAGAGTTTTTCCTTCGAATTTACTCAAGGGAACGTCCCAATCAATTATGTCCATTCTTAAAGATGGATTGGCCAAGATGTCAATGTCCTCATTTCCGTCAATCCCTACATGAGCCGGTACCCAGAGGAAGCACAAGGAAACTCTCTTCTCACGCAGCCAGTGAAAATGAAGAGAAAGTCTTTGTACTATTCAATATAGTATATAATACTTGTCTCATTAATACGTGCAAATGCACAGAGGGTGATTTACAAATATCCCTTGATTTGTACATTTGCATTGTGATCCACAAACACAAATTTCTGATTTGTAATTTGTGTATGGGTTTTTACAAATAAATGTTTATTTGCAAAACTGAAAATTCTGTTTGTGAAGTGTGATTCAGCATTTGTAGATCACCGGTTACAGGCATTCATTGTGTTGCTCACTCTACTAGGGGAGCTATGACCACTACCTTTGCACCCCCCAGGACTACAGTAAACAAACTTTTTTAGGTTCCTTAGATGACCCCAAAACACAATCAGGATGTTCCCAAAAATAAAAACTGGCCTCAAGCCAGTTTTTCAAGATCACGTACAAGATGGCCGCCAAAATAGGGGTTTTCACTAAAACACCTTTAAACAACATATAAACAACTTAAATATCGCAGAGATTCAATGGGAAGACCATTGCTGGTCACAGCAAAGTCATTTGTGCCTAAACTAAATTCATTCATAGGTTTAAGATTCGAAATGGCGTCCAAAATGGCCGCCGAAATGTGTTTTTTCAGCAATATGCATTATTTCAAGGACACATGTTTAAATAATGTTTACATAATAAATAATAACCCTATTTTGGCGGCCATCTTGGATAACTGGCTTGAGGCCAGTTTTTATTTTGGGGAACACCCTGATTGTGTTTTGGGGCCATCTAAGGAACCTAAAAAAAAGTTGGCTGGGTTTAGTCCTGGGGGATGCAAAGGTAGTGGTCGTAGTTCCCCTAGTACTCAGACATTCTGCGCGCAAAACTACAGTTCAGATCCACAAATATGTGAATCGCTATTCACATTTCCATCCACTAGATGGCAGTGTTGTTCTATGGAGTTTGACGGGCAGGGGGGCGGTGCTGCAAAACACCGACAGGAACAGACAAACTGATGTTTACTTTGGGGTTTTTTGTTTTTGTTTTTGTTTTTTGTTTTTGTTTACAATAAATAAAATTCAGCTTTTACACTGGTTAAAAAAACTTTTTTTTTTTTTACAGAAACATCACCCACATATGCTTATCTTTTATTTTAAAAAGAAAATGGCACAGACAAATAAAAGAGTACAGTTTATAATTGTGCGTTTTTAAACGTCTTACAGCGTGGTTTTAGAGAGAGAGAGAGAGCTTATGGCGTGTTATTGGACACTGTACGCATTAAGTCAAAAGATTATGAAACAGATTTTTTATATCATGTAGTGAACCAACATACTGTTATCTTTGTGTGGGAGCAGGGGGAAATCGCAGTTGGTTGTGCCGAATTCAGCACCCCTGCCATGAAAATCACCCTCTTCACTGGAACGTGCATTTGAACCTTGCATTTGAACCTCACATTTAAAAGAAAAACAGAAATGCCATCAGGGCCTGTGGATTTACCCTTACAAACCTGACTAAGCAGTAACTTAATTTTATGGGGTCAACTACCAACCCAACCTCAGTAAGAGGAAGAGACTGTAACACATGATTACATTCCAAATGTAGCGGGATGAAAGCCCCGGGTCCAAATTGAAAAGATGTTCCCGCTAGCTTGGCTAACGGGGAGTTCTCCTTTGGCTGACCTGGTAGAGGAGGAATGGTCTTTTGTGCAAGCCGCGTGGGTTCGATCCCCACCGTTGTCCCGGCCATGAAGGTCCTGCTGCTTCAATCTGGCGTCACGAACAGGATGTGGATCACAGAGTATGCTAACATGCACCTGTGACTTCGGGACAAAGTCAAAAATGGTGGGGAGATGTGCAGCGGGATGAAAGTCCCGGGTCCCAATTGAAAAGACGTTCCCGCTAACTTGGCTAATGGGGAGTTCCCCTTTGGCTGACCTGGTAGAGGAACGGTCTTTTGTGCTAGCCGCGTGGGTTCAATCCCCACCGTCGTCCTGGCCACGAAGGTCCTGCTGCTTCACAAAGAAAAGTCCTGAGTTTCAAACCTGAGAAAAAAATCATTAAGTTCGTTTACTTTCTCCAGTTCACATGAGTTACGAAGACTTTCCTCTCCGTAGTCATGTTTACTGCAGCTTTCATAGAATCCCAAAGCCTTGTTGAGTCCAATGACCTAAAATTTTGTTCTATGATGTTCCTGTGTTTCCTTCTTGCCTCCTGCAGCAGTTGGTTGAGTTCTTTTTTAACTGTTTTTAAACCTAAAGTGATTTTTTACAATTAATACAGTCTTTTACTTCTCTGGTGATATAAGGCTTGTTGTTGGGATACACAATAATGTTCTTTTTGGGAACCACACAGTCAACACAAAACTTAAAATATTCTGTTATTCTTTCTGTGGCCTCTTTTATATCCAAATCATGAAAAATATTCCAGTTTGTGCAGAGGAATGAACCCTTAAGTGTCTCCACACAATCCTGTGTCCACATAGATACGGTCTGACTGAGGTTTCCTTCTCTTGAACACAGTCTTGTATGTAGGAATTAAATGGACTGTATTATGATCAGAATTTGACAGCGGAGGCTTCATTCTATAACTATACGCATTTTTGATTTTTCCATAGCATTTGTCTAAAACCTTATTATCTCTAGTGGCACACTTAACATAAAGCCGAGGAGAGACATTTCCAGTTTGCAGTGATTAAAATCTCCAAGAACAAAAACAGGGGTCCCAGGTGTGCATTGTAGCTGATGATGAACACAGTCAGCAATCTGAGCTGCTGCCCGGGCCGCAATACCACTAGGAGGGACATAAACAATGCAGATTAAAACATTTCCAAACTCTCGAGGAAGATAAAGTGGTCTCAGGGAGATTCTTAGCAACTCAACGTCAGTGTTGCATACAGTCTCCCTCACCCTGCCATTTCTGCACCAGCTGTTGCTGACGTATGCACAGATTCCCCTTCCGCGGCTCTTCCCTGAAGTTTCGGTCCGATCCGCGCGAATAACAGAGAAGTTTTTCTTCCAGTTCAATAAAAGAAGACAGAAAATCCACATGTAGCCAAGTCTCCGTGAAAACCAGCATGGTCGACTCACAGTACTCGAAACATACCTTGGCAGTAACCCGGAGCTCCTGCATTTTGTTCCTCAAAGACCGGGCATTACAGAGAATCATGCCCGACAACGATGGTCTGCTGCCTCTACGGCGGAGATGCTGTCATATCCCCCCTCGCCGGCCTCGTTTTCATTGTCGTAACTTGCAAGTTGGCTGGACCACCAGAGCCTCAGGTAAATCCACCGGAGGCGTAATTCCCAAAGAGCGGCGGGAAAGCAGCGCATCTCTGCTGAAGGTGAGCGGAAGTTCACCTTCCACATGTAGAAAAGTTTAGCATGTCCTCAACAAAGTCCAGAGGAATAGCACCAAAAGAAGTACTTTCACAAATAATGCCACCCCTATGCGCAGTAAACACAAAGGAATTGGATGCATCCAAAAACACACAACAAGATTTAAAATGTAGAAAGAAAGCAGCAGCAACACACGAGTCCGGGTCGCACGCAGAGCAGCACCACCAGAAACTGGATATAATGTTCACATAGCGACTGATTGACTCTCACATAAAGTGAATTACAATAATCCACCCGAGATGAAATAAAAGCATGGATCACTGTCTCAAAGTGATGTCTAAACAGAAAACATTTCACAGTTGCTAACCGCTAAACTGGATTTAACCAGAGCTTTAATTTGGCTGTCCAATTTAAGATCACTGTCCACTTTAAAATCAAGATCTATAATAACAGGTCTAAAATAAACCTCCAAGGGTCCTAAGGCAACAAAACAGGACTCACAGGGGCCACTGGGTCCAAAAATCATCACATGAAATTAAAATGTAAAAGTTCAAGACCAACCAAGATTAAATGTCATCTGCACATAGCAGGAGCTGTTTTATGGAGCTGACATCCTTTTGCCCTAAGGGCAGATAAATTTGACAATCATCAGCATAACATTGGAATGACCTCCCATGCCATCTAATGATGGAATCCAGAGGCAGTAAATGAAAAAAGCAGTTACCCTACAATCAAACCCTGTGGAATGCCACATAACAACAAAGCAGATGATTCAGAACCATATATGCACAGAAAAGGTTCTGTCTACCAAGTAAGACCTAAACCATTCAAGTGCAGTACCACCGTTGCCCACTAAATGATGTAATTGAGATAATAAAATGTTATGGTCCACTGTATCAAAGGTGGCAGTTAAATCAAGCAAAACTAAAACAACATGGTTATCAGAATCACACGCAAGAAGGATGTCATTAAAAACCCTTATTAAAGCAGAGTCTGTGCTATGAAGGGTTTTAAAACCTGACTGAAAAACCTCCATGATGTCGTTCTCATCTAAAAACTGTTTCAGTTGACAAAAAACAATTTTCTCTACAACCTTAGAAAGAAAAGACAGAAAAGGATGGAAGTATTCACACCCTTTGCTCAATACTTTGTTGATGCACCTTTGGCAGCAATTACAGCCTCAAGTCTTACTGAAAATGATGCCCATCTTTGGGCAGTTTTCCCCATTCCTCTTTGCAGCATCTCTCAAGTTCCATCAGGTTGGATGAGGAGAGTCGGTGCAGAGCCATTTTCATATTTCTGCAGAGATGTTCAATCAGATTCAGGTCTGGGCTCTGGCTGGGCCACTCAAGGACATTCACAGAGTTGTCCTGAAGCCACTCCTTTGATATCTTGGCTGTGTGCTCAGGGTCACTGTCCTGCTAAAAGATGAACCGTCACCCCACTCTGAGGTCAAGAGCACTCTGGAGCAGGTTTTCATCCAGGATGTCTCTGAACATTGCTGCATTCAACTTTCCGTCAATTCTGACTAGTCTCCCAGTTCCTGCTGCTGAAAAACATCCCCTTGATGCTGCCACCACCATGCTTCACTGTAGGGATTCCTCCAATGTGACGAGTGGCATTCAGAGAATTTTGTTTCTCATGGTCAGAGTCCTTCATGTGCCTTTTTGGCAAACTCCAGGTGGGCTGCCATGTGTCTTTTACAAAGTTGTGGCTTTCGTCTGGCCACTCCTCCATACAGGCCTGATTGGTGGGTTGCAACAGAGATGGTTCTCCTTCTGGAAGGTTCCCCTCTCTCTACAGAGGAATGCTGGAGCTCTGACAGAATGATCATCAGATTCATGGTCACCTCTCTGACTAAGGCCCTTTTCCCCCAAATGTTCAGTTTCGACAGGCAACCAGCTTTAGGAAGTGTCCTGGTGGATCTGAACTTCTTCTGTTGACGGATGATGGAGGCCACTGTGCTCACTGGGACCTTCAAAGCAGCAGAAATGTTTCTGTACCCTTGTACAGGTTTGTGCCTTGAGACAATCCTGTGTCGGAGGTCTACAGACAATTCCTTCGACTTCATGCTTGGTTTGTGCTCTGACATGCACTGTCAGCTGTGGGACCTCATATGAAGACAGGTGAGTGTCTTTCCAAATCATGTCCAATCAACTGAATTTACCCCAGGTGGACTCCAATTAAATCAAGGATCATCAGTGGAAACAGGATGCACCTGAGCCCAATTTGAAGCTTCACAGCAAAGGCAGTTAAAACTTATGTACGTGTGATTTCTTAGTTGTTGTTGTTTTGTTTTGTTTTAAAGAAATTTGTAAAAATCTCAAAGAAAAAACTTTTTCACATTGTCATTATGGGGTATTGTGTGCAGAAGTTTGAGGGAAATATTGAATTCTATCCATTTTGGAATAAGGCTGTAACATTAAAAAAATGTGAGAAAAGTAAATGCTGAATCCTGAGTTATGATTTTTTTTTTTTTTTTTTTTGTCTTTTCTTTTTGTTGGCCCTGTAAAATGCATTTACTGTATTGTAATAAATAAACATTTCTCCAGCAGCTGTTTCCATTGTTTGATAAAGTGTTTCATGACAACTCTGCTGTGTCTTCATTTTGACTGCTTTGTAAATGATCTGAGGACACTGGTTGGTTTTGAACACAGTTACAAGTGTTCTGAGGCGATGGCTCAGTTTTGCAACAAGAGTCAATGATGAGAATGTAGTTTGAAAATCAGGTTTTGTGTTCACATTTTGAGGGAAAACATAGAAGGTTTCAAGAAATGGGTTGAAGCAGTTTTGGAAAAACTGTAAAGCTGTTTCAAGACGAGTAATATGGTGGCTGGCTGCCTCAGTTTACACCACTGATCTGTATATATATTACTGGACAGCTCATTGGCCCACACACTCCATACAATCCGCTGAAGCAAACTGGCGGCCATCTTGCCACTCCCAACTTACGCAGACGGCACACAGACAGATAATAGAATGTCAACAACTGGAAGTAGTAACTGAGCTGATTCTCTCATTTACTTATTTTTGTTCTTTGGGTAATGTAAGCTTGATCCCTCCTAATCTATGCATGCCATGATTAGCTATTTGATTTATTTTCTTTCTTTCTTTTATTACTCTGACACTGTCTTCCCTTCTATTCTCACTCGTATCTCACTGGGACAAGATATACGTTACGTTATTGATCTCACAATGGAGAAATTATGTTTACACTCCAGTTACCTCAGACAGCAATTAGTCCACAATTATTACTTGTTTACCGTAATAATGGCACACATCAGAATTAAAGGCAACACATACAAATTTGACATTGTTTATGTGCAATAAGTTTGAAGAAATTCGTTATCTGAATTGAGGCAAGTGGGTGAAGGCCACGCAGCAACCCTGAGTTGCGCTGCCATCAGCTTGGGGGGGGATGACGTGGGCTTGCAGCTAAAACTGCACCGCCGAAGGAAGAAGGAATTCAATTAAATTCAATTCAATCAATTTTTTTATATAGCGCCAAATCACAACAAACAGTTGCCCCAAGGCACTTTATATTGTAAGGCAAAGCCATACAATAATTATGTAAAACCCCAACGGTCAAAACGACCCCCTGTGAGCAAGCACTTGGCTACAGTGGGAAGGAAAAACTCCCTTTTAACAGGAAGAAACCTCCAGCAGAACCAGGCTCAGGGAGGGGCAGTCTTCTGCTGGGACTGGTTGGGGCTGAGGGAGAGAACCAGGAAAAAGACATGCTGTGGAGGGGAGCAGAGATCGATCACTAATGATTAAATGCAGAGTGGTGTATACAGAGCAAAAAGAGAAAGAAACAGTGCATCATGGGAACCCCCCAGCAGTCTACGTCTATAGCAGCATAACTAAGGGATGGTTCAGGGTCACCTGATCCAGCCCTAACTATAAGCTTTAGCAAAAAGGAAAGTTTTAAGCCTAATCTTAAAAGTAGAGAGGGTGTCTGTCTCCCTGATCTGAATTGGGAGCTGGTTCCACAGGAGAGGAGCCTGAAAGCTGAAGGCTCTGCCTCCCATTCTACTCTTACAAACCCTAGGAACTACAAGTAAGCCTGCAGTCTGAGAGCGAAGCGCTCTATTGGGGTGATATGGTACTACGAGGTCCCTAAGATAAGATGGGACCTGATTTGTTGTGAAAGTGTAGGAACACGGACCCACAACAGGGGGCGACAATGAACGGACAATGGAGGAATCAAATATACTGTTTTTACTGTTGTGAAAAAAAGGGCACAACAAATACAACTGATAACAATAGAGAGATTAAGTCTAATTCAAAGGTGTCGTGTGGGCAGGCTCGACGATAGGAGACGTCTGTCCAAGTCGAACCGGAACCAACCCGATCTCCGCCGCCACCGGACCCCGGGGATACTGGAGCCGCCAAGTCCCGAATTCCCAGGTGGCCACTGCCTCCGCTCGCCGGATCCGGTACTGCTGGCAGGAAACAGAAACAGTCAGGTGTGGGTGCGGCTGCACCCAGCAAAACGGAGGGTGGAGAGTCCACCTCCACCTCTCGTCAGGAAAATACTGGTGAGTGCAGGAGTGTGAGTACTTATCCAAGAAGTCCAATACAATCTCCCGCTGTATTACTCACTATCTGCTATCCAACACACAAGCAACAAGGTATTATCGTCAAGAATACAATCGGCTGAGTACGTTACCTCTTAGATATGGCGATATCTCGGCAAATGAGGTGGAGATGCCGTCCTGCTGATATACCTCCGTCTTGATTGGGATCAGCTGTCTCTAGTGATGGATGACAGCTGTCGTCCTGGCTGCTCCTGTGAGGCGGCAGCGCCCTCTGGTGCCTGGAGCCCGCACTCCAGACAGGGCGCCCTCTAGTGGTGGTGGGCCAGCAGTACCTCCTCTTCAGCGGCCCACACAACAGGACCCCCCCCTCAACGGGCGCCTCCTGGCGCACGACCGGGTTTGTCAGGGTGGCGACGGTAGAAGTCGGCCAGGAGGGCCGGGTCCAGGATGAAGCCCTTCTTCACCCAGGAGCGTTCTTCGGGGCTGTACCCCTCCCAGTCCACCAAGTACTGAAAACCCCGGCCCATTCGTCGAACGTCAAGGAGCCGGCGCACGGTCCAGGCCGGCTCTCCGTCGATGATCCGGGCAGGAGGTGGCGCCGGACCCGGAGTGCAGAGGGGTGAGGTGTGATGGGGTTTAATCCTGGAGACATGGAAAACCGGATGAATCAATCCCGCCGCAGTGAGGCTCCAGCTTCCGGCCTCACTGCGGCGGGATTGATGACCTTGAGAATCTTGTAAGGACCAATGTATCGCTCCTGCAGTTTCGGGGAGTCCACTTGAAGGGGAATGTCCTTGGTGGACAACCATACCTCCTGCCCAGGATGATACGTGGGAGCCGGGGCCCGCCGCCGGTCTGCATGGTTCTTCGCCCTCGTCCGGGCCCTCAACAAAGCAGAACGGGCGGCACATCACCCGACGGCACTTCCGTAGGTGGGCCTGGACCGACGGCACACCGACCTCCCCCTCAACCACCGGAAACAACGGGGGTTGATACCCCAAGCACACCTCGAAGGGGGAGAGGCCGGTGGCGGACGACACTTGGCTGTTGTGGGCGTACTCGATCCAGGCCAGGTGGGTACTCCAGGCCGTCGGGTGCGCGGCTGTCACACAGCGTAGGGTCTGCTCCAACTCCTGGTTGGCCCGTTCTGCTTGTCCGTTGGTCAAGCTCCTCCAAACATGCGAGGAGAACTGGGGACCGCGATCGGAGACGATGTCTGATGGTATCCCATGCAGACGGACGACGTGGAGGACTAGGAGGTCCGCTGTCTCCTGGGCCGTTGGTAGCTTCGGGAGGGCCACGAAGTGGGCCGCCTTGGAGAATCGGTCCACTATCGTGAGGACGACGGTGTTTCCCTGGGACGGCGGGAGACCCGTGACAAAATCCAGGCCGATGTGAGACCAGGGGCGATGAGGCACGGGCAGCGGCTGTAGCAATCCTGGTGTCTTGCGGTGGTCCGCCTTGCCCCTGGCGCAGGTGGTACAGGCCTGGATGTAACTGTTAGAGATTTTGTATACATGTTATCACTGTTAAATGTTTGTACATTTGCCTTCTTTCTCATGAGAACGGTGTTGTGCTGTTTTGCACTTCACCCTGAGAACGTACGTGTTATTCAACCTTTTTTAGCTTTGTCTTCTTTCTCATGAGAACGGTGTTGTGCTGTTTGCACTTCACCCTGAGAACGTACGTGTTATTCAACCTTTTTTAGCTTTGTCTTCTTTCTCATGAGAACGGAGATGTGCTGTTTTGCACCTGTCTTAATGCAATCCTGAGAATTCAATTTTGTTTGACGTTTGTGATGTGGTGTTTAGTGTGAAGGAGTGTGGAAGACAGGACACTTCAGGCAGATGCAGAACAGCTGATACCTGCAACAGACGAACGAGATGTGCTGACCTGAAGTGTTCTTCCTTACAGCTGCACTTATTGACGTATGCGTTTATGTTATGGGAAGAAATTGTCTTGCGTCATTACCCCCACCCTTAGGACAAGTTCTTGTTTATGTGATGAGGGCGTCTCTTATAAAAAGAGCGGAAAAGCAGGCCAGACTTTAGTGTAGCCTTGGTGTACAGCCTGGCCGCACTCCGCGCGTAATATTTGATTTTCTGTCTCACTGGTGTTTCTTGACTCTGTTTGTCTTGTTAAAGGTTTTTAAAAATGTTTGGAGGAGAAAATACCCAACATTGACTGGGGGCTACGTCCGGGATCTCAACAATACCGGAGGTGTCCGGCGGAGGTCGTCAAGTCCAGACGTAAATCCTTGGCCAAGGTCTGATCGATCGATTGATCGTGTCTGCAATTGTCGACCACCGTTGGCATCGTCTGGTTGACGAGATTTTCCCGAAGAAGACAGACAGGAAGTCGAGTCAGTGAGTAAAATTTCTTTGTAAACAGTACTGAGGAGTGGTGATCAGATCACATAAAACAGTTAAATTCCGCAAGCGATGATACAGAATCGCCTGTTAATGCAAAGCAGGTTAAACTCTGTAAGGAGGGTGCGGACTCCTCTGTTTATATATGCGTACCGGTAGGGGATAAAGTGATCACATAAAACAGTTAAACTCCGTAAGCGATGATACAGAATCGTCTGTTAATGAAACACAGTTAAACTCTGTAAGGAGGACGGACTCCTCTACGGTTGCGAGGGACGCAAGTAGTTAAATTCCGGAAGGAGGATACGGGACTCCTCTGTTTTAATACGTACAGGAAATCCCGGGTAGAAATATGTGCACTGTAAAAAGGCAGTTAAATTTGGCAGGGACGGCGGAGTCCCCTAAGGCAGGACATTAGTTAAATTTCACGGGAGGGCGAGCTCCCCTGACATAAGAATACGCGTACGATTATTAGGAGTGTTTCTATGTGTAAATAGTGTTTTGCGCAAGTGTAAATAACTGTGTGAAAGTGTAATACTTTGGACAACGTTAGTGACAACCATGCGTGTGGAAGCAGAGGCAAGTGATTCCGCTTCCTACGGGGAGGTGAAAGGAATCAACCACACGATGGCAAATTAATTGTCACGTCCAAAGAAAGTGTGAAAACTTCAGATTTAGAACACCCTAGGTGTGCCCCCGTCTGAAGTCCAAATTATAACAAGGGATAATAAAAATGGGGGGTAAGACGTCTTAAAAATAGGAAATTTATCAACTGACGACTGGAAAGTTATGGAGGCAAAAAATCCAAAAGCACAAAGAATTGGAGACCTGGATAAATAAACATGACTTTGACGGACGACTGAACCTGATCAGCATACAAAAGCTGAAGAAGGAGTTAGAACGGGAACATAAAGGTGATGAGAAAAAGATGCAGAAAGTAGGGGCAGATTTAGTGGCATTTTGGGAGGAAGAAGCAGAGAACAGACAGAAAGGAGCAGAGAAGCGACGATTAGAGAAAGCAAGGAAAAAGAAAGCTGTAGGTAAGGCAGAAGAAGATGTGATAATTCAGCACAGAGAGCCAGAACAGCCTCAACAATCACCGCCGGCTGGATCGTCGGTGACAAAGAGACCTTTGTCTCCTCTACCAGAGGATGACGATGTACCGCCACCACAGTATGATTTGGCGGTAAAACCTAAGGTAAAAAGAGAAAAACCAGAAAAACCACAAACACGCAGTCAAGCGAAAGTGCCTACAGCCCCTCCCATGGTGGAACATAGTGATCAGGGAGGTGCCTATCCTATGATAGAAGTACCAAATCCTCGTGCAGGAACAGCAGGACAGCTACCAACCATGCTCGTTTATCGGACATGGAATGCTGATGATATCAAAGCAGCAGTCGACATGATACCATCGCCACATGTCGATATTGAGGGATTTATGCAGGATATAGAAAACATTAGAACATCTTACCACCTTAATGGACCTGAAGTCCAACAGGTGTGGATGAAAGCATGTGGCCCTAAATGGAGTCAGGTACGCGGAGACTGGAATCCTGCAGATCAACAAGGCGTACCACTGACACATGATGATCTAGTCTTGAAAACAAGAGTGGAAGCTATGATTACACGTGCAAAAGGAGTGTTAGGACCAAAGATAAATTATACTGAAATTACCAGGACAACTCAGAAAGAAGGAGAGCCATGGACAGAGTTTAGGTGCAGATTTGAGAATGTGTTTAGGGTCCATAGTGGCATATTGCCAGAAACACCTGTGTATGAACAACAATTGAAAAACGCTCTGATCCAACATTCCAATAAGGATATAAAAGCTTGGATACAGAAACATTGGATTGGATTGCCTACAGGCACATTGGAAGACACACATACACACTGCTGTCATGCAGAAGAAGTCTTAAAACAGAAAAAGACAAGAAACAGCGACAAAGGAGTGTATGTAGCACATGGAGATGATGAAATATATTACCAGCAGGGCAACTTAAGACAGCAGAAGCAGTGCAAACGCCCCAAAAAGCCATGGCAAAATAGACAAGGTGGACAGCCACAACGTCAAGGACCATGGCAACCACAACAGCAGGGAGGGCCACCACGTGGTCCCCTGATTTGTTGGAACTGTGGAAGAGAGGGACATATGTATAGAAATTGTCCAAATCCACCTACTGAGGGAGCAGCAGGGAGAATTCCACAACGGAATAATCCTCCGCAGCCACAGTATCCACAATGACTAGAATCCATAATCCATGATTCCATATCAGATAGGCAGTCTGAATCTGTATGTATGGATCTGTGTGCCTTGCTGGGAAATCCGGTACCAAAACCAGAAGTGACTTTGTTGGTAAATGGACGACCAGTGACATTCCTTTGTGATACAGGAGCATGTAGAACCACATGTAATGACAACATACCTGTCCATCAATTAAGCAACGAACTCTTTAGGGTTCGCTCTGCAAATGGACAAACATCAGACGTCCCTATCACCAAACCCATAACGTTGACAGATCCATTTGGCCTGACGTGTACTATGTCAGTGTTAAGCATGCCACAATGTCCAGTTAACCTCCTAGGACGAGACGGATTGACTGCATTGGGCTTGTCCATAATTGTGGAACAAGGGAAATTAGTTGTTGAACGCACAGGAGGCGTTAACATGGTAAGAGAAGAAAGCGCTGACCCCACATTCCACTATTACTATACATTTGACATCTCAGAAGAAGATGCTGCAGGATGGGGTAAAGATGTCGTCTTGCAAGCGACAGCCCTACTAAAAAATCCTGAACAACAGATGTCACCACCTGACCTGCATGTCACAATGTGGCATAAAGATCCTCCAGGTCCGGATGGTGACTATGAAACTAAATTGAAAAATGTTTCACCTGTGAAACTGACAATGACCGATTTGATTCATGATGGCAACTCAATAGCCGTCATAACAGTAACAGGCGCCACTGAAGATGTATCAAAATTGAAATTCACAGGTATGCCATTACATATGTCACTTTGTAAGCCATATTTGACAGAATGGCAAGAATTGGGACTGACTGTCATAACAGCTTTGTCAGCCTCTGATTGGAGTAGAGTTGGCCCACGAACAGAGTTCAGTCCATCAACCAAGTTGTATAAAGTGCTAGTTAATGTCTCATTGGTGCTGACAGCTGGAACACACATTGATGCGTCCACTTCACAATCCTGAGTGTTTCAGTTGAGTCCTGAAGAGGATGCTCTTCTCTCTTCAGTACCGTCAGGATTGTGGACAACAGGTCCTTCAGACGTAGGACTGATTAAAAATGCACAACCTGTAGTTATAAGGCCAAAAACAGAATACAGACCATGTGTAAGACAGTATCCATTGAAACCTGATGCAATTGACGGAATCAGGCCAGTAATAGAGGATTTATTAACAGCAGGAGTAATAGTGCCATGTCCAGATTCACCATGTAATACACCCATATTTCCTGTGAAAAAGGCTCCGCCCTCAGTGGGGTGGAGAATGATTCAAGATCTGCAGGCAGTAAATGCTGCTGTGATTAAAAGAGCACCATGTGTCCCAGATCCACATACCTTGTTAAATTCGCTGAGACCAAATTCTAATAGTTTCTCAGTAATTGACATAAGTAATGCATTTTTCTCTGTGCCAGTGCATCCAGATAGTCAATTCTGGTTTGCTTTTACCTTTAAAGGACAACGATATACATTCACCAGATTACCGCAGGGTTACGCAGAGAGCCCAACTATTTATTCTCAAGTCATGTCAGCATGTTTAGCCAATTTTGTTCCACCGGCAGATAGCCAACTATTAGTGTATGTTGATGACATTTTGATTGCCTCTGACACACGAGAAAACTGCATAACTGACACAGTAGCATTATTATGTTTCTTATTTGATAATGGCCACAAAGTGAGTAAAAACAAAGTTCAGTTGTGTAGGGATAAAGTAAAATATTTAGGACATGAGTTATCAGCCACAGGGCGCACGATCCTGTCTGACAGGAAGGAAGCAATTTTGCATGCTCCAAAACCACAAACCAAAAAGCAGATGATGTCATTTCTTGGATTGACAAATTACTGCAGGGCATGGATTCCTTGCTATGCAGAGTTGACTAGTCCACTTTCTGATTTGATGTACAAAGATGATATTTCAATGTCAACCGTGTTGGAATGGAACAAAGATGCTGAGGAAGCCTTTGTAAAAGTAAAGCAAACATTAGTGTCATCCACAGTTTTGGCACTACCAGATTATAGTAAACCATTCATTCAAACAGTTGATTGTAAGAATAAGTTCATGACTAGTGTTTTGGTTCAAGTGTATGGCTCAAAATTGAGGCCAGTTGCCTACTACTCATCTAAATTGGATGCAGTAGCAAGTGCTTTACCACCATGCGTACAGGCTGTTGTTGCGGCCTCTATGGCTGTTCAAAGTAGCAGTAATGTTGTTCTATTCCATCAGTTGACATTGAAAGTTCCACATGCAGTCTCTGCACTTTTGTTGCAGACAAACATGAGCCTTTTGTCCCCAGCAAGACATCTTTCGTGCATGTCCTTGCTATTATCACAGCCACACCTTACGATAGAGCGATGTACAACATTGAATCCCTCCACATTGATACCTTTACCTGAGGATGGTGAGCCGCACAATTGTCTTGATGTAGCAACAGTTTGTACAAAAGCACGCCCAGACCTCCGGGACACACCCATCCCAAACAGTACAATCGTGTATGTGGATGGTTCTTCCACCAAAAATGCTTATGGACAAACGCAATCTGGATATGCTGTCGTCACAAATTCAGAAGTATTAGATTCTGCTTCATTGCCATCGTCATTTTCAGCACAAGCAGCTGAATTAGTTGCTTTAACTGCAGCTTGCTATCTGTTTGAAGGTACGGCTGTAACAATTTATACAGACAGCCAGTACGCTTTTAGCACAGTGCATGTGTTTGCAAAACTGTGGGAGGAGCGTGGAATGGTGACGTCGTCTGGAAAGCCAGTGACTCATGCCACTCTCCTAACTGCCCTACTGCAAGCTGTGAAGTTGCCTCAACAAATTGCTATATGCAAATGTGCGGCTCACACCAATGGCTCTGACAGTGTTTCAAAAGGAAATGATTTTGCTGACAGAGCAGCAAAAGAGGCAGCAGCAGCTCCTTCTATTTTTGTTGTACAGGAAACTACCCCAGAGTTGCATTTAGGTCATACACTGCTTGCTGACATGCAACAGCAGGCAACTGACAGAGAGAAACAAATGTGGATAGCTAAAGGAGCTACGTATGCGAATGGCTTGTGCGTATGACCACAAAAGAAACCCATATTGCCAAAAAATATGTTTAAATGGGCAGCTATTATGAGCCATGGCGTGACGCATGTCTCATCAGGGGGTATGATATCGCAATTGCAATCTATTTTTTGTCTTTATGGGTTCGAAGCATATGCAAAACAGCATTGTAGAGCATGCATGATATGTGCAAAACACAACTCACAAGGCAATTTGAGACCCCAAAGAGGTAAATTTCCAACACCACAATATCCCTTTCAAGTGATTCATATGGATTATATACAGCTGAGTAAACATGAAGGGAAGGAATTTTGTTTAGTCATAATTGATGCCTTCTCAAAATGGGTAGAATTGTTCCCTACAAAACATGCAGATTCACTTACAGTGGCTAAAGCATTATGCAAAGACATCATCCCACGATTTGGAATACCAGAAACAGTCTATTCAGATAATGGAGCGCATTTTGTTAATGCAATAGTGCAATACGTAGGAGAAGCACTACAGGTTAATCTCAAAAATCATTGTTCTTATCATCCACAAAGTGCCGGATTAGTGGAAAGGATGAATGGAACAGTAAAAAACAGACTTAGAAAGACAATGGAGGAAACAGGCAGACCATGGACACATTGTGTAGATTTGGTAAAAATGTATATAAACATAACTAGTACCATGGGGTTGACACCGTATGAAACATTGTTTGGCAGAAAATATCGATTGCCATATTATGGACAAATTTGGGATGTACCTGAGGAAGCCAATTTGGCGGATTACATGAGAAAAATGTTAGAAGGACAACGAGGGAGCGTTCCAAACACTGATGATCCCATTTCTCCACAGGAGGACCCTAAAGTGGTACCTGGAGACTGGGTGTTGATAAGAAGCATCAAGAGAAAACACTGGCATTCACCTAAATGGGAAGGGCCCTATCAAGTACTACTCACAACACCCACAGCTTTGAAAATTGGGGAAAGAAGTACATGGATTCATTTAACTCACTGTAAGAAAGTCATTTCTGCAGACACAGACAAACAGTAAGAACAGTAGGACAAGACTAGTAATAGTGTGTGAGCTTGGTGTTGAGATCCAGGTTAGACACGAAAGCTAGCAGAAGACATTAAGAAGCCACTGTTCTGAACATAGGTGTGCTGTAGTGTGCAGAAATGGCGAAAAAAAAAAAAAAGAACGGGGGTTTCTGGACCCCACGGACAGTCCTTGTTATGCTACTTTTCTTTTTTGAATTGGGAGTATTATTAAAAGCCATGAGCACGGGACATGATAATAAGGATCACATCCGCAGATTGCAGAGACCAAAAAGAAGTAACAAAGACCCCAGTCCGATAATTAATGCCACAGTACATAGCTGTGATGGGAATAATGCATACCGATTTGGTGTACAGGCCTGCATTCCTAGAAATACTTCTGTGATCATCTCTGTACCATATAGTGCTCTTACCCATGGAATGCCGGATGGTGACAGAGGGACTAATTACGGAAATAGTTTCTCATGGTATATGACCAACGATCAACAAGATAGGAGATGGGAAACGTTGGTAGCCGATGAATGGAGTAGATGGACACCAAGATGGGCACAAACCGAGTGGGCTAAGTACCAGAGTCAAAGTCTCAAAATGTATCAAACAGATGATAAGCTGTCTATAGTGGTGAATACCACAGAAAAAGGAACCATATTCCCACCTGATATAGAGGGAGACTGTTGGTTGTTCCTCCTTTGGGTATACAAACAAGGAAAAGATCCGTATTTCCATTTCTTCCTCTGTGAAACAGATAGAGTACAGCAACCAATATTGACCGAATTAAGTACGTCAAAGGGGGTGTCCATACAAGCAAAGGGGGTGTCCATACAAGCAAAGGGGGTGTCTGTACAAGGCACAAAAGACATGAAGGCAGATGACTGGTTCCTAGTAACTACTGGAATTAGTGGACAAAATAACAATTGGCTTTTAATGGCAGAACAAGCAGGACTAGCAGCAAAGAAGGACTGTGTTGTATGTATGGGACCCAGACCTATATTACAGGTAATACCGGCAGCATTACCCAAAGACTGTCTACTGACTGCTATGACACAGACATACATTGCGGCAAACAACAAATGTTCTAAGTGGGACAAGATCTATCCAGTGACCAAATTGACTAAGATTAAACCTTTATTCTCAAGCAAAGTTGGGCATGCTAACCATACATGTGTACACTTGACAGGGACAAGTAAGACTTTGGGTAGCTTAAACCACACCGCCTGGTGTAAGAATGTGGTCCATAGTACTCCCACATTCAAACCTGTCGGGAGGAGTGACGTATGGTGGTGGTGTGGGGATAACAGAATCTTTGACAGACTGCCACGAAATGTGTCAGGTTATTGTGCATTAATATCATTATTGTTACCAGTTGAAGCCATACCCATGACCCCTGAAGACGTTACGACATATGCAGCCTCTCTTATTCCTGGAGATTGGCAGAAAGGCGTAGCCAGACATAGAGTGAAAAGAGATTGGAAAGGAGTGGGAAATCCAACATATATTGACGCAATAGGAGTCCCCAGGGGAGTGCCTGACGAGTATAAACTGGTTAATCAAATAGCAGCTGGATTCGAATCTTCCATCTGTTGGTGGTGCTCAATTAATAAAAACGTGGACAGAATAAACTACATCCACTACAATGTACAGAAATTAGGAAATTGGACTGAGGAAGGATTTAAGGCTGTCCATTCACAGTTAGAAGCCACGTCCCTTATGGCCTTCCAGAATCGCATTGCTCTGGATATGTTGTTGGCAGAGAAAGGAGGTGTTTGTGCCATGTTCGGAGAACAATGCTGCACATTCATTCCCAACAACACAGCTGCAGACGGCAGTCTCACTCAAGCCATTGACGGGCTGAGGACGTTGAACAGGAAGATGAAAGAGCACAGTGGAGTAAACACCGAAGGCTGGGATTGGTGGCTGGAAGGGATGGGAAAATGGAGGTCTTTGATTTCTTCACTATTAGTGTCTATAGCAGTATTTGCTGCAATTCTAACATTGTGTGGATGTTGTTGTATTCCATGTCTCCGAGGCCTTGTAAATAGAATGATAACCACAGCAATTAGTCCAGGACCAGGAGGGGGTCCAGCATCATATCCACTTCTGGGGACAGATGACGACAAGGAGGACGATGGCTCTCCTGACCTGTACCCAGACCAATGGAAGTATGATGACCCAGACACCGATGATGGTGACAATGATGACATCACCTCTGGGGTGTAAGCCTAGAGAAAACATACCATGATGAACCTCTTAGTGAAAATCTCAAAAAGAAGTGCTAAGCTGAGTGATGCCTACTGTATGTTTTAACAGGCGATAAACAGGAGGGGAATGTTAGAGATTTTGTATACATGTTATCACTGTTAAACGTTTGTACATTTGCCTTCTTTCTCATGAGAACGGTGTTGTGCTGTTTTGCACTTCACCCTGAGAACGTACGTGTTATTCAACCTTTTTTAGCTTTGTCTTCTTTCTCATGAGAATGGTGTTGTGCTGTTTTGCACTTCACCCTGAGAACGTACGTGTTATTCAACCTTTTTTAGCTTTGTCTTCTTTCTCATGAGAACGGAGATGTGCTGTTTTGCACCTGTCTTAATGCAATCCTGAGAATTCAATTTTGTTTTGACGTTTGTGATGTGGTGTTTAGTGTGAAGGAGTGTGGAAGACAGGACACTTCAGGCAGATGCAGAACAGCTGATACCTGCAACAGACGAACGAGATGTGCTGACCTGAAGTGTTCTTCCTTACAGCTGCACTTATTGACGTATGCGTTTATGTTATGGGAAGAAACTTGTCTTGCGTCATTACCCCCACCCTTAGGACAAGTTTCTTGTTTATGTGATGAGGGCGTCTCTTAATAAAAAGAGCGGAAAAGCAGGCCAGACTTTAGTGTAGCCTTGGTGTACAGCCTGGCCGCACTCCGCGCGTAATATTTGATTTTCTGTCTCACTGGTGTTTCTTGACTCTGTTTGTCTTGTTAAAGGTTTTAAAAATGTTTGGAGGAGAAAATACCCAACAGTAACCCCGGACGTCGGCCTCCAGGGACGCCCACCAGAAGCGCTGCCAGACGACTGCCACGGTTCTTCGCACCCCAGGATGACAGGAGAGCTTAGAACCGTGACAGAAGTCCAAAACTGCAGCCCTGGCTTCTGGTGGGACGTAAAGTTTGTTCTTCGGTCCGGTTCCGGGGTCCGGGTCTCGTGTCAGGGCCTCCCGGACGGTCTTCTCCACGTCCCAGGTGAGAGCGGCCACGATAGCGGACTCCGGGATGATGGGTTCCGGGGGATCCGACGGCTCCGTTTTGACCTCATCTTCATGTACCCGGGACAAGGCATCCGATCTTTGGTTTTTGGTCCCGGGACGGTAGGTGATCTGGAAGTCAAAACGGCCGAAGAACAGTGACCAGCGGGCTTGCCTGGGGTTCAGCCGCTTGGCGGTCCTGATATACTCCAGGTTCCGGTGGTCAGTGAAGACCGTGAATGGCACGGACGTTCCCTCCAACAGATGTCTCCACTCCTCAAGAGCCTCTTTCACCGCAAGGAGCTCTCGATTGCCGACGTCATAGTTCCGTTCGGCTGGGGTCAACCTGCGGGAAAAATAGGCACACGGGTGAAGGACCTTATCGGTCTTCCCGCTCTGGGATAGCACGGCTCCTATCCCTGAGTCCGAGGCGTCCACTTCAACCACTAACTGGCGATTAGGATCGGGCTGCACCAGAACAGGTGCAGACGAGAAGCGCCGTTTCAACTCCTTGAATGCGACATCGCACCGATCCGACCAGGTGAAGGGGACTTTTGGTGAGGTCAGGGCTGTCAGGGGGCTAACTACCTGACTGTAGCCCTTAATGAACCTCCTGTAGAAATTAGCAAAGCCTAGGAACTGTTGCAATTTCCTACGGCTTGTGGGTTGGGGCCAGTCTCTCACCGCCGCAACCTTGGCTGGATCAGGAGCGACGGAGTTGGAGGAGATGATGAACCCCAGGAAGGACAAAGAAGTGCGGTGGAACTCACACTTCTCGCCCTTCACAAACAGCCGGTTCTCCAACAACCGCTGCAGGACCTGACGTACATGCCTGACATGAGTCTCAGGATCCGGAGAAAAGATGAGTATATCGTCTAGATATACGAAGACGAACCGGTGCAGGAAGTCCCGCAAGACGTCGTTAACCAAGGCTTGGAACGTCACGGGGGCGTTTGTGAGGCCGAACGGCATGACCAGGTACTCAAAGTGACCTAAGGGGGTGTTAAATGCCGTTTTCCACTCGTCTCCCTTCCGGATCCGAACCAGATGATACGCATTTCTAAGATCAAGCTTGGTAAAAATTTTGGCTCCATGCAGGGGTGTGAACACCGAATCCAACAGGGGCAACGGGTATCGGTTGCGAACCGTGATTTCGTTCAGCCCCCTATAATCAATGCATGGACGAAGTCCGCCGTCTTTTTTACCCACAAAAAAGAAACCTGCGCCCATCGGGGAGGTGGCATTCCGGATCAACCCGGCAGCTAACGAGTCCCGGATGTAGGTCTCCATTGATTCACGCTCAGGCCGTGAGAGGTTGTACAGCCTACTGGACGGGAACCCACTGCCCGGAACCAAATCAATGGCACAATCGTACGGACGGTGGGGGGGAAGCGTGAGAGCCAGATCTTTGCTGAACACGTCGACAAGGTCGTGGTACTCCACCGGCACCGTCCCCAGATTGGGCGGGACTCTGACCTCCTCCTTAGCTTGGGAGCCGGGAGGAACCGAGGAACCTAGACACACCCGATGGCAGGTCTCGCTCCACTGAACCACTACCCCGGACGGCCAATCAATCCGGGGATTGTGCTTCAACATCCAGGGAAAACCTAAAACCACACGGGAAGTGGCCTGAGTCACAAAAAACTCGATCACCTCCCGGTGGTTTCCTGACACCACCAGCGTTACAGGTGGTGTCTTATGCGTGATCGGAGGGAGTAGGGAGCCATCTAGTGCCCGAACCTGTACAGGCGAGGTAAGCGCCACCAGAGGGAGCCCTATCTCCCTGGCCCATCTGCTATCCAACAGATTCCCCTCAGAGCCCGTGTCCACCAGTGCTGGGGCCTTCAGGGTTGAGTCCTCATAAAGGATCGTAACTGGGAGTCGTGTGGCGATGTGGGTGTGTCCCACGTGAATGTCTCGGCCCACCCCTAGCCCAGTTTCTAGGGGCAGGCGTTGGAGTTTAACCGCTCGGGGCAGTCTCTCATATGGTGCTCTATTGCACCACAAACAAAACAAGCTCCATGGGCTCGTCTCCTCTGTGCATCTGGTGCCCTAAATGTTGCCCTACTCGTGTCCATAGCTTCGTCAGTAGGGGGAGCTGTGGCCCCACGGAGCGCAGGGGCCGTAAAGCGTGGGGAAGGCGGAGTGCGGTCGGAACCGGAAGGGAGCGTGACGGCGCGTACCCGGCCACGCCCTTCGTCTCGTTCCCGCCGACGTTCTTCTAACCGGTTGTCTAATCGTATGACGAGATCGATGAGCCCATCTAAGTCCCGCGGTTCGTCCTTAGCCACCAGGTGCACCTTAAGAACCAAAGACAGTCCGTTTACAAAGGCGGCGCGGAGGGCAGTGCTATTCCAGCCGGATCTCGCAGCCGCAATGCGGAAGTCGACTGCATAGGCAGCTGCGCTCCGGCGCCCCTGTCTCATTGACAGTAGCACGGTTGAAGCGGTCTCGCCTCTATTAGGGTGATCGAACACGGTTCTGAGCTCCCTTACAAACCCATCGTATGTCAGAAGGAGCCGTGAAGTCTGCTCCCAGAGCGCTGTAGCCCAAGCGCGTGCCTCACCGCGAAGCAGGTTTATAACATAAGCTACTTTACTAGCATCGGTCGCGTACATAACGGGACGCTGTGCGAAGACGAGCGAACACTGCATCAGAAAATCCACGCACGTCTCCACACAGCCTCCGTACGGCTCTGGGGGGCTTATGTATGCTTCCGGGGAAGGTGGGAGAGGTCGTTGAACAACCAGTGGAACGTCAACGCTACGCACAGGGTCTGCGGGAGGGAGAGCCGCAGCGGCGCCCGGAGGGCGCGCTTCCACCTGCGCGGCGAGAGCCTCCACCCTGCGGTTCAGGAGGACGTTCTGCTCGGTCATCAAATCTAACCGAGTCGTGAAAGCGGTGAGGATCCGCTGCAACTCACCGATTACCCCTCCCGCGGACACCTGCGCGTCCTGTTCTTCCATTGGCCGTTCAACAGCCGGTTGACGCCCCTCGGGATCCATGACGCTGGCCGAGATATCCTGTTGTGAAAGTGTAGGAACACGGACCCACAACAGGGGGCGACAATGAACGGACAATGGAGGAATCAAATATACTGTTTTTACTGTTGTGAAAAAAAGGGCACAACAAATACAACTGATAACAATAGAGAGATTAAGTCTAATTCAAAGGTGTCGTGTGGGCAGGCTCGACGATAGGAGACGTCTGTCCAAGTCGAACCGGAACCAACCCGATCTCCGCCGCCACCGGACCCCGGGGATACTGGAGCCGCCAAGTCCCGAATTCCCAGGTGGCCACTGCCTCCGCTCGCCGGATCCGGTACTGCTGGCAGGAAACAGAAACAGTCAGGTGTGGGTGCGGCTGCACCCAGCAAAACGGAGGGTGGAGAGTCCACCTCCACCTCTCGTCAGGAAAATACTGGTGAGTGCAGGAGTGTGAGTACTTATCCAAGAAGTCCAATACAATCTCCCACTGTATTACTCACTATCTGCTATCCAACACACAAGCAACAAGGTATTATCGTCAAGAATACAATCGGCTGAGTACGTTACCTCTTAGGTATGGCGATATCTCGGCAAATGAGGTGGAGATGCCGTCCTGCTGATATACCTCCGTCTTGATTGGGATCAGCTGTCTCTAGTGATGGATGACAGCTGTCGTCCTGGCTGCTCCTGTGAGGCGGCAGCGCCCTCTGGTGCCTGGAGCCCACACTCCAGGCAGGGCGCCCTCTAGTGGTGGTGGGCCAGCAGTACCTCCTCTTCAGCGGCCCACACAACATGATTATTCAAAACCTTATAAGTAAGAAGAAGAATTTTAAATTCTATTCTAGAATTAACAGGAAGCCAATGAAGAGAGGCCAATATGGGTGAGATATGCTCTCTCCTTCTAGTCCCCGTCAGTACTCTAGCTGCAGCATTTTGAATTAACTGAAGGCTTTTTAGGGAACTTTTAGGACAACCTGATAATAATGAATTACAATAGTCCAGCCTAGAGGAAATAAATGCATGAATTAGTTTTTCAGCATCACTCTGAGACAAGACCTTTCTGATTTTAAAGATATTGCGTAAATGCAAAAAAGCAGTCCTACATATTTGTTTAATATGCGCTTTGAATGACGATAAGCAGGCGCCGGAAAGGGTGGGTGTTGATGGGGGAAGGAGGGGGTGGGGGGGAAGGAATGGAACATGCTTCAGTCCTGTGAAAAGCAGTTTATTGTCTTTGTGAGATGAGACAAACAGCCAATGTTCCCCAGGCTGAAACAAATCCCCCTGGAGGAAACATTCGGGCAATTTGACCTTCAGGCTTGATAAGCCTGTAATGTTATGGTTACAGCAGTGAAATCACTTTTTAACAGTTCCACTTGCACAACCAAATCCCAATTATGAATTAAGAATATTCCCAATTATGAATTAAGAATATTCACCGGCCTCTGAAATCTTCAGTTTCAACTGCAAGGCATGCATCTGCTCCAAGATGTCATCCAATTTGCATCTGAGTTCAAGAGTCATCGCAGTCTGAGAATGCACTGCCTTGGCAACCTCGTTAATCATGACAAACAAGTGAGGAGCCGTGGTTCTTGATGCCGCCGTCTTGCCAATTTTCCGGTAGATCAGGGCAGCACATAAGCCAAAAAGTACCTGCTACCATGAGACCAAAAATGAATAAATCCTCGACGTGCTCAACAGAGAAAGGCGCCAAGCATGCAACACGCCAAGACCCCCAGGAGTCGAAGACATAGCCCGCAGGATACGTTCCATCTGGGCAGGTAGGATCCCCCGGTCCTGACCTTCTTGTAGAAAAAATGGTGTCAATAGCGTTCAGAGACCAGCTGATCAATTCCATGGTTAATCCAATAGTAGTCCAATACATCCAGAATCCAATATAATTTGAGGAATTCACAGTCTGGTGAAGAAGGGACTTGAAGGTTAAAGGCAGAGAACAGAGATAAAGGAGAGTGGAGGAGATGCGACTGCCCTTGTCGGAGTCCCAAGCTATAAGAAATACTCAATTCTAAAAATTATCATTCTTTAATCAAAGTTTATACAAGTTTTGTGGAATCATCAGCAAGCTTATGTGTGTGTGTGTGTGTGTATATATATATATATATATATATATATATATATATATATATATATATATATATTCATAGTCAAAATACACCTCATGGATGCACTGGGACGCATCATCAGTGATGTATCCTGGGGTCATCGGGTGTTTCGGGTCTTGCAACATCATACACCCTCACCCAGGCCACCCAGCCGGGGGTGATCAAGCCCCGACTTGCATCCCAGTAGCAGCCCACGGATCTGCCCTCTTCACCCAAAGCCACCTGGTGGCCTTTTCGGCGGCTTTGCTTGCAGACTTGATGGCCCTCTTCGTTGCCGCTCCTACGATGCCCAGGCGGCTGAGGACCTTGCACAGAGACCACCCTGCAAATCCCCTGCAGCCTACCTCTATGGGCTTGTAGACCGTCTTCCAGCCTCCCTCCCTGCACTCCTCCACCAGTTCCTGGTACTTAGCCCTCTTCCTCTCATTGGCCTCCTCGATGTTTTCTTCCCAGGGCACTGTCAGCTCCAGTATCATCAGCTGTTTCGAAGACTGAGAGGTCATGATCATATCTGGGCGAAGGAATGTTGTTGCGATGTGCTGGGGGAACCTCAGCTGCCTATCCAGGTCAACCTGCAACTGCCAGTCAGCTGCTGTGTGGAGTAGTCCTGATGTCACATGTTGGTTTGCTCTGGGTTTTTCTCCAGATTTAACAAAGGAGATTGCCTTCTTTGGAGCATGATGGTTCTTGCTGGAGCTGATGGCTGAGGCTACACTCTCAGCGACTGCCTTAAGCACCTGGTCATGGCACCAACGATAGCGACCATTTGCCAGAGCCTTTGGGCAGCCACTGAGGAGGTGTTCTAAAGAGCCTCTACCAGAGCACAGTGGGCAGGAAGGTGTCTCACTTTTCCCCCACACATGGAGGTTCGCTGGACTTGGCAGAGCATCGTAGACAGCTTGCACCAGGAAGCGGACCCGCTGAAAATCTGGCTGCAAGATGTTTGTCCAGGTGATCCTGCGCTGTAGTGTGCTCTCCCACCTTGTCCATGCTCCCTGTTGCCGTAGTCCTACTGCCCTGCTCACCTGCTCTTCCTCCACACCCGCTCTGACTTCCTCCTGGTGGTGCCTTTCCTGGCTGATGAGGATCTTTGGGAAGTAACCCAAGCCTGCTCTGCCTGTTGCCACAGTGCCTACCAATGCCTTCTGTCTTAGGTGTGACTCTGCCAGCTCCACTGCTTCCCATGCCTTCCACTTCCTTCCTGTCCTCACCTCGATGCCGGCTGCTGACACTTTGCAGTCCTTTGAGTCCCTGTACTGTAGAATTTCTCTGGTGCATACCACCATGAACTCTTCTGTGAGACCACTGAGAGGAAGCTGCAGGATGTTACTCGTTCCGTACAGGGCAGCACTGGTAAGGCTGCGAGGAAGTCCCAGCCACTTTCGAAGAAAGCCACTGATCTTCCTCTCTAGGGACTCAACTGCTGTTATTGGGACTGCATAAATCAACAGGGGCCACAGGATGCGGGGCAGGATTGATATGACACATATACTCAACAAAAATATAAACGCAACACTTTTGGTTTTGCTCCCATTTTGTATGAGATGAACTCAAAGATCTAAAACTTTTTCCACATATACAATATCACCATTTCTCTCAAATATTGTTCACAAACCAGTCTAAATCTGTGATAGTGAGCACTTCTCCTTTGTTGAGATAATCCATCCCACCTCACAGGTGTGCCATATCAAGATGCTGATTAGACACCATGATTAGTGCACAGGTGTGCCTTAGACTGCCCACAATAAAAGGCCACTCTGAAATGTGCAGTTTTATCACACAGCACAATGCCACAGATGTCGCAAGATTTGAGGGAGCGTGCAATTGGCATGCTGATAGCAGGAATGTCAACCAGAACTGTTGCTCGTGTATTGAATGTTCATTTCTCTACCATAAGCCGTCTCCAAAGGCGTTTCAGAGAATTTGGCAGTACATCCAACCAGCCTCACAACCGCAGACCACGTGTAACCACACCAGCCCAGGACCTCCACATCCAGCATGTTCACCTCCAAGATCATCTGAGACCAGCCACTCGGACAGCTGCTGGAACAATCGGTTTGCATAACCAAAGAATTTCTGCACAAACTGTCATAAACTGTCTCAGGGAAGCTCATCTGCATGCTCGTCGTCCTCATCGGGGTCTCGACCTGACTCCAGTTTGTCGTCGTAACCGATTTGAGTGGGCAAATGCTCACATTCGCTGCCGTTTGGGCAGGAGATGTGTTGCACTGCATGAGGCAAATGGTGGTCACACCAGATACTGACTGGTATCCCCCCAATAAAACAAAACTGCACCTTTCAGAGTGGCCTTTTATTGTGGACAGTCTAAGGCACACCTGTGCACTAATCATGGTGTCTAATCAGCATCTTGATATGGCACATGGTGTGTGTGTGTGTGTGTGTCTATTGGTACCACATCATGAACAAAAGTGGATGGATAACAAACATCATGATGGATAACACAGAAACCATGGAAATAAAAGATAGTTGCACTAAAAGAATAAAACACCACTTTACAAGCTACAGGAGAGTTAGTTTTCCCTGCAGTGAAAACATTTATTACACACAGATCAATGAGCTTCAGCCTAATATAAGTAATAAAGCTTGTAGCAACAACACCTAAAGCTCCAAAACTATGTACAAGTAGACCTAATAAATGTCTTAAAATAGTTTGTCCAACACAAAACACAACATGTGGTTAATAAGCCACTTATTATTATTATTATTATTATTATTATTATTATTATTATTATTATCATCATCTTTGTCTATATGCTGGAATAAGGCAGAGAACTCTTCAAATTATTGTTCATTACTTCCCATTTCAATCATACTCACAGGTGAAATGTTCATTCACAGCCTTTGATCTGGCAATTTGTACAGTTTATAGCTGCACATTAAGGTATTTTTTAAAGTAATTACAAAGAATAAAGTTTTGTGCGCCTCATTAAAGATCAATAGAAAAGAGCGTTCAGGAGCGGGACATCGGAGCGGTAATATGCTGGCCGGTTTGCTTCAAAATTATTGGCCAGTGAGCTATCCAGTAATATATAGAGATCAGTGGTTTACATGCACAAGAATTCACCTGTGCTTATTAGTTAGAAATCAATGTTTAGTACTTTGTGTGATGCACACAATACTATTATTTTCTCTATTTTTTTCAGAATGCTGGATAGGACAAAGGTCCAAGTCTCTCGTATCCTCTGGGTCTTATTGGTTCAAGTGCAAAATCAATGTGAAGGAGCAGAAATGCAGAAATTCAAAGATATTGATACTGTGTATTGCACATACACAGTATGTGCAATACACAGTATTTCTTTCAGTTATAAAGCCGTATATACATATGGTTCTCCTTTATAAATCTTTGTGCTCGTGGAAGTATGTGTATATGTACATGTGCCTGCTGTCCACTCCCAACTTTTTCCATGAATGCACATACACATGACCTCAAAACTCATTTTCATATAAAACCTGTCTCTACCTGCTGAAATGACAGATCCATTCAGTCAAACAGTGAGGAACAACATGGAAATGAAAACCTGAAGCAGAAGAGTATGACTTTGAGACAGTCCTCAGAGAGATGGAGAAAATGGAAAATGTGTTTCATTTGGTGGTCAGGCTTCTAGAATCATGAATAAAAGGAAACCTGCAGAATGGTAAAATAACAGAGGCAATCAGCTCATGCATAGAGGCTGTGACCTTTGTACCCGTGACACAAACAAACAAACAAACAAATGAAAACCATGACCCTGAGAGTGACCAGTATCTTGCTAAAAGGTGAACAAAAGAGACGACCAAGAGGAATGACCACCATGAAGAGGAAATGACAGTCAAGGAAATAGACTATCGTCATGCCAAATTTGGAGGCAAAAAAGCACAAATTGCAACCAGCAAAGTTTTTTTTTTTTTTTGGTGATTTTAGTATCTGACCTTCCTGTGACCTTGACCATTGACCTTGACCCTTTTGTGTGCTGAAAGCTATCTCAGTAGTACTGCTACATGTGATTTTACAAGAGTCTGCAATGATGATTTACACACTTTGTCACACCCTTAAAACATCTAAAATATCACCCCAATAGAGCGCTTCGCTCTCAGACTGCAGGCTTACTTGTAGTTCCTAGGGTTTGTAAGAGTAGAATGGGAGGCAGAGCCTTCAGCTTTCAGGCTCCTCTCCTGTGGAACCAGCTCCCAATTCAGATCAGGGAGACAGACACCCTCTCTACTTTTAAGATTAGGCTTAAAACTTTCCTTTTTGCTAAAGCTTATAGTTAGGGCTGGATCAGGTGACCCTGAACCATCCCTTAGTTATGCTGCTATAGACGTAGACTGCTGGGGGGTTCCCATGATGCACTGTTTCTTTCTCTTTTTGCTCTGTATGCACCACTCTGCATTTAATCATTAGTGATCGATCTCTGCTCCCCTCCACAGCATGTCTTTTTCCTGGTTCTCTCCCTCAGCCCCAACCAGTCCCAGCAGAAGACTGCCCCTCCCTGAGCCTGGTTCTGCTGGAGGTTTCTTCCTGTTAAAAGGGAGTTTTTCCTTCCCACTGTAGCCAAGTGCTTGCTCACAGGGGGTCGTTTTGACCGTTGGGGTTTTACATCATTATTGTATGGCCTTGCCTTACAATATAAAGCGCCTTGGGGCAACTGTTTGTTGTGATTTGGCGCTATATAAAAAAAAAAATTGATTGATTGATTGATCTAAGATATGCAAATGTTTTGTGATGACATCATCAAATGACATAACTTAAAACGTTTTAGATTTTGCATGCTCTCATCAAGCACTTTAATTTGGTGTATTACACAACATGTTTTACTGAAATCTGAAATTTAACCTACTTTAAGTTCACATTTGACCTCAAGGTAAACCCTGAAGGTCAAGGTCGATCCCTTATCCCAGGTAATGGCTTATGGGCAAGGCCATTCACTTTTGTCATGCCAAATTTGGTGGTAAACTTTTAAAATTGCAACCAGGAAAGTTGTTTTGTTGAATTTAATGTTTGACCTTCCCTTGACCTTGATGTTTAACCTTGAGTTTGATCCTTTTGTGTGCTGAAAGGTATGTAGATTGGACTGCTATAGGTGAACTTACATGAGTCTGCAGTAATGATTTACACACTTTGTCACACCCTTAAAACATAAAAAATATGCAAATGTTTTGTGATGATGTCATCAAATGACATCATAACATAAAACATTTGATATATTCTGGATGCTCTCATCAAGCACTTTAATATGGTGTATTACACGACATGTTTTACTCAAATCTGAAATTTAACCTACTTTAAGCTCGTTTGACCTCAAGGTAAACCATTTACTTCAAGGTCGATCCCTTATCCTAGGTAATGGCGTATGGACAAGGCCATTCACTTTTTTCATGCCAAATTTGGTGGCAATCTTTCAAAACTGCGACCAGGAATGTTGTTTTGTTTAATTTAATGTTTGACCTTCCTGTGACCTTGACATTTAACCTTTTGTGTGCTGAAAGGTATGTAGATAGGACTGCTATATGTGAACTTACATGAGTCTGCAAAGATGATTTACATGCTTTCTCACAATCTTAATAAATCTAAATTTTGCAGGTTATATTGTGATGACATTATCAAATGACATCATAACCTAAAACATTTTATATATTCTGGATCCTCTGATCACACTCTTTAATTTGGTGTATTACACCATGTTTTACTGTAATGTGAAATTTGACCCAATTGTGGGTCACCTTTAACCTCAAGGTAAACCCTGAAGGTCAAGGTTGATTGCTTATCCCAGGTAATTGCTTATAGGGAAGGCCAATCATGATATCCATGCCAAATGTGGATGCAGAATTGCATAAATGGTGACCAGAAAAGGTGTTTTGTTCAATTTAGTGTTTGACCTTCCTGTGACCTTGACCTTTGACCTTGAGCTTGGTCCTTTTGTGTGTTGAAAAGTATCTCCATAAGACTGCTATATGTGAACTTACAAGAGTCTGTAATGATGATTTACACACTTTGTCACACCCTTAAAACATCTAAAATATGCAAATGGTTTGTGATGATCAGTGATGCCGGTAACGCTTTACTTAGTAACGTGTTACTCTAATCTGACCACTTTTTATAGTAACGAGTAATCTAACGCGTTAATCTTTCCAAATCAGTAATCAGATTAAAGTTACTTCTCCAAGTCACTGAGTGTTACTATTATTTTTCATTGTGGGTCGACAGCAGCATTAAACTTGGTCCGTGGGCAGGAGGTCGGGGCTCGACTGAACTGCACACTTTAAGCGAACTGTGAGCTTTTCATCCACGGTTTTTTGCAGCTGCTCGACTCATCCTCACCTCTTAAAGCGCGGTGATCAGCACACCTGCACTGAGCTTTACAAAGACATGTTTATACTTTTTTCCCTCCTTTATTTAGAATTCTGAGCTGAGCCGCTCCAATCTGGTCGTTAAAAACAGCAGATCCTCCGCGATGCGTCAACAACTAACACTATTTTCCACTCAAATGCACCTAAACTCTCTTTCTGAGGACCTCATGATGTGAAAAAACAATAAAACTTTCTTACCTGTAAATCTGGTCATGTTTTCTGCATAAATAAATGTTATCCATTCTTTGTGCTCAAACGCCAAAGCAGGGGCGAATCTAGATGGAATGGGGGTGTGGGGCAAGGATGTGCCCCCCCCCACAACACCCCTAGATTAAAGGTCCAGTTTTCAAGCCGTTTTTTACTACAACTACTAATATTGCTTAAAATAATAATAATTTCGACAAGTAAAATGTTTAGAGAGAATTTAAATGTTAGAAAAATGTTAGAATTTAATAGTTACATTTATAAACAATGTAGGTTCGAAATTGCAAGTTTTACTGTTACAGTGCTGTCAACAGTTAAATATGAGGTCAAGAAAGGTCTTTATTTTACTTTTTATAAAACAAGTATTTATTTTCATTGAAGTCAAGAAAGGGTGACTATAAAGTAAGTTTTGGCAAAACAGGTATCATTGTCATGTTGAGGTGGCAGAGGGTTGTTGTCGGCAGCTGGGGAAAGTAACTAAAAAAGTAACTAGTAATCTAACTTAGTTACTTTTACAATTGAGTAATCAATAAAGTAACTAAGTTACTTTTTCAAGGAGTAATCAGTAATCAGTAATTGGATTACTTTTTCAAAGTAACTGTGGCAACACTGGTGATGATGTCATCAAATGACAGCATAACTTAAAACGTTCGATATATTCTGGATGCTCTCATCAAGCACTTTAATTTGGTGTATTACACGACATGTTTTACTCAAACTGAAATTTAACCTACTTTAAGATCATGTTTGACCTCATGGTAAACCCTTTAGGTCAAGGTCGATCCCTTATCCCAGGTAATGGCTTATAGGCAAGGCCATTCGCTTTTTTCATGCCAAATTTGGTGGCAAACTTTCAAAATTGCGACCAGGAAAGTTGTTTTGTTGAATTTAATGTTTGACCTTCCTGTGACCTTGATGTTTAACCTTGAGTTTGATCCTTTTGTGTGCTGAAAGGTATGTAGATTGGATTGCTATAGGTGAACTTCCATGAGTCTGCAATGATGATTTATACACTTTGTCACACCCTTAAAACATCAGAAATATGCAAATGTTTTGTGATGATGTCATCAAATGACATCATAACATAAAACATTTGATATATTATGGATGCTCTCATCAAGCATTTTAATATGGTGTATTATACGACATGTTTTACTCAAATCTGAAATTTAACCTACTTTAAGCTCATGTTTGACCTCAAGGTAAACCATTTAGTTCAAGGTCGATCCCTTATCCTAGGTAATGGCTTATGGACAAGGCCATTCACTTTTTTCATGCCAAATTTGGTGGCAATCTTTCAAAACTGCGACCAGGAAAGTTGTTTTGTTGAATTTAATGTTTGACCTTTTCTGTGCTAAAAGGTATGTAGATAGGACTGCTATATGTGAACTTACATGAGTCTGCAATGATGATTTACATGCTTTCTCACAATCTTAATAAATCTAAATTTTGCAGGTTATATTGTGATGACATCATCAAATGACATCATAACCTAAAACATTTTATATATTCTGGATCCTCTGATCACACTCTTTAATTTGGTGTATTAGACCAAGTTTTACTGTAATGTGAAATTTGACCCAATTGTAGGTCACCTTTAACCTCAAAGTAAACCCGGAAGGTCAAGGTTGATCGCTTATCCCAGGTAATTGCTTATAGGGAAGGCCAATCACGATATCCATGCCAAATTTGGATGCAAAATTGCATAAATGGTGACCAGAAAAGGTGTTTTGTTGAATTTAGTGTTTGACCTTCCTGTGACCTTGCCCTTTGACCTTGAGCTTGGTCCTTTTGTGTGCTGAAAAGTATCTCCATAAGACTGCTATATGTGAACTTACAAGTATCTGTAAAGATGATTTACATGCTTTGTCAAAACCCTAAAAAAAAATCTACATTTTGTAAGTTTTTTGTGATGACATCATCAAATTATGTCATCATCACGTCAAATGACTGTGTGTGTGTGTGTGTGTGTGTGTGTGTGTGTGTGTGTGTGTGTGTGTGTGTGTGTGTGTGTGTGTGTGTGTGTGTGTGTGTGTGTGTGTGTGTGTGTGTGTGAGAGAGAGAGAGAGAGAGAGAGAGATGCTTATCAAAGCATTTCATTCATTAGCTGTGTATGGAGCTGTGTGAGTTAGAAAACACACAGAGCAGTGAGACAAATAATGAAATGTCAGAAAGATTGTTCAAATTTTCCTGCAAGCTACAAAACTGGCAGATATATATCAACATGAGGTTATAGAAGAATTTTAACTAAGCAAGGATCCAAAATGTCCACCACTCTCCAAGATGGCTGCCATTTCTGTCAGTCTGCTTTAATATCACTGACTGAATATTGGCTTTATGACATTTGAGCCTTTGTGAGGAGCATTGAACATTGGCTTTATGACATTTGAGCCTTTGTGATGATCATTGAATATTGGCTTTATGACATGTGAGCCTTTGTGATGAGCATTGAATATTGGCTTTATGACATTGTGAGCCTTTGTGATGAGCATTCACAAAGCATTCAGAAGAAACATTTGTAGAAATATCCTTCAGAGGTGATCAGTTTGCAGAAGGAGCAGGTCACAGTTGAAACAGAGCAACAGAATGTCTTCTATCTACAAATATAAAGTGTTGGCTACAGTTGGTTCTGGCTCCTTTGGAAAATGCCTGAGAGTCAGAAGAATATCTGATGGAAAAGTAAGTAACACTGAAACTTTTTTCTGTTACACTTTGTGTAACAGTCAAAATGTGTTTAAACTCTAATCATCCAGTCTTGTATGTTTTTCTGCATGTGGTAAATTCTGGCTGTTCCTCGTTGTTCAACAGTGATCTTGCATTCATGATGAAGAGAGTTGCTGTGAAGTTTTGTGGAGGATGTTTCTGTTACATTATCTTGCATTAGCATTAGCAACCTCCTAAATCACTTTCTGGACAAAAAGTAATCCATGAGGATCCTGATGGTCTGACTGGATTTGATAGAATAATGTAGCCAAGTTTCTTGGTGTTAGACACAAATGATTAAACTCATGTTTAATGGTGAATGTTGGCTGTGTGATAAGCTAACAGTTAGCCACTTGCTCACACCGTCTTCATATCTGAATGTGTTTGATTTTGGATCTACTCCTGCACATAATTACCTTTAAATTATAAAAGACGGTGGTAGCTTCAACTAAATGTCTTACAAGTTTATCATTTTAGTGTAATCACAGTCAACTTTTGAGGCTAAGAAGAGACTTGATGTCTCCTCCAGAAAAAGTACAAAATGTTCTTATCTCTGATGTCATAATAGTCAAAAATATGTAACTCCTTCATAAAGTTTGCTTGCTGCTCTCTATTAAATCAATACTAGTGTGTTGTCCGCGGGGATCCACGGACTCTAGATTGGGTAGTGTTTATAAAAGATGTAGCTGACATTTTTGTGGTAAGAGTGGTAATAAATTAATCAAAGCTTCTATAATGAGTTGGAATGACGTGTGAGTCCAGAATGTTTTTAGAACCTGAGACCTCAACAATTTTTAGATGTAAACTCAACCCTTTTATCTGCTGTTAAATTCTATAATTTTTTTAATGTTATTTTACTGTCTTAATGTATTTATGAATTGTTTTGGTTCTTGCTATCACATATTATTATCAGACATGCACATAACTGGTACTCATGGTGCTTGTACGTGCTAAAAATACAACCCCAATTCCAATGAAGTTGGGATGTTGTGTAAAATGTAAATAAAAACAGAATACAATGATTTGCAAATCCTCTTCAACCTATATTCAGTTGAATACACCACAATGACAAGATATTTAATGTTCAAACTGACAGACTTTATTGTTTTTGTGTAAATATTTGCTCATTTTGAAATAGATGCCTGCAACACGTTTCAAAAAAGCTGGGACAGTGGTATGTTTACCACTGTGTTACATCACCTTTCCTTCTAACAACACTCAATAAGCATTTGGGAACTGAGGACACTAATTGTTGAAGCTTTGTAGGTGGAATGCTTTCCCATTCTTGCTTGATGTACGACTTCAGCTGTTCAACAGTCTGGAGTCTCCGTTGTATTTTGCACTTCATAATGCGCCACACATTTTCAATGGGCGACAGGTCTGGACTGCAGTCCAGAAGATCATGGGTTCAAATCCCCACCTGACTGGAAAATCACTATGGGCCCTTGGGCAAGGCCTTTAATCCCCTATTGCTCCCATTGTGTAGTGGGCGCCTTGTATGGCAGCACCCTGACATCGGGGTGAATGTGAGGCATAATTGTAAAGCGCTTTGAGCGTCTGATGCAGATGGAAAAGTGCTATATAAATGCAGTCCATTTACCATTAGTGTTCCAGAGCCCACGCAGTAAGATCCTTTCCACAATGATCTGATTTTAATGCAGTGCTGCCTGAGGGATCAAAGGTCACGGGCATTCAATATTGCTTTTCAGCCTTGCTGCTTACGTGTAGAAAGTTCTCCAGATTGTCTGAATCTTCTGATTATATTATGGACTATAGATGATGGAATCCCTAAATTCCTTGCAACTGAACATTGAGAAACATTGTTCTTAATCTGTTGGACCATTTTTTCACACAGTTGTTCACAAAGTGGTGATCTTCGCCCCATCTTTCTTGTGAATGGCTGAGCCTTTTGGGGATGCTCCTTTTATACTCTCACCTGTTTCCAATTAGGTGTTCTTTGACCATTCATCAACATTCCCAGTCTTTTATTGCGCCATCCAGACATACCAGTTATGTGCACCCCTGATTATTATTATTCATAATATTATTTTTATTATTGTTTTAGTTCTCCGTCTATTTATTTATTTGATTTTTAAATGGACCACAATGGAAATAAGTGTTTTCATTTTCTTGTGTCATCCATGTATTTTTAACATATTTACAATTACATTACGCATTTACATTGAACTTAAAATCACTCACTACACTCACACCTTTAATATAAAGATGACTTACCGACTTAGAATGGTGTGTGTCCAGAACATAGCCAGAAATTTCCATTCTTCTGTTTTTGCAGTGTTCAACCTTGACCCAAAATACATAAACATACCAAACAGCAAATGTCAGCTGTCAACAGTTTCTCTGTGATTGAAGTTCCATGCACAGTTGCTGTAAGCAGGTGCTTTTAATTTGACAAACAAAGACAGTGGCAGAAGACATTAAAAACACTACACATTTCACTCATGGTACCAGCATCAAACTGAAGTCTCTCATGGTAAGAGCAACATAAGACTAAAATGGCTAAAACAATAGTGTTACAAAACACAATCAATCAATAATGCTAACAACACTGTTAAACTACAGTGAGGAAAAAAAGCATTTGAACACCCAGGATTTTGCAAGTTCTCCCACTTAGAAATCAGGGAGCGGTCTGAAATTTTCATCTTAGGTGCATGTCCACTGTGAGAGACATAATCTAAAAAAAAAAAAAAGAAAATCCGAAAATCACAATGTATGATTTTTTAATAATTTATTTGTATGTTACTGCTGCTGCAAATAAGTATTTGAACACCTGTGAAAATAAATGTTAATATTTGGTACAGTAGCTTTGTTTGCAATTACGGAGGTCAAACGTTTCCTGTAGTTTTTCACCAGGTTTACACACGCTGCAGCAGGGATTTTGGTCCACTCCTTCATACAGATCTTCTCTAGATCTTTCAGGTTTGGAGTTTCAGCTCCCTCCAAAGATTTTCTATTGAGTTCAGGTCTGGAGACTTGCTAGGCCACTCCAGGACCTTGAAATGCTTCTTACAGAGCACCCCCTTAGTTGCCCTGGCTGTGTGTTTGGGGTCATTGTCATGCTGGAAGACCCAGCCATGAGCCATCTTCAATGCTCTTACTGAGGGAAGGAGGTTGTTTGCCAAAATCTCACATGACCCCATCCATCCTCCCTTCAATACAGTGCAGTCATCCTGTCCCCTTTGCAGAAGAGCACCCCCAAAGTATGATGTTTCCACCTCCATGCTTCACGGTTGGGATGGTTTTCTTGGGGTTGTTCTCATCCTCTAAACATGGTAAGTGGAGTTGATTCCAAAAAGCTCTATTCTGGTCTCATCTGACCACATGACTTTCTCCCATGCCTCCTCTGGATCATCCAGATGGTCACTGGTGAACTTCAAATGGGCCTGGACTGTGCTGGCTTGAGCAGGGGGACCTTGCTGCCCTGCGGGATTTTAAACCATGACAGTATCATGTGTTACTAATGTAATCTTTGTGACTGTGGACCCAGCTCTCTTCAGGTCACTGACCAGGTCCTCCTGTGTAGTTCTGAGCTTTCTCAGAATCATCCTTACCCCACATAGTGAGATCTTGCATGGAATCCCAGACCGAGGGAGATTGACAGTCATCTTGTGTTTCTTCCACTTTCTAATAAATAATCATAACAGTTGTTGTCTTCTACCAAGCTGCTTGCCCGTTGTCCTGTAGTCCATCTCAACCTTGTGCAGGTCTACACTTTTGTCCCTGGTGTCCTTAGACAGCTCTTTGGTCTTGGCTAAGGTGGACAGGTTGGAGTGTGATTGATTGAGTGTGTGAACAGGTGTCTTTTATACAGGTAACAAGTTCAAACAGGTGCAATTAATACAGGTAAAGAGTGCAGAATAAAAGGGCTTCTTAAAGAAAAATTAACAGGTCTGTGTGAGCCAGAATTCTTGCTGGTTGGTAGGGGGTCAAATACTTATTTGCAACAGTAACATACAAATAAATTATTTTAAAAAATCATACATTGTGATTTCTGGATTTTTTTTTTTTTTTTTTTTTTTTTTTTTTAGATTATGTCTCTCACAGTGGACATGCACCTAAGATGAAAATTTCAGACCGCTCCCTGATTTCTAAGTGGGAGAACTTGCAAAATCCTGGGTGTTCAAATACTTATTTTCTTCACTGTAACATAAACCACAATAACATTTAAAACCTCAAAACCCTGAAGTCCCTTGGTGCACTGCAGCACAATGTGCATTTTTATTAGCTAGCCAAGATTGCTAATTTCTCCACAAATATTAGTCCTGTCAACTTTCCGTTTTTGCAGGGTTCATCCTTAACCCAAAATACATAAGCATACCAAATGGCAAATGTCAGCTCTCCGTGGTTTGTGTGTGATCAAAGCTATACACACACACACACACACACAAGCCACTCGGCTGTTGCATTTGAACACACTTTCCCATTCAGTTGAATGGGAAAGTGTGTTCAAACCTTGAACTTGTTCTGTGTAGAATATATACTGTGACAGGAAGCTCGTGCCATATTTTCTATTCTGATATTATGTCTGAAAATTGTCATTTTGTGTTGTTTACTTTTAGTGTGGCCATTTTTTGTGCATTTAATAGCAAAAAGAGGTAATAATCTTAATGAATGCTGAAATATTGTATTTTATTTTGGAAACGATTTGATTTGTACTGTCTTTAATAAATCTATTGCTATCCGTAGATCCTGGCTTGCAAGGTGGTGAGCTTCAGGGACATGTCCACACGTCAACATGACAGGCTCCTCCAAGAGGTGGCGCTCCTGAAGAAGTTCAACCACCCAAACATTGTACAGTGTTATGATCAGTTCATAAACAAGAATAAGAAAGAGGTCTACATTGTGATGGAGTACTGCGAGAGTGGAGATCTGTCTCGTCTCATCGAACATGCCATCAAGAAAGGGTAAATATGTCATCCTTGATTGTCTTGGGATCTTTCCATCACACATACTATCATTTCAGGATACGCCATGTTGTCATGTCTGAAGGATTAACTTGTCTCTTTGTCCCAACAGGAAGTCAATAAAAGAAGAATTCATTCTTCAGGTTTTGGTGCAACTGGCTTCAGCGCTGAAGCACTGCCACAGACGTCCTGATGGGAGTGTTGTGCTACACCAGGACCTGAAACCAGCAAATGTTTTTCTCCAGAAGAACCTCACTGTCAAGCTCGGTGATTTTGGGCTGGCACAGATCCTTCCCACGAAGAACGACTGTGCACAGTCAACAGCTGGGACTCCCCTGTACATGTCTCCAGTAAGTCATTTTTCTTTTCTTTTTCTTTTTGAACTACCTTCTTGTGAGGGTAAATATCAGAGGTTTACAAGTGTGGGTCAATGCAGAGCACAAAGGGATCTCTCTCAGTCACAGTGGTCGTTTCTACACCAGGAGTCACCAAACTTTTCCTGGAGATGACCTGCCCTGCCTTGTTTTCCAACTCTTCCTGCTCCAGCCACTGCTGATTAACTAAGACAGGTTTGCTCGGACAAACAGAAGCTCGGAAACATCAGACTTGAAGAAACAGCTGGTTGCAGCAGGTACACATGGAAAACATGCAGGTCAGGTGATCTCCAGCTGTAGTGTTGGTGACCCCTGATCTACACCTTTAAACATGACTGTGGGTAGAGACATTTGAGGTTCTTTCATCATCAGGTTAACACTTGTGCTGAGGAAGGTCCATTTGTGTTCTGTGTCCAGGTCAAGAGGTCAGGCTGATGGCTCCTAAAGTCTGGAATTTCTCTGTCAGAAAAGACAAAATTCAAACAGTGATATTTACAACACAAAGTGTTTTCTTGTACCGTAATTTCCGGACTATAAGTCGCAACTTTTTCCACACGCTTTGAACACTGCGGTTTAAACAATGATGTGGCTAATTTATGGATTTTTACAGGCTTTCTCATAAGTGGAAATGCCTCAGCTGATGCTGTCCATTAATTGACTGAAAGATGCAGTCCTCATGCAGTGTAAATTCACACACACAATAAATATAAAGTCTTACCTGTTTGTTGCTGTGGATTCATCAATATGTCCTGAAGAAAACGATGTCTGAAAATACTTTAATTCCTTCTCGTGGCTGAAAAAAAGTCCCAGGAAATTTGCACCACAGTTGTGCCTCTGTCAGATCAGTCAGCGGAGCTCCATCTCCCCCCCACCGTGTCTCTGTCTTTGCGCCACAAGTTGAAAAAGTCACAGCGCCTCATTAACGTCTCATTTGCCACAGACACCAGGCGATCCAGACTGTACACAATGAAATTACCTCATGATCCACAAAAAAAAAAAAAAAAAAAAAAAAAAAAGTAAAATTACTCAGTTCTCAGTGTGGAGCTGAGAAATCGAACGACACCATGCACACGCTGGATGATGTGCTCACCAATATTTACCTGTAACACCTTCAGGAAAAAAAGCATTTATGGTATTTAATTTAAAAGTTAAAAAATCTTTCTGTTTAACATCTTTCTGTGTAAATATCTCATGTTACAACGTGGAGACCCGTGGCTCAAACACTATTTATGTACAATTATTTTTTCTTTTTAAAATTGGTGGGTGCAGCTTATTTTCATGTGCGCTCTATAGTCTGGAAATTACGGTAAATGAGAACACTCTCACCCATAATTGTGGACATCGTCTAAACTTTTTGTTGTTGTTTCTCCAGGAAAAAACAAAAGGCAAACTTTACAACGAGAAGTCGGACATCTGGTCTCTGGGGTGTCTGATTTACTACCTGTGTGCCTTAAAGTAAGACCTGAAACACAGTTGAGCTGATTTTACAGAATTTGTTGAAAGTAAATCCGAATACTTTTTGTTGAATTTCTACTCTTTTAGGCATCCATTTCATGATGATGGAGTTAAAAAATTGTCAGACCGCATCAACAGTGGGAAGTTCAAAAGAATCCCGTCCTGCTATTCGGACAAGCTGGACTCCCTCATCAGGGACATGCTGCAAATCTGTGTGAGTCACACGTTCATCTACTCTGCTGTTATTTCAGACATTTCTTGTCCGTCCTCTATGGTGATCTGATGGACGTGGTGAGAGTGCTGATTCATTCAAATGTAGCAATGCTTGTGGCCAGGTGAAATGTGGGCGTGTCCACTTGGCCTTCTCCAGCCAATGGGGTTCTCGAAACTCATGCATAAAGAAACACAGCCAATGGCCAAAATGTTAAAGTCGTGGGTTGGAATTTACTTGGTCTTGGTCTTCTCTTTTTCTAGGAGGACTCCAGGCCCTCAGCTGAAGACATCCTCAGCAGATGCCTGCAGACTGAGAAGGCTGCTGAGGAAAAGAAAAGATCACACAGTCCCGATCATCCTCTTCCTCCTCCCATGCCACCTGCAGACGTCAGGCCCAAAGAGGAGGAACTCCAGAAATCTCCAAAGAGAAAGAGGAAGCTGGAGTCTGGCCACAGTCAAAAATCCAAGCGCAGGCGGAAAGGTGAGCGTTTCCACCAACAACCAAGGAGGTTTTATTTTCAAGGTCAACTGCTTAAATTGACCTCATTTATATGGTGCTTTTCCATCTATATAGAAGCTCAAAGTGTGCAATGTTTGTGATGCCCTGCGAGTGAAGCGAGGGAATAGCGCCACCCTGGAAAAATTCTGCAAAATCAAGTGATTTCCCTCACAATTGGTGTTTGCAGGCTGTCGCAACCCTGCAGTGAGATGAGACTCTTAACATCTTAGTTTAGAAACATACTCATCGTTAAAAAAAATTTTTTTTTAAAAGATCTTACATTTACTTTCATTGCAGACAGTATGAACCCAAGACATTTCATATTTTGTGCAGTCAGCTTAATTTAATTTGTTCATATTCATCCATTCTTACATTTAAGTCCTGCAACATGTTCCAAAATGGATGGATATTTGGGGCAATTCATTTGAGTGATTAAATCATCACTTTTACAGTTAGTTTTCTTGAGAAAAGTCAGGGGATGGACACATGAACATTAAAAGACAAATCCAGTCTGGGACCATGTCCTGGTGCCGCACATCTCCACACCCACAACACCGTGGAACCCCCTGAGTCCTTCATGGTGCACAAACAAAATAATACTAAATACATACCCTGAAAGACTCCTGCATCTTGGAGAAAAGGCTAAAAAAATTTTCTAAAATAAAGCACAGCAGCACAGGCTCTGTTGGACCTCTTCACCATTTCCACATCCACACCGTGAAAGTTCGTCAAGAACACCTAATTGTAAATGTAAAAAGTCCTCTCTTCTCGTTCAAACCAACACACCAACTGACATGGACCTGGACGTCCCCAATGTGACGTCACTGAAATCAACATTTCTTGCAGGCTGTCAAATCTGACCGTTAAAAAGCAGCAGGTGAAATCAAGCTGAACGTCTCATGTTTATGGCTAAATATCTCAGGGCACATGGCACCAAAAATAATACAATTTTGTGATTGTGGTTTGAAGATAAAGAGTTTTTCCACTGATCCTTTTGAATGATGAGAAGTCAATAGACAGCCCAGTCTCACACTTTTTTTTCATGCTGCCACCATTAAATGAGTCACATTTTCATGACGTTTTTTATTTTATTTTACTATTTCTAACCCTACCCCTTCCCCTAACTCTAACCCTAAACATAACCACCACAGATTCCACATTTCATGATACCATCATGACATGAATTTGGGATCCCAGCACGAAAATGTGGCGCTTTTCATGACGGTGTCCCAAACTAATAAATGAATGTAGTTTTCATGATGATATCATGATGATATCCTGAACTGTGATATGTGTATAAATTTTGTACCTTTTGGACTTTAGGGCCAACAGGAAAACCATCTTGTGGACCATGAGTTGGTGTGATCTGCCGAAGAGTCCATGTGTGACGTGACCATCATCGACCCTCACACCGACCGTCGACCCTCACTAGATGTTTCTTTTGGCTGAGGACACACCTCACACTTCTATAATGTTCTGGACTGCTACCTGTTTTTGTTTGTTTTGAAGGGACACTCAGTAATAAATCATTTATTTTTACACTTCCTGTGTGGATGTGTGTTTACATGTTGGATTCTATTTTACACAAATCACAACAAAAGCATTTTACTTCAATAGTATGGATCCACAACATCAACACATTGCCATTTTTCCCCCTTCAGGTCAGGGTTGTATTGGGTGCAGGTTTAAAAAAAAACCTGATCTGAGCATCAGACAGGCAACAGGAAAGCTTCACTCACACACACATAGCTGTGTTCTCATCTGCGACTGTCACTGGCGACATACAGAATGAACATAATCACACACAAAACTCGGTTGCTGTTCAATACAAATTTCCACAGAGCTGCACATGTAGCCTGTAGGCTATGGAGTGAAAAATACCAACAGGAGACAGAGAAGAATCTTTCACCTGTCACCAGTGGTGGGCACAGATAACCAAAAAATTAACTTCGATAACAGATAATCAGATAACTGAAAAGTTATCTTTGATAAAGATAAAACAATAAACCACCAAAAAAAATGTATCAGAAGTTACAGATAACCGATAAGTGATAAATTCCAGTATTGTCTCTGGTACATTTGCAACTACTAACAAGCTGAATTTGAGTTTTAACACCACGATCTCTTCTGGTAGCATCAAAAGCAACAACAGACCCAAACAATGAGCCAGCACTTCTGTCTTTGAACATCTTGCTAGAGGTGGGCGGATCGATCCTAATATTGATAATATCAATACCAACGCTCGTATTGATATTGAACGATCCTCGTGTAAAAAGATCGATACTCACGCTTTTTTCTCTCCCACACGCACTGACTGCTGCACACGCAGATTCATCAAAGTCTACTCTCTGTAAGAGCAGCGCTGCACTGTGTCACACAACACGAAGCAGTGCGCCCTTGTATTGTGGTTTGTCAGCCCTCTACTTCAGGAGATTTTAAGTTGTGTTGAGTGATATTTCTTTAAACAAAAATGTTGATTGTGATAATAAAGTATTTATGTTGTCACGTACAATGTTTGGCGAAATTCTATCCCAGGTCTTTGGACCCTTTGGATCTATGAAGCTTAAATATGAAAAAGTATCGGTATTGATATCGGCGATAATGGGCCTGTATTTACTTGGTATCGGATCAATACCAAAAATCCCGGTCTCGCCCACCTCTACATCTTGCCCCCAGCTGGAAGCTCTTGTTTACTACATGGCTTCCAACACAAAAGCAACTGAGAGGAACCACAAAGCTCAACTCTCTATCCAATCACAACACTCCCGTCAGGCGGAGGTCTTGGAAAATAAAGCAATGCTGAGTTATGGTTTGGTGAATAAATAAAATGAATATTGATAGAATAACTCCATTAATGTCAATTCTGTCATTTGTACAAAGTTAAAATATAACATGTATCTTTTAATGTTGAATAATGCACTAATTCTGAAGTTTTGTAACAAACACAGACAGATCGCAAAGGATTCTGGGTAAAATGTGCCTCCGCTAAACACTGATTGGTTAAGTCATTCATTATGTAAACCAACACTTTAATGTGACGTGTCGTGTGTTTACAGACAAATGTGCTTTGTAAAATATTCCATTTTTTTATTTGTAAAAACAGACATTTTTATGGAGCGAGAGAGAGAATGTGCGCTCATTTTATTATATTATGTACACATTTTATTATATTGTGGGCACGTTTTATTATATTGCACACACGTTTTAAGCATCTTTTGAGTAAAACAAGGGCACAATCTACTTAAACGTGGCCACAATTTGTAAAACGTGCACTCAATATTGTCTTGACACATAAATGTTGGCTATTAGCCAACAAACCAGGAGACAGTGTAATATATTTCCCCATTAGAAATGGATCTGGTCAGAGTGTATCATCATAGTTTGGGCGCACAAGGACATACAGAGAACTCCGGCTACTCAGCATGACATCATCTGGAGTTTAAGCACATTAAAAAGGATGCTGAGGGCGAAGTGTCTCCCCGTCGTGAGGATGATAATTTAGGTCATATTATGAAGTTCATTTTGAATGAAAGGAAAACGTGCGCACGTTTGATTAATTCGAGGGCTCAATTAAAGGAAAACGTGCGCATGAATTATCACGACCAGGAAAACGTGCGCACGTTTTATTAATTTGAGAGCACTGTTATGTGTCGGATGCGGTCGGAGCACCGACCCAGCGTTTGACAGGACCCAGCACGAAATAAGCAGAGCACGGTTCAAAAGATAACAGAATTTAATAATCATAATGAGTGCAGTGATAAACAACCAAAAATGTCCGCGGTCTGGTGAGGTGAAAACACGGCCTGGAGCCACAGCAGTTCGGACCCAGGGACCCCGCCGACACCCCCCAGGTGGCCGCGACAAACCGAGTCTGTGAAGAAAGAAAACATGAGGTGAGTCCAACTCCACCCAGAGAGACACAACTCAAAAGGGTGCACACAATCAGTAAACACTTCCTGGCTTAAATATACGAGGTCTGTCCATAAAGTATTGTACCTTTTTATTTTTTCAAAAAGTATATGGATTTCATTCATATGTTTTTACGTCAGACATGCTTGAACCCTCGTGCGCATGCGTGAGTTTTTCCACGCCTGTCGGTGACGTCATTCGCCTGTGAGCACTCCTTGTGGAAGGAGTGGTCCCGCCCCCTCGTCGGATTTTCATTGTCTGGAAATGGCGGAATGAAAAGGACTTTTTTTCCATCAGAATTTTTTCAGAAGCTGTTAGAGACTGGCACCTGGAAACCATTCGAAAAATTTATCTGGCTTTCAGTGAAAATTTTACGGGCTTCACAGAGAATAAGGACTTTAACTACAGGTTTAAGGACCCCTTTAAAGGACGGTCGGTGCGCCGCGCTGCGAGCTGCGATGATGCGGCACAAACCACTGGATCATTTCTAAACGGATGGCTCTGTGGATACGAGACCGTCGTGTGCTCTTTCTCTGGTTATCACAAGACCTGGACATCAGCCATTTTCCGGCAGATTTCACTTTTAACAAGAGATTTTGTCATGGAAAGTCGCGCGGAGGCTTCGCGCGTCACGACCGATTCGCTGATGAAGCGAGACAAAGGAACACCTCCGTTTCGGAGTGTTAGAGGACAAGTTGGGACATGTCCAGCTCTCCACAAGTTCTTTTATACTCACTGGGCTGGTAAGCACTGAAAGCCGAGATAGACATGTCCCAACTTGTCCTCTAACACTCCGAAACGGAGGTGTTCCTTTGTCTCGCTTCATCAGCGAATCGGTCGTGACGCGCGAAGCCTCCGCGCGGCTTTCCATGACAAAATCTCTTGTTAAAAGTGAAATCTGCCGGAAAATGGCTGATGTCCAGGTCTTGTGATAACCAGAGAAAGAGCACACGACGGTCTCGTATCCACAGAGCCATCAGCTTAGAAATGATCCAGTGGTTTGTGCCGCATCGTCGCAGCTCGCAGCGCGGCGCACCGACCGTCCTTTAAAGGGGTCCTTAAACCTGTACTTAAAGTCCTTATTCTCTGTGAAGCCCGTAAAATTTTCACTGAAAGCCAGATAAATTTTTCGGATGGTTTCCAGGTGCCAGTCTCTAACAGCTTCTGAAAAAATTCTGATGGAAAAAAAGTCCTTTTCATTCCGCCATTTCCAGACAATGAAAATCCGACGAGGGGGCGGGACCACTCCTTCCACAAGGCGTGCTCACAGGCGAATGACGTCACCGACAGGCGTGGAAAAACTCACGCATGCGCACGAGGGTTCAAGCATGTCTGACGTAAAAACATATGAATGAAATCCATATAGTTTTTGAAAAAAATAAAAGGTACGATACTTTACGGACAGACCTCGTATATCAGCTTCTCACCCTGCAGGCACGGAACAACTCAGTTCAAATCTCCACTGCAGCAGAAGCTGATTAGACAATTAGCATAACGTGACAGCTCAATAACACAAGGTGTGAGGGACACCAAATCCACTGTCATTACTTCATAAAAGTCACCAAAACCAAATTACCTCAGGAAGTGTGCTGAAGAGCGTGAGACCTCACCCAATCCTCCTTCACAGACTGTGGCGTCAAACCTGGAGCGGTCTCTGCGTCCGTAATGGTGAGATTGTTCTCCTGACGTCGATCTCACACGTCTGCTCACAAGGTCGAGTCTCTGGCAATCACACACTGTGCATTCAAGGTTTAAATGCAGCAATCTCTGATCAAGACAGAATACACCACAGCTGTGAGTCCTGATGACCTGCACGTGAAAACAAGCCTCAGGTGTTCAAGGTGAGGTCCTAATGCTCAGCCACTCAGTCCTGAATGCATACCACCTGGTGGGAGAAACAGAAAACAAAAACAAAGCCAGCCAAACACCCCAGCCCACAACAAGCACATTTTATTAATTTGTGGGCTCAGTTAAAGGAAAATGTGCGCACAAATTATCATGGCCAGAAAAAAATATCACTATAAGTGACCTCTCCCAGGTTCCATACTCCCATCGAGAGTTTTTGTAAATTAAGTTTGAAAAAAAGTTTCTGTTTACGTTTGCTTCTGGAAACACGAGTCCGACGTGTGGTTTTTTGAACATACAATGTGTGTGAGAACATAAATCGTGCGCTCTGAGCTTTTACACAGTGCGGTTTTGTGGTACAGTTTGAAGCTGTAGCCGAGGTCCAGTGATTGAAAATATCAGCCCAGCTTCACGGCCAATACTGCCATGAACATTACTGGCCAGTAGATGTGCAGCAGAGACCTTGAAAATTGCCAAACAAAATTCCAGATAATCCTTGTCTGCCTACATTTAACAGCACAGATACACATTTTGCACCAACAAAAATGTACACAAATCAATATGATTCTTATTCTATGTCACGTTGTCTCCAGATATGTGGGAGTGAACAGAATATGTTCATATTTACGAGCACTAATTGGCTTCTTTTGTTTAGTCGGAACGAAGCGTCTCTATTTTATTTTATGACGTTTCATCACTCATGATGGTGTTTGTTTTAGTGTTTATTTGTTAAAATGATTTTAATTTTATTCATTGACGTTATGAATGAATATGCAGCTCGAATCACTGTGGAACGTTTGAAGACCCTGTTGAATTTAGTGTCCATTTCTAGTTGTCTGTATGTATTATGTCTGTATATAAAATATTATTTATTCAGAGTATCGTAATCATTATCATGATCAGAATTATTGTTATGACCATTATTGTTATTATTGATATAAAAATGTACACAAAACAATGGTTGTCATTCCATGTTACTTAATTTCCAAATACAAACCAAAAGTGAAAAGAACGTGTATTTTTGGAAGTGTGTGAAATATATTTTCTGTCTAACTAGTTACACATGGAAACAGATGGGGGGAGGTGATGATCTAGTGGTTAAGGTGTTGGGCTTGAGTCCAGAAGATCATGGGTTCAAATCCCCGCCTGACTGGAAAATCACTAAGGGCCCTTGGGCAAGGCCTTTAATCCCCTATTGGGTGATTCTATGGTAACGGAATTATGACGATGGGAAAATCTGGCCATATTTTAGCTCCCCATTAAAAAGTGCTGCGATTGTAATTCCGTTACCATAGAATCGCCCTATTGCTCCCAGTGTGTAGTGAGCGCCTTGTATGGCAGCACCCTGACATCGGGGTGAATGTGAGGTATAATTGTAAAGCGCTTTGAACATCTGATGCAGATGGAAAAGTGCTATATAAATGCAGTCCATTTTTACCATTAACAGATTTATTCAGCAAGGGCAGGGAAGGGGAACGCAGTGGCGGTTCCTACAATGAATTACTTTCCGGGACCCCTTTCAGCCATTTTTTTATGATTTTATTATTTTTATATTATTATTACATTATATTATGCTTTATTAATCTGTCTTTCAGGGAGGAACAATTACCTATTTATTAATGTGCATATTTGTCTCAACATTTAGCACATAAATGCACCCCCTCGTATCTCCCCCCCGGAGGGTGTCAAGTTGATGAAATTTGCTGTATCTATCAGTATCTGTGCTATGAATGTACTCTTAAAAGCATTTCACGCTGGGACTAAGAATGATATTTTTATTCCCCCCCGACCCCCCGGAAGGTGTCACATTGATGAAGGTTTTCATATAATGGCTTAAATACTTATTTTAATATTGTATTCTTATGTTTACAGTGGTGTTATAATTACAAGACAGTTTGTTAACTTTTTTAATGTTATTGCCAAAATATTTATTTTAATATTGTATTTCTAATCATATTTACAGTGGTGTTAGAATTACAAGGCAGTTTATTTGTTAACTTTTTTATATTATTACTTAAATATTTATTTTAATATTGTATTTCTAATTACACCACTGTTAGCTTTCTTATGGAATTGCTCAAATATTTTAATATTGCAGTTGACGTGTGTGTGTGTGTGTGTGTGTGTGTGTGTGTGTGTGTGTGTGTGTGTGTGTGTGTGTGTGTGTGTGTGTGTGTGTGTGTGTGTGTGTGTGTGTGTGTGTGTGTGTGTTGTCCATATGTGGACTCCATTGTTCTGCTGGGGGACTTCAACGCACACATGGCAATGACAGAGACACCTGGAGAGGCTGCGATTGGGAGGACGGCCTCCCTGATCTAAACCCAAATGGTCGTTTGTTGTTGAACTTCTGTGCTAGTCACAGACTGTCCATAATGAACACCATGTTTAAACATAAGGATGCTCATAAGTGTACATGGTACCAGAGCACCCTAGGACAAAGATCCATGATTGATTTTGTGATCATATTATCTGATCTGAGGCCGCATGTTGTGGACGCTCAAGTGAAGAGAAGGGCAGAGCTGTCAACTGATCACCATCTGGTGGCGAGTTGGATCAGACGGTGGGGGAGGACTTTGGACAGACCTGGTAAGCCCAAACGGATTGTGCGGGTGAACTGGGAACGTCTGGAGGAGCTCACTTGTCCGACCACATCTTCAACTCACACCTCTGGCAGAGCTTTTCTAGCATCCCTGTGGAGGTTGGGGGCACTGAACCAGAATGGGCAATGTTCAAAGCTTACATTGCTGAAGCAGCAGCGGGGAGCTGGGGTCTGAAGGTCTTAGGTGCCTAAAGGGGCGGCTGCCCTCAAACACCGTGGTGGACACCGGTGGTCAGGGAAGCTGTCTGACTGAAGGAGTCATTCCGTGATCTGTTATCTTGGAGGACTCCTGAGGCACTTGCAAGGTACTGACAGGCCCGAAGGGCAGCAGCTTCTGCTGTGGGGAGATAAAGCAGCGGGTGTGGGAGGAGTTCGGAGCAACCATGGAGAAGGACTTTTGGTTGGCACCAAGGTGCTTCTGGTGGACTTGAGGCACCTCAGGAGGGGAAAACGGGAACCATCCAAGCTGTCTATAGTAAGGATGGGACTCCTGCATCAGACCGGAGCACCCCCTATAGTAGGAGCAGAGCTGGAAGCTGATGGAGGATTTTCATCAATTTCCCTGGTGGAAGTCGCTGAGGTAGTCAAACAACTCTGCAGTCGCAAGGCCCCGGGGGTTGAAGAGCTCCGTCCAGAAATGCTGAAGGCTCTAGGTGTGGAGGGATTGTCTTGGATGAGACGTCTGTTCAACACTGCATTGAGGTCTGGGACAGTGCCTAAGGAGTGGTAAACTTGAGCGGTGGTCCCCATATTTAAAAAGGGGGACCAGAGAATGTGTGCCAAATACAGGGGCATCACACTACTCAGCCTCCCTGGTAAAGTCTACTCCAGCGTCCTGGAAAAGATGGGTTCGGCCGATAGTTAAACCTCTGATTGAAGAGAAAATGCGGGTTCTGTCCTGGTCGTGGAACAACTGACCAGCTCTTCAAGCTAACAAGAATCCTGGAGGGTGCCTGGGAGTATGCCCATCCAGTCTACATGTGTTTTGTGGACTTGGAGAAGGCGTATGATCGGGTACCCTGGGAGATACTGTGAGAGGTGCTGCGGGAGTATGGAGTGAGGGGGTCCCTTCACAGGGCCATCCAATCTCTGTACTCACAGTTTGAGCTGGAACTGAGTACAGTGATTGAAAATATCAGCCCAGCTTCAGTTTGAATACTGCCATGAACACTACTGGCCAGTAGATGGCAGTAGAGACCGTAAAAACTTGCCAAAACAAAATTCCAGATAATCTGTGTCTGCTACATTTAAGATGCATGGAATTTAATAAATGCAAACAAAATAACAACGTCTATAAATCCAGAGAATATATTCACGAGAGTTTTAGGCACTAGAGTTTAATGGAGTTGTCCGTGAAGCTGTTCAAATTCATTTCTCCTGTTGTGAACGTACTGAGATTACCCTATCACCCATAATGCACCTGGACACAGCATGTCCACACTAAAACCTTAAAAATTAGTGCATTACTTTAAAACTAAAACATATATCTGATATTTTCACTTTATAAAACTTCAGACATGACGTTAATTTAAATAACTTGCCCGAAATTAGTTTGGTTAAAATATGAACCATAAGTTAAAAATGTATGCCTCTGGATGACTTGAGTGATATTGCCCGTGTATCAGTATGGGGTTAAAAGAAATTAATTTTTTTGGTGACCAGTTCTCCTTTGCCTGCAGAGGATAGAGCGGTTTCTTCTAGAAACACCTCTTCTCTGTTTTTCAGAGGGTAGAACTACACATCTGCTACAAAACATTTAACAGGTAGGTGCTCAACTGATTTTAAATTTTAGAAATGTTTGTACCTGTTCAGCTTTATTTACCACGTTATCGGTCTACAAATTATCGCAAGATAATTAGTCCGATAATGGTTTTTTAAGTTATCTTAAAAGATAATCTGATAATGAAAACATTATCTTTGATAATTATCAGTTATCGGATTATCGGAACTGTGCCCACCACTGTGTACTGGTGAATCTTCACTCCTACTCTCACCTATGGTCATGACGGTTGGGTCATGACCGAAAGAACTAGATCCCGGGTACAAGCGGCCGAAATGGGCTTCCTCAGGAGGGTGGCTGGTGTCTCCCTTAGAGATAAGGTGAGATGCTCGGTCATCCGTGGGCAGCTCAGAGGAGAATCTCTGCTCCTTCGCGTTGCAAGGAGCCAGCTAAGGTGGTTCAGGCATCTGGCAAGGATGTCATCTGGGTGCCTCCCTAGGGAGGTGTTCCAGGCACGTCCAGCTGGGAGGAGACCCCGGGGAAGACCCAGGACTAGGTGGAGAGATTATATCTCCACACTGGCCTTGGAAAACCTCAGGATCCCCCAGTCAGAGGTGGTCAATGTGGCCCGGGAAAGGGAAGACTGGGGTCCCCTGCTGGAGATGTTGCCCCCACGACCCGATCCCAGAAAAGTGACTGAAGATGAGTGATGATGAAGTTTCCACTGTATCATGCTGTGCCATATAATCAATATGCATACAGATACTTGACAATTGACACTTATATGGTGAAAATTGAGATAAGTTAATTTAAAAATTTGATATCAAGCATGTTTTGTGGTCTTTTTTTTTCTCTCTCTCTCATTATCCCGGACAAAGACTAAAGGTATTTTAACCCTTGTGACAGAAAAGATTTACATTTTAGTCAAAATGTTTTGACACACTACTAATTTAATACAGACATTTTTGTAGTAAATGTTATATAAAATGATTGGACCAAAAAACATGTTATTGTAATCCAACAAGCCTGTGACAGTCAGCCAATTTCCTGAACAAGACCATCCATTTGGGCTTTAAATGGATTTCATGATTATAGAGAACATAAAAGGTTAAAGAACATAAATGTTTAAATAACATAAAAGGATTAGATTCCAGATTTGAGATTGTGTTCATTCTCATCTTCAAAACAAACCGGTTGCTCCTATGTTTGTTCTCGGTGATCTAAACCACTGCATTTTAAATAAATCCCTGCCTGGGTTCTATCAATATGTTCAGTGTAGCACCAAGAACAATAAGACCCTTGATAAGTGCTCTGGGAATATAAGAGATGTCTATACGGCCAGAGCCAGACCCCCACCTTGGCAATTCGGATCGTAGTGTAATCCAGCTTCTCCCCACCTATCGATCAGCGTTTAAATCCAGTAAACCTGAGGAGCTGAAAGGATGTTTTTTGTGTACGGATTTGGACATTTTTTCCAAGATGTGGACATCAACTCTGCCACAGAAGCAATTCCTAGTTACATCTTCTTCTGTGCTGACTCAATCATTCCTCAAAAAAATCATTAAGAAATACCCGAACAATAAATCATATGTCACACAGGAAATATGGGAACGTATTAACAGGAAGAAAGCAGCCTTTAAATCAAGGGACACTGCAGGGTTCAGGGACACACAAAAAGACCTGAATCAGAGGATGAGAGAGGCTTGACTGCAACATAAGGAGCGTGCAGAACAGGACCTCTCCAGGGCCAACAACAAGAGACTGTGGGATTCTGTTCATGACATGACAAACATGGACACAACAGTGGCGGCTCCAGAGATTTTTTCTGCAGGTGCTATGGGGGGCTTGGTATTTTAATGAGGGTGCGATTAAATAAGGGCAGTGTGTCACAATGGCTCTCTGCTGCACCTCTGCCACATTCACGGGCGCACACACATCTACCCAGATTGATCTAGGACAGTCATTGATGACATGCAGAATGAATAAAATCACACACAAACCTAGGCTGCTGTTCAATAAAAATATCCACAGACTGACACGTGGCCTATAGCCTCAGGGAATAAACGCCAACGGCAGGCAGAGAGGAAATCTTTCACCTGCCATTGATGTCTTCAAAACAGCACAATGCACCTGTTGTGGTTAAGAGCAAAAGCATCAGTGCTTTGGTTCCTGTCCAGGGCCCGTGTTCTCTGAGGGTTAAATGTCAGGAGTGCCGGTGTCACAGACCGAACGCCCCCCTAAAAATAGTCCGCCCTGCCTTCCCCGCAGATGCGTCATTTGGGACCACAGCAGCACGTCTGAGACGGAAACTCTACACCCAAAGTGTTCAAATAGATTAATGGGATTATTAACCATCAGATGACAACGTAAAACCTCTTAAGTGAGTCATTCTGAAGTCAGTTTTAAGCAGAAACAAGGCCATTTTAAGCAGAAAACGAGGTGATAATTAGCGAGTCGTTATTGACACTCTGAAATGACGTAGGCGCCGCAGCAGCTGCTCTGATCAGTCCGCCGTCTTTTATTCTGAAATAATGCTGAATTTATGTGCAAATGATTGTTGTACAAAAGCTTCAGATATCTGTCGTTGAGATCGATGATGACTGGAGTGCAGTTTGAAGCAGAAACGGGGTGATAATGGATGAATTGCTGGTGGCGCTCAGAAATGACGCATGCGCAGTGAAGGCAGGCCAGACCAATTTCTCAGGTGGACCATTCGGTCTGTGACACCGGATCACTGGTTTGTCCGTCCCCACTACAACACAAACTTCACTTTTTACAGTTCCACTTATGGATATTTGGGCAGCAAATACGGATCCATTTCAGCAACTTCAAACTACACTCAGTACAGTACTACGTCATCATCAAACGTGATGTCATTGAACATCACGTTACACTCATTTTGTTTTAAACAACCAGTTCTCTTGATGAATGTTTATTTTCTTTTATGAGTGAAATATTTATCTCATCACATGAATCTGAAAATACTAGAAGTATCTTACAGTGAAAAACTGAAAGGATGATGTCATCGCCCTGCCTCTGTAAAGGACTCCAGCCATGACTAATTCAGGGTGGAGTCCCTTAATTGAGAGTAGCTACAACTCAGAACATGGCACCATTTTGGGTCCAACTGCCAGAGGTGTCAAGTAACGAAGTACAAATACTTCGTTACTGTACTTAAGTACACTTTTTAGGTATCTATACTTTACTCCATTACTTATTTTTCTGCCTACTTCTGACTTCTACTCATTACATTTTCACACAAGTATCTGTACTTTCTATTCCTTACATTTTTAAAACAAACAGCCTCGTTACTCTTGGCTTCAGTTTAATGTTTATATATATATATTTCACGTCATGTGCGCCTGTAATCAACTTTTCTGCAGCACGGCTTTGCTTTGAACCGGGAACCAATCGAAGCAGTGGTTCGCAGATTGAGGCAATGCTTCGACCTATTGCTTCGTTTATTCATTTTCTTTCGCTTAATTTTCCCCCGCTAAGACCCTAAAGAGCATACTTCTGTGAGTATTATTTACCTTTTCTATGTTAAACCGACTTGTTTTGGTCTTCTGAAACAGTTGATGTATTTTATAACTTAAAAACGGGAGCGATGCTAACACGTTGGCATGTCTATGGCATTTTCAATGTTAAAAGTTAGCATTAAGCAATTGCAGCTCTTATCACGTTTGGGTGCATTTGTTTTCAAATTGTAATATTTCTTAAATTTATTTTTGTTTATATATTAATAATCTAATGATTATTATATACAATGTTAGAGAAAGAGGCAAAAAGAACCTCAATAGAAACACAACAGAAAATATAAAAGCAACTAACAATGAACATACATACATACATAAATATATAAATGTTTCCTGTGAACACCTAGTGACTCTTACACCTCCACTTCATCCCTGTCTTATTTAATGACAGTTTGTTTCGGTCAAGCCATATTTTTAATGTGTTAATTTCTTCAGTGATTTTCTCCAGAACTATCTGCCAAACTCGAAAACTGCTGCATTGTAAGAGCAGAATACTACTGGAATGAATTTGAATAAGGAAAGTTTTTTTTTTTTTTTCTTCACTAAATGGATGCTGCACTCACTGCAGTTTATTTTCTGGAATAGTCCCAGATTGCATTTCAGAGCTTCTAGAATTGAAACATTTTCGTGCAGGTGGTGTTGGGGGGTAATTTTGGGTTTTGGGTCTTGGGCCACATGTAGAACGAATCAGTTTTTAAATTAAGCTTTCAGTTCGTATAGTGGCATCTACCTTTTTTTTTTTTTTTTTTTAAAAAAAGGTTACTTTATACTTTTATACTTTAAGTAGGTTTTGGAGCACATACTTTTTCACTTTTACTTGAGTAAAGAAGTCGAGTTGATACTTCAACTTTTACCAGAGTGTTTTTAAACTGCAGTATCTATACTTCTACTTAAGTAACAATTGTGTGTACTTTTGACACCACTGCCAACTGCGCATCTCCACCACCGAAGCTCATCCGCTACGCAGCTGCTGCAAGAGAACTCCACCGTCAGTGCTCATCAGCCCGCCAGCCCACTGTTGAGTGAACGCCAAACGTGGCCAAAGGCTGTAGCTGTAGAAAGCGGTACGGCTAGGGTTGGGTATCGAGAACCGGTTCCTTTCGGGTATCATTAAGAACTGATTAGATCCACCGACATCAATAACCTTTTTGCTTAATGATTCCCTTATCAAACCTTCAGAGTGGCTGTTTTTTTTTTTTTTTTGGTGGGGGGGGTGTTTGTCAGGAAAATGATCATTTCTCTACATTGATTACAGACCTGCTGCGGGTCTGTAATCAACTTTTCTGCAGCTCGGCTTTGTTTTGAACCTTGAACCAATCAAAGCAGTGATTCGCAGATCGAAGCAGTGCTCATGTCCATCGCTTTATCCTAATTTTTCCCCGCTAAAACCCTGAAGAGCATATGTCTGTGAGTAATATTTAATATTTTTATGTTAAACCGACCTGTTATGGTCTTCTGAAACAGTTGATAGATGTATTTTATAACTTAAAAACTGGACCAATGCTAACTCGTTAGCATGTCTGCAGCGTTTTCAATGTTAAAGTTAGCATTAAGCTGCTCGCATCTCAGCACATTTGTTGATTTTGTTGATTAGTTTTCTGTATAATTAATGGCTCCGCGTTCGTTGTCGTAAAATAGTCAAATGGTATTTTTTTTTTATTCATATATTAATAATAATAACAACAACAATAGTCTACATAATAGACAATAATAGTCAATAATAATAGACTAATAATGTTACAATACAATTTTAGAGAAAGAGACAAAAAGCTTCTAGAATTCAAACATTTTCGTGCGGGTGGTGTTATTTGGGGTTTCAGCTTTTTTTGTTTTTCACCATTTTCATCCCTGAATATGTCAATCGTGAGTCACTCCTCCGTTCTGTTCACACAGCTCCAAATGCTGTGCGGCTCTCTGTCGAGTCAAGTTAAAACGATAGAGTCCAGTCAGAATTAATAAATTTAAAGAGAAACACTGTTTAAATCAAATGACACCTCTTTACAAACAAACTGCAATCAGCAGCCGGCTGAGCTCAGCTCAGAGGTACAGAGAGACATTCATGCCAAAATGTCTGAAAGGAAAAACTACAGATTTTAATTAGTTTTATTTATGTCCAGAGATCAAGGATCCAGTCTACAATTTAAAATGTTGTTGACATAGAAAACCTGTAAAGCCTACTTTTAGTACACAGAAAATTCACAAGGGGTATCGATAAGGGAATCAGTAAGGAACCGGATCGATAAGCGGAATCGATAATGGCATCGATAGCAATAACATTTTATCAATACCCATCCCTAGGTATGGCCATGTCTGCTCTACTGCTCCCACTGCTGTCTGGATCAGTGAATTTCAGACTTGAAAACAGCATTCAGCACGTTGACTAGTTTCTTCGCTTCTTTAAATCCACTCATTTCTTCTTGCTGCTCAAATCCAACTCAGGCCATCCCTGCCTGGAAAGACCTCAATGACTACCCATTTTCCAAGTCTGTCTGGACAAGTTATCCTCCCCAATGAGAACAACATCTCCTACTTTAAGTGCTGTTGGAGTTGGGGTGTCCACCTTGTAAGCTGATTTCAATCCCATTCGATAGTCTCTGCGCCAGCTGTTCCAAATGCTGGTCAAAAGTCTCTGCCAGTATTTCCACCTTCTACTTAGCTGCCCACCGTTTGTTGTGAGTACCTGAGTTGGCAAAGGAACAGTCTTTGGTGGCATCGCCAGAGTAACTCAACTTGGTAGCGTCCACTTTCAAATGTTGTAGTCTGCTCAAAGCCTTGTAGGACGTCTGAGTCCTCTGGACTCTCTGCCTGCTTGTTTAATATGCCCAGGGACTCTACCTCCTAGAACGCATGTAACTGCTTCAGTCAAACTAATGTGCATGCAAGTGGTCTCTGTAACACTGGAGGTAGTCACTAGTCCTTGTAAGGCCCATCCAAAAATGCTTTCAACTGCCACCAGTGAATTGGTGACCTTTTGGACCTTCCCAGTGACTGCCTGCCAGTAGTAGTCTGCCCCATTAAGACCTGCAACTCTTGGTCATTAGCACCATCTGGTGGAAAGTCTGCAAGTTGCAGTCCTCTTTTCTTTTATCTCCTCTTGAATGGGCTCGTTTGGGACCTTTATCACAGCAGTACACACCTGAGGAGCCTCGACAGCTTCTGTCTCAAGTCTGTGTTCAGTGTTCCACATATTCTCAAGCTCAACTCTCACAACATTGCATTTCCCCGTTACAGGAGTAGTGGAACCAAAAACATGGAGGTTTAGCGTCTCTTGCCTTACAACTGTCAGTCCTAATGCTATAACAATGCTTCTGTGAAGGAACCTACACTGGCTGCCTCCATCTAACAAACAGCGAGTTATCTTTCTCTCTTTTGGCTCTACAGTCCATGTCTTAACAGTTTGAAGCAATACTGTGTTCTATTTGTCTTAACCTTTACAGGGTTTGTCACTGAAGACAACACGTGTATTTCCATTTCCATATTATTGATAGTATCAATATCTGGCTTAGCTTCAGATTGCTCACAAACTGACAAATGGTGTTTACGGTTGCATAAGCAACATAAAACCTTCACTCTGCAGTATTTTGCTGTCTGTTTTTGGCCTAAGCAGACATAACACCATCCAACTTTCCTCAGTTTATCCTTGCATGCGCTCACTCTATGTTCGGGATAGTTCTCTGGCTTGTGGTAACTTTAGTCACAATACACACACGTCCGGGGTACAGCGCTGGCTGTGTGCTAAGCGGTCACTGATAGGATGCTCCACTTTCTGGCTTTATCACAGGCGTAGGATGGCTTGTCCACATGCTTGTGTTGCATGTGAGGATCCTTCAGTGTGTGTGGCCTGGTCTGGTAAGCTGAAGCGCCCATTCTCTGCTTTGCAACTCATTCTGCAGAAACTGAATCAACTCTGGCACCTTCCATTTGTTGGTTGAGTTTGGTTGGTGAGTGTAGGCAAGTGCTATGTCCTCGGGAATGAGCTGTAGTAGCACTGGACACAGCAGGCAGCCGTACGTGTCACTCTGCACTCCAAAGGACTCCAAGCTACGTATCTGGATCTCACATTCGTCATATAAGTGACTCAAAGCTGCAACATCAGACGATCTTTCAACAGGTGTCAAGTTCAGTAGTTTGGACATATGGGCACTTATGACAATGTCCTTTCTCCCAAAGGGCCTCTGGAGTAACTCTATTGCAGAAATGATTTGTTTCCATGCTTTTGTGAGCACATTTTGATGTGGGAATATACATTTTCTGAACAACAATAATATTTTTCAAATTTCCTTTCAAGAATGAAGTTGCCCTTCCGATGTGTTGCACGAAACAGAGCTTTAGACGGACATGTATTGTTGCTTCATAGAAACAGAGTAGAAAGCACTTTTCTCATTAGCTCGTACAATTTTAACTTAACAGTTTTTTTTTAACAGTTTCAACTTTACATTTCACAACCTCAAACTCAGACTTTTCGTGAAAGATGTTTTATAAAAATATGTCCTTTTATTTTCCAGTAATCTATTTATCACTGTGGGCACAAAGAACTTAAAAGGAAAAACAGAATAAAGTCGAGTGTTTGATATTTGTGCAGGTAAAAGAAAAAAATATGTGCAGGTTATAAAAAGATGGATCATAACACCAAATATACACACATGAAAAAACATATGCAAAGAAAGGAGAGAGAGAGAGAGAGAACTGAACTGACAGTTCCAGAGAATTCTGCACAACAGACCAAATGCTTAATTGAAGAATCCTGCACAATTACTGCATCATTCAAATCTTCATGCAAATCAAATTTTAGCAAACTGGAAGAAGAAGAAATGCAATTAAAAAAATAATGACAAAGTGTAGAATATACATAAAATGATGTTGTGTGTTTGTTCCTTCAGGTGTGATGGAGTGTGATGAGCAGTTTGGAGCTTTAAGGCGTCCGTGTCCAGGGGCCCATCATCTGAAATAAATAAATAAAAAAACAGCTTCAGGTTTCAAACATCAACAGTGGTGTTAAATGTTTCTTTTGCACAGCTTCATATCAGTTCACGAGCAGGAAGAAGCTCAGACTGACCACCAGTTTGATTCATTTAATTTAAATTCAAACACTTTGACCAACACAAGTTATTTATAGTAATATACTTTTTTCTGTTCTGGTGTTCAGTGCTGCACAGTGAACACCAGGTGGCGCACTTTACCACATTGAACTACTGATTTAGTTTCACTTTTATTTTTCAAACGTAAACAAAACTACTACTAAAAAACAAACAAACAAAAAAACACTGTTTCATTCCCAAAATCTGCACAGTTAATCAGTTTTTGACCTTTGACATCACAGAAAATTAACATTTTTGTCGAAATTACATAAAAAATATTACAGGAGTAGTTTTATCATATAAATTCAATATGTGAACTTGTGAAAAAAAACAATGATTCAAATGTCTCATTTGCCTTGTTACTAGTTTTCAACTTGTGGGTTTGGACCCCTTAGATGGGCCTCAAATAAATTATTGTGACAGGAAACAATTTTTATATCTAATTCATCCTGAATTTTCTTTTTTTTTTTGTGAGCGATTGTTTTGTTTTATCTCTTCAGATTTGGAACAAAGATTCAGTGATATTATTTGAAAGGTTTAGAGATGGAAAATAAACATGAGTAGAAATGTTCATTAGAGGAGTTCACAGATACAAATTATAAAACACACCTGCATAAATCGTAACACAACAATGAATTTTCCTGAAGAAGAGACATATTTTGAAGGGGCCCCAATGACCTTTGACACAGACCTGAACATTCTGCATCTGAACACACAAAAACAATATTTCTGCTCTTATAATTAACTAAAAGAAGACAAAAACACACTTTCTCTTTCATTCACAACCTGTGTGGATCCGGTTTACCCAGATACAAGTGACGCGGGGCTCAGACTGAATTGTGATTGGCTCAGACGGAGGCCAAAGTCGGACTCTTCTCTGACTGTTTCCTTTGATCGTCGTCGGTTCTGCTGCGGATTCTGTTTGTTTAACTTCAAAATCCAAAACTCTCTTCGTCAGTCTGTCAAAGCTTCGTGTTAAAGCGAAAAATGAACATCTTATTTGTTCTGTTTCTCCTCGGAGCACAAAGAGCTGCAGCTGGTGAGTTTAAACAACATTTAGATTATTTTTAATAATAATGATGTCGACATTTTGTGTTTTAGGTTTGATTTATAAGATTTACTGGTCATTATTCTGTGTGTATTTTCAGGAGGTACAGTCACTTGCAGGGGCGTAGGCAGAAATCATAAAACGGGTGGGCCCAGAAAAAAATCAGACGGGCCCAACCTTTGGGGTTGTAGGTAAGGTGTAGGTATTATAATACACCGTTTGAAAAAGTGTGCCTCGTTTGGACATCGCAAGCAACGTTATCACTTAGCCTACAGCACTGGCAAAGTGAGCACACAGACGCAACACGTCAGACACAAGTACTCTTCATGGATAATGCAAGCTGCAGTGCAGCGCCACACACACACACACATTCAGTGCAAGTCTGGTAGCCTGCTTGGCTCGGCCTAAACCCAAAACGTCAATAGGTATTTAAATAAGGCATTGTTTCAAAAATGAATTCCAAGTTTAATGATGAACACATCTCAGCCAACTGCACAGATGCTGTGTGCACAGTTACACAGACGCAAAGTGTCAGACACAAGCCCATGGACAATGCAAGCAGCAACACAATGCTTAGTCATGTAAAGTCCTTTAAAATAAAAATTCAAAATATATCCGCAACATGAAAACAGGTTGGCTCAGCGGCCAAATTATGAAATTGATAAACAGTGGAAACCATGGCTCAGCGGCCAAATTAAAAACCATCACAACGGACACCAACGTGATTCGTGGCAGTTGCAATATAATATTAACAATTAGGCCTATTTAGAAGAAAAAAGTAATTAATGGTCTCACACTTACATTTGACGAATCCTTTTAATGTATGCTACAGCAGGAGACGACGGGGTTTTTTGTTGAACTCTCTTATTACGTCATCATAGTCCAATGATTCAGTCAGTTTTCTTTCAAGGGAGAGTGCATTCAGTCTGTGAGTCAACATGGATGTTCTGGTGGACATTTTTTATCCATTTAACAGTAGAAAACAGCCGTTCGACGGTGCATGTTGTTATTGGCATTGTGATGAGGGCCCGCAGAAGACTATTTATTTGAGGAAAAATGTGCTCCCTCGTTTATCGCGGGAGTTACGTTCAAAAATAATCAGCAATAAACGAAATCCGGCGAAGTAGTCAGCGTTAGTTTTTACAATTATTATAGATGTTTTAAGGCTGTAAAACCCCTCACTACACACTTTATACACTTTTCTCAAACAGGCATTAACATTTTCTCACTTTTCTCTCCTGTGTAAACACTCTCTTTTTTCTTCTGGGCGAGAAGATTATAAACAGACACACGCAGAACACAATGCGCAGCTCTCCCTTCGCTCACTGCCTCCAGAGGTACGGATGTGGGACCCGCAAAGAATCCAAGTCCTCTCTCGGTGGCCACGGAGCTCTGCGGCTGCGATCAACATCCAGATCAAAACAGCGAGTGTATCTCTGGACCTCTTGCCAGATTTGGCGCAATTCTGCACAGCAGACAGGAGGAGGTGGCCCGCTGCTGCATTTACCGAGCCCGCAGAAAGCGCATCGGAGGCAGTGAGAGCAGTCGCGGTGATGCCGACCAGTGCCGCGAACGGCCCGCCTGATAAGGACGCAGAACACAATGCGCCGTTAAAAAAAAAAAGCATGCAAAATTGCACTAAAACAATCCGCGAAACTTCGAGGCCGCGAAAGGTGAACTGCGTTATAGCGAGGGACCACTGTACTCTGAAAATGAATTAATAAAAATCACAAGATGAATCAGATTTTTTTTGACAAAATTTATTAATTGTTGCTCAGTGCTAATGCAATACCATATCATAGGAATACAATGAGGCAACAGGAGACAGTCGAGTGTTGACTCAGCCTTCTCATTGGATGGGACGGGCCTGGCTGACAAGTGGGCGGGCCCAGGCCCACCCTTAGCTACGTGTAAGGTAGCCCAGTTCTGGATCATTGCCGGTTCCCAATCACTGCTGTAGTTTTTGCGCCGCCGTTTCTAGTAATCAGTGCGAATAAGTTAATACTTGGTACCAATGGAAATACTGATGTTTTGTCTACAAACGATCACAAGCTCGACCGGATCCAGCCATCTTTGTGATCAGCAGAGGAATCAAAACATCCAGTCTCCGTGGTGTGCGCGCGTTTTCTGACTTACTCTTTCGTGCAAGTGTGAAAGTGATGATCTCTAAAACGTAGCAAAGGTGAGTCCGCCAATCAGTGTCATTGGTTCTAGAGTGGGAAAATACTTACTTACTTGTGTAGAAAATATCAGTGTGTTATGTCTTCCTGAAGCAGCAGCCTCGTGTCAGTACTTGTGAGACATGTGGACTTTGGGGGTCATCTCAACATCACAAATGGGCATGAATGTGGGGCTTTTACTTTTTAATTCGGGAGAAATCTCACCTCCACACTTCATTTTTTGCTCGTAAAAACGTATAACGGCGCCTTTTGAAACTAAGTAAATTCTCATTTAATAAGTATAATTTATATCATTTTGTGTTCAAAACACATTCTCGGGCACAGTGTGTATCATTCTGCATTAGAAGGGCTCCAGCCAGATGCCAGGAATGAACCCAAAGTGACACAGAGTGTCGTGATCCGGAACCGGCAAAAGTGATCCATTTCTGGTAAATGTTTGCGCCACACATAATGTGGCTTCACACTTTAAGCACTACTCCACCCAGACTTTTTCAGCTAAATAACATCCAAATACCCAATACAACAATACACAATTAAAGGGCATTCAGTTGCATTATGGCTCCATATAGCGGGACTTTATAAAAGGTGATCTGGAACTGGGCAACCGTCTGTACTTGTTAAAAAATACTGATGGTTGTATGTTTTATGAAGGATCGCCTTTATTTTTCTTCTTGCGTCACATATTTATGAAATTATTTTTACTTTATCTGAGGTGTTTTAAATGATTTAGACATTTTGTGTCCTTAAATATGAAGTTTTATTTCAAGGAACCAATTATTCACTATTTATTTTTGGGACGTTCTTACAAAATAAGAAAACTTTCTGCGTGTTTTTGTCTATTTTTTCCTGTATCAAGTTTATTGATCTGTCAAATATGAAATTATTCTTCCTCGATTTAGATCTGAGTTAAATCTTCATATTATCATCATGAAGTTTCTGATGTCTTAAATTTACTGCTTGTCACATTTTTTATTAAACATGACATTTATTTTCTTTGTTTCTTTTTTTAACAGTGACTCACACTCTGAAGTATTTCTACACCTCCTCCTCTGGAGTCACAAATCTTCCAGAGTTTGTGGCTGTCGGTTATGTTGATGATGTTTTAATAGTTCATTATGACAGTAACACCAAGAGAACAAAACCCAAACAGGACTGGATGGAAAAAATCACAACTGATGATCCTCAGTACTGGGAGACACAAACTGAGCTCAATAAGGGAAACCAGCAGGTCGAAAAAAACAACATTGAAACAGTAAAACGTCGCTTCAACCAAACTGGAGGTGAGTTTGTTTCACTTTTACTGACAGAATATTTTTTTCATTATGTAGCTGCAAAACACACACGCACACAAAACTGTGTGTGTGTGTGTGTGTGTGTGTGTGTGTGTGTGTGTGTGTGTGTGTGTGTGTGTGTGTGTGTGTGTGTGTTCTTAATATTCATCAATCTTCACTCATTAACACCTGAAACAAACAGATAAACTAAATTTTTTCTCTTTTTATCTGCAGAATCTCTCGTAGTTTCATTCAGTTTATTAATATTGTCCAGATTCCACTTGAGGAAAATATAAATGTTGAGTTTGTGAGTTTATGGAGGATCAATTTAAAATGTGAGATAAAGTCGTGAGCTGTAAATATTGATAATAATATATCTGAATTCTTGTCGTATTTAAAAATGTAAAGTGTGTGAAGCTCAGAGTAAAGTCACTAAACTGGACCACAAGTGTTCTAAGTGTCATTTGAAATCAAGGCAGGAAATCAGTGCTGTAAAGTGTGAATTCTTGATTTAGTTCTTGTAAAAATGCTCTTCATTCTGTCCTGAAAAGATCATGTTGTCCAAAGTCAGTTCATCAGGCTGCATGTTGCCAAATGTGAGTAAAATCAGTCATGTGAAGACACTCACTCACTCATTCACTGAGAAAAATATGAATCAATGAATCAAAAACTCCTGAATCCTCACTAAAGTCTCAGATAGAAAGTAGAAGTCCAGATTAGATGAAGTCTGCTGACCACAGCATGTTGCTTCATGCAGCAGGCAGCGTCAAACCAACATCTGTGTGCTGTGATTGGCTGATGGACAGACCAATCAGGACACACAGACGCCTCCTGGTCTCCATGAAGGTCCTACTGGTCTCCGTCTCATTGGACCAGTTGTAGTCAGACTCTGCTGAACATCACTGAGCAGGTGGAGTCCAGTGACTGATCCTGGACTCAAAGCGTCCTTCAGTGGAAGCTTCTAGAACAGCTTCAGGACGCTCTGCTTTGGTTCTGTGGTTCCTTCCTGGTCCTCTGGCTGCAGGGCTTCAGTGGACGTGATGTGAAGTCCAGGATCAGGTTTCATGTGCGTCTGATGGTCAGGACAGGTCTTCAGTGTGTGACAGTGACTGTGTCAGGACGTCACACTATTTGGTCCACTTTGTCCACGTGATGTTTGGCTGTGAGTGTCTTCAGTGGGGACAATCACAGCAGGAGATGTGGATCCTGTGATCTGGGGTCTGTGGATCAGTGTGTCTCTGTGGTCAAGATGTGAAATCAGCTGATAACAGCTGACTGTGCTGAGGTCTCACTCTGCTTCACTCACGTCTCTGTGTCTCTCTCAGGTGTCCACATTGTCCAGTGGATGTTCGGCTGTGAATGGGACGATGAGACTGGACACGTTAATGGTTATGAGCAGTATGGTTATGATGGAGAAGACTTCATATCACTGGACCTGAAGACGTTGACATGGATCGCTCCAAATCCACAGGCTGTCTTCACCAAACACAAGTGGGACAATAACGAAGCTTTACTGGCAGGATATAAACACTACTACACCCAGGAGTGTCCTGAGTGGCTGAAGAAGTACCTGAACTATGGGAGGAGCCAACTGCTGAGAACAGGTGGAATCACATGACCTGATGAGGTTTGATTGAAACACGGTTCATGAAGCTCTTCTGTGTCAGATTCACAGGAACATGTTTCTGAACATGAACCATCACGTAGAGACTCACTGTCCATCAAACTGTCCTCTTTTTATTTTCAATGTCCACACATTAGTTTTCTCTCTCTGTCTCATCTGTCTTCATCTCACTTATTTTTCTCTCCCTCCTCTTTTCTTTCTCTTCTATCTGTCTCTATTTTTCTGTCCATCTTGAATTCTTTTTCTCTTCATTTCACTTCTCCTCACTTCTGTCCATCTCTTTCTTCACCTTTGACCTCTTTTCTAACGTGAATGATAATATGAGCAAACGGTCAATAAAACGATAAAATGAAGCTCAAACGTTTCAAGAATTAACAGAAAACAACTGAAACAACTTTTATAATTAATTCATTCTGTAATTTAATAAGAAATAATGTCAAATTTTAATCTGTTTCAGCTTCTCAAATGTGAATGTTTCCTCTCTTGTTTCAGACAAACTGGTTTTTGATTTTAAACTGTTTCAATCTCGATATAATTTGAACTGGTTTTAAATTGGTGCAAACTGGATTATTTAAACTGGATTGAATTTAAGATATGTTTTTTTTTTTTTGGTTTGGTTTTTTTTTTTAACTGTTCTTTTGTTAATTTAAAAATGAAGCTGGATTCACACTGATGAAATTTGTTAAACTGGTTTTGACTTCTTTCTCAAAACCAATTAAATATGTTTGGATTCACATTATTATAGACAAAATGATTGATTAATTAATTAATTAATTAATCAAAAGTAAAAATCAAGATTTTTATGGGGTTTTTTTTTGTTTTTTTTTTGTACTTTTTTAGAATAAATAATCACAAGACATTAGTGACCGTTTTGTCAATATCGCAGAATTATCAGTAATATCTCTCTATTCTGTATCTCTCTCTCCAGACCTCCCCTCAGTGTTTCTCCTCCAGAAGTCTCCGTCCTCTCCAGTCTGCTGTCACGCTACAGGTTTCTATCCTGATAAAGCTGACATATTCTGGAGAAAAGAAGGACAGCAGCTTTTCGAGGACGTGGATCACGGAGAGCTGCTCCCCAACCACGACGGAACCTTCCAGATGAGTGTGGACCTGAACCTTTCATCAGTCAAACCTGAAGACTGGGAGAAGTACGAGTGTGTGTTTCAGCTGGCTGGTGTCAAACACGACATCATCACCAAACTGGACAAAGACGTCATCTGGACCAACCACGGTGAGACAACAGTCTCAGTTCATTTGCTTGAGAGTCAAACTGCTAAATGCATATTTACAGTCTCACTCAGTTCAAAGTCAGAGATGATCCTGTTTGATCTGGAACACTTATTCTCAGACTCAGACACACTTTTATTGTCACTTGACCCTTACAGGCTGAACGAAATGCAGTTTCTCCAGGTCTTGGTGTAGTTAACTGGGACAATTTTTTTATTTTTTTTTACCTAACCTATTGTATAAACTTTCCCTTACCAAAAAGTAGTATATGCAAGTATACTTCTAGTTTACTTTTTATATACTTATCAGTACTATTTTTTAGTAAGGGTTTGCAATATAAACTTTTGCAATGTACAATATGCGCACCCCTGTGGCCATAGAATATATATACAAGGCACAGGGTCGGCAGCAGCAGCATTAAGAAGTAGTATTAAGAGTATTAAGAAGGTGACAATGTGCATGTAGTACAACGTTCACAGTTTGGTGGTGGATGTTGAACTTTTCAACAGTCTGACAGCATTCGGGTAGAAGCTGTTTTTCAGTCTGGATGCTTTTGCCTGGATGCTGCACAGAGGGAAGGGGTGTGAACAGACTGTACGCAGGGTGGGTGGAGTCTCGGAGGATGCAGGTGGCTTTGTCTCTACATCTGGAGATGTAGGTAGATGTCCTCAATGGGTGGTAAGCTGCATCTGATGGTCCTCTGTGCAGACTTCACCACCCACTGCACCCGTCTATTTTGGTGGACAGCAGGAAACCAGTTCCTCACTAACTGGACGTGTTTGTCTAAAAATGGACAGATGGGACATGTTGATTCTGTGCATGTTTGAATTGTTGCTGCTGTTGTTTTTTGGACAGAGACGCCCAGTGACGTGCTCATCCCAGTCATTGTTACAGCGGTTCTTCTTGCACTTGTTCTGGCTGCAATCGTTGGATTCATAGTTTACAAGAAGAAGAAAGGTGAGCGAATAAAACAGATTTTCTCATTTCAGTTTCCAACACTTTGATTTAATTATTTTTCAGAGTTCATCTGATCAGTTTGTAATTTCTGTTTTAGTGACGTCACAGTCGTCTTCATATCATCTCTATTATTTTATGTCATTTCAGCATCAATAAAATAAAAACAAATATTTCTACAGCAATTTCAACTGTATCTGTCATCAGTATTTATACTCCGAGGTAACAGTACCCGTGAGTATGAAGACAGTAAGAACTACAGCAATCTGACATTTGACCCCAGTGACCTTCACCCTAATGATTGACCTCTGGTTGACCTTTGATAGGACAAACCTGGAATCCACCTCAATGTGCGACACATTTGGTCCCAGTCGGCTAAAAATGTAATTCCTTGACCTTTGACCAAATGATTTTTTAAAGGTCAGTTTCAGGATCAAACTTCACTGAAATATGAGGTTTGTTAGAAATCAGTGAAAGGACCTGGGAGGAGTCAGACATGACCTTTGACCCAATGATTGACCTCTGGAAAATTTGACCTCACTTGGGTAATTCCAGAACCCACCTGCATATGTGAGCCATGTTTGGTGCAAAGCGAAGTGAAAAACTTAATTTTGACCCTTGACCCCAATGACCTTGACCTTTTCCAAACCAACATTAAGGGGAATTTCTTTCAGTCTGTAGAAGAAACAATCTGACTTGTTGAACTGAAACTGACACTGAACTTGTCTTTTTGTTTCAGGAGCTAAATGTCCTCCGTCTCGTAAGTGCAGATTTTTTTTTATTCAGTTGTATTTTGTTGAAGGTTTGTAGTTGCAGATGTTTGCTGCTCTATTGGCTGTTTCTTAAAGGCTGTTCAGAATAAATGGACTGACTGTTTTTCTGATTTTACAGCTGACAGCAGCTCTGAGGCGTCACAGCACCTGAATCCAGACGCCACGAAAACATGAACACTGTGAGTCACTTTATATGGATTTAAAAACACGACTCAAACTCTGCAAATTTTACATTTTAAACAACAATCATCATCAAAATGTAAGGTGTAATTTGTTTGGTGGAAGAAAGAAAATTGCTTCAACTTCAGAATGGGGAAAAAGATTGTAAATGTTTTATTCACTTTATTTTCTTTAATTCGCATGATAATATTTATGAAGTCAAATCAAATGTGGTTCAGGTTTATTTATTTTTTCATTTGAGTGATTATGGGATTATTATGAGAGCTTTAGACTAAGAATTTTTCTCATAAGCATTTTGATGACTTATTTAATGAAATGTGGAGCAGCTAAATTGCGACAGTTTTTTTACTTCATTTTTTTTTTTTTTTTTTTTTTTCATTTTATGGTGTCGTAGGTTTTTGGATAAATGTCTCACTGGAATATGAGGAGACATCGTCGTGTTCTGTTCATCTGTAAACTTTTATAAACTATTATTGATGAGTACTATTTTAATAATTCATCCTAATTTTAGAATTAAAAAATAAATGATTTAATTTTCTGTATTGGAGCTTATTGAGTGAATATCTAAAAACAAACCAGTTTGAATATATATATATATATACTCAACAAAAATATAAACGCAACACTTTTGGTTTTGCTCCCATTTTGTATGAGATGAACTCAAAGATCTAAAACTTTTTCCACATACACAATATCACCATTTCCCTCAAATATTGTTCACAAACCAGTCGAAATCTGTGATAGTGAGCACTTCTCCTTTGCTGAGATAATCCATCCCACCTCACAGGTGTGCCATACCAAGATGCTGATTAGACACCATGATTAGTGCACAGGTGTGCCTTAGACTGCCCACAATAAAAGGCCACTCTGAAAGGTGCAGTTTTATCACACAGCACAATGCCACAGATGTCGCAAGATTTGAGGGAGCGTGCAATTGGCATGCTGACAGCAGGAATGTCAACCAGAGCTGTTGCTCGTGTATTGAATGTTCATTTCTCTACCATAGGCCTTCTCCAAAGTCGTTTCAGAGAATTTGGCAGTACATCCAACCAGCCTCACAACCGCAGACCACGTGTAACCACACCAGCCCAGGACCTCCACATCCAGCATGTTCACCTCCAAGATCGTCTGAGACCAGCCACTCGGACAGCTGCTGAAACAATCGGTTTGCATAACCAAAGAATTTCTGCACAAACTGTCAGAAACCATCTCAGGGAAGCTCATCTGCATGCTCGGCGTCCTCATCGGTGTCTCGACCTGACTCCAGTTCGTCGTCGTAACCGACTTGAGTGGGCAAATGCTCACATTCGCTGGCGTTTGGCACATTGGAGAGGTGTTCTCTTCACGGATGATGCGAAGGAGATGTGTTGCACTGCATGAGGCAAATGGTGGTCACACCAGATACTGACTGGTATCCCCCCCCCAATAAAACAAAACTGCACCTTTCAGAGTGGCCTTTTATTGTGGGCAGTCTAAGGCACACCTGTGCACTAATCATGGTGTCTAATCAGCATCTTGGTATGGCACACCTGTGAGGTGGGATGGATTATCTCAGCAAAGGAGAAGTGTTCACTATCACAGATTTAGACTGGTTTGTGAACAATATTTGAGGGAAATGGTGATATTGTGTATGTGGAAAAAGTTTTAGATCTTTAAGTTCATCTCATACAAAATGGGAGCAAAACCAAAAGTGTTGCGTTTATATTTTTGTTGAGTGTATATATGTATGTATGTATGTATATGTGTATATATATGTTTTTTGTTTCATATGTGGGTGCAGGTAAACAAGATGTGTCATTGTTGTCACTATTATCATCATAAAATGATACATTATTATGTTTGTGTTCAACAAATCAACAGTAAGAGCAATTCAATATTTTTGGTGATGGTTTGTGTTGCTGTTGAATTGAAATTAATATAAATGCAGTAATATAATATAAATTTCCACATAGACTCACATTATCACACAACCAATCTGCAGATTTTCTAGTTGTGCAAATATTCTTTATTGTTTTGTTTTTTTTCTTTACCATCTTGTTGATTGAAGCTTTTCAGTATAAAGAATTTTTATTCATGTTTTAAACACTGTATGTCATATTGAGATGTTTTGATCAAGGATGTTTAATAATTACATGGTGAAAGAAAATCCTCTATACCACTTCATCATGAAGCTGTATAACTGGTGATACAAAATGCAAAACATGCACTGTGCACAATTTCTCCAATCACAGCCACAGAAGCCTGTAACTTCTTTTGGGTTGTCTGGGTGTCTTGGTGGCTTTCCTCACTCTACTTCTTACACACTCACTCAGTTTTTGAGAACTGTCTACTCCACACAGATTTACCATAGAGTGCCATACTGTTTGTACTTCTTCATAACTGATGTAAATAAAGTTCCAGACATTTCAGTGACTTGGAAATGTTCATGTGTAGCGGCTGCACTCTGCGTTGTGTTGTTATGACTCCGCCCATTCGCTCCCCTTGGGATGCGAACGTACGAGCTCCGGCATGGGAGTCGGACTCTCTAACCAGAAGGCTAAAACCCAGGGCTCTGGCTTCGTGACCAGAGAATCCTTTTGAGCTGTTGGGAGTGAGGTTTACTAACTACATCTGCACAGCGACACCTGCTGGCCTCCGTTACACATGTATCCATCCCCTGACTTGTCTGAAGAAAACTGGCAATTAAACTGATTTACAAGTATTATATCAAAGGGGCTGACTATTTATGCAACCCATTATCTTAGCTTTTATATTTTTAATTAAATGAAGTTAGTGAAGTTGAGATTTACTTTCAGTTTGAGGCAAAGGAAGATAATTTTAGAAATTTTATATTGAGAAGCCTGATTTACTTTTTGTATTTTAAATGCCATAAACAAATTAAAATGTGTAACTTAACCAAGGGGCTGAAAACTTTTGCAACCCACTGTACGTAGACGCCGCATGGACTGCCGCTGCCTGTTGGAGCTGACGTATCAGTGTGGCTGCCATCTTAGATGGCTCCCTATTGCTTTTATTTGTACTGCGGAAGGTGTATCCCCAAATACAGTAATCCGTAACTCCCCTGATTTTTACCTGATTTTCGCACGGTTTGGTTTATTAATAACAGCAGAGATTCAGTAAAAGTACAGGATGCGGTCACATTAAAAATGCGTTCTTTCATGCTGAAAGACTTTGTCTTATGCTCTTTAACAAAGACATATGGTATGGCATATAGATAAATGAATTAATTTTATAATTTAGTAAATAAACAAGTTTGGATTGTTCATTTGAATTTGCTCACCAGGTTTTGCTACAAAGATGAACTTTATTTTTCAAGGCCAGGAAAAGAAACAATATAATTCCAGGTCATTCCAGGGTCTTAAACTACCTTCTTTGGCTTGCAACTGGGGCTGGAGAACTAAAACCTTTGAAAAAAAGATTTGTTTTGCACAGCTTCTTGTGTGTTCTGGCATTCTGTAACACCAGTGTAGTTAATTTTGAGATGTGTTATTTCACAGCCTTACTTTGTGAAATACAGACACCACAACACACACACATTGCCTCAATTCGGATGATGGACTGTCTTAGTGTACATAAACAATCAAATGTAATGTGTGCCATTATTACAGTCAACAAGTAATAATTGTGGATTAATTGCTGTATTTTTGTCTGAGGTGATTGGGTGTGAAGATAATTTCATTGTACTTCTATCAATTTATCTACAAATGACAGAAGCATGAAATGATGGTTCTCAATTCCAAATTGGGTTTCTGTAATGTGCTCCCCAAGTAAGAACACATCCTCTGAAGGACACACTGACACCTTGTTCTCTGTGTGTTTTGGTGAATCGCGTTCTGCTGCTCTGACCACCTTCACTGGTCCCTCTGAGGGGATCATCAGCCCAGATGGAAACAGCTAATGAGAGAGAGAACCAGTTCCTGCTGTATTAACATTACAGGTAAGTACCATTTGTTATGATGACATAATATTACAAATGGTAAAATAATCAAAATTATTGTTCAGTCTTACTTGTGAAAGGTAATCCCACTCTGGTTTCTATACTGCACCGGTTATTGCATCCTTAAGCAGCACAAAATAACGGCCTATTTGCTCACTCTCCATTAACTCCGGTTGACTTTGGTGCCAGCCGATTGTGAAGAGACCCATCCAATATGGCGGCGACGCTGCATTACATTTCAGCAAGTCATGAGGTCGCCTCGTCTGACAACCTGGGGCCTGTACAACGAAGCGGGGTTACTGGCTTATCAGGGTAACTTCGGGAGTAAGTTGATGATGTGTGGAGTAACTTCCCGGTTAACCCATACTACGAAAGGTGGATAGGTTTTGATCGAGGTATGCTGCCATGGCAATTTATGCTGTGTGCCAAACCTGATCCGAGCAGGTTATGTTCTCGGTTAGCTTGAGGTTTTCGCTTAACCACTCCCTTTATAAGTACCATCCATCCACCTTCAATCACTCCGAAGACAATGCCGGCCTACCTGGATGATCCGTTTGATATTGGGGCACAAATTGTGAGGGGATCTCTTCGCAGGGCGAGGGTTTTTAAAGACCGCCAGAATCCGCTGACATACCTGGAAGATATTCTCTATGAAAGATATAGATCCTTAGCCGAGGGAATTCGTCATCTTTGTCAGCTGATCGGGCCAGAAGTCTGTAACATCACCCATCGTACACTGTAAAAAAAGACTTGTTTTTACAGGAAAACACTGGCAGCTGTGGTTACCAGGGAATTCCTGTAAAAGATACAGCAGTTAAATGTACAAAAAAGAGAGCTCTTGTTTGTAGATTTAACAGTTCTTTTAATGTGAGTCAGCCGTGGTTCATTACTGTAAATCCATATACATATTATGTCTGTAATGTTATCTAACCACAGCTGCCAGCGTTTTCCTGTACAAAAAAGTCATTTTTCACAGTGTAGCAATGCCCTGACGATCGAGCAGATAATGTGCCTTGTGCCTGTTTTGCCAGTGGACAATTTATGTATTCCATCGGTGATGCTGAACATCTGAGCAAGAATACTGTATGTCGTATGATTCGCAAGGTAGTACTTGCTCTATCTAAACTGTTGGATGCATTTGTTGTTTTCCCTGGCCATTTATCCGCAATGCAAATCAAAGAAGGGTTGTATGCAATCGCGGGTAATTACTAATATCAAAATAGGTTTAATGCATGTCCATTAATTAGGCGAAGTGGGGCTTATCAAGCTATGAATATAAACCTACCATTCTGAAGGATGTTTATATTTCATCTTCACCTGCTGCCAGGTGCGTTTGGCACTGCTATTGCATCTGAAATATTGACAGGATTAGGAATAGCAATCATACAGTCAAGGTAGCCTATTTAGGAAACATTAAATTAACCTAACATTTATTAGTAGGCCTATGCCCACTTCTGAATCGTGTTGCATCTGGGTGTAATTAATGACAGAAGGTCATTTTTTTACACATATTAGACATTCCACAGGTTAATCATCTGTAACAGATTTGGGGAACAATTGACTTGTACATACACATTTACCCGATCAGCAATACGTTGCCAACAAGCCTGTCTTGCTTTATTGGCAGAAGATGTGTTCGATTTCCCCCTTAACATTAATTTAAATTCCTCGTAGCTCTGCATAATAATCGTGCATTCTTCTTCAGTAAAGTAAGGTGACCGCGCCATCATTGAAAAATGGTGACGTGTGCTGCAACCTGCCCCTTTTATGTGAACGCGCACAAACTCCAATTAGCTTAACACAGGTTCAACAAATCAACATCTTATTCAGCGTCGTACAACCCCTGGCAAAAATTATGGAATCACCGAACTCGGAGGATGTTCATTCAGTTGTTTAATTTTGTAGAAAAAAGCAGATCACAGACATGACACAAAACTAAAGTCATTTCAAATGGCAACTTTCTGGCTTTAAGAAACACTATAAGAAATCAGGAAAAATAATTGTGGCAGTCAGTAACGGTTACTTTTTTAGACCAAGCAGAGGGAAAAAAAAATATGGACTCACTCAATTCTGAGGAATAAATTATGGAATCACCGTGTAATTTTTCATCCCCAAAACTAACACCTGCGTCAAATCAGATCTGCTCGTTAGTCTGCATCTAAAAAGGAGTGATCACACCTTGGATAGCTGTTGCACCAAGTGGACTGACATGAATCATGGCTCCAACACGAGAGACGTCAATTGAAACAAAGGAGAGGGTTATCAAACTCTTAAAAGAGGGTAAATCATCACGCAATGTTGCAAAAGATGTTGGTTGTTCACAGTCAGCTGTGTCTAAACTCTTTACCAAATACAAACAACATGGGAAGGTTGTTAAAGGCAAACATACTGGTAGACCAAGGAAGACATCAAAGCGTCAAGACAGAAAACTTAAAGCAAAATGTCTCAAAAATCAAAAATGCACAACAAAACAAATGAGGAACAAATGGGAGGAAACTGGAATCAACGTCTGTGACCGAACTGTAAGAAACCGCCTAAAGGAAATGGGATTTACATACAGAAAAGCTAAATGAAAGCCATCATCACAGAAGAAAACAAGGTTACATTGGGCTAAGGAAAAGCAATCGTGGACTGTGGATGACTGGATGAAAGTCATATTCAGTGATGAATCTCGAATCTGCATTGGGCAAGGTGAATATGCTGGAACTTTTTTTTGGTGCCGTTCCAATGAGATTTATAAAGATGACTGCCTGAAGAGAACATGTAAATTTCCACAGTCATTGATGATATGGGGCTGCATGTCAGGTAAAGGCACTGGGGAGATGGCTGTCATTACATCATCAATAAATGCACAAGTTTACGTTGATATTTTGGACACTTTTCTTATCCCATCAATTGAAAGGATGTTTGGGGATGATGAAATCATGTTTCAAGATGATAATGCATCTTGCCATAGAGCAAAAACTGTGAAAACATTCCTTGCAAAAAGACATATAGGGTCAATGTCATGGCCTGCAAATAGTCCTGATCTTAATCCAATTGAAAATCTTTGGTGGAAGTTGAAGAAAATGGTCCATGACAAGGCTCCAACCTGCAAAGCTGATCTGGCAACAGCAATCAGAGAAAGTTGGAGCCAGATTGATGAAGAGTACTACATTAAGTCCATGCCTCAGAGACTGCAAGCTGTTATAAAAGCCAGAGGTGGTGCAACAAAATACTAGTGATGTGTTGGAGCGTTCTTTTGTTTTTCATGATTCCATAATTTATTCCTCAGAATTGAGTGATTCCATATTTTTTTCCCTCTGTTTGGTCTAAAAAAGTAACCGTTACTGACTGCCACAATGTTTTTTTCCTGATTTCTTATAGTGTTTCTTAAAGCCAGAAAGTTGCCATTTGAAATGACTTTAGTTTTGTGTCATGTCTGTGATCTGCTTTTTTTTCTACAAAATTAAACAACTGACTGAACATCCTCCGAGGCCGGTGATTCCATAATTTTTGCCAGGGGTTGTAGTAGTACCGATTAACACCACTTGAGAAAACCAGGTTTTGTCAACCCCGGTTTAAGAGGTTGACCCTGGGTTACATCTGAGTAAATTCTGACAACAATTCTGTTCTGACAAGATGCAGTGTTGTAATGAAACAAAGTACAAATACTTTGTTACTGTGCTTAAGTAGAATTTTGACGTATCTGTACTTTACTTCATTATTTACATTTCTGGCAACTTTCACTTTTGCTCCACAACATTTCCCCAGTAAAATGTATACTTTTACTCCAATACATTTCTCTTAAACATCTTTGTTACTACAATATAAAAAGCAGAAGAAATTTGATTGGGCAATGCAAAGGTGAAAGTATAAGCCGGAGCGCAGCGTCCTTCACCCTGCAGCAACCAGCAGTGGCGGTCTTAGAGTGATTGACTCCCCAGGCGAAACCCCCTGCGTGCCCCCCCCGCACACACTAACGTGGCCACCACCTCCGCCCCAGCACCCATGAAAACACTAACTTCGTCCAGAACACCCACAATCCCACAAATGAACTCACAACAGCTATTTTCAAGAACAAATTTCCGGTTTTAATGACTACTGCAATAACAAACACAAAGAAATTGGCACAGTCTAATGTGTCATCATCCATGGACTTATCTGCAATGATCATCTCAAAAGTTTGCAGGAGGCATCATAATTGTTTGCCACAGTGTTCACTATCCGTGATGTAAAATTCCTTCGAGTAGGAGCATTTCTGGGCAACCTTGAGCAGCCTGCAGACTCAAGAAAAGACATCCTCTTTGTGGATTTTGAGAAAAATGTGGCAAACCCAGAGAGTGATGCAAAAAATATTCTGCACTCAGATAAGCATTTAGCCCCCTGAGACAGAACCAGATTCAGTCTGTGAGCATAGCAATGCACAAACATTGCACTGGGGGCTATTGCTTTAACTTTGAGCTGCAAACCATTGAGAGCCGAAGCCATGACAGCAGCCATGGCTTCTTCGTAAGGAAGATTATCAAATGGCTTCGCCAAAATCTGGTCCACAACATTCAAATTGTCTCCCATTATGTGCAGCTTGCTACCTAGCTAGCTCGCTAGCTGGGACTGGCGCAAGGCTAGTGTGAAGTGTGTCCGCCTGTGAGTGCTTTGTGACGGTGAAGGAACACCCGCTGCTCAGTAGGGACAGAAACTGCGATAGAAGTCAGAAAGAGTGATAGAAATCAGTCTCCAAACACAAGCAGCTACAAAAAAAAAAAAAACACCAGAAATAGAAGCTTGATTTGTCGCTAGTCGTTTTTAACAAAGAAAATGCTGCTAAGAGGATTAGGAAAGTCTACGGTTCAACCCAGAACAGAATGAAAATTAAAAAATGCTCCCACGGATGTTTACACCAAAAGATCGCTGATTCGCTTATGTCGCTAACAATCAAAAAGGGATTCAGCCTCAGACAGATTATCCAATCATCATGCAGAAGCTGAGCGTCCAGGCCAGCCAATGCCAGCCCACTGCCCCATAGACCCCCAGAGACGCTGAGCGTCCGATGGGCAGGACAAAGCCCAACATTTATCCAATGACTCGTCTCGTTTCGAGGCACTCTTTGCTTCGCTATTGAACTCTGTGAACTCTGTCCACACTGTTTAAAGCACCGTGAAGCTGCGGGTTTGAGTGAGAGGAAAGCCACCATGGGATGGGGGAGGGGGAAGGTGGGTTCGCCGCTCTGCCATAACGTAACCACGACCAATATTTACACAAATATTTTGTGTAAATATTTGCACATTTTGAAATAGATGCCTGCAACACGTTTCAAAAAAGCTGGGACAGTGGTGTGTTTACCACTGTGTTACATCACCTTTCCTTCTAACAACACTCATTAAGCATTTGGGAACTGAGGAAACTAATTGTTGAAGCTTTGTAGGTGGAATTCTTTCCCATTCTTGCTTGATGTACAACTTCAGTTGTTCAACAGTCCGGGGTCTCCATTGTCATATTTTGCACTTCATAATGCGCCACAGATTTTCAATGGGTGACAGGTCTGTACTGCAGGCAGGCCAGTCTAGTACCCGCACTCTTTTACTACGAAGCCACACTGTTGTAACACGTGCAGAATGTGGCTTGGCATTGACTTACTTAAATAAGCAGGGACGTCCCTGAAAGACATTGCTTGGATGGCAGCATGTGTTGTACCTTTCAGCATTGATGGTGCCATCATAGATGTGTAAGTTGCCCATGCCATGGCCACTAACACACCCCCATACCATCACAGATGCTGGCTTTTGAACTTTGCGCTGGTAACAATCTGGATGGTCTTTTTTCTCTTTTGTCCAGAGGACACAACGTCCATGATTTCCAAAAACAATTTGAAATGTGAACTCATCAGACCACAGCACACTTTTCCATTTTGCGTCTGTCCATTTCAAATAAACTCGGGCCCAGAGAAGGCGGCGGTGTTTCTGGATGTTGTTGATGTATGGCTTTCGCTTTGCATGGTAGAGTTTTAACTTGCAATTGTAGATGTAGCGACAAACTGTGTTAACTGACAATTGTTTTCTGAAGTGTTCCTGAACCCACGTGGTAAGATCCATTACACAATGATGTCGGTTTTTAATGCAGTGCTGCCTGCAGTGTTGGTTTTTGGCCTTGCTGCTTACATGTAGAAAGTTCTCCAGATTCTCTGAATCTTCTGATTATATTATGGACTGTAGACCCACTGTGGAATCCCTAAATTCCTTGCAATTGAACATTGAGAAACATTGTTCTTAAACTGTTCGACTATTTTTTCACGCAGTTGTTCACAAAGTGGTAATCCTCGCCCCATCTTTCCTTGTGAACGGCTGATTCTTTTGGGGATGCTCCTTTAAGACCCAGTCATGACACTCACCTGTTTCCAATTAACCTGTTCACCTGTGGAATGTTCCAAACAGGTGTTCTTTGAGCATTCATCAAATTTCCCAGTCATTTGTTGCCTCTGTCCCAGCTTTTTTGAAATGTGTTGCAGGCATCCATTTCAAAATGAGCAAATATTTGAACAAAAACAAAAAAGTCTATCAGTTTGGACATTAAATATCTTGTCTTTGTGATGTATTCAATTGAATATAGGTTGAAGAGGATTTGCAAATCATTGTATTCTGTTTTAATTTACATTTCACACAACGTCCCAACTTCATTGGAATTGAGGTTGTATGTATATAATGTCTATGGGTTCAAGCCTCAAGCTGAGGGCTTTAGAGATCTCAACAAACAGGTGTGTTGAGCATAGGGGGCGTGTCCAAACGAAGCCTGTGTGGGATCACGTGACTGAAGTCAAACGAGGCCTGTTTCTGAGAAATCACGTGACTGTTAGCTTTTGTATCAGGTGTCTGTTTGGATCGCCACTTTTCCTGCTTTAAACTCTGACATTTGAATTGACAGCAGCTTTATAGAAGTGAACATTTTGAATCAATTCCTCAATTAAATAAAATGAATTTTGATATTTTTAACCTCACAAAGAAATAAACATGTTCTTGTGGAGAGAAAGTAAACACTTAATCAGTGGAATAAAATCCTCTTTCATTGTTGAATGTAAAGTGTCTGTTGGACCTGAAGGAGCTCTGATATGTTCATTGTTACTATGAGGTGTGACTGGACATGATGTTGAAAAATTATTGTATAGTTCAAAAAAGTAATTCTATCCCTTCAAACACATACAGACATTCACAATAAATATTTCAAAACAAAATGAAAAACACTGCCAGATTTTTATTTCAGAAACACACACAGTCGGTGGAGAACAGGCGAGCAGACAGATGCATCAAAATATCAACCACACAGTACAGACCAGGTCCCTGAACGCAACACAGTCATTATCTCATCTGCAGGGAAATAATTCTCTTTGTCTGATGTCATCGGTTACATCACGAAAAAGAAAATTTGTCTGTTCTTTGTTGTTGAGTGTGTGTTATCCATAAACAATATCTGTGACAGTGTATTAGAGTGTTAAATCAAGTTGATCAGGACTAACAGAGCTCTTGTACAATATGCCAGAGTTGATTTAACACCATTTGAATGGGGCCATATAAATACTCATGACAGTGGACTCGGATGTTTATGACATAAAACACACAAAAACAGCAAACGCTTTGTCATTTGCATGGACAATGATTTTCCACGTTGCCAGATCTGCATTATTTCCTCAGTATTTGGCTGCTGAGCCCACAGTGTCTCCATGTCTGAACTTGAAGGTCAGGGGGGTCGTCCCATGGTTCAGGTCCAGACACACCCCTCCTCTTGGACGCAGGACTTCAGGAACCCTGATGGCTGAAAAGAAAACTAACATAAGACATGCGTAATGGCACCGCACAGGGAAGAGAAAATAATAGTGTTCATATTACAACCAAACATTATCTGGCACCAACTCGAGACAGCAAAAATAAAGGAAGAATATGACATTTGATCAACAAATACACGTCACACAGTGAGAACAAGAGACGCATAAAATGAAAGAAACGCATCTGATGCTTCCAACTCAGCAGCTTCAGCTCAGAAGATGCAGAATATAATTTTACTGCTCAAACTAATAATGTACTCATCTGCAACCAGCGGGACAGAAAACTCCTGGATTTTGGTCCCAAAGCTAGTGATTTGTTGGGTCGAGGCTTAAAACCACTGACATTAAAAAGAGCCATCCTCTATTAAAGCACACTAAATACAGCCAAAAATATTCTATTTAAAGTCAAAAGAGACGACTGTTGGTGTAATGTTTTATAAATTATGCTTCTGGTGTTTGTGGGTTCATGGTGAACTTGCACAGCTCTTGTGTAACCGACACAGAGCTAATCGACCAAATTCAGAACCGCGGAACTGACAGCTCGGGATAAATCGTATTCGGTTTAACTCTTATACCCCATCACACATAACTGGAATCACGCAGAGTGCCGTCGGAGTTATGAATCGGCGCACATCCGAAAAGTTCTGACAGCCATCTGCGGAAGTCCACACAGTTGGTCAAAATCGGCCGGCGTCCCCGAGTGTGACACACATGGTCATAATTCTCCGGGCGCCATCAAGATGGGACACCTATCCGACAGCGGTCCATGTGCAATCTGAGGACCATCTAACCACAGTTCAGTGCATACGAGAGATCCTCGAGATGAATCTGGCACCGTATGTCTGCTGGTAGGACCTGCAGTGCCACGTATAATAATGCCCACCACCACCACCACCCCCCACACACCTCCCCCTCCAACCAGTTCAATCTGTGCTCCAAACTGAACTATGTTGTCAAATCCTGCCCCGAGTTAATCAAAATTAAAAAACAGTACTGATCAGTCTCTAAACGCTACATAGAAAAACAGAAGAAATGATTCTCAGGACATGAAGCTGTAGAAATAAATGTTTATTGTTCACTGTTGGCTAGATGCATGTTGCAGAACAAAAAAACCTGTGCATTTAGCACTTGTAAAAAAGAAGTACAAATAACAGAAATCCTGCGCATTTATATGTAGCACTTGTACAAAAACAAACAGAAATCATGTGCATTTCACACTTGTACACAGAAAGCCTATGGTAAAAAAAAAAAAAAAGTACAAAAATATACATGGAATACTAGGCCTGCAAACAGTTAGACTAACCCTCCATTACAATACTACAGTACATTGGCACAGTGATGTACTGAAACATATATTTACTTACAGTATACTGTGGTAGAGTGTATAGTATAGTCATACAGTAATTCCTGTCAACATTTACATACTATAATGTCAGAAAAGGTAATTATCTCTTCTCTAAATCTTTGGATTCTGGTGGACAATTTTGTAAGCTCTTGTATATGTCAAATCATGCAAAAATATGTAGCGTGCATCCTAACTGTGAGAATTCAATTTAAAATAGAACTTTTAATAAATACAAATCCAGTGCATCCAGAAAGTATTCACAGCGCTGCACTTATCCCACATTTTATGTTACAGCCTCATTCCAAAATGGATGAAATTAATTTTTTCCCTCAAAATTCTACTCAGAACACCCCATAATGACAATGTGAAAAAGGCATTTATGAGATTTTTTTTCCAAAATTATTAAAAGAACAACAACTCAGAAATCACATGTATATAAGTCTTCACAGCCTTTGCCATGAAGCTCAAAATTGAGCTCAGGTGCCTCCTGTTTCCACTGATCATCCTTGAGATGTTTCTACAGCTTAATTGGAGTCCACTTGGAGTAACGTCAGTTGATTGGACATGATTTGGAAAGACACACACCTGTCCACATACAGTAGTGTTCAGAATAATAGTAGTGCTATGTGACTAAAAAGTTTAATCCAGGTTTTGAGTATATTTCTTATTGTTACATGGGAAATAAGGTACCAGTAGATTCAGTAGATTCTCACAAATCCAACAAGACCAAACATTCATGATATGCACACTCTTAAGGCTATGAAATTGGGCTATTAGTAAAAAAAAAGTAGAAAAGGGGGTGTTCACAATAATAGTAGTGTGACATTCAGTCAGTGAGTTTGTCAATTTTGTGGAACAAACAGGTGTGAATCAGGTGTCCCCTATTTAAGGATGAAACCAGCACCTGTTGAACATGCTTTTCTCTTTGAAAGCCTGAGGAAAATGGGACGTTCAAGACATTGTTCAGAAGAACAGCGTAGTTTGATTAAAAAGTTGATTGGAGAGGGGAAAACTTATACACAGGTGCAAAAGATTATAGTCTGTTCATCTACAATGATCTCCAATGCTTTAAAATGGACAAAAAATTAGAGACATGTGGAAGAAAACTGAAAACAACCATCAAAATGGATAGAAGAATAACCAGAACGGCAAAGGCTCACCCATTGATCAGCTCCAGGATGATCAAAGACAGTCTGCAGTTACCTGTAAGTGCTGTGACAGTTAGAAGACGCCTGTGTGAAGCTAATTTATTTGCAAGAATCCCCCGCAAAGTCTCTAGCAAAACAAAGTCTGCCATGTTTAGCTAAACGCTGCCCCCACTAGTGTGTGCGTGGGCAGGGTTCACAGTGTGCAATGGTACAAAACGTATGGAACCAAATTTGCACACTAAAGGCACCGTAACACAAATGGGACGAATAATCCATGTCACGTGACATGACAAGCCGTTATATAAAAGCCACTAATAATGCAATCAAATTCCAGGTCGATGCATTTTAAAGGCGGAATAAAAGATGTGCTGCGTTTGCTGACCTTAATGCTGTTTTCTGTTTTTCCATCGGACACATCCAACAGGCCGGTGTGTCGACACTTCATGATGAAGGGAAGCTGTCGCTATGAGAACAATTGTGCATTTTACCATCCTGGTGTCAATGGACCACCACTGCTTCCAAACCACCTTGTTAACAACCAGCATGGACACTGTGGAAGGCCACCTGTGGCAGAAGCTTAGAACCTTGTTCTGTAAGCAGGATCCAGTGTTACCACAAAAAAAAAAAATGAAGGTGTGACTTCCAGAGCAATGGAGAACACAAAACAGTATGAAGCAGCTGTGCCAGCCCATCTGTAGGATCACGATCTTGAGGGTCAGACTCTGTACGGAAACAAAGTCCAGCAGGAAGCTTTCCAACTCGTAACTTCCTTCAAACAGTTTCTCATCCCATCACACTTGATCTCACACTTTTTATGAAGACTGAAGTGAGGACTTGAAGATGAGCTCCACTTCTTTTGTGCGTCTCCAGCGACAGTGGTGCTGAAATGTTCTTATCACACGTGAGCACGGCGTGTTGTTCCCGTTCGTGCGCCATCACCTCATCAGTGTTCTGTGCTCATCATAACTCAGTGTTTTCTGTGAAAACTTACACCTCTGTGTCTCTTGTGGGACACCTCTTTTTTGTGCTCCTTCCCATGTTCCATATGTATTTTTTACATTGAGACAATCGTGGTCCCTCTCTAAGTGGACCAACAGATTGAAACATTTGTATTAATTTTTTGTGTAAATAAATAAAGGGCAACTACATACACAAAGACTGTTGCAGTTTGATCTTTGCAGTACATCCAGAATGTATTCACAGCGCTTCAGGTTTTCACATTTTATGTTCTAGCCTTTTTCTGAAATGGAGTTGATTCATTTTTCTCCTCAAAATTCTACTCATAACATCCCATCATGACAACATGAAAAACGCTTTTTGAAATTTTTGCAAAATTATTAAAAAGGAAAAACTAAGAAATCACATGTACATAAGTATTTATGTACAGCCATTTTCAGATCTCTCCAGAAATGTTAAATCAAATTCAGTTCTGGGCCAGGACATTCACAGAGTTGTCCTGAAGCCACTCCTTTGATATCTTGGCTGTGTGTTTAGGGTCATTGTCCTGCTGAAAGATGAACCGTCACTCCAGTCTGAGGTCAAGAGCGCTCTGGAGCAGGTTTTCATCCAGGATGTCTTTGTACATTGTTGCATTCATCTTCCCCTCAATCCTGACTAGTCTCCCAGTTCCTGCTGCTGAAAAACATCTCCACAGCATGATGCTGCCACCACCATGCTTCACTGTAGGGATGGTGCCTGGTTTCCTCCAAACATGACACCTGGCATTCACACCAAAGAGTTCAATCTTTGTCTCATCAGGCCAGAGAAGTTATGGGTTTTAGTGTTGCTCATCTTCACAGTGTACATATGAACAAAAAGTGCTCCAGTTTTATCTGACATCAGGTTAAAAGAAACAACGTTCTTCTTATGTACCTTAGTATGAAGTTTAAAAATCACTTCATAGTGTGTTCAGCATTGGCCTTAGTGTCTATCAGATCCTGAAATTATCAACAAGGCTTTATAAACACTTAAACCACAGGTCTACTTTACATGTGCCTTACTCACTGACTCTTTGATTCACTGATTTACTCACTGACTGATGCTGCATTCAGATGATGGTGTCAGAAAAACCATCACTGTGGTCACTATAGCAGAGTTTCTGTGGTCTGCAGCATCAGACTTCAGGTAATGACATGAGGCGCGGCCATTTTTCAATAACAACACAGACAATAATTTACTTAATGAAAGATAAAGTGTTTTAGCATTTTACACAGCATTATATTAAAACAGGAAACCCTGGCTCTGATGGCAGCTTAAAATGTTAACTTTTTGTGAGGTTTGAAATGAATTCCTTTCTGAAATATCACACACGTTTAAAGCCAGGTGATTCTCTGCACTTAAATAATCCATCTCTCGCTGTTCATTTTTCCTCCTCATTAAAGATAAAACAGCATCCAGTTTGTCCATAACACTGTGGCAAGCAGCAAAAGTTCAAAAGAAAATAATGGAACATCTGGTTTTGAACACAGCTTGACTCACTGACCGACTGACTAACTCATTCCCTCACTCACTCACAAACTGACTTACAGCATACAGAGGTGATTAATGACTGATGACTGCTATAAGTCCACTATGCCTTATGTGTTGCAAAATGCTGTGCAAACTCCAAAAAGATGTCATAGTTTGATTACTCCACATCTCAATTAGATTATTGTTTATGGTGTTTATGACCTTATGCAAGTTAAGGCAATCAGAAAACGGTGTTTACTTGGAACTGTCTTATTCAAAGTATTGTCTTAATCAAATTAATATGAGCGAAGCGTCTCACAGCAGCGCAAAGCAAAAGCTAACTCATGGTACAGGGCATCATAAACAGGAAGTGCCAATTTTCAAATCCACAGTAAAACAGGAAATGTTCAAATGTCAAACACTTCCTGGATTGACAGACGAGATCCCATGGAATCTCGCAGGACCTCAGTGGCAAGCTCACACTCAAACAGGAGTGCCAAATTCTCAGTCACAGTGAAACAGGAAATGTTGAACACTTCCTTGCATGGATGGAGCTAGAGCAGAGGCCGGGGTTTCACTGGACTCCCCTGAAATCTGATTGGACACAGATGATTGACATGTCAAGGCACCACACTTCTGGTTGAAAGACCTGCATTTTGAAATCAGAGTCACATTGACTGCTAGGTTCCTCCTGTCCAGTAGATTGTGCTGTGTACCACGAAAAGTTCTAATCCACCTTAGTAGAAGAAGAAAAATGTTTGCTTCAGATTTGAACTGAACACGTCATTTGAACTATAGACTTCTAATCACACCACACTTATATTGGTGAGTAAACGACCGTATTTTATGCCAGAAATGAGGTCCAGGTTGTTAAAAGCAGCATTTCTCCTTTAATTTGGATTGCCTTATATACACGTTTAAGCTAACAGACAGCAGCTGGTTCATGCTCTGTTGGTTTATTAGTGCAGCAGATAACTGAAACAATCTTTCAAATGGTGATACGAGCATCAAATCCAGCACAAATACAGCTGGAGCAAAATTAATGGGGCAACTTTAACGTTTGACCCCTGTACAAACTGAAACTGACCTTTATCACCATTCTTGCTGCTTTTACCTCATAACTCCATAACATTCAGTCACAAATTGTCCAAACTATACCTTTTTTGGAATCTTTATGATCAGGCAAATAATGAGATGTAATAATATGAGATGTAAGATGCTGCTTCTCACTGTTTCTCAATTACCCTCAAAAGTATTGGAACACTTGGTATTTCACACATTTTAATTTGTTTATTCCATTTCAAATACATTTTTTTTCTAAAATTATCTTCCTTAACTCAAACTGAAAGCAATTCCCTACAACTTTATATAAATTAATTAAAAATATAAAATCTAGCTTCCTGATGAAGTGGTGTAGAGGAGGATTTTCTTAAAAAGAAGACCTGAAAGTTCAGCTGCAATTTGACAGAAAGTACATTTGAGATGAAAGACTACGAGTAGATTTGATGTTTTGTTGAAGGAACCTTTCCCATTTCTTCATAACTGATGTAAATAAAATCAGTGACTTGAAAATGTTCATGTTTCCATCCCCTGACTTGTCTAAAGAAAACTGATTACTTACAGGTTTTATCAAGTTTTAGAGATTTGCTTTCAGTTTGAGTTTGAGGAAGATAATTTTAGAAATTTTTATTCTTTCTGTGTGTGTGTGTGTGTGTGTGTGTGTGTGTGTGTGTGTGTGTGTGTGTGTGTGTGTGTGTGTGTGTGTGTGTGTGTGTGTGTGTGTGTGTGTGTGTGTGTGTGTGTGTGTGTGTGTGTGTGTGAATTTCTTGTATTTAAAATGGCATAAACAAATTAAAATGTGTGAAATTCCAAGTGTTCCAATACTTTTGGAGGGCACAGTATCCTAACCTTATGATGAGTGCAAAATGAATGTAGTATTATTACTGTTTTGTTTGAGTGTTTAATTTTCACTGTTGCTGTATTTTGTGTCAGATCATAGTCATATCGTATATCATACTGATATAAAAATTCAGTAAGGTATATCTTCTACTGTATTATATATTCCAAATCTAGCGTGGAACTCTACTAGTGTTTACTAAGGTACAACTAAATATCTTTAAAGAAAAAAAAAAGAGTAGGTGCCTGGTCTTGAGAACCAGGGATGGTAGGTTGAAAAGCTTTTTTATCCCATGGGAACTCTCCCTACCCACCTAAGCGGCTCAAGAATATGGACAGCATGTATATAAGTGACATTTACATAACAATTTATGTGACAATATTGAGATACGATAATTTGACCATATTGTACAGCCCTACTGTCAAGTAGCTGAAAACTTTGAATATTAATTTACATCTACATTTAAAAAATGCTTAAATTGGCAGGGGGTTAAGAGGGCTGTAATTGGGGGGTCAGCTGAAAAGTTAAAAAAAAAAATGCTTGAAAAGTTGGGGAGCATGGGGGGCAGAGCCCCTCCAGAAGCTGAAAGGCAAAATAAGGAAAATGCTTAAACTCATCTTCAACTGCTTAGTCCAATGAAGGGTTGCGGGGGGCTGGAGCCTATCCCAGCAGTCATAGAATGCAAGTCGGGGTTCACCCAGGACAGGACGCCAGTCTGTCACAGGGCCACATATATACAAACAAACACATTCACACCCGCACACACACACCTACAGACAATTTAAAGTCTGCAGTCCACCTAACCTGTGTCTTTGGATGTGGGAGGAAACCGGAGCACCCGGAGGGAACCCACGCAAACACGGGGAGAACACACAGACTCCACACAGAAAGGCCACAGGTGGGAATTGAACCCATGACCTTCTTGCTGTGAGGCAACAGTGCTAACCACGAACCCACCGTGCTGCTCCAGAATAACTAATTATAACTAATTGTAGCAAATTTGTTTCCCCAGTTAAGGATTATATAATATAATAATAACAATCAAATTACACTATTTGAGTGGGAAATGGTTCAAATGTGGGGGGTATTTTGAGAGCACATTCACAATGCAGATACTAATAGGTAATAGATAATAATATAATAATAATAATGCCAGCAATTTCAAGAGGGCTCCAGCACTTTTAGCTTGGACCCATAATTATACGAGGTCTGTCAATAAAGCAACGGTCCTTTTTATTTTTTTCAAAAACTATATGGATTTCATTCATATGTTTTTACGTCAGACATGCTTGAACCCTCGTGCGCATGCGTGAGTTTTCCCACGCCTGTCGGTGACGTCATTCGCCTGTGAGCACTCCTTGTGGGAGGAGTCGTCCAGCCCCTCGTCGGAATTCCTTTGTCTGAGAAGTTGCTGAGAGACTGGCGCGTTGTTTGATCAAAATTTTTTCTAAACCTGTGAGACACATCGAAGTGGACACGGTTCGAAAAATTAAGCTGGTTTTCAGTGAAAATTTTAACGGCTGATGAGAGATTTTGAGGTGATTCTGTTGCTTTAAGGACTTCCCACTGTGCGAGACATCGCTCAGCGCTCTCAGCCGCCGTCGTCAGCCTGTTCAAGCTGAAAACCTCCACATTTCAGGCTCTATTGATCCAGGACGTCGTGAGAGAACAGAGAAGTTTCAGAAGAAGTCGGTTTCAGCATTTTATCCGGATATTCCACTGTTAAAGGAGATTTTTTTAATGAAAGACGTGCGGACGGGTCCGCGCGTCGGGACACAGCCGACGCGGTACGGCGGCACAGGAAAAACACCTCCGTGTTGATAACCATTTGTAAAATCCAGGCGGCTTTTGATGGATTTCAGTGGAGTGAGTATATGAGAAATTGTTTAACAGCAGGACATGTTCCAACTTGTCCTTAAGGCTTTCAACAGAGGTGTTTTTCCTGTGGCGGAGCGTCGCGTCCGCACATCTTTCATTAAAAAAATCTCCTTTAACAGTGGAATATCCGGATAAAATGCTGAAACCGACTTCTTCTGAAACTTCTCTGTTCTCTCACGACGTCCTGGATCAATAGAGCCTGAAATGTGGAGGTTTTCAGCTTGAACAGGCTGACGACGGCGGCTGAGAGCGCTGAGCGACGTCTCGCTGCGTGGGAAGTCCTTAAAGCGACAGAATCACCTCAAAATCTCTCATCAGCCGTTAAAATTTTCACTGAAAACCAGCTTAATTTTTCGAACCGTGTCCACTTCGATGTGTCTCACAGGTTTAGAAAAATTTTGATCAAACAAAGCGCCAGTCTCTCAGCAACTTCTCAGACAAAGGAATTCCGACGAGGGGCTGGACAACTCCTCCCACAAGGAGTGCTCACAGGCGAATGACGTCACCGACAGGCGTGGAAAAACTCACGCATGCGCACGAGGGTGCAAGCATGTCTGACGTAAAAACATATGAATGAAATCCATATAGTTTTTGAAAAAAATAAAAAGGACCGTTACTTTATTGACAGCCCTCGTATATAATAAAACTGGAGTGCATATAAAAAACAAAACAGTTCAGTATAAGAGTATTAATTTATGGGTAGCATGGTGGCTTTGTGGTTACCGCTGTTACCGCACAGCCAGAAGGCTGTGGGATTGATTCCCACCTAATCATGCTGTCTAATCTGCAACTTGATCTGCCACACCTGTGAGGTGGGATGGATTATCTCAGCAAAGGAGAAGTGCTCACTATCACAGATTTGTGAACAATATTTGAGAGAAATAGGTCTTTTGTGTATATAGAAAATGCTTTAGATCTTACGAGGTCTGTCAATAAAGTAACAGTCCTTTTTATTTTTTTCAAAAAGTATATGGATTTCATTCATATGTTTTTACATCAGACATGCTTGAACCCTCGTGCGCATGCGTGAGTTTTTCCATGCCTGTCGGTGACGTCATTCGCCTGTGAGCACGCCTTGGGAAGGAGTGGTCCCGCCCCCTCGTCGGATTTTCATTGTCTGGAAATGGCGGAATGAAAAGGACTTTTTTTCCATCAGAATTTTTTCAGAAGCTGTTAGAGACTGGCAGCTGGAAACCATTCAAAAATGTATCTGGCTTTCGGTGAAAATTTTACGGGCGTCACAGAGAATAAGGTCTGTTACTACAGCTTTAAGGACCCCTTTAAGGACGCTCGGCGCGCCGCGCTCCAAGCTGCGACAACGCGGCACAAGCCGCCGGACCATTTCTGAGCTGATGGCTGTGTGGATACGAGACCGTCGTGTGCTTTTTCTCTGGTTATCACAAGAGCTGGACATCAGCCATTTTCCGGCAGATTTCACTTTTAACAAGAGATTTTGTCATGGAAAGCCGCGCGGAGGCTTCGCACGTAAAGACCGATTCGCTTTGGAAGCGAGACAGTCCAGTAAGTATCAGTGAAATTGTGGAGAGCTGGACATGTCCAAACTTGTCCTCTGACACGCCGAAACGGAGGTGTTCCTTTGTCTCGCTTCCAAAGCGAATCGGTCTTTACGCGCGAAGCCTCTGCTCGGCTTTCCATGACAAAATCTCTTGTTAAAAGTGAAATCTGCCAGAAAATGGCTGATGTCCAGCTCTTGTGATAACCAGAGAAAGAGCACACGACGGTCTCGTATCCACAGAGCCATCCGTTTAGAAATGGTCCGGTGGCTTGTGCCGCGTCGTCGCAGCTCAGAACGTGGCGCACCGAGCGTCCTTAAAGGGGTCCTTAAAGCTGTAATAACAGACCTTATTCTCTGTGAAGCCCGTAAAATTTTCACCGAAAGCCAGATAAATTTTTCAAATGGTTTCCAGCTGCCAGTCTCTAACAGCTTCTGAAAAAATTCTGATGGAAAAAAAGTCCTTTTCATTCCATCATTTCCAGACAATGAAAATCCGACGAGGGGGCGGGACCACTCCTTCCCAAGGCGTGCTCACAGGCGAATGACGTCACCAACAGGCGTGGAAAAACTCACACATGCGCACGAGGGTTCAAGCTTGTCTGACGTAAAAACATATGAATGAAATCCATAAAGTTTTTGAAAAAAATAAAAAGGACCGTTACTTTATTGACAGCCCTCGTAAGATCAGCTCATGAAAAATGGGAACAAAAACAAAAGTGTTGCATTTCTATTTTTGTTCAGTGTATGTAGACAGAAAATATATTTTACACACTTAATAATGATGATGATGTTGATGATAATAATAATAATAATAATAATGACATTTAAATTAGACTTATCTTCATAATTGACTGGTTTATTTGATGGAGAAAAAGAATCATATTTGATTTCAGTGACATGGGAATGCTGGTAACATTTCACTTTAGATTTTCTTTTGACCCACAGATGAAGACCAAAAATTAGGGAGAAAAAAAGGCAAAAACTTGAGTGTCACATTTCTGTCAAACCTAAAACATTTTTTAAATCAGTCAATGCTCAGTATTTTCACATTTAGCCAAATATTTACAAAAATCAAGTTACATATTTAGCTAAATGTTGAGACAAATATGCACATTAATAAAGAGCTAATTGTTCCTCCATGAAAGCCAGATTAATAAAGCATCTAATAACAGACATTTAGCATGTCAGGGCCTGTTTATTCAAACTTGCAATGCATGAATAAGAGTTATAGTTTAGCCTGCTGTCTTTTGATGTCAATTTGAATTACAATTTCAGGGACCCTTTTAAAATATAAAAATAAATATATAAATAAAATAATTAAAAATGGCTGTTTTTGTTTTGTTTTGTTTTTGTTTTTTTGGGGGGGGGGGTGCGCTTGGTCTTACCTGGGGAGTAATTCATTGTAGAACTGCCACTGCTCTCCCCTTCCCTGCCAATAAATCTGTTTCCATGTGTAACGAGTTCGACAGAAAGTTATTTCACACACTTCCAAAAATACACGTTCTTTCACTTTTGTATTGTATTTGGAAATTAAGTAACTTGGAATGACAACCATTGTTTTGTGTACATTTATATAATAATAATAATAATAATAATAATAATTCTGATTATGATGATGATTAGGATACTCTGAATAAATTCTTATTTTATATACAGACATAATACATATACAGACAACTAGGAATGGACGCTAATCTCAACAGGTTCACTCCCACATATCTAGAGAGAACGTGACATAGAATAAGAATTATATTGACGTGTACATTTTTGTCGGTGCAAACTGTGTATCTGTGCTGTTAAATGTGAGTTTGGCGACGAGGTTCAAATGCGCGTTCCCGTGAAGTGGTGCTTTTCACGGTAGGTGTGCTGAATTCGGCACAACACCTGCTCCTACCGGCTCCTGTCAGTTTCCTGTCGGTTCCTATTGGCTCCTTTCGGCTCCTGTCGGTGTTTCGCCGCACCGCCCCCCCTGCCCGTCAATGTATTTGTTGAAATAAAGTTTTGAAAAATAAAACGTTGTGAAAGAGACAAATAAAGTGAGTAAAACACAAAATAAACTTGATTCTTGGTTTGTTTATTTATGTTGCCATTAAAATTGGCTATCACTTCTTAAAATAAAATAACTTCTCAAGGCCAAGCTGCGCATTGACAACAGGCACTGCGTTCATTTTTGAGTCGCCAAAAACACCGGAAAAGAGTCCATGGACCTCAGGAAAAGTAGCTAGATTTGTCGCTAGTCGCTTTTGAGAAAATAAGTCGTCAAGGGGGTTTGGAAAGTCACGGAGTTGGAATCCGCAAGGAGGTTTCTGGGAGTTGAAGTTTTACGACACATCATCGTTGTACCTGTATAAAATGCGCAGGAAATATTTGGTTATCCGCGCGACTTACACCATTAAAAAAAAAAAAATCTGTTTTATATAGTTTGATTTAGGGAGGAAAATGAATGTAATAACATATTTGTAATTTTACAAGTAACTTGTTTTTTTTGTATATCTCCTTTCAGGCTTAACGTCTTTTTCTGCGTTTTATTTAATGGAGCAACGTTCATGTATCAGGTACATGTGAAATTATTTAAATTTAAATGTCAGGGTACCACGTGGACAGAGTTTCCACGACGACATTTCAAAATAAAATAAATACGCTTTAGTAATTCACTGTCATTGTTACGTCGGGGCTAAACAGCTTCTTTAGTGGTAACTGTCAACAACTAATTAGTTAAGCGATTAGCTGAAACCAAAGTTTATCTCTTTGGATAAACAGTAACGTAGTAGTTAAAATGTGATTCGTATCTCTTTTAGAGATTACGGTAATGTGGCGTTATGGTGAGAGCTGCATGTGTGGCTCTTGTAAAAACATTAAATACTCTCACAAACATGAATCGGCTCAAATTAATCGGTAAGAAACTCATATTTTATGCCTTTAATTAAAACCAACGTTTTTTAAGCGGTTCAACGCTTTTAAAATGTACCCATTGAGTTAGCCTGTAAGCTAATGATTTAGCCCTGCTGAACGTTCCAGGAATAAAATGTTTGATTTGATTTACTGTTCATATTATTCATACTAAACACGTCCCGATTTAACACTTTAGTTAAAAAAAAAGTCTACAACAACGCACGTGTCAGTTCAAACTTCGGGGAATTGAACCTTCAGCCAAGAGTGCAGCCTAAAGATAATAAATGCAAGTTAAACATTAAATATGTTTTTTGTAAAAGAAGTAAGCCACTAAATAAATCAGAAAAAATCTGTCATTTTAAAAATTAAATAATAAAGGCCCTTGTTTCATCAAAAGTGACATGGGAGCAAAGTTTACAACTAAAATAATTAATTATGATCAAAAATGACCCCGATAATGAATGCATAAGGTCGGCACAGTGGATTAGTGGTTAACACTGTTGCCTCACAGCACGAAGGTCATGAGTTTGATTCCTACCTGTGGTCTTTCTGAGTGGAGTTTGCATGTTCTCCCTGTGTTTGCAGGATCTAGAAAATGGATGGATGAATTAATTAATTTAAAAAAATTACTTTTTATACCTTATTACATCTGATGATTTTCAATTTTATTTCACAGTTGCTGAACTGGTTTTATTTGTCAGTATTGTGTGAATCAGAAACATTCCGAAATTGGAGTTCTGCTAATGCGCAAGACTTTTTGAAGTGTGCAAAGTCACAGTCTGGTAGCAGAATTACTGTTTAAATTTCCAGACTTTTGATGCTTTTGAGGGAAAAAAAGGAACTCTAATCCAAATCCAACTTGTAACTAACTAAGTAACTAGGATTAGAGCCTCATTCTGACACCGGAAGCACCATAGCTCCTGAAATGGTGGTCAGTTTCTGAACTGCAAGAAATTGGTGTAATATGATATGGTTTAGGGTCAGGGGTCAAGGGGTAGCTGATACAGCTCACAGTCGTGTCTGTGCAGTGTGTCTGTTCAGCAGGATGAAATGTCGGCTGTGATTCATGGCGGTCTGCATCAGAAACAGGAATTGTGAAGACTAGCTGCTGTTTTCCTGTTAAAGCAGACACTCAGTTACTGATCAGTGACTCTGTGTCTGTGCAGATGTCGGCGTGAACCTGACGGACCCGGTATTCAGAGGAGTCCACAGAGGGAAGCAGAAGCATGACGGTGAGATGCTCAGTTATGTCTGTGACCTGTGCACACTTTTGTCTGTTGATTTTCCAGCCAGATGACTCTGATTGATTTTTCTTGACAGATGATTTTGATCAGATCATCGACAGAGCCATCACAGTTGGCGTGGAAAAGGTAAATACATGAAGAAGAGGCGCAAACTGATGCATGTTCCGTAATGGTAGAGTCGTTGTATTAATGGATGATGACTCTGATGATGCGTCTGTGAGGTGACGACATGATGTTTGTGTTTCAGTTCATGATCACGGGAGGAAGTTTGGAGGACAGCAGGGCGGCTGTCGCACTGGCTCAGACCAGAGGTCAGGACAGGAACGTGATCCTGCTGTGCTGCTTTCCGGTGTCTCAGACCTGAATGTGATTTTATGAAGGTTTCGTTTTCATCTTTGTAGAAAAGTAAATGATTGTTTAGAGTTTGTTGGTTGGTTTGTTTGTTTTCTGCGCGGCTGCTTGAGTCTTAGAGGTCAAACTTAAACAGGTTTTCCAGCCATATTGTCCCCTTGAGTCAGTGCAGAAAAGTTTGTTTTGAGGGAAATTATCAGCGTGTCCCGTTCCATAGGCCCGGAAGGACGGCCATCCACTTTGATACTTGGGCCTTCAAAATAAAAGCATTTTAATACTAGCTGTATTTAGAATCCAGTACTTTTATTTTGAACGTTACAGATGAGACGTAAACATTTTCAATTTTCAATTTATTTTCATTTATATAGCGCAAAATCACAACAGAGTTCCCCAAGGAGCTTCACACAAGTAAGGTCTAACCTTACTAACCCCCAGAGCAACAGTGGTAAACATCTATCCATCCAGCCTTTTTTTCAACACGTACTTACTCCAGGTCAGGGTCATGGGGGGGGGGGGTGGAGCTTATCCCAGCAGTCATAGGGCATGAGGGATGTGTACACCCTGGCCTGGATAGATCACCAGTGTATCGCAGGACAGATGTAAACATCATTGCTGCTAATTTTTGTGTTGGACCTTTAATCTTTTTTTACCCAACATGTTTTTCTCTTTAATCCAGATGAGTTCTTCTGCACTGTTGGCTGCCATCCAACCCGCTGTGGTGAGTTCGAGGAACATGGGGCATCCCAGTACTTTTCCGGACTGAGGGAGCTGGTGACAGCGAACAGAGGAAAGGTGGTGGCCATTGGAGAGTGTGGTTTAGGTGTGTATACAATCAGCACAACTACAACAATAGGTTTATTTAGAAAAAACTTAATTGTTATTGTCATAATTATTATTACTAGTCAGAGCTCTTGGTGGAACCTGCATTCATCGTAAATGTCCACCAAGTGGAAGGATTGCTCCATTTTAAGAACCTTGAGTATAAGTTGCTGTAGGTCAACGCCAATAATGACCAACCTGCTGCTTATATTAGTAGGCAATGAATGTTTTTCAATGTATAAGTCACACAAGTTGCAGGACCTCCCAAACTATTAAAAAATAAATAAATAAATAATCACACAACTTGTACTCCGGGAAATATGATCATTTAAGTGAGAATGTAAGAATTTTTTTTGTTAATGAGGCCCAGGAAGTGCTTTATATTAATACTATAATACAACCCCAATTCCAATGAAGTTGAGACGTTGTGTAAAATGTAAATAAAAATAGAATACAATGATTTGCAAATCTTCTTCAACCTGTATTCACCACAAAGACAAGATATTTAATGTTCAAACTGATAAACTTTAATGTTTTTGTGCAAATATTTGCTAATTTTGAAATAGATGCCTGCAACACATTTCAAAAAAGCTGGGACAGTGGAATGTTTACCACTGTGTTACATCACCTTTCCTTCTAACAACACTCAATAAGCATTTGGGAACTGAGGACACTAATTGTTGAAGCTTTGTAGGTGGAATTCTTTCCCATTCTTGCTTGATGTATGACTTCAGTTGTTCAACAGTCCGGGGTCTCTGTTGTCATATTTTGCGCTTCATAATGTGCCACACATTTCATTGGGCAACAGGTCTGGACTGCAGGCAGGCCAGTCTTTTAATATGAAGCCACGCTGTTGTAACACGTGCAGAATGTGGCTTGGCATTGTCTTGCTAAAATATGCAAGGACATCCTTGAAAAAGATGTTGCTTGGATGGCAGCATGTGTTGCTCCAAAACCTGGATGTACCTTTTAGCATTGATGGTGCCATCACAGATGTGTAGGTTGCCCATGCCATGGACACTAACACACCCCATACCATCAGAGATGCTGGCTTTTGAACTTTGCACCAGTAACAATCTGGATGGTCTTTTTCCTCTTTTGTCCAGAGGACACAACTTCCATGATTTCCAAAAACAACTTGAAACGTGTACTCATCAGACCACAGCACACTTTTCGTCTGTGTGTCTGTCCATTTGAAATGAGCTCAGGCCCAGAGAAGGTGGCGGTGTTTCTGGATGTTGTTGCTGTATGGCTTTCGCTTTGCATGGTAGAGTTTTAACTTGCACTTGTAGATGTAACAATGAACTGTGTTAACTGACAGTGGTTTTCTGAAGTGTTCCTGAGCCCACACGGTAAGATCCTTTACACAATGATGTTGGTTTTTAATGCAGTGCCGCCTGAGGGATCAAAGGTCATGGACATTCAGTGTTGGTTTTCGGCATTGCCGCTTACGTGTAGAAAGTTCTCCAGATTCTCTGAATCTTCTGATTATACGAGGTCTGTTAGAAATGTATCGGACCTTTTTATTTTTTGCAAAAACCTGATGGATTTGAATCAGGTGTGCTTGCATGAGCCAACCTTTAACCTTCGTGCGCATGCGTGAATTTTTTTCACGCCTGTCAGTTGCGTCATTTGCTTGCAAGCAGCCTTTGTGTGAGGATGGGTGTAGTCTCTCGTCGGATTGTCATTTCAAGGAAAATGGCGGAATGACTGGAGCAGCGCTACTGCATCAAATTTTGCCAGAAACTGGGCGACAGCCAGGTGGAAACCATTCGGCTTTCGGTGATGATGCTGGACTCCGAAAAATGATGCCAACCTCTTCCACAATGTCTCGGATAGTCACACGACTGAAAAGCCACCGAAAGCCATCTGAATATTCCGAATGGTGGAAGAGGTGGGCATGTCACAGCATGTCTTGTGAGGCTTCAACACGGAGGTGCTTTTGCTCTGCCGTTACCAGCTTCGTGCCGAAGCACGAATTTTGCCGCCGCTCTTTTCATGGCCAAATCTGCTGTCACAGTGGAACGTGCAAAAAAGATGCACCTCTTCCGCAATTTCTCGGATAGTCACACGACGGTCCTGCATCACCACAGCGTTCACTTTGGAAATGATCTGGTCATTTCAGCATGTTGATGGCCGACTGTTGCGTGGCGCGCTCTCCACCATTGTGCGGCCGTCTTTAAACTGGTTGTACCACTCCTTAATCTGTGTGATGCCCATAGGATCGTCACCGAAAGCCGTCTGAATCTTCTGAATGGTTTCCACCTGGCTGTCGCCCAGTTTCTGGCAAAATTTGATGCAGTAGCGCTGCTCCAGTCGTTCCGCCATTTTCCTTGAAATGAAAATCTGACGAGAGACAATACCCATCCTCACACAAAGGCTGCTTGCAAGCAAATGACACAATCGACAGGCGTGAAAAAATTCACGCATGCGCACAAAGGTTCAAGGTTTGCTCATGCAAGCACACGTGATTCAAATCCATCAGGTTTTTGCAAAAAATAAAAAGGTCGGATACTTTTCTAACAGACCTCGTATTATGGACTGTAGATGATGGAAATTCTTTGCAGTTAAATGTTGCAGTTGAATGTTGAAAAACACTGTTCTTAAACTGTTGGACTATTTTTTTCACACAGTTGTTCACAAGTGGTGATCCTCACCCCATCTTTGCTTGTGAATGGCTGAGCCTTTTGGGGATGCTCCTTTTATACCCAATCATGACACTCACCTGTTTCCAATTAGGTGTTCTTTGAGCATTCATCAACTTTCTCAGTCTTTTGTTGCTCTGTCCCAACTTTTTTGAAATGTGTTGCAGGCATCCATTTCAAAATGAGAAAATATTTGCACAAAAACAAAGTCTATCAGTTTGAACATTAAATATCTTGTCTTTGTGGTGTATTCAATTGAATATAGGTTGAAGAGGATTTTCAAATCATTGTATTCTGTTTTTATTTACATTTTACACAACGTCCCAACTTCATTGGAATTGGGGTTGTACACTACATGTCTTTCTTTGTTATATATTCTTATGAAGCAATTTGTAAACTTAATTAATGTTTTTATTAATATGTCACAATTTCAGATTTTGACAGGTTGGAATTTTGTCCAAAAGAAACTCAGCTCAAGTAAGTTTTATTTATGTTTTTATATAATAAATTTACCCTCCATCTTCATGTAAGATGTTAAAATTTGTTGGGATACCTAAAAAAAAAAAAAAAGAGAGACACACAAAGTACAATTTGATTAAACATAGTTCAAAGATCATTTCATATTCATAGTTTATTGATGCATTTTTAACAAACAACAAAATTTGAGGACAAATGATCACACACAAGTTGAGAGATTTGCCTTATACAATTATTTGAGGACTTCATTGAAAAAAATCTGTCCATAAAAGAAACACAAATGAAGGACACGAGCCTGATTAGCAATGTGTCTTTACTCTCTATTTTTCAGGTCTTTTCTATCAAATCCAATCTTGATGATTCTTTAATTAAATTAAATTATTCTGCAGTTTTATTTCCTGTAATCTCAAATTATAGAAAAGTATGAACTTGAAAATTATGTTTCAAAAAGGAAAAATATAAAAATTTAACATTGTCACACTGAATCTTATAAACAAAAATTTCTTATTTTAAAAATTTTCTTCATATCCATAATAGGTTGTAATTGATCTCCAGATAATGTCTATTTTCATTAATTAATCTGGTGTGTATTTTTTTTTATGTATTCTGTCTTTATAAATGTATTGTGAAATGAACCTTTTTTCTGTCAGATTCTTTGAGCAGCAGTTTGATCTCGCAGAGGAGTTCAGGTTGCCGATGTTCTTCCACTGCAGGAACTCCCATCAGGATTTTATCGGTACATTTGTTCACCAGAAAAAAAAAAAAAAAAAAAAAAAAAAAAAAAAAAAAAATATATATATATATATATATATATATATATATATATATATATATATAACTGGGTTCATGACAATTGTCTCAAATTGATGGTGTGTTTCTTTGTGTCTGACAGACATTGTGAAGAGAAATCGAGACCGATGTGTCGGAGCAGTGGTGTGAGCCCGTCCGCTTTTAGTCACAAAACTTAAACGCAAATAAAACTAGAGCACCGCCCTCATAGAGGGCAAACCTCCACCAACACTAGTTTCCAATTCCACAAATTTTTACCTTGGAAATAAATTTCAAGGTCAAAGTCCTGTTAAAAACAATCCCATATTCGCTAAATCTGCTGTATGGATCGGATGTGATCAAACTTAGTTTATTCATTGAGAGTGCCAGTTTGCACCTCATTGTCACAAATGAGTGATTGAGGCGCTTTTGATTTAGATATAATGCAAAATGTACACCAAATGGGCTTTTCAATATTAAATTCAAATGTCCACAAAATCCACAATCCAGATCAGATCCAAATCAAACTTTGTCAGGCGATAGTGAGTGTCAGTCTGCACCTCATGTTGAAATATGAGAATGATTGGGGCACGTTTGATTAAGATATAATGTAAAATATACATCAGATAAAGTTTTCAGTGTTAAATTTAAATGGCCACAAAATCTGTAATCTGGATCAGATTCAGATAAACTTTGTCAGTCAATAAAGGATATCATATATGATGCTCTCAAATATGAAAGAAATTTGATGGTTTTTTTGTTGTTTTTTGACAGTTACAAATTTTTGAAAATTCATTCAATGTTAAAGACAGGGATTATTCCAAGATTTTTCATGACTTTTCCCTTTTGACATATGACCTTGAAAGTTTAATCACTTCTTGCCTATCAGGATATGAATCTCCAGTAAAAATTTCATAATGATATATGAAAAATTGGCTCTAGGCTGTTCACAAACAGATAAACAGGAGCGATAACATAACCTCCAGCTTCATTGGTGAAGAGAATAATACATCGTGTGTGTGTGTGTGTGTGTGTGTGTGTGTGTGTGTGTGTGTGTGTGTGTGTGTGTGTGTGTGTGTGTGTGTGTGTGTGTGTGTGTGTGTGTGTGTGTGTGTGTGTGTGTGTGTGTGTGTGTGTGTGTTGCCTGCATGCATGGGAGTTCTCATGAATTTGGACCAAATTTGTTGGAATAATTGAGGGTCAGTCAAGGACAAAATGATTTGATTTAGAGAAAAAACTGTTAAGTCAAAGGTCAGAGGTCAAGGTTAAAATTTAGGTCCAATGCTTCTATAATGGGGGGTGATTTTGATTGGCTGCTGTGGTGAATTAGTTAAAGATACTTCTCTGGTTACTATTAAACACTAATGAAGTCATGTATCACCCTATTGCTCACACCTTGGGTGACCTTGAAAGGTGAAGCTCAAAGTCATAACTGTCGAACTCAAACAGTTAACGCAGCTGCAGATTAAACCCAGGAACTCGCTGATTTGTGCTCATTTTTAACTTTCAGGTCCACTCGTTTGACGGGAATCCAGAAGACGCTGTAGCACTCGTTGACCTCGACCTCTACATCGGAATTAACGGATGGTGAGAGTTTGTGGGGTCAGGTCACCTAAACTCAGCCGGGTTTCCAGGTCACATGTTTTTAGGTCCAGATAAAGCTTTAACTGTTGGAAATGAAAAGTCAAAGTGACAGTCGAAAGAATTCCAGCAGAGACGGAGGTTAAAATGTAAAAAAAAAAAAACACTAAAAAAATCCTTTCAAAAATTGATGTTAACTACATTAAATACGGTTGTCCATTCGGCTGCTCCCGTTTTGTGTTTGGGATTGCCACAGCGGATACAACCAGATCCGCATTGATATTTTGGCACAGGTTTTACGCCGGATGCCCTTCCTGACGCAACTCCAGTGTTACCTGGAGAAACACACACAGCCGCTGGTGTTCCAAAGAGGTCTCCCATCCAAGTACTAACCAGGTCCCGCACTGCTTAACTTCTGAGATCTGACGGGATCAGGCTGACACAGAGCAGATCGGAATGTTAACTACATTAAATACAAATACAGTAAATCCCATTTTAGCCATAATTCCTTCATTTTGTGAGTAGATTTTTAGTCTGTGATTTTAATCCTGTTTCATCTTTCTTTCTTTCTTTTTTTTTTTTAGTTCCTTAAAAACGTCAGCAAACATCGACGCAATGAAGTCTATTCCTGCTGAGAGACTCATGATAGAAACAGGTCAGATACAAGCCATTTAAAAATGGTAACGAAAATAAATAATAATCTGTTAAATTATCCCATTTAACGCAGGTTGAAACTCATTTTTATCCACTTTCTTTGACATCATGATCGCGTCATTTTAGTGCTTTGTTCCTTTGACAAACATTCACACTTTGGCGTGATTTCAGATCAGTTCATCGCAGGTTTGAGGTTTTACTGACGTACATTTTTACCTGCGACGTCTCTGCGCTTGTTCATTTTATAATTGTGGCCACTAGGGGGCAGACTTTTGGAACCTTGTGTGCAATATATCTTGTGAAAAATGTCTTCATCAAAGTGAAACTTGATCTGAAAAGTCACCTCACATAGAAGTCAGACAAGTTCAACATCTGATGCATTTTGATTCTAACTGTGGCCACTGGGGGGGGGGGGGGGGGGGGGGGCTTGTTTATACTATACTTTGGGAAAGGCTTTGTGCATCAAGGTGAAACTTTGTGCTCAGGGTCACGCCACCAAGACCTCAGACGATGTCAACCATGGGCACCTTGCCTAAGATTGTTTCTGTAATTTTGGCCACTTTTTGTATGTGACATCTTGACAGTCTTTCTTTGTCGAGGACGTCACCCTGGACCATGATCAAACTTGCTCCTTTAGAGATCTTGCACATGTTTGAGGTTGTGTGTCATGTGACTGTTAAACTGCTTCTTGCTTCTTCTCTGAATTTCTGCACGTTTCTTCTCTATTTCTCTGCAGACGCTCCGTGGTGTGGCGTGAAGAACACTCACGCAGGCTCCAAATATGTTAAGACAACATTTCCCACAAAGAAAAAATGGGAGGCAGGACACTGTCTGAAGGACAGGAACGAGCCCTGTCACATCATGTGAGGATCCACATTAATTTCCTGTGCAAGCGCGCAAACGTACATTGTTGCAAAATCTAGTATCTGAGGATTAAAGGGGTTATAATGGGGGGGGCTTCTTTGCAGTTAAATAAGGAAGGTCCTCTAATCTCGACAGTTCTGTTTGTTCTCGTATAAACTCCATTACCAGAAGTAAACGTGAAGCCTGACACAGCTCGTTTTGAACACGTGACACATGTGACAGCACAGTTTTAGCAGTGAGCACATTTATGCGTGATGGGTGATTGAATCATTTCCTCTTTTTCTTCCAGACAAGTTCTGGAGGTGTTGGCGGCAGCGAGGGAGGAGGACCCGGCGGAACTGGCCAACACCATCTACAACAACACCATCAAAGTCTTCTTCACCTCCACTTGATATAGTCGGGCAGATCGGTGGAACAATTGTGGGTTCATACATAAAAGCATGACAGTTGGCACATGCCTCCATGTACAACCCCTGGCAAAAATTATGGAATCACTGGCCTCGGAGGATGTTCATTCAGTTGTTTAATTTTGTAGAAAAAAAGCAGATCACAGACATGACACAAAACTAAAGTAATTTCAAATGGCAACTTTCTGGCTTTAAGAAACACTATAAGAAATCAGGAAAAAAAAATTGTGGCAGTCAGTAACGGTTACTTTTTAGACCAAGCAGAGGGAAAAAATATGGACTCACTCAATTCTGAGGAATAAATTATGGAATCATCCTGTAAATTTTCATCCCCAAAACTAACTCCTGCATCAAATCAGATCTGCTCGTTAGTCTGCATCTAAAAAGGAGTGATCACACCTTGGAGAGCTGTTGCACCAAGTGGACTGACATGAATCATGGCTCCAACACGAGAGATGTCAATTGAAACAAAGGAGAGGATTATCAAACTCTTAAAAGAGGGTAAATCATCACGCAATGTTGCAAAAGATGTTGGTTGTTCACAGTCAGCTGTGTCTAAACTCTGGACCAAATACAAACAACATGGGAAGGTTGTAAAGGCAGACATACTGGTAGACCAAGGAAGACATCAAAGCATCAAGACAGAAAACGTAAAGCAATATGTCTCAAAAATCGAAAATGCACAACAAAACAAATGAACGAATGGGAGGAAACTGGAGTCAACGTCTGTGACCGAACTGTAAGAAACCGCCTAAAGGAAATGGGATTTACATACAGAAAAGCTAAACGAAAGCCATCATTAACACCTAAACAGAAAAAAACAAGGTTCCAATGGGCTAAGGAAAAGCAATCGTGGACTGTGGATGACTGGATGAAAGTCATATTCAGTGATGAATCTCGAATCTGCATTGGGCAAGGTGATGATGCTGGAACTTTTGTTTGGTGCCGTTCCAATGAGATTTATAAAGATGACTGCCTGAAGAGAACATGTAAATTTCCACAGTCATTGATGATATGGGGCTGCATGTCAGGTAAAGGCACTGGGGAGATGGCTGTCATTACATCATCAATAAATGCACAAGTTTACGTTGATATTTTGGACACTTTTCTTATCCCATCAATTGAAAGGATGTTTGGGGATGATGAAATCATTTTTCAAGATGATAATGCATCTTACCATACAGGAAAAACTGTGAAAACATTCCTTGCAAAAAGACACATAGGGTCAATGTCATGGCCTGCAAATAGTACGGATCTTAATCCAATTGAAAATGTTTGGTGGAAGTTGAAGAAAATGGTCCATGACAAGGCTCCAACCTGTAAAGCTGATCTGGCAACAGCAATCAGAGAAAGTTGGAGCCAGATTGATGAATAGTACTGTTTGTCACTCATTAAATCCATGCCTCAGAGACTGCAAGCTGTTATAAAAGCCAGAGGTGGTGCAACAAAATTCTAGTGATGTGTTGGAGCGTTCTTTTGTTTTTCATGATTCCATAATTTTTTCCTCAGAATTGAGTGATTCCATATTTTTTTCCCTCTGCTTGGTCTAACAAAGCAACTGTTACTGACTGCCACAATTTTTTTTCCTGATTTCTTATAGTGTTTCTTAAAGCCAGAAAGTTGCCATTTGAAATGACTTTAGTTTTGTGTCATGTCTGTGATCTGCTTTTTTTCTACAAAATTAAACAACTGAATGAACATCCTCCAAGGCCGGTGATTCCATAATTTTTGCCAGGGGTTGTATAAACCCACAAGTGGTTGCTATATTTCACATATCTGCCAGGCTAAAGCAGCCATCAAGCCATCAGACTGACAGTTTGGCCTTTTTAACCTCAAACCTAATCATACAGGAATGTATTTGTCCATGTTAATAATAAACAGTCTTTTAGTCCATGAGCTGGAAGCTAATTTTGACCTAATCAGTACCACTTAAGGGGACTGAACAATCTTGCCCCCGGCCTGCACAAAAAAAATGTATGTTGGCCATCCCTGGATTACACTGGTCAAAATGTAAAAATGCCCTAATTATATTGAAGTCCTTTTCATACCACATTATATGTTTGATCATAAAGATTCCATACAGTATGACTGAGTGTTATGGGGTAAAAACAGCAAAAATGGTGACAAAGGTCAATTTCAGTTTGTACCGGGGTCTAAGGTTAAAGTTGCTCCAATTTTGGTTAAAAAGTTATGTAAATTGTTGGTTGAGCAAATAGGATTAATAAATGGAATAGTTTTGACCGTGTTGAATGTTTGGTCTCCAAAGTAAAGGTCAAACAAGGTGGACGTCCATTGGATTCTGTGACATTTCACACGTTATCCCATAACGTGATAACTAAACGTGACATGGTGCAAACTATTCCTTTTTATGACCCTATTAGCTCAAACCATAATTTTCAGAACTTTTTATCAAAACTGAAGCAACTTTAACTTTGGGCGTGAGACACACAAATGAGCAGCTAAGATACAGAGAGTCCGGGTGGAGGAGAAGCTCTCCTACACGGAGGCTCTCAAGCAAGCATGTACAAAAAGGAACACTGGTATCACCAACAATGCTTGGACAGAGTCGGGATCAGATTTCTCAGAAATCAAGACGTGCAGTAGAGGCCTACATATACACTGTGGGCCGTGGCATGAATAAGTGGCTAGAAAGTCATTCTCATGACCCCCTCCTGCACATTACCTGAATTTGGTCTTAAAATGTGGGTAATGTATGTATGATCACACAACCAACATTTCCCACAACAGTTGGTGGAGCATTTCCTGGGGATTCCCGCCTAATTGAAAAACTAAAAAACAAGTAGTTCGGTCTGTGATCTCAGGAAATAATACAACCCCTGGCAATAATTATGGAATCACCGGCCTCGGAGGATGTTCATTCAGTTGTTTAATTTTGTAGAAAAAAAGCAGATCACAGACATGACACAAAACTAAAGTAATTTCAAATGGCAACTTTCTGGCTTTAAGAAACACTATAAGAAATCAAGAAAAAACGATTGTGGCAGTCAGGAACGGTTACCTTTTTAGACCAAGCAGAGGAAAAAAATATGGAATCACTCAATTCTGAGGAATAAATTATGAAATCACCCTGTAAATTTTCATCCCCAAAACTAACACCTGCATCAAATCAGATCTGCTCGTTAGTCTGCATCTAAAAAGGAGTGATCACACCTTGGAGAGCTGTTGCACCAAGTGGACTGACATGAATCATGGCTCCAACACGAGAGATGTCAATTGAAACAAAGGAGAGGATTATCAAACTCTTAAAAGAGGGTAAATCATCACGCAATGTTGCAAAAGATGTTGGTTGTTCACAGTCAGCTGTGTCTAAACTCTGGACCAAATACAAACAACATGGGAAGGACATCAAAGCATCAAGACAGAAAACGTAAAGCAATATGTCTCAAAAATCGAAAATGCACAACAAAACAAATGAGGAACGAATGGGAGGAAACTGGAGTCAACGTCTGTGACCGAACTGTAAGAAACCGCCTAAAGGAAATGGGATTTACATACAGAAAAGCTAAACGAAAGCCATCATTAACACCTAAACAGAAAAAACAAGGTTACAATGGGTTAAGGAAAAGCAATCGTGGACTGTGGATGACTGGATGAAAGTCATATTCAGTGATGAATCTCGAATCTGCATTGGGCAAGGTGATGATGCTGGAACTTTTGTTTGGTGCCGTTCCAATGGGATTTATAAAGATGACTGCCTGAAGAGAACATGTAAATTTCCACAGTCATTGATGATATGGGGCTGCATGTCAGGTAAAGGCACTGGGGAGATGGCTGTCATTACATCATCAATAAATGCACAAGTTTATGTTGATATTTTGGACACTTTTCTTATCCCATCAATTGAAAGGATGTTTGGGGATGATGAAATCATTTTTCAAGATGATAATGCATCTTGCCATAGAGCAAAAACTGTGAAAACATTCCTTGCAAAAAGACACATAGGGTCAATGTCAACGAGCAGATCTGATTTGATGCAGGTGTTAGTTTTGGGGATGAAAATTTACAGGGTGATTCCATAATTTATTCCTCAGAATTGAGTGATTCCATATTTTTTTCCTCTGCTTGGTCTAAAAAAGTAACCGTTACTGACTGCCACAATCTTTTTTTCTTGATTTCTTATAGTGTTTCTTAAAGCCAGAAAGTTGCCATTTGAAATGACTTTAGTTTTGTGTCATGTCTGTGATCTGCTTTTTTTTTCTACAAAATTAAACAACGGAATGAACATCCTCTGAGGCCGGTGATTCCATAATTTTGCCAGGGGTTGTATTATAGGCTCAAGATCATTGAGGGGAAATAGTTTTGGTCGAATAAAAGAGCAGTCAATATTTATTTTATATACCGATTTTGTTTTGAGCGGGCAATATTTAAAAAAGTGACTGGGCCAAATCATGCCAATTGGTATATAATAGAAACTCTTAAATTCCAAACATCAAGATTCTCAGAACAACTACAAATGTCTATCATGCAATAACCCACCAAATAAAAACATTTTGATCTAAATGAATTTTCAAACACTTTCACAAACTTCATCTTACAGCTATGCCAAGGGCAAGTCAAGTTTGATGTTTAACACGTGTGACCAAATACCTTTTGAACACCCTTCAACAAGTATTCCTTCTCTGGCAATAAAAAAAGCTTTGCTTCCGAAAATCATTCTTTTTCATACATTGAGCACGTCGCTCACAAGACATGCCAGGTGCCACATGTCATATTCTGAACTGGCACCCCATTTCACTGTGGAAGTGATTATATAATAGTGTAGGTTGCTACAGCAATGTGTCCAAGCTATTCACGTGGCTCACCGCGCCAAAGCTCAACCATCGTGATACCACCTGATGGAGACACATGGTACACATTGAAAATTTTGGAACCTGTATGCTTACACATGAAATTAGAATTGTGTCAAATACTATAACTAACAATAAGATGTCCAAGTCCGATTTAGCACAACGCCACATTGCAGCTTGCAAGAGTCAATGTCCGATGTCATCAGTAAGCACAGTAGGTAATTGTATGTAGGTTGCACCCAAAATATTAAGGTTGCTGTTGTTGGTTTCTCCCCTGGAAGACTTAAACTTCAGTCCACATATTTCTTTTCAACTGTCAAACTTGCTGATATAATTGCTGGTAAATTGTCAGAAGTCACAATTGATACTTTCTAAGGTCTTAACTGGAACATGTACAGAAAACTTTTGATCCACATAATTCTATAACTGAATTACAGTTAAGATTATTATTATGCCGTTCAATGCATAATACTGATTTAAAGCTTTCTCATTTAAGAGCAAGACTAGTGTAAAAGTTTAGTGTCTATGTACCATTGGCAGTTGAGAAAGAATTCATCAGTTAATTAGTTGTTCTACATTAACTTACCTCAAAAGATTCTTCAGCTTCAAAGTTGTCGTCATCATCAGCACTGTCAGACTCATCCTCATCTGGTTGGATGGTGTTTTCACAGTTCTTGCAAGTGCACAGTTCTGTGCACACCAGATCCAAAGAAACAATGTTGCTCATCTGCCTTTTCGTGGTTGCACTTTGGTTTCTTGCATGAACATCGTGAGAGCTCGAGGATACTTTGTTGGGCTGGCTGCGTGTCCATCCAGTCTATCCCCAGCATGTTGTCGATCAGTTTCCAACCATTTCCGACTGGTGATGGCATTTCTGGTTGACTCTAATAGCTAAGCTTATGTATGGCAGTTTGGTAGTTGGCACGAGCGATATGCTTTAGCAACACATCTTGGTTTGGTGGCATCAAGAACTCATTCCTGGTAGACAATGAAAACTGCATACTGCAAATCATTCACTTGCTTGTCTGTCTTGTGGCCATACAAATGGTGAATTCCTCCAGTGCAGCTGGGACTTCATTACTTGGGTTGAAGTTGTTGCCAAGCATTTGCAATGCAGACAAGAAATGGGCATGTTGTTTGGCTAATTTGGATGCTCTCGTCTTCCCTTTGCAAATGTACGCACTAACCAAATCACAGCCTGTAAGACAATGCGAGCCAATAAGAGTATCTGCTGTCTATTCACCCAGGTGTTGCCGATTGGCCTGCAGATGGATTGTGCGTTTATTTTCTCTTCAAGTGTGGAAGTAGAATTTCCAAGGTGGGGTGAAAGTGCTATGCCAATGATGAAGACATCAGTATCCGGGCTTCTGGCATTGGATCCTTCAATGTCAACATTTTAACCACCAATCGGAACAATCAACTGTGGCAGTGTTAGTTGGCAACAAAGATTGATGAAACGGAGAATTTATTTGGTTGAAATTCCATCCATCCATTTTCTTCCGCTTTATCCGGAGTTGGGTCGCGGGGGCAGCAGCTCAAGCAAAGCCGCCCAGACCTCCCGATCCACACACACCTCCCCCAGCTCCTCCGGGGGAACCCCAAGGCGTTCCCAAGCCAGCTGAGAGATGTAGTCCCTCCAGCGTGTCCTGGGTCTTCCCCGGGGCCTCCTCCCAGTGGGACGTGCCCGGAACACCTCTCCAGCGAGGCGTCCAGGGGGCATCCGGAAAAGATGCCCGAGCCACCTCAACTGACTCAACGTGGAGGAGCAGCGGCTCGACTCCGAGCTCCTCCCGAGTGACCGAGCTCCTCACCCTATCTCTAAGGGTTGAAATTCGCTTCGATAATATTTTTTGATAATGAATTTATTCATTGATTTTACTATTTCTTTTTTTAAATGCTCCACTTCCTGATGCGGGAAACACACTTAGAAAATTTAATAAATCCATTTGTGCATTTTAATACCAAATTTAGGTAGTGTGCATATAGGGGGTCACAGGGGAAGCGTTCTGATCGGCATGGCCCATAGTTAGTACAGCAGATAAGAGAATATTTAGAGGAGAATCCTGCAAATGGTGATAAAGGCATCAAATTCGGCAGAAATACTCCTCAGACAAAACTCTTTTGAAAAAACCGATTCGCCACTTGAATTTTCAATCAGTGGTCAGGTAGGGGTCAACTGAAGAATTACACAGAGGTCAAAATTAAAAGATGCTCCAATCATGTTGAAAAATATTCCACATTATTTGCCTGATCATAAAGATTCCAAAAAGGTATAGTTTGGACTATCTGTGACTGAATTCTATGGAGTTATGGGATAAAAACAGCAAGAATGGTGACAAAGGTCAGTTTCATTTTGGACAGGGGTCAAAAGTTAAAGTTGCTCCAATTTTGGTAAAAAAGTGATGCAAATTACTAGTTGAGTTAACACGGTTTTAAAAGGGAATAGTTTGGACCATGTATCATCCTTACATATCATGTTACGGGGTAACATATGTCACATGTCGTAGAATCCAATAGACGTAGACCTCGTTTGACCTTTACTTTGGAGACCAAACATTCAACACTGTCAAAACTATTCCATGTATTAATCCTATTAGCTCAACCCATAATTTGCATCACTTTAATGTAGGTTGCGCCTTTTTGTGGAACTGGCTGATCTTGGACTGACCACATTTTCCTTTAAGACTCTTTTTTCGTATCGTGCGAACTCTGAAGAAATCAGAAGTGCTATTATTCGTTTTCTCTGCCTGACTGGCACTTACTCGAGAATATAGTGCAATAACGGAATCATAACAGAGGAGGGCAGCATTGCGCATGCCAGCGTATAGCCTGCCAGAATTTCATTAGAAGAAGAAGAAAAGGAAACAAGTTCGAACGATCGATGACGTCATTAGCAGGCATGGCGGAGTTGGAAGGCTTTTTGACGTCAAACTGACTGTCGGGGAGGAAGTGAAGGCTTTTGGACTTTGTGTTAATGGACAAGCGGAGATCTATAGGACTTTAGTCGGACTGGAAGCCGGATGGCGTCCACTCAGGCCCGTTTCGGCCAGCTGGCCTTAGCGGTCCTGGACGTGGCTCTAAGAGTTCCGTGTGTCTTTATTATTGACGTCATTTTAACTCGTACTGGGACCCTAATTCCGGATGGGCCGGGACCGTAGGAAAGGTTCTGTTCAGAGTTCTGGGTAAGAAAGTTCCGAGGAATCCGGATTGTGCCGCTAGCGGCTAAAGTTAACTATTAGCTAACAGTGTGTAAAATGGCTAATATGTAACCTCGAAACCCCCGACTCAGCTGCTGCTTCACCTTCCTTGATTTAATAACTACTAAATTATGCTAGCTGCAGTATATCAGGTGTTTTTACCGGACAAAACAGCTCCCGAGTTAACAGCTGACTTTGTAGTAAACTCATAAACACACACTAGCGTGTTGACCGTGGGGATCCACGGGCTCTAGATTGGGTAGTGTTTATAAAATATGTAGCTGACATTTTTCAATGGTGGTAATAAATTGGCCAAAGTTTCTATAATGAGTTGGAATGGTTTGTGATTTCAGAATGTTTTTAGAACCTAGACCTCAAACCGTTTTTAGAAGAACCAAACCCTTTTCTTACTTGTTAATTATGTACATTTTAAAGTTAATTTACTGTCTTGATGTACTGTATTTATAAATTTAGATTCTTCTTATCATATATACACTTCTGTTTTGTCATTTGATTTTTAAACGGACCACAATGGAACTTTTTTACAATTGTGTACTCACATTGAACTTACTAAATTAAATCAGGCAGGCAGTCACGCTTTTAATATATAGATGATTTACCGCTCCCTACTGGATTGGTGTGTAAATCCAGAATGTAAATATCAGTGTTCACTGTTGTTAGCTAATATATGTAGCTTCTCTGCAAATATTAGTCCTATCAGTGTTCGGTTTTGGGGAGGTAATGGTCTAGTGGTTAAGTGTTGGGCTTGAGACCAGTGGATCCTCGGTTCAAATCCCAGCCTGACCAGAAAATCACTAAGGGCCCATTGAATTAATCCACTAGTTGTTCTCGGTGTTTAGTGGGCGCCTTGCATGGCAGCAGCCTCGCATCGGGGTGAATGTGAGGTATTGATGTGTAAAGCACTATGAACGTCTGGCGCTTTTCCATCTGCATCTAAATGCTGTCCATTTACCATTTTTGGTGCCGTTCATCCTTGACCCAAAATACATAAACATACAAAACAGCAAATGTCAGCCTGCACACACGCACGCAGAGCTTTTGTCTTTTCTGCGTTCTTCTTCTTTTTATTTCCGGCAGACTAGGCGTGGCTAGTGCATTGCTGCCCCCCACTTGTCAGAAAGTGCACCTAGAAAACGCAATGCATTATCTACCCTATACTTTATTGTAACACCCTGTGCTCCTCAGAAAATTTGACTGCCATTGCCCTCTTTTTCTGCATTCTGCTATAAGCAGGTGCTTTTAATTTGACAAACAGACATTGAAAGCTCTATACTTTCCACTTATGGCACTGGAAGCATGACACTTAAGTCACTCATGGTAACAGCAGTATAACACTTAAGTAAACCGACTAAACCAATTGAACTACAAAAAAAACAATAAAATAATAACACTAAACACTGTTAAACTAGCATAAACCACAATAATGACATTTAAAACCCCAAACTCCCTTGGTGCATTGCAACACAATGTCCATTGTTTACTGGTTAGCTAAAATTTTTAATTTCTCAAAAAATATTAGTCCTATCAACTTTCTGTTTTTTGCAGCGTTCATCCTTGACCCAAAATACATAAGGGTACCAAATGGCAAATGTCAGCTGTCCCCGGTTTCTCCATGATCAAAGCCATGCACATAGGGGCCACTTGGCTACTATAATATAGACTAGCCGGAACAGTAATTCTGCTTTGGTTACAAGCTTTGACACAAAGATGGACCTTATGATGTGATCACACTGAACTTCAGAGGATTTTAATGACATTTTGGGTACACTGATTAGGGAAGGGTTGATTTAGCTTTGTACCTGACAGGGATCTAATTCGATTTCAGTTGTTTCCATAAACATTAGAATGTTTTTATGAGTTACTCGGCATCAAAATCTTCACACAGATGCACACTGCAAAAAAACAACAACAAAAAAACAAAACAAAACAGATACACTGTTAACTGAATCATTTTCCATGGACAACGATGCATGACCTCAAAGAACCTCTGGGAACGAGAGTAGCTACACCTCCACAAGTCTGGAAATGTAGGACCATGAAGTACAGAGTACTCATTGGAGATAAACCACCTTTAAACTGCACAACAGTAGCACTTAAATCCTGTCCAACGATTTACCCAGACTGACCTCCAATGCAGGGGTGGTGGCCAAGTGGTTAGAGCGCTTGGTTTCAATGCAGAAAGTTCCTGGTGGTCGTATGTCACAAATAGGTGTCAGTTTGCGTTATATGGTCAAAAATACCAAATTTTACATTTTTTGATATTTCATTACAATGTGGAAGTACTTTCAGGAAATCCAATCAAAACAGCAGAACTCAGTTTTAAACGTGAGATTTTAGAGATTAAACATTTCAGATTTAATGGAAAATGCATTAAAGCATGAAGCTGTTTTGTCCGTTTTTTCAAAATAGGGTACCTGTGATGAATTGGTCATATCTCTCTTGATACTCAATACAACTCTGTCTGGCGTTTTGCAAAAAGAAGAAGAAAGATGGCTCTTTCAGATAAAACCATCAACTCTTTAAATTACGTACTTGAAGATCCATGCCCAAGCTTTGAAAATCAACAAAAATATTTACCCTTTTCATGGGCAGAAATTGCTATTTCAATATACAGGACAGTCCAAGTCTCTAATTACACCCAGGAGACTTCTTTAAAAAAAAAGTATTGACATTAACAGGTTTATTGCTCTCAGAAATGCGTCTTTATTCACAGATCAAGTCACTGACATCAAAACAAAATGGAGCAAAGTGTGACTGAAGGAGTGATAGGTATTGTAATTAATCTAAATTAATGCTTTATTTTGACAGCCACAATTTCAATAGTTAATAGCAACAGCCCGCAGTTATTACTTATTTACAAGCTACTTAGGAAGCTAACAATTAGCTTACCGTTATGCTTTGTCTCTTCGTCTCTTTAGCAGCTTGTATCTTCTCGTCCATCTTCATATTGTTGTATGAATTCCCAAAGTCTTCTGTACTTCTCAAGCGTGTTTTGTCTCACCGCCAGCAACTTTCTCTTAAAAACTCACAGCAGTAAACACACGGAGTCCGCCATTGTTTATGTTTGTGTCGCGTATAAAATGACGTCACCGCAGTTTGCTCTGCTGACCCCGCCCACGTTGAAGAGGTACTATTTGCAGTAGAAAACGACGCGCTTGGAACCAAACCGAGTAGAGCTGAGTAGAGTAGAGCCGAGTAGTGCTGGAGCTTTGTAGTAGAAAAGTGCCTTTAAAGCTCAGAGCCCGGTCAGTTTAGTGGACCTGAGATGTTTCAATCTTAAGTGGGAAGCAATTGCACACATAACATCCTCATTGTCCTGAATCTTTCTCAGTCAAGTCTAGCCCAACAAACATCACACTCAAGGATACAGTAACCACTTCATTTTTTTTATTTATTTATTTATTTTACTTTAAGACTCAATAAAATGTTGTTGACATAGAAAACCTATAAAGCCTATTTTGAGTACACAGAAAAATCACAAGAGGTATTGATAAGGAATCAGATCGATAAGCAGAATCGATAATAGCATCGATATTGATTAAAATCTTATCATTACCCATCCCTACCCCCAGGTGTCTCTACTAACATTACCTGTCACTAGAGACACCTGGGGGCAAATCCATGAGCCAAACCTAGGTTTCCAGCTGTATGCAATACATAGTGTATTTACCCCCTCCACTGCCTCCCATCCACCCCTGACTTATTTTAGTTTGTCCCCTAGCTCCACAGCTATTGCCTCAAATAGAGAATGGAGCATATCAAATGAAAGCCAAGAGACAGTAAGGAGCAAAATGGTACTAGATTTATTCAGATGTCTTTCATTACAAACCAAGAAAATCCAAATTGAATGCTGAAAAAATATAGTAGCGTAGCAAATCCTGCCTTTTGTGTATACCTATTTGCGACATACAACCTGGTTCGAATCCCACCCTCGCCACATTTCTCCATGTAACGTGGAGTTGCGTCAGGAAGGGCATCAAGCGTAAAACCTGTGCCAAATCAACATGCAGATCCACCTTGGATAGGCTGTGGCAACCCGAGTGCAAAACAACTTACTTTTACCTTGGCTGGCTCCAAATGTGAGTAAATTAAGTACAACCCCAATTCCAATGAAGTTGGGACATTTTGTAACATGTAAGCAAAAACAGAATACAATGATTTGCAAATCCTCATCAACCTATATTCAATTGAATCCACCACAAAGACAAGATATTTAATGGTCAAACTGATAAACTTTGTTTTTGTGCAAATATTTGCTCATTTGCCATTCACAAGCAAAGATGGGGCGAGGATCACCACTTTGTGAACAGCTGCATGAAAAAAATAGTCCAACAGTTTAAGAACAGTGTTTCTCAACGTTTAATTGTAATTAACAGTCCATAATATAATCAGGAGAATCAGAGAAACTTTGTACATGTAAGCGGCAAGGCCTAAAACCAACATTGAATGCCCGTGACCTTCGATCCCTCAGGTGGCACTGCATTAAAAACTAACATCATTGTGTAAAGGATCTTACCGCCTGGGCTCAAGAACACTTCAGAAAACTGTTGTCAGTTAACAGTTCGTTGCTACATCTACAAGTGCAAGTTAAAACTCTACCATGCAAAGCAAAAGCCAAACATCAACAACATCCAGAAACACCGCCACCTTCTCTGGGCCCGAGCTCATTTGAAATGGACAGACACAAAGTGGAAACGTGGTCTGTGGCCTGATGGGTCCACATTTCAAATTGTTTTTGGAAATCATGGACATTGTGTCCTCCAGACAAAAGAGGAAAAAGACCATCCAGACTTACTGGCGCAAAGTTCAAAAGCCAGCATCTCTGATGGTATGGGGGTGTGTTAGTGTCCATGGCATGGGCAACCTACACATCTGTGATGGCACCATCAATGCTGAACGGTACATCCAGGTTTTGGAGCAACACATGCTCCCATCCAAGCAACGTCTTTTTCAAGGATGTCCCTGCTTATTTCAGCAAGTCAATGCCAAGCCACATTCTGCACGTGTTACAACAGCGTGGCTTTGTAGTAAAAGACTGGCCTGACTGCAGTCCAGACCTGTTGCGCATTAGTGGCGCATTATGAAGCGCAAAATGCGACAACAGAGACCCCGAACTGTTTAACAACTGAAGTCGTACATCAAGCAAGAATGGAAAAGAATTCCACCTACAAAGCTTCAACAATTAGTGTCCTCAGTTCCCAAATGCTTATTGAGTGTTGTTAGAAGGAAAGGTGATGTAACAGTGGTAAACATACCACTGTCCCAGCTTTTTTGAAACATGTTGCAGGCATCCACTTCAAAATGAGCAAATATTTGCACAAAAACAATAAAGTCTGTCAGTTTGAACATTAAATATCTTGTCTTTGTGGTGTATTCAATTGAATATAGGTTGAAGAGGATTTACAAATCATTGTATTCTGTTTTTATTTACATTTTTCACAACATCTCAACTTTATTGGAATTGGGGTTGTACTTATATTTTATGTTTTGCTGGTTTCTTGTGGCATTTTGTAAATGCCAGGAGAAATGCCAGGAGTCCCAGCCCTGCCGGCGCAGCATGGTTCTCAAAACGAGCCACAAACTTCATGCTCCCAAAACAAAAGGAGCTGCAGTGCACATTTCAAGATTTGCAAGCATTTGATGAGGAGAAGAATGTTTGTTTCACTTTTTTAGTAGACATGCTATAGAATTATAACTCTATGGTTTTTGCTGAAACTGCGGTCACCCCTGCTTCATGCTTTTGTCACAGTGTGACTGGAGCTTCAGGGTACCTCACTGTGTCAAAACAGCTGTATGCGATTAATGCATTAATGTTGACAGCTCTTGCTACAATGTCATCTCCTCGAGAAAATCACTGAGTTATTCCCAAATAGCTAGCCTACATTTATACTGCAGTATTAAATACTCAAATTAACTCTCACAATATATAATGTATATGGATCAGAATATCTAATTCATATATGTAATAAAGGATTATTAACCGAGCCAGGGGTCTGTAAAGGGAAATATCAGGCCGAGGTATTCGTACGGACGGAGCGCAGCGAAGTTAATAATTTGTTTGTTATATGGCTGTTATATACATATAAACATGCAAACTTACAGTATCACCCAAATATGCTGCTGATGTTGTTCGGCTCGTTTGCTTTCTTTACCTCTATGAAGAACTTGCTAACAGATGGTCCTGTCATTAGCTGGCAGAGATTTCAGTCTGTGTTTTTTTCCAATGCTGTTGAGATATTTATGGAGTACGTTCATGTCCGACTTGCTTTTTCTAATTGCATTTTTGGCTTCATGGTTTGTAAAGAAAATATGCATTGTGGACCGATTGCCATGGAAACCGGTCCGGTTATGGAAAAATATCTGACCAGTAATCAGCCAGTCAGAGTGCGCATAGCGTCTCAGCCATATAATAATATTCATTATTGTTCGATTTTCAAAGTCAGTCTGGGTCAGTGGCTGAAGTTCCATTTCTTGATCACCAGAGGGCACAGCTGCCCCAAACATTACACACAAGTATTGTTTTGAGGAAGGACAGAATTTCCAAAATGCCACAAGAAACCACCAAAAATAAATAAGAGTACTCGGTACCCATTAAACCTGTGTACCGTGCAGTATGCAAACATGGATAAAGTTAGTATATGGTGGATCAGTGGGTTTCACTCTTGCCTCACAACAAGTTTGATTCCACCTATGCACAGGTCCTTTCTGTGTGGAGTTTGCCTGTTGTCAGCACGGGTTCCCACACTTCAGTGCCGCATGGTTGGGGTTCCGGCTTGAGAGACTGTTCCAAATAACTGATTTGCACATGAGTGCCAATTGTCAACTTTGATATTTTGGAAAATATATGTAGTAACAGTATCAATTGAACTTATCTCCTGCTTCTTTGTGGTCTGAGTAACATGCATGTTTATATCAAAATATTGTAATTAGAAAAACCTGTCAACAGGTCAGAATCTCCACAACCAGATGTCATCACTAAAATGGACACCATGGTGGAGTTTCCTGATGTCATGTGACATTCTTGGTATTGATATTTAGTTATAAAAATAGACGTTACAAAGACCACAAAGAAGCAACAGGTATGTAAATTGGGTTTGTCGTTGGTGTACGTTTTTCACAATATCGTTGACATTTAATGCTCATGCCTGGATCGGTCACCTTGATCCCAGCCGGAATGCCCACCACGTTACACTGGCTTCCTCCCACTTCCAAAAACATGTAGATTAGGTGAACTGGTGACTCTAAATTGGTCGCATTATTTTTGTTTTTATTGACGTGGGAGGACGCTGATTATCACCACTTCTCATCCTGAGCAGTTTGTGTAAAGCGACTTTGGTTTCCTTGAAAGGCGCTGTGGAATTCTACAGTAATAATAATCTTTCACTCCCAAAACTGGCCACCATTTTTAGAAGGGTGCAATGTGCATCTGATATCAGAACAGCACGTGAAAGCATGTCCCAGCTCCTGAGCAAACTTGTAAGTTCCTTTCGCTTAAGTTTTTTAGGAAAAGTGCTGTGATTTTGCTTACATTTTTCTGAAATACATAAAAGTTTGGAATTTTGATCATTGCTTCCACTTCCGGACTGCACTCATTGATGAGCCCTGGCTGTTTGACCTGAAGGAGATATCTCAAGGATTTCCTGCGCCTACTCTCTTGCTGTCTTGGCATCGGTACTACATGACGGAACTGGGTTCTGATGTTAAATGCAACGACTTCAACGAACGTGTCCATCCTTCTCATCAGCTTTTCCCTCTTGTCTCAACTACATCCATGCAGGAGCTCTCACCATGCTCATGCACGACAACTCTGATTACTTTCTGGAGTCTGGAGAAACGTTCATCTATGCTTGCTGCCGAAGTCCCTGCAGCTGCATCTTCATTGTGTTTGTTGCACTCTTTGTAATCATTTGTCTTGTCACCCTTCTTAAATGGGATAAAAGGTCAGAAAGTGGACGGATGGAGGGTTGCACCCTGTCAGAAGTTGAGTAAAGTTGTGGAATTCCAGTACATTTTGGATTTGATTCCTCAAGAAAGTTTGAAATGTTTATCATTTTACTGTGGTGAATAGATCCAACAGGGATTCTGAATAGAGCCCGACCGATATATCGGCCGGCTGATAATATCGGCCGATATAAGCCCTTTTCGAAGTACTCACTATCGGCTGAAATGTTGCCAATAGAACGCCGATAATTTCTCATAAACAGAACAGTTACTGAAATAATGTTTGTCGGCAATGCAAAATGTCCTTGCACCGTCTGTCCAGTAGATGGAGCTCTGACTCCATTCAACTGAGAGCTGCTTACACCCCTGCTTAAATGTGTTCATCGCCGGCCCCTGTAGTTCGCCGTCACACTCCACTGATCGGCTGACAAAAGCGTACAAATAAGTTTATAAGGATCTATATCCTTATCCTGAACCTATATCTAAGTTGTAGCAACAAGAGGTACAAGATCAGATGTATTTCACAACTCTTTTAAGGATATGTATTTGCTAATTTCACAAAGGTATAATTCTTGATTACATGTTTTGAACTTGAAAATTCTTCTCTGTTATAAAGTTAATATGAGGACAAAGCTTCAGCTTTTAGCTCATACCTTTTTTGTTAAGGGTCCAAAACAGAACATTTTATTCATTTTAAAAAAATAATAATAATATCGGCTGATTTATCAGCTATTGGCAAATCAGCCGATTTATCGATTATCGGCATTTTTTTCATCCAAATATCGTTATCGGCATCGGCCTCAAAAAATCTATCGGTCGGGCTCTAATTCTGAAGGGGTTAGAAATGTTGATGCCTTTTTCTGTGACTTTTTTCAATATAATCAAACATAGCAGCCTGCACAGATTACGATTAATTTCTACTACATTTAAGTTTTTGTTTTGTGTGTGTTTTGTTTGTTTTTCATCTGCTTTTGTTGCGTCCTTGTCAGGTGTCCTCGTCTCCAGTGTGGTGCTGCTGCTCTCCCAGAAGGCCTTGTTCAAATTCTACACCCTATTCTTTGCTGTTCTTCTCAGCACGGCAGTCATCCTCATCAACTACTACACCACCTCCCACGTAGACTTCTACCTGGCCTACCACAAATCAGTGCTGGGCTTCAGGTTGCCGCCCAAGAGTGGGCCCACGCTGTGGCTGGGCGTGGCTGGCATCCAGCTCATCTTCTGCGTGGGTTACGTGTTTTTGCTCAACCTTCATTCTGTGTTTGCGGCGCTGGTGGTGCTGGACGTCATGGTCCCCCTGTGGGGGCTGATGATCGAGCTGCCCGCTGACGTCCGGCAGGTGTTGGCTGTGTTCTCAGGCCTGGTCTTGGCCCTGAACACGCTAGTCTGCCTGGCCTTGAGAATCAAATGGTTCTACTACTCGTGCCGGTACGTCTACCTGCTCATCCGGCACATGTATCGGATCTACGGACTTCAGCTGCTGCTGGAGGACACATGGAAGAGGATTCGCTTCCCCGACGTTCTGCGGGTGTTCTGGCTGACTCGGATTGTGGCGCAGGCGCTGATCCTGGTCTACGTGGTGCAGGCAGTGAGAAGAGAGAGCGGTGACCCCATTGGTGGCGCAGCTGATGGGAGCATCAATTCAAAGGTAATATGTGTGCCTTAATGTAGCAATAGTAAAGTAACTTTGTGTAACGAGCTTTGTCCTTTTTGATGTCCACCTTCTTTTGTAGCATACTTGTCGCAGTAGTGAGATTGGGTTTCTTCTTTGCACTCTCCTCTGCTTTCTAATAGTGAATGTGTGTGTGGCGTGGTTTCCTGCAGGGTTACTTCTTGAGCTGGGATGTGTTGTGGGATTTGACAAGTAACCTGATCATCTCTGGCTGCGACTCCACGCTCACAGTGCTGGGAATGAGTGCCGTCATCTCCTCTGTGGCGCACTACCTGGGCCTCTGCATCCTGGCCTTCATAGGTACAACTGCACGTTAGCAGCTGCAGTGGTGTGTGTGTCTGTGCATGTATCCAGTGTTAAGTCTGGTTTCTTGTGTCCAGGGTCCACGGAGGAGGAGGACAAACATTTAGGCTTTGTGGCTCCTGTTCTGTTCTTCATCTTGGCGCTGCAGACAGGCCTCAGCAGTCTGGGTCCCGAGGAGCGTCTGGTATGTCACCTGTGGGCTGAATAGTTCCACAATCATGTAAAAAAAAAAAAAAAAAAAAAAAAGCCACTTCCTTAAGTAGGAACTTTTTCATATGCTCTGTAATGATTTATTCTGCAGGGTTGAACCACTAATTGATTTCGACATAGAATGTTGATTGTTTTCTGGTGACTTATTATCACAGCCAGAAACTGTAAAAAAAAAAAAAAAAAATCAGGTTTTCACTAAGGCTGCGACCAATCCGATCCGGTATCAGGATTGGCTTCCAATACGACAAATATGGATCCAACCTGCGATGTTTTCCCATACGTGATGAGCCACTGTGACTCCTCTCAACTGCTGCTGTTTGCTCTCTGCTTTGTTTGCTGCTGAGCGTGAGGAGGGGAGGTTTCTGAAGCTGAGATGTTTGAGAGTTCTCTCTTGTGCAGTGTTCTAGCTGTGAATAGCGGCACATTTCCGTCCGGCTCTTGGGTTCAGATTTTGTCAAGCGGATTTTCTGAAAAATGTACTGAATTGTTGCTAAAAAAATGTGTGCTGTGAAACGTCAGCTCATATCGCATCTGAGGAGGACAGCTGAACAGAGATTCTGTCCACTGAAAGGGAAAAAAATCTTCAGTAAAATCCTGCGCGTGAGCATCGCTGATGATATATTTAGAAATGTATGTTTTATTTTACAGTTGAAAGTCTTAGTGTTTCCAAAAAGTTTGAAGCTTGCGCAGCTTGAAAACAGTGAGAGAGTGAACGAGAGAGAGAGAGAGAGAGAGAGAAAACACAAACAAGAGAAAGAAAGTGAAACAGAGGGAGAGAGAGAAAACTTAATTTTAAATTTTTACTCTTAACACTTGCTTTGACAATGTAAACATATTCCTCCCATATTGATTGATAGCTTTATTTCAGACTCATAGTCCAGTTTAAAAAAAAAAACCAGACAAACAATAATAAACATACAAACACAGACACAGGTCCTTAGCCACTTAAACGACAACTATACCAGTGCCTCCACATTTGGGAAGTGAACCGGATGGCACTGTAACCAATATTTGTTACTGACAAAATTATTTCATTTTCTGACTTATTTTATCGGCACAAAAATCTCTACATGACGTTTCTTAAATAAGCCTGTAAAGTATTTACTCTGAGACACAAGCAGTTCACTGGCTCTAGTCCATCTGGGCTTTTTTAGCAAGAGTCTGAAGGCATCATTATAGGCCACTCTCAGCCTCTGAAGGCTGGACTGTTTGTAGTTCAGCCACAGATGAGCCGTGTACAGCGAGGTGCAGTATGCTCTGAACAGAGTGACTTTCACACCAAGAAAGCAGAATCCAAACTTTCGTGACAGAACATTAGCCTGTGCATACAACATACGGCACTGACGATACATGTCCTCATCATCTGACAGACTGTCTGTCAGGATATGCCCAAGGTATTTAACACTTGTCACAGTATTTAGGACTTTGCCAGACAATTTAAAATCTGGAAAAAGCATAGCTCTGTCTTCCTTTGTCTGACATATCATTATGAAACTCTTGATAGCATTGAATTTTACATCATGAAGTTCTCCAAAAACAGAGCACACATTCAGCAACTGCTGCAGACCAGCTGAACTAGGGCTGAAAATCACTAGATTGTCTGCATACATTAAGTGATTGACCACAGAATTACCAGCCATACACCCAGTTCTGCAATGGTTTAAGAGTCAAGACGGAAGTCAGACTACCAGATCAAGAATTTTAGCTGAGGAAGCGTCTGCGATTTGAAGCAAAACGTCCTCATGTCAAGCAACCCAGTCCAGTCAAAGATTCAAGCTTCTCTACTATGGAAACCACCTGGACAACTGAGAGCCTACACAGAAATACCTTTCCTTTTGCATTTATAAAAAGGTTTGCTTGCTTCAATCAGTGCATCAGCGATATGAGAATACATAGAAGAAATGTCAATCTTGTGCTTCTCACTAGTGCAGTTGCAGTCTGTACACATCACTGCATCCTTTGGCAGAAGAATATTGCTTAATAGTTGATCACTGTTTGCGCGATAGCAGGCAAGCTCCTCTGATGAGAGGGCAGACCAGTCCAAATATTCGCTTCTACAATTATTGGCAGTTTGGATGACAGGAATTCTGTCAAATTGAATGGACATGCATACAGGAATATGGTCGGCTGTGGCCATTTCATATAAAATCTTCATGCCAGCCAGAGCAGCATGGGCATCATCTGTAGTGATGCAGTGGTCTAGCCACAAGGTAGTATGCCATGCTTCACTTATGTATGTGTAACTCTGGTCTGGCAAAATTACTTTACTTGATAAGGTTAGTTGATTATCTGCACAAAAATTTGTCAGATGATCAGCAAAGATAGAGTTTCTGTCTAAGATATTTGCATTTAAATCACCAATAACATACACACTAGAGGCACTTTCATTCTCTATTAAAACACTTATGAAAGCGAGCTTATCCAAGTACTCTTCTTCATTTTGTTTGCATTCATATGGGGAATAAACATTTAATATCAAAATTTCTTTGTTGTGATGTGACAATCGTAATGCAATACACCAGTCCACCCCAAGCCTGGTGACGCTGACCACAGAGTCCAGTCTCTTATTCCAAAGAATAGCCACACCTCCTGCTATTCTTCCCTTTTTTTATGCCTAAACTTAGGTCAGTTGCAGACTCTCCCGCCCCAAGGAATCTATCATTAAGTGAATTGAGACCTTTAAGGTCTTGCTTGGCAAGAAATCTCTCTTGTAAACATAAAATGTCACAATGATCCAACAACTGGTCCACTACAATACGATGCGCTTTATCCTCCGCACTCTGACTCAAGCGCAGACCATGACAGTTGTAAGATATAACGTTTATAGCCATGATAGCTGTTTCAAGAGTTCGCACCAGCAACAGGCACACTCGTGGCTCCAAGTGTGGTAGCAGCAGCATTAGCTACAATGACCGTGGCAGCTTTACGCGGCTCATAATAACATCTTACAAAAGTTCCATCAGGTCAAAGCTCAGGATCATACATGACGTCTACTGCATTGCATTCTGCAGTCACTTTAAAGGAAGCGTATCGGTCATTAACAGTAGCAATTTTGACACATGAAACATCATACCCAAGTTTGTTTTTGAGATATATGCGCAATGTTTCTGCCTCCAGATCTGGAGAGAATTTTGAAGCAAAGACATTCACCAATTTTGTCTTTATCATTTTTGATATTCCCAGTTGCTCCAGTGCCCACCACAGTCTTGACTTTCCTTTGTCCAGATGTAGAGAGCCCAATGTGGGACGCAGGCTTAGCAGTCACCGGCTCCTTCTGCCGTCACTGCCCGGCTTTAACAACTTTACTCCATTTTGGAGAGCTAGGTGGTAGTGGCGTCGTTCCTTCGCTGAATTCCTCCTGAGAAGGTCTTTCCCCATGAGAAAAGGGTGGCTCCTCAGCTCGAGTAAAGCTGCAAGCCGATTCCACGGCCCTGGTTTCTCCCTCAAAGGAGTTAGCTCAGTTAGCCTCCACAGCACCTGACGGCTTCCCCGCAGCGCGCAGCCCTGCACCGCCGTGGCCCGTGCGCAGTTCCAGGGCGCACACCCAATTGCTCACATCCATCGTGACAGCCCACAGGCTCTCGCTGGCCTCGGCCTGCAGGTTCAGTGTATGTCGCATAGTAGACACTGGAGTAAACCGCACACATCCATGCTTGTGAAAGTCACTGGAGGCAGTTCATCCAAGTAGTGGGATACAAATCTTGGGATATTGTCTCCACACTCATTCATCACTTTGAGGCATGCCTTGATGTTGTTCACATCTTTATTTGTTCCTTTGTGGGACACATTGCGCTGTGAAGTGTCGCACAGGTCAAACAGCGCCTTCTTTGACATTTCAATCTGCTCAGAATCGAATGTATTAGATGCCAGCAGGATCATCTCGTCCTGGCTCAATGTGTTTAATTTCATGTAGAGAAAGTGCAGGAATTCATCCTCAACTATTACTTTCCCATCCGTCGTTCGGTAGATCTCTGGTTTTAACCGAACTTTGACAAAGCCAGGAGCTCCAGGCGTGCGTGTGACCATCCCGTCACCCATCTTGTTGCTGACGTTAACAAGTCAGAAGCTTTGGAATAAGGTGGGAGCTTATTACTAAAAATGAGTAAAATTCTGCGCTGTTTTTATTCGATCCCATATCCATATCAATAAAGCTCCATAGAAATTGAAAATTGAGAAGGAGAGACATACACAGAGAGAGAGTGCTATCTTATCTCTTTAGGTCTATATAAATAAGGCTTTAAAAGTCTATAAAACATAAAAGTACTTAATTCTTTCACCAAAATATCAAAATCTAGGCTTTCATCTTGGATACACTTTCTGGCAAATTGTAGCTCAACTTTCACGTCTCCTTTTTAAGAAAATCCTCATATAAAATCAACAGTAATGATAATAATACAACCCCTGGCAAAAATTATGGAATCACCGGCCTCAGAGGATGTTCATTCAGTTGTTTAATTTTGTAGAAAAAAAGCAGATCACAGACATGACACAAAACTAAAGTCATTTCAAATGGCAACTTTCTGGCTTTAAGAAACACTATAAGAAATCAAGAAAAAAAAGATTGTGGCAGTCAGTAACGGTTACTTTTTTAGACCAAGCAGAGGAAAAAAATATGGAATCACTCAATTCTGAGGAAAAAATTATGGAATCACCCTGTAAATTTTCATCCCCCAAATTAACACCTGCATCATATCAGATCTGCTCATTGACATTGACCCTATGCCATGACATTGACCCTATGTGTCTTTTTGCAAGGAATGTTTTTGCAGTTTTTGCTCTATGGCAAGATGCATTATCATCTTGAAAAATGATTTCATCATCCCCAAACATCCTTTCAATTGTCCAAAATATCAACATAAACTTGTGCATTTATTGATGATGTAATGACAGCCATCTCCCCAGTGCCTTTACCTGACATGCAGCCCCATATCATCGACTGTGGAAATTTACATGTTCTCTTCAGGCAGTCATCTTTATAAATCTCATTGGAAAGGCACCAAACAAAAGTTCCAGCATCATCACCTTGCCCAATGCAGATTCGAGATTCATCACTGAATATGACTTTCATCCAGTCATCCACAGTCCACAATTGCTTTTCCTTAGCCCATTGTGACCTTGTTTTTTTCTGTTTAGGTGTTAATGATGGCTTTCGTTTAGCTTTTCTGTATGTAAATCCCATTTCCTTTAGGCAGTTTCTTACAGTTCGGTCACAGACGTTGACTCCAGTTTCCTCCCATTCGTTCCTCATTTGTTTTGTTGTACATTTTTCGATTTTTGAGACATATTGCTTAAGTTTTCTGTCTTGACGCTTTGATGTCTTCCCTGGTCTACCTGTATGTTTGCCTTTAACAACCTTCCCATGTTGTTTGTATTTGGTCCAGAGTTTAGACACAGCTGACTGTGAACAACCAACATCTTTTGCAACATTGCGTGATGATTTACTCTCTTTTAAGAGTTTGATAATCCTCTCCTTTGTTTCAATTGACATCTCTCGTGTTGGAGCCATGATTCATGTCAGTCCACTTGGTGCAACAGCTCTCCAAGGTGTGTTCACTCCTTTTTAGATGCAGACTAACGAGCAGATCTGATATGATGCAGGTGTTAGTTTTGGGGATGAAAATTTACAGGGTGATTCCATAATTTTTTCCTCAGAATTGAGTGATTCCATATTTTTTTTCCTCTGCTTGGTCTAAAAAAGTAACCGTTACTGACTGCCACAATCTTTTTTTCTTGATTTCTTACAGTGTTTCTTAAAGCCAGAAAGTTGCCATTTGAAATGACTTTAGTTTTGTGTCATGTCTGTGATCTGCTTTTTTTCTACAAAATTAAACAACTGAATGAACACCCTCCGAGGCCGGTGATTCCATAATTTTTGCCAGGGGTTGTATTAAAGCAAACAGAGTTCTCATATCGGATCGGACAAGTATCGGTATCGGCAGATATCCATATTCATGTATCGGGATCGGCTCTGAAGTGAAAAATTGTTGATCGCTGCATCCCTAATTTTCACATTTCTTTTTTTTTCTTTTTTTCGCCCACCCCCCTTCGGAGGGCAACTTTATTATTTAATCATTAAAAACAGTCAGTACATCCCTTTAATAGAGAGGGAATAACAGAGTAAACAGACAAACAAACATACACTAAGGACAAAAGTGACAGACGGACGGCAGACATTAAACAAAACAAACAGAGAACAAAAGTGTGTGAGCGTGCATGTATGTTTTGCGTGTACAAATATGTATGTATGTTTATGTATATATGTCTGTACTGGTATGTGTGTATTGAATGTGTGTGTGCGTGCCTGCGCGTATCAATTAAGTATGTATGAGTGTATATGCAATTGTGTATGTATAGCTGAAACTAGGGTATGAGTTATGGTTGGTGGTCAAGCAAGAGTTACTAAATCACTTTTGAAGGTAAGTGTGTGTCTAATTCCTTAATGTCCAGAGATATACAGTAGCGAAAAATAAGTATTTGACCCCCTGTCAGTTTTGCAGGTTTTCCCACCTACAAGAATGGAGAGGTCTGTAATTTTTTTCGTAGGTACACTTCAACTGTGAGACAGAATCTAAAAAAAATACAGTAAATCACATTGTATGATTTTTAAATAAATAATTAGCATTTTATTGCACAAAATAAGTATTTGATCCCATAGAAAAACAGAGCTTAACAGTTGGTACAGAAACATTTGTCTGCCATTACAGAGGTCAGACGTTTCCTGTAGTTCTTGACCAGGTTTTCACACACTGCAACAGGGATTTTGGTCCACTCCTCCATACCGATCTTCTCCAAATCTTTCAGGTTTGGAGTTTCAGCTCCCTCCAAAGATTTTCTATTGAGTTCAGGTCTGGAGACTGGCCAGGCCACTCCAGGACCTTGAAATGCTTCTTACGGAGCCCCTCCTTAGTTGCCCTGGCTGTGTGTTTGGGGTCATTGTCATGCTGGAAGACCCAGCCATGACCCATCTTCAATGCTCTTACTGAGGAAAGGAGGTTGTTTGCCAAAATCTCGCAATACATGACCCCATCCATCCTCCCTTCAATACAGTGCAGTCGTCCTGTCCCCTTTGTAGAAGAGCACCCCCAGAGTATAATGTTTCCACCCCCATGCTTCATGGTTGGGATGGTTTTCTTGGGGTTGTTCTCATCCTCTAAACATGGTAAGTGGAGTTGATTCCATAAAGCTCTATTCTGGTCTCGTCTGACCACATGACCTTCTCCCATGCCTCCTCTGGATCATCCAGATGGTCACTGGTGAACTTCAAACGGGCCTGGACATGTGCTGGCTTGGGCTGGGGGACCTTGCTGCCCTGCAGGATTTTAAACCATGACAGCATCATGTGTTACTAATGTAATCTTTGTGACTGTGGTCCCAGCTGTCTTCAGGTCATAGACCAGGTCCTCCTGTGTAGTTCTGAGCTTTCTCAGAATCATTCTTATCCCACAGTGAGATCTTGCATGGAATCCCAGACTGAGGGAGATTGACAGTCATCTTGTGTTTCTTCCACTTTCTAATAAATAATCATAACAGTTGTTGTCTTCTACCAAGCTGCTTGCCTGTTGTCCTGTAGTCCATCCCAGCCTTGTGCAGGTCTACAGTTTTGTCCCTGGTGTCCTGAGACAGCTCTTTGCTCCTGGCTATGGTGGACAGGTTGGAGTGTGATTGATTGAGTGTGTGAACAGGTGTCTTTTATACAGGTAACATGTTCAAACAGGTGCAGTTAATACAGGTAAAGAGTGCAGAATAAGAGGGCTTCTTAAAGAAAAATTATCAGGTCTGTGTGAAGCAGAATTCTTGCTGGTTGGTAGGGGGTCAAATACTTATTTTATGCAATAAAATGCAAATGAATTATTTACAAATCATACATTGTGATTTTCTGGATTTTTTTTTTTTGTTTTTTTTTTTTTAGACTCTGTTTCTCACAGTTGAAGTGTAGCTATGATAAAAATTACAGACCTCTCCATTCTTTGTAGGTGGGAAAACCTGCCAAACTGACAGGGGGTCAAATACTTATTTTCCTCACTGTATAGTCTAATAGTAAATTTTTCCAATGAGCAATGTTTGTTTCCCAGTTCATAAGAATAGTCTTTTTGGCGACAGCTAGGGCTACAAGAAGTAGTTTATTATATTCATTATTGCTTAAATTCATATTTGATAAGTCACCTGGTAAACATACAGCTGGGGATAGTGGGATGTGACAGTCCAGAAAACGGGATAGTAATTGTGTGACTTCCTTCCAAAATCGTGTTACCTGTGTGCAATCCCAAGTGGCGTGAATGTAATTGTCTGATTTGTTTTGAGTGCATTGAGAGCAGCTAGGAGAAGGTATGAGTCCCATAATGTACATTTGTTTTGCCCAGTGTAGTGAAAGCTATGAATTACTTTGAACTGAATGAGTTGTAAGTTTGTTATTGGACATCAGGTAAATATTTTTACAGCTTTGGGTCCAGAAGATGGCATCTGGGATAATATGTAGGTCTTCTTGCCATTTTACAGAAGGAATGGATAATTCTGTATATGATGAAGATATTATTCTATAAATTTTGGATAAAAGTTTTACTGGAGAGGAGATGCCAATCAATTGTGTAACTAGAGGGGGCAGATCTACATTGAATGCTTTAATGTTAATTTTTCTCCCTAAAAATCAAGTTGAGTTTAGAGTATGTTAGAAAGTCTGACTCCCTGATGCCATACTTTTGAACCATTTGAGGAAATAACATCATGGTGTTATTGTGACAAAGATGTTGAAGATGTGTGATGCCCTTTTCAATCCATGTGTTAATATTAAGCATTTATTAATAATATCAGGATTATTCCAAATCTGGGTTAATTTTGAAGGTGAGAGAATAATATTGGTAATTTTGTGAAATTTCCACCAGACTGTCAGAGATGCTGCTGTTGTTAATGACTGAAAACAAGGATGGTGTTTAATTGATGTGCTAAGAAATGGTAAATCCGAAACTGAAATATTATTACAGAGTGCTTGTTCGATATCTACCATTTTATATCTGAAGTGTTAGGGTCAATCCATTTGTATATATTGTAACTGGTTGGCCAGTGAATAATAAATGAAATGTGGAGCTTCCAGACCTCCTAATACTTTAGACTGTTGCAAAGTGGACAGTTTGATTCTTGGTACTTTATTTTGCCAGCAAAATTTAGTGATTATGGAGTCTAATGAACTAAACCAGGTAGAGGTTGGTTGGGATGGAACTATTTGAAAAAGATTAATTATTTTTGGGAGTAGTCATTTTTATAATTGCAATTCTGCCCATAAGGGATAGATTTATCCACTGCTGAAGATCATCATTTATTTTTTTGAGTAATGGAGTGAAATTTAACCCAAACAAATCTGACAGCCTGGAGGATATTTTTATACCAAGATATGTAATATGATCAGTACGAATAAGGATAGGTAGTGAGGGGGCACTCACATCCCAACTATCACCATATAGTGGTAGGATTGATGATTTATTCCAATTGACTGAATATTCTGAGATTTGGGAAAATAATTCTATTACTTTCATAGTTTCTTGTAATGATGGTAGATCACACAGAAACGAGAATATCATCTGCATAGAGACTGATCTTATGATGTGTATTTGGTGTGTGGATTCCTTTAATTTGACTATTTTTACAGATGGCCGCTGCTAATATTTAAATGAAAATCGTGAAGAGAGATGGGAAGAGTGGGCATCCCTGCCTTGTCCCCCTGTGTAATGTGAAACTGTGATGTTAATCCATTAGTGATGACAGTAGCAGAAGGTGAAGTATAAAGAATATTAACCCATTTAATAAATGACTCTCCGAAGTCAAAAGCCCTCAGTGCGGCAAACAGTAGAGGCCAACCAACCCTATCAAATGCCTTTTCCGCATCAAGCGCTAATATAAATGTTGTTGTAATGTATTAAATTGAATAGCCTCCGTGTATTGCTGAATGCTTGTCTACCCTTAATAAAACCAGTTTGGGCTAGGTGAATTATGGATGGAATTACGTGTTCAATTCTATGTGATAAAGCCTTACTAATAATTTTTATGTCTGCATTAATGAGAGAAATGGGGCAGTAACTTGATGGCAAAGTTAGATCTTTATTGGCTTTCAAAAGCAGTGAAATTGTGGCTGTGTTCATGTTAGCTGAGAATCTTGATTTTTCTTTTGCTTCATGTATCACATGGATAAAAAGTGATGATAAAATAGACCAAAATTGTAATTTTCACATTTCTGTTGGTCCTTGAGCGAATCATGCATACCAAACACTTCTGGAAGAGAAAAATAACCAACTCTAATTTTAAAGTAGTGATATTTCATTAAAATAAAGTTCTAATTTAACATTTTGCCCAGCAAACCTCTTTGCACAATCCAGAGCTTGCTGTTAATCGTAATAATTTACAACTGTAAATTGTACTTGTCAGGAGAAATTATGTCCTTCCGTGCATCCTTCCTGCAAGCTTTCGTATCTTAAAGCTCAAGAACTGTAAAACTCTCAAAATAAATTTTTTATACATTAATACAGGGAGGTCAAAGCTCTGTCATTTAATTATTTATTTATTTGTTTTACTGACTTTTTCCTTTCAAGTCGGAAATGTACCAGAAGCCCTGAAATGCTCAGTTCTCAAATATGAAAGAAATTCAAAATTCTTTTTTGACAGAGGTATGAATTTTTTTTAAATTTGTTCAGTGTTAAAGATAGGGATTTTTCCTTACTTTGCCCTTTGACCTATGACCTTGAAAATTGAATCAGTTCTTGCCTATCAGGATATGAATCTTCAGTAAAAATTTCAAAGCGATACACGTGAGCCCCGTTAACTCGCGTCAGTTGGGGTCCACAGAATCAGACCGCAAGTTATCTGAAAACGTGAGTTAATAGGTTCGACCAAAATAAAACTTAATCAGCTTACCTTGCAGTTTGAAGTGTGATTCTGTGGTCTCTGAAAGTGGTAAGGGCGTAGTGAATTGTTGTCACCAGCAGAGAGTATTACGCACTATTATAAATGACCGAGTGAGTCGGCACTTGTTAATTCGCTGTTTCGCAATTGTGACTCTCGCGATCCGTGACTCGCGTGAGAGGTCAGTTTCAGCAGCGTTCGGGGCACAATGTAAACAAACCTCTTGAAGTATAGACAACTAGACAACATCGGGGCATGCCAGAAGTCCATCACAGGTGCTACACCTCCACTAGATAACCCTCTCAACTTGGGAGAACGTGTCATAGTAATTGCCGTGAACTTGCTGGATCAACGCCATTCACGTCCTTGCTAGTCATTGTTTACATGCGCCGTGAGATGCTGGAACTCTGCTGGCACTGCAGTGCATTCTGGGAAGCACAGGGGGTTACCAGGGGTATTATGGGAAATGTTAAAGTACTGAATAACGTAAATAAACGTTCTTCATCTGGAGTGGGTTTGGGATGGGTTTTTTTTTTCCCTTCTCCAGCTGCTGCATGTGAGTGATGAGGGGTTTGTCAGTGCGGAAGATTCCTAACGATTTGAAGATTTTGGATGAGACTCTTTGAATCCTTACTGCTGGTTCAGATCAATGTCTTTTATTTAACCAGGTAAAAAAAAAACTCATTTCGATTTAAAACCTCTCTTTCAAGAATGACCTGGCACTGAACAGAGGGCACAAACAGGCAGTCAGAAGCAGACAAAACAGTCTGGCTGTGAGCAGGGAGGACCTCCTGTGGCGCTCAGCCCGCGAGCACAGAGAGATGAGCCGCCCACTGCGACTGCTGCACTGCCAGGATGGCAGATTGGGCCCAAATTTACACGCACTGGCCACACATGCAGTGGGTGCGTGTATGACGAACAGGAGCGAGAGGAGGAAGAAGGAATCATTGTCCAGAATCATCCGCACTGACAATCTCCCCCCCCCAGAAACAGTCCAATCACAATTGACTTAAATACAACAGTCTAAATTTTCAGGGTCCATAACTTGACCATGAGTAAAGCTGAATCGCGACTGACACATGTGCGAGTTAACGCAAGCGTCACATATAAGTCACCTGTATATGAAAAATTGTGGATTGTAGGCTGTTCACAAACAGACAAGTCCAGATTTAAGACACTTATTTTCCCTTTCGTATAGCTAGCATACTGGCATAGTATAGTTCTACAATTTTTACTCTTAATTCATTTTATTAGGAAACGGAGCGTGCTGCGGCCTCAACTTTACCTAAATTCTGGTTCTTTTAGTGAAGCTTAGGGCTAGTGGTTGGCGATCACCTTAGTATTTCTTGTTTGTTAATGCTGACAAATTATACTGTATTTCTTGTCTTTCTGATGCCTGATTGTTTTTTCTCTCTGTTTAATGCGCAGCTCCATCCAGAGATGGGTGTGGTATCTGTTCCAGAAACCCTCCTGTCCTGTGCACAGCAACATTTCCTGTATATTCGTTTTGTGAATTGTTTTGTAGTTTGTGTCTGTAGCATGGCCCAAGCAGTGGGTCACCCCTTTGAGTCTGGTCTGCTTGAGGTTTCTTCCTCAGAGGGAGTTTTTCGTTACCACTGTTGCTCTGGGGGTTAGTAATGTTAGACCTTACTTGTGTGAAGCACCTTGAGGCAATTCTCTTGTGATTTGGTGCTATGTAAATGAAATAAATTGAAAAAATTGATTGTGCCATTTCCATAATATTTTTCATTTTGTTTCATTTTTTTAAACAATTTATAATCTGGTAGAGATTTTAACGGAAGTAGAGTTTGTGACTGGATCAGCTAACCAGGCTTTTACGCCGAGTCTGTGATTGTTGAATTCTTGCATGCAGGACGCTGCCACTTAAAATGCACAAATCCCCCGTTGTTTGTTTCAGAAGTAAAATCTGCGATATTTTGTGGCCGAGGTTTTGGTCACTTTTTTGTCCCTGAATAATTCCACACAAATAACTGCCACTCTGCACCACTTTGCTCTGAAGGTCCACCTGAGTCGGAACATGTGCCTTCTGCTGACGGCCATCCTGCACTTCATCCACGGCATGACCGACCCCGTTCTCATGTCCCTGAGTGCTTCGCACATCTCCTCCTTCCGCCGCCATTTCCCCGTCCTGCTGGTGTCGCTGATGCTGGTCGTGCTCTCCGTGGTGCTCACCTACATCCTTTGGCACTACTATGCCCTCAATACCTGGCTGTTTTCGGTCACCGCCTTCTGCGTGGAGCTCTGCCTCAAGGTGAGGACACCTAAAAACCTGTCAGTTTGAGGGTTCAGAGCCACATTTTAGGAACTGCCAATCTCTTTGCTGTTGATGGGTGTTGAGCACGTGATCTCACCTTGTTTCCTTCCAGGTGGTGGTGTCGCTGACCGTCTACGTCCTGTTCATCGTCGACGGCCTTTCCAGCGTGCTGTGGGAGAAGCTGGATGATTACGTCTACTATGTGCGCTCCACAGGCAACGTCATCGAGTTCCTCTTTGGCGTCATCATGCTGGGTAACGGCGCCTACATCGTTATGTTTGAGTCCGACAGCAAGATCCGCGCCTGCATGATGTGCCTGCACGCCTACTTCAACATCTACTTGCAGGCCAAGAACGGCTGGAAGATCTTCATCAACCGCCGCATTGCCGTCAAGAAGATGAACTCCCTGCCGGAGGTACGCGGCGACCAGCTGAGGGACATTGAGGATGTGTGCGCCATCTGCTACCAGGAGTTCTCCACTGCGGCGCGCGTCACGCCGTGCCATCACTACTTCCACGCTCTGTGCCTCAGGAAGTGGCTCTACATCCAGGACACGTGTCCCATGTGTCACCAGAGAGTTTACGTCGAGGACGAAAGCCGAGACCGAGCGGCCTTCTCCAACAACAACGGGGGCTATGCAGCACCGCAGGACGCCGCTGGCGCAGCCCCGCCGCCGCCAGGTGAAAACCAGCACCCGCAGCCCGCTGCCGAGCAGCAGGCCATCGGCGAGGCCGAGACCATTGGCGTGGCGGCCGCTGTAGGGTCAACGAACGAACAGGAGAACGACCTGCTGGAGGACAATGACAGCATCGAGTACGATGAAGACGAGTGGGGGAGTCAAAATGGTGTCACGCCAATAGATGAAGACTATATCAACGACTCAGACTCCACAGAGGACTGACGACGACTGAGCAATAAACAGAAATATTTAAGTAAAAAAAAAAATCAATAAACCCAATGTCAGCATCTTATTTTGAAAATGTCAGGGAAATAGTTTTTCCTTTTTTTTTTTCTTTTTTTTTTAATTTTTGGGTTTTACTCTTGAAGGGCTTGTTCAAAGTATGGCTGCTGCTTTTGTTCTGTGTGCGTGATGAAGACCAAAAACATTAACACTGTTCCACACACGAGTCATGACACTTCTCCCCTAAAGCACTTAAAAAAAAAAAAATCAGTTTAAATTTTAAGACGAGTGAAGTGGCCCTTTAAATTTTTATTTATTGTCTTTCCATCTGTTGTTTTAAATGTTGTCAAGATGCCATTTAATGAGAAAACCCATGCGTTTCTCAGTCTGCAAAATCAAAATCTGAGGTCATGGGGTCAGGTAATTCAGCATTGCCCCCCCCCCCCCCCCCAAAAAAAAAAAAAAAAAAAAACTGAATACATTTTTGAAGGTATTGTAGGAAATCGGACCAGTTTCTAACTGGATCTGCATCTGTCAGAGGGAGTTTAAAAAAAAAAAAAAACACCTACCTTCTGTTGTAACGGTTGACGTTCCGTCATTGTTTACTACCAGACCTGTATGTGACCTTGCTGACCTTTGAGTTTTTCTTTAATAGCGTGTTTTTTTTTTTTTGTTGTTTTTTTTTGCCGTTTCCCATTAAAATACCGAGGAAAATTTATGATTTTCTCGGTGCGAGCACGTTTAAAAAAAAAAAAGTCAAGTTACTGATTTAAAGTCATACATGTTGAAGCCCGGAATGTTTGTGTCGATTCTCAGAGTAATTGTCACTTAATTTTGCCGATTATTGTTATATATGTGTTATATAGGTACTGAATGAGCACTGAAATGCACATTTGTTTTATTTGTAAACACTGGTACCAGGAGGAGGTTCTTGTTCTGTCCACTGCAGGACGGCTAACCAGGGCCGTGCCTTCCTGAAAGCTGAGTTTTTATTTCTTTGGTTTTCCGTCTCAGGGTCCCTCTGCAGGTCTGGATGTGGACTTTTCCTTTTTGCTGAAGAATTCCGATGCCTTACGGAGCAGCACAGGCACATCCTGCTGCAGCACGACGAACCGTGTGTGTGAATTTTTTAATGGTTCATCGGCAGCAGGCGTCCCACAGAGCGCTGATCCAGGCACAAAAATAAGAAGGCGTCAAACCCTGGACTCTGGGTTTTTTGGAGTTTGTGTTCAGCTTTCAAGCACAATTCCTCGGAGTGTTAAGTTTGGACTTCCACAGCCTGACAGTCTTACGTTAGTGTTGTAACTGTTGGTTGCAGGAGCTTAAAGAAAAAAAAACCTGCACAGGTTCTAGCTAACAATGAGAAAGAGCGGGGGTCTGATTTTGTTTATTCAAAGCTGCTTTTTCAGCCATGAAGGATTGTAATGATCTGGATGATTATTGTAGAAGCTTTTTTTAAACTGTAAACGCTGCTCATTTTTGGCCTTTTGGTTTAAAGAGAGATTTATGTGAATAAAGATGTCTTTCATATTGGCTTTGGCCTTGGTTGATAATACCTTTTGCTGTGGTTAGCTACAGTTTCTGTACAGCTGTTTCCAGAACAAAATCTTTTTTTGTCTAAAAGAAAATGAGAAAACATAAAAAAGGATTTTCTTTCAAGACCACCTACATTTGTTCCCATTAGTGTTCCAACTGCATCACCAACATGATCAAAATTACAATTGTCGTGATCTGATTAAATCAATCAGATTTAGTCTGATCTAGGCTTTTTTTTTTTTTTAAATTAACTGATCGGAATTTGATCAGTTAAACCAGATTCAATAAATAAGTTTACGTTTTCTTTACTTCATTTGAAATGCACAGTACTAGGGTGCGAGCACACAGCGCTGCTGCTGCAGAAAGTTGGTGCTCAGCCGTTTTTCAGATTTCTCCAGAGATGTTCAACTGGATTCAGGTCTGGGCTCCGGCTGGACCACTCAAGGACATTCACAGAGTTGTCCTGAAGCCACTCCTTTGATATCTTGTCTGTGTGCTTAGGGTCATTGTCCTGCTGAAAAATGAACCGTTGCCCCAGTCTGAGGTCAAGAGCAGGTTTTCATCCAGGATGTCTCTGTACGTTGCTGCATTCATCTTTCCCTCAATCCTGACTAGTCTCTCAGTTCCTACCACTAAAACCATCCTCACCACATGATGCTGCCACCACCATGATTCACTGTACGGATGGTGCCTGGTTTCAACAAAATGGAAAAAAGTGAAGCGTACTTTCCTGATGTATTACTATGATTCTGCACTAAGTGAAATTGGTAAGCCATGTGTATATATATATATATATATATATATATATATATATGAAAAAGGTACAATTTTGCATATTTAACAAAGAATTCAGAAGATGAATTTTAAGAACAGCCGTTTAGCCTGTGCGGAGTTTTTTTTTGGGGGGGGGGGGGGTAGGTCAGTTTATGAATTTTAAAGGACAAAAAGTTGCACTCATGCACGGGAGTAACTTTTATTTTGAAAAACATTACAGGAAGTGCGCTGTTGAACTTTGTTTAAATTGACAGCTTTGTACGCTGAAGCTCAACTTCACGTGAAACTCCGGAGCGACGAAAAGACCATGAGACGGTTCGAACGGTGCGCGGACGGTATGGACGGTACACCGAACTGCGGGGAGAGTAACCGACAGTAAAACTCCGGTTTCTTTCCCGTTAAATCCGGAGCGAACACGGACTTGCTGGCGCGCGTGGCGCCGGTTCACCGTCACGGACTTTATAGTTCCGAGTTCGGCCGTAATGCTGAAGCTCTGCCTGGGGAGAGGCTTCCGGCCGCCGGTTCCGGTCCCGGTGCTGAGCCGCTGGATGGGCACACACGGCAGGAACGAGCCCCGGGAACCGCTGAACTCCCCGCAGAGAGCCAAAGAGTTCATTTACCGGCTGCAGGCCAGAGAGAGGATGTGTTTGTTGAAGGAGCTGCAGAACTTCGAGTCCAGAGCCATCGCTCAAGGTAAGGGGCAAAGGGCAAAGGTCACGGCCGACCTTATGTCAGCAAGGCGTCAAACAGTTAGGGCCATAAGTGGGAGCAGAACTATTTTTAAAGTGGCTCAAAAAGAGGTAAAGTCTTGATAGAAATTAATATAAATACCAAAATATTAAGATCTGTATCCACAGACTTATTTTTGCATTTATTCGCGCTGGGAGAGTGGAATTTCACTCATAGTGTCGAAAATGTTTCTGAAGGTGAGGGCTAAAAGGGCAAAGGTCAAGGGCTAATGACATAATGTAAAAGAAGATTGCTTAAGTGGCTTAAAAGACTAATAAAGCTATTTTAATATTACTATTCACATCAGATTTTCTTTGACAAATGAGTGTTGTCACCTAAACATTGAGATTTTGTCCACAGGGTTATGATGATGCGTTTAATTCCACAGTGCGATTGTTGAATTTCAGTAACAGTTCTTCTTTTTTGTTTTTAAATGATAAAGTAAGAACAGAGCAGCTTTTTGAAAACTGGTTACAGTTACGCCGGCTGTGACTTTAAGTCTCGGGACTTTTTCTTATGTCAGCCGTCGTAATTGATGTTTTGCGACTCGGTGTGCGCTTCCAGCTCCTCCTTAGTACAGTGGTAACTATCACTGCGTGTCATGTGGGAAACAAGGGTTCCATTCTCAGACAGAAGGTTTTTTGTTGTTTTTAATTCCTTTCATATCAACCAACATTTTTTGGTTGTTATTTTTTGGGTTCATGTATCTCTGTATGATTTGGGTTATTGAGGTTAAGGTTAGGGTGTGGGTTAGGATGTAGGATAACCTACCAACACATACATCACAGGGCGTGAGGTGGGGGTACACCCTGGGCCACATATAGACAAACACGTGCACCTGCATGCACACCTACTGACAACTTATTTCCATTCCACCTAACCTACATGTCTTTGGATGTGGGAGGAAGCCGGAGCACGTGGTGGGAACCCACACAGACATGGGGAGAACATGCAAACTCCACACAGAAAGGCCACAGGTGGGAATTGATCCCCTGACCTTCTTGCTGAGAGACAGCAGTGCTAACCACTAAGACACAGTGCTGCCTGATAAAAGATTTTAATCATTTTAATTCACAGCTGTAAATTATGCTTGTCAGGAGGAATTCCATCCTTCCATCAAAGTTTCATATCTTAAAACTCAAGAATTATAAAACTCTCCAAAAAGATTTTTTTTTTTATACATTAATACTGGGAGGTCAAAGCTCTGCCCCCCCCCCCCCCCCCCAAAAAAAAAATCATGTATTTCTGACATTTATAAATGCCTTTTCTACTAAATTTTGAGTTTCAAGTAGGAAATGTACCAGAAGCCCTGAAATGTTTAAATCACCCACTAGATGGTGACAAAAGCTGCTCAAATGTGGGGTAAGGTCTTGGCTCTATTCATTTGAGAAGTTAACTTTTGGCGAAAATACAATTGACTGATAGCCCAAAATCTACTCAGGGCAGTGACCCTGATGGATAACTTACTTGTTACTAATTTGGAGTTTTATGTCTTTAGGACAATTAGACATTGAGGTGGAGAGACCTCTGGGAAGAGCTTAAGGGGTCATGAGGTCGTTGCGTAGGTGTTTGGCAATGCTGATTCCTTCTTTAGGGTTCTGCTGCTTCTGGTTGTCTTTGGTACTCCGTCCCTTTGGGGATCGTAGCTCAGCCCACCACCCTGTGATTGGACTTTTCAAGTTTGTGAAGCAACAGTTTGAGTCCACCCATTCTGGTGTCAAACTTTAAGGGATGTTCAGAATGTCAAAATGTTATAAAATGTTTGTGATGGTGATTAATACAACCTCCAGTCAGAATACAGTGGGCAGTGGCGGGCACAGCTAACCAAAAAGTTAGCTTTGATAACTGCTAATCAGCTAACTGGAAAGTTATCTTTTATCACGTTTAACCTATAAACCACCAAAAAATAGATATATTATGCTTTGTGTATTTAACTTTAGTTCATTTGTTAATATTCATCCATTAATACAGTTCCAAAAAAAGTTGCCACGCTGAAGTATTTTCCATTTTGTAATGTTACCATTCCTTCTCACAAACACTTAAGACATTTTGGTGTCTGAATGTGTGGAAGAGTACAGGGTCATCATTGTTTTTTTTTTTTTGTTGTTTGTTTTTTTTTTTTTCTCTCTCTCTCTTTCTCTCATCTCAAAATTCTCCACACATTCTCTACTGGGTACTCGTTTGGACTGCAGGCAGTCCAATCCAGTACCCATACCCTCTGCTTCTGCAGCCATGTCTCGCCAAAATATGGTTTCGCATTGTCGTGTTGAAAAATGCACGGATGTCCCGAGAGAAGATGTCCACTTGCAGGCAGAGTTGTAACTTGTCTTTATTTGGATTTTAATTTTAGCATGAAAATAGTTTTGCACTTTGGTGCAGGATCGCACTCCGCTGAGCACGCTTCAGAATAATACTAATAGATCGCTAATAGATTTGCGAAAACACACGATATTGTTCCATGTTTGATGTTGTGTTCTTGGAGTAGTTATACTGCAGTGCTGGCCTGCAGCGATGCATATTTAATATGTTCCCCTGCTGTGCTCGCAGTTAATTATCTGGATCATCATCTTTTTAGAATGTAAAATATTCTGGATGCTGCAGTCAGCGTGCACGCTGCAGTGCACGCAGTACCTACGCACGGTGTTTCAGTATCCATCTGCTTAGATATCGACTCCATCCTGCAGTGCACATTAACGCGGTAAAACGCTGACCGGCAGCAAACGTCAAAGCCTTTCTTTTTAATCTCGAGCACACTGTGCACGTGCAGAAATCTGCAGCAGGATCTTAATCCAGCTCAGTTTAACAAATGCTGAATTAAGATCCTGCTGCAGATTTCTCTCTGATTTAAAATGACTCTGCTGTCAGACGTTGGTTTTAATCTCCCAGATTCGGATCCACACGCCTCCTGAACAAACAGTTTTCTGAGATAATGTTGTGTAATATGCAGGGTTCCACAGAAACACTTTCCCGCTTGATACAGGTGAGTGAGTGGTGGGATCGGACTCGTGCTCCATGACCCCCGTATTTAATTTTCAGGACCATTTAGAATGATATCTGGTCAAAAACATATTTTAGGGACCTTTGTTGGGGTTTTTTGATTGATTGATTGATTGATTTAGGATAATTGAAACCAGAGTGTTTTAATCTGTGCACGTTTTCATTTTGTTGCAGCCCTAAAATAAAACAACAAATAATGTTATCATTAGTATCAAGAAACACTGACATAGTTTTTGTTTGCAGACGAATAAGTGACTTAATTGAAATAAGCAGGTGGAGAAAATGAATGAATGTTTTATTTACTTATACTTACTTTACACACCAAATTTGGCCAAAAAACATAATGTTGAAGCCTGCACTGTAACTCGGCATGCCGTCAGTCATCCCCCTGCGTTTATTTCCTCTGAGACTTCAGACGGATGAACAGTCTGGTGAGGAGGCGGTTTGGGAAAAGCTTGAAGGCATTGAGATGTTTGATTGACGTATAAATTACATTTTCATGTAAGCGCTCCACCTGCCTCCTTAGATTACCGTCTGAACCTGCCAGATTGGGCACGCTGTGATGCCACACAGCGCCGCAATGATCAGTCATCGCAGCTACGCTCTGGCGCTTAAATGAAAACAGTCAGGAGCAGCCAAAAATGGAAAACTGCAGCAAGCGCACGTCCCAAAATGACTCGTTTACACTTCAAATGTCTCTCCTGAAGTCATGAAATAACCCTCTTTGAAGTGTGACACATTTATTGTTCTTAGATGTGTGTGTAGAGTGCGACTGATATATGGGTTGACCAGTATTATCGGCCGATATGAGCCTTTCACCAACATATCAGCATTATTATTATTATTTTTTTTTTCTGATATGCAAACTTTATTTCCCCCCAGAATAAACAATGCAGAAAGACACTTTGGCTGTTGGAAATGGTGTCATCATGTTGTCCAGCAGATGGTGCAAGGCTGTCAGTCATGGCTAGAAGCCCCCATCACCCCTTGGTCACCTTAGCTGCAAGAGAAAGAGGCAAAGCGGCCAGCTGCCATACATTTTCAATCAGTGTGGTGATTTAGTGACAAGGGACAAATGGTTGCTATGCTGACAGCTAGGCGGAGCCAAAGTAGATGAATCTTTTTTTTTTTGTTAAGTGAAGACCAAGTGGTTAGTGTGTTTGGTTTCAGTGCAGATGGTTCCCGGTTCAAACCCCACTCCTGCCACTTTTCTCTGTGTAATGTGGTGTTGTGTTTGGAAGGGCATCCGGTATAAAACTTGTGCCAAATCAACATGTAGATCTACCTTGGATCTGCTGTGGCGAGGGACAAGGGAGCAGCCAAAGGGACTTTATTGTTATTATTATGCAAATGCTGAGTGATGCAACACGGTGACTGTAATCCAAGTGAAGGCAGTGTGATGTGCATTGGTTGTTATATTTATAGTTATTTATAATGAAGTTCTCATTTGAATTGTCAAACATCCAGCCTCAATTACATTGCATCAGGAAAGTATTCACAGTGCTTCATTTTGTCCACATTTTATGTTACAGCCTTATTCCAAAATGGATGAAATTCATTTTTCCCCTCCTCAAAATTTTCTACACAATACTCCGTAATGACTGACTGGGAAAAAGTTTTGTTTTGTTTTGTTTTTTAAGATTTTTGTAAATTAATAAAAATAAAAAAAAAAACTAAGAAATCACATGTACCTAAGTATTCACATCCTTTGCCATGAAGCTCAAAATTGAGCTCAGGTGCATCCTGCTTCCACTGATCATCCTTGAGATGTTTCTACAGCTTAATTGGAGTCCACCTGGGGTAAATTCAGTTGATTGGACATGATTTGGAAAGAGACACACCTGTCTACATATAAGGTCCCACCGTTGACAGTGCATGTCAGAGCACAAACCATGAATGAAGTCAAAGGAATTGCCTCTAGACCTCTGAGACAGGATTGTCTCGAGGCACAAATCTTGGGAAGGGTACAGATACATTTCTGCTGCTTTGAGCGTCCCAATGAGCACAGTGGCCGCCATCATCGATACATGGAAGAAGTTTGGATCCACCATGACTTTTCCTGGAGTTGGCCACCCATCTAAACTGAGCAATCAGGGGAGAAGGGCCTTAGTCAGGGAGGTGACCAAGAACCCGATGGTCATTCTGTCAGAGCTCCAGCATTCCTCTGTGGAAAGAGGAGAACCTTCCAGAAGGACAAACATCTCTGCAGGAATCCAGCAATCGGGCGTGATCCTCGCACTGGCACACAATCTTGCGTTTACTTGTCGTAAACTGTTGTATACTGTGTGTAGCTGCGTGCCAGTGTGCAAAGAAAATTTTGAAATGCTCAGAATTTCTGGCACGCATAAATTTTGTGCCACTTGTGCACATTGCACAACCTATAAGCAAACCGGGACCAAATAATGCCATGACTGCTTCATGCATGCGCAAAGTGGTTGTGGCAATGCATGCCTTTGAGGGAACAATACGCGCCGTACGTACCATGTCGTACAGTGTACGTAAACAATGCACCAAAAATACTTGAACACGGAGTAAATCAGTTGTGCAATAGCGTGCCATTGCATGCTGATGCGAACCATTTTCAGTTACGTGTTGCATGAATAGTGCGTAACTTATGCGTAAACAGTGTCGAAAATAGGCTTCACGCTTTCAAGCATACCATCTAAATGACGCGCATTGGCGTGACGAATTGCTTGGCAGTGCGGGGATCAAATCGTGCAAGTGTCAAGGTGGCTGTAGAGTGGCCAGACGGAAGCCACTCCTTAGCTCTTGACCTCAGACTGTGGCAATGGGTCAGCTTTCAGCAGGACAATGACCCTAAGCACACACAGCCAAGATGTCAAAGGAGTGGCTTCAGGACAACTCTGTGAATGTCCTTGAATGGCCCAGCCAGAGCCCAGACCTGAATCCAATGGCTGTGCACTAATGCTCCCCATCCAACGTGATGGAGCTTGAGAGGTGCTGCAAAGAGAAATGGGCAAAACTGCCTAAAGATAGTTGCACCAAGTTTCTGGCATCATATTCAGGAAGACATGAGGGTGTAATTGCTGCCAAAGGTGCATCAACAAAGTATTGAACATAGAGTGTGAATACTTATGTACACGTGATTTCTTAGGGTTTTTATTATTATTATTATTATTACACTATATAACAAATTTTTATTTTTGTTTTGTTCCTGGGTACGCAGTGTGTTTTCCTAACCTGTTATGCCTTAAATAAATAGAAAATAGTTGTTATTCCACAGAAACTTTGCTTCTGTGATCAGGACAATGATATTTTGAAATTTGTCTGTTCTCTTCAAGAATATTCTCGATTCGCCTTCACTACTACTCAGTAGTCTTCTAGAATATTCTTTAGCTGCTAGAACGGTCCAGAATTTTCTAGAAGTTTCCAGAATTATCTAGAAATTTCAAGAAACTTTTAGAACTTTCTAGAACATAAAAAAAATAAAAAATCAAAGTTTGTGCTGAATGTAGTCATTTTTCCATAGACTTTAGACATAAGTAGTTGAAATATAACACTTAGAAGCCAGGAACAGAAATTGTTACATAGTGTTATTTTTAACAAATTGACAGAAATTTAAGAAAAACAAAAACCTTTTTTCATGTTGTCATTATGGGTTGTTGTGAGTAGAATTTTGAGGGGAGAAACAAACAAATTTGCTCCGTTTTGGAATAAGGCTGTAACATAACAAAATGTGGAAAAAGTGAAGCCCTGTGAATACTTTCCAGATACACTGTATGGTTCTTTGTCCTAAGGGTTTGATTATAAAATGATATGAATAATTGCCATCTTTTAAAAATGTATATACATATTAGTATTGTATTATTATATTACATTTTTATTTGTTTATTTGTTTGTTTTACACCCTAAAATTGGTGTTAAATCCATAGCAGTCAGGCAGTCGATCCATGTTGTTTAACACATCTTGATATAAATGCCAGAAAATACTTTTTTTTTTCCCATATAAAATAAAATGTCTTAAGTGTGTGTTTGCTTGCTTTCTCTTAGCAGGGTAACTCAAAAAAGTCATGAATGAATTTCAGTGAAATTTGGTGGACAGATAACGTAAGTGATTAAATTTTGGAGGTCATCAAGAATGTATTCTCAAACTAAGATTCAGAAGTGCTTGTTACATAGATATTTAACAGAAAAGTTCTGAGAGTAGCCTTTTGTGAGCAGATGAATAATGTCTTCAGAAATAATTTATGTAATGATTGAGTTGATCTGGGTCATATTCAGAATTAGAAGCATGTTAGAGATCTAGTATCAAAATTAATAAATGGCTCGATGAAATTTTTTGAGCATATTGATAAGTTCTCAGGCTTGATGTAAGTTAAAGTGAGTATTTTGGCGGTGGGGATATGTGACCTTGGCGGTGTCACGCGCTCTGAGTGCTGGTGTCGCAGACGGAACGGTCCCTCGCTAAAAATCAGTCAGACCTGCCTCTACTGCGCGTGCGTCATTTTGGACCACAACAGCACGTCTAAGACAGTCCCTTCACCCAAAGCCATCAAATGGATTAATAGGATTATTAACCATCAGATGACAAGGTAAAACCTCTTAAATCATTTTAAAGTCACTTTTAAGCAGAAACAAGGCTGTTTTAAGCAAAAACCAGGCGATACTCTGACCAGGGGCGTCAGACTGGGGGGGTAAAGGGTACTATGTACTCAGGGCCCAGAACATGGGGGGGCCCACAAAAAACTGGCATTAAATACATTTTTGTGTTGTATGTTATTAATGTCCATACAATTCATGTTGTAAAAGAATATAATTTGAATGAATGTATAAATGTTGCAAAACATAATTCTGCTCTAACAATAATATTGAAAGATCTCTGAGGGCCCTTCCCACCCCTGCACAGTTGTACAATGGTTTAGTCCAGGGGCACAGGTGCCCCCCAAACACACACACACACACCAAACGGGATCTCACAGAAAGAGGTGTTTAGTAGTGCTGAAACAACTAATCGATTTAATCGATTATTAAAATAGTTGTCAACTAATTTAGTCATCAATTAGTTGTTAAATATCTTTGTTTCACCGCAAATGTTTTGTTTCTTCCATATAAATCAACCGTTTCTGTAGCACGGCTTTGCTTTGAACCTTGAACCGATCGAAGCAGTGATTCGCAGATCGAAGCAGTGCTTTGATCTGGTGCTTTGTTGATTCAGTGTTTTATTTCGCTTAATCTTAATTTTTCCCCACTAAAACCCCAAAGAGCATATGTCTGTGAGTAACATTTACCTTTTTATGTTAATCTGACCTGTTATGGTCTTCTGAAACAGTTGATAAATGTATTTTATAACTTAAACGGGACCGATGCTAACGCGTTAGCATGTCTGTGGCGTTTTCCATTTTTAAGTTAGCATGAAGCTGTTGCAGCTGTCAGCACATTTGTTTTCTGTATAATAATTCATGACTCAGCGTTTGTTGTCGTAAAAGAATCAAATGTATTACAAATTGTAATATTTTATTCATTTATTTTTTATATATCAATAATAATAATAATAGAAACAACAATAATCATAATAATAACTAATAATGCCACAATAAAGTTTTAGAGAAACAGACAAAAATAATCTGATAAAACAAAACAGAAAAGATTAAACCAACTAACAATGAACATGAATAAATATAGAAATAACTGTTTCCTGTGAACACCCAGTGACTCTTAAACCTCCACTTCATCCCTGTTTTATTTGTTTAATGACAATTTGTTTCGGTCAAACCACATCTAAGCTGTGTTTTTACACAAGAAAAAAATAAAATGCAGTAAACTGCACATTTGTGTCTTTTTTCATGAAAATATCTTATTAAATATAACATATTACACTTTCATCAGGCCTTTAAAATAGTTTTGTGGACTCTTGCTGTAATATGTTGTCAGTGGTTGAGAGAGTTGCTGTAGGCATCTAAACCTGATGGAAATCTCTTTGTGGTGTGTCGGTGATGTATGTATGTGCAAAATAAAACAAAACGCTACTCCAGGTAAGTTTTTGACGAGAATATAACATAACTTTGTTACAAGGTCAAACGTTGATGTTGTGTGACAAAGTCCTTTTAATAATAACTCACTTAAACAAATAATGGCAAAACTCACATGTAAGTAAAAAAAACAAAAAACAAAATGCTTAATCGAAAAAATAATCGACGGATGAACCATTTAGTAAAATAATCGTTAGTTGCAGCCCTAGTGTTTAGGCTGAAATAAAATGTCTTTCCCAAAAAAATCAAAGTCCGGATTTCAAAAAAGAAGAGAAAAAGGACAGGGAAAGAAAACTAAATGAGGGAAAGCAGCTGCTAACCAAATTCTTTGAAAAGAGAGGTGAGCTTCAAAGCTAGCTGTATTGAGTTGGGGGGTCTGGGGGACCAAATTGCACCATTTTTCTAGAAAATGGTGCAGTTTGGTGCATTCCTGTGCATTTTAACAGAAGGGAATACACCAAATTGCACCATTTTCTAGAAAAATGGTGCAATTTGGTCCCCCAGACCCCCCAACTCAATATTGTTCCCCCAACTTTAAAAAGGGTTCTGGCTCCCAGGTGTGATCTAAGGTATACATGATTCCTAACACATTAGGAATTTGGTGTTTGCATTAATAAAAAAGAACATAACAGGGGGGTTCTTCAATATGGTTAGTGCCTAGGGCCCAGAATTTGGTGCTACGCCCCTGACTCTGACGTTTGAAATGATGAGCTGCATGGCGCAAAGCAACGCCGTGATGAAGCCTTCCAGGACATGTTCGGGCATGTCCAGCTCATGATAATCACACGACTGAAAAGCAACCGGAATCCATCTGAAATCCACCTGAAAGCCATCCTGTGAGACCAACACGGAGGTGGTTTTGTGCCGCGTAATGAACGGCTCCGTGGCGCGTCCCTCCGCTTTTCTTTCCATGAAAAAAACTCCTGTAACAGTGGAATGTGCAGAAAAGGTGCTGATGTCCACGACTTCTGCCTTTTTGTGAAAGTCAGACGATGTCCCGGATCAACAAAGCCTTCACGTTGGAAATGATCTGGTTGTTTCAGCGGGGTCTGAGCCTGTCGATCGGCGCTGGGAGCGCGCCGCACTCTCAGCAGTTGTGGGCCGTCCTTAAAGCGGCAGTAACACTCCTTAATCTGTATAATCCCCATAAAATCGTCCTTGAAAGCCATATTAATTTTCCGAACGGTGTCCACCTGGAGGTCTCTCACAGTTTCTGGAAAAAAATGATGCAGCAAAGCTCCAAATCGTTCATACATTTATTCGCAATAAAAAAACGACGAGAGGGTGGACCAGTGCTCACACAAAGCCTGCTCACAGGCGAATGACGCAACCGACAGGCGTAAAAACTCACGCATGCGCACGAAGGTTCAAGCTTGTCTGATGCAATCACACGTGATTCAAATCCATATGGTTTTTGAAAAAAATAAAAAGGTCGGATACTTTTCTAACAGACCTCGTATATGTAGACGCCTCATAACTTGTTGCAATGTAATCTAGCTTCGCCGCTGTATTGGATGGGTCTTTTCACAACAGGCTTGCACCAGAGTCAACCGCAGTCGATGGAGAGTGAGCAAATTTGCCGGTATTTTATGCTACTTACGGTTGCAATAACTGGCACAGTATAGAAACCAGATTGCGTGGGATTACCTTTCATAAATAAGATTGAACAATAATTTTGGTTATTTTACCATTTGTAATATGATGTTATGGTAACAAACAGTACTTACATGTAACATTATTACACCAGGAACTGGTCCTCTCTCTCATTAGCTGTTTCCATCCAACCAGTATCGCAACTCAAGTGAATTGTTGTTAATGTGACAAAAGGAAGAGTGCATTTGTTTGCATTTCCATCTACTTGTTATGCACTTTTGTTTCATAATTCTTTGGAATTAAGAGGTGTCTGTATTTCACAAAGTAAGGCTACACCACATCTCAAATTTAACTCCACTGGAGTTATAGAATGCCAGCACACACAAGAAGCTGTGCAACACAGTTCTTTTTTTCAAGGCTTTTAGCTCTCCAGCCCCAGTCAAGCTCAACAAGGTAGTTTAAGACCCTGGAACGACCTGGAACTTTCTTTTCCTGGCCTTGAAAGTGAAAGTCTCTGTAACAAATATTAAAGCAAAAATCCACACAGCCTAAGCACTCCCATGTAAAAAAAAAAACAACTAAACTTTTATTAGACACCCCTAATAAAATAAAAAAAAGTTTTTGTTTTATTTATTTATTTATTTATTTGCATGGGAGCACTTAGGCTGTGTGGATTTTTGCTTTAATATTTGTCTCACCTTGATCCAGCACACCGTTCTACACATCTTGGATGTGCGTGTCTTTTTGATTCATCTTTGTAACAAAACCAGCCAGGTGAGCGAAGCAGAGGAAATTAAAGTGATGTCCCGTGTGTGTGTGAGAAAGAAATGAATTCAAATGAACAATCCAAACTTGTTTCTTTACTAAATTATAAAATTAATTTATACATTTATCTATATGTCATACCATATGTCTTTGTTAAAGAGCATAAGACAAAGTCGTTCAGCAGGAAAGTAGGTATTTTTAATGTGTGACAGCATCCTGTATTGTAACTGAATCTCTGCTGTTTCTAACAAACCAAACCGTGGGAAACATTCGGGGAGTTACAGATTTTAGTTGGGGATACACCTTCCTCAGTACAAATAAATGCACTGGGGGCACAATAGGGACCCATCCAAGATGGCAGCCGACTGATAGGCAGCAGCAGTCCATGAGGCATCTACGTATATATTGTCTATGGCCGCATCACACTGATCACTTCCTCCATCTTTTATGTTGAAATAATGCTGAATTTATGTGGAAATGATTGTTGTACAAAAACTTCAGATATCTGTCGCTGAGATAGATGACTGGAGTCCAGTTTGAAGCAGAAACAAAGTGATAATCAGTGAACCGCGGCTGATGACGCATGCACAGTGAAGGCAGGGCGGACCAGTTTTTAGGGGGGACCGTTTGGTTGGCGACACCGGCTAGTTTTGCTTTTGGAAGTACGCCTAATAGTGTGGGTATAAATGTAAATATTTTTGGTTGGACAGTTTCGATGCTTCAAATTTGAAATCTGGAAGGCGTTTGTTTGTTAATGAGTCGCCTGACAGCAGGCAGACGATGGCAGCATCTGCTGATGTCTAATTCTGCTCAAATGCAGCCAGTGTCTGTTTGACGTGAGCAGCGTTCCAGTCACACCGCTGTCATGTGGCTTTCTGCAGTTGACGGGCGCAGTGAGCCGGCGCTCTCTGCTGCATCTGGTACATTGCGCCTCATTATTAATGGCGCCTCATTATTAATGTTCACGTCTGTATCAGTCCATCTGAGTTATTTTTGGACACGCTTTCTCAGGAGGCCAAGTTTGCACTCGTACTGCAATCATTAGGAAGTCGGAATCAGTCCGGGTGAAGGCGGGCTATTCCCACCATGTGCATTTGAAATTCCTGTTTCTCTCAAAAAGAATAAGTCTGCAGCCACTCTAGCGGCCTCATGGGACTGAAATGCTCCTTATGTGGATGGAAGAATCATAGAAAGACTTTGAAGTTCTGATCCAGTACTGAGCATATACAGTAGTGTTCAGAATAATAGTGCTATGTGACTAAAAAGATTAATCCAGGTTTTGAGTATATTTCTTATTGTTACATGGGAAACAAGGTACCAGTAGATGCAGTAGATTCTCACAAATCCAACAAGACCAAGCATTCATGATATGCACACTCTTAAGGCTATGAAATTGGGCTATTAGTAAAAAAAAAAGTAGAAAAGGGGGTGTTCAGCGTAGTTTGAAGTTGATTAGAGAGGGGAAAACTTATATGCAGGTGCAAAAAATTATAGGCTGTTCATCTACAATGATCTCCAATGCTTTAAATTGGACAAAAAAAAAAAAAAAAAAAACAGACGCGTGTAAGAAAATGGAAAACAACCATCAAAATGGATAGAAGAATAACCAGAATGGCAAAGGCTCACCCATTGATCAGCTCCAGGATGATCAAAGACAGTCTGGAGTTACCTGTAAGTGCTGTGACAGTTAGAAGACGCCTGTGTGAAGCTAATTTATTTGCAAGAATCCCCCGCAAAGTCCTTCTGTTAAATAAAAGACGTGCAGAAGAGGTTACAATTTGCCAAAGAACGCATCAACTGGCCTAAAGAGAAATGGAGGAATATTTTGTGGACTGGTGAGAGTAAAATTGTTCTTTTTGGGTCCAAGGGCCGCAGACAGTTTGTGAGACGACCCCCAAATTTTGAATTCAAGCCACAGTTCACAGTGAAGACAGTGAAGCATGGTGGTGCAAGCATCATGATATGGGCATGTTTCTCCTACTATGGTGTTGGGCCTATATATCGCATACCAAGTATCATGGATCAGTTTGGATATGTCAAAATACTTGAAGAGGTTATGTTGCCTTATGCTGAAGAGGACATGCCCTTGAAATGGGTGTTTCAACAAGACAGTGACCCCAAGCACACTAGTAAACCAGCAAAATCTTGGTTCCAAACCAACAAAATTAATGTTTTGGAGTGGCCTGCCCAATCCCTGGACCTAAATCTAATTGAGAACTTGTGGGATGACATCAAAAAAGCTGTTTATGAAGCAGCACCAAGAAATGTGAGTAATGATTTTTTATTTTTTATTTTTTTTTTTTTTTGGACGGCTCTGGTTCAACCCGATTGCTCACTATGAAGGTATGGAATCACCTCATGTAAGGATTAAAATATTCCCCTAAAAAACCACAGTTCAAGGCCTGGTGGAAATTTGAAGTTTGACCCAGATGACCTTAAATTTCACCCAAAGTATTAACCTCGCCGGATCACTTCAGGCATCTGCCGATGTGTGTGCCAAGTTTGGTCCTAATTTGGTTGAAAATGAAATATCTTGACCTTTGCTTGAGAGACCATGACATTTTCCAAAATAAACAGTTAACTGGCAGTTTCCTGGTCAACTTTACTGCACTGACTGTGTTTTGGTAAAAATTGGCAAAAGGACGCGGGAGGAGTCCTAGTTTGGGTTTCTGGTGTTCCGGTAAGATGTGACCTTCACCCCCAATGATTGACCTTGGCAATTCTTGGTCGCACCTAAATATGTGAATCAGGTTTGGTGGAAATATTGAACATATCAAAATGTTGACCTTTTGTCCGTAATGACCTCAACTTTTGCCAAAGCGAACCCTTTCAGGCTCACTGTGAGGTCACTGTTCAGCAACATACAGAGTTTGGTGGAAATCAGTCTGGGAGGAGTTGGGTGACAAATGGACAAACAAACGCTGTTCAAATTGTGATGGAATCAAAAAGATCACAGAAATGGAATGTTGACCTGTAGGTGGTGAAAGAGAGAGCAAAGTCCCTTTAGACTGTGTGGACATGGATTGCGGTTTGCCCAATGATTTCTTGCTGCTCCAGCTAAAACATTTCTGCTTTGGAAGGAACCTTTGTTTCCTCTTTCCTGAAATAACCCTCGACCTTCTGTGCTGCTGAAGACCGTTAGGCTGGCAACTTTCAGAAACTCTGCACAAAGTATGAAATTTGCATTAACAAGTGCACAGAAAAAGTCAAAAGTGAATAACTAGGTCACTTTAATTGGTCTCTGGCCCACAATGCATTCTGTTCTTTGAGGTTTTAATGTGGGAGAACTGAAGGCAGCAGCTTCTTTTTCTGATCACTGGAGCGAGAACGTGAGGCCAAACTGGGAAATTAAAACAAAAATCTAATATTGTGCATAATACGCCAGCAGCCATTGCTCCCATAATTCCTCACTGTGTGTCTTCAGATTTCACAAGAGTTTAGAAAAGGGAAGCAATTTTCTCGTGTCATTTGTCTTCACAATGCAGTAGTCCCAGATTTTTCAAACTAAACTACCCGGCTGCTGATCTGACACTAAGATTTTGTTTGTTTTTTTATGATGAACTGTTGCCACGGGTAACATTTCTTAACTAGTCTAAGTCTGATTTGACTCCTGATTCTCTCCAGGAGAAAATTAAATGAATAAAATTCCCCAAAATCATGGAGGATTCAGAATATTCTTACTGGTACAGACTAGTACCCAACCATATATTGGTTGGCTGATAATATCAGCCGATAAGAGTCATTCACAGAGACATCGGTATTATTTATTTATTTTTACGTATATGGCAACTTTTATTTTACTTAATAAGCACTGCAGAAAAACATTTTGGCTGTTGGAAACTATAAGGGAAACCGGGGCACAGTGAATCAGTAGCTATATCTACAAAACTACATATATATTTGCAGCAGTTATGCCATATTTTTATGAATAAAGACATCCCCCTTATAAACTAGTGTTTTGTTTTTGGTTGCTGTAAGGGTAAAACTAAGTGGCAAGTAAAGTCAGTTTTTTTTTTTCCTATCGAAAGTAAATTTTGTGGATGTCAGTGTCTTTCTATTTATTTCTCATAACAGAGGAAAGGTGGACCAAAAATTATTAGTTAGAAGACTACCCCGTCCAAATGATGAGCATGTGTTATGTCTTCTCCAGACTATCAGCTATTTGATAACATGGCTTGTGTGTCACATGTACCTGGGGCACAGTGAATCAGTCTAGAAAGTGATTTACTGAGCCCCAGGATCAAGTGGATGACAAACATCACTTGTTGAACCTCATGCATTTATTTTTCCATGAATTATTTCTATAACTTGTGTCTATAAACAACTGTTTTCATGTTTGAACAGAAATTATGACAGTTGTATTTATAATAGTTTCTAAAGGACTTGTATCACTAGATAAGACACTCACACTTTACATAGGTGGTTTGCTGGATTATAGTTTGTATATGCATCAGCATATATTTAATAATTTTGAAGAAATCTTTATAATAATGTGTTTTTTCATTATATTCTAAGTTGATTCACTGTGCCCTGTGAATTAGTGTCCAGGGCACTGTGAATCCAAAATTTTAAAATCGATTTTAAACACCTGTAAATTACACTTGGGGAGACATAAACGACACAGCCTTATAAACAATAACTTGCTGTATTAAATCCACAATAGAATGACCTCAACCTATGCATAATGTGTTCATGCTGCCACAAAACATTTCTGATCCACTGTGCCCCGACTTCGCCTATCATTACATAATTTGTTCAGCACAGAGTGTTCTGATGTAATCACCTCTTCATCACATTAGCTACAAGAGATGGAAGCAAAGTGACCAGCTGCCATTCATTATTTTATTTTTTTTTTTCAGTGAAGGCAGCGTTACATGCGTTGCTTGGTTGTTGCTTGTATTTATAGTTATTTATGAAAAATTTCACATTTAAACTGTAAAACATCATGTCTCAATTTATTTGTTTGTCAGAAGGGTTTGATAACTGTTAGGAATCATTGTCACGGTTATTTAACCACGGGGTTCTGTATTGTGTATGTATTATTTACATCAGCCCAGTGATATTTACTAATTATACAGCTTTTATTTTATTTTCTTCTACATCAGCAGTGCGATGTGGTGCTGCTCGTCCCACAGGGTGAGCTGCTGCAGCTGCTCACACTGTTTCTGCTCAAAAGACACTGTTGCATGCACGAACCGTTGCACTGGGATTGTGCACGCCTGCCCGTTGGCGCAATGTTTCATGGTGCGCTAATTCGAACTGTTTTGCTCTGTTTCACTGTAATTTCACCAAATTTGCACTATGTGTGAAGGGGCCCTTATATTTGTGAGAAGCCTTAGCCATTAGGGGAGGTGATGGTCTAGTGGTTAAGCGTTGGGCTTAAGACCAGAGGATCATCGGTTCAAATCTCAGCCTGACTGGAAAATCACTAAGGGCCCTTGGGCAAGGTCCTTAATCCCCTTTGCTCCCAGTGTGTAGTGGGCACCTTGCATGGCAGCAGCCTGACATCGGGGTGAAAGTGACACATTGATGTGTAAAGCACTTTGAGCGTCTGATGCAGATGGAAAAGTGCTATATAAATGCAGTCCATTTCACTACTGCACAGCATTTTATATTTATATATTCAAGGACCATACAAACTATTTTTGGATGTTTGAGCTCAACATGTTTGAGAATTGTAAAAAAAAAAAAAATAAATAAAATAATAATAATAATAAAAAAAATAATAAAAAGAAAAGAAAAAGACATGACTAGGACGTGGAGTCACTTTTTTTAATTCTTTTGTATGGTTAATAGTCTGAGGTGTTGCATTAAGGTGCATTGGTGAAGAACAGTTCCTCACATTCAGCTTTAATCAGTTTGGAAATTTAAATAGAATGAAAATAATATAACAGCTCCCCCCCTTCCCCAAAAACCGCATGTGATTTTTTTATTATTATTATTTCACCAGAGCATACATCATCTTATAGAGAAATGCAATTGTTTGTGATGATGGATTATCAATCAACAATGGAAGAAAAGATATCCAGTGATGCTTCTAGTTGTTGTTTTTTTTTTTTATGAAAACAAAAATGAGTGTGGCAGACGTTACAAGAAAAAGACACATGAAAATTTCTGTAAACTTTATTTCAAAGTTCTCTAAAAACCTTCAATGATTCATAATTGTGAACTCCAGGAATATAGGGAGAGTCAGCTTACTAATATAGTGACTGCAGTAGGGAACAGATGGTGAGGCACTTGGCAGCACTGGCTCCAGGATTGTGAAAAATTCCATGTGACAGATGTTACATCTGATTCATGAACATAACTTGCAGATAAAAAGTACATGTTTTCTGAAATATTTTACTGATTTTCTTAGGAAGAGATTAAATAATCCAATTATTGAAAATTTTACATCAATTTACACTTTTTCATGCAGTTCTGGGTTTAAAAGGTTTTAGGAAATCTGAGGAAACTGTTTCCACTCCTACATACCGGACCTTTATATATATATATATATATATATATATATATATATATATATATATACACTAGCATGTTGCCCATGGGGATCCACGGGCTCCAGATTGGGTATTGCTTATAAAATAGGTATCTGACATTTTTCAAGGTTGAGAATGAATTATTCAAAGTTTCCTATAATGATCTTACATGGTGTGTGAGTCCAGAATGTAATTATCAACATCCGTTGTTCACTGTTGTTACATAATATCTGTAATTTCTCCCAAAATATTAGTCCTATCAATGCTCTGTTTTGGCGGTGTTCATCCTTGACCCAAAATACATAAGCGTACCAAACAGCAAAGGTTAGCGCTCCACAGTTTCTCTGTGATCGACGATGGTACACACACGCATGCATACACATACACAGAGGCCACTTGGGTTTTAATATATAGATGATTTACCGCCTTTTGCTGGAATGACGTATGAGTACAGATTGTAATTATCAACGTCGTCGTCCATTGTTCACTGTTGTTAGCTAATATCCCTAGTTTTTCCAAAAATATTAGTCCCATCAACTTTCCGTTTTGGTGGTGTTCATCCTTTACTGAAAATACATAAGCACTCTCCCTATTTTGGGCACCCAGCCGTCAAAAATGTGTATAATGGCCTCTTACTATGTCACCATCTAATTTTGGCTAAATCCATCTTTTTCTCCAAAATATAGCGAATTATCGTCTCTAGTATACAACTAGCAACTAACTTCCAGTTTTGCATTATGCCCAGTAACACATGATGTGAGTGGTCAGTTGACACCACCTTTTGAAAGGTTGGTTTCTGATTGGTCTGTAATTTGATTCGACATGATATTGTTATGGTATGTCAAATTCAGAAATGTGTTTGTTAATGGATTTTTTATATAAAGTGGCAGCAGCTGTTCAGATTTTTTAATAGATTATACTAGTTTATTGAGTATAAATATTCAATGGTGATCTCTTTTGGTAGCTGCATATCTGGTTCTTATAAATAGTTCATTGTTTTATTATTTTCATGACTTATTAAATTTTTCACTTTTATACTTTGAATAATTCTTGTTTTTGATTTAATTGATCAATAAAATTTAATTTAGTTATTAAATGTGGTTGATTTTGATATGTGTTGACATTCAAAAAGTACAATCATGCTTGCTCCTTCACCAGTTTAAGCATGTGTGCCAGATGGCACATGCTACGGCAAGATTGAAAGAGCTATATATCAATTTGCTGATTAGGTTGTTACCATGCAGAAATCAAATAAGCACACAATATCCAATTAAAAACTAAGAATAGGATAATGTGCAAATAATGAATGTTTGAGTTCAATGGTACGAATATTTCATGAGGTGAAAGCTGGAACAAACCATTCAACGAGGCTTGTTGAATGGTTTGTTCCAGCTTTCACCTCATGAAATATTTGTACCATTGAACTCATAAACATTCATTATTTGTTTTATATAACGGCTAAAATAGATCCTTGTTATTTAATATTTTATGAATTTATAAACAACAGAAAAGGGACTTACATTTTGGTGTTTCACTGCTACTAAAGTCCATATTGTGACGTGTAGTCCGGTAATGCAGTACACTGACTTTAGACTTCCATTAAAAATAAAAGACTTTGTGTAGTTCCTCAGTCCAGCCAAAAATCACATCTGCTGTTCATCTGAACAGCTCTTCATGCATCCAGACAGCTTACAGCGGAGTGGATTTTGTGTGTGTGTGTGTGTGTTACAAGAATTAGCACCGTCAGTTAGCTCAATCAAATCGTCATCTCACTTGTGTCATTGTCCCGCGCGTGCGTGCTCACACAACCGGGTTGGCACTTGTGCGTGCGTGTACTACAAAAAAAAAGAATGTGTTCATCCTCAGTGCAGCGAAAAAAAAAATCACGTCACAAATTAGTCCAGCTTTTCATTCTACTTCCTGCTAACAGCCTCCAGACAGCGCAGTGGATTTGTTGTGTGTGTGCAGAGTGCAATGGTACCCAACGTATGGAACAAATTTGCACTCTAAATGCAATGCAATACAGATGGGACGAATAATCCATGTCATGTGACATACAAAGCACCAATCAAATCACAAGGATCCACTCAGCCGTTATATAATATACAAATAATATATATGTAATCTATATAATAGAAACTATTTCAGAATCTACATAGGTGCACAGTTTATGGGTGCAGAAAGAAGCAGTGCGCCAGCCACAGGGGTTTAAACAAGCACATGCTGTTGTGTGGGCCGCCAGAAGAGGAGGTACTGCTGGCCCACCACCAGAGGGCGCCCTGCCTGGAGTGCGGGCTCCAGGCACCAGAGGGCGCAGCCACCTCACAGGAGCAGCTAGGGTGACAGCTGTCACGCAATCACCTGCAACAGCTGTTACCAATCAGCAGGGGTACATCAGCAGGACCACGTCTCCACCTCTTTGCCGAGATATTGTTCTACCTGGAAGGTAATATTCTCAGCTGACTGCTTGACAGTAACCTTTTGTGATTTTTGTGAGTGATAACAGACCTTTTTTCCAACGAGAGGTGGAGGTAGCTTTCCTGCCGTGCGGATTACTGGGTGCAAACGCGCCCACCTTTAATTGTGTTTTTGTTCCTCGCCAGCAGTACCAGGTCCGACACGCGGAGGCAGTGGCCACCTGGGAGTTCGGGACTTGGCGGCTCCAGTATTCCCGGGTCTGGTGGCGAAGGTATCGTGTGGTTCCGGTTCTGCTTTGGACAGGTGTCTCCTATCTTCGAGCCTGCCCACACGACACCTTTGTGAATTGATTCTGATCTATTGTTGTAATCTGTTGTATTTGTTGTGCACATTCACAACAGTAAAGTGTTGTTATTTGACCTACTCCATTGTCCGTTCCTTTGCGCCCCCTGTTGTGGGTCCGTGTACCGACACTTTCCCAACACATGCAGTGAGTTGAGTCAGGCACACGACACGCACAGGTTCATGGAAAGTTGGAAACCATCACCAAAGAAAAGAAGCCATTACCTGAAAAGAAAAAAGATGACATTTAAACAAGGCAAGAAGGCTGCATTAACATTAATGTCAGGCAGAAAACAAAACATATATAAAGAAGCAAAATCTAATCAGATTTCTATGGTTAAAATATAATATTTGGTTCTCCAGAATGCACTAGAATGCATAATTTAGTGCCTTTTTTTTTTTTTTTTTTTCTCTTAAAATAATTTTTCAGAGGACTGCCTCTGTGGCAGCTCCCCCCGGATGCTGGTCAGCCCCTAAAACTTTGGACACACTGATTTCTTTCTTTGTTTTGTTTTTTTGTTGTTTTTTTGTTTGTTTGTTTGTTTGTTTTTTGTGGACACCCAGAATTTTAATTTCTGCCTAAAACTATAAGCACACCAAATGGCAAATGTCAGCGCTTCCCAGTTTCTCCGTGATCAAAGCCATAGACACATACATGTACACAAAGGCCACTTGCCTTTTGATATATGTACTAGCGGGTTGATTGGGTCATGTTTATAAAATAGGTAGCTGACAATTTTTAAAGGTGGTAATGAATTGTACAGTTTTTATTATGAATTTGAATGATGTGAGTCCAGAATGTTTTTAGAATCTTAGACCTCAACAGTTTTTAGAGGAACTCAACACTTTTATTTCCTGTTAATTTACTGTTTTAATGTGTTTAGGTTGTTGTTATCATATACACACTTGGTATTACTGTTTATTACTTCTGTTTTGTCATTTGATTTTTAAACAGACCAGAATGGAAACAAGAGCAATCAGAGATTTCTGACGTCTGCTAATCCAGATCCAAATCACCTCCAAAATTCAGTGAAGTCTTCCATGCCCTAATATCTATCTGTGGTGCAAATGTGGTGAGAATCCGTGAAGTAGTTTGAAGTAATCCTTCAAACTCTATATAAAGGGAAATCTTGATCCAGATCACCTCCAAAATTTAATGGAGTCTTCCATGACGTAATATATATCAGTGTTGAAAATTTTATTAAAATTTGTGCAGTAGTTTTTTTACTTAATCCTCCTAACAATAGTCCTTCAAAGCCAATATGAAGTGAAGCTTAATTCAGAATCTGGATCCAGATCACCTCCAAAATTTAATGGAGTTTTCCTTCGTCTAATTTAAATCTGTGGTGAAAATTTTGTCAAAATCCGTGCAATAGTTTTGACGTAATCTTGCTAAAAGACAGACAAATAAACACTGATGATTTTTATTGCATCCTTGGCGGACTTAAGTGTTTTCACTGTTTTGTGTCATTCATGTTTTTTTTTTATGTATTTACAATTATTTTATGTACCAACATTGAACTTAATAAATAAAATCACAAATGCACACATACACAAATATCACTTTGCTTTTAATATATAGATGATTTACCGCCTCCTGCTGGAATGGTGTGTGAGTCCAGAATGTAGGCTAATTATCAACATCCATTGTTCAGTGTTGTTAGCCAATATCCATAGTTTTTACAAAAATATTAAAATATTAGTGCTATTAACATTGTGTTTCGGTGGCGTTCATCCTTGACCCAAAATACATCAACATACCAAACGGCAAATCTCAGCTCTCCCCAGTTTCTCTGTGATTGAAGGCACACACACACACAGGCACATCTGTACACGGAGGCCATTTAGCTTTTAATATATAGATGTCAAACCAAAAAAATAAAATGTAAAAATCTGACAAAACTGATCATTTAACTAATCATTTGACTGTCAAAATTCATGTGGGAAAGGGATATTTCCTAATTAATTTGGCTTGTATTGTTAAGTTTGGGGTTTATAAATAACTTGCTCTCTTTTTCAGAATCTATACCAGAAAATAATTTTTGCCTGGTCATGTCCCATTGTTCATGGAATTGACTGTCAGATGTTGTCTGCGGATATCCTGAGATTCTGATTTCATTTTTGTTTCTGCTCTGCTGCAGGAGCTTTAATTCAAACCTCAGCATTTATTAAACGAGCTCCTTGTGTGTTTTTGTTGTTTTTCAGGGGCCGCGGAACCATCGGCACCAACTGCAGCTCAGATCAGATACGGTGAGAACTTTAATGACTTTGAGACACGGGGCAGAGAAGCGACTCAATAAAGAGGTGGTGTTTTTGGCTGAGTGTTGTGTGTTGATATGTTGCCCTTCATTTGCAGTGTTGCTACACAATGCCATCCCCTTCATTGGATTTGGTTTCCTTGACAACGCCATCATGATCGCAGCAGTAAGTGACTTTACTCCAATTCAAACTTGATGTTCGGAGCAGATTATCGCATATTTGACGATGTTCTATTCTCTGGCAGGGGACGCAGATCGAGCTTTCCATTGGCGTCACACTAGGAATCTCCACTATGGCCGGTAAGCGGACCTGAACCTGCTGACATAGATCTGAACTTTAAACTCAGACCAGTCCTACAGAAATGGATCACTTTATTCTCAGATGGTTAAAAGCCTGCTTTCTTTGTCCGTGTTTCAGTGCAGACAGATCGTCTTCTATTTACTTTTGTTTCTGTGGGTTTTTTTGTTTTGTTGTGTTTCAATGTCTGATGTTGACGACACATAGAGTAGCCGGTTTCGGGGAAACGCCACGAAAATCTAAAAAACCAAGATGATTGGTGTAATTTTAAAGAGAAATGTTGAGAAACAAGTGACCACCCATCGCCGTACCACAAACTACAAAAACCAGAGTATGCACCTGAATCGGTCTACGTGAATCCATCAGTTTTTATCCACCCGGTATGAAATACGGGGATGGGGGGGGGGTAGCGATCAGCACTTCTGTCCATTTTCTCTTGTTAGTGCAAAATCTCAAGAACCACTTCACAAATTTCACTCATATTTAGCATGAGGGTGTACTTGGGTGATCCCCAACACGAGTCAGTTATAGTGACCTTGGAGTCAATTTCAAGGTCTCAGCAAAATATTCAGGATATTGTCATTGCCACCATTGTTGGTGCGATATTGACGTACCACTTGGGTGATCCCCCGACATCAGTCAATTACACTGAACTTGGTCAATTTTCACGATCACAACGAGATCCCCAAAATCCCCCGACAATTTGTATTAAACTTTGCATTACTGATTTGTGGGGGCCGGGGGGGATATGTCATCTTGTGATGACTCTTGTTACTGTTGGTCAAGAAAGTAGAAAATAAGTAGTAAAAACAGTATCAAAGAGTATCAGAAAATAATCTTTTGTAAATTAATATTATAACCAAAAAAAAGGAAAAAAAAAACTGCTGTTAGGAACCAGTGTCAAACAGAAGTGTTGTGGAAATTGTTGCTAATTGGCTTTAACGCAATGGTAGCCACACCGCTGGTGGAGACGGGCTGTAAGGTACAGACTAAAGGTTAAATTGGTACCTGGTGCCAGGCCCCTGTGGTCTTAAGTTCCTGTTGTCTCTGGGACACCACATGGAGCTGCTTCTTGATTTTTGGCTTTTATGCCAGATGTCCTTCCTGACAGAACTAAAGATGTTCATGGAGAACAGGAACCAGGAACCTTCTAATTTGGAAGTGAGCACACTAACTGATTGCGCTACTATGCTTATATGAAACAGTGGTGTCTCAGCTTTTAATTAGGCCAAAGGTTACACTCTGTTAACGTCTGACACCGGCGTTGGCTCAGGTGATGATGTCATCCGTCTAAACGTCTTTAACAGTCAACTCTTTGTTGGTGCGTTCTCCCGTGTATCTGAAAATAAAATCTCTGCTTAGGGTCGTACTGCACCATGAAGGCAGCTGAGCTCGCCTTCCCCTCACCATTGGGTTATCCCGTTTCCATGGATACCTGGCTCCAGTTTCCTCTGCAAAGTGCAAATCAGGAGCCGGCAACGGGCTGGAGATCAGTCACTCTGTCGTCCTCGGATTCAGGCTCGTCCAGCCTACTGAGCCGCTGAACCGTTTCTGCTGTTTATTCTTTGACGAGTTACAGCAGCTGACACTCGTTTGTCAAATAAAAAGCTGATGTCAGCAGTGCTGGAAAAATTATTCTCTCTGCTGCCCATCGCCATCAGCGGGTTTTTTCTCTTTGAAGAATTTGGAGAGGGAAAAAAACCCGCTGGAAATTGAAGCACGATCACTTTTTTTTTCCCCCCCACTCATCACAGGTCAAACAGTAAAGAACACAAACAAACTGCTTCCAGAGACTCAAATCGCAGTCAGTGAAATCAAATCTACATTAAGTTCTTCAATTGGAACCATTTAAAATATTCTTCTTCTCTGCTGAGTTTTTTTTCTTCCTTCTTCATGTTTTTTTGCAGAATCACTAATGAGTAAAAGAGCTTATTTTCCTGCCAACCCTCAAATTTACTTAAAGAATAATTGGCCTTTGAATTTACTGCATCCAGCAGTTTTGTGTGAGAATCAGATTATTTGGGGTGGAACCAGGAAAGTGGATTTAAAATAAATACATTTGGAGTCTTTTTTTTGTTGTTGTTGTTGTTTTTTAATATCTGCATTTTTCTTGTCCCCCCAGTGGCGGAACATAGCAATACTGTCCATCTGAAACTCTGTATTCAATATAACATTTAACAGATCTGAAATGAGTTTACCAAATTAGTGCAGCAAGCTAAGAGAATATTTAGAGCAAAAATCCTGCTCTGTTTGATGTGATACAAACCATCAGATTCAGCACAAATTACTCAGACATTACTCTTTTGGGAAAAAAAAACAAAACAATTAGCCCCTTGAATTTTCAATAGGCGGCCAGGTAGGGGTCAATTGAAGAATTACACAGGGGCCAAAATTAAAAATGCTCTAATCAAATTGAAAACTACACTGCATTATTTGTCTGATCATAATGATTCCAAAAAGATATAGTTTGGACAGTCTGTGAGGTAAAACAGCGAAAATGACAAAGGTCAGTTTCATTTTGTACAGGGGTCAAAAGTTGAAATTGCTCCAATTTTGGTGTTAAAAAAAAAGATGTGAATTATTAGTGAGTTAACAGGGTTTTAAAAAGGAATAGTTTGGACCAATGTATCATGCTTATTTATCATGTTACGGGGGGTACATATGTCACATGTCATAGAATCCAATGGATGTTGACCTCGTTTGACCTTTACTTTGGGAGACCAAACATTTCAACACAGTCAAAACTATTCCATTATTATTCCTATTAGCTCAATCAATAATTTGCATCACTTTTTACTAATATTGAAAGAACTTTACACTTCTGACCCCTGTACAAAATGAAACTGACCTTTGTCATTTTTGCTGTTTTACCCCATAACCCCTGACATTCAGTCATAGATAGTCCAACCTATACCTTTTTAGAATTGTTGTGATCAGACAAATAATGTAGTGTCATTTTCAATTTGATTGGAGCATTTTAATTTTGACCCTGTGAAATTCTTCAATTGACCCCAACCTGGCCGGCTATTGAAATTCAAGTGGCTAGTCATTTTTTTTCAAAGAGTAATGTCTAAGGAGTATTTGTGCAACTTTGGTGCTTATATCACCATTAGCAGATTGTTGCAGTTATCTGCTGCACTATGAAGGTCAAGGTCAGGTGTCATGAGTGTTCTTGACCAAATATTGAAGGTCACAAAGCCAAACTAGTGCCTGTGTGCGATGAAGAGTGAACTCTCAATAACATTCCAAGGATTTTCAGACGGGTTTGTCAAATTTGCAACTAACATGCATCCTTTGAAGTTCTCGGGCCAGCTTCAGTGATGGATTGGCGACCTAATTTTGAAGGTCATGGGGGAGAACCTCCCACAACACTGTACTCCCCATAACTTTTCAAAGAAATAAGGGTAATTTACTGAATTGGCAGCAAGGATACATGTCTTGAAGTTTGAGGTCTAGTTGGATGATGAACGGCATTCATCTGTTTTTTTTTTTTTTAAGGTCATGGTGCCAAAAATGTGTTCACGATGAAAACTGACCTCTATGAATTTCCAGGGATTTTATTTGCAACAACGATGCATCCCTTGAAGATCTAGTTCAAATTCTTACTACAATAAATCAGGCTTTCACACAAGTTGTTCCTGGTTGCTTTTTTTTCCTGAATGCCGTTTCACCAATAAAAACTTGGAAACTCGTCTTCACATGATCATTATGATGCACTTTGAAGTTGCCTTGTTACATTTTTGTTTATGGCGACATAACGGCATGAAAATATTGCCCACTGTTCTCATCCCGAATTCACCATAAGACCCTGTTTATTGATGAAAGGTGAATTCAAAGTGTTTTTTTTTTTTTGTGTTTTTTTTGGTTGTTTGTTTTTTTTCTTGTGTGTGTTTTTGCAGCTGCAGCTTTGGGCAACCTGGTTTCGGATCTGGCCGGTCTCGGGTGAGCATGCGTTCAAACCCTACTAACGTTTGTTTGTAGGCAGCTGCAGGTCTGTGTGTTCTTTCCTTTCTTGACACGTTCACATTTCAGACTCCAACAATCTTAAAATTGTTTGTGAGTCGGAGCGTTGATCGTGAATTATTATTGTTTCATAAAGTTTGCAGTTTATTTGGCGCTCACAGTAAAAATAAACAGACGTTCATTCTTCTATTTTAAATTAGTTGTAGACAGCGGAATCATTCTTCTGTTTGTTTGTTTTTTAATAAACGGGTTTTTGTGTGTGTGAACTGTGAACATTTCTTATGAAGCAGCAAACAAATCTTCCACATTGAACAAACTGAGTCCAAATTCTACTTTCTGACTTTTATTGATTATTTGAAGGTGATCGATGAATTTCTGCCTGACAGGTTCGTGTCTCACACTTGATGCTTGTACTTTTTTAATCCTGATTTCCAGTCTCGCGTCGCTAGTGGAGGTTTCTGGCGTCCAAACTGGGGATGCAGGTTCCAGATTTGACACCCAAACAGGTGGACATGTGGCAGACTCGAGTCAGCTCCCCACATGGTGAGCAGCCCCGTTTTTAATTCATTCATTCATTTATTGATGCAGGACCGTCTGATTGCCCGTCAGCACAATTACTCCCAAAGTGAAGAACTGATTTTTCAGTCACGGCCACTGAGCCACAGTTTGGTCCAGATTCTGTATCGGAGCCACTTGCAGAGTGGGGGTGTGGCCTGTGGTGTGGGGTGTGGTTTTGTGTGCAGATTCATGTCAATTTTTTGGCAGAAAACATAAATATAGTCTTCTCACTGCTACTAACCACAAATCTGATGTTGCTGTTTCTCTATTGACGTTTAGAGGTTAAAGGTCACAGTTTGAACTTCTGCAGGGGTCAGATTTTCAAATTGATGAGATCTTCTTGAAAACTATGCTAAAGTGTCCCTTTTGTCGTAAGGATTCACAAAATGTATCGTTTGCCCTTTCTGCCACGTGTGGTTCTTGGAGAATAAATTTAAAAGTTCAAAGTTCACATTGAGAGCCAGAATCTTAAAAGTACCTCATATTTGGTTAAAATCGGTGCATGATTAAGCAACAAGCTACAGGTTGGTTGCTGTGTTCAAGGCAACAATAAATTCATAAAATCCAAGTTGAGATTGGGATATTATATATATATATATATATATATAGATATATATATATATATATATATATAATTATACCACACAATTGTATGCAAAAGTTTGGGCACCCCTGATAATTTTCATGATTTTTCCTTTATAATGATTGGTTATCTCGATCAGAAATTTCAGTTAAATATATCATATAGCAGACAAAGACAGTGATATTTGAGAAGTGAAATGAAGTTTCTAGTATTTACAGAAAGTGTACACTTAAAAATTGGGCCGGTGCATAAATTTTTGGCATCCTTGTCATTTTATTGCTTTGAATACATTTAGCACTAATTACTGGAACACAAAATTGGTTTGGTAAGCTCATTGACCCTTGACCTCCTTACACAGTATCCAATCATGAGAAAGGGTATTTAAGGTGGCCACTTGCAATTGTTCCCCTCTTTGCATCTCTTCTAATGAGTGGCAACATGGGAGTCTCTAAACAACTCTCAAATGACCTGAAAACAAAGATTGTTCAACATCATGGTTTAGAGGAAGGATACAAAAAGCCATTCAGAGATTTCAGTTGTCAGTTTCCAGTGTGAGGAAATGGAAGACCGCAGGCACAGTACTAGTTAAGGCCCGAAGTGGCAGGCAAGAAAAATCTCAGATAAGCTGAAGTGAAGGATGGTGCGAACAGTCCATAGTTAACCCACAGACCTGCTCCAAAGACCTACAACATGGTCTTGCTGCTGATAGTGTCTCTGTGCATTGTTCAACTATGCAGCACACTTTGCACAAAGAATTGCTGTAATGCAGAGGAGCCTTTACTACGTACATGCCACAAAAATGCTTGAGGTATGCTAAAGCACATTTGGACAAGCCAGCTTCATTTTGGAATAAGGTGCTATGGACTGATGAAACTAAAATTGAGTTATTTGGACATAACAAGGGGTGGTATGCATGGCTGAAAAAGAACACGGCATTCCAAGAAAAACACTTAAAATTTGGAGGCGGTTCCATCATGCTGTGTGGCCAGTGCAGGTACGGGAATCTTGTTAAAGTTGAGGGTCACATGGATTCCAGTCAGTATCAGCCGATTCTTGAGAACAATGTTCATGAATCAGTTGTGCCCGGGCTGGATCTTTCAACAAGACAACGACCCTAAGCACTGCTCAAAATCTACTAAGACATTCATGCAGAGGAACAAGTAAAATGTTCCGGAATGGCCATCACAAGTCCCCAGACCTGAATATTATTGAAAATCTGTGGTGTGATTTTAAGCGGGCTGTCTGTGCTCAGAAACCAACAAACCTGAGATGTTTTGTAAAGAAGAATGGTCCAAAATACCAGAATACAGACTCTCATTGGAAGCTATAGGAAGCATTTAGAGGCTGTTATTTCTACAAAAGTAGGATCTACAAAATATTGATGGATTTTTTTTTTTTTCAGTTGGGGTGCCCAAATTTATGCACCTGCCTAATTTTGTTTAAATAATTATTGCACACTTTCTGTAAATCCTATAAACTTCATTTCACTTCTCAAATATCACTGTGTTTGTCTGCTATATGATATATTTAACCGAAATTGATGATCCAAACAACCAATGATTTATAAAGGAAAATCATGGAAATCATCAGGGGTGCCCAAACTTTTGTATACACCTGTACGTGTGTGTGTCTATGTATGTATGTATGTATATGTGTATGTGTATTTGACAAAGTAGAGTCTGCAATTTGGTAGAGTTGGAGATTCTACCAGTAGAGAATGCGATTGGAAACTCTACTAGTAGATTCTTCGATCGGAGACTCTGCTGGTAGAATTGGAGATTCTACCAAATTGCAGACTCTTTGACATATATATGATGCAAACAAAACTAAACGATTTAAGTCATTAAGTAGCATTTGTCAGGGCCCCTTCACACATAGTATGAATAAGTACAAATCAGGGCGAATCATAGTGAAACAGCTCATATGACTGAACCACGAAAACATTGAGCTGACGTTGGGAGGGACACGTGGTCAGGAAGGCATGAACAATCCCACTGCAACAATTTCGTGTATGAGCATGCACAAAACTGTCACAGCGGGAACACAGTGTGAGGAGCTGGAGCATGTGTAACCACATCACGCAGCTGCTGTGGAAAAAAAAAAAAATGCCACCCAGGGGATTTGAACCTGCAGTTTACAAAAGCTCTGAGTGCCGGTCAGAAACTTTACCACTGCGCGACCATCGCTGTCCTATAAAAGGTGCGTAAAGTGGTTGAAATCAACAAGGAGATAAATATTTATTTAATAATAATAATATAATAAATCACACACCATAAAAACACAGCATTGTATTGAATCCCTCTTATCGAGCAGATAATACAAGTATGAACCGTCTGTTCCTCTGTAGATGACCCATGATCACAGATGTACAGTCATGAATTAACATGAATGAAGCAGTGCACTCTTATCATGTCCACATCTGCTGGACTGGTGTGTCCAGTTGGCCCCACATTTGTGTCCAGCCCGACACGCCTGTCCTGTCAACGACGCACATGCAGGACAGACACTGCATCATGTGGAACAGAGCTCATGTGGGTGACGTGACCTTCAGAACGCCCACTGCGGGTTATGATCTGACCATTCATTTTAGCTGGGGCAGCCTGTCAGTGTGCGCTCTCTCGCTGCAGCTGTCCTATCAGCGATATTTGTTTTTATGTATGTCCACATGAGGACAGCAAGCAGATACATGCGCATCGCAGTGGACAGTTGTAAGTTCATGTCTGTCCAAACACAGTCATGTTCCCCAGCTGGGACATCCAGAACCAGAGATCTCAACAGCTGCTGCTGTCAGCGGACACGCCCCCTGTCTGTTCAGCGCACACACCGTGTCACTCTGTTATGTGTAGGGATGGGTATTGATAAGATTTTATTGATATTGATACCATTATCGATCCAATTCCTTATCGATTCCCTTATTGATACCTCCTGTGAATTTTCTGTGTACTAAAAGTAGGCTTTCCAGGTTTTCTATGTCAACAACATTTTATTGAGTCTCAAAGTAAATAAATATAAAATTGGTTATTGGATCCTTGATCTCTGGACATAAATAGAAATAAACAAAATCTGTAGTTTTTGTCAAAAGCATTTCTTTTTAGACATTAATGGCATGAAAGTCACTCCATGCATCTGAGCTGAGCTCAGCTGGCTGCTGGAGTCTGCAGCCATACAGTCGTGGGCTGCTGCATGTCAGCCAGGACATCTCATTTTGGGAGGGGGAAAAAAAAATTTGATCGATTGCAGTTTGTTTGTATTACAGCCTTTGGAAAGAGGTGTCATTTGATTGAAACAGTGATTGGCTTTGAAATTATTCATTCCGAGCGGCAGCATTTGGAGCAACAGAACAGAGGATGATTCTTGTTTCTTTCTCGCAACAAGACAGGAGTCTCAGTCACTTTAATCTGCACAAAAGTGACTCACCATAACATATTTTAATGGCTTTGAGAGGGCATAAGAAGCAGCATTGCCGCTTCTTAAGAGGAGCAAAGCAAAGAACCAACAAAGCAGTGGATCGGAGTACTGCTTCATTGGTTCAGGGTTCAAAGCAGATTCGCGCTGCAGAAACGGTTGATTACAGAGCCGCTGCAGGGTCTGTAATCAACATAGAGAAATGATCATTTTCCCGACAAACGCCCTCAAATAAATGGTAAATGGACTGCATTTATTTGCATTTGAACCCATGATCTTCTGGACTCAAGCCCAACACCTTAACCACAAGACCATCACCTCCCCTAAAAACTCTGAAGGACCGATAAGGGAATCGTTAAACAAAAAGACTATTGATGTCAGTGGATCAAATCATTTCTTAACGATACCCGAAAAGAACCAGTTCTCGATACCCAACTCTAGTTATGTGATCATTATTTTTTAGTCATTTGTTATGTAATTGTGTATGTCGGTAGTGTAGTACTTATTAATATACCTGTCCTGGCTGTGGTCTCTGTGTTTGTACTGTGACATGTCCTGTGCACTGAGCCGTCATTTGTGTCTCTGGTCAGCAGCTAGGAGTCATCTCCTCGTGCTGTGTGCACTCTGACCTGGCTGTCTGGCCCCGCATGTGTTCATGTCTGTCATGTTTGTACATACATATAAGCACCCCCCCCCCCCCCCCTTACACACCACGTGTAGGGGGAGCGGGGGAGGCGCAACACACACATGCGCCACGTGTTTCAGGGGGCGCAACACGCGCATACGTGCAGGACACATGCACCACGTGTGTTACGTTTTGCAATGCCACACTCGTGGGGGCACTTAGACAGATTTCACATCAAGCTCGAAAGTGATCGTCTGCTCACTATTTTCATGTGACCAGCACAAATCGTCACACATTTTCTAAGTGTCAAGCGGGCGGTGTTGGATGTTCATGTGTCACCTGGAATTTGGCTGACACCTGCCGCGAGAGGGATCGAATGTGCTCTCGCAGGGCACTCTGTCTTTTAGCCGCTGATGTGTGCGAATAGCTGTAGCGGCAGATGTACGAGGCGTTGGAGGCAGCTCCGATTTTTCACAAATGGCATGCAATTTGTCCTTCCTGTGCTAGTCGACTTCAATCGTGTTATGTGTGAAGGGGCCCTAATATTACCGTCTTAAGGACATAATGGTAATTTATGTCGGTTGCATATCGGATCACTGAATTTTCACCAACCTGACCGTATGTTGAAATAATTTAGTCTTAACTGGAGTTTGTAATTTCCCACTTGGGGATGTTTCCTGAACACAGCATGTTCTTGTTTTTTAATTCTGCAGGGCAAAGCCATCGGTGTGTCCATCGGCTGTATTTTAGGAATGTTCCCGCTGCTTTTTCTCAACGATGACGATGAGAAGGACAAAGGAACAGCAGCACCAGCGAGTGGTGGCACGAAATCCCACGCCTAACAAACGGCACAACAAGGGAGTCCCCTCCTAACGAAAGAAACACAACCAGAAGGCAAAACTTGAAACACTATTTCATGCCATGAAAGGACACTTTAAAAAAAAAATTAAATTAAATATCGTGAACGTCTTTAAGGCGGAAGAATAATTTGTCAGTTATGGGTGTTATTCATCAACACTTTATTTTATTTTATTTTTTTTAAGATGCAAACTGCTGACATTCAATATTTTTAACTTGGAAAAAAGAAAAAATTCCGGTTGTTACCTCGACATCATTTCAGCTTCATGAAAACCGATGCAGTTGTTTTATCAGACTGTTTTTATTTACTCTGGAACGTCTTGAGCAGAAAAGAGGTGTTCAGTGACGGTGTGTATTTTGGTGTTTCCACTGAATGTTTGCGTGCAAAAAGCTTTATCTTCTCACACTTTTCTGTTACAGTCGGTGCAATATTTAAATTCTGACTTTGGTTTCATCACATTTAAAGTTCCAGATGGCAATTGATGACACATGGAGTTAAATCAACAGATGTCAAACCTGCAGCAGAAATCAAAAATGTTTGTAAAAACTAGACAAACATTCAAAGCTCACAAACCTGCACCACGGTCCAACAGTCTTATATTTACATCTGTATTTGATCTCTTTTTCATTATGGTAAATATACTCCTTTGATCTTTTCTCTAACATTGTTAGGCTCTGATTGCTGATCTTTGATCATGACCTTTAAACCTGATCACTTACCTTTTGCTCCTGATAACTTGTCTGTAATTTTGACCTTTGATCCTGATTGCTAATGTTTGATCTGTCACCAGTTTGTCTCTTTCTTTGATCCTGTAAGCGGGATCCAGGGGCAGACCCTGACATTTGCTCTTTAGCACTGAACGTACATTCTTTTTGCACTGATCCTGCAACCAGCACTAACAATGTGATCAACAATCAAAGGTAGTATTTCTTCCTTGGTCAAAGATCAAGAGCCAGATCAAAGAATCTGACAAATCTTCAGATCAAAGGTGGGATCTGCCCCATAATAGGAATCAACAAAATCATTATCAAGGGCAGAATCATTATCCAAAGGAAATCAGAATCCTAGCCTAAGGATTGAAGGCAGAATAAAGATCAAAGGAACCAGAATCCCAGGAGGATTCTGGTTGCCTGGGATTCTGGTTGCTTTGATCACTCTGGAGGAGCTCGTTGCTAAGCCGCTGCTCCTCCACGTCGAAAGGAGCCGGCTGAGGTGGCTTGGGCATCTTTTTCGGATGCCCCCTGGACGCTTTGCTGGAGAGGTGTTGCAGGCACGTCCCATCGGAAGGAGGCCCCGGGGAAGACCCAGGACACGCTGGAGGGACTGCGTCTCGCAGCTGCCTTGGGAACGCCTCGGGGTTCCCCTGGAGGAGCTGGCAGAGGTGTGTGTGGATCGGGAGGCGGCTTTGCTTGAGCTGCTGCCCCCGTGACCCAACCTCAGATGAAGCAGAAGAAAATGGATGGATGGATGGAACCAGAATCAAAGATAAAACAAAATTCAGTCAGAATGGAAGTATCTGAATAAAAGGAATGAACCATCAAAGGCAGGATTTGATTTTTGATCGGACAAAGGTCAGATTCAGATCAAAGGAATTGCTGTCAGATAACCAAAGCAGGATCCATGCTTTGATTGGGATCTGCACTAAAATTTAATCTGCTCTTCCACTCTAAGGTCTACCTCACCACCAGATGTCATTTTATTTATTACTCTGTGCACCAGCAAACCAGGGTAATGTAATTTGTACAGTGTGTGAGAACAAGATAACTAAAAGATTGCAGGACAGATTTTCACTGAACATGGTGGGATTAATACTTGGGCGGATATCTTGAGATGATTAACTTTTGGAGAGGACTGGACAAAGGCCACGGTCAACAAAACATGGTGCAAAAGACATATTTTCAGCTATATCCACAACCAATAGGGCTAGAGAGATGATCTTCATATTGATCAGAAAAATATTGATTGATTGGTGTCAGAGTTTTCAAGAAGTCATTGTTACCCCACAGCAAGAAGGTCCTGGGGTTGCTTCCTGTCAGGGGCTTTCTATGTGGAGTTTGCATGTTCTCCCTGTGTGTGTAGGTTTCTTCCAACAATCCCAAAAAAAAAAAAAAAGCCACAAGGAAGTCATGTTTGTTGAGAGCACTCTGACGCCTTTCATTATTGAATTTAAATAATTTTTCTCGTTTTGAGTGATCCTGCTGAGACGAGCATCAAACGCACGCTCCTCAGCTGAGGGAACTAGAACAGCACTCAGAGTGCAGACCTGGCACAAGATCACAATGTGGAATGTCAAACATCTTTCAAGCTGTTTGAGTGTCATTTTGTAACTTTATCCACAAATTTGTATGTTTGTGTGTTTCATTCCAGATGAGAGCCAGCATTCTCAAGTTTGGTTAAAAAGTGATTTAATTAGTAAAGCACTTTAAGTCACACACAAAAAATAAATAAATTCAGACTTCTTGACTTCACCCCTTTATCTAAATTCAGACTAGTGGGATTTATTCCATTTGGAATCCTGGTTATAATTCCTAAACCAGTGGTTATGAACTGTTTTCTCTCCAGCTGATGACTTACTGACTGTGGTGCTGTTGCCATGGAAAAAAAGACTGCAGATTTGATTTGTGACATGTTTATCAGACTGAGATAAGTTTCCATAAATGATGAGAAATGATCCGTGCAGGTTATTGATCTAATTGGCGTCTACTTCATGTGAAGAATGAAGTGTGACCTGTGCAAAATTAAATAAATAAATGTCATTAAATAATTACTTGAATGTGTCATTAATTAATTTAAATTGGAGGAGTAATAGTGCCTAAAGTAAATAAATAAATGCATCATTAAATAATTATTTAAATTAATTACTTAAATGTTCTATTAATTAAAATTGGAATTAAATACATAAATATTTAAGTAATTATTTCATGGTTAAAAACATAATTCATTAATTATATATTTCATTGTCCTTGTGTTGCAGTCCATTATGAATTTTATTTACAGTAGTGTTCAGAAAAATAGTAGTGCTATGTGACTAAAAAGATTAATCCAGGTTTTGAGTATATTTCTTATTGTTACATGGGAAACATGGTACCAGTAGATTCAGTAGATTCTCAAAAATCCAACAAGACCAAGCATTCATGATATGCACACTCTTAAGGCTATGAAATTGGGCTATTAGCAAAAAAAAAAAATAGAAAAGTAGAAAAGGGGGTGTTCACAATAATAGTAGCATCTGCTGTTGATGCTACAAACTCAAAACTATTATGTTCAAACTGCTTTTTTAGCAATCCTGTGAATCACTAAACTAGTATTTAGTTGTATAACCACAGTTTTTCATGATTTCTTCACATCTACGAGGCATTCATTTTGTTGGTTTGGAACCAAGATTTGCTCGTTTACTAGTGTGCTTGGAGTCATTGTCTTGTTGAAACACCCATTTCAAGGGCATGTCCTCTTCAGCCTTAGCAGTGTGCATATCATGAATGCTTGGTCTTGTTGGATTTGTGAGAATCTACTGAATCTACTGGTACCTTATTTCCCATGTAACAATAAGAAATATGCTCAAAACCTGGATTAATCTTTTTAGTCACATAGCACTATTATTCTGAACACTACTGTAGATAACGGCTGAGTGGATCCTTGTCATTCCATTGGTGCTTTGTATGTCACATGACATGGATTAATTCATCCCATTTGTGTTGCATAAGTGTGTTCAGCATCTCGGGCGCGCGGGGGCTGATGGGAAGGCATCGGGACAAAGAAATGCACGTGCTTGACGGCGGACGCGTAATCAACGTAATATCGCTCACTACTGCGTGCGATAAATGGCATTTCTCATCAAAAGTAAGCATAATAAATAACAGCACTGACAGCTGTGCACATGGCTTTGTTTGTCCCGATAGCCGCCGACCGGAAGCACGTACCGCACTTGTGTACTGGTCATGCTGAGCTCACTTATTGCATTTAGAGTGCAGTTTGGTTCCATACGTTTGGTACCATTGCACTCTGCACACTTGCATCACGTGCATGTGTGCTCGTGCATGTACATGCATGTGCTCATGCATGCACATGCACGTGTGTGCGTGCACACACAAAACAAATCCACTCTACTGTCATTTGAAGTGCAAATTTGGTTCTGTGCGTTTAGTACCATTGCACTCTGCACACACACACACATGCTTGTGCACACATTTGCACGTGCACACTCTTGCACGTGCAAGCGCACTCACACAGGCGTGTGCGCGCACACATATACACACAAAACAAATCCCCTGCACTGTCTGAAGGCTGTAAGCAGGAAGAAAGAATGAAAAGCTGGACTAATTTCTGACGTGATTTTTTTTTTTTTTTTAATTTTCACTGCACTGAGGATATACAATCTTTTTTGGTAGTACACGCACGCACAAGCGACAAACCGGTTGCACGCTCGCGGGGGACAACGACACGATGATTTGCTTGAGCTAACTGATGCTACTAATTCTTGAACACACACAAAATCCACTCCGCTGTAAGCCACCTGGGTGCATGAAGAGCTGTTCAGATGAAAAGCTGATGTGATTTTTGGCTGCACTGAGGAACTGCACAAAGTCTTTTTAATGGAAGTCCGAAGTCAGTGCACAGCATCACTGGACTACACGTGGAACACCAAAATGTAAGTCCCTTTTCTGTTGTTTTGTTATGTGCCGACGCGGGTTGAGGAGCGGACCTGCGTCTGACTGAACCCAGCGCTAAATAACCAGAAAGCGGTTCCAAAAACAAAACAGTTTTATTTGCCCTTTTGTGCAATACTTCGTGTACAACATAAAAGTGCGTTTGTCTGGCGGAGTGAAGGACGGCGCGCTCTCCAGCGCCCAAAGGGATCGAAGCCCGGCACTTCTGGACTCAACTTCACCGCCAAACACCCTGCAGGTGGACACGACAAACTGACTCTGAAGGATAGATGAGGTAAGTCAACAGCTACAACTAATATCCTTCAAAGGCACACATGATCAGCAACACATTCAGGTCTGAATTTAAGCTTTATGTAAATGAGCAGCCTCTCAAAACAGGTGGAGGATCTTCAGTCCGCACGCCACGGCCGTGAGAAGCGAGCTGCACAATTCTCATCAATGTTCAAATATACTGTGTAACAAAATACCAAATTACTATTAACACTTATTCAGACAATCAATCACCTCTGATATGTGCTGACAGCATGTGTCCCTCACTCGTCCTCCTTCACAGGCACGATATGTCAAACCCAGGCGCGGTCCTCAGCGTCTCACAAACGAACGTCACAAGGTCGAGTTCCCGGCAATTCTGCTTGAATCACTCATGGCTTAAATGCAGAACGCCATCTCATTATCTGCTTCAGCTGAAAGTCTTTAAGTCTGCACGTGAGCATCATGCTGCGACTCATTAGGCCTGCACATGAACATCCTCCACAAGTGCAGCCAATAATGTTGATGAGGGTGAAGGATTCTTCTGCCAGCACCATCTCCACAGACAAAAACCAGTTTGCATACCACCTGGAGAGCAAAGAAAAGAAAACAACACAAAAACATCCAGCCAAACCCCCCAACACACAACAGTTTATAAATTAATAAAATATCAAATGACAAGGATCTATTTTAGCCGTTATATAAAACAAATAATGAATGTTTTTACAAATTTAATTTAAGTTGGAGGACTAAAAGTGCCTAAAGTAAATAAAGAAATACATCATTAAATAATTATTTAAATTTCATTAATTACCATTCAACTCAACTTCGCCTTGTTGAATGGTTTGTTCCAGCTTTCACCTCATGAAATATTCGTACCATTGAACTCATAAACATTCATTATTTGCTTACTGTCAAACTCGGCCATCAAAGTTGGTGGGCGGGCCTAATGCTAATCGAGTCTGATCCATTGCTTTGGTCTGAAGTCGCTGCCTGAGGAGAGACGATAAACGGAGTACCTCCGTGAACGAACGTTGTGGTGAGTAGAGGTGGGCGATACCGGGAATTTTGGTACTGATCCGACACCAAGTAAATACAGGCCCAGTAGCGCCGATACCGATACTTTTTCATATTTAACCTTCATAGATCCAAAGGGTCCAAAGACCTAAGATAGAATTTCACCTAACATTGCACATGACAACAAAATACTTTATCACAATCAACATTTTTGTTGAAAAAAAAATCACAACACAAAACTAAATCTATTGAGGTAGAGGGCTGACAAATCACAATACAGGGGTGCGCTGCTCCGTGTTGTGTGACAGCGCAACGGTGCTCTTACAGACAAAGAGTAGACTTTGATGAATCTGCGCATCCCGCAGCAGTCAGTGCGTGCGGGAGAGAAAAAAAATGCTGGAGTATCGATCTTTTTACACGAGGATCTTTCAATATCAATACCAGCGTTGGTATCGATATTGGGATTGATCCGCCCACCTCTAGTGGTGAGAGATATTTTAACAGAGGATGTGGAAGCAGGACCTGCTGACCCAGAGCATTCAGCAAATAAAACTGAGGAATTTGTTGAAGTTGTTGGACTTTTTTTGCACTTTCCAACCTCAGAGTGACTGTAAACTGAGAAGAAGTGGTACCAGGTCACAACAGGCCCAAAACAGACACGGAGCAGGGCGTTTACCGTTTGATACCGAGTGCAGTCCTGGAGCATCTTTGTGGCTCGCCAGCTGGTCAAATTGCAGCGATGTTTTGAATGTCAGAGGACCATCAGGAGGCGCATGAAACAATGTGGTTTAAGGTATTGACAATAAATTCACAAGTCTTTAGTTTATGAATTGCAGAAATCCATATAGTACAGTATAAGTGTATCTACAGTACATGCACATCTCTGTGTTTGATGAATTACTTATTTTATCAGTATCCAACATCATTGACGTACAGGCCCACAGGCAAATAAAAACAGACTTTGGGCTGATTTTCTTCTGAACTTGATGTTGAGTTCTTACAATGAAGCAGGACACTATTCCACTCATGTCTGCTTGTTAATATCATTCCCAGGGATTCATGCAAATCCAGTTCAGGACTTGGCTGTGAGGAGACCAAAGCCATCAGCCAGGAGTGTCTGCAAACCAACACTCTATCCAACACACACAGGTGATGACACTGTAAACTGTTGGTTTGTGTATAATAGTGTACTGCTGTATGTTGCCACTTATTATTCATATCGATGTAGTAAATAAAACATTGAAGTCAGCAGTTTTCGAGAATAACTTGACGTCGGAATCGAAAATCAAAACAAGTTGCAAGAGATGCGTGGAGGATCAGTGAATTTAACACTTATTAATTCATTTATTTATGTTAATTTATTCCAGGACCCCGCTCTATCACTGATTCAGCTCCAGGATGATCAAAGACAGTCTGGAGTTACCTGTAAGTGCTGTGATAGTTAGAAGACGCCTGTGTGAAGCTAATTTATTTGCAAGAATCCCCCGCAAAGTCCTTCTGTTAAATAAAAGACGTGCAGAAGAGGTTACAATTTGCCAAAGAACGCATCAACTGGCCTAAAGAGAAATGGAGGAATATTTTGTGGACTGGTGAGAGTAAAATTGTTCTTTTGGGTCCAAGGGCCGCAGACAGTTTGTGAGACGACCCCCAAATTTTGAATTCAAGCCACAGTTCACAGTGAAGACAGTGAAGCATGGTGGTGCAAGCATCATGATATGGGCATGTTTCTCCTACTATGGTGTTGGGCCTATATATCGCATACCAAGTATCATGGATCAGTTTGGATATGTCAAAATACTTGAAGAGGTTATGTTGCCTTATGCTGAAGAGGACATGCCCTTGAAATGGGTGTTTCAACAAGACAGTGACCCCAAGCACACTAGTAAACCAGCAAAATCTTGGTTCCAAACCAACAAAATTAATGTTTTGGAGTGGCCTGCCCAATCCCTGGACCTAAATCTAATTGAGAACTTGTGGGATGACATCAAAAAAGCTGTTTATGAAGCAGCACCAAGAAATGTGAGTAATGATTTTTTATTTTTTATTTTTTTTTTTTTGGACGGCTCTGGTTCAACCCGATTGCTCACTATGAAGGTATGGAATCACCTCATGTAAGGATTAAATATTCCCCTAAAAAACCACAGTTCAAGGCCTGGTGGAAATTTGAAGTTTGACCCAGATGACCTTAAATTTCACCCAAAGTATTAACCTCGCCGGATCACTTCAGGCATCTGCCGATGTGTGTGCCAAGTTTGGTCCTAATTTGGTTGAAAATGAAATATCTTGACCTTTGCTTGAGAGACCATGACATTTTCCAAAATAAACAGTTAACTGGCAGTTTCCTGGTCAACTTTACTGCACTGACTGTGTTTGGTAAAAATTGGCAAAAGGACGCGGGAGGAGTCCTAGTTTGGGTTTCTGGTGTTCCGGTAAGATGTGACCTTCACCCCCAATGATTGACCTTGGCAATTCTTGGTCGCACCTAAATATGTGAATCAGGTTTGGTGGAAATATTGAACATATCAAAATGTTGACCTTTTGTCCGTAATGACCTCAACTTTTGCCAAAGCGAACCCTTTCAGGCTCACTGTGAGGTCACTGTTCAGCAACATACAGAGTTTGGTGGAAATCAGTCTGGGAGGAGTTGGGTGACAAATGGACAAACAAACGCTGTTCAAATTGTGATGGAATCAAAAAGATCACAGAAATGGAATGTTGACCTGTAGGTGGTGAAAGAGAGCAAAGTCCCTTTAGACTGTGTGGACATGGATTGCGGTTTGCCCAATGATTTCTTGCTGCTCCAGCTAAAACATTTCTGCTTTGGAAGGAACCTTTGTTTCCTCTTTCCTGAAATAACCCTCGACCTTCTGTGCTGCTGAAGACCGTTAGGCTGGCAACTTTCAGAAACTCTGCACAAAGTTTGAAATTTGCATTAACAAGTGCACAGAAAAAGTCAAAAGTGAATAACTAGGTCACTTTAATTGGTCTCTGGCCCACAATGCATTCTGTTCTTTGAGGTTTTAATGTGGGAGAACTGAAGGCAGCAGCTTCTTTTTCTGATCACTGGAGCGAGAACGTGAGGCCAAACTGGGAAATTAAAACAAAAATCTAATATTGTGCATAATACGCCAGCAGCCATTGCTCCCATAATTCCTCACTGTGTGTCTTCAGATTTCACAAGAGTTTAGAAAAGGGAAGCAATTTTCTCGTGTCATTTGTCTTCACAATGCAGTAGTCCCAGATTTTTCAAACTAAACTACCCGGCTGCTGATGTGACACTAAGATTTTGTTTGTTTTTTTATGATGAACTGTTGCCACGGGTAACATTTCTTAACTAGTCTAAGTCTGATTTGACTCCTGATTCTCTCCAGGAGAAAATTAAATGAATAAAATTCCCCAAAATCATGGAGGATTCAGAATATTCTTACTGGTACAGACTAGTACCCAACCATATATTGGTTGGCTGATAATATCAGCCGATAAGAGTCATTCACAGAGACATCGGTATTATTTATTATTTTTACGTATATGGCAACTTTTATTTTACTTAATAAGCACTGCAGAAAAACATTTTGGCTGTTGGAAACTAATAAGGGAAACCGGGGCACAGTGAATCAGTAGCTATATCTACAAAACTACATATATATTTGCAGCAGTTATGCCATATTTTTATGAATAAAGACATCCCCCTTATAAACTAGTGTTTTGTTTTTGGTTGCTGTAAGGGTAAAACTAAGTGGCAAGTAAAGTCAGTTTTTTTTTTCCTATCGAAAGTAAATTTTGTGGATGTCAGTGTCTTTCTATTTATTTCTCATAACAGAGGAAAGGTGGACCAAAAAATTATTAGTTAGAAGACTACCCCGTCCAAATGATGAGCATGTGTTATGTCTTCTCCAGACTATCAGCTATTTGATAACATGGCTTGTGTGTCACATGTACCTGGGGCACAGTGAATCAGTCTAGAAAGTGATTTACTGAGCCCCAGGATCAAGTGGATGACAAACATCACTTGTTGAACCTCATGCATTTATTTTTCCATGAATTATTTCTATAACTTGTGTCTATAAACAACTGTTTTCATGTTTGAACAGAAATTATGACAGTTGTATTTATAATAGTTTCTAAAGGACTTGTATCACTAGATAAGACACTCACACTTTACATAGGTGGTTTGCTGGATTATAGTTTGTATATGCATCAGCATATATTTAATAATTTTGAAGAAATCTTTATAATAATGTGTTTTTCATTATATTCTAAGTTGATTCACTGTGCCCTGTGAATTAGTGTCCAGGGCACTGTGAATCCAAAATTTTAAAATCGATTTTAAACACCTGTAAATTACACTTGGGGAGACATAAACGACACAGCCTTATAAACAATAACTTGCTGTATTAAATCCACAATAGAATGACCTCAACCTATGCATAATGTGTTCATGCTGCCACAAAACATTTCTGATCCACTGTGCCCCGACTTCGCCTATCATTACATAATTTGTTCAGCACAGAGTGTTCTGATGTAATCACCTCTTCATCACATTAGCTACAAGAGATGGAAGCAAAGTGACCAGCTGCCATTCATTATTTTATTTTTTTTTTTCAGTGAAGGCAGCGTTACATGCGTTGCTTGGTTGTTGCTTGTATTTATAGTTATTTATGAAAAATTTCACATTTAAACTGTAAAACATCATGTCTCAATTTATTTGTTTGTCAGAAGGGTTTGATAACTGTTAGGAATCATTGTCACGGTTATTTAACCACGGGGTTCTGTATTGTGTATGTATTATTTACATCAGCCCAGTGATATTTACTAATTATACAGCTTTTATTTTATTTTCTTCTACATCAGCAGTGCGATGTGGTGCTGCTCGTCCCACAGGGTGAGCTGCTGCAGCTGCTTACACTGTTTCTGCTCAAAAGACACTGTTGCATGCACGAACCGTTGCACTGGGATTGTGCACGCCTGCCCGTTGGCGCAATGTTTCATGGTGCGCTAATTCGAACTGTTTTGCTCTGTTTCACTGTAATTTCACCAAATTTGCACTATGTGTGAAGGGGCCCTTATATTTGTGAGAAGCCTTAGCCATTAGGGGAGGTGATGGTCTAGTGGTTAAGCGTTGGGCTTAAGACCAGAGGATCATCGGTTCAAATCTCAGCCTGACTGGAAAATCACTAAGGGCCCTTGGGCAAGGTCCTTAATCCCCTTTGCTCCCAGTGTGTAGTGGGCACCTTGCATGGCAGCAGCCTGACATCGGGGTGAAAGTGACACTTGATGTGTAAAGCGCTTTGAGCGTCTGATGCAGATGGAAAAGTGCTATATAAATGCAGTCCATTTCACTACTGCACAGCATTTTATATTTATATTCAAGGACCATACAAACTATTTTTGGATGTTTGAGCTCAACATGTTTGAGAATTGTAAAAAAAAAAAAATAAATAAATAATAATAATAATAAAAAAAAATAATAAAAGAAAGAAAAAGACATGACTAGGACGTGGAGTCACTTTTTTTAATTCTTTTGTACGGTTAATAGTCTGAGGTGTTGCATTAAGGTGCATTGGTGAAGAACAGTTCCTCACATTCAGCTTTAATCAGTTTGGAAATTTAAATAGAATGAAATAATATAACAGCTCCCCCCCTTCCCCAAAAACCGCATGTGATTTTTTATTATTATTATTTCACCAGAGCATACATCATCTTATAGAGAAATGCAATTGTTTGTGATGATGGATTATCAATCAACAATGGAAGAAAAGATATCCAGTGATGCTTCTAGTTGTTGTTTTTTTTTATGAAAACAAAAATGAGTGTGGCAGACGTTACAAGAAAAAGACACATGAAAATTTCTGTAAACTTTATTTCAAAGTTCTCTAAAAACCTTCAATGATTCATAATTGTGAACTCCAGGAATATAGGGAGAGTCAGCTTACTAATATAGTGACTGCAGTAGGGAACAGATGGTGAGGCACTTGGCAGCACTGGCTCCAGGATTGTGAAAAATTCTATGTGACAGATGTTACATCTGATTCATGAACATAACTTGCAGATAAAAAGTACATGTTTTCTGAAATATTTTACTGATTTTCTTAGGAAGAGATTAAATAATCCAATTATTGAAAATTTTACATCAATTTACACTTTTTCATGCAGTTCTGGGTTTAAAAGGTTTTAGGAAATCTGAGGAAACTGTTTCCACTCCTACATACCGGACCTTATATATATATATATATATATATATATATATATATATACACTAGCATGTTGCCCATGGGGATCCACGGGCTCCAGATTGGGTATTTTATAAAATAGGTATCTGACATTTTTCAAGGTTGAGAATGAATTATTCAAAGTTTCCTATAATGATCTTACATGGTGTGTGAGTCCAGAATGGAATTATCAACATACCGTTGTTCACTGTTGTTACATAATATCTGTAATTTCTCCCAAAATATTAGTCCTATCAATGCTCTGTTTTGGCGGTGTTCATCCTTGACCCAAAATACATAAGCGTACCAAACAGCAAAGGTTAGCGCTCCACAGTTTCTCTGTGATCGACGATGGTACACACACGCATGCATACACATACCAGAGGCCACTTGGGTTTTAATATATAGATGATTTACCCGCCTTTTGCTGGAATGACGTATGAGTACAGATTGTAATTATCAACGTCGTCGTCCATTGTTCACTGTTGTTAGCTAATATCCCTAGTTTTTTCCAAAAATATTAGTCCCATCAACTTTCCGTTTTGGTGGTGTTCATCCTTTACTGAAAATACATAAGCACTCTCCCTATTTTGGGCACCCAGCCGTCAAAAATGTGTATAATGGCCTCTTACTATGTCACCATCTAATTTTGGCTAAATCCATCTTTTTCCTCCAAAATATAGCGAATTATCGTCTCTAGTATACAACTAGCAACTAACTTCCAGTTTTGCATTAGGCCCAGTAACACATGATGTGAGTGGTCAGTTGACACCACCTTTGAAAGGTGGTTTTCTGATTGGTCTGTAATTTGATTCGACATGATATTGTTATGGTATGTCAAATTCAGAAATGTGTTTGTTAATGGATTTTTTATATAAAGTGGCAGCAGCTGTTCAGATTTTTTAATAGATTATACTAGTTTATTGAGTATAAATATTCAATGGTGATCTCTTTGTAGCTGCATATCTGGTTCTTATAAATAGTTCATTGTTTATTATTTTCATGACTTATTAAATTTTTCACTTTTATACTTTGAATAATTCTTGTTTTTGATTTAATTGATCAATAAATTAATTAGTTATTAAATGTGGTTGATTTTGATATGTGTTGACATTCAAAAAGTACAATCATGCTTGCTCCTTCACCAGTTTAAGCATGTGTGCCAGATGGCACATGCTACGGCAAGATTGAAAGAGCTATATATCAATTTGCTGATTAGGTTGTTACCATGCAGAAATCAAATAAGCACACAATATCCAATTAAAAACTAAGAATAGGATAATGTGCAAATAATGAATGTTTATGAGTTCAATGGTACGAATATTTCATGAGGTGAAAGCTGGAACAAACCATTCAACAAGCCTCGTTGAATGGTTTGTTCCAGCTTTCACCTCATGAAATATTTGTACCATTGAACTCATAAACATTCATTATTTGTTTTATATAACAGCTAAATAGATCCTTGTTATTTAATATTATATTTATAAACAACAGAAAAGGGACTTACATTTTGGTGTTTCACTGCTACTAAAGTCCATATTGTGACGTGTAGTCCGGTAATGCAGTACACTGACTTTAGACTTCCATTAAAAATAAAAGACTTTGTGTAGTTCCTCAGTCCAGCCAAAAATCACATCTGCTGTTCATCTGAACAGCTCTTCATGCATCCAGACAGCTTACAGCGGAGTGGATTTGTGTGTGTGTGTGTGTGTTACAAGATTAGCACCGTCAGTTAGCTCAATCAAATCGTCATCTCACTTGTGTCATTGTCCCGCGCGTGCGTGCTCACACAACCGGGTTGGCACTTGTGCGTGCGTGTACTACAAAAAAAAAAGAATGTGTTCATCCTCAGTGCAGCGAAAAAAAAATCACGTCACAAATTAGTCCAGCTTTTCATTCTACTTCCTGCTAACAGCCTCCAGACAGCGCAGTGGATTTGTTGTGTGTGTGCAGAGTGCAATGGTACCCAACGTATGGAACAAATTTGCACTCTAAATGCAATGCAATACAGATGGGACGAATAATCCATGTCATGTGACATACAAAGCACCAATCAAATCACAAGGATCCACTCAGCCGTTATATAATATACAAATATATATATGTAATCTATATAATAGAAACTATTTCAGAATCTACATAGGTGCACAGTTTATGGGTGCAGAAAGAAGCAGTGCGCCAGCCACAGGGGTTTAAACAAGCACATGCTGTTGTGTGGGCCGCCAGAAGAGGAGGTACTGCTGGCCCACCACCAGAGGGCGCCCTGCCTGGAGTGCGGGCTCCAGGCACCAGAGGGCGCAGCCACCTCACAGGAGCAGCTAGGGTGACAGCTGTCACGCATCACCTGCAACAGCTGTTACCAATCAGCAGGGGTACATCAGCAGGACCACGTCTCCACCTCTTTGCCGAGATATTGTTCTACCTGGAAGGTAATATTCTCAGCTGACTGCTTGACAGTAACCTTTTGTGATTTTTGTGAGTGATAACAGACCTTTTTTCCAACGAGAGGTGGAGGTAGCTTTCCTGCCGTGCGGATTACTGGGTGCAAACGCGCCCACCTTTAATTGTGTTTTTGTTCCTCGCCAGCAGTACCAGGTCCGACACGCGGAGGCAGTGGCCACCTGGGAGTTCGGGACTTGGCGGCTCCAGTATTCCCGGGGTCTGGTGGCGGAGGAAATCGTGTGGTTCCGGTTCTGCTTTGGACAGGTGTCTCCTATCTTCGAGCCTGCCCACACGACACCTTTGTGAATTGATTCTGATCTATTGTTGTAATCTGTTGTATTTGTTGTGCACATTCACAACAGTAAAGTGTTGTTATTTGACCTACTCCATTGTCCGTTCCTTTGCGCCCCCTGTTGTGGGTCCGTGTACCGACACTTTCCCAACACATGCAGTGAGTTGAGTCAGGCACACGACACGCACAGGTTCATGGAAAGTTGGAAACCATCACCAAAGAAAAGAAGCCATTACCTGAAAAGAAAAAAGATGACATTTAAACAAGGCAAGAAGGCTGCATTAACATTATGTCAGGCAGAAAACAAAACATATATAAAGAAGCAAAATCTAATCAGATTTCTATGGTTAAAATATAATATTTGGTTCTCCAGAATGCACTAGAATGCATAATTTAGTGCCTTTTTTTTTTTTTTTTTTCTCTTAAAATAATTTTTCAGAGGACTGCCTCTGTGGCAGCTCCCCCCGGATGCTGGTCAGCCCCTAAAACTTTGGACACACTGATTTCTTTCTTTGTTTTGTTTTTTTTGTTGTTTTTTTGTTTGTTTGTTTGTTTGTTTTTTGTGGACACCCAGAATTTTAATTTCTGCCTAAAACTATAAGCACACCAAATGGCAAATGTCAGCGCTTCCCAGTTTCTCCGTGATCAAAGCCATAGACACATACATGTACACAAAGGCCACTTGCCTTTTGATATATGTACTAGCGGGTTGATTGGGTCATGTTTATAAAATAGGTAGCTGACAATTTTTAAAGGTGGTAATGATTGTACAGTTTTATTATGAATTTGAATGATGTGAGTCCAGAATGTTTTTAGAATCTTAGACCTCAACAGTTTTAGAGGAACTCAACACTTTTATTTCCTGTTAATTTACTGTTTTAATGTGTTTAGGTGTTGTTATCATATACACACTTGGTATTACTGTTTATTACTTCTGTTTTGTCATTTGATTTTTAAACAGACCAGAATGGAAACAAGAGCAATCAGAGATTTCTGACGTCTGCTAATCCAGATCCAAATCACCTCCAAATTCAGTGAAGTCTTCCATGCCCTAATATCTATCTGTGGTGCAAATGTGGTGAGAATCCGTGAAGTAGTTTGAAGTAATCCTTCAAACTCTATATAAAGGGAAATCTTGATCCAGATCACCTCCAAAATTTAATGGAGTCTTCCATGACGTAATATATATCAGTGTTGAAAATTTTATTAAAATTTGTGCAGTAGTTTTTTTACTTAATCCTCCTAACAATAGTCCTTCAAAGCCAATATGAAGTGAAGCTTAATTCAGAATCTGGATCCAGATCACCTCCAAAATTTAATGGAGTTTTCCTTCGTCTAATTTAAATCTGTGGTGAAAATTTTGTCAAATCCGTGCAATAGTTTTGACGTAATCTTGCTAAAAGACAGACAAATAAACACTGATGATTTTTATTGCATCCTTGGCGGACTTAAGTGTTTTCACTGTTTTGTGTCATTCATGTTTTTTTTTATGTATTTACAAATTATTTTATGTACCAACATTGAACTTAATAATAAAATCACAAATGCACACATACCAAATATCACTTTGCTTTTAATATATAGATGATTTACCGCCTCCTGCTGGAATGGTGTGTGAGTCCAGAATGTAGGCTAATTATCAACATCCATTGTTCAGTGTTGTTAGCCAATATCCATAGTTTTTACAAAAATATTAAAATATTAGTGCTATTAACATTGTGTTTCGGTGGCGTTCATCCTTGACCCAAAATACATCAACATACCAAACGGCAAATCTCAGCTCTCCCCAGTTTCTCTGTGATTGAAGGCACACACACACACAGGCACATCTGTACACGGAGGCCATTTAGGCTTTTAATATATAGATGTCAAACCAAAAAAAATAAAATGTAAAAATCTGACAAAACTGATCATTTAACTAATCATTTGACTGTCAAATTCATGTGGGAAAGGGATATTTCCTAATTAATGTGGCTTGTATTGTTAAGTTGGGGGTTTATAAATAACTTGCTCTCTTTTTCAGAATCTATACCAGAAAATAATTTTTGCCTGGTCATGTCCATTGTTCATGGAATTGACTGTCAGATGTTGTCTGCGGATATCCTGAGATTCTGATTTCATTTTTGTTTTCTGCTCTGCTGCAGGAGCTTTAATTCAAACCTCAGCATTTATTAAACGAGCTCCTTGTGTGTTTTTGTTGTTTTTCAGGGGCCGCGGAACCATCGGCACCAACTGCAGCTCAGATCAGATACGGTGAGAACTTTAATGACTTTGAGACACGGGGCAGAGAAGCGACTCAATAAAGAGGTGGTGTTTTTGGCTGAGTGTTGTGTGTTGATATGTTGCCCTTCATTGCAGTGTTGCTACACAATGCCATCCCCTTCATTGGATTTGGTTTCCTTGACAACGCACATCATGATCGCAGCAAGTAAGTGACTTTACTCCAATTCAAACTTGATGTTCGGAGCAGATTATCGCATATTTGACGATGTTCTATTCTCTGGCAGGGGACGCAGATCGAGCTTTCCATTGGCGTCACACTAGGAATCTCCACTATGGCCGGTAAGCGGACCTGAACCTGCTGACATAGATCTGAACTTTAAACTCAGACCAGTCCTACAGAAATGGATCACTTTATTCTCAGATGGTTAAAAGCCTGCTTTCCTTTGTCCGTGTTTCAGTGCAGACAGATCGTCTTCTATTACTTTTGTTTCTGTGGGTTTTTTTTGTTTTGTTGTGTTTCAATGTCTGATGTTGACGACACATAGAGTAGCCGGTTTCGGGGAAACGCCACGAAAATCTAAAAAACCAAGATGATTGGTGTAATTTTAAAGAGAAATGTTGAGAAACAAGTGACCACCCATCGCCGTACCACAAACTACAAAAACCAGAGTATGCACCTGAATCGGTCTACGTGAATCCATCAGTTTTATCCACCCGGTATGAAATACGGGGATGGGGGGGGGGTAGCGATCAGCACTTCTGTCCATTTTCTCTTGTTAGTGCAAAATCTCAAGAACCACTTCACAAATTTCACTCATATTTAGCATGAGGGTGTACTTGGGTGATCCCCAACACGAGGTCAGTTATAGTGACCTTGGAGTCAATTTCAAGGTCTCAGCAAAATATTCAGGATATTGTCATTGCCACCATGTGTTGGTGCGATATTTGACGTACCACTTGGGTGATCCCCCGACATCAGTCAATTACACTGAACTTGGTCAATTTTCACGATCACAACGAGATCCCCAAAATCCCCCGACAATTGTATTAAACTTTGCATTACTGATTGTGGGGGCCGGGGGGGATATGTCATCTTGTGATGACTCTTGTTACTGTTGGTCAAGAAAGTAGAAAATAAGTAGTAAAAACAGTATCAAAGAGTATCAGAAAATATCTTTTGTAAATTAATATTATAACCAAAAAAAAGGAAAAAAAAAAAAAACCTGCTGTTAGGAACCAGTGTCAACAGAAGTGTTGTGGAAAATTGTTGCTAATTGGCTTTAACGCAATGGTAGCCACACCCGCTGGTGGAGAGGGCTGTAAGGTAAGACTAAAGGTAAATTGGTACCTGGTGCCAGGCCCCTGTGGTCTTAAGTTCCTGTGTCTCTGGGACACCCCATGGAGCTGCTTCTTGATTTTGGCTTTTTATGCCAGATGTCCTTCCTGACAGAACTAAAGATGTTCATGGAGAACAGGAACCAGGAACCTTCTAATGGAAGTGAGCACACTAACTGATTGCGCTACTATGCTTATATGAACATGTGGTGTCTCAGCTTTAATTAGGCCAAAGGTACACTCTGTTAACGTCTGACACACGGCGTTGGCCTCAGGTGATGATGTCATCCGTATAAACGTCTTTAACAGTCAACTCTTTGTTGGTGCGTTCTCCCGTGTATATCTGAAAATAAAATCTCTGCTTAGGGTCGTACTGCACCATGAAGGCAGCTGAGCTCGCCTTCCCCTCACCTTGGGTTATCCCGTTTCCATGGATACCTGGCTCCAGTTTCCTCTGCAAGTGCAAATCAGGAGCCGGCAACGGGCTGGAGATCAGTCACTCTGTCGTCCTCGGATTCAGGCTCGTCCAGCCTACTGAGCCGCTGAACCGTTTCTGCTGTTTATTCTTTGACGAGTTACAGCAGCTGACACTCGTTTGTCAATAAAAGCTGATGTCAGCAGTGCTGGAAAAATTATTCTCTCTGCTGCCCATCGCCATCAGCGGGTTTTTCTCTTTGAAGAATTTGGAGAGGGAAAAAAACCCGCTGGAAATTGAAGCACGATCACTTTTTTTTTCCCCCCCACTCATCACAGGTCAAACAGTAAGAACACAAACAACTGCTTCCAGAGACTCAAATCGCAGTCAGTGAAATCAAATCTACATTAAGTTCTTCAATTGGAACCATTTAAAATATTCTTCTTCTCTGCTGAGTTTTTTTTCTTCCTTCTTCATGTTTTTTTGCAGAATCACTAATGAGTAAAAGAGCTTATTTTCCTGCCAACCCTCAAATTTACTTAAAGAAATAATTGGCCTTTGAATTTACTGCATCCAGCAGGTTTTGTGTGAGAATCAGATTATTTGGGGTGGAACCAGGAAAGTGGATTTAAAAATAAATACATTTGGAGTCTTTTTTTTTGTTGTTGTTGTTGTTTTTTAATATCTGCATTTTTCTTGTCCCCCCAGTGGCGGAACATAGAAATACTGTCCATCTGAAACTCTGTATTCAATATAACATTTAACAGATCTGAAATGAGTTTACCAAATTAGTGCAGCAGCTAAGAGAATATTTAGAGCAAAATCCTGCTCTGTTTGATGTGATACAAACCATCAGATTCAGCACAAATTACTCAGACATTACTCTTTTGGGAAAAAAAAACAAAACAATTAGCCCCTTGAATTTTCAATAGGCGGCCAGGTAGGGGTCAATTGAAGAATTACACAGGGGCCAAAATTAAAAATGCTCTAATCAATTGAAACTACACTGCAATTATTTGTCTGATCATAATGATTCCAAAAAGATATAGTTTGGACAGTCTGTGAGGTAAAACAGCGAAAATGACAAAGGTCAGTTTCATTTTGTACAGGGGTCAAAAGTTGAAATTGCTCCAATTTTGGTGTTAAAAAAAAAGATGTGAATTATTAGTGAGTTAACAGGGTTTTAAAAAGGAATAGTTTGGACCATGTATCATGCTTATTTATCATGTTACGGGGTAACATATGTCACATGTCATAGAATCCAATGGATGTTGACCTCGTTTGACCTTTACTTTGGAGACCAAACATTCAACACAGTCAAAACTATTCCATTTATTATTCCTATTAGCTCAATCAATAATTTGCATCACTTTTTACTAATATTGAAAGAACTTTAACTTCTGACCCCTGTAGAAACTGAAACTGACCTTTGTCACCATTTTTCCTGTTTTTACCCCATAACCCCTGAACATTCAGTCATAGATAGTCCAACCTATACCTTTTTAGAATTGTTGTGATCAGACAAATAATGTAGTGTCATTTTCAATTTGATTGGAGCATTTTTAATTTTGACCCCTGTGAAATTCTTCAATTGACCCCAACCTGGCCGGCTATTGAAAATTCAAGTGGCTAGTCATTTTTTTCAAAAGAGTAATGTCTAAGGAGTATTTGTGCCAACTTTGGTGCTTATATCACCATTAGCAAGATTGTTGCAGTTATCTGCTGCACTATGAAGGTCAAGGTCAGGTGTCATGAGTGTTCTTGACCAAATATTGAAGGTCACAAAGCCAAAACTAGTGCCTGTGTGCGATGAAGAGTGAACTCTCAATAACATTCCAAGGATTTCAGACGGGTTTGTCAAATTTGCAACTAACATGCATCCTTTGAAGTTCTCGGCCAGCTTCAGTGATGATTGGCGACCTAATTTTGAAGGTCATGGGGGAACCTCCCACAACACTGTACTCCCAATAACTTTTCAAAGAAATAAGGGTAATTTACTGAATTGGCAGCAAGGATACATGTCTTGAAGTTTGAGGTCTAGTTGGATGATGAACGGCATTCATCTGTTTTTTTTTTTAAGGTCATGGTGCCAAAAATTGTGTTCACGATGAAAACTGACCTCTATGAATTTCCAGGGATTTTATTTGCAACAACGATGCATCCCTTGAAGATCTAGTTCAAATTCTTACTACAATAAAATCAGGACTTTCACACAAGTTGTTCCTGGTTGCTTTTTTTTCCTGAATGCCGTTTCACCAATAAAAACTTGGAAACTCGTCTTCACAGTGATCATTATGATGCACTTTGAAGTTGCCTTGTTACATTTTTGTTATGGCGACATAACGGCATGAAAATATTGCCCACTGTTCTCATCCCGAATTCACCATAAGAACCCTGTTTTATTGATGAAAGTTGAATTTCAAAGTGTTTTTTTTTTTTGTGTTTTTTTTGGTTTGTTTGTTTTTTTTCTTGTGTGTGTTTTTGCAGCTGCAGCTTTGGGCAACCTGGTTTCGGATCTGGCCGGTCTCGGGTGAGCATGCGTTCAAACCCGTACTAACGTTTGTTTGTAGGCAGCTGCAGGTCTGTGTGTTCTTTCTTTCTTGACAACGTTCACATTTCAGACTCCAACAATCTTAAATTGTTTTGTGAGTCGGAGCGTTTGATCGTGAATTATTATTGTTTCATAAAGTTGCAGTTTATTTGGCGCTCACAGTAAAAATAAACAGACGTTCATTCTTCTATTTTAAATTAGTTTGTAGACAGCGGAATCATTCTTCTGTTTGTTTGTTTTTTAATAAACGGGTTTTTGTGTGTGTGAACTGTGAACATTTCTTATGAAGCAGCAAACAAATCTTCACATTGAACAAACTGAGTCCAAATTCTACTTCTGACTTTTATTGATTATTTGAAGGTGATCGATGAATTTCTGCCTGACAGGTTCGTGTCTCACACTTGATGCTTGTACTTTTTTAATCCTGATTTCCAGTCTCGCGGGCTATGTGGAGGTTCTGGCGTCCAAACTGGGGATGCAGGTTCCAGATTTGACACCCAAACAGGTGGACATGTGGCAGACTCGAGTCAGCTCCCACATGGTGAGCAGCCCGTTTTTAATTCATTCATTCATTTATTGATGCAGGACCGTCTGATTGCCCGTCAGCACAATTACTCCCAAAGTGAAGAACTGATTTTTCAGTCACGGCCACTGAGCCACAGTTTGTGTCCAGATTCTGTATCGGAGCCACTTGCAGAGTGGGGTGTGGCCTGTGGTGTGGGGTGTGGTTTTGTGTGCAGATTCATGTCAATTTTTGGCAGAAAACATAAATATAGTCTTCTCACTGCTACTAACCACAAATCTGATGTTGCTGTTTCTTCTATTGACGTTTAGAGGTTAAAGGTCACAGTTTGAACTTCTGCAGGGGTCAGATTTTCAAATTGATGAGATCTTCTTGAAAACTATGCTAAAGTGTCCCTTTTGTCGTAAGGATTCACAAAATGTATCGTTTGCCCTTTCTGCCACGTGTGGTTCTTGGAGAATAAATTTAAAAGTTCAAAGTTCACATTGAGAGGCCAGAATCTTAAAAGTACCTCATATTTGGTTAAAATCGGTGCATGATTAAGCAACAAGCTACAGGTTGGTTGCTGTGTTCAAGGCAACAATAAATTCAGAAAATCCAAGTTGAGATTGGGATATATATATATATATATATATATATATATATATATATATATATATATATAATTATACACACACAATTGTATGCAAAAGTTTGGGCACCCCTGATAATTTTCATGATTTTCCTTTATAAATGATTGGTTATCTCGATCAGAAATTTCAGTTAAATATATCATATAGCAGACAAAGACAGTGATATTTGAGAAGTGAAATGAAGTTTCTAGTATTTACAGAAAGTGTACACTTAAAAATTGGGCCGGTGCATAAATTTTGGCATCCTTGTCATTTTATTGCTTTGAATACATTTAGCACTAATTACTGGAACACAAAATTGGTTTGGTAAGCTCATTGACCCTTGACCTCCTTACACAGTATCCAATCATGAGAAAGGGTATTTAAGGTGGCCACTTGCAATTGTTTCCCCTCTTTGCATCTCTTCTAATGAGTGGCAACATGGGAGTCTCTAAACAACTCTCAAATGACCTGAAAACAAAGATTGTTCAACATCATGGTTTAGAGGAAGGATACAAAAAGCCATTTCAGAGATTTCAGTTGTCAGTTTCCAGTGTGAGGAAATGGAAGACCGCAGGCACAGTACTAGTTAAGGCCCGAAGTGGCAGGCCAAGAAAAATCTCAGATAAGCTGAAGTGAAGGATGGTGCGAACAGTCATAGTTAACCCACAGACCTGCTCCAAAGACCTACAACATGGTCTTGCTGCTGATAGTGTCTCTGTGCATTGTTCAACTATGCAGCACACTTTGCACAAAGAATTGCTGTAATGCAGAGGAAGCCTTTACTACGTACATGCCACAAAAATGCTTGAGGTATGCTAAAGCACATTTGGACAAGCCAGCTTCATTTTGGAATAAGGTGCTATGGACTGATGAAACTAAAATTGAGTTATTTGGACATAACAAGGGGTGGTATGCATGGCTGAAAAAGAACACGGCATTCCAAGAAAAACACTTAAAATTTGGAGGCGGTTCCATCATGCTGTGTGGCCAGTGCAGGTACTGGGAATCTTGTTAAAGTTGAGGGTCACATGGATTCCAGTCAGTATCAGCCGATTCTTGAGAACAATGTTCATGAATCAGTTGTGCCCGGGCTGGATCTTTCAACAAGACAACGACCCTAAGCACTGCTCAAAATCTACTAAGACATTCATGCAGAGGAACAAGTAAAATGTTCCGGAATGGCCATCACAAGTCCCCAGACCTGAATATTATTGAAAATCTGTGGTGTGATTTTAAGCGGGCTGTCTGTGCTCAGAAACCAACAAACCTGAGATGTTTTGTAAAGAAGAATGGTCCAAAATACCAGAATACAGACTCTCATTGGAAGCTATAGGAAGCATTTAGAGGCTGTTATTTCTGCAAAAGGAGAATCTACTAAATATTGATGTATTTTTTCTGTTGGGGTGCCCAAATTTATGCACCTGCCTAATTTTGTTTAAATAATTATTGCACACTTTCTGTAAATCCTATAAACTTCATTTCACTTCTCAAATATCACTGTGTTTGTCTGCTATATGATATATTTAACCGAAATTGATGATCCAAACAACCAATGATTTATAAAGGAAAATCATGGAAATCATCAGGGGTGCCCAAACTTTTGTATACACCTGTACATGTGTGTGTCTATGTATGTATGTATGTATATTAGTGTATGTGTATTTGACAAAGTAGAGTCTGCAATTTGGTAGAGTTGGAGATTCTACCAGTAGAGAATGCGATTGGAAACTCTACTAGTAGATTCTTCGATCGGAGACTCTGCTGGTAGAATTGGAGATTCTACCAAATTGCAGACTCTTTGACATATATATGATGCAAACAAAACTAAACGATTTAAGTCATTAAGTAGCATTTGTCAGGGCCCCTTCACACATAGTATGAATAAGTACAAATCAGGGCGAATCATAGTGAAACAGCTCATATGACTGAACCACGAAAACATTGAGCTGACGTTGGGAGGGACACGTGGTCAGGAAGGCATGAACAATCCCACTGCAACAATTTCGTGTATGAGCATGCACAAAACTGTCACAGCGGGAACACAGTGTGAGGAGCTGGAGCATGTGTAACCACATCACGCAGCTGCTGTGGAAAAAAAAAAAAAATGCCACCCAGGGGATTTGAACCTGCAGTTTACAAAAGCTCTGAGTGCCGGTCAGAAACTTTACCACTGCGCGACCATCGCTGTCCTATAAAAGGTGCGTAAAGTGGTTGAAATCAACAAGGAGATAAATATATTTATTTAATAATAATAATAAAATCACACACCATAAAAACACAGCATTGTATTGAATCCCTCTTATCGAGCAGATAATACAAGTATGAACCGTCTGTTCCTCTGTAGATGACCCATGATCACAGATGTACAGTCATGAATTAACATGAATGAAGCAGTGCACTCTTATCATGTCCACATCTGCTGGACTGGTGTGTCCAGTTGGCCCCACATTTGTGTCCAGCCCGACACGCCTGTCCTGTCAACGACGCACATGCAGGACAGACACTGCATCATGTGGAACAGAGCTCATGTGGGTGACGTGACCTTCAGAACGCCCACTGCGGGTTATGATCTGACCATTCATTTTAGCTGGGGCAGCCTGTCAGTGTGCGCTCTCTCGCTGCAGCTGTCCTATCAGCGATATTTGTTTTTATGTATGTCCACATGAGGACAGCAAGCAGATACATGCGCATCGCAGTGGACAGTTGTAAGTTCATGTCTGTCCAAACACAGTCATGTTCCCCAGCTGGGACATCCAGAACCAGAGATCTCAACAGCTGCTGCTGTCAGCGGACACGCCCCCTGTCTGTTCAGCGCACACACCGTGTCACTCTGTTATGTGTAGGGATGGGTATTGATAAGATTTTATTGATATTGATACCATTATCGATCCAATTCCTTATCGATTCCCTTATTGATACCTCCTGTGAATTTTCTGTGTACTAAAAGTAGGCTTTCCAGGTTTTCTATGTCAACAACATTTTATTGAGTCTCAAAGTAAATAAATATAAAATTGGTTATTGGATCCTTGATCTCTGGACATAAATAGAAATAAACAAAATCTGTAGTTTTTGTCAAAAGCATTTCTTTTTAGACATTAATGGCATGAAAGTCACTCCATGCATCTGAGCTGAGCTCAGCTGGCTGCTGGAGTCTGCAGCCATACAGTCGTGGGCTGCTGCATGTCAGCCAGGACATCTCATTTTGGGAGGGGGAAAAAAAATTTGATCGATTGCAGTTTGTTTGTATTACAGCCTTTGGAAAGAGGTGTCATTTGATTGAAACAGTGATTGGCTTTGAAATTATTCATTCCGAGCGGCAGCATTTGGAGCAACAGAACAGAGGATGATTCTTGTTTCTTTCTCGCAACAAGACAGGAGTCTCAGTCACTTTAATCTGCACAAAAGTGACTCACCATAACATATTTTAATGGCTTTGAGAGGGCATAAGAAGCAGCATTGCCGCTTCTTAAGAGGAGCAAAGCAAAGAACCAACAAAGCAGTGGATCGGAGTACTGCTTCATTGGTTCAGGGTTCAAAGCAGATTCGCGCTGCAGAAACGGTTGATTACAGAGCCGCTGCAGGGTCTGTAATCAACATAGAGAAATGATCATTTTCCCGACAAACGCCCTCAAATAAATGGTAAATGGACTGCATTTATTTGCATTTGAACCCATGATCTTCTGGACTCAAGCCCAACACCTTAACCACAAGACCATCACCTCCCCTAAAAACTCTGAAGGACCGATAAGGGAATCGTTAAACAAAAAGACTATTGATGTCAGTGGATCAAATCATTTCTTAACGATACCCGAAAAGAACCAGTTCTCGATACCCAACTCTAGTTATGTGATCATTATTTTTTAGTCATTTGTTATGTAATTGTGTATGTCGGTAGTGTAGTACTTATTAATATACCTGTCCTGGCTGTGGTCTCTGTGTTTGTACTGTGACATGTCCTGTGCACTGAGCCGTCATTTGTGTCTCTGGTCAGCAGCTAGGAGTCATCTCCTCGTGCTGTGTGCACTCTGACCTGGCTGTCTGGCCCCGCATGTGTTCATGTCTGTCATGTTTGTACATACATATAAGCACCCCCCCCCCCCTTACACACCACGTGTAGGGGGGAGCGGGGGAGGCGCAACACACACATGCGCCACGTGTTTCAGGGGGCGCAACACGCGCATACGTGCAGGACACATGCACCACGTGTGTTACGTTTTGCAATGCCACACTCGTGGGGGCACTTAGACAGATTTCACATCAAGCTCGAAAGTGATCGTCTGCTCACTATTTTCATGTGACCAGCACAAATCGTCACACATTTTCTAAGTGTCAAGCGGGCGGTGTTGGATGTTCATGTGTCACCTGGAATTTGGCTGACACCTGCCGCGAGAGGGATCGAATGTGCTCTCGCAGGGCACTCTGTCTTTTAGCCGCTGATGTGTGCGAATAGCTGTAGCGGCAGATGTACGAGGCGTTGGAGGCAGCTCCGATTTTTCACAAATGGCATGCAATTTGTCCTTCCTGTGCTAGTCGACTTCAATCGTGTTATGTGTGAAGGGGCCCTAATATTACCGTCTTAAGGACATAATGGTAATTTATGTCGGTTGCATATCGGATCACTGAATTTTCACCAACCTGACCGTATGTTGAAATAATTTAGTCTTAACTGGAGTTTGTAATTTCCCACTTGGGGATGTTTCCTGAACACAGCATGTTCTTGTTTTTTAATTCTGCAGGGCAAAGCCATCGGTGTGTCCATCGGCTGTATTTTAGGAATGTTCCCGCTGCTTTTTCTCAACGATGACGATGAGAAGGACAAAGGAACAGCAGCACCAGCGAGTGGTGGCACGAAATCCCACGCCTAACAAACGGCACAACAAGGGAGTCCCCTCCTAACGAAAGAAACACAACCAGAAGGCAAAACTTGAAACACTATTTCATGCCATGAAAGGACACTTTAAAAAAAAAATATAAATTAAATATCGTGAACGTCTTTAAGGCGGAAGAATAATTTGTCAGTTATGGGTGTTATTCATCAACACTTTATTTTATTTTATTTTTTTTAAGATGCACAAACTGCTGACATTCAATATTTTTAACTTGGAAAAAAGAAAAAAATTCCGGTTGTTACCTCAACATCATTTCAGCTTCATGAAAACCGATGCAGTTGTTTTATCAGACTGTTTTTATTTACTCTGGAACGTCTTGAGCAGAAAAGAGGTGTTCAGTGACGGTGTGTATTTTGGTGTTTCCACTGAATGTTTGCGTGCAAAAAGCTTTATCTTCTCACACTTTTCTGTTACAGTCGGTGCAATATTTAAATTCTGACTTTGGTTTCATCACATTTAAAGTTCCAGATGGCAATTGATGACACATGGAGTTAAATCAACAGATGTCAAACCTGCAGCAGAAATCAAAAATGTTTGTAAAAACTAGACAAACATTCAAAGCTCACAAACCTGCACCACGGTCCAACAGTCTTATATTTACATCTGTATTTGATCTCTTTTCATTATGGTAAATATACTCCTTTGATCTTTTCTCTAACATTGTTAGGCTCTGATTGCTGATCTTTGATCATGACCTTTAAACCTGATCACTTACCTTTTGCTCCTGATAACTTGTCTGTAATTTTGACCTTTGATCCTGATTGCTAATGTTTGATCTGTCACCAGTTTGTCTCTTTCTTTGATCCTGTAAGCGGGATCCAGGGGCAGACCCTGACATTTGCTCTTTAGCACTGAACGTACATTCTTTTTGCACTGATCCTGCAACCAGCACTAACAATGTGATCAACAATCAAAGGTAGTATTTCTTCCTTGGTCAAAGATCAAGAGCCAGATCAAAGAATCTGACAAATCTTCAGATCAAAGGTGGGATCTGCCCCATAATAGGAATCAACAAAATCATTATCAAGGGCAGAATCATTATCCAAAGGAAATCAGAATCCTAGCCTAAGGATTGAAGGCAGAATAAAGATCAAAGGAACCAGAATCCCAGGAGGATTCTGGTTGCCTGGGATTCTGGTTGCTTTGATCACTCTGGAGGAGCTCGTTGCTAAGCCGCTGCTCCTCCACGTCGAAAGGAGCCGGCTGAGGTGGCTTGGGCATCTTTTTCGGATGCCCCCTGGACGCTTTGCTGGAGAGGTGTTGCAGGCACGTCCCATCGGAAGGAGGCCCCGGGGAAGACCCAGGACACGCTGGAGGGACTGCGTCTCGCAGCTGCCTTGGGAACGCCTCGGGGTTCCCCTGGAGGAGCTGGCAGAGGTGTGTGTGGATCGGGAGGCGGCTTTGCTTGAGCTGCTGCCCCCGTGACCCAACCTCAGATGAAGCAGAAGAAAATGGATGGATGGATGGAACCAGAATCAAAGATAAAACAAAATTCAGTCAGAATGGAAGTATCTGAATAAAAGGAATGAACCATCAAAGGCAGGATTTGATTTTTGATCGGACAAAGGTCAGATTCAGATCAAAGGAATTGCTGTCAGATAACCAAAGCAGGATCCATGCTTTGATTGGGATCTGCACTAAAATTTAATCTGCTCTTCCACTCTAAGGTCTACCTCACCACCAGATGTCATTTTATTTATTACTCTGTGCACCAGCAAACCAGGGTAATGTAATTTGTACAGTGTGTGAGAACAAGATAACTAAAAGATTGCAGGACAGATTTTCACTGAACATGGTGGGATTAATACTTGGGCGGATATCTTGAGATGATTAACTTTTGGAGAGGACTGGACAAAGGCCACGGTCAACAAAACATGGTGCAAAAGACATATTTTCAGCTATATCCACAACCAATAGGGCTAGAGAGATGATCTTCATATTGATCAGAAAAATATTGATTGATTGGTGTCAGAGTTTTCAAGAAGTCATTGTTACCCCACAGCAAGAAGGTCCTGGGGTTGCTTCCTGTCAGGGGCTTTCTATGTGGAGTTTGCATGTTCTCCCTGTGTGTGTAGGTTTCTTCCAACAATCCCCAAAAAAAAAAAAGCCACAAGGAAGTCATGTTTGTTGAGAGCACTCTGACGCCTTTCATTATTGAATTTAAATAATTTTTCTCGTTTTGAGTGATCCTGCTGAGACGAGCATCAAACGCACGCTCCTCAGCTGAGGGAACTAGAACAGCACTCAGAGTGCAGACCTGGCACAAGATCACAATGTGGAATGTCAAACATCTTTCAAGCTGTTTGAGTGTCATTTTGTAACTTTATCCACAAATTTGTATGTTTGTGTGTTTCATTCCAGATGAGAGCCAGCATTCTCAAGTTTGGTTAAAAAGTGATTTAATTAGTAAAGCACTTTAAGTCACACACAAAAAATAAATAAATTCAGACTTCTTGACTTCACCCCTTTATCTAAATTCAGACTAGTGGGATTTATTCCATTTGGAATCCTGGTTATAATTCCTAAACCAGTGGTTATGAACTGTTTTCTCTCCAGCTGATGACTTACTGACTGTGGTGCTGTTGCCATGGAAAAAAAGACTGCAGATTTGATTTGTGACATGTTTATCAGACTGAGATAAGTTTCCATAAATGATGAGAAATGATCCGTGCAGGTTATTGATCTAATTGGCGTCTACTTCATGTGAAGAATGAAGTGTGACCTGTGCAAAATTAAATAAATAAATGTCATTAAATAATTACTTGAATGTGTCATTAATTAATTTAAATTGGAGGAGTAATAGTGCCTAAAGTAAATAAATAAATGCATCATTAAATAATTATTTAAATTAATTACTTAAATGTTCTATTAATTAAAATTGGAATTAAATACATAAATATTTAAGTAATTATTTCATGGTTAAAAACATAATTCATTAATTAATTATTTCATTGTCCTTGTGTTGCAGTCCATTATGAATTTTATTTACAGTAGTGTTCAGAAAAATAGTAGTGCTATGTGACTAAAAAGATTAATCCAGGTTTTGAGTATATTTCTTATTGTTACATGGGAAACATGGTACCAGTAGATTCAGTAGATTCTCAAAAATCCAACAAGACCAAGCATTCATGATATGCACACTCTTAAGGCTATGAAATTGGGCTATTAGCAAAAAAAAAAAATAGAAAAGTAGAAAAGGGGGTGTTCACAATAATAGTAGCATCTGCTGTTGATGCTACAAACTCAAAACTATTATGTTCAAACTGCTTTTTTAGCAATCCTGTGAATCACTAAACTAGTATTTAGTTGTATAACCACAGTTTTTCATGATTTCTTCGCATCTACGAGGCATTCATTTTGTTGGTTTGGAACCAAGATTTTGCTCGTTTACTAGTGTGCTTGGAGTCATTGTCTTGTTGAAACACCCATTTCAAGGGCATGTCCTCTTCAGCCTTAGCAGTGTGCATATCATGAATGCTTGGTCTTGTTGGATTTGTGAGAATCTACTGAATCTACTGGTACCTTATTTCCCATGTAACAATAAGAAATATGCTCAAAACCTGGATTAATCTTTTTAGTCACATAGCACTATTATTCTGAACACTACTGTAGATAACGGCTGAGTGGATCCTTGTCATTCCATTGGTGCTTTGTATGTCACATGACATGGATTAATTCATCCCATTTGTGTTGCATAAGTGTGTTCAGCATCTCGGGCGCGCGGGGGCTGATGGGAAGGCATCGGGACAAAGAAATGCACGTGCTTGACGGCGGACGCGTAATCAACGTAATATCGCTCACTACTGCGTGCGATAAATGGCATTTCTCATCAAAAGTAAGCATAATAAATAACAGCACTGACAGCTGTGCACATGGCTTTGTTTGTCCCGATAGCCGCCGACCGGAAGCACGTACCGCACTTGTGTACTGGTCATGCTGAGCTCACTTATTGCATTTAGAGTGCAGTTTGGTTCCATACGTTTGGTACCATTGCACTCTGCACACTTGCATCCACGTGCATGTGTGCTCGTGCATGTACATGCATGTGCTCATGCATGCACATGCACGTGTGTGCGTGCACACACAAAACAAATCTACTCTACTGTCATTTGAAGTGCAAATTTGGTTCTGTGCGTTTAGTACCATTGCACTCTGCGCACACACACACACATGCTTGTGCACACATTTGCACGTGCACACTCTTGCACGTGCAAGCGCACTCACACAGGCGTGTGCGCGCACACATATACACACAAAACAAATCCCCTGCACTGTCTGAAGGCTGTAAGCAGGAAGAAAGAATGAAAAGCTGGACTAATTTCTGACGTGATTTATTTTTTTTTTTTAATTTTCACTGCACTGAGGATATACAATCTTTTTTGGTAGTACACGCACGCACAAGCGACAAACCGGTTGCACGCTCGCGGGGGACAACGACACGATGATTTGCTTGAGCTAACTGATGCTACTAATTCTTGAACACACACAAAATCCACTCCGCTGTAAGCCACCTGGGTGCATGAAGAGCTGTTCAGATGAAAAGCTGATGTGATTTTTGGCTGCACTGAGGAACTGCACAAAGTCTTTTTAATGGAAGTCCGAAGTCAGTGCACAGCATCACTGGACTACACGTGGAACACCAAAATGTAAGTCCCTTTTCTGTTGTTTATGTTATGTGCCGACACGGGTTGAGGAGCGGACCTGCGTCTGACTGAACCCAGCGCTAAATAACCAGAAAGCGGTTCCAAAAACAAAACAGTTTTATTTGCCCTTTTGTGCAATACTTCGTGTACAACATAAAAGTGCGTTTGTCTGGCGGAGTGAAGGACGGCGCGCTCTCCAGCGCCCAAAGGGATCGAAGCCCGGCACTTCTGGACTCAACTTCACCGCCAAACACCCTGCAGGTGGACACGACAAACTGACTCTGAAGGATAGAAGAGATGAGGTAAGTCAACAGCTACAACTAATATCCTTCAAAGGCACACATGATCAGCAACACATTCAGGTCTGAATTTAAGCTTTATGTAAATGAGCAGCCTCTCAAAACAGGTGGAGGATCTTCAGTCCGCACGCCACGGCCGTGAGAAGCGAGCTGCACAATTCTCATCAATGTTCAAATATACTGTGTAACAAAATACCAAATTACTATTAACACTTATTCAGACAATCAATCACCTCTGATATGTGCTGACAGCATGTGTCCCTCACTCGTCCTCCTTCACAGGCACGATATGTCAAACCCAGGCGCGGTCCTCAGCGTCTCACAAACGAACGTCACAAGGTCGAGTTCCCGGCAATTCTGCTTGAATCACTCATGGCTTAAATGCAGAACGCCATCTCATTATCTGCTTCAGCTGAAAGTCTTTAAGTCTGCACGTGAGCATAGGCCTGCACATGAACATCCTCCACAAGTGCAGCCAATAATGTTGATGAGGGTGAAGGATTCTTCTGCCAGCACCATCTCCACAGACAAAAACCAGTTTGCATACCACCTGGAGAGCAAAGAAAAGAAAACAACACAAAAACATCCAGCCAAACCCCCCAACACACAACAGTTTATAAATTAATAAAATATCAAATGACAAGGATCTATTTTAGCCGTTATATAAAACAAATAATGAATGTTTTTACAAATTTAATTTAAGTTGGAGGACTAAAAGTGCCTAAAGTAAATAAAGAAATACATCATTAAATAATTATTTAAATTTCATTAATTACCGTTCAACTCAACTTCGCCTTGTTGAATGGTTTGTTCCAGCTTTCACCTCATGAAATATTCGTACCATTGAACTCATAAACATTCATTATTTGCTTACTGTCAAACTCGGCCATCAAAGTTGGTGGGCGGGCCTAATGCTAATCGAGTCTGATCCATTGCTTTGGTCTGAAGTCGCTGCCTGAGGAGAGACGATAAACGGAGTACCTCCGTGAATGAACGTTGTGGTGAGTAGAGGTGGGCGATACCGGGAATTTTGGTACTGATCCGACACCAAGTAAATACAGGCCCAGTAGCGCCGATACCGATACTTTTTCATATTTAACCTTCATAGATCCAAAGGGTCCAAAGACCTAGGATAGAATTTCACCTAACATTGCACATGACAACAAAATACTTTATCACAATCAACATTTTTGTTGAAAAAAAAAATCACTCAACACAAAACTAAATCTATTGAGGTAGAGGGCTGACAAATCACAATACAGGGGTGCGCTGCTCCGTGTTGTGTGACAGCGCAACGGTGCTCTTACAGACAAAGAGTAGACTTTGATGAATCTGCGCATCCCGCAGCAGTCAGTGCGTGCGGGAGAGAAAAAAAATGCTGGAGTATCGATCTTTTTACACGAGGATCTTTCAATATCAATACCAGCGTTGGTATCGATATTGGGATTGATCCGCCCACCTCTAGTGGTGAGAGATATTTTAACAGAGGATGTGGAAGCAGGACCTGCTGACCCAGAGCATTCAGCAAATAAAACTGAGGAATTTGTTGAAGTTGTTGGACTTTTTTTCTGCACTTTCCAACCTCAGAGTGACTGTAAACTGAGAAGAAGTGGTACCAGGTCACAACAGGCCCAAAACAGACACGGAGCAGGGCGTTTACCGTTTGATACCGAGTGCAGTCCTGGAGCATCTTTGTGGCTCGCCAGCTGGTCAAATTGCAGCGATGTTTTGAATGTCAGAGGACCATCAGGAGGCGCATGAAACAATGTGGTTTAAGGTATTGACAATAAATTCACAAGTCTTTAGTTTATGAATTGCAGAAATCCATATAGTACAGTATAAGTGTATCTACAGTACATGCACATCTCTGTGTTTGATGAATTACTTATTTTATCAGTATCCAACATCATTGACGTACAGGCCCACAGGCAAATAAAAACAGACTTTGGGCTGATTTTCTTCTGAACTTGATGTTGAGTTCTTACAATGAAGCAGGACACTATTCCACTCATGTCTGCTTGTTAATATCATTCCCAGGTGATTCATGCAAATCCAGTTCAGGACTTGGCTGTGAGGAGACCAAAGCCATCAGCCAGGAGTGTCTGCAAACCAACACTCTATCCAACACACACAGGTGATGACACTGTTAAACTGTTGGTTTGTGTATAATAATGTGTACTGCTGTATGTTGCCACTTATTATTCATATCGATGTAGTAAATAAAACATTGAAGTCAGCAGTTTTCGAGAATAACTTGACGTCGGAATCGAAAATCAAAACAAGTTGCAAGAGATGCGTGGAGGATCAGTGAATTTAACACTTATTAATTCATTTATTTATGTTAATTTATTCCAGGACCCCGCTCTATCACTGATCTCCTTGGTGCTGCATGGCCTCTCCATGCTGGATTATAGTTTCGGACCTGTGCCACGATGTTCACCCCGTCATACCAGTGTCAGTGCAGAAAGCTACATGATGACTACAAACCAGAATTGGTCTCCACTTCTCAGCTGTACATTTAGGAGCTTACCAATTGTAAATAATAATTGTAATTAATAAAAAATTGTAATGTGCTATCAAGTTATTAAATGTTTACTAAATGTTAGTGTCATTCACAAATGTAAAATAAAAATTTTAGATCTCAAATGAGTGATTCTTCTCATACTCAGTATACACATATAACTAACTATATACAGTAAAACAGAACTAGGCCAATATACTAACTATTTACACTACAGCTGTGTTGTGCCAAAGTACGGAGGTTTGATTCTGGGGGTGAATTCACACTAATTTGAAAGAAGACATAAAATGGTGCTTTATTCAGCAGGAATATAATCTTTCAAATCAAGTCATCCCTGGAAGTCGGTCACCACACAGCAGTTGGTCCACAGCTGGTTGACTATCCCAGGTCAGAGGAAGAGCGCGTTCCCAAACACGGTCAGAGGGAGAGCATGTTCCCAGACATGGTCAGAGGAAGAGCATGTTCCCAGACATGGTCAGAGGAAGAGCGCGTTCCCAGACATGGTCAGAGGAAGAGCGCGTTCCCAGACACGGTCAGAGGGAGAGTGTGTTCCTATACAGGGTCAGAAGGAAAAGCGCGTTCCCAAACACGGTCAGAGGGAAGAGCACGTTCCCAAACACGGTCAGAGGGAAGAGCGCGTTCCCAAACACGGTCAGAGGGAAGAGCGCGTTCCCAAACACGGTCAGAGGGAAGAGCGCGTTCCCATACAGGGTCAGAGGAAGAGCGCGTTCCCAGACACGGTCAGAGGGAACAGCGTGTTCCCAGACAAGGTCAGAGGAAGAGCGCGTTCCAATACAGGGTCAGAGGAAGAGCGCGTTCCCAGACACGGTCAGAGGGAACAGCGCGTTCCCAGACAGGGTCAGAAGGAAGAGCGCGTTCCCAGACAGGGTCAGAAGGAAGAGCGCGTTCCAATACAGGGTCAGAGGGAACAGCGCGTGCCCAGACAGGGTCAGAGGGAACAGCGCGTGCCCAGACAGGGTCAGAGGGAACAGCGCGTGCCCAGACAGGGCCAGAGGGAAGAGCGGGTTCCCAGACACGGTCAGAGGGAAGAGCGGGTTCCCAGACACGGTCAGAGGGAAGAGCGCATTCCCAGATGTGATACTCCTTCAGTCTGTGAATGGCTGCTTCCACAAGGATTCAAAGTCGGGCGACTGCTCGGGTTTTCAGAGAATCTTCTTTGCTGAGCCGTGCTGTGGCTTAGGAGTGAAATTAACTAATTTATATTATTTCAGTAACAATTATCTGCACATTTTAAAAACCTTAATACTAACGGTCACAATTTTCATTTGAAATGTTGATTTTGGGTCTTGCCCACCCGTCATCTTGAAAGGTGGTAAACTTCAGCCTCCAGCTGCTGTCTGCAGCATCAAGTGCACCTGTATGAGATGAGAGAAGGTAATGAAAATGAGAAAGCTTTCTACAGCTCAATATTTACATTTACTTGCTTGTGCGTGTGTAATTTATTGATTAATCAAATATAAAGAGAATGGGTACTATACAAAATACTGAAACATCTTTACACATAAAAAATAAGAGAACAGAAGGGGGTTATTGTAAATTATTTATATACAAGAGAAGAAAATAATACAATAATTTTATGATAAAAGAAACTAATCTTGAGGCATTATTGGGATCAATCAAAGATAGATGAATAAAACATACCCGGCTGAGGATCCAGGTATGTTTTATTTAACCTGATGCACCTATTTCTTTTGGAGACTTTTGTCACTCAGCAATGAGTGAAATCCGAGGTTTGTTTGTTTGCTGGAGCTGCAGAGCGGCACGAGGCCAGCAGCATCCTGCCTTTTAGTGGTTACAAATAAAGTTAATTTTGATGGAGTATCTAAACCACCGTGGAGGTGAATAGCGCCACCCGGTGTGTAGGAATGTGTTCAGGGGCTCTGCATCAATCCATTATCTGGAATCAATCTGCTGTGATTTGATGTGCAGGTTAACCAATCAGGTGTTAGAAACCCGCCCACTGACTTTGATGGCCGAGTTTGACAGATAAAAATAATTCATGATGCACTGCAACACAAGAACCATGAAATAATTAATTAAATAGTGAGATAATTATATATGTTTTTGACCATGCAATAATTAAATACTGAAATAATTATTAATGTATTTATTTATTTAAGTTTGGCACTTTTACTCCTCCAATTTAAATTAATTAATGACACATTTAAGTAATTATTTAATGATATATTTAATTAATGACACATGTAATTAATGGCACATTTAAGTAATTATTAAATGTGTCATTAATTAATGACACATTTAAGTAATTAATTAATGACGTATTTATTTATTTAATTTTGGCACTCATATTCCTCCATATGTTTGTTTTGGTTGCCATGACACCTGACGTAAAATCGCTCTGACGTCATTTTTCACTCAGCAACGGTTAACACTTAGTTCACACAACTAGTTAGCAGTTGGATGTGCTTGGAACAACATCTTGACCTGTTTGCAGCAAAGCAAGACTTTCTACAGTTGGACTTTTACGATCTTCAGACCAGCTAACTTGTTTACAGGTATGTAATGACTTTTATTACGCGATCATAGTCACTGGCAACCTCCAGTAATACCTTTTTAAAAATTAATAAAAATGACAAAATCAGGTGCAGCTGCGTTTTTAACTTTTAATTATCAGTTGCAGTTTGTGTTTCACTTCAGGATGTTTCTAATCGTACATTAATATCTGGAGTAAAAATAAATCAAGAAGGCTTCTGATACTTAAATCACTTTGTAAACATTTGTTTACAGTTAAACTCGGCAATTCTTTCCTGAGTTATTGTTTCAAAAGAAATTATTTTAATATAGCCATTATTTATTTATTTATTGTTGTAGGGTTTTTTATTTTATTTGTTTTGTGTGGTTTGGTTGCCATGGGTGACACCTGACATAAAATTGCTCCGTCATTTTTCACTCAGCAGTGGTTAATAGTTAGTTCACACAACTAGTTAGCAGTATGTGCTTGGAACAACAATAACAACTGGCAACAATAACAACTGGACCTGTCTACAGCAAAGTTAAAAATTTTTTTTTTAAATATTCGCACCATCTGACTTGTTTTCTGTTTATTTGCTTTCACAGTTCCAGAAAAAACATATAGCTATGATTGGCGAACTCTGATAAAACCTTTCAAAATAACTAATACATGAATAAATAGTAATAAATCAAGCACAGCACACGCCTTCAATAACTATTTCTGATTATTGTGAACATTCAAAGTGTCTTTCTCTTGAGTTTTGGGTAACTTGATGCTGTCTGTGGGTCTGTTGTTCAAGTAAATAAAGACAGAGACAGACATGGACATTTATTCAGATACTGTAACTGTTTGCTGGTTAAAATGCATTGAATTGAGCAGTATTTTAGACATTACATTTTTAAAAATAACAATGGAAAGGATTTGTCAAATATTGTATCTGTTTTAGATTTAAAGTCACATAGAGACATTTAAAAATATTCTGTCATGTTAAAATAATTTGGAGAAATTAAAGTGATATTCCACCAAGTAACTACAGATTTACTCGTTTGACTTTATCCATCAGTGAAGCATAAAAGCCACGTTCTATATGTGACGTGATGCAGATGATCATTTTCACTTTCTCCATCTCCAACTTTCACTTTGTCAGTTTCCAATTTCTTTCTTTTTCTTAATTTATATAGCAGCAAGTCACAACAAAGTTGCCTCAAGCCGCTTCACACAACCCCTAGAGCAAGCACACAGACGACACTGGTAAGGAAAGGAAATAATGAATAAAAGTTTCAGCTTGTTTGTTAGTTTGTTTATCTCTGAATTTGTTTTTCCACAGATGGAAGATCTTGAACTTTTTCAGAAGACTCTCCGAGCCATCCTCCAGATGAACAAGGGGCGACTGTCACTGATCCGACTTAAGTCAGAATACAAGCTGTTGACTGGAGAACACATCGCCTTCAGGCGCATGGGACACAGATCGCTGATGTCTCTGCTCCTCAGCCTGCCCTCCATCATCCGCATGCGGCAGAATCGATTTGGAGAGGTTTGTGATTTGTTTATCAAATGGTCAACTTGATCGGTGTCTGTCAGCCACATTTCAGAAAGAAAGAACTTTTTAAAACAGGCAAATTTCTGCCAAACACACACACACACAAAATAACTTTTAGAATTCACAACTGAAGAATTCGTATCAACCCCCAAGGATCAGTTTCACTGGTCTACAGCCAAAATGTTTCTGAAATAAAGATAGTCAAACTTTCCTAATGAAAATGTTTGAAATTGTTGATTGGCTGTAGTTTTAAGAAATGCTGCTACTGTGCTACTAAGGATTAATATATAACCATTTTGCTGATTTTTAAAGTATTACAAAAAGAGAACAGGTGAAATATTATACAAACTGTCAGAGAAACATAAAAAAGACCTATGTTTATGATTTTTCATGAAAACTCTACTGTTAATACAATATAATTATGTAGACGCGAAATATAAAACCTTGTATATCTTGGAAACAGTAGCCAATTAGCCATTGTTATTGTCATATTTGAATTCAACATGCCAAAATCCATAATAAATAGCATATTTTATTTCTGAAGCAGACAACTTCTAGATATTTGTATACCAGTGTTTACTATTAAATGTGAAGATTTTTTTCTTGCCTTTTGTTTTACCAACATTAATTGTGAGACTCAGAAATCTAAAACAGAAACTCCAATATAAATAATATATGTTCTTAATTTTAGCAGCATATTACATTCCTTTTATTTGAGGAATAAAATCATTTCTGACATGTCTCTTGTCAAACATAAGCAACTTCAGGTTGATTAAATCAAATCTGATCCAAAAACTACATGGTCTTGAAGTGAAATTTGTATCAAACTCTGTAAAATCACTTTTACATTTTCTTCTTGAAAGAACTGAACCAAACCTCTGATTGCTGATGTCTTTATTAGATGATGGAAGTTGGGTTGATTCGCCGTAAACGGAAGAAATCAGACTTCAGTCACATTTAAGCAAGGGATCTTGTGAGATCCTAAAGGAAAACCAAAGAAAGGACAAAACAGACTGACTGAAGAACCTTCGTGTGTCCATTGGTGGACATATTTCTCAATCATATACCTACTGCCTGTTGAATATTTTTCACATCATAATTAAATTTCCAGTTTAACTAACCATCAGATGCTGAATGTTCCAACCTCACACAGAGGAAAGTGATGAAATTGGGGCTGTAGCTTCTGTTTCACAACATATCTATAAGACAAGGTGCATAAAATAAACAGCTGACAGCGTAGAATTATGAAGAATAGCTGCAATATTTTGACAAATAAACTTGATGAGCTGAATGCAGCAGCTGGTGTCTCACGGCAAGATACAGCCAACATGTGAAAATAAATGTTTGTGATTTTTAACTTACCCTGATAAAACAATATGTGCCATTATGACACCATCCAGTATCCATATAATTACACCAAATACTGATATTTTACTGCTGGTTGTGGATTTTACATATCAATGTTTGTTTTTGACTCTTTTGCAGATGATGTGCTTTTCTTCCACCGAGCCCCAGACAGACAAGGTGGGAAGCCCTCAGCATATCTCCAAGAAAATGAACCAACCACACCAGATCCACAGCGACGTGAGGGTCAGACCAGCTGCACCGCGCGTACTCAACGGTAAATTTTGGTTTTGGAATATAATCTTTTAATGGGGAACTGTGGGATTTTTCAGCCTGGGCATTATTTTTTATACGTTTTTAGGTTAAACATTTCACTTGGGACAAAAACAATTTTAACTGTTCCATTGTGGAGTTGGAACAATGTAACGGTACGGGGCAAGCTCAAAGTTAACCCCTTAATGTCGGAACAGAATCAGCGAAAGTCTAATCAGACACGTCTGGTCGGTTGAAGAGACTTTCTGTGGATGTACACGTGTGCATGTTTTTCTCAGTAAATGTCAAAAAAATGCTCTTTAAAATGAAGGTGGCCAAGTAGTTTGTGGACTTGTTTCCGGCGTGTAGGGTTGTTGGTTCAAGGCCACCCTAGCTGGTTTTCCATGTCGTGGCCTTAAACACTTACTGAATCCACATGCAGCTCCATTGTGGATGTGCTTTGATGACCCGAGGACAACGGGAGAAATGTTAATTCACCCTCCTTTCACTTTGCTGTCGCTGCTGCGCACGAAGAAATTACAAGTTGATTGTCGCTGAGGGGCTCGTTCTTCTGAATGATTCCGTGAGGCCGCTGTCCGTGAATTGTTCTGTAATTTATGTTTGTAACATGGCCCAAGCAGAGGGTCACCCCTTTCAGTCTGGTCTGCTTGAGGTTTCTTCCTCAGAGGGAGTTTTTTCTTACCACTGTTGCTCTGGGGGTTGGTAAGGTTAGACCTTACCTGTGTGAAGCGCTTTGAGGCAACTCTGTTGTGATTTGGCACTATACAACCCCTGGCAAAAATTATGGAAATTAACACCTGCATCAAATCACATCTGCTCGTTGATATTGACCCTATGCCATGACATTGACCCTATGTGTCTTTTTGCAAGGAATGTTTTCACAGTTTTTGCTCTATGGCAAGATGCATTATCATCTTGAAAAATGATTTCATCATCCCCAAACATCCTTTCAATTGTCCAAAATATCAACGTAAACTTGTGCATTTATTGATGATGTAATGACAGCCATCTCCCCATTGCCTTTACCTGACATTCAGCCCCATATCATCAATGACTGTGGAAATTTACATGTTCTCTTCAGGCAGTCATCTTTATAAATCCCATTGGAACGGCACCAAACAAAAGTTCCAGCATCATCACCTTGCCCAATGCAGATTCGAGATTCATCACTGAATATGACCTTGTTTTTTCTGTTTAGGTGTTAATGATGGCTTTCGTTTAGCTTTTCTGTATGTAAATCCCATTTTCTTTAGGCGGTTTCTTACAGTTCGGTGACAGACGTTGACTCCAGTTTCCTCCCATTCGTTCCTCATTTGTTTTGTTGTGCATTTCTCGATTTTTGAGACATATTGCTTTAAGTTTTCTGTCTTGACGCTTTGATGTCTTCCTTGGTCTACCAGTATGTTTGCCTTTAACAACCTTCCCATGTTGTTTGTATTTGGTCCAGAGTTTAGACACAGCTGACTGAACAACCAACATCTGTTGCAACATTGCGTGATGATTTACCCTCTTTTAAGAGTTTGATAATCCTCTCCTTTGTTTCAATTGTCATCTCTCGTGTTGGAGCCATGATTCATGTCAGTCCACTTGGTGCAACAGCTCTCCAAGGTGTGATCACTCCTTTTTAGATGCAGACTAACAAGCAGATCTGATTTGATGCAGGTGTTAATTTTGGGGATGAAAATTTACAGGGTGATTCCATAATTTATTCCTCAGAATTGAGTGATTCCATATTTTTTTCCTCTGCTTGGTCTAAAAAAGTAACCGTTACTGACTGCCACAATCTTTATTTCTTGATTTCTTATAGTGTTTCTTAAAGCCAGAAAGTTGCCATTTGAAATGACTTTAGTTTTGTGTCATGTCTGTGATCTGCTTTTTTTCTACAAAATTAAACAACTGAATGAACATCCTCTGAGGCCGGTGATTCCATAATTTTTGCCAGGGGTTGTATAAATGAAAATAAATTGAAATCGAAATAAATTGAATGATTCTGGAAACTTCTTGAAAAGCGTAATCCCACAAACAAACAGATTAACGTATCTGAAAACAAACTCCTTTCCAGCTGTTTCTGCTGCTTGTTGTTTATTGTACATTTTTCTTTCCATTTGAACCATAAGTGACATTTCTGGATTAGAAATGAGCAGACAATCAAGATGTTTCTGAGTCAGGCACTCTGAGGATCAAACCCCTTTTCAGGAAAAAACAAAACATTCTTCATATCCATGTTTTTAATTTTTATACAGTACAAATGTTGCACGTGCAGCATCATCTTAGAATAAATATAAAATTACATTAAAGTCATGACAAAGGTTTTCAGACAGTTTGGAAAAGTCTGTAAAACTTTTGGTTTGGTGCTTTGCATAAAACAACCCTGAGCCATATTTACCTGATACAACTTTAAACCTGAGGAAATGTTTGTGTGCAGGTCCTGAGTCCAGGAGAGATGTGGACATTTATTTTGTCAGTGTCTCATTGTGTTGCCACCTTTAGTTGAATTATTATTGTGTTTGATGGATCAGATTTCTGCAGATCTGAGTGAGACAGACACATGTCTCTGTCTCAGCAGGTCTGCACTCTAGTTGAAGACTGTTTCTCTTTCTTTCTTTCTGCAGACAAACCTCTGACCCCTCGCAGGCCGTCCAACCCCAACGGAGAGAATGTCGGCGTCATCACGACGAGGGACATCAGGATGGTCCCATCAGAACGGAGGTCCTCACGGCCGCCTTCAGCACAGTGAGTGAATGATGTGATTTAGGGTTGGACTTACACACTTGCATTGGTTCCTTGTGTCTTTTTTATGACTCAGTAAGAGGACTTATTGTGGGCATGAAGACAATAACAGCTACGATAGTCTGACATTTGACCATATTGACCGTGACTTCACCCAAATGATTGACCTCTTGCTGACCTAGGCAAGGCGATTCCAGAGTCTAACTCACATTTGCTACAAATTCATTCATTCATTCATTTTTGCCAGTTATCTGGGTCTGGGTCATGTATCAGCAGACTAAGCAGCTCAACCCAAACTTCCCTGGTCTGACCTTTATCCCCCTTCAGGAGAATCCCTCTGTGTTCCCAAGCCACCTGGGAGGTAAAATCCCTCCAGTGTGTCCTGGGTCTTCCCTGCAGCCTCCTCCCACGTGCCTGGAAGACTTTGTGGGGGAGATGACCAGGGGGCTTCCTCAGTAAATGCTTTCAGTCTGAAAGATCCATGGCTCTACTCCAAGTCTCTCTCGCTGTTAAAATGTGTCACCCTGTTCCTGAGTGTAATACTGGAATACCATACAAAAGGACCTCATTTCCCTCTTATTCATGATCTTGTTCTTTCAGTCCCTACCCAAAGCTCATGACCATTTGGAGGTGCTGATTGTCATCCTAGTCGCTTCACGTTGAGCCTCAAACATGCCCAGTGCACATCAGAGTTCTCAGTCTGACACCAACAGAAACACATCTTCTGCAAAAAGCAGAGATGTGATTCTGAGGTCACCAAACTGGACACCCTCCAATCTCTGACTGAGCTTTGAAATCCTGTCCATAAGAAAAAACAAAAATCACAAACAGGATTGTTGACAAGGAACAGCCCTGGGACAGTCCTGGGACAGAACAACCCCTACTTTGGTTGCATGGAGACCCGATTGTGATTTGAAAATCAAATTCCTTTACCTTGACCTTTGTCAAAATTAATTATTTCTGGGCAGTTTCAGGGTCAGCTTTCATTGACATGCCAAGTTTGGTAGAAATCAGCAAAAGGACCTGGGAAGAGTCAGCCAACAATGACGTGAAGACATGAGCTCAGCCCCAATGACGGAGGTCAGGAAAATGTAAACTTGCTGGTTAATTCCAAAAACCACCTCCAAATGTGTCCCACATTTTAGGTAAATCAGACTGAGAAACTTAATTTTTTTTACTTTTGACAGCAATGACCTTCACCGATTTAATCTGACCTCGGCAATTCCAGAATCCAAACACAAAATTTTGACCTTTCACCCCCTTGACCTTGACCTTGACCTTTGCCAAAACAAACCCTTTAGGGGCAACTCTTGGAGCTGACTGTCATCCACACATCAAGTTTGGACAAACGTTCAGATGATGATCTGATGTTTGAGGGTAAATCAGTGCCTGTGGAGAACAAGAAGAGGGAACAGTGAGGGAGTGAAATAGTTGAAATGTTGAATTAAAGCTGAGATGAAACATGTCGCACACAGTGAAGTGATGGTAAAGTATCACAGAGACAATCATCTGATGAATTCTTTCCCATCCTCCTCCTCCTCCAGGCCTCCTTCCTCCCCTGCAGCTCTCAGCCCAGAACTGAAGCTGAAGCTGGAGGAGCTGCTGAAGACGTTCCCTCGTGGACTGTGGGCCAACGCGCTGCCAAAGGTTTTCCAGGACAAATACAAAGTAAGTGACATTCAGAAACACTCCACCTGCTTTTACCTTCTTCATCATTCAGAGCAGCTGTAATCAAGAAATTACTTTACAAAACACCATGTCATTAAAAACAGACCTAATGAGTGTCTGTGAGAACTCTTCTGAAAAGTTACCTGATGGACTTTTAACTCTAATCTATTTGTATTTTTTCCAGACCAAACTGCCTGAATGCATCCTGGAAAACCTGGATCTCCTGAAAGACGTCTGGGACATCATCTGCCCACTGCCTGATGACCCCAAGAAGGTCATCCTGTACAGCAGGATGACCTTCTTGGGTTAGGAATCTACTAAATAAAGACAAAACGTCCTCAAATTTACTGTAGTAATTGTGTATGAGCTAAAGTATATATGAAGATAAAACACCTGATGGTAGGGTGTAATACCAGTGATAAAGATAGGGGATACAAATTCTGGCAGGGTGACAGATGGTAGCTGCCAGAAAATGTATCCCCTATGCAACTGTACTAAATAAAGACAAAACTTCCTCAAATTTACTGTAGTAATTGAGTATGAGCTAAAGTATATATGAAGTTGAAAAGCTGATGGTAGGGTGTAATTTTAATTTAACCTTTATTTAACCAGGCTAGTCCCATTGAGATCAAGATCTCTTTTGCAAGGGAAACCAGGGTAGTTATAAAGTTTCCACTTCACCTAACTTGTATGTCTTTAAATGTGGGAGGAAACCGGAGCACCCAAAGGAAACCCACACAAACACAAGGAGAACATGCAAACTCCACACAGAAAGGCCACAGGTGGGAATCGATCCCATGACCTTCTTTCTCTGAGGCAACTGTGCTAACCATGAACCCACCATCCTTATTAATCTATAAGATACAGACAAATATTAGGGGTGGTGGCCAAATGTTTAGTGCACTTTGTTTTAGTGCTGAAGGTTCCTGGTTCGAACCCCACCCCTGCCACATTTCACTGTGTAATGTGACGTTGCATCAGGAAGGGGATCTGGTGTACAGCTTGTGCCAAATCAGCATGCAGGCCCACCTTGCATTTGCTGTGGTGACCCTGAGTGTAATCAAGGGAGCAGCCAAAGGGACTTAATATATTGTGTAAATTATAGCAAAACAAAACAAAAAAAGGTTTAATATCAGCATGTCCATGCCAATTCAACATGAAAAAGACCATCAAAATTACAGATTTAAACTTTAAAATTTACATATATATATATATATATATATATATGTGTGTGTGTGTGTGTGTAAAACCATTTACATATTCATTGTAATTTTGACAGAATTCCCCTGGCAACCATAGCTGCCAGAATTTTTCTGTAAAAACAGCTTAATTTTTTTACAGTGTAAAAGCTGAATTTTATTTATTGTAAACCAAAACAACTCATCACCCACATCATGTTGGTCTGCTTATCTTTTATTTAAAATAGAAAAGGTCAGACAAGTACAAGTGTACAGTTTATAATTGTTGATAGTTTAATGTCGAATAAACTAACTGAACTGAAGAAAGAGTGAAGGTTAGGTCCATATTCTGAATTCTTAGATGAATTTGGTGCGTTCATCTCTAACTTGTCAACTCGTGTTTTAACATTCTGATGTGACTTTAACATTCATACAAATAGGAAAATTGGGGATTAAAATTTAGAGAAACTTAAATTTTTTTTTGCAGAGATGGAAGTATTTTGAGTCATAAATGTGCAAATCATAAATTGAGATTAATACCTGAAGATTGTAGATCTTTTTGAAACATTTGAGCTGCTTCTTAATTGCATTCTGTGGATGGACAATCTCAAGTGCCACAAATTTTCTTAATTTTTGCATGTATTTAATATTTGCCCCTTCTGTTACATTATGGGGACAATTATTTTTATCACTCAGTTTTTCTTATTTTGATGAGAGCAAGCATCATGGTTGCATCAGATTCAGAATTTGTCATGATCATGATTTCCAGCATCGAGAAACGATTAAAGACTTTTAATGCCACCTGGTGGCCAAATGGCAGTACTACTAATGAACATGAGTCTTAAAATGTAATTTTTTTTTCCTCATCAATATGTTGTTTAAACAGACAGCAACTTTTAGAGGTGGGTGATACCGGGAATTTTGGTATTGATCCGATACCAAGTAAATACAGGCCCAGTATCGCTGATATCGATACCGATACTTTTTCATATTTAAGCTTCATAGAGCCAAAGGTTCCAAAAGACCTAGGATAGAATTTCGCCAAACATTGTACGTGACAACAAAATACTTTATTATCACAATCAACATTTTTGTTTAAAAAAATATCATTGAACACAACTTAAAACAAAATCTACTGAGGTAGAGGGCTGACAAACCACAATACAAGGGTGCGCTGCTCCGTGTTGCGTGACACAGCGCAGCGCTGCTCTTACAGAGAGAGAGAGTAGAAATTCATGAATGCGTGCGGGAAAGGAAAAAAAGCTTGAGTATCGATCTTTTTACACAATGATCGTTCAATATCGATACCAGCGTTGGTATCGATATTATCGATATTAGGATCAATCCCCCCACCTCTGGTAGCTTTGACTCTGGCTTCTCAGGCAGTCACCAGAGGCCTCATGTACAAAGCGTGCTTATGTACTAAAACCTGGCGTACGCCGTCTGCACGTCCACGTGCAAAAATATCAAAAATGATGTGAGCGTGGAAAGGTGTGGTGCGTCACGCAAAAATCCTGGTTGGCGTAGGGTCAGAGTTGTACAGAGTTGGACCTGAAAAAGAACAACTCAGTTAACACAGAAAATAATCACGCAGGAGACACTGAATTTCTTTTCCTGAATCAGGAGAGAGCAAAACGAGTGTGACCCCTCAACACTGACTGTCTCGTCAGCTCTGAAGGGCCCCGCCCACTTACTTCCTGTATTTATTAGAATAACTTGCATACAGACATATGGGAAAGACAAAATACCTAACAAGTAGCGCCACAAAGTATATTCTCACATCAATATGAAATTGTTATGGCTTTAAAACCTCCAGTCTCACAGGTCTTTTCATAACAGCCTGCAACCCTGAACTGGCATGCATGTCACACCACTCTCTTCTCAAGGCTGGACTGTTAATTAAAATGCACATCTGTGCTCAGCAAAAACATGGTCTTTAGCAAAACAGTCTACACTTTCACACCTGCCATGTGAGCTGGTAATAGAGAGTAATATTGTGAGCGAGTAATATTAAATTAAACACATTATATAATTGAAACACATGTATATAAATGTGTATATGAAGAATGAGATCAGACAAAATCAAAGACAGCAAATCAAAGTAAAGACATTAATAATTGATAATATATTGAAAATTCCTGTCACGTACGCACGTTTCTACAGCTATTGTTCCACTGTGGACATGTAAAGGTGATGCTCTGAACTGTTAATAGTGTGAAAACAAGAAGTCATCAGAGTGATGTGCACATCAGAGACACAGTGATGAGCCGTTCCCCTGTTGGTTCGTCGTGCTGCCCTGGTGGCTGCCCTTCCTGGCCCCTGTGCCCTTCCGCTGCCCTTTTTCTCCTGGATTCTCCTGGGGCCCTGCGTCCTGGACCCATTTCTGTCGTTGCATGCGCCCAGCTGTACTTTAGTCTTGGTCCAACACACCAGCCATAGTAGTGATCAGTTATTTAACTGTGATCTGGGTCTCTGTGTGTGGATGGTTGTGTGTTTGTGGCTGTCAACCACAATTCGGTTTTGGGTGTTCTCAAGGGGATCAAGACTCTGGTGTCCTAGATTAGAGGATGGATGCTCACTAATTAGACAACAGACTGTTGCTGTCACTACTTGTTCATGTGTGGTTTTGGTAAGTTGTATCGTTGGGGCCCCGTCTGCTTGGTATCTCACTTCTCATCACTTCACAGTTATTGTCTTCACCACTTGTCTTTCATTCTTGTCTGTCTTCGTGTTGTTATGGTGGTCAGCCCTTTCTGATAGAAGTTGTCGGTTGGCTTTGAATAGGATGTTATAGGCTGATCGGTAAGGGCGGATGGGGGTCACACACGCACACCATATTCACTCATGCATAACATACCTTCTGTCCTACAAGAATAAATTGCATATATGTGTATTAATGCAGGGCCGTATATAGGAATGTGAAAGGGGGGGGTTCAAATCCTTGAGTTGGGGGTTCAGTGGGCCGCAGGGCCCCCGGTGGGGCCGAGGGGCAACGCCCTCGTGGGGGGCGAAGCCCCCCGAAGCAGAAGCTTTTTGAGGATTTCGAGGGGTAAAAAGCTACATAAATTTCATTTGAAACCCAAAATGTATCATTTTAGGAAATACATTTTTATATACAAATAGTCCTTGCTTGGGATTGGATCAGTTGCCATAAGAACCAAGATAACATTAATGCAAACTTTATACCTGCCTGTCGGTTGCGAATGATGCAACCGACAGGCGTGAAAAAACTCATGCATGCGCACGAAGGTTCAAGCTTGGCTAATGCAAGCGCACATGATTCAAATCCATATAGTTTTTGCAAAAAATAAAAGGTCGGATAGTTTAACAGACCTCGTATTTAGCGGTATTAATATTCGCGTTTACATTATGAATATGTACGTTATGTATTAAAATAGCGGTATTTAATTTAGCGACTTTGTTTAACTCGCGAAATTTGCATAATAAATCCCACGCGAATATTTGCACCTTTACAGTATTTGCAACAGGAAGGAGAAGCTCCCTTTATTTCTCAGCTTATACATACAAACATGTTTTTACAAACCAGACAAGTGTAATTGTGTGTCTACATGGGTATTTACAAGCCTACTAATCTGTTTGATATCAGAGGAGGATATAGGGACCAGGGAGCACAAATTCTCAACCCCCATGGGAAAAGTTTATCTAGCAGTTTCCCCTTTCATCACTTAAGGGATTACTCTGGCAGAGGAAATTTAAACTTGAGGGTATGTGATAATAGCTGTGTAACAGTTAGTGCTTGTTGCTTATTATCAATGAAAAGAAAATACATAACGTTGATATCCAGATCAGAAAAAAATCAGCAGAAAAAAATCAGCAGAATTCTCAGGGGGGTTCAGTTGAACCCCCTGGACCCCCTCTATATATGGGCATGTAATGTACATAAATGGTACTGCCAGTGCGGCATTTACCATTACTATATATGCAGACAGGGGAAAAAAAGAGGATTTGGCTGCATCCTGAGCTGGGCAGACAGACATTTAACATGTAAGGGTGTTTTATTCAAATTTGCAACTCATGAATGTTTTGAGCTATTTTATAGCCTGCAGTCTTTTGATATCAATTTCAATTAAAGAGGCACTTGTAAAATATTAATAATTAAATAATATTTTTTAAAAATGGCTGTTTGTGCAAAATTTTGTGCAGGGGAGTCTCAGAGGGGTTCTTGCCCGGGTAGTAATTCAGTGTAGAACCGCCAATGTGGATAGTTTAAACTCAGTGCTCAAAGCTACACTCAACATGATGCACCACCTTTATTAAAACCACGCCCCCCACCCCAAAACACAGTCACCTTAGTTCAGTGATTACTTGCGTGACCTCAAGCATAAGCATCTAAATTCTGGGTCTTCTAGTGAAGCTTAGGGCTATTGGCCGGTGATCACCTTAGTATTTCTTTTGTTCTTGTTTAATGCTGACAAATTATACTGTATTTGTTGTCTTGCTGATGCCTGTTTCTGTTTTTTTCTCTCTGTTGGAGGTGCGGCTCCATCCAGAGATGGATGTGGTGTCTATTTCTGAAGTCCTCCTGTCCTGTGCACCAGCAAAATTTCCCGTATATTTGTTCTGTGAATTGTAATTTATGTCAGTAGCATGGCCCAAGCAGAGGGTCACCCCTTTGAGTCTGGTCTGCTTGAGGTTTCTTCCTCAGAGGGAGTGTTTCCTTACCACTGTCGCCTGTGTGCTTGCTCTGGGGGTTATTGAGGTTAGACCTTACTTGTGTGAAGCGCCTTGAGGCAACTTTGCAGTGATTTGGCGCTATATAAATGAAAATAAATTAAAATTGAAATGTTCAAATCATAAGATGCACAAATGGACATCAGGCTGGAGGCGCGGTGCGCGATGGGGAGGCTGATTGGTGGTTAAATAATTTATCCATGTAACTTACTAACGAAAATCAGTGCATACACATTTGGGCATGTGCGCATTCAAATGTTTTTTTGTTTGTTTGTTTTATTGTTATTATTAATATGTTTTCTTTTTGTTCTGGACTACAGATGAGCCTCTTAACAAGCCCCCGACTGTGTTCAGTATTTGTCAATAAAAGCTTATGTAATGTTCATGTCACACACTCAGTCCTGTGCACTGAATATCTTTTTACTTCAATGTGTGTGTGCAGCTCAGTTCAGCATTTACACACACAAACATATACATATTTAATTTCCATTTTACGTGACAGCAATCTGAGAGAATGGCGATCTAACCACAGCGTTTATTGTTTTTGTACATTTTCTCTGAAAGTTCTTTAATTTTTACACACAAAAAAACAGAGAGGATGGTGGGCTTCATCAAACACACTTATAATACCATCAGCATGACACAACCAGACTATTTGAATACATTTGCATATTCTGATAGAGGAGTTAACAGGATTCTTAACAAGTAGAACAACAGGAGCCAAAGTTTGATTTGTGTTAAATACTTTAAATTGGGGCCAAAATTAAAAGAAGGCCAATCAAACTTGGCCAAACAGTCAGAAAAACATGAAAAAAAAATTGTTCAATGTAATATTGTTAATATTAATATTTCTCATTGTTGCTTTGTTTATGAGCGATTATTTTTAAAAAAAATTGTTGACGTAAAGGGTTTAAGACCTAAAATCCAAAACTGAGTTTAATGAGGGAATAACGGCAACAAAAAACTTTCAGTTCGATGACCAGTTTTCTACGATTTTTAATTAGTTTGCTAAAACACAGAAAACAGGAACAGTTCATATATTCATGAAAAACACAAAAAATATTGTTCAACAGAAAACACAATTTGGCAGAAACGCAAAAATCCACATGATTATCAAACTCGCCAGCTCAGATTTAGCAAAAAATATCTGCATCTGCTCAATTAACTTGAGAATTTGTTGTTGGACTCGTTTTTTGGGGGACTCATACTTTACACCCGTGACTGTTTGCTGGATTCAAACACGAATGTGGGTCAATGTCATCAAAACCACCTGGTTTCCAGTTTAATAACCGCTTCTTTTTTGGGGGGGTTCAAACCATCACAATGGTTAAAAAGTTTGTGGCCAATTCAGAAGAGAGTCTGGTTCCTGTTGGTGGGAAAAGGCCTCAGACCTCCTCCACCAGACAGTTTTGTGACCACTGGGGGGAACTGCGGTAACTCAAACATTCATTCATTGTTATGGTTTTAAATGTTTTTCTTTTTCTGTTAAAGTATGCCACGTTTGTCCAACTAGCTTAGGACATAGGAGTGATTAGCCAATCAGCAATCAATGTGCAGTTTGTTGGCCACACCTCCTCCACGTCCATAAACATGTTTGTAACCCTAACCCACTCATCTGCCCCTAACCATGTAAAGAGAGGATCTTGGTGCACAAATTGACTCAACGATCCAGATTAACTCTGTACAGGAACTGATACACACATACGCGTTTAATGACTTTCTTGTTTTTGGACATTGCAATCCACAATGACTGTCCTTCCCTAAAACAAAATCTGAAATAGTATGAGACAGATTCATGTGGGGCCTTGGTGAGTCTAAGTCTGGTTCGATTTGGTGAGTGAGTCAAAAACTGTGCCACAATAATACACGTGATGTGTTTACTCTGAATGCCCCCCAGGGCCTGACTTCAGGTTTCAAGCATGTTATCCAAATAACTTTTCCACCTACTTATCTGGCCCGTGTTTTTTTTTTTTTTTTTTTTTTTTTTTTTTTGTCATCCGGCTAACTGGCAAAGTGACAGAAACGTTAGCGCAGTTATAGAGACACATCAAAAGACAAAATTTTTGTTTACAGGAAAACAGATTTATGGACCCGCGTGAGGGATCTCCCTGTTGCTAAAATCCCGTTCTAGTCAGCAGTGTGCGCAGATCACAGCTAGCTGACATGGTCATCACAGGTTTGAAGATTCGGCTTCATTTGCTGGTTGGGCAACTGCCCAACCAGTCCCAGCAGAAGACTGCCCCTCCCTGAGCCTGGTTCTGCTGGAGGTTTCTTCCTGTTAAAAGGGAGTTTTTCCTTCCCACTGTAGCCAAGTGCTTGCTCACAGGGGGTCGTTTTGACTGTTGGGGTTTTACATAATTATTGTATGGCCTTGCCTTACAATATAAAGCGCCTTGGGGCAACTGTTTGTTGTGATTTGGCGCTATATAAAAAAAAATTGATTGATTGAATTGATTGATTTGCGCGTTAACACATCAGCTACATGACTGAATTCAAAAGCCTGCTTCGAAAAACAAAAGGGATGCAAAACTGACGTAAACACGTCAGACTGCTACCACAAAATCTAAAACGCTACGAATCCCTGCTGGACAAAAAGTATTTTGCAAAACATAAACGACAAACAAAGAAAAATATTATTCCGAAAACCATTCCAACTAAAAAAAAAACAAACAAACAAAAAAACATGCAGGTTAAAATTCTATCCATTAAAATGACAGCTACAAAATAAAATACAAACGTTTAAATATTATAAATTAATGTGGCCAATTTAACAACGCAATGCAGAGTCAGTTTGATAACCATGCCAACACCGTTTATTCAATTAGTGCATATTAGCTAACCAGCTAACGAGTTCAGTCTGTAACTAGTGAAGCTCTTTAACAACTGGAAGTTACACATTAATACATTTGTTACAGTTTTACATTTTATCACTTGCTCTTTTTAAGTATAAGTTTGAAAAAAAAAAAACCTGCTTTCTGATTGCCCCCCCCCCCCCCCCCCACACACACACACACACAAATACACACACAGTAAAATTTACAAATATACATTGCCAATTTAAACTATTTCTTAAAACACTTTAGCATTTTGGGCTTATTGAGGTTTCAAACTATAATTTTTGATCTACCAGCTTGAGTTCTTTGAAATTAATTTTATTATAAACAATCTTAAGTGCTGACATAGAGTGGACATTTCTCCGTGATGCATTCGTGTGCCGCAGTAAAAGATGTGTGCTGTTTATGATCATCTGTTGGATTTGAAGATGAAAATTGTATTATACGAGTATGAATCTAATTAAAATACATTAGCATTTTGTTTTGTTGCTGTCACCTTTGTTTAAATGTATCCTACGCAACTGCCCAAACGCAGATGTGATTAAAAAAGTTATATACTCCCCCTGTTTTTGTTTGTTTTCTGCCCATGAATATACAGTGGCTTGCAAAAGTATTCAGCCCCTTGGTATTTCACACATTTTAATTTGTTTATGGCATTTCAAATACAAAAAGTAAATCAGGCTTCTCAACCCAAAATTTCTAAAATAATTTTCCTTAGGCTCAAACAAAGTACATCTCTACAACTTCATATAAATTACTTAAAAATATAAAAGCCAAGATGATGGGTTGCATAAGTAATCAGCCCCTTTGGTATAATACCTGAAAATAATCGGTTTGCCAGTTTTCTTCAGACAAGTTAGGGGATGGATACATGAACATTTCCAAGTCACTGAATATGTCTTGAACTTTATTTAAATCAGTTATGAAATACAAACAGTATGGCACTCTATGGTAAATCTGTGCGGAGTAGACAGTTCTCAAAAATTGAGTAACTTTGCAAGAAGACGGGTGAGGAAAGCCTCAGTGGTATAGAGGGTTTTATTAAAAAGAAGACCTGAAAGTTGAGCTACAATTTGACAGAAGGTAATTTGAAATGCAAGCCTAGATTTGATGTTTTGGTGAAAGAAAATCCTCCTCTATACTGCTTCATCATGAAGCTGTATAACTGGGGATACAAAATACAAAACATGCATTATGCACAATTTCTCCAATCACAGCCACAGAAGCCTGTAATTTCTTCTGGGTTGTCTTGGTGGCTTTCCTCACTCTTCTTCTTGCACAGTCACAGTTTTTGAGAACTGTCTACTCCACACAAATTTACCATAGAGTGCCATACTGTTTGTATTTCTTCATAGCTGATGTAAATAAAGTTCAAAACATATTCAGTGACTTGGAAATGTTCATGTATCCATCCCCTGACTTGTCTGAAGAAAACTGGCAATTAAACTGATTATTTACAGGTATGATACCGAAGGGGCCCATTACTTATGCAACTCATCATCTTGGCTTTTATATTTTTCATTAATTTATATCAAGTTGTAAATATTTACTTTCAGTTTGAGTCTAAGAAAGATAATTTCAGAAATTTTTATACTGAGAAGCCTGATTTACTTTTTGTATTTGAAATGCCATAAACAAATTAAAATGCATGAAATACCAAGGGTCTGAATACTTTTGCACACTCTTAAGGCTATGAAATTGGGTTATTAGTAAAAAAAAGTAAGTTTTTAACTAATAACCCAATTAGTACTGATAACCCAAAATCAAGGGCATGTCCTCTTCAGCCTTAAGACTGTGCATATCATGAATGCTTGGTCTTGTTGATTTGTGAGAATCTACTGGTACCTTGTTTCCCATGTAACAATAAGAAATATACTCAAAACCTGGATTCATTTTTTTAGTCACATAGCACTACTATTATTCTGAACACTACTGTATTTCCTTGATTAAATGCCTGACCTCGAAGTGGGACCTGCCTCATTTAATGTCTGGGTCAAAACTTAATCTAGAGAAAAAAGAAAAAGTGCCTGCCTTAAATAAGGGCCAGACATTATTTGCATTAAAAATATTACAATTGGTTGAGTCCCTCATATTTGTAAGTCTGCTGCGGAGTGGTACCTTAAAATCCTAAAGCATGAATTTATGTTTCTACAACTCCATAACTCATTTTGTCCGATATGAGCGAACGTCTGTTATTACATAGAAAACCATACAGCAACATTGGGACTTTCGCTTTTTTCTGGTGAATGTGAATATCTGGTTTATACGATGATGGTTCAGGCAAGTTTTACTATTTTTTTTTTTTTTAAATTACTGGAGCAACTTCACTGTGACGAAGACAACTTCCTGCGACATAACTTATTCACGGTACATTTACCCCAAACAACCGCTGACTTTTTTTGGCATATGCATAATGGGCGTAAAATATCAGCACAGAAATCAGATGAATGTGAATGTGTTTACTGCAGCACATGAATGCATCATCACAAACTTACTTTCAGGTTGATACATAGTCTGGTTTTAGACAGTGAACCAAAATTTTACATAAAAAAGAACAAACAAACTCTTGCAAAAAAAAAGAAAAAAAAAAAGTTGAACAGTGACATGCATTTTTTCCCCCTTCATCAAACAAGTAGTTTCATGGTTCTCACTTTATGAACTGCTTCAGCAGCGCTGTGTTTGTTTACATTTGGCTCAGAACCGCCCCTTTAATACAGCCAACACTGCCTCATACTCAACTCCATTTATTTAGAATGTAATAACAAAAAAAGGGGACTTTTTGGACAGATTAAAAAAATTTTTTTTTTATATATATATATATATATATATATAAAACAAATAATATAATAAAAAAACCAGTGGACTGAATTAGAAAAGTTCTTTCATACCTTTAATATTCTATAAACATCAATTCTACAAATATGAGACTTGTTTTGCTGAAATGTTGCACTTTTCTTTATGTTGGTGTGATTACACTTTCAACTATTTGAACTGATTTCACAGCATTTTATATTTATATATTCATGGACCATACAAACTATTTTTGGATATTTGAGCTCAACATGTTTGAGAATTGTAAAAAAATAAATTAAAAAGAAAATAAGAAAAAAGAGACATGACTAGGACAGTGGAGTTACTTTAATTCTTTTGTACGGTTAATAGTCTGAGGTGTTGCATTCAGGTGCATTGGTGAAGAACAGTTCCTCACATTCAGCTTTAATCACTCTGGAAATTTAAACAGAATGAAAATAATCTAACAGCCCCCTCCCCCCTTCCCCAAAAACCAAATGTGATTTTTTTTTTATTATTATTTCACCAGAACATACATCATCTTATAGAGAAATGCAATTGTTTGTGATGATGGATTATCAACCAGCAAGTAGATTTTCCCAAGGCTTTGACCTCTCCTGTGAAATAAGGAAAAATCCATCCATCCATTTAATACGATAACTAAAAATCAATAAATGCAATCTGCCTGTAAGTATCCAAATAAAATCAACATACATTGAGGAGAAACAGATTAAAATTTGGTTAATTTTTTTTTATCATCCAAAAAGTAAGTTCCTGGAATATACTATAGTGGAGCTGTATACTGTACCTGCATTAATGGACCAACAGGTGGAAATGCTGCTCCATTTCAAGAACCTTGGGGCATGACAACAACCAACCTGTTTCTTATATATCCTAATTATATAATATACTATAGTGTGTCTGCCATCTGCTGGATAGGTCTGGGATTGGTGCAGGGAATAAACATCACAAGCATTATGGGAATTAGGAACAGGAAGCTCCTAGTAGCTGAAGTTACAGGTAGCTTGAATCATTTGTCAGTTTCACTTATAAAGCTGCTGCTTGTTAAATAATGTAGCTTTTTTTCTAAGAAAAACATTGCTAATAGTGCTGACACTAGATGGATACATGCTGAGCTCAAACATGCAAAAATGATTGGTTTGGTCACTAAGTTTAGCACGACAGCTTTTGGCACCTTCAGTGAAAACTACAGAAAAATAAGTAGTACAGACACGTCCGAAGAGTTAAGCTTTTCAAAATCGTCCCCTGTCACATAGCATTTACGGTCATGTGGCTAAATGTTTCGACTTTTCACTTCTGTTCTTGCATACTGATGTGCACAGATGGTGTCTGATCAGAATCCGTTAGCTCTAGTTTCGTGCTTTTAAGCTATCTGACCCAGTTCCTTTTTAATAACGCTGCAAATTAACTTTCTAAAGTTAAATATTCACCATTTAACCACAAACATTCTTTAACTAAACATTAACCTATTTACAAACTAACCCTTTTAACAAACCGACTGTTTACATTTTAATTCAAATTTAGCAATTCCCAAATGAAGAATTTTGTGAGGAAGTTCTTGCAAACGTCTCAGTGAAAACGTGGCGCTGATCGGTCGTTGGTCGTCACCTTCTTCAGCTTGACTCCACGGCGGATCATCATCAAATAGTCTTCGGCCTCACAATGTTCAGACTCTTCCAGGAGCTCAGGGAGCAGCCGGCGTTCAAACTCTGACACACGCCCCCCCGGCTGTGGTGGGGGAGTGGGCGGGTCTGAACCCTCACCGCGGAGCTGAGCCTCTGATGACAGGTCACCTCCCCCTGGGGATAAAAGGTTGGTCGAAGGGCTGAGTGGCGTCTGTGGTGTGCTGCTGCCACCCGGGGGTTCGGGCACAGTCGGGGTCTTGACTGGGATCATGGGTGGCTTAATGGGGATGGGACCCAAATTGAGGCCCCCTGAGGGCCGGCGCAAGTTGGGTTTGGAGGACGGAGTCCGGCGGATGGTGGCAACCCCTGGAGGAATTACAGCTGATGGGTTGGAGGGCAGGCCGGCGGTGGAGGCGGGGCGCTTGGACTGGAACATTCTGCGGTACGACTGGTTGATGTCGCTGTTTCTCGGGATGGTGGACGATTTATCGAAGTCTGACTGATGACCTTCCTGGTCAGCTCCCACGGAGAAGTAGTCACAGTCCGACACTGCAGAGACCAAAAAACAGTTTTGATTTTCATTCTCTGTTTTAGCTGCAGAATTGTTACAGACTCATGCAACTAATGATTTGCATAATCATTCTGTAGCCGGGATGTGCACCTTGTGATGGGATGGCGTCCTCCGAACAGCAGGGTGTGTTAGTCTGGCTGCTGTAGCCGCTGGAGCCCTGCAGCGAGTCCCTGCTGGATCCGTGAATGTCCAGGTGGAGCCCTCGGACCAACGCTCGGGCCAGCTCCTCGTGAACCTCCCTGTCCTCCTGCTGAAGTCAAAGAACCAATTAGGTTTGCTTTTAATCCTACATATAAGAGTCAGGTGTATGTGGGCGTATCTGTTAGTTATGGACCAGAATGTATCTGCAATGTTCAAATACTTATGGGCCTTCCAAATTTAAAGGTCAAGGTTTGTTTAGGAGGATTATTCTTAATCTTCTGATCTCACTCAATTCTGTCATTGATGCCTTTAATCAAAGACAAAGCATTACTGTCAGAGGTGAAGCAAATCACGATAATTACTAAAAACTCTGCTCAGAAAAGTTTGTTAAAGCAGATCTGAACCGGTCTGACCTTGACTGATATTCCAGGGCTGCTCTCTTTAATCCTGTGTGGCTCCTTCCCTGCTGTGGTGACATCAGTGCCCTGATGGCTGCTGGGATCTGGAGTTTCTCGTCTGTCTTTGCTTCGCCTCAGGGTGTTGACCACAGGCTGGTCATAAGGACCTGGTTTGGCCCAGTCCTGTGCACACGGTCACACTAAGGATCAACCAAATGCTGGACTTTGCTGCTTTTCTCAGTTTTAATTTCTGTGAATGTCAGATTTTTTTCTTTTAGGAAATGAGATGTTTTGACATTTAAATGGAAAACATAAGATTTTTCCATTTTAAATTGAAACTCAATCAGAAAGAAAATGAAAAAGAATTTCAGGGCACAACAAGGATCAAACCTTCCAGGACAGGACTCTGGATGACGGGATCATTCCGGGTCCTGCGGGGCAGGGGGGCGGGGACTCTTCAGATAGGCTGCAGCCTGAGTGAGGCCACGCCCACTCAGGAGAGAAAGATGAATATGGGGGTGAGTAGATGGGGAAAGTGGAGGTGAAGCATGGAAGGTGGAGGTGGGTGTCCTGGGCCTGCAGTAGCGCTCCATGCAGACAGAGGGCAGCGTGACGGTCAAAACCATTTGACAACTGAAAGTGACCGTGTGAGGAAGAAGCAAAAAAAACAAAAGTCAACAACATGAAAACATGATGCAGGTGAGTGAAATGTGCTGTATGGAGGCGGAGAGAATTTAACACCAAATGGGTCCCATCTCAGTTGGCCAATGAATGTTGTTTGACCTTTGGCTCCTTACCTGTGAGGACTCCAGAGGCATCGGCGACGGGGATTTGGACGGGTAGGCATCCTGGGAGATGAAGCCGGAGTCGTGGGAGGAGACAGAGGAGAGGCGGGCAGGAGTCTGCTGGGGGAGCACAGAGGAGGAGGAGGCGCGGTAACGGAAATGGGAGGTGGGGGAGTGGCAGTGGGAGCCGCTGGAGCGCGAGTCGCTGCTGTTGACGCTGTTCAGGCTGCTGCTGAGCAGAGACACGAGCAAAAAAAAAAAAAAAAAAAAAAGAAGGTTACAAATGCTTCTGTCTACAAACAGCTGCAGTTCCACACTCATTCCAGTAGGGGGCAGCAGATTACAGAATTTCACTTTAAAACCAACCTGCACATGCTGGACTTCCTGGAGACTGTGGTGCTTGGCGATGAGGGCGGAGTCTGGTACAACCACGTGCACTCTGAACCCTTCAGGTCCACAATGACCTGCTCCGAAAGACCGAAAACTTTAACACCAACATGTCTGTTTCCACGCCATCACAAACCAAAAACAAACAACGCTGGACAGGAATGGAGGAGGGGCTAGGCTCTGGCGCACCTGCTCGCTGGAGGCAGGGAGCTTGTGCGGGTCCATGGTTAACGCCTTCAAGTCATCGTTCAGAGTTTGGAGATGAGTGATCTCCCCGAGCATCGACATCTCCCCCTCCTGAGGCACACAAAAAAGATTAAAAAAAATACAGGATACGATTTACAAAAATACGATCAATTATTAATACTGTCATTGTTTGCACAATACATACATTTAATTAATCTAAAATTCTACTTTCACTAAAACTGAAGACCAACTTCATGATTAAGGTTTTTCACAATAAAGCTCAGCAGAATAACTTCAATGAAACTTGGATTTGTTTTTGCTTTTCCTCAAGGATAAAATGTTTTTGCTGTTTTGTTTGGTCTGACTGACCACGACAGGCCGCAGCATGGAGACGAAACAGCAGAAGCGGCTCCGCTCCTCCACCAGCGCCTTCCTCACCGCCTGCTTCTCCGTCTCCTCTAGCAGCAGGTATTTATCGCTGACGTCCTGCATGGCGCTGTCCAGCTGAGGCTGGATGTCCCCACGGCCTGTGAACACATCACCACCGAGGAACCATTAATTCCAACACAACCTATCAGGCAGACTGATTAGAACTTTTCTATGGCGTGTTTGAAGCTACATGACAGAAACCCCGTCGTAGCACCGCCAAGTCTGCGGCGGTCATGATAAAGCACGCTAAGAAAGTTGATCAGATTTTTAAGTGCGGGAAACTGCAGACAACACGAGCCCTGAAATCACCACAGCAGCCACTGCGTTCCATTTTTTTTTTTTTTTTGCTTCACACGGCATCCGCGACAGCTTTCATCACCGTCGACGTGACAAAAATCTCAGTTGTCCACTCAACAAACACCAGGAACAAAATGGTGACACAACCCTCAGCAGCAGGTCAAAGGTCATGACCCCAACACAGGTACAAAGTTTTGGTTCACAGTAACTCACCAAATATGTCAGCTGGACAGAGAAGAGCATGATGGGATACCATGAGGAGACAAAGGAGAACAAAAACATACAGTTAGTTTTGAAAATAACCTCTCTTTATTTATACCTGATTACTGATCATGATCAGATTTTCACAAACCTTTCTTGGCTTTTTTCTGCAGCTTCAGAGTGTCTGAAGATCTTTTCTTGATCTCCTGACGAGCCTTTTTATACTCTGTGGAGACGCAACAAGACAGGAAGTGACCTCATTTTCGTCATCAAAGCTACAGGGAGCGATCGAGTCGCAGTCGCCGCAGGGGAAAAAAAAACACCACCACCACCATCCCGAACAAACGTCTGCTGACATCACTGAGAACTGTTACCATTTTATAGATTATGTCGGTTGACCAATTGTCACTAATTGTCACTGGGGTCATTAACTCAAATCTGAGATTAGACCAACTCAGATTAGAGAATTTTATTAAAACAAATTATTCTCCACTGAATGAATAATGACATCAACACTTATTTATAATAACAGATTAGCCATTTGATCTGTATAATTTAATTCTGATTAAGAAACATTTAGGAGAGGATGTACATATGTATTTCTATAACAAAAACAAAACTGAATGGTAAAAATTTTAATTTAAACCTTTAAATCCACAAACTGCCACAAGTTTAAAAAAAAAAATAAAAACTTGGATCATTTATCAACTGAACAAACTATCAGGAAAAAAGAACAAATTCAAATTTAAAATAAAGTTAACCAATTTCATATTATTCTGCACATCTTACAATCATAATTCATTTGCATTATGCAGATCGTGTTAAAAAATCTAAAAAAAAAATGAGCTCCTCCGTGTAAAGGATGGATCTTTAATGACTCGGAAATCAGATGTTGAACTGCAGATGAACAGAGAACACAGACTGATATTGTACAAAAATAGAAACAAACATGTAGTTCATGTGAAGCATCTAGTGAAAATGTTGTAAATTACCCCCCCACACCCCCAAAACATGAACTTGCTTATGGTTTCTTTTTTATAATTACATTAGAATTGTGTTATTCTGCAACAAAGATATGTTTTGGTTCTGTCTGTTTCTAACCGTAAATATTTTGTCAACAGAGGTGCCAAATGTGCAGGTGCAGTGAAAAATGAGAGTAAGTTCAACAAAAAACACCCAGAAACAGTTTGCTGTTCAAAGGGTTAAAATCTTTTAGAGTCGAGCTGATCGGTGAAGAGACGGGCTGAATGACCTGTGAATTATTAAACTAAAGACCGGATCTGGACGTGGACAGCGTTGACGGTGGACAAGCATTTGATGTTTTTGCGTTAATGTGTTTGCATGTGTGCGAGCGCATGCACCTTTGGCGTGGTCTTTGTCCAGCGTGTTGGCCGCTCGCTTCCACTCCTCCATCTGTTCCTGCAGCGGGTTGATGAGACAATCCACAAAAACCCTGGGGAAAAAAAATAATAATTTCAGGTTTTTACACTTGTAAAAATAAAAATAAATATTTTTAACTGCTGCTCAAACAGGAACTGAAATAAAACTGGACTTTACTGGTTCATCTGTGACATGACATCACACTTTATAAAGTCACAGACATTGATTGTTGCATTTTTGATCAACTTATTGTCATTTGTGATCAGGAACCAGAACAGGCAACATTTTCAGTTCTGGATCTTTTTGGGTCATTTAGACTGAAATCATGTGTTCACATCCTAAAAAAAAAAAAAAAAGCAGGTAGCTGAATGGATAAGGAGCCAGTCCACCAATCCGTAGAGCTGGGTTTGAATTCCGCTTGTGCTTCCTGTCTGTGTCCTTGGACGAGACACGTAACTTGCATCGTCTCAGTCCGACGATGGTGTCGGACATAGTTAAGGAGCTGAGGAGTCAGGAGGGAGCAAAACAGATGCTAATGAGCTGGAGGGAGGCGGTTGGCGTGGTGACCTGGGAGCAGACACCGCAGCCGTTCATACTCACATGGAGAACTGACGGAGTCTGGTCTCAATGCTGCGGTGCCTCATGCACATTCTGGTGAGAGCAGAACCGATGTCCCTCGTACCTCCTGGAAAAGAACAAATGAACAAAGAGGACCAGCTGTCAGTCATGTTTGAGAAGTGGTCTGATCTGCAACCGGTTCCTAGACTAGCAAAGTCTTCTGGCAAACGTCCTGTAAAATTTGCATAAATCGCAAATAAATAAATAATTTCATACATTAAAATAAATTTCAGGTTTTGTTTAGTTTTTTGTTTTTACTTGAAACGGTTTAATAAATGCACAAGTCTCAGATTGTTGTTTTGGTCAGAGGAGGGAATAAAGAACCAAAACAGGTTGAATAAAGTATCCTCCACAGTGAGGTCAGAGGTCACAGTCATCTTCAGAACAGCTGGGAGGAGTCACAGTTTTGCTTAAGGGCACTCCAGCAGCGTGGAAGTGAGTGCATTGGAGCAGAAGCTCTGCGGGCACGTAGGAGCCAGATGGTCACTCCCCCAAGCCCTCAGCCTGGAGATTCAATGTTTGACCAAACGTGAACTTTGTCCCAAATCTACTATTAAAGGAAAAACACAATTTATTTTAAGTGACGCATTCAAGAAGAAACCCATGTTGCATTTAAATCAGATTTTTACAATCATGTAATTACTGAGTGAATATCAACAGTTGCCTTTACGCAGTCAAGCACACGGCTGTGAAAATATGAACCAATTTTTATGTAATAATTCTTTTATAAAATTTGGAAAAATCTTAATTTTTGAAATAATATTAGTTTCAATTGAGATTATCTGTTGACTTTTATATTAAATTCTAAGTTGCCTAAAACATTTGCATGGTAGAGCCATGTTTTATGGCTGTCGGTTTATTCTGCCCCCTGGTGGATGGGTAACATTTTATATCCTACAACAAATGTCATTTTGAGAAGGACTGCAAAATTTATTTAATTTCAGAATTTTCATTTATTCATTTTTAAATAATGAAATGGAGATGCTCAGAGTTGTGGTCACTCAATTTGATTTTGGTTAGTTTACGGAAACTCCAGCCAGAGAGCAGCGACCCAGTTTGGTACGGCCACCTCCAAGTCTGAGCAACACCGGTCCAAACCCTCAGAGCAAGTCCTGATGATGTCCTTTCCAAGCCAGAAGAAAGTGTGTCAAAAAAAGAAGTAATAATTAACTGAACCAGGCACAAATGTATTCAGAGTCGTACAAGTTATTCACCAACTTTTATACAGAAAAGAATAATGAGAACAATAAGAAGAAGAATCCCAATGACCCAATCCCAGATAAGCGGTTGAAGATATAAGCATAATAATAATTTGCTTTTGAATATTTCTGAGCAAAAGCCAAACAAAACAAGTCTCGAAAACTTAAAGAAAAATTACATACAGGAATTACATTAATTTGTATCTTTGTATTTGCACATTCTACATCGAAGGCAAAGTGGACGAATTTAGGTTTGTGAAAAAAATGTATGAAATCTGAGTTTTGGATAAAAAATGTAATTAGAGCTATAAGAATTTTTTAACCATTTTATAGATATAATATTTATATTTAAAAAATTTAATCAATAATGAAGATCACTGTTCGCTCAACTGATAAGTCAGCTACATGGGGTGTGCAGCCAGTACATTCTGAGTGCCGGTGTCGCAAACCGAACGGTCCCCCCTAAAAATTGGTCTGTCCTGCCTTCAGTGCGCATGCGTCATTTCGGACCACAGCAGCACATCTGAGTCTGACTCTCTTCACCCAAAGCGATCAAAGGGAATAATGTGAGTATTAACCATCAGATGACAAAGTAAAAGTCAGTTTTAAGAAAAAAAAAAAGAGGCAATAATTGGTGAGTCGCTACTGACGCTCTGAAATGACGTAGGCGCAGTAGCACATCCGAGTCAGACGTGCCGCTGCGGTGCTCTGATCGGTACCCCCATCTTTTATTATGAAATAATGCTGAATTTATTTGGAAATGATTGTTGTACAAAAGCTTCAGATATCTGTCGCTGAGACAGATGACTGCAGTGCAGTTTGAAGCAGAAACGAGGTGATAATCAGTGAATCGTTCTGGTGCCGCTCAGAAATGACATTGCTGAGCTCCGAAATGACATGCGCAGTGAAGGCAGGGTGGAAAGATTTTTTTGGGGGGGGCCCTTCGGTCGGTGACACTGTTCCCAAGCCTGGATAAACGAGTAGGATTGCATCAGGAAGGGCATGTGGCGTAAAAGTAGCCAAAATAGAGATGGACATTACAAAATAAATTTCCATACCTATCAATCGAGGCCCAGATTGACAACGACCACCACCAGTGCCACTGGGCTACTGCTCAGCAAACAAGAAGAGGAGGAGAACATGTCTACAGACAGTGGGAGAAGAGGAAAACTAGAAGGGTGGACGTGAGAGTTGGGTCTTTGAATGTTAGCAGCATGACCAGTAACGGGAGAGAGTTGGCTGACAAGATGGGGAGGAGAAAAGTAGACATATTGTGTGTGCAAGAGACCAAGTGGAAGGGAAGTAGGAGCAGGAACAGGCAATGGGTTGAGTTGTTGTATCATGGTGTGGACAGGAAGAGAAATGGTGTTGGGGTCATTTTAAAGGAAGAGTATGTTAAGAGCATACTGGAGGTTAAGTGAGTGTCTGACGGTGATGAGTGTGAAGTTGGAAATGGAAGGGGTGATGGTGAATGTCATCAGTGCATATGCCCGACAAGTAGGATGCAAGATGAAGAAAGATTTCTGGAGTGAGTAAGATGAGGTGGTGGAGAGTGTGCTCAAGCATGAAAGAGTAGCGATAGGAGCGGACTTCAGTGGGGATGGTGGTGAAGGGAACAGAGGTGATTAAGAAATAATGTGTAGATATGGTATCAAGGGCAAGAATGTGGAAGGGCAGATGGTAGTTGATTTTGCAAAAAAGGATGGAAACAGCTGTGGTGAATACCTACTTTAAGAAAAGTTAGGAACACAGGTGACATAAGAGTGGAGGAAGGTGCACACAGGTGGACCACATTCTGAAGATGCAGCATAAGGTGAAAAGAGAAGTGACAAAAGCTAAAGACAGGGTATACTGCGAGCTGTACAAGAAGTTGAATATTAAGGAAGGAGAAAAGGACTTGTACCGATTGGCCAGACAAAGGGACAGAGCTGGAAAGGATGTCCAGCAGGTTAAGGTGGTAAAAGATACAGATGGTAATGTGCTGACAAGTGAAGAGAGTTTGTTGAGAAGGTGGAGCAAATATTTTAAGGACCTGATGAATGAAGAAAATGAGAGAGAGAAAAGGCTGGATGCTGTGGAGAGAGCAACTCAGGAAGTGCAAGGATGAAGTATTGGCAATTATGGAGAGGATGAAGAATGGAAAGACAGTCAGTCCAGATGACATTCCAGTGGAGGCATGGTAATGTTTAGGAGAGATGGCAGTGGCGTTTCTAACCAGATTATTTAATAAAATTTTGGAAAATGAGTGGATGCCCGAGGAGTGGAGACGAAGTATGCTGGTTCCTATTTTTAAGAATAAGGGTGATGTGCAGAGCTACAGTAACTACAGAGGCATAAAGTGGATCAGCTACAGCATGAAGTTATGGGAAAGAGAAGTAGAAGCTAGGCTTAGAAAACAGGTGAGGATCTGTGAGCAGGAATATGGTTTCATGCCAAGAAAGAGCACTACAGATGCAATGTTTGCTCCGAGAGTACTGATGGTATCAATAATATAGAAGACCAGAAGAAGTTACATTGTGTATTTGTGGACTTAGAGAAAGCTTATGACAGGGTGCCAAGAGAAGAGTTGTGGCACTGTATGAGGAAGTCTGAAGTTATAAATAAATGGACTGCATTTATATAACGCATTTACATCTGCATCAGACGCTCAAAGTGCTTTACAATTATGCCTCACATTCACCCCGATGTCAGGGTGCTGCCATACAAGGCGCTCACTACACACCGGGAGCAATAGGGGATTAAAGGCCTTGCCCAAGGGCCCTTAGTGATTTTCCAGTCAGGCGGGGATTTGAACCCATGATCTTCTGGACTCAAGCCCAACACCTTAACCACTAGACCATCACCTCCCCTAAAACTAGTAGTGAGGGTAGTGTAGGACATGTACAAGGATAGTGTGACAGTGGTGAATTGTGCAGCAGGAATGAGTTTCATTCTAGGTGGAGGTGGGATTATACCAAGAATCAGCTCAGAGTCCTTTCTTGTTCACAATGGTGATTGACAGGTTGATGGATGAGATCAGTCGGGAGACTCCATGGACTATGATGTTTGTGGATAACATTGTGATCTGTAGTGAGAGTAGAGAGAATGTTGAGTCCAGCCTGGAAATGTGGAGATATGCTCTGGAGAGCAGGGGAATGAAAGTCATTAGGAGCAAGACTGAGTACATGTGTGTGAATGAGAGGGAGCCCAGTGAAAAAGTGCAGCTACAAGGACTAGAAGTGGTGAAAGTAGATGAGTTTAAATACCTGGGGCCAACTGTCCAATGTAATGGAGAGTGTGGTAGAGAGGTGAAGAAGAGTGCAGGCAGGGTGAAGTGGGTGGAGAAAGGTGGCACAAGTGATTTGTGACTGAAGAATATCAGCAAGAGTGAAGGGGAAAGTCTACAAGACAGTAGTGAGTCTAGCTATGTTGTATGGGTTAGAGATGGTGGCACTAACAAAATAACAGGAGGCAGAGCTGGAGGTGGCAGAGCTGAAGATGTTGTGATTCTCTTTGGGAGTGACAAGAATGGACAGGATTAGGAATGAACATATCAGAAGGACAACTCAGGTGGGATGGTTTAGACATGTGCAGAGGAGGGACCCAATGTAGTATACAGGGAGAAAAATGCTGAGGATGGAGCCACGAGGCAAGAGAAGAGGGAGGCCAAAAAGGAGGATTATAAATGTGCTGAGGGAGGACATGCAGGTGGTTGGCATGACAGAGGAAGATACAGAGGACAGGGTGAGATGGAAAATACTGATCTGCTGTGGAGCCCCCTAACGGGAGCAGCTGAAAGAAGAGGACTACTGTTAGCTCCACTGATTTTATGAAGACAATGCATTAAGACAGTTGTGTTTCTGAATGACTTTCAGAGGTGAAAGCTTCTAGCAGCCTGTCAGATTGAGAGGTCAAATGTCAGTTGTACACGGCCTGAAATTAAAGCGAATCCTGACTGATTTTTTTGCGACATCGTGAAGCAGCTAAAGATTACAGCAGATGTCTTCATATGTTGGCATTTGCTGTCACAGTGACAGTGAGGGGCCTGGAATGTAGGCTCAGAATATCAGAGCTTAGTCTGCCTCAATCAGAGTGGGAATGAGCTCCAACATTCCGGCAGGAGTCACCCGAGCCGAGCGCTACAGGAAAAAGAGCAGCTGAAGATGGCAAAGTAGTAAATCACCGTCCGCCAGCATGTATTTAATATCTCACTGCTGCAGGAAGGTTACAACTGCGAAGCTATTTTTAAGAAGTAGAGCACGAAAATGAGGAAAGAAGGCCGGAATGGAGGACAGGAAGAACCTCAAGGACAACAGAATTAATCACAAGCAAACATTTACTTCCAGCTTCTCAATTCTGAAGATTTACAGAATGTTCTGCTTTTCTTACTATAAAGTGTATATTTGGGTTCTAAACTAACCCAAACATCTGAAGCCGTTATCTTTGACTCAGAACTCACCAAGAGCATTCTGCATCATGTTCTAATATGTCTTAAGCAGTTTTAAAAGAAATGTGAAGAATCCACTCACGTCACATGTCAAAGAATCTGATGGATGTCGACCTTGATTGACCTTTACTTTGGAGACCAAGCATTAAAAACATGTCCTTTATTAAACCAGGTAAAGTCTCATTGAGATTAAACTCTGTTAGAAGAGAGATGTGGCCATGAACGCAGCATGGCATAACTACAGCATAATGAAAACAAAACACCAGTTTCAGTTTATTTAGGTTCAATTGTCTGCAAGAATTCTAGAGTTTGAAAAACAGAAGAAGACCAATAGATCATCTGCATAAAAATGGAAAGCAGAGTTTGATAAGTTGTTACAAAGATTACTTGTATACGTGGTGACATGCAGAGTGGTCCTAGTACTGAGCCCTGAGGAACACCTTTCAACACAAGACAAAAGAGAAACACCCAACAGACTGGGCACATTGTGTTCTAGCTGATGAGCAGTCAGAAAACCATTTAACAGCACTCAGATAAGGCAAAATGTCAAAGTCTATCTACCAAGATGTTGTGACCCACAGTTCAAAATGCTGTGACGGGTCAATGAAAAGAGTATCGCAATACTTCTTGCAATCCAAGCTTCAATAATGTCATTTACAACCTAAGTAATTGTAATAATTTTGCCGTGGAGTGGATGATACTGACACATTATCATTTGTATCTATAGGAAAAAAAACAAACATTTAAGACTAACTAAAACACATAATTAGAAATAGGCCTGTAATTATTTACCAGCAAGGCATTCCCTCCCTTCAGCAACGGAAGATCAAATGTGATTTCCATGTCAGGAAATACAATGCCAGACAAGATAAGATTAATGAAAATGACTCAGAGGTTCTGGTATAACAAAATCAAAATCATCCATTTTTACTAATATTGGACCAACTTTAACATTCTGACAAAATACATTTTGTATTTTTTCAGCATTTTCACCATTTTTACCCCACACCTCCACAACATTCAGTCAGATAGTCCAAACTATACCTTTTTAGAATCATAATTATCAGACAAATAATTTGATAGACTTTTCAATATGAATGGAGCATTTTTAAATGTGGGGCCCATGTATTCTTTCACTGACCCCTACCTGGGTATACTGTTTAATGCATTATTTAGGATATAGTCATGACATTAATATTTCACTTTCATGAGATTAGCAAATATTGCCCTCATTCAGAGAAACGCAGCCCTTGGTAAGAAATATGCAGTGAACTGAAGATGTTTAAGTTCAGCAACCAGAACTCTGAGGTCCAACCTCCACTGTTAATGGTCCTGACCCGTGAGGGAAGTAAATAGAATTCCTTGCACCTTCTGGAGGGTCGCTGAGGTCGTACAATCCTGGAATACCATGCAAGGGACCTGGGTGAGGGGGCAGGCATCAGAATGTCTGGCAGTGGAGGCTGAAGTCTTTGGATGCCTTCAAGAGGGCGTGTGCGTTTGGAGGGAAGAGTTTACAGTAGAGTCATAGGAGTCTTCAAATAGTCATCCCAGAAATATCTCCCATCTCCAATTACATGGTGGACAGGACGCATCGTTAGCTGTTGCTTGGAATTTACTATCACATATTAAGTCAGTGGTGCCCCACGACTGACGCAATGAGTTTTCTGAACACAAAAACATTTTATATTCTTTGCATAGTCTGAGTTCTCATCTCGCATTTAGTGATTTTATGCTGGAATTAAAAGGACTTTCAGCAGCTGTGGACAATCAGCTCAGACGAGCCACTAATACTTTTACGACGATAAAATCTTTAGTCAATTTTCAGCAGTTTAGTATTCTTTATCATCATTATCCATACGTGTAATGTATAAATACATACACTCAACTAGCAGTTGAGACCATCGCTGTGCATGAAGACTATTAGTGAGGGAAGCCACCAAGACTCCCAGAAAACTCAAAGGAGTTCCAGGCTTTGTCTGGATGTGATTACAGAAACTGGGGTAGTGCTACATTTGCTACTGGAGGCAAAATTTCACATCTTCCTTTTAAGAAAACCTTTCAGAGTTGTCTGGGCATCTTGTTGGCTTCCCTCACTTGCCTCCTTCTTGTGGTGGTATAAAGAGGGAAAATTATAAATAAATCTGACTGTACAGATGGGCAACAACTCAGACTCCATAAATAACAGGACTGGAGCAGCATGCTTAAGTGTCTGGAAAGAACCAACTTTTACATTTGAAACATAAAAGCCCAGTCTGGTTCAAACCCTCAACGTTTCTGCCATGAATATGGCTACATGTTATGTTTCTCGAGTATGATGTTGTATGAACTTTTCCACAGTGGAAGATTCATCAGATTCTGAGGAGCTCAGGCTGAATGTTTGTGGAGACAGTCGAAGATTAAAATGAAGATTTCAGCAGCTGTGGAAACAGAACCACTGAACGGTGCAGAAAAAGCCCTGATACGGCGTGACAGGGACCACCCAGCTACCAGGTATTTACTCGTTTATCAATGTTCCACACAAACATTTGTGTTCAACCATCTTTGTGAGGCTTCATCCAAACCAAAGCGGTGTCTTAATGGTGCTCCTGCAGGCGCTAAATATCAACTTATTTCAGGGTAATTTGGCACTGGTGAAAGTGGTGCTCATAAAGATAGAAAACACACGGTTTGATCTACAGAGAAGACAGAACACAGAAACAAGATCTAACTAATGGACGCTCTTTAATCCAGATGTCTTCAAACGCCCAAAGGCATCGTCCACGGCGGCAAGCGGCCAACGCACACACTCTGAGCCACGACTAAAACAAAGTGAGCATTTGATGTGTTTGACCTGAGCTGCTGCCAGACGCTGAGCCAAACTCCAGCTCTTATTCCATCTCTGATCTCAACGCTGGCAGGCAAACAGCACACACGCACCAACCTGTTAGCACATGCCCCTGAACGCTTGTCTTCTTTTTCTGTCCAATCAAATCATTACATCATCCTACAATAATTCACAAAAAAAAAAAAAAGAAAAATACTGGTACAAAATTAATAAGACAGAAAGAAGTCAAAAAATAAAGAGCAAGAAAGAAAAGGAGACAGTAAAGTGGGGAAAAGACAAGAGAATATATGTCATATGAGCAACAATCACTACATTTTTATTATTTTTTACTTTAAATATGTATTTCCAAACATTTGGCTGAAGATGTTCATAATTTCTATTAATAAGTAAGTTTTCTGCTCTGCTGTGTGGAAAACAATGTTTTGGAGTGTGTGGGACTCAGTGGGAGGTCTGGAACGACAGTGGCGTCTCTGCCTGTTTGGACAGTTCTCTATCGCCTGTGATTGGCTGCACCAGACTGACTCTGATCTTCCAGTTTTAACCTGATGGAGTCACATGATACAAACATTCTGCACACCAGGATCTGATCAGTAATCCTGGAGCTGCCACAGACCTCCCCAGATGATCCCAAAACTCCTGTTTGGACAACAACAGAACTCTTGAGATACAATTAACCATCAATTCATTAAACTGATGGTTATTTTTTATTTTACAATTAATCATTTAGTTTACAAAACAACACAAAAAAAAAAAAGAGTACAAAATCCACTCACTCATCTTCAAACGCTTACCAATTAAGGTTCACGGGGCACTGGAGCCAATCCCAGCAGTCATAGGGTGTGAGGTGGGGTACACCCTGGACAGGAATCACACGAATACCTACGGCCAATTTAAAGTTTCCAATCCACCTAACCTGCATGTGTTTGGAGGTGGGAGGAAGCCGGAGCACCCGGAGGGAACCCACGCAAACTCCACACAGAAAAGCCACAGGTGGGAATCGATCCCATGACCTTCTTGCTGTGAGGTAACAGTGCTAGCCACGAACAGTGCTGCCAAGTACAAAAATCCAATTTATTTATTTATTCTTTACACAAACAGAGCAAACAGTATTAAAACAACCTACTTTTTGTTGAATCTTCCTGTTTTGGTGTAAAATGGTTTAAACCTAGAATCTCTCTAATTAATAACTCACAAATCCAGTTTAAAATAAATTGAACTATGCTGTAAAAACAGTTTAAAATCAGATTCTCTCTAATTAATGGATGACAGGTGGGCACAAAACATCAGTGTCAAATTAAGTAAAAAACATGCACTTTTTATAGGTGCGGTGTGAAATAACACGCTTTTACGCCAATAAGGTTTTTGGCTGTACAGCTTGGAACCAGCCCACATTTTCACCAGCTTGTAGTGGTTCTTTGAGGGCAGAATAAAATACACAAGTTCCTGAAGTTCTGACATTGAGACGCTGTGATGTAACATCAATGTGCGGTTTTTACCTTCAGCGACACCTTAAAATTCAGTTGCAGCACTTTTCCTCCTCGTTTTTGTGATGCAATGCATTCTGTTGAAGATGTGGTCTGGTGAAGGTTTTGTCTTTGACATTAAGTCATTTAATTCAGTGTCAGTTATTGATGGGACGGAGCTTTATTGGAACGAGGTCAAACACACAAACAGAAGAAAAGAACAAACATTAATGATGCAAAGGTAAAGTTCGGGTCTGCAGCGTAAATTATTTAAGAGCTGTTCAACCGTTCAAACAGCTTGGGCCTCCTGCTGGTGACCTCTGCAGCCACAAACGATCTCTAAAGGGACGAGCACGCCGAGGCACCAAATGCTGGTCTGCATCATTCTCTAGTCAACTTTAAAATCACTCAAAGTCAACACATAAAACAAAGGCAGCGACACAGAACACTGTGCAAGCTTGGCGAAGCTGTTTGAGCATTTTTCTGTTTTGAATGATCAACTGTGCAGAAAATTGTTCGTCTAATCTGGCAACACAAATGGGGGTGGCTATCATATAAGCCAACTATGTAACAATCTTTTTTTTTTTTTTTTTTTTTTTTTTTTTTTTTTTTTTTTAAATTGCACTCAACCAGAATCAAAACTGTTTCCAAAACTGATCAATATAGCTAAATTCTGTAAATTTCATCATAGGTACACTTCAACTGTGAGACAAAATGAGAAAAAAAAAATCCAGGAAATCACATTGTAGGATTTTTAAAGAATTTATTTGTAAATTATGGTGGAAAATAAGTATTTGGTCAATAACAAAAGTTCAGCTCAATACTTTGTAACATAATCTTTGTTGCCAATGACAGAGGTCAAATTTTTCTTGTAAGTCTTCAAAGGGGTTGGAACGTACTGTAGCTGGTATTTTGGCCCATTCCTCCATGCAGATCTCTAGAGCAGTGACGTTTTGGGGCTGTCGCTGGGCAGCATGGACTTTCAACTCCTTCCACAAATTTTTTTATGGGGTTGAGGTCTGGAGACTGGGTTACCCACTCCAGGACCTTGAAATCCTTTTTTACGGAGCCACTCCGTTGCCTAAGCAGTGTGTTTGGGATCATTGTCATGCTGGAAGACCCAGCCATGTTGTATCTTTAATGCTCTCACTGAAGGAAGGAGGTTTTGGCTTAAAATCTCATGATACATGGCCCCGTTCATTCTTCCCTTCACACAGATCAGTCATCCTGTCCCCTTTGCAGAAAAACAGCCCCAAAGCATGATGTTTCCACCTCCATGCTTCACAGTAGGTATGGTGTTCTTGGGATGCAACTCAGCATTCTTCTTCCTCCAAACACGACTAGTTGAATTTTTACTAAAAAGTTCTATTTTGATTTCATCTGATCACATGATATTCTCCCAATCCTCTTCTGGATCATCCATATGCTCTCTGGCGAACTTCAGATGGGCCTGGACATGTACTGGCTTAAGCAGAGGGATACGCCTGGCACTGCAGGATTTGAGTCCCTCTGTGTGTAGTGTGTAGCCTTTGTTACGTTCGTCCCAGCTCTCTGTAGGTCATTCATCAGGTCCCTCCGTTTAGTTCTAGGATTTTTGTTCACCGTTCTCATGATCATTTTGGCCCCACGGGATGACATCTTGCGTGGGGCCCCAGATCGAGGGGGATTATCAATGGTCTTGTATGTCTTCCATTTTCTTACAATTGCTCCCACAGTTGATTTATTCACACCAACCTGTTTGACTATTGTAGATTCAGTCTTCCCAGCCTGGTGCACATCTACACTTTTCTTCCTGGTGTCCTTCGACAGCTCTTTGGTCTTGACCATGGTTGAGTTTGGAGTCTGAATGTTTGAGGCTGTGGACAGGTGTCTTTTATACAGATAACGCATTCCAACAGATGCCATTAATACAGGTAACAGGTGGAGGACAGAAAAGCTTCTTAAAGAAGAACTTACAGGTCTGTGAGAGCCAGAAATCTTGCTTGTTTGTGGGTGACCAAATACTTATTTTCTACCACAATTCACAAATAAATTCTTTAAAAATCCTACAATGTGATTTCCTGGATTTTTTTCTCATTTTGGTCTCTCATAGTTGAAGTGTACCTATGATCAAAATTACAGACCTCTCTCATCTTTCTAAGTAGGTAAACTTGCACAATCGGGGACTGACTAAATACTTTTTTACCCCACTGTACATCCAGGTTTTGGAGCAACACATGCTGACATCCATGAAACGTCTTTTTCAGGGACGTCCCTGCTTATTTCAGCAAGACAATGCCAAGCCACATTCTGCACGTGTTACAACAGCGTGGCTTCGTAGTGAAAGAGTGCGGGTACTAGACTGGCCTGCCTGCAGTCCAGACCTGTCGCCTATTGAAAATGTGTGGTGCATTATGAAAAATATGACAACGGAGACCCCGGACTGTTGAACAACTGAAGTTGTACATCAAGCACGAATTACACCTACAAAGCTTCAACAATTAGTGTCCTCAGTTCCTAAACGCTTACTGAGTGTTGTTAGAAGGAAAGATGATGTAACACAGTGGTAAACATACCACTGTCCCAGCTTTTTTGAAACGTGTTGCAGGCATCCATTTCAAAATGAGCAAATATTTGCACAGAAACAATAAAGTTTATCAGTTTGAACATTAAATAGCTTGTCTTTGTGGTGTATTCAATTGAATATAGGTTGAAGAGGATTTGCAAATCGTATTATGTTTTTATTTACATTTTACACAATGTCCCAAATTCATTGGAACTGGGGTTGTATTATGCTTTCTTTTCCCACGACACGGCAGATGCGTGAATGGAGCGCTGTGACGAGGCATTTCTCCAAAAATGCTGCATTTCTTCAGTAATTTTTTTTCCACGGTAAGGAATTTAATTTTTTCCCACAAGTCATCTTCCCAAACAAGGATGTCTTATCAGGCTGTGATGATGAATCTGAATGAAACCACATAACAGGTCAGATTAAGACTTACCCTGTTCCCACCCGCTGCTCAAAATATGTTACCATGGCATTTCAAAACTCACACAAATGGCAAAGATTTGTGCCAATGAATATAGCAACATGCTCCTTCCACGTGGAGGAGGTGGCCACATCATCATCCAGATACACCTCAGTCTGTCGGACATGACATGCTGGAAGGCGGCAGAAGGAAGCCAGGAAGTAATGTGGAGGTGCGGAGGCGATGGACTAGTGGTTAAAGTGTTTGGCTTGAGACCAGAGAATCCTTGGTTCAAATCCCAGCCTGACCAGAAAATCACTAAGGGCCCTTGGGCAAGGTCCTTAATCCCCTAGTCACTCCCGGTGTGTAGTGAGTGCCTTGCATGGCAGCACCCTCACATCAGGGTAAATGTGAGGCATTCGTGTGTAAAGCGCTTTGGGCGTCTGACGCAGATGGAAAAGCGCTATATAAATGCAGTCCATTTACCATTTTAACGTGGTGTCAAAGGCTGAAATCTCTCAGTCACGTGAAGCGAAAGACCAAACAGTGCAAATGTGCAGACTTTTATGATCCTGTAAATTCTACTTTTTAAATAAATGAATAAACAAATAAGGCACATCAGCGACAGCGGTGTGTAAATTGAACCTTTGACCTCAGCTGTGGAGAATCGTCAGCACAGAGTGAATCTGAGACATTTGTAGCTGCTGGTGAGCTCAATGAGTTTGGAGCTGGAACAGAAAGAAGCCGGGTTCAGGTTCGATCCAACAAGCCGTCTTTAAACCTGTCACGTTATGACAGCAATGTGTCTAATGCCCAGAGATTCATGGAAAGAAAAGCTGGAAAACCAGAAAATACGACATGACTGCGGCATTTAAAAACTGATTTATACAGATGGTTAATAAGTATTTGGACAACGGGGGACTGTTTTTCCATACTGTAAGAATGCAGCATTTAAAGTGCCTTTAAATGCAGATGTTAAAAAATGTAAAACAAAGCACTGAGAGCACAAACTTTCCAACAGACATGCCGGGTCTGGTCTGGAATAAGAATTCTCATATGTTGAAGCAGAGCTAAATAAAGAGGGCGGGGCAGCAGGCAGAAATGCATTTTTATGTGTAAATAAGCAGAAGGTTCAGGATCTCATTTGCTTTCTTTCCTCCGGCACACTTACCAGGTGTTGACATTTCCACACAGCACTGAGGACAAAACGCACCCTGGTGGCAGGTCACCATGGTAACTGTGTTCTGATTGACACGCGCTTACAAGCAGGTGCATGGAGCAGAACACCTGCTGCGTCTCATCTCCATCACGCCACCGATGCTCCACTTCTGCAGGCAGGGTTACGTCCTTCCAGCACCAAATGAGTTCGGACTGAAGGGAATTACGACTAATGAACCATGATGCAGTGATTCAGTGACGCCGCAAAACTAAAGCAAAATATCACGAGTGACAACATTTTTCATTTTTCTCACCCAGAACCAGCAATTCAATCATTCTGGACAACAGCAAAGCTTTTGCAGACTTTGATTTGAATGTAAATAACAAATATGTGCTAAAGGTTCAGGATGACTGCACCAAACCCTTGAACAATGTCAGAGTGATACACCATTTTGTCTATGATTCAATCATGTTGCCAGACCAAAGGTATTTGGGCAGACAGTGGATGAGGTGTTTCACATCCAGTTGTGAAACTACATAAATTATACAGACCCAGAGTTGATAAAAGTGATTTATAGACAGAAACATCCTCATCAGAATTGCTGGCATCACCATATTTTTAAGAACAGTATTTAATTTTATCAACACATCTTTACATGTACACAGTATGGTACTGTATGGTCAGTCTGTCTGGAGGAGGCAGTTCTCAAAAACCAAATGACCATGAGAGAAGAAAACTAGCGAGGGAAGCCACCTAGACAACTCTGAAGGAGTTAAAGGCTTCCGTGTCTGTGATTGGCGGTGCATTATGCACCTTTTGTCTATCACACCACCAGTCACACCTTTGTGGTTGAGTGGAACAGAAAAGTATTGTTGGACATGAAAAGGGATCAAGTCTAGACTCGAGTCTCCCATGTGCCTTCTGGCAAACTACAACTGATAACTTGCATCTTAATTAAAAAAAAAAAAAATCCCCTGTGCCATTCCACCAAGAACCTGTTACAGGGAAATAAACACATTTTATAAACCATTACCTCAGCTTTTATTCCTGCTGCTGTGAAAAGGACTGCACTCAAAGACAATTTCATTGTAGAGAAACGTGCAATGACAAAAAATTGAAACTCTATCTATATTCAGTGTTGGTGTTTTGGTGGCTTCCCTCACAATACAGCTTTACCCTATAGCACCACACTATTTCTTAATGATTTATGTATCATTTTTGGTCTTGTTGAGTAACTGGGCATTTCACTGAACAATTCTATGTGATAATATAAAACTGGTTTATTTGCATTTACTTAAAATTCAGGGGTGCTAACAATCCTGATCAGGACTACATGCCTGAAACTCGCAGACCGGGCAGACTGCATGATAACAGACACCCTCCCGTCTTTTTTTCATCACCTCTTCTCCATCACCATCTGCCCTCTTCACTGCACTTCCTCCTCGACTTTTATCAAATATATGTTCTCAAAAAAACAAACCTCTTCAAACCTTCCAGACAGAATTCAGGGCCAGAATCTGCATCACCACATTTTAAAACACTAAATGCGAGGGGGGGGGGCGACATCAGGACATCGTTTTATTTCTCACATGATGCAAATTTTCGCTTTCACAAAAAGGTGTGAAGGATGCAGCAGAAGAGGAATTACGAGCCAGTAAACTGTCCCAAAGGCTGCAGAGAGAAAGCGATAACAGCGTGCACGTCTGCAGGAGTGACATCACGCATGAAGGGCACAGATTAGAGAGTTTGTGGCAGCACAAAGTGCCGATTCCAATGTTCGTGTGCACCTGTGATGTGCAGGAATAACTGACATCAAACTGTTAAACAAGGGGGAAAAAAAAAAAAAAAAAAAAGAGCAAACCTCGACTGCTGGTCGCCAGGTCGGCCACCTTCTGGAAGGCATCCAGGAAGGCTGCTACGGCAACAACAGTCATCCTGGACACACAACATGGAAGTGTATGATTAAGACGTACAAATCATATGAAATACTTGTTTTAAAAAAATAACTGTGTTACATGTTAAGAGGAGGACTGGGGAAGGAGGAGGAAGAACACAGTCGGTGTTTGTGATGAGCAGTGACCTTTCATGACCTCTGGCTGTGCAGTGAGGCGGCCTGCTGATCGTCTCACCGATAACGACTTTACAGCGGCATCAATCTCTGCCAGCCAGAGAAGGTTAATTGAGTTGCGCACGTGAGTGGGTGTGTGTTTGGCCTGGGACACAGAACCGCTCCAAAATTATTTACATTTGCAAAAAGATTTTAAAATGTAGAAATTGAAATGTGAGCCAATTTGTGCAGAATCAAAACTGTTCACTGAACACATTTAAAAATAAATAAATAAATAACGCCCATCCATTTTTTTTTTGACAGGAAGCCTGATGTGAGTCTCATTATCACAGATGTACATGTTGCCTCATAAATTTTTGATTTGCACTTGGTGGGTTGTAGGTAACTGATTTTAACTGTAACTCTTTGTAATCCATCAACCAATCTGACATCTCTCATCAGGCACTGGGTCGCCATGGTAACAGGTTAATTAGGATGAAGATGCCCAGTTGTCCAGATGGGATTATATAGATTAATCTCTGCATTTATCTTTCAGTTGATGTGCTTCAAACTCGATGCAAAAGCATCTCAATTTATATTTTAAAAAAACGTCTTACCATGACCTCAGTCAGGATCCAGTCCCAATCAAGACCGAGACCAAAATTCTATCTAATTTTAATGGCTCCACTTCTTAATAAAACAGGTGACTTAAACCATGTTAAGATAAAAACAAACTCACATGCCCTTGCTGGTAAAGGTCATAAAACAGAGTTACCTCCAGAATGGGTTAAAACTGTCTTATTATTTTTACTTATTTATTTGGTTAAAACTTTATTATTGTATTATAACTTAGTTTATTATATACTATTTATTTGATTATATATTATATTATTATATCTTGGTTTATTTATTTTAAAGGGGGAAAATTTAGAATCCAGATTCACTAATAAATTCTAAACTGATGGCAGTGTCTAAAATGGTTTCAAATATGCATTAGGGTGATAGTTTGAGATCATCTAGTAAATCTGAACATTGTTCATGACAGTGTAACACGTGATTGACGGCTGATTGTGTGGTTGCCATGTTTACCTGAGCTGAGACTGTAGTTTGCTGGCCTTGCCGATGAAGTCGTCCCAGATGGGATAACTGCTCTGCAGAGAAAAATTGGCACCGAAAATGATTTTATATCGGAACAGCACTCAAGCAAGAACACTATATTATTCAATAATGTAATAGAGTTTATCAGATGAATAAAAGTCTGATTACTTTGTAATTTGTTTGGTTTTTTACAGACAAAAAACAAAACAAAGAGTTACTAAATCAATAAATAATGTTAGTTCACAAGGTAAAATACAGTCTTTATAGCCAATTATATGGCATCTGGAAACTTTTCATTATTTCCGCACCAATCTCGACTTGTGCTTTTTGTTTTTTTTTTTTGATGATGCACATTTTTGCACAGCAGTTAACATTTTTAACATGAACTTACAGTTTCTTCATGTAAATCTGAGCTGCTACATTATGAACATCAGAATCTGCAGTGAACCGGGAGACAAATCAATACCACCAATCCATAAGCCCCGCCCACCCAGGCTCATCCACAGGACGCCAAACGAGCGCCTCCAGGCAAACAGTTCTACTGCACTGACTGGGCTCACAACTGCATGTGTGAAGACTGAAAACTGAGTGAGATAGAGGTGTCAAACTAGTGGCCCGAGGGTCAGTCGCAGCCCACCAGCCAGAAGATTACGGGTCATTTATAAATAATCATCCTCTGCAGCCATTTCCTTTCTGGGTTTTAGATGACACGCCCCAAACTGAACCTGAGTGATTTCTCTTTCAACTTCAGAAAATTTGTCCTGTGGTTTGTGAAGAAAAAAACAAATCAGAAGTGTTTGTTTTTCCAACACTGCTGTTGTGAAAGTGTCGTGACACGGACCCACAACAGGGGGCATTAATGAACGGACAATGGATAAGCCAAAAGTAACAATTTAATGTTGTGAATCGCACAACGACGTACAGACAATAACAATATGGTGACTGTCAATCATACACCAGGTGACGTGTGGGCAGGCTCGACGATAGAAGACGCCTGGCAAGAGAAGAGCCGGATCCCACACAGCTTCCACCACCAACGGAGCTGAAGAACACCGGAGCCGCCAAGCACTGCGCCCCAGGTAGCCACTGTCTTCAGCAGTCAGACCCGGTACTGCTGGCAGAGAACAGAGACAGTCCTGATGAGTGTGAGTTCGCACACTCAGTAATCCCACAGTCTGTATACAATTGGGAGGGAGAACCTCCACCTCCAATCACACACTCGTGCAGCTCCTGTCTAACCACTTATCTGGTTGGGGTGTGAAGCGAAGCCGTCGCTGATCACACCAAACGCCAATCCCACAGATAAGGACACACCACAGGAAAACGGCTGCAAAGAAGTTCAGACTATTAGTCAGTGTTAAGTCAGCAGAGAAGTTACCTGAATGGTAGCTAATTTCTCGGCGAGGAGGTGGAGTCGCAGTCCGGCCTTTATGGAGATGGTGATGAGTTGACTGAGTGACAGCTGGTGCTGATGAAGAGTGACAGCTGTCACTCCCAGTGGCTCCGGCGCCCTCTCGTGCTTGAAGCCCGCACTCCAAGCAGGGCACCATCTGGTGGTGGTGGGCCAGCAGTACCTCCTCTTCAGCGGCCCACACAACAACTGCCAGTTCTGGAAGGGTACTGTGCACTTCTAGAAGCTGCCTGGTAAAATTATAAAATACTTTTTCTTGAATAGTTTTGAGTTTAGTGCTCAGACAGTCTGAAAATTGTAACAAAACATCTGAAATCATACAAGAGCATTCCACACTTCCATTAGACCAATGTGGTCCAGGTCCACTTCCGGACAATTCCACTTTCTCATTCTGTGGGGAATAAATACACAAGAGGCAACAAACAGTATTTTTATAGCGCTTTTGTGATCAAAGCTCTTTACACTGATGCCTCACATTCACCCATTCACACACACACACACAGATGTCAGGGTGCAGCCATGCACTCACTACACACAACTCTGAAGTAAACAACAACAAGGAAAACTATCTAAACTAAACCTGTCCACCAGTACGGTTAGGTCACACAATCCTTTCTGTGACATCACTCACAGGAGAGCTTTCACCACAAATTACACTGAAATTTACACGTCAGTCAAATTTCAGAGGCAACAGCTTTGTGACCAGTCAAAAGTTATTATTAGATTTGCACAACATGAGGAAACCCTGCGATATTGTGATGACAATATAACTTGTAACTTTACAGGGCTGATTGGTGGATTGCTGCAGAGATAGTTGTCCTTCTGGAAGGTTCTCCACAGAGGAATGCTGGAGCTGTGGCAGAGTGACCATCGGGTTCTTGGTTACCTGCCTGACTAAGGCCCTTCTCCCCCAATTGCCAGTTTAGATGGGCGGCCAGCTCTAGGAAGAATCCTGGTGAATCTGAGCTTCTTCCATTTAAAGCCCCCATCACGCATAGCAAGAACATGTGCAGGAACCAGGTCGAAACGTCAAAAATTGCCATAATCGGACGCAGTCGAGAGGGAAAGAGGCGTGGTCAGCCATGTCAGAATGCATCCAGATTACCTCGTCCACACCTGCATGATGGCATCCAAAGCGTATGTGGACAACAGTTTAGATCTTAAAAAAAGAAAAAAAAGAAGCTTTTTCACATTGCCATTATGGAGTATTGTGTGTAGAAGTTTGAGGAAAAAATAAATTTCATCCATTTTGGAATAAGGCTGTATCATAACAAAATGTGGAAAGTGACGCGCTGTGGATACTTTCTGGATGCACCGTACGTGCTCAGACTGATGTGATGAGGACATTTTGATTAACTGTGCAGCACTCGTCAGGATAAAACCTTAAATGTGACCCAGATGTTCAATTCTGAGCAGGCGATGACGGACTGGCTGCTGTTGTTGCCACAGTGACAATTTATGTCCTCAGTGACTGTCAGATGCAGCGACAACATCCTCACTGCATACGTGTCCAAAAAAAACAGACTGAAGGAGGACATTACAGAGATACAAAAAATAAAATAAATTATATTATTCATGATTAACCCAACTGTTTTCTACTAATTACACATGTACTTCATAACACATACATTTATAATCAAAACGAGTGTATCACACACTGATCCATCTTAAACCATTTTAACATGAACTTAAAACTGTTAAACATGTTTCACTTCATATGTGACCTAAAAACATTTAAAAATCATCTGAAAAGGAAGCTCATTACACACGCTTACCATTGTTGTAGAACTGTTTAAAAACCGGTTTATCTCAAATAAACCTGAAAAGGAGAAACGCTGAGAATGTCACATGTAGCATTTCTTTCTTAAGCCACCCAAATTTCACTAAAGTGAAAAAATTTAGTTCCTGACAAAATTTAGTTTCTCCTGACATCCAAGCATTATGTCAGTTTATTTTTGAAGCATCTTGTAAAATTACAAGCTCATTTAAATCAAGAGAACATAATTATCTGGGAGGGAATTCCATAACAAATATTTTCTTTTTAACGCCATCTGCAGGAGGACGTGCGTGTGCACATGCATGAGCATTTTAAAAGGCCGGACGTTACCTTGGCGTGACGCATAACGCTCACGTCCGTGAGACGTCTTGTAAATTACATCAGAGGCATTATCATGTTACAAAAACAGTTCATTTTAAAAAATGTTTATTTTTCGCAAGCATTTAACTAATGTATGCGAAACATCTTAAAATTATGCAGAAACACTGTGGTTTTGGAGCATTTCCCCCCATGTTGGATTAGCAGCCAGAGAGACCAGCCAGTGACATCACAGTGCCTCTCTACTCCGATTCACTGTGTCCTTCCCATAATGCTTTGCACAAGTTTGGGGAAGCCCCCACATGATCTATGATGTCACTGTCAGAATGTTTTGGTCTCAACCATTGCTGCCTTAAGTAGTTCAAGTCTGTGTGTTCCTTTGAACATTTACCATTCAGGGGAACTATCTAATTTTTTTCTAGACAATGTGAATTTTGATCATACTGGTAACATTACCAATATATTAGTGATATTATGATTCCTACATTTAAAGGCTAATAAATAAAATTATAGTGGTGCCAGTGAAAATTGGCTTAAATCTTAAAAGGTCAGTGGCACTATATTTTTAATTATTAAACAAGTTTGTGATTATTCAAGTTGATAATTTATTTCAGTTTAAGGACTGATTATTCCAGCTCCATGAAATAAACAGGGCAGTGAAACACTAAATAGACTGCATTTATATAGCACTTTTCCATCTTCATCAGATGCTCAAAGCTCTTTACAATTATGCCTCACATTCACACAAACACACTCACACACCGATGTCAAGGTGCTGCCGTGCAAGGCGCTCACTACACACTGGGAGCAACTAGGGGATTAAGGACCTTGCCCAAGGGACCTTAGTGATTTTCCGGTCAGGCTGGGATTTGAACTGAGGATCCTCTGGCGTCAAGCCCAACACTTATCCACTAGAGCATCACCTCCCCTCCCCGGTGAAATTACTTAAAATAAAACCATTAACAGGCTCTTAGAAACCCTCAGTTTAAAAAAAAATAGTATATCAGAATGCTACAACCCCAATTCCAATGAAGTTGGGACGTTGTGTGAAATGTAAATTAAAACAGAATACAATGATTTGCAAATCCTCTTCAACCTATATTCAATTCAATACACCACAAAGACAAGATATTTAATGTTCAAACTAATAAACTTTATTGTTTTTGTACAAATATTTGCTCATTTTGAAATGGATGCCTGCAACACATTTCAAAAAAGCTGGGACAGTGGTATGTTTACCACTGTGTTACATCACCTTTCCTTCTAACAACACTCAATAAGTGTTTGGGAACTGAGGACACTAATTGTTGAAGCTTTCTTCGTGGAATTCTTTCCCATTCTTGCTTGATGTACGACTTCAGTTGTTCAACAATCCAGGGTCTCCGTTGTTGTATTTTGCGCTTCATAATGCGCCACACATTTTCAATGGGCGACAGGTCTGGACTGCAGGCAGGCCAGTCTAGTACCCGCACTCTTTTACTACAAAGCCACGCTGTTGGAACACGTGCAGAATGTGGCTTGGCAATGTCTTGCTGAAATAAGTGGGGACGTCCCTCAAAAAGACGTTGTTTGGATGGCAGCATGTGTTGCTCCAAAACCTGGATGTACCCTTCAACATTGATGGTGCCATCACAGATGTGTAAGTTGCCCATGCCATGGGCACTAACACAATGCCATACTATCACAGATGCTGGCTTTTGAACTTTGAGCTGGTAACAATCTGGATGGTCTTTTTCCTCTTTTCTCTGGAGGACACGACGTCCATGATTTCCAAAAACAATTTGAAATGTGGACTCAGACCACAGCAGACTTTTGCACTTTGTGTCTGTCCATTTCAAATGAGCTCAGGCCCAGAGAAGGCAGGGGTGTTTCTGGATGTTGTTGATGTATGGCTTTCGCTTTGCATGGTAGAGTTTTAACTTGCACTTGTGGATGTATGATATGTTATACATATGATATGACTGTTATCTCTAAAACTAGTTGTGAGGAGTTCCTGGATTTCTTTATTGATAAGGTTAGACTTATAAAGGACAACCTGCCTCCATGCCATGGTCCCCAGCACTGGGAACCTCCCACTCAGTGCTGGGCCTTATTTGAGCCTGTTACTGTAGAGGACATCTCAACCATCATGAATAAAGTGAAGCCATCCTCTGGTATTTTGGATGTTCTTCCGTTTAAACTGTTTGTGAATGTATCTGACTCCATCGGGCCCTACATTGCTAAAATGTTTAATATATCTTTGTCGAGTGGTGTGTTTCCCTGTTATTTTAAACATGCCATTGTGGAACCACAGTTAAAGAAAGCTGGATTGGATTCTACAGAGCTCAAGAACTTTAGGCCAATATCTAAAACCCCTTTCTTGGCCAAAGTCTTGGAAAAGGTAGTCTGTGCTCAATTGAGATCGTTTTTGCAGGCTAACAACATCCATGACACTTTTCAATCTGGGTACCGTGAGTTTCATTCTACTGAAACAGCCCTGTTGAAGGTGTCTAGTGACATGATGATGGCAGCTGACACTGGCAAATGTTCGGTGCTGATTCTGTTTGATCTGTCTTCGGCGTTTGATACCGTTGACCATGGCATTCTGATAAACAGATTGCGGGATTTGGTTGGAATGTCAGGTTGTGTTTTAGAGTGGTTTACCTCTTACCTGACTGGTAGAACTTTTAGTGTGACGGTGGGCAATGCAGTGTCGGAATCTGCAGATCTTCTGTGGGGTGTGCCACAGGGATCGGTCTTAGGACCTATTTTGTTCTCACTGTAGGGATCGAAGGTCACAGGCATTCAATGTTGGTTTTCAGCCTTGCCACATATGTGTGCAAAGTTCTCCAGATTCTCTGAATCTTCTGATTATATTATGGACTGTAGATGATGGAATCCCTAAATTCCTTACAAGTGAACGTTGAGAAACATTGTGCTTAAACTGTTGGACTATTTTTTTCACGCAGTTGTTCACAAAGTGGTGAGCCTCACCCCATCTTTGCTTGTGAACGGCTGAGCCTTTTGGGGATCCTCCTTTTATACCCAATCATGACACTCACAATTAGTGTCCTCAGTTCCCAAACACTTATCGGGTGTTGTTAGAAGGAAAGGTGATGTAACACAGTGGTAAACATACCACTGCCCCAGCTTTTTTGAAAAGTGTTGCAGGCAACCATTTCAAAATGAGCAAATATTTGCACAAAAATGCTAAAGTTTATCAGTTTGAACATTAAATATCTTGTCTTTGTGGTGTATTCAATTAAATATAGGTTGAAGCGGATTTGTACATCATTGCATTCTGTTTTTATTTACATTTTACACAATGTCTCAACTTCATTGGAATTGGGGTTGTAGTTTAGTCACTTATTGACCACAAAAAGGCATGAATGATTGAAAAACCAGTCACAACTTTGTGTGGCTAAAAGCAGCATAGATAGTGGTGCTGAAACAATTATTGTATATTAGATGATTGATAGAACTCCAACAGATCATTATTTTTGCGAAGCGATTAATTGCAACAAGTTATTTTAATCAATCAGAAAACCAAACCTTCTCTATTTCAATTTTTAATATTTTGCATTTGCTGCTTTGCTCTTTTCAAAAATCACTGTAAATTGAACTGAATAAATAAATGAATAAATAAGTTGAATTTGAGTGTAATTAGAGCTCACATATAATAATTTTATCATGGATAGTGTATTGCACCATATTTTGAAGTGAGTATTGTGATATAGTCATGTTAAAATCAAAAAATCCATAGAAGAACTAAATAGTAAATGGATAATGTCCAGGATTAGAATTCATGGTTCAAAATAATTTCTTTCATTTTAAATATTTACTGCTATTAAAATGTCCACAGAATTAGAGTGAGTAGGGGTGTAATAATTTATTGTACAGAAATGTAATGTGGAGCTAATGTACCATAACACACCTTTTTCTGGGAAATATTTTGGATTCATTTATTTAGTTGGATAAAAACACACACACATTTGCAGAAAAGACCTATTATGACCCTGAATTTTTTTTTTTTTTTAAAGGGTTTGTTTTAAATTAGCTAAGGTAGAATTGAAATGAAGTGTACCAATAGATTTTGAAAAATCCTGAAAAAACCCCACCAATGATCAAGATTAGATTAGATTAAGTGACTAATGGCTGTAAAATGAGCCGATGATCAAAGGTAGTCTGATGGCCAAGTGGCAAAAGAACAAAACTCATATTTCAGAAACAAAGACTAATGGTTTGACTGAAATGACCAAAACAACAGAGATCATGAAATGTAATCAATATTGATTTACTGTCTATCAAGTTGTCAATTCAGCAGGAGGGTAAGAAAATAAGAGAAAGAACCACAGACTGAACAGCAGTGAGAGAAACAATGAAAGCAAAAATGTGCGACACAGAAAAATTGTGTTTGAGGCTCCACGAGACCCCGCCCCCTTCCCTCACTGTCTGAAGCCTCGCTGCAGCGTTACCATGGCAATGGTATCCAGGCAATGACGCTGGGCATCACCTTCATGAACATAACAAGGCTGAACACACCGAGCTCTCCTGGACCCCCCCCCCCAAAAAAGGGGTGCTGATGGTAACACACACACACACACACACACACACAAAACAAAAAAAAAAACACAAAGTGCAACAAAAGAACAAAGGCTGAAGAGCAGACAAAGTATTACATTAACCAGTCAGGTCTCTCGAATGTTAAAACATCTCATCTTACCAGGATTGGAAGCTTAGTGCCAGAGAACGAGGCCAAAATGTAGAAGATGTTCATTTGATACTTTTCCATGAGCGAAGTACTGCCAATGCAATGAGCTCAGCTAGCTACTGTTAACAGGTCAGGTCTGGTCGCACGTGCTAGTGTGGCGCATTACTGCATCCATCACCCTATGGAACTGCTCTGATTCATGATTGGCAACCATCAAACCACTGGTCCATTCCGCCTCTTGACAGCAGCCATCGATCTGCTGCAGCTAGGTGATAAGTACAGGGGTAGCCTTAGTCTTCTCGTGCTGCTGAGGCACGGGTGCGCGGGATTACGCGCAGGGAAATGCAGCAAACTGTCATAATATTGTAACTGATATTCCTTCACTTAACCCAAAACCATTGTAATGATTCTCTGGAGAGACCTCGTACTGTCATCACTTGGGTCACAGGTCAGCATCCAGGTATCACAATCATACTGAAAGACAAGAAGAACCACAATCCTGAAGACCTGGACCTTCATCCTCTTTCTGCAAAGGCACCATTCAGGACCAAGTGGCAACACTCCAGCTCCCATTTTGACCCCAACCAGGAAGTGCAGTTCCTTGACTGGCCACTTGACGCTGGCTCCAAAACAGAGCACATTCCCATAGAAACCCATGTTAAACCATCCAACTTTAGAACAGAAATAAACATCTTTACAGCCTGTTATGAAAAAAACGGTTTTGGTCTCTACAGATACTTTCCTCCTCTGTAACAACTGTACATGGGGTGAATGTTTTCTAACTTCTTAGTTTAAGATGTTTTAATTAATAAAATTCTGTATAATAGTGGGGGCGTGGTAGCTTTGAGTGACAGGGACTTGGTCCATTGAGTCCTCCACTCGTAGTCTCCGACCGAAACAGAGCCACTCACTGTTGCATCTGTTTTGAGTATTTTATTACAAACACCTGCAATAATATAGCTTGTTGTGCAGTGAAACATCCTAATTCGCTGTTTTGCAGTTGTGAATATCTCGCGGTCTGTGACTCATGCAAAAGGTCAGTTTCAGCAGAGTTCCAGTTCAGTACACAATGTAAACAAACCTTGTGAAGTATAGACAATATCGGGACACGACAGAAGTCCATCAAAGGTGCTACACCTCCTCTAGATAACCATCTCAACTTGCGAGAGTGTATCATCATCATAATCACCCATGAACTCGCTGGATCAATGCCATCCACATCCTCGCTAGCCATTGATTACATGCGCTGTGAGACGACAGCACTCTGCTGGCGCCGCAGTGCATTCTGGAAAGCGCAGGGTGCCGCCAGGGGGATTAAGTACTGAATGGATCATCTAAGATGTCTCTGTTGCAATATTCATGTTGAGTGACACTCTTGTCTTATTTAATATTGTATGCTAACAGTGTTAGCACTTTTAGTAACTGTTGGGAGGTCCACTTAATGCACTTTACTGAGGAAATATGCGGCAGGTAACTTTTACAATCCACACCAAAGTAAACCGTTATGAGAACCACCACAAAGTCCACAAAAATATGAATGAATTAATACCCAAACCGAGGTTAGCTGTTAGCTTGCACTTCGGACTCACCAAGAGGGGAGTATTCAGGCTTTAATTCGTCACACGCGGCACCACCCACGGTCTGCACCTTTATGCGTTAATGAGTTCATTGTGAATCAGTGCAGGTAGGCTCTCAACATGGCGACGCCCAGAAAAGGCAGTCATTTCTGCTGTTCCAGGTCTCTAGAGAAAACCAACGGATGACGTCATGCAGGTTCTGTCCAGTATATATACACAGTCTATGGTCAGGACAAAATACCAGTATCTAACCAAACGCTGGGTCCATAAGTATTTGGACTGATAACTTTTGTAATTTTGTCTCTGCAGAACAACAGAATCGAGATGAAGTGAAACCATCAAGATGTGCTTGTAGTGGAAACAAACAGCTTTAATTCAAGGGGTTTAACATTAACCATTTTGGAATTACAGCCATTTCTTTTTTAAACACAGTCCCCACATTTTCAAAGGGCAGCTGAGGGAGGACGCACTGTCACCACCACACTCCAAAACCACTCTGGGTCCTGGATGACAACTACCCCAAAGTAACCCTCCATGTGTTACAGCAAGGTGAAACACGGGAGTGTCTTTGACCTTCTCCAGTCGCTGGGGTCCTTGCCCCGCACTCAGAGAGACACACCACATGGCCAAATTGTCGTAGCTGATGTTCCCTTAACAATACAAGTGATACTCCTCAATCTGACTCTCCCAAAATAAATTGCTCTTTTGAAACAGTTATCCCAGTAGTACCCAATGACCCCCCAAAGAGACCAGGTACCACAGTGGCAAGGACAACCCAGATTACAGACTATGCCTGTATACTGCTCGGTGCCAGGATGCAAACCCAACTGAAGAACTTTGGTTCTAAAATACCTTTACATGCCATGAAGAGGTTTAGCTTTATTCACACACCTCCATGAGAATACTGGGGATCCCAGAATCAAATCAAATCAATTTTATTTATATAGCACCAAATCACAACAAAGTTTCCCCAAGGCGCTTTATAATGTAAGGCAAAAGCCATACAATAATTACAGAAAAACCCCAACGGTCAAAACGACCCCCTGTGAGCAAGCACTTGGCGACAGTGGGAAGGAAAAGAAGAGCCTAACTGTATGAGAGAGGAAGAAAAGAAGCTGGAACCACTCAAAATTGTGTTTTGTTTTTTCCACCTTGAGGGTGATCCTTTTTCAAAACTAAACAAAAGAGTAAAACTTGGGTTTAGTAGTTCTTGAAAGAGTCTCTGTAGGCTGACGTGAAGCTACTCTAAGAGGATGAGTAGATTTCTCCTCTCGGGAATCACATTCAGATCAGTTCCACTTAAAAGGATCAACATGAATGTGTCTGCTTCAGTTAACCTACTACAACACACATGGCGTGTGTACACGCATGCACACACACTACAGAAACAAAACCTACAACAACCTGTCAATAATGACACAAAATGAGGCATTAACACACACACACACACACACACACACACACACACACACACACACACACACACACACACACACACACACGTTGTGCACTCAATATAAAGCATTTGTGCTTTATATTGAGTACATGTGTCACTTTTGTTGTTGCAACCCCTCAGAGAGAAAAAAAAATAAATCATAAGAACGACACCTCTTCACTTGCAAGAAAGTCTTTTTTTTTTATTAATTGTTTGGGTAGGAATGAAAGAGCAAAAAATTGACTTAAATTTCACATAATTCTGGTGGAGGACTCGTGACAGACAAAGTGGCTGGCAGCGATTAGAAGGCCCCGTTGTTCACACGTAGTCCGCAGCACTGAGCCAAGTACTGCAAGCTGCCGCTGGAAAGAAGTGGAGGGCAGGAGGTTTAGGTTAGAGGTGCCAGCTTGTGACCAGAAGACCTTCAGTTCAATTACCTGCCAGACAGTAACGTCACTAAAGTGACCTTGAGCAAGACCGTTAATCTTCAGATTGCTCCCACTGTGCAGGTGGAGACCCCTGCATGGTGGCACGTCCGTGTGTGAACGGATGAATTTGAGGTATCATTGTGTCATGCTTTGATCATCTGCATCAGATGGAAGAGCGTAACAGAAACGCAGTGAATTTCCCGTTCAGGTGTGTGACAGTAGGTACAGAAAGAAATGTAATATTCAGTCAGTCCGTGCAGGTGATGTCACAGATGCACTGCCCTATTTCACTTTCAGCCATTTTAATTATGACACTAATCATAATTAGTAGGAAGCGGTTCAACAGGCAGAAAAACCCCAACAGAGCCTGACCGATATATCGATTGGCCAAAAGCATCGGCCGATATAAGCCTTTGACAAACATTTCACTTTCAGTTATTTTCGCCGATATGAAAACTTTAATTTTTCCAAATAAACAATGCAGAAAAGCCCTTCGGCTGCTGCAAATGTTTTCACTGTAGAGTTTGTCTAGAGGGCGGTGACAGCAATGCTTTCAAGCATGACTGGGACCCCCTTCACCACATGGTCACATTAACTACAAGAGACAGAGGCAAAGCAAACAGCTGCCATTCATTTTCAACCAGAGTGCCAATTTACAGAGACAAATGGTCACTATGCCAACAGTTAGGCAGGGCCAAAATAAAGAAAAGTCTATTTTATGCAAATGCTGAGTGATGCAACACAGCAATTATGAGTACAATTGACAGCAACATGACAGATTGGTTGGTTGGTTGTATTTTGTATATATTTTGGTTGGTTGCATTTTTGTATTTTGATGGTTATATTTTGTAAAAGTTAGAAACACTTTTATATATCTGCAGATATATAGGTATTGTAATTTTTTTACTCCTTAATATCAGTATCACATCGCACCCCCCCACCCCCGCCCCCTAAAAAAACATGTATCAATGAGACTCCAATCCTAATCCTTTGTCATCTACCGTGGAAGAACAGACAAATCCACATCACTGCCCAACAATTACTGAAAAATCCAACAGGATTACATGTCATTCTTTCAAGTACCCTTCCCAAATTTTGCCTATGCTGCAGACATACTACATGTAAACTAACATACCTGCACAAAGAGCCTGAAATTTAATGATGTATCATAAAACTTTGTCTACTCTACACTCATCCCTTAGCTGCTTTCCCCCCACAAAACCAAAAATAGCTACAATAGGTACGGTCAGACCTACGTCACTTTCGCCGCCATTTTGAATTGCCACTGAAAACAAACTGTATGTGCACTCACACCCATTGTCGATATAGCCATCTTTACCAAATGGCATATGAGTATGTGAAGAGCCTTGATAGGTGTGCAAAAGATGCTGCATAGTAGAGAAGCTTGAATCTTCGACTAGACTGGGTTGCTTGACGCGAGGACGTTTTGCTTCAAATCGCAGAAGCTTCTTCAGCTAAAATTCTTGCTCTGGTAGTCTGACTTCTGTCTTGACTCTTGTAGACAGGCAACTGCGTCAAGCAACCCAGTCCAGTCGAAGATTCAAGCTTCTCTACTATGGAAACCACCTGGACAACTGAGAGCCTTCACAGAAAAAAGTTGCAGTTAAAATGCTCATAGTTGGATATCGGGATAGAGCTGATGGCCCGCCGTGAGGCGAGCTGCTGTCTGTCCCAGCCCCTGCCTCTCGGCGCCCCCTCGATGCTCTTAGCTGAGTGTCCCACGGGGTCCGAAGCGTTTACTTTGAAAAAATTAGTGTTCAAAGCAGGCCCGGCCACCCGAATACCCCAGCTAGGAATAATGGAGTAGGAGTCAGGTTCTATTTTGTGGGTTCTCTCTCTCTGAACTGGGGCCATAATTAAGAGGGACGGCTGGGGGCATTCGGATTGTGCCACTAGAGGTGAAATTCTTAGACCGGCACAAGACTGACGAAAGTGAAAGCATTTGCCAAAAATGTTTTCATTAATCAAGAAAGAACGTTGGAGGTTTGAAGACTATCAGATACTGTCATAGTTCCAACCATAAACAATGCCAACTAGCAATCCGTCTGCGTTATTCCCAAGACCATCCTCGTTTACTCGGCTGGTAGCAGCCAGCCATTTATCCCTTCTGTCCGGACTTCTGTGGCGCTTTGGGAGCTTTTCGATCTTTTAACTTATCGTGGTTGTTACTAGGGCTGCAGCTATCGAATATTTTTGGAATCGAGTATTCTATCGATTATTTTATTGATTAATCGAGTAATTGGATAAAAAAGTACTTTTGTATTTTTAAACAATATCAATAGTGGCAGGGATCTCCCTAAGCAATGGCACAATGTCGGTGTGCCATCATGCAGATTTTTAAGTTTAGGATGTTCCCTCTCTCTCTGTTTTCCCAGGTAATTATTTATTTTTTCACATTACTAAGAGTTTTGAAGCTTTGCCCAACCATACGCCTAGGCGCTCTGTGAAATCTTCAGTCTGTGGACAGGACATTCTTTTTTTTTTCTTATTGCACATTTCATTTGCACTTTTTTTGGCTGTGAGTTATTCAGCGTTTAGTGTATATTTCTACATGCCGTACAGAGCAGCTCAAACCAAAGTCAAATTCCTTGTTTTTTGTGGATACTTGGCAAATAACAAAGCCTTTGAAAAAAACAGCTGTGGAGTGCAACATTTCCACAACAGCTGCACTGATAAATTAACTCTACAGCCTGTTGATAAAAATTCTTATCAAATCTGAATATAGGCATTTTTTTGAATAGTTAAACATGATTAATTTAAAGTGCGCTTCCTTTCGCTTCATCTGCGGAAGTGGAGAGCAGCCAGTGGAGCAAACCACGTTTTAAAAATATATATATATATATATATAAACACACTGCTTGACTTTAAATGCATAATAAGTCTTTCATATGATCAGCACATACCCTTTCTCTTAAAAGGCTTTATTTTACTCAGCATGTGGCTTTGTAAACTTGTAGCATCGCCTGCTACATTGATTAGCACTTACATTAGTTATGGGCATGCTCTACGGTCTTCTCGTTTTTTGTAAGAACGTGACAGTGCCACCTAGAGGCCTGGCATATGTACTACAGCTTTAAACAAAGCTTCGAGGCAAAGAATTTGCCTCGAACATTTTTTGTAATCGAATTATTTGCATTACTCAATTAACCGTTTCAGCCCTAGGTGGTGCAGTTAACTGCAACACATGATCATGTCATTCTCTGTGAAACCTGGTGTATATTAAGTAGAAAAAAATGTGGCAGAATGATGCGAGCACAATGGACGTCAAGTAGGAAATGAGCGTGACAGCGGTTTGATTTCAGCGGCTCACTGGTTACTACGCGCGTTGCTATGTGTGCACGTATCAAGGACCCGGATGTCCGACCGTACCTATGTTGGAATACCAAGCTTCCTTTGATGAACTTGTCATATCTGCTTAAAGTGATGGTAACCTGTGAAGTCACCTGTGGTTTCATTACAATCCTGCAACCTGCTGCAGAACCAGTTTGTGAGCTCTATGACTGTAAACCACAGGTTGCAGTCCACATCCGGCCCCCGGGGCGCCAGTTTTAGACCTGCCTCAGTCAAGTCATTTTCGCACACTCAGGTGCATGAAAAGGTTCCAGAGCTCGACCACACCCCGATCCGTAATTAGCACATTAACGATGCCTGTAGACGAGATCTTTCTTTTTATTTCAGGCTCAACAGTCCGCCGTCCAGGCGGGGGAACATTCCTGTGTTTTTTAAATTTACCTTCATATCTGCGATGACGGTCTGGAAGAGGCCCCCCAGCGCGCTGCACTCTCTCTCCATCAACGTCTCCATGTTCGCTCCAAATCCCGGAGAGTCTCAGAGAGGCAGCGGTCCACAGACGAAGCCACAGACGGACAAAGAGAAGCTCAGAGCCGCACACAACCACCCGCTCCCCTCCCGGACGACTGGAACCAAACCCATGTCTGCATTTCAAAGAGAAGAATAAAATAAACGCATGAAATCTGCCCAAACAGAAAACGCTTGACAGCAAAGTGCTCCTTGGCGAGCGGCGGGAGCGCGAGCACAAAGCGGCGGGAACGCGCGTCTCCGTAGCCCCGCCCACTCCAAACAAGACTGTGTATGTATATGTATATATGTATATATATATATATATATATGTGTATATATATATATATATGTATATATATATATATATATATATATATATATATATATATATATATATATATATGTATATGTGTATATATATATATATATATATATATATATATATAATCTTTTTATTGTGCAAATGTTTAATACATTTCACAAATGCCCCATTAGGAAAAAGGAAAAATATTATTTATTCCGAATATACGCTTATTTTTTAAAATCCTTTTTTAGATTTTCTTATTTTTGGTTAATAATTTTATTCTGAACAGACTGTTGAAGCAAAGCAAACTTACAGAATACATAAGCAAGCGGGTATTTGGTATGGATTTTAAAGGGTTCGAGCATTTAGAAATTTGCTAAAAAATATGATAATACTAAATATTTCTTTTTATTCTTCAAAAGTGGCTTAACAGAAAATCGAATTTGAAATATCCATTCTTACAAAAATCAATTGCCGTTTTTATTTAACTGAAAATAGTAAAACAAGAAACATCTTCAAATTAAAAAAATGAACCTAAAACATCAAAAGAACAAAGAGAATACACATTAGGATGTCAGAAAAAATCCACAACGAATGGAACAGAAAAATATATATAAAAAAAATAAACAGGAATAACTCAAACTATGCCTAAATAAAATAAAAACAACTGGTATATTTAATGTTGATGCTGTTGAAAATATCCAGCACTTCGTTAGTTCAAGGGAATAATTAATAATAATAAAGTAAAAAACAACAGACGTATCTTAATGTTAATAAGAAAAGAACGTGGACATTAATGCTCGTAAGAATCTTTAAAGAAGTGACATAAAGTGTCACCCTTGTGAAAAATAAATTGTTTTTGTTCGTTTAAAAATAGAATGCCCGCCTCGTTGATTTGTTTGAAAGAGAACATTTTTTATTCCATAACAGACATTTCGAATGTAAACTTTATTATGCTAAACAGATTAGAAGGAAACAGCTGCCTGTTAAATATAATCAACAGTTGACAAACGTCTGGCGCAAACTACGTGTTAAGCTACAGCGCCATCTGGAGGGCACAGAAGATAATACATAAATAAAGCAGTTGGAGAGGAACATAATTTTAAAAAGTGACAAGATACTCCAGGATTAAAGATGTGGAGAATCCCACAAAAAATTTACTTTAGAGTTTCAATTAAAAAAATATTCACAGCATTCTGACATTAATTTATCTGTCCCACGTGTCATTTATATAATTTAGATTTATATAATTTAGATTCACTGAAAATTTCCAATCTAACGAACTGTCTTAAATTAGGAGGTTATTGTAGGACAAGAAAGAGTAGAAAATGTTTTTTTTTTTATGGCTTTTGAGATTATTTATGCTGTTTTTGGTTCATTTTGATTTTTTTTTTCCTTCTTATCCTCTGAAAATCATGTTAACCTCACTGACCTTTGAGAATGGGGGCACCTAGTGGTCAACATTACTCAACGGTCCTCTGTTTCTCAACGTAAAATATTTTCAAAACTCGAGATTTTTTTTAAATTGATCTTGCTCACATGTTAGAACTGGACTGTGGTGCTTCTGAACTATTTTAAATAGGAAAAACAACATTTAACAGATGCTTTTATTCAAAGTGATATACGATATACGTAATACATAGCAGGAGTGGTGACCAAGTGGTTAATGCACTTGGTTTCAGTTCAGAAGGTTCCGGGTTCAAATCCCACCCCTGCCACATTTCTCCATGTAATGTGGAGTTGCGTCAGGAAGGGCATCCGGCGTAAAAAAACCTGTGCCAATTCAACATACAGATCCACCTTGGATTTGCTGTGGCAACCCCGAGTGCAAACAAGGGAACAGCCGAAGGGACCTACATACAGTATATAGATAGTAGTATAGTAAGTATATACATAGTAAGTATATAGAATATCATGAAAAAGTTGATTTATTTCAGTAATTCCATTCAAAAAGTGAAACTTGTATATTATATTTATTCATTACACACAGACTGATAGATTTCAAGTGTTTATTTCTTTTAATTTTGATTATTATAACTGACAACTAATGAAAACCCCAAATTATATGACCAGCACCTGTATGTATATACAGTGAGGAAAATAAGTATTTGAACACCCTGCGATTTTGCAAGTTCTCCCACTTAGAAATCATGGAGGGGAATGAAATTTTCATCTTAGGTGCATGTCCACTGTGAGAGACAAAATCTAAAAAAAAAAAAAATCTGGAAATCACAATGTATGATTTTTTAAATAATTTATTTGTATGTTACTGCTGCAAATAAGTATTTGACCCCCTACCAACCAGCAGGAATTCTGTCTCTCACAGACCTGTTAATTTTTCTTTAAGAAGCCCTCTTATTCTGCACTCTTTACCTGTATTAATTGCACCTGTTTGAACTTGTTACCTGTATAAAAGACACCTGTTCACACACTCAATCAGTCACACTCCAACCTGTCCACCATAGCCAAGACAAAAGAGCTAAGGACTCCAGGGACAAAACTGTAGACCTGCACAAGGCTGGGATGGACTACAGGACAACAGGCAAGCAGCTTGGTAGAAGACAACAACTGTTATAATTATTTATTAGAAAGTGGAAGAAACACAAGATGACTGTCAATCTCCCTCGGTCTGGGATTCCATGCAAGATCTCACTTTGTGGGGTAAGGATGATTCTGAGAAAGCTCAGAACTACACAGGAGGACCTGGTCAATGACCTGAAGAGAGCTGGGTGTTGTGTGGCTGGGGTGCCTGGCTGGTTTTTGTTTCTGTCTTCTGTTTTTCCTTCCAGGTGGCATGCGTTCAGGACTGAGTGGCTGATGTGTGGCTGAGTTATTAGGACCTCACCCTGATCACCTGAGGCTGGTCATGTGCAGCTCGTCAGGACTCACAGCTGTGGTGCATCTGTATGGATTGGGGCATGGTTGCATTTAAGTCTGGAGTACACAGTGTGTATTTGCCAGAGACTCAACCTTGTGACCAGACGGGTGAGATCGACGTTTGGAGAACCATCTCATCTTTATGGACGCAGAGACCGTACCAGGTTTGATGCCATGGTCTGTGAAAGAGGAGGGGGTGAGGTCTCACGCTCATCAGTACACTTCCTGAGGTACTTTAGGTTTTGTGACTAACATGAGTACAGTCAGTAGATGTGGTGTCCCTCACACCTTATTATATTGAGCTGTTATGTTAGTCGTTTAATCAGCTTCCACTGCAGTGGAGAATTGAACTGGGTGTTCCATGCCTGCAGGGTGGGAAGCTGATTGGTGATTAAGCCAGGAAGTGTTTGCTGATTATGTACACCTTTGAGTGGTCTCTCTGTGTATGGAGTGGTGGACTCACATTATGGTTTCTTCTTTCACAGACTCGGTTGGTCGCGGCCACCTGGGGGGTGTCGGCGGGGTCAACTGCACCGTATTGAAGGGAGGATGGATGGGGTCATGTATTGTGAGATTCTGGCAAACAACTTCCTTCCCTCAGTAAGAGCATTGAAGATGGGTCATGGCTGGGTCTTCCAGCATGACAATGACCCCAAACACACAGCCAGGGCAACTAAGAAGGGGCTCCGTAAGAAGCATTTCAAGGTCCTGGAGTGGCCTGGCCAGTCTCCAGACCTGAACTCAATAGAAAATCTTTGGAGGGAGCTGAAACTCCAAACCTGAAAGATTTGGCGAAGATCTGTATGGAGGAGTGGACCAAAATCCCTGCTGCAGTGTGTGCAAACCTGGTGAAAAACTACAGGAAACATTTGACCTCTGTAATTGCAAACAAATGCTACTGTACCAAATATTAACATTGATTTTCACAGGTGTTCAAATACTTATTTGCAGCAGTAACATACAAATAAATTATTTTAAAAAAAAAATCATACATTGTGATTTCCGGATTTTTTTTTTTTTTTAGATTATGTCTCTCACAGTGGACATGCACCTAAGATGAAAATTTCAGACCCCTTCGTGATTTCTAAGTGGAAGAACTTGCAAAATCGCAGGGTGTTCAAATACTTATTTTCCTCACTGTGTATATATATATATATATATATTTCAGCCATTTATTCTCAAACAACTGTGTCTCCTCTTTTTAAATCAAAATGAAAAGAGAACTACCCAAATGACCTTGATCAAAAGTTTACATACCCCTGTTCTTAATACTGTGTATTGCCCCTTTAACGTCAACGACAGCTTGGAGTTGTGGACGAGGCTCTCTGATGGTAAAGCTGCCACTGAATATGTCTTGGACTTTATTTACATTAATTACAAAGAAATACAAACAACTCAACCACATGGGGTGTGCAGCCAGTACATTCTGAGTGCCGGTCCCAAGCCCGGATAAATGAGGAGGGTTGCTTCAACTATGCAGACTAAGACTCGAATTTCCACACCGGATCGGTCGCGGCCTGGGTTAACAACGTCCGCCACCAGTGCTGTTGCCCAACAGGGTGTCGGTGGAAATTGGGCTACTGCTGGGTGAAGAAGAGGAGGAGAACGTTTCCACAAACAGTGGAAGAAGAAGAAAACTAGAAGGGTGGAAATGAGAGTGGGGACTTTGAATGTTGGTAGTATGACTGGTAAAGGGAGAGCTGGCTGATATGATGGAGAGGAGAAAGGTAGACATATTGTGTGTGCAAGAGACCAAGTGGAAGGGAAGTAAGAGCAGGAGCATGGTGGGTACAAGTTGTTGTACCATGGTGAGGACAGGAAGAGAAATGGTGTTGGGGTCATTTTAAAGAAAAAGTATGTTAAAAGTGTGTTGGAGGTTAAGCGAGTGTCTGACAGGGTGATGAGTGTGAAGTTGGAAATTGAAGGGGTGATGATGAATATCATCAGTGCATATGTTGGGGAAAGTGTAATGTACGGACTCACAACAGGGGGCGCAAATGAACGGTCAATAGATAATCCAATAAATACAATTTATTGTGGCAAATGTGCACAACAGGTCGAATACTGCTTTTAGACAGTCAATCACAAAATACAATTGGTGACGTGTGGGCAGGCCCGAGGGTAAGAGACGCCTATCCAGAGAAGAGCCAGGGCCCACAAGGTTCCGCCGCCAACGAAGACCTGCAGTATACTGAAGCCGCCAAGTCCCGAGTCCCCAGGTGGCCTCTGCTTCAGCTGTCAGATCCGGTACTGCTGGCAGGAACAAAAACAGGTTAATGGTGGGTGTGTGGACACCCAGTAAGCAGTCAGCAAGCTCACAGTTCTTATCCAGTTGGAGGGGACACCTCCACCTCCAACTCAGGAACAATTCAACGGCAGAGCCTGAACTACTACTTATCGTAAGTGGAGCGAGGAGTGAAGGTCGTCACTCCTCCACCGTCCACAAACCCAGCTCCAGCTGCAAGTAGAGTTCCAGGTACTCCTGCAAAAGGTTCAGAACAGACAAGGTACATGCGTTCGGCACAGAAAAATGGCTGAGAGGATTACCTGTGTGGTAAACTGATATCTCGGCAGAGATGTGGTGTCTCCTCCAGGCTTTTATGGTGTAGTGATGATGATTACTGACAGCTGTCAGTCCTGGCTCCTGGGTAGTGACTGCGCCCTCTGGTGCCTGAAACCCGACTACAGGCAGGGCGCCCTCTGGCGTAGGCCAGCAGTACCTCCTCTTCGGGCGGCCCACACAACAGCATATACCCCACAGGTAGGTTGTGAGATGAAGGCGAAAGAAGATTTCTGGAGTGTGTTAGATGAGGTGGTGGAGAGTGTGCCCAAGCACGAAAGAGTGGTGATAGGAGCAGACTTCAATGGGCATGTTGGTGAAGGGAACAGAGGTGATAAGGAAGTAATGGGTAGCTATGGTATCAAGGATAGGAATGAGGAAGGACAGATGGTAGTTGATTTTGCAAAAAGGATGGAAATGGCTGTGGTGAATACCTACTTTAAGAAAAGGGAGCAGCACAGGGTAACATATAAGAGTGGAGGAAGGTGCACACAGGTGGACTACATTCTTATAGGAGATGCAAGCTAAAAGAAATCAGAGATTGTAAGGTGGTGGCAGGAGAGAGTGTCATTAGACAGCATAGGATGGTTGTTTGTAGGATAACTTGAGAGGTAAAGAAGAAGAAGAGAGTGAGAGCTCAACAAAGGATCAGATGGTGGAAGCTGAAGGAGGAAAACTGTTCTGTGAAATTTAGCGAGCAGGTGAGAGAACCACTGGTTGGAGGGGAAACAATTTTGGACATCTGGAAAAGTACTGCAGATGTGGTGAGGGAGACAGCTAGGACAGTACTGGGTATGACATCTGGACAGTGGAAGGAAGACGAGGAGACAAGGAGAGATAGTCGGAGAGATGAAGAAAGTAGACAGGAGTACAAGGAGATGCGGCATAAGGCGAAAAGAGAAGTGGCAAAAGTGAAGGAAAAGGCATATTGCGAGCTGCACAAGAAGTTGAATAGTAAGGAAAGAGAAAAGGACTTGTACTGATTGGCCAGACAAAGGGACAGAGCTGGAAAGGATGTGCAGCAGGTTAGGGTGGTAAAAGATCCACATGGTAATGTGCTCACAAGTGAGGAGTGTGTGTTGAGAAGGTGGAGGGAATATTTTGAAGAGCTGATGAATAAAGAAAATAAGTGAGAGAAAAGGCTGGATGAAGTGGTGAGAGTAAATCAGGAAGTACAAGAGATTAGTAAGGAAGAAGTGAGGGCTGCTATGAAGAGGATGAAGAGTGGAAAGGCAGTTGGTCCAGATGACATTCCAATGGAGGCATGGAAATGTCTAGGAGAAATGGCAGTAGAGTTTCTAACCAGATTGTTTAATAAACTCTTGGAAAGTGAGAGGATGCCTGAGGAGTGGAGACGAAGTGTGCTGGTTCCTATTTTCAAGAACAAGGGTGATGTGCAGAGCTGCAGTAACTACAGAGGCATAAAGTTGATCAGCCACAGCATGAAGTTATGGGAAAGAGTAGTAGAAGCTAGGCTTAGAAAACAGGTGAAGATCTGTGAGCAGCAATATGGTTTCATGCCGAGAAAGAGCACTACAGATGCAATATTTGCTCTGAGAATACTGTTGGAGAAGTACAGAGAAGGCCAGAAAGAGTTACATTGTGTGTTTGTGGACTTAGAAAAAAGCTTATGATAGGGTGCCAAGAGAAGAGCTATGTTATTGTATGAGGAAGTCTGGAGTGGCAGAGAAGTATGTTAGGGTAGTGCAGGACATGTACAAGAATAGTGTGACAGCCATGAGATGCGCAGTCGGAATGACAGACTCTTTCAAGGTGGAGGTGGGATTACACCAAGGATCAGCTCTGAGTCCTTTCTTGTTTGCAGTGGTGATGGACAGGTTGACAGATGAGATCAGACAGGAGTCCCCATGGACTGTGATGTTTGCAGATGACATTGTGATCTGTAGTGAGAGTAGACAGCAAGTTGAGTCTAGTCTGAAGAGGTGGAGATATGCTTTGGAGAGAAAGGGAATGAAAGTCAGTAGAAGCAAGACTGAGTACATGTGTGTGAATGAGAGGGAGCCCAGTGGACTAGTGCAGTTACAAGGAGTAGAAGTGGTGAAAGTAGGTGAGTTGAAATATTTGGGTCAACTGTTCAAAGTAATGGAGAGTGTGGTAAAGAGGTGAAGAAGAGAGTGCAGGCAGGGTGGAGTGGGTGGAGAAAGGTGGCAGGAGTGATTTGTGACCGAAGAATATCAGCAAGAGTGAAGGGGAAAGTTTACAAGACAGTAGTGAGACCAGCTATGTTGTACGACTTAGAGACGGTGGCACTAACAAAAAGACAGGAGGCAGAGCTGGAGGTGGCAGAGCTGAAGATGTTGAGATTCTCTTTGGGAGTGACAAGAATGGACAAGATTAGGAATGAACATATCAGAGGGACAGCTCAGGTGGGACAGTTTGGAGACAAAGTCAGAGAGGCGTGATTGAGATGGTTTGGACATGTGCAGAGGAGGGACCCAGGGTATATAGGGAGAAGGATGCTGAGGATGGAACCACCAGGCAGGAGGAGAAGAGGGAGGCCAAAGAGGTGGTTTATGGATGTGCTGAGGGAGGACATGCAGGTGGTTGGTGTGACAGAGGAAGATCCAGAGGACAGGGTGAGATGGAAACGATTGATCTGCTGTGGCGACCCCTAACGGGAACAGCCAAAAGACAAAGAAGAAGACAAAGAAATACAAACAGTATGGCACTTTATGGTAAATCTGCATGGGGTAGACAGTTCTCAAAAACTGAGTGACTGTGCAAGAAGGAGAAGAGTGAGGAAAGCCACCAAGACACCCAGGCAACCCAGGAGAAGTTATGGGCTCATGTGGCTGTGATTAGAGAAATTGTGCACAGTGCAAGCTTTGCATTTTGTATCACTACTCTTAGCTTCATAGTGGAGTAGAGCAGAGAAGGATTTTCTTTCACCAAAACAGATCAAATCCAGGCTTGCATCTCAGATGTACCTTCTGGCAATTTGTAGCTAAACTTTCAGGTCTTCTTTTTAAGAAAATCCTCCTCTATACCACTTCATCATGAAGATGGATAACTGGTGATACAAAATGCAAAGCTTGCAATGCGCATAATTTCTCCAATCACAACCACGTAAGCCTATAACTTCTTCTGGGTTGTCTGGGTGTCTTGGTGGCTTTCCTCACTCTTCTACTTCTTGCACAGTCACTCAGTTTTTGAGAACTGTCTACTCCATGCAGATTTACAATAGAGTGCCATATTGTTTGTATTTCTTTGTAATTAATGTAATAAAGTCCGAAACATATTCAGTGGCAGCTTTACCATCAGAGAGTCTCGACCACAAAAGACTCCAAGCTGTCGTTGATGTTAAAGTGGGCAATACACAGTATTAAGAACAGGAGTATGTAAACTTTTGATCAGGGTCATTTGGGTAGTTCTCTTGTCATTTTGATTTAAAAAGAGGAAACACAGTTGTTTGACAATAAATGCCTTCACCCAACCACTAACCATGAGTGAAAAAAAAAGTTTTTGTGTTGTCATTCATATTCTCTTAAAAATGGCCAAAAAAGCAAAATTCTGCCAGGGTATGTAAACCTTTGAGCACAACTGTATATATTGAATGCAGCTTCAGACATTTTTCAATATTTTGTACAATTAAGGTTAAAGAAATTACTCGGTTCAGTCAACATACCTTTATTGAGACATTTCTGCATACAGATGTCAGTTTGGATCTCATTGAGATTCATTACAATACAAAGGGGTCATGATTCCAAATTCACAAGTCAGTATTGTGTGGCCTCTGTTTGCATCTCTATGGTATAGTTGTATTCAAAATAATATCAGTGTGTTTAATAAAAGTGAGTAAAGCTCAAAATTTTTATAATAGCTTTGATTTCCATTCACGCATTTGAATTTGGAACACTGCACATTCTATTCAATATCAGAATGAAGAAAAATTTATCAAATTTGTTATTGCTTTACAGAAAGTGAGGAAAAAGGAATATTTGGCTGTTCAAATAAACAGTCTCGTCTGCCGAGGCCCTTGACTTTCACTGCCACCCATGGGACAGCACACCCGACACCAGGGGTTTCCCCTGCAGCTGGTGATCCCACAAGGTTGATATGGAAGGTCGACTTGCCTTTTCGGGCTGTGACTGACTGAGCTCCTTGGCAAGTCCAGCCACCAGGCGCTCGCTGACGGACTCTCCATCCAGGCCTGGCTCCAGACAGGGACCCTGGGCTTCCTCCAGGCCGGATCACATTTCCTCTGCCTCATTCTGTCATGGTGTCTTGTAAACCATTCATAGTCTGGCCCCTCACCTGAGTCCAATTTGCCATGGGAGACCCTACCAGGAGCAAAAAGGCTCCAGACAATACAGCGCTCAGGTTCATAGCGGCACACAATAAGGTGAGGTAAGATAAGGTGATGGTTTCCGGAGAGGTGGACCCAGGACTAGGTGGAGAAATTATATCTCCACGCTGGCCTGGGAATGCCTCAGGTGGTCAGTGTGGCCCAGGAAAGGGAAGTCTGGGATCCCCTGCTGGAGCTGTTCCCCCGTGACCTGATCCTAGAGAAGCAGTTGAAGATGAGTGAGTGACAAATAGCAGTGTCTGAATTTTTCTTTACAAACTCAAACATTTACTGCATGAACTGAAAAATGCTTTACGATTTACCTTTCCTGGGAATCACTGAATGAATATTTAGTTGTATAACCACTGTTTCTGAGAACTGCTTAATGTCTTTTTTTGCATCAAGACAGCGTAAAAATATTATGGTGATTTTATTCTTTATTAGTTACATTTTCTTTATCTTATGCTAGCTTGTCTTTCTATTGTGACTTGAATAAAACCATTGTGCCTTTGCGTGCTAAAAAGTGCTGATAAACCAGTATTGAGACGGGATGTGAAAACATGGTTTTTCTATTTATCTGATGATTCATGTAACTGAGACAAGGCCAAGTTTGTTTGTCTTATTGAGCGATCAGGAGACGAGGTCAAGTTGTTTTTCTCATTGAAGCAGGGGTGACACGTGCAGCTCAATCAGGATCGGGGGGGGGGGGGGTGTATGATATTTCCTTTTTAGGTCATGATCAGCACTGGAATACAAGAAGAAACAAGACTGCACTGCGCGCAGGACAAGAAATGGACCAATCAAGAAAGAATACAACATCTTAGCATAGTGACGCAATGTTTAGACAGAAACTCAGATAGTATATATGGGTTCAGGGAGCGGTAGACGGGGTTCCTGCTCAGAGCCGATTGCTCGTGCAAACTAAGCGTGGACCCAGAGACTCTGTTTTTGTTACTTTGGCTCATTCTCTGTACTAAAGGCGAGGTCAGTCTGAGAACTGGACTGAGTCCTGGTCATCTTTCCCTTTCTCATCAACGGACGCATGGGGTGTGACCGAGGTAAATTGTTAAACAATTTCATGTTGATGTTTTGGGTTTACAAAAAGGTCCCGCTCCACAGCCACTTCTGGCACCTGCGAACAGGTTTTCCAGCGCAGGATCATTGGACAACATTCCACAATTCCTCTGCTTTTCTTGGTTTTGACTCTGAAACAGCATTTTTGATGTTGTCCCACAAGTTTTCTATTGGATTAAGGTCCTGGGACTGGGTTGGCCACACCATAACGTTAACCTCTTAAGCCCTAGAGCCTTTTTCACCAAATCACATACCCATACATTATGATTTATTTCTCAGCTTGTACAAGGTCAAAAATGCAAAAGTTTGGATCAGCTAAAAGTCAGGTCCTAGGGGATGTTGTGGATGCAGCAAAATTGAAAGTAAATAATACTTGGTAGGAGTAAATTAGTTGTTTTTTTTTTTTTGTTCCCAAAAAATGAATTCCGATTTATGTTTTATTTGCATGGCGTTTCAGCTGTGGTTAGTTGATATGTGATTAAAGTAGATACTTTTGTAGAGGAGACTTCGCTTGACATTTTGATGTATAATAAGTGTATGTTGGTGTCAGCATTGGTTAGTTATGAGTGTTCAAATGTTCCAAAACAGGGCAAGTCCCCAGATTTGGGTACTCTAGGGTTTAAGAGGTTAATCTCGTTGGTCTGGAACCGAGATGCTGCTCACCTGCTGGTGTGTTTGGGGTCGTTGTCTTATTGAAACTTATTTCCTTTTTTGGCATGAGGCAGCATGACCTCTTCAGGTATTTTGATGTATTCAAACTGATCCATGATCCCTGGTATGTGATAAATGTGCCCCGATACCATAGTAGGAGAAACATCCACATATCATGATGCTTGCTCCACCAGGCTGAACTGTGGCTTGAATTCAGTTTTTGGGGGTCATCTTACAAACTGCAGCCTCTAGACCCAAAAACGATCTTCCTTTCATCACATGTCATTTTTTCTACAGTAGTACTTTATGGGGGCTTCTTGCCCAGACCTTGGCTTCACATATCTTGTTCTAGTACTCACAGGTAGATCTTCTTTGATCACCATAGAGCTGATCATTGGCTGAGTCTTTGCCATTCTGACTATTCTTTGATTCATTTGAATGGTGATTTTCTGTTTTCTTTCACATCTTTGTGGTTTTGTTGCCATTTTAAAGCATTTGTGATCATTTTATGCACTTTGTTTTATGTCCCCCCATCAATTTTTTAATCAAAGAACGCTGTTCTTCTGAACAATATCTGGAATGACCCATTTTACTCATTTTCAGAGAGAAAAGCACTAAAACCAACACGTACTGTACATTTGCTGCCTTCATGGCCACAAAAACAAAAACACAGACACTACTTTTCTGAGCAGCTAATGTTCCTTTTTCTTCACTTTCTGTAAAGTTATAAATTTGGTCAAGTGTCCATGTTTTGATTTGGAATAGAATGTGCAGTGCTCCAAATGCATGTGTATGTATGGAAATAAAAGCTGTTTAGAGGATTTTGAGCTTTACTCACTTGTTTAAAAACGCACTGCTATGTTTTTAACACAACTGTATGTTAGATAATATCTGTGCTAATTCTTTGTTTTATGTTAGCTATTAAGTAGTTGTGTTATTTGTTTGGAAGTTCTGAGAAATATGTTAAGTTTTACTCTGTCATCTGTCCAAGTTTCAGATACAGGAAGAGCTCCCCTGTTGGTGAGAGCCAGTAACATTAGAAATATGAGACTAAACCACACCCATGTTAACACCCACAAGGTATAAAAAGTGTGGCATGACTCATTTTAGGGGCCTTTCACAAGATGGACACTGTCTGTGGAGGACCCAGGCCTGGTTTCTAACGTGACCTTGAATATACTCAAAATGAGGAATACAATGGTTCGGTTTTTGGCAAGGGGCAGAATTTGACATAAAAAGAACCAGGTAGAAATAACATGTACAGTAGTGTTCAGAATCATAGTAGTGCTATGTGACTAAAAAGATTAATCCAGGTTTTGAGTATATTTCTTATTGTTACATGGGAAACAAGGTACCAGTAGATTCAGTAGATTCTCACAAATCCAACAAGACCAAACATTCATGATATGCACACTCTTAAGGCTATGAAAGTGGGCTATTAGTAAAAAAAAAAAAAAAAAAAAAAGGTAGAAAAGGGGGTGTTCACAATAATACTTGTAGTAGCATCTGCTGTTGATGCAACAAACTCAAAACTATTAGGTTCAAACTGCTTTTTTAGCAATCCTGTGAATCACTAAACTAGTATTTAGTTGTATAACCACAGTTTTTCATGATTTATTCACATCTGCGAGGCATTCATTTTGTTGGTTTGGAACCAAGATTTTGCTCATTTACTCCTGTGCTTGGGGTCATTGTCTTGTTGAAACACCCATTTCAAGGGCATGACCTCTTCAGCATAAGGCAACATGACCTCTTCAAGTATTTTGACATATCCAAACTGATCCATGATACATGGTATGCGATATATAGGCCCAACACCATAGTAGGAGAAACATGCCCATATCATGATGCTTGCACCACCATGCTTCACTGTCTTCACTGTGAACTGTGGCTTGAATTCAGAGTTTGGGGGTCGTCTCACAAACTGTCTGCGGCCCTTGGACCCAAAAAGAACAATTTTACTCTCATCAGTCCACAAAATATTCCTCCATTTCTCTTTAGGCCAGTTGATGTGTTCTTTGGCAAATTGGAACCTCTTCTGCACGTCTTTTATTTAACAGAGGGACGTTGAGGGGGGATTCTTGCAAATAAATTAGCTTCACACAGGCGTCTTCTGTCACAGCACTTACAGGTAACTCCAGACTGTCTTTGATCATCCTGGAGCTGATCAGTGGGTGAGCCTTTACCATTCTGGTTATTCTTCTATCCATTTTGACGGTTGTTTTCCATTTTCTTCCACGCGTCTGTTTTTTTTGTCCATTTTAAAGCATTGGAGATAATTGTAGATGAACAGCCTATAATTTTTTGCACCTGCGTATAAGTTTTCCCCTCTCCAATCAACTTTTTAATCAAACTATGCTGTTCACTTGAACAGTGTCTTGAATGTCCCATTTTCCTCAGGCTTTCAAAGAGAAAAGCATGTTCAACAGGTGCTGGCTTCATCCTTAAATAGGGGACACCTGATTCACACCTGTTTGTTCCACAAAACTGACAAACTCACTGACTGAATGCCACACTACTATTATTGTGAACACCCCCTTTTCTACTTTTTTTTTACTAATAGCCCAGTTTCATAGCCTTAAGAGTGTGTATATCATGAATGCTTGGTCTTGTTGGATTTGTGAGAATCTACTGAATCTACTGGTACCTTGTTTCCCATGTAACAATAAGAAATATACTCAGAACCTGGATTAATCTTTTTAGTCACAGAGCACTACTATTTTTCTGAACACTACTGTACATCTGCATATGGATCTCACAAGGTTGTCAATTCTGACAGTCTGAACGTAATAGTAAGAGCTTGTTTTGCAGTAAGAGGAAGAACGCTTTGGCTCTAAAGTGAAGCGCAGTGGGCCGAGCCGATGGCAGCCAGTAACCACTGGGATGAAGCTGGCAGAGAATCAAACAGTGATTTTAACAAGAGGCTAGCTGTTAAATGACAGTGAGCACTGGGTCATACACCCAGCCTACACACTCATCACTTAGTACACAAGATGCAACACTGTCATTATCCCCCAAAACAGGGGAAGAAAAAAAAAAAGTCAACTAATAACAGCTATCAGAGAAAAACGACACTGAGGGAGCAAGGAGGTGAGTTACAGAGGGGGGGAAAAAAAAGTGTTTTTGCCTGTAACAATGTTGGCAAAAATGATCCGTTTGTACTTCGGGTCCCCAATGCTTTCCTCAAACTACAATTAAAACTAATCAAGAAGCTTCAAAATATCCACCCCAAAGTCTAATGACCCATTTCAAATTTGTTGCCAACAAATTATAAAAAGGACAAATAGAGCTTTGGTAGATGTTCAGATAATTGTAATATTTTGTTGAAATTACTTGACAGTGTTAAAGTGTAGCTGAAATGAGCGCCATCGCTTTCCTTTGAGAAGAAGCAGATGTTTGAAGAGCCGTTGAGCTCACAGCTGTGAGTTCCACTTTGAACAGCCAACAGTCCTGACGCCTGTCCCCAGTAATTTATTTATACAGTCAACGGTAATTTCCCCACAGCAGCCACCTACTTGGCAGACGGCCTGTTCTTCACCACTTGACTTTAAACCCAATTTCTGCAGCTGGGTAGAAACCAAATAAGCTTGTTTCCTTTTCGGGGTGAAGGTTCAAGTGCCTGCTTGCATCTTCAGTCTCATTCCATTTGGAACATTTTAGATCCACAGTTCAATGTTGGTAAATTGAACCTAAACAACAGCTTCAATAACTGCTGGTCCACCGGCTGAGAAGATAACCAAAGGTACAGTAGTTTTCAGAATAACAGTAGTGCTATGTGACTAAAAAGATTAATCCAGGTTTTGAGTATATTTCTTATTGTTACATGGGAAACAAGGTACCAGTAGATTCAGTAGATTCTCACAAATCCAACAAGACCAAGCATTCATGATATGCACACTCTTAAGGCTATGAAATTGGGATATTAGTAAAAAAAAAAAAAGTAGAAAAAGGGGGGTGTTCACAATAATAGTAGCATCTGCTGTTGACGCTACAAACTCAAAACTATTACGTTCAAACTGCTTTTTTAGCAATCCTGTGAATCACTAAACTAGTATTTAGTTGTATAACTACAGTTTTTCATGATTTCTTCACATCTGTGAGGCATTAATTTTGTTGGTTTGGAACCAAGATTTTGCTCGTTTACTAGTGTGCTTGGGGTCATTGTCTTGTTGAAACACCCATTTCAAGGGCATGTCCTCTTCAGCATAAGGCAACATGACCTCTTCAAGTATTTTGACATATCCAAACTGATCCATGATACCTGGTATGTGATATATAGGCCCAACACCATAGTAGGAGAAACATGCCCATATCATGATGCTTGCATCACCATGCTTCACTGTGAACTGTGGCTTGAATTCAGAGTTTGGGGGTCGTCTCACAAACTGTCTGCGAGTTGATGTGTTCTTTGGCAAATTGTAACCTCTTTTGCACGTCTTTTATTTAACAGAGGGACTTTACGGGGGATTCTTGCAAATAAATTAGCTTCACACAGGTGTCTTCTAACTGTCACAGCACTTACAGGTAACTCCAGACTGCCTTTGATTATCTTGGAGCTGATCAGTGGGTGAGCCTTTGCCATTCTGGTTATTCTATCTATTTTGATGGTTGGTTTCCGTTTTCTTCCATGCGTCTCTGGGTTTTTTTTGTTTTTTTTTTTGTCCATTTTAAAGCATTGGAGATAATTGTAGATGAACAGCCTATACTTTTTTGCACCTGCGTATAAGTTTTCCCCTCTCCAATCAACTTTTTAATCAAACTACGCTGTTCGTCTGAACAACGTCTTGAACGTCCCATTTTCCTCAGGCCTTCAAAGAGAAAAGCATGTTCAACAGGTGCTGGCTTCATCCTTAAATAGGGGACACCTGATTCACACCTGTTTGTTCCACAAAACTGACAAACTCACTGACTGAATGCCACACTACTATTATTGTGAACACCCCCTTTATTTTTTTTTATTTTTATTTTTTTTACTAATAGCCCAATTTCATAGCCTTAAGAGTGTGTATATCATGAATGCTTGGTCTTGTTGGATTTGTAAGAATCTACTGGTACCTTGTTTCCCATGTAACAATAAGAAATATACTCAAAACCTGGATTAATCTTTTCAGTCACATAGACTATTATTCTGAACACTATGGTACTTCAAACCATTAATTTGGCTTCTTTTGAAACAGACTGAAGAGCTGAAATGTCAGCATAAACACAGATGCTCCCAAAAGTCTTAGCATGCAATAATGTACATTAGTTTCTCTTCAACATACAGCATTCACAGTCTAGAAATGTACACCTTAAGAAATACAATTTTTATTTTAAATGATAAAGTTAAGGTAACTTTTTCCACATAACATTGTCAATTAAGTGCAAAACAATATTGTCGTTGAAATTGATTAAATCGAACATTACTTCAATCCCTAAAATTAACAATTTCAAGTATACTGAAAATAGTATTAATTACATTTAAAAACCCCTATGTTTCATTTCTTAAAGATGTTGAAAGGTTTAATCCAATGCATTTACTCTAGACTTTAGCTGCTGCGCCTTGCGGGTGCCTCTGAGCAACAGCAATTTAACTTGATTATCACATAAATGCAAACAGGAACAAACGAGTTATGGCTTAACCACTGGGAGCTTCCCACTAGTCCAAGTATTAAGGAGAGCATGTTGAAGTTTTTTACTTTTATAGTAGGCTATATGTTGTATTAATGTTGGTTAATGTTACAGAAGTGTGACAACATTATGGTGCATTATGATTATTGATTTTCAAGTCAACAGAACAATTAAAGGTGAATGTCAATGGAATCAGTTTTTGTAAACTGAGTAAAACTAGCTCGGGTTTGTTGGTTATTTGAAAGTATCTACAATGTACAAAAATATAAATGCAACACTTTTTTGCTGCCATTTTTCATGAACTCAAAGATCCAAAACATTTTCTATATCTATCTATACACACACACACACACACACACACGTCCTATTTCTCTCAAATATTGTTCACAATTTGTGTTTGTGAGCACTTCTTTGCCAAGATAATCCATTCCACCTCACAGGTGTGGCATATCAAGGTGCTGATTAGACAGCATGATTAGTGCACAGCTGTGCCTTAGGATGGCCACAATACTCAAGTTTTCCACCAATCTTCCCTGTGTCCAATTTTGAAACTGCCCATTTATGCAGTCTCTAATTTATTTACAAATATTGTATTTTGTTAACATGTAAAAACAAATGAACACCAATGGGGGGATCAAAAGTGAAGTTTACATGTATAACTAATTATAAGTCAACCACTGCACATCACGATGTCTTGTTCAAAGCATCAAATTCCACATTAGACACATAAAAACTGTCCCATTGTTCTGTTATGGTCTCTTATTTTTTTTTTAGTCTTCCCAGCATTTTCAGTCACCATGTTTTGAGATTTGGAGTACTTTCCCTAGAATCAAGATAAGCTGAGCACAGGTGACAAATCCAGTGTTTAGCACTCTGAAAACCACCTTATCCACCTGTGGCACCACACTTCTGTCTCCCAACAAACATAAATTTGGCGACAGGTAATTTACACCGTAACCAACCTTCCAAATGCCTTATGACACTATTCCATGTTGAAGAAACCAGTGAATATTCCCATAAAGCATGCAACAAAGTACCTTTTGCGGCTTTGCATTTCCAACATCGATCATCTTTACTAATGCCCATTTTATAGAGTCGGGATGGTGTGAAGTACAACCCAAAGTCCAATGAAGTTGGAACACTGTATTAAGTGTAAATAAAAAGTACCATGATTTGAAAATCCTCTTTCACCTATATTCAGTTGAATACATCAAAGACAAGATATTTAATGTTCAAACTGAAACTTTGTTTTTGTGCAAATTTGCTCATTTTCAAATGGATGCCTGCAACACATTTCAAAAAAGTTGGGACGAGGCAACAAAAGACTGGGAAAGTTGATAAATGCTCAAGAACACCTAATTGGAAACAGGTGAGTCATGATTTGGTATAAAAGGAGCATCCCCAAGGCTCAGCCATTCTCAAGCAAAGATGGGGTGAGGATCATCACTGTGAACAGTTATGTGACAAAAAAAAAAAAAGTCCAACAGTTTAAGAACAACAATTCTAAACATTCAATTGCAAGGAATTTAGGGATTCCATCATCTACAGTCCATAATACAATTAGAAGATTCAGAGAATATTCTACATGTAAGCAGCAAGGCGGAAAACCAACATTGAATGTCCGTGACCTTCGATCCCTCAGGCAGCACTGCATTCAAAACTGACATTGTGTAAAGGATACCGCATGGGCTCAGGAACACTTCAGAAAACCATTGTCAGTTAACAGTTTGTCGCTACATCTACAAGTAGAAGTTAAAACTCTGCCATGCAACGTGAAAGCCATACATCAACAACATCGAGAAATGCCGCACTTTCTCTGGGGCCAAGCTCATTTGAAATGGACAGATGCAAAGTGGAAAAGTGTGCTGTGGTCTGAGTCCACATTTCAAATTGTTTTTGGAAATCGTGGACGTCGTGTTCTCTGGACAAAAGAGGAAAAAGACCAGATTGTTACTAGCACAAATTCAAAAGCCAGCATCTGTGATGTATGGGGGGATGTGTTAGTGCTGAAAGGTACATCCAGGTTTTGGAGCAACACATGCTGCCATCCAAGCAACGTCTTTTTCAGTGACCTTACTGCTTATTTCAGCAAGACAATGCCAAGCCACATTCTGCACGTGTTACAACAGTGTGGCTTCATAGTAAGAGAGTGCGGGTACTAGACTGGCCTGCCTGCAGTCCAGACCTGTTGCCCATTGAAAATGGGTGGCACATTATGTTTAAAATACAACACCACTTATTGAGGATTGTTAGAAGGAAAGGTGATGTAACAGTGGTAAACATACCACTGTCCCAGCTTTTGAAACTTGTTGCAGGCATCAATTTCCAAATGAGCAAATATTTGCACAATAAAGTTTCAGTTTGAACATTAAATATCTTGTCTTTGTGGTGTATTCAATTGACTATAGGTTGAAGAGGATTTGCAAATAACTGTTCTGTTATTTACATTTTACACAACATCATTGGAATACTTATTTTATGCACATTCTTGATTATGGCATGCCATTGATGACTCATTTGTGTTACAATAAAATTTCAGCTCATTTTCTTGAGACAAAATAAATGACATTGGTAGCTACTTTTAAATGTTTGTGTTATCAGTTCTCTTTTCAGTTAGTGGATATCAAAGTTAACTGTGTGCACCAGTATGGAGCTAAATCAAGGCAAAACATTTTGTAATCTGCAAATAAAAAAAGATTGGAAAAAAAATACATTTTGAGACTGAAAATTCAATGTTTGTTCTTGAATTTTTATAATCATTTAAAGAGTATTATCAAAATAAAAGTGTAAGATTTTTCAGTTTAAATAAATTTTTGATTCAGCTAAAATTTTTTTGATCAAATTTTTTCTTCATTCATATTTTTTTTCACTTTCAAAGTTTTGGCCCCTTTCTGGCATGGGAGGACGTGGAATTGTGAGTGTCAGGAGAGCAATCAGCCCTCACATGATGTTGCTTTCAGGAAACGTGGGTACTTTGATAAAGACTTAACACTTTCTCTCCACTGTATTGTCTTGATACCTGTAGATAAAGTGATACTAAAGATGTCTATTACAAGTAATTCTCAGCCGCTCTTGGTCATTTTTTATGTTTAAAAACTGGAAAATATGCAAGACTGTAAAGTTTAACACCTATACCTAAAAACCGATGTGTCCCAAATCCACACAAGACCGTGAACGCAGCATCGCCGCATGAAAATGAGGCAGGTCGCTCATGTTACAGGCTGCAGTGAAGTGTTACGAGCTTTTGCTTCTTTTTTTTGACAGACCTGGCTGAGCAGATCTGAAGGAAGCTTTAATAAGGCCACAAACAAGCAGACTGCCGGTAAATCCAAAGCCGCCCGGAAGAACGCTCTGGCTACCAGAGGTGTGAAGAAGCCTCGCTGTTACAGGCCCGGCACTGTGGCGCTGAGAGAGATCTGCCGTTACCAGAAATCCAGTGAGCTGCTGATCTACAAGCTGCCCTTCCAGCACCCGGTGAGAAAAATAACTCAAGACCGACCTCCGCTTTCAGATCTCCGCTGTGATGCTCTGCAGGAGGCCGGCGAGGCTGACCTGGTCGGCAGCTCGGTGGATCCGTCAGCGCCGGGCCTGTAACAGTGAGGCTTCTTCACACCGCCGGTAGCCGGAGCGCTCTTCCAGGCAGCTTTGGATTTACAGGCGGTCAACTTTGTTACATCGTCATTAAATTCACTAGCCGGTACAACATACGGATCCACTGAACCAACTGCTACACATCGATCACAATAAACAGCTTTATCTCGAGGGTTTAAAGCCTTGTAATAAGCTTTCATTCTCCATTTTCTTTCATGCGCCAGCTGCATAGTAAATAAACGATGGAGACGGGAGCAGAGACATTATCTATTAAAGTACCCACGTTTCCTGAAAGCATCATCATGTGAGGACTGATTGTTCTGCTGTCACTCAATTCTACGCCCCTCTCAATCGAAGCCACGCCCTCTCACGCCAGAACTTTGAAACTGAAAGAGATCTGAAAGTGAAAAAAGAAATATGAAAATTTGATCAAAAAAAAGAGCTGAATAAAAAAAAAAAAAAATTTAAACTGAAAAATATATATCTTATTTTTATTTTGATAAAACTTTTTAAATGATAAGATTCAAGAACATTGAATTTTCAGTTTCAAAAATTTTTTTTTTCCAATCTTATTTTCAGATTACAAAACTTTGGGCCTTGATTTAGCGCCATACACCAGCAGTTACATTTTCAGTGAAAAGTTATAACATGTAGCCAGGTAACCAGAGCCACATTAGTGCCCCCCCAAATTGTTTTTTGGTACAATGCTTCATAATACACCAGTTCCAAGACAAGCAACAGTCATCTTAGAACAATTTTAAATGACTCTCAGACAAGGTGGACTCAAATTTAGTGTCATTTATTGTGATGAGAAAAGCCTTGAAGTTGTACTTCCAGATACCTGTGGGGAGAAGCAACATTAGAAAGTCTCATTATACAAATTAAAAGTTGAGGTAAATGAGGGACTTGCATGCAGCATGTTGAGAAGCTTTGCGCCCACAGGGTCTGGTCCTTTCATCTTCCACAGTCAAGGCTTTCAGTTTTGATCCAGTTTGCGAGCTGGCTGCAGTTCCAGCTCCGGAGCTTTTCTCTGTAATTTGGAGGTCTACCTTCCTCATATATAGACAGATCCCACATACCCTCTTTCGACTGGAGAAGATGGCTGTTTTTAACAGTGCTTTTTTGATCAAACTGCAGGGAAGATGGTGCCATTTGAGGATCTGGAGTTGTCAAGCTCTGCATCTTGGCCTTGGCTGCAGACTGGTCCACAGCATAACGTGAAGTTGGCCCCAAATCCCACCAGTTTTCTTTCGAATTTACATTTTTGACAGAACTCTTGTCATTTGGCCGTTGTGAAGATGGCCTGTATATACAAGATGTGAATTGACCTGTTTGGAGGTTTTGAGCAGTGGGCATGGGTTTGTAGCTTTGTGCCTGTGGATTGAATGCAGGCTGGTGTCCACCACCCCCATCAGTTCCATAACTTGAAACAAAGCCAGTTTCAGCACGTTCCAAAGCCCATATAGCATCTTTGGAGTGGACAATCTTCGTGAGCTTTGGTTGGTAATCTAATTGCTGAAAAGGTGGCTTCAGTTCACAAGTTTTGTAATTAGAACCCTTTTCATTTGTAACAAAACCATTCCTACCAGGTGAGAGGATCTCAGGCTTTGAATTTGTGGGCTCCTTTTGAGAAGGTGTCAAATTCCAGAGGTAAGCTTTTCTATCATGTTCCCAAGTCTTTACCACAGGCTGGTATACAGTAAGTCCACCACTTGAATAAGATGGCACTGTATCCATCTCCAACTCATTTCCAGTGTGATCCAGAGCCATATCTAACATTGCCTCTTTAGACTGGCCAGTTTCTTTGGCAGGCTTTTGACTTGGTGCATCATGTAGTGATGGTATCATTTGACCAACATTGGTGCTTACAGAGCTGGGCATAGGCTGCTTTTTTCTATAGGTTGGACCTACACTTAAGTCATTTACAGTTTTGTCTAGAGCCAAGTCTGACATTCCTTCTTTGGACTGTCCAATTGGCACACTATCAGCCTGCTGCCAAGGTGGTCTATGTTGGCTGGACTTTTCCTTTTTACTGTTAAAATGTAGTTGTATATCATAATTTATGTTAGATGAAGACTTTGAATTTGAGAGCTCAGTCTGAGAGCCAAATGTACCACTTGGAGAAAGGGTCGTAGTCCACAGGTATGATTTTCTGTTCCTCTGTGACTGGGGCATAGCCATAGGTTTGTGTCCAGTGTGGCTGTCACTTCCATAAGGTGACACCACACCAGACTCAAATTCCCTTCCAGTTTGAGCTAGAGGAAAAGCCCACATGGTGTCTTTGGACTGCTCATTTTTCTCAGTGGGCTTCAGTTTGTAATCACAATACTGATAATGTTTAGATGGGCCAACATTGTAACCAAGAGCACTGAGCCCTTTACTGCCAGAGTATGTGTTACCATAATTACTGCTAGGCAAAATGTTTGAACCTGTGGATGTACCAGTTTGAGCAGGAGTGTCAGTCCACAGGTATGCTTTTCTGTTGCTTGGTGTTTGAGAGATGGCCACATGTTTGTGTCCTGTATGGCTGTCTGTCCCATGATCTGACACCAGTTCACTTCCACTTTGAACTAAAGGTAAATCCCACATTGTGTCTTTTGACTGCTCATTCTTTTCTACAGGCTTCAGTTGGTAATCTGAGTAAGAATATTTCTTCGGGCCAGCATTGTAGCCAGTCACACTTTCCTTTTTACTGGTAAAATCTACTTTCTTAGCATAATTCCTGTTTGGGAAAAGGATCAAAGTATTCTCAGAACTTGTGGGTTGCTTTTGATAATCAGAAGTAGCAATGGGAGAAGGGGCTGTAGTCCACAGATAGGCCTTTCGGTTGCTTGGTGCCTGGGGCTTGGCCACATGTTTGGGACCAGAATCTAATACATTTGGAGTTTCAGACAGGGCCAAATCCCACATGGTGTCTTTGGACTGCTCGTTTTTCTCAGTGGTCTTTAGTTTGTAATCAGAATACAGAGAAAGTTTAGATGGGCCACCATTGTAACCAAGATCACTGAGCCCTTTACTGCCAGAGTATATGTTACCATAATTACTACTAGGCAAAATGTTTGAACCTGTGGATGTACCAGTTTGAGCAGGAGTGTCAGTCCACAGGTATGATTTTCTGTTGCTTGGTGTTTGAGAGATGGCCACATGTTTGTGTCCTGTATGGCTGTCTGTCCCATGATCTGACACCAATTCACTTCCACTTTGAACTAAAGGTAAATCCCACATTGTGTCTTTTGACTGCTCATTCTTTTCTACAGGCTTCCGTTGGTAATCTGAGTAAGAGTATTTCTTCGGGCCAGCATTGTAGCCAGTCACACTTTCCTTTTTACTGGTAAAATCTACTTTCTTAGCATAATTCCTGTTTGGGAAAAGGATCAAAGTATTCTCAGACCTTGTGGGTTGCTTTTGATAATCAGAAGTAGCAATGGGAGAAGGGGTTGTAGTCCACAGATAGGCCTTTCGGTTGCTTGGTGCCTGGGGCTTGGCCAGATGTTTGGGTCCAGTGTGGCTGTTGGGTCCAGAATTTGACACTACAGACTCTAATACATTTGGAGTTTCAGACAGGGCCAAATCCCACATGGTGTCTTTTGACTGCCCAGTCTTCTCTACAAGCTTTGGTTGGTAATCTGAATGCTGATGAAGCAGCATAGATGGGCCAGCTGCATAGCCAGAAGTACTTTTTCTTTTACTGTTAAAAAGCACATTACTGCCATAAATGCGACTGAGTGACAGGTTCTGCGATGACATAAAGGCTGTTGGCGCCTTTTGAGAGCCAGATGTACCATCTTGAGATGGCGTCGCAGTCCACATGTAAGATTTTCTGTTGCTTAGTGTCTGGGGCTCAGGCATATGTTTGTGTCCAGTGTGGCTGTCAATTCCATAATCTGATACTACACTCAACTCAACTACATTTCCAGTTTTACCTAGAGCCAAATCCAACCATGCATCTTTGGACTGCTCTGTCTTCTCGATTGACACTGCTGGGTAGTGGCGTTGCTTTGAATACAGCCTTGGTTTGAGAGCCTTGACTTGGGCAGCATCATCACTGGCAACTGGTTCCTTTTGGTTAACAGTTGAGTTGTTAGCAGTACTAGTTCTGGATAAGGCTGTTAGCCTGCCAGTTGAACCACCAGACTTTACTCCAATGACAGGATTTGTGATTAAAGAGGAACCCGTTTCAGTTGAGCTGGGTCCATAACCATCATGAGATCTTGACAGCATTGAAGCTCTGGTACTAGAGGAAGCCACAACAGGTCTCCTTCTTGGAGAATCTTCAGCCAAGTCAAATTTGGGTATAATATGGCCAGGATTTTGTCTTCTGTAACTGATTGCTAAAGAGAAACACCGTTCAATATTTCCAGCAGAAAAAATATAAATGAAAACAATTTAAACAGTACTTACCTTGAGCATCCTGGCCAAATGCCAACAGCAGCAACAAGAGAACCCTGAAATTAGAGAAGCTCACCTCTTAAATTTTCAAAACACCCAACAAGCAAAAAAAAAAAAAAAAAAACAAAACAAAACACCCTGCTATGGTGATGGCATCATGCAATCCGTAACTACACTAGTTGTTGCCAAATCTGATACTAGTCAATATTTCCCCTTTACATACATGCTCTCACCTTCCCATGATAAAGATATGCTCCTTCATTTGACACCATTCTGTGACAGAAGTTCCCAAAATTGCTGCCTGTGCTACAGTCACATTAGCTACAAGTGCGGGAGACTGCAGTTGCAGTTTGTCACTTGATTGGCGTTCCCAGCTCAGTTGCTTGTTTAACAATCGATTAAAAGCAACAGGAAACCTGATAGCCAGTACAAGTTTACTTTATGCTTGACTACTTAACAGAACTAAAGTTCACTGGCTCTGTTTCAGTCAAACAGCTTTCACTGTGATGTTCCTGCTAGTTAGCATGCTAACTAGCAATACTGATGTCTTAAATCACTTCAAAAGGTTATCAGGTCACAAAACAGTGTTTGTGCTTTAGAAGTAGCTTTTGCAAAAGTGAGAAAAATGCTGAACATAAGCCAGTGTATACAGAAATAAGCTGGTTCAGAGCATTTCCCACCATGTTTGTTTTAATGGAGCAGATAAGTATGACTTTTGGCCAGAATTGTTCACATGGTTATGCAAGCATCAGATTTGGCATAAATGTTCTACATAAATCAGTGTTTGAGAAAAGAGTGCTGGCCACTTGAAAATCCAATATGATGGCCAGGTAGGGGTCAATGAAGAATTACACAGGGGTCAAAATTTAAAAATGCTCCATTCATATTGAAAGCTATACCACATTATGTGTCTGATCACAAAGATTCCAAAAAGGTATAGTTTGGACTATCTATGACTGAATGTCATGGGGTAAAAACAGCGAGAATGGTAAGAAAGATCTGTTTCAGTTTGTACAGGGGTCAAATGTTAAAGTTCCTCCAATTTTTGTGAAATGTGATGCAAATTATTGGTCGAGTTAATAGGGTTTTAAAAAGGAATAGATTGCACCATGTGTCATGCTTAGCTGTCACTTTACAGGGTAACGTACGTCACGGCATAGAATCTAGTGGACGTTGACATTTACTCTGCAAACCAAGCATTCAACAGAACTATTCCGTTTATTAATCATTATTTCGACCAATAATTTGCACCACTTCTTACCAAAATTGGTGCAACTTTAACTTTTGACTACCATGCTAAATGAGACTGACCTTTCTTGCTGTTTTTACCCCATAACAGATCTTGGGGATCTGCACTTGTACATTTATCTAGTGTGAACACTATGTGTATGTATTTACTGGTCATGTGATCATCATAGGGTGTCTGGGTGGTCACTGTTTTTTAAAAAGCCTCCCAGGGATGCAAAATACTTTCAGTTTAAAACTGAAAGTATACATCTATATTGTACAGTGCATTTTATAACCATTAAAGTTTTTCTTTAATTAAAAGTACAGTCACTCCTGCAGATGAAACAAAGTAATTTGTGCAGCCTACTGAAACTTGGCATCAAAATATTCATTTATTGACCTGAAACGTCAGATGAGCAGAATGCTCCCCCATGTCGCAGCACTCAGTAACTAGCAAGTCCCTTTGGCATCTCCCTTCTTTCACTTAGGCTCACCACAGAAGGTTTGCATGTTGATTCAGCACATTTTAAGCAGGCTGCCCTTGACAACCCCACATTACATGCAGAATGTGTAGGGGTGGGTTTGAAATGGGAACCAAGCATACGTAAATCACTATCACATCACTCAATATTTGCATAAACAAACTTTTGGCTCCACCTAAATGACAGCATAACTATAGACTCTGCAAAACACACATTGATTCAAAATTAATGTCATCACTTTGCTCTGCTGTTTGTAGTTAGTGTGACTGTAGGGATGCAGGACACTGAGAAAATTTGGTCCTTTCAGACTATTTATAAACAAGGCTGCCAACAAGGGGGGGGGGGGGGGGGGGCTCCTACTGCCATGTAGGACAGATTCTAACAAAGTCAGTTTCTTGCAGATGACTACAGACACATGAACTAGTTACCACAACATTCAGTTTCTGCCTTAAAAAAACAAACAAAAAAAACCCCACACACACTAAAGTTGTACATATCTTTAAAACACTTGCTCCAAACTTGCAAAATTCCCATTAACAGGTGCTCACAATAGCTAGATATTTATCCTCAGACCATTCAAAACAACAAAGTATTTTAGGCTACCTGTATCTGCCAGTCACATTGCATGTTTTCATTTAAACCTTTGCAAACAAAGACACTCCAACTTATAAAGTTTCTACCAAAAAAAAAAACCTACCGCTCACAAACACCAACAGAACCCATCATCAGAAAGCTGAAGCCAAACAGCAGCTATGACCCCCAGTGCTACCAGCAGGCAAACACCATAACTACTGATCCAGCTTCAAGCCACCCTCACAAATCTATAATCCTTTTAAAGTCCACCTGGGCCTGGAGCTGATGATGTTACGGGAATCAGGTGCTGCAGCTAACAGCTGATTCAAGGTCGCCACGCCCCAGAAGATCTTTCTGTCTCAGTAACTGTGCTCTCTGTCTAGTACTGATTCAGATTTAAAAGATGAAAATAAGAATGATGGTTGTTGATAAAGAATCAAACAGATTACATTTAAGCATTTTTACAGTTGATACCAAAAATAAAGTGTTGGCCAAGTTTGATTGTGGTGCTCACATTTATAAAGAAGGCCACTCATTAAAGTTCATTATTCCACCAGGTATTAAATGCTAATAATTGAATTGCATTTTCTGGGCTCCAATTCTGCAGAATCATTGTGAAAGTAAATTGCTTCTCTTTCAGGTTATTATTTCAGTCATGTTTTGTGCAGACTAATTTATTAGTAAAAACAAACCCACTTTTGTCATTATTATATTTTATCATTGTAGCTCCACCCTTTTGTCCAACTCCTTCCATAAATGTATATTTTCTACTTCATTTTTTAACAAATTTTACCAATATGAAAATGAGTCAAAGTAACACACTCTATTTTACTTTCTTTTTTTTTTTTTTTGGTTTTAATGTCAGTTTTAATCTTTTGGCTCTTTGCTTTACCTTAAAATGTAACATGAAATATTCTCAGTCAGATTAGTATTCATCAGTTTTCAAATAAATCAATTTAAATAAAACTAATTCATTAGTAATCACATGCATTGTTTAAAAAAAAAAAAACGTGTTCATATTCAAGCCAGCCACTTTATTCAAGTTTTCTTGACATCCTGATCCGAGTATGTAAATAGCATGTGATCTGCAAACAGGGGTACATACACACATATCCAGTAGATTAATTATGAAAAAATTAATTTTAGTTAAATATTTTAAAGAAATATAATCAATTAATGCCTTCTAATATTTATTCCTGAAACCCTAGAAAGTTGAATGGGTTTTTGCTTTTATAATAAAATTTTAATTGAAATCTTTAATACATTTTAACTAAAAATTAAGTAATTTTACAAAACACATTCACAAGCAAAAATAATCCTTTACATGCAAAATCTGTGGTGGCTGAGAAGTACAATTCAAAATTACAAACGGCTGAAACAAACTTACAAAGTCCCGAAAAGAAACTTACAAACAGCCAAAACAAATTTACGAAGTCCAGAAAACAAATTCACAAATTTCCGACACAAATGGCCAGGATGTGCAATACAAATTTACAAATGACAGATTCTGATGGGGCAGCACGATGTCTTAGTGGTTAGCACTGTTGCCTCACAGCATGAAGGTCATGGGTTTGATTCACCCATGTGGCCTTTGTGGAGTTTGTGTATTTTCCTGTGTTTGTGTTGGTTCTCTCTCCGTTTTGCTCGGGTTTCCTCCAACATCTAAAGACACGCAGGTCAGGTGGATTGGAAACTTTAAATTGTCCGTAGGTGTGATTGCGGGTGTGAATGTGTCTGTCTATGTGTGGCCCTGCGACAGACTGGCATCCTGTCTAGCGTGTACCCCACCTCGCGCTCTATGACCCAAAGCGGTTGAAGATGAGTGAGTGAGATTGTGATGGAAGGGGAATGTACCAAATGACAGACATTCCCCTTCTGTCACATTTGGCTTTTGGTACATTCCCCTTCCGTCACAATCTGTCATTTGCCTCGCACTCTATGACTGCTGAGATACGCTCCAGCCCCCTGTGACCCTTAATTGGACTAAGCGGCTGAAGATGGGTGAGTGAGATTCTGATGGAAGGGGAATGTACTAAATGACAGACATTCCCCTTCTGTCACATTTGGCATTTGGTACATTCCCCTTCCATCAGAATCTGTCATTTGTAAATTTGTTTCAGCTGTTTGCAAATTGTATTGCACTTTCCCGGCCATTTGTGTCGGGACTTTGTAAATTTGTTTTCGCCCGTTAATAAATTTGTATTGCACTTTCCGGACATTTCTGTCGGGACTTTGTAAATTTGTTTCGGCCAGTTGTACATTTGTTTTCAGGACTTTGTAAATTTGTTTTGCACTTCCCACCCATTTGTGTCAGGACTTTGTAAATTTATATTGCACTTCCCAGGCATTTGTGTCGGGACTTTGTAAATTTGTTTCGGCTGTTTGTAATTTGTATTGCACTTCCCGGCCATTTGTGTCGGACTCTGTCAATTGTTTCGGCTGTTTGTAATTTGTATTGCACTTCCGGCCATTTGCGTCGGGACTCTGTCAATTGTTTCGGCTATTTGAAATTTGTATTGCACTTCCCGGCCATTGCGTCAGGACTCTGTCAATTGTTTCGGCTGTTTGTAAATTTGTATTGCACTTCCCGGCATTTGCGTCAGGACCTCGTCAATTTGTTTCGGCTGTTTGTAATTTGTATTGCACTTCCCGGCCATTTGCGTCAGGACTCTGTCAATTTGTTTCGGCTGTTTGTAAATTTGTTTTGCACTTCCCGGCCATTTGCGTCAGGACTTTGTCAATTTGTTTCGGCTGTTTGTAAATTTGTATTGCACTTCCCGGCCATTTGCGAAGGTCTTTGGAAATTTGTTTCGGCTGTTTGTAAATTTGTATTGCACTTCCCCGGTCATTTGTGTTGGGACTTTGTCAATTTGTTTCGGCTGTTTGTAAATTTGTATTGCACTTCCCGGCCATTTGCGTCGGGACTCTGTCAATTTGTTTCGGCTGTTTGTAAATTTGTATTGCACTTCCCGGCCATTTGCGTCGGGACTCTGTCAATTTGTTTCGGCTGTTTGTAAATTTGTATTGCACTTCCCGGCCATTTGCGTCAGGACTCTGTCAATTTGTTTCGGCTGTTTGTAAATTTGTATTGCACTTCCCGGCCATTTGCGTCGGGACTTTGTCAATTTGTTTCGGCTGTTTGTAAATTTGTATGCACTTCCCGGCCATTTGCGTCGGGACTTTGTCAATTTGTTTCGGCTGTTTGTAAATTTGTATTGCACTTCCCGGCCATTTGCGAAGGTCTTTGGAAATTTGTTTCGGCTGTTTGTAAATTTGTATTGCACTTCCCGGTCATTTGTGTTGGGACTTTGTCAATTTGTTTCGGCTGTTTGTAAATTTGTATTGCACTTCCCGGCCATTTGCGAGGGACTTTGTCAATTTGTTTCGGCTGTTTGTAAATTTGTATTGCACTTCCCGGCCATTTGCGAAGGTCTTTGTAATATTGTTTCGGCCGTTTTGTAAATTTGTATTGCACTTCCCAGCCATTTGCAAAAGGACTTTGTGAATTTGTTTCGGCCATTTGTAATTTTTGGATTGCACTTCTCAGCCACTGTAAAAATAGCTTTTCCAAAACCTAAGAATGCTGCAACCAACTTTGAAATGTGAACATCCTCTCCTGCCCACACAAACCTTTAATCAGAACTTCAGCTGACACAAGACTAAGACATAAGGTACAAAAGAATATTACAAAATTGTAAATCAAAGAGGTGTTTTAGCTTATTTTTAATGACCTCTCACAGTCCACCTGCAGTGCCATGGTCCACATTTTGGGAATCACTGCTAGAGTTAAAAAAAAAAAAGATTTTGAAGAAAAATACAACTTGCACCAAAAACTGCACACTGTTTATTACCGTTTATGATTTGAACAAATACACAGTTTGCATCACATTAGAAAGAAGCAATAGATCAAGTGGTCAATAAAAACAGCTAAAATCATCCACGTACTGTTTACACCCAATAACGAACGGCGCCACTTTAACACTGCATTAAAAGATGTATTTCAATGTGATGCTTGTTCAGAGAGCTCAACCGGACTTTAAAAGCCAAAAATCCATGATTTACTGCACTGAAGTGAACTTCCATAAATGCAGAAACAGACTGAGGTGGTTATCATGAGGTTCAGAGTGAAAACAAACAGCTCAAATAAATTACATAAATACATAAATCACAAAATAAAGATTCAGAGAAAAACATTTCAGTAAAAAGTAGGAAGTGAGAGCAGAATGGAAAAGAGAATAAAGGGAAGGTAGATGGTGATGGCGTTAACGTGCCAAGCATCGTTAGCCAACTTTTGAGGCGAGGCAAAGCGCCAGCTCGTTCTTCTGGATTTTTCCGTCTCCGTTGATGTCGCAGTGACCCAGCAAGGACTTTCCGAAACTGTCCAGGTCTGTTCCGCTGATGCTGGGCTGGGAACACAGAGGTCAGAGGTCAATGTCGGACCAGATGAACATATTTGCAACACAAACTTTATCTGTAATTGCTAATAAGCGCTGAAAACAAAATGGAAGTTCAGTGACCCTTTAGCAGATCTGATGTTGTCTAACATCTAAAGTTTGAAATGCAGTGATATTTTTGTTTTCTTTAAAGTAAAATTGCTGATATGAGTTGATGAATGAGTATCAGCACAACACATTTTATTATATGGCTGCGACACTACGTGCGCTCCGATTGGCTGATTTCCGGACTGATATGGGAAAATATCAGACCAGTTACCATGACAATCGGTCCGGAATGTGTATCACATTCGTTACAAACCAGAAAGCTAAAAACACGATTAGAAAAACCAAATCGGACATGAACATACTCCATAAATATTGAAACATCAGAAAAAACACACAGATTGAAAGCTTACCAGCTAACGACTGGACCATCTGTAGCAAGTTCTTCATGGAGGTGGAAGCAAACAGATATGACTACGAGCCCAATAACCATATAATAAAGGAATTGTGAAACTCGCTTGCTCGATTAACAATCCTTTAATATCGCCTCAAAAGTTTCCATCCTAGTTGCCAACCTAGCAAAATGCTAATTATCTTGGTGAGCTATTGTAGTACCTCAGCTAGGCTAGCTAGTTTACTGGTTAGTTTTGTTAGACAGAATTAAATTTTGAAACTGACTGCAAATTACTTCAAACTAGTTTTGGAGACGTTTATACTCCGGCAGAAGAGGATTTTATAATATCTGATTTTGGCTAACATTGATGCTAGCTAAAATGACGGCTTACTGCATGTTGCTACCGTAGACATTATATACGTAGACGCCTTATGAAAAGAAAAGAAAGAATGTTCCAGATCATTCCAGGGTGTTAATCTACCTTGTTAGGCTTGCAACTGGAGCTGGGGAGCTAAAACACTTGAAAAAGAACTGTTTTGTACAGCTTCCTGCGTGTGCTAGCACTGTAACTCCAGTGGAGTTAATTTTGCGATGTGGTGCAGCCTTACTTTGTGAAATACAGACACCACAAATGACAGAGCATGAATGATGGATCTCATTTTGTCGTGCTTATTAACGTCTTTGTGTGCCCCAACGAGCACTGTCTTCTTCTGCAGAGGCATAGGCAAAGGACTTGAGAATTAGCAACACCTAACAGCACCTACGGCTTATCCCGTGAAACAAAAGTGCATGGAAATGCGCACAAATACAGTCATCCTTTTGCCGTATTAGTGAAAATTTGCTGAATAGTTGCGTTACTAGTTGGATGGAAACACAGCTAATGAGAGAGAGTACCAGTTCCTGCTGTAATAACATTACATGTAAGTACCATTTGTAAAGATGTCATAATATTACAAATGGTAAAATAACCAAAATTATTGTTCAATCTTACTTGTGAAAGGTAATCCCACGCGATCTGGATGCTGTACTGTGCCGATTATTGCAACTGTAAGCAGCACAAAATATTGGCATATTTGCTCACTCTCCATCGACTCTGGTTGACTCTGGTGCTAGGCTATTGTGAAGAGACCCATCAATACGGCGGCGACACCGGATTACATTGCAGCAAGCCATGAAGCATTTACGTATATAATGTTTATGGTTGCTACTGTCATGTTATCCAGGCAGCATGTGATTGGTTGTCACAACAAACAAGTGCGACAAAGTTCAGGTGTTTGAAACAGGTGTGATGTCATTTTCACCTTCACCAGCTCCATCATGTCTTTGACAAATCCGTCCACCTCAGGACCCTCCAGTGCACCCGTCTTACTCTAAAAACAAAAAGAACAGAAAAGTATCAAAATATTTAACTATGCTGTACTTTAATCTTCCTGTGAAATCCCTTTTTCAATCACATATTGAAGGTTAAAAATTCAATATAGTACATCAAGTACTACTATTCCTGCTACTAGGAGTACCAAGTTAAAATTGCTTTACACAGGGAAATATATGGACACTCAGAGTGCATACCTCCATGAAGGTCATAAAATGCCCGTGCAATATATGTAATATTAATTAATTAATAAATAAATCAATCAGACTTTCTTGGCTCCAACCACAAGTATAAATGACCCCAAAATGTGCAGGCAGGGCTTCTAGACTCATTTTGTGATGATTGTTTCATTAATATAATGGTCTCACAGAATATTAAAAATGTATTTTTATTTCTCCAGGTTATGTGGAGCTACACAAAATTAAACACTACTGATTTCAGGGGACACCCAATACTTTCAACAAATTCTGTGCAAACTGGTTCCACTAAAGCCCCACACTCTCTCTAAAAAAAAAAAAAAAAAAATAAATATATATATATATATATATATATATATATATATATATATATATATATATATATATATATATATATATATACAGTGAGGAAAATAAGTATTTGAACACTCTGTGATTTTGCAAGTTCTCCCACTTAGAAATTACAGAGGGGTCTGAAATTTTCATCTTAGGTGCATGTCCACTGTGACAGAACATAATCTAAAAAAAAAAAAAATAAAAATCCGGAAATAACAATGTATGATTTTTTAAATAATTTATTTGTATGTTACTGCTGCAAATAAGTATTTGAACACCTGTGAAAATCAATGTTAATATTTGGTACAGTAGCCTTTGTTTGCAATTACAGAGGTCAAATGTTTTCTGTAGTTTTTCACCAGGTTTTCACACACTGCAGCAGGGATTTTGGTCCACTCCTTCATACAGATCTTCTCCAGATCTTTCAGGTTTGGAGTTTCATCTCCCTCCAAAGATTTTCTATTGAGTTCAGGTCTGGAGACTGGCCAGGCCACTCCAGGACCTTGAAATGCTTCTTACGGAGCCCCTCCTTAGTTGCCCTGGCTGTGTGTTTGGGGTCATTGTCATGCTGGAAGACCCAGCCATGACCCATCTTCAATGCTCTTACTGAGGGAAGGAGGTTGTTTGCCAAAATCTCACAATACATGACCCCATCCATCCTCCCTTCAATACGGTGCAGTCGTCCTGTCCCCTTTGCAGAAGAGCACCCCCAGAGTATGATGTTTCCACCCCCATGCTTCACGGTTGGGATGGTTTTCTTGGGGTTGTTCTCATCCTCTAAACATGGTAAGTGGAGTTGATTCCAAAAAAAGCTCTATTCTGGTCTCATCTGACCACATGACCTTCTCCATGCCTCCTCTGGATCATCCAGATGGTCACTGGTGAACTTCAAATGGGCCTGGACATGTGCTGGCTTGAGCAGGGGGACCTTGCTGCCCTGCAGGATTTTAAACCATGACAGCATCATGTGTTACTAATGTAATCTTTGTGACTGTGGGCCCAGCTCTCTTCAGGTCACTGACCAGGTCCTCCTGTGTAGTTCTGAGCTTTCTCAGAATCATCCTTACCCCATAAAGTGAGATCTTGCATGGAATCCCAGACCGAGGGAGATTGACAGTCATCTTGTGTTTCTTCCACTTTCTAATAAATAACCATAACAGTTGTTGTCTTCTACCAAGCCGTTGTCCTGTAGTCCATCCCAACCTTGTGCAGGTCTACAGTTTTGTACCTGGTGTACTTAGACAGCTCTTTGGTCTTGGCTATGGTGGACAGGTTGGAGTGTGATTGACTGAATGTGTGAACAGGTGTCTTTTATACAGGTAACAAGTTCAAACAGGTGCAATTAATACAGGTAAAGAGTGCAGAATAAGAGGGCTTCTTAAAGAAAAATTAACAGGTCTGTGTGAGCCAGAATTCTTGCTGGTTGGTAGGGGGTCAAATACTTATTTGCAGCAGTAACATACAAATAAATTATTTAAAAAAAAAATCATACATTGTGATTTCCGGATTTTTTTTTTTTTTTAGATTATGTCTCTCACAGTGGACATGCACCTAAGATGAAAATTTCAGACCCCTCCATGATTTCTAAGTGGGAGAACGTGCAAAACCACAGGGTGTTCAAATACTTATTTTCCTCATTATATATATATATATCATACCACATCATAATGAGCAAATATCTTTTCGAAGTCTCTCCTTCTGTCCTCTTGACTGCACGCCTGAAAACAAACAGAACAGTGAGCTGTTAGCATTTAGTATCCACTCACAAAATCAACAATTTTCTAAATATATGATGGGGAAAAAAATAACCCATCTGAAACTCCACTTACATCCATCTTAAACTTCAGTAAGAAATTCTCTTTCATAGCCAGGATTCTGAGAAAAATAAAAAGTTTCAGCATTTTCGTCGCTAAAAATAAATAAATAAATAAATAAATAAAATCAACAAGTAAAACAGTTTGTTTTTGATTCTGCATAAATTTAAGAATTATTCAAATGGAATATCTGCTGGAATGTTAAGCAAACAGAAAAGAGGAAGGTTTTTGAGCCATAAAGCTTCTTCAAGGAGATAAATGATACATTTCCTGTTTGTATCAAACTGAATTTAACTCCTCTGATTTTATGTCACTTTGGGAATTCTGGAGACAAAATATCAATAAATTCCCTGCCTGAGCTTGTACTTTATTATTATTAACATCATCTCAGATTAAAAGGTCTGATTTTATGACGCTCCTGGTTACAACAGATGAGCCGTACCTGGCCAAATCGTTTAGATCCAATCTGCCATCTCTGTTTTTGTCAAACATCTTCATCTGCAGGTAATCAGAGTCCCGTTAACATTCAATAACATGCTTTAAACCACGCTTACTCCTCCCCCCACCTGTTACCATGGTGTATGTGTACTCGTCCAGTTTTTCTGGAGTGATGGACTTCTTGTGCTGTAGGAACAAATCCTGAAGGAAGCCCTGAAGGGACAAACATGACTCGAATGTGAGAAACAAAGTGACTAGGCGACACACTGACACATTATCAGAACATAGTTCTACTACTAATTATTATTCATTATTATTATTATTGTACTGGATTTTGCCATCATTAAATGAAGTTCATTTTGTAATGATAACAAATGATCTTATTTTAAAGAAAAAAAAAAATGTTTTCCTGCAACAATTTAGCTTGACATCTCAAGAAATTGGCTTTTTGGTTTTTTTGCAGTAAGATAAATTAACTTATTGTAAAAAAAAAAGAGCTCTCTTATCTCAATAATGAACTCGTTATCATTAAAAAAAAAATGCATTAAACAGTAATGACCATCATGGCAGCTCTCAGCTTCCATATGACTTAAAAACAGTGGACGATGATTTTTATTTCATTTTATTTTTTCAAACTGCAGATCATTAATGTTCAGATGAAACTCTGTTTTTACTGTCAGGTAAAAATCTTTCATTTTCATATTACGCATAACCTTGAGCTCGACGGCGGAGATGTAGCCGCTGCTGTCCGTGTCATATTTTCTCCAAATCTGCACAGACAAATCAGTGAAGAGACAAATAAATATCCTGTACAGCTGCAATGGTCACTGTATTTTATTTTTTTTATACTTTTGTACAGTAGTTTGCTAGATATTAAAATCTCAGGCCTGTGTCGCACTACAGATTTCAAAATGGAGGAAATTTGGCGACATTTAAAAAAAACGCAGCCAAAATTTGTCATCGCAGTTCTTAGCTACGACTTCATATCAAATTACATAACTGATTCTTACATAACTGATTTTTGCAGATTAAAAATATGATTCCTATTATACAATTCTTTAGCACATCTGCAAAATGCTACTTCTTCAACAGTCCCCCCCACCAGTTTTTGTTTTACAAAAGGCTAAAATGTCTTTGTTGAAAATCAAAAATGTCTTCTGTTGAAGACGGCAACATGACGGGTCCTGATTACCGCGTATTGCACCCGCTTGTCCACTTTCAAACTTTACTCAAAATTACCCATTACCAATTACCAATCTCCATGAATTAAACTAGATTATTCAATTTTTTTGGATCACGATTTATCACAATACCAGAAAATTTTTACAAAGTTTTCCTGTTAACTATCCCAATTGCTTACAGCATTCTACAATGCTACTTTTCCCAACGATTACACCTGATTTGCGGGTATCCCTTTCATTTTTATCTATTTAACAAAATTGCAGACAATCAAGTATCAAAAACATTAATTGGAGACAGGCTCAAGTTAGAGATGAACCACAGGCAGCATCACGACACCGTAAATAAAATAAATTAAAATCTGAGGCTGATAAGCAAACTGACGAACATGATTTCAGGGAACCTTGATGTTTGACATGAGGGTTTTCTGTGACGATAATCCACATTCTTTGGGTTTTTACCACCATCCCCCCTCCATCTTGTTGACCTCTGACTCTCACCCTCATGAACTCCACACTGTTGTCCAGCGGTGTCTCTCTGCGGAACAGAAGCAGGAAGTTCTCGTCATCAGGAAGCATCATGGCGGCAAGCTGGAAATAGAAGCATTTCATCAAATTAGTTTAAACGGTCACTGATCAAAGATCCACGTCAAAGTTTAATTTCCTGGCCTCGCACTGAAACATGTGAGTCGCGCTGGAATCACAGTTTCTCTTACGTGGTCAAAGTGTCACTGCACAGCAGCCAATCACACGCCACTGCCAGTTTGTTAACCTGCATTCACGCTCATTTTTTTTCCAATGGTGATAGTGACCCAACGACAGCTAGGACAGTCTCGCTCCGTTACGACTTTATGTTGTGTTACAGTTTTAAGGAGTACAAACTTTCTATATGGTCCCCAAAAAATAGGGATAAGTCACTTTAATAATGAATGTGGACACAACTATTCAAAAGCACCCAACACTGAGAATGAATCAGTAAGAGTGTGCGATCTACCACGAGGATGACTTTTTCTTCTGCAGAAAAAGAAAAACACAGAAGGAATGCAAATGATTGGTTGAGTTAATAGGATTAATAAATGGAATAGTTTGAACCGTGCTGAATATTTGATGTCCACAGTAAAGGTCAAACAACATCGACATTTATTGGATTTTGTGACATATGTTACCCCGTAACGTGATAACTAAGCATGACACTAGAGCCCGACTGATATATCGGCCGGCCGATATTATTGGCCAATATAAGCCCGTTTCAAAGTACTCACTATCGGCTGAAATTTTGCCGATAGAACGCAGATAATTTCTCATAAACAGAACAGTTACTGAAATAATGTTTGTGTCGGCAATGTAAAATGTCCTTGCACCGTTTGTCCAGTAGATGGAGCTCTGACTCCATTCAACTGAGAGCTGCTTACACCCGTTTAAATGTGTTCATCACCGTGTAGTTCGCCGTCACACTGCACTGATCGGCTGACAAAAGCATACAAGTAAGTTTATAAGGATGTTGTTTGTAATAACTTTGCGATTACATTCACCCCACATTTCTCCTGTTTCAGTTCAACTCAGTTTGATTAACTCAGTTTATGTAGTAATGTGTCAAATGTCAAAAATTTTCAGGAGTGATATCTTACTAGTTGGCCTGTTAGAATAGCCCCCTAACTGCTCCAATTGCATTTTTGCATTTTTTGAACTTGAAGTTTAGTTGTTTGTTAAGTTAATCAATATGAGGACAAAACTTCAGCTTTTAGCTCATACCTTTTTTGTTAAGGGTCCAAAAAAGAACATTTTATTCATTTAAAAAAATAAATAATAATATCGGCCAATTTATCAGCTATTGGCAAATCAGCTGATTTATCGATTATCTGCATTTTTTTCATCCAAATATCGTTATCGGCATCGGCCTCAAAAAAAATCCATATCGGTTGGGCTCTACATGACACATGGTGCAAAATATTCCTTTTCAAAACCCTATTAACTCAACCAATAAATTGCATCATTTTTTACCAAAATTGGAGCAACTTTAACTTTTGACCCCTGTACAAACTGAAACTGACCTTTGTTACCATTTTTGCACTTTTTACCCCATAACTCCTTCATAGGTAGTCCAAACTATATCATTTTGGAATCTTTATGACCAGAGAAATAATATGGTATAATTTTCAAATGACTGCAGCATTTTAAATTTGCACTTTTTCACTGAACCGTCCTGGCCGCCTATTGAAAAGTCAAGTGGCCAGTTGGCTTTTTCAAAAGAGTAATGTCTATGGTGTATTTATGCTGAGTTTGGCACTTATATCACTGTTTCAAGGATTGTTTCAGTTATTTGCTGCACTATCAGACTATATACACTCCAGGTGTTCTGAGTCAACAGTTTGACGCCACGCCACCACCCCTCCTAGTACCTCTTGGATCTGCAGACGTTGGTCCGCGGAGGCGCCACAGAACTTTCTTCTCAGTCGTCTGATGTTCTCCTCTGTGATCTTCTCTTTCTGGAGAAAAAAGCAGAGAAAAAAACCCACACACATGCATACAAAACTGACTCCAAAAATCATTCCATCACATTTCGTCACTCAGGAACAAACAGCACAGGTTCTCTAAGTGTCTAATTTAAAACAGATTATTAAAGCTCTAGTGCTGTAGAGCCAGTTGACCATTTATTTGTTCTAAATCATAAATCAGTCAGAAAACAAAAAAATAAATTCATAAAAATGCACATCACGTTTTTCCTAAATCAAAGACATTTACAGTCCAAAACCAACAACATAATATTTGCGGTATTTAAACAACAGCAAGAATTCAGCCTTTAATTTTCTCCAAAAATAAATGACGGTGGTTGATTTTTAGCTTCCTGTTTTAATTTTTGAAATGAGTTCTCCTTTTAAAATGTCTGGTGTCGTAGTCAGGCCCATAAGTATTTGGACAGAGTTTTTCTAATTTTGCGTCTGTCCATCAAAACACTGCAGTGGAAACACGTAAGACGTGTTTGTTGTGTCGACTGTTTTAGGCGACACATATTCAGAGCTCATAAGTAATTGGACAAACTAGATGTTAGTATTATTGTTAACATACTAAAAAGTAAGTCCCTCAGCTGCTCCCTTGTTTTGTTTTGGGTTTTTTTCATTTGGGGTCACCACAGCAGAGCCAAGATGGATCTGCGTGTTGATTTGGCATAAGTTTTATGCCAGATGCCCTTCCTGATGCAGCTCCACATTAAATGGAGAACATTAAAATATATAACATTGACCATGCCAGTAGACTAGTGAGGGAAGCCACTGAGGTGCTCAGGACTCTATAACTCTGTTATAGGTTTCTGTGGCTGTGATTGGAGGAACTGTGCAAAGTGCTTCATGGTAGAACAATAAAGTGGAGAACAAGCTGCTGGTTTCTTTTTGGCTTTCATTGACCTGGAAGCAATTGTGTGACTTTCACTTTGACAGGGATGTCCTAAAATTATTGTAATGCTATGAATCAACCTTCTTCTCTGGACTATAAGTTGTCTGTTCACTCTGATGTTCCTGAACTCACCGGTGTTTTCTTATTATGGATGCTGATTTTACCACGTGACCTTTTTGCTGCATTTGTAATGGGTTTGTTTTCATTTTTCTTCATAGAAGATGAGTTCAACTAAAGAAAATCTTCTCTTCATAAAAGGCTTGATGCCTTCCATTACCAACCACTCAGTCGCTGGACTTCAGCAGCAGCATTCTGTGGTTCACTACTAAAGTGACCTTTAAGTATTTATAGTCCTGTTTGTTCTCTCAGTGGGTGACATTATTTGGATAATATGTTACTGAGCTTCATTACCTTCATGCAGAGTTTTTCCAGCACGTGTCCAAAGAAGACGTTCAGCTGTTCCCCTTCGATGTAACCATTATCTAAAAATCACAGACGTCTCATCACATTTCAAAAACATCTGATCAGAAAAAAAAAAAAAAAAAAAAAATCTGAATGCCAAAGTAATGGTTTTGGGTTTGTAGTCAAAAAAAATATGCACCTGACCTTTGACCTAAAAAATACAAAAACTACACAGCCTATAAATGAGATCACAAGGAAGATAACCCTGTCTATTTCAAGGTTTGTTTGTTTTTTCCATAAAATGCTGCTTTCAGAATATAACCAAATAATAAAAAATAAAAGCATGCATTGTTGTTACGTTCTATTAAAAAAGTGACATTTTAAAGTATGTATTGACAACAAATACAGCATTTTATTTATACAGCCCTATGTAAAGTCATTTCAAGGTGCACGCTTTGAGATCTTACATATTATTACATTTGACATTATGGCTATTTACAACACCAGCAGAGATAATGTGGCTGCTGGCGGCTCCACAGAGTATAAATGCTGCTGTGATCTGATGACCAGAAGAATCAGAATCGCTATAATTCGGCAAGTATCCACAGAATACAAGGACTTTGACTTCGGTTTGAGCTGTACTCTCTCTGTATGGAATGTATAAGTGTAGAATACACTAAACGCTGACTAATTCACTGTAATAAAATGCGCAAATCAAATGTGCAATAAGAGAAAAGAAAAAAGATGTGTGAAATGGACAACATATTGAAGTTAAACTGTACACGACGTAGATGAATTAATGTGTTTTTTGGCAGGTTAAATTGTTCAGTGTGATGCCCTGTGGACAATAAGCAAAACTAAAATCATTTCTTACCAACCACATCCACACACTGCCAGATCTGTAAAAATCCTGCAGCATCCAGACTGTCCAAGGTGCTGTCCATGGTACCAAAAGTGTCCAAGGTTTGAGTTCTGAACAGTGAGAACAGAAAGAAGCTTCGGCACAGAGAGAGAATCAGTCAGTCGCTGAAATAAAGAGAATGAAAATGAGTCAATTCCACCTCCAGGACTGAAAAACATCTGAGTGAGAGAAAAGACGAGTGGCAGCGCTGGTTAAGGAGAGAGAGAGAGAGCGAGAGAGAGAGAGGGGGAGAGGGAACAGGAAAAATGTAGTGAGGAAGAGGGAAGGAGTCGAGGAAATGAGTGGGTGCAAGAAAAAATTGAGACAAAAAAAGAGGAAATGAGAAAAGGGCAGCAAAAAGAACAAGGAAAAAGAGAGAAAATTGAAATAAAAAGAACAAGAGCTGGAGAGAAAGAAACAGAGTCCACGAGTGTTTAAACATTTATTGATACGAATCAAACATTTACAGCCTGCAGGTCACCTGACAAACAATAAAACATTATGTCAAATAATATTTTTGTAACTAATCCCAATAAAATAAAAACCATCACCATACAATATTTTAAATTCATTGAAATAAATCCTATTTTAAACAAAATATAAACCCCCCAGTTTGTGTTTTTAATCATATTTACTGAGTAACATGTTTGTACATATTTACACTACTGCATAGTTAAACTAAATGCAGGGGCACGATTTTTTTTTTAATCTCATAAGGCTGAGAGAAATACAGATGTTTAACAAGAATTTATATATATATTTTTAAATTACTGACCTTTCACACTCCAACAATGAACCACTCACATTTTTTAATAAATTTATTTATAAAAACAAAGCTGTATAAACCCATAATAAACATCTTCTCAGCACAAAGAAATTGAGTTCCAGCAGTGGAAAAAAGAAGACATCAAAATTATAATAATGTGATGAAATGCTTTAATTTTACAAAAACCATTTAAAATTTCATTGGACCTGACATGAAATTTGTGTTAATCTACTCAATAACAATAGAAAATAGATCTAACAAGCACGCTGCAGAGTTTAAATTCTTGTTGAATGTTTTTGAGTTTTTCTAACTTCACTTTAACGGTGTAGCGACATGTTGATATTTTTCCAACCCTGAAAATTGATTTGCATGTGTGCTTTGTGCCTGGGGAGGTGACAGGATGAATGCCGACACCTTAAAAGGTTTTGTTCACATGATGGAGCTTAAAGTGAAATTTTGACATTTTGATTGAGTCATTTTGTAAAAAACTAAAAACAGTAAAAAAAAAACCAAAAAAAAAAAAAAAAAAAAAAAACAATAACAAAAAACACAGGAACTGAATGATGATGGAAAATGTAAATTATCTCACCAGTCTGTGCATTTCAGTAAATATCAAAATTTTTATCTGATTTTAGAACATCTTTTAAAGAATCTTTTCTGACTTTAAACTTGGTGAAACATTCATGTTCGTATTTTTCTTTTTTTTTAAGATTTTCAGCTGATGTGGACAGAAATCGTGTGCATTACGCAGAGTTGGCAGTGGTTAACAAGTTGTGACTTTTTTGTCACTTTGTTGCATAATTAGCAGAAAACATGTTAATTACTGAGGTTTCAGTTTCAGCACAAACAAATAGAAGCTAAAAAGCATCTGTTTGCTTGTGGTTTTCATGTTGCGAATCAGCTGAGACCTGGTCCACGTCAGATCAGACCCACATATCTGTCTATATGGGACCTGGTTGGTTCTTGGTTCTGTTGCTGCGACACGCTCCGTCAGCAATGATCACGTGCAGCGCTACAGGCAAGAAAGCGCATCAACAGCAGAGAGCACAGACTGAAAAATAACTTGGAGGAAAATATTACAATGAGAAGGACAGGTTTGGATTTGGAGGATGCTATCAGCACATAACGCATAGAACGCACAAGATCAAATGCGCACAAAGCTTGTTAGAGATCTCACACTTTTGTTCCAGTTACAATGTTTTTTTTTCCAAGTGATGGAAAGCAAACCATCACTTATGAAGAAAACCATTTTTCTAAAGGTGACCTGCGGCAGCATTTTTCTTTTTCTCCCTTTGCTGCAATGACGTCCACAATTGGTGACAAATTTGTCACTGATGGAACTTCAGGCAGGTCTGTATTTCTAAAACAAACAAAAAAAGATCTTGACCAGGTCGCACGTTTTTGGGTAAATTAACTTCTTCATACAGTAGTGTTCAGAATAATAATAGTGCTATGTGACTAAAAAGATTAATCCAGGTTCTGAGTATATTTCTTATTGTTACATGGAAAACAAGGTACCAGTAGATTCAGCAGATTCTCACACATCCAACAAGACCAAGCATTCATGATATGCACACTCTTAAGGCTATGAAATTGGGCTATTAGTAAAAAAAAAAAATAGTAGAAAAGGGGGTGTTCACAATAATAGTAGCATCTGCTGTTGACGCTACAAACTCAAAACTATTATGTTCAAACTGCTTTTTTAGCAATCCTGTGAATCACTAAACTAGTATTTAGTTGTATAACCACAGTTGTTCATGATTTCTTCACATCTGCGAGGCATTAATTTTGTTGGTTTGGAACCAAGATTTTGCTCCTTTACTAGTGTGCTTGGGGTCATTGTCTTGTTGAAACACCCATTTCCAGGGCATGACCTCTTCAAGTATTCTGACATATCCCAACTGATCCATGATACCTGGTATGCGATATATAGGCCCAACACCATAGTAGGAGAAACATGCTCATATCATGATGCTTGCACCACCATGCTTCACTGTCTTCACTGTGAACTGTGGCTTGAATTCAGAGTTTGGGGGTCGTCTCACAAACTGTCTGCGGCCCTTGGACCCAAAAAGAACAATTTTACTCTCATCAGTCCACAAAATATTCCTCCATTTCACTTTAGACCAGTTGATGTGTTCTTTGGTAAATTGTAACCTCTTCTGCACGTCTTTTATTTAACAGAGGGACTTTGCGGGGGATTCTTGCAAATAAATTAGCTTCACACAGACATCTTCTAATTGTCACAGCACTTACAGGTAACTCCAGACTGTCTTTGATCATCCTGGAGCTGATCAATGGGTGAGCCTTTGCCATTCTGGTTATTCTTCTATCCATTTTGATGGTTGATTGTTTTCTTCCACGTGTCTGTTTTTTTTGTCCATTTTAAAGCATTGGAGATCATTGTAGATGAACAGCCTATAATTTTTTGCACCTGCGTATAAGTTTTCCCCTCTCCAATCAACTTTTTAATCAAACTACACTGTTCTTCTGAACAATGTCTTGAACGTCCCATTTTCCTCAAGCTTTCAGAGAGAAAAGCATGTTCAACAGGTGCTGGCTTCATCCTTAAATAGGGGACACCTGATTCACACCTGTTTGTTCCACAAAATTGATGAACTCACTGACTGAATGCCACACTACTATTATTGTGAACACCCCCTTTTCTACTTTTTTTTTTTTACTAATAGCCCAATTTCATAGCCTTAAGAGTGTGCATATCATTCATGAATGCTTGGTCTTATGGATTTGTGAGAATCTACCGGTACCTTGTTTCCCATGTAACAATAAGAAATATACTCAAAACCTGGATTAATCTTTTTAGTCACATAGCACTACTATTATTCTGAACACTACTGTATGTGATCACTGCATTTTCTCAACAGCATTTCTTGAAGTTGCTGAGTTCATTAAGAGTCAGAACTGAATGTGGGAACTGATACGTTTTTAAATAGATATCAAAGCCATTACTGATTCTGCTTATGGGTCCAATTCTTTATCAATTCTTGTTCGATAATGAATCTTATGTAGAAAATATGTAAACCTAAGCAGGTTTTCAATGTCAACGCAGCTCTTCAAATGTATAGCTAGATGCAGATTTTTATGCCGTCATGTCAGATGTGACATCACAACAGACATTTTTGAAAAGTAGAAGTGTCAGAACAACATGCCGGTGTTGCAGAGCGAACGGTCTGCTCCTAAAAATCGGTTTTCCTTTTGCATCGCCACTTGAATTTTCAGTTGGCGATCAGGTAGAGGTTAATTGAAGAATTACACAGGAGTCAAAATTAAAAGATGCTCCAAACATATTGAAACCTATGCCACATTATTTGCCTGATCATAAAGATTCCAAAAAGGTATGGTTTGGACTATCTGTAACTACATTCTATGGAGTTATGGGATAAAAACAGCAAGAATGGTAACAAAGGTCAGTGTCGGTTTGTACAGGGGTCAAAAGTTAAAGTTGCTCTAATTCTGGTAAAAAGTTATGCAAATTACTAGTTAACACGGTTTTAAAAAGGAATAGTTTGGACAATATATCATCCTTACTTATCACGTTATGGGGTAACATATGTCACATGTCATAGAATCCAATAGACGTAGACCTTGTTTGACCTTGTTTACTTTGGAGACCAAGCATTCAACACTGTCAAAACTATTCCATTTATTAATCCTATTAGCTCAACCAATAATTTGCATCACTTTTTACCAAAATTGGAGCAACTTTAACTTTTGACCCCTGTACAAAATGAAACTGAGCTTTGTCACCATTCTTGCTGTTTTTATCCCATAACTCCATAGAATTCAGTCACAGATAGTCCAAACTATACCTTTTTGGAATCTTTATGATCAGGAAAATGTGGAATATTTTTCAATATGATTGGAGCATCTTTTAATTTTGACCTCTGTGTAATTCTTCAATTGATCCCTACCTGACAACCGATTGAAAAGTGGCCAATCAGTTTTTTCAAAAGAGTGGTGTCTAAGGAGTATTTCTGCTGAATTTGATGCTTTTATCACCATTTGCATGATTGTTTCAGTTATCTGCTGCACTAAGATATCTGTCGCTGAAATAGATGATGACTGGAGTGCAGTTTGAAGCACAAACGAGGTGTTAATCTGTGAACCGCGTCATCAGGGGGATTTTTAGGGGGACCGTTTGGTCTGCGACACCGGTATTCTGGTAAGAGGAATTGACCATGTCTCAGCCACGATTCGGGTGGACTGAAAAATTTGGACACCGCTCTCATCTGGGAACAGATTTTCAATTCCAGTCAATCATCAAAATCAACATGAACTCAGTTTGATATGTTTTTAGTGGCATGTTATTAAGCACCGTCTGCATTTTACGATGGTGTAATTTGTGCTCTCATGACATTTTAAATAGCGTGTGTTCAACTTTCGATGACTTCCAACCAGGACTAAAGTTCAGGGTGTGTTAATTTCAATGTGTCCGGGCTGGATCAGGAGTGCTGTGGGTCCATTTCAGTTCGGGTCTAAAAGACTCGTTTACTCTGAACCAAACATACAACAATTTAATTTCATTCAACGTTTCACAGTTGTGACTCTCGTGCCATCTAGCGGTCCGTGACTCACACGAGAGGTCGCTTTCAGTGGAGTTACGGTTTAGGGCACAATGTAAACACACCTCATGAAGTATGGACAACAAGACAACATCGGGGCACGACAGAATCCATCTCAACTTGGGAGAATATGTCATCATAATCGCCCGTGAACTCTGTGGATCAACGCCATCCACATCCTTGCTAGTCATCGTTTACATGTGCTGTGAGATGCCAGAACTCTGCTGGTGCCGCAGTGCATTCTGGGAAGTGCAGGGGGACTATGGGAAATGTTAAAGTACCGAATGAAGAAATCTGTTAAACTAATTTCTTCATGCTGCACACTGATTGGCTGAGACAGGTCATGTGACCGGCTGAGATCAGGCTCAGTACTGACCACACCCACTGATTACTGTTCCAGTTTAGACATCCTGTCTTGATTCTCTAGCCAATCAAAGCAGCTGATAAATCAACGCTCAGTCAGTCAGTCCGTGGGGTCGAGACCTTTGTGATGTTCATTTCTCTGTACCCTGAAAATCGTGCACAGAGTATATGTGTGTGTGTGTGTATATATATATATATATATATATATATATATATATATTCAATGTAATGTAAGTTCTGCTCTGTTTAACGTTGAGAGACATTCTTCTCAGCGATCAGACGAGGCGATCTTTTGACAGCTGGAAAGTAACCGCAATTCATTGCTACATCAGGTAAAAACCATCTTTGCATTTCATGGTTTCGCTGAAGGCGGTAACAGTTTTTCAGAGAACTCAAAGCTCATCTGAGGTCAGAAAACTCTGTAGGTCCCATTTATGTGAACACAAACACCTCATCGGGCAATAAAGCTCTTATTTTGAAAAAGTCATCTCTGCTGTTGAGTAGAAACGTGGAATCTCAGTTATTGGTCCTCTGGGAGATCACTGTTGGCAAGTGTTTCCTCTGATTGGTCTTCAGACCCAAGATCAGCCTCTGGAAGCGGAACCTCCGGCTCTGCCTCAGGACAGAGATCAGCGTCCTCAGCAGACGGCGGCATCACTAACGAGAGACGACACAAACACAACATAAGAATTAATAAACAAAACAATAATGGTCCTCAGAGCTAATTAGCAAAACATCCAGTTTCATATCTTATTTTGTAAGTGAAACTGCCTAAAATCACACTCATTTCATTTATTTTTTCAGTGATATAGAGAAAGAAAAGCAGAGGCTTTGATGTGTTTGACTGACAAATGAGCTAAATTATCATTTATCATTATGAAAGAGCTAAATTAAAAATGTATCATTCGGTTTCTGTCATTAAAATCAAGTAAAATATTCAGGATCCAGCTTAACGCAAGAGAGTTTTAAAGAATTTTTTAAATACTTTCTTAAATGACACTCGAAATGAAATCAAGGCCAATATGACAATAACAAAAAAATGAAATGGAAAAAAAAAAACCCACAATACAACTGGCTGAGGGTTCAGGACAAACCTGCCAAAACATTTATTATAACATAAAACATAGTTACAGATTTAAGCCAGGCTAAAAAAAATTTCCCCGAAAAACCAATTTTCAGTCACTGTACATTCCCCCAAAACCAACACACAAGTTACTGTACGTCAAGTTAGTAAAAAGTGTCATTTGTTGGTTCGGCTATCTCGCTTTGTGTGAGTTATGAGACAGTTTCACTGAAATATTTACAAGCCCAATACCAATGACGTTGGGACGTTGTGTGAAATGTAAATAAAAACAGAATACAATGATTTGCAAATCCAATCAACCTATATTCAATTGAATACACCACAAAGACAAGATATTTAATGTTCAAATTGATTAACTTTATTGTTTTTGTGCAAATATTTGCTTATTTTGAAATGGATGCCTGCAACACGTTTCAAAATAAGCTCGGGCAACAAAAGACTGGGAAATTTGATGAATGCTCAAAGAACACCTGTGTGGAACATTCCATAGGTGAACAGGTTAATTGGAAACAGGTGAGTGTCATGACTGGGTATAAAAGGAGCATCCCCAAAAGGCTCAGCCGTTCACAAGCAAAGAAAACCACTGCCAGTTAAAACAGTTCGTTGCTACATCTACAAGTGCAAGTTAAAACTCTACCATGCAAAGCAAAAGCCATACATCAACAACATCCAGAAAACGTTGCCGCCTTCTCTGGGCCCAAGCTCATTTGATTCAAAGTGGAAGTGTCCAGTGGTCTTATGAGTCCACATTTCAAATTGTTTTTGGAAATCATGGACGCCGTGTCCTCTGGACAAAAGAGGAAAAAGACCCTCCAGATTGTTACCAGCACAAAGTCCAAAAGCCAGCATCTGTGATGGTATGGGGGTGTGTTAGTGCCCATGGCATGTACAATTTACACATCTGTCATGGCACCACCAATGCTGAAAGCTATATCCAGGTTTTGTAGCAACACATACCGCCATCTAAGCAACGTCTTTTTCAGGGACATCCCTACTTATTTCAGCAAGACAATGCCAAACCACATTCTGAACGTGTTACAACAGCGTGGCTTCATAGTAAAACAGTGCGGGTACTAGACTGGCCTGCTTGCAGTCCAGACCTCTCACCCACTAAAAATGTGTGGCGCATTATGAAGCGCAAAACACGACAAAGGAGACCTTGGACTGTTGAACAACTGAAGTCATACATCAAGCAAGAATGGGAAAGAATTCCACCTACAAAGCTTCAACAATCAGTTCCCAAACGGTTATTGAGTGTTGTTAGAAGGAAAGGTGATGTAACACAGTGGTAAACATACCACTGTCCCAACTTTTTTCAAACGTGTTGCAGACATCCATTTCAAAATAAGCAAATATTTGCACAAAAACAATAAAGTTTATCAGTTTGAACATTAAATATCTTGTCTTTGTGGTGTATTCAATTGAATATAGGTTGAAGAGGATTTGCAAATCATTGTATTCTGTTTTTATTTACATTTTACACAACATCCCAACTTCACTGGAATTGGGGTTGTAAAAAAAAAAAGAAAAGATAATTGGATTTACTTTGTTTTTAATTGCTTTGTCAGAAGAAAACCCAAATAAAATCATACTTCTAATGTCGTGGCATTTTTATTACTTTTGAAAGAGTGATTAAGACATGTAATACCAATTGAGGCCTTAAGTTTAGAAGAACAAATTCAATGCCTTTTAAGTAGGGATGCGCCGATACCATTTTTTCCCCAGACCTAGTACAAGTACTTACATTTGGGTTCTCGTCGATATCAAGTACCAATACGAATACTTAATGATACCATTACAGTTTTATGATGACTTTGAAAACATGTTTTATTCATCAGTTGTTGCTTACTTTTTGACTCTGCTACCAATATCATTAGCTTTGTTTTTATTTACAAACATTTCACATAAATCATGTAAGTTCACTTTTTGAATACAACAAATTGTGCTTTAACTTTAACCATGTGTTTCTTAACAAACATGACACTGCCAGACATCTCACTTAAATGTAACCTGTGGACTTCAGCACTACAAAATATACAACACCAATAAATGAACTGAAACTGTCCATCACTAACTTTACTTATTTCTATGAGCACCAGTGTTGCCATAGTTACTTTGAAAAAGTAATCCAATTACTGATTACTCCTTGAAAAAGTAACTTAGTTACTTTACTGATTACTCAATTTTAAAATTAACTAAGTTAGATTACTAGTTACTTTCAGCAGCTGCTGACAACACCCCCCTGCCCCGCCAACTCAACATAAAAATGATAACCCATTTTGCTAATATTCACTTTATATGCACCCTTTCTTGACTTCAATAAACATAAATACTTACTATACATACATAATACATAATACATCTTTCTTGACCTCATATTTAAATTTTGACAGCATTGTAACAGTAAAACTTACAATTTGTAATCTATATTGTTTATAAATGTAACTATTAAATTATTTCTAACATTTTTCTAACATTTAAATTGTTTCTCAACATTTTAATTGTTAAAATTATTATTATAGTAGTAGTACAAAAAATTGTCTTCAAAAGTGGACCTTTAATCTTGGGGTGTGGAGGGGGAAGTATGCTCCCCCCTTTCCATCTGGATTCGCCCCTGGTTTGCCGTCTGCGCAGGAAGAACTGAAAAAAGCACCACCAGACTGACAGGTAGGGAATTTTTTTATGTTTTTCAGCATTTTTTTTTTTTTTTTACATCATGTCATCCTCAGAAAGAGACTTTAGGTGCATTTGGGTGGGAAAAACAAGCATTAGCATTTGCTAATGCATGTGGATCAGCTGTTTTTAGCGAGGACCCACACGGAGCAGCACAGAATTTTAAAGAAAAAAAAAAGTGTATAAATGTCTTTGTAAAGCTCACTGCGGCGCTGCCGTCATCTCGCTTTCAGAGACGACAACTGTTTTCAACTCTGAGCTGCACTGCAGATAACAGATGAAAAGCTCGCAGCATCAAATGCTTCCCGGGCGAAGTGTGCAGTTCCGTCAAACCGCGACCTCTGGCTCACACGGCTTTTGCGACCAACCCACAATACAAACACAATGCATTGAGAGGTTGACATCACGCTGCTGTAAAGGCATATCGGGTGTCTAGTATCGGAGCAGTTTTATGATTACAAGTACAAGTAAATACAGGATCGGGCCGATAACCGGTACTGTTATCGGCATCAGTGCATCCCTACTTTTAAGACTGGCGGCAACCCTGATTTTGAAAATATGGCAGCTTTTAATGGACACAAACTACAGCAAACAAATAACTAAATGAAGTTGAGGTTTGAAAGCACCCCAAAAAATAATAAATAAATGAATTAATAAAAATCTACACCTCACAGCTGCGAGTAATGTTTAACAAAAATAAAACAATCAAATGACCACAACAAGAACAAAGTGACACTCTTTAAAGATTTTGCGTGTCAGGGGTTTAAGTAAATGTCTGATGTGCCGTTATTTTAATTTTAGTGTCTGCAGTTTGAAGAGATTTTCAGAGATTTGATTGGTCGAACCATAAGCAGGGAGGGACTTTGTGCGTTCTCGGTTGTCCTCTTTCTTTGCAACTGGGTTGGTGGCTCTTTTCAGAGATGACCACTGCCTGCCGAAACCAGCAACTTCACTGGGCAAGTCAAATACACCACCATCATCCTCTGGAGGCTCAACTACAGGAAGAGGAGGTGACACAGGATAATGCTTTAAACATCAAACTTACAAAGTGTCTGTCTGAACTTTTAGCTCGTTTCTGTGATAAAATATGACGATCATTTTAAGTAAGAAACAACAGCAGATGACAACAAAGTCAGAATATGTACAAATAAACTTCCCGACGTGTTGAGAAGACGTGAAGAAATTATCAGCAGGATCAAATTACAACATTACAAGAGAAAACAAAACAATATAGACATATTTCAAGAAAAACTTACTTATCACCTTTGCACACTAATAAGGAAAAATACATACATACATACAGTGGCGGGTACAGCTAACCAAAAAGTTAACTTCAATAACCGCTAATCAGCAGGACGGGTGTAATATGCTCACGTCTAAAAGTGTTCGTTAAAAGACGAGCAGCAGCATTCTGCACCAATTGGAGACGTGCAAGAGACGACTGATTAATGCCCGAATAAAGTGCATTACAATAATCAAGTCTGGATGGCCGTCTCAAGATCACGTCTACTGAGAAAGTGCTTTATTTTAGCCAAAAGGCGAAGTTGGAAAAAACTAGCTTTGACAACAGAATTTATCTGTTGATCAAACCTCAAACAGCTGTCAAATATCACTCCCAAATTCTTGACAGCTGGTTTTCCATAGTTAGCCAAAGCACCAAATTTTGGTGTTATCACATTTGGTATGCCAGAGCGCTCAAACACCATGATCTCAGTTTTACCATCATTCAGGTAAACGAAGTTCTGGGACAGCCTCTGCTTTACATCACGAATACAATTAAATAATGATAAAGCATCATTCCCGTTAGTCCTCACAGGCAGATAGATTTGCAGATCATCTGCATAACAATGAAAGGACAGGTTGTGCTGGGTTATAACTGACCCCAATGGCAAAATGTACAAAGAAAATAGATTCGGCCTAAGGACAGAACCCTGCAGCACTCCACAAGACAGATGAACAGTTGATGAGGAGAGGTTGCCAATCATGACAGAAAAGCTCCTTTCAGCCAAATATGATTTAAACCACTTAAGTGCAGTACCATGAATGCCAATAAAATGTTCTAACCGGGAAACAAGTACTGTGTGATCCACAGTATTAAAGGCTGCTGTGAGGTCCAACAGAACCAGCACAGCAGGATTCCCTGCATCCACCGACAAAGTGATGTCATTATGAACTTTTAAAAGTGCTGACTCAGTGCTGTGTTGCACTGTTTCTACTGCCAGTAGATGGCAGTAGAAACTGTGAACACTTGTCAAAATAAATACTCCAAATAAATAATCTGTGTCTGCTACGTTTAAACTGCGTGGAATTTAATAAAAGCAAACTGAATTTCAGACATCTTCGATATTACTCTGGAACAAAGACGACAGACAGTGTTTGACATAAGCAGGATGTTAAAGAGCAAACAGGAAGCGACTGCAGCTCACAATGATTCCAACTGAAAATAATGCAGAAGCAACCTGAGCTGGTTCTGGCATTTTTACATAAAACAAACAATAACAACATCTATAAACCCAGAGAATATATTTACGAGAGATTTATACAAAGGGTTTAATGCTGTTGTCCATGTGGAGCCTGATCAGAGCATCTCAAATGCATTTCTCCTGTCGTAAATGTATGAGATTACCCATAATGCACTGTGTGGAGACACAATATCCACACTACAACCTTCAAAATTAGTCCATCACTTACCTACTAAAAATTTTAACCGTAAGTTAAAACTGTATGCCTCTGGACGACGTGAGTAATATGACCAGCAAGTCAGTACGGGGTCAAAAGAAATTATCTTTTCCATTTGTGTTCTTTTCTGTGAACAGTTCTCCTTTGCCTGCAGAGGATAGAGCAGTTTCTCCTGGAACTAGCTCTCCTCTGTTTGCAGATGATAGAACTGTACATCTACTACAAAACATTTAACAGGTAGGTACTCAAATCTTTGATATCAGACCTCATAAATGTTTGTAACTGTTATGCTTTGTTCACCACGCCTGCAAAAATATGTCAGCGGTCTAAAAATTATCAGACCACCACTGCATGCATATATACACATATGTATTATAAATACATAATATATTAACACTAGCTAATGCAGTAATATGCATCAACTAATAACAGTTAACAGTGTTTATAAATCATTAACACATTATTACTACATAATGAATACCATTAATATTACATTAAAATGTATTTATAATAATAAAGATAACAAAAAACCCTCAGGCTGTTCAAACCATAAGTTTGACAAAAAACAGAATTTTCTATAATTTTATATACATTAATGGAGTGAAAAATAGCAGCTTAAAGTGCATTTGAAGCTGTTTAAAGAATCAGAAAACATTAGCTGTAGTTTTATCATACTCCGGACAATTTAAACAACATACCATTATTTTAATGCAGTTTGTTGTCATTATTATTAGAATAAATTAATTTAATATCGGAAATATTTACCTATCATAAAAGGAAGACATGTTTCTCTTTGTTGTTCTTTCTTTTTTACTAAAACATTTACTAAACACAGCTTCACTCTGCCTGTTTTTGAACGGTTGACAAAATTACTTTTTGTTCTTCTTTCTTGGAAACACAAATTTCAATTTGACTTTTAGATTACACCAAAGCAAAAAAAAGAGGGTAAAATACCCCCCTCAGTTCCTGTAAGTGTTAATTACACAAGTGGAGTGTTAAAATACAAACTCTCCCCCACACACGGTGACATTTAAGACGTATAGAGCGCCGGCTGCAACTGAACGGTTCCCCTTTAAGTGTACTAGACCTTTAATTCAGACGCACCACGTGTGACGGGGAGGCGTCACATGTGAGCCTGAAAACTATAATTACATGACGTGTCACCTGTTAAATTGAGCGTTATGCTGGATTTTCAGCTTTTCTCTGGCTCACACACAAATCTGAGTCACTGCTCTTTAAAACTCCTTAAAAAACAAGTTAAAAAAAGAGTAAAGAAAGAGGGGAAAATGTCCCTTTGCTGCTTAATGTGTATTATGTTGTTTTGGTGATTATTTCTATAAAAACTTGTTTACAGCAGTGGGAGGTTTTGTACAGAACAAAATTTCATCATTTTAATTCAAAAGTCTGAAATTAAAAAGTCAAAATTTAGCCAGATACTGTCAGCAATGTTTGGTTATGAAGAAAAATTACACCAAGTAAATAAATATTATGCAGAATGTGAGCAACAACAATAAAATTTTAACATTTTAAGCTAATATGCCAAACTTGGCGAGACACAGTTGACAATGTTTAGTAATTTAAAAAACAACAACAAATAATTAAGCATAATCATGAGATAAAAATAAAATTTCAACATTGTAAGTTAAAATTTTTGTCTCTGTCAGCAATGCTTGGTAATGAAAAAACCCACAAAGTAAATAAAAATTATTCAGAACTGTGAGATAAAACAACAAAATGTCGACATTTTAAGGTAAAATTATTAAGTAAAATATCAAAATTTAGTGAGATACTGTGAGCCATGCATTTTTTTTTTTTTTAAATAAGACACTAAAAATATTTTGATAGAACTTTGAGGTCATCTGTGTTACATATTTTCCTTCCCAGAAATGCCATTTAATTAATAAAATAATTATAAAAATCACAGATTTTATTTTGGCAGAATACTTTTGCTTTTATTCAAAGTGAGATACTCCAGTCGGAGTCAGAGTGTCAGAAACTAAGACGTCCAAAGTGAGACACCAACCGTCCACTGGAGACTGGAGTTCTGCAGGGTTGCTGCTGGTGCTCTCTCTGTCCTGCTCTGACATCGCCCTCTTCAGGCGAGGAGCAGGTAGTGGTGATTTGGGAGTCAAACTGCCAGCTGCCGCCTCAGCAGAATCATCTGAAGCAGAAAGAGAAATCTTTCTGTAATTCACATTTCAGCAACTTACAAAACAAATGTTTTATTTTACAACATTAATATTTCATTAAAATGCATAAAAACCTACTTAATGTTAAAAATAATGATGTAGAGAATAATGCACAGCCTTCATTTTTTTAAACATTATTATTTGGTGTATATATATATATATATATATATATATATATATATATATATAAAAACTCTAATCAGATTGCATAAAAAAGACAACACGCCTTTTTTTTTTTGTCTCTGATACTTCTGAGGAAATACAAATATCGCAGCGGTAACAGTCGAGATGACTGTTCAAGACCCATTGATCATTTTATTTTAATGAACGTTTCCGGCCCCAGTCTACAGATGCTGAAGGTGTCACCTGCACTGGGACTGGTTGGAGTGGTTGGACTGAGGGGTGCAGATGTTCGTGGCCCCAGTGGGGGTTTGGTGCCCTGTGCTGTAGGCGGTTTGGGTCCGACAGAGGGTGGTTTAAACCTGGGAGCCGGCTCAGGTCTGGAGTCAGAGTCTGCTGAGACGTTGTGGTCTGGTTTGGCTGCAAGAAGTAACACAGACAGTCGTCAGGAGTCCTGATGTTATATCTCTGCAAGATTAAAGATGCTACTACCCGCAAAATAATCACAAACCAAAGCAGTCACTTTTAACTACACCTACTTCTCAGGAAAGTGTCAGGCAAACACAGACTCACCTGTGTCACTGTCCATCTTATCCAGTGAGGATAACGAGTCAGACTGAAAACAGACAGAAATGTCAACATCTCACTTTAAAAGTTAGCTAGCATAAGTACGGAATCAAAGACTGGGGGCTGATTCTCTATACGCCACTTAATAGATCCAGGATCAACTCGAAGATTCAGGATCAGTCAAGGACCAATCAGGTTTATTTTGGTCTTTGAACCCAAGTGAGAAACTGAAGTCTGTCATCTGAAATGATTGTGACCACTGATTTTATATACAGTAAAACTCGCATATATTGGATTCAGGTGGACCAGCGAATTTTGTCCATTACAATCTAAATTTGTTATATGTATAAAACAGACAAAATCCGCAATATATATAAAATGGACAAAATCTGTAATATGTATAAAACTGAGAAAATCCATTATATGTACGTAAGGGATTAGTTACAGTCAGGAGTCGCCAAACGATGTACGGGCAATCCCCGGCACCATTTAGGCTTACGTTTTTCTGTAATTAAAAGCATGACCTTGAATAGGGGTCTGCCTCATTTAATGGCCAGGTCAAAACTTTGTCTGAAAAAACCCCACAAACGAACGCCTGCCTTAAATAAAAGCTGGGCATTGTGTGTATTAAAAAGTTTGCATTCGGTCAAGTCACTCTTTTTTCCCCTAAGTCCGCTGTGGAGTGGTACCTTAAAATCCTAAAGCCTAATTTATGGCCACGCACTGATACCGATGTGCGGGTGACCCTTTTAAAATTCTCTGTCACATTGGTGGGCGTCTTTTCGCAATTTACCACAAGAACAGTGGCTTTTTCTGGATTAATTTGTCCCTCAATGAGCACCACTTCTTTACACAATCATAAACCCCCAAACCAATGGCACATGTAATTTCCCTCCATGAAATGCAGGTCATCTGAGCTTCAATTTCTGTCAGGTCTGTCCCTGTCTGGTCCCATGTCCTCCCCTGCTTTGGTCTTTGTCACTTTCTGTCTGCGTCTGCTTTACACTTTGATCCTCTATTTTTGTTTTTCAGTTTAGGATTACTTTAGTCACTGGTATTATTTTGCATTTTATCACTAGAGTCATTCATGGTAATTTCTGTTAGTTTTTGCTTTTGTCACACATTAGTTTCAGTCCCTACCTTTAATTGTCTTTTGTTGTCCACTTTCCAGTTCTCACCTTTGTTTTACTTGGTTTTGTATCTTTGCTCGTTCCGTGTGTGGATTCTTCTGCATTATATTTAGGATTCACCTTTCAGTTTATTTCTGTCTGCTTAGTGTTTACTCTACTGCAATGTCTTGCACCTGCTCGCCTCATCTTTGTTTCCTCCCTCCACAGCGCCATTTCTGTCTGCTTTGCTTTTTGTCTGACTGCACCCTTTTGATCTCATCTTTGTCTCTTTGTTCCCCACACCTGTGCCTTGTTTGTTGTGATTGCCACCTCTGTTATTTAAGCCTTGTGTGTTTGGTTCTTCTTGCTAGAAAGTGCTGTGAATACTTTCTGGATGCACCGTAGGACTTTGGAACATATTTCTCATTATTTTCCCAATAACTGCTCTAAAGAAAGACTCTGCAGTTATAGGAATGAGGACATGGATAGTGATAACTTTCACCAAAGCAGAGCTACTGTTTCGAAGAACCAAATAGTCCAGGACGACCGACACAGTCAATAATTTAATCCAGCTACACAGTCCACACAGAGATTATGTCCCTGGACTGGATCATCAATGCTAAACTTCAGGTTGGCACTTGTCTTGAAAATTTTTAAATTATAGCTATTGTGAGTTTGGAGTGATGAACACACCAGCCTGGTGATGACAAACTGCAGACGTACCTTCTGAGCGGCCATTTTCTCCTGCCTGGCCTTCATCTCAGCCAGAAGGTCCAAACCCATTACAGGAATCCCAATGTGGCGGGGGATGTAAGGGTTCTCCTTCCTCTCCTCTTTTTTTTCCTCAGTCGCTTCCGCAGCAGTTGGCGAGGTCTCTGTCTCAGAATCGGTGTGGTCCTGAGAGTGATCCCTGAGGAGCTCCGGCAGGGGTTCCGATGAAGCCCCTTGGTTTTTTAATACCGCTGTGGGTGACAATGGTTCCTGAGTCCCGGGGGTAAGGGAGGAAGAAGGTGGAGCAGCGTTAGAGGAGGCAGCAGCTGGAGGAGTGATTGCAGCAGCTCCTTGACTTTTCTCTGAGCGAGAGCTCCTGGATTTAATGAGGTTAAAGAAGCCGCTCTTCCTGGATTCACGTTTCTTTTCTGTCGTTTCCTGGATGCTGAGGGATGGATTTCGCGGAGAGGCACGCCTAATGCAAAAATAATGCATGCAATATGTGAGTGAATAAAACTGCACATTGGGTTAAATGAACATGATATGTTATAAATATAACACAATGCTAATATACCCTCAGCCATATGAGCACAACAATAAGAAACAGAATGTGATCTTTTAACCTCTTAAAATAGGTCAAGGTTAGCCATCTTTGAACTTGTCCAAGATCTGTGTCCCAAGAATGTTTCCTGTGAATTTGAAGACTGGCAGTAATAGGACTGGACTTATGCTGGTCAGCAGGTGCACGAGGGTTCGAAGCCACGTAGAGGGATCTGATTTGAAGTGGCTGTCTTTGGGCCACCACACCCAAGGATATGTGAGAAATGTAATGCTATATTACAGTGCAGGCAGCAAGCAGCATTTTGTTAATAATCGCTGGCATTGAATTACGGCCTGCCTCGTTTAGGTGCCAAGTCTGAGCGTGGATTGAAAACAAACGCCCAAGCTTTTAATCAAAGAAATACGGCCCCCACTTTCCTCGAATCAGCGAGTGCTGAACTTCATTTCGTACCTCTGTTAGGGCCCCTTTACACATGACATGAAAGACGCAGAAACCGAAAGAAAATCCTCGAACCAAACATGAAATGGGGAACCACGAACCACAGTGTGAGCAGCTGGAATGTGTTGCACCACATTGCGCTGCTGATGTGGAGAAAAATAAATAAAAACCAGCTGTATAATTAGTGAATATCACTGCGTTGATATAAATAATAAATAAAAGGGGAAGCAATAAAGAACCCTGTGGTTAAATAACCCTGGTTAAATAAAAAAATAAATGCCACTTGCGAGATTCAAACCTGCAATTTACAAAAGCTCCAATTACCAGACAGAAAATTTACCACTGCGCTACAATCACTGTCTTACAACAGGAGAGTAAAATGGCTAAAATCAACAAGGAGATAAGCGTATTAAAAAAAAAAAAAAAAAAAGCTCCGTAACAACTGACAAAACGGCATTTGTTACGGCGTATTTTTGGTGATATGTGACTAAAAGTGGCATATTTGTATTTGTAGTTCCTAAGAGTAGAATGGGAGGCAGAGCCTTCAGCTTTCAGGCTCCTGTCCTGTGGAACCAGCTCCCAATTCGGATTAGGGAGACAGACACCCTATCTACTTTTAAGATTAAGCTTAAAACTTTCCTTTTTGAAAAAGCTTATAGTTAGGGCTGGATCAGGTGACCCTGAACCATCCCTTACTTATGCTGCTATAGACTTAGACTGCTGGGGGGTTTCCCATGATGCACCGTGTTTCTTTTTATTCACCTCTTTTTGCTCTGTATGCACCACTCTGCTTTTAATCATTGGTGATTGATCTCTGCTCTCTTCCACAGCATGTCTTTCCTGATTCTCTCCCCTCAGCCCCAACCAGTCCCAGCAGAAGACTGCCCCTCCCTGAGCCTGGTTCTGTTGGAGGTTTCTTCCTGTTAAAAGGGAGTTTTCCTTCCCACTGTCGCCAAGTGCTTGCTCATAGGGGGTCGTTTTGACCGTTGGGGTTTCTGTAATTATTGTATGGCTTTTGCCTTACAATATAAAGCGCCTTGGGGCGACTGTTTGTTGTGATTTGGCGCTATATAAATAAAATTGATTTGATTTGATATTTGTGGCACTGTTGGTTTGACATATTGCCACAGGCCTGCTGTGCGCATGTTCTGCTGGACATACGTGACTTTCAGATTGCGTGCTGCATGATCTGATGGTCCATTTCATAAGGAGCAGCCTGCCGACCAATCAGATTCGCCGAAAAAATTTAATTGGATTAGAATTGCTTTTATATACACACAGGTCTATAAGTATTTAGACATTGCCCATCTCACTCTGATTATTTGCTGAACGGTTGCTGTGCAACCAACGCTTTGATCATGGTAGTGATGATAACAACGTACACATGTAGACCTGGTGAGCATTTTTACTTTCACAGTCTGATTCTCACCTGAAGCTGAGTTTAACGGCTCTTTTTGAGAAAAACTCATCCAGGCCCTCATCAAGCTTTCCCATGATGCCATAGTGCTCTGACTCCTGTACCTGCTAAAAACAAAAACAGGAAATCCACGGCAGAGAGTCAAAGGTGACTTTTTAAAGTTTTAATCAGATGATGCTAAAAACATCAAAATCATAATAAGCTAAATGTTACAAAACATTTAGGTCAATTGTCACCATACTGATTATGTATTTGAGGAAAAAGTGATTCTTCCCTGTATTATTCATGCTGTCAGCAGGACACTTTTACTTGAAAATAAGTTAATAACTGTAAGAACTAATAAGTTGCAAAACCTTTTTTTTTTTTTACTTTAATGGTACAATGTCAACAGCTCACCTGAGGTACTTTGAAGGTTACAGTAATACGCTCTGGAGACATGTATACATTTTTAAAGAATACAAAGAGATTTGTTATTTGTAGTTTTGATTAATATTTTGTGCACTGAACTTACAGGTGCTCGGCTGGGTTTTGTTCTCTTCTTTGGTTTGGGGCGGAGCTTAGTGCGGTGCTCCAGCGTCTTGTGCACAAGTGGGGGCAGCTCTCCCAAAGAGGCGGGCTTCATGTCCAGCGGCGTTGGAGGAGGAGGAAGGTCGCTGTCACAGGATGACATTCTGGCCAATGACTGTGCAGGAGGAGGAGGAGGAGGAGGAGGAGACGGGTCCTCAACATGGATCGGCACCTCCTCCAAAGCTTTATCCAGGTCAAACTCCATCTCTAAGACACCGACCAGAGGGCAAAGGTCACAATTAATAGCAGAGAATCATTTAACTATTTTGAGGGTCATTTTAGGAAACATCAAATAATCCGACATGGACCAAAAGAGCGTTAATAAACACATTACTATAATTAATCCTTAAGGAAATAAGTGAATTTCTAAACTGAGATTTAGAGTGCACTCAGACTGTACTGCCAAAAATGGCAGCACGTAATTCAAACAAACAATTTAAATCCCAAACCAGCAGATTTTTTTAATGCATTTCCCATTCCTGCAAGATAAATGGAATAATTTCCGAGAAACCGAAATGTCTGATAATGAAATGTTAAGAAAGATATAAAATGTTACATCTGAATTCCAATCAAAAACAATATTTAATGGATTCTTGTCAAATATGTGGAAATCTGATGTCACTTTTTGAGTAATCTTGACAAGATAAAATGAAAAACTGATCGTATTACAGCAAATAAGGGCTAATCTACTATCATAAGCAACGGATTCATTGTGTCCCACAGCAGCCTTTGCTTATGGATCTTGAAATGAAGCAGTATCACCACCTGGTGGACATTTACCATTACTGCAGATACAACAGAATTTCAACAAGAGCTCTAGCAAATACAACCCCTGGCAATAATTATGGAATCACCGGCCTCGGAGGATGTTCATTCAGTCGTTTAATTTTGTAGAAAAAAGCAGATCACAGACATGACACAAAACTAAAGTCGTTTCAAATGGCAACTTTCTGGCTTTAAGAAACACTATAAGAAATCAGGAAAAATAATTGTGGCAGTCAGTAACGGTTACTTTTTTAGACCAAGCAGAGGGAAAAAAATATGGACTCACTCAATTCTGAAGAATAAATTATGGAATCACCCTGTAAATTTTCATCCCCAAAACTAACACCTGCATCAAATCAGATCTGCTCATTAGTCTGCATCTAAAAAGGAGTGATCACACCTTGGAGAGCTGTTGCACCAAGTGGACTGACGTGAATCATGGCCCCAACACGAGACATGTTAATTGAAACAAAGAAGAGGATTATCAAACTCTTAAAGAGGGTAAATCATCACGCAATGTTGCAAAAGATGTTGGTTGTTCACAGTCAGCTGTGTCTAAACTCTGGACCAAATACAAACAACATGGGAAGGTTGTTAAAGGCAAACATACTGGTAGACCAAGGAAGACATCAAAGCGTCAAGACAGAAAACTTAAAGCAATATGTCTCAAAAATCGAAAATGCACAACAAAACAAATGAGGAACGAATGGGAGGAAACTGGAGTCAACGTCTGTGACCGAACTGTAAGAAACCGCCTAAAGGAAATGGGATTTACATACAGAAAAGCTAAACGAAAGCCATCATTAACACCTAAACAGAAAAAACAAGGTTGCAATGGGCTAAGGAAAAGCAATCATGGACTGTGGATGACTGGATGAAAGTCATATTCAGTGATGAATCTCGAATCTGCATTGGGCAAGGTGATGATGCTGGAACTTTTGTTTGGTGCCGCCAATGAGATTTATAAAGATGACTGCCTGAAGCGAACATGTAAATTTCCACAGTCATTGATGATATGGGGCTGCATGTCAGGTAAAGGCACTGGGGAGATGGCTGTTATTACATCATCAATAAATGCACAACTTTACACTGATATTTTGGACACTTTTCTTATCCCATCAATTGAAAGGATGTTTGGGGATGATGAAATCATTTTTCAAGATGATAATGCATCTTGCCATAAAGCAAAAACTGTGAAAACATTCCTTGCAAAAAGACACATAGGGTCAATGTCATGGCCTGCAAATAGTCCGGATCTTAATCCAACTGAAAATCTTTGGTGGAAGTTGAAGAAAATGGTCCATGACAAGGCTCCAACCTGCAAAGCTGATCTGGCAACAGCAATCAGAGAAAGTTGGAGCCAGATTGATGAAGAGTACTGTTTGTCACTCATTAAGTCCATGCCTCAGAGACTGCAAGCTGTTATAAAAGCCAGAGGTGGTGCAACAAAATACTAGTGATGTGCTGGAGCGTTCTTTTGTTTTTCATGATTCCATAATTTTTTCCTCAGAATTGAGTGATTCCATATTTTTTTCCCCTCTGCTTGGTCTAAAAAAGTAACCGTTACTGACTGCCACAATTTTTTTTCCTGATTTCTTATAGTGTTTCTTAAAGCCAGAAAGTTGCCATTTGAAATGACTTTAGTTTTGTGTCATGTCTGTGATCTGCTTTTTTTCTACAAAATTAAACAACTGAATGAACATCCTCCGAGGCCGGTGATTCCATAATTTTTGCCAGGGGTTGTAGATACAAGAGACATGCAAGGGTAGTAAGATTCTGAGCCCCTCCAACCAAATTTTCAAGATTAAAGTTGTAATGTTATAAGAAATAATAGTCACATTTATGAGAAACCTCAGATTATAGTCATAAAATTGTGAATAAATGTCTTTTTGCTTCCCCCGCCCCATTAAAAAAACATATTGCTTCACTTTGCAAAGTTGAATCAACCTGATCACACGAGATGAGTTAGGTCGTTAACCAAATCATAAGCAACTTCATTAATTTCTCAATAGTCAGTTCTGTGATGCAGCCATTTACCAGCGGCATTCATGGTGTGATGAGTTTGATCCAAAAACTTAATCTCACAGAATTTTGTAAATTTTTAAAACAAATTTATGATTTTATAATTGTAGACAATAATTATGTTTTTATTTTATTTTAATGTGAATATCTGACTAATAGCTGGGTTTCCATTTCAGATTTGTGCAAAAGAATGTCAATTAAAAAATAGATGTGAACTGACAGCGTATCCATTAAGTGATGGAATCTGACTGCTGGGTTATGTCCTCTCACCATAACAGTCATTCCCAGGGAGGATCTCGCAAGAACTGTAATTCCAACAGTCATGGCGACAGAGCAGCATTATTAAATAAATAATGTTTATTTAAAATGCTGCCTTATGATTCTTATTGGAACAAGAAAAACTAAAGCTGAATGAAGTAACAGTCATCAGAAGATGACATATTCCCCACAAGTCTGTAATACAAAGTGTCATGGGATCATCAAAGTGCATCCTTAGGCTAAATATAGATGAAATTGGTCAAATGGTTCTTGAGATATGACGCTAAGGGTGGCAATGACAATATCTTGAATATCTTGCTGTGACCTTGAAATTGACCCCAAGGTCACCGTAATGGACTGATGTTACCCAGCTTTATCTATCCATGAAGCCAGAGGACACACACCAATTAGCTAAACTGCAGGATTGTCTTACAGACATAAAGACATGGATGACCTCTAATTTCCTGCTTTTAAACTCAGATAAAACTGAAGTTATTGTACTTGGCCCCACAAATCTTAGAAACATGGTGTCTAACCAGATCCTTACTCTGGATGGCATTACCCTGACCTCTAGTAATACTGTGAGAAATCTTGGAGTCATTTTTGATCAGGATATGTCATTCAAAGCGCATATTAAACAAATACACTCAACAAAAATATAAACGCAACACTTCTGGTTTTGCTCCCATTTTGTATGAGATGAACTCAAAGATCTAAAACTTTTTCCACATACACAATATCACCATTTCCCTCAAATATTGTTCACAAACCAGTCTAAATCTGTGATAGTGAGCACTTCTCCTTTGCTGAGATAATCCATCCCACCTCACAGGTGTGCCATATCAAGATGCTGATTAGACACCATGATTAGTGCACAGGTGTGCCTTAGACTGCCCACAATAAAAGGCCACTCTGAAAGGTGCAGTTTTATCACACAGCACAATGCCACAGATGTCGCAAGATTTGAGGGAGCGTGCAATTGGCATGCTGACAGCAGGAAGGTCAACCAGAGCTGTTGCTCGTGTATTGAATGTTCATTTCTCTACCATAAGCCGTCTCCAAAGGCGTTTCAGAGAATTTGGCAGTACATCCAACCAGCCTCACAACCACAGACCACGTGTAACCACACCAGCCCAGGACCTCCACATCCAGCATGTTCACCTCCAAGATCGTCTGAGACCAGCCACTCGGACAGCTGCTGAAACAATCGGTTTGCATAACCAAAGAATTTCTGCACAAACTGTCAGAAACTGTCTCAGGGAAGCTCATCTGCATGCTCGTCGTCCTCATTGAGGTCTCGACCTGACTCCAGTTCATCGTCGTAACCGACTTGAGTGGGCAAATGCTCACATTCGCTGGCGTTTGGCACGTTGGAGAGATGTTCTCTTCACGGATGAATCCCGGTTCACACTGTTCAGGGCAGATGGCAGACAGCGTGTGTGGCGTCGTGTGGGTGAGCGGTTTTCTGATGTCAATGTTGTGGATCGAGTGGCCCATGGTGGCGGTGGGGTTATGGTATGGGCAGGCGTCTGTTATGGACGAAGAACACAGGTGCATTTTATTGATGGCATTTTGAATGCACAGAGATACCGTGACGAGATCCTGAGGCCCATTGCTGTGCCATACATCCAAGAACATCACCTCATGTTGCAGCAGGATAATGCACGGCCCCATGTTGCAAGGATCTGTACACAATTCTTGGAAGCTAAAAATGTCCCAGTTCTTTCATGGCCGGCATACTCACCGGACATGTCATCCATTGAGCATGTTTGGGATGCTCTGGACCGGCGTATACGACAGCGTGTACCAGTTCCTGCCAATATCCAGCAACTTCGCACAGCCATTGAAGAGTGGACCAACATTCCACAGGCCACAATTGACAACCTGATCAACTCTATGCGAAGGAGATGTGTTGCACTGCATGAGGCAAATGGTGGTCACACCAGATACTGACTGGTATCCCCCCCCCCAATAAAACAAAAACTGCACCTTTCAGAGTGGCCTTTTATTGTGGACAGTCTAAGGCACACCTGTGCACTAATCATGGTGTCTAATCAGCATCTTGATATGGCACACCTGTGAGGTGGGATGGATTATCTCAGCAAAGGAGAAGTGCTCACTATCACAGATTTAGACTGGTTTGTGAACAATATTTGAGGGAAATGGTGATATTGTGTATGTGGAAAAAGTTTTAGATCTTTGAGTTCATCTCATACAAAATGGGAGCAAAACCAAAAGTGTTGCGTTTATATTTTTGTTGAGTGTATGTAGGACTGCTTTTTTGCATTTACGCAATATCTCTAAAATCAGGTCTTGTCTCAGAGTCATGCTGAAAAACTAATTCATGCATTTATTTCCTCTAGGCTGGACTATTGTAATTCATTATTATCAGGTTGTCCTAAAAGTTCCCTAAAAAGCCTTCAGTTAATTCAAAATGCTGCAGCTAGAGTACTGACGGGGACTAGAAGGAGAGAGCATATCTCACCCATATTGGCCTCTCTTCATTGGCTTCCTGTTAATTCTAGAATAGAATTTTAAATTCTTCTTCTTACTTATAAGGTTTTGAATAATCAGGTCCCATCTTATCTTAGGGACCTCGTAGTACCATATCACCCCAATAGAGCGCTTCGCTCTCAGACTGCAGGCTTACCTGTAGTTCCTAGGGTTTGTAAGAGTAGAATGGGAGGCAGAGCCTTCAGCTTTCAGGCTCCTCTCCTGTGGAACCAGCTCCCAATTCAGATCAGGGAGACAGACACCCTCTCTACTTTTAAGATTAGGCTTAAAACTTTCCTTTTTGCTAAAGCTTATAGTTAGGGCTGGATCAGGTGACCCTGAACCATCCCTTAGTTATGCTGCTATAGACGTAGACTGCTGGGGGGTTCCCATGATGCACTGTTTCTTTCTCTTTTTGCTCTGTATGCACCACTCTGCATTTAATCATTAGTGATCGATCTCTGCTCCCCTCCACAGCATGTCTTTTTCCTGGTTCTCTCCCTCAGCCCCAACCAGTCCCAGCAGAAGACTGCCCCTCCCTGAGCCTGGTTCTGCTGGAGGTTTCTTCCTGTAGCCAAGTGCTTGCTCACAGGGGGTCGTTTTGACCGTTGGGGTTTTACATAATTATTGTATGGCCTTGCCTTACAATATAAAGCGCCTTGGGGCAACTGTTTGTTGTGATTTGGCGCTATATAAAAAAATTGATTGATTGATTGATGTTGAGGAATCGCGTAAGTACACCCTTATGCCAAATATTAATGAAGTCAGTCAATTGGTTCTTGAGATATCGCGCTAACAATGCAAAACAGACTGACATGTTGATTACTATATAAATGGTAAATGGACTGCATTTAGATAGCGCTTTTCCATCTGTATCAGATGCTCAAAGCGCTTTACAATAATGCCTCACATTCACCCCGATGTCAGGGTGCTGCCATACAAGGCGCTCATTACACACCGGGAGCAATAGGGGATTAAAGGCCTTGCCCAAGGGCCCTTAGTGATTTTCCAGTCAGGCGGGGATTTGAACCCATGATCTTCTGGACTCAAGCCCAACACCTTAACCACTAGACCATCACCTCCTCCATATCCCTCCTTATTTCATACCACGGAGATAAAAAGAAAAATGAAGAGAAATCCATCCATCCATCCATCCATCCATCCATCCATTTTCTTCCACTTTATCTGGATTCGGGTCGCGGGGGCAGCAGCTCAAGCAAAGCCGCCCAGACCTCCCGATCCACATACACCTCCCCCAGCTCCTCTGGGGGAACCCCAAGGCGTTCCTAAGCCAGCCAAGAGATGTAGTCCCTCCAGCATGTCCTGGGTCTTCCCCGGGGCCTCCTCCCAGTGGGACGTGCCAGGAACACCTCTCCAGCGAGGCGTCCAGGGGGCATCCGGAAAAGATGCCCGAGCCACCTCAACTGACTCCTTTTGATGTGGAGGAGCAGCGGCTCGACTCTGAGCTCCTCCCGAGTGACCGAGCTCCTCACCCTATCTCTAAGGGAGCGCCCAGCCACCCTGCGGAAGAAACTCATCTCTGCCACTTGTACTCGCGATCTCGTTCTTTCGGTCATTTGAAGAGAAATAAACATCTGAATTCACAAACATATTTTAAAGCAGAAATGTAAAGTCAAAGATTCTCTTTTCAGTCAGCTGGTTGTATTTATGACACTCACCAAACGCCACAGAGACGGGACGCAACATCCTCACCAGAATACTCTTCCTCTTTGATTTCGGAGTCATCTGGAGACAGATGATGATTCCATTTTCATCTGACATTTTGCTTCATGCCAGTGTTTATTCCAAACCTTCATCACATCATCTAAACCAGCTGCTGTGAAGCGACTGGGCAAAGTTTGAAGCTGGTTTTCCTACCATGCAAGCATCAATGTCCTCTAAGCCATGCTTCCGCGCTCGTCCTTTGGTTTCTTCCTGGTCCAGGTCCTGGTTGTGGTCTTGGGCCTCCTCCTGCTTGTCAGGTTGCAATAAAGTCTCATCCAGAAGTTCGGCCTCCACGTTGGGCTCCTGAAGCAGCAGAGGTTGATCCTTCCTGATCAGGTGATCCGCCTGCAGATGGAAGGAGGACAGATGGAGGTTCTTTGATGGACTCAGGAAAACTGGAGCAAACAGATGACGAAATACCAACCAGGGTGTGCTGTGATCGGGACAAAGACTCCAGGATCTCATCCACGATGCGGTCAGACAAAAATGATGCCAGGCTCAACTTCACTTCACTGTTCTCGAAAAGACAAAAATACAAACAGTCAGAGGAACAATTCTTTATTAATGTGGCCAAAATGCATAAAAAACAAAACCCATCACAAAAAACTCTACAAGAATAAAATAAATAAACCCTTCAAACGATTAACACAGCGAAATGACACACTGTGATTCTGCTGAGTTTTAATTCCTCTGAGTAGGTGGGAGCCCAAACCCCAACTTCCCTAATTTCCAGTTCAACCTTTCCACCACCGGATGGCGCTATAGATTTGGAAAGTGATGGATGACACCCAGAGGAAACTCACAATCCATTCATGTCCACTGAAGGAACTAAAGCTTGACTAACGTGGTGTTGTACTGAAGGAGGTGAACCGTGAGACCCGTTCACACCTGATCTTGTTGATGATGTCAATTCCAGACTGTTCCAGCAGCGTGGTGGTGATGAAGCTCCGGGGAACTGACATCCTCTCTGCACTGGCTTTTAGTAGCTCTTGACGAAGACTGCTACTCTTCATCACATGAGGGCAAAGACCCTTGGCAGCATCCACCATGGACACCAGCATCATCTGAGGAGGCGGAGTCAGTACAATTTGATAATTTACTCTCTGGTGTTGCTTCTTTCTGGAATTCTTTGGTTTTGATTCTTAGAATAGCTAGAATAAGTACAATAAAAATTAAAAACCTTTCACAGTAATTAGGCATCCAGTCCAGTTACTACACTAAATCAAATCAGGTCTGGGAGCAAACACTGGTGTCGTATCCATGATACTACAAAACCATTTTTGGTCCTAGATGGCAACCACCTCAGTAAACAACTGGTCCATTCCCACATCTCTAAAATAACCATCAATCTGCTGCAGCCAGGTGAAATGTGGGCATGTCCTTGACTTTCTCCAGCCAGCCACTGGGGTCCACAACACTGAGGCACCTACGTGCTGGATCATGCTGAGAGAAACATCACATGGGCAAAATGTTGAAGCCGATGTTCTCTCACAAGGTCTGTGATCCTACTATTCAGAGTCTCACTAAGTGAATGAATGAATTGAATGAATTTATTTGGCAGACAGACTCAATTAAAGCCAATGAAGTTGTACAATTTTTTCTAAATCCATATTCCTGTTCACTAAGTATATGATGTTTCACCACTAAATCATTTAATCTCCTTGCAAATACCTTTTCCAGAATTTTAGAAAATTATGGTAACAGTGAGATTGGCCTATAGTGTGAAAAGACATGTTTATCACCAGATTTGAACAATGGTATCACTTTAGAAGGAAATTTCCCAGTCAATGATAAATTACATATATAGGTTAAAGGTTTAACAATACAATCAGTTTTTGTTTTGTTTTTTTAAATCAAAAACATATTCAACTATCAGTTCTTTTTTTCATTTTAATTTATGAACTATGTCAATTAATCCAGTTTAATCTGTTTCTTTAATAAACACTGACTCCAGAATTGTATTGGTTGTTCTGCTGTTGTCCAATGAACACATTTTAGGAGATACAACTGAATTTGCTAAATGCTTACTCCCATTGACAAAATAATCATTGAAATGATTTGCTATAGCATTAGTGTCTTTAACAATTTTGTCAGTATTTGCATAAAAATAAGGTGGATAGTCTTGAACAATTTCGTTTCTTTTTGATGATTTAATTTAAAAGCTTCCAAGTACCTTTAATGTTAGTTTTATTTTGTTTTTTCAAAAAAATCATGATAGTAACCACTTATAAGCTTATAAGTGCTTACACCACTGGAATGACTTTGTGTCAAAAGACACAAAGTCATTCCAGTGGTACCAAAGGCATCCAATCATCACCTTTGGGGACTGGTTCGAGTCCAAGTCTGAAAATCATACAGTAAGGAGGATGCACCAGGAACCTAAAGACTTGGACCTTCATTCTCTTGCAAAAACATAGGTTTTGCCCATCTGTCACAGTTTTGCCTGTTTGTGTTTTTACTTGTCACTGAGTTGGGTTTGGTACCTGCAGCTGGTCATCCATCACTCTGGCAACCTCTCCAGCCATTGACTCCAGTTTGTCCTGGATGGCTCCGACACATGGACCCTTGGACCCTGAACTCTGCAAGTGGTAAAGGTTTGGGAGCAGCTGAAAGGACAAATCAGAGAACAGGATCATCAGGGGGGAAACAAAGTCTGTGTTAACCTGATTTTAAGTGGGATTATCATAATTCATGTCTGCTGACTGTTTTTGAGTTCTTAGCGTCCATCATGAGGTTTTCAGCCACCCTCATGTCTTCCTGAACCGAGCTGGCCTCTGTGAACCTCAGAGAGTTCACGTGGTCCTGCACCTTGACGCACATCGTGTCCATCATCTGCACAGAGGGCAAAGGTCAGATGTCAGTCGTGTCAAAGAAGATACTGGAGCGATATTGGAGGAGGAGCCTGCCTGCTGGGTGGTGGTGGTGACGATCCCCTGCTGCAGCCGGTACGCCTGTTCCTGTAGGTATTTACGAGTCTCATGGTTCCTCAGGAGGTACTGCTCCATCTGCAGGAAGCAGCACAAACAACAGGTGTTTAGATGTATAATTTTTCAACCGGCAACAAACTACGTTAAATTAAAAGGATGTTAAAGGAGAATAACTTTTAGTAAAGCATCTTCCGTCTTCTCTGAGTTTGCCTTTAGTGCCTGAGCAGCGTCCATGATGGGAATGGGCATGAAGCGGATGGTGTAGTTCCTGGCAGGAAGAGGAAACAATGTTATTAATGTGAAGGAGGTTGCGTGTGTCTGGTTGGGGGGGTTTCTGGGTGTCACAGACTCACTTCTCAAGAGCAGCGGCCACGTCCTGCAGGCCCTGAGCAGTGACGCCGTTTCTGTCCCAAATTATGGTTCTGCACACATGTGCAATGTAAAATTAACATTTGTATAAAAGTACACACTTGTTACGTCTGCCAAGGATGTAATAAAATCATCGGCACCTATTTATTTGTCTGTATGTCTGTCTGTTAGCAAGATTATGTCAAAACTACTGCACAAATTTAGCCGAATGTTTCGCCACAGATAGATATTAGGCCATGGAAGACTCCACTGAATTTTGGAGGTGATCATCAGAAATCTCTGATTCTCCTTGTTTTTACATCAGAAGTGGAACATAAAACTGTTAGAATTCTGCTGTTTAATGTGATTTTTGATGACAACGTCAGTAGTCCTGAATCACCAGCAGACGAGTCGTCACCTGAGCTTCGTGTTGATCTGCAGGGCTTTGGCCAGCATCTTGGCGCCCATGTCGCCCATGGCGTTTCCGCTGATGTCCAGCTTGGTCAGAGAGGTGTTGCTGCCCAGAGCGCTGAGCACGATGGAGAGGTCAGCTTTCAGCCTGGAATCAGCCAGCGACAGCGAGGTCAGTGGCTGCAGGCGGAGACCAAACAAATGGCCAATAAGACCTTCTGATATATGATAAAATTAAAGAGACAGGAAACAACGTCACCATTAATATTAAACAGTTTCACTCACCGATTCTTCTTCTTGAAGCATGTGAACCAAGTTGTCCAACACCTGAGACACATTTCTGGAAAATTTATACATTAAAGTTAATTGATTATTGAATGTAATAAAGTATTCAGTTAATGCTGACATGCTACAGTAGGATCATGTTACTATAACAAAATGTTATTTCATTTACAAGTACAGTTTTCTCTTCCTCATATTTGCCTCAAACAGTTTTAGTGTTTTACTAGCGTGTTGCCGTGGGGCTCCACGGGCTCTAGATTGGGTAGTGTTTATAAAATAGGTAGCTGACATTTTTCAAGGGTGGTAATAAATGGTGCAATGTTTCTATAATGAGTTGGAATGGCGTGTGAGTCCAGAATGTATTGAGAACCTTAGGCCTCAACAGTTTTTAGAAGAAGAACTCAACCCTTTCATTTCCTGTTAATTACTTAATTTTTTATGTTAATTTACTGTCTTATTATTATATTTATTATTACTTCTATTTTGTCATTTGATTTTTTAAATGGACCACAATGGAAATAAGTGTTTTCACTTTTTTGTGTCATAAATGTATTTTAATGTATTTACAATTATATTATCTACTTACATTGAACTTACTAAATAAAATCATGCACGCTGTTAATATATAGATGATTTACTGCCCCCTGCTGGAATGGCGTGAGTCCAGAATGTAATTATCAATGTCCATTGTTCAGTGTTGTGCGCCAATATGCTTCATTTCTCCAAAACTATTAGTCCTATCAGCGTTCTGTTTTGAAGGTGCTCATCCTTGACCCATAATACATCAGCATCCCAGACGGCAAATGTCAGCTCTCCCCAATTTGTCTGTGATCGAAATTACACACACACACACACACACACACACACACACACACACACACACACACACACACACACACACACACACACACACACACACACACACACACACACACACACACGCCACTTGGCTTTTAATAATACAGATTTATTTATATTGAACAGACTGATTTTAAGAAGTTTTGGAAATCCACTATGATTACTAACACTTAATAATGATGTAATGGCTAAAATATTCATTTATGAGTGGTGAGTTTTCACCCACTTGGACTTGATGTTGCTGAAGTTTTTCCCCAGTGAAAGGTGTCTGATGGATCGGTTCTTAGCCAACCAGACCAGCAGGGTGATCAGATCCATGTCCAAACCTGATCCACATGATCAGGTCAGAATTACAAACATGATGATATCAGATTTTTCAGATGTAAAGTGTCCTCACCATTGTCAGAGATGTCCAGACTGGAGATATTTGGAATTTCAGCGATACAACCCTCCAAGATCTGAGAACCTCCTGAACGCAGCTGTGAATAGAAAAAAGGAGTTCATCAATATGATTAGGATAACAAAAAAACTTTATATTTAAAAGTTTTGTGTGAAGGTTAAATTCAACACTAACTTTGTTTTTGCTCATAGAGGTATACTGCATGGAACACAACTGGTACACAGAATGTGATGCCGGGTGTATGCCATTTGCCAGTGAACATATGGTCCTACTCTGGTCACAGTGGGACCATATGTTCACTGTCAGTGTTAATTTAACACTGGTGATTTTACACTGTGTGATCTCTCATTCTGGGCTTCTGAAAGCTCTGGTTCCAATTCAGTACAAGCGGACACATAATCTGTGCCCCGATTACTGTTATGATGTCAACCTGTGGCACTAATTACCTGTCATCATGGAAGACAAAACAAGCTAAATATTAAACAAATCCTTTTTCCATGTTTCTGTATGTGCACATTCATTTTAGTTTAAGTGTGTGTGTTTTTTTTCTGCTGCCGTGCACGTGCCTGAAACACCTCGCATGAACCGTTTTAGTATAAAAGTAGATACATTAAATTAATTGTGGACGCACCACAGTTTTGTCCTTTTGTCAATGAGTTGTATAATCCAAAGTTTGATGCACAGAATGACAAGAAGACAAAAACGTGAGATTTGTGAAGAGGACAACAGACATCTGACATTTTTCAGTACCTGAAATGGTTTTTAAAAATCTGTTTTATTTTTCATGGCTGTCAGTTTTCCAGCTATAGAAAGTCCAGTGAAAAGTGTTATTTGTCCAGTGATGTCATTTTTCTGCAGATTCAACTGATCCTGATTGTGAATGACTGGGAAATGGACATGCGCACCCACACAAGATGAATTCAAAGTGATGAGTGTGAAAAATTAACCATGGATGCACCGATCCCGATACCAGTATCGCTATCGGCCTTATCCCCTATCCCATATTCATTTACTTGTAATCATAAATCTTCTCTGATACTACAGCACCCAATACCCCTTTACAGCAGTGTGATGTCACCTCTCAATGTGGGATTTTCATGCACACACTCTGTAATTTCCAGACTATAAGCCGCTACTTTTTCATACGTTTTGAATACTGCGGCTTAAACAGTGATGTGGCTAATTTATGGATTTTTTACAGGCTTTCATGTAATTTACTCATAAATCGAAATACGTCCATCAATGCTGTCCACTGATTGGTGGGAAGCTGCAGTCGTCATGCAGAGTAAATTCACACGCAGAGTAAATAAAAAGTCTTACCTATTCGTGGAATTCATCATCACATGATCCTGAAGAAAAATAATCCATATTAAGCCTCCTGAGTTTGGAAAACAACATCTGAAAATACTTTAATTCCTTGTCGTGGCTGAAAAAGGTTCCTCTGTGACTTCGGGACTTTGCGCCACAGTTCCTCCGTCAGATCACATATCAGCGGTGGAGACTGTAGATCAGGTTGGTGAGCTTCAGTCCCTGGTGTGGTTGTCTAGAATGATGTGAGACCGGCTCAGTCCGTTACGGGTGTAATATGTTTGTTGGATGTCTGTGGCGCTGCGTTAGGAGCTTAATTCCTCTCCTTTCCATGGGCCACACGTTTTCACCTCAAGTTGAAAGAGTCACTGTGCTCCTCATTGATTAAGGTCTCAGTTCCCACAGGCAACAGGTGATTCTGTGTGCATGCGACAAAATTATCCCATGATCCACAAAGAAAAAAAAAATTTATATATATATATATATATATATATATATATATATACACTCAACAAAAATATAAACACAACACTTTTGGTTTTGCTCCCATTTTGTATGAGATGAACTCAAAGATCTAAAACTTTTTCCACATACACAATATCACCATTTCCCTTAAATATTGTTCACAAACCAGTCTAAATCTGTGATAGTGAGCACTTCTCCTTTGCTGAGATAGTCCATCCCACCTCACAGGTGTGCCATATCAAGATGCTGATTAGACACCATGATTAGTGCACAGGTGTGCCTTAGACTGCCCACAATAAAAGGCCACTCTGAAAGGTGCAGTTTTGTTTTATTGGGGGGGGATACCAGTCAGTATCTGGTGTGACCATCATTTGCCTCATGCAGTGCAACACATCTCCTTCGCATCATCCGTGAAGAGAACACCTCTCCAACGTGCCAAATGCCAGCGAATGTGAGCATTTGCCCACTCAAGTCGGTTACGACGACGAACTGGAGTCAGGTCGAGACCCTGATGAGGACTACGAGCATGCAGATGAGCTTCCCTGAGACAGTTTCTGACAGTTTGTGCAGCAATTCTTTGGTTATGCAAACCGATTGTTCCAGCAGCTGTCCGAGTGGCTGGTCTCAGATGATCTTGGAGGTGAACATGCTGGATGTGGAGGTCCTGGGATGGTGTGGTTACACGTGGTCTGCGGTTGTGAGGCTGGTTGGATGTACAGCCAAATTCTCTGAAACGCCTTTGGAGATGGCTTATGGTAGAGACATGAACATTCAATACACGAGCAACAGCTCTGGTTGACATTCCTGCTGTCAGCATGCCAATTGCACGCTCCCTCAAATCTTGCGACATCTGTGGCATTGTGCTGTGTGATAAAACTGCACCTTTCAGAGTGGCCTTTTATTGTGGGCAGTCTAAGGCACACCTGTGCACTAATCATGGTGTCTAATCAGCATCTTGATATGGCACACCTGTGAGGTGGGATGGATTATCTCAGCAAAGGAGAAGTGCTCACTATCACAGATTTCGACTGGTTTGTGAACAATATTTGAGGGAATTGGTGATATTGTGTATGTGGAAAAAGTTTTAGATCTTTGAGTTCATCTCATACAAAATGGGAGCAAAACCAAAAGTGTTGCGTTTATATTTTTGTTGAGTATATATATATATATAAATAAAAATAAATGTTAAATTTATTCTGTTTTGCCTCCGTGTGGTGCGGAGATGCTGCCCAGCACTGTGTGTGCGTACGCTGTGCAACTCCAATATTTACATATTCCACCTTTGGGGAAAAAAACATTATGGTTTGTATTTGTGTAAAAGTAAAAAAATAATAATAATAATAATAAAATAGTGTGGAGAGTGAAAGGCTGTTTAGCTCAGTGTTGTAGATAACAGCAGAAACAGTCTCACAGCTAATAATGCAGAGAAGCTTCTTTTCATCAAAAAGAATCTGCCCTTCACATTTTCAAAAAAGGCTTTAAGTCCTCACAGACATAAATAAAGTTAGTGATGGACAGTTTCAGTTCTGTTCCTGGTGTTGTGTTATATATTTTGTAGTGCTGAAGTCCACAGTTTACATTTCGTGTCATGTTTGTTAAGAAACACACGGTTAATGTTAAATGCTATTTTGTTCTAGTCAAAAAGTGAAGTTACATGATTTAAGTGAAATGTTTGTAAATAAAAACAAAGCTAATGATATTGGTAGCAGCTACAGTCAAAAAGTAAGGAACAACTGATGAATAAAACATGATTTTAAAGTCATCATAAAACTGTAATGGTATCATTAAGTATTCATACGACGAGTACACAAATGTATGCAGTCGTACTCAGTCTGGAAAAAAATAGTATCAGTGGATCCCTAAAATTAACCATTTAATATTTAGCTTGTTCTGTCTGCTCTCTCCTCTGCTGGAACCATCACCTTAGCATGGTGGATAGGTTTGTGTGTCCCTATGAACCTGAGAGCTGTGTTGTCTGGAGCCTTTGTGCTCCTGGGAGAGGCCAGACTAAGAATAGTTCACAATGACCCCATGAAAAAAACGCAGAAGAGGAAACATGATCCAGTCCGGAGGAAGCCTGGGGTCCTTACCAGGACTGGAGGGAGGACCCATCAGTGTGTGCCTGGTGGCCAGGCTTGTCATGGAGCCTGAACGGACACAGCCCTGAAAGGCAATGTGGACTTTCCATCTCCACCCTCTGGGCTCACCATCCGCAGGGGGAACTGCTGGGGTCAGGTGCGCTGTCCCATGAGTGGCAGTGAATGTCGAGGGCCTCGACAGACCAAACCCGGGTGGCAGAGGCTATCTCTGTGGGCATGGAATGTCACCACACTGTGGGAGATGGAGCTGGAACTTGTGCAGGAGGTGGAGTGCTACCAGTTAGATCTGGTGGGCCTCGCCTCCACGCAGAGCCTTGGCTTTGGAACCACTTGTGAGGCCAATTGGACATACTGTCAAATTCTCTGAAATGCCTTTGGAGACTGCTTATGGGACAGAAATGAACATTCAATTCATGGGCAATAACTCTGGTGGACATTCCTGCAGTCAACATGCCAATTACACACTCCCTCAAAACATCTGTGGCATTGTGCTGTGTGATTAACCTGAACATTTTAAAGTGGCCTTTTATTGTGGCCAGCCTAAGGCACACCGGTGTAATAATCATGCTGTCTAATCAGCATCTTGATATGCCACACCTGTGAGGTGGGATGGATTATCTCGGCAAAGGAGAAGTGCTCACGAACACAGACTTAGACAGATTTGTCAACAATATTTGAGAGAAATACGTCTTTTGTGTTTATAGAAAATGTTTTAGATCTTTGAGTTCAGCTCATTTTTAATGAGCTGAATTAATGAGCATCAATTACAGCCTCAAGTCTTCTTTCTTCTTGAATATGATGCCACAAGCTTGGTGCACCTATCTCTGGCAGTTTTGCCCATTCCTCTTTCCAGCACCTCTCAAGCTTCATGAGGTTGAATGGGGAGTGTCGGTGCTCAGCCATTTTCAGATTTCTCCAGAGATGTTCAATCAGATTCAGGTCTGGGCCACTCAAGGACATGCAGAGAGTTAGCCTGAAGCCACAGATGAACCGTCACCCCAGTCTGAGGTCAAGAGCGTTCTGGAGCAGGTTTTCATCCAGGATGTTTCTGTACATTTCTGCATTCATCTTTCCCTCAATCCTGACTAATCTCCCAGTTCCTGCCTCTGAAAAACATCTCCACAGCATGATGCTGTCACCACCATGCTTCACTGTAGGGATGGTGCCTGGTTTCCTCCAAACATGACCCTGGCATTCACAGCATAGAGTTCAATCTTTGTCTCATCAGATCAAAGAATTTTGCTTCTCATGGTCTGAGAGTCCTTCAGGTGCCTTTTGGTAAACTCCAGGCGGGCTGCCATGTGCCTTTTACTAAGAAGTGGCTTCTGTCTGGCCACTCTACCATACAGGCCTGAATGGTGGATTGCTGCAGAGATGGTTGTCCTTCTGGAAGGTTCTCCTCTCTACAGTGGAATGTTGGACCTCAGACAGAGTGACCACTGCATTATTGGTCACCTCCCTGACTAAACCCTTCTCCCCGATTGCTCAGTTTAGCTGGGCGGCCAGCTCTAGAAAGAGTCCTGGTGGATCGAAACTTATTCCATTTACAGATGATGGAGGCCACTGTGCTCACTGGGACATTTAAAGCAACAGAAATGTTTATGTACCTTTCCCCAGATTAGTGCCTCAAAACAATCCTGTCTCGGAGGTCAACAGATAATTCCTTTGACTTCATGCCTGGTTTGTGCTCTGACATGCACAGTCAACTGTGGGACCTTATATGTAGACTGGTGTGTGTGTCTTTCTAAATCATGTCCAATCAACTGGACATGATTGATGGACTTCAGTTAAGCTGTAGAAACATCTGGAGGACGCTCAGTGGAAACAGGAGGTGTCTGAGTTCAATTTTGAGCTTCATGTCAAAGACTGTGAATACTTACGTACAAGTAATTTCTTAGTTGTTTTTTTTATTTATTTTTAATAAATTTGCAAAAGAAATCTCAATTTTTTTTTCAACAATGTCATCATGGGGTTACACAGAGAGTTACGTGGCATGATACACAGGACATTACTTGGCACGTAACAGCGTGTTACCAAGCATGTTACACAGGGTACTAAATGGCATGTTACACAAATATAACCACATGTAATACAACATGTTACATAGGATGCTACAAAGTGTGTCACACAACATGTCACATAGTGTGTAATGCGGTATAAAACACGCTGTGTCACTATGCATCAAGGCTTGTGTCAATTGTACCTCACAGCAGCTCAGATCCAAGGAGACGTCACTGAGGTTTGGGTTGCAACCAAGTCCCAACAACAATGCCCTGCAGAGAGAAAGAAGCCTCAAAAAATAGTTGTTTGGTTCTAAAATACAGTCTGTGAAGATAATATTTTGTTATGAAAGACTTTTTACCATTTGCAAAAATCTCTGCTGTAACCGCTGACTATAATATCAATCAATACTGCAGTAATATCAATCAGTGTCACCTGTACACCATGAGTCAATAACCTCATGTGGTTTTAAGAATATTTATTTTTAAACAATGACCCAGAGTTCTGATCCCATTACCAACTCTGCTAAGAGTAACTTATCGATCCAATATTCAAAGTAAATGAATTTTTTAAATACTTTTACTACTGCTCTTCCTCTATATATTAAATCAGGAAAACTCTGATTTGACTTTTAAAGTCGCATGTAATCTAAAACAAACTTTTAGTTTATAAACCCAAATCTGAAACCGAACACAATCTCAGTGACCCTGAACAGCAGGAGGTGGTAATGGTAGAAAATATATATATTTTTTTTCAAATATGCTTACATCCACTTCAGAGATTGTGCATTGTGTAATTTGGGAGATATTTTATATAGGAAGTAGGTGTCTACATGACAAAAACCCCCACCCCATGCAAAAAAGAAAACTGCAATATATACACTGTAATTTTAACATCTTTCGAAATATTAGAATGTAATTGTTTTGACTTCATGATTAGTTCTGATGAACCTTGCATTGAACACAATATTCAAGTTTATGATATATAATGCTCCTGACTTGGTAGTACTTCTTTTAGAGAAGTCACAAAAGCTACATAAGTACTGATATTATTACAGTGATCATGCAATTAAACATGTAATTTCAAGTCACAGCATGGCAAGTTGTAGTAAATCAAGTGTCATGACCAAGCCAAAAACAAGATCTCAGGCTAAAGAATTTGATAAAACCTTTGACAATGGTTTATGTTTTTAAAGTTTTTGAAGAGCATGGCCTCCTCCTAAGTTCTGTTATTCACACAATGTGGCTGAAATAAAACCTTTGACAATGGTTTATGTTTTTTTTTTAATTATTTATTTATTTACAGATAGTGGATTACAACATATATCTCACAAGTACAAAAAGGTTTTCTATACATTCCACCACCTGTTGATTTTTTTATTTATTTTTTTTTAATATATAGAACAAACATTTTGGAACTTAAAGAACTCAAAAGGGAGAGAGAAAATGCACACCTATACCTTAAATATTGCCGGGTGGAATAGTAAAGTGACCGATGAGAGTAGAGGAAAAAAAAAAAAAAAAAAATCTGTTGCCCTCAGTTAAGTTGTACCTCTACAAAGTCTGGTTGTAGAGGTTTAATGTATTTGACCCAGCTTGACCACAATTTAACAAAAGCAGGTTTTTTCAGCCTGATAGAGTAAGTAATCGCTTCCATTACATATATGTCATTCACTATTTTGATCTATTCAGATATGCTGGGGGGATCCGGAAGTAGCCATCATCTTGTAATTGCTTTTTTAGCAGCTGAGATCAGAATAGCAACAAGATATTTGTTTTTAAAATTTATGTTGTTAATTTGGCCAAGGAATAGAGTTGAAAATTGGTATGGTATTTTAATCCGAAAAAAGTTTGATACCATTGTGTGGAACTCTGCCCAAAGTGGTGTGATCTTTGAACAGGCCCAAAATATATGCCAATGGTTAGCTTCAGAAGCCCCACACTGTCTCCAGCAGGCTGCATTTCCTGCTCCAAAATGAACCTTCTGCTTGGGAGTAATAATAATAATAATAATAATAAAAAAAAAAAAATCGCATTAGACATTTCCAGCTGAACTCACGCCATGAATGTGAATTTGAACATTTCCACTGAGATTCACATATGTCCAGCCAGTCATCGGGGGATATTATCATGTTTCCTTCATTCTCCCATTTCTCTTTAATGTAAGTTGTGGAGTGCGTTTTTTTTGTCAGAAAGCTTTTGTAAATACTACTAATGACTCCTTTAATATCAGTATTTTTGTATGCTTTTAAAAATATTATCAATAATGGATCTTGAAGATCTGTTTTGACACTAATATTATGTTCAAAGTGATTCCGCAGTTGTAGGTACCTAAAAAAGTCAGAGTTGTCAAGCTGAAACTCAATCTTCAATTTATCAAAATCTTTCAATTTTCCGCTTTCTGTGAGGGAGTGAAACGTGGTAACTCCTTTTGAAATCCAAAGTTTAAAAGTGTTATCCATTGAATTAGGCTTAAATCCAGGATCGAACGCACACCATTGTATTTATTTGTATTTTGTCATCTAATTGATATTCTTTTTTCACTTTACTCCAGATTTTTAATTGAGTTTTAATCCATGGATTCGAGATGTCTTTGATATGATAATCAAAACTTGAGTGGGCCAACACTGCCTGTATAGAGGGTTTCATAATTGAAAGTTCTATATCTTTCAATCGAGCATAAAATTTTGAGGAACACATATTTAGAAGTGGTTTTATTTGAGCTGCGTAAAAATATCCTTTAAAATACGGTAAGGCCATGCCTCCCTCTCCCTTTGGTAATTGTAGTGTTTTATATTTAATCCTGGGCCTTTTTCCCTGCCAGATAAACCTTGAAATAATTTTATCCAGTTCTGAAAAATCTTTTTCAGTAATTTCCACTGGAAGGGATTGGAACAGAAAAAGATATCGCGGGAGTATGTTCATCTTTACACTTTCAATTCTGTGACTAAAACTAACGAAAGATACTGTGTTCCATCTCTTGATATCATCTTTAATTTTTGTTAATAAGGGATCATAGTTTATTTTTGCTAGTGAAAAAATATCTTTGTTAAAATGAATTCCTAAGTATTTTAATAATTGTTGATCCCAGTTAAGAGTGTATTTATCTCTAAGTTGTTTTGAGGGTGAAAATGTGGTTTATGTTTTTAAAGTTTTTGAAGAGCAAGGCCTCCTCCTAAGTTCTGTTATTCACACAGTATGACTGAAATAAAACCTTTGACAGTGGTTTATGTTTTTAAAGTTTTTGAAGAGCATGGCCTCCTCCTAAGTTCTGTTATTCACACAGTGTTACTGAAATAAAACCTTTGACAGTGGTTTATGTTTTTAAAGTTTTTGAAGAGCATGGCCTCCTCCTAAGTTCTGTTATTCACACAGTGTTACTGAAATAAAACCTTTGTGAAAGAATTGTCTTTCTAAAGTTTTTGAAGAGCATGGACAAACTTTACACATAGCGGAATAGCCAGATAATTGAAAATAGATTATACTTTGTTACATTCAAGGGGTGGGGGGTTATTTTCAAGATATAGGCTTAATTTTGATGCCAAAATGCTGGTATTAATATTGTGAATCATTTCCCAAGTGGATGTATTGAAATTCTGACTTGTGATTTTACCACCTCCTGCTACCCTGAAAATGTTTTTGACCATTTCTGAGTGAGTTGGAGCTGTTGTCTCACTTCAGGGCCTCCAGGGGGAGCTTTGTTCCCAACAGACTGACACAGCTCAGAGCCTGAGCGCTGCTGAAGAACTGTTTGAAGGACGACGGGATTTCTTTACACTTCCTGTAACACAGAAAGATGAGTTCACATCACTGCACGGAGACAATCAGCACGTTCAGAACAAAGTCAATCAGCAAAAGTAAACAACTGTCACATGAATGAAAAATACAACTTTACAGAAAATGTGGATCACCTTATAATTAAAGAAGCTGAACAATGAGGTGCTACAGCTTTATGCTGCGTTTATACAAGACATGTTATAAATGTCATATTTGCGTAATTCATGGCACATTCCTGACATTCTTAATTTGACAACGCATCTGAATAGGTTTCTTAATAGTGCATGTTGGTACGTGATATTCGTGGAGCATGTTTTTGGCTGTCCAAAAAAAAAATCTTCCATGGATGTCATGCACCACCTCCATTTCGCCTCATGTTGTGGAGGTCGCAACTGAGCGGGTTAATCCGTCTTGATTAGTGATGATCCTTAATAGAGCCTGACAGCATTCTTCTCTGATGTGCGCACAATTAAACACTGCTGCACTGCATTCAGTTTCATTGCTGCAATATGCCGAAGGCGGACAGTGACGGCAAGTCGGCTAAAAGCTTCGTTCCAATGCTCCTCAGTGCACTCCTACAGGTGTTCCACCTACTGATGTTTGGGAAAACGAGCGAGATGAGAGCTGCATGCAGCCACACATCTGGCTCTCTCCGTCTCCTCCTCCTCTCTGCGCCACTCCACGGCACAGAGCCCAACTAAGCATGCAGTCACAAAGTTCTTTTGCTGTGGATTTTGAGGAGCAAACTGGAGCAATCTGAATTGTTTGACAAATGACGGTAGGATGAATATGGGTGTATGTTAGGGTTATGACTACAAAACGTTTCTCAAAACTTTAATTTTCCTGATGTTGCATTTGATGAACTTTTACCCATAGTTCACTTTTTTGAAGTTTTTCACTGGATCATGAGAAAACCTCCCGCACCTAGCACCACATCACTTTTAAAAAATACGAGTTTACACAATACTATTTAAAATAACGTAACAAGAAAATAATTAAGAAGTATCAAGAAATAAGAAAATATATACAAATAAAATATATACAAAAAAAATTTGTCTGCAATTTGATGGTAAGAAAATTGACAATAAGGAGTAATGAAAAATGACAGAACATTACAACTTGGCATTTTGGCAAGTGACAGTGGAACTGCTGCAGACACACACATATATACACATATATATATACACATATATACATATATATATATATATATACACATACCACTACAGGACCTGCTTGATGAGTACAATGCATGGAACAGTATTCAGATGATCATCTCTGACACAACAACAGTCAATACTGGTCGCAAAAATGGTGTTGTAGCCAGGCTTCAGAGAACATTTCGAGACAAGGGATTCAATGAACCTCAATACATCGGCTGCCAACACCACATTCTTGATCTTGTTCTGCGATGCATTGGATTTGTTTTTTCCTATATGGTCACAGTCACCTAACATTAACTGCGAGTTTAATGATGAGATTTTGGAACAGTATGATGATTTGCAAAATGCATACATGGGCACAGAAGTGATACCAGAGTATGAGAACCTTGGCTGGAGAGATGATTTTAAATTTCTTTTTGAGCTTTGTAAAGCATACAAGTTTTACAAAACGGAGGATTAATGGTCTCGCATCAAATGGCACAAGCTGCCATCACTTCACAGTGCCAGGTGGAACTCACGAGGAATTTTTGCACTTATTGCATTTTTCCTTCTTCCAAATTAGCAAGAACAGCTGAGGGTAACTTGCGATTTCATTGCAACTACATGGTCACGGGCCTGGTTTTATAACCAACACTATTCAGAGACGGATTATGAAGACCTGCTGTCAGCAATATCCAAACTTAAGTGTCCCAAAGCTGTGAAATGCTTCTCTACTCACTGGAAAAAGGAACCATCTACTTGCAAAACAGACAAATATCTTAACAGCAAATTTATTAACACTAATACACAAATCTGAAACACTATTAAAAACACTACAAATGCTATTTGTACTCATTTTCATGTATTCCACATGTGTATTGTATGTAAAACTGACATAATAAAGAGTGTTTGAGCCGCGAGGTGTTTTAATGTGAAATATGAAACTGTCTTAGGTGCGGGAGGTTTTTTCAAGATCTGGCAAAACCAAAGTCATTTTTGTGAGTTTTAGGTAAAAGTTCATCATTTATAACCCCAGGCTAATAAATTTGAGATTTGTCATAACCCTAGTGTATGTGTATGGAGATAATTCGCCTCATTCACAATGTGACAGAACAAAACTATGCGCAGTTACACACAATAGCGCACAACAACGTGGAACATTAGTCTTGACTGTGTGTATTGGTTCCTAATAATTCGCCAGCAACACGTGCCATTATTCGTAATGCGTGGTAACAGATTGCAATAGGTCCTGGGGACACCTGACACCTCTGTCCCAAATCATCACATTCGTGATCAGCGGCCAAGAATGTATACTTCGTGGCATTCGTGACTTTGCTGTCATTATGTGTAAACGCAGCTTTAAAGTTTGACATGCATTTACTGATTTTAAAGGCTCTGTTGAATTTTGTGACAAATAAACCATCATGTCAGAAGAGGATGTATGTGTTTGACCTCTGACCTGTGGGAGAAAACAGTCTTTGACATGTTGAGGACAGAAAGATGTTTTAAAGATCCTCTGAGCAGAGATGCACAAACCTGAAACACACAAAGATTAAAAAATGAAATTATTCAAGTTATTCATTCATCAGCTACAATTTGTCCGTCCTGAAATAAAATTCTGCAGAACTGAAGAAATATTCCTGTGATGCAGTTTTTACCTGCTCCAGGGAGCAGTCACTGTTGGACAGATCCAGAGTTTCCAAACAGTTTGGGTGACTCAGGAACGAGTGTAGGTTCTGCGCCAGACAAAAAAAAAAAACATCAGGAATTTCAAAACTGTGCAACTGAAGCTCAGCAGGGAGACCGGGTTGGTGGTTTATGTCCAAATATCCTTGAGCAAAGCAACGAACCATAAAAATAGCTGCTGGTGTGCAGCTGAGCACCTGGCATAAAGCTGGGGATCAGATCATTTCAGGATGAGACCATAAACACACCAATCTCTGTCTGCGTGACCGTTTCAAAGCAGCAGGAGTTCTCAGATCCAGACGTTTGTTAATTTTTTTTTTAAATCCACTGCTGGGGTAAAAATTCACACTTTAATTTAAACAACAATTACTTTACAAATAGTCAGAAACTGTAACAATAAAAATTATCGGTGCGTTTTCAAATTTATGAAGTGTCCTTGAAGTAGTCGCATACACTGTAATTTTCAGTAAAGAGAGAAAAAAAAAAAATCAAAGCTTCAAATAGTGAAATTTCATCCAAATCACTTTATTGTACACGGTTCACTGGATATCTCAATAAAAACAAACAGTTTGCACAAATCCACATCCTGCTCTAAAAAAAGAAAAAGTAAAAAAAATTTTGTCACTGCAGTTGTGAAGCCATGAATGATTCGGCTGAGCGCAAAAGTCATGAGACAAAGATTCAGCGAATGTTTGACTGAACTGCAGACTGGACCAGAGAACAGAGATATTTCTGAGAGAGATAAGAGTGATATATGTACTGTGTAACACCGGTAACATGCGAGTGCTTCAAAAATGTTGCCTGTACAGTTTCCATCTTTTTGAAATTTTTGTAAAACTAATTAAAGAAATTCAACTTGCATTTTTTTTTCTTATTTTATGATTTCTGACATTGTTACACTGTGTAAAGGACATGTTTGAGTTCTGCCTTCTTCTAGCTCTGACTGTGCTGTTTTCACAGAGATGCAGGACTTGCAGATAGAGTGAAAAATGGCCCGATAGCAAGTAAACGCCTGAAAGGAGAGAGGGAAAGAAAAAAAACAGCATCTGTTTGGGGTTCAAAAAGTTAACGTCACAGTTGGATTAACACGCGTTTGGAGTCCCTGTACCACAGACAGAATGAAATGAGATTTGACCTCCTGACTCGCTGGTTAGCGGTACTGTGATGGCGTACCTGCAGGTCGTCTCCTCTGAGCGAGTTACCAGAGAGGTCGAGGTGAGTGAGGGTGGAGGAGATGGTCGGGTTGGCACACAGAGCCTGACAGAGGCTGTTCACACCTGCAAAATGTGATCAATGTCACAGCAGTCCAGTGTGTACTGAAGCGTCAGTGTGTCTGTGTGAGCTGACCTTTAGGGGACATGGAGGTCCTGGACAGGTTCAAGAGCTTCAGGCCCATCGGCAGCTTGGCCAGCTGAGCACTTAGAGCCGAAACACCTGCAGGAAAGAAAAGCCACAAGATTAAAGCTCTGCCTTAGTGCAGCAGGACAAGCCCACCAGAGGGCGCTCTAACGTGATACATTCTGAACACACAAGAAACATTCATAGACAGACTCTGCTTTCAAATAACTGCTGATGAACTGAAGTTTTCACTGCTGCATCATCAAATGTGATATTTGTGAATAAAATAATAAATAAAAGTCTAAAGTCATGTGGATGATTGCATTTCCCCGCGAGAGACGGAAAAAAAAAAAAAAAAAAAAAAAACAGGTGTTGACCAGAAGTAGATCCGGAGATTCAAAACGTGTCGTGACCTTTGTCCTCCAGCGAGTTATTGGTCAGGTTGAGAGTGTGCAGCGTGGAGGCGGGGTTATGTGACAGCGCGCTGGCCAGTTTCTGTGCGAAGTCACTGAAGAAGAGAAGAAAAATAAACTGTAAGGACACTTCGTCCGACAACAATATATGTTCCAGGCTGAGCTGAGGTTCAAGAAATCCGGGTTATTGGTTCGGAATAATCCTGCCGACACAACGAACGGAAAAACATCACGGCAGAGATAACACAAAAATAAAGCCAGGAAGCTAATAGATAAATAAATGAATAAATAAGTAAAATAACACTTCATGCTTGACCACACTAATGGGTTCTCGTTTGAACTCTGACCTCCTGAGTCCTGTGTTGTCCAGCACCAGCTCTTCCAGTCGAGTGGATCGAGCCACAACTCTCAGGATCTGCTCGCTCACATCAGTCGACTGGAGGCCAAAAATAAAAGCAAAATTATACCTTTATTCTCATTGTAATTAAAGCTGACAAAAGCTGCATTTAATGTGGTGTTAAAATTTTCTTTTACATTTTATGAGATAAAATGATCAAACGCACACAAACTCTTACCAGTTTATAGTCTTTAGTGGAGAGTTTGGTGAACCACTGGTTATACTCCAGAGCTGCGATGATCGGCACCAGATCCCTGCACAATACAAACAAACAAACTAGCTGTCAGGTGTCATACATCAAGTACAGCAGGAATCTCAAATTTAACCATTTATTTTGCATTCATAAGCAACATTAAAGATAATTAATGTGCTTCCTGATGGGACCTGGGTGAGAAGATAAACTATGATTACTGTTAATAACAGCAGCTGACACCTTGTTACAGTGCGCAGACATGGTGCGTTCAAATCACAATCTACTCAAACCTGAAGAGGTAAATTATTGTATTTTTTCCTCTCCGGTTCTCTCCAGTTCTACACAGATGCTGTGTATAAGAAAGGTCAGAGCTGACTCTACTTCCTCAGGAGGCTCAGATCTTTCAATGTCTGCAGAAATATGTTGCAGATGTTTTATCTCTCAGTGGTCTCCAGTATCATCTACACTGAAGTGTGCTGGGGCAACAGACTGAAGGCAGCTGACATGAAAAGACTCAACAAGCTCATCAGGAGAGCAGGCTCTGTCCTGGGGGTTGAGCTGGAGTCTGTGGTGGAGGTGTCAGAGAGGAGGATGCTGAGGAAACTGCTCAGCATCCTGGACAACACCTCCCGCTCACTACATGCCACACGGATGTCCTGTCAGAGCACCTACAGCCATAGACTGAGACCACAGAGGTGCATCACAGAACTTCACAGGTCTTCCTACCAGTGGCAATCAGACTGTATAATTCCTCCCCCTTCTGCAGGATGAATACATAATGAACTGAGTTATTCAGAGATTCAGAGTTATGTGCAATATTGTCAAACATCTTGTGCAAATGCGTTTTGGCCATTTCATATAAATTTGTTGTACTTGTGAAACAAAACAAAACCCATTGTTCACTGTTTTGGTACTCTGGCAAAATAATTTCCTTTGTGATAAATAGAATTGATCTTATCTTATTACCAGTTGAAGTGAACAGAATCAGACTTGTTTGGGGCACAACTTGCACTTGAAAATGTGTTGTTTTGCTGAATAAAGACAATTTCCTTAATTAATTTTGTATCCAAATAAATATATTATTCTGAATTTTAAAGTGTCTTTTTAAAATTGGAATTAATTACAAAAACTATGCCATTTTTAAAAATGTATTAACAACCCCAATATGAACTTATTCTACACACATTGTATATGCATCGGCGACATTATAAGCTCCTACAGAATTAAATTAAAATGAATAACTAAATAAAAAAGCTGACCCACATCGTGGATAATCGAGCCGGCACTATACAACAACAGAAGCATGGTCAAATTGAAATACTAATAAAATCTTTCGATTTTAGCAGACATCATGTGGATGAAAGTCAAAACATCTTTGAGTGCTGCTGTTTTAGCACAAACGGTCCGTTAATGGTTCATGTACCTGTTGTCCAGGTGAGTGAAGTCCTGCAGGTTGAGCTCTCTGCTGTCCTGTGTCAGATAGATAGTATCCACATCCTGGAAGACAAGAAAACATCAGAAAAGCTACAGGCGGGGTTTAGACAAAAAGAAAAAAAATGATGGAAAAGCCATAATAAAATTAAATAAATAAGCAAGACCAATCAGAGATTTCTGACGTCCACCAATCCAGATCACCTCCAAAATTCAGTAGAGTCTTCCATGCCCTAATATCTATTTGTGGTGCAAATGTGGTGACAATCAGTTAAGTAGTTCTGATGTAATTCCTCAAGAACTATAAAGTGAACTCTTGATCCAAAATCCGGATCCAGATCTGGATCACCTCCAAAATTTTTGTCTTCCATAACAATCCATCTTCCATGAAAATCTCATCCAAATCAGTGCAGTATTTTTGATGTAACCCTGCTAACAGGTTGGCAGTCAGACAAATAAACGCTGATGATTTTTGTATGTCCTTGGCGGACGTAATTAGTTCATTCAACATGAAGCAGGAACAGACTAGTGATCTTAGGGGAGGTGATGGTCTAGTGGTTAAGGTGTTGGGCTTGAGTCCAGAAGATCATGGGTTCAAATCCCCGCCTGACTGGAAAATCACTAAGGGCCCTTGGGCGAGGCCTTTAATCCCCTATTGCTCCCGGTGTGTAGTGAGCGCCTTGTATGGCAGCACCCTGACATCGGGGTGAATGTGAGGCATGATTGTAAAGCGCTTTGAGCGTCTGATGCAGATGGAAAAACGCTATATAAATGCAGTCCATTTACCATTTAAAAAAATAAATCATGTACTCTTTTGTATAGATGAAAAACTGGAAATAGAGAACCTTAAATTTAATTATTTGTTAACATAATCTATCTATGCACACCATATTGTATTGTAATTATGATAGTTGATACCACAACATATTTTTTCATTCCAAACAGGGAGACAGAAGGAAATGGGGATTTAAAATAAATGGGTGATACAGACCCACTGGACGTCTTCTCTGTATGGCAGACCCATGTGATCGCACACGCACCGGTACTGATGAGAGAACCCACCTAAAACAAAGAGTCACATGACGAAGATGTCACAAAACCGCTTACGACTGCAGGAAAACATCAAGCGAATCAGACGTGTTGACTCACCACAGGGTCCAAGCTCAGCTGCGCTCTGCTCGTCCCAGATAGACTGAAGCACCACCACCCTCTCTGGAGGCTTCAGAGTCAGCTTCTTCATCACCTTTCTTCCTTACAGACACAGAGAGAAGAAACCTTCTCACTGGGGTTGTTGAAAAAAATACAACCAGATACTCATATTCATCAATATTATCCCCATGGAGCAACAACTACACAATAATGAAAACACAATACAGTGTACAACTCAAATTTAATTCAATCGGACAAAAAACAAGCTGGTTCCAGAGTCAGAGTTTTGAACAAAGCTACAACTTTCCAAAATCTTATCAGATCTGGTGTCAGGCGTTGGTGCAGCACGCCGTCACCACAATCACCACACTATAGAACCATGCTCTTGACAACCAGTGCATCCCCACCTCTCAAAAGTGTCTACCTGCCACAGCCAGGTGAACCGAGGGTGTGTTCTTCGCCTTCCCTAGCCACTGGGGTCTTCAACACTGAGCCCTGGACTGATAGACTGTCACCACAGAGTTGGACCACATGGCCAGAATGATACTGATATTCCCTCACTATGCCATGAGATCCTCCTCATCTGAGTCACACCAAGTATGCGCTTGTTTGACACAAATTCATTCAAGCGGTACCAGAAGATCCTCCAGAGAGACCTAGTAACTAACATGGACCCTTATCTCTCTGGTGTGGTACCTACACTGGTGATCCGGTGGGGCAGATCCCGTGCAGACAAGTGCCAATGTGAGCGATCACCTCATCCACTTCCTCCACTGAGCCCAGCCGGAGGTTCCAGGGGCCGCGCTCACACTCCAGCACCAACTGCAGGGGGCGAAACAAAGAACCTCATCAGGGAATCCTTCAGGAGTTCAAGAGTTGGTGTAAAACCTCCCAAATGTACACATTTAGACAATAAATACGATTTAATTACCCTTTCTCAACCATGTTGTGAAAATTCAAGTGGCCAGTCATTTTTTTCAATGTCTAAGTAGTACAACCCCTGGCAATAATTATGGAATCACCGGCTTTGGAGGATGTTCATTCAGTTGTTTAATTTTGTAGAAAAACCGCAGAGCACAGACATGACACAAAACTAAAGTAATTTCAAATGGCAACTTTCTGGCTTTAAGAAACACTATAAGAAATCAGGAAAAATAATTGTGGCAGTCAGTAACGGTTACTTTTTTAGACTAAGAGGAAAAAAAAATATGGACTCACTCAATTCTGAGGAATAAATTATGGAATCACCCTGTAAATTTTCATCCCCAAAACTAACACGTGCATCAAATCAGATCTGCTCGTTAGTCTGCATCTAAAAAGGAGTGATCACACCTTGGAGAGCTGTTGCACCAAGTGGACTGACATGAATCATGGCTCCAACACGAGAGATGTCAATTGAAACAAAGGAGAGGATTATCAAACTCTTAAAAGAGGGTTAAGGAAAAGCAATCGTGGATTGTGGATGACTGGATGAAAGTCATATTCAATGATGAATCCCGAATCTGCATTGGGCAAGGTGATGATGCTGGAACTTTTGTTTGGTGCCGTTCCAATGAGATTTATAAAGATGACTGCCTGAAGAGAACATGTAAATTTCCATAGTCATTGATGATATGGGGCTGCATGTCAGGTAAAGGCACTGGGGAGATGGCTGTCATTACATCATCAATAAATGCACAAGTTTACGTTGATATCTTGGACACTTTTCTTATCCCATCAATTGAAAGGATGTTTGGGGATGATGAAATCATTTTTCAAGATGATGATGCATCTTGCCATAGAGCAAAAACTGTGAAAACATTCCTTGCAAAAAGACACATAAGGTCAATGTCATGGCCTGCAAATAGTCCGGATCTTAATCCAATTGAAATTCTTTGGTGGAAGTTGAAGAAAATGGTCCATGACAAGGCTCCAACCTGCAAAGCTGATCTGGCAGCAGCAATCAGACAAAGTTGGAGCCAGATTGATGAAGAGTACCGTTTGTCACTCATTAAATCCATGACTCAGAGACTGCAAGCTGTTATAAAAGCCAGAGGTGGTGCAACAAAATACTAGTGATGTGTTGGAGCGTTCTTTTGTTTTTCACGATTCCATAATTTTTTCCTCAGAATTGAGTGAGTCCATATTTTTTTTCCCTCTGCTTGGTCTAAAAAGTAACCGTTACTGACTGCCACAATTTTTTTTCCTGATTTCTTACAGTGTTTCTTAAAGCCAGAAAGTTGCCATTTGAAATGACTTTAGTTTTGTGTCATGTCTGTGATCTGCTTTTTTTTCTACAAAATTAAACAACTGAATGAACATCCTCTGAGGCTGGTGATTCCATAATTTTTGTGAGGGGTTGTATTTGTGCCAAATTTGGTGCTTGTTTCACCATTTGAACGATTTCTCTGTAAATATTCTGTTATCTGCTACACTAAAAGGGCTTTTCAATCTTAAAATCAAATATCCGCTAAATCAGTAATATGGCACAGATGAGGATCAAGCTTAGTTATTCACTGAGAGAGCCAGTTTTCACCTGATTGTCACAAATGAGAGTGACTGAGGTACTTCAGAGATAAATGCAAAAGTTTGTTGGTGGAGGTAATAACATCTGCAGCATATAAGAAGAATTGGCAACTACAAACAAAACCCTGCACACCCTCTACAGTTGGGCCACCATCCCTGATCAGCTGAACACTTTCTTTTGTCAGTTTGACTGCAACATCAGCAGAAGGAGCACCCCACCTCCAACCAGGGGCGTAGCACCAAATTCTGGGCCCTACGTACTAGCCACATTGAAGTCCCCCCCACACCACCACTGTTATGTTCTGTTTTATTAACGCAAACACCAAATTTCTAATGCGTAGTCAAACCAGGTCTAAATCATGTATACCTTAGATCACACCTGGGAGTCAGAACCCTTTTTAAAGTTGGGGGAGCAATACTGAGTTGGGGGGTCTGGGGGACCAAATTACACAGTTTTCTAGAAAAATGGTGCAATTCGGTGCATTCCTATCTGTCAAAATGCACAGGAATGCACCGAATTTGGTCCCCCAGACCCCCCAACTCAATATAGCTAGTTTTCAAGCTCACCTCTCTCTTCAAAGAATTTGGTTAGTAGCTGTTTTCCCTCATTTAGTTTTCTTTCCCAGTCCTTTTTTCCTCTTCTTTTTTGAAATCCGGACTTTGTTTTTTTTTTTTTTTTTTTTTTTTAGGAAAGACGTCTTATTTCAGCCTAAACACTAGGGCTGCAATTAACAATTATTTTAGTAATCGATTACTCAGTCAATTATTTTTTCTATTAATCATTAATCTTTTTTTTTTTTTTTACTTACATGTGAGTTTTGCCATTATTTCTTTGAGTGAGTTATTAAAAGGCCTTTATCACGCAACATCAACGTTTAAGCTTGTAACAAAGTTAAAATGTTATATTGTCATCAAAAACATACCTGGAGTAGTATTTTGTACATACGAGGTCTATTAGAAGAGAAACCGGCAGTTTTATTTTTTTTTAAAACTATATGGATTTGAATCACGTGTGATTACATCAGCCAAGCTTGAACCCTCGTGCGCATGCGTGAGTTTTTTCACGCCTGTCGGTGACGTCATTCGCCTGTGAGCACGCCTTGTGGAAGGAGTGGTCCAGCCCCCTCGTCGGAATTCCTTTGTCTGAGAAGTTGCTGAGAGACTGGCGCTTTGCTTGATCAAAATTTTTTCAAGAACTGCGAGGCACATCCGAGTGGAGACCATTCGAGAAATTCTGTTGGGAAGGTGTAGTGACACGGATCCACAATAGGGGGCGTTAATGAACGGACAATGGATGAGCCAAAAAGTAACAATTTAATGTTGTGAATTGCACAACGGAATACAGACAATAACAATAGAGGAGTACAGTCAATCGTATACAATGTGATGTGTGGGCAGGCTCGAGGATAGAAGACGTCTGTCCAGAGAAGAGCCAGATCCCACACGGCTTCCACCGCCAGCGGATCTGAAGAACACCGGAGCCGCCAAGTCCCGAGTCCCAGGTGGCCACCGTCTCCAGCTGTCAGACCAGGTACTGCTGGCAGAAACAGAAACAGTTAATGGTGGGTGTGTGAAGACACACTCAGTAATCGTCCCTTGATCAGTTCCTCCGGGAGGGAGAACCTCCACCTCCAGAAACAATTTCACACGTGCAGCTCCTGTTAGTCTCTTCCCTGGATGGAGTGAGAGGCGAAGACCGTCGCACTCCCACTATCTGCCAATCCAGCTTCAGACAGAGCCCGCAGGAACACGGCTGCACACAGAACAATGTTTAGTTACAATATCAATCGCAGAGAAGGTTACCTCGAGTGGTAGCTGATTTCTTGGCGAGAAGGTGGAGTTGCAGTCCGGCCTTTATAGTGATGGTGATGAGTGACAGCTGGTGCTGATAAGTGACAGCTGTCACTCCCAGCGGCTCTGACGCCCTCTCGTGCTTGGAGCCCGCACTCCAAGCAGGGCGCCATCTGGTGGTGGTGGGCCAGCAGTACCTCCTCTTCAGCGGCCCACACAACAAATTCAGCTGGTTTTCGGTGTAAATTTTAATGGCTGATGAGAGATTTTGGATTGTTTCTATCTCTGTAAGGACTTCCCACGGAGCGGGATGTCGCGCAGTGCTCCGAGGCGACGTTGTCATCCTGTTTCAAGCTGAAAACCTCCAAATTTAAGCCTCTGTTGACCCAGGACGTCGTGAGAGAACAGAGAACTTTCAGAAGAGGTCGGAATCGGCAGTTTATCCGGACATTCCACTGTTAAAGGAGATTTTTTTAATGAAAGACGTGTGGACGGATTGGCACGCCCGCCACAGGAAAAACACCTCCATGTTGATAACCATTTGTAAAATCCAGGCGGCTTTTGGTGGCTTTCAGTTGAGTGAGTATCTGAGAAATTGTTTAACAGCAGGGCATGTTCCAACTTGTCCTTAAGGCTTCCAACGGAGGTGTTTTTCCTGTGGCGGGCATGCGGCGCCAGCTGCGAGCCGAAGCGCCAATCCGTCCACACGTCTTTCATTAAAAAAAAATATGCTTTAACAGTGTAATGTCCGGATAAACTGCTGATACCGACCTCTTCTGAAAGTTCTCTGTTCTCTCACGACGTCCTGAGTCAACAGAGGCTTAAATTTGGAGGTTTTCAGCTTGAAACAGGATGACGTCGCCTCGGAGCGCTGCGCGACGTCCCACTCCGTGGGAAGTCCTTACAGAGATAGAAACAATCCAACATCTGTCATCAGCCGTTAAAATTTTCACCGAAAACCAGCTGAATTTCTCGAATGGTGTCCACTCGGATGTGCCTCACAGTTTTTGAAAAAATTTTGATCAAGCACAGCGCCAGTCTCTCAGCAACTTCTCACACAAAGGAATTCCGACGAGGGGGCTGGACCACTCCTTCCACAATGCGTGCTCACAGGCGAATGACGTCACCGACAGGCGTGAAAAAATTCTCGCATGCCCACGAGGGTTCAAGCTTGGCTGATGTAATCACACGTGATTCAAATCCATATGGTTTTTTAAAAAAATAAGGTCGGACACTTTTCTCACAGACCTCGTACATACATCACCAACACACCACAAAGAGATTTCCATCAGGTTTCACTCGATTATGAGCATTTTTAGATGCCTACAGAAACAAATCTCAACTACTGACAACATACACTCAACAAAAATATAAACGCAACACTTTTGGTTTTGCTCCCATTTTGTATGAGATGAACTCAAAGATCTAAATCTTTTTCCACATACACAATATCACCATTTCTCTCAAATATTGTTCACAAACCAGTCTAAATCTGTGATAGTGAGCACTTCTCCTTTGCTGAGATAATCCATCCCACCTCACAGGTGTGCCATATCAAGATGCTGATTAGACACCACGATTAGTGCACAGGTGTGCCTTAGACTGCCCACAATAAAAGGCCACTCTGAAAGGTGCAGTTTTATCACACAGCGCAATGCCACAGATGTCGCAAGATTTGAGGGAGCGTGCAGTTGGCATGCTGACAGCAGGAATGTCAACCAGAGCTGTTGCTCTTGTATTGAATGTTCATGTCTCTACCATAAGCCGTCTCCAAAGGCGTTTCAGAGAATTTGGCAGTACATCCAACCAGCCTCACAACCGCAGACCACCTGTAACCACACCAGCCCAGGACCTCCACATCCAGCATGTTCACCTCCAAGATCGTCTGAGACCAGCCACTCGGACAGCTGCTGAAACAATCGGTTTGCATAACCAAAGAATTTCTGCACAAACTGTCAGAAACCGTCTAAGGGAAGCTCATCTGCATGCTCGTCGTCCTCATCGGGGTCTCGACCTGACTCCAGTTCGTCGTCGTAACCGACTTGAGTGGGCAAATGCTCACATTCGCTGGTGTTTGGCACGTTGGAGAGGTGTTCTCTTCACGGATGATGCGAAGGAGATGTGTTGCACTGCATGAGGCAAATGGTGGTCACACCAGATACTGACTGGTATCCCCCTCCAATAAAACAAAACTGCACCTTTCAGAGTGGCCTTTTATTGTGGGCAGTCTAAGGCACACCTGTGCACTAATCATGGTGTCTAATCAGCATCTTGGTATGGCACACCTGTGAGGTGGGATGGATTATCTCAGCAAAGGAGAAGTGCTCACTATCACAGATTTAGACTGGTTTGTGAACAATATTTGAGGGAAATGGTGATATTGTGTATGTGGAAAAAGTTTTAGATCTTTGAGTTCATCTCATACAAAATGGGAGCAAAACCAAAAGTGTTGCGTTTATATTTTTGTTGAGTATATTACAGCAAGAGTCCATGAAACTATTTTAAAGGCCTGACTAAAGTGTAATATGTGATCTTTAATAAGATATTTTCATGAAAAAAAGACTCAAATGTGCCAGTTAACTGCATTTTATTTTTTTCTTGTGTAAAAACATGGCTTAGATGTGGTTTGACTGAAACAAATTGTCATTAAACTTAAATAAAACAGGGATGATGTGGAGGTTTAAGAGTCACTAGGTGTTTACAGGAAACATTTATTTATGTTCATTGTTAGTTGGTTTTATCTTTTCTGTTGTGTGTATCAGGTTCTTTTGTTTCTTTCTCTAAAATTGTATTGTAGCATTACTGGTTATTATTAATATTATTGTTGTTTTTGCTATTATTAATATATAAATAAAAATAAATTTAAAAAAAATATTACAATTTGTAATACATTTGACTCTTAAGAGAACAAACGCTGAGCCATTAATTATTATACAGAAAACAAATGCACACAAAGGCGCTGACAGCTGCAACAGCTTAATGCTAACTTTAACATTGAAAACGCCATAGACATGCTAACATGTTAGCATCGGTCCCGTTTTTAAGTTATAAAATACATCTATCAACTGTTTCAGAAGACCATAACAAGTCGGTTTAACATAAAAAAGGTAAAAATTACTCAGACATTTGCTCTTTTAGTGGGGAAAAATTAAGATAAAGCGAAATAAAACAAAGAGCCAATGAAGCAGCAGATCGAAGCACTGCTTCATTGGTTCAAGATTCAAAGCAAAACGGTTGATTATATGTAAGTAAAACAAAATTATTTAGCAACTAATTGATCACTAAATTAGTTGACAACTATTTTAATCATTGATTAACTCTATTAGTTGTTTCAGCTCTACTAAACACCTCCTTGTGCTGTCAGATCCCGTTTGGGATGTATGTGTGTGTGCGGCAGCGTGCCGCCTGTGCCCCTGGGCTAAACCATTGTACAACTGTGCAGGGGTGGGAAGGGCCCTCAGAGATCTTTCAATATTAATGTTAGAGCAGAATTATGTTTTGCAACATTTATAAATTCATTCTAATTATATTCTTTTACAACATGAAATGTATGGACATTAATAACATGCAACACAAAAATGTATGCCAGTTTTTTTGCATACTGGTACCCTTTACCCCCCCCCCCCCAGTCTGATGCCCCTGCCTCCAACACCCCCCACCCACAATACACACCCCTCACACATCACCAACCCCCACTCCCCAGGAAGAGAGGCAACCGATGGCATTGCACCAGTACCAGGTTAAGCAGGCCCTGCTTATCATCAGCGGCAGGCATGGTCCAGATGGGGTCTCGGGTCGTACCTTAAAAGCCTGCGCACACCGGCTGTCTACAGGTGACCGATTTAGGCCACAGCCAGTAGTCACATGCTTGAATGATTATGAGCCTGTTGCACTGACACTGGTAATCATGAAATGCTTAGAGAGATTGATAATGAAATACGGTGCATCCAGAAAGTATTCACAGCACTGCACTTTTCAACATTTTTTATGTTACAGCCTTATTCCAAAATGGATGAAATTATTTTTTTCCCCTCAAAATTCTACACACAATACCCCATAATGATAATGTGAAAAAGGTTTGCAAAATTTTATATATACAAGTATTCACATGTTTCCACTGATCATCCTTGAGATGTTTCTACAGATTAATTGGAGTCCACTGGAGTCTGTGAAAGCTCTGCTGAAAGCCTGAGCTGGACTTTTGCACCTTATTTAATGGACATTCTGTCCTTTAAATTTTATTTTTATTACATGACCTTTTACTCTTGCTGCTGTGAGGAGGACTGCACTCAGAGAATTTTGCTGTAGAGAAATGTGCAATGACAATAAATATTCAATATCATTAATTTTAAAAACCTGAGTTAAATGTTTTTTCTGCTGGCTTACTGTAGGTGTGTCTGACTGTCATTAACTCAACAGAAAAAGAGTGCCACCCTGTGGTTTCGTAGGTGTGGGGTGTTTGCGGGTACCTGAATGGGCTTGCTGCTGCTGATTCCCTGGATATCTAGGTAACTGAGCGAGTGCTCCACCTGAACAATCAGAGACACGTTATGAAACATCCTGAGGACACGTTGGGAATGACTTTAACAAATACCAAACGTAAACTTATGTAGCCTGAAGGAGAAAGAAATAAAACTGGTTGATCTGCTTCACGTTGGTGGATCAATATGTAAATGTTTCCAAACAATTTCCAAAAATGAATTTATTACAGCACTTGCCACATTCTTGTCGTCCTTTAGAAAATGCAGCGAAACTGAAATATGGCAGTGCCTTAAAATCTGATTTTCCGCTCGCTCTCACACAGATGTGATGCCATCAGAGGGCCAAGTGAGACACAAATGTTCAAGCACACCAGATGTGCTTTGGGTCACTACAGTGATTTCTGCATTGACACTAAAGGCTGTCAGAGCAACGCAAATACACAATCGATTTTTGGTCAAATTTAGAAAAACAGAAGGAGACGGGTGTAAATATTTTTATTTTACTGTCAGGTTTGTGAGAGTTTGACAGTAAGTTTTTCCGAGAAAAAAAAAGAAAAAAAAAAAGAAAAGTCTCATGTTAAAGAAGAGTGGTGAAGAAGGTGAAATGGTTGGGTGTTTGTTCTGTTTCTGGCAGGTTTCAGACCAGTACAACAAAGGTGCTGGTCATAACAACCCCCCCAAAAAGCCCAGTGATCATCCAGGAACATGGACTCTAATTCAGAAGCAACACAGAAACGCTGACGGCTAAAAGAACCAGAATTCTTGTGTGGTTGACATCCTACCTAACCAGCCACTCTCTGTATGTTTTGAACAATAATGTAGAGTAAAATCTTGTCCCTACGAATTACGGGGTCCCACAAGGGTCTGTGTTAGGGCCGCTGCTTTTCTCCCTTTATATAGCACACCTAGGGCAAATATTGCATTGCTATGGAATTACTTCAGATTGTTACACTGACGACACTTAGCTGTACATGCCGATAACTGCAGGGAATCTCATGCACAAAGATTTTAGAAGATTGCCTGGCTTCAGTAAAAAACAGGATATCAAGTAACTTCTTGCTTTTAAACTCAGTCAAGACTGATATGATGCGTCACTTTCAATGGGTGACAGGTCTGGACTGCAGGCAGGCCAGTCTAGTACCTGCACTTTTTTACTACGAAGCCACACTGTTATAACACGTGCAGAATGTAGCTTGGCAGTGTCTTGCTGAAATAAGCAGGGACATCCCTGAAAAAGACGTTGCTTGGATGGCAGCATGTGTTGCTCCAAAACCTGGATGTACCTTTCAGCATTGACGGTGCCAGCACAGTAAGTTGCCCATGCCATGGGCACAAACACCCACCCCCCACCATCACAGATGCTGGCTTTTGAACTTTGTGTTGGTAACAATCTGGTTGGTCTTTTTCCTCTTTTGTCTGGAGGGCACGACGTCCATGATTTCCAACAACAATTTGAAATGTGGACTCAGACCACAGCACACTTTTCCACTCCTCTGAGTCTGGTCTGCTTGAGGTTTCTTCCTCAAAAACACCAGAGGGAGTTTTTTTTCTTAACGCTGCCGTCGGTGTGCTTGCTCAGAGGGGTTGGTTAGACTTAACCCACGTGAAGTACCTTGGGGCAGCGTGACTGTGATTTGGCGCTATATAAGTAAACTGAATAGAAATTTCAACTCAATATTTCTACTTGTCAAAATATCCAAAGAAAAGAAACTCCACAGAAAAATAAATACATTATTTATAAATAAATAAATATAATTTCCCTGAGAGTAGAGACACACACTTATTACAGAATGAAATAAAACACAAACACAGGCACAATCCTTGACAGAATCTCAGCTGACAATTGAAAATTAAAAAAAGAAGTCTGGAGAACAAATGTCTGGAGGAGAGTCACAACCTCAAAGCCAGATTTCTTTCACCTCAGAATCCTGAAAGAAAGTAAAAATAACTGAGTGTTCACTCACTGCCAAAACAGCAAGTGAGGAGGAGAAAAGGAATTTAAAAAGGACAGAAAGAAGCTACCAAAAGAAAAAGTGAAGGAATAAGACAAAAATGATATATATATATATAAAAATAAATAAAATGTAGCGATAAATGATAAATGCAGGAACAGAAGAAAATTGACAAATAAAATAAAATAATGAAGAAGCAAGAAAAGAAAAAGGTAAAGCAATAAAAAAGCAACAGAAATCAAAGAAATAATAAGCAAAGAATGAAAATTTTAATTTTTACAATTACAATCATATCTGTAATTTCTCAAGATTAAAACCACTTTCAGAGATTTGCTGGCTTGTTTAGCTGTTTAAAGAGTTTTAAAGTAGTTTAAAACTTAAAAAAAATGAATGCAGCTTTCTATCTTTAAAAAGAACAATTTACACATTTGTTTTCTTTTAATTAATTCAGCACTAGAGCGAGAGAGAGAGAAAGAGAGAGAGAGAGAGCAAGGGCTCTCATCTCATTTCCTTGCCAGCTGTTAAATTCTTCCATTGTCCTTTTTTTTTGGCTCTCTGTGGGACAAACGGTTGTCTGTCTGTCTCTCTCTCTCACACACACACACACACACACACACACACACAGACACACCAAACTGTACTACAACAGGTCAGAGGTCAGCTGGCTGAACTAAAAACCGGCAGGAATACAGATTTTAAATTGTGAATAAAAATCTAATCTTTTGGATGATAACTCCCGTTCTGAAATGAATTCACATTTTCAAAACCTCAGTAAATTTAAGTAATGCAGTAATGCACAGTTAAATATTAACTGTGCATTACTGCACAGAGTTCTTGGTGTAGGACTGGGAGAAGGCATGCCTTTTAGCCCAAACCATTAACACCAGGTTCAGGTTATTGCAGTATAAATGGTTATTTAGAACATACAGTGAGGAAAATAAGTATTTGAACACCCTGCGATTTTGCAAGTTCTCCCACTTAGAAATCATGGAGGGGTGTGAAATTTTCATCTTAGGTTCATGTCCACTGTGAGAGACATAATCTAAAAAAAATATAAATAAAAAATCCGGAAATCACAATGTATGGTTTTTTTAAATAATTTATTTGTATGTTACTGCTGCAAATAAGTATTTGAACACCTACCAACCAGCAAGAATTCTGGCTCACACAGACATGTTAATTTTCTTTAAGAAGCCCTCTTATTCTGCACTCTTTACCTGTATTAACTGCACCTGTTTGAACTTGTTACCTGTATAAAAGACACCTGTTCACACACTCAATCACACTCCTGTCCACCGTAGCCAAGACCAAAGAGCGGTCTAAGGACACCAGGGACAAAACTGTAGACCTGCACAAGGCTGGGATGGACTACAAGACAACAGGCAAGCAGCTGTAGAAGACAACAACTTAGAAAGTGGAAGAAACACAAGATGACTGTCAATCTCCCTTGGTCTGGGATTCCATGCAAGATCTCACTTTGTGGGGTAAGGATGATTCTGAGAAAGCTCAGAACTACACAGGAGGACCTGGTCAATGACCTGAAGAGAGCTGGGACCACAGTCAATCAATTCAATCAATCAATCAATTTTTTTTATATAGCGCCAAATCACAACAAACAGTTGCCCCAAGGCGCTTTATATTGTAAGGCAAGGCCATACAATAATTATGTAAAACCCCAACGGTCAAAACGACCCCTGTGAGCAAGCACTTGGCTACAGTGGGAAGGAAAAACTCCCTTTTAACAGGAAGAAACCTCCAGCAGAACCAGGCTCAGGGAGGGGCAGTCTTCTGCTGGGACTGGTTGGGGCTGAGGGAGAGAACCAGGAAAAAGACATGCTGTGGAGGGGAGCAGAGATCGATCACTAATGATTAAATGCAGAGTGGTGCATACAGAGCAAAAAGAGAAAGAAACAGTGCATCATGGGAACCCCCCAGCAGTCTACGTCTATAGCAGCATAACTAAGGGATGGTTCAGGGTCACCTGATCCAGCCCTAACTATAAGCTTTAGCAAAAAGGAAAGTTTTAAGCCTAATCTTAAAAGTAGAGAGGGTGTCTGTCTCCCTGATCTGAATTGGGAGCTGGTTCCACAGGAGACGAGCCTGAAAGCTGAAGGCTCTGCCTCCCATTCTACTCTTACAAACCCTAGGAACTACAAGTAAGCCTGCAGCCAGAGTGAAGCGCTCTATTGGGGTGATATGGTACTATGAGGTCCCTAAGATAAGATGGGACTTGATTATTCAAAACCTTATAAGTAAGAAGAAGAATTTTAAATTCTATTCTAGAATTAACAGGAAGCCAATGAAGAGAGGCCAATATGGGTGAGATATGCTCTCTCCTTCTAGTCCCCGTCAGTACTCTAGCTGCAGCATTTTGAATTAACTGAAGGCTTTTTAGGGAACTTTTAGGACAACCTGATAATAATGAATTACAATAGTCCAGCCTAGAGGAAATAAATGCATGAATTAGTTTTTCAGCATCACTCTGAGACAAGACCTTTCTAATTTTAGAGATATTGCGTAAATGCAAAAAAGCAGTCCTACATATTTGTTTAATATGCGCTTTGAATGACATATCCTGATCAAAAATGACTCCAAGATTTCTCACAGTATTACTAGAGGTCAGAGTAAGGATCTGGTTAGACACCATGTTTCTAAGATTTGTGGGGCCAAGTACAATAACTTCAGTTTTATCTGAGTTTAAAAGCAGGAAATTAGAGGTCATCCATGTCTTTATGTCTGTAAGACAATCCTGCAGTTTAGCTAATTGGTGTGTGTCCTCTGGCTTCATGGATAGATAAAGCTGGGTATCATCTGCGTAACAATGAAAATTTAAGCAATACCGTCTAATAATACTGCCTAAGGGAAGCATGTATAAAGTGAATAAAATTGGTCCTAGCACAGAACCTTGTGGAACTCCATAATTAACTTTAGTCTGTGAAGAAGATTCCCCATTTACATGAACAAATTGTAATCTATTAGACAAATATGATTCAAACCACCGCAGCGCAGTGCCTTTAATACCTATGGCATGCTCTAATCTCTGTAATAAAATTTTATGGTCAACAGTATCAAAAGCAGCACTGATGTCTAACAGAACAAGCACAGAGATGAGTCCACTGTCCGAGGCCATAAGAAGATCATTTGTAACCTTCACTAATGCTGTTTCTGTACTATGATGAATTCTAAAACCTGACTGAAACTCTTCAAATAGACCATTCCTCTGCAGATGATCAGTTAGCTGTTTTACAACTACCCTTTCAAGAATTTTTGAGGGAAAAGGAAGGTTGGAGATTGGCCTATAATTAGCTAAGATAGCTGGGTCAAGTGATGGCTTTTTAAGTAATGGTTTAATTACTGCCACCTTAAAAGCCTGTGGTACATAGCCAACTAACAAAGATAGATTGATCATATTTAAGATCGAAGCATTAAATAATGGTAGGGCTTCCTTGAGCAGCCTGGTAGGAATGGGGTCTAATAAACATGTTGATGGTTTGGATGAAGTAACTAATGAAAATAACTCAGACAGAACAATCGGAGAGAAAGAGTCTAACCAAATACCGGCATCACTGAAAGCAGCCAAAGATAACGATACGTCTTTGGGATGGTTATGAGTAATTTTTTCTCTAATAGTTAAAATTTTGTTAGCAAAGAAAGTCATGAAGTCATTACTAGTTAAAGTTAATGGAATACTCAGCTCAATAGAGCTCTGACTCTTTGTCAGCCTGGCTACAGTGCTGAAAAGAAACCTGGGGTTGTTCTTATTTTCTTCAATTAGTGATGAGTAGAAAGATGTCCTAGCTTTACGGAGGGCTTTTTTATAGAGCAACAGACTCTTTTTCCAGGCTAAGTGAAGATCTTCTAAATTAGTGAGACGCCATTTCCTCTCCAACTTACGGGTTATCTGCTTTAAGCTATGAGTTTGTGAGTTATACCATGGAGTCAGGCACTTCTGATTTAAAGCTCTCTTTTTTAGAGGAGCTACAGGATCCAAAGTTGTCTTCAATGAGGATGTAAAACTATTGACAAGATACTCTATCTCACTTACAGAGTTTAGGTAGCTACTCTGCACTGTGTTGGTATATGGCATTAGAGAACATAAAGAAGGAATCATATCCTTAAACCTAGTTACAGCGCTTTCTGAAAGACTTCTAGTGTAATGAAACTTATTCCCCACTGCTGGGTAGTCCATCAGAGTAAATGTAAATGATCAGACAGAAGGGAGTTTTCAGGGAATACTGTTAAGTCTTCTATTTCCATACCATAAGTCAGAACAAGATCTAAGATATGATTAAAGTGGTGGGTGGACTCATTTACTTTTTGAGCAAAGCCAATAGAGTCTAATAATAGATTAAATGCAGTGTTGAGGCTGTCATTCTCAGCATCTGTGTGGATGTTAAAATCGCCCACTATAATTATCTTATCTGAGCTAAGCACTAAGTCAGACAAAAGGTCTGAAAATTCACAGAGAAACTCACAGTAACGACCAGGTGGACGATAGATAATAACAAATAAAACTGGTTTTTGGGACTTCCAATTTGGATGGACAAGACTAAGAGTCAAGCTTTCAAATGAATTAAAGCTCTGTCTGGGTTTTTGATTAATTAATAAGCTGGAATGGAAGATTGCTGCTAATCCTCCGCCTCGGCCCGTGCTACGAGCATTCTGACAGTGTGACTCGGGGGTGTTGACTCATTTAAACTAACATATTCATCCTGCTGTAACCAGGTTTCTGTAAGGCAGAATAAATCAATATGTTGATCAATTATTATATCATTTACCAACAGGGACTTAGAAGAGAGAGACCTAATGTTTAATAGACCACATTTAACTGTTTTAGTCTGTGGTGTAGTTGAAGGTGCTATATTATTTTTTCTTTTTGAATTTTTATGCTTAAATAGATTTTTGCTGGTTATTGGTAGTCTGGGAGCAGGCACCGTCTCTACGGGGATGGGGTAATGAGGGGATGGCAGGGGGAGAGAAGCTGCAGAGAGGTGTGTAAGACTACAACGATTACATTAGTAACACATGATGCTGTCATGGTTTAAAATCCTGCAGGGCAGCAAGGTCCCCCTGCTCAAGCCAGCACATGTCCAGGCCCGTTTGAAGTTCATCAGTGACCATCTGGATGATCCAGAGGAGGCATGGGAGAAGGTCATGTGGTCAGATGAGACCAGAATAGAGCTTTTTGGAATCAACTCCACTTACCATGTTTAGAGGATGAGAACAACTCCAAGGAAACCATCCCAACCGTGAAGCATGGCGGTGGAAACATCATACTCTGGGGGCGCTCTTCTGGAAAGGGGACAGGACGACTGCACCATATTGAAGGGAGGATGGATGGGGTCATGTATTGTGAGATTTTGGCTAACAACCTCCTTCTCTCAGTAAGAGCATTGAAGATGGGTCATGGCTGGGTCTTCCAGCATGACAATGACCCCAAATACACAGCCAGGGCAACTAAGGAGGGGCTCCGTAAGAAGCATTTCAAGGTCCTGGAGTGACCTGGCCAGTCTCCAGACCTGAACTCAATAGAAAATCTTTGGAGGAAGGTGAAACTCCAAACCTGAAAGATCTAGAGAAGATCTGTATTGAGGAGTGGACCAAAATCCCTGCTGCAGTGTGTGTAAACCTGGTGAAAAACTACAGGAAATGTTTGACCTCTGTAATTGCAAACAAAGGCTACTGTACCAAATATTAACATTGATTTTCACAGGTGTTCAACTACTTATTTGCAGCAGTAACATACAAATAAATGATTTAAAAAAAATCATACATTGTGATTTCTGGATTTTTTTTTTTAGATCATGCCTCTCACAGTGGACATGCACCTAAGATGAAAATTTCAGATCCATCTGTGATTTCTAAGTGGGAGAACTTGCAAAATCGCAGGGTGTTCAAATACTTATTTTCCTCACTGTACATAACCCCTGTAAAGCTACACCATTTTAACCCCAATATACCTGATAACTGTGTTAAATGTCATTGTAAATTTCATTGTATGTGGGAGTGCTAGAAACGTCCAATGTTTTGGAAGGAGGTTTTGCAGCTGATCTCAAGGTTAACAGGGTGTGTGATTCCTGTAGAGGCTAAATTGTGTATTTTCCATGTTTTCCTGAAAAGGTTCCTGTAAATGGGAAGAAAAGGAAATTGATTGATTTTTGTTTACTACAGGCTAAACATGTTATTGCCTTAAACTGGAAAAATAGTCAAGGACCTACCACAAATTAATGGATTAAAGAGCTGCCTCGTAACCTGGCATTAGAAAAACTGACATACAGTAGTGTTCAGATTAATAGTAGTGCTATGTGACTAAAAAGATGAATCCAGGTTTTGAGTATATTTCTTATTGTTACATGGGAAACAAGGCACCAGTAGATTCAGTAGATTCTCACAAATCCAACAAGACCAAGCATTCATGATATGCACACTCTTAAGGCTATGAAATTGGGCTATTAGTAAAAAAAAAAAAATAGAAAAGGGGGTGTTCACAATAATAGTAGTGTGGCATTCAGTCAGTGTTTGTCAATTTTGTGGAACAAACGGTGTGAATCAGGTGTCCCCTATTTAAGGATGAAGTCAGCACCTGTTGAACATGCTTTTCTCTTTGAAAGCCTGAGGAAAATGGGATGTTCAAGACATTGTTCAGAAGAACAGCGTAGTTAGATTAAAAGGTTGAGTGGAGAGGGGAGAACTTATACGCAGGTGCAAAAAATTATAGGCTGTTCATCTACAATGATCTCCAATGCTTTAAAATGGACAAAAAAACCAGAGACGCGTGGAAGAAAACGGAAAACAACCATCAAAATGGATAGAAGAATAACCAGAATGGCAAGGCTCACCCATTGATCAGCTACAGGGTGATCAAAGACAGCCTGGAGTTACCTGTAAGTGCTGTGACAGTTAGAAGACGCCTGTGTGAAGCAAATTTATTTTCAAGAATCCCCCGCAAAGTCCCTCTGTTAAATAAAAGACCTGCAGAAGAGGTTACAATTTGCCAAAGAACACATCAACTGGCCTAAAGAGAAATGGAGGAATATTTTGTGGACTGATGAGAGTAAAATTGTTCTTTTTGGGTCCAAGGGCCGCAGACAGTTTGTGAGACGACCCCCAAACTCTGAATTCAAGCCACAGTTCACAGTGAAGACAGTAAAGCATGGTGGTGCAAGCATCATGATATGGGCATGTTTCTCCTACTATGGTGTTGGGCCTATATATCGCATACCAGGTATCATGGATCAGTTTGGATATGTCAAAATACTTGAAGAGGTTATGTTGCCTTATGCTGAAGAGGACATGCCCTTGAAATGGGTGTTTCAACAAGACAATGACCCCAAGCACACTAGTAAACGAGCAAAATCTTGGCTCTAAACCAACAAAATTAATGCCACGCAGATGTGAAAAAATCATGAAAAGCTGTGGTTATACAACTAAATACTAGTTTAGCGATTCACAGGATTGCTAAAAAAGCAGTTTGAACATAATAGTTTTGAGTTTGTAGCATCAACAGTAGATGCCACTATTATTGTGAACACCCCCTTTTCTACTTTTTTACTAATAGCCCAATTTCATAGCCTTAAGAGTGTGCATATCATGAATGCTTGGTCTTGTTGGATTTTTGAGAATCTACTGGTACCTTGTTTCCCATGTAACAGTAAGAAATATACTCAAAACCTGGATTAATCTTTTTAGTCACATAGCACTACTATTATTCTGAACACTACTGTATTTTGTAAAAGGGAAGATTGAGGACTTTTATGAGCTATGGGCACCCTTTTTACAGTTTGTGAATGACTTGCCTGTATAGATTATTCGAAAATGATGTATTGTTTCTTTCTTTCTTTCTTTTTTACTGATTTTTATTGTTATGAAGGGTTGGGAAGGGGTTTGTGGGGTGTTTTGTTGTTTCCCTTAAATGTATAAAATCAATAAATGTTGAAAAAAAACTGCATTACTGATTATATGGCTGAAGTGACAGAGCTTATTGATCAGACTGATTGATTTATAGGCAGGTCCATAAGTATTTGGACAGTAGTGGAAACTTTCAGCTTAATGTTTACTTTAACAAGCTGCCTCATGATGTCACAAAGACTCAAAGGAGATAAGATGATGGAAACTGTTAACCTCAGATGACTGTGTCAGTGGAAAACACAGTAAACAGTGTTTCATGATGTCACACACACACAAAAAAAAAACATTCACCATAACACACTGATTTTATGACTGTGTTAATCATTTGATCACAGTTTTATCATTTCATTTATCACTGTGGAAAGACTTTTTAATGTTTCAACCATGTTTTTCTTTCTCTCACTTGCCCTCCAGGTTGAACTTTTCTTCATCTTGAGTGTTTTTCTTTCCCACAGGCTGTGTTTCCACAGCTGCATTGTGGGGAAAAAAGATCAGATGTCTCCATATGGTAGGACCTGTTCTGATCTGCTCAGAGCAAGAAAAACTAAAAGATTAAGACTGAGAGCAGGCGGGAAGATGAGGAAATACAAACACAAAGACAGCACTCAAAGACCTTCATAACATACAGCAAAATAAGATTTGAAAATGAGATGAGGGAAGAAATAAAAGAGAAGAACTGCAAAAACCATTTTGTTGGTGGATGATGGAGAAATGAAAGAAGAAGAATGCAGGAGAAAACAGGAAACAGAGAGGGAAGAAGGAAAATAAGTGTCTGACATCATTAAAACAACATTTTCTTTTAAATCTCACACGGTTAACTAACCTTGGAAGGAAGCCGCACCGTCAGCAGGTACGCTCGATGTGGCGCCAAGGCCTGAAAACAGAGACAAGGACCAATCAGCAAGCTTCCTGCTAAACAAAACCCAACTAGAGTGCCTCGATGAGGGGTCTCGATCTGCTGCTGACAACAGGATCGAGCTCCTCCTCATGCACACACAGTACACACTTTTGTTTACTTTTGTTATATGAAAATTCAGTAAGGTATATCTTATATATTCCAATTCTAAGGTGGAACTATGCTAGTATACTAATGTGTATCTAAATATCTAAAAAGGAAGAGTAAAATAGAAGAGTAGAAATGAGTAGAGCAGAGCCACTTAGGTGCCTGGTCTTGAGAACCAGGGATGGTAGGTTGAAAAGCTTTTTTATCCCATGGGAACTCTCCCTACCCACCCAAGCGGCTCAAGAAAGAAGTATATACGAGTATAATAATAAATAATAAGACATAAGATAGATAAGACATCATATATATAACTGTATTTAAATATTAAGGGTAATAAACAACATATACAGTAAATAGGGTACTATATAATATACAGGAGTAGGTATTAGAACCTAAATATTAATACAGGAGAAGATTTGGTCATGCTCATGGTATTTTATTATAGAAACAGAAGCTATGATGTAATGTGTATTGTTATCTATCTAAAGTAACTCTGTTAGCATAAAATTGGAAAAGCATAATCTATATGCTATCAAATGGAAACCTAACAACTAAGGTATTATATGTTGATGTCTTTAAAAAGAACACAAACTGATGAATCATTAATAATCTACACCGTGTAAAATGAAAATGTAAATAACGTAAATAAGCTAGTTCTAGTTAGAAGACCTAAATTAGCCGTTAATAAGCCAACCATACCTAGCAAGCTAACAAGATAAACAAAAACGGTAATTAGTGTATAAAGTATAATAGCACAGTTAAACCTACAATAACGGTATTAACAAATATGTATTCGTTAATACCGTTATTGTAGGGTTAAACTACGCTACTGTACTTTATACGCTAGTTACTGGCTTTGTTTAACCTTGTTGGCTAGCAAGGTACAGTTGGCTAATTAATGGCTAAATTAACTCTAGCTCATCTAGCTATAGTTAGCTTACTTTTGTGATTTACACTTATTTTACATGGTGTAGATTTTTTTATGGTTCTTCAGTTTATTGGTACTTTAATGGATATCAACAGATAGTATCTAAGTTTGGGGTTTCCATTAGTAAGCATATAGAGTATGGATTTTGTTTTCCTATAGTAAGATAGCAGGGTGAACTTTACATAGATAATAAAATTACCATATTTATAGCTTAGCCTACTAAGTATAATTTAATTTTACTACTAGTCTACAGACTAGGTAAACATATACTACAATCTTCTCCTGTATGAATATTTAGGTTTTAGAAGCTAACTCCTATAATATTATGTAGTAACTAGATTTCTTGTACATGTTGTTTATTACCCTTATTGTGTAAATGTCACTGATATACATGCTGTCCATATTCTTGAGCCACTTAGGTGGGTAGGGAGAGTTCCCTTGGGATAAAAAAAGCTTTTAAACTGACCATCCCTGGTTCTCAAGACCAGGCATCTAAGTGGCTCTACTCTACTCTTTTTTTTTTTTAAATATTTAGATATACTTTAGTATACACTATTAGAGTTCTACCTTAGAATTGGAATGTATTATAGAAGATATACCTTACTGAATTTTCATGCAGCTGACTTGTAATGACGCTGCAGAAAGCGGCATCACAAACGGACTGGAGGTTAAGATAAGCAGCCAACTGTATAACTGGTCGTTTTAAAAGGTTTACAATTACTGAGGTACATGCACATGGTTAACTCCGTAGGATTCCTCTCTGTGTACTTAGACGTGAAGGGGAACAGAAATGCTTTTTGAGAATTTGTTTGTGCATTCCTTGGTAAAAATTAACTGTTATTCATACACTTGCAGAATGTTTGAGCTCAGTGTAGATAATATTATTTGAATCAAATTTGCCGCTCAATTGACATGCAAATTGCCATTGGCTGAAGTCAGTGGAGGGCACTTCCAGTTGATGTCAATGGTTGGGGTTGTCCTCTGCTGGTGAAGAGTGCAGTTTAATAGTCTCATAAAGAAACAGGTGGAATATGCTGGAAAGCTGTGCATGTTGGCAAAGCCACAAACGGAGGAACAAGGGAGACAATATTTCCTTCCATAACTAAGTGGTTTTGGTTATTCTTGTCACTTTGTCCGTGACATTTGGTTGATAAACAGGTGTATGTTTCCTGCCCATGCCTGTGTTGTCCGAGGACACAGAACACACTTACACAACCACCACTGACTTCATGAAAGAAACTCGGTCAATAAAGGATAATTGCGTAAAAATATAATATATATAAATGTTTCATAATGGTTTTAGGAGACGTGCTGTGCTGAAAACAGCAGCAGCAGCAGCTCGGTTCAGCCTGGCAGTGCAGCTTAACAGCGCAGATCCATCTTAACTTTCAACACTAATATTTTTGGAATGTGTGTGTGTGTGTGTCAGAGTAAGTTTAATACTTTCCTGACATGATTTAATGTTAATTAATTTTACTGGCTCAATATCCAGGTCAAAGCGGCATTTTGACATATTTTGTGAGTGTTTTTCTGAGTGTGTTCAGTCGCAAATCCCCACTGAAAATGCATTAACATCCGGGAACTTCGTCAATATTTTGCGCTGTTAGGAGGCGTCATGTTGCTGTCCATGAAGGGACTACATGTTATGTTACAGCCTTATTCCAAAATGGAGTAAATGAAATTTTTCCCCCTCACAATTGTACTCACAACACCCCATAATGACATGAAAAAAGTTTGAGATTTTTGCAAATTTATTAAAAATAACAAAACTAAGAAATCACATGTATACATACTGTAAGTATTCAGTCTTTGACATGAAGCTCAAAATTGAGCTCAGGCATCTCCTGTTTCCACTGATCATCTTTGAGATGTTTCTACAGCTTAATTAGAGTCCACCTGGGGTAAATTCAGTTGATTGCACATGATTTGGAAAGACAACACCTGTCTACATATAAGGTCCCACAGTTGATAGTGCATGTTAGAGCACAAACCAAGCATGAAGTCAAAGGAACTGCCTGTAGACCTCTGAGACAGGATTGTTTTGAAGAACAGATGTGGGAAGGGTACAGAAACATTTCTAGTGCAATTGAAGTTCCCAATGAGCACAGTGGGCTCCATCATCCATAAATGGAAGAGGCTCAGATCCACCAGGACTCTTCCTAGAGCTGACCACCCATCTAAAGTAAGCGATTGGGTGAGAAAGACCTTAGTCAGGGAGGTGACCAAGAATCCGATGATCACTCTGTCAGAGCTCCAGCATTCCTTTGTGGAGAGAGGAGAACCTTCCAGAAGGACAACCATCTCTGCATCAATCCAATCAGGCCTGTATGCTAGAGTGGCCAGATGGAAGCCACTGCTTAGTAAAAAGCACATGGCAGCCCACCTGGAGTTTGCCAAAGACACCTGAATGACTCTCAGACCATCAGAAAAAAAATTCTCTGGTCTGATGAGACACAAAATTGAACTCTATGGTGTGAATGGCAGGCATCATGTCTGGAAGAAACCAGGCACCAATCCTACAGTGAAGCATGGTGGTGGCAGCATCATGCTGTGGGGATGTTTTTCAGAAGCAGGAACTGGGAGATGAGTTATGATTGAGGGGAAGATGAATGCAGCAATGTACAGAGACATCCTGGATGAAAACCTGTTCCAGAGCGCTCTTGACCTCAGACCGGGGAGACTGTTCATCCTTCAGCAGGACAATGACCCTAAACACACAGCCAAGATATCAAAGGAGTGGCTTCAGGACAACGCTGTGAATGTCCTTGAGTGGCCTAGCAAGAGCCCAGACCTGAATCCGACTGAACATCACAGGAGAGATCTGAAAATGGCTGTGCACCGACGCTCCCCATACAACCTGATGGGAGCTTTAGGTGCTGCAAAGAGGAATGGACAAATTGCCCAAAGATAAGTGCGCCAAGCTTGTAGCATCATATTCACGAAGATTTGAGGCTGTAATTGTTGCCAAAGGTACATCAACAAAGTACTGAGCAAAGGGTGTGAATACTTATGTACGTGTGACTTCTTAGTTTTTTATTTTTAACAAATTTACAAAAAATTCTAAAAAAAAAACCCCAACCTTTTTTCATGTTGTCATTATGGGGTGTTGTGAGTAGAATCTTGCAGGAAGAAATAAATGTACTCCATTTTAGAATAAGGCTGCAACATAATAAAATGTGGAAAAGGTGAAGTGCTGTGAATACTTTCTGGATGCACTGTGTCACCTCTATAAAAAATAAAAAATAATAATAATAATTAAAAGCAAACAAATTTGGGGAGGTGATGGTCTAGTGGTTAAGCGTTGGGCAAGAGACCAGAGGATCCACGGTTCAAACCCCAGCCTGACCAGAAAATATCTAAGGGTCCTTGGGCAAGATCCATAATCCCCAATTTTCTCCCGGTGTGTAGTGAGCGCCTTGCATGGGAGCACCTTGACATCAGTGTGTGAATTGGTGAATGTGAGACATAATTGTAAAGCGCTTTGAACATCTGATGCAGTTGGAAAAGCGTGACATAAAATGAAGTCCAAATACACACACACACACGCCAGAATGAGCAGTGCTTTCTGAATTATAGACTAAAATGCTCCAATTTTTCAAATTTAAAAGTGAAGAATGAACTAGTAGACGTACATCTGAAACATGAAGAAACACAAGTAGAAGAAACAGTTTCTTCTACATTTCATAAATAATTACAACAATCCTATTATCATCTGAGCAAGCTGAGACACGAGTATGGCTCACACACTGTGGAGGCAAAATAAGCCCAAATATTATAAGAATTAACTAAGAATATCTGACTGTTCCCTAAATCATGACTGGTTTATTGACTGTCTGTCAACAGATGAGCTGAAATATTTACCTGCATTTGCTAAGCAGGTTACAGTTTCAGTCATAGCTGTTTTTTGATTGCGAGCAGGATTACTCAAGTGCAGAGTCTGCACTAACCCATGATGCCCTGGCCAAACGCTGACAACATACAATTGACAAGTGACATTTTCGGCAGAAGGCTTTTATAAAGTACAGTGATTTTGACCCCAAAAATCAATAGGTTTGTTAGGGTCACCATGCCTAGCACACAAACCAAGTTTGGCAACAAACAGGCAATTAGGAAGGAAGTTATTGCACTCACAAGGTTTTTACAAAGTACGCCTGTGACTCTGATTCCAAAACCAACAGGCTTCATGGGGCCAATATACATAACACACATACCAAGTTAGGTGACAGTCGGACAGTTAAGAAAGAAGTTATTACGCTCACAAAATATTTACAAAGTATGCTCCAGTGACGTTGACTTTTGACCTCAAAATCAACAGGGTTCTTGGGGTCATGATGTGTCACGCATTTACTATATTTGGTGACAATTGGGCCAGTATAATTAAGTAATCTCACTCCAAATTTAAATGCTGTATTTTGAGTGTTTGATTGACTAGAATATCTCAGCTGGTGGAGCAGGTTGTCCACTGATCAAAGATCTGACCAAACACCTTTAAAGCCTGCATGTTAAAGTGCCCTGGAGCACTGAACCCTAAACTGCTTCCAGGGTGCAGGATGGCACCTTGAACAGAAGCTCCTGGAAGGTAATTTTAAGTCACCTTCGAAAAAATGTTTTTGCCAAATAATGTGATGTTTATGTGGAGTGAGAAAAGTCATCTGAACTCTGATCTTAAGAGCAAGATACCCACTTTTTGAGCTGCAGCAAAAGCACCTACACATAATTTAGAGCACCCTACTTTGTTCAAGGTTAAAGGTCAACAACAAATCTGAGAAAACTATCATATACTCAAAACCTAAAACCAATAACCAAAACCTCAAGCTCGATTGATCGAGTTTTGCGGTCTTGACTCACACACCACTCATCTATGGTGCAGCCTCCCAAAACATTTGCTGGGTTACAGTTAATCTGAGGCCGCTCCCCTCCCCTCCCCCGAGTGTGGTTTTGTTTTCAGCACAGCTGAACTTTTGTTTTCAAGCTGGAGGTCACCAGGAGGTCATCCAAGCAGAAGTTCCCATTTTTCCCAAATGACTCTGCTCAATCACCCTCTGGAGCCTCTGGAGAAGCTTTCTGAGTTTTCACCACGTGTTGGACTTCTGTCCTGGCAGAGCAAGAATCCGCCAGTGCCAAGACACATCACCAAAATATTCAGAGACCGCCATCAAGCAGGTCAAGAGAGAGAGAGAGTGAGAGAGAAGAAAAGAGTTGTGAGTGAGGGAGGAGGTAAAGCGAGCATGAGGTAGAGACAGCTGTGGTGTGAACATTAACCACCAACAGATGACAGAGAAACAACCAATGAGACGCCTCGTCCTCTGTGACTGATGGGCGTCTCAGCCAATAGGATATGACCTGATGCTGCCAGAAGAATCTGGTTCTCGACCATCTGCTTTCAGTTTAGAAAGTCTGGAAACAGCTCGAGTCAGGTGTTTGAGATGTAAGCAGGTGATCGAGTTCATGTGGATGGACAAAGAAACAAAACACGCTGGCAGCTTTTATGAATAAAAACTGACAGATCTGAGGAACAAAGTCCAACAAGAGCAATCAGATGTTTCTGACATCCGCCAATCCTGATCCGCATCACCTCCAAAATGCAGTGGAGTCTTCCATGCCTATTATCTCTCTGGTGCAAATTTGGTGAGAATACGTGAAGTATAGGGATGCACCGATCCACAATTTTTCACTTCCGATCCAATCCCGATACTTTTCCAATCTGATACCAGAGCTCTGTTTTCTTTAATATTATTATAATCATTATTAAAGGAGACCTGAAGGTTGAGCTACAATTTGCCAGAAGGTAAAGCTAAAACTCACACACGTACGCTTTTAATATACAGACATTCGGCACGTGAATGAGGTACATTCAAACATTTACAAGCTCTAACAATTCATTTTTATTTTACTGGGTTTCATCATAAAGTTATCCTCACTATTACACATTTTAATAGAGTTCAGGTTACATGATCGGTTGATTTCACTGTCCATTCGCGACTAGGAGGGCGGAGCACTTTTTTTTTTTTTTTTAAATGGGGTCAACCCCTCCTCCTCACAAAGATAGGAGTTTCTGTCCCTTCCTTGCTCAGAGTTGCTCTCAGACACCTGCTGGCTCACTCTTAGGCTAAGATTCCTTGCCAGGGTAAGTTAGGAGCTCTCTGAGAGGGCTTTGAGTTGCTTTGCGGATACGGACCCTGGTCCCAAAGACATCCAGTCATCACTTTGGGTCACTGGTTGTGTCACAAACTATACCGTTTTGGAACCTTTATGATTAAACAACTAATGTGGTGTACTTTTCAATATGATTGGAGTATTCTTAAATTTTGACCACTTGTAATTCTTCACTGACTCTCACCTGGCTACAGCCACCACCCAGGATGGCCACCATACTTTTTCTGCAGGCTGTGAAGCACTGAGGCAAGATGTTAGTGTTGTTCAGTACCCTTGAGCGGTACAGAAAACCTACTTGCCTATGAACTGAAACAAATGTATCTGCACTATCTGCCCTGGGTTGACCCCAACCCTTAAAAAACACATCACTCATTGAAAGGTTACTATCGGCCTTGACTACAAAGGTCATACAGTATCAAGGTCAACGCCATCTGAAGAAGATGATATGGAAAAAACCTTTTTTATAGGAACAAGGTGGTGTGATGGATGATGTTGAGGCTGAAGAGCCCCCCCCAAACAAAAAAAAAAAAACAACCCACACAGCAAGTTTTTTCTGGAAAGGGCACAGTAATGTTCTGTCATATTTTTGGTTGAAAGACGCTTGCTTTCCTTCTCAGTAGCGGATCTTCCTCTGAAAGACAAAGATTCATTGGTTCATTTTTCCCTGAGAAGCTGCACAGGAAACAAATCTGCACTTAATTTATTTTAAGTCAAACGAAAACAAAATCCTCCCGACACATTATCGCCTTTTACATCATTTGGTAAAAATGCGGCGCGCTGGTTTCTAACGTGAAGCTCCTCGCTGTAGAGGCGTCGGATCGCCCTGTGGCACTGAGCGAGTCCTGACAGGCACAACAGTCACATTCTGCACCGCTGTGGTATGTGGTCACAGGAAAGGGGGGGGGGGGCTGAAAAAAAAAAAAAAAAGTATTTATTCCTGAGCCGAGAGTGGCAAGACCGTCCAGTCCGAGTCTTGACATTCATTACCCTGCTTGTAAGTTTTCACACTCGCAGAGCCGAAGAGCCTCACATACCCGCAATTACATGAAACCAAACACCTCGCCGCAGAAACAGCCACCTCCCTCCGGTTTTGTCTCAATCTCTCTCTCATTTCAGCCTGTTGCAATACAGATGCTGACATCTAAAGCTTTTGTCCGCAATCCTATAGGCAACCAACCTGTCAGATTTACCGGCCTCCTCCTAAAACGGCAAACAGACCGCAATTTCTAAAGCGCTATTCCATCTGATGCAGATGATCAAACTGCTTCACAATGATGCCTGACAGACACACACACACACACACACACTGGGAGCAATATAGAGATGAACTACTTTGCTCACATTAGGTACAGAGACAAAGTGATGACCTGTCCTTCATTTTCAATCATAGTGGGCATTTTGCAGTGATATGAGACAACGGTCACTATGCTATGAGCTAGGCGGGAGCAAAACACAACAGAAGTATATTTTATGCAAACAGGAAAGGATGAGACACGGCGAGTGCCAATCCAAGTAAAATAAAGATGGCTGAAAACATTCTGAAACATCTTATTTTTGCATCTTATAATAAATCCTAGTATGCATTTGTGTTTTTATCTGTCACATGAAGGTGTCCTGACCACCTCTCAGCGGTCGCTGAGCCGATCTGCTCAAACGTGGCATGTGGGTTCGACTGGGAGTGGAGCAGTGCATAGTTCGTTATCATCCCAATAGGGACGGGACCCTGAAAGTTATTGGGGTAAGAAAAATACTCATTTTTTCCTGTGGGACCCAGCTCAGCCAAATTTGGTACATAGGTTCAGCTGTTTGTTGCCAGGTACATGTCTGAATTACATCAGGAGCGGGCCAGAAAGCTGAAAGTTATTGGAGTCAGAAAATTTGCATATAATGGATTCAGGTGGACCAGCAAATGTTGTCCGCCAAACGGCGACTGCTTGTCTCATTTGTAGTCAATGTAACCAATGTAATGATTTTCCCGTCTCAGAAAGCCTCTCTTTCTGCTCCCATCTGTTCCTTTTTTTTTTCTTGGTTGGCTCCACAGGCTTTTGATTCATTTTGGAACTCCACTGAAGCAAATGTAGGATAAGTGAGCCTGCCCAGATGTCCCTCAGCCACATCCTGCAGGAATTCAGGATGTTCCCAGCCTGGATGGAAAATATCATCTCTCCACGTTCTGGTTCTCCTCCCAGTCGGGTGTGACCATAAAAGGAGCATCAGATGCCCAAAAACGTCCTTAAACCCCCCCCCCCCCCCCCACACACACACACACAGTGATGTGGAACTACCATTCCAAAGCGACAAGCAAAGATTATCACTGTGGTTCTTTCATGATGCTGATGCTCATCTGGGACAGTCCAACAATGCACACTGTAAAATGAACACAAGTCTGATTCCAGCCAGTCTGGGACATGAACTTTTTTGGTTGCTTGTATTCACTTCTGTTCCTGCTAAATATCCTTTTTTCAGAGAATACAGTGGGGAAAATAAGTATTTGATCCACTGTCAATTTTGTAGGTTTTTTCAACTACAAAGAATGGTCTGTAATTTTTATCGTAGGTACACTTCAATTGTGAGAGACAGAATCAAAAAAAAAAAAAAAAAAAAAAAAAAAATCCAGAAAATCACATTGTATGCTTTTTAAATAATTATTTTGCATTTTATTGCATGAAATAAGTATTTGACCCGAAAGAAAAACAGACCTTAACAACTGGTACAGAAACCTTTGTTTGCAGTTCCACAGGTCAGACGTTTCCTGTAGTTCTTGACCAGGTTTTCACACAATGCAGCAGGGATTTTGGTCCACTCCTCCATACAGTTCTCCAAATCTTTCAGGTTTGGAGTTTCAGCTCCCTCCAAAGATTTTCTATTGAGTTCAGGCCTGGAGACTGACCCCATCCATCCTCCCTTCAATACGGTGCAGTCATCCTGTCCCCTTTGCAGAAGAGCACCCCCAGAGTATGATGTTTCCACCCCCATGCTTCATGGTTGGGATGGTTTTCTTGGGGTTGTTGTCATCCTCTAAACATGGTAAGTGGAGTTGATTCCAAAAAGCTCTATTCTGGTCTCATCTGACCACATGACCTTCTCCCATGCCTCCTCTGGATCATCCAGATGGTCACTGGTGAACTTCAAACGGGCCTGGACATGTGCTGGCTTGAGCAGGGGGACCTTCCATGACAGCATCATGTGTTACTAATGTAATCTTTGTGACTGTGGTCCCAGCTCTCTTCAGGTCATTGACCAGGTCCTCCTGTGTAGTTCTGAGCTTTCTCAGAATCATCCTTACCCCACATAGTGAGATCTTGCATGGAATCCCAGACCGAGGGAGATTGACAGTCATCTTGTGTTTCTTCCACTTTCTAATAAATAATCATAACAGTTGTTGTCTTCTACCAAGCTGCTTGCCTCTTGTCCTGTAGTCCATCCCAGCCTTGTGCAGGTCTACAGTTTTGTCCCTGGTGTCCTGAGACAGCTCTTTGCTCCTGGCTACGGTGGACAGGTTGGAGTGTGATTGATTGAGTGTGTGAACAGGTGTCTTTTATACAGGTAATAAGTTCAAACAGGTGCAATTAATACAGGTAAAGAGTGCCGAATAAGAGAGCTTCTTAAAGAAAAATTAACAGGTCTGTGAGAGACAGAATTCCTGCTGGTTGGTAGGGGTTCAAATACGTTTTTCATGCAATAAAATGCAAATGAATTATTTAAAAATCATACAATGAGATTTTCTGGATTTTTAATTTTTTTTTAAGATTCTGTCTCTCACAGTTGAAGAGTACCTACGATAAAAATTATAGACCTCAACATCCTATGTAGGTGGGAAAACCTGCAAAACTGACAGGGGGTCAAATACTTATTTCCCCCACTGTATTACATTAGCATGACAAATCCTGGACTTCCTAGTTTTGTGAAGCAGTTTGAGTCAGCACATTCCATAAACCATCTACAATTCCCAATAAACAATACAGAGGAAGGATGTACACACCAAAGCAGAACAATTCAACATTGTAGCCAGTATCCTTTAATCACAAGATGGGAATCACTGAAAGTGAATCACTGTGCAAAATCATTAATTATGTAACCAGACTTAAATATTGATGATTTTTTACTGGTCCCATAGAGAGAAGAAGAAAAAGAATTGAAAAGAATTGTTGTATAATGGCAGGAAAACCAATCAAATCAAACTACCACCAATGGTACAACACTGTTTGTTACTAACCTTAGTATAAAGATCATAAATGTATTTACAGTATGCAGCAACCACCACAACCCCCCCCATATGCTAGTGAGTATAATGTTGCTTGTTGTAACATGCCCTCTGAAATTGTGCTCTGTGGCCTCCAGCTTGTACCATCACCGTAAATGTGCTATACATTATTTGACCATTAGATGTCAGTAGTCTCTAATGTACTATTAAATAATTCAACCAATAAAGGTTTTGGTGAAGCAACTGGTTGGAAGTATCACAGATGTGCCCAGGCTACATCTCTCCATCAGTACTCCATGTTCTTTCTAACTTATTTTTCATCAACAGAAATATTTATGCCAAATTTTATTTTTCAAGACAGACGTCCAGGTCACACTCCATCAGCGATTTCATAAAAACGTGAATTGCTATGTTTTTGTCCCTTGGCCAATGGAGGAGCATCCTCAAAAAAAAAAAAGTCCATTGTCCTGAGATATAATACAACAGCATCATCTGTAAAGACTCGTTGGCCGTCCCACCAAGTTAATGGAAGGCGAAGTACCATGAATACAATCTGCTTTAACAAATTAATTTGAGCGTAGTTTTCTTAAGGTGAGATGTACATTCAAACAGGCTGATGTAAATTATAATAATGATGTTGATTCTGTTGGAAAGTTTAAGGACTGTTACTGCACTCTGAGGAATGCCCTCAGAGTAATTTTCTACTCTAAATTAGACAAAATCTCGCTTATATTCGTAAGGATAGAACTTCTTCAAAATGCATGTCTTCACAATTTCAAAAGCTGTAAAAGCAGTATTCCTGGTATATATTTATAATTTACATTTTGCAAATTGTTTTTTTACATCTACTTTTGACACTGTGTGCTTCTTACCCTGTGTGCTTCTATACAATGCTGCTGGAACCTTAATTTCCCTGAGAGAGTCTTCCCAAGGGACTAATAAAGTTCTATCTAATCTAAAGCATGTGGGGAGAAGCAATGGGCCTGGAATTATTCCGAAAACCAAAAAGGCAGGTGCATCTTACCAGCACTCTGTTCTCCACCTTGTCACCTTTGACCTCCAGCTGGACTTTGCGGCGCAGGATCAGCTTTACCCTCCGACCCACCGCCTCCCGCACACTCTCTGAAACAGACAGGGGAAGGGTCAGGGACAAGGTCAAAGGTCTGAAACTTAGTCCTTAGCAGACTGACTTGTGGTGATTAATTTCATATTTGTGTCACTGTTGAGTTTTCGTCCATCCTGGACTCAAGTTTTTGTTTGTTTTCAGTTATTTGAGCAACAGAAGTAAAGAAAAACAGCACTGGTGGAAGTGGACATGTTCAGAGTAGAAATATAAACAGAAGCATTTGCAACCAGACAGAAACAAACAACTTTTGATTAAGTTAAGAGGATTAATAAATGGAACCGTTTTGATTGACTGAGTTGAATGTTTTGTCTCCAAAGTAAAGGTCAAACAAGGTCGACATCCATTGGGATTCTATGACATGTGACACCCTATAATGTGATGAACTGTGACAGATGGTAAATGGACTGAATTTATATAGTGCTTTTCCATCTGCATCAAACGCTCAAAGCGCTTTACAATAATGCCTCACATTCACCCCGATGTCAGGGTGCTGCCGTACAAGGCGCTCACTACACACTGGGAGCAACTAGGGGATTAAGGATACCTTGCCCAAGGGCCCTTAGTGATTTTTCCGGTCAGGCTGGGATGTGAACCGAGGATCCTCTGGTCTCAAGCCCAACGCTTAACCACTAGACCATCACCTCCTGGTACAAACTATTCCTTGTAGAAACCGTAATAGCTCAACCAATAATTTACAACACTTTTTACCAACAATGGAGCAACTTTAACTTCTGACCCCTGTGCAAATTGATACAGCAGCAGTTTTTAATCCCATAACATTCAGTCATAGTTTGTCCAAACTATGCTTTTTGGGATCTTTATGAACATAAAAATAATGTGGTATATTTTTCAAAAGATTGGAGCATTTTTAAATTCGGACTACTCTGTAATTCTTCGCTGACCTCGACCTGGCTACAGCTAACACCCTGAATGAGTGTTATTTAGATCCCATAAATGAAACTGATTAGGCCAAAATTGACTACTGGCTCATGGACTACATGCAGTTGTTGTCTTCATGGTGTCACAATACTCTTTAAAACAAACAAACACAACAACATATGGTTATCATGATACTGGATGTGTGGTTTCACTCCTCACTATAATATCACACAGCCCAAGTTTGTTCCCCCCTTAATGTTTAAGCCCTGCTTCTTCTAATTTGTGGCCAAGTGGTTAATGCACTTGGCTTCAGTGCAGAAGGTTCCCAGTTCGAATCCCACCCCTACCACATTTCTCCATGTAATGTGGAGTTGTAAAACTCAACATGCAGATCCACCTTGGATTTGCTGTGGCGACCCTGAGTACAAAACCAGGGAGCAGCCGACGGGTCTTACTTTACTGCCACCGCCTTTGCTAAATGTGTTAATTCAAGTCTGGAAGCATGCACTGGTGCTGTGTTTCACCATATCTAAGACACCACAAAACCACTTTGAGTCCTGAATGGCAGCCGTCGAGGTAGACAACCGGTCCATGGACCAGAATGGACTAAATGTGTATGGCATTGAGAGTTTGACAGCACATCCCCTTAAGATAAGATCAACTTTACCTATCCCAGAGGAAATTATTTTGTCAGAGTACCGAAACAGCAAACAGTGAATAAGGTTTTTTTTTTTTTTTTTTTTACAATAAGTGCAACAAATTTATATGAAATAGCTGGAAGACATTTGCACAAGATGTTCGATAATAATACAATAACATGCTTTTGGAGCGCGGCATGCATTTTCAGAGGCCCTCTGTTCGTTCCCAGTCTTCCAAAATGACAGATATTCGCCCGAGTTGGCCTCTGAAAATGCATACCGCCCTCCAAAAGCATGTTATTGTATTATTATCACTTTTTACTGAGATACACAACATGTAACGCATACATAAAAAGTTGGCTCACTTAACTTTTATCGGCTGGCGCGCATGCGCTGCTCTCCAAATTCGGCAGTGCGTCCTCATCAAGCTGGCTGCTTTAGCTGCTGTTCATTGTCGTACTATCCATGAGAAAATCAACCGGAATATCCATATTAGGACCAAAACACACTTCTCACCTTTTCATCTTTTCCTCTGCGGACAGTTCTTGGGCTGCATGCTATGACGTCATTTGTTTCCGCACAGCGGGCGGGTATAGCCAGGTAGCATCAACGTAAATCTACGACACCGGCTTAGCAACGCCTCGGTAAAGTGATAATAACTCTGTTCCTTTCGTATTCATGCTGCAGAAGGGGGAGGAGTTATACAGTCTGATTGCCGTAGGTAGGAAAGACGTCCTGTGGTGTTCTGTGGTGCTCCTCAGTGGTCTCAGTCTATGACTGAAGGTGCTCTGACAGGACGTCCATGTGGCATGCAGGGGGTGGGAGGTCTTGTCCTGGATGCTGAGCAGTTTCCTCAACATCCTCCTTTCTGACATCTCCACCACAGACTCCAGCTCAACACCTAGGACAGAGCCTGCTCTCCTGATGAGCTTTGAGTCTGTTTTTGTCTGCTGTCTTCAGATAAGGCAGGAAGGCAGGAATGGCATCCTTCCCAAAGTGCACCTCTGGCAAAGTTCTGAGGTCTTGGGATGGGATATGATGTGGAGATATTTTACAAAATGGGAAATGAGAAACAGAAAGAAAAAGCAGATTCAGGAGAATAAATGTTTACATCTTTAAAATGCAGGCAGTCCTCCAAACTGAAAGGTTGAGTCCCACTCGTCTGTGCAGACTATGAAAATAGTGATGAACTTGATTTGTGTTTTTCAGATACTACGAGTGAGCAGCAGGCCACAGCTGGAAACAATAAGCTCCATTCATCAGCCGGTCTGCTGAGCGACATCAGGACAGAGAGCACGGGCGTTGAGTCAGCCTCATCTCTCCGCGCCGGCCTGGACTCTGATTTCCAATGTCAGCGTGAGGAAAAGAACAGACGTACATTATGCCTTGGGGCCAGCAGAGGTTACTGTAACCAGGTGTGGAACTCGCTTTAAGCAATATCACGGACTCCGGTTTTCAGGCACATTTTAAAGTTCTGACACGGCTCCAAACAGCTGAACAAACTGAAATCCTGCCGTGTTTATGGTGGGTTTACTTTTTTCCTTCAAAAATAAATATTTTGTAGATTTCTGGGCGTTAGATTTGATCACCATAATTGTTCGAAGGGGGTCGTTTCAAACGATAATTTATTTGTTTGTTCCTCTACTCCCCCACACACTTTGACCCATTTCTACCAAACTTGACACAGACGTGTGTGTTGGTTCCAAAATTACCCAGGTGAGATCAAATTCACCAAAGGTCAATAACTGGGGTCAAGGGATCTGTCTGTCTGTTTCTCTGCTCGTCTCAGGTCTTCGGCTGATTTACATAAAACCATGTATGTGGATGTTGGTCGACCCTAGAATCACCATGAAAGAGTTCTTTTTATGCAAAGGTTAGGTACACAGGGGTCAAAGGTCAAATTTTTTTTTTTTTTTTTTTTTTAACTCCATCTCTCCAACTAGACAAGAGACACGCCCACACTTCACCCGGTTGCAGCAGATAGATGGTTATTTTAGAGATGTGGGGATGGACCTGTTGTCTGCCACCCAGGATGCAAGGCGGTTCCATGGTGTTCTGGATGTGGCACCAGTGCATGCATCTAGATTTGGCTTGATGCATATGTAGTGGATCCCAAAACTTGTTATGGCAAGGTCAAATTTCCTAAAGGCCAATCAATGGGGTCAAGGTCATGTCTGTTGTTCCACTCTTTCTGGGCACTTTAAGTGATTTCTACCAAAATTTGAGTGGATGAAGGTTAACCCCACAATTACCCTTAAAAGTATTTCTGCAAAGTTCAATGTCCTTGAGGTCAAGGAAATTGACTTTCTGCACAACTTGGACCAAACTGTACAAACAGTGCATCAAATATGCACAGCGCCTCACTTTTCCCCCCATTTTGTTATGTGACAGCTCTATTCAAAAATAAAGGACAGCAGGACAATGACCCTAATCACAGCCAAGATATCAAAGGAGTGGCTTCAGGACAACTCTGTGAATGTCCTTGAGTAACCCAGTCAGAGCCCAGATGTGAATCTGATTAAACATCTCTGGAGAGATCTGAAAATAGCTGTGCACCGACGCTCCCCATCCAACCTGATGGCGCTTGAGAGGTGCTGCAAAGAGTAATGGACACAACTGCCCAAAGACGGGTGTGCCAGGCTTGTGGCATCATATTCAAGAAGACTTGAGGCTGTAATTGCTGCCAGAGGTGCATCAACAAAGTACTGAGCATATGAATACTTACGTATGTACGAGTGATTTCTTAGTTTTTTGTTAAAGAAAAAAGTAAAAACTTTTTCATGTTGTCATTTACTCCATTTTGGAATAAGGCTGTGACATAACAAAATTTGGGAAAAGTGAAGTGCTGTGAATACTTCCCGGATGCACTGTTCATGCAAGTCAATCCCAGAATTCCACTGGCAAGGTCAAAGGTCAAGATCACTGGGGTAAAGATCAAAGTCACTGGGGTCAGCATCCTTTATGTTAAAAGAAAGTTGTCTACCAGGAAATGAAAAGTGTTATTTACCAGGAAATTTTACCATAAACCAGGTGACCATACCCCAACACTCCTGATCTCCCACAGCCTTCTGAGTCTTCAGGCCCACAGGTGCTGTTGCCTACTTCTGAAAAATAGCTTTTTTCCCTTTTTAAAACTACCTTTTACAGAAGTTTCATGTTAATTTTTTTATTTTAAGAATCCCATGATTTTATGTGCGTGCATTTAGAAATGACTGCTTTAAGAAAAATTTGGCCCTGAAAGAACTCATTTTAAAACAGGTGCATCATGTGGACCCTACCCACGCATGGACTCCTCAGCCATGACATCACTCCTGCTCTCCCTCGCTTTTGATAAGGGGTGTGGCCAGCAGACAATACTTTACATTTAAAGCAACAAGCACAGAAACTAACTTTTTTCATAAACAGGTGACAGGTGGGTTATTCAGTGACTTTGGAATATTTTTGGCTGCAAACTTTACTATCTGCTTTTGTCGACCTTAAGTGGAAACTGACTGTTTTGTTGCTGCTCAGACAAAACAAGACTTTCCCCGTCGACAATTCAGTTCTACTTTTGCAGCAGAATGTTAACGGTGTCGTTTCTCTTCTTTTTTCCGCACTCGGTTACTCAAGCATTGACAGAATCTCACAATCCAAAGGAATTTCACAGGGCACACCTCTTTCCGAAAGCATTCCCTCTCCCCCACTTTCAGATAAGGAAGTAGCAGCACAGCTCTCAGGTATTCAGCCAAACCCTTAGGGCATGAAAACAGCTGCAGCCCGAGCAGCAACTCAAACGCCGAACATTCAATCCCAAAGTCAAAGGAAAAACACGACTCCAGTAACAAAATGTGTATGAGAGTTTGTGTTTCTGGAATTTCCAGGCGTGAGTGTACAAATCTAAAATCCAGCCTATAGTTTTTCTTACTGGGATGAATTTCTATGGTGTACCTAGCAACACAGTACAGTCTTATGTTACCCTCAAGTGGTGTTTTTGTAGGTCTGAAGTATTATTCCTCTGAAATTCCATAACTGGTTCACGAGGTTTCAGTATGAGATGGAGCTAATTTAATCCTGTCTCAAGGTATTTTAAGCAGTACAAGCACTACCTTTTTAGTTTCTTGTCTAGTTTCTTGTCTTTCTTTGTAAGATAGTTTTAGTGTCACATCTTGATACCTCTGTCTTGCATTGTTCTATGAATAACTATATGGTGATTTAATAGTATTTTAAGTTTTTTTTTATGGTATTTTTAGTGTCCTATGTTGCAGAACTAGTGACTTCATTTAACAACACTTTTACTCATTTTAAATAGTCTGCATTGTGTCTCCTATAATAATTTAAAGACACTCTGATAACTTGGGTTACAATGTATTTTATGTTATTTTTAGTGTCCTCAGCTGATTAAATAGTATAGTAACTTAGAAACACTTACTGATAATTGTATTCTCCCATAATAACTTTAAGATACTAACAAGTATAATGTATTGCTTCAGCAAGGAGTTTGTGATTATTTATTGGTATTTTCATGTATTTTATGGTATTCTGTACAGCTTACATTATGACTGTGATAATCAAATACTTTAAAGATCATTCATCTCCTGTAATACTTAAGACACTTGTAAGTGTCTTCTGTTGTCCATTTAATAGTATTTTAAAGTCACACTCTGAGTGTTAAACTTACCTGTTGTAATACAAAAAAAAAGTCACACTGAGTTTTAAATGCACCTGTTGCAATTTAACAGCATTTTAATGTCACACGGTGAGTTTTTTGTTTACCTGTTGTAATTTCTATTTTATGTCACAACCTAAGTTTCAAACTTACCTGTAGCAATTTAAAATAATTTTAACATCACACTGAGTTTTAAACATTCTTGTTGTGATTTAATAGTATTTTAAATGTCACAAACTGAGTTTCAAACTTACCTGTTGTAATTTAAAATCATTTGAATATCGCATGGTGAGTTTTAAACCTCCCTATTGCAAGTAGTTTTAACATCACATTTAAAAACTACCTGTAATAATTCAAAATATTCTAATGTCATATGGCGAGTTTTAAACTTACCTGTTGCTATTTAAAAGTATTCTAATGTCATATGGTGAGTTTTAAACTTAACTGTTGCTATTTAAAAGTATTCTAATGTCATATGGTGAGTTTTAAACTTAACTGTTGCTATTTAAAAGTATTCTAATGTCATATGGTGAGTTTTAAACTTAACTGTTGCTATTTAAAAGTATTCTAATGTCATATGGTGAGTTTTAAACTTAACTGTTGCTATTTAAAAGTATTCTAATGTCATATGGTGAGTTTTAAACTTACCTGTTGCAATTTAAAAGTATTCTAATGTCATATGATGAGTTTTAAACTTACCTGTTGCAATTTAAAAGTATTCTAATGTCATATGATGAGTTTTAAACTTACCTGTTGCAATTTAAAAGTATTCTTATATAACACAGTGAGTTTTAAAACTTACCTGTTGTAATTTGAAAGCATTCTGATGCCACACGGTGAGTTTTAAACTTACCTGTTGTAATTTAAAAGTATTCTAATGTCACATGGTGAGTTTTAAAGTTACCTGTTCTAACGAAAAAGTATTCTAATGTCATATGGCGAGTTTTAAACGTACCTGTTCTAACTAAAAAGTATTTTAATGTCATATGGTGAGTTTTAAACTTACCTGTTGTAATTTGAAAGCATTCTGATGCCACACGGTGAGTTTTAAACTAACCTGTTCTAACGAAAAAGTATTCTAATGTCATATGGTGAGTTTTAAACTAACCTGTTCTAACTAAAAAGTATTTTAATGTCATATGGTGAGTTTTAAACTTACCTGTTGTAATTTGAAAGCATTATGATGCCACACGCTGAGTTTTAAACTTACCTGTTCTAACGAAAAAGTATTCTAATGTCATATGGTGAGTTTTAAACTAACCTGTTCTAACGAAAAAGTATTCTAATGTCATATGGTGAGTTTTATACTAACCTGTTCTAACGAAAAAGTATTCTAATGTCATATGGCGAGTTTTAAACTTACCTGTTGTAATTTGAAAGCATTCTGATGCCACACGGTGAGTTTTAAACGTACCTGTTGTAATTTAAAAGTATTCTAATGTCACATGGCGAGTTTTAAAGTTACCTGTTGTAATTTAAAAGTATTCTAATGTCACATGGTGAGTTTTAAACTTACCTGTTGTAATTTAAAAGTATTCTAATGTCACATGGCGAGTTTTAAAGTTACCTGTTCTAACGAAAAAGTATTCTAATGTCATATGGCGAGTTTTAAACGTACCTGTTGTAATTTGAAAGCATTCTGATGCCACACGGTGAGTTTTAAACTTACCGAGCAGTTCTCTGGGAATGTCTGCTTTTTCCTCCATGTTTGCACCGAGCCGATCACACAGGATGAATCCGACCCACAGTTCAGGACAGGCGGATAAAAAAAGCGGCTCCGACTTGCGGAAGCGGCAGAATAAAGTCTGTTTTCTGGGAAAAGTTACCTGTCGACACCTTCTTACCTAAAAACCGTTACAGTTTGCATCGGTTCCTGTCTGCTGTCTGTCTGCACAAACGCAGACACGATATTGAAACTTTACATCAAAAGTCAGACTGAGAATGATTCTTTAATATTATTTTTCTGAAAATGAAAAATTAAATCCCACACCGTACAGTCGGTCTTGTCTTTCTCTCTCACACACACATATTTGTAACTCCGCCTTCACTAAACTTTTAAACGACTTTAAAAGTGGAACAATTGCGACACCTGCTGGTTGTTCAGCCTATGCGCATCCCTGAGTGCACATAAACGTTCTCCTTTTACCGTTTTCTTGAACAATGAATGGCACTAGAGTGCATACACACGCCAACCTTCCATTTATTGTTATTCAGTAGAGCTCTTTAAGTTTCTGGTTTTGCTCTTTAATCCAGATCTACTCTTGAACTTGTTCGTGTTTTATTTAGTACCATTATCCTGAGCTAATGTAGCGGCAAGCTGGTAGCCAAGTGGTTAAGTGCACTTGTTTCCGGTAGAGTCCCTCTGGTTCCATTCTCCAATATGGAATTGTGTCAAGAAAGACAGCCGGTGTGAAACTTGTGCGAAATCAACATGCAGATCCACCTTAGATCGCCTCTGGTGACCTCGAGTGAAAGTAAGTGTAGCAAGATGAAGTCCAGATTTAAAAGATGTTCCTGCTAGCTTGGCTAGCGGGGAATTCCCCTTTGGTCGACCTGGAAGAGTTTTGGTTTTCAGTTTGAGCAGTCCGGTGTTTGAATCCCACCGCCGTCCCGGCCACAAAGACGTCACTTAAGGGAGATGCCAAAGGGTCTTACTATACTGAGCTAATGTAGTGTGATTCAGAATTTTTAAAGTCTTTACAGCATCATAAGGCCATTTTTGCCTCTATTTCTAGTGAAAACCAACAAAACCGACCAATTATACAATGTGGACAAAGATGAAATTGGTAGCGAGAGATATTATGATGCAACATTACGAGAAGTTCGAGAAGTATAATGGACTGGAGGAAGAACTGCAAAGGCATCAGTGGTCTCTGTGGTAACACAGACACCAATAAAACTCCCCAAACCTCAGAAAGTGGCTCCAGCAGCTTTCTTCAGGAACATCATCAGTTCTGTGTCCAGAGGACTGCAGTTCTAAGATCTTCTACAGAACCACCAAAGTCCAAAAGAGACACAATCTGGAGGAAGATGCCAGCCACTTTGTGATTTCTTTCAGACTCTTAGTGATGTCATATAGAGCAAGTGCTTGACAGTGAATTTGAGGAACCTGAGTTTGTTTTGGATTTTCCAGAGAACCAGCTCCATGTCCACTTTCAAGCAGGAAGGTTGAGAATTCTGACTTCCACACAGTCTTTATTAGCAACATTTAGCTTCTCCCAAAAATAGGTGTGGTATCGTTCAAACATTTTAGATACCAGTACCTGTGCTGATACCTTGACTTCGACTTTGATATCAAAATGTGTTCTCGAGTGATCAGAAATTTTTCCATACTTGGTAGCAGGGGTGGATTGGCCATTGAGAGTACCGGGATTTTTCCTGATGAGCCAATCAATAAATGGGCTAATGGCTGCCCTGTTTTTTGTGGTAATGTGACAGACTTTCTGATGCTTTGTTTTTATTTATCACTATATTGTATGGGGTTTAATTTTGGCATGTTTGTGTTGGCGTAGAATGGGGGTGCGAGGTGATGTGCCCCCACCTGTGCGTCTGTGGTTAGCACAGGGGCGCGCAATAAAGGAGCCAGCCATTTTACCGTGCCTAAATGGTCTTCATTCGTCCCGTGTTTTAATGCTCAACATGCCTGCAATGAACCCTCATCGGCTCGGTTACGTCGGTGCTAGCAGCAGGATTGCTCGAGCACGTTTCTGTGTACGTCCTGAGCTGTTTATTCACTGTGTTGCCATGCTTGCTTAACTGCCTTAGTATAGCTAACTCGCTATTAAGCGCTGTAATTCAAAGACTATTGCGACAGTGTTGCAGACATGTGGCGTGGAGACAAAGAGCCGCCAAGCCCTACACGGAGTGGACCGCCAAGAACTCACTTAGCAGAGAGATTAGGGTTGACCTGCCTGTTCCTTTTGCTGGTGCGTACCAGTCATCCTTAACTAAAAACGCTCCCCCCTCCACTTTCCTGTTGCACCTGTGGGTCTAAGAGATTTACATCTTCTTCTTTGTCTTTCGGCTGTTCCCGTTAGGGGTCGCCACAGCAGATCAATCGTTTCCATCTCACCCTGTCCTCTGTATCTTCCTCTGTCACACCAACCACCTGCATGTCCTCTCTCAGCACATCCATGAACCTCCTCTTTGGTCTCCCCCTTCTCCTCCTGCCTTGTGGCTCCATCCTCAGCATCCTTCTCCCTATATACCCTGGGTCCCTCCTCTGCACATGTCCAAACCATCTTAATGTCGCCTCTCTGACTTTGTCTCCAAACCGTCCCACCTGAGCTGTCCCTCTGATATGTTCATTCCTAATCTTGTCCATTCTTGTCACTCCCAAAGAGAATCTCAACATCTTCAGCTCTGCCACCTCCAGCTCTGCCTCCTGTCTTTTTGTTAGTGCCACTGTCTCTAAAGCATACAACATAGCTGGTCTCACTACTGTTTTGTAAACCTTCCCCTTCACTCTTGCTGATATTCTTCGGTCACAAATCACTCCTGCCACCTTTCTCCACCCACTCCACCCTGCCTGCACTCTCTTCTTCACCTCTCTACCACACTCTCCATTACTTTGAACAGTTGACCCCAAATATTTAAACTCATCTACTTTCACCACTTCTACTCCTTGTAACTGCACTATTCCACTGGGCTCCCTCTCATTCACACACATGTACTCAGTCTTGCTTCTACTGACTTTCATTCCCCTTCTCTCCAAAGCATATCTCCACTTCTCCAGACTAGACTCAACTTGCTCTCTACTCTCACTACAGATCACAATGTCATCTGCAAACATCATAGTCCATGGGGACTCCTGTCGGATCTCATCTGTCAACCTGTCCATCACCACTGCAAACAAGAAAGGACTCAGAGCTGATCCTTGGTGTAATCCCACCTCCACCTTGAATGAGTCTGTCATTCCGACTGCGCATCTCACCGCTGTCACACTATTCTTGTACATGTCCTGCACTACATACTTCTCTGCCACTCCAGACTTCCTCATACAATGCCACAACTCTTCTCTTGGCACCCTATCATAAGCTTTTTCTAAGTCCACAAACACACAATGTAACTCTGTGATACTTTGACTTGACTTGACACACTGTGTCGGAAAACGGAGCGTTTGTGGAAATTCACGCACCTTGAGGTCCATAGGTTACATCTCAGGGACCTTATTTCCACGTTAAATGATGCATTAAGAGAGGCAAGATCTAAATATTTCCATCGCCTGATAATGTCCAATAAGGGAAATCCGAAGGTGCTTTTTAACACAATTAACTCTCTCATGTCCCATGCTGCCTCTGCAACCTCTGGGTTTTGTAAAGCAGATGGCACTGACCTCTTGGAGTTCTTTGTTGATAAGGTCAGACACATAAAAAATGCCTTTACTGACCCCTTGTGGTCTGGCCCAGTCCGGCCTGAACTGCCACTACAGGTCTGGTCGTCTTTCAACTGAGTGTCACTAGAAGACATTGCAGCAGTTGCAACTAAAATGAACCTGACCTCATGCCCATTTGATGTCCTTCCCTCCAAGCTTTTATTTAGATACTTTTGACTCAATCGGGCCATGGGTCATGAAAATGTTCAACATGTCCCTGTCATCCGGTCTCTTTCCGAGCTCATTTAAACATGCTGTGGTGGAACCAAGACTCAAAAAGCCTAACTTGGACCAGTCTGAGCTTAAGAATTTCCGGCCAATATCGAAGCTCCCCTTTCTAGCAAAAATACTGGAAAAAGTGGTCGCAAAACAACTACCGTCTTTCCTTGAGATGCACAACATCTATGACACTTTTCAGTCAGGCTTTCGGAAACACCACTCCACCGAGACCGCACTACTGAGAGTGTCTAGTGATATCATGATGGCCACTGACGCAGGAAGATGCACGGTCCTAGTCCTGCTAGACCTGTCCGCAGCCTTCGACACCGTCGACCATAGCATTATGGTCAACCGGCTGCGCGATCTGGTAGGGTTGTCGGGGTCCGTGCTGAAGCGGTTTGCCTCATACTTGGAGGAGAGGACCTTTAGTGTGTTGGCTGGCCATAAACTATCGAAAACAGCTGCTTTACAGTATGGTGTCCCGCAAGGTTCTGTTTTGGGGCCACTGCTGTTTCAATTGTATGTCCTTGCCCTCGGCCAGTTGATTCAGGACTTCAGGGATATTTCCTACCACCTGTTTGCGGACAACTTACAACTGTACTGTTCCTTTAAGATTTCAGAAGTCCACAAATTGAACTCTTTATTTGACTGCCTGTCACAGGTGAAGAAGTGGCTTAATGGAAACCGTCTGCAGCTGAACTCTGAAAAAACTGAGACACTTATTGTTGCCCCTGACAGTGCTGTTCCTGTTATCAGGAGCCTCCTTGGTGACTTGGGCGTAACGGCAAAAACAAGCCTTAGAAACCTTGGCGTTATTTTTGATGAAGAAATGTCTCTTGCTCAGCACGCAAGCAAGCTTGTGAAGAATTGCTTCTTTCAACTGCGAAATATCGCCAAACTTAAACAATTGGTGTCACAGAAAGAATTAGAGGAAATCATCCATGGCTTTGTCTCCACGCGGTTGGACTATTGCAACAGTCTGTTCACTTGCCTGGGTAAGAAGGAGATAAATCGGTTGCAGTATGTCCAGAACTCTGCTGCGAGAGCCCACAACAAGAGAGCCCACATCACGCCTATCTTGGAATCCCTCCATTGGCTCCCTGTTGCCTCCAGAATTAATTTTAAAATCTTGGTTTTGACTTTCACTACATGTTCAGGCTCCTGATTACATTGCTGACTTGATTCAGCCTTACACCTCAGCCCGCAGCCTCAGATCTTTAGGTCAGAACCTGTTGATGGTTCCTCGAACCTCCTTTAAAACTCGAGGAGACCGATCTTTTAAAGCCGTAGCGCCTCGTCTCTGGAATGAACTCCCTCTGTCCCTGTGATCCCTGGACTCTGTTGAGATGTTCAAAAAGCAACTAAAGACTCTACTTTTTAAACAGGCTTTTCATGGCCAATAATCTTTTAGTACTGAGTGTTTTACTGTATATTTTTATTGTTTTACCTTGTAAAGCGCTTTGTGACCCCTATAGAAATAAAGTTTACTTACTTACTCTTTCTGTCCTTCTCTGTACTTTTCCAACAGTATTCTCACAGCAAACATTGCATCTGTAGTGCTCTTTCTCGGCATGAAACCATATTGCTGCTCACAGATCTTCACCTGTTTTCTAAGCCTAGCTTCTACTACTCTTTCCCATAACTTCATGCTGTGGCTGATCAGCTTTATGCCTCTGTAGTTACTGCAGCTCTGCACATCACCCTTGTTCTTGAAAATAGGAACCAGCACACTTCATCTCCACTCCTCAGGCATCCTCTCACGTTCCAAGATTTTATTAAACAATCTAGTTAGAAACTCTACTGCCATCTCTCCTAGACATTTCCATGCCTCCATTGGAATGTCATCTGGACCAACTGCCTTTCCACTCTTCATCCTCTTCCTAGCAGCCCTCACTTCTTCCTTGCTAATCTCTTTTACTTCCTGATTTACTCTCACCACATCATCCAGCCTTTTCTCTCGCTCATTTTCTTTATTCATCAACTCTTCAAAATATTCCCTCCACCTTCTCAGCACACACTCCTCACTTGTCAGCACATTACCATGTGCATCTTTTACCACCCTAACCTGCTGCACATCCTTTCCAGCTCTGTCCCTTTGTCTGGCCAATCGGTACAAGTCCTTTTCTCCTTCCTTACTATTCAACTTCTTGTACAGCTCGCAATATGCATTTTCCTTTGCTTTTGCCACTTCTCTTCTCTTCTCGCCTTACGCCGCATCTCCTTGTACTCCTGTCTACTTTCTTCATCTCTCCGACTATCCCAAAACTTTTTCGCCAACCTCTTTCTCCTTATGCTTTCCTGGACCTCTTCATTCCACCACCAAGTCTCCTTGTCTTCCTTCCACTGTCCAGATGTCATACCCAGTACTGCCCTAGCTGTCTCCCTCACCACATCTGCAGTACTTTTCCAGTTGTCCAAAATTGCTTCCCCTCCAACTAGTGCTTCTCTCACCTGCTCGCTAAATTTCACACAACAGTCTTCCTCCTTCAGCTTCCACCATCTGATCCTTTGTTGAGCTCTCACTCTCTTCTTCTTCTTTACCTCTAAAGTCATCCTACAAACAACCATCCTATGCTGTCTAGTGACACTCTCTCCTGCTACCACCTTACAGTCTGTGATTTCTTTTAGCTTGCATCTCCTATAAAGAATGTAGTCCACCTGTGTGCACCTTCCTCCACTCTTATGTTACCCTGTGCTCCTCCCTTTTCTTAAAGTAGGTATTCACCACAGCCATTTCCATCCTTTTTGCAAAATCAACTACCATCTGTCCTTCCCCATTCCTATCCTTGATACCATATCTACCCATTACTTCCTCATCACCTCTGTTCCCTTCACCAACATGTCCATTGAAGTCTGCTCCTATCACCACTCTTTCATACTTGGGCACACTCTCCACCACCTCATCTAACACACTCCAGAAATCTTCTTTCTCCTTCATCTCACAACCTACCTGTGGGGCATATGTACTGATGATATTCATCATCACCCCTTCAATTTCCAACTTCACACTCATCACCCTGTCAGACACTCGCTTAACCTCCAACACACTTTTAACATACTCTTCCTTTAAAATGACCCCAACACCATTTCTCTTCCTGTCCTCACCATGGTACAACAACTTGTACCCACCGCCGATGCTCCTGCTCTTACTTCCCTTCCACTTGGTCTCTTGCACACACAATATGTCTACCTTTCTCCTCTCCATCATATCAGCCAGCTCTCTCCCTTTACCAGTCATACTACCAACATTCAAAGTCCCCACTCTCATTTCCACCCTTCTAGTTTTCTTCTTCTCCCGCTGTTCGTGGCAACGTTTTCCTCCTCTTCTTCGTCGTCTTCGCCCAGCAGTAGCCCAATTTCCACCAGCACCCTGTTGGGCAATAGCACCGGTGGCGGACGTTGTTAACCCGGGCCGCGACCGATCCGGTATGGGAATTCGATTCTGAGTCTGCATAGTTGGGTTGGCTTGTTTTACGCCGGATGCCCTTCCTGACGCAACCCTCCTCATTTATCCGGGCTTGGGACCGGCACTCAGAATGTACTGGCTGCACACCCCATGTGGCTGAGTTAAGAGATTTACATCTCCACGTTCAAATCAATGTACTCACCTCATAGCAAATTGCAAGTGTGTAGTGTGTTACAACTAAATTTAGTTATCTAAAGTTGTTGTGGATGGACTCCAAATGTGGAGGCTGAACGAACGAGAAAAACTAGGATTTATTGTATAATTGATATGTGCAACAATCAAGACCAAAGGTGCTGGATGTCTGAGGAAATGCAGACTCAGGCCAGAACTGGAGAAACTGGGAGCCGCAGTCCATAGGACCCAGGATTGTTCTGACCAGAAGAGTGGAGTGAGTCTCAGGAACCAGAACCAGGAAGCTGAGTGTTGACTACCAGTGTCGCAGACCAAACGGTCCGCCCCTAAAAATCGGTCCGCATTTGCATCTGCGCATGTGTCATTTCGGACCACAGCAGCACGTCTGAGATGGAGGCTCTTCACCCAAGGTTAAAACCTCTTAAATCATTCTAAAGTCAGTTTTAAGCAGAAACGAGGCCATTTTAAGCAGAAACTCGGTGAAATTCCGTGACACTTTGAAATGACCGATGCGCAGTGAACGCATCAGCTAGCAGCTCGCTTAGCCACGGCGGTCTGATCGCTTCCGCTGCCTTTTATGATGAAATAATGCTGAATTTATGTGGAAAAGATTGTTGTACAAAAACTTCAGATATCTGTCGCTGAGATAGATGATGTTTGAAGCAGAAACGTGGTTTTAATCCGTGAACCACGGCTAATGACGTATGCGCAGATGCAAAAGGCAGACCGATTTTTAGGGGGGGACCATTCAGTCAGCGACACGGGTGCCTGTGGAGCCGTGGATGCTGTGGAGATGCTGAGAAATGGAGAACAGAGAGGTGAGTGAGCGTGTAGCTGCACGCAAACACATAGTAACAGCTGCTGAGTGGTACAAGGTCAAAAATGCCAAAAATAGCAACGTGTAATGTCCTGAGTTTCACCACAGAAAACTGATTGCGCTGGAACGCAACAATTCTATTAGGAAATAGAGTCAACTCTATACGGCGATAGAGAGGGCACATTACCAGGTAGGAATGCCGAGTTTCTGGCCATGAAGCAATGAAGAACCAGAGGCCTCATGTACAAAGAGCAACGTGGACTTTCTACTAAAAGTTGGTGTACACCAAAACCCTGAATCAGGCGTAAACATAAATATATCCAGACGTATGAAAGTGTGCGTAGGCATGAATCCTTGCACGTGACGGTCATACATCCCAATCAACTTAGAACTGAGAGCACCTGCACGGGTAGCAAACCCTGCCCTGGCCACGCCCAAATTTAAATTTGCAAATCCTTGTAAATAGGCCTTTCAACAGGCATCACCATCAAACGGAAGAGATGTGAGTGGGAACACGTGTGTGATGCCATGAACGCTGTGGGCTCAGAGCGGCACACACACACGGAGATCAAGAAAAAATGGTCGGACAACACGATTTATTATAATAAATCCTCACGTTGCCCGAATCCACGCTCACATTGGCTTGCACCATTTGCAAGGTCCTCTAACAACGCTCACGCAGCCATTGTTAGTGCCATTTTACACATCACTTTGCGCATGCTTTTATATCCACCCATATAATTGCAAACACGTAGGTGTGTTAATTGTTCATCAGTGTGTCTCTGATGTGCACGTCACTCTGATGACTTCATGTTTTCACACTGTTGACGGTTCCCTGTGTCACCTCTATGTGTCGAACATGGAACAATAGCTGTAGAAACGTGTGTATGCCAGCCTGGATTCTTGCATGACGCACCGCATATTTCCATGCTTAAGTCACTTTTGATACATTTGCACGTGGACGTAGAGATGGGCGTATGCCAGGTTTTTGTGCGGAAGCACGCTGTGTACATGCGGCCCCTGGGCTTCTTCTTCTTCAAGATTCAAGATTCAAGATTCAAAGCTTTCATTGTCATATGCACAGTAAAGAAACATGTTTCCCTGTGCTATGAAATTCTTACTTTGCTGCCCACACTGGATGTCCAAATATATATATAAATAAATAAATGAATAAGTATAAAATATCTAAATATTAGTTTGTGTTTAATGGCGGTTGCAACCAGCTTCTATGGAGCATTACCGCCACCAACTGGACTGCAGTGATGGTCAGGAGACTAACATCCCCAAAACAAAAGCAGGTGTGTCCAATCAGCTCTGCAGTGCAACTCCTGGAGACAGAGAGGAGAGAGAGGCAGGAACCAAGGTGGCACACAACAAAAGTATTGGAAAAAAATCTCATATTCATATCCTGATTAATCGATTAGTTGCTTTTATTAATAACCTCTTAACCACTATTTTATACTTTCATCAAAGGATGCCACACATAATTGCAGATCTACAAGCTTATAACTCACATGTTGTAATGTGATGTGGTTTGAACATGTAGATCTGCTATTTTCATCATTTTTCATCATTTCTACTTATGACATCCCCCCCAGACCAGGTCACCAGAGTTAAAATGTTTACAGTGTCAATATGCACCTTTCTTGTGCCCAGAGTACAATTTGTTCATGAAGGACATTGATCTAACAACATAACAAATATGTCTGAGTATGCTTTACATATTTTTTCAGACAGTTTATGGTTTATTGTCCTTTTAACAGTTTCACATTATACAGTTAAAACTAATAAAACACTGATTAACTACTGTTATAATAAAACAGCTGCTGCATATGTAATACTCATGATGCAGTACACAAATTACAAGTATTTCCTCTGTTGTCATGCCTTATTGGCTATACATTATGTTGAGCTGTAAAAAGTGATTGTCCATTGTTCAGAATATTATACTCTCGTTTTCCACACAACTAGCCAAATTTCTGATTGCATCCAGACTTTTTTTTTTTTTTGCATGCAATCTTGCTCACACGTATTCCACACTATTGGGTTGTTATTTGGAATCACTTAAATAATGGTGTCTGTCTTTCACAGGGCTGAGGAGAGCTTTATATTTGCTCCATCTGGGGGGGGGGTGCTTTATGTACAATTGTCTTCCCCTTTCTGCCAGTGTCCTGATGTGCTTCAGCCAGCATCCTCCTTGTAAGAGCAATACACTTACTTTCCTCTTTTCTTGGCTATCAGTTATACATTTACAGTAGTGTTCAGAATAATAGTAGTGCTATGTGACTAAAAAGATTAATCCAGGTTTTGAGTATATTTCTTATTGTTACATGGGAAACAAGGTACCACTAGATTCAGTAGATTTTCACAAATCCAACAAGACCAAGCATTCATGATATGCACACTCTTAAGGCTATGAAATTGGGCTATTAGTAAAAAAAAAAAGTAGAAAAGGGGGTGTTCACAATAATACAACCCCTGGCAATAATTATGGAATCACCGGCCTCGGAGGATGTTCATTCAGTTGTTTAATTTTGTAGAAAAAAAGCAGATCACAGGAAAGTCATTTTAAATGGCAACTTTCTGGCTTTAAGAAACACTATAAGAAATGAGGAAAAAAAAAATTGTGGCAGTCAGTAACGGTTACTTTTTTAGACCAAGCAGAGGAAAAAAAAAAATGGAATCACTCAATTCTGAGGAAAAAATTATGGAATCATGAAAAACAAAAGAATGCTCCAACACATCACTAGTATTTTGTTGCACCACCTCTGGCTTTTATAACAGCTTGGAGTGTTGTGAAAGTGTAGGTACACGGACCCACAACAGGGGGCGCAATGAACGGACAATGGAGAAAAGTAAGAACAAGTTTTACTGTTGTGAAAATAGCACAACTGATACAACAATTAGCAATTTGTAAGCCGAAATCTGCTGGTGTCTTGTGGGCAGGCCCGAAGGTAGGAGACGTCCGTCCTAGTTGAACCGGAACCACCCAGATCTCCTCTGCCACCGAAACCCAGAAGTACTGGAACCGCCAAGTCCCGAATTCCCAGGTGGCCACTGCCTCCGCTCGTCGGATCCGGTACTGCTGGCGGGAAAGAACACAAACACACAGGTTGGGATGCGACCGCACCCAGTAGATGAGAGGGGCAAAGCCGCCTCCACCTCTTGTCACACTGAAGCAGGAAAGGTGAGTACTTATCCGAACACTTGGCCTTCCGCTGTCCTGAAAAGTTTATAATGTATCGTCACAAAGATACAGTATCTGTTGCAGAGGTGATTACCTTAAACTCAAGGTGATATCTCGGCACTGAGGTGGAGACGCTGTCCTGCTGATATACCTCCGTACTGAGTGAAGTCAGCTGTGTCCAGTAATGGGTGACAGCTGTCATCCTGGCTGCTCTCATCAGGCGGCGGCGCCCTCTGGTGCCTGGAGCCCGCACTCCAGGCAGGGCGCCCTCTGGTGGTGATGGGCCAGCAGTACCTCCTCTTCAGCGGCCCACACACAACATGGAGTCTCTGAGGCATGGACTTAATGAGTGACAAACGTACTCTTCATCAATCTGGTGTTAGTTTTGGGGATGCAAATTTACTGATTCCATGATTTATTCCTCAGAATTGAGTGATTCCATATTTTTTTTCCCTCTGCTTGGTCTAAAAAAAGTAACCGTTACTGACTGCCACAATTTTTTTTTCCTGATTTCTTATAGTGTTTCTTAAAGCCATAAAGTTGCCATTTGAAATGACTTTAGTTTTGTGTCATGTCTGTGATCTGCTTTTTTTCTACAAAATTAAACAACCGAATGAACATCCTCCGAGGCCGGTGATTCCATAATTATTGCCAGGGGTTGTAGTAGCATCTGCTGTTGATGCTACAAACTCAAAACTGTTATGTTCAAACTGCTTTTTTAGCAATCCTGTGAATCACTAAACTAGTATTTAGTTGTATAACCACAGTTTTTCATGATTTCTTCACATCTGCGAGGCATTAATTTTGTTGGTTTGGAACCAAGATTTTGCTCGTTTACTAGTGTGCTTGCTGCCAGCCTTTCAATGTCATGACAGTTTCACCGCCTATGAGTGAGTGTGATAAATAAATACTCTTGAATCTTAAATCTTTTCTCCAGTATCCTTCTTAAGACCAAGTGAGCAACATACTGTGTAGTCATCATTTATTTTGTTCAAGGATCCAGAATATAAAGGGATATTGTTCAGTATAGTTGTGTTATTAAGGCCTTGTGTGTTTATATACTTCAATGGGGAGAGAGTTGGCACAGTATCTGCATGCAGATTGTAGTGATGGGCCAGTCTGGACCAAAAGTCCGAATTTTTGTCCGAGTCCAGCCCTGCTCGGTAGTATTGAAATTCAGTACCCAGAACTACCAGCACCTTACAGCACACTGCCCCAACGTGTACTGTATGAAATAATGGAAATCATACCAATAATAATAATAATAATAAAATCAATATTCAACATTATAATGCTGTGTACAGTCTAATAGCCTGCAATCCAACTGATGGTCAAGATCAACTGTTGAAAATTATTCACAAACAAAAAAAAGGTCCACTTGATGCTTCAAGAAATCAAAATTCAGGTTGAAATAATTAATGTGGTTATATCAGCTATTGATGATGAATGATGGTTCTTGATGCAGTGGCGTCTGAGAAAATGGAGATCGGGGTGTCGAGCTTAGACTGGCACTCTGGACCTTTACACAGTGAAATTCCTCCAGATTCCTTGAATTGTTTCATGATATTATATATTGTAGAAGGAGAAAAATGCAAATCTCTCCCAATCTTTCTTTGAGGAACATTGTTTTTAAACATCTCAATATTTTTCTCATACATTTGCTGACAAACTAGAGATCCTCTTGCCATCTTTGCTCCTCAAAGACTCGGCCTTTCATGGATACTGCTTTTGCACCAAATCATCATTACAATCCCCTGCTTGAATGAACATTATTGTTATTATTATTATTGTTATTATTGATATTTTTATTCTTCTTCTTCATTTCTATCCCTAAATTGCCCAAGATTTTTTATTTTAAATTTTTTGCGTTTCCATGTCATCTTAACTTTTTTCTGATTTGGGGTTGTAGAACAGTAAATTCTGATTTGGATCTGCATCAACTCACCTGTATGAATGTGGACAAACTAAAAACAGAATAGGGCGATGCATCATCAAACCTCACCAAGAAGAAGAAAAACTCATCTCTCATCTCACTTCCTCAGCCACACTACAGTTTTTACAAAATCAGTTTGTTGCTTTATCTAAAAACAGTCAGTTTAGTCAAACTGACCCAATTTGTATCTTTAAAAAAAAAGAGACTTGGTTGACAAGTAGATTATTGCTTAGATAACGGATTTATTCTCTCATTGATTTCAATGTTTTGTATTGTTTTTGCAGTTTGACCAAACGGTGACCCCACCTGCATGTGCTGATTGATAGGCCCTGGCAGAACTGCGCCCCCTGGTGTCTCCAGCCTCCTTTTCTCTGTTTGTTAATGTGCTTTGAAAGTAATTATGTACAGCAGTGATGCGCCTTTAAGAAGATCACTGTGCACACTTTGTTCGAGAGACAGGATGAAACCTCCATGTGACTTTGAGCAACACTGGGTCCTGAACAGCAGGGGGCAGCACTGCCACAGCTGTCACAAGATAATGGAGTAGTGGAAGAAAAAAAAAAAAAAAGTATAACGAGTAGAAAAGCCAAAGCTGCGTTTTCTGATCATCTCTTTAATAATGCAGCTACACTTAAATCATATAAGGAAATTATTTCTGTTTAAACAGAAAAATAAAGTGTGAGAACCCGACTCACTGTTTAAAGCTTTCTGTCATTTTGAGAAGTTCTGCACGAGACAACAAATCTGGATTCAAAGGAATTTGAATGATCCTACCTAAAAAAGTAATAATACTAATAACAATACCCTGCCTCATGCCCTATGACTGCTGGGATAGCCCCCCCCCGATGACCCTTAACTGGAATAAGCAGGTGTGAAAAATGGATGAATAATAATAATAATAATACATGATCATCTGTCCAAAGTGCTGAAATAATCAAAATAACCCTCAGACTCATTGGACACACTTTGAGGGTCAATGCCTCAGGTTGGATTAAGGTCTCTGGGCTCTTGCAGTGACCCTAGGGGGATGTGATGGTCAAGTGGTTAAGCGTTGGATTTGAGACCAGAGGATCTTCGGTTCAAATCCCAGCTTGATGGGAAAATCTCTAAGCGTCCTTGGGCAAGGTCCTTAATCCCCAATTTGCTCCCGGTGTGTAGTGAGCGCCTTGTATGGCAGCACCCTCACATCAGGGTGAATGTGAGGCATCATTGTAAAGCGCTTTGAGTGTCTGATGCAGATGGAAAAGCACTATATAAATGCAGTCCATTTACTGTTTACCCTGATTGCATGCTCACTGAGTGTGCATACACATTCAGTGAATATGCACAGTTATTCAGCGCGCATGCATATTCAGTGTGCACGGCATTACATGATACAGAGTGCATGCATATTCGCTGTGCATACACACCAAGCACATGCACAGGCACGAAGAGACAGGAGCAGTTAGCTTTACCATCAATATACTGACATACTTAATATGAGGGGTTAAATTAAAAATTATGTTTTATCTAACTAAAAACAAACAAAAAAACTAAATCAAGGTTACAATTTGCATTTATCTTTGTAAGTAATTTCAACTAACCCATTTCTGAGTAAATGCCACAAGAGGTTTATAGTAAAACTATCTCAAGGTTAGTAAAGAATTTAGTTTGATTTCTCCTCTACAAAATTAAAGTACAAAAAAAGTGACAGATTGTTTCCCTGTGACCTTTGACCTAGTAAAAAGGAGTCACAAAGCTGAAGCAGCTGAGTTTGTCTGAAGATGGTGAAACATGTTTGACAAAGTGTGCCTCCAGTCTTTCTGAGAATATTGTGGTAACACTAGAATTTTGAAGGCTATTTTTTTCAGAATTGTGTAAAATCTAATTTGTTTGTGAAAAAAATACCAGTGCAGCTGATTCACCAAAATGGGACATGAATCATGCGCCCAAAGGGTGACTCTATGTCGTGCGCCATTGTGCATTGCTCATGCTTTAGTAATAGTGCAGCAGATAACAGAATATTTGTAGAGGAATCCTTCAAATGTTGATACAAACACCAAATTTGGCAAAAGTACACCTTAGATATTACTCTTTTGAAAAAACCGACGGGCCACTTGAATTTTCAATAGGCGGCCACGTCGGGGTCAATTGAAGAATTACATAGGGGTCAAAATATAAAAAAGCTCCAGTCATATTGAAAATTATACCACATTATTTGTCTGAGTGTAAAGATTCAAAAAAGGTATAGTTTGGACTATCTATGACTGAATTCTATGGAGTTATGGGGTAAAAACAGCAAGAATGGTGACAAAGTTTAGTTTCAGTTTGTACAGGGGTCAAAAGTTAGAGTTGCTCCAGTTTTTTTCAAAGGTGATGCAAATTATTGGTTAATAGGGTTTCAAAAAGGAATAGTTTGTACCATGTATCATGCTTAGTTATCACATTACAGGGTAACATATGTCATATGTCATAGAATTCAATGGAAGTCAACATTATTTGACCTTTACTGTAGAGACAAAGCATTCAACACAGTCAAAACTATTCCATTTATTAATCCAAGTAGCTCAATCAACAATTTGCACCATTTTTTACTAAAATTGGAGCAGCTTTAACTTTTGACACCTGTACAAACTGAAATTTACCTTTGTCACCATTCTTAAGGTTTTTAACCCATAACTCCATAACATTCAGTCATAGACAGTCCAAACTATACCTTTTTGGAATCTGTATGATCAGACAAATAATGTGGTATAGTTTTCAATATGATTGGAACATTTTTATATTTTAACCCCTGTGTAATTCTTCAATTGACACCTACGTGGCTGCCTATTGAAAATTCAAGTGGCCTGTCAGTTTTTTCAAAAGAGCAATGTCTAAGGAGAATTTGTGCTGAAGTATTGTTTCAGTTATTTGCTGAACTATAAGCAACATTTTGAAGCATTTTTTTGCAGCGATGCACATGACGGCTGAATAAACAGGCTGAACAATGTTAGTGACAGCTCAGATTGTCTAAAATCCAGAAAGGCAAGTGACACCTTCGACAAACAGGTCTGAGTCTCAACCCAGTGACGTATTTCATAAACGTGCATGGAAAATATAAGCATGCATGTCAAACAGTATTTACGCGCTACCAACAGCAATAATACTACTACTAATTCTATTTATAGGAAAAGTACACAAAGCTGCTGGTCAGTGACACAAATTCAAATGAATGTAAAGTATTTACTGGGAAACTGGGAATGCAAATTACACAGAGTTCATGTTTATACACTTTGGCCATATATTTTTTTTTTTTCTGACAAAACTATTGGGATTGTAGCTGTCAATCACAGCAGAGTAGACTTGTCAATAACCAATATGAACTCATCAAGACTGTAAGTTGGAATCCAATAAGATAAATGTGCAACTTATCTCTTCGAGCGAAGGTACATAAACCGTTAGGAAATATAAAGGGTACTGAGGGGAGGTGATTGGCTCAATTCCCTATCAAACAAGAAAATCACTAAAATGCCTTCGAGCAAAGTCCATAATCCTCAAGTTGCTCTTAGTGTGGAGCTGAGAGCACCGGATATCAGTATGTGTGTGTGAGTAAATGGGTGAATGTGAGGCATCACTGTAAAGCGCTTTGAGCTTCTGCTACAGAAATGCGGTCATTTAAACATTTATTTAAACTGAGTGAGGGAAGCCACCAAGATACCCATGACAACTCTGAAGCAGCTACAGGCTTCAGCGGCTGTGATTGGTGAGACTGTAAATGGCACAACTTATGTCTCTCCAGTCTGAGCTTCATGCTTAAGCAGAAAAAACAGTAAATGGACTGCATTTATATAGCGCTTTTCCATCTGCATCAGACGCTCAAAGTGCTTTACAATAATGCCTCACATTCACCCCAATGTGAGGATGCTGCCATACAAGGTGCTCACTACACACCGGGAGCAATAGGGGATTAAAGACCTTGCCCAAGGGCCCTTAGTGATTTTCCAGTCAGGCTGGGATTTGAACCGAGGATCTTCTGGTCTCAAGCCCAACGCTTATCCACTAGACCATCACCGCCTCTAAAATAAATCCTGTATCAGCCTCGAGGCGTGTTGTGTTGGTGATTATCCCCGGATTCCATAGCATGAAGTACATGAGAATGTAAGACCTGTGATGGATTGGGTTCCAGTCCATCGCAGGTTACTTCCTCAGGCAAAGCCAGTACCCATGTACAGCTGGGCGGATTGGGACAATGTAGATGAAGTGTGTTGTCAAAGGAAATAGAAAGACAGCGTTGCTTAATGCTGACGACTTATACCTTAAGTGTAATGTTTCTGGCCGACTGATTATTTTCTTTTTCTCTCTGTCCGAGACAGAGAGATCCAGGTGCTGGATTGGATGATTTCTGTGGCGGACGCGGAATGGACTCTGTTGCAGGAAGAGACCCAACAAGAGGCTCGATGAGTCCCCCTCGCCCTGACAGTTGACGGGACGCCTGCGTGGACTCTCGTCACTTGTTGTTGTGTTGTGTTCTGTATTTTAACCTTTTTGATAGAATGGCTTAAGCAGTGGGTCACCCCTTTGAGTCTGGTCTGCTTGAGGTTTCTTCATCAAAATCATCAGAGGGAGTTTTTCCTTAACACTGTCACCTGTGTGCTTGCTCTAGGGGGTTGGTAAGGTTAGACAACACTTGTGTGAAGCACCTTGAGGCAGCTTTGTTGTGATTTGGTGCTATATAAACTAAATTAAATTAAATAGCATGATCTGGAATAAAACCCAGGTTTATGTATTGGTAGCTCAGGAGTTGAGCTACCAATACCTAGCTGGATTTCTTTTTGGTCTTGAGGACATTTAACTGCCGTATCTGTGGAGATTCTCAGCTATGCTGAGAAAAACAAACAACAAATGCCATCAAGAAACCAGATGAGTCAAGCTGACCTGACCTGTTCAAGCTGACATTTACCACATGTGAAACTCAAGACCTTAAATCATTATGTAATAAATGCTGATGGTTGGAAAAGCCTTAACGTTAATGTTTGCTTCCATGTCAGAACTCCTTAGCTGACATTTGGAGGTTGCTATGAAACTTTACCTTATATAACACATATCAGTCATTTTGTGTCATAGTTATCGCCGGTTCCTCCTTGAACACATACAATCCTACAGCCGATAACTCACTTAAATGTTCGTCATCTTAAATGTTAAATCTCATATTATAGCAGCACCACCAACAATAATAATAATAATTTGATTTAAATAAACAGAACTAAACTAAGACTAAAGTAACACAAGGACCCAGACTGAAAGATACAATAACCAGCTACAAAATAGATGATAAATGAACCAGTGATGAAAGTGCAAAACAAAGAAAAGCAATAAACAAAACCAAACTGAGATTTACATGAGAAAATATAAACATATGAAAACTAAAACCAGAAAACCATAGAGGACATAGAGCTGAAAATCCGGACCTAAACCCCGAGCCGGGGCCAAGCATGACAACGCTGAGAACAGGCCATCTTCCAAAAGTGAGAGAATGTGCAAACAGGACACACAAGAGAAGTCACAGAAGCATCTGTGTCATCTTTGGAAGAATTACACGCTGAAGTGGCATCGACTAGAGAGACGGTTATGTGTCACAGCTTCATGGTAGAGTGAAACACAGAAAGGCTTTGAGTTTAAACAAGAAAGAAAGAAGACGTTTTACTTATAGGTAAAGAGAGAATGTTTAGGCTAGAGGTTCCTGGAAGGTACGAGGAAGAATTTATTGCCTTTTTTTCTGATCCTCGTTGTGCCTGCAGTCATGTGCAATGTGATTGAGCTTCCTGTTTTCTGTGGAACTTTTCTTTTTCCTGTTTTCACACGTACGGCATGTTCTCTGCTGTCAGACGTGTGTTAGCATGTTTAATAAATCACTGTTTTGGGCACGCTTTGCATTTGACTTGTTTTGCATATCGAATTTGCACATTTTACCACATGTGCGTATTTGTTCTTTTGCGTATGAGCTGATTTGCATCACTTCATCTGTCTCCTGCAGGTTCAATGTTTTTCCTCGATAAATAAAGCAGTGTTAACTGGAAGAGATTGTAATTACAGCTGGAAACCTTAATCTTGGTTTGTTGTTGTGTGTTTTTCCTGCATGACATAAGGTCTCAGTCTCAACACAACAGACAGCAACACTGAAAAACATGAACTGCACTTAATCAAAGGTATTTATTTAATGGGTTTTCATCATTGACATTGCTGTTGCTGTGAACAACAAACAACAAAGGAGGTGTAGTGCAGCAGATAACAGAACATTTGCGGAGGAATGCTTCAAATCCAGTTACAAGCACCAAAGTTTGACTGTGTATACCTTTTGGTACATATTTTAGAAAAATAATGTTAGCCATTTGAATTTTCATTAGGGGGCAAGGAGGGGTCAATTGAAGAACTGCATAGGGGTCACAAAAAAATCTTCCAATCATATTGAAAGCTATATCACATTATGTGTCTGATCACAAAGATTCCAAAAAGGTATAGTTTGGACTATCTGTGACTGAATGTTCTGGAGTTATGGGGTAAAAACAGCAAGCATGGCGACAAAGGTCACTTTCAGTTTGTACAGGGGTCAAAAGTTAAAGTTGCTCCAATTATGGTAAAACATGATGCAAATTATTGGTTGAGTTAGTAGGTTTTTAAAAAGGAATAGTTTGCACCATGTGTCATGCTTAGTTATCATGTTACGGGGTAACATATGTCACATGTCATAGAATCCAATGAACGCCGACATTGTTTGACCTCTACTTTGGAGACCAAACGTTCAACAGTCAGAACTATTCCATTTGTTAATCCTATTAGTTCAACCAATAATTTGCACCACGTTTTACCAAAACTGGAGGAACTTTAACTTTTGACCCCTGTACAAACTGAAACTGACCTTTGTCACCATTCTTGCAGTTTTTACCCCATAACTCCAGAACATTCAGTCACAGATAGTCTAAACTATACCTTTTTGGAATCATTGTAATCAGATACATAATGTGGTGTCACTTTCAATATGATTGGAACATTTTTTAATTTTTACCTTCTTACAGTCCAGATGCGGTTTAATTTAATTTAATTTGATTTAAGAGGTTTTACTTTGTCATCTGATGGTTAATAATCACATTATTCCCTTTTATCGCTTATTGCTGCTGTGGTACAATTCGGTCTGTGACACTGGTATTTCCTTTTTACCTGTGTGAGTGCAGAAAAACTGCAAACACTGCAACCCAGTTGATGTCCTTCATATGCTTCACCAATGGAGAGCTGATTTTGTTAAGAAATAGGAGCACTTCCTTGGGTAAATCACACAGGCCAGTGAGGACTTCACCCTGGGACAGCCATCGAACCTCAGAGTACAGCAGCAGCTGTTGGAAGTGAGCGCCCATCTCATTGCAGAAGATAGTGAAGAGACGAGCATAATTAGGTTCACAGTTTTTATCGCCTTATCCAGGACTGTGCGCAGCTTTTTTGGCATCTTCTTGGTCGGCAGGGCATGGCGATGGATGATACAGTGTGTCCAAACCGTGTCTGGGGCAACCGCTTGCATCTGTTTCACCAGGCCGCTGGCACCATCAGTGTATATTCCACAACAGCGACTCCAATCAGCACGACTCTCGGGCATGAAATCATTCAAAGCCTTGAATATTTCTTCTGCCGTAGTGCGAGTAGGCAGAGGATGGCAAAACAAAAACTCCCTGTGGATAATGTGCACTTTAACACAACACATATACACCATTAACCGAGCACAGTTAGCGACGTCGGTAGACTTGTCCAGCTAAATAGAAAAGAAAGGGCTCTCAAAAAGTTCTGTTGGAGGAAAGTGGCAAAAGACTTGAAGGGATGAGGAAGGATCGAGGTGACAGAAAAAGAGTCACAGATGTAGTTTAGAGGCATTTCAGAAGAAGCTTTCGGAGCAAGTTGACAGGATGGGGAAGAAGAAACGACAGGAGTCCAAACAGAAAGGTAAGAAAGGCACAAACACTGGCCATGACCACTGGAAGAAGAAGGAGAACAAAAAGCAGTGAGAAAGACGGAGCAGAAGTCACAAAAGCAAAACTCTCACAAAGAAGCATGGAGGAAACATCAAGAAGAGTGGGAGTGACAGAAAGATGAACGCAGGAAAGGAGGAAAGAGAAACTGCGGCATAGCCGGCCTGCCAAGAATAGCCATGGCCCCGCCCACCAACAGCATCGTCATCATGAAGTCCCGTCGACCTCACCAGCACAACCACGATGACTTCTGGAGATGCCAGGAGGAAAAAGGTAGACGGAATATCCGCCCTCAGTTGGGCTGCACCACCATGGAGGACTGCGCCAGCAAGGAGGGGCTGTGCCCAGTGGAGCTGTCTGAGATTGAGGAACTGCTGGAAGGCTATCTGAGCAAGCCTGAAGGATCTCCGTCAAGATCAGGAAGCTGTGTTGTCTGATATCGGGATGACATTTAGCTTGGCAGCCACAGCTTCTCCCATCATCACACAACACATATCTTTTGCAGCAGGTAAGATTAATGTTTCACCGATGTTGTGGGGTTTGCCTGCTTTTGCTGTGCGTAATGCAACCTGATATGATGCCTCATAGTAAATGTCTGAATCATTTTTTTTTTGTGACCGCAGTTCATTCAGCTTCCTCTCCAAAACTCCAGAGGTTTGGTCACCTAATTTGGGTGCTTGGTGTTGATGTGACACTGGAGTTGACATGGATTCATACCATGGTTAGATAGTACCTCTTTACACTGCACACACTGTGGCAGTGGGGCATCTTCCAAACCAGTGCATGAGACTCCTAACTTTAAATAATCATCATACTTCTTTTTTTGGTTGCCCCAAACTCTGTCTTCTCTCTTACGCACTAAAACAACTCTGGCTCCCCACCTCACTGTTTGAAAACCACTGCTGTAGAACATACGATGGAAGAGGGTGGCTGCTCCAACTGCCTTTTGGCGCCTCAGCTGCTGAATACAATGATCTGCATACTCATTTTTTGGCAGAACAATGACTCACTTAGCTATATTTTGGATGGAGTTAAGCTGAGCTAGTGAGGTGGAGATTGCACCAATCCAAGCACTGCTAGCATATTCCATTTTGATCATATCATGGTTTTGTAGATGATGGCTCTCTGCTGCAAATAGACTGTAAGGAGAAACTCCTCTGTGGAGTTCCAGTTGCTGGCCAGCTGTCTTAGACATTTTGGTGACTACTTGGTTCCAAGACCGGTTGTTATTTAAGGTAAGACCAAGAAGGTCTACACTGTCAGCTTCTTCAAGAGTAACACCAAAGAAGTGGAGTGATAGTTTCCATCAGCATCTCGCCGGTTGGAGATGATAGTGGTCTTGAATTTGGCAGCACGAAACAGGTCATTCCATGTCTTAGCCCATGTCTCTATCTTGGCTAAGTCCTGATTGAGAGATGTAGCAGCAAGAAGTCTATCCTCTCTGGACTCGATAAAGGACATAATGGTGGCATCATCTGCATACAGGATGGACTGGTGTTCCAGATCTTGTGAGATGTCATCTGTGAGGATGATAAACAGGAGGGGGCCTAATATGGAGCCTTGAGGTACCCCAGCATTGATTCTTTTCACTCCAGACTCTCTCCCATTCATGACGACCTTCAGTGATCTGTTTTTGAGATAGTCTGTCAGCCAGGCATGAAGAGTACCTGAAAACCCCAGTGCAGAAAGTTACTCAAGCAAACCAGGGTGCCATACACGGTCAAAAGCTTTGCTGGTGTCAAGGCAGAGCTTTTTTTTGTCACCTTTGATGTAATGCTTTACAGATGGGCCTGTAGATTCCGGGTGTGTGTTTATGGCCCTTCTTGTAACATGGGATGACGTGTGCACATTTCCACTGGCTGGCATGTAACATTTCTCAAAACATAACTGAAAGAGGTGAGCAAGTGGAGTAGCAAGTTCAGGAGCTGTCATCTTCAGGACAAGAGCAGCGACGTCATCAGGGCCAGAAGCCTTGTTGATATCTAGCTTCAGCCACTCTTTTTTTAACTTAGCTGGGCCAGAACCTGACCTTAAAACAGCATTTCTATGCAAAAGGTGATTTTTGATAGACGGCCATCTTGGAAAATGGCCCCCATGTTGAATTTTTAAGTGGTCAGTTGATCAAATATGCTAAGTATTATCACAAGAATCATTATGCCAGATTTGGTGCTTGTGTCAACAAATGCACTATTTTCTCATTATCTTCTTCACTATTTGTAAGAAATAGAGCTACAGAATGGCAATGTTATTGTTTATCACAACTCAACATTTGAGGATGATTGGTGCGTTGCCTGAGAACAGGTGTGCCTGATTGCCAGTCAGAGACTTTACCACTGAGCTATGGAGCTGCCCTTTGAAAGCTGCAGGAATCTGCCTCATATCAGGAAGGACATGGAAGTATTACAAAAAATAAAAAATAAAAATTACACACCATATAAAAGCACTGCATTTATCTAGTGAGCAATACAAATATGGTCTGTCTGTTTCTCTGTAGATGACCCTTGCTCACTGACATACAGTGTCATTCACTGACATGAATGAGAAGCAGTGGGCTCTGATGTCCACAACTACTGGTCTGGTGCATCCAGTCGGCCGCATGTGTGTTCTGCCCAACATGCATGTCTTGTGGACGGCGTGCCGCAGCACAGACACCGCATCATCTGGAACAGAGCTCACGTGGGTGACGTGACGGTCAGATCGGCCACTGCGTGTTCTGATCTGATGGACCGTTTCAATCTGGCAGGCTGTCAATGTCTGCTCCGTACGCTTGCTATGCTTGTCACTCGCTATGCATGTTGCTCGCTATGCTTGTCACTCACTATGCTTGTCGCCACGATGATATGTTTTTATTTATGTCCACAGCAATCAGACACACGTGCCTCACAGTGGACAGGTGTTAGTCCATGTCTGTCCAAACACAGTAGGTGTTTGTCTAGCTGGGAGGTCCAGAATGACAGATCACCACAGCCGCTTCTGTCATAGCCACACCTCCTGTCAGTTCCCAGTGCACACACCAAAGCCACAGTCGTGTGGAACTAAGACAAATTTCTCTGGCAGTACAACAGCGGTTGCCTGCAGTCTGTTGTTGTGCCAAGAGTGCATTTTCTAAGTGCCATGCGAGCGGTGTAAGATGTTTGTGTGCCTCACCTGGAATTTGGCCGGCACCTGCCTCCAGAGGGTGCGATGGGTTCGCACAGCGCACACTTTGTCTTTCAGTCGCTGGTGTGCGCAAGTAGTTGTAGCAAAAGGTGTACAAGACATTAGAGGCAGGGACGATTTCACATGGTTTGCACACAATTCCTGCATCATGTGCACTAAGTGCGCACTTTGTCCAAATTTCGCACTATGTGTGAAGGGGCCATTAATGATTAATGTAAAAATTATAAAGAAGACAATGATCATACGGCCGAGCGCATTTTCGCATTGCGTTTTATCTATCTATCTATCTATCTATCTATCTATCTATCTATCTATCTATCTATCTATCTATCTATCTATCTATCTATCTATCTATCTATCTATCTATCTATCTATCTATCTATCTATCTATCTATCTATCTATCTATCTATCTATCTATCTATCTATCTATCTATCTATCTGTCTATCTGTCTGTCTGTCTGTCTGTCTGTCTGTCTGTCTGTCTGTCTATCTATCTATCTATCTATCTATCTATCTATCTATCTGTCTGTCTATCTATCTATCTATCTATCTATCTATCTATCTATCTATCTATCTATCTATCTATCTATCTATCTATCTATCTATCTATCTATCTATCTATCTATCTATCTATCTATCTATCTATCTATCTATCTATATATATATTCTGACTACACTGTAGGATAAAAAGAGGCAGAGATCCCAAAATACACAAATTTGACTTGAAAGCCAAATTAAGGTCATGTTAAAACCATATACATTTGGAGACAATAAACAGTCCAGATTGATTGTGCGTACTGGAGTAAGTTAAGAAGTGGAAGTAACCTTCAAACAGGTTACATCATTTTATGGCTAAAATAGCTCTGAATCTGTCGTGCATTTGTCAGACGCTGCGTGGCTCATTTTATTTTTATCACCGCACAAGTTAAAGAGTTGGAAGTAATGATTCATAATGTGGTATATGATATTTTTGTTGTGGCTGGCGTGCCTGGCTGGCTTTTGTGTGTCTTTTGTTTCTGTCTTTTGGTTTTCCTCCCAGGTGGTGCGCATTTGGGACTGAGTGGCTGTGTAGCTGAGTTTATCAGGACCTCACCCTGATCACCTGAGGCTGATCACGTGCAGCTCGTCAGGACTTACAGCTGTGGTGCATCTACACGGATTGGAACATGGTGGCATTTAAGTCTGGAGTGCACAGTGTGTGTTTGCCAGAGACTCGACCTTGTGACCAGACGGGTGAGATCGTTGTCACGAGAGCCATCTCCCATCAGTGGATGCAGAGAACGTCCAGGTTTGATGCATGGTCTGTGAAAGAGGAGGGGGTGAGGTCTCACGCTCGTCACACTTCCTGAGGTACGTTTGGTTTTGTGACTAACATTTATACAGTCAGTAAATGTGGTGTCCCTCACACCTTATTATATTGAGCTGTATGTTAGTCGTTTAAATCAGCTTCCACTGCAGTGGAGTTTTGTGAACAGGGTGTTCTATGCCTGCAGGGTGGGAAGCTGATTTGCAATTAAGCCAGGAAGTGTTTGCTGTTTGTACACCTTTGAGTGTCTCTCTGTGTGTTGAGTGTGGACTCACATAATGGTTTTCTTCTTTCACAGACTCGGTTTGTCGCGGCCACCTGGGGGGTGTCGGCGGGGTCCTTGGGTCCGAACAGTTTTCTGGCTCCGGACCGTTAGCGCTGCTGGGAGCGCACCGCAATCCACCACGGCCAGAACCGCGCACTCTTTGTATGTTTTCGTATCACTTCACTGTTATGTTTATGTAAACTCCTGTATCCTTTTGTACCGTGCTCTGCTTATTTTATACTGGGTCCTTCAAACGCTGGTCGGTTTCTCCGGGGCTGCGTCGAACAGATCCAATTTTAAGAGATCGTGCTGATTGGAGTGAGATTGCCCTTTAACTGACTTGCTGCTCAGCAGGTTGTTGCACTGACTGTAATTCGGATTGGCACCGTGCTGTATGTTGAGCGTGCACGTTCTGCCGGTGTGCTCTAATCAGCATGCTGGAAGTTCAGGAATCGTTTATCTGGAAAGATGTGTCGAGCCGATTTATGGGAAAGGTCCACGGTTCCTGTCCCAGAAGAAGTGCCAGGTTCATGCTGTAATGTTTACTGATTGTGAACCTAAAGCTGTTTAAGGAGCCTGATTGGATTTCAAAGGCTAGGAAAAGGTTCAGGACAGGACAGCAGCTGATCTAGATGGGGGTGAGGGCGGTTTACAAAACACCTTTCCTCCCTTTCCCGCCATCAAGCGGCTGAAACAAAGACTGATTGATGAACACTGCTGCGACAGAATTAGAATTCCGCTTTTAAATAAAACATGTCTTAAAACAAGAGTTGAGAGTCATTTTTTTAGCATCCCAGATCAGTCCCTTTATAAGGACATTGCTATAACACACACACGCACACGCACGCCCACACCAGCATTCACCTCCAGCTAGATCTGCCACTGCAGAATACAAGTCAGGTGAGATCTGGGAGTGTGTGTGGTGCCATGTGTTGCCACATCCACTATGCCACGGAATCATCCTGGACATGCCGGATGACAACCTTCCAGACAGACCACTGGTCCATCCCTACCTCTTTAAAGTAAAGATCTGTCTGCTGCAGCCGGTTCAAACTGGGTGTGTTCTTAGTCTTCTCCAGTCCCTCAGGTCCTCAACACTGAGGCACCTGTGTGCTGGATCTAGACCAGAGAAACACACCATATGGGCAAAACGTAGCTGATGTTCCCTCACAATGTCAGTGTGATCCTCATCTGAGTCTCACTGTTTCATCATCTGACACAAAATCATTCCAACAGTACCCAATGATCCTCCAAAGAGACCTGGTTGCCCTGAATGTTCTCGGGGGCTTTCTTCATTAGTTTTTGACAGATTTACTTAAAGTAAAGACCTATGTGGTCAAACCAAATCAATATGTAGAGTCATACTTTATCAGCTGCAGTGACTCCAAGCTGGGGGCAATTTACACTAGAGTCCCTTTATTCAGAGAGCAGCGACAACTGAGAACATGGCTACAGTTATGTAACTCCATGTCATGACGTTAACGTGTGTGACAGTTTTAAAGTTCTCCGTCGCTGGATTATGCTTTATTCTGGATTAATTTGTCCCTCACCTAGCTTTTTTTTCTACAATCATCACCTCCAATTCAAAGGTAAGCTGTACAATTTCCTCTTTTTCTGACTCCATGTTGTAAATTTGCAGACTTTTCTGATCCATGTGTAATCAGTGTGTGCACTGCAAAAACTATTATAATATGAGAGGAAAGAGTGAAAGCAGAAAAGTGTCAAATCACAGCCTTTTGCACTGTCTGATTTAACAGGTGCACATCAGGCTTCGGGTCTGAGTCTGAGCACAAATAACAAATGGTCAGTTCTTTTATCACAGAAATGACTCCGGTCCCACTTTCCTTGAATCTGTGAGTGTCAGAACGCTGAACTGTAATTTGTACCTCTGTTACTGTGCACGTTCAAACTGCTCGGGATTTTTAATGGAAATACATTACGATCGGACAGGACATTTTATCTGATGTGAGCAAAAAATCTGTTATATACAGTGTTTATTACATGGAAAACAATATAAAAAACACTGGGACCTTTTATTGTCTGGTGACTGTGAATATCTGGTTTATACAATGACGGTTTAGGCGTGTTTTACTGTACATGGGACTGAACAATAAATTTACCTCTCATAGCTTTGATGATGAAGTCGCTTCCTTCGCACAGTGCTGATGTTATTTTCCTAAATTTTTCATCTGTTTGGATCTGAAGGGAATCTGTACATCTTGAAGCCCTTGTTTTGTCTATTTGAGCATCCGACTGCATAACAACCTGGCATTTTCAGTAAATAAATAAATAAAATAGCTGCATTTACATGCAGCTAGATTAACATCAAACACTATTTTGGCCCCAAGATGGCACCACAAGTCACGTGACCCTTTTTTGGTTCTGCTCGTCATGTTGCTACTCTGAATAAAGGGGGTCTAATTGACATAAGTCATTTTTATTTTTTATTTTCCATAGCTCAACATTTTTAAATTGTTGAAATTGCATTTAAGTTAATTTAATACATCTAATAAATAAATAAATTGATCATAAATGCTTGAAATGTTTTCTTATTTACATTGTGATATGGTGTCATAAGACAATATAGTTTGTATAGGAAAATGAATTAATGAGTTTTATATGTCATCTGATGATAAAATACTTGATATGCCTGAGGTTGATGAGTAGTTGTTCTGTACTTTTTCCACATCATGTGCTTTTTGGTGATTCATGCACATGTAGTAGTCATAATCATTGTGACTTGTATCCTTTGAGCTATTTTATTGCTAATGTCGACTTCCAGGAAGGGATACAGAACTACAATTCTTTGAATTGAAACAAACAAGCAACTAAAATAAAAAAGATATCAAAATGTTTAAATTTTCCATATTTTAATATATTTTAGAATTGCAGATATTTGCTTTAAAATTATTAAATACATTTATTAAATAAATGAAATAAATGACATATATTATTAATATTAAAAGTTTTACATGCACCTTTGATTAGAGTAGAAAATGAATGAATTCTGATGTGTCATCAAACAATAAAAATATTTGACATGCCTGAGGTGATGAGGAATCATTTTCATAGTTTTGATATTTTCCACATCATGTGCTTTCGGTGACTCAGGATATTAGGAGTCATAATCATGTGACATAGAACACTTGAGGTATTTCTTCTCTGATATCCATTACCAGGAAGGATGATAAACAAATATCTATCTATCTCTATGATTACATTTTCATGTATTTTTAATTGGCAGATATTTGCTTTAAAAAGAATGAAATACATTTATTAAACTAATTCAATTAATTATCTTTTAATTCATACATTTTATAAAATTTTAAGATTTAAATTTTGATATGTCATCAAAAAAAATGTTTTACATGCCTTAGGTGATGAGTATTGTCTTTATTCACTGATTTTGAATTGAACAAAACAAACAAACAAATAAAAAAAGATATTTAAATGTTGAAATTTCCAACAGGAAATAAATAAATAAATAAATAAAATTCAACTTACTTTTTTGGAAAGTGTCCCCCTCTGGGTCATGGGAGAGTTCTTGTCCCATGGGAGGAGTTAAGTATCTGGGTTCTTGTTCAGTGAAAGTATAGGGATTTTCCATTTTTCCAAGATTTTTCTTTACTTTGACCTTTGACCTTTGATCAGTTGTTGCCTATCAAGATATGAATCCTCTGTAAAAACTTCATAATGATATCTGAAAAACTGTGGGTTACAGGTTGTTCACAAACAGACAAACAAAAAACAAACAAACAGGGGTGAAAACATAACCTCTGCCCAACTTCATTGACAGAGGTAAAAATCAGCTCTGTCACACCACAGCCCATCCTGTCACACAAGGTTTTAAGAATAAAATATGTACCTATTTGACACTTTTCTTAAGGGTGTGATCAAGGTGGGGATATATATATAGTATATATATATATATATATATATATATATATAATATCTATATATATATAATATATATATATATATACACGAGTCTGTGAGAAAAGTATCCGACCTTCATTATTTTTAAAAACCATATGGATTTGAATCACGTGTGATTACATCAGCCAAGCTTGAACCCTCGTTGGGCAGCCGAGAGTTTTTCCTGCCTGTCGGTGACGTCATTCGCCTGTGAGCACGCCTTGTGGAAGGAGTGGTACAGCCCCCTCGTCGGAATTCCATTGATTGGCGCGTCGGCTCGCAGCCGGTGCGGCATGCCCGCCACAGCAAAAACACCTCCGTTGGAAGCCTTAAGGACAAGTTGGAACATGCCCTGCTGTTAAACAATTTCTCAGATACTCACTCAACCGAAAGCCACCAAAAGCCGCCTGGATTTTACAAATGGTTATCAACACGGAGGTGTTTTTCCTGTGGCGGGCGCGCCGCGTCGGCTGCGAGCCAACACGCCAATCCGTCCGCACGTCTTTCATTAAAAAAATCTCCTTTAACAGTGGAATGTCCGGATAAACTGCTGATTCCAACCTCTTCTGAAAGTTCTCTGTTCTCTCACGACGTCCTGGGTCAACAGAGGCTTAAATTTGGAGGTTTTCAGCTTGAAACAGGATGACGACGTCGCCTCGGAGCGCTGCGCAACGTCCCGCTCCGTGGGAAGTCCTTACAGCGATAGAAACAATCCAAAATCTCTCATCAGCTGTTAAAATTTACACCGAAAACCAGCTGAATTTCTTGAATGGTGTCCACTCGGATGTGCCTCACAGCTTTTGAAAAAATTTTGATCAAGCACAGCGCCAGTCTCTCAGCAACTTCTCAGACAATGAAAATCCGACGAGGGGGCTGGACCACTACTTCCACAAGGCGTGCTCACAGGCGAATGACGTCACCGACAGGCGTGAAAAAACTCACGCATGCGCACGAGGGTTCAAGCTTGGCTGATGTAATCACACGTGATTCAAATCCATATGGTTTTAAAAAAAATAAAACTGTTGGTTTCTTTTCTAATAGACCTCGTATATATATATATATATATATATACACTCAACAAAAATATAAACGCAACACTTTTGGTTTTGCTCCCATTTTGTATGAGATGAACTCAAAGATCTAAAAATTTTCCACATACACAACATCACCATTTCTCTCAAATATAGTTCACAAACCAGTCTAAATCTGTGATAGTGAGCACTTCTCCTTTGCTGAGATAATCCATCCCACCTCACAGGTGTGCCATATCGAGATGCTGATTAGACACCATGATTAGTGCACAGGTGTGCCTTAGACTGCCCACAATAAAAGGCCACTCTGAAAGGTGCAGTTTTATCACACAGCACAATGCCACAGATGTCGCAAGATTTGAGGGAGCGTGCAATTGGCATGCTGACAGCAGGAATGTCAACCAGAGCTGTTGCTCGTGTATTGAATGTTCGTTTCTCTACCTTAAGCCGTCTCCAAAGGCGTTTCAGAGAATTTGGCAGTACATCCAACCAGCCTCACAACCGCAGACCACGTGTAACCACACCAGCCCAGGACCTCCACATCCAGCATGTTCACCTCCAAGATCGTCTGAGACCAGCCACTCGGACAGCTGCTGAAATAATCGGTTTGCATAACCAAAGAATTTCTGCACAAACTGTCAGAAACCGTCTCAGGGAAGCTCATCTGCATGCTCGTCGTCCTCATCGGGGTCTCGACCTGACTCCAGTTCGTCGTCGTAACCGACTTGAGTGGGCAAATGCTCACATTCGCTGGCGTTTGGCACGTTGGAGAGGTGTTCTCTTCACGGATGAATCCCGGTTCACACTGTCCAGGGCAGATGGCAGACAGCGTGTGTGGCGTCGTGTGGGTGAGCGGTTTTCTGATGTCAATGTTGTGGATCGAGTGACCCATGGTGGCGGTGGGGTTATGGTATGGGCAGGCATCTGTTAGAGACGAAGAACACAGGTGCATTTTATTGATGGCATCCAAGAACATCACCTCATGTTGCAGCAGGATAATGCACGGCCCCATGTTGCAAGGATCTGTACACAATTCTTGGAAGCTGAAAATGTCCCAGTTCTTGCATGGCCGGCATACTCACCGGACATGTCACCCATTGAGCATGTTTGGGATGCTCTGGACCGGCGTATACGACAGCGTGTACCAGTTCCTGCCAATATCCAGCAACTTCGCACAGCCATTAAAGAGGAGTGGACCAACATTCCACAGGCCAAAATTGACAACCTGATCAACTCTATGCGAAGGAGATCTGTTGCACTGCATGAGGCAAATGGTGGTCACACCAGATACTGACTGGTATCCCCCCCAATAAAACAAAACTGCACCTTTAAGAGTGGCCTTTTATTGTGGACAGTCTAAGGCACACCTGTGCACTAATCATGGTGTCTAATCAGTATCTTGATATGGCACACCTGTGAGGTGGGATGGATGTGCTCACTATCACAGATTTAGACTGGTTCGTGAACAATATTTGAGGGAAATGGTGATGTGTATGTGGAAAAAGTTTTAGATCTTTGAGTTCATCTCATACAAAATGGGAGCAAAACCAAAAGTGTTGCGTTTATATTTTTGTTGAGTGTAAGAATCTCATGCAGTCTGCTAATTATCATACATAGCTAATATTATAATGGCAAGGTAGGCAAGATTATGCATTTGTAAAAATCTAGTCCAGGGTGTTTTTGTAATTATGTGACTGCCCAGTGGGTATGATGTGGTTATCTTTCACTACAGTTATCTGTAAAATTATTTGTATTTTTATGAGGTATACAGAACTATTTTAAATACAACTATGGACACATAACAAATCAGAAAATGTTTTTTTTGTGACAAAAAATAAATAAATAAATAAATAAATTTACAAGCACATCCCATTACCATATACAAATTTATCTGTGACATGGCCTGACATTTTAGTGGTGAAATATGCATAAAATGTATTTATATGAGTACAAAAACATGCTGAGATAGCACAATAGGCATTTCTCACAGCATAATATGACTTGATGTTCAGATTTAAAATTAAAGTTTTTTTTTTCTCCCAAGATTTTTGGAAGTGAAAATATATGTTTCTGGTAGAATGTCCTACTGGATCATCATAGTGAAGAAGGAGCTGAGCCAGAAGGTGAGACTCTCAATTTACCAGTTGATTTACACTCCTACTCTCACCTATGGTCATCAACTTTAGGTAATGACTGAAAGAATAAGCTCACAGGTACAAGATTTCTCTGTCAGGTATCTGGTTTTACACTCCTGGACAGCGTGAGAAGTTTGACTCTCCAGGAGGGACTCTGAGTAGAGCCGCTGCTTCTTTGCATCGAAAGGATCCAGGTCAGGTGGTTTGGTTATGTGGTGAGGATGCCCCGGTTGTCTTCCTCGAGAGGTCTTCCAGGGATGTCCAGCTGAGAGGATGCCCCTGGGGAACACACAGGACACTCTGGAGGGATTATACTTCCCAGCCAGCATGGGAATGCCTCAGGATTCCCTGGGAAGTGGGAAGGATAGGGAAGTGTGGGTTGAATTGCTTAGTCTGCTGCCACAGCGACCATGACCCAGATAAGCGTCTGAAAATTAATGAATGAATATTTTATATAGTTTTTAATTGCAGAGATTTGCATTAAAATGATTAAATACAATTATTAAATAAATTATACATATCTTTATCATACATATTTTAATTTTTTAATATTTAAATTTTGATGTGATGTCTTCAAATAATAAAATGGTTCACATGAGGTGATGAGTATTTTCATGACTCACTCTGTTTCCTTCCTTGGGTTTTAAATACATTTTATAGCTTTACTTGGCACATTTGTATTCATAATCATGTGATATGGAAGATATGAGGGTTTTACTTGTTTTTTTTGCTTAAAAAAACAAAGCTGATTGATTGAGCAACAACAATAAAAAAGCGCTTTGTCATTGTGAAAAGAGTTTAGTTTTTCTAAGCTGTGACAAAGCAGGTTGTTCATTTGGAGGAAGAGGAAGTGCGGAGCGTTTCTTCCACATTCCCGGAATGATCAGGAAGCTGTGGTGTTCGTTTCTCAATTGCAGGTTAATCTTTTCCTGCTCCTGGTTTTCACACCATAAATTCCCTCAGCATTCCAATCAATCAAATCAATCAATCAATCAATCAATCAATCAATCAATCAATCAATCAATCAATCAATCAATCAATCAATCAATCAATCAATCAATTTTATTTATATAGCGCCAAATCACAACAAACAGTTGCCCCAAGGCGCTTTATATTGTAAGGCAAGGCCATACAATAATTACGTAAAAACCCCAACGGTCAAAACGACCCCCTGTGAGCAAGCACTTGGCGACAGTGGGAAGGAAAAACTCCCTTTTAACAGGAAGAAACCTCCAGCAGAACTAGGCGCAGGGAGGGGCAGTCTTCTGCTGGGACTGGTTGGGGCTGAGGGAGAGAACCAGGAAAAAGACATGCTGTGGAGGGGAGCAGAGATCAATCACTAATGATTAAATGCAGAGTGGTGCATACAGAGCAAAAAGAGAAAGAAACACTCAGTGCATCATGGGAACCCCCCAGCAGTCTAAGTCTATAGCAGCATAACTAAGGGATGGTTCAGGGTCACCTGATCCAGCCCTAACTATAAGCTTTAGCAAAAAGGAAAGTTTTAAGCCTAATCTTAAAAGTAGAGAGGGTGTCTGTCTCCCTGATCTGAATTGGGAGCTGGTTCCACAGGAGAGGAGCCTGAAAGCTGAAGGCTCTGCCTCCCATTCTACTCTTACAAACCCTAGGAACTACAAATAAGCCTGCAGTCTGAGAGCGAAGTGCTCTATTGGGGTGATATGGTACTATGAGGTCCCTAAGATAAGATGGGACCTGATTATTCAAAACCTTATAAGTAAGAAGAAGAATTTTAAATTCTATTCTAGAATTAACAGGAAGCCAATGAAGAGAGGCCAATATGGGTGAGATATGCTCTCTCCTTCTAGTCCCCGTTAGTACTCTAGCTGCAGCATTTTGAATTAACTGAAGGCTTTTCAGGGAACTTTTAGGACAACCTGATAATAATGAATTACAATAGTCCAGCCTAGAGGAAATAAATGCATGAATTAGTTTTTCAGCATCACTCTGAGACAAGACCTTTCTGATTTTAGAGATATTGCGTAAATGCAAAAAAGCAGTCCTAGATATTTGTTTAATATGCGCATTGAATGACATATCCTGATCAAAAATGACTCCAAGATTTCTCACAGTATTACTAGAGGTCAGGGTAATGCCATCTAGAGTATGGATCTGGTTAGACACCATGTTTCTAAGAATTGTGGGGCCAAGTACAATAACTTCAGTTTTATCTGAGTTTAAAAGCAGGAAATTAGAGGTCATCCATGTCTTTATGTCTGTAAGACAATCCTGCAGTTTAGCTAACTGGTGTGTGTCCTCTGGCTTCATGGATAGATAAAGCTGGGTATCATCTGCGTAACAATGAAAATTTAAGCAATGCCGTCTAATAGTACTGCCTAAGGGAAGCATGTATAAAGTGAATAAAATTGGTCCTAGCACAGAACCTTGTGGAACTCCATAATTAACCTTAGTCTGTGAAGAAGATTCCCCATTTACATGAACAAATTGTAATCTATTAGATAAATATGAATCAAACCACCGCAGCGCAGTGCCTTTATGGCATGCTCTAATCTCTGTAATAAAATTTTATGGTCAACAGTATCAAAAGCAGCACTGAGGTCTAACAGAACAAGCACAGAGATGAGTCCACTGTCTGAGGCCATAAGAAGATCATTTGTAACCTGCACTACATGCTGCTTTCTGTACTATGATGAATTCTCAAACCTGACTGAAACTCTTCAAATAGACCATTCCTCTGCAGATGATTCATGTAGCTGTTTACAAACTACCCCTTTCAAGAAATTTTGACGAGAAAGGAAGGTTGGAGATTGGCCTAAATTAGCTAAGATAGCTGGTCAAGTGATGGCTTTTTACGTAATGGTTTAATTACTGCCACCTTAAAGCCTGTGGTACATAGCCAACTAATAAAGATAGATGATCATATTTAAGATCGAAGCATTAATAATGGTAGGGCTTCCTTGAGAGCCTGGTAGGAATGGGTCTAATAGACATGCTGATGGTTTGGATGAAGATAACTAATGAAAATAACTCAGACAGAACAATCGGAGAGAAGAGTCTAACCAAATACCGGCATCACTGAAAAGCAGCCAAAGATAACGTAGGTCTTTGGATGGTTATGAGTAATTTTTCTCTAATAATTAAAATTTTATTAGCAAAGAAAGTCATGAAGTCATTACTAGTTAAAGTTAAAGGAATACTCGGCTCAATAGAGCTCTGACTCTTTGTCAGCCTGGCTACGTGCTTGAAAAGAAACCTGGGGTTGTTCTTATTTTCTTCAATTAGTGATGAGTAGTAAGATGTCCTAGCTTTACGGAGGGCTTTTTTATAGAGCAACAGACTCTTTTCCAGGCTAGTGAGATCTTCTAAATTAGTGAGACGCCATTTTCTCTCCAACGTACGGGTTATCTGCTTTAAGCTGCGAGTTTGTGAGTTATACCACGGAGTCAGGCACTTCTGATTTAAAGCTCTCTTTTTCAGAGGAGCTACAGCATCCAAGTTGTCTTCAATGAGGATGTAAAACTATTGACGAGATACACTATCTCACTTACAGAGTTTAGGTAGCTACTCTGCACTGTGTTGGTATATGGCATTAGAGAACATAAAGAAGGAATCATATCCTTAAACCCAGTTACAGCGCTTTCTGAAAGACTTCTAGTGTAATGAAACTTATTCCCCACTGCTGGGTAGTCCATCACAGTAAATGTAAACGTTATTAAGAAATGATCAGACAGAAGGGAGTTTTCAGGGAATACTGTTAAGTCTTCAATTTCCATACCATAAGTCAGAACAAGATCTAAGATATGATTAAAGTGGTGGATGGACTCATTTACATTTTGAGCAAAGCCAATTGAGTCTAATAATAGATTAAATGCAGTGTTGAGGCTGTCATTCTCAGCATCTGTGTGGATGTTAAAATCGCCCACTATAATTGTCTTATCTGAGCTAAGCACTAAGTCAGACAAAAGGTCTGAAAATTCACAGAGAAACTCACAGTAATGACCAGGTGGACGATAGATAATAACAAATAAAACTGGTTTTTGGGACTTCCAATTTGGATGGACAAGACTAAGAGTCAAGCTTTCAAATGAATTAAAGCTCTGTCTGGGTTTTTGATTAATTAATAAGCTGGAATGGAAGATTGCTGCTAATCCTCCGCCTCGGCCCGTGCTACGAGCGTTCTGGCAGTTAGTGTGACTCGGGGGTGTTGACTCATTTAAACTAACATATTCATCCTGCTGTAACCAGGTTTCTGTAAGGCAGAATAAATCAATATGTTGATCAATTATTATATCATTTACTAACAGGGACTTAGAAGAGAGAGACCTAATGTTTAATAGACCACATTTAACTGTTTTAGTCTGTGGTGCAGTTGAAGGTGCTATATTATTTTTTCTTTTTGAATTTTTATGCTTAAATAGATTTTTGCTGGTTGTTGGTGGTCTGGGAGCAGGCACCGTCTCTACGGGGATGGGGTAATGAGGGGATGGCAGGGGGACAGAAGCTGCAGAGAGGTGTGTAAGACTACAACTCTGCTTCATGACTCAGCAGTTTGGTTTTAATGGCGGCTGTGCTTCCTGTAGTATGTGTGATTCCAGATCCTGCAGTTTGTGACCTGTAGGCTCTGAAACGATTCACGCAGCGCAGGGAGACAAAATAAACCTGCTTCCTGTCAGACTTTCTGATAGAGGTGGGCGATACCGGGAATTTTGGTATTGATCCGATATCAAGTAAATACAGGCCCAGTATCACCAATACCGATACAGATACTGATACTTTTTCATATTCAAGCTTCCAAAGGATCCAAAAGACCTAGGATAGAATTTGGCCACACAGTGTACGTGACAACAAAATACTTTATTATCACAATCAACATTTTTGTTTAAAAATATCACTCAACACAACTTAAAACAAAATCTCCTGAGGTAGAGGGCTGACAAACCACAATACAAGGGTGAGCTGCTCTGTGTTGTGTGACACAGCGCAGCGCTGCTCTTACAGAGAGAGTAGACTTTGATGAATCTGCATGCGCAGCAGTCAGTGCGTGCGGGAGAGAAAAAAACCTTGAGTATCGATCTTTTTACACGAGGATCGTTCAATATCAATACCAGCGTTGGTATCAATATTATCGATATTAGGATCGACCCGCCCACCTTTACTTTCTGAAATGACTCTGGTGTTACATTAAGCTGCTGGCGCGAGCGTTTTGTGCACTTTCTTCCAAAACAGAAAGTTCTGGGTTCTAGACCACATCTAGAGTCCCTGTCCGGAAGGGCATCTGGTGTTAAATTAAGATCCAACTGGGCAGTGTGGCTCATTTGAGGGCGGGCTCTAAAGGGGTAAAATATGACGCAATTTTTCTACATCCAGGGACAGCCCTCATCTGTCCCCAGCAGAAAAACACTTTCACTGTTTTTAAGCAAATTACACAAAAAGTGAAAATGCAGGGAAAAAGTGACAATGCGGTGGGAAAGTGGACATGTGTTGCAGTTTGTTTATGACCCAGAGCTCAAAGGTGTCAAAGCGGTTTTGCAGGTGAGAGAACATAGCTACTCTGGTTAGCTATGTAAGCTAACACTTATTGACACGACCTCTCCCATTTGCCTCATTGTCCCTTCTCTACTGGGAACCGAAAAAACCTGCAATTTTCACAACTGTTTTGGTGACTGCAGCCGAAAACAAAACAGTGCACCATTTTCTGTTAGAAGGGACGCCATTTGTGGGAAGAGACTAATACCTGGGCGGGGTGTGGGAAATGGGGGTTTCAGTGGAAACCCTTTCAAACAGGCATGTCTTAAACTGGCATGGCCGCTTTTACGTTTACCGAGCCGGTGTCGCCGACAGAATAGTCCCCCCTAAAATCGTGGTCCCTTATGACGCGGTTCATGGATTACCACCTCTTTTCTGCTTCAAACTGCACTCCAGTCATCTCATCTCGGCGACAGCTATCTGAAGCTTAGTACAACAGTCATTTTGAATATAAATTCAGCATTATTTTCATCATAAAAGCAATCAGAGCGCCGTGGCTGAACGAGCTGCTAGCCGATGCATTCACTACGCGTCGGACATTTTAAAGTGTCACGGAATTTCACCTCATTTCTGCTTAAAATGGCCTTGTTTCTGCTTAAAACTGGCTTTAGAATGATTTAAGAGGTTTTACCTTTATCATCTGATGGTTAATAATCCCATTAATCCATTTGATTGCTTTGGGTGAAGAGGCTCAGTCTCAGATGTGCTGCTGTGGTCCGAAATGACGCATGCGCAGATGCAAAAGGCAGACCGATTTTTAGGGGTGGACTGTTTGGTCTGCGATGCCGAGCTAAGTGGTTTGTGCGGAAATTCTCACAGTCCACCCAGGGATTCTCTACAGTGTTCGTGCTGGTTGTCCCTGGATGTGGTCAAATCCTGCGATATCACGCAAGGGTTCAAACGAGACTGCGCTGCCCTATTAAGAGTCACAAATGGGGGGAAGGGGGGCACACTCATAGGGTGTAAGGCAGGGAACCCTCTATAGAGGACACCACTCTATCACAGAGCCACATCTAGACAGCAAAACACATTCACACTTGCACCTAAAGTCAATTTAAAGTTTCCAGTTCAACTGACCTGCATGTCTTTGGGAGGAAGCCAGAGCACCCAGAGGGAACCAAACAAGGACGAGAATAACATGCAAACTCTACACAGAACGGCCCCAGGTGGGATGCGATCCCACAGCCTTCTTGCTGTGAGGCAACAGTGCTAACCACTAACCCACAAGCAGCTTTTGCCTGGCACCATTCTGGCATCCCACTCACACAAAGCCAGTAAGTCAGGGTCCCCAATGGATTTATTTGTTTGAACTAGTTTGTTAGGTTTTTCTCATTTTTCTATGTAACCGTTGTTGAAGTGCTGTGACCTTATTGCTGTGCTATGCTGTTTGCTAAGTAGATATGCTGAAAGAACAGTTCATTGTGTAAAAATATGTTTGTGTTACAGGAATGTGAAACTTTCTTTCAGTCAGCAAGGTCAGATAAATCCACGAGTCATGTGAATGTCTGTTGAATGCACACATAACTCTTTTCTTAGGTAATGCCAGAGAAAGGTGGGAAAATGGTGCTTGTCAAGAAGACAGAAAACCAATCCAATCAGACAAGGACAATGTCTAAGACAGTCAGTTAGGGAGAGATCAAGAATTGTACAAAAGAAAGGTAGAAGCGATAAGCGAGGGTTCTTTACTGGGCTATAGATTTACTCTGTAGGCCTGTATTGAACCAAGCAGAATTCTGTTGTTACAATTTTGGCTCCGTCTGTTAATTAAAACTGTGACAAGGTCAACTGAGCAATGGTCTGAGTCCTCGTCTCCTCTTCTAATTAAATGAAACGCGCAGGGGGACTGAGGTAAATGTTGATATAACATGTTGATGTTTTGGGTCCAGTGTGTGATACCTGTGGTTAAAAAAGGTCCACTCCAAAAGTATACAAATGTATAAATGAATTCATTTTATAATTTCATAAAAAAACAAGTTTGGATTGTTCATTTGAATTTATTTCTCTCTCTCTCTCTCTCTCTCTCTCTCTCTCTCTCTCTTTTCTCTCTCTCTCTCTCTCTCTCTCTCTGTCCTCTCTCTCTCTCTCTCTCTCTCTCTCTCTCTCACACACACACACACACACACACACACAAAGATGGACATTTTTTTCAAGGCCAGGAAAAGAAAGCAATATAATTCCAGGTCATTAAACTACCTTGTTAGGCTTGCAAGTGGGGCTGGGGGGGCTAAAACGTTTGAAAAAGAACTGTTTTGCACAAACGTGCATAACAAGTGGATGGAAATGGGCACAAATTTGGCCACATTAAGAAAAATTTGCTTAAGAGTTGTGATACTAGTTGGATGGAACAGCTAATGAGAGAGAGTACCCACTTCCTGCTGTTACATGTAAGTACCGTTTGTTACCCTACCATAATTGCAATGGTTAAATGACCAAAATTATTGTTCAATTCTTACTTGTGAAAGGCAATCCAGTGTTTCTGGGTTTCTATACTGCGCCGGTTATTGCAACCGAAGCAACACAAAATGCTATTTGCTCACTCTCCATTGACTGGTGCTAGCCATTTGTGAAGAGACCCATCCAATATGACGGCAGTACTGGATTACTTTGCAGCTAGTCATGAGGCGTCCACATATATAATGTCTATGATGGCAAACCCCCCACTAGAGCTAAGTCAATTCTATTTGCAGCGTCAATCTGTGAGTGAGATGCACAAAAGTGTCATTGAAGTTTGGTCTTGCAACTTGTTGAGCCAAGGAGAGTGAATGTATTGTGTGAAGAATATCCTGGCTGTTTTTTGTTTGTTTGTTTGTTGTTTTTTTTTTTTTTGTATATTGGTAGAATCTGCTCCTAAGGACTGAACTTTGTCATCTAAGGACTGGATGCCACCTGAGATGTCCACGCTAGATGCTCCAAATCTGAAGGCCGCCTGTTTCCGAAGAGGGGGGTAGGGAAAAAAAAAAAAAAAGATTTCCCATATTGTTCAAAAGAATTCCACTTTTTATTACTGAAATCTCAGACATTTTACTTTTTGGGTCAGGCCTGGTACCGCATAAACCCCCCCCCTGCTCTATCAGAAAACTGTGGACAATTGAACTAATACTGAAATACCAAGCAAACAGTGAATGTTAAGTGCACTTAACTGAAATGGACAGTACTACCTGGGGCACTTATGGACTCTTAACTGGATGGTATGAAGCCTAATACTCCCGTCACACATAGCCAGAATCATGCCGCATGGTGTTAGAATAGCGAATCGGCGCACATCGGAAAAATGTCGGATTTCAGTTCCAAAACATTCTGACAGCCATTTGTGGAAGTCCACACAGGTGGTCAAATCGGCTGGTGGCCCAGAGTGTGATGCACATGTTAAAAACCCTCCCGGGCGCCATCGAGATGGACAACTATCCGACAGCGGTCCAATCTGACGACAATATCACTGCAATTTACATATTCTGATGGCGGCAAAAACAGGATCTGAAATGACTTGAGTGCATACGAGGGAAACCTCGAGATGGAGCGCGAAGGTTGAAATGTATGTGGCTGGTTCATCATGATAATTATGAATTATTATCATGTACAGTGGATGTGAACCAGTGGCTATCAAACTGAAGCACTGTGCGCTACTGTGCGCATGCCGCAGCAAATCTGAACAGGCTGTTATATCCACAATAGACCTTACAGTCCAGATATTTGTCCATTCCTTCCCATGGGTGACATAAATAATGTGAACTATTGTCTCCATCATATCTGTATATAACACAGGCAGCTGCACCTCTCTGTGGTGCACAGTAACACCTTCATTGCAAACGTCAGGCTCTCAGCTGAACAGATCTCACCGATGTAATAAATGATCACCTTCTAACTCTGTAGGAGATATGACATGGAACTGTTGTGCCATGACAGCATTAATAAACATGAATCTCACCTCCAACAGTGGTCCAGGAGTGTTTCACAGCGCGGACGTGGAGCCGAAACTGCAGCCTGTGGTTAAAATCCTCTCACCCAAAATAAAAAATAAATCTCGTGATAATTCAACCATCGCGGTGTCCAGCGTTGTGTTGTGCTCCTGAAGTGAGCAAAAAAGAAAACAGAAATTAAAGTTTGCAGGGGCGCACTTAGTGGCTCATGCAGCGTTATGCATACACACACACACACTCATACATACACAGACACACAGCTGAGTGATGATTGCAGCCCCACGTGTGTGCCCAGTCCCGTGTTTGCCATCCAGCCGTTTGGACATCGGGCAGTCTTGAGTACATTTTATGGCTGTCTGTCAGCAGTCTGTGTCATCTACCTCTTGTCTACATGCGCCTTGGATGCCATTGTACAAGTGTAGACGAGGTAATTCGGATGCATTCTGACACGGCTGACCACGCCTCTTTTTTTCCGGACTGCGTCAGATTATGGCAATATTTGCCATCTTAGGCATGGTTCCTGCACATTCTTGCTATGTATGACGGAGGTTTAATGAAGTTTGAATCTGAATCGTAACTAAGTGAAATGAAGGGTTACATATGTTGGTTTATACCCATGTTTTTTTTTGGCTTTCGAAATGTTAATAGTTCAATACATTTCACCATTTTTTTTTCCAGAGTGGTTGTTTGTGTCTCATGTTGGTTGGAGGTTTCTTTTTTCTCCGAGCTGAGTTATCACTGCCAGTCTCTTAATGAACCTAACTGAACCCAAATTGAGTAGAGATAAAAAATGTTTTTGCATTGTGAAAAGTCAGTGATGTCATCAAAGTCATCAGGACACACCAGCGTTTTCCAATGAAACCAGAAGACAAACAGGCACAGCCACTACCTATCCCATGACGTGACGCATGCCTTGGCTTCTGTGACAGTCATTTAACCTCAAGTACACAAGTGACTGACAGGTGGGTGTTGATGCTGCAAAAAAAATTAATCCATCTAAAAGGGGACATGAAACACTTAAAACAAAACAACACAAACAAAAAAATGGGTGAATAAATTCTGATTATTACAGGTAAGCTGGTTAATTCACGCTAAAACGGCTCTCTGTAAACAGTGTCTTGTGAATGCTGAAAAGGGAAAAATCCTTTACCAAAAAGTAGTATATGCAAGTATGTTTCAAGTATACTTCTAGTTTACTTTTTATATACTTATAAGTACTATTTTTTGGTAAGGGATGACATTAAAGGTGTGTGGTTGGATCCCTGTGGATGTAAACAAGTGCATGTTTATCTTACTCAATGTAAAGAAAGATTTTTTTAAATGACAGATTAAAATGTTAGCTGCTACCTAGCCTCCAGTTCATTTGGTGCCGGTGCTCTGCTCTGAGGCATTACTAGTCAATTGCAGATTATTCTTGCCCACGGTTCTTACAGAACAATCCTCTCCATACTGTTAAAAAGAAGGGTGCAATAATTTTATTTTTTTAACTAGAAATGAAAATGCCTCAAGAAAAGAACTACTGAAGTGATTTCTTCTGTCTGCTACAGCGTCTGTAAGATTTCAGATGCAGCCCCAATCCATCTATCTATCTCATGTTCCAACTTACCCCCACTCATGAACAAGACCCTGAGATACTTAACCCCCCCGCCCCCCCAATCTTCTCCTTGGGTGCTCAAGGTCACTACTTGATGAAACCAACAGAGATGAAACCAACAGAACCACATCATCTGCAAAAATCAGAGATGCAACTCGGGGGTCACCAAACTGGACACCCTCCGGACCCTGACTGTGCCTTGAAATCCCACCCATCACGAACAGGATTGGTGACAAGGGGCAGCCCTGGCAGAGTCCAACACCCACCAGAAACAGGTCTGATGTAATGCTGAGCTTGTGGACATAACTCCTACTTTGGTCATATAAAGACCAGATGCCATTGCAGCAAATCCAGTACCCCATATTCCCGCAGTACCCCCCACAGGATACCCCGAGAGACCCAGTCATATGGCTTTTCCAGGTCCACAAAACATATGTAGACTGGTTGGTCATACTCCCAAGACCCCTCTAATATCCTTGCAAGAACAATTATTTGTTTATTTATTTATTTAAAAGTTATACACTCTAACAAATGAAATGCTACGTTGTTACAATTAATTGCATATTCAGTTTTGCACTTAAAGTTTTGTACATTCACTTGACGTAATGTATGACAGAAGAGAGACCTATTAAAGTCACTCGAACCCAGTTAAATCAGATAAGAATGCAACACAAAATTACTGCAGGATTTCAAAAAATATTTTCTTAATGAGTGTTCAGGGAGGTAACCTCTAAAACAAATGCATGACTCAATAACACTGGCCTGTTAAGTCAAAGGCAAAACAAGATATCACGTCAGGAGTTTGGAATCTCAGACACAAAAAAGACCATCGTCATTATCACTGACTCGACAATTCCATTATAGTGCGTAGAGAAAAAAAAAAAAAAAATCACAGCATTTCAATTTTTCCACATTGTGTTATGTTACAGCCTTATTCCAAAATGGGTGCAATTAATTTTTTCCTTAAAATTCTACACACAATACCCCATAATGACAATGTGAAAAAAGCTTTTTTGAGATGTTGCAAATTTATTAATAATAATAATAATAATAATTATAATAATAATAATAATAATAATAATAATAATAATAATAATAATAATAATAATAATAACAACAACTTAAAAAATCACATGTACAAAGGTTTTCACAGTCTTTGCCATGAAGCTCAAAATTGAGCTCAGGTGCATCCTGTTTCCACTGATCATCCTTGACATGTTTCTACAACTTAATTGGAGTCCACCTGGGGTAAATTCAGTTGACTGGACATGATCTGTAAAGGCACACACCTGTCTACATATTAGGTCTCTCAGTTGACAGTGCATGTCAGAACACAAACCAAGCACAGCCTTTGCCATAATGAAGGCCAAAATTGAGCTCAGGTGCTTCATATTTCCACTGATCATCCTTGAGATGTTTCTACAGCTTAACTGGAGTTCACCTGGGGTAAATGGTCCCACAACTAACGGTGCATGTCAGAGCACAAACCAAGCAGGAAGTCAAAGGAATGAACTGTACACCTCAGAGACAGGATTGTCTTGAGTCACAAATCTGGGGAAGGGTACAGAAACATTTCTGCTGCTTTGAATGGCACAATGAGCACAGTGGAGTCAATCATTTCTAAATGTAAAAAGTTCAGTGGACTCTTCCTTGAGCTGGCCGCCTGTCTAAATGGAGTGATCGAGGGAGAAGGGCCTTAGTCAAGGAGGTGACTAAGAACCCGGTGGTCACTCTGTCTGAGCTCCAGCATTCCTCTGTGGAGAGAAGAGAACCTTCCAAAAGGACAACCATCTCTGCAGCAGTCCACCAATCACGCCTGTATGGTAGAGTGGCCAGATGGAAGCCACTCCTTAGTAAAAGGCACATGGCAGCCCACCTGGTGTTTTCCACAAGACACCTGAAGGACTCTCAGACCATGAGAAACAAAATTCACTGGTCTGATGAGACAAAGATTGAACTCTCTGGCGTGAATGCCAGATGTCATGTTTGAAGGAAACCAGTCACCAACCCTACAGTGAAGCATGGTGGTGGCAGCATCATGCTGTGGGGATGTTTTTCAGTGGCAGGAACTGGGAGACTAGTCAGGATTGAGGGAAAGATGAATGCAGCAATGTACAAAGACAATGGCCCTAAATGCACAGACAACATATCAAATCAAATCAAATCAAATCAATTTTATTTATATAGTGCCAAATCACAACAAACAGTTGCCCCAAGGCGCTTTATATTGTAAGGCAAAAGCCATACAATAATTACAGAAAAACCCCAACGGTCAAACGACCCCCTATGAGCAAGCACTTGGCGACAGTGGGAAGGAAAAACTCCCTTTTAACAGGAAGAAACCTCCAGCAGAACCAGGCTCAGGGAGGGGCAGTCTTCTGCTGGGACTGGTTGGGGCTGAGGGGAGAGAATCAGGAAAAAGACATGCTGTGGAAGAGAGCAGAGATCAATCACTAATGATTAAAAGCAGAGTGGTGCATACAGAGCAAAAAGAGAAAGAAACACTCAGTGTTATGTGGGCCGCTGAAGAGAAGGTACTGCTGGCCCACCACCACCAGAGGGCGTCCTGCTTGGAGTGCGGGCTCCAAGCACGAGAGGGCGCCAGACCCAGAGGAAGTGACAGCTGTCACTCATCGCACCAGCTGTCACTCATCTACACCAGTACATAAGCCGGACTGCAACTCCACCTCCCCGCCGAGAAAACGACTACCATTGGAAAGGTAATTTCTCTGCTGACTGACACTTTGTGTGTAATAACCTGAACTTCTATTGCAGCCGTTTTCCTGGAGTGTTGCCTTATCTGGAGGATTGGCGTTTGGTGTGACAGCGACGGCTTCACCTCACACCCCAACCCAGATAAGTGGTTGACCAGGAGCTGCACGAGTGTGTGTGATTGGAGGTGGAGGTGCTCCCTCCTAACTGTGTTTGGACTGTGGATTACTGAGTGTGCGGACTCACACTCATACATCTTATCTCTGCTTTCTGCCAGCAGTACCAGGGTCGACAGCCGAAGACAGAGGCCACCTGGGGACTCGGGACTTGGCGGCTCCGGTGTTCTTCAGGCCGTTGGTGGTGGAAGCCATGTGGGACGCGGCTTCTCTCTCGTCGGGGGTCTTCTATCTTCGAGCCTGCCCACACTTCACCTGGTGTTAATTGACTGTGCAAATTCTGTGAATTTAGTTGTGTATTATCACAACATTAAATTGTTACTTTTTGGCTTACTCATTGTCCGTTCATTTGCGCCCCCTGTTGTGGGTCCATGCTACGACACCTTCACAACAGGATTTCTCGGCCAATCGTCATGGACTCCGAGGGGCGTCAACCCGAGTTTGAACAGCCAATGGAAGAGCCAGGAGCGCAGGCGTCAGCGGGAGGCGTGTTGAGTGAGCTGCAGCAAATCTTAACCGCCTTCACGGCTCGGCTGGATTTAGTGGCCGAGCAGAATGTTCTCCTTAACCGGAGGGTGGAGGCTCTCACCGCCAGGGTGGAAGCGCGCGATCAGGGCGCTGCTGCAGCCACTCCTCTGGCTGGTCCTGGGCCTGTAACAGACGTTCCACTGGTCGTTCAACGACCCCCCCCACCGTCCCCTGAAGCATACATAAGCCCTCCGGAACCGTACGGAGGCTGTGATGAGACGTGCGCAGATTTCCTCATGCAGTGTTCGCTCGTCTTTTCACAGCGTCCTGTCATGTACGAGTCAGACGCCAGCCGGGTGGCTTATGTTATTAGTCTGCTTCGAGGAGAGGCACGCGCCTGGGCTACGGCGCTTTGGGAGCAGAATTCACGGCTCCTAACGTCTTATGCTGAGTTTATATGGGAGTTCAAACAAGTTTTTGACCATCCCAACAGAGGCGAGACCGCTTCGAGCGTGCTGCTGTCTATGAGACAGGGGCGCCGCAGCGCAGCCGAGTATGCAGTCGACTTCCGCATCGCGGCAGCGAGGTCCGGCTGGAAAAACGTTGCGCTCCGCGCCGCCTTCGTAAATGGACTGTCTCTGGTTCTGAAGGAGCACCTGCTGGCCAAGGAGGAACCGCGGGATTTCGACGGGCTTGTCGATTTGGTTATACGCTTAGACAACCGTTTAAATGAGCATCGTCGGGAGCAGGCCGGGGGGCGTGACCGGGCACGAACCGTTCCCTCCCCTTCCGGTTCCGAAAGGGTGACGTCGTCCCCACGTTTCACTGCCAGAGAGCTCCGTGTGGCTACAGCTCCCCCTGCTGAGGAGGCTATGGACACGAGCAGGGCCAAAATAAAAACAAACGTCAGACAAAGGAGGCTGGCCCGCGGGGAATGTTTTGTCTGCGGCTCTTGTGAGCATATGCAGAAGGACTGCCCCAAAACGGTCAAACTACAACGCCCATCCTTAGAAACTGGGCTAAGGGTGGGTCATAACACTCACGCGGGGAAACCCCGCAAATCTGCACGAATCCCAGTAACGATCCTTTGTGGGGATTTAACCCTTCACGCCCCAGCACTGGTAGACACAGGGTCGGAAGGGAATCTGCTGGATAGCGGATGGGCAAAGGAAGTAGGGCTCCCCCTGGTGGCTCTGCCGGCACCATTGCAGGTGCGAGCACTAGATGGCACCCTGCTTCCATTAATTACACATCAGACACAGCCAGTGACCTTGGTTGTGTCTGGAAATCACAGGGAGGAGATCGTGTTCCATGTAACACCTTCTACCTCCTGAGTGATTTTGGGATTTCCATGGATGGTGAAGCACAATCCCCGGATTGATTGGCCGTCTGGGGTTGTGACGCAGTGGAGCGAAACCTGCCACCGGGAGTGTTTAGGATCCTCGGTTCCTCCCGGCACGACGGCTAATGAGGAGGTTAAAGTTCCCCCCCAATCTATCGGTGGTGCCAAAGGAGTACCACGATCTTGCTGACGTTTTCAGCAAAGATCTGGCACTCACTCTTCCCCCGCACCGACCGTACGATTGTGCCATCGATTTGGTCCCGGGCACTGAGTACCCATCCAGTAGGTTGTACAATCTCTCACGTCCGGAACGCGAATCAATGGAGACCTACATCCGGGACTCTTTAGCTGCCGGGCTGATCCGGAACTCCACCTCCCCGATGGGTGCTGGTTTCTTTTTTGTGGGCAAAAAGGACGGCGGACTCCGTCCATGCATTGATTACAGAGGGCTGAACGAGATCAAGGTTCGCAACCGATACCTGTTACCTCTGTTGGATTCAGTGTTTACGCCCCTGCATGGAGCCCAAATTTTCACTAAATTGGATCTTAGAAACGCGTACCACCTGGTTCGGATCCGGAAGGGAGACGAATGGAAGACGGCATTTAACACCCCATTAGGTCACTTTGAGTACCTGGTCATGCCGTTCGGCCTCACTAACGCCCCCCCTGCGTTCCAAGCTTGGTAAATGACGTCTTGCGGGACTTCCTGCATCGGTTCGTCTTCGTATATCTGGACGATATACTCATCTTTTCCCCGGACCCTGAGACCCATGTCCAGCATGTACGTCAGGTCCTACAGTGGTTGTTGGAGAACCGGCTGTTTATGAAGGGAGAGAAGGGTGAGTTCCACTGCACTTCTTTGTCCTTCCTGGGGTTCATCATCTCCTCCAACTCCGTCGCCCCTGATCCGGCCAAGGTTGCGGCGGTGAGAGATTGGCCCCAACCAACAAGCCGCAGGAAATTGCAGCAGTTCCTCGGCTTTGCAAATTTCTACAGGAGGTTCATTAAAGGCTACAGTCAGGTAGTTAGCCCACTGACAGCCCTGACCTCCACCAAGGTCCCCTTCACCTGGTTGGATCAGTGCGAAGCCGCGTTCCAGGAGTTGAAACGCCGGTTCTCGACTGCACCAGTTCTGGTGCAGCCTGATCCTGATCGCCAGTACATAGTGGAAGTGGACGCCTCTGACTCAGGGATAGGAGCCGTGCTGTCACAGAGCGTGGAGGATGATAAGGTTCTCCATCGTTGTGCCTATTTTTCCCGCAGGTTGACCTCAGCTGAACGGAACTATGATGTCGGCAATCGGGAGCTCCTCGCGGTGAAGGAGGCTCTTGAAGAGTGGAGACACCTGCTGGAGGGGGCATCGTTGCCTTTCACGGTTTTCACGGACCATCGGAACCTGGAGTACATCCGGACCGCCAAGCGGCTGAACCCCAGGCAAGCCCGCTGGTCTCTGTTCTTTGGGCGCTTTGACTTCCGGATCACATATCGCCCCGGGACCAAAAATCAAAAACCACATGCATTGTCCCGGGTGCACGAAGAAGAAGCCAAAGCGGGGCTGTCGAACCCCACCGAGACCATCATCCCCGAGTCCACTGTCGTGGCCTCCCTCACCTGGGAAGTGGAGAAGACCGTCCGGGAGGCCCTGGCAAGGAGCCCGGACCCGGGGACCATCCCCAAGAACAGACTGTACGTCCCACCAGAAGCAAGAGCTGCCGTATTGGACTTCTGTCACGGGTACAAGCTGTCCTGTCATCCTGGAGTGCGTAGGACCGTGGCAGTAGTCCAGCAGCGCTTCTGGTGGGCGTCCCTGGAAACCGACGTCCGGGACTACGTCCAGGCCTGTACCATCTGCGCCAGGGGCAAGGCAGACCATCGGAGGACCTCGGGACTCCTCCAACCCTTGCCGGTGCCTCATCGCCCCTGGTCTCACATCGGCCTGGACTTCATCATGGGCCTCCCGCCGTCCCAGGGCAACACTGTTATTCTCACGATAGTGGACCGGTTCTCCAAGGCGGCCCACTTCGTGGCCCTCCCGAAGCTCCCGACGGCCCAGGAGACGGCAGACCTCCTGGTCCACCATGTCATGCGGCTGCATGGGATACCATCAGACACTGTATCAGATCATGGTCCCCAGTTCTCTTCGCAGGTGTGGAAGAGTTTCTGTAAGGAGCTGGGGGCCACCGTGAGTCTCTCGTCCGGGTACCACCCCCAGACAAACGGCCAGGCAGAGCGGGCCAACCAGGAATTGGAACAGGCCCTTCGCTGCGTCACCTCCGTGCACCCGGCGGCCTGGAGTCACCATCTGGCCTGGATCGAGTATGCGCATAACAGCCAAGTCTCGTCTGCTACCGGCCTCTCCCCTTTTGAGGCATGTTTGGGGTACCAGCCCCCATTGTTCCCATTGGTGGAGGGAGAGGTCGGTGTGCCCTCGGTCCAGGCCCACCTCAGGAGGTGCCGCCGGGTGTGGCGGACCGCCCCTTCTGCCCTGTTAAAGGCCCGGACGAGGGCCAAGACCCATGCGGACCGCCGGCGTTCCCCGGCCCCCACATACCAGCCCGGGCAGGAGGTGTGGCTCTCAACCAAGGACATCCCTCTTTGTGTTGACTCCCCAAAACTGAAAGACAGGTTCATTGGTCCCTTCCGTATCCTCAAGATCATCAACCCGGCCGCAGTGAAGCTCCAACTCCCGGCTTCACTGCGGATTCACCCTGTTTTTCATGTTTCCCGTCTGAAGCCACACCACACCTCGCCCCTCTGTGCTCCGGGACCTACGCCGCCTCCTGCCCGGCTCATTGACGGGGAGCCTGCTTGGACAGTCCGCAGGCTCCTGGACGTCCGTCGTAAGGGCCGGGGGTTCCAATATCTGGTGGACTGGGAGGGGTATGGACCTGAAGAACGCTCCTGGGTGAAGAGGAGCTTCATCCTGGACCCGGCCCTCCTGGCCGATTTCTACAGAAGACACCCGGACAAGCCAGGTCGGGCGCCAGGAGGCGCCCGTTGAGGGGGGGGGTCCTGTTATGTGGGCCGCTTAAGAGGAGGTACTGCTGGCCCACCACCACCAGAGGGCGTCCTGCTTGGAGTGCGGGCTCCAAGCACGAGAGGGCGCCAGACTCAGAGGAAGTGACAGCTGTCACTCATCACACCAGCTGTCACTCATCTACACCAGTACATAAGCCGGACTGCAACTCCACCTCCCCGCCGAGAAAACGACTACCATTGGAAAGGTAATTTCTCTGCTGACTGACACTTTGTGTGTAATAACCTGAACTTCTATTGCAGCCGTTTTCCTGGAGTGTTGCCTTATCTGGAGGATTGGCGTTTGGTGTGACAGCTACGGCTTCGCCTCACACCCCAACCCAGATAAGTGGTTGACCAGGAGCTGCACGAGTGTGTGTGATTGGAGGTGGAGGTGCTCCCTCCTAACTGTGTTTGGACTGTGGATTACTGAGTGTGCGGACTCACACTCATACATCTTATCTCTGCTTTCTGCCAGCAGTACCAGGGTCAACAGCCGAAGACAGAGGCCACCTGGGGACTCGGGACTTGGCGGCTCCGGTGTTCTTCAGGCCATTGGTGGTGGAAGCCGTGTGGGACGCGGCTTCTCTCTCGTCGGGGGTCTTCTATCTTCGAGCCTGCCCACACGTCACCTGGTGTTAAATGACTGTGCAAATTCTGTGAATTTAGTTGTGTATTATCACAACATTAAATTGTTACTTTTTGGCTTACTCATTGTCCGTTCATTTGCGCCCCCTGTTGTGGGTCCGTGCTACGACACCTTCACAACACTCAGTGCATCATGGGAACCCCCCAGCAGTCTAAGTCTATAGCAGCATAACTAAGGGATGGTTCAGGGTCACCCGATCCAGCCCTAACTATAAGCTTTTTCAAAAAGGAAAGTTTTAAGCTTAATCTTAAAAGTAGAGAGGGTGTCTGTCTCCCTAATCCGAATTGGGAGCTGGTTCCACAGGAGAGGAGCCTGAAAGCAGAAGGCTCTGCCTCCCATTCTACTCTTAAAAACCCTAGGAACTACAAGTAAGCCTGCAGTCTGAGAGCGAAGCGCTCTATTGGGGTGATATGGTACTAAGAGGTCCCTAAGATAAGATGGGACCTGATTATTCAAAACCTTATAAGTAAGAAGAAGAATTTTAAATTCTGTTCTGGAATTAACAGGGAGCCAATGAAGAGAGGCCAATATGCGTGAAATATGCGCTCTCCTTCTAGTCCCTGTCAGCACTCTAGCTGCAGCATTTTGAATTAACTGAAGGCTTTTCAGGGAACTTTTAGGACAACCTGATAATAATGAATTACGAGGGCTGTCAATAAAGTAACGGTCCTTTTTATTTTTTTCAAAAACTATAATGGATTTCATTCATATGTTTTACGTCAGACATGCTTGAACCCTCGTGCGCATGCGTGAGTTTTTCCACGCCTGTCGGTGACGTCATTCGCCTGTGAGCACTCCTTGTGGGAGGAGTCGTCCAGCCCCTCGTCGGAATTCCTTTGTCTGAGAAGTTGCTGAGAGACTGGCGCGTTGTTTGATCAAACTTTTTTCTAAACCTGTGAGACACATCGAAGTGGACACGGTTCGAAAAATTAAGATGGTTTTCAGTGAAAATTTTAACGGCTGATGAGAGATTTTGAGGTGATTCTGTCGCTTTAAGGACTTTTCACGGTGCAAGACGTCGCTCAGCGCTCTCAGCCGCCGTCGTCAGCCTGTTCAAGCTGAAAACCTTCACATTTCAGGCTCTATTGATCCAGGACGTCGTGAGAGAACAGAGAAGTTTCAGAAGAAGTCGGTTTCAGCATTTTATCCGGATATTCCACTGTTAAAGGAGATTTTTTTAATGAAAGACGTGCGGACGGGTCCGCGCGTCGGGACGCAGCCGCCGCGACGCTCCGCTACAGGAAAAACACCTCTGTTGAAAGCCTTAAGGACAAGTTGGAACATGTCCTGCTGTTAAACAATTTCTCATATACTCACTCCACTGAAAGCCATCAAAAGCCGCCTGGATTTTACAAATGGTTATCAACACGGAGGTGTTTTTCCTGTGCCGCCGCACCGCGTCGGCTGCGTCCCGACGCGCGGACCCATCCGCACGTCTTTCATTAAAAAAATCTCCTTTAACAGTGGAATATCCGGATAAAATGCTGAAACCGACTTCTTCTGAAACTTCTCTGTTCTCTCACGACGTCCTGGATCAATAGAGCCTGAAATGTGGAGGTTTTCAGCTTGAACAGGCTGACGACGGCGGCTGAGAGCGCTGCACGACGTCTCGCACCGTGAAAAGTCCTTAAAGCGACAGAATCACCTCAAAATCTCTCATCAGCCGTTAAAAGTTTTACTGAAAACCAGCTTAATTTTTCGAACCGTGTCCACTTCGATGTGTCTCACAGGTTTAGAAAAAAGTTTGATCAAACAACGCGCCAGTCTCTCAGCAACTTCTCAGACAAAGGAATTCCGACGAGGGGCTGGACGACTCCTCCCACAAGGAGTGCTCACAGGCGAATGACGTCACCGACAGGCGTGGAAAAACTCACGCATGCGCACGAGGGTTCAAGCATGTCTGACGTAAAAACATATGAATGAAATCCATATAGTTTTTGAAAAAAATAAAAAGGACCGTTGCTTTATTGACAGACCTCGTACAGTAGTCCAGCCTAGAAGAAATAAATGCATGAATTAGCTTTTCAGGATCACTCTGAGACAAGACCTTTCTAATTTATAGATATTGCGCAAATGCAAAAAAGCAGTCCTACATATTTGCTTAATACAACCCCTGGCAAAAATTATGGAATCACCGGCCTCGGAGGATGTTCATTCAGTTGTTTAATTTTGTAGAAAAAAAGCAGATCACAGACATGACACAAAACTAAAGTAATTTCAAATGGCAACTTTCTGGCTTTAAGAAACACTATAAGAAATCAATCAATCAATCAATTCAATTTTTTTTTTTATATAGCGCCAAATCACAACAAACAGTTGCCCCAAGGCGCTTTATATTGTAAGGCAAGGCCATACAATAATGATGTAAAACCCCAACGGTCAAAACGACCCCCTGTGAGCAAGCACTTGGCTACAGTGGGAAGGAAAAACTCCCTTTTAACAGGAAGAAACCTCCAGCAGAACCAGGCTCAGGGAGGGGCAGTCTTCTGCTGGGACTGGTTGGGGCTGAGGGAGAGAACCAGGAAAAAGACATGCTGTGGAGGGGAGCAGAGATCGATCACTAATGATTAAATGCAGAGTGGTGCATACAGAGCAAAAAGAGAAAGAAACAGTGCATCATGGGAACCCCCCAGCAGTCTACGTCTATAGCAGCATAACTAAGGGATGGTTCAGGGTCACCTGATCCAGCCCTAACTATAAGCTTTAGCAAAAAGGAAAGTTTTAAGCCTAATCTTAAAAGTAGAGAGGGTGTCTGTCTCCCTGATCTGAATCAAGAAAAAAAGATTGTGGCAGTCAGTAACGGTTACCTTTTTAGACCAAGCAGAGGAAAAAAATATGGACTCACTCAATTCTGAGGAATAAATTATAGAATCACCCTGTAAATTTTCATCCCCAAAACTAACACCTGTATCAAATCACATCTGCTTGTTAGTCTGCATCTAAAAAGGAGTGATCACACCTTGGAGAGCTGTTGCACCAAGTGGACTGACATGAATCATGGCTCCAACACGAGAGATGTCAATTGAAACAAAGGAGAGGATTATCAAACTCTTAAAAGAGGGTAAATCATCATGCAATGTTGCAAAAGATGTTGGTTGTTCACAGTCAGCTGTGTCTAAACTCTGGACCAAATACAAACAACATGGGAAGATTGTTAAAGGCAAACATACTGGTAGACCAAGGAAGACATCAAAGCGTCAAGACAGAAAACTTAAAGCAATATGTCTCAAAAATCGAAAATGCACAACAAATGAGGAACGAATGGGAGGAAATTGGAGTCAACTTCTGTGACTGAACTGTAAGAAACCGCCTAAAGGAAATGGGATTTACATACAGAAAAGTTAAACGAAAGCCATCATTAACACCTAAACAGAAAAAAACAAGGTTACAATGGGCTAAAGAAAAGCAATCGTGGACTGTGGATGACTGGATGAAAGTCATATTCAGTGATGAATCTCGAATCTGCATTGGGCAAGGTGATGATGCTGGAACTTTGTTTGGTGCCATTCCAATGAGATTTATAAAGATGACTGCCTGAAGAGAACATGTAAATTTCCAGAGTCATTGATGATATGGGGTGCATGTCAGGTAAAGGCACTGGGGAGATGGCTGTCATTACATCATCAATAAATGCACACATTTACGTTGATATTTTGGACACTTGTCTGATGTTTGAGGATGATGAAATCATTTTTCAAGAGGGTAATGCATCTTGCCATAGAGCAAAAACTGTGAAAACATTCCTTGCAAAAAGACATATAGGGTCAATTTCATGACATAGGGTCAATGTCAACGAGCAGATGTGATTTGATGCAGGTGTTAGTTTTGGGGATGGAAATTTACAGGGTGATTCCATAATTTATTCCTCAGAATTGAGTGAGTCCATATTTGTTTCCTCTGCTTGGTATAAAAAAGTAACCGTTACTGACTGCCACAATGTTTTTTTCTTGATTCCTTATAGTGTTTCTTAAAGCCAGAAAGTTGCCATTTGAAATGACTTTAGTTTTGTGTCATGTCTGTGATCTGCTTTTTTTCTGCAAAATTAAACAACAGAATGAACATCCTCCGAGGCCGGTGATTCCATAATTTTTGCCAGGGGTTGTATGCGCATTGAAGGACATATCCTGATTAAAAATGACTCCAAGATGTTGTGTGTTGGGGGGTGTGGCTGGATATTTTGGTGTTCTTTTCTTTTCTTTGCTCTCCAGGTGGCATGAGAACAGATTTGTCTGTGGAGAAGGTGCTGGCTGAAGAATCCTTCACCCTCATCAACATCATGTGCAGCACCTGTGACTGGTGCTCACATGCAACCTTAAAGACTTTCAGCTGAAGCAGATAATTGGATGGCGTTCTGCATTTAAGTCATGTGTGATTCAAGCAGAACTGCCGGGAACTCGACCTTGTGATGTTCGTTTGTGAGACGCTGAGGACCGCGCCTGGGTTTGACACATCGAGCCTGTGAAGCAAGGAAGGGTGAGGGACACATGCTGTCAGCACACATCAAAGGTGATTAAGTGTTTGACTAATTGTTGATAGTAACTTGGTATTTTGTTACGCAGTATACTTGAATTGTGATGAGGATTGTGCAGCTCGCTTCTCACTGCTGTGGCATGCGGACAAGTGGTCCTCCACCTGTTGTGCGAAGCTGCTTATTTGCATAAAGCTTAAAATACAGACCTGTATGTGTTGCTGATAGTGTGTGTCTTTTGAAGGATATTAGTTGTATCTGCTAACTTACCTCACCTCTTCTATGCTTCGCAGAGAGTCGGTTTGTCGTGTCCACCTGGGGGGTGTTTGGCGGTGGTAGTGGGACCAGGAGCGTTGGGCTTCGATCCTTTTGGGCGCTGGAGAGCGTGCCAGCCTTCACTCCACCAGAAGGACGCTATTTCTGTTTTTACACTTTTTATGCACCAGTGGGTGAAATAAATATATTGTTTTTGGAACCGCTTTTCTGGTTGTTTGTAGCGCTGGGTTCCGTCTGACGCAGGTCCGCTCCTCAACCTGCGTCGACACATAACACAAGATTTCTCACAGTATTACTGGAGGTCAGGGTAATGCCATCCAGAGTAAGGATCTGGTTAGACACCATGTTTCTAAGATTTGTGGGGCCAAGTACAATAACTTCAGTTTTATCTGAATTTAAAAGCAGGAAATTAGAGGTCATCCATGTCTTTATGTCTGTAAGACATTCCTGCAGTTTAACTAATTGGTGTGTGTCCTCTGGTTTCATGGATAGATAAAGCTGGGTATCATCTTCGTAACAATGAAAATTTAAGCAATGCTTTCTAATAACACTGCCTAAGGGAAGCATGTATAAAGTGAATGAAATTGGTCCTAGCACAGAACCTTGTGGAACTCCATAATCCTTAGTCTGTGAAGAAGACTCCCCATTTACATGAACAAATTGTAATCTATTAGATAAATATGATTCAAACCACTGCAGTGCAGTGCCTTTAATACCTATGGCATGCTCTAATCTCTGTAATAAAATTTTATGGTCAACAGTATCAAAAGCTGCACTGAGGTCTAACAGGACAAGTACAGAGATGAGTCCACTGTCCGAGGCCATAAGAAGATCATTTGTAACCTTCACTAATGCTGTTTCTGTACTATGATGAATTCTAAAACCTGACTGAAACTCTTCAAATAGACCATTCCTCTGCAGATGATCAGTTAGCTGTTTTACTACCCTTTCAAGAATTTTTGAGAGAAAAGGAAGGTTGGAGATTGGCCTACAATTAGCTAAGATAGCTGGGTCAAGTGATAGCTTTTTAAGTAATGGTTTAATTGCTGCCACCTTGAAAGCCTGTGGTACATAGCCAACTAATAAAGTCACAGGACAGGACAACTCTATGAATGTCCTTGAGTGGCCCAGCCAGAGCCAAGGCCTGAATCTGACTGAACATCTCCGAAGAGATCTGAAAATGGCTATGCACCAACACTCCCCATCCAACCTGATGTAGCTTGAGAGGTACTGCAAAGTGGAATGGACAAGACTGGCCAAAGATAGGTGCGCCAAGCTTGTGGCATCATATTCAAGAGGACATGAGGCTATAATTGCTGCCAAAAGTGCATCAACAAAGTATTGAGCAAAGGCTGTGAATACTTACAGTATGTACATATGATTTCTTAGTTTTTTAAACAAATTTGCAAAAAAAATTAATTTTTTTATGTTATTACTGGGTGTTGTGAGTAGAATTTTTAGGGAAAAATTAATTTACTTCATTTTGGAATAAGACTGTAACATAACAAAATGTGGAAAAAGTGAAGCACTGTGAATACTTTCTGGATGCACTGATCAGGATTAGAGCCAAGTATCTTTAACTCACGAATCCGTATCCCTAACCTCTAGACCACAAAGTACAGTTTTTCAGCCACTGATTTATGTTTTACGTGAAGACACTTACTTCTTATAGCTGCAAGTATAAACCATTGCAAGTATACTTGTACCCCAAGCATACTGAGATGTTTGATACATAAGTACATAACAAGTACACTGAAAGTACACTAGATTATTTTTAGTTTAAAATAGATGAGGGAACCTGAAAAATACATTTGGTTGGTAAGGGCTTGTTGACCATCATATTGCAGTTTTGGAAATAAAGGCAACTGACAAGATCATTTCAAGCTAAATGAAACCTCAACCACACAAATGTTCAGATAAAAGCTGCATCTGCGCCTAATTTTCATCATGTATGTGATTATAAAATTACTTTACTTTCCCTCAGAAAACTCAGGCATGTCCAGGTAGTAGACTGAGACACATATGCTTTGTGTTATGGTACTGATTAAAAAAGTCACATCCAAGTTTGGACCTGTGTAAATCTTTAGAGCTGCTTTTTTTTCTGTCCATTTATGTGCTGGATTTAAATCAAAACGAATCAGGAATCATACAGTTTTGCATTGTCTTTATTTAGTCTTTGCTCTGTCAAACACATACTTCTGTAACACACAAAACCAGCAAAACAAAAATGGTCCTACACGCACAATTTCACTCGTTGACATAAATATTAAAAATAAATTATGACCTCAACTCACAGACTGAGTTACTGTACAAAAGTGGTAGACTTTATCAGGATGGACGTGTCTCTGCAGCATTAATAAGAGGTAGAAATTTTTTGGACCGACACGTCTTTAAAGGACAATACCTCTTTGTTTTTAAGTTAGAGTCAAACATGCTTTAAAACTCAGAAAACAACTTTATCTACATTAATTCCCTTTGTAATGGACAGACTTAGTCAATTTAGCACCCCAGGAATTAGAAGAAAATGGTGAGTGGGACTCGTTTGATACCATCATCCTGCAGATAAATACATTTTCAGTCACAAATTAGCTCAAACAGCTTCTTTATTAGCCAGTAGCATGCAAACTATCTAAGCTATTGGCCTTGGGGAGTCACGACAACTGCACTAGGGTAGCTAAGTTGCTAGCATGTGCAGTTGCTAGCTGAACAGTAAGACAATAAATTGTAGAGAATATGGCTGTGTCATTGTTTCTTGATTCAGAACTAAATGCAAACTACAATGATCTGCTATTGGTATTAAATAATCTGAGATATTGCAGGACTTTCTAAAATGTATCACACGGCTAGCTAATACGATAGCCACCACCACCTTGGTTTACTTTGAGGCTCACAGATAAATGAGTGGGTATGGTCATCAAAGCAAATTTGTCATAAAGTAGTTAAAAGAAAATTAATTCAACGTGGAATGCTTGCAGATATTACTCAACAAATGAGAAAATCTGCAATTGAAGTCATTTGTAGATTATTTTCCAGAACAATTTTTTATTAAACACCATTTTAGAGTTGCGAAGTGCCCATCACAGTGACCTATAGAGCTTAAAGTGATGCCATCACTTTAAGCACACCACAACAAACTAACAAACTAACAACCTAAAATTCATAGTGATAGGAAAAGGAGAAAAACAGGATATTATTATGCATTGATATTCTGGGATCAGAAGTCAGGATAGTTGGGCAAAAACTTTTCTTAAAACAATACAAAACAGGGCTACAAGTAACAATCTGATTACATCTATAATTACTAGTCTTTACAGTTATAATAAAAAGTAAAAGATGCCCTTTTTTAAAATCAGAAAGCTATTTAATTTATAAAAATCTAAAAAGTACGACAGCAAATCCTCACGTATAAGAAGCTGAGAACAGATTACGCAAAACATTTATGATTTATAAATTTACCAGATTGTCTCATGAACTTATTTTTGGGAATTGCCAATGTGAGTTCTACCCCATTTTCTTTCATGATATACTCACTATTAAAATATTCATGAAGTATTTAATTTGGAAACCATCTGAAAGTCTTTCTGCAGTGTTGTTGTTTGACTTAAGAAATGTGCTTTGTGTTTGCAATTCAATAATTAAAATTACAAACACCACTTTACAAAATGGACTTTTTATGAGCATAAACTGTAAAGAGCCTAATGCTTCATATACCACAAACGTAGCCATAAGGTCAAACAAAATGGACTAAACTATAAGCTTAGCCATGTACACTCAACAACAATATAAACGCAACACTTTTGGTTTTGCTCCCATTTTGTATGAAATGAACTCAAAGATATAAAACTTTTTCCACATACACAATATCACCATTTCCCTCAAATATTGTTCACAAACCAGTCTAAATCTGTGATAGTGAACACTTCTCCTTTGCTGAGATAATCCATTCCACCTCACAGGTGTGCCATATCAAGATGCTGATTAGACACCATGATTAGTGCACAGGTGTGCCTTAGACTGCCCACAATAAAAGGCCACTCTGAAAGGTGCAGTTTTATCACACAGCACAATGCCACAGATGTCGCAAGATTTGAGGGAGCGTGCAATTGGCATCCTGACAGCAGGAATGTCAACCAGAGCTGTTGCTTGTGTATTGAATGTTCATTTCTCTACCATAAGCCGTCTCCAAAGGTGTTTCACAGAATTTGGCAGTACATCCAACCAGCCTCATAACCGCAGACCACGTGTAACCACACCAGCCCAGGACCTCCACATCCAGCATGTTCACCTCCAAGATCATCTGAGACCAGCCACTCAGACAGCTGCTGAAACAATCGGTTTGCATAACCAAAGAATTTCTGCACAAACTGTCAAAAACCATCTCAGGGAAGCTCATCTGCATGCTCGTCGTCCTCATCGGGGTCTCGACCTGACTCCAGTTTGTCGTCGTAACCGACTTGAGTGGTCAAATGCTCACATTCGCTGGCGTTTGGCACATTGGAGAGGTGTTCTCTTCACGGATTAATCCCAGTTCACACTGTCCAGGGCAGATGGCACACAGCGTGTGTGGCGTCGTGTGGGTGAGCGGTTTTCTGATGTCAATGTTGTGGATTGAGTGGCCCATGGTGGCGGTGGGGTTATGGTGTGGGCAGGCGTCTGTTATGGACGAAGAACACAGGTGCATTTTATTGATGGCATTTTGAATGCACAGAGATACCGTGACGAGATCCTGAGGCCCATTGTTGTGCCATACATCCAAGAACATCACCTCATGTTGCAGCAGGATAATGCACGGCCCCATGTTGCAAGGATCTGTACACAATTCTTGGAAGCTGAAAATGTCCCAGTTCTTGCATGGCCGGCATACTCACCGGACATGTCACCCATTGAGCATGTTTGGGATGCTCTGGACCGGCGTATACGACAGCGTGTACCAGTTCCTGCCAATATCCAGCAACTTCGCACAGCCATTGAAGAGGAGTGGACCAACATTTCACAGGCCACAATTGACAACCTGATCAACTCTATGCGAAGGAGATGTGTTGCACTGCATGAGGCAAATGGTGATCACACCAGATACTGACTGGTATCCCCCCAATAAAACAAAACTGCACCTTTAAGAGTGGCCTTTTATTGTGGACAGTCTAAGGCACACCTGTGCACTAATCATGGTGTCTAATCAGTATCTTGATATGGCACACCTGTGAGGTGGGATGGATGTGCTCACTATCACAGATTTAGACTGGTTCGTGAACAATATTTGAGGGAAATGGTGATATTGTGTATGTGGAAAAAGTTTTAGATCTTTGAGTTCATCTCATACAAAATGGGAGCAAAACCAAAAGTGTTGCGTTTATATTTTTGTTGAGTGTAAGAATCTCATGCAGTCTGCTAATTATCATACATAGCTAATATTATAATGGCAAGGTAGCATTAGTTCATAAAATTACAAAAGGGGTAGCAACCTAACATTGCCTGATGAACATGTTTTAACAGAAAATCTCATGAGCTTGCCTTATGGGCAATGCACATGCTAATTTTCCAAGCTAGCTATCTTGGTAGTCCATTCTATTAATGACGATAGCATAGCTAGCTCAATCACATCTCCAGGAATAACTTAATGACTTAAGGAAGTATATTTAGACAATCCATTCTTGTTATACAGCTGATTAAAACTACATTTGCAACAGTATATACTTCAGTATGGCTAAATTTTATAAAACTGTATCACATGACATCATCAGCTAATCTGACAGCTGGACTCAAACTCCAAAAAGCAGGTATTTTCCTTTAACAAATAAAAAAGTATCAAGCCTGTATGAAAAGTGTACCTTGAAAAGGACATCAAATTTTTAAACTACACAAAACAAATCAGTTTTTTCTATGAATGAAGACCAGGTCAACTCTATTGTGTAGCTAATTTCTTTTTAACAGGTTATTGTAGCGATAAAACTGTAGTTGTGGACTCCGGTGTTGCGCATGGCGCACTCAGTTGAGTGTCAATGCGCTGCAGCTTGTTCTCCAGTTTCTCAGTGGCCCCATTCGCACCAATCCTCTGCAGAATTGCCGGGAGTTGGCGAATCTGCTGGGAGGTCGCTGAACCAACCCAAGGCTTGATTCGTGCATAAAGAGTTGCACGGTCGAGTTCCGACACATCTTCTTTGGTTTTACCGTCCTCGGAACGGAGCCTGTGCACGACGCGACGTAGCCGCTTAATGTGCATGTGCTGATGAACAAAAAAGGCTGGAATAATTTCTTTTAGGTAGTTGGCTCCATCTACGAGTGAAAAAGAGAGAATTTTAAATGGATCAAATAATATTAGTGTAATATTGATACCTTGTTGTCATATAGCAAAACAATAATACAGATACAAATACATTCTCATTTTAAAGTACGGTATAAAACCCAAAATACAAAAAAAAAAAAAAAAAAAATTCCAGTAGTCATAAAACACTATCACAAAAAAAAAAAATCTTTTGGCGAGTGAACATCAAACGACATATAAGCTAGCCAGAGATCATGCTAACTCAGTCGCAACAGAGCGAATGTGAAATTCTAAATATTTGTAATCAGTTATCATTAGTTAAGCTCATAAATGAATTTCATTCTGTAACTGATTCAAATCGTGGCTGTCAGAGAATCTTCCAAAAAGAAGTTCTTGAAAATATACTGACTTTTCCAGAGTATGTGTTGCAGTTTTTTAAATAGTTTGGGAGGACTGACGTATACTCAGATGTGACTTATATATCAAAAAATGATGCATTTGTTATTCACAATAATAATTCTAGTAACTATTTATATAGAACTTTCACAGGACTCAACATACACTCCAGTAATAAAAAACACAGCAATAATAAAAAGTACACAACGATAATGCACAAATATCCCAGATTAATGATCTGATACTACAAAAAGCAAGGTGCGATTTATACTCAGGTGCAAATTACACTCTGGAAAATATGGTAATCCAACTTTCACAAATGCAAACAAGGCTAAGTTGCAATTGTATAAATAAGTATAATAATCTAATAATAATATTATAATTATAATAATCTCTTTAAATTAATATTATCATTATTCTTAAATTTTTTTGCAGACATAGTGTTCTTACTCATTTTACAGCTATAGCTGTTTACCATTTTAAGAAAATTATTCCAACGTACATGAAAAACTACAGATACATTACATTAAAGTACAACGTACTTTTCATTATTATTGGTTATTATTATTATTTTATTCATTATTATTCATCATTATTATTATCCATTATTATTGGTTTTATTCACAAAACTAAACAGAAAATCTTTTTGACTGCTTGTTAGAACTTAAAAAGGTCTATTTGGAAGCGTTTTTAAGTTTGCTTAGATTCTTGCTCTCTGACGGCACACGTTTGTTTGGTTTTGTTCATACAGCGCATCCAGAAACTATTCACAGTACTTCACATTTTTCACGTCGCAGCCAGTGCCGGTCCTAACCGATTTGGCACGCTGGCCAAGATTTTTAATGCCCCCCCCCCCCCCCCCACACACACACAAATGCAATATATAGACACTGCCATGTGGAGGCGTCAGCACCTCTACAGATTTGGTTAATGTTGTGCATAAAGAGTAAAAGTATAAACACTGACAATGAACTGTTACACAAATTAACAAATAAGATTACACGTATGTTATAGCATTTTTTAAAGGTTATAGCATTTTAAACTATTGCAAGCATGGAAAACTTTAGCTTTGCTTAACCACATGACATTTCAATGCATTTCAAGGGTGCGACGATTTAGCCAGACTGACTCCACATTAAATAAGTTAAGTACTTTTATTTGTTTTTTAGTGGTGTCTTGTGGCATTTTGGAAATGCGGACATGCGATCTGTCCTCAAAATAGTACATGTATTTGCATGCAGTTTTGCATGCAAAAAAATACATTTTGTCTGAAATTTTGTAAGCAAAATATTATAATTAATCATGTATACAATAAACAAGTGCACCCTGTTGTTTCACAGTCGCATTACTGATTGGTGCCGTGTGACACTGGCACTGGAACAAATAATAAAGGATGAGCATGTTTACATAATCACAATGATCAGATAACTGTTAGTAATCAGATAACTGAAATAATCTGATCTCTCACATTTACATGCACTTGAGTAATCCGATAATCAGAAAAGCCTGGTTTACATGATTTCATTTCATAAGCTGGATTTCATTTGAAGTGGAGAAAAGAGAAAAGACAGCTCTCTCCCTCTCTTTTCCTCTATCTCTCTCCATGAAATTAGCTCTTTAGAATGCTGAAACATGCGTAAATGTAAAAGAAGAATTAAATAAATCTGATAAATGGTGTACAGTAAAACTAGCCTAAACCGTCTTATAGACCGTATATTCACACTCACTGGATAAAAACAAAAGTTCAATACTTTTTTGTAGTTTTCCATGTAATAAACACCGTATATAATGGATTTTTTATAAAAGATTTTTGCTCACATCGGACAAAACGTCCTGTCCGATCATAATGCATTTCCATTAAAAGCCCCTTGCATGTACCAGACAGAGCAGTCTGGATGTGCCCAATAACAGAGGTACAAAAGGAAGTTCAGCACTGACACTCGCCAATTCGAGGAAAGTGGGACAGTATTTCCTTGATTAAAAATGTTTTTTTCTTATGTTGTCATTATGTGGTGTTGTGTGTAGAATTTTGAGGGGGAAAAATTAATTTCCTCAGTTTTGGAATAAGGCTGTAACATAACAAAATGTGGAAAAAGTGAAGTGCTGTGAATACTTTCTGGATGCACTGTATAATATCCAAGCAATAGGATGTATATTGCTGTGAAATATGACAACAAGATATTGGCAGTGCCTTTAATATCTGGAGCTCCACAGGGATCCATGCTCATACCACTACTCTTCCCCAGTTACATGCTAGTTAAGAAGAAGAAGAGTTTCTTTTTTAATGTGGGTAGCCTACAAAAGCACAAAGCTTGTTCCCAGAAGGGCCCACGGCATGTGTCACTCCTTGTTCCCAGAAGGGCCCACGGCATGTGTCACTCCTCACCCCCCAGCACTGATGTTAAGAGTGCCAGTCAGGAGCGTGGCTGCGATCGGGAAGCGAACCCGAGTCGCTGGCATCCCAGTCCAACGTGCAAGCTGTTATGCCACCACCTCCCTAACCTCCCTAGTTAACATTATTTACTGATGTAACAACTGTTGAACCACCTTTTTCATTAAGTATGAATACAAATGTAAAAGATTATAATATCTTTAGTTGATCACCAAACATCTCAACTCTATTCAAATGTAAATGTAACAGCATGAAAAGGTAACAGACATTTTTTTTTAATTATGTAAATTTAGCTAATCATGGTTTGGTCTATAAATGAAATATCTGGAATGTGATCAGCAGTGTATTTTTTATTAGTACTGAGCTACAGTAGTCCTTCCTGTCAGAAAAATAAGGGACAAACTAGTAAAAAAATAAATGAATAAATCCAGTTTAAAGATGGTTAAGAAAATCCTTTACAGTAAATAAATGATGAATATTTTTTCTGACTTTTTCACCCCACATTTGCATCTTGTGAAATATTTTTAAAAATTACCTTCCAAGACTCCTAAAAGTATTCAAGTAACTATATCAAAGAAGCGGCAACCTTCATTTCACTGAAGTAAATTCCCCTAAGACATGCAACCTGTTGTGTGCCTTTCAGATTTTTTAAGGAGTCACAGTCCATAAACAGTAAAAAAAAAACAAAAACTGCTCTCAAACACACAGTGCTTCTCTTAACTCCGCTTAACTTGGTTGAGGCGTTACGCGTGATGATCTGACCTTGTGAGTTGTTGCAGCTCCAGCACACACTGTCGTGCCACGATGAGCCCTTCAGCAACAATTGCATCCCGCTGACGCTGCAGCTCCTGTGCGTCGTGCAGTTCTGCTGTGCAGACGAGGTGTCAGAGAAAGTGCCGCTGGGACATTCGTAGCACACTGTGTCCTCGTTAGAGGTACCTGGACAAGACGCAACAAACTCGTTTTAGATGAGCACAAGAACAGAACATGTTCACACTTTGATGAACCCTTTGTTTAACCATAAGAACGGTATGATTAGGCACAGTTTTACAGAAAAATGACACAAATGTTCAGCTGATTTATTCATTTTAATGAGCTTAAATTCGCTGAGTGCCCGCTTGAGCTCTCTGACCACAGGGGGGGGGCATGGCTTACCCAAATGTTAAGAGCACGAACTGACGTTTTCAGTTCGTGTACTGGCGTTATGAATTTGTTTAGCAAATCTGGCTCGGCAGTCAAGTTCCATTAAGGTTTTTACGAGGTCTATTAGAAAAGTATCCGACCTTATTATTTTTTTCAAAAACCATATGGATTTGAATCACGTGTGATTACATCAGACATGCTTGAACCCTCGTGGGCATGCGAGAGTTTTTTCACGCCTGTCGGTTACGTCATTCGCCTGTGGGCAGTCTTTGAGTGAGGAGTCGCCCACCCTCTCGTCGTTTTTTTCATTGTTTAGGAATGGCTCAGAGACTGCTGCTTTGTTTGATAAAATTTTTCTCAAAAACTGTAAGGCACAACTGAGTGGACACCATTCGATAAATTCAGCTGGTTTTCGGTAAAAATTTTAACGGCTGATGAGAGATTTTGGTCTGGTAGTGTCGCCGTAAGGACGGCCCACGGCGCCTGATGGCGATCTGCGCTTCGAGGCGGCAGCATCTCGCCGTTTCAAGTTGAAAACTTCCACATTTCAGGTTCTGTTGACCCAGTAAGTCGTCAGAGAACAGAGAACTTTCAGAAGAAGTCGGCATGAGGAGTTTATTCGGACATTCCATTGTTAACGGACATTTTGTAATGAAAGAACGTGCGGGCAGAGTCGCATGTCGGGCTGGACCCGACCGCGGGGGGTCGCGACAGGAAAAACACCTCCGTTGGAAACCTTAACAGGCAAGTTGGAACATGCCCAAGCTGTTAAACAATTTCTCAGTTACTCACTTGTTGAAAGCCATCAAAAGCCGCCTGAATTTTACAAATGGTTTTCAACACGGAGGTGTTTTTCCTGTCGCGGCGCACACAGATTTGCCGAGTCGTCACGGAAACGACTCAGCGAATTTGCGCGCATGTCTTTCATTACAAAATGTCCTTAAACAGTGGAATGTGTTGTATGGCTGGGGGGGCCTGGCTGCCTTTTGTTTCTGTCTTCTGTGCTGTCTTTTGTTTTTCCTTCCAGGTGGTACGCGTTTAGGACTGAGTGGCTGTGTGGCTGAGTTTTCAGGACCTCACCCTGATCACCTGAGGCTGATCAAGTGCAGCTCGTCAGGACTCACAGCTGTGGTGCATCTACACGGATTGGAGCATGGTGGCATTTAAGTCTGGAGTACACAGTGTGTATTTGCCAGAGACTCGACCTTGTGACCAGACGGGTGAGATCGTCGTCTCGAGAGCCATCTCATCATCAGTGGATGCAGAGAACGTCCAGGTTTGATGCATGGTCTGTGAAAGAGGAGGGGGTGAGGTCTCACGCTCGTCAGCACACTTCCTGAGGTACGTTAGGTTTTGTGACTAACATTTATACAGTCAGTAAATGTGGTGTCCCTCACACCTTATTGTATTGAGCTGTTATGTTAGTCGTTTAATCAGCTTCCACTGCAGTTGAGTTTGTGAACAGGGTGTTCCATGCCTGCAGGGTGGGAAGCTGATTAGTAATTAAGCCAGGAAGTGTTTGCTGTTTGTGAACACCTTTGAGTGGTCTCTCTGTGTGTGGAGTGTGGACTCACATGATGATTTCTTCTTTCACAGACTCGGTTTGTCGCGGCCACCTGGGGGGTGTCGGCGGGGTCCTTGGGTCCGAACAGTTTCTGGCTCCGGACCCTTAGTGCTGCTGGGAGCACACCGTTTCACCACCACGCCAGACCGCGCACTCATTTGTTATATTTTCCACATCACTGTTATGTAATTAAATTTAGTTATCCTTTGTACCGTGCTCTGCTTATTTCATACTGGGTCCTTCAAACGCTGGTCGGTTCTCCGGGCTGCGTCCGACACATAACAGAATGTCCACATAAAGTCCTCATGCCGGCCTCTTCTGAATCTTCTCTGTTTTCTCACGACGTCCTGGGTGAATTAAGCCTTAAATTAGGATGTTTTCAGGTCGAAACAGGCCGACGATGGCGCCTGGAAGCGCTGCACGACGTCCCGGTCCGTGGGAAGTCCTTACACCCACAGAAACACCCCCTAATCTCTCATAAGCCATTAAACTTTTCACCGATAACCAGCTTAATTTCTCGAATAGTGTTCACTCGGATATTCCTCACAGGTCCAGAAAAAATGTTGATAAAGCAACGTGCGCCGTCTCGAGCAGCGTGTGAAACAAAGGAATTCAGCCGAGATGGCTGAACCACATTTCACTCAAGGCCTGCCCACAGGGAAATGACGTCACCGACACGCGTGAAAAAACTCATGCATGCGCACGAGGGTTCAAGCATGATTGGTGTAATCGCATGTCATTCAAATCCATATAATTAAAAAAAAAATAAAAGTGTCGGTTTCTTATCTAATAGACCTCGTAAAATAATATTGTGTTTGACTGTCTATAATTTGAATATTATGTACTTCCTAATTTAATAAAAAATTAATCAGTGTGATTTATATGGTTGATATTTTATTGCTGTTTTAAAACTGTATTTTACTTTGAAGGTACAATTGAAAGTTCTGCATAAATAGCAAGTCCCTGTGGCTGCTCCCTTGTTTTCACTTGGGGTCGCCACAGCAGATCCAAGGTGAATTTGCATGTTGATTTGGCACAAGCTTTACGCCGGATGCCCTTCCTGATGCAACTTCACATTACATGGAGAAATGTGGTAAGGGTAGGGTTTGAACCAAAAACCTTCCGCACCACTTGGTCATCATCCCTGCATAAATAATGTTAGTATTCCTGTTATTACAGTGCATCCAGAAGGTATTTACAGCACTTCACTTTTTCCACATTTTGTTATATTACAGCTTTATTCCAAAATGGATGAAATTTATTTTTTTTCTTCAAAATTCTACACACAAAACCCCCTAATGACAATGTGAAAAAAGATTTTCCTTTTCCCTGTCTGCATAGTAATGGTAAATGCCACACTGGCAATTTATTCTTGCAAGACAGAAGGTATGTTGTGCGTGAGTGAACGTGATGTGCATGTGTGACCCCAATCCGCCCTTCCCGCTCAGCCTACACCATCCTACTCAAAGCCAACTGACAACTTCCAAAGCAACACCAAGACAGACAACAATGAAAGACAAGTGGTGAAGGCAAAAAGTTTTTGATATTTTTGTGAATTTATTAAAAATAAAACTATAACGCAATGCTAAAATACCCTTGGCTGTATGAGCATGTGCCTTTTAACGGCATCTGCAGGAGGGCGTGCGGGTGCACATATATGAGCTTTCAAAAAGACTGGAAGTTAGCTTTGAACGCGTGTGATGCACATGCACACTGATGTCCGTGAGATGTCTTGTAAATCACTCCAGAGGTGTTATCAGATTTAGAAGTGTTTATTGTTAGCAGTTATAGACGTGTTTATTACTCACTCGCTTTTACACGCAGAAACACATCAGTTTCTGTCATATTGAATTAGCAGCCAGAGAGAGACAAGCCAATGACATCCTGGTGCCTCTCTACTCTGGCTGGCTGGCTGTCAACTCCCCCCCCACCAAAAAAAGTGGATTTGTATGACTCATCGCATTAAAATAGGAAACAGAATGTTTTGACCTCTTAAAATAGGTCAAGGTTAGCCATCTTTAAACTTGTCCAAGGTCTGTGTCCCAGGAATGTTCCCTGTGAATTTGAAGACCCTGGCAGTAATAGGACTGGACTTATGCTGAGCACAGACAGACAGACAGATGCAAAGACTTCACAATACCTGATGGCCATATTTTGATGGCCTCAGGTAAAAACTAAGAAATCACATGTACATAATTTTTCACATCCTTTGCCATAATGAAGGCCAAAATTGAGCTCAGGTGCCTCGTGTTTCCACTAATCATCCTTGAGATGTTTCTACAGCTTAACTGGAGTCCACCTGGGGTAAATGGTCCCACAACTGAAGGTGCATGTCAGAGCACAAACCAAGCAGGAAGTCAAAGGAATTGTCTGTAGAGCTCCGAGACAGGATTGTGTCGAGGCACAAATCTGGGGAAGGGTACAGACACATTTCTGCTGCTTTGAAGGTCCCAATGAGCACAGTGGCCTCCATCATCTGTGGAAGAATGGAAGAAGTTTGGATCCACCAGGACTCTGGTGGAGCCCAGAGCTGGCTGCCTGTCTAATTTGAGCAATTGGGGGAGAAATGCTGCAAAGAGGAATGAACAAAACTGCCCAAAGATAGGTGGCCCAAGCTTATGGCATCATATTCAAGAAGACTTGAGACTGTAATTGCTGCCAAAGGTGCATCAACAAAGTATTGAGCAAAGGGTGTGAATATTATGTACAAGTGATTTCTTAGCTTTTCTTTGATAAATCTGCAGAAATAAAAAAAACGTTTTTCATGTTGTCATTATGGGGTGTTGTGTGTAGAATTTTGAGGGAAAAAATTAATTTACTCTATTTTGGAGTAAGGCTGTAACATAACAAAAACTGAAGCGCTGTGAAAAGTTTCTGGATGCACCATATCTTTCACCTCAGATCAGCTGAGCATGAAAAGAATATGTTGGTTACTGTCAGAAAAAACATACAAAACAAACATACATTCATTCAACACAACACAAACCGAAAAAAGTAACTTTAAGTTATTTTAGCCAAAATTATTGAACTGACTGATCAGTTGATTAACATAAATAAGCATCAACTGCTTATAAGACGGATTATCCCAATAAAACTCACAGAATGTCAATTTATTTCACTTTCATTTCAAGATCATTGATTTTGACTGATGTCAAAATAAATTTTTAAGTTTCTACTACCGTAAAATGGTTTAAGCTGGTTTTAATATCTATAAAATAGTTTTAAGACTGTTCCTGGACATGCAGTTTCCCGAACAACCATAACACCGCCTCTAAAATTAACATAATGACAGCTGAGAGGAAAGCAGAATTTCACAATTCTCTCTCAAAGTCTGAAATCCTTTTTTTTTTTTTTTTTAATCCAAATAAAAGCTACAAATGTCAAGAAAAGTCACTACTTGACATTATGCCTGTGCTTTTGCGCCATAAAAATGGACACGTTTTCCAGCAGGCGTATTTGTTTTTGTTGGGTCAGTGACGTCACTGGGGATTCCCCTAAAGCTTCCCCACACAGGGAACAGCTGGGACTATTTGTGAGTATCATCTACAAAGCCTAATCTTTCCTTATAAAATGGTCTTTTAAATCAGAGTGAGGGGCGTTGACAGGATTATTAAAGATAATCCACAAACCTGGTGGAAATGAAAGTGAATCAATCAATCAATCAATCAACTTTTTTCTTATATAGCGCCAAATCACAACAAACAGTTGTCCCAAGGCGCTGAATGAAAACTGTGAATAAATCTGAGTCACATCAACAGCTCTTGTGCAGCAGCTTACCTTCGTGCAGCACACCTTGACCCGGTGCACACACTTTATGACGTAAGCACATGTCGTACTTTGCGTGATAGTAGTATCCGGACTGGCACTGGCACTGGCAGTCGCTGTGCGCTGTGCACGCCGTCTTCAGAACTTGGTTCTGGCCGCACACGCTGCAGCGCAGACACTTGCTGATATGGTTCCACAGCTCCGTGTACGAGCCCGGCGGGCACGGCACGCACTGGCTTTTCTGCATGGCTGTGCAGCGTGCGCGCAGATAGGTGCCAGGCGGACAGCGGTCACAGACCAGGGCTCGTCCCGTGCTCGGGTCCGTGCAGCTGAAGGTTCGCATCGGGTCCGCCTGAGCGGAGAGCGCAGAGAGCAGGAGGAATACCGGGAGGAGGAACACCTGAAGGAAATGAAGAAACAGTTTAAACGCAGACTCGAAAACAATCTTCGAAGAGTTTCCACTCGGAGAGTCCCGCGGCGCTGCGCACTGCGTGTGTGCGCACATGAACCTACCATTGTGAAATGCGCGCTGGGAGACGCTGCGGCTGCGCCACTCGGTCACGGTAACGCACTCAACGCCTCCCCGGTTATTTATAGAACGTCAGTGACGTGATCGTGCGCGTCACAAGTTTTCCGAAACAATTCAGGTAGGAATTGAACCAGGAACGTTCCGCACTGAAACCACACTAAACGGAAACCATCACTAACTTGGCCACCACCCCTGCTGGCACAGTCAATTGGCGATGCCAAGATTTCAACATTTAATTCTTCCCAATAATTCAACCAACCAACAGAGAGACAGATGGGGATGTGTGTGTGTGTGTGTGTGTGTGTGCGCGCGCGCGCGCGTATAGGCGTAGGAGGTGGGGGGGGGGGGTGGAGCAGGGCTCGACAAAATGCTCAAATTCGGGCAGATGGGCTGGCAAATTCGGTCATGGGCCATGTAGACTCTGAATACAGAATAGAATGACCTAAAATGTTAGACTTATTTTCGCAATTAATATAAGCAATAAAACCGCTATTTGGTCACCAATATATAAATATGGGTATATAAATATATGGTAATTTAAAGAGTCATGGGGGTTTCTGAAATTCGGGCAAATTTGGTGTCGCCCCCCCAAATAGAACCCACCTCCTACGCCTGTGTGTGTGTGTGTGTGTATACACATATACACACACATACACACACACACACACACATATATATACAGTGGTGACCAAAAGTATTGAGACAAAAAAAAAAAAAATCAACTTTTTAAGCAAATTGATAGTTTAAGGTGCGTTTATACATAACCAAGACACGTTACGAATGTCATTTTTCTGTCATTCATGACACATTCCTGACATTCTTAATGTGACTTAACTCATCTGAATAGGTTTCTTAATAGTGCGACAACAGTATTCCGGTGTGACTTCTTGAATCCATGCTTGCTTGATTGCCTCTCGAAGTTCATGCACTGAAGACGGTTTTATGGCAGCAACGGCTTTCTTCACTTGGGTCCAACAATTCTCGATTGGGTTGAGGTCCAGAGATGACCCTGGTCATGGTTCCAAGAGCTGGATGTCCTGGTCCCTCAGCCAATTCTTCACCACTTTGGCCATGTGGCATGGTGCTCCATCTTACTGAAATATGGTGGTCCCATGGAATTCGGAAAAGTAAGGAAGTTTTTCCTTTAGAAACTCCAAGTGACAAGTGACAAGTGACAAAGTTTTTTATTCGGCACACAAAATATTCAAATAGAAAAAAATGAACAATTCCACAAACAAACACAGACAAAACTAGTCCATAAAGTCCATCAAAGCATGTGATGTAGTTTGAGACCTTCTGAATCCATATTGTTCTTCACAAATGATGTTATGCTTCAGTAAATAATCATTTAATCTTTTAGCAAATATTTTTTCCAAAATTTTGGAAAATTGTGGCAGGAGTGATATAGGTCTATAATTAGAAAATGTGTGTTTGTCACCAGTTTTAAACAGAGGAATTACTTTGGCTATTTTCATTTGAGAAGGAAATTTACCAGTACTTAGTGACATATTGCAAATATAATTGAACAGTTTTACTATACAATCAATAACTTTTTTTAATAAAGCCATATCCAAATTATTAAAAACGATTTCTTACTTTTTGAACCATGTGTTGTATGGCTGGGGGGGCCTGGCTGCCTTTTTGTTTCTGTCTTTTGTTTTTCCTTCCAGGTGGCTTGCATTTGGGACTGAGTGGCTGTGTTGCTGAGGTTATCAGGACCTCACCCTGATCACCTGCGGCTCGTCAGGACTCACAGCTGAGGTGCATCTATATGGATTGGAACATGGTGGCATTTAAGACTGGAGTATACAGTGTGTATTTGCCAGAGACTCGACCTTGTGACCAGACGGGTGAGATCGTCGTCTCGGGAGCCCTCTCATCATCAGTGGATGCAGAGAACGTCCAGGGTTTGATGCACGGTCTGTGAAAGAGGAGGGGGTGAGGTCTCACGCTCGTCAGCACACTTCCTGAGGTACGTTAGATTTTGTGACTAACATTTATACAGTCAGTAAATGTGGTGTCCCTCACACCTTTTTATATTGAGCTGTATGTTAGTCATGTATCGGCTTCCACTGCAGTGGAGTTTTGTGAACTGGATGTTCCATGCCTGCAGGTTGGGAAGCTGATTAGTAATCAAGCCAGGAAGTGTTTGCTGTTTGTACACCTTTAAGTGTTCTCTCTGTGTGTAGAGTGTGGACTCACATAATGGTTCCTTCTTTCACAGACTCGGTTTGTTGCGGCCACCTGGGGGGTGTCGGCGGGGTCCTTGGGTCCGAACGGCTTCTGGCTCCGGACCGTTAGCGCTGCTGGGAGCGCACCGTATCACCACCACGCCAGACCGCACTTTCTTTTGTTATTTTTTGTATCACTGTTATGTATTAAATTCAGTTAGCCTTTGTACCGTGCTCTGCTTATTTCATACTGGGTCCTTCAAACGCTGGTCGGTTCTCCGAGCTGCGTCCGACACATAACAGTAGTCTCTGGCCAAACATCACGGACCCAGCGGTAGCAGAGATGGTAACGCGCCGGGAAGGCGGCAGCAGACGTTCAGAAGTTATCCGGATCAGTTGCGGGTGCTCTCCGCCCGGATGGTGCGCGTTGGAGAACCCATTACCGAATACTGATTTGAGCGCTCATGCAGCCGTGTTCCTGTGTTTGTGCCTTATCCGAGGGTCGTGGTGGAGTGTGACTGGCGACGGCTTTGCGTCACGCTCCGACCGGATAAGAGGTTTAAACGGGAGCTGCAAGAGTGTGTCTGTAATGGGTGCACGCGCACGGCGGAGCTCTGTGGCATGGGTCGCTGAGCTTCCTGTGTTACAGTTGTAGCCCCGTTTCCCCGGATGAAGATAACTACTGCGTCTGTCGTGTCAGCTCCGGTGTTATTTAGTTGAATCACATTTTTGGTTGTATGTTGCTCACAGCTGCGCACAGAAAAGCAGCTCGTTTGTTTTCTGTCACCAAAGGGGGTTCTTTATTTTTAGCACTCTGGCTCCCTCTGTTGGTGACTGAGTCACATTACCGTCAAGCTCTTAAGTTGGAACAGGTGTGTTCCATTTGTTTGAGCTTGACGGTATAAATCACTTATTTGTTTTGTGTTAGTTCATTTTGTGTGGGTGTTTTTTGAGTTGGTTTTTGTGTGGGATTTTATTTTTTGTTTTTCACTATTTAGTGTCTGGGGTCGTGACCCTGCAGTTCTGCCAAAAAAAAAAAAAAAAAAGGACCCGAGCAACCTTATGTCAGTCTGTTAGTCTTTCTTTTTGTTTTTTTGTTTTTCTTTTCAGTTTCACCTCCCAGGGTTTGATGGGACGGTCCCCTGGGGGGTCATGGGGGGGGGGGGGGTATTTGGGTTGTTGTTTTTTCTTTCTTTTTTTTTGTTTTGTTTTTTGTTATGCCCTCTCTTCTCCTCTGACTCCAGCCGTGTGAGCCGTAGTGTCGGCGTTGCTGGAGTGGTGCAGTTAGGTTGTGCTGGGCGTTTCCCAGGTAACCTCTGCACCCGGGAGGGGAGGGGGGGGGTTTGGGGTATTTTCTTTTTGTTCCCTCTCTCCTCCTCTGGCTCCAGCCGTGTGAGCCGTAGTGTCGGCGTTGCTGGAGTGGTGCAGTGTGGTTATGCTGGGCGTTTCCCAGGTAACCTCTGCACCTGGGGGGGGGGGGGGGTGTTTTCCCCCCAGTTTCCGCCCTCAGGGTTTGACTGTGGTGTCCTCTGGGGGGGAAAGGGCTGTGGGTCCATCTAGCCATAGACGGCCGGGGCTGGGTCCGTTGGTCATGAGGGGAGGCGTCTCCTGGGGTTGACGAGTGGTCCTCTGGGAGGCGCTGGGAGTCCCCGTGGGTGACGTTGGATCCCAGAGGGACCTCGGCTGTGGTTATTACTCCTGGAGCTGGCGGGAAGTCCTCTGGGGGGTGTTGGTCCCTAGATGTCGCTTGAGGGTGGGGGGGGTGGGGGGGTGTTTTAGCGCTTTTATTTGTAAGCTTAGGTTTGGGGTTTTTCTTTTCTCCTCGTCCCGGGGTTTGATGGGACGGTCCCCTGGGGAGGGGGGGGGTGGTTTGGTTGTTTGTGTTTGTCTTTTTTGTTTTATGACTAATGACTGCACATGGTTGGATAAAGGCTGACCGCACAGGTTTAAGAACTCCTGGCCACACCTGTGCTAAGTGACGGACAGAAACAAAGGCAAGGATGCAGCCAGAGGAGAGGACATCAACCATTCTGTGGGAAGACGAATGCAGATGCGGTTTCCAGCCATGGTCCCTGGAGGGGGGTGTTTCTCCTGGGCCAGGTTTGTGTGGTCGCCGGGAGGCTTCCCGTGAGGGTGGGGTACTGTTGTATGGCTGGGGGGCCTGGCTGCCTTTTTGTTTCTGTCTTTTGTTTTTCCTTCCAGGTGGCTTGCATTTGGGACTGAGTGGCTGTGTTGCTGAGGTTATCAGGACCTCACCCTGATCACCTGCGGCTCGTCAGGACTCACAGCTGAGGTGCATCTATATGGATTGGAACATGGTGGCATTTAAGACTGGAGTATACAGTGTGTATTTGCCAGAGACTCGACCTTGTGACCAGACGGGTGAGATCGTCGTCTCGGGAGCCCTCTCATCATCAGTGGATGCAGAGAACGTCCAGGGTTTGATGCACGGTCTGTGAAAGAGGAGGGGGTGAGGTCTCACGCTCGTCAGCACACTTCCTGAGGTACGTTAGATTTTGTGACTAACATTTATACAGTCAGTAAATGTGGTGTCCCTCACACCTTTTTATATTGAGCTGTATGTTAGTCATGTATCGGCTTCCACTGCAGTGGAGTTTTGTGAACTGCATGTTCCATGCCTGCAGGTTGGGAAGCTGATTAGTAATCAAGCCAGGAAGTGTTTGCTGTTTGTACACCTTTAAGTGTTCTCTCTGTGTGTAGAGTGTGGACTCACATAATGGTTCCTTCTTTCACAGACTCGGTTTGTTGCGGCCACCTGGGGGGTGTCGGCGGGGTCCTTGGGTCCGAACGGCTTCTGGCTCCGGACCGTTAGCGCTGCTGGGAGCGCACCACGCCAGACCGCACTTTCTTTTGTTGTTTTTTGTATCACTGTTATGTATTAAATTCAGTTAGCCTTTGTACCGTGCTCTGCTTATTTCATACTGGGTCCTTCAAACGCTGGTCGGTTCTCCGAGCTGCGTCCGACACATAACACCATGAACCAGATCAAGTATTTCCCTTTCATGAGTACCACCAATGAACATTGAAACAGATTTGTTAAACGTTGAATTATTTACCCAGAAGTTATTAGTTGATGAGTCAATTTTACTGGCAAGATTTTTACCCACATTAACGAAGTATTCATTAAAGTGTTCAGCAATAGACTCGTCGTTATCAATCGTGATGTAGTTGTTACTCTGAAAAAATGCATTCCGTTTGGTGAGATGTTCATTGATGAATACGTTTGTCCCTTTCAGTTTTCTTCCTTGTTTTAACAGTGCTGTTTTGTGTTTTCTGTTGATGAATCTCATGATGACGGTTCATGTATCACCGTCATTTCTCCGGGGCAGAGGGTGGCATGCTTCAATGTTATTTAAATCCATTTCTATACCTTTAGATAGGAGGAAATCAGCAACCTGTTTTTCCACAGAGCTGACCTCCTGTTCACTGGGCTCCCCTCCGCTCTCATCTGTTACCGCCCGTGCATAGGACCGTGGTTTGATGTGAAGACCTGTGATGATGACGTCGTTGATTCTGGTGTACTGCTCCAATTCAGCCACTCTATTTTCCAGCTGCACCAGATGCCGGTCTTTCTCGGCGTTCTGGAGCCGTAATGCCTTCACCTCCTCCACCAGATCCATGATTGATTTCTGTTGCTGCTTCACAACAGAAATCTCCTCTGATAGAAAGTCCAGAGATTTTTTAATATCGTCACCTTCCTCCGCTGTCAGAACCTTCTTAGGCCCCATGGTTGGCTTATGAGCAGCTTGACGATCGCCGATGTTAACAGCCTGCGTTGTTTGTCACCGGGATGGATCTGCAGTGCGCTGGTGCCGCGCGGCCTCGGTGTTTCCGCGCTGATGGATCAGCGGTGGCTGCACGAGGCCTCGGGGAAGCGGCACTCGTGACGCGCGGCTTTAATAACGCAGCGCGCGGCCTCAGTGAATTCACCATGTTGAGCGGGCCTCAGATGTTGTTGCTGTCCAGTCGCGGGGCTAAGTTGCCGGTTGAGGTGGTATTCCCACTGTCCTGGTTGGCAAACACTGGCGTGGCAGATGGAAACTACAAACACCACCTCTGAAAACTCAGGTACAAAGTTTTTGCAGCTCTCTAGTTACGACACGCAGCTCTCTAGTGACGACACGCGAGACACCTGTGACTACTTCTGGGAATTGACTGTTTCTCCTGGAGCCAAAATGTGAAGTTCAGCTCGTCCATGGCAGGAAATGGCACCCCAGACCATCACCTTTGGTGGGTTCTTGACAACTGGAATGGTGTACCATGGTGAATACCGTTGGTTGCGTGGTCTCCGGATGGTTGCCTTGTAACAGTTGAATTGTAAGATCATTGCCTCGTCACTGAAGATAACTTTCTGCCCGTCCTCAGCAGTCCAGTGAACATACCAGCGGCAGAAGGCAATGCAGTCCTTGATATTCTTTGAAGACAGGTTTGGCTTCTTCGCAGGTCGTCGACTAGGGAGCTGGAATTCGGTATGTAAACAATGCCCGATAGTCCAAGTAGATGGGACGTGATGTTCTTAAATGCAGCTGTGCTTGGATAAATGAGGAAGATACTCAGGGAACGAGTTTAACACATCTGCTGATCATGTTGTTAGTTGTCGTGGAAGTTACCCTTGGTCTACCGGTGCACTTCCCCTTCACTACAGCTCCAGTGTCTTTGAATTTTTTCACTAACTGATAAGCAGAGGCTCGTGATATTGATAGTAGATCAGCAATCGTCTTTGCATAATGTCCGGCACGGCATAAAACGGCTACAGAATTGTGTAATTCACTAGAAAACTCGCGATTTTTTGCCATTACTAGCTTGTTTCGAACTGGGGTGTGTGATCGTATTTTATATATATATATATATATATATATATATACAGCAAAGCAAAGTATGATGCAATATTTCATCAGACACATTTACAACCAATCAGAGCACATGATGAAATATTTCATCATACTTTGTGAGTAATACGATAGAGTGCTAATAAGCAATTAACTAAAAATTTAATTTTATCATGCTGTCTCAATACTTTTGGCCACCATTGTGTGTGTGTGTGTGTATATATATACCTATAGGCATATATACAGATGTGTGGTTGTTTAACTGCAACATTTCTGTGTTGTGGTTTTACTTGGATTCCGATCTGGATTCGGAATATTTTTGCAGGCAGTGAGAATTTTTTAAACGTGAATAATTTCTCAAAAGTTAATCAAGTGATCTTCCTGAATACACGCCCCATACCAGACCATCAAACAGTGAATTTTCATGCAGATCTGGATTTGGATCGGGATTCAAACAGATGATGATCCCTTATAACAAAGTGTGAATCAAGACATTGTGTTGAGAAAGTGTAACAACACAGACCCACAACAGGGGGTGCAAATGAACGGACAATAGATGAGCCAAAATACAACACTTTACTGTTGTGAAATGTGCACAACGAGAATACAGACAAATACAGAATTTGGATTACAATCAAAATGTACAAGGTGACGTGTGGGCAGGCTCGAGGGTAGGAGACGTCCGTCCCGAGAAGAACCGGATCCCACACGATTTCCATTGCCACTGAACCCAAAGGATACTGGAGCCGCCAAGTCCTGAGTCCCCAGGTGGTCACCGTCTCCGTCTGTCGGATCTAGTACTGCTGGCAGGAAGCAGAGAAACAGATATAATGAGTGTCTGGAAACACACCCAGTAAACAGTCAGCTGGAACAACAGTTTATTTTAAGGTGGGAAAGACACCTCCACCTCTGACACCAATTACCACAGACACCTCGCCTGAACCACACTCAAAGAGTTCGGCGTGAGGAGTGAAGTCCGTCACTCCAATCACCGGCTGCGAACCCCAGCCTCCAGCTGCATGTATGGATCAGGTACATCTGTAAACAGTTCAAGAAAGATTACTTCTGTTTGGTATAACAATGGCTGAGAGTTTACTTCGTAGGTAGACGATATCTCGGCAACGAGGTGGAGATGTCCTCTGGGTTTTGTAGGGTGGTTGATGACCTGGTGATTGGTGACAGCTGTCATAGTTGATAAGTGACAGCTGTCACCCCCGGCTGTTCTTGTAAGGCGGTAGCGCCCTCTCGTGCCTGAAGCCCGCACTTCAGGCAGGGCGCCCTTTGGTAGTGGGCCAGCAGTACCTCCTCTTCAGTGGCCCACACAACATGACCCCCCCCTCAACGGGCGCCTCCCGGCGCCCAACCAGGCTTGTCGGGATGGCGGTGGTAGAAATCGGCCAGGAGTGCCGGGTCCAGGATGAAGCTTCTCTTCACCCAGGAGCGTTCTTCAGGTCCATATCCCTCCCAGTCCACCAAGTACTGGAAACCCCGGCCCTTCCGGCGGACGTCCAGGAGCCCACGCACAGTCCAAGCTGGCTCTCCGTCGATGATCCGGGCAGGAGGCAGCGCCGGTCCAGGAGCACAGAGGGGTGAGGTGTGCTATGGTTTAACTCTGGAAACATGAAAAACCGGGTGGATCCTCAGTGAAGCTGGGAGCTGGAGCTTCACTGCGGCAGGACTGAGGACTTTAAGGATCTTGAACGGTCCAATGTATCTGTCCTTGAGTTTTGGCGAGTCCACTTGCAGAGGAAAGTCTTTCGTGGATAGCCATACCTCCTGCCTGGGCTGGTATGCAGGGGCCGGGGAACGCCGGCGGTCTGCATGGGCTTTAGCCCTCATCCGGGCTTTCAATAGGGCAGAACGGGTGGTGCGCCACACCCGATGGCATCTCCGCAGGTGGGCCTGGACCGAGGGCACACCGACCTCTCCCTCCACCACGGGAAACAATGGGGGCTGGTACCCCAGACACACCTCAAATGGGGAGAGGCCGGTGGCAGAGGACACCTGGCTGTTATGCGCATACTCGATCCAGGCCAGATGTTCACTCCAGGCCATCGGGTGCATGGACATCACACAGCGTAGGGTTTGTTCCAGTTCTTGGTTGGCCCGTTCTGCCTGTCCGTTGGTCTGCGGGTGATACCCGGACGAGAGGCTCACGGTGGCCCCCAGTTCTCGGCAGAAACTCCTCCAGACTTGAGAGGAGAACTGGGGACCACGATCGGAGACAATGTCAGTAGGTATCCCATGCAGACGCATGACGTGGTGGACCAGGAGGTCTGCTGTCTCCTGGGCCGTAGGGAGCTTCGGGAGGGCCACAAAGTGGGCTGCCTTGGAGAACCGGTCCACTATCGTGAGGGTGGTAGTCATGCCCTGGGCCGGCGGGAGGCCCATGACGAAGTCCAGGCCGATGTGGGACCAGGGGCGATGGGGCACAGGTAATGGCTGGAGGAGTCCCTGTGCCCGTTGATGGTCAGCTTTACCCCTGGCACAGGGGGTACAAGCCTGGACATAGTCCCGGATGTCGGCTTCCATGGATGCCCACCAGAAGCGCTGCCGGACCACTGCCACAGTCCTTCGCACCCCCGGATGACAGGAGAGCTTGGAACCGTGACAGAATTCCAGGACTGCAGCTCTGGCTTCTGGTGGGACGTAAAGTTTGTTCCTTGGGCCCGTCCCCAGGTCCGGGTTCCATGCCAGGGCCTCCCGGACCGTCTTCTCCACGTCCCAGGTGAGGGTGGCCACGATAGTGGACTCAGGGATGATGGATTCCGGCGGATCCGACAGCTCTGTTTTGACTTTGACTTCGTGAACCCGGGACAGGGCATCCGATCTTTGGTTCTTGGTCCCGAGGCGGTAGGTGATCCGGAAGTCAAAACGCCCGAAGAACAATGACCAGCGGGCTTGCCTGGGGTTCAGCCGCTTGACGGTCCTGATATACTCCAGGTTCCGGTGGTCCGTGAAAACCGTAAATGGTACCGCAGCTCCCTCTAACAGATGTCTCCACTCCTCAAGAGCCTCCTTCACTGCGAGGAGTTCCCGATTGCCCATGTCATAGTTCCGTTCAGCCGGGGTCAACCTGCGTGAAAAATAGGCACAAGGATGGAGAATCTGATCGGACTCCCCGCTCTGGGACAGCACGGCTCCTATCCCTGAGTCTGAGGCATCCACTTCAACCACAAACTGGTGGCTAGGATCAGGCTGCACCAGAACTGGTGCAGTCGAAAACCAGCGTTTCAACTCCCTAAACGCGGCCTCGCACCGATCCGACCAGGTAAATGGTACTTTGCGGGAGGTCAGAGCGGTCAGGGGGCTAACTACCTGACTATAGCCCTTAATGAACCTCCTGTAGAAATTTGCAAAGCTGAGGAACTGTTGAAGTTTCCTGCGGCTTGTAGGTTGGGGCCAATCTCTCACCGCCGCAACCTTGGCCGGATCAGGGGCGACGGAGTTGGAGGAGATTATAATCCCCAGGAAGGACAAAGAAGTGCGGTGGAACTCGCACTTCTCGCCCTTCACAAACAGCCGGTTCTCCAACAACCGCTGTAGGACCTGACGTACATGCTGGACATGGGTCTCAGGATCCGGGGAAAAGATGAGAATATCGTCCAGATATACGAAGACGAATCGGTGCAGGAAGTCCCGCAAGACGTCATTCATCAAGGCTTGAAACGTCGCGGGGGCGTTGGTGAGGCCGAACGGCATGACCAGGTACTCAAAGTGACCTAATGGGGTGTTAAATGGCATCTTCCACTCGTCTCCCTTCCGGATCCGAACCAGGTGGTATGCATTCCTAAGATCGAGTTTTGTGAAGATTTGGGCTCCATGCAGGGGCGTGAACACTGAATCTAACAGGGGTAGAGGGTATCGGTTGCTAACCGTAATCTTGTTCAGTCCCCTGTAGTCGATGCACGGACGGAGGCCGCCGTCTTTCTTACCCACAAAAAAGAAACCTGCACCCATCGGGGAGGTGGAGTTCTGGATCAGCCCGGCAGCTAACGAGTCCCGGATGTAGGTCTCCATTGATTCGCGTTCCAGACGTGAGAGGTTGTACAGCCGGCTGGACAGGTACTCAACGCCCGGGATCAGATCAATGGCGCAATCATATGGATGGTGTGGGGGAAGAGTGAGTGCCAGATCTTTGCTGAAGATGTCAGCGAGATCGTAGTACTCCTCAGGCACCGCCGTGAGATTGGGGGGGGACTTTAACCTCCTCGTAAGTGGTCAAACGGGGCGGAACCGAGGATCCTAGACATTCCCGGTGACAGAAGCCCAAAATTACACGGGAGGTAGAAGGAGTTACATAAAACTCAATCTCCTCCCGATGATTCCCAGACACTGCCAGAGTTACTGGCAGTGTCTTGTATGTGATTAAAGGGAGAAGGGTGCCATCTAGTGCCCGCACCTTAAATGGTGAAGGGAGCGCCACTAGAGGGAGCCCTACTTCCCTTGCCCATCTGCTGTCCAGCAGATTCCCTTCTGACCCCGTGTCCACCAGTGCTGGGGCCTGAAGGGTTAGATCCCCACTCAGGATCGTAACTGGGAGACGTGCAGATATGCGTGTATGTCCCACATGAATGTTATGACCCACCCTTAGCCCAGTCTCTAAAGGCGAGTGTTGTCATTTTGGCCGTTTGGGGCAGTTTTTCTGTATATGCTCTTTTGAGCTGCAGAGAAAACACTCACCGCGGGCCAGCCTCCTCATTCTGTCATCTGATCTCCTTTTGGCCTTGCTCATCTCCCTAGCAACGGGGGAGCTGTTGCCACACAGAGCGCTGAGGCTGTGGAGCATGGGGAGGGCGGAACCTTTTCGGACCCAGAAGGGAGCGGGACGGCGCGTGCCCGGCCACGTCCTTCGTCTCGCTCCCGACGGCGTTGTTCTAACTGATTGTCTAATCGTATGACTAGATCAATAAGCCCGTCCAAATCCCGCGGCTCGCCCTTAGCCACCAGATGCTCCTTTAGGACCAGAGACAGTCTGTTTACAAAGGCGGCGCGGAGTGCAGCAGTATTCCAGCCGGACCTCACAGCCGTGATGCGGAAGTCGACTGCATACTCGGCTGCACTCCGACGCCCCTGTCTCATAGACAGCAGCAGCGGTCTCGCCTCTATGTGGATGATCGAACACCAGTCTGAACTCCCTCACAAACTCAGTATACACCGTTAGGAGCCGTGAATTCTGCTCCCAAAGCACCGTAGCCCAGGCGCGTGCCTCACCTTGAAGCAAATTAATCACATAAGCCACCCGGCTTGAGTCCGACACGTACATGACGGGACGCTGTGCAAAGACGAGTGAACACTGCATTAAGAAGTCTGTGCACGTCTCTACACAACCTCCGTACGGTTCCGAGGGATTTATGTATGCTTCAGGGGACAGTGGGGGGTTGGTTGAACGACCAGTAGAATGTCTATATTCGGCACCAGGACAGCAGGAGGAGGAGCTGCAGCCGCGCCCTGTGCGCGCGCTTCCACCTCCGCGGTGAGAGCCTCCATCCTGCGATTGAGTATATTGCTCTGCTTGGTCACTAAGTCCATCCAAGCAGTGAAGGCTGTTAAGATGCGCTGCAACTCACCTAACACGCCTCCTGCTGGCGCCTGTGCACCCTGCTCTTCCATTGGTTGTTCAACAGATGGTTGACGCCCCTCGGAATCCATGACGTTGGCCGAGATATCCTGTTGAGAAAGTGTAACAACACGGACCCACAACAGGGGGCGCAAATGAACGGACAATAGATGAGCCAAAATACAACACTTTACTGTTGTGAAATGTGCACAACGAGAATACAGACAAATACAGAATTTGGATTACAATCAAAATGTACAAGGTGACGTGTGGGCAGGTTCGAGGGTAGGAGACATCCGTCCTGAGAAGAACCGGATCCCACACGATTTCCACTGCCACCGAACCCGAAGGATACTGGAGCCGCCAAGTCCTGAGTCCCCAGGTGGTTACCGTCTACGACTGTCGGATCTGGTACTGCTGGCAGGAAGCAGAGAAACAGATATAATGAGTGTGTGGAAACACACCCAGTAAACAGTCAGCTGGAACAACAGTTTATTTTAAGGTGGGAAAGACACCTCCACCTCTGACACCAATTACCACAGACACCTCGCCTGAACCACACTCAAAGAGTTCGGCGTGAGGAGTGAAGTCCGTCACTCCAATCACCGGCTGCGAACCCCAGCCTCCAGCTGCACGTATGGATCAGGTACATCTGTAAGCAGTTCAAGAAAGATTACTTCTGTTTGGTATAACAACGGCTGAGAGTTTACCTCGTAGGTAGACGATATCTCGGCGACGAGGTGGAGATGTCGTCCGGCTTTTGTAGGGTGGTTGACGACCTGGTGATTGGTGACAGCTGTCATAGTTGATGAGTGACAGCTGTCACCCCCGGCTGTTCTTGTGAGGCGGCAACGCCCTCTCGTGCCTGAAGCCCGCACTTCAGGCAGGGCGCCCTTTGGTAGTGGGCCAGCAGTACCTCCTCTTCAGCGGCCACAATGTGATTTTTGTTTGTTTGTTTGTTTTGCTTTATTCAGTTGAGTGGTCAAAATAGTTGACTCAGGTTGAATTAGACAGCACTTATGTTTTTTCAGTTTGTTTCTAGATTTCTAAATACAGGAATAGCAGCCAGACAGAGTCATGAAGTCTGACTTTCACTTGTAGTTGCCATCAGAAGAGAATCATCTCCAATTACAGCAACTCACCAGCTGCACTCAAACCACCCATTATGGTCAGAGTCGGGATTCTGCCACTGAGTTTATGTGAAACACCAGCTGACGTAACCCGGACAAAAATAGCCTACTTGTCTGTCTCACAAGCAGGTGAAACCAACAGGCTGTTATACTAATGTCAGCATGTCCAGACCGAAATAACAAAACTTCTTCATTGACTTTATGTTGTCCAGAAGACTGCATGGGCCAGATCATCTGATAGGATGAGGAGAACTCATTCAGGACCTTTCTAGATTAATGTAATATCAAGAGGAGAAATACAACACAAAACATGAAAATAAAAGAGCACTTGTTAGAGAAGAGAAGCTCCGGGGGGCCCTCAAATCAGAAGGACCACGTCATGGTGAGAAGAGACGTATCCATCTGCTGAAATGAAAGTCTGACCCTTCATTACCCCCTGTCCAAACTCTACTCTTGGTAAAGTGGGCTAGTCATGTTCAGACCCTGGGTGTTGTGATGAGCTAGTCTTTTTTAAACTCCAGGTATATTCTGGGCTATTCCTGTTTGTATTCTCAGGTAGTCATTCTCAAACTACACACACACACACACACACACACACACACACACACACACACACACACACACACACACACACACACACACACACACACACACACATATATAATGTCGGCATATTTACAGTGAGGAAAATAAGTATTTGAACACCCTGCGATTTTGCAAGTTCTCCCACTTAGAAATCATGGAGGGGTCTGAAATTTTCATCTTAGGTGCATGTCCACTGTGAGAGAAATAATCTAAAAAAAAAAAAAAAAATCCGGAAATCGCAATGTACGATTTTTTTTTAATAATTTATTTGTATGTTACTGCTGCAAATAATTATTTGAACACCTGCCAACCAGCAAGAATTCTGGCTTTCACAGACCTGTTAATTTTTCTTTAAGAAGCCCTCTTATTCTGCACTCTTTACCTGTATTAATTGCACCTGTTTGAACTTGTTACCTGTATAAAAGACACCTGTCCACCATACCAAGACCAAAGAGCTGTCTAAGGACACCAGGGACAAAACTGTAGACCTGCACAAAGCTGGGATGGACTACAGGACAACAGGCAAGTAACACAACTGTTATTATTTATTAGAAAGTGGAAGAAACACAAGATGACTGTCAATCTCCCTCGGTCTGGGATTCCATGCAAGATCTTACTTTGTGGGGTAAGGATGATTCTGAGAAAGCTCAGAACTACACAGGAGGACCTGGTCAATGACCTGAAGAGAGCTGGGACCACAGTCACAAAGATTACATTAGTAACACATGATGCTGTCATGGTTTAAAATCCTGCAGGGCAGCAAGGTCCCCCTGCTCAAGCCAGCACATGTCCAGGCCCGTTTGAAGTTCACCAGTGACCATCTGGATGATCCAGAGGAGGCATGGGAGAAGGTCATGTGGTCAGATGAGACCAGAATAGAGCTTTTTGGAATCAACTCCACTTACCATGTTTAGAGGATGAGAACAACCCCAAGAAAACCATACCAACCGTGAAGCAGGGAGATGGAAACATCATATTCTGGGGGTGCTCTTCTGCAAAGGGGACAGGACGACTGCACAGTATTGAAGGGTGGATGGATGGGGTCAAGTATTGTGAGATTTTGGCAAACAACCTCCTTCCTTCAGTAAGAGCACTGAAAATGGGTCATGGCTGGGTCTTCCAGCATGACAATGAACCCAAACACACAGCCAGGGCAACTAAGGAGGGGCTCCGTAAGAAGCATTTCAAGGTCCTGGAGTGGCCTGGCCAGTCTCCAGACCTGAACTCAATAGAAAATCTTTGGAGGGAGCTGAAACTCCAAAGCTGAAAGATCTAGAGAAGATCTGTATGGAGGAGTGGACCAAAATCCCTGCTGCAGTGTGCAAACCTGGTAAAAAAAACTACAGGAAACATTTGACCTCTGTAATTGCAAACAAAGGCTACTGTACCAAATATTAACATTGATTTTCACAGGTGTTCAAATACTTATTTGCAGCAGTAACATACAAATAACTTATTAAAAAAATCATACATTGTGATTTCTCTCACAGTGGACATGCACCTAAGATGAAAATTTCAGACCCCTCCATGATTTCTAAGTGGGAGAACTTGCAAAATCGCAGGGTGTTCAAATACTTATTTTCCTCACTATATATATATATATATATATATATATATATATATATATATATATATATATATATATATATATATATATATATATACACACACAAGGTCTGTGAGAAAAGTATCCGACCTTTTTATTTTATGCAAAAAATATATGGATTTGATTCATGTTTTTACGTCAGCCAAGCTTGAACCTTCCTGCGCATGTGTGAGTTTTTTTCATGCCTGTCGGTTGCGTCATTCGCCTGTGGGCAGGCTTTGAGTGAGCACTGGTCCACCCCTCTCGTCGTTTTTTCATTGCGTGGAAATGGCGGAATGATTTGGGCTTTGTACCATCAGAATTTTTTCAGAAACTGTTAGAGACAGGCAGCTGGAAACCATTCGGAAAATTCATTTGGCTTTTGGTGAAAATTTTAATGGGCTTCACAGAGATTAAGGAGTGTTACTACCACTTTAAGGACGGCCCACAATGGCGCACGGTGCGCCGCGCTCCGAGCCGTGATCGACAGGCAGAAATGACCATTTCATTTCTAAATGGATCGCTGTATGGATCCGGGACCATTGTGTGCAATTTCTCTGGTTATCACAAGAGCTGGACATCAGCCATTTTCCGGCAGATTTCACTTTTAACAAGAGATTTTGTCATGGAAAGCCGCGTGGAGGCTTCACGCATCATGACGGAGCTGCTGATGGAGCGAGACAAAGAACACCTCCGTTTTGGAGTGTTAGAGGACAAGTTGGGACATACCCAGCTCTCCACAATTTCTCTTATACTCACTCGACTGGTAAGCCACTGAAAGCCGAGATAGGCATGCAGTCAAATTTGTCCTCTACATTTAACCCATCCTAATTACAGTTGGACACAATCCATAGTCCAGTTCCCGGGGACCAATTCCAGATGTAGAAACGCTACCTTGCTCGGGGGCAGAGAAAGGAGCAGACCCTAAATAAGCATGTTTTTTTTTTCTGTGGGAGGAAATCAGAATGCCTGGAGCACACTCAGACACGGGGAGAACATGCAAAACCCACACAGAAAAGGCAGGAAGCGATCCCACAACCTTCTTGCTGTGGCACAGCAGTGGTAACCACAAAGCCACCGTGCCTTCAGTACTCCAGGTATATTCTGGGCTATTCCTGTTCCCACCTTGGGGTATTGGCATTGCTCAAAATATTTCCCAGCGTACAAATCAACGTAGGTGATTTTATATATTCCTATGTTTATTTTGATGAGGAGTTAATCTGCTTCTACACCTGGTCACAGACAATAAGCACCACCCAGAGGACAGTGAGCATCTGGACAAATGTGGACAGAGATAGAAATGGAGGGTAAAAGAAAGGTACAAAAGGTGATTAAAAAGTTTTGAGCCTGATCCAGAAAACGTATGAGAATGGTATTAAGACACTGCAGCAATGCTGGAATAAGTGTGTGGACTTACATGGGGATTATGTTGAAAAATAAAGCATTGGATCCATTCAGTTATGGTTTCTTCTTGGTCGGGCTCAAAACTTTTCAATCACCCTGTTAAACATGGTTTGGGAGTCAACAGCTTTGTAGAAGATAAAAAACAAAAAAAAGAGAGTTTTTTGAAAACTTTTACAATCAGACCTGTATTTTACTGATGTAGCCTATATCTGGACTACAATCCATCTAAAATTCTAACCACTGAAACTAACAAAGACGTTCAGCACAAGAATAGAAAACAACAGTCAGCGTTAACTTTATTGTCATTTATACCCGACAGCTAAAAGTTTACAGCTGAACAAAATGATGTTTCTCCAAACTCATATGTGATGTCGACATTTGTTAAAACTGAGGGGTAAAACAGATAAAATACATAAAAGTGTGTGTGTGTGTGTGTGTGAGTGTGCACGAATGCAAATGTGTGTGTCTGCACATGCAAGCCTGCAATAGTCAATTTAAGCATTTGCCTGAATTATTTCATGTTTCTGCAAAAATTACTACTACTAAAAAAAAGTTTTTTTCAGCCCCTCCACTTATGCAGACCTGCCCTAAACCTGAAAATCTCCAGGTGTGACATGACCTTTTAACAACCAAGTAAAAGTTCAACAAACAACTGTGGTTTAAACCAGAATTACACCAAATGTGAAATGTTTTTTAAAAAATATGATCTTAAAAATTCAGTAATTTTTTAATTGATCTCACAGATATTCTTCAGTGTCACAAACAGTCAGTGTTGCCAAAGTAACTTTGAAAAGTTACTTGATTAGTTACTTTATACAGTTATATTTTACAGTTACTTCATTAGCGGCTGTGGACAAATTGTTAGTAGCTGCTGAATGTACGTAATTAATAAAGCAACTCATAATCTAACTTAGTTATTTTTAAGATTTAGTACTCAGCAAAGTAACTAATAGTTACTTTGCTTATTAGTTACTTTGCTGATTGCTCAATCTTAAGAGTAACCAAGTTAGATTACTAGTTACCTTATTAGTTACATTACTCATTAGTTACAAGTTTTCAGCAGCTTCTAATAAAATAATTGCATAAAGCTGCTAATGAAGGAACTACATAAAGTAATTGTATAAAGCAACTAAAAAAGTAACTTTTCAAACAGTTCTAAACAAATTTTTACAAAATTATTTAAAAATCCACTTTTGTGTGAAATGTTTTTAATTGCTAATATGAAGAACAATTTGATGTCACCACTTGTTACAAAATTGAGCCTACAAACTGCATTTTAGCTTATTTAATAAAATAATAATCTGCTGGAATTTAGAAAATATCCACAAGCGCTGCAGCAGTGCAAAGATTTGGCATCTCATGTTGCCACGTCCAAACTCACAGCTGACAGCAGTGACCTCTAATGACTTCTTCTCCAAGCTGAAACTAATTAGTTCATTAGCATGTGAGGCTGGGAGTATTTAAAAGAATTTTAGTAGGAGCACATGTTGTGGAGTTTTTAAATTTTGGCTGCTGGGAATAGACAGTGTTGTGGAGTTTTTACAGGATGATGTGTTTTTGGCTGAGGCAAGTGTTTTTGTGTTTTAATATCCATGATTATTGCATATGCTGACTGAGTTTTTTTTCTCTTCAGGCTCCTCTTGTTGTTACTGTTTGGACAACTTGTTCAGTGTAAGTATTCATGCTGTGGAAATTAAACCTTCTGAAAGAACTCCCTGATGGTGTCTCCTGAACTTAACAGCTCGCTACAGACTCCACAGTGGCACTGATCCTCACTTTCGAAGTCCATGGGGATTTCCAAGAAGTGTGAAACCTGCATTCCAGTCATCAAGTGGTGATGGTTCAGTCATCCCTATCTATCGTGGCAGTCAACCCAGCTACACCCAGAGTGGTCTTGTCGGGAACCTAAAACCACCTGATTCTGATCGTTCAAGAAGCTCTGCTAATGTGGTGGGCATTTCCAGCTATAGTCCTCAGGACTTGTCACCTGACAGGCCAGTGTTTGGTAAGAAGCAAAAATCCACCTCTTACACTCCTTCCTCCAAAAGGCCTGAACCAAACCTTCTGCAGAGCAGAAAGCACATGTGGGATTTTAATCTTAAAGCTGGAAACCGAATTAAGCCCGGCATTGTTTCAAGTGGTGCTATTGCAATGGTTTCTAGTCCAGCTATGAAGGCGCAGCATGCATTCCGCCCAGCACAAGTACAGCGCCCACCCAATGTGCCGGTGCAGCATAGGGATCGCCCAGTGAAGTATATACTGCAGGTGGAGAATCCCGGGCAAATGCTGCCCGCAGCCCGCCCGGAGCAACACGCGCCACAGGTGACCCGCCGCTTTCTGAATGTAAAGCAGGAACCTGGCTCCATCCAAGGTGGTGCCAACTGGCCTAGGCAAAGGGGAGTCTCCATATCTCCTTCTGGAGCCACTACATCCAAGTCCCTTAACTGGCAGAAGTACAAACCACTGTACAGGCTTCCTGCAAGTATGTGAAGATTTCACACCAGCACCAGTGATGTCTGACACTCGTCCTGCACAGACTGACCCTTGAGAATGAGGCAAACTCCACTTCTTGCTGCTGTACTAAAATAACATGAAGTGTGTTTTCAGGTTACTGACGTGTCCTGGAACCAGATGAAATTCAGGAGACTGACTGAATAAAATGCATTGAAGTGATCTTCTGGTTTGTGGCTTTTTTAAAGTCAAATTATGGGTTTGAAAGGAGGCTGGTAACAATTTTCAAATTGTGAAACTGCATTTATTGTGTGGGAGGTGCCTTGAATGCTGAGATGGAGGAAATTAAGCTACCAGAATTGACATCAGTCACACTGGCCTGAGGTAATCTTATGAGTGCACCTTTCCCTAGGAAGTAGGGTGGGTTTTTAAACTTCTGAGCTTTGAGTCCTAAATGAAATGTTCTTCCATAAGGTAATGGGGAATAGTGACATGACAGTCTGACTGGATATTGACACATCCACTAGGGGACGCTGTACAAGGTCCAAGTCTACATATGACAGTGACCTTTTATACCTGATGCTGTAGTTCAGAGGTCTCAAACTCTTTCCAGAAAGGGCAGAGAAGGTGCAGGGTTTCTTTGCAACATCTGCTCATCCCTGTGATATCATTGATTAGTGAGCAGGTGGAACCATTTAATCAGTGAAATCACCTGGTGGAGTGGATGGTTGCAAAAAGAGCCTGCACCCTCTTGGTCCTGTCTGGAATGAGTTTGAGACCTGCTACAGTTCTGATTTGATGGCCAAATCTGGCTGATTAGTTTTAAGAACTTGTAGATTCCTAGAAATATTTACTTTATCAGTGATACCAGAGTATCTCAAGGGGCCAGTTATTGTGAATGAATTCCTTCCATTGTGTGTGGTTTTTTTGTTTTTTTTTTTTGCAGGGGGGTGGAATTTATCAGACTTGTGTAATGCAGACTTTAAATCAACAATTTCAAAGAATGGGTGTTATTGGTCAGTACAAATGTCTTTGAATTGTCACTTGGTGTGGATTTTTATTTTGCTGTGGGTCTTACGCTGCTTTCTTGTCCAGGTCTCAAGAGATTTGATCTCTGCTTACCTGGTTAAAGGATATGAGAATTTGGTTTTTTTTTTTTAAGTTTGTCTGCTGCTATTATCCATTTTGGACAAAAGTGTTCAGTAATAGACATTTTCACATGTCAAATCAGTCATGAATGTATTTTGAGATGAGCAGACTCATTTTTAGCTGAAATGTAAAACTGAGTTTTCAAATTCTAAAACTGCAACTGAATATGTACAGATTACTGAAAACATCAAACTGTTAATTTCCTGTGAATGGAGACAGTGGGACGGGTCTTAAGCTGCAGAAGCTGGGAACCTTCTGTGTTTTCCTGGTAAAGGTCCAGGCCTGTGAGCCATTCCACATCTTTGACTCGGGCTTGATGGAACCACATCAGCTCTTCCACCCAATGAGATTCTGCTTCAGCGCTCTAAGAAAGAAAAATCATTTGTCACTGAAACCAGAAAGTATGTGCAGCTGTAGCTCAAAATCTACAAGCTCTTGTATTGGCGCAGATGCATGAAAATTCTGCAGTTTATGGAAAAGCACCAAATTTTGGACAATGTTTGTATATAACAAATTGGTGTTTTCTTACTGAATCTATTCCAACCATAAGCACAGTGATACAAAAAATGCACTTTGTGTATATTTGCACACGCTGTTTGATGCACATTTTCCTCTACTCGCACTCATCTTGTTTTTAAGAGCGGACGTAACGTGAATTTCTCCACTGAGAGATCAATATTGTCGTCTTACCTATTTTGTTTTAAATTATGCTATTTTCTGTAGTATGTAGGTCACATTGGAATATGTCACATCTGTCAAAAATGTATCAAACAGGACAACAACAACAACAAAAAAAACCCTGGTACATATCACACTGGAATATGTCATTGTTTTTGGATGTGGAACACATTTTTTAATACATCACCCTTGGGGTGACTTTTAAATTCCAAAAATAAGCAAGATGGACAAACATTTTTTTTGAGTCCATTTCTTTCTTTTTTTGTGTGTGTGTTCCAATTTACGATTCTTGTGCATTGTGTAGTTTTATTATTAGTTTCTTCTGTTTTGTGCATTGATTGCTGGGGAGCTGTATATAAATTTATATATTAATAGAAAAGTGGCCCGTGCGTGCGTGCGTGCGCATGGCTTCAATCACAGAGAAACTGGGGAAAGCTGACATTTGCCGTTTGGTATGCTTATACAGTAGTGTTCAGAATAATAGTGCTATGTGACTTAAAATATTACTCCAGGTTTTGAGTATATTTCTTGTTACATGGGAAACAAGGTACCAGTAGATTCAGTAAATTCTCACAAATCCAACAAGACCAAGCATTCATGATATGCACACTCTTAAGGCTATGAAATTGGGTTATTAGTAAAAAAAAAAGTAGAAAAGGTGTTCACAGTAATAGTAGCATCTGCTGTTGATGCTACAAACTCAAAACTATTATGTTCAAACTGCTTTTTTTTTAGCAATCCTGTGAATCACTAAACTAGTATTTAGTTGTATAACCACAGTTTGTCATGATTTCTCCACATCTGCAAGGCATTAATTTTGTTGGTTTGGAACCAAGATTTTGCTGGTTTACTAGTGTGCTTGGGGTCATTGTCTTGTTGAAACACCCATTTCAAGGGCATGTCCTCTTCAGCATAAGGCAGCATGACCTCTTCAAGTATTTTGACATATTCAAACTGATCCATGATACCTGGTATGCGATATATAGGCCCAACACCATAGTAGGAGAAACATGCCCATATCATGATGCTTGCACCACCATGCTTCACTGTCTTCACTGTGAACTGGAGCTGATCAGTGGGTGAGCCTTTGCCATTCTGGTTATTCTTCTATCCATTTTGATGGTTGTTTTCTGTTTTCTTCCACGTGTCTCTGATTTTTTTGTCCACTTTATGCATTGGAGATCATTGTAGATGAACAGCCTATAATTTTTTGCACCTGCTTATAAGTTTCCCCCTCTCCAATCAACTTTTTAATCAAACGACGATGTTCTTCTGAATAATGTCTTGAACGTCCCATTTTCCTCAGGCTTTCAAAGAGAAAAGCATGTTCAACAGGTGCTGGCTTCATCCTTAAATAGGGGACACCTGATTCACACCTGTTCCACAAAATTGACGAACTCACTGACTGAATGCCACACTACTATTATTGTGAACACCCCCTTTTCTACTTTTTTTTTTTACTATTAGCCCAATTTCATAGCCTTAAGAGTGTGCATATCATGAATGCTTGGTCTTGTTGGATTTGTGAGAGTCTACGGCAGAGGTGGCCAAGTTCGGTCCTCGAGAGCCACATTCCTGACACTCTTAGTTGTCTCCCTGCTCCAACACACCTGAATCCAATGAAAGGCTCATTACAAGTCTGCTAACGAGTCTTTCATTGGATTCAGGTGTGTTGGAGCAGGGAGACAACTAAGAGTGTCAGGAATGTGGCTCTCGAGGACTGAACTTGGCCACCCCTGGTCTACGGAATCTACTGGTACCTTGTTTCCCATGTAACAATAAGAAATGTACTCAAATCCTGGATTAATCTTTTTAGTCACATAGCACTACTATTATTCTGAACACTACTGTATATTTTGGGTCAAGGATGAACGCCACGAAAACAGAATGTTGATAGGACTAATGTTTTTGGAGAAGTTAGAGATATTAATTAAATTAATTAATTAATAATTAAATTCTGAACTCACACGCCATTCCAACAGGGGACAGTAAATCATCATATATATCATATATGAAAAGCCAAGTGGCCTCTCTGTATGCGTATGCGTGCGCACGTGCGTGCATGCGTGCACCTTCGATCACAGACAAACTGACATTTGCCGTTTGGTATGCTTAATGTATTTTGGGTCAAGGATGAACTCTGCCAGAATGTAACGTTAATAAAACTAATATTTTTGGAGAAATTACTGATATTACGTAACAACAGTGAACAGTGGACATTGATAATTACATTCTGGATTCACACACCATTTCACATCATTATAGAAACTTAATTTATTACTAATCTTGAAAAATGTCAGCTACCTATTTTATAAACACAACCCAATCTAGAGCCCGTCGATCCCCATGGGCAATGCACTTGTTATTAAATACGTAAGTTGCTCATAAGGGTGAGAGACAACTCTAACTTGATTTTTTTTTAATTGAATAAACAGTTGAGAGCTTGCCACACATTTGTGCAGCTTTTGTCACCATCTAGTGCATGATGTGAGCATGTCAGGGCTTCTGGAAAATTCCTACTAGTGAAATCCAAAATTCAACAAAAAAGGCATTTATAATATTATTCAATTATTAATATCAATAACAAATGGCTGATTTTTTTTAGTATGTATGTTGCACCACAGTATAAGTCGCAGAACTTCCCAGGTTAGTTAAAAAAAACCCACAACAAAACAAACAACCCCCCCCCCCCCGCGAGCTATACTCTGAACAGTATCGTATATATATCAAACAATGCATGTGCAAATGTGATGCCTTTACCATAAAATACACAGCTGTGTCACATGTCTGCTCTGGTGGTGGTCAGAACGTTAACAGAGTTCAGTAAGTCATGTCAGACAGAATTCCAGTGTTTTATGTCTGTGGGAAGAATCATGTCACCTCTGAGTGCCCCTCTGTTTTTAAAAAATAATGATTTGTGAAGGCTTTGTCACATAGTTTCTGTTTTGTTCTTATAATCTGACTCAACGTAATCACTCTCTGTTTGGAACAGACGGTACTTTCACTCACACAAACCTTGTAGTTGTTTTTAAATGTTTTTTTTCTTGTTTCCTTTAAAGCAGACATGACGTCACTTCAGTCATTGTGCACACAAAGAGAGGACAGGGCACCTTTGTTTAGGGCTGGCCACAGTCAAAGACACCAACACTGAGCTGGGTTACGGCACAGTGAGTATCTTGTGGTTTTTGGTTAAAAAAGTCCCTTGAAAACAAATGGGGATTTTTTTCCTAATATTTTTACTTTGCAGCTCTCCGAGTTGTCTGGTCTGTGAGGCAGCATGAAGGAAACGGTTTGGAGCTCGCCATTGCAGGTGTTGACGGCCTGAGACGAGTTCCTGCAGCTGGTCAGAATGGCAAAGTAATGTGTCGGGATGGGGATGCTGGTGTTAGAGATGAACCTGAAATCACACAATCAAAGTTCTTTTCACCATGAAGGTTTTTCAAAGTACAGCTCGAGTCCCTGTGCAGTGCTTAGGCTCAGCTCACATTAATCACATTTGCTTTTGGCCTTAATGTGACACACTGTGCAAGAAAGAAATTTCTCCACAAACCATGCCCCCCCCCAATATATATATATATATATATTTTGTAAATGCATCTGTAAAAGGGGGCATCTTATATTCAGGGTCTAGAGTTTTAATTGCCATATAGACCTGCAACAGTAGATGTTTCCAAATATTAGTGAGACAAGTGTACCCCAGAGGACTTAAGTAACCCGCCCCACCAATAAACTTAGAGTGCTGTAAATTATATGAGCATCAATGTGGCGTAATTAATGGAAAATGTGACTGTGTTTGATTGGATTTTTTTAGGTCCACACAGTTTAAGCTAGTGAACCTAATGTCCCCACCCACATCAGATGATGACTTCTTCAGTTGAGCCATAAAGAAACAAAGATTTTAACATGTGAGGAGAATAATAAAAGGAAAAAGAGGGGAAAAATTACAAAGCCAAATAAATAATTAAAAATATACAAGCACACTAAACACAGCACACACATAAGTCTGGAAGTATAGGATAGGTGCCAACCCCGATACCCCTTAGAACTAAAGAAACAAACCACGCCCCCCCAATTCAGAAGAACACACCTCCTCCTTCTCTCCTAGCAGAAGCATCCATATAATGATGCATGCTACCTCTCCCCACATTAAACCAATACCTGTCATTACCTGTACTTTAACCATACTACAAAAAAAAAAAAGATGAGAAATTATGATGCAAACTGTAAGCTTATGGTGTCATCAAACAACTTTCAAGCAGCCAAGAAATATGTGTGACAGTGCACTGTTAGAAGGTGGGAAGCCCAAAATTACTTTTAAAAATAGTGCCATGGGCACTGTAGCTCACCTGGATGATACAAGACGTCACAATTTCAGCTAGGAAAGTGGGCATGGGAAAGGTCCAGTGGTCATAATAAGGTCAAAGTAAAAAAAATCTTAAAAACCCATTGTATATGTTTTGGAGCTACCTACTAGCTACTCTTGTACCAAATTTCTGATCAATATTTTGCTGCTGACTAATGGCTCTTGGTGCCATTTTCAGTATGGCGGCCATAGCAGCCATGTTTGACATGGATTAGAATACCTCAAATAAACTTTGATGCCCTTATAGGATAGAAAATCTATGCCAAGTGTTAGCTTCATTGACTGAGCAGTTGCAGAGAAAATGTTTACACTCACGACCACCAATGCCAAAAGACAGGTAACCCACAATGTAAGTCCACCGAACCTTTGGTTCAGGTGAGCTAAAAACCATCAGGTTTTGTTTTTGGCTTGCTAATTGCTACATATGTCGCAAATTTCATCTTATATGCTCCCTAAATGGCTGAAAAATGGGGGTATATGTAATTTTCAAGATCAGATTGGAACGCCTCAAATAAACTTTGGTGTCCTCATGGTTAGGGACAAGCACACCAGTGGTTCCTCAGAAGAAGAAGTTTAATATGGCAACTATAAAATAAAACCAATTTTTTTTTTAATTAAGAAATTGTTCTTCTGAGTGTTTATGTATGAATGTGTCCTGGAAAAAGGGGCGTTGTCTTATAATCAGAACACTACTGTATTACAGTGTCCTCACTGATACATAAAGTTCTTCTTCACCATGGAGCAATACTCACTGTTGGATCTGTTCTGGAGTGTCGTACTTGCCATCGTAGTTATAATCAAAGACTGGCCCTGTTACTACGTTGATGCCGTTATAATCAGAGGCATATTTCTTTAACAGGGTGCTCTGGAAGTAGTTCCAAATCTCTGAGAAGAAAGCACACAAAACCATGAGGAGTTAGACATATTGTGAGTTCAGCTCTACACTGCAAAAACCTGAAATCTTTCCAATATATCCGTGTGATTTCTAGTCAAAATAGCTAATCAACCTTTAATATAAGACAAAAATCTGTTGTGAAAGTGTAGGAACATGGACCCACAACAGGGGGCGCAAATGAACGGACAATGGAGTAAGTCAAAATAACAACGCTTTACTGTTGTGAATGTGCACAACGAATACAACCAATCACGGAAATGAACAACAGACAATTCACAAAAGTGTCGTGTGGGCAGGCTCGAAGATAGGAGACGCCTCTCCAAGGTAAGACCGGAACCACACGGCTTCCTCCGCCACAGGACCCCGGGAATACTGGAGCCGCCAAGTCCCGAACTCCCAGGTGGCCACTGCCTCCGCGTGTCGGACCTGGTACTGCTGGCGAGGAACAAAGGACAGTTAGATGGGGGCGCGTTTGCACCCAGGACTCCGAACAGCAGGGAAGTTACCTCCACCTCTCGTTGGAACAGTAATCCACAAACTAGCACAATCCAAAAAGATACACTCCGTTAGCTTCGATACGTTACCTCTCCGGTAGAAACGATATCTCGGCAATGAGGTGGAGGTGCCGTCCTGCTGATATACCCCACTGATGATTGCCGTCAGCTGTCTCAGGTGATGGGTGACAGCTGTCACCGTAGCTGCTCCCGTGAGGCGGCGGCGCCCTCTGGTGCCTGGAGCCCGCACTCCAGGCAGGGCGCCCTCTGGTGGTGGTGGGCCAGCAGTACCTCCTCTTCAGCGGCCCACACAACAGGACCCCCCCCTCAACGGGCGCCTCCTGGCGCCCGACCGGGCTTGTCCGGGTGGCGACGGTAGAAGTCGGCCAGGAGGGCCGGGTCCAGGATGAAGCTCTTCTTCACCCAAGAGCGTTCTTCGGGACCGTACCCCTCCCAGTCCACCAGATATTGAAAGCCCCGGCCCATCCGTCGGACGTCCAACAACCGGCGCACTGTCCAAGCCGGCTCGCCATCGATGATCCGGGCAGGAGGTGGTGCCGGACCGGGTGTACAGAGGGGCGAGGTGTGATGGGGCTTGAGCTTTGACACATGAAATACTGGATGGATCCGCAGTGAGGCTGGAAGCCGAAGCCTCACTGCGGCGGGATTGATGACCTTGAGAATTTTAAACGGTCCTATGTACCTGTCCTGCAGTTTTGGGGAGGCCACTTGTAGCGGGATGTCCTTGGTGGACAACCACACTTCCTGCCCGGGGCGATACGTAGGGGCCGGGGTCCGCCGCCGGTCTGCATGGGTCTTCGGCCTCATCCGGGCCTTCAACAAAGCAGAACGGGTGGCGCGCCACACCCAACGGCACTTCCGCAGGTGGGCCTGGACTGAGGGCACACCGACCTCTCCCTCAACCACCGGGAACAATGGGGGCTGATACCCCAAACACACCTCAAAGGGGGAGAGGCCGGTGGCTGATGACACTTGACTGTTGTGGGCGTACTCGATCCAGGCCAGATGAGTACTCCAGGCCGCCGGGTGCGCGGCTGTCACACAACGCAGTGTTTGCTCCATTTCTTGATTGGCCCGCTCTGCTTGCCCGTTGGTCTGGGGGTGATACCCGGATGAGAGACTGACCGTGGCCCCCAGTTCCCGGCAAAAGCTCCTCCAGACATGCGAGGAGAACTGGGGACCGCGATCGGAGACGATGTCTGATGGTATCCCATGCAGGCGGACGACGTGGTGGACCAGGAGGTCCGCTGTCTCCTGGGCCGTTGGGAGCTTCGGGAGGGCCACGAAGTGGGCCGCCTTGGAGAATTGGTCCACTATCGTGAGGATGACGGTGTTTCCCTGGGACGGCGGGAGGCCCGTGACAAAATCCAGGCCGATGTGGGACCAGGGGCGATGAGGCACGGGCAGCGGCTGTAGCAGTCCCGGAGCCTTGCGATGGTTGGCCTTGCCCCTGGCGCAGGTGGTACAGGCCTGGATATAGTCCCGGACGTCGGCCTCCAGGGACGCCCACCAGAAGCGCTGCCGGACAACTGCCACGGTTCTTCGCACCCCTGGATGACAGGAGAGCTTAGAGCCGTGACAGAAGTCCAGGACTGCAGCCCTTGCCTCTGGTGGGACGTAAAGTCTGTTCTTTGGTCCAGTCCCGGGGTCCGGGCTTCGTGCCAGGGCCTCCCGGACGGTTCTCTCTACGTCCCAGGTGAGGGTGGCCACGATAGTGGACTCCGGGATGATGGGTTCCGGTGGATCCGACAACTCCGCTTTGACCTCGTCTTCGTGTACCCGGGACAAGGCATCCGATTTCTGGTTCTTGGTCCCGGGCCGGTAGGTGATGCGGAAGTCAAAACGGCCGAAGAACAGTGACCAGCGGGCTTGCCTGGGATTCAGCCGCTTGGCGGTCCTGATATATTCCAGGTTCCGGTGGTCAGTGAAAACCGTGAATGGCACAGACGTTCCCTCCAACAGGTGTCTCCACTCTTCAAGAGCCTCTTTCACCGCAAGGAGTTCTCGGTTGCCGACGTCATAGTTCCGTTCAGCCGGGGTCAACCTGCGGGAAAAATAGGCACACGGATGAAGGACCTTATCGGTCTTCCCACTCTGGGACAGCACAGCTCCTATCCCTGAGTCCGAGGCATCCACTTCAACCACTAACTGGCGACTAGGATCGGGCTGCACCAGAACGGGTGCAGACGAGAAGCGCCGTTTCAACTCCTTGAACGCGGCCTCGCAACGATCCGACCAGGTGAAGGGGACTTTTGGTGAGGTCAGGGCTGTCAGGGGGCTAACAACCTGACTGTAGCCCTTAATGAACCCTCCTGTAGAAATTCGCAAAGCCGAGGAACTGTTGCAGCTTCCTACGGCTTGTGGGTTGGGGCCAGTCTCTCACCGCCGCAACCTTGGCCGGATCAGGAGCGACGGAGTTGGGGGAGATGATGAACCCCAGGAAGGACAAAGAGGTGCGGTGAAACTCACACTTCTCGCCCTTAACAAACAGCCGGTTCTCCAATAACCGCTGCAGGACCTGACGTACATGTCGGACATGGGTCTCAGGATCCGGAGAAAAGATGAGTATGTCGTCTAAATATACGAAGACGAATCGGTGCAGGAAGTCCCGCAAGACATCATTAACCAATGCTTGGAACGTCGCGGGAGCATTTGTAAGACCGAACGGCATGACCAGGTACTCAAAATGACCTAACGGGGTGTTAAATGCCGTCTTCCACTCGTCTCCCTTCCGGATCCGAACCAGGTGATACGCATTCCTAAGATCAAGCTTGGTGAATATCTTGGCTCCATGCAGGGGCGTGAACACCGAATCCAACAAGGGTAAGGGGTATTGGTTACGAACCGTGATTTCGTTCATCCCCCTGTAATCGATGCATGGACGTAATCCGCCATCCTTTTTCCCCACAAAAAAGAAACCCGCACCCATCGGGGAGGTGGAATTCCGGATCAACCCGGCAGCCAAAGAGTCCCGGATGTAGGTCTCCATTGATTCGCGTTCAGGTCATGAGAGGTTGTACAGCCTACTGGACGGGAACTCAACGCCTGGAACCAAATCAATGGCACAATCATACGGGCGGTGCGGGGGAAGGGTGAGTGCCAGATCCTTGCTGAACACCTCTGCAAGGTCATGGTACTGCACCGGCACCGTCCCTAGATTGGGCGGGGCTCTGACCTCCTCCCTGGCCTGGGAACCGGGAGGAACCGAGGAACCTAAACATACCCGATGGCAGGTCTCGCTCCACTGAACCACTACCCCGGACGGCCAATCGATCCGGGGATTGTGTTTCAACATCCAGGGAAAACCTAAAATCACACGGGAGGTGGCCGGAGTCACGAAAAACTCGATTTCCTCCCGGTGATTCCCCGACACCACCAGAGTTACTGGTGGTGTCTTGTGAGTGATTGGAGGGAGTAGGGAGCCATCTAGTGCCCGTACCTGCACAGGCGAGGTAAGCGCCACCAGAGGGAACCCTATCTCCCTGGCCCATTTGCTGTCTAGCAAATTCCCTTCTGAGCCCGTGTCCACCAGTGCTGGGGCCTTCAGGGTTAAATCCTCATAAAGGATTGTAACTGGGAGTCGTGTGGCGATGTGGGTGTGTCCCACGTGAACATCTCGGCCCACCCCTAGCCCAGTTTCTAGGGGCGGGCGTTGGTGTTTAACCGCTCGGGGCAGTCCCTTACTTGATGCTCAATCGAGCCACAAACAAAACACGTCCCGCGGGCCAGCCTCCTTTGTGTGACCGGTGCCCTAAATGTTGCCCTACTCGTGTCCATAGCTTCGTCAGCAGGGGGGGCTGTAACCGCACGGAGCGCAGGGGCCGTGGAGCGTGGGGAGGGCGGAACGCGGTCGGAACCGGAAGGGAGAGGGACGATGCGTGCCTGGCCACGCCCTTCGTCTCGTTCCCGACGGCGCTCATTTAACCGATTGTCTAAACGTATAACAAGATCGATAAGCCCATCTAAATCCCGCGGTTCGTCCTTAGCCACCAGGTGCTCCTTGAGGACCAACGACAGTCCGTTTACGAAGGCGGCGCGGAGGGCAGCGCTATTCCAGCCGGACCTCGCAGCCGCGATGCGGAAGTCGACTGCATAGGCAGCTGCGCTCCGGCGCCCCTGTCTCATTGACAGCAGCACGGCTGAAGCGGTCTCTCCTCTATTAGGGTGATCGAACACCGTTCTGAGCTCCCTCACAAACCCATCATATGTCAGAAGGAGCCGTGAACTTTGCTCCCAGAGCGCTGTAGCCCAAGCGCGTGCCTCACCACGAAGCAGATTTATCACATAAGCTACTTTGCTAGCGTCAGTCGCGTACATGACGGGACGCTGTGCGAAGACGAGCGAACACTGCATAAGAAAATCCGCGCACGTCTCCACACAGCCTCCGTACGGCTCTGGGGGGCTTATGTATGCTTCAGGGGAAGGTGGGAGGGGTCGTTGGACAACCAGTGGAACGCCGCTGTTACGCACAGGTTCTACGGGAGGGAGAGCCACAGCGGCGCCCGGAGGGCGCGCTTCCACCTGCGCGGCCAGAGCCTCCACCCTGCGGTTCAGGAGGACGTTCTGCTCGGTCATCAAATCCAACCGAGTCGTGAAAGCGGTGAGGATCCGCTGCATCTCACCGATTACCCCTCCTGCGGACGCCTGTGCGCCTTGTTCTTCCATTGGCCGTTCAACAGCCGGTTGACGCCCCTCGGGATCCATGACGCTGGCCGAGATATCCTGTTGTGAAAGTGTAGGAACACGGACCCACAACAGGGGGCGCAAATGAACGGACAATGGAGTAAGTCAAAATAACAACGCTTTACTGTTGTGAATGTGCACAACGAATACAACCAATCACGGAAATGAACAACAGTCAATTCACAAAAGTGTCGTGTGGGCAGGCTCGAAGATAGGAGACGCCTCTCCAAGGTAAGACCGGAACCACACGGCTTCCTCCGCCACAGGACTCCGGGAATACTGGAGCCGCCAAGTCCCGAACTCCCAGGTGGCCACTGCCTCCGCGTGTCGGACCTGGTACTGCTGGCGAGGAACAAAGGACAGTTAGATGGGGGCGCGTTTGCACCCAGGACTCCGAACAGCAGGGAAGTTACCTCCACCTCTAGTTGGAACAGTAATCCACAAACTAGCACAATCCAAAAAGATACACTCCATTAGCTTCGATACGTTACCTCTCCGGTAGAAACGATATCTCGGCAATGAGGTGGAGGTGCCGTCCTGCTGATATACCCCACTGATGATTGCCGTCAGCTGTCTCAGGTGATGGGTGACAGCTGTCACCGTAGCTGCTCCCGTGAGGCGGCGGCACCCTCTGGTGCCTGGAGCCCGCACTCCAGGCAGGGCGCCCTCTGGTGGTGGTGGGCCAGCAGTACCTCCTCTTCAGCGGCCCACACAACAAAATCACTGAGGTCAAATTTGTGTTGACTTGTTTCTCAAAAATACATGTTAAAAATTTGTTTGGTGAAATAGTTTTGGAAACATTTATTTTGCGTCATATTGAAGATGGATTTTTTTTGATGCACTGAGATTTTATAATTTTTTAAATTTTATTATTAATGTATTAACTGTATTATTTTCAAAAGGGGGACCACTTTTTAAATATGAATAAATACAACTCAGAATGATTTTTTTTCATCTAATTTCCAGATCTTATCGAAAGAAAAATCATGAGTGAATTATCACTTGTTACATTGGCAGATTTTAATAATAATAATAATAATAATAATAATAATAATAATAATAATAATCAACCAAAGTTCACTTAAGATTTCTTGAAATAACATCTTGAAATTAGTGGAGAAAACACATTTCAAACTTTTCTTTTACTCGTATGAGGAAGTGTTACATTTTTTGCAAATAACAGAGCAAAATCTTACAGCGAGTCAAAAACGTTATCTTGTTTTCATCTCAAAACAAGATAATTCCAAAGTATTGTCATTTCACAAGATTTTTGAATATATATTATTGAAAAACAAGTTGTTATGTCTGATTGAAAATTAATTTCTTAAGTGGTTTTATCTTATGTTAAGTGAAACTTGATATTTTGAGTAGGCAGTAGCCAAATATACAAGATTTTGTGTTTTTGCAAACAGTTGATGTGTGTTGTAAAGAATATATTCTTTACAGTGTTAGACTCACTCTTAAACGCGGGATACATCGGCACCACGTTACTCATCAGAAGGGCATCAAACTGCTCATCTGCTGTCTTGTTCAAATCTACAAAAGCACAAAAAAGTATAAAAAATATCCAGTAAAAAAATAAAAATAATAATAATATATATATATATATATATGCTCTGAATAAATATTGATATTTGTATGATGCAAACATCTTTTGTTGCTTTAAATAATTGTCCAAACTGAGATTGCTGTTGGTTTTCCAAAAAACATCTATTAATAACCATATAGTTTAATTGAAAAGGCTGTTACTTGTGGCAGAGTGACATAGATCTGGATTCATTGAATATCTTATTTAGGTTAATTTGTTTGAGTTTTCTGTTGTAATTTTTATTTTTTTATTTATTTTGTCTGTATGCTGCTATTGTTCTGTTGGATTTGTTGGGTATATGTGCACATGCTGTTATGTTACATTTCATAGATTAGATTTCGTAATTTCCAGCATTTTGTAATTCACTGCTACACTCAAAAAATGACTCATTGGATGAACTCAATTCAACTATGAGCAGGATTTCCATCTAATAAATATATGTAGCCCCAACTCAAATAAAGCATGTCCATGCAAGACAATTTAATTTAATTTAGTTGGGACAACATATATTTATTAGATGGAAATACTGCTCACACTCAAAAAATAAGTCACTGGATGAACTCAATTCAATTATGTGCAGGATTTCTATCTAATAAATACATGTAGCCCCAACTCAAATAAAACACATCCATGCAAGATAATTTAATTTAGCTGCGACTACATATATTTAGATGGAAACACTGTATAAATACATGTAGCCCCAACTCAAATAAAGCACATCCAGGCAAGATAATTTAATTTAGCTGCGACTACATATATTTAGATGGAAACACTGTATAAATACATGTAGCCCCAACTCAAATAAAGCACATCCAGGCAAGATAATTTAATTTAGTTGGGACTGCATATATTTATTAGATGGAAATCAAATCGAATGAGTCAGTTTTTTGAGAATTTTGTGATTGTCAACATGCTTATACCTCCATATTTACTGAAAAAATGCCAGTTTATTTATACCTTAATATATACATACTGCTTATTTTGCTATAGTTATTTATTGTGTATATACAGTTTATTAATTTGTGGTTAATTCAGTCAATTCAGTCAGAAGTGACTCCGTGTTCTCACATGAAGCTCCTATTAAAGTGCTAACGAGCCAAATGGTGTCAGCCACAAATATCCAGCTTCACTTCTGTAGAAACCAACAGCAGGATTTTGCTATTTATAAATGTGTGATAAGCGATAAGTGGTGTTTCCATGAGGTCAAACTGTGAGCCGCAACGATTAACTATCCAGCCTTCAAAGCCCCAGGCTCCTTGCATGCATCCAACATCCTTCCTGACACAGTGTCCTGACACAGTGTCCTGACATAGCCCTGAGGTCCCCTGGTGCAGTAGATTCTGTAGAATGAAGTGGCTGAAAGTCCACGAATTGCCCTGGATGGGCCTCCAGTCCATCCCAGGTTACTTCCCCAGCCAAGGCTGGTTCCCGTTTCCTGCTGGGTGGACTGGGATGATGCTGATGTGTCTTGTCCCAGGAAACAAACAGGTAGAGTCGTGGCGCCTCAAACACCTTTTGCCACTAACCTGCCTATGTTAAAGTGACAGACAATTTAACTTAAGTTAAATTACTGCATTAATTTGTGTTTAATTGTTCTGATATTGGCAAAGACTAATAAGAACCACATGAGCTGAAATCACTCGTGGTGCAGATGATGCAATGGTTCAGTGAGGGATCTGTTTAATGTTTTACTGTTAGAATTTTGCAGGATGAGGTCGTCTGTTTGCTTCCCTTGAATGAAACTGTGGCCTCACAGTGGCTCCTTTTAAGGACAGCAGGTATTTGTGCAGACTGCATCTCAGTTTGTGGCTGTGGTGAAACACTTGGCTGTTCTTGCTACACCGTTGTCTTACTACAGAATCTGTTGAATCACCAAGTTCTCCTGAACACAGGATAGCAGGTGCTTATGCAAATTACATGTTGGCTTGTACTTGTGGTGAAACACTCGGCTGTTCTTGCTACACCACTGCATTTCTACAGAATCTGTTGCATCACCATGTTCTCCCTAAGATGTTTAAAACCTGATCATAGGTGGGCCGGAGCCTGGAACTGAATTAGGAAGTGACCTCAGCAGCATGATTGGTCCCTTCTGTGGGTGTGGTTGAGAGTCGTACTGGGAGGATACAGGAAGGCGTAAGTCAGGTTCCCAGTACGGTTGTACTCATGACATGTGGGACTGTGGGATGGGCGAAGCCTGACGTCAGCCCTCAAACAGTCTGGTGTAACTGGCGGCAAAGGGTCCAAGTCCTCCTATGTGAAAAATCAAATGTTAATGATTACATCTAGAATTAAACAGTACCAGGTGGAAGACTCAGCCAGTCAAAGGGTCAGCACTTACTCTTTCATTACAGAGTGGAGATTAGGGTTATCACTACAAAACGTTTTTCAAAACTTTCATTTTCCTGATGTTGCATTTGATGAACTTTTACCCATAGATCACTTTTTTGAAGTTTATTGCATTGGATCTTGAAAAAACCTCCCGCACCTAGCGCCACATCACTTTTAAAAATACATGCGTTTACATAATACTATTTAAAAAATAACGTAACAAGAAAAAAATTAACAAGTATCAAAAAATAACAAGAAAATATATACAAATAAATATTGCTAAAATATATTAATAAACAATAATTAAAAGAAATAAAAATTAAAGGTAAAATAGATCAAATTGAACATGCCACTCAATAACGTCTGCTGCCAAACTGGTGTCTAAACACTCTTTGTCAACCAGAAAAGCACCACAGGTGCTTCAAAGTCTGGTTTAAGATGGAGTTAGTGTCCCAACACCATCACAGTCTGGAGTCTGGTGGTGAACAATCAGAGATGCAGAACAAGTTAAGAACTGCCTCATGGAACTGATCTCTGAAGAGAAATTTTGTTTGCATTTTGATGGTAAGAATATCAAGTTGTGTACTTGAAAAATGACAGAAGAACATTACAACTTGGGATTTTGGCTTGTGACAGTAGAACCATTGCAGACATCTATATACCACTACAGGACCTGCTTGATGAGTACAATGCATGGAACAGTATTCAGATGATCATCTCTGACACAACAACAGTCAATACTGGTCACAAAAATGGTGTTGTAGCCAGGCTTCAGAGAACATTTAGAGACAAGGGAGTCGATGAACCTCAATACATTGGCTGCCAACACCACATTCTTGATCTTGTTCTGCGACATGTGTTGGACTTCTTTTTTCCTATACGGTCACGGTCACCTAACATTAACTACGAGTTTATTGATGAGATTTTAGAACAGTATGATAATTTGCAAAATGCACACATGGGCACAGAAGTGATACCAGAGCATGAGAACCTTGGCTGGAGAGATGATTTTTAATTCCTTTTTGAGCTTTGTGAAGCATACAGGTTTTACAAAACAGAGGAGAAATGGTCTTGCATCAAATGGCACAATCTGCCATCACTTCACAGTGCCAGGTGGAACTACGAGGAATTTTTTTTACACTTATTGCATTATTCCTTCTTCCAAATTGGCGAGAACAGCTAAGGGTAACTTGTGATTTCATTGCAACTACATGGTCGCGGGCCTTGTTTTCTAACCAACACTATTCAGAGAAGGATTATGAAGACCTGCTGTCAGCAATATCCAAACTTCAGTGTCCCAAAGCTGTGAAATGCTTCTCTGCTCACTGGAAAAAGGAACCATCAGTGCTTGATGTGCCTCGCTCCAACATAGCAGCTGAGAGAGCTGTAAAGTTGATGGAGGAGGTTTGTTCTACTTGTAGAACAGACAAATATCTTAACAGCAAATTTATTAACACTAATACACAAATCTGAAACACTATTAAAAACACTACAAATCCTATATGTACTCATTTTCATGTATTCCTCATGTGTATTGTATGTAAAACTGACATGTTATAATAAAAAGTGTTTGAGCCGCTCGGTGTTTTAATGTGAAATATGAAACTGTCTTAGGTGCGGGAGGTTTTTTCAAGGTCGGGCAAAACCAAAGACATTTTTGTGAGTTTTAGGTAAAAGTTCATCATTTATAACCCCAGGCTAATAAATTTGAGATTTGTCATAACCCTAGTGGAGATGGATCCCTTGCTACCTGTTTGGACCTGGTTTTGTCTCAAGTCCTGGGCTGGTTCATCATTACAAGGAACCAAGTCTAGCGTGAGCTAAAAGTGTTTTAAGACATTTTGAATGCTGGCTATTGTGGACAATGTACTGATATTTTTCAGTCCAAAAGTTTTAAATAAAAGAAATCTTTTACTCTAGAGAGCATAATTAGATTATGAGGAAACCCATGCTTATGGTGGCCACGCCCACTTTACATAGTTTACAGCCATTGCTTCACTGACCAGCCAACCTGGTCTTATGCCAAGTCGTGCTTCAGCAGCACGAAATATACATTAATCTATTGGTTCGTGATATTGTGACGAAAAGCGCCTCATTTTCGTCACAGCAGCACAAACTCATTGTCATTCATTCCGTGATGGCTGCACAAAATTAAAAGTGAAGCGGGGGGGTCGGGGTGGTTATGGTTATGGTTGGGGGTGGGAGTAGAGTTAGTAATAGTGAGTTAGAAAAAGCTCTGTCATGAAAATTTGACTCATTTCGTCACCGGAGCACGGAAAAATAAAACAAAACGTGAGACTGGGCTGGACCAGCAGATACAAGCGTGTATGTGTGCCAGTTTTCAAAATTCAGCTTACAGCTTGAGAAAAATATTTTGTCTCTTTGCGCAAATCCAGAGAAATTGAGAAATTGTCAGGAACCCTCCCCATAAAATAAAGAGGAAAAAAACCCTGACCCAGAATGCTTCTGCAACATCTGTTGTTTTCGTTTTTTTAGTTGATCAATGCACTTCCAGTAGCAGTGATGACTTTGTTTTGTAATTACTTTTAGTGTTTATTTACTGTTATTTTCACATGCGATATCTCCAAGTCCATCATCATGTAGGAGCATGAAAAGGTCAAGAATATGATGTTGCCACAGCTGAAAAAGCATGCACGAAACCATCACAGCGGGAACACAGTGTGAGCAGCTGGCGTATGTGTAACCACATCGCGCAGCTGCTGTGAAAAAAAGAAAGAAAAATACATGCCACCCATGCGATTCAAACCTACAATGTACAAAAGCTCTGGTTGCCAGCCAGAAACTTTATCACTGCACTACCATCACTGTCCCGTAAAAGGTGTGGAAAAATGTCTAAAATCAGCAAGGACATAAACATATTTAAAAAAAAAAGAGAAAAAAGCGCCATGATAACTGACCAAACAGCATTCGTTACAGCGTATTTCTGCTGATATGTGACTGAAAGTGGCATATTTGTCACACTGTTGGCTTGTCATATAGTCCTGCGGTGCACCGGTCAGAGGACATGCGTGTCTTGTCAGACAGACATGACATTCAGATTGCCTGCTACGTGTCCACATGAACTGATGGTCCGTTTCAGCTGGGAGCCTGGGACACCCTGTCAATGTGCGCAATCTCCAGCCCATTGCAAAAGCAATATATGTTTTTATGTATTACCACATGAGGACAGCAAGCACACACACGCACGTGTCCATCAAAACACGGTACGTGTTCTGCAGGTGTGACATCCAGGACCAGAATTGTCAACAACCACTCCCCTCTGTTCAGCGCACAGACCAAGGTGTCACTCTGTGATCAGATGAGAGGTGCCTCGCTTGTGGGGGAGGGAGGTAGCACCGGAGCCACATGCACACACATGTTGGGGGGGGTGCAAAACACATGCACACGTGTTGTGGGAGGAGCCGACACTCTGGCACGCTACATGTGTACTCGGCAACTTCACAGTCGTGGGGGCTCTTAGACAAATTTCACCGCCAGCTCAAAAGTGATCTTCTGCTGACTGTTTTCGTGCTAATAGCACAAATGACCATGCATTTTCAAAGTGCTAAGCGAGCGGTGTTAGATGTTCTTGTGTATCACCTGGAATCTAGCCGACACCTGCCGTGACAGGGATCAAATGGGATCTCACAGAGCACACAGTATCTTTCAGCTGCTGGTGTGCGCAAATAGTTGTAGCAATAGGTGTACGAGGCATTGGAAGCAGCTACTATTTTACACGTATTGCATACGATTCCTGCTTCTTGCGCAATTCACGTGCAATTTGACCACATTCGTACTATGTGTGATGGGGCCCTTACATATGAAGCCATGTGAAACTGGAGCAGACAGCAGAATGATATTCTACATGGCTGCTGTGTGCGAACACGGGAAGAGTAAAATTAGCCAGATGCAGTTCTGTTTCAATATATGTGCTGCATTTCCAAGAGTATAAGTTGCATTTTTTTTATTAAATTGGGAGGTCCTGTAACTTACTGTGCCTCTGAAAAATAGTGGGCATTTCCAAGTCAGTGAATATGTCTTGGACTTTATTTACATCAATTATGAAAAAATACAAACAGTATGGCACTCTATGGTAAATCTGTGTGGAGTAGAGAAGGATTTTCTTTCACCAAAACATCAAATCTAGGCTTGCATCACAGATGTACCTTCTGGCAAATTGTAACTGAACTTTCAGGTCTTCTTTTAAAGAAAATCCTCATCTATACCATTTCATCATGAAACTGTATAATTGGGGATACAAAATGCAAAACATGCATTGTACACAGTTTCTCCCATCACAGCCAAAAGCCTATAACTTCTTCTGGGCTGTCTGGCTGTCTTGGTGACTTTCCTCACTCTTCTCCTTATTGCACAATCACTCATACCCCCATCACACATAGCTGGAATAATGCAGAATGGCGTCGGAATGACGAATCTGCACATATCTGAAGGGTCAGTTCCAAAACGTTCTGACAGCCATATCCGAAAGTCCACATAGTTGGTCAAAATCGGCCGGTGGCCCCGAGTGTCATACACATGTTCAAAACCATCCGGGCATCGTCGAGATGGGACCCCTTTCCGATGGTGGTCCATGTTCAAATGTGCAATCTGAGGACCATGTGACCGCAATTTACATATTCCGATGACGGCAAAATGGGATCCGAACCGATTTGAGTGCATATGAGGGAACCTCAAGATGGATCTGGCATGGTATGCCTGCCGGTATGACCTGCACGTGCCATGTATAATAATAATGCGCAACTGTGCGCACGCCATTGCAAATCTGAACAGGCTGTTATATCCACAGTAGACCTTACAATAGAGATATTTGTCCATTCCTTCCCATGGGCGACATCATGTATCCAGATCATATATCCATCCCCTGACTTGTCTGAAGAAAAGTGGCAATAAAACGGATTATTTACAGGTATTATACCAAAGAGGCCCATTACTTATGCAATCCATCATCTTGGCTTTTATATTTTTAATTAATTTATATGAAGTTGTAGAGATTTGCTTTGAGTCTCAGTTTAAGGAAGAGAATTTTATAAATTTTTCTGTTGAGAAACCTGATTTACTTTTTGTATTTGAAATGGCACAAACAAATTAAAATGTGTGAAATACCAAGGGGCTGAATAACTTTGGAGGTCACTGTATATTTAGGTGCGAGTTATATACCAAAAAATCATGCATTGTTAATAATTATATTAACTATTTATGTCGAACTTTCACAGGAATCAAAGCGGTGAACGAAATAATCTCCAATAATAAAACAATAAATGGCAAAAATAAGAAGTACATTACAACAGTGCACAAAAAGCCCAAATTAATAGGCTGAAAATACAGAAAAAAAAAGATCTGACTTATACTCTGGTGAGACCTCTATGTGGGCTTTTCCTTTTCAAGAGGCATTCTTTTTTTAACAGGTGCATCTTATACTCCGAAAAATACAGTATATATTACTACTTTGTTTGTGGTCAGTGAAGCTTATTTAGACATATTTGAATTTTTTTTTTCTTCTGAATACACCGTTGGTAACAAAGGAGGCACAGACGGAAACACGTTGGACAACGAATCTCTGAAAAATCAGGCAAAAAGAAATAGTGTGTTTGGCGTTACATACGTAAGTACCTATGTATATGTAGCAGGGAGACTTACAACTAAATAACTTGAATGTTAAATGTGGACAGTCACTAAAACAACAAAGATAATAATATTAATAATAATTGTTATTATTATTATTATTATTATTTGACCAAACTAAACTACTCCGTTTGGAAAAAAAGTATTGCAAAGAGGAGATGTTTTATTCAGTGTTTTCTTATAACATGTTGACATTCTATTTTTTGTTTCTTGCCTTATTTTTTTTATGACCAGCCTGTTTATCATGAACACCAACATCTCAATTGTGGTTGAGATTGAGCAGCATGGGATCAGTGTGACCCCAGAATGAACTGATTGTTGAATCAATGCACAAATAACACAGACACATGAAACCTGACTAACCAACACTTTGAATCACCACACTGGAGTCATCCATCAGACATTTAAAGGACTTTCCAAAATGAAGATCTTGGGTTATTTCACTCTGAAAATGATAATCTCTGCACAGAAACTGTACACACTCAAAAGATGACTCATTGGATGAACTCACTTCAGTTATGTGCAGGATTTCCATCTAATAAATATATATAGCCCCAACTAAAAAAAAGCACATCCATGCAAGATAATTTAATTGGGACTACATATATTTATTAGATGGAAATCCAATCCAATGAGTCAGTTTTTTGATTGTACAGTTGTGCTCAAAAGTTTACATACCCTGGCAGAATTTTTGCTTTTTTGGTCATTTTTAAGAGAATATGAATGACAACACAAAAACTTTTTTTTTCACTCATGGTTAGTGGTTGGGTGAAGCCATTTATTGTCAAACAACTGTGTTTCCTCTTTTTAAATAAAAATGACCAGAGAACTACCCAAATGACCCTGATCAAAAGTTTACATACTCCTGTTCTTAATACTGTGTATTGCCCACTTTAACATCAATGACAGCTTGGAGTCTTTTGTGGTCGTTGTGGACGAGACTCTCTGATGGTAAAGCTGCCACTGAATATGTTTCGGACTTTATTTACATCAATTACAAAGAAATACAAACAATATGGCACTCTATTGTAAATCTGCATGGAGTAGACAGTTCTCAAAAACTGAGTGACTGTGCAAGAAGTAGACAAGTGAGGAAAGCCACCAAGACACCCAGACAACCCAGAAGAAGTTATAGGCTTATGTGGTTGTGACTGGAGAAATTCTGCACAGTGCAAGCTTTGTATTTTGTATCACCAGTTATCCATCTTCATGACGAAGTGGTATAGAGGAGGATTTTCTTAAAAAGAAGACCTGAATGTTTAGCTACTAATTGCCAGAAGGTACATCTGAGATGCAAGCCTGGATTTGATCTGTTTTAGTGAAAGAAAATCCTTCTCTGCTCTACTCCACTATGAAGCTAAGAGTAGTGATGCAAAATGCAAAGCTTGCACTGTTAAAGGGGCAATACACAGTATTAAGAACAGGGGTATGTAAACCTTTGATCAGGGTCATTTGGGTAGTTCTCTTGTCATTTTGATTTAAAAAGAGGAAACACAGTTGTTTGCAAATAAATGGCTTCACCCAACCACTAACCATGAGTGAAAAAAAGTTTTTGTGTTGTCATTCATATTCTCTTACAAAAGAACCAAAAAAGCAAAAATTCTGCCAGGGTATGTAAACTTTTGAGCTCAACTGTAAGTAATCTGAACACGCAATTTTGTCTTGCTCTTGTCAATAAATGTGAAAATGTTAAAGGCTGTCTGGCTGGATTGTTGCTGTTGGTGGAGTGTATCCTCCCAGACTTGACCTTTTGGACTTACTAAAGTCTTCACTTTAGACCCTGCGTTGCAGATTGTGACAGTAGGGCCCAATTACTCCTGCTCATTTTGTCCTTTAAGTTCTGATTAATTCACTACACAGTGTAGTCCATGCAGATCTGATCTTACTGGCTTATTGACGGTGAAGGAGCTCCACAGTGGCATGAGGGCGCTGTGGCTGTAGGCGCTGATGAATCCGTGTTGGTACAGAACGCAGTAACTGCTGCCTTTCTGCAGCATCTGAGGACGGCCAAACAGCAAGTGTTTCTTCTTTGCATCATCCACTGAAAGAATCAGATTTCAGACGGAATCACTGTCCTCAAGTTAGTCAATGCACCTGCAGCACCAGGATTCATGGACCACCTAGCTGACAGAATCACGGACAGAATTGAATTTGCCTCAAAGGTTGGGAAAACCAACATTAATCCTGAGGCCAATTTTCACCTAAACAACACCACTTAAGGTGCCCAAACATACAATCCAACCTCAGTGTACCATGACCTACACAAAAATGGATGGTGCCCATCCCAGGGTAGTAGTGAAAACCAGGTAGGGTTTAATGACTGATTAAACAAGGGTCAAAATTTAGAAATGTTGCAGCTATGTTAGAAAGTATACCACATGATTTGTCTTAAAGATTCCAAAAAGGTATAGTTTGGACTATCTGTGACTGAATGCTATGGAGGTATGGGGTAAAAACACCAAAAAAAAGGTGACAATGGTCAATTTCAGTTTGTACAAGAGGTAAAATGGTTCCAGTTTTGGTAGAAAGTGATTCCGACTACTGTTTACGTGAATAAGATTAATAAATGGAATAGTCTTGACCATGCTGAATGTTTGTTCTCCACAGTAAAGGTCAAACAAGGTTGATGTCCATTGGATTCCTTGACATGTTATCCTGTAACGTGATAACTAAGCATAGATGGTGCAAACTAGGGCTGCATAATATATTGTTTGAGCATCGCCATCGCGATGCGCACCTGTGCAATTGTTACATCACAGGATTCGTGATATGGCATAATTAAGCAAGTACGTTTACATTGCCAAGTGATGAGGGTAAAAATCTGCTTTCGTTTTTCATGACTAACCAAGACAAGATGTTGAAGATGTTGAATCTACTCAAAGAAAGGATCCTGGTAATGCGAGTGCATGATGTGCACCTTCTCCCTCACTGTGATGCATGCATCAATCACGTTCTCAACAGGAAAAAAAAATATCCGGCAGCTCCCTTGATACTTTCTGAAAGTCTCAGAGTTGATAAATCTGAAAACACTGGATTCGCATCTCCGTGTGTTTCTGAAACGTTGATGTCATAGCCCTGCCTCTGTAACCTCTCAGCTGCTCATGTTGTTGTTAATGCTGCAACATACTTTTTTTGTCTTGGTGGATAGAAAGCTGAAGAGATGATGCATGGCTGTGGTGAACGCTGATCGTGAATAAATGGAGCGCTGTCATGCTAATAAAATAATTGCAGAGAGGACTTTCAGCTTTTACAATGTCATTTTTCTACTGGTTAGTGGCTTCCTTCAGCTCAGGCTGAAAAACACACCTGGAGCACCGCATTATAACACAGGGGGATTCTTTAAAACATTGTATTTTAAAGCATTTGCAAGCAATTTCCACAAGAAAGAATTAAAGTATTACCAAATGACATATATATATATATATATATATATATATATATATATATATATATATATATATATATATATGTATATACACTCAACAAAAATATAAACGCAACACTTTTGGTTTTGCTCCCATTTTGTATGAGATGAACTCAAAGATCTAAACTTTTCCACATACACAATAATCACCATTTCCCTCAAATATTGTTCATAAACCAGTCTAAATCTGTGATAGTGAGCACTTCTCCTTTGCTGAGATAATGCATCCCACCTCACAGGTGTGCCATATCAAGATGCTGATTAGACACCATGATTAGTGCACAGGTGTGCCTTAGACTGCCCACAATAAAAGGCCACTCTGAAAGGTGCAGTTTTATCACACAGCACAATGCCACAGATGTTGCAAGATTTGAGGGAGCGTGCAATTGGCATGCTGACAGCAGGAATGTCAACCAGAGCTGTTGCTCGTGTATTGAATGTTCATTTCTCTACCATAAGCCGTCTCCAAAGGCGTTTCAGAGAATTTGGCAGTACATCCAACCAGCCTCACAACCGCAGACCACGTGTAACCACACCAGCCCAGGACCTCCACATCCAGCATGTTCACCTCCAAGATCGTCTGAGACCAGCCACTCGGACAGCTGCTGAAACAATCGGTTTGCATAACCAAAGAATTTCTGCACAAACTGTCAGAAACCGTCTCAGGGAAGCTCATCTGCATGCTCGTCGTCCTCATCGGGGTCTCGACCTGACACCAGTTCGTCGTCGTAACCGACTTGAGTGGGCAAATGCTCACATTTGCTGACGTTTGGCACGTTGGAGAGGTGCTCTCTTCACGGATGAATCCCGGGTCACACTGTTCAGGGCAGATGGCAGACAGCGTGTGTGGCGTCGTGTGGGTGAGCGATTTTTCTGATGTCAATGTTGTGGATCGAGTGGCCCATGGTGGCGGTGGGGTTATGATATGGGCAGGCGTCTGTTATGGATGAAGAACACAGGTGCATTTTATTGATGGCATTTTGAATGCACAGAGATACCGTGACGAGATCCTGAGGCCCATTGTTGTGCCATACATCCAAGAACATCACCTCATGTTGCAGCAGGATAATGCATGGCCCCATGTTGCAAGGATCTGTACACAATTCTTGGAAGCTGAAAATGTCCCAGTTCTTGCATGGCCGGCATACTCACCGGACATGTCACCCATTGAGCATGTTTGGGATGCTCTGGACCGGCGTATATGACAGCGTGTACCAGTTCCTGCCAATATCCAGCAACTTCGTACAGCCATTGAAGAGGAGTGGACCAACATTCCACAGGCCACAATTGACAACCTGATCAACTCTATGCGAAGGAGATGTGTTGCACTGCATGAGGCAAATGGTGGTCACACCAGATACTGACTGGTATCCCCCCCAATAAAACAAAACTGCACCTTTCAGAGTGGCCTTTTATTGTGGACAGTCTAAGGCACACCTGTGCACTAATCATGGTGTCTAATCAGCATCTTGTTATGGCACACCTGTGAGGTGGGATGGATTATCTCAGCAAAGAAGAAGTGCTCACTATCACAGATTTAGACTGGTTTGTGAACAATATTTGAGGGAAATGGTGATACTGTGTATGTGGAAAAAGTTTTAGATCTTTGAGTTCATCTCATACAAAATGGGAGCAAAACCAAAAGTGTTGCGTTTATATTTTTGTTGAGTGTATATAAAATAAAAAGTCTGCAAGTCACAAAGCTTTTGCTTACTGTGCCCCAGTTCTGTGGAATAATCTCCCTGCGTCAGTAAAACAGTCAGATTCTGTAGAAACTTTCAAGGCCAGACTTAAGACACACTTATTATCCCTTTCATATAGTTCGCATACTGCCATAGTATGTTACTATGCTTTTTACTCTTTGAAATTCATTTTATTAGGTAACAGAGCAGGCCACTGCCTCAACTTTATCTAAATTCTGGGTCTTTTAGTGAAGCTTAGGGCTAGTGGCCGGCGATCACCTTAGTATTTCTTTTGTTTTTCTTGTTGCTTTATGCTGACAAATTATACTGTATTTGTTGTCTTTCTGATGCCTGATTCTGTTTTTTTCTTTCCTCTCTGTTTAAGGTACATTTCCATCCAGAGATGGGTGTGGAATCTGTTCCTGAAACCCTCCTGTCCTCTGCACCGGTAACATTTCCTGTATATTCATTTTATGAATTGTTTTGTAATTTCTCTCGGTAGCACGGTAGCACCCCTTTGAGTCTGGTCTGCTTGAGGTTTCTTCCTCAAATCATCAGAGGGAGTTTTTCCTTGCCACTGTTGCCTGTGTGCTTGCTCTGGGGGTTGGTAAGGTTAGACCTTACATGTGTGAAGCACCTTGAGGCAACTTTGTTGTGATTTGGCGCTATATAAATGAAAATTTAAAATTGAAATTGAAATTATTGCTCATTTTATGACTCATTTTAATGATAAGAAAAAATCACTAAAATTAAATTTTTGCACATCTTTCCAAACTGAGTGCTGTAGTATAACCAGCAGGAGATCATTGATGTGTTCAGTAAAAAAGTGACACCACACCTGAATTTATTGAATATTTTTCTGGTGTCTTGTTTTTGCACTTTGTAGATGGTCCCTATGCTTCCTTTTCTTCAGATTAAATGTTATTTTCCAGTTTAGAGGATGTTCATATGGATAAAATAAGGTTGTAGTTCATTTTCTCCCTTCCTGAGGTTAGAAACTATTGTTGTTTGTTTTTCTGCAACATTTCTCTTAAGATTATTGAGCCGTTTACCGGAGGGGGAGGCTTCTGTCCTCTGTGAGTTTGATGCTTTCGTGACTGACAGATGGACCTTCCCAGTCAAACTCCTCACCTGACACTGTCCCTGGAGCAAGACACACCAAGCAAGACGCAGGGCCGGGCACTTGACACCAGAAGCGAGAGCTGCTCGGATAACCTCCTCCGGGTGTAGTGACCCCACCCCCACCAAAACAACAACAACAACAACAAAACAAAATAATTTTTGCAGTGATAGGCTTTTGCGATCAAGATTTCCTGCAGTAACTGATCCGTAAAGTGAAATCCAGAAACTACTTAAACTGAAAAAACATATATATATCATGAATGATAATCACGTTTTGTGAGACCCACGTTCAACGTTTTGGGAGATATTATTTCATTAATCACGTTTTGCAATTAACGGTTTGCAGATAATTCACAATTTGCAACTGATTCACATTTTGGGGGTGAACAGAGCACCACAGTGCAGAGGAACACAACAACCGCACACTGTGTTGGTTTGTGAGCACTGTTTGGGCACCACATGTGGTACACACACCCTTCTTGACCTGTGAAGTACCGGCTTCTTGGGCGTCAGCACAGATTGCTGATCTGTCTCTATGTGAAGTGATGATGTGTTGGATTTGGAGCTTTGTGGATTAAAACAGAAAGGTCCTCACCTTCTTGTGCTGTCAGATTCAGACGACTGTTGATGGTGTTCCCGCTCTGAAAACAAATAAATACTGTTAATAAAAATTCTTAACATAAAAGGGTGAAAATCCAAAAATATGAAAAAAATGTGACACGTTTCTTGTTGTGATTGTTTTAAAACAGCATCATCACTGTTTTTTGTTCTCTTTCTTTCAAACGTGTTTCAAAATTCCACTGCCAACAACAACACTAACCATCATGAACAATAGTACCTCAAGTGACCAATCCTGTTTGTGGCTTTCCTAACGGCTGTCAAATCGTTTTCTTTGCAATGATCTTTGGTGATAAATTCAACAACAGGGAGATGGACACATGAGCAAAGCAAATGGTGTTAGTTATGGTTAAAGATGATGAATATGTTGAGGTACTGTTGCTCGTTTGTATGCATTTCTACTTCGACACCATGTACAAACCAAGTACGAACATTATTATTTTCAAACTCAGTGTCGCCGTAACATTTGTCTCTCATAAAGTTTAACAAGCTCATTGTCTTTTACTCCATACACGCATACTAGTATGTGTCATTGACTCTTTCTGTACTATACGTAATAGCGGAAAAATGTCTCCATTGCAAGTGAATGAAATATGGCTTTTTTGAATTACGTAAAAAAAAAACCACCTCATGCACACTCACAGAAATATTTAACCCTAACCTTTAAGATTTATGTAATTTTATTACATGACAAATTCCCATTAACTTTTTTTTTAGATAATTTTAATACTAACCTACCAAATAAACCTTATATGATGCATATTCATTACTGTACTAAATCCTATAATAATAATAATGATAATAATATACGAGGTCTATTAGAAAAGTATCCGACCTTATTATTTTTTCAAAAACCATATGGATTTGAATCACGTGTGATTACATCAGACATGCTTGAACCCTCGTGGGCATGCGAGAGTTTTTTCACGCCTGTCGGTTACGTCATTCGCCTGTGGGCAGTCTTTGAGTGAGGAGTCGTCCACCCGCTCGTCGATTTTTTTCATTGTTTAGGAATGGCTCAGAGACTGTTGCTTTGTTTGATAAAATTTTTTTCAAAACTGTAAGGCACAACTGAGTGGACACCATTCAATAAATTCAGCTGGTTTTCGGTAAAAATTTTAACGGCTGATGAGAGATTTTGGTCTGGTAGTGTCGCTTTAAGGACAGTCCACGGCGCCTGATGGCGATCTGCGCTTCAAGGCGGCAGCGTCTCGCCGTTTCAAGTTGAAAACTTCCACATTTCAGGCTCTGTTGACCCAGTAAGTCGTCAGAGAACAGAGAACTTTCAGAAGAAGTCGGCATGAGGAGTTTATTCGGACATTCCATTGTTAACGGTCATTTTGTAATGAAAGAACGTGCGGGCAGAGTCGCATGTCGGGCTGGACCCGACCGCGGGGGGTCGCGGCAGGAAAAACACCTCCATTGGAAATCTTAACGGGCAAGTTGGAACACGCCCAAGCTGTTAAACAATTTCTCAGTTACTCACTTGTTGAAAGCCATTAAAAGCCGCCTCAATTCTACAAATGGTTTTCAACACGGAGGTGTTTTTCCTGTCGCGGCGCACACAGATTTGCCGAGTCGTCACGGAAACGACTCGGCGAATTTGCGCGTACGTCTTTCATTAAAAAAAATGTCCTTAAACAGTGGAATGTCCGCATAAATTCCTCATGCCGGCCTCTTCTGAATCTTCTCTGTTCTCTCACGATGTCCTGGGTGAATTAAGCCTTAAATTAGGATGTTTTCAGCTCGAAACAGGCCGACGACAGCGCCTGGAAGCGCTGCAGGACGTCCCGCTCCGTGGGAAGTCCTTACACCGACAGAAACACCCCATAATCTCTCATCAGCCGTTAAACTTTTCACAGAAAACCAGCTTAATTTCTCGAATAGTGTCCACTCGGATATTCCTCACAGGTCCAGAAAAAATTTTGATAAAGCAACGCGCGCCGTCTCGAGCAGCGTGTGAAACAAAGGAATTCAGCCGAGAGGGCGGGACCACATCTCACTCAAGGCCTGCCCACAGGGAAATGACGTCACCGACACGCGTGAAAAAACTCACGCATGCGCACGAGGGTTCAAGCATGATTGGTGTAATCGCATGTCATTCAAATCCATATAGTTAAAAAAATAAATAAAAGGGTCGGTTTATTATCTAAGAGACCTCGTATAATATAATAATTAACATAATTATGTTACCTATACAATGGCACAGGTAACATGATTACTATGCAATTCAAACAATATACTTTATGTATTTTAAATAAATACTGTCATTATTATTGATTTAGAGTAATTATATTTTATTAATACTAAATACGTCAAACTCAGGATTATGCATTTCAAATGAATAGGATTTATTACAGTAAAGAATATGCATCATGTAAGGTTTATTTGGTAGGTTTGCATTAAAATTATCTAAAAAAAAAAAGTAAATGGAAATTTGTCATGTAAATAAAATTACATAAATCTTAAAAGTTAGGGTTAAATATTTCTGTGAGTGCAGGAAAAACATTTTTGTGATATTTGAAGTATTTTTTTTAAAGTATGTTTCCAATTCACGACTCATTTCATGGCTTCACATTACACAGTTTGTAGCATAATGGAAACACTGTAATTCCTCAACAAAAGCTCTCAGCCTGATGGAAAAAGAGATCATTTGCAGAGTTTCTGCTTGTACACACTTTTACCCCGAAAGATTTAGGCACCAGTCAAAGCTTAAATCACTGAATCCTCCTGGGTGTTGACTGTGTCTGCCACAGCTTTCCTCACACTTTCCACATCTCATTTAACACACAGAACACCTCATACCGCACGTCTCATGCCGCACACCTCGTACTGCACACTTAACCCCAAAACATGAGTAAAAATATCACATATTTTACATGAACATTTCTCTGCAAGCCCATTACAATGCACTGACTTTAAAGGATTATTAGTGTTTATGTTTTTTTTTTAAAACCCAATTAGCCCCAAAAGAATCTTTTGTTGTGTGTGTGGGACTTTGCCAACATAAACGCAGTTGTCTGAAAGGTTTACAGTTTTTATTATATTTCCTGTGTAAGTTACACACTGTCCTTCGGGTCGGGGGCAGGTCTCTCACCGTTGTCTCGGCCTACGGGCTGAGCGGCAGTGCAGAGTACCCGACCTTCTTGGAGTCCCTGGGAGGGGTACTAGATAGCGCTCCGACTGGGGACTCCATTGTTCTCCTGGGGATTTCAACGCCCACGTGGGCAGCGACAGTGAGACCTGGAGGGGGGTGATCGGGAAGCACGGCCTCCCCGATCTGAACCCAAGTGGTGTTCAGTTGTTGGACTTCTGTGCTAGTCACAGTTTGTCCATCATGAACACCATGTTCGAGCACAAGGGTGTCCATAAGTGCACGTGGCACCAGGACACCCTGAGCCGGAGGTCGATGATCGACTTTGTAGTCGTATCATCTGACCTTCGGCCACGTGTCTCGGACACTCGAGTGAAGAGAGGGGCAGAGCTGTCGATCGATCACCACCTGGTGGTGAGTTGGATCTGCTGGGAGGGGAGGAAGCCGGTCAGACCTGGCAGGCCCAAACGTATCGTGAGGGTCTGCTGGGAATGACTGGCAGAACCCTCTGTCAGCGAGGTCTTCAACTCCCACCTCCGGGAGAGCTTCTCCTAGATCCCGGGGGAGGTTGGAGACATGGAGTCCGAGTGGACCATGTTCTCCACCTCCATTGTCGATGCGGCTGCTCGTAGCTGTGGTTGCAAGGTCTCTGGTGCCTGTCGCGGCGGCAATCCCCGAACCCAGTGGTGGACGCTGGAAGTAAGGGATGCCGTCAAGCTGAAGAAGGAGTCCTACTTATCTTTGTTGGTAGGTGGGACCCCGGAGGCAGCTGACAGGTACCGGCAGGCCAAGCGTGCCATAGCCCGTGCGGTCGCAGAGGCAAAAACTCGGGTCTGGGAGGAGTTCGGGGAGGCCATGGAGGAGGACTATCGGTCGGCCTCGAAAGAGATTCTGGCAAACCGTCTGGCACCTCAGGAGGCGGAAGCAGCTCTCTGCCAGCACTGTTTACGGTGCGGGTGGGGAGCTGTTGACCCTGACTGGGGATGTTGTCAGGCGGTGGAAGGAATACTTCAAGGATCTCCTCAATCCCATCATCACGTCTTCCGAAGAGGAAGCAGAGACTGGGGACTCAGAGGCGGATTCATCCATTACCCAGGCTGAAGTCACTGAGGTGGTTAGAAAGCTCCTCGGTGGCAAGGCTCCTGGGGTGGATGAAATCCGTCCCGAGTACCTTAAGTCTCTGGATGTTGTGGGACTGTCTTGGCTGACATGCCTCTGCAACATCGCGTGGCGATCAGGGACAGTGCCTCTGGATTGGCAGACCGGGGTGGTGGTCCCTCTGTTTAAGAAGGGGGACCGGAGGGTGTGTTCCAACTATAGGGGGATCACACTCCTCAGCCTCCCCGGTAAGGTCTATTCCAGAATACTGGAGAGGAGAATTCGACTGAACCTTGGATTCAGGAGGAGCAGTGTGGTTTTCATCCTGGTCGTGGCACACTGGACCAGCTCTACACGCTCCATTGGGTGCTCGAGGGTTCATGGGAGTTCGCCCAACCAGTGCACATGTGTTTTGTGGATCTGGAGAAGGCGTTCGACCGTGTCCCTCGGGGCACCCTGTGGGGGGTGCTCCGGGAGTACGGGGTCCTTTGCTAAGGGCTATCCGGTCCCTGTGCTTGCTCACAGGGGTCGTTTTGACCGTTGGGGTTTTTCCGTAATTATTGTATGGCCTTGCCTTACAATATAAGGCGCCTTGGGGCAACTGTTTGTTGTGATTTGGCGCTATATAAATAATTGAATTGAAAAATAAATTGAATTGAATTGTACAACCGCAGCAGGAGCTTGGTTCGCATAGCCGTTGGTAACTCAAACCTGTTTCCAGTACACGTTGGCCTCCACCAGGGCTGCCCTTTGTCACCGGTTCTGTTCATTATTTTTATGGACAGAATTTCTAGGCGCAGCCAGGGTGTAGAGGGGGTCTGGTTTGGGAACCACAGAATCTCGTCTCTGCTGTTTGCGGGCAATGTAGTTCTGTTGGCTTCATCAAATCAGGACCTTCAGCGTGCACTGGGGCAGTTTGCAGCCGAGTGCGAAGAGTCCGGGATGAAAATCAGCACCACCAAATCCGAGGCCATGGTTCTCGACCGGAAAAAGGTGCTTTGCCCTCTTCAGGTCGGTGGAGTGTCCTTGCCTCAAGTGGAGGAGTTTAAGTATCTCAGGGTGTTGTTCACAAGTGAGGGACGGATGGAGCGTGAGATCGATAGACAGATCGGTGCAGCATCTGCAGTGATGCGGTCGCTGTATCGGACTGTCGTGGTGAAGAGAGAGCTGAGTTGGGGGGCAAAGCTCTCGATTTACCGATCGATCTATGTTCCGATCCTCACCTATGGTCATGAGATTTGGCTCATGACCAAAAGAACGAGATCGCGAGTACAAGCGGCCGAGATGAGTTTCCTCCACAGGGTGGCTGGGTGCTCCCTTAGAGATAGGGTGAGGAGCTCGGTCACTTGGGAGGAGCTCAGAGTTGAGCCGCTGCTCCTCCACATCGAAAGGAGTCAGTTGAGGTGGCTCGGGCATCTTTTCCGGATGCCCCCTGGACGCCTCGCTGGAGAGGTGTTCCGGGCACGTCCCATTGGAAGGAGGCCCCGGGGAAGACCCAGGACACGCTGGAGGGACTACATCTCTTGGCTGGCTTGGAAACGCCTTGGGGTTTCCCCGGAGGAGCTGGGCGAGGTGTGTGTGGATCGGGAGCTTTGCTTGAGCTGCTGCCCCCGCGACCCGGCTCCGGACAAAGCGGAAGAAAATGGATGGATGGATGGATGGATGGATGTTACAGACAGTTCAAATTGCATTGGATGACAGTTATGAATAAATACAAAATGTTCCCACGTTAGACTTTCCAAATTCATAAGAACAAAATGTTATGAACGTAAGGTGTAGGACATTGCATATGAGGCACTATACTTAATTATTTCGCTGTTGTTTCCCACCCAATGAACAAAATATCGTCAGTGATTATTGTCGAGATTATATGACACCTAAATAGATACAGGCTCCTCACTCAGTGGCGCTTGCTGAACTCAGCGGTGCCTTGGCGAGATGCCTGCCAGCTGGAGTGGATGGCTATGACCCGCTGCCCTCTGTTTCCTGCTCTGAGATTGAACACTTTTCTAATTTTAAGTAAAAGATCCAATGATGTGAATCTATGTAGGTGTCATATAAAACAAATAATGAATGCTTTCCATTCACGCAGTGGAAGGCATAGTTTCATGCTTTAAAAGATGGTGCTTACCATTCAATGAGGCGCATGTTCCATCTTTCAACTCATGCAAATGTTCTTACCTTTGAACTCAGAAACCTTCATTATCTACATAATAAAGTCCATCTGCTAGTCAGGACATTTGTGGCTACATCTCTATGGCTCTTGGATCCAAATGAACCAAACTCGATAGGTGGATAGGCCCAGTGGAGGGAATGATCACCATAGTGAGTGATCTGATTTGCATAATAATTAGGTCATGGGGTCAGTGGATGTAGAACATGGTTCCAGAGTTGGTATCATCATGGAATACATCACGCATTGTTCTAAATATGGTCTCATTACGCGCTCCTTGATTTGCACTCTTTGGTGTTGAAATATAGAGAACACAAGTGAATGAATGGTTACTGTCAGTGCAGGGGTGCTGCGTGCACAAGCACACACTGCTCAGTGAAGATAAATCTTTTGGTTTTGTGATTGGCACATTTTGTATGTTGTTATACAAACACAACAAAACATTAGTAATTCGCTTTTCCATTGTGTGGAACCTTATCTCCTTAAATCTTTGGATAATGCAACTGAGGACACGTCCACAGTCACAGGACAGAGTTTCATTGAGGTCAAACAGTGTGTTTCTACGTATGCAGACACTGTGGGAACAACGAAATTACACGCCTCTTTATTCCACTGGGGTTAACCGTTGCTTGTTTGACACGCAAAGTTTTCACGGTTGGTTCACTTTGTTTGGAGAACCTGCCCCTTCATTGCCAGTGATGCACTGAACAACAACACTCAGCAGAAGCATGCCAAAGGAGTTCCCCAGTCCCCACAATCCTCATCTGGCGCTTTTCTCCTTCCACACTCGTGTATTCAGCCGTTAACAGGAAGTGTTTCACACCCAAAACACTGAACTAAACAACACCTGCCAGACATCGCTGCATTTGTTTACTCTCCTTTATCGCCTCACCAACCACCTACAATTACTTAGAGACCACAGACAAGTTTTTACACGTCAACGTTTTACTAAATAAAGACCACCTGCTGGGACGTTAGGACTAGTTTAGTTTTGGTTTGTCTATTCACACGGACACCTAAAGAATCACAAAGAAATCGAAGCAAATCACACCTCAAGGTCATCTTGAGGATCACTTAACTAATAGTAGTAATAATAATAACTTTATTTACTGTATGTACACTTTCAGGATAAATACATCTCAAAGTCCTTTGCAATACAAAATTTTTGTAAAACTATATTTTAAGGTTAAAAAATATTTGTGTAATAAAAATCAATATTGTAAAAATAGACGAACAGCCAGTCTGCCCATTATCCTCTGACTTCTGACACCAACAAGGTGTTTTTGGCTCACTGGACATCTTCTCTTTTTTGGACCATTCTCTGTTAACCCTAGAGATGGTTGTGCATGAAAATCCCAGTAGATCAGCAGTTTCTGAAGTACTCAGACCAGCCCATCTCGCACCAGCAACCACGCCACATTCAAAGCCTGCTTTCTTCCCCATTCTGATGCTCAGTTTGAACTTCAGTAAGTCGTCTTCACCACGTCAAGATGCCTACATGCACTGAGTTGCTGCCATGTGATTGGCTGATTAGCTATTTGTGTTAACAAGCAAATGATATTGTGCACCTAATAAAGTGGTTGGTGAGGGTATTTACTGTACAGAAATGCTAAAAAATAAATAAACTAATAAAAATAATCAAGGTTTTGATCTTGAATTTTGTGTATCAATGTGGTCCATGGTCAAAATTGGGATTGTCACTCCAATTTCCAACAAACTTGTCAGATTTTTGTTGGTGGGACCCAAAATTGCCCAGACGAGGTTAAACTTGCAAAGGCCCAGGGGCGTCACGTACAAATATTGCGTACGCACAAAATGTGGTGTACGTAAATCCATGCACAAAGTGATGCGTAAAATGGCACTAACAATGTCTGTGTTAGCGTTGTTAGAGGACATTGCAAATGGTGCAATCCCACCTGAGCGTGTACTCAGGGAATGCGAGGATTTACTTGCAAATGACGATAATTGGCTGATGAGCAGATTTTGATTATCAAGGCCGCTGTTACTGGAGTTGTGCGCAGAACTGCGGCCGGCCCAAGAGCGCAATACAGCGAGGAGCCAGGGGTTGTCTGTGTCCACACAGGTGCAGACCACTCTGGGCTTACTGGCAATAGGGGCATTCTAGCGGGAGCGGACTGATCGGTCAGGAGTGTGCCAGTCAACCTTGAGCTGAGCCATGCCAGCTGTGTGGAACTCAATCATCTGAATGTCATCCAGGTACAACACGTTCCAACATTAAATCACAATTTGCAGCGAGCGCTGGTTTCCCTAATGAAATCAAAGCTATTGACTGCACACATATTGCTATAAAGGTGCCATGACATAATGAATTTGTTTTTGTTAATATGAAACATTTTCATTCCATCAATGTTCAAATCATATGTGATGTGCAAATGCATCTAACTAACATCATGGATAGTTGGCCTGGTTCAACGCATGGCTCATTCTTCCTGACTAACAGTGTGGTTGGGGCACCCCAGTCTCATGCTTTTTGCATGCTCTCACAAAATGAGTGACATTTCCGTGACACGTTGTTTTTATTTTACAATTTGGAACCCTAACCCCTTCTCCTAACCATAACTTTAACCATAACCATAATGTAACTGTCTGCCTTCCCCTAGTCATAACAATAACCTCCCCAGACCCCCCCCCCCCCCCCATGTCATCCCGGATTTTGTGTCCTTGTCTGGCATGTGCACAATAAGTAAATAGTTTTTTTTGCACAACTGTTCCAAATGCAACCAGCACTGGCACATTTGGGCATGTGCACATTCAAATTTGTTCTGTTATTATTATTATTATTTTGTTTCTTGATGGTGAAACTAGATCTTCTTAGCAGCCCCCCCCCGATTGTCTCTCTGTGTTCAGTATCCATCCATCCATCCATCCATTTTCTTCCACTTTATCCGGAGTCGGGTCGCGGGGGCAGCAGCTCAAGCAAAGCTGCCCAGACCTCCCGATCCACACACACCTCCCCCAGCTCCTCCGGGAGAACCCCAAGGCGTTCCCAAGCCAGCCGAGAGATGTAGTCCCTCCAGTGTGTCCTGGGTCTTCCCCAGGGCCTCCTCCCAATGGCACGTGCCCGGAACACCTCTCCAGCGAGGCATCCAGGGGGCATCCGGAAAAGATGCCTGAGCCACCTCAACTGACTCCTTTCGATGTGGAGGATCAGCGGCTCGACTCCGAGCTCCTAAATGCTTGTGTATACTTGTGATGTCCCACACTGCCAGCCGCGGCACATTCAGTGTGTGTTTGCGCTGCTTCTGCTTCATGTTTATTCTGGTTGACAGGGTACCAAATAAAGTATCCCTGCTTATCTCCACTATATTTACTTCATTTACTCCACTTCATCTGTAGCTCACACTTGAGGGGAATCCCTAGGTCCCAGGGCCTATTTAAATACATTTTCATATTTAAATAGTGGTGTGGACAGGGAGGAGTTTGGTACTTCTGCATGTGTGCTCAATTCCACGTTCAGTGGGATGTACAAACAGAACGTGCTTGGATCCATGCATACGCACACTTTGATACGTGTGAAATTTTTTGTGCTTACACCAGTTTCTAGGTTTTCAAAAGAACATATATCTCCACATGGGGGCCACTGAATGTTTGAGCCTCAAACTTGACCACATTATAAAAACTGTATTGGAGTCCGGTTTGTGCGATTTGCTCTGTGGCTCGTTGCAGCTGTGAAGTTACACACCAGTGCAGGACAGAAGCATCCCAGACTGTCTTCAGGCTCCAGGCTCAGTAGTGGACACTGCTCAGGCCGGCTCTGTTCTGTAGGGGGCACTGGTGAGTAAGTGGGCTGCCTGAGGATGTGGTTCAAACTGCCATGGGTCCCGTTGTTCTCCATGGGAGAGATCTGAAGCACATCTGCATGATGCACAGACAGTTTAGTTGTTTGTTTTGTGTTTAGCAGCTTCATTGTTTTTCAAAAGATCACATCTGTCTGCACCCCCAGAGCACAGACTGGACATAATCATGAAACTAGAAACACAATGATACCAGAAAACTTGACTTTTTACCTTCATATTCAAAGACATTTTACCAAATTCACTTTCAACAAATTCAACAGCTGTCAAGTTGAGAAAAAACAGGCCTGGCAAAACAAACAAACACAAGTTATGAAATCCAACATTGTTATGTCACACAGCCCTCATGGAAGATTAATTATTATATAACGGCTGAGTGGATCCTTGTCATTTGATTGGTGATTTGTATGTCACGTGACATAGATTATTTGTCCAATTTGTGTTGTGTTGCATTTAAAGTGCAGCTTGGTTCCATTTAGTGTGCAAATTTGGTTCCATACGTTTGGTACCATTTGCACTCTGCACGCACACACACACACACACACACACACACACGCACGTGCGCAGACACACAAGACAAACCACTGCGCTATAAGCCATCTGGAGGCATGTTGGAAGGTAGAATGAAAAGCTGGACTAATTTTTTTCATTGTAATGAGGAAGTACACAGTCTTTTTTTTTTTTTTGGAAGTACAAGAAGTTGGTGCACGGCATTGTGGATGACATTGTTAGAATAATTTTAAAACTCGTATTCAACATTTGTGTTGGATTGTTGGTGTCAGAGCAGCAGTGATGCACCAGAACTGGACAAATTTCTGATGTGATTTTTTGCTGGAGTGAGAAAGTACACAAACTCTTTTTCTTTCTTTCTTTTTTTTTTTTTTTTGGAAGTACACAAAGTCAGTGCAGTGACGCACCAAAATAAAAACAAATAATGAATGTTTTTACATTATTTCAATGGAACAAATATTTAATTCAGTGAAACACCTCATGAAATACTTATAACACTGAACTCATAAACATTCATTATTTGTATACTAGAGCTTCATTTGGTTCTAACGGTTTTTGGGAATAATAATTTTAAGGTACAATCCAAATGTGGAAACATTAAAATACAGATTCTGCTTTGGAACAAATGGATAAAAAAAGAAAACAACCTTTGGTTTGAAGTGGTAAATGATCTCCTGCTTGCAATGAACTCAGACACCACCATGGTTCTGTTACTGTTCGATCATAGTGCTGCGTTCAATACAAGGGATCATAGTATACTACTCGATAGGCTGGAGAATTACTTTGGGATGGCTGGGAATATCCTTGCGTGGTTGACATCCTACATAACCAGTCACCCTCACTATGTCCTGTACCATAACATCACCTCAAATCTTGTTGCCATGAGATATGGGGTTCCACAGGGGTCCGTCTTAGGCCCCCTGCTTTTCTCACTTATATAGCACCCCTTGGGCATATACTGCAATGTTATAGGATCACTTTTCACTGCTATGCTGATGATACTCAGTTGTACATGTGATAACTACTGGTAATCTTATACACACAAAGATGTTAGAGGATTGCCTTGCTTCAGTGAAAAGCGGATGTCTAACGATTTCTTATTTTTAAATTAAGAGAAGACTGAAATGATGGTCCTTGGTTCAGTAAGACATTAACAACAGTTTGACCAGATAAAGCTTAACTTAGACTTGTGCGTCATACATCACACTGACAAAGTCAGGAACATAGGGATGACTTTTGATCCTATGTTGTCTTTCAACCTACAAATCAGAGAAATTACCAGGACTTCTTTCTTCCACCTTCATGGAAGTTGGCAGGCCACAGAGCCTTCTCTTATCATGCACCTGCCTTGTGGAATGATCTCCCTGCAGAGATAAAATAGTCAGATTCTGTAGAGACATTCAAGTCTAGACTAAAGACACATCTATTCTCCCTCTTGTATGGCTAGCATACCGGTGTACTCTGGAACTATGCTTCCTCTCCGTTTAATTTATATTATTAGCAGTGGAACAGGCCTCGGCTTCACTACATCTAAATTCTAGGTTTGTGAATTTTTGTCTCTTTCAAAGGCACCCCACGGCCCCGGATTGACCTCAAGATGCCCTGCCTGTTGCACCAATGACTGGATGTCTTATCTGTACTGGATATAAACAATAGACCTTACTCGTGTGATGCCCCCTGAAGCAGCACTGTTGTGATTTGGCGCTATAGAAATAATATTAATTGATTGAAGTACTGAAGTAAATGTGTTTAGTTTGTTCACTCAAACAGGATTGTAAAAAACAAAAACAACAAAACCCACCCAACTTCTACAATGACCTAAAGTCAGATCAGTGGACTCACCACACATCAGGTTGTAGAGCTCAATGTTGGAAAAAGGTTCAATTTCTGTCTTGGAATGAAACTGGGGTCCATAACTGAGGAACATAGCCTGAGTGGAAAAAACAAGAAAAAACAAAAAGGATAAACCTTCAAAGTTACCTGCAAATGCTTTATCTGGAAACCTACAAAAACTAATCAAGCAATCATATTGTTTTATGATTATTCTAGTGAAGCAAGTCAATTTAAAGACAGCTATGTCAGAGTATGATTCCTTTGGACTCACGTTCATGCTCTCGACATCATTATCGTATCCGTGATTCCCACCAGAACAGAACCTAAGAGAACCTGGATATCTGTGAAGGCAGAAACGTTCAGCACAACACAGAAATAAATAAAAGTGTTTTGTGGTTTAAACAGAACTGATAGCAGATGATGATGTACAGATGCATGATAAATACCTCTCAAACAGCCATTTTGGGTTGACCAAGACACTGACGTCCTCAATGCGACGACTGTTGGCAAAGTGAAGCCGTTTTGGTAAGTTAGCCTTCAGGTATGGTTTGATGTTTTGATCTGGCTTCTGACACTGACATCATTGAAAAGACAAAGATGATTTCAACCAAAACATTCACATTTTTATTACAATAGATACCTGAAAACTCTTACACACATATATATATATATATATATATATATATATATATATATATATATATATATATATATATAGGAGGAAAAAACAAAAAACTTTAAAAGGTTCTAATTATACAACCTTTCTGTGAACTAATTCAGGGCACTGGGTGCTAAAATATTAAGGGTTATAGTCAAAAACAGCCTGAGAACTCAGAGTGTGGACTGACTCAGGGGGTGTGTCTCAGACTGCAGACTGACTCAGGGGGTGTATCTCAGACTGCAGACTGACTCAGCGGGTGTGTCTCAGAGTGCATACTGACTCAGCGGGTGTGTCTCAGAGTGTGGACTGACTCAGCGGGTGTGTCTCAGACTGCGGACTGAATCAGGGGGTGTGTCTCAGAGTGCGGACTGACTCAGCGGGTGTGTCTCAGAGTGTGGACTGACTCAGTGGGTGTGTCTCAGAATGTGGACTGACTCAGTGGGTGTGTCTCAGACTGCGGACTGAATCAGGGGGTGTATCTCAGACTGCAGACTGACTCAGCGGGTGTGTCTCAGAGTGCAGACTGACTCAGCGGGTGTGTCTCAGAATGTGGACTGACTCAGGAGGTGCATCTCAGAATGCAGACTGACTCAGGGGGTGTATCTCAGAATGCAGACTGACTCAGCGGGTGTGTCTCAGACTGCACTGACTCAGGGGGTGTATCTCAGAATGCAGGTGACTCAGCGGGTGTGTCTCAGACTGCCGACTGACTCAGCGGGTGTGTCTCAGAGTGCAGACTGACTCAGCGGGTGTGTCTCAGAATGTGGACTGACTCAGGAGGTGCATCTCAGACTGCAGACTGACTCAGGGGGTGTATCTCAGAATGCAGACTGACTCAGCGGGTGTGTCTCAGACTGCAGACTGACTCAGGGGGTGTATCTCAGAATGTGGACTGACTCAGCGGGTGTATCTCAGAATGCGGACTGACTCAGTGGGTGTGTCTCAGACTGCAGACTGACTCAGCGGGTGTGTCTCAGACTGCAGACTGACTCAGCGGGTGTGTCTCAGACTGCAGACTGACTCAGTGGGTGTGTCTCAGAGTGCAGACTGACTCAGCGGGTGTGTCTCAGAATGTGGACTGACTCAGGGGGTGCGTCTCAGACTGCAGACTGACTCAGGGGGTGTATCTCAGAATGCAGACTGACTCAGCGGGTGTGTCTCAGACTGCAGACTGACTCAGCGGGTGTGTCTCAGAGTGCAGACTGACTCAGTGGGCGCGTCTCAGAGCGTGTCTCAGAATGCAGACTAACTCAGTGGGTGTGTCACAAAGTGCATAACACAACAAACTAATTTTGCTGAGTGTAACTCTGTTAATTACATGCAGCATAGTTAAAAAAGAAGAATGTAAAAGACAAAATCATCTTTAAACTCAGTTAAAATAAAAATGTGCAGATCATCCAATCATAATAAGCTTGTTCCTGATATCTGAGCATCTGCTGATGAGGGAAACAGAACACACAACCTTCTGCATTCCTCTGTCAGTTGGCAAGCAATGAAACGCCAACACTGACCATGTTCCGTCTGAACTTTAAATACTCACCGCCATGTTCGCCACGAGTTCAGCTGAGTTCACTACAGAGAGAAAAATTAAAAAGGCACAGTTAGGATTTGGCTCAGTGTCTCGACGATAACAGGAATGTGATTATAGTTGAGCCGTGAACAGACCGCCTGCTGGGGACGAGGCACCGAGCTGAAAAACAAGCTTTACTGTAGAAATGATCCAAACAGTTCTGCTTCAGGTGACAGGAGGTTTGGTTTGGACACAAATGCAAGACTCACAAACGCAGCTCTGGTTGACAAACTTTAGTGGTATGACAGGCAGTGGTCGGTATACAGGTAGACAGTCCAGAAAACACAACAGCAGCAGTATTAGTAACATCAGGCTTAATCGTGGTCGGAACAAACGGGCAGGAGGTCGGAATAACTTTGAGGCAGGCAGGACTATGGAACACGAACGAGAGCTGGAAAGAAGGCACAGGGCGCATCAATCTGGCAAAGAAACAAAGCAGAATGAGCAGTATATATGCACCCCAGCGACGAGCTGCAAATTGAACACGGAAAGCACTAGAAGGGGGGCGTGACCAGGGAGAGAGAGAGAGACAGATACGCCCACCATTAAGAAAGACAGAAAGACCCAAACAGAAAAGCATCCAACAAGGAGATAAACAAAAAAGAGAAGACAGCCTACAAACAAAAACAGGCTACTACCAAGAAATAAAAGCAGATCAAACACACCCCCTGACATCAGGTATATTGTTTGAGCTCATCTGAAAGCCACCCAAAATGTGTCTGGAAACTGAAAGACCATCCGACGGTCTCCAAATGCTGTTGCACCTGTTTTTCTTGAAACGCTGTCAAAACTCCTTGTCTGCATGTATTTGTTTTATTTTTGTTTGATATATTCTCGGTCACATCCCAGTGCCTGTTTATTTATTGCTTCCACACAACATGTCTCTCAGTGAGAATCGTCCCAGAAAATATAGAGAACTATCGTTTGTGTTCTCCTTTTTTCTGGTGCGTAAAGCAGAATAACTGGACTTTTACATCTCAACTCACACACTGTGTTTTGATTCTTGGCTCTGATGCGTCCGAATGGTCCCTCGATAACCCAGTAAGGACTGATGTCCCCCACCAGCTCCTGCAGTGCCTCTGTCCTGCTGCAGCTTATCTCCTCCATACCTGAAAAGAAAATAATAATCCCTCTCAAACACAGTCTGTGGTTTTCTTGGATGCTCTCTGGTCATTGTATCATCTTGATGGCACCTGCGTCCATATCTGTGGTAAAAAGTCGCCATGTTCTCAAAACTGAATAGATCATCTGTGCCGCAATCATTGAGGTTGAAACTACTTGAACCAGCTAATCAAGAGCAACCGTGACATTGCTGGGTGAAGTGGAGATGGAAGATAGGTTGTTCTTCATAAATGTCATGCACCCCTTAGGTCTTCATACAGAAAAACGTGAGTGTGAAGGTCTGAGCCTTTCAGTGATAGTGAAGCAGATAAGTATGACTTTTGGCCAGAATTGTTCACTTGATGATACAAGCATCATATTTGGCATAAATGTTCTTCATAAATCAGTGTTTGAGAAAAAAGTGCTGGCTACTTGAAAGTCCAATATGGTGGTAGGGGTCAATGAAGACTTACACCAAAGTCAAAATTTAAAAATGCTCCAATCATATTGAAAGTTATACCACATTATTTATCTGATCATAACGATTCCAAAAAGGTATAGTTTGGACTATCTATGACTGAATGTTCTGGAGTTATGGGATAAAAACAGCAAGAATGGTGACAAAGGTCAGCTTCAGTTTGTACAGGGGTCAAAAGTTAAAGTTGCTCCAATTTTTGTAAAATGTGATGTAAATTATTGGTTGAGTTAATAGGGTTTTAAAATGGAATAGTTTGCACCATGTGTCATGCTTAGTTATCATGTTACAGGGTAACATACGTCACTTGCTGTAGAGTCCAATGTATGTCGACATTGTTTGACCTTTACTTTGCAAATCAAGCATTCAACACAGTCAAAACTATTACATTTATTAATGCTATTAATTCAACCAATATTTGCATCACTTTTTACAAAAATTGGAGCAACTTTAACTTTTGACCCCTGTACAAACTGAAATTGACCTTTGTCATCATTCTTGCTGTTTTTACCCCATAACTCCATAACATTCAGTCATAGATAGTCCAAACTATACCTTTTTGGAATCTTTGTGATCAGACACATTATGTGGTATAGTTTCCAATATGATTAGAGCATTTTAAAATTTTGGCCCCTGTGTAATTCTTCATTGACCACTACCTGGCTGCTGTATTAGATTTTCAAGTGGCCAGCACTTTTTTTCCTCAAACACTGATTTATGAAGAACATTCATGCCAAATCTGATGCTTGTATTACCAAGTGAAGGATTGTTTCAGTTATCTGCTGAACTATGAACCCTCATGACCATTTGTTGGTGCATTTGTCATTTGTCTGCTCATTCTTTCAGAATGTGGCTTTGTCACCTGTCTGTTGCTACACTTCTGCCTTGTCAAAGTGGTTTTTCCTTTTGCTTATCAAACTGTGGCCTCAAAGGAAATGAATGCAATTCCCAAACGTGAGCAAAACTGACAGCTGGGTACTGATGTGAGTAACACAGACTGACAGTGACATGATTAGACAAGTTATTTGTGCAGGTCACGGGGGGTGAATTAGGAGACTTTCTTTGGGACTGATTTGCTCACAAAGAAATGCAACATGCCATGGAAAAAAAAACTTTGCTCCAAAAATTCTCTTCCAAACATGGAATGCATTGAAATGTGGATCATTGCGATGCATTTAGGAGTTAACAGGATATAACTTATAACAAAGGCCATCTTTTGCCCAGGAGTTCTGAAACTACAGTTGTGTGCACGACATGCGAGTAATTTAAAGATCAGGTTTTACACATACAATATGAAATACATGCAGTGCGTGCTGACTTATTTGTGCAAAAGCTTTTGCTGTGTGCACAAACACAAATCACTGTTAATCACTGTTTAGCTGTATGAAGGGTTTGTGATGTGTTACCGTGATCGGCCACGACGATAATGTTAATACAGCGGTGCAGACCAATTTGCTTCAGGCCGTTCATGAGATGTCGAATGATCCGGTCCACACCCTGGATTGCTGCTATCAGCTGCAGGAAACAAGCACATTCATGTGCTGGTAAATGTTCTCAATTGGTTTCTGCAGAAACAGAAAGATGCCTGCAGCTCCAAAAATGACTGATATCTACAGGAAATACAGGTTAATGTGATGGATACTGAAAGGCTGGAGATGATATCAAGTTATTTATGAGGTCATCGTTATTAATCTTTTGACATCAGATCTTTTTTTTTTTTTTTTTTTTTTTTGGTATTTCCACCTCATGAACAGGCTTTTGTGTGTTAGGAAAAAAAAAATTCAGACAAATGACTGAAACTCTATCTACCGTATTTTTATGGTGTTGCATTTAAATTTCAGTAGGGGGATTTGGATGCTTGAATTGCTCTGTCACTTTTATGAAATCATCACCAATCTTTTTATTACCCTGCTGAGTGTCTGTGGACAAGATAAATCAAAAAAGGCTGCATAAATTTCCTTCAAACTGAGTAAAAATATTAGTTGGGTTGATCTCTGGAGGTGATTAGATTTGTGGTTTGGTCAAAGGTCAAAGAAAGTATGGTTCAAATAACACCTTTTTTGTATGTCTCAACAACTGATGCCTAGATGGATGATGTAAAACACTGAATATTTGCGATTGATTGGTATGACTGATTTCTAAAGAGTGTGCATTATCACTGTGCAGCTTTGATTATGCATTTTTACAGATGCATGAAAATTCAGTAAGGTATATCTTATATTATTTTCCATTTCTAAGGTGGAACTATGCTAGTATACTAAGGTATATCTAAATATCTAAAAAGGAAGAGTAAAATAGAAGAGTAGAAAAGAGTAGAGTAGAGCCACTTAGGTGCCTGGTCTTGAGAACCAGGGATGGTAGGTTGAAAAGCTGTTTTATCCCATGGGAACTCTCCCTACCCACCCAAGTGGTTCAAGAAAAAAGTACATATAATAATAAATAATAAGACATAAGAAAGATAAGACATCATATATATAACTTATATTTAAATATTAAGGGTAATAAACAACATATACAATAAATATGGTACTATATAATATACAGGAGTAGGTATTAAAACCTAAATATTAATACAGGAGAAGATTGTAGTATAGGTAATTTAGTATGTAGACTAGTAGTAAAATTATAGTTAGTAGGCTACGCTATAAATCTGGTATTTTATTATAGAAACAGAAGCTATGATGTAATGTGTATTGGTATCTATCTAAAGTAGCTCTGCTAGCATACTATAGGAAAATAAAAAGCATCATCTATATGCTATCAAATGGAAACCTAAGAACTAAGGTACTATATGTTGATATCTTTAAAAAGAACACATAAACTGATGAATCATTAAAAATCTACATCAAATAAAATTGTAAATAATGAAAATAAGCTAGTTATAGTTAAAAGAGCTAAATTAGCCGTTAATAAGCCAACCGTACCTAGCAAGCTAACAAGATAAACAAAAACGGTAATTAGTGTATAAAGCTACAATAATGGTATTAACAATACGGGCACTGTACTCATGCAGTGCCCGTAGGAAGTTTGTATTCCTATAGAAAATTGGGGGCTTAAGCAGATTTGTTATGGATGGTCGTATCGTATTATTATTTGAATATGGTGTTTCATATTGTTTAAAAAAATTGTTTTATTATCAATTATATGAAAATTAAAGGATTCCTATTAAACAGGCCATTGGAAGAGAGTCAGGCAAAACTGAACAGAACAGTTAGAATAAAAATCAGCAAATCAGTGCCCCACCTCTGGAATACAGTTTATTTAAACTTTGAACTCACAAAACATATAAGGTTTTATTCAGCTTATGTACTTAAGGAAACATTGGACAAATAGTGTGAAATTAGTTGGTATTATCCAAAAAACATATTTTAGCCAGCGTCCCCTCAGTGTTAAGTTCATCTCACAGAAGAAGTATTTGCTGGGATGTTGGCATTAAACGTTTATTGTGAAACGGTTCGAGTAACATGAACTATCTGATGTTGTTTAACTTTGCTACCAGTACCATCAGCGAGCCACTCCATCTTGGGAGTACAGATGTTACAATGTTAATTAAAATAAAAGTTTAATGTCAAAATAAAGGTTTTGAAAATGAATCCACAAAATTGCATATAAAGGACGCACATCATTCTGCTATGTGCAAGCCATATCTGAAAACTGAGGTTGATCCGACAAACAGTCGGAGAGATATGCGAGCCACATACCCACACAGACACATCTTGTTTTATATATAGATGTGAAGTTCCTTCCACGAGCTGCTGCACATGCACTAGAAATGTTCGATTTGTAAATCTGCTTGGGCATTCTGCTGGTAAATTAGAGCACTGTGACTCTTTATTTGCCTCTAAGTGATATTTCAGATCATTGGAAGAGGCAATATTCTACAGAACCTCACAGTCTGAAAAAACATCTCATCTGCCAGCTTCAAATGAGATGACTGACTGCAGGCGTCAAACGTTTGGAAGAATGAGTTGTGTGCTTCACATAAGGTCATGATGTAATGCAAATGATTTCTCATGAAAGCTTTGTGATGTCACTGATCCTCTTTAGTTGTGTGAGTGGATGAGATGAATCAATGAGTGTGGGAAAGCAAAAGAGGTTGGAGGGGAAACTGAATGAATGAATCAAGGCTACTGATGCAGACATTCCAAGTAAATGTGTTAAAAACTATTGCCAGTCTTAATGTGTGATGTGCTTGTGACTAGACAGACAAGCAGGAGGCCAAAATTAGTTCATGTGGAGCAGCTGATGATAAAAGCTTCTCAGAAACTGAATGATGAGTTCAGGCAAGCTGGGAGATCAGAACAAAAAAACCTCTTCATCCACCTCTGTCTCCATCATTTCCATTTGAGGGTGACTAACTCTGACTCGGGTCATCATCATCGTCAGGAGACAGAGCACTTACTGGGACTCTGCACTGTGTGGTTGCTTTGCTGCTGCATTTACGTCTCTGCGTATTTGACCTTTCTTTATTGTGATTTGTTTTAATTATTTTGTTATTGGTTGTTCAGCCAAAGCAGATGGTCACCCCTCTGAGTCTGGTCTGCTTAAGGTTTCTTCCACTAATTAAAAAATGCCTGAGGGAGTTTTCCTGACCACTGTTGCTGGTGAGGCTAAACCTTTAACTCTTGGGGCAACTTCCATTGTCATTTGGCACTGTATAAATGAAATGAACAAGAACTGATTTATGGTTCTCTTTGTTTTGAGCTTCCTGTTGTGTGGGCCGCCAGAAGAGGAGGTACTGCTGGCCCACCACCAGAGGGCGCCCTGCCTGAAGTGCGGGCTTCAGAGGGCGCTGCCGCCACGGACACAGCCGGGAGTGACAGCTGTTACTCATTACTTCCTGACAGCTGTCACTCATTCTTCATCACCTCACTCCATAAAACCCAGACGTCATCTCCACTTCATCGCCGAGATATCGTACTTCATTGAAGCAGTACCAGATCCGACAGTCGGAGACGGTGATCACCTGGGAATTCGGGACTTGGCGGCTCCAGTATTCACCAGGCTCGGTGGTGGCGGAAATCGTGTGGTTCCGGCCCTTCTCAGGACAGACGTCTTCTATCCTCGAGCCTGCCCACACGTCACCTTTGTAATTTGACTGTAATCATATTCTGAGATTGTCTGTATATTCGTTGTGCACATTTCACAACATTAAATTGTTCCTTTTTTGCTCATCTATTGACCGTTCATTTGCGCCCCCTGTTGTGGGTCCGTGTCACTACACTTTCACAACAGGATATCTCGGCCAGCGTCATGGACTCCGAGGGGCGTCACCCGGCTGTTGAACGACCAATGGGAGAGCAGGGAGCGCAGGCGTCTGCAGGAGGCGTGATTGGTGAGCTGCAGCACATTCTCACCGCCTTTACGGCTCGGTTGGATCAAATGACTGAGCAAAACATCCTCCTGAACCGCAAGGTGGAGGCTCTCTCCGCACAGATGGCGGCGAGCGCTCAGGGCGCTGCTGCAGCTCGTCCTCCTGTCGACCCTGTGCAGGATATGAACGTTCCAGTGGTGGTTCAACAACCCCTCCCACCATCCCCTGAAGCATACATAAGCCCTCCTGAGCCGTACGGAGGTTGTGTGGAGACGTACGCGGACTTTCTCATGCAGTGTTCGCTCGTCTTCGCACAACGTCCCGTCATGTACGCGTCAGATGCTAGTAAAATACCTTATGTGATTGCTCTGCTTCGGGGTAAGGCACGCGCCTGGGCTACGGCGCTCTGGGAACAGAACTCACGGTTGTTATCAGCATACACTGGGTTTGTGGGGGAGTTCAGAACAGTGTTTGATCACCCTAACAGAGGAGAGACCGCTTCAACTGTGCTGCTGTCAATGAGACAGGGACGCGAGAGCGCAGCCGCTTATGCAGTCAACTTCCGCATCGCGGCTGCGAGGTCCGGCTGGAATAACGTTGCGCTCCGCGCCGCCTTCATAAACGGACTGTCGTTGGTTCTGAAGGAGCAGCTGGTAGCTAAGGAGGAACCGCGGGATTTAGATGGGCTTATCGATCTCGTTATACGGTTAGACAATCGGTTGGAGGAACGCTGTCGGGAGCGAGGCGAAGGACGTGACCGGATACGCGCCGCCCCTCTCCCTTCCGGGTTCGAAAAGGGACCGCCCTCCCCACGCTCCACAGCCGCAGCGCTTTGTGGGGCAACAGCTCCCCCTGCTGACGTTGTTAGGGAAACGCACAGGGCCAAAATGAGGAGGCTGATCCGCGGGGAGTGTTTTCTCTGCAGCTCAAAGGAGCACATACAGAAAAACTGCCCCAAACGGCCAAAACGACAACACTCGCCCTTAGAGACTGGGCTAAGGGGGGTCAAAACATTCAAGTGAGACACACACAGATTGCCACACGACTCCCAGTCACAATCCTGAGCGGGGATTTAACCCTTCAAGCCCCAGCACTGGTGGACACGGGGTCAGAAGGGAATCTGCTAGACAGCAGATGGGCAAGGGAGGTAGGGCTCCCTCTGGTGGCGCTTCCTTCGCCATTGCAGGTGCGGGCACTAGATGGCACCCTCCTCCCTTTACTCACACACAAGACACAACCAGTAACTCTGGTGGTGTCTGGAAACCATCGGGAGGAGATTGAGTTTTTTGTAACTCCTTCTACCTCCCGCGTGATTTTGGGCATCCCATGGATGTTGAAGCACAATCCCCGGATTGATTGGCCGTCTGGGGTGGTGGTTCAGTGGAGCGAAACCTGCCATCGGGTGTGTTTAGGATCCTCGGTTCCTCCCGGTTTACAGGCTAAGGAGGAGGTCAAAGTCCCTCCCAATCTGACGGCAGTGCCGGTTGAGTACCACGATCTTGCTGACGTCTTCAGCAAGGATCTGGTACTCACCCTTCCCCCGCACCGTCCGTACGATTGTGCCATTGATTTGGTTCCAGGCGCTGAGTTCCCGTCCAGCAGGCTGTACAACCTCTCACGACCTAAGCGCGAATCAATGGAGACCTACATCCGGGACTCATTAGCTGCCGGGCTGATCCGGAACTCCACCTCCCCGATGGGGGCAGGTTTCTTCTTTGTGGGCAAGAAAGATGGCGGACTCCGTCCATGCATTGATTACAGGGGGCTGAATGAGATTACGGTTCGCAATCGATACCCGTTGCCATTGTTGGATTCCATGTTCACCCCCCTGCATGGAGCCAAAATCTTTACTAAGCTGGATCTTAGAAATGCGTATCACCTGGTTCAGATCCGGAAGGGAGACGAATGGAAGACAGCATTTAACACCCCGTTAGGTCACTTTGAGTACCTGGTCATGCCGTTCGGCCTCACCAACGCCCCCGCGACGTTCCAAGCCTTGGTTAACGACGTCTTGCGGGACTTCCTGCACTGATTCGTCTTCGTATATCTGGACGATATACTCATCTTTTCTCCGGATCCTGAGACCCATGTCCAGCATGTACGTCAGGTCCTGCAGCGGTTGTTAGAGAACCGACTGTTTGTGAAGGGCGAGAAGTGCGAGTTTCACCGCACGTCTTTGTCCTTCCTGGGGTTTATCATCTCCTCTAACTCCGTCGCCCCTGATCCGGCCAAGGTTGCGGCGGTGAGAGATTGGCCCCAACCAACAAGCCGTAGGAAGCTGCAACAGTTCCTCGGCTTCGCTAATTTCTATAGGAGGTTCATTAAGGGCTACAGTCAGGTAGTTAGCCCCCTGACAGCCCTGACCTCTCCAAAAGTCCCCTTCACCTGGTCGGATCGGTGCAAAGCCGCGTTCAAGGAGTTGAAACGACGGTTCTCTACTGCGCCAGTTTTGGTGCAGCCCGACCCTAGCTGCCAGTTCATGGTTGAAGTGGACGCCTCTGACTCAGGGATAGGAGCCGTGCTGTCCCAGAGCGGAGAGACCGATAAGGTTCTTCACCCGTGTGCCTACTTTTCTCGCAGGTTGACCCCGGCTGAACGGAACTATGACGTCGGCAATCGAGAACTCCTTACGGTGAAGGAGGCTCTTGAGGAGTGGAGACACCTGTTGGAGGGAGCGTCTGTGCCGTTCACGGTTTTCACTGACCATCGGAACCTGGAGTATATCAGGACCGCCAAGCGGCTGAACCCCAGGCAAGCCCGCTGGTCACTGTTCTTCGGGCGTTTTTACTTCCGGATCACCTATCGCCCCGGGACCAAGAACCAGAGGTCGGATGCCTTGTCCCGGGTACACGAAGAGGAGGTCAAAACTGCACTGTCGGATCCACCGGAGCCCATCCTGCCGGAGTCCACTATCGTGGCCACCCTCACCTGGGACGTGGAGAAGACCGTCCGGGAGGCCCTGGCACGGAGCCCGGACCCAGGAACAGGTCCGAAGAACCGTTTATACGTCCCACCAGAGGCCAGAGCTGCAGTCTTGGACTTCTGTCACGGTTCCAAGCTCTCCTGTCATCTAGGGGTGCGAAGGACCGTGGCAGTTGTCCAGCAGCGCTTCTGGTGGGCGTCTATGGAGGCCGACGTCCGGGAGTATATCCAGGCCTGCACCACCTGTGCCAGGGGCAAGGCAGACCATAAAAGGTCCCAAGGACTTCTCCAGCCATTACTGGTGCCTCATCGCCCCTGGTCCCACATCGGCCTGGATTTCGTCACGGGCCTCCCGCCGTCCCAGGGCAACACCACCATCTTCACAATAGTGGACCGATTCTCCAAGGCGGCCCACTTCGTGGCCCTCCCGAAGCTCCCAACAGCCCAGGAGACAGCAGACCTCCTGGTCCACCACGTCGTCCGTCTGCATCGGATACCCACCGACATCGTCTCTGACCGTGGTCCCCAGTTCTCCTCACACGTCTGGAGGAGCTTCTGCAGGGAACTGGGGGCCACCGTGAGTCTCTCGTCCGGGTACCATCCACAGACGAACGGACAGGCAGAGCGGGCCAACCAGGAACTGGAACAGACCCTCCGCTGCGTAACATCCGCGCACCCGACGGCCTGGAGTAACCATCTGGCCTGGATCGAGTATGCCACCGGCCTCTCCCCATTTGAGGTGTGTTTGGGGTACCAGCCCCCATTATTTCCCGTGGTGGAGGGAGAGGTCGGTGTGCCCTCGGTCCGGGCCCATCTTCGGAGGTGCCGTCGGGTGTGGCGCACCGCCTGTTCTACCTTGTTGAAAGCCCGGATGAGGGCCAAGACCCATGCAGACCGCCGGCGGTCCCCGGCCCCTGCATACCAGCCCGGGCAGGAGGTGTGGTTGTCAACGAAGGACATCCCCCTACAAGTACAGTCTCCAAAATTGATGGACAGGTTCATCGGCCCCTTCCGTATCCTCAAAGTCCTCAGCCCTGCCGCGGTGAAGCTCCAGCTCCCAGCTTCACTGCGGATCCACCCGGTCTTCCATGTTTCCAGGATCAAACCTCACCACACCTCACCCCTCTGTGCTCCCGGTCCGGCGCCGCCTCCTGCCCGGATCATTGACGGGGAGCCGGCTTCGACAGTGCGCCGGCTCCTGGATGTCCGTCGAATGGGCCGGGGGTTCCAATATCTGGTGCACTGGGAAGGGTATGGACCCGAAGAACACTGGATCCGGCCCTCCTGGCCGACTTCTACCGCCGACACCCCGACAAACCTGGTCGGGCGCCAGGAGGCGCCCGTTGAGGGGGGGGTCCTGTTGTGTGGGCCGCCAGAAGAGGAGGTACTGCTGGCCCACCACCAGAGGGCGCCCTGCCTGAAGTGTGGGCTACAGGCACGAGAGGGCGCTGCCGCCACGGACACAGCCGGGAGTGACAGCTGTTACTCATTACTTCCTGACAGCTGTCACTCATTCTTCATCACCTCACTCCATAAAACCCAGACGTCATCTCCACTTCATCGCCGAGATATCGTACTTCATTGAAGCAGTACCAGATCCGACAGTCAGAGACGGTGATCACCTGGGAATTCGGGACATGGCGGCCTCCAGTATCACCAGGCTCGGTGGTGGCGGAAATCGTGTGGTTCCGGCCCTTCTCAGGACAGACGTCTTCTCTCCTCGAGCCTGCCCACACGTCACATTTGTAATTGACTGTAATCATATTCTGAGATTGTCTGTATATTCGTTGTGCACATTTCACAACATTAAATTGTTCCTTTTTGCTCATCTATTGACCGTTCATTTGCGCCCCTGTTGTGGGTCCGTGTCACTACACTTTCACAACACTTCCCCCACAATACACAGCCAGTTAGATTCTAAAAATCAATATTGCCACTGATCAATTCATTTGTTCCACTAAGTGAAAATATAATCTCAAATCATCTAAAAATACAGTGTTGAAAAGAAAAAAAAAATTCAAACCTCGATCTTTAATACAAATAATATAAATAAATGAATAAATAAATTACAGATGTGAGCTGTGTTCCCATAAATTTTTCTCACACTGGAAACAGAATGTAGATCTTAAAGTCAGACAAAAGAAAATAGAAATAAAATGCATCCAGAAAGTATTCATAGCGTTTCACGCGGCCATAATTTGTTATGATACAGCCTTTTTCCCAAAATGGATGAAAAAAAAATTTTTCCCCTCAAAATTCTACACACAAGACCCCATAATGACAATGTGAAAAAGGTTTTTTGAAGTTTTTATAAATTTATTAACAATAAACAAAAGTAAGGGCCCCTTCACACATAATACGAATGTGGTCGAATTACACATGAATTGCACATGAAGCAGGAAGTGTATTCAATACGTGTAAAATCATAGCTGCATCCAATGCCTCGTACACGTGTCGCTATTGTCTCCAACACCTTGTACACCTGTTGCTACAACTATTTGCGCACACCAGCGGGCTGAAGACAGAGTATGCCCTGTGAGAGCCCAATTTGATCTCTTCTTGCAGCAGGTGTCGGCCAAATTCCAGGTGATACACAAGAACATGTAACGCCACTCGCTTGGCACTTAGAAAAATGTGTGGCCAGTCGCGCTATTAGCATGAAAACAGTCAGCAGATGATCACTTTCGAGCTGTCGGTGAAGTGCCCCCACGACTGTGGAGTTGCTGAGTACACATGGAGCATGCCAGAGTGTCGGCTCCCCCCACAACACGTGTGCGTGTGTTTTGTACGCTCCTCCTGCTCCCCCTAACACGTGCGAGTCACTCTCATCTGATCACAGAATGACCCCTTGGCCTGTGCAATGAATGGATGGGGCGTGGCTGGCTTGTGAACGGCTGCTCTGGTCCTGGTCTTCACAGCTGCAGAACACGTACCGTGTTTTGACAGCACATGCATGTGTCTGCTTGCTGTCCTCATGTGGAAATACATAAAACATATATCGCTTTTGTGACGGGCTGGAGAGTGGGCACACGGCAACTGTCCCAGCTGAAATGGACGTCAGTTCATGTGGACATGCAGCAGGCGATCTGAATGTCACATCTGTCTGACAGGACACCCGTGTCCTGTGAGCAGCGCACTGCAGGACTATATGACAAGCCAACATTAAGACAAATACGCCACTTTCAGTCACGTATCAGCAGAAATACGCCATAACAAAAATAGTTTGCTCAGTTATCATGGCACTTTTTTTTTCCCTTTTTTTAAAAATACATTTATGTCCTTGTTGATTTCAAGCATTTTTCTGCACCTTTTATAGGACAGCGATGATAGCACAGTGGTAAACTTTCTGGCTGGCACCAGGGCTTTTGTACATTGCAGGTTCGAATCCCATGGGTGGCATGTATTTTTCTTTTTTTTTTCACAGCAGTTGCGCAATGTGGTTACACATACTCCAGCTGCTCGCACTGTGATCCACATGCAACGGTTCTGTGCACGCTTATGCATGACAGGAATTGTCTGTAGACCTCTGAGACAGGATTGTCTCCGAGTACAAATCTGGGGAAGGGTACAAAAACATTTCTGCTGCTATAAAGGTCCAATGGCACAGTGACTTCCATCATCTGTAAATGGAAAACTTTCAATTCCACCAAGACTCTTCCTAGAGCTGGTCACCCATCTAAACTGAGCGATCGGGGGAGAAGGACCTTAGTTAGGGAGGTGACCAAGAACCCGATGGTCACTCTGTCAGTGCTTCAGCATTTCTCTGTGGTGAGAGGAGAACCTACCAGAAGGACAACCATCTCTGCAGCAATCCACCAATCAGGCCTGTATGGTAGAGTGACCAGACAGAAGCCACTACTTAGTAAAAGGTACATGGCAGCCCACATTGAGTTTGAAGGACTCTTAGACCATGAGAAACAAAATTCTCTAGCCCGATGAGACAAAGTTTGAACTCTTTGGTGTGAATGCCAGGCAAGAAACCAGGCACCATCCCTACAGCGAAGCATGGCGGTGGCAGCATCATGCTGTGGGTATGTTTTTCAACAGCAGGAACTGGGAGACTCGTCAGGATTGAGGGAAAGATGAATGCAGCAATGTACAGAGACATCCTGGATGAAAACCTGCTCCAGGGCGCTCTTGACCTCAGAGTGGGACAATGGTTCATCTTTCAACAGGACAATGACCCTAAACACACAGCCAAGATATCAAAGGAGTGGCTTCAGGACAACTCTGTGAATGTCCTTGAGTGACCCAGCCAGAGCCCAGACCTGAATCTGATTAACATCTCTGGAGAGATCTGAAAATGGCTGTGCACCGACGCTCCCCATCCAACCTGATGGAACTTGAGAGGTGCTGCAAAGAGGAATGGATGAAACTGCCCAAAGATCAGTGCACCAAGCTTGTAACATCATATTCAAGAAAACTTCAGGCTGTAATTGCTGCCAAAGGTGCATCAACAAAGTATTGAGCAAAGGGTCTGAATACTTATGTATATGTGATTTGATGTTTAGTTTTTTTATTTTTAATAAATTTGCAAAACTTAAGAAATAAAACCTTTTTTCATGTTGTCATTATGGGGTGTTGGAAGTCAAATTTTGATGGAAAAATAAATTTACTCCATTTTCGAATAAGGCATGAAAAAATATGGCAAACGTGAAGTGCTGTGAATACTTTATGGAAGCACTGTACATGCAGACACATGCACACATCCAATGATAGCGCTGTCGCTTGAGGGTGATAATGTTTCTTTGTTGTGTCATGGCAAATCAGCTTCATTAACTGTTCCAGCAGAATGTGAGATAAAGAACAAAAGCTAAACAAATGGTCATCTTCAAATCCACTGACTGTGCTTCTCCTGAATGAGGGTGATTTACCCTGACGGCGTTTTTACTTTTTACTGACTTATAAATGGTTCCTGGAAGTCATCACAAGCATTTAGTCTGAATAGAAACCTTCAGAGTTACGCTGACTCTGAAGTGCCAGTGGGGGCGATGTTTCACCTGTGGGCCTTGGGAAGATTGCACTGACTGAGGTGGGTGGAGCTTCTGTGACATTACATCTGTTTGCCTGTGTGCGTGATAAGGAGTAATCGGGAGTAATTATGAAACTGGTTTGGATCCATCATGTCCTGTTCCAGTTAGTCACATCACAATCCACCGACATCAACAAATGTCAAAGTTCAGCAAATGTATCAAAGCACAATGTGCCAATTAAATTTTTACACCACAAGCAAATCTTCTGACATCCACGGATCCTTAACAAAAACAAAAAATGGATTTATTTATTTTTAATTGCTGAGATTTGTGACTCATGGAAAACCTTGCTCCATTCAGCTTAGAGAGATCTGTTTGGTTTATTTATTGGGCAAATTGTTGCTGTGGTTTGTCATTTAAGATCGTCATAAAAACAGTAATAGTGATTTAACAACTTCTCACTGCAGACACGCAAACACTGTGTCTGATTTATATCACGACAAATTTCTAAAGTCCAGGAGCCTCATGTACAACGACTTGCATGGATTTCCTACTGAAACATGGCATATGCCAATACCCAGCAACTGGCGTAAGCACAAATCCAAGCAAATATCCAGATGTATCAAAGTGTGCATACGCATGATCCAAGCATGTTCCGTTTGTACATCCCACTGTACATGGAATTGAGCACACATGCAGACAGACCAAGCTCCTCCCTGTCTCCATCTGAATATGCAAATTTATTTAGTTTGGTTGGATCATGTTGACGGCACAATAAGTGTGGAGTGTGTTTGATGACTTCCGCCATTGTTTCTGTGTTGTCGTGTGTAAAAAGTAAAGCACTTGGTGAAGCAATGTGCAGAAACAACGAAAGCTGTGGCTCGGTCGCTGTTCTCCCACACAGCTTGCCGCAATGTAAAACAAAAATGAAATAAGAGCGTCTGTGTGTGTAAATGCAGAGGCTCAGAGCAGTGCACACACACACTCAAGGTTGGGTAGGATTACTTTGAAATGGAATACATGTGGATTACATGTATGCATGTACATACATTTGGATTACTTGTAATCTGATTACTTTTGGATTACATTTCAAAGTAATCCTACCCAACCTTGCACACACTAAAGTAAAAAGATATTAGGTGCGTGGTGGCTGACAGTGTGCAACATTCACATATTACACACGTTTTATTGACAACTACTGAACACAGGGAGACAATTGGGGCTTGTTAAGAAGCTCTGTAGCTTCACTGTCAAGGAAAAAGAAAAACACATTAATAATAATAACAAAAACATATCTGAATGTTCGCATGCCCAAATATGCCCATGCTGGTTATCATTAGGAAACAATTACACCAAATAAACTATTTAATCACCAAGCAGCGCCCCATTGCACACCATGCCAGCCTCCAGCCTGTTCCCAACTCAATGCATTTGTGCATCACATATGAGATGTACATTGATGGAATTAAAATGTTTCCTATTAACAAAAACAAATTCATCATGTGGTGGTGCCTTTATAGCAATATGTGTGCAGTCAATAGCTCTGATTACATTAGGGAAACTGGCCCTCACTGCAAATTGCGTTTTAATGTTGGAATGTGATGTACCTGGTTGAAATTCGGATGATTGAGAGCCGCATGGCAATCTCAAGGTTGACTGGCACACTCCTGACTGATCAGCCAGCTCCTGCTGTAATGCTCCTGTCACCAGGAAGCCCAGTGTGGTCAGAACCGGTGTGGGAACAGACAACCCCTGGCTCCTCACTGTATTGCGCTCTTGGGCCGGCCGCAGTTCTGCGCACAACTCCAGTAACAGCGGAATTGATAATCAAAATCTGCTCATCAGCCAACTACTGTCATTTGCAAGTAAACCCTCGCATTACCTGAGTACACGCTCAGGTCGGATTGCACCATTTGCAAGGTCCTCCAACAACGCTAACACAGACATGGTTAGTGCCATTTTACACATCACTTTGTGCATGGTTTTAAATCCACCCATATACATAACTGCAAACACGTGGGTGTGTTAATGTTCATAAGCGTGTCTCTGGTGTGCACATCACTCTGATGACTTTTTGTTTTCACACTATTAACGGTTCCCAGCATCACCTCTACATGTCTCCAGTGGAACAATAGCTGTAGAAACGTGCGTACGCCAGCCCTGATTTTTGAGTAGCACACCACACATTTTCCACAGTCATTTCACTTTGCTACATCTGAACATTAGTGTGGAGACGGTCGTATGCACGGTTTTTGTGCGTACACAACCTTTTTACATGAGGCCGCTAGTGTTTTGTTCCCTAGCTGTTCAGAAAAAAAAACCCTCCACTGAGTTGATTTTAATTATTTTATCATCTCACTCACTGTTTGCAGTCAGTGAAAAGACCCTCTGGTGTCATCGTGATCATTAGAGGCATCATTAAGAGGGCTTTATGTTGTCTGCACTCAAAAAATAAAAAGTCAGGTTGGTCAAATTCCCACTGAGAAATTTCAGACAGAAACTTTGTCACTTAAAAAAAATAAATTCTATTAACCTGAATATCATTTTTATGATTTTTTTTTAATGGATTTTCTCTCAACAACAACTGTAGTTGTAAATATAAATTATATATACATAATATAAATTATGAATTCAGATAAAACATAATGGAATATTATATTTATCTGAATCTGTCTGAACAATTCTGGAGAGATCTGAAAAATGGCTGTGCATCAACACTCCCCATCCAACAACTCTGTCCAAGATAGATGCACAAGCTTGTGGCATCATATTCAAGAAGACTTGAGGCTATAATTGCTACCAAAGCTGCATCAACAAAGTATTGCGTAAAGGGTCTAAAATACTTATGTCCTTGCGATTTGATGCTTCGTTTTTTTATTTTTAATAAATTAGCAAAACTTAAGAAAAAAAAAACCTTTTGCTGTTGTCATTATGGGGTGTTGTAAGTTGAATTTTGAGGGAAAAATAAATTACTCCATTTTTGAATAAGGCATGACAAAATATGGGAAACATGAAGTGCTGTGAATACTTCGTGGGTGCACCGTACATGCAGACACATGCACATATCTGGTGAGGAGGCTGAAATGATAGCGCTGTCGCTTGGAGGGTGATAATGTTTTCTTTGTTGTGTCATGGCAAATTCAGTTTCATTTACTGTTCCAACAAATGTGAGATAAAGAACAAAAGCTAAACAAACAGTCATCTTCAAATCCCACTGACTGTGCTTCTCCTGAATGAGGGTGATTTCCCCTGATGGCTGTTTTACTTTTATCTGACTTTATAAATGGTTCCTGGAAGTCGTCACTGAAGCATTTAGTCTCAACAGAAACCTTCAGAGTTACGCTGACCCTGAAGTGCCAGTGGGGGCAATGTTTGACCTGTGGGCCTTGGTGGGAGGGTCGCACTGACAGAAGTGGGTGGAGCTTCTGTGACATTACATCTGTTTGTCTGTATGCGTGATAAGGAGTAATTATGAAACTGGTTTGGATCCATCGTGTCCTGTTACAGTCATATCACAATCCACCGACATCAACAAATGTCAAAGTTCAGCAAATGCATGGAAGCACAATGTGCTAATTTAATTTTTACACCACAAGCAAATATTCTGACTTCCACGAAATCTTAAAAAAAGTATTTATTAATTTTTAATTTGTGATTAATGTAAAACTTTTCTCTATTCAGCTTTGAGAGATCTGTCTGGTTTATTTATTGGGCGAATTATTGCTGTGGTTTGTACTTAAAGCTCGTCATAAAAACAGTAATAGTGATTTAACAACTTCTCACTGCAGATACACAAACAGTGTGTCTGATTTATATCACGAAAAAGTTCTAAAGTCCAGGAGCCTCATGTACAACGACTTGCATGGATTTCCTACTGAAACACGGCGTACACCAAAAGCCAGCAAGTGGTGTAAGCACAAAAATATCCAGATGTTGTCATGATTTGCCACCGCTCAGTCCTTGATCGTTATGTTTTTCTGTCAGTCTGTCTTTATTGATTTCTTTTGTCTGCTTTTTTGATCATCGGTTATTTTACTTTTGTCACAGTTTGTTGTTTCTGTTTTCCACTCACTATAGCCACATGTTCAATCAATCAATCGATTTTTTTATATAGCGCCAAATCACAACAAACAGTTGCCCCAAGGCGCTTTATATTGTAATGCAAGGCATGTTGAGTTCCATTCTCTTTAGTCTTTGATCCACTGTCTTTGATTTTTTTTTTGTATTTTAATATTGTTAGTTTATGTTTTGTAGTTGTTTCATAGTCATGTCCATGCTGTCACTGCACTACCTCGTCTGTCCCTTCTCATCTCAGTTCTCATGTTTTCACACCCAGTTTCATTTGTATCACTGTCACGTCCTCTGATCACTTCACATCCTAATTAACCCACTGTGTATTTAAGCCCTGCAAGTTTTGTTTTCAGTTGCTTTTTCGTTGAGGTCCTCGAACAATGCTAACACAGGCATTGTTAGTGCCATTTTCCTTATTACTTTGCGCATGCTTTTATATCCACCCATATAACTGCAAACACGGGGTGTGCTAATTGTTCATCGGTGTGTCTCTGCTGTGCACATCACTCTGATGACTTCATGTTTTCACACTATTAACAGTGTCCCAGCATCACCTCTGTGTGTCAGCAGTCGAACAATAGCTGTAGAAACGTATGCACACCAACCTGGATTGGTGCACCGCCCATTTCCACGGTCATTTCACTTTTCATATATCTGAAGAGACGGACACGCTCCACATTTTTGTGTATGAACGCCTTGTACATGAGGCCCCAGCTGTTTTGTTCCATAGCTGTTGACAAATAAAAACTCCACTCAGTTGATTTTAATTATTTTATCATCTCACTCACTGTTTTTAGTCAGTGAAAAGACTCCCCGGCAGGGGCGCAGGTTTGCATATGGACCATAGGGACAAGTCACAACCATTATTTTGGGATGGCAAAATAGTCCCTACCAATATTTAGCATTTTTGTTTATATAACAAAATCATTCACTATTTTTTTGCGAACTCGATACTATAATTTAGTCGTCACGTTTTGTGTTTTCGACGTGCCAGTGACAGGGTTACCCATGTTGCAATTTCATTGGCTCACGTTCTTCTCACATGGACGTAACAAAGCTCATCTCCTGGCAGGCAGTGCTTCATTTGTAAAGTGGGAGGTCCCGGAGCGCAGAGGATGGGTGGCTCCGGTGCAGTGTTGCCAGATGTACGATAATTATCGTATTGTACGATAGTTTTGCCCTCTGTACGATGTACGATCAATAATGGGAAAAAATCCAAAATGTACGATAATTTCAGTTGTTGCCCAAACACGCATCTCTCTCTGACACCCAAGAATCATTTTGCAGGTGTTGCACTCAGGCGGCATCAAAGACACAACACACACAGGGCTGCTGCTGGCTTTGGGCTGCCGGGACAGTCATTTGAAAGCCCGCCCCTCCCCATACAAAGTAATGAGTTCCCATCCAATCTCTGCCCTGACAGGAAGATTCCCCAACCAACATCTTTTTTTTTTTTTAAACTTTATTTCAACAAATGCAACAACAAACGAACAAAATACAAGAGCAAAGAGATATACAAGAAAAATAAAAAAGTTAAAGTTCCTTATGGAGGTGTCAACATTTTTTCTGTGTTCAACAAAATCTGCACAAGTGGCCATGGCATCGGATGACGACAGCGACCTCGAGGTTGAATTCGACTCTTTCTAGTCTGGTAAAACACGTTTGTGTCCCTTCACAGAAAAAAAAAAAATCTTTCTAGTAGTGCGTTCTAGTTTCCCCATTACTATAATTACTGTTTAAAAATGTGACATAAAATTCTTTGGAAATAAAAAAAAAACACTAAAATAGCTACGTTGTATGCGTTTTGTTTGTGTACGATCATTTCTCCCAAAATACGATAATTTTGAGGTTTTGGTACGATAGTTTCATATTTCATATCTGGCAACACTGCTCCGGTGCAGAAAAACAAGAAGGGCGGGGGGGGGGGGTTGCGAACAATGCTGTGCGCCACACTTAAAATAAACTGCACACACCTTCACAAATGACACTAACACCCTGCCTTTTCCTCAAAAATACTACATTTATGTTTGCTGTCTGTCTATGTACTTTTCTGTCACTTTTGCGCTCTTTTTCATACTTTTCCCTCGTTTCAAAAGTCACCGAACGCACTTTACCGTAATATATGCAACATATAGCATACTGTTGGAAAGCACGGGATCTTGGCTTGCTGTCAGTGTTAAATTTTTCAGAGTGAGGGCTTACATGAGAACTTACGGTAATGAGAATCAGCGGCGCACTAGTGTGAAACTTCCGTGTTTTTCCTCTGCGTTATGACATCACAGGCTTCGTTTGCCGTATACACCATATATATCATTGGAAATCCCTTTTTTTATTTTTTTATTAGGTTGCCAGATACCTACAACTGCATTATTGATGAAGAGAATAGATTATACATCTTGGTTGCAAAAACTTTTTTTTTTTTTGTTAGCTCCACAAGTATTTTTTGTTGTCTTGTTCTCTCAGGTGTAGGCCTATAGAATAGATTTGTGATTGTGATTTTGGGTGCAATTTTGTTATTTAAGCTATTTGTTTGTTTGCCTACATGCTTAATATTGTAAATAAAGTGTTAAATTATTCAGCATTATGTCGTCATATGTTATGTATTATGCTGTACTTGTGCATCTAATGGTATGAGTGGGTTAGGGGGTGGTGGGGGTGGGGGGGGGGGGGGGGGGGGGGGGGGGGTGGTATTGTCCCTACCAAAGCTGAGACCAAGCCTACGCCCTTGCTCCCCGGTGTCATTGATGATCATTAGAGCATCATTAAGAAGGCTGACGGCTTTATATTGAGTGTACTCAAAAACGAAAAAATTCAGGTTGGTCAAATTCCCACTGAGAGATTTCAGACAGAGAAAATTCAAGCTAAGATCAAAGAATCAATTCTACTTTTAGTTTGTCACCTCATAAAAATAAATTCTAATAACCTGATATAATTTTTTTTATGTATAATTTATTTATGGATTTTCACAAACAGTAATGACAACAACAGTAGCTATAAATATAAATGATACAGTATATACATAATTCTAAATGATGAATTCAGGTAAAAAGATAATGTAATTATAATTATTTTTTATCTGAATTTAAATCCAAAATCTGAATTGTAATTTTACAGTCAATTAAGAGTCAAATTAAAACTCACCTTTTGAATAAACCCAGTGGGATGTTTAGATCTGAAATAAATTCTGAGTTTATTCAAAATCAGATGGTTTCAACATTTTTTTCTTCCATAACAAAGATGGTTGATTTTTTTTTTTTTTAGGGTCAGGTGACCTACCCCTCCGCTGAGAGGACCGAACTTGTGTCCGGATTTGTCCGGCTCCTCCAGGTACAACGTGTAGAAATCTGGTCTGGATGGAAAAACAATTTTTATTTATGATTTAAATGTGAAACTGCTATAGAATAAAAGAGGAAAAGTGCGATGAATTAAAAAAATCAGGAACTCAGTTGGTATTTTTTTTCAACCAAAGTGTTTATGTTGACTCTGGCTTTGATTGAACTTTTTCCGGGATGGAACCAACCTTTGGTCATCAGGCAGCTGCAGCCACTTCAGCAAAGTGAAAACTCTTTCTTCAAACGGCACTTTGCTGGGAAAAAAGTGAATAAATAAATGAGACATGGAAGAACGAAGCAGACAGATCGGCTCTGAATAAAAAACAAATCGTGCTGTTTGATGATGTTCTAACCCGTTGTACGGCACACAGAGGTCAGGGAAACTCCCATTGATCTTCACGTCTGATCCCGGCCAGAAATAAGTGCCGGACTTCAGCCCCTGGTATCGGGCGGTGTGCCAGATCTACAAACACAGATGGGAGAGGCAACAGACACTGAATCCTTCACCAACCAAGACCAGTTTACACATTCTGCATTACAGCTTTCAAGTTAAGTGGGTTTTTTGGTCTGGGGTTCCACTCTTCTGAAGATCTCTCAAAGAATCTGAGCATCAAATGAGTTAAACCCATGTTTATCTAAAGACATGAAAAATACACTCTGCACATCATCAGAGTAACACCCCTGTCAACATACGCTGATTGAGGCTGAATGGCATCAGAATAACACATCCAGCCACAGTCAGGAAGTATTGAGGTGCGATCTGTAGACGGACGGACGGCAGTCTGTGAGCATCTACATAGTTGGTCCCATTCGTTCGGCTGTCTCGAGTGTGTTGCACAGTTAAAATCACTTGAGATGGGATGTATGTGGCATGCATTCATCATGTGTAGTGGGTGTAAACAGCGTGCAATCAAACCGAAAGCACCATGTGCCGCTGCACAGCACACGCTGCTGCAGATCTGAACAGGTGGTTATATCCATAATAGACCTTACAGTACAAATAATTTCCAGTCCTTCCCATAGGTGACATAAATAATGTGAAATATTGTGCCTATCATATCTGTGGCACCACGGGCAGGTGCGCCTCTCCGTGGTTTCATGCGCAGTAATGCATCACTGCATGCGTCAGAGGTTCGGAGCTGAACGTATCTCACCGCTGTAATATACATATTATTACTTGATCGTCATTTAAACTCTGTAGGAGGTGTGGCGTGGAACTGTATCGCCGGGCCATGACAACATTATTAAACATGAAACTCACCTCCAGCACGGAGCCAGGATCGTTTCACAGTGCAGAGCGCACAGGATTCAGAACCACAGCCTGTGGTGAAAAGCCTCTCACCCAGCTGCTGTGTGCAGCAAATAACCATGGCAAAATAAATCCCATGTGATAATCTAACCGGATGTGCACTGTGAAGAAGTGAGCAAAAACAAGAACAAAAAAGAAATTAAAGTTCACTGCAAAGCCGCCGTCTAACAAATGATGGGAAAGCTTGGCCCACTACCAGCAAACTTTCAGGTGTCCAGTACACTCATGCTTCAACATGACTGAATGTTGTGAGTCAGCTGACCTTTTGGCCACGAGTGTAAAGGAATTTAATTGTCTAGTTTAAGAAAGAGTTCATGAATGAATGAATTTAGATAGACAGATAAACTTTATTGATTTCACAGAGGAGAAATTCACATATTACGTCAGCTCTTAAGAAAAACACAAGGGGTGCAAGTACAGGAAATGTTCATTGAACAGTGGTGCAAGGATAAGCAATGAATAATACTTGTGACAGTACAAGACATAAGAAATGGGGTGATCTCAGAATGCAGACTGACTCAGCGGGTGTCTCAGACTGCAGACTGACTCAGGGGGTGTATCTCAGAATGTGGACTGACTCAGCGGGTGTATCTCAGAATGCGGACTGACTCAGTGGGTGTGTCTCAGACTGCAGACTGACTCAGCGGGTGTGTCTCAGACTGCAGACTGACTCAGCGGGTGTGTCTCAGACTGCAGACTGACTCAGGGGTGTGTCTCAGAGTGCAGACTGACTCAGCGGGTGTGTCTCAGAATGTGGACTGACTCAGGGGGTGCGTCTCAGACTGCAGACTGACTCAGGGGGTGTATCTCAGAATGCAGACTGACTCAGGGGTGTGTCTCAGACTGCAGACTGACTCAGCGGGTGTGTCTCAGAGTGCAGACTGACTCAGTGGGCGCGTCTCAGAGCGTGTCTCAGAATGCAGACTAACTCAGTGGGTGTGTCACAAAGTGCATAACACAACAAACTAATTTTGCTGAGTGTAACTCTGTTAATTACATGCAGCATAGTTAAAAAAGAAGAATGTAAAAGACAAAATCATCTTTAAACTCAGTTAAAATAAAAATGTGCAGATCATCCAATCATAATAAGCTTGTTCCTGATATCTGAGCATCTGCTGATGAGGGAAACAGAACACACAACCTTCTGCATTCCTCTGTCAGTTGGCAAGCAATGAAACGCAACACTGACCATGTTCCGTCTGAACTTTAAATACTCACCGCCATGTTCGCCACGAGTTCAGCTGAGTTCACTACAGAGAGAAAAATTAAAAAGGCACAGTTAGGATTTGGCTCAGTGTCTCGACGATAACAGGAATGTGATTATAGTTGAGCCGTGAACAGACCGCCTGCTGGGGACGAGGCACCGAGCTGAAAAACAAGCTTTACTGTAGAAATGATCCAAACAGTTCTGCTTCAGGTGACAGGAGGTTTGGTTTGGACACAAATGCAAGACTCACAAACGCAGCTCTGGTTGACAAACTTTAGTGGTATGACAGGCAGTGGTCGGTATACAGGTAGACAGTCCAGAAAACACAACAGCAGCAGTATTAGTAACATCAGGCTTAATCGTGGTCGGAACAAACGGGCAGGAGGTCGGAATAACTTTGAGGCAGGCAGGACTATGGAACACGAACGAGAGCTGGAAAGAAGGCACAGGGCGCATCAATCTGGCAAAGAAACAAAGCAGAATGAGCAGTATATATGCACCCCAGCGACGAGCTGCAAATTGAACACGGAAAGCACTAGAAGGGGGGCGTGACCAGGGAGGAGAGAGAGACAGATACGCCCACCATTAAGAAAGACAGAAAGACCCAAACAGAAAAGCATCCAACAAGGAGAAACAAAAAAGAGAAGACAGCCTACAAACAAAAACAGGCTACTACCAAGAAATAAAAGCAGATCAAACACACCCCTGACATCAGGTATATGTTTGAGCTCATCTGAAAGCCACCCAAAATGTCTGGAAACTGAAAGACCATCCGACGGTCTCCAATGCTGTTGCACCTGTTTTTCTTGAAACGCTGTCAAAACTCCTTGTCTGCATGTATTTGTTTTATTTTTGTTTGATATATTCTCGGTCACATCCCAGTGCCTGTTTATTTATTGCTTCCACACAACATGTCTCTCAGTGAGAATCGTCCCAGAAAATATAGAGAACTATCGTTTGTGTTCTCCTTTTTTCTGGTGCGTAAAGCAGAATAACTGGACTTTTACATCTCAACTCACACACTGTGTTTTGATTCTTGGCTCTGATGCGTCCGAATGGTCCCTCGATAACCCAGTAAGGACTGATGTCCCCCACCAGCTCCTGCAGTGCCTCTGTCCTGCTGCAGCTTATCTTCCATACCTGAAAAGAAAATAATAATCCCTCTCAAACACAGTCTGTGGTTTTCTTGGATGCTCTCTGGTCATTGTATCATCTTGATGGCACCTGCGTCCATATCTGTGGTAAAAAGTCGCCATGTTCTCAAAACTGAATAGATCATCTGTGCCGCAATCATTGAGGTTGAAACTACTTGAACCAGCTAATCAAGAGCAACCGTGACATTGCTGGGTGAAGTGGAGATGGAAGATAGGTTGTTCTTCATAAATGTCATGCACCCCTTAGGTCTTCATACAGAAAAACGTGAGTGTGAAGGTCTGAGCCTTTCAGTGATAGTGAGCAGATAAGTATGACTTTTGGCCAGAATTGTTCACTTGATGATACAAGCATCATATTTGGCATAAATGTTCTTCATAAATCAGTGTTTGAGAAAAAAGTGCTGGCTACTTGAAAGTCCAATATGGTGGTAGGGGTCAATGAAGACTTACACCAAAGTCAAAATTTAAAAATGCTCCAATCATATTGAAAGTTATACCACATTATTTATCTGATCATAACGATTCCAAAAGGTATAGTTGGACTATCTATGACTGAATGTTCTGGAGTTATGGGATAAAAACAGCAAGAATGGTGACAAAGGTCAGCTTCAGTTTGTACAGGGGTCAAAAGTTAAAGTTGCTCCAATTTTTGTAAAATGTGATGTAAATTATTGGTTGAGTTAATAGGGTTTTAAAATGGAATAGTTTGCACCATGTGTCATGCTTAGTTATCATGTTACAGGGTAACATACGTCACTTGCTGTAGAGTCCAATGTATGTCGACATTGTTTGACCTTTACTTTGCAAATCAAGCATTCAACACAGTCAAAACTATTACATTTATTAATGCTATTAATTCAACCAATAATTTGCATCACTTTTTACAAAAATTGGAGCAACTTTAACTTTTGACCCCTGTACAAACTGAAATTGACCTTTGTCATCATTCTTGCTGTTTTTACCCCATAACTCCATAACATTCAGTCATAGATAGTCCAAACTATACCTTTTTGGAATCTTTGTGATCAGACACATTATGTGGTATAGTTTCCAATATGATTAGAGCATTTTAAAATTTTGGCCCCTGTGTAATTCTTCATTGACCACTACCTGGCTGCTGTATTAGATTTTCAAGTGGCCAGCACTTTTTTTCCTCAAACACTGATTTATGAAGAACATTCATGCCAAATCTGATGCTTGTATTACCAAGTGAAGGATTGTTTCAGTTATCTGCTGAACTATGAACCCTCATGACCATTTGTTGGTGCATTTGTCATTTGTCTGCTCATTCTTTCAGAATGTGGCTTTGTCACCTGTCTGTTGCTACACTTCTGCCTTGTCAAAGTGGTTTTTCCTTTTGCTTATCAAACTGTGGCCTCAAAGGAAATGAATGCAATTCCCAAACGTGAGCAAAACTGACAGCTGGGTACTGATGTGAGTAACACAGACTGACAGTGACATGATTAGACAAGTTATTTGTGCAGGTCACGGGGGGTGAATTAGGAGACTTTCTTTGGGACTGATTTGCTCACAAAGAAATGCAACATGCCATGGAAAAAAAAACTTTGCTCCAAAAATTCTCTTCCAAACATGGAATGCATTGAAATGTGGATCATTGCGATGCATTTAGGAGTTAACAGGATATAACTTATAACAAAGGCCATTTTGCCCAGGAGTTCTGAAACTACAGTTGTGTGCACGACATGCGAGTAATTTAAAGATCAGGTTTTACACATACAATATGAAATACATGCAGTGCGTGCTGACTTATTTGTGCAAAAGCTTTTGCTGTGTGCACAAACACAAATCACTGTTAATCACTGTTTAGCTGTATGAAGGGTTTGTGATGTGTTACCGTGATCGGCCACGACGATAATGTTAATACAGCGGTGCAGACCAATTTGCTTCAGGCCGTTCATGAGATGTCGAATGATCCGGTCCACACCCTGGATTGCTGCTATCAGCTGCAGGAAACAAGCACATTCATGTGCTGGTAAATGTTCTCAATTGGTTTCTGCAGAAACAGAAAGATGCCTGCAGCTCCAAAAATGACTGATATCTACAGGAAATACAGGTTAATGTGATGGATACTGAAAGGCTGGAGATGATATCAAGTTATTTATGAGGTCATCGTTATTAATCTTTTGACATCAGATCTTTTTTTTTTTTTTTTTTTTTTGGTATTTCCACCTCATGAACAGGCTTTTGTGTGTTAGGAAAAAAAAAATTCAGACAAATGACTGAAACTCTATCTACCGTATTTTTATGGTGTTGCATTTAAATTTCAGTAGGGGGATTTGGATGCTTGAATTGCTCTGTCACTTTTATGAAATCATCACCAATCTTTTTATTACCCTGCTGAGTGTCTGTGGACAAGATAAATCAAAAAAGGCTGCATAAATTTCCTTCAAACTGAGTAAAAATATTAGTTGGGTTGATCTCTGGAGGTGATTAGATTTGTGGTTTGGTCAAAGGTCAAAGAAAGTATGGTTCAAATAACACCTTTTTTTTGTATGTCTCAACAACTGATGCCTAGATGGATGATGTAAAACACTGATATTTGCGATTGATTGGTATGACTGATTTCTAAAGAGTGTGCATTATCACTGTGCAGCTTTGATTATGCATTTTTACAGATGCATGAAAATTCAGTAAGGTATATCTTATATTATTTTCCATTTCTAAGGTGGAACTATGCTAGTATACTAAGGTATATCTAAATATCTAAAAAGGAAGAGTAAAATAGAAGAGTAGAAAAGAGTAGAGTAGAGCCACTTAGGTGCCTGGTCTTGAGAACCAGGGATGGTAGGTTGAAAAGCTGTTTTATCCCATGGGAACTTCCCTACCCACCCAAGTGGTTCAAGAAAAAAGTACATATAATAATAAATAATAAGACATAAGAAAGATAAGACATCATATATATAACTTATATTTAAATATTAAGGGTAATAAACAACATATACAATAAATATGGTACTATATAATATACAGGAGTAGGTATTAAAACCTAAATATTAATACAGGAGAAGATTGTAGTATAGGTAATTTAGTATGTAGACTAGTAGTAAAATTATAGTTAGTAGGCTACGCTATAAATCTGGTATTTTATTATAGAAACAGAAGCTATGATGTAATGTGTATTGGTATCTATCTAAAGTAGCTCTGCTAGCATACTATAGGAAAATAAAAGCATCATCTATATGCTATCAAATGGAAACCTAAGAACTAAGGTACTATATGTTGATATCTTTAAAAAGAACACATAAACTGATGAATCATTAAAAATCTACATCAAATAAAATTGTAAATAATGAAAATAAGCTAGTTATAGTTAAAAGAGCTAAATTAGCCGTTAATAAGCCAACCGTACCTAGCAAGCTAACAAGATAAACAAAAACGGTAATTAGTGTATAAAGCTACAATAATGGTATTAACAATACGGGCACTGTACTCATGCAGTGCCCGTAGGAAGTTTGTATTCCTATAGAAAATTGGGGGCTTAAGCAGATTTGTTATGGATGGTCGTATCGTATTATTATTTGAATATGGTGTTTCATATTGTTTAAAAAAATTGTTTTATTATCAATTATATGAAAATTAAAGGATTCCTATTAAACAGGCCATTGGAAGAGAGTCAGGCAAAACTGAACAGAACAGTTAGAATAAAAATCAGCAAATCAGTGCCCCACCTCTGGAATACAGTTTATTTAAACTTTGAACTCACAAAACATATAAGGTTTTATTCAGCTTATGTACTTAAGGAAACATTGGACAAATAGTGTGAAATTAGTTGGTATTATCCAAAAAACATATTTTAGCCAGCGTCCCCTCAGTGTTAAGTTCATCTCACAGAAGAAGTATTTGCTGGGATGTTGGCATTAAACGTTATTGTGAAACGGTTCGAGTAACATGAACTATCTGATGTTGTTTAACTTTGCTACCAGTACCATCAGCGAGCCACTCCATCTTGGGAGTACAGATGTTACAATGTTAATTAAAATAAAAGTTTAATGTCAAAATAAAGGTTTTGAAAATGAATCCACAAAATTGCATATAAAGGACGCACATCATTCTGCTAGTGCAAGCCATATCTGAAAACTGAGGTTGATCCGACAAACAGTCGGAGAGATATGCGAGCCACATACCCACACAGACACATTGTTTTATATATAGATGTGAAGTTCCTTCCACGAGCTGCTGCACATGCACTAGAAATGTTCGATTTGTAAATCTGCTTGGGCATTCTGCTGGTAAATTAGAGCACTGTGACTCTTTATTTGCCTCTAAGTGATATTTCAGATCATTGGAAGAGGCAATATTCTACAGAACCTCACAGTCTGAAAAAACATCTCATCTGCCAGCTTCAAATGAGATGACTGACTGCAGGCGTCAAACGTTTGGAAGAATGAGTTGTGTGCTTCACATAAGGTCATGATGTAATGCAAATGATTTCTCATGAAAGCTTTGTGATGTCACTGATCCTCTTTAGTTGTGTGAGTGGATGAGATGAATCAATGAGTGTGGGAAAGCAAAAGAGGTTGGAGGGGAAACTGAATGAATGAATCAAGGCTACTGATGCAGACATTCCAAGTAAATGTGTTAAAAACTATTGCCAGTCTTAATGTGTGATGTGCTTGTGACTAGACAGACAAGCAGGAGGCCAAAATTAGTTCATGTGGAGCAGCTGATGATAAAAGCTTCTCAGAAACTGAATGATGAGTTCAGGCAAGCTGGGAGATCAGAACAAAAAACCTCTTCATCCACCTCTGTCTCCATCATTTCCATTTGAGGGTGACTAACTCTGACTCGGGTCATCATCATCGTCAGGAGACAGAGCACTTACTGGGACTCTGCACTGTGTGGTTGCTTTGCTGCTGCATTTACGTCTCTGCGTATTTGACCTTTCTTTATTGTGATTTGTTTTAATTATTTTGTTATTGGTTGTTCAGCCAAAGCAGATGGTCACCCCTCTGAGTCTGGTCTGCTTAAGGTTTCTTCCACTAATTAAAAAATGCCTGAGGGAGTTTTTCCTGACCACTGTTGCTGGTGAGGCTAAACCTTTAACTCTTGGGGCAACTTCCATTGTCATTTGGCACTGTATAAATGAAATGAACAAGAACTGATTTATGGTTCTCTTTGTTTTGAGCTTCCTGTTGTGTGGGCCGCCAGAAGAGGAGGTACTGCTGGCCCACCACCAGAGGGCGCCCTGCCTGAAGTGCGGGCTTCAGAGGGCGCTGCCGCCACGGACACAGCCGGGAGTGACAGCTGTTACTCATTACTTCCTGACAGCTGTCACTCATTCTTCATCACCTCACTCCATAAAACCCAGACGTCATCTCCACTTCATCGCCGAGATATCGTACTTCATTGAAGCAGTACCAGATCCGACAGTCGGAGACGGTGATCACCTGGGAATTCGGGACTTGGCGGCTCCAGTATTCACCAGGCTCGGTGGTGGCGGAAATCGTGTGGTTCCGGCCCTTCTCAGGACAGACGTCTTCTATCCTCGAGCCTGCCCACACGTCACCTTTGTAATTTGACTGTAATCATATTCTGAGATTGTCTGTATATTCGTTGTGCACATTTCACAACATTAAATTGTTCCTTTTTTGCTCATCTATTGACCGTTCATTTGCGCCCCCTGTTGTGGGTCCGTGTCACTACACTTTCACAACAGGATATCTCGGCCAGCGTCATGGACTCCGAGGGGCGTCACCCGGCTGTTGAACGACCAATGGGAGAGCAGGGAGCGCAGGCGTCTGCAGGAGGCGTGATTGGTGAGCTGCAGCACATTCTCACCGCCTTTACGGCTCGGTTGGATCAAATGACTGAGCAAAACATCCTCCTGAACCGCAAGGTGGAGGCTCTCTCCGCACAGATGGCGGCGAGCGCTCAGGGCGCTGCTGCAGCTCGTCCTCCTGTCGACCCTGTGCAGGATATGAACGTTCCAGTGGTGGTTCAACAACCCCTCCCACCATCCCCTGAAGCATACATAAGCCCTCCTGAGCCGTACGGAGGTTGTGTGGAGACGTACGCGGACTTTCTCATGCAGTGTTCGCTCGTCTTCGCACAACGTCCCGTCATGTACGCGTCAGATGCTAGTAAAATACCTTATGTGATTGCTCTGCTTCGGGGTAAGGCACGCGCCTGGGCTACGGCGCTCTGGGAACAGAACTCACGGTTGTTATCAGCATACACTGGGTTTGTGGGGGAGTTCAGAACAGTGTTTGATCACCCTAACAGAGGAGAGACCGCTTCAACTGTGCTGCTGTCCATGAGACAGGGACGCGAGAGCGCAGCCGCTTATGCAGTCAACTTCCGCATCGCGGCTGCGAGGTCCGGCTGAATACGTTGCGCTCCACGCCGCCTTCATAACGGACTGTCGTTGGTTCTGAAGGAGCAGCTGGTAGCTAAGGAGGAACCGCGGGATTTAGATGGGCTTATCGATCTCGTTATACGGTTAGGACAATCGGTTTGGAGGAAACGCTGTCGGGAGCGAGGCGAAGGACGTGACCGGATACGCGCCGCCCCCTCTCCCTTCCGGGTTCGAAAAGGGACCGCCCTCCCCACGCTCCACAGCCGCAGCGCTTTGTGGGGGCAACAGCTCCCCCTGCTGACGTTGTTTAGGGAAACGCACAGGGCCAAAATGAGGAGGCTGATCCGCGGGGAGTGTTTTCTCTGCAGCTCAAAGGAGCACATACAGAAAAACTGCCCCAAACGGCCAAAACGACACACTCGCCCTTAGAGACTGGGCTAAGGGGTGGTCAAAAACATTCAGTGAGACACACACAGATTGCCACACGACTCCCAGTCACAATCCTGAGCGGGGATTTAACCCTTCAAGCCCCAGCACTGGTGGACACGGGTCAGAAGGGAATCTGCTAGACAGCAGATGGGCAAGGGAGGTAGGGCTCCCTCTGGTGGCGCTTCCTTCGCCATTGCAGGTGCGGGCACTAGATGGCACCCTCCTCCCTTTACTCACACACAAGACACAACCAGTAACTCTGGTGGTGTCTGGAAACCATCGGGAGGAGATTGAGTTTTTTGTACTCCTTCTACCTCCCGCGTGATTTGGGCATCCCATGGATGTTGAAGCACAATCCCCGGATTGATTGGCCGTCTGGGGTGGTGGTTCAGTGGAGCGAAACCTGCCATCGGGTGTGTTTAGGATCCTCGGTTCCTCCCGGTTTACAGGCTAAAGGAGGAGGTCAAAGTCCCTCCCAATCTGACGGCAGTGCCGGTTGAGTACCCACGATCTTGCTGACGTCTTCAGCAAGGATCTGGTACTCACCCTTCCCCCGCACCGTCCGTACGATTGTGCCATTGATTTGGTTCCAGGCGCTGAGTTCCCGTCAGCAGGCTGTACAACCTCTCACGACCTAAGCGCGAATCAATGGAGACCTACATCCGGGACTCATTAGCTGCCGGGCTGATCCGGAACTCCACCTCCCCGATGGGGGCATGTTTCTTCTTTGTGGGCAAGAAAGATGGCGGACTCTGTCCATGCATTGATTACAGGGGCTGAATGAGATTACGGTTCGCAATCGATACCCGTTGCCATTGTTGGATTCCATGTTCACCCCCCTGCATGGAGCCAAAATCTTTACTAAGCTGGATCTTAGAAATGCGTATCACCTGGTTCAGATCCGGAAGGGAGACGACTGGAAGACAGCATTTAACACCCCGTTAGGTCACTTTGAGTACCTGGTCATTGCCGTTCGGCCTCACCAACGCCCCCCGCGACGTTCCAAGCCTTGGTTAACGACGTCTTGCGGGACTTCCTGCACTGATTCGTCTTCGATATCTGGACGATATCTCATCTTTCTCCGGATCCTGAGACCCCATGTCCAGCATGTACGTCAGGTCTACTGGCAGCGGTTGTTAGAGAAACCGAATGTTTGTGAAGGGCGAGAAAGAGCGAGTTTCACCGCACGTCTTTGTCTTCCTGGGGTTTATCATCTCCTCTAACTCCGTCGCCCCTGATCCGGCCAAGTTGCGGCGGTGAGAGATTGGCCCAACCCAACAAGCCGTTAGGAAGCTGCCAACAGTTCTCGGCTTCGCTAATTTCTATAGGAGGTTCATTAAGGGATACAGTCAGGTAGTTAGCCCCCCTGACAGCCCCCTGACCTCTCAAAAGTCCCCTTCACCTGGTCGGATCGGTTTGCAATAGCCGCGTTCAAGGAGTTGAAACGACGGTTCTCTACTGCGCCAGTTTGGTTGCGGCCCGACCCCTAGCTGCCAGTTCATGGTTGAAGTGGACGCCTCTGACTCAGGATAGGAGCTGTGCTGTCCCAGAGCGGAGAGCACCGATAAGGTTCTTCACCCGTCGTGCCTACTTTTCTCGCAGGTTGACCCCGGCTGAACGGAACATGACGTCGGCATCGAGACTCCTTACGGTGAAGGAGGCTCTTGAGGAGTGGAGACCACCTGTTGGAGGGAGCGTCTGTGCCGTTCACGGTTTCACTGACCACGGAAACCGGAGTATATCAGGACCGCCAAGGGCTGAACCACAGGCAAGCCCGCTGGTCACTGTTCTTACGGGCGTTTTTACATTCCGGATCACCTATCGCCCCGGGACAAGAACACAGAGGCGGATGCCTTGTACCCGGGGTACACGAAGAGGAGGTCAAAACTGCACTGTCGGGATCCACCGGAGCCATCCTGCCGGAGTCCACTATCGTGGCCACCCTCACCTGGGACGTGGAGAAGACCGTCCGGGAGGCCCTGGCACGGAGCCCGGACCCAGGAACAGGTCAGAAGAACCGTTTATACGTCCCACCAGCCAGAGCTGCAGTCTTGGACTTCTGTCACGGTTCCAAGCTCTCCTGTCATGTAGGGGTGCGAAGGACCATGGCAGTTGTCCAGCAGCGCTTCTGGTGGGCGTCTATGGAGGCCGACGTCCGGGAGTATATCCAGGCCTGCACCACCTGTGCCAGGGGCAAGGCAGACCATAAAAGGTCCCAAGGACTTCTCCAGCCATTACTGGCTGCCTCATCGCCCCTGGTCCCACCATCGGCCTGGATTTCGTCACGGGCCTCCCGCCGTCCCCAGGGGCAACACCACCATCTTCACAATAGTGGACCGATTCTCCAAGGCGGCCCACTTCGTGGCCCCTCCGAAGCTCCCCAACAGCCAGGAGACAGCAGACCTCCTGGTCCACCACGTCGTCCGTCTGCATCGGATACCCACCGACATCGTCTCTGACCGTGGTCCCAGTTCTCCTCACACGTCTGGAGGAGCTTCTGCAGGGAACTGGGGGCCACCGTGAGTCTCTCGTCCGGGTACCATCCACAGACGAAACGGACAGGCAGAGCGGGCCAAACCAGGAACTGGAACAGGACCCTCCGATGCGTAACATCCGCGCACCCGACGGCCCTGGAGTAACATCTGGCCTGGATCGAGTATGCCACCGGCCTCTCCCCATTTGAGGTGTGTTTGGGGTACCAGCCCCCATTATGTTCACGTGGTGGAGGGACGAGGTCGGTGTGCCCTCGGTCCGGGCCCATCTCGGAGGGTGCCGTCGGGTGTGGCGAACCGCCTGTTCTACCTTGTTGAAAGCCCGGATGAGGGCAAGACCCATGCAGACCGCCGGCGGTCCCCCGGCCCCTGCATACCAGCCCGGGCAGGAGGTCTGTGGTTGTCAACGAAGGACCTCCCCCTACAAGTACAGTCTCCAAAATTGATGGACAGGTTCATCGGCCCCTTCCGTATCCTCAAAGTCCTCAGCCCTGCCGCGGTGAAGCTCCAGCTCCCAGCTTCATGCGGATCCACCCGGTCTTCATGTGTTCCAGGATCAAACCTCACCACACATCACCCCTCTGTGCTCCCGGTCTCCGGCGCCGCCTCCTGCCCGGATCATTGACGGGGAGCCGGCTTCGACAGTGCGCCGGCTCCTGGATGTCCGTCGAATGGGCCGGGGGGGTTCCAATATCTGGGCACGGGGAAGGGTCTGGACCCGAAGAACACTGGATCCGGCCCTCCCTGGCCGACTTCTACCGCCGACACCCGACAAACCTGGTCGGGCGCCAGGAGGCGCCCGTTGAGGGGGGGGGTCCTGTGTGGGGCCGCCAGAGAGGAAGGTACTGCTGGCCCCACACCAGAGGGCGCCCCTGCCTGAAGTGTGGGCTACAGGCTACGAGAGGGCGCTGCCGCCACGGACACAGCCGGGAGTGACAGCTGTTACTCATACTTCCTGACCGCTGTCACTCATTCTTCATCACCCTCACTCCATAAAACCAGACGTCATCTCCACTTCATCGCGAGATATCGTACTTCATTGAAGCCGTACCAGATCCGACAGTCAGAGACCGGTGATCACCTGGGAATTCGGGACATGGCGGCTCCAGTATTCACCAGGCTCGGTGGTGGCGGAAATCGTGTGGGTTCCGGCCCTTCTCAGGGACAGACGTCTTCTATCCTCGAGCCTGCCCACACGTCACATTTGTATTTGACTGTAATCATATTCTGAGATTGTCTGTAATATTCGTTGTGCACATTTCACAACATTTAAATTGTTCCTTTTTTGCTCATCTATTGACCGTTCATTTGCGCCCCCTGTTGTGGGTCCGTGTCACTACACTTTCACAACACTTCCCCCACAATTTACACAGCCAGTTAGATTCTAAAAATCAATATTGCACTGATCAATTTCATTTGTTCCACTAATGTGAAATATAATCTCAAATCATCTAAAAATACAGTGTGAAAAGAAAAAAAAAATTAAAACCTCGATCTTTAATACAAATAATATAAATAAATGAATAAATAAATTACAGATGTGAGCTGTGTTCCCATAAATTTTTCTCACACTGGAAACAGAATGTAGATCTTAAAGTCAGACAAAGAAAATAGAAATAAAATGCATCCAGAAAGTATTCATAGCGTTTCACGCGGCACATTCATTTGTTATGATACAGCCTTTTTCCCAAATGGATGAAAAAAAAATTTTTCCCCTCAAAATTCTACACACAAGACCCCCATAATGACAATGTGAAAAAGGTTTTTTGAAGTTTTTATAAATTTATTAACAATAAACAAAAGTAAGGGCCCCTTCACACATAATACGAATGTTGGTCGAATTACACATGAATTGCACATGAAGCAGGAAGTGTATTCAATACGTGTAAAAATCATAGCTGCATCCAATGCCTCGTACACGTGTCGCTATTGTCTCCAACACCTTGTACACCTGTTGCTACAAACTATTTGCGCACACCAGCCGGCCTGAAAGACAGAGTATGCCCTGTGAGAGCCATTTGATCCTTCTTGCAGCAGGTGTCGGCCCAAATTCCAGGTGATACACAAGAACATGTAACGCCACTCGCTGGCACTTAGAAAATGTGTGGCCAGTCGCGCTATTAGCATGAAAACAGTCAGCAGATGATCACTTTCGAGCTGTCGGTGAAGTGCCCCAACGACTGTGGAGTTGCTGAGTACACATGGGCATGCCAGAGTGTCGGCTCCCCCACAACACGTGTGCGTTGTGTTTTGTACGCTCCTCCTGCTCCCCCCCAACACAGTGCGAGTCACCTCTCATCTGATCACAGAATGACACCTTGGCCTGTGCAATGAATGGATGGGGCGTGGCTGGCTGTGAACGGCTGCTCTGGTCTGGTCTTCACAGCTGCAGAACCGTACCGTGTTTTGACAGACACATCGCATGTGTCTGCTTGCTGTCCTCATGTGAAATACATAAAAACATATATCGCTTTTGTGACGGGCTGGAGAGTGGGCACATCGGCAACTGTCCCAGCTGAAATGGACCGTCAGTTCATGTGGACATGCAGCAGGCGATCTGAATGTCACATCTGTCTGACAGGACACCCGTGTCCTGTGAGCAGCGCACTGCAGGACTATATGACAAGCCAACAGTACGACAAATACGCCACTTTCAGTCACGTATCAGCAGAAATACGCCATAACAAAAATAGTTTGCTCAGTTATCATGGCACTTTTTTTTCCCTTTTTTTAAAAATACATTTATGTCCTTGTTGATTTCAAGCATTTTTCTGCACCTTTATAGGACAGCGATGATAGCACAGTGGTAAACTTTCTGGCTGGCACCAGGGCTTTTGTACATTGCAGGTTCGAATCCCATGGGTGGCATGTATTTTTCTTTTTTTTTTCACAGCAGTTGCGCAATGTGGTTACACATACTCCAGCTGCTCGCACTGTGATCCCACTGTAACGGTTCTGTGCACGCTTATGCATGACAGGAATTGTCTGTAGACCTCTGAGACAGGATTGTCTCCGAGTACAAATCTGGGGAAGGGTACAAAAACATTTCTGCTGCTATAAAGGTCCCAATGGCACAGTGACTTCCATCATCTGTAAATGGAAAACTTTCAATTCCACCAAGACTCTTCCTAGAGCTGGTCACCCATCTAAACTGAGCGATCGGGGGAGAAGGACCTTAGTTAGGGAGGTGACCAAGAACCCGATGGTCACTCTGTCAGTGCTTCAGCATTTCTCTGTGGTGAGAGGAGAACTACCAGAAGGACAACCATCTCTGCAGCAATCCACCAATCAGGCCTGTATGGTAGAGTGACCAGACAGAAGCCACTACTTAGTAAAAGGTACATGGCAGCCACACTTGAGTTTGAAGGACTCTTAGACCATGAGAAACAAATTCTCTAGCCCGATGAGACAAAGTTTGAACTCTTTGGTGTGAATGCCAGGCAAGAAACCAGGCACCATCCCTACAGCGAAGCATGGCGGTGGCAGCATCATGCTGTGGGTATGTTTTTCAACAGCAGGAACTGGGAGACTCGTCAGGATGAGGGAAGATGAATGCAGCAATGTACAGAGACATCCTGGATGAAAACCTGCTCCAGAGCGCTCTTGACCTCAGAGTGGGACAATGGTTCATCTTTCAACAGGACAATGGACCCTAAACACACAGCCAAGATATCAAAGGCAGTGGCTTCAGGACAACTCTGTGAATGTCCTTGAGTGACCCAGCCAGAGCCCAGACCTGAATCTGATTAAACATCTCTGGAGAGATCTGAAAATGGCTGTGCACCGACGCTCCCCATCCAACCTGATGGAACTTGAGAGGTGCTGCAAAGAGGAATGGATGAAACTGCCCAAAGATCAGTGCACCAAGCTGTAACCTCATATTCAAGAAAACTTCAGGCTGTAATTGCTGCCAAAGGTGCATCAACAAAGTATTGAGCAAAGGGTTCTGAATACTTATGTATATGTGATTTGATGTTTAGTTTTTTTATTTTTAATAAATTTGCAAAACTTAAGAAATAAAACTTTTTTCATGTTGTCATTATGGGGGTTGGAATGTCAAATTTTGATGGAAAATAAATTTACTCCATTTTCGAATAAGGCATGAAAAAATATGGCAACGTGAAGTGCTGTGAATACTTTATGGAAAGCAATGTACATGCATGACACATGCACCCATCCAATGATACGCTGTCGCTTGGAGGGTGATAATGTTTTCTTTGTTGTGTCATGGCAAATTCAGCTTCATTAACTGTATCCAGCAAGAAATGTGAGATAACGAACAAAAGCTAAACAAATGGTCATCTTCAAATCCCACTGACTGTCGCTTCTCCTGAATGAGGGTGATTTACCCCTGACGGCCGTTTTTACTGTTTTATCTGACTTATAAATGGTTCCTGGAAGTCATCACAAGCATTTTAGTCTGAATAGAAACCTCAGAGTTAAGCTGACTCTGAAGTGCCAGGTGGGGGACGATGTTTCACCTGTGGGCTTGGGAAGATTGCACGACTGAGGTGGGTGGAGCTTCTGTGACATTACATCTGTTTGCCTGTGTGCGTGATAAGGAGTAATCGGGAGTAATTATGAAACTGGTTTGGATCCATCATGTCCTGTTCCAGTTAGTCACATCACAATCCACCGACATCAACAAATGTCAAAGTTCAGCAAATGTATCAAAGCACAATGTGCCAATTAAATTTTTACACCACAAGCAAATCTCTGACATCCACGGATCCTTAACAAAAACAAAAAATGGATTTATTTATTTTTTAATTGCTGAGATTGTTGACTCATGGAAAACCTTGCTCCATTCAGCTTAGACGAGATCTGTTTTGGTTTATTTATTGGGCAAATTGTTGCTGTGGTTTGTCATTTAAGATCGTCATAAAAACAGTAATAGTGATTTAACAACTTCTCACTGCAGGACACGCAAACACTGTGTCTGATTTATATCACGGACAAATTTCTAAAGTCCAGGAGCCTCATGTACAACGACTTGCATGGATTTCTACTGAAACATGGCATATGCCAATACCCAGCAACTGGCGTAAGCACAAATCCAAGCAAATATCCAGATGTATCAAAGTGTGCATAAGCATGATCCAAGCATGTTCCGTTTGTAATCCCACTGTACATGGAATTGAGCCACACATGCAGACCGACCAAGCTCCTCCCTGTCTCCATCTGAATATGCAAATTTATTTAGTTTGGTGGATATGTTGACGGCACAATAAGTGTGGAGTGTGTTGATGACTTCCGCCATTGTTTCTGTGTTGTCGTGTGTAAAAAGTAAAGCACCTTGGTTGAAGCAATGTGCAGAAACAACGGAAAGCTGTGGCTCGGTCGCTGTTCTCCCACACAGCTTGCCGCAATGTAAAACAAAAATGAATAAGAGCGTCTGTGTGTGTAAATGCAGAGGCTCAGAGCAGTGCACACCACACACTCAAGGTGGGTAGGATTACTTTGAAATGGAATACATGTGGATTACATGTATGCATGTACATACATTTGGATTACTTGTAATCTGATTACTTTTGGATTACATTTCAAAGTAATCCTACCCAACCTTGCACACACTAAAGTAAAAAGATATTAGGTGCGTGGTGGCTGACAGTGTGCAACATTCACAATATTACACACGTTTTATTGACAACTACTGAACACAGGGAGACAATTGGGGCTTGTTAAGAGCTCTGTAGCTTCACTGTCAAGAAAAGAAAACATTAATAATAATAACAAAAACATATTGAATGTTCGCATGCCCAAATATGCCCATGATGGTTATATAGGAACAATTACACAATAAAACTATTTAATCACCAAGCAGCGCCCCATTGCACACCACTGCCAGCCTCCAGCCTGTTCCCAACTCAATGCATTTGTGCATCACATATGAGATGTTCATTGATGGAATTAAAATGTTTCCTATTAACAAAAACAAATTCATCATGTGGTGGTGCCTTTATAGCAATATGTGTGCAGTCAATAGCTCTGATTACATTAGGGAAACTGGCCCTCACTGCAAATTGCGTTTTAATGTTGGAAGTGATGTACCTGGTTGAAATTCGGATGATTGAGAGCGCCCATGGCAATCTCAAGGTTGACTGGCACACTCCTTGATGATCAGCCAGCTCCTGCTGTATGCTCCTGCTCACAGGAAGCCCAGTGTGGTCAGAACCGGCTGTGGGAACAGACAACCCCTGGCTCCTCACTGTATTGCGCTCTTGGGCCCTGGCCGCAGTTCTGCGCACAACTCCAGTAACAGCGGAATTGATAATCAAAATCTGCCTCATCAGCCAACTACTGTCATTTGCAAAGTAAACCCCTCGCATTACCTGAGTACACGCTCAGGTCGGATTGAACCATTTGCAAGGTCTCCAACAACGCTAACACAGACATGGTTAGTGCCATTTTACACATCACTTTGTGCATGGTTTAAATCCACCCATATACATAACTGCAAACACGTGGGTGTGTTAATGTTCATAAGCGTGTCTCTGGTGTGCACATCACTCTGATGACTTTTGTTTTCACATATTAACGGTTCCCAGCATCACCTCTAATGTCTCCAGTGGAACAATAGCTGTAGAAACGTGCGTACGCCAGCCCTGATTTTTTGAGTAGCACACCACACATTTCCACAGTCATTTCACTTTGATACATCGGAACTTAGTGTGGAGACGGTCGTATGCCACGTTTTTGTGCGTACACAACCTTTTTACATGAGGCCGCTAGTGTTTTGTTCCATAGCTGTTCAGGAAAAAAAAAACCCTCCACTGAGTTGATTTTAATTATTTTATCATCTCACTCACTGTTTTGCAGTCAGTGAAAAGACCCTCTGGTGTCATCGCTGATCATTAGAGCATCATTAAGATGGCTTTATGTTGTCTGCACTCAAAAAATAAAAAGTCAGGTTGGTCAAATTCCCACTGAGAAATTTCATGACAGAAACTTTGTCACTTAAAAAAAATAAATTCTATTAACCTGAATATCATTTTTATGATTTTTTTAATGGATTTTCTCTCAACAACAACTGTAGTTGTAAATATAAATTATATATACATAATTATAAATATGAATTCAGATAAAAAACATAATGGAATAATTATATTTATCTGAATCTGTCTGAACAATTCTGGAGAGATCTGAAAATGGCTGTGCATCAACACTCCCCATCCAACAAATCTGTCCAAAGATAGATGCACCAAGCTTGTGGCATCCTATTCAAGAAGACTTGAGGCTATAATTGCTACCAAAGCTGCATCAACAAAGTATTGCGTAAAGGGTCTAAATACTTATGTCCTTGCGATTTGATGCTTCGTTTTTTATTTTAATAAATTAGCAAAACTTAAGAAAAAAAAAAACCTTTGCATGTTGTCATTATGGGGTGTTGTAAGTTGAATTTTGAGGGAAAAATAAATTTATCTCCATTTTGAATAAGGCATGACAAAATATGGGAAACATGAAGTGCTGTGAATACTTCGTGGGTGCACCGTACATGCAGACACATGACATATCTGGTGAGGAGGCTGAACTGAAATGATAGCGCTGTCGCTTGGAGGGTGATAATGTTTCTTTGTTGTGTCATGGCAAATTCAGTTTCATTTACTGTTCCAACAAATGTGAGATAAAGAACAAAAGCTAAACAAACAGTATCTTCAAATCCCACTGACTGTGCTTCTCTGAATGAGGGTGATTTCCCCTGATGGCTGTTTTTACTTTTTATCTGACTTTATAAATGGTTCCTGGAAGTCGTCACTGAAGCATTTAGTCTCAACAGAAACCTTCAGAGTTACGCTGACCCTGAAGTGCCAGGGGGGCAATGTTTGACCTGTGGGCCTTTGTTGGGGGGTCGCACTGACAGAAGTGGGTGGAGCTTCTGTGACATTACATCTGTTGTCTGTATGCGTGATAAGAGGTAATTATGAAACTGGTTGGATCCATCGTGTCCTGTTTACAGTCCTATCACAATCCCCGACATCAACAAATGTCAAAGTTCAGCAAATGCATGGAAGCACAATGTGCTAATTTAATTTTTACACCACAAGCAAATATTCTGACTTCCACGAAATCTTAAAAAAAGTATTTATAATTTTTTAATTGTGATTAATGTAAACCTTTTCTCTATTCCGCTTGAGAGATCTGTTCTGGTTTATTTATGGGCGAATTATTGCTGTGGTTTTACTTAAAGCTCGTCATAAAAACAGTAATAGTGATTTAACAACTTCTCACTGCAGATACACAACAGTGTGTCTGATTTATATCACGAAAAGTTCTAAAGTCCAGGAGCCTCCTGTACAACGACTTGCATGGATTTTCTCCTGAAACACGGCGTACACCAAAAGCCAGCAAGTGGTGTAAGCACAAAATATCCAGATGTTGTCATGATTTGCCACCGCTCAGTCCTTGATCGTTATGTTTTTTCTGTCAGTTCTGTCTTTATTGATTTCTTTTTGTCTGCTTTTTTGCTCATCTGGTTATTTTTACTTTGTCACAGTTTGTGTTTCTTTTTCCACTAACTATAGCACATGTTCAACAATCAATCGATTTTTTTTATATAGCGCCCAAAATCACAACAAACAGTTGCCCCAAGGCGCTTTATATTGTAATGCAAGGCATGTTGAGTTCCATTCTTCTTTAGTCTTTGATCCACTGTCTTTGATTTTTTTTTTTGTATTTTAATATTGTTAGTTTATGTTTTGTAGTTGTTTCATAGTCATGTCCATGCTGTCACTGCACTACCTCGTCTGTCCCTTCTCATCTCAGTTCTCATGTTTTCACACCCAGTTTCATTTGTATCACTGTCACGTCCTCTGATCACTTCACATCCTAATTAACCCACTGTGTATTTAAGCCCTGCAAGTTTGTTTTCAGTTGCTTTTTCGTTGAGGTCCTCGAACAATGCTAACACAGGCATTGTTAGTGCCATTTTCCTTATTACTTTGCGCATGCTTTTATATCCACCCATATAACTGCAAACACGGGGTGTGCTAATTGTTCATCGTGTGTCCTCTGCTGTGCACATCACTCTGATGACTTCATGTTTTCACACTATTAACAGTGTCCCAGCATCACCTCTGTGTGTCAGCAGTCGAACAATAGCTGTAGAAACGTATGCACACCAACCTGGATTGGTGCACCGCCCATTTCCACGGTCATTTCACTTTTCATATATCTGAAGAGACGGACACGCTCCACATTTTTGTGTATGAACGCCTTGTACATGAGGCCCCAGCTGTTTTGTTCCATAGCTGTTGACAAATAAAAACTCCACTCAGTTGATTTTAATTATTTTATCATCTCACTCACTGTTTTTAGTCAGTGAAAAGACTCCCCGGCAGGGGCGCAGGTTTGCATATGGACCATAGGGACAAGTCACAACCATTATTTTGGGATGGCAAAATAGTCCCTACCAATATTTAGCATTTTTGTTTATATAACAAAATCATTCACTATTTTTTTGCGAACTCGATACTATAATTTTAGTCGTCACGTTTTGTGTTTTCGACGTGCCAGTGACAGGGTTACCCATGTTGCAATTTCATTGGCTCACGTTCTTCTCACATGGACGTAAACAAAGCTCATCTCCTGGCAGGCAGTGCTTCATTTGTAAAGTGGGAGGTCCCGGAGCGCAGAGGATGGGTGGCTCCGGTGCAGTGTTGCCAGATGTACGATAATTATCGTATTTGTACGATAGTTTTGCCCTCTGTACGATGTACGATCAATAATGGGAAAAAATCCAAAATGTACGATAATTTCAGTTGTTGCCCAAACACGCATCTCTCTCTGACACCCAAGAATCATTTTGCAGGTGTTGCACTCAGGCGGCATCAAAGACACAACACACACAGGGCTGCTGCTGGCTTTGGGCTGCCGGGACAGTCATTTGAAAGCCCGCCCCCTCCCCATACAAAGTAATGAGTTCCCATCCAATCTCTGCCCTGACAGGAAGATTCCCCAACCAACATCTTTTTTTTTTTTTAAACTTTATTTCAACAAATGCAACAACAAACGAACAAAATACAAGAGCAAAGAGATATACAAGAAAAATAAAAAAAGTTAAAGTTCCTTATGGAGGTGTCAACATTTTTTCTGTGTTCAACAAAATCTGCACAAGTGGCCATGGCATCGGATGACGACAGCGACCTCGAGGTTGAATTCGACTCTTTCTAGTCTGGTAATTAACACGTTTGTGTCCCTTCACAGAAAAAAAAAAAATCTTTCTAGTAGTGCGTTCTAGTTTCCCCATTACTATAATTACTGTTTAAAAATGTGACATAAAATTCTTTGGAAATAAAAAAAAAAACACTAAAATAGCTACGTTGTATGCGTTTTGTTTGTGTACGATCATTTCTCCCAAAATACGATAATTTTGAGGTTTTGGTACGATAGTTTCATATTTCATATCTGGCAACACTGCTCCGGTGCAGAAAAACAAGAAGGGCGGGGGGGAGGGGTTGCGAACAATGCTGTGCGCCACACTTAAAATAAACTGCACACACCTTCACAAATGACACTAACACCCTGCCTTTTCCTCAAAAAATACTACATTTATGTTTGCTGTCTGTCTATGTACTTTTCTGTCACTTTTGCGCTCTTTTTCATACTTTTCCCTCGTTTCAAAAGTCACCGAACGCACTTTACCGTAATATATGCAACATATAGCATACTGTTGGAAAGCACGGGATCTTGGCTTGCTGTCAGTGTTAAATTTTTCAGAGTGAGGGCTTACATGAGAACTTACGGTAATGAGAATCAGCGGCGCACTAGTGTGAAACTTCCGTGTTTTTCCTCTGCGTTATGACATCACAGGCTTCGTTTGCCGTAATACACCATATATATCATTGGAAATCCCTTTTTTTATTTTTTTTATTAGGTTGCCAGATACCTACAACTGCATTATTGATGAAGAGAATAGATTATACATCTTGGTTGCAAAAACTTTTTTTTTTTTTTGTTAGCTCCACAAGTATTTTTTTGTTGTCTTGTTCTCTCAGGTGTAGGCCTATAGAATAGATTTGTGATTGTGATTTTGGGTGCAATTTTGTTATTTAAGCTATTTGTTTGTTTGCCTACATGCTTAATATTGTAAATAAAGTGTTAAATTATTCAGCATTATGTCGTCATATGTTATGTATTATGCTGTACTTGTGCATCTAATGGTATGAGTGGGTTAGGGGGTGGTGGTGGTGGGCAGGGGGGCCGGGGGGGGGGGGTGGTATTGTCCCTACCAAAGCTGAGACCAAGCCTACGCCCTTGCTCCCCGGTGTCATTGATGATCATTAGAGCATCATTAAGAAGGCTGACGGCTTTATATTGAGTGTACTCAAAAACGAAAAAAATTCAGGTTGGTCAAATTCCCACTGAGAGATTTCAGACAGAGAAAATTCAAGCTAAGATCAAAGAATCAATTCTACTTTTAGTTTGTCACCTCATAAAAATAAATTCTAATAACCTGAATATAATTTTTTTTATGTATAATTTATTTATGGATTTTCACAAACAGTAATGACAACAACAGTAGCTATAAATATAAATGATACAGTATATACATAATTCTAAATGATGAATTCAGGTAAAAAGATAATGTAATTATAATTATTTTTTATCTGAATTTAAATCCAAAATCTGAATTGTAATTTTACAGTCAAATTAAGAGTCAAATTAAAACTCACCTTTTTGAATAAACCCAGTGGGATGTTTAGATCTGAAATAAATTCTGAGTTTATTCAAAATCAGATGGTTTCAACATTTTTTTCTTCCATAACAAAGATGGTTGATTTTTTTTTTTTTTTAGGGTCAGGTGACCTACCCCTCCGCTGAGAGGACCGAACTTGTGTCCGGATTTGTCCGGCTCCTCCAGGTACAACGTGTAGAAATCTGGTCTGGATGGAAAAACAATTTTTATTTATGATTTAAATGTGAAACTGCTATAGAATAAAAGAGGAAAAGTGCGATGAATTAAAAAAATCAGGAACTCAGTTGGTATTTTTTTTCAACCAAAGTGTTTATGTTGACTCTGGCTTTGATTGAACTTTTTCCGGGATGGAACCAACCTTTGGTCATCAGGCAGCTGCAGCCACTTCAGCAAAGTGAAAACTCTTTCTTCAAACGGCACTTTGCTGGGAAAAAAGTGAATAAATAAATGAGACATGGAAGAACGAAGCAGACAGATCGGCTCTGAATAAAAAACAAATCGTGCTGTTTGATGATGTTCTAACCCGTTGTACGGCACACAGAGGTCAGGGAAACTCCCATTGATCTTCACGTCTGATCCCGGCCAGAAATAAGTGCCGGACTTCAGCCCCTGGTATCGGGCGGTGTGCCAGATCTACAAACACAGATGGGAGAGGCAACAGACACTGAATCCTTCACCAACCAAGACCAGTTTACACATTCTGCATTACAGCTTTCAAGTTAAGTGGGTTTTTTGGTCTGGGGTTCCACTCTTCTGAAGATCTCTCAAAGAATCTGAGCATCAAATGAGTTAAACCCATGTTTATCTAAAGACATGAAAAATACACTCTGCACATCATCAGAGTAACACCCCTGTCAACATACGCTGATTGAGGCTGAATGGCATCAGAATAACACATCCAGCCACAGTCAGGAAGTATTGAGGTGCGATCTGTAGACGGACGGACGGCAGTCTGTGAGCATCTACATAGTTGGTCCCATTCGTTCGGCTGTCTCGAGTGTGTTGCACAGTTAAAATCACTTGAGATGGGATGTATGTGGCATGCATTCATCATGTGTAGTGGGTGTAAACAGCGTGCAATCAAACCGAAAGCACCATGTGCCGCTGCACAGCACACGCTGCTGCAGATCTGAACAGGTGGTTATATCCATAATAGACCTTACAGTACAAATATATTTCCAGTCCTTCCCATAGGTGACATAAATAATGTGAAATATTGTGCCTATCATATCTGTGGCACCACGGGCAGGTGCGCCTCTCCGTGGTTTCATGCGCAGTAATGCATCACTGCATGCGTCAGAGGTTCGGAGCTGAACGTATCTCACCGCTGTAATATACATATTATTACTTGATCGTCATTTAAACTCTGTAGGAGGTGTGGCGTGGAACTGTATCGCCGGGCCATGACAACATTATTAAACATGAAACTCACCTCCAGCACGGAGCCAGGATCGTTTCACAGTGCAGAGCGCACAGGATTCAGAACCACAGCCTGTGGTGAAAAGCCTCTCACCCAGCTGCTGTGTGCAGCAAATAACCATGGCAAAAATAAATCCCATGTGATAATCTAACCGGATGTGCACTGTGAAGAAGTGAGCAAAAACAAGAACAAAAAAGAAATTAAAGTTCACTGCAAAGCCGCCGTCTAACAAATGATGGGAAAGCTTGGCCCACTACCAGCAAACTTTCAGGTGTCCAGTACACTCATGCTTCAACATGACTGAATGTTGTGAGTCAGCTGACCTTTTGGCCACGAGTGTAAAGGAATTTAATTGTCTAGTTTAAGAAAGAGTTCATGAATGAATGAATTTAGATAGACAGATAAACTTTATTGATTTCACAGAGGAGAAATTCACATATTACGTCAGCTCTTAAGAAAACACAAGATGGGTGCAAGTACAGGAAAATGTTCATTGAACAGTGTGTGCAAGGATAAGCAATGATAATAATACTTGTGACAGTACAAGACATAAGAAATAAGGTAGAAATAGAATATATATGTGTATATATACACACACACACGCACTCACATACGTGCGTATATGTATATATATATATATATATACATACATACATACACACACACCCACGTACATACCTATATACATATATATGTATACATATATACGTGTGTGTGTGTGTGTATATATATATATATATATATATATATATATATATATATATATATATATATATATATATATATATATATATATATATATATATGTATACATATGCATATACACATACACCCATACATGCATACCCATATGCACACACATACCTATACACATATACATATGCATATATATAAACATGATTGGGATTGAAAGGGAGATAGGAGCATCTTCTTTACAATATGTGAAATGGAGTTTAGATCAATCAATCAATCAATTTTTTTATATAGCGCCAAATCACAACAAACAGTTGCCCCAAGGCGCTTTATATTGTAAGGCAAGGCCATACAATAATTATGTAAAACCCCAACGGTCAAAACGACCCCCTGTGAGCAAGCACTTGGCTACAGTGGGAAGGAAAAACTCCCTTTTAACAGGAAGAAACCTCCAGCAGAACCAGGCTCAGGGAGGGGCAGTCTTCTGCTGGGACTGGTTGGGGCTGAGGGAGAGAACCAGGAAAATGACATGCTGTGGAGGGGAGCAGAGATCGATCACTAATGATTAAATGCAGAGTGGTGCATACAGAGCAAAAAGAGAAAGAAACAGTGCATCATGGGAACCCCCCAGCAGTCTACGTCTATAGCAGCATAACTAAGGGATGGTTCAGGGTCACCTGATCCAGCCCTAACTATAAGCTTTAGCAAAAAGGAAAGTTTTAAGCCTAATCTTAAAAGTAGAGAGGGTGTCTGTCTCCCTGATCTGAATTGGGAGCTGGTTCCACAGGAGAGGAGCCTGAAAGCTGAAGGCTCTGCCTCCCATTCTACTCTTACAAACCCTAGGAACTACAAGTAAGCCTGCAGTCTGAGAGCGAAGCGCTCTATTGGGGTGATATGGTACTACGAGGTCCCTAAGATAAGATGGGACCTGATTATTCAAAACCTTATAAGTAAGAAGAAGAATTTTAAATTCTATTCTAGAATTAACAGGAAGCCAATGAAGAGAGGCCAATATGGGTGAGATATGCTCTCTCCTTCTAGTCCCCGTCAGTACTCTAGCTGCAGCATTTTGAATTAACTGAAGGCTTTTTAGGGAACTTTTAGGACAACCTGATAATAATGAATTACAATAGTCCAGGCTAGAGGAAATAAATGCATGAATTAGTTTTTCAGCATCACTCTGAGACAAGACCTTTCTGATTTTAGAGATATTGCGTAAATGCAAAAAAGCAGTCCTACATATTTGTTTAATATGCGCTTTGAATGACATATCCTGATCAAAAATGGCTCCAAGATTTCTCACAGTATTACTAGAGGTCAGGGTAATGCCATCCAGAGTAAGGATCTGGTTAGACACCATGTTTCTAAGATTTGTGGGGCCAAGTACAATAACTTCAGTTTTATCTGAGTTTAAAAGCAGGAAATTAGAGGTCATCCATGTCTTTATGTCTGTAAGACAATCCTGCAGTTTAGCTAATTGGTGTGTGTCCTCTGGCTTCATGGATAGATAAAGCTGGGTATCATCTGCGTAACAATGAAAATTTAAGCAATACTGTCTAATAATACTGCCTAAGGGAAGCATGTATAAAGTGAATAAAATTGGTCCTAGCACAGAACCTTGTGGAACTCCATAATTAACTTTAGTCTGTGAAGAAGATTCCCCATTTACATGAACAAATTGTAATCTATTAGACAAATATGATTCAAACCATCGCAGCGCAGTGCCTTTAATACCTATGGCATGCTCTAATCTCTGTAATAAAATTTTATGGTCAACAGTATCAAAAGCAGCACTGAGGTCTAACAGAACAAGCACAGAGATGAGTCCACTGTCCGAGGGCATAAGAAGATCATTTGTAACCTTCACTAATGCTGTTTCTGTACTATGATGAATTCTAAAACCTGACTGAAACTCTTCAAATAGACCATTCCTCTGCAGATGATCAGTTAGCTGTTTTACAACTACCCTTTCAAGAATTTTTGAGAGAAAAGGAAGGTTGGAGATTGGCCTATAATTAGCTAAGATAGCTGGGTCAAGTGATGGCTTTTTAAGTAATGGTTTAATTACTGCCACCTTAAAAGCCTGTGGTACATAGCCAACTAACAAAGATAGATTGATCATATTTAAGATCGAAGCATTAAATAATGGTAGGGCTTCCTTGAGCAGCCTGGTAGGAATGGGGTCTAATAAACATGTTGATGGTTTGGATGAAGTAACTAATGAAAATAACTCAGACAGAACAATCGGAGAGAAACAGTCTAACCAAATACCGGCATCACTGAAAGCAGCCAAAGATAACGATACGTCTTTTGGATGGTTATGAGTAATTTTTTCTCTAATAGTTAAAATTTTGTTAGCAAAGAAAGTCATGAAGTCATTACTAGTTAAAGTTAATGGAATACTCAGCTCAATAGAGCTCTGACTCTTTGTCAGCTTGGCTACAGTGCTGAAAAGAAACCTGGGGTTGTTCTTATTTTCTTCAATTAGTGATGAGTAGAAAGATGTCCTAGCTTTACGGAGGGCTTTTTTATAGAGCAACAGACTCTTTTTCCAGGCTAAGTGAAGATCTTCTAAATTAGTGAGACGCCATTTCCTCTCCAACTTACGGGTTATCTGCTTTAAGCTACGAGTTTGTGAGTTATACCACGGAGTCAGGCACTTCTGATTTAAAGCTCTCTTTTTTAGAGGAGCTACAGCATCTAAAGTTGTCTTCAATGAGGATGTAAAACTATTGATGAGATACTCTATCTCACTTACAGAGTTTAGGTAGCTACTCTGCACTGTGTTGGTATATGGCATTAGAGAACATAAAGAAGGAATCATATCTTAACCCTAGTTACAGCGCTTTCTGAAAGACTTCTAGTGTAATGAAACTTATTCCCCACAGCTGGGTAGTCCATCAGAGTAAATGTAAATGTTATTAAGAAATGATCAGACAGAAGGGAGTTTTCAGGGAATACTGTTAAGTCTTCTATTTCCATACCATAAGTCAGAACAAGATCTAAGATATGATTAAAGTGGTGGGTGGACTCAATTACTTTTAGAGCAAAGCCAATAGAGTCTAATAATAGATTAAATGCAGTGTTGAGGCTGTCATTCTCAGCATCTGTGTGGATGTTAAAATCGCCCACTATAATTATCTTATCTGAGCTAAGCACTAAGTCAGACAAAAGGTCTGAAAATTCACAGAGAAACTCACAGTAACGACCAGGTGGACGATAGACAATAACAAATAAAACTGGTTTTTGGGACTTCCAATTTGGATGGACAAGACTAAGAGTCAAGCTTTCAAATGAATTAAAGCTCTGTCTGGGTTTTTGATTAATTAATAAGCTGGAATGGAAGATTGCTGCTAATCCTCCGCCCCGGCCCGTGCTACGAGCATTCTGACAGTTAGTGTGACTCGGGGGTGTTGACTCATTTAAACTAACATATTCATCCTGCTGTAACCAGGTTTCTGTAAGGCAGAATAAATCAATATGTTGATCAATTATTATATCATTTACCAACAGGGACTTAGAAGAGAGAGACCTAATGTTTAATAGACCACATTTAACTGTTTTAGTCTGTGGTGCAGTTGAAGGTGCTATATTATTTTTTCTTTTTGAATTTTTATGCTAAAATAGATTTTTCTGGTTATTGGTAGTCTGGGAGCAGGCACCGTCTCTACGGGGATGGGGTAATGAGGGGATGGCAGGGGGAGAGAAGCTGCAGAGAGGTGTGTAAGATTACAACTCTGCTTCCTGGTCCCAACCCTGGATAGTCACGGTTTGGAGGATTTAAGAAAATTGGCCAGATTTCTAGAAATGAGAGCTGCTCCATCCAAAGTGGGATGGATGCTGTCTCTCCTAACAAGACCAGCTTTTCCCCAGAAGCTTTGCCAATTATCTATGAAGCCCACCTCATTTTTTGGACACCACTCAGACAGCCAGCAATTCAAGGAGAACATGCGGCTAAACATGTCACTCCCGGTCTGATTGGGGAGGGGCCCAGAGAAAACTACAGAGTCCGACATTGTTTTTGCAAAGTTACACACCGATTTAATGTTAATTTTAGTGACCTCCGATTGGCGTAACCGGGTGTTATTACTGCCAACGTGAATTACAATCTTACCAAATTTACGCTTAGCCTTAGCCAGCAGTTTCAAATTTCCTTCAATGTCGCCTGCTCTGGCCCCCGGAAGACAATTGACTATGGTTGCTGGTGTCGCTAACTTCACATTTCGCAAAACAGAGTCGCCAATAACCAGAGTTTGATCCTCGGCGGGTGTGTCGCCGAGTGGGGAAAAACGGTTAGAGATGTGAACGGGTTGGCGTGTACACGGGGCTTCTGTTTAGAACTACGCTTCCTCCTCACAGTCACCCAGTCGGCCTGCTTTCCCGGCTGCTCGGGATCTGCCAGGGGGTAACTAACGGCGTCTAAGCTACCTTGGTCCGCACCGACTACAGGGGCCTGGCTAGCTGTAGAATTTTCCACGGTGTGGAGCCAAGTCTCCAATTCGCCCAGCCTGGCCTCCAAAGCTACGAATAAGCTACACTTATTACAAGTACCGTTACTGCTAAAGGAGGCCGAGGAATAACTAAACATTTCACACTCAGAGCAGAAAAGTGCGGGAGAGACAGGAGAAGCCGCCATGCTAAATCGGCTAAGAGCTAGTAGCTACGCTAAGCTAGCGGATTCCTAAAAACACGCAAAGTGAATAATGTGTAAATAATTTAGAGGTGATTCAGCAGAAGGAGTGCTTTAGTTAAGGCACGTAAAGATTACACTGGGAAACAAATCGTAATCTAGATAACTAGATCAATCTAACTGCGCAGATTAAACAGCTAACAGATACAGAAAAACACCGCTGTGCTCCGGAACAGGAAGTGATACAATACCGCAGTGAGAGCCACCACCAGTAGAGGCAAGTAAGAGTCAAGTGCACCAAGTCACCTTACCACAAGATGTGGTAAGGTGACATTAGTGCTGGGATTTGTAAACTAGTTGTTATTGCACATGATATGTGGACATATTATTGCATGTGGTTATTTCACAGTGTTATTGTACAGCCTGACAGCAGCAGGGAGGAACGACCTGCGGTATCGTTCCTTCTTGCACTGAGGGTGCCTCAGTCTGTCACTGAACGAGCTGGTCAGCTCCACTACAGTCTGGTGCAGAGGGTGAGAGGAGTTGTTCATGATGGATTTGAGCTTGGTTAACACCCTCCTCTCAGCCACCTCCTCCAGAGACTCCAGGACAGAGCTGGACTTCCTGACCAGCTTGTTCAGTTTCTTTCTCTCCCGCTCTGTGCTGCCCGGGGCCCAACAGACGACAGCATAGAGGAGAGCTGAGGCTACAACAGAGTCGTAGAAGGTCTTAAGCAGAAGCCTGCTCATTCCAAAGGATCTCAGTCTTTTCAGGAGGTGGAGGTGTCTCTGTCCCTTCTTGTACAGGGAGTCGGTGTTGTGAGTCCAGTCCAGTTTGATGTTGAGGTGAACACCCAGGTATTTGAGACTGTCCACAGTCTTTATGTCTTCCCCCTGGATGTTCACTGGTGGATAAGGTGGTGGTTTCTTCCTGAAGTCGATCACCATCTCCTTCGTCTTACTGGTGTTGAGACACAAGTGGTTGCGCTCACACCAGTCCACGAAGTCTGTGATGACCGACCTGTACTCCAGCTCGTTCCCCTCAGACACAGGACCCACAATGACGGAGTCAAAGAACTTCTGGAGGTGGCAGCTGTCTGTGTTGTAGGTGAAGTCCGAGGTGTAGAGGGTGAAGAGGAAAGGCAAGAGGACAGTGCCCTGGGGGGCCCCGGTGCTGCACCTTACCACCTCAGACTGACAGCCGCACGTACTGCGGGCGGTCAGTGAGGTAGTCGATGGTCCAGGCAGCGAGGTGTTCATCCACACCTGCCTCCTCCAGCTTCCCCCTCAGCAGTGCCGGTCTGATAGTGTTAAAAGCACTGGAGAAATCAAAGAACATGACTCTCACAGCGCTCCCGCCGGTCTCCAGGTGGGTGAGTACTCATTGCAGTAGGTAGATGACAGCATCATCTACCCTGATGTTGGGCCTGTAGGCAAACTGCAGTGGGTCCTGGGTGTCGCTCACCACGGTGCGGAGGTGAGACAGGACGAGCCGTTCCATGGTCTTCATGAGTCATGGTCACCACAAGTAGCTCCACATCCAAGGAGCAGATATGCTCCTTCACGTGAATATGAGACCCACTGCACCATTTCTCGTTCACATAAATGGCGAGCCCCCCTCCTCTTTTTTCCGCTCTCCACTAGCGTCCTGTCCGCGTGGATGAGTATGAAGCCATCCATGTTGAGTAAAGAGTTCGGTGTCTCCATGACGCACATGAGACTGCAGTCTTTATACAGCCTCTGGAAACGGGTTAGCGCTGATAGCTCCTCTGTCTTGTTGTGGAGAGATCTTACATTCCCCATGACCACAGACGGAATATAAGTCCTTCTCCACTTCGTCTGTCCACCTCTGCAGCCTCTCCATTTCTTCTGAATGTCTGCAGGTACGTCCGGGTGCTCAGCATAGCGGGGACCCGGCCCACTGTGCATTGAGTCTCTTAGTCCAAGCAGCTGATCCCGGCTATAAACAGTGGGACGTCCGGAGCTGCAGACAAAGGGATTTCCCAGCGCTTCCTCGAAAAGTGAAGAGACCATCATAAAACTAATCACAAGAGCAAAAAAAGTGGGTTTCCCATGTGCATACTTGCACAGGGTACCACCCACTGCAAATAAAAACAAATAAGCACCATTAAAAAGTATTAAAAATAGCGAAAGTAGGAAAAGAGGGAGCAGAGCTGAATTAACAGGCTGCTGCTTCAACAGCGCCATCTTGAAAAAAAAAATTGTAATTTGTAAATCACAGTCAAAGCAGTCAGCGTTTTCTCTGAACTGACACTTGATTCACTTTCAACAAAATCCACATTCCAAATTCTCATATTTGCGTCAATGCCTTTTATATTAAATTAAATGTCTACATACAGTATTTGGTATTACTCATCCTGGTGTGTTTTTCATATCAAACTGTAGAATCCTGACAAGATGTCAAAATAAAGCATTTGCAGGTTTGAGAAAATCTTCTCTGATTAACATATAAGCAACAGAATAATGTGCTTTTATTGTGAAATACACAGAGGAAGCAGTTGGTCAGCAAAAGTAGAAAAATGATGTGTCTTGAATACTGAAAGGTTTATTTCAAAAACTTCAGTTGTATGCAGGTTTGTGCTAATTGCTCCATAATTTTAGTATTTCTATTCCAAGTAAGGGAAAATGTTATTAAAGATTTTATGATGACTGGATCAGCAGTTTTGGGTAGGTTTTGGTTAATAATTACGCAGAAAAGTCGTGTTGAGTGGATGATAGACTCACAGGCTGGCCGAGGTACCAGCGAGGATTGTCCTTCTCTGAATTGGACAGACTGAAGGTGGCGTCAAATACCGGGTCGTACATCTCATTGTCAATCAAACCATTGGCCTCTGGATATAAACCCTGAGAAACAAAATGAAGACATATAAGAAAAAGAAGAGAAGTGCAAATGAAGGAGACATCTACACTCGCTCGCTCTACACACAGCAATATAAGTGTACAAGTAAATATACATCTGTAATGTCTGTAATGGTGATTTTGACTGTGTATGACTTCATTATGAAGTCATTCAATCACAGATATTTTCACTGTTGATTTTCCAGGTCAAGTCCGTGGACCCGGTGTCGCAGACCAAACGGTCCGCCCCTAAAAAATCAGTCTGCCTTTTGCATCTGCGCATGTATCATTTCGGACCACAGCAGAGTCTCTTCACCCAAAGCGATTAAATGGATTAATGGGATTATTAACCATCAGATGATAAAGGTAAAACCTCTTAAATCATTCGAAAGTCAGTTTTAAGCAGAAACTTGACGAAATTCTGTGACGCTTTGAAATAACCGACGTGCGGTGAACGCATCAGCTAGCAGCTTGTGTAGCCGCGGCGCTCTGATTGCTTCTGCCGCCTTTTCTGATGAAATAATGCTGAATTTATGTTGAAATGACTGTTGTACAAAAGCTGCAGATATCTGTCGCTGAGATAGATGATGACTGGAGTGCAGTTTGAAGCACAAACGAGGTGATAATCCGTGAACCGCGTCATCGGGGGGGAGGGTACCGATTTTTAGGGGGACCTTTCGGTCGGCGACACCGGTACACATCCTCCCTGACCAAGAAAGCCCACCAGCAACTGTGCTTCCTCAGACGGCTAAGGAGAGCTCACCCTCCTCCTTACATCCTCACCACTTTCTACAGGGACACGGTCGAGAGCATCCTAACAAACTGCATCTCTATCTTTAATTAGAGATGCCTTGTCTTTAATTCCTGCAACTTGTCAAATCATGTGCCCACATTACACCCTGGATAAGTGTATGTCAGCCTACAAATCCATCTGTCGGCCTGCTCCTGGAAAGTGTGATCCTAACGTGATACATCTGCTCTCACGGTACGGGCGAAACTGAAATGGAAAAAGTCTGTGTATAAATATATACATATCGTCAGATGATTGCAAGGAAGAACTGAGAGACTTTCTTGAAGACACGGACTGACAGATCTTTGACTCGTGTGATAACCCTCATGACCTGACAGACATACATGGATACTTACACTGACAGCAGTCCTACTTTTCAAATTAATACAGATCACAGTTTTAAAAAATGTTCACAGTGCCACTACTTGCTACACAAGCTCAACAATTTTGGACTGAGACAAGCTATTTTAGAAACGGTGTATAAGAGCCTGGTGGAAAGTATTTTATCATTTTAATATGGTCATGTGGTGTGGAAATTTGAAGATTAAATGGAGAAACAAACTGAAAAAAATAGTGAACTCCAAGTTCACTATTGAGCCACAGAAGCAGTTGAGTAGTCTGTATGATGAATTAATAACAAGTGAAGATGAGAAGATCATTAATGACTCCTCCCATCCTTTGTATAGTGAATTTGAGCTTTTACCTTCAGGGAAGCGTTGCAGACGACCAATAGCAAGGAAGAACCTTTATAAAAGGTCCTTTGTCCCGGACGCTGTCAATGCAATAAATAAAAATAGAAGGTAGCTGCTTAACTTTACATCTGCTCCCTACTTTTGCTGATGGCTTTTTTTTTGCCACTGCAGGTTTTTCTGTGGTGTACTTTTATTAGTATGTTTTTGAATGTGTGATGACTGGATAGTAACTGTATTTTAAATGCACTTATAATATTTATTATATTTTATACATATTTTTGCACTATATTTTTGTTACATTTCTACTCTGCAATGTTTTATTATATGTCCTGTACAGTAGTGTTCAGAATAATAGCAGTGCTATGTGACTATGTGACTATTTCTTATTGTTACATGGGAAACAAGGTACCAGTAGATTCAGTAGATTCTCACAAATCCAACAAGACCAAGCATTCATGATATGCACACTCTTAAGGCAATGAAATTGGGCTATTAGAAAAAAAAATAAGTAGAAAAGGGGGTGTTCACAATAATAGTAGCATCTGCTGTTGACGCTACAAACTCAAAACTGTTATGTTCAAACTGCTTTTTTAGCAATCCTGTGACTCACTAAACTAGTATTTAGTTGTATAACCACAGTTTTTCAGGATTTCTTCACATCTGCAAGGCATTCATTTTGTTGGTTTGGAACCAAGATTTTGCTTGTTTACTAGTGTGCTTGGGGTCATTGTCTTGTTGAAACACCCATTTCAAGGGCATGTCCTCTTCAGCACAAGGCAACATGACCTCTTCAAGTATTTTGACATATCCAAACTGATCCATGATACCTGGTATGCAATATATAGGCCCAACACCATAGTAGGAGAAACATGCCCATATCATGATGCTTGCACCACCATGCTTCACTGTCTTCACTGTGAACTGTGGCTTGAATTCAGAGTTTGGGGGTCGTGTCACAAACTGTCTGCGGCCCTTGGACCCAAAAAGAACAATTTTACTCTCATCAGTCCACAAAATATTCCTCCATTTCTCTTTAGGCCAGTTGATGTGTTCTTTGGTAAATTGTAACCTCTTCTGCACGTCTTTTATTTAACAGAGGGACTTTGTGGGGGATTCTTGCAAATAAATTAGCTTCTCATAGGCGTCTTCTAACTGTCACAGCACTTACAGGTAACTCCAGACTGTCTTTGATCATCCTGGAGCTGATCAATGGGTGAGCCTGTGCCATTCTGGTTATTCTTCTATCCATTTTGATGGTTGTTTTCCATTTTCTTCCACGCGTCTCTGTTTTTTTTTTGTCCATTTTAAAGCACTGGAGATCATTGTAGATGAACAGCCTATAATTTTTTGCACCTGCGTATAAGTTTTCCCCTCTCCAATCAGCTTCAAACTATGCTGTTCTTCTGAACAATGTCTTGAACGTCCCATTTTCCTCAGGCTTTCAAAGAGAAAAGCATGTTCAACAGGTGCTGGCTTCATCCTTAAATAGGGGACACCTGATTCACACCTGTTTGTTCCACAAAATTGACGAACTCACTGACTGAATGCCACACTACTATTATTGTGAACACCCCTTTTCTACTTTTTTTTTACTAATAGCCCAATTTCATAGCCTTAAGAGTGTGCATATCATGAATGCTTGGTCTTGTTGGATTTGTGAGAATCCACTGAATCTCCTGGTACCTCGTTTCCCATGTAACAATAAGAAATATACTTAAAACCTGGATTAATCTTTTTAGTCACATAGCACTACTATTATTCTGAACACTGCTGTATGTGCTACTGTCTTGAGATATGGGCAGCACGGCGGTTTAGTGCTTAGCACTGTTGCCTCACAGCAAGAAGGTCATGGGATCGATTCCCACCTGTGGCCTTTCTGTGTGGAGTTTGCATGTTCTCCCCTTGTTTGCGTGGGTTTTCTCCAGGTGCTCCGGTTTCCTCCCACATCTAATGACATGCAGCTTAGGTGAACTGGAAAAATTGTCCAGGTTTCCCTTGTTAAAGAGATCTCAGTCTCAGTGGGACTAACCTGGTTAAATAAAATATGTCAATGGTGAAACCAAAAGTGAATTTCCATTCTGTGGACAATAATGTTTTAGTAATTGTAAAATATGACATGAGAGCTGCACTGTCGTGCACCATAAGGTTCTGGAGAGAGTGGTGAGAGCTGCTGAGAAGGTCACTGGTGTTCCCCTCCCTCCCATCAAGGACACTGCCCACAGCCGCTACCTGTCAAAAGTCACAAAAATCATTGCAGACCCCACACATCCAACCACAGACTCTTCTCAGGGCATTTGGAGCAGAACCTCCAGATTCTGCAAAAACTTCTTCCCCATATTGTGTACATGTTAACATTTTAACTATTTGCACGGCTTTGCACCTTTAATTGCACATTGCAGTATTTATATTTATTGTATACCTATTATTTAGTATATTCACACTCATAGTATATTTGTTTTTTAGTATATTTGCTCTTCAGTGGCGGCGCCAGGAAATTTTTGTTGGGGGGGCTGGGGTAAAAGTTGGAGGGGCTCCACAAAATGTTGTCGAAATGAACAATATATAGTCAATTCCTTTATAAATACCAAGGTATATGTTTTAGTCACCCATGCTCCTCTAAAATGTGGTATCAATGCACACACACATCACTTAGAATGATTGCATTCATCACTTTGTTCAGTTACGCAATACTGAGATGTTCTCAGCGCAAAACTGCAGTTGAGATCCACAAGTACGTCAATCGCTATTCACATTATTGGCAGAATTATTGGGGGGGGTGTGGGGGGCGAGGGGGAGCTTGGCTCATTATTGGGGGAGCTTAAGCCCCCCCAAGCCCCCCCTTGGCGCTGCCACTGTTGGTCTTTCATATTATTCATCTTTGTTTTTGTGTGGAGACAGTGGCAATGAAATTTCATTCCAGTTTGTGCCTTTCACAAGGTAGAATGACAATAAAGAAATCACCTCAGGTTATCTATCCCAGTAATGTGCTCTCCAAGTTTGAAGGAAATCCATCCATTTTTGAGTTATTTTGACCACAGACATACACATCAGTTAAATCCTGCTGTTGCCATTGTGCCAATACACAGAGTAAAGAGCCACAAAGGAGAAAACACAAAGAAGAAAAGAAGCAGAAAAGAGAAATAAAAAAGAAAATTTTAAGGAAAGAAACAGAAAGAGGAGAATAAAAGATGGTAAAAATGACTTCAAGTGGGAATTCCTTTGGTATAAATGTTCAATTTGACTAATTTCGTCATAATTCACTAATAATTCTACTTTTACTGGCTGTGGATGAGCACGGATGCATCACTGCTTCCACACATCTACTACTGTTGATACAAAATATATCAGCCATCACGTCAGTGGGTGTCGACATTATATACAGTGGGTTTTCCCGCGCCAGGTGGCAACACAATTCCAGAAAAACTCTTACCAGCATTTCCTGGCACACAACTGAGCCATTCCAAATCTGCCGTGCATTTGTTCACTTCAAAAAACCAGGATCTGTGTGCACGTACAACTCTCAAAGATACATGTTATTCTGCCAGATTTTAGAAAGTTCAATTAGTTAAAAATGTTGAAACTAATAATAATAATAAAATACAGGATTTTAGTGATGTCATTCTTTAACTGCAACAACAAACTGATCTGCTGGAATCATTTCTTTACATTTTAAGTTTCACATAAACAGTATGTTGTAAGTTGTACATAAACCACATGGGGAACCTGACATCTGGCACTATAACCATGAACACAGGCACACCACAAGGGTGTGTGCTCAGTCTGGCACTCTTCACTTCCTTCACCCAGGACTGTGTCCCCACTCACTCCTCCAACACCCTGATAAAGTTTGTCAACAGCACTGCGATGGTAGGCCTTATCAGGGACAACAACGAGACCTGGTGCAGGGAGGAGGTCAAACACCTGTCAGAGTGATGGGCAGACATCATAGACTTCAGGAGGACCAGGAGAGTCTCACAGCCCCCATGACACATCAGCAGTTCCTTGGCACTCACATCACCAAGGATCTGACATGGGCATTACATACCCACAACCTGGTGAAAAAAAGGAGAGCAGAAGATGTTCTTCCTGAGGAAGCTGAAGCAGGCTGGTGTGGCTCCACAGCTGCTCAGGAACTTCTGCAGAAGCACCATCAAGAACATTCTCTGGCAGGGCTGCACAGTGTGGTACCGTAGAAAAGATCGTTCCAGGGTGGTGAAAACAGCACAGAGGATTATAGGAGCTGATCCCCAGACTTAGACTCTGTGTATGTTGAGTACTTGCAGACAGGGGCGTAGCACCAAATTCTGGGCTCAAGGTACTAGCCATATTGAAGACCCCCCTCCCCCCACTGTTATGTTCTTTTTTATTAAAGCAAACACCAAATTTCTAATGCGTAGTCAAACCAAGTCTAAAGCACGTATACCTTAGATCACACCTGGGAGTCAGAACCCTTTTTAAAGTTGGGGGAGCAATATTGAGTTGGGGGGTCTGGGGGACCCAGATCCCCCAACTCAATATAGCTAGCTTTCAAGCTCACCTCTCTTTTCAAAGAATTTGGTTAGCAGCTGCTTTCCCTCATTTAGTTTTCTTTCCCTGTCCTTTTCTCTTCTTTTTTGAAATCCGGACTTTGATTTTTTAGGAAACACATTTTATTTCAGCCTAAACACTAGGGCTGCAACTAACAATTATTTTACTAATCAGTTTATCGGTCAATTATTATTATTATTTATTTTTTTTACTTACATGTGAGTTTTGCCATTATTTCTTTGAGTTATTATTAAAAGGCCTTTGTCACACAACATCAACGTTTGACCTTGTAACAAAGTTATGTTATATTCTCGTCAAAATTATACCTGGAGTAGTGTTTTGTTTTATTTTGCACATACATACATCACCGACACACCACAAAGAGATTTCCATCAGGTTTAGATGCCTACAGCAACTATCTCAACCACTGACAACATATTACAGCAAGAGTCCACGAAAGGACTGACGAAAGTGTAATATGCTATATTTAATAAGATATTTTCATGAAAAAAGACACAAATGTGCAGTTTACTGCATTTTATTTTTTTTCTTGTGTAAAAACACAGCTTAGATGTGGTTTGACCGAAACAAATTTGCGTCAGGGTCAGGAACAGGTCTCTCACCGTTGTCTCGGCCTACGGGCCGAGCAGCAGTGCAGAGTACCCGGAGTCCCCTGGGAGGGGTACTAGATAGCGCGCCGATTGGGGACTCCATTGTTCTCCTGGGGGATTTCAACACCCACGTGGGCGGCGACAGTGAGACCTGGAGGGGGGTGATCGGGAAGCATGGCCTCCCCGATCTGAACCCAAGTGGTGTTCAGTTGTTGGACTTCTGTGCTAGTCACAGTTTGTCCATCACAAACACCATGTTCGAGCACAAGGGTGTCCATAAGTGCACATGGCACCAGGACACCCTGAGCCGGAGGTCGATGATCAACTTTGTAGTCGTATCATCTGACCTTTGGCCACGTGTCTCAGACACTCGAGTGAAGAGAGGGGCAGAGCTGTCGACCGATCACCACCTGGTGGTGAGTTGGATCCGCTGGGAGGGGAGGAAGCCGGTCAGATCTGGCAGGCCCAAACGTATCGTGAGGGTCTGCTGGGAATGACTGGCAGAACCCTCTGTCAGCAAGGTCTTCAACTTCCACCTCCGGGAGAACTTCTCCCAGATCCCGGGGGAGGTTGGAGACATGGAGTCCGAGTGGACCATTGTCGATGCAGCCACTCGTAGCTGTGGTCGCAAGGTCTCTGGTGCCTGTCGTGGCGGCAATCCCCAAACCCGGTGGTGGACACCGGAAGTGAGGGATGCCGTCAAGCTGAAGAAGGAGTCCTACTTATCTTTGTTGGTAGGTGGAACCCCAGAGGCAGCTGACAGGTACTGGCAGGCCAAGCGTGCCGCAGCCCGTGCGGTTGCAGAGGCAAAAACTCGGGTCTGGGAGGAGTTCGGGGAGGCCATGGAGGAGGACTACCGGTTGGCCTCGAAGAGATTCTGGCAAACCGTCCCATGCCTCAGGAGGCGGAAGCAGCTCTCCACCAGCACTGTTTACGGTGTGGGTGGGGAGCTGTTGACCCTGACTGGGGATGTTGTCAGCCGGTGGAAGGAGTACTTCGAGGATCTCCTCAATCCCATCGTCACGTCTTCCGAAGAGGAAGCAGAGACTGGGACTCAGAGGCGGACTCATCCATTACCCGGGCAGAAGTCACTGAGGTGGTTCAAAAGCTCCTCGGTGGCAAGGCTCCTGGGGTGGATAAAATCCGTCCTGAGTACCTTAAGTCTCTGGATGTTGTGGGACTGTCTTGGCTGACACACCTCTGCAGCATCGCGTGGCGATCGGAGACAGTGCCTCTGGATTGGCAGACCGGGGTGGTGGTCCCTCTGTTTAAGAAGGGGGACCGGAGGGTGTGTTCCAACTATAGAGGGCTCACACTCCTCAGCCTCCCCAGTAAGGTCTATTCCAGCGTACTGGAGAGGAGAATTCAACCGATGGTCGAACCTCGGATTCAGGAGGAGCAGTGTGGTTTTCGTCCTGGTCGCGGCACACTGGACCAGCTCTACACACTCCATCGGGTGCTCGAGGGTTCATGGGAGTTCGCCCAACCAGTCCACATGTGTTTTGTGGATCTGGAGAAGGCGTTCGACTGTGTCCCTCGGGGCACTCTGTGGGGGGTGCTCCGGGAGTACGGGGTCCGGGGTCCTTTGCTAAGGGCTATCCGGTCCCTGTATGACCACAGCAGGAGCTTGGTTCGCATTGGCGGTAGTAAGTCAAGCCTGTTTCCAGTGCACGTTGGCCTCCGCCAGGGCTGCCCTGTCACTGGTTCTGTTCATTATTTTTATGGACAGAATTTCTAGGCGCAGCCAGGATGTAGAGGGGGTCTGGTTTGGGAACCACAGAATCTCATCTCTGCTGGTTGCGGACGATGTGGTTCTGTTGGCTTCGTCAAATCAGGACCTTCAGCGTGCACTGGGGCGGTTTGCAGCCAAGTGTGAAGCATCCGGGATGAAAATCAGCACCTCCAAATCAGAGGCCATGGTTCTCGAACGGAAAAAGGTGCTTTGCCCTCTTCAGGTCGGTGGAATGTCCTTGCCTCAAGTGGAAGAGTTTAAGTATTTCGGGGTCTTGTTCACGAGTGAGGGACGGATGGAGCGTGAGATTGATAGACAGATCGGTGCAGCATCTGCAGTGATGTGGTTGCTGTATTGGACTGTCGTGGTGAAGAGAGAGCTGAGTAGGGGGGCAAAGCTCTCGATTTACCGATTGATCTACGTTCCGATCCTCATCTATGGTCATGAGATTTGGCTCATGACCGAAAGAACGAGATCCCGAGTACAAGCGGCCAAGATGAGTTTCCTCCGCAGGGTGGCTGGGCGCTCCCTTAGAAATAGGGTGAGGAGCTCGGTCACTCAGGAGGAGCTCAGAGTCGAGCCGCTGCTCCTCCACGTCGAAAGGAGTCAGTTGAGGTGGCTCTGGCATCTTTTCTGGATGCCCCCTGGACGCCTCGCTGGAGAGGTGTTCTTGGCACGTCCCATTAGGAGGAGGCCCCGGGGAAGACCCAGGACATGCTGGAGGGACTACATCTCTCGGCTGGTTTGGGAACGCCTTGGGGTTCCCCCGGAGGAGCTGGGGGAGGTGTGTGTGGATCCGGAGGTATGGGCGGCTTTGCTTGAGCTGCTGCCCCTGCGACCCGACTCCGGATAAAGCGGAATAAAATGGATGGATGGATGGATGGATGTTTCAGCACTACTAAACACCTCGTCTTTCTGTGAGATCCAGTTTGACGTGTGTGTGTGTGTGTGGGGGGGGGGGGGGTGTCGCCTGTGCCCCTGGACTAAACCATTGTACAACTGTGCAGGGGTGGAAGGGCCCTCAGAGATCTTTCAATATTATTGTTAGAGCAAAATTATTTTTTGCAACATTTATACATTCATTCTAATTATATTCTTTTACAACATGAATTGTATGGACATTAATAACGTAACACAAAAATGTATTTAATGTCAGTTTTTTGTGGCCCCCCCATGCTCTGGACCCTGGGTACATAGTACGCTTTACCCCCCCCCCCCCCCCCCCCCCCCAGTCTGATGCCCCTGCTTGCAGAGGAAGGCACGGACCATCTGCAAGGACAACAGCCACCCGGTGTTATGTGGGCCGCTGAAGAGGAGGTACTGCTGGCCCACCACCAGATGGCGCCCTGCCATGCTGGCACCTTTTGGCCCTTAGAGGGCGCACGGGCCTTTTGGCCTCCTTGGGCACCACCAGGTGCGCTCCGTTGGCTGTCAGCTGTTTGTCATCTTCATCATCATCACCCATAAAAGCCTGGGAAGGACACCATAACTCTGCCGAGTTATCAGCTTACCACACAGGTAAACATACTGAGCCGTTTTGTGCTGTACGCACATTCATTGCCACTGAAGTCCTTGCAGTTGTGATTTATATACTTGCAGCTTGTAGCCGGGTTTGTGGGAAGTTTGGAGGAGTTGGCGTCTCCACTCCTCACTTCTTACTTGCTAAGTATAACAATTGACACTGCACGTTTTCCAGTTTTCCTCTGCACTCTGGTAGTATTTGGATTTATTCCTTCAGGAGGATTACTGAGTTTTGCTGACTGTTTGCTGGGTGTACACACACCCACCTAATCTGTTTTTGCTCCTGCCAGCAGTACCGGTCCGACAGCCTTGAACGGTGGCCACCTGGGGTACCAGGACTTGGCGGCTCCGGTGTATTGCAGGCCTCCGGCTGGCGGTGGGACTTTGTGGGTTCCGGCTCTTCTCTGGATAGGTGTCGCCTACCCTCAGGCCTGCCCATGTGTCACCATTTTGTTATTAATTGGACTCAGCATATTCGTAACCTGTTTGCACTTTTACATAATAAATTGTTATTTATTTGAACTCCTATTGACCGCTCATTTACGCCCCCTAACGTGGGTCCGTGCATTCACTTTCCCAACACCCGGGACATTCCGTGTTTGCTCCTCTGCTGTCGGGGAAGAGGTACCGCACTATAAGGACATGGACTAATAGGCTAAGGAACAGCTTTTTCCTTAGAGCTGTGGCCTCCATAACTCCACCCAGTCCCCCTCCCACATCACAAACACAGACATTTAGTAACAGATATCAACATATACAATAAATAATACAGTCGCTTTACATATCTAACGCTATCCTGCCTCACGAAGCATTAAGCACCTTATAAAACTTATTAAACGCCTTTTTATAGTATTTTAAGAAGGTCTTGCCATCCTGTAAAGCTGTTCATTGTTTTTGTTTTTTTTTTTTGTTTTTTTTTTAAAGCTGCTGCTGCGTTGTTGTTTGTGTGTAGCTGTTTGGAAAATGCCACCAGAATTTCATTGCAGAAATGCTATTCTATTCTATTCTGTTCTATTCTATTCAGTACTGTGTTTGTGTGTGCACTGTTCCATTACCGTGACAATAGTGTAGTGGTTTGGGAATGTCTTGCTGGGAAATGCCGACTGCATATATGGAGCTGATGTTCCACACTTTCCTGTGAAATTATGGAAAGATTAAAAAAAAAAAACATTAAAAAAAGCCAATCAGATGTGCAACCTACAGCATCATTTTACCGTTAAACAGACACATTTTGGACTTTATGAATCTCCATAAAACTGTCTTGACTGACGCAACTCCACAATTACATGGAGAAATGTGGCAGTGGTGGGGTTTGAACCTGAAACCTTCCACACTGAAACCATGCCCACTAACCACTTGGCAGCAACAACAACAACAGCTAATGACCACATAGGTACATGTGGCTACTACTACTACTACTATGGTAAATGCTTAGTGCTTAGCTCAGATAAGATAATTATAGTGGGCGATTTTAACATCCACACAGATGCTGAGAATGACAGCCTCAACACTGCATTTAATCTATTATTAGACTCAATTGGCTTTGCTCAAAATGTAAATGAGTCCATCCACCACTTTAATCATATCTTAGATCTTGTTCTGACTTATGGTATGGAAATTGAAGACTTAGTATTCCCTGCAAACTCCCTTCTGTCTGATCATTTCTTAATAACATTTACATTTACTCTGATGGACTACCCAGCAGTGGGGAATAAGTTTCATTACACTAGAAGTCTTTCAGAAAGCGCTGTAACTAGGTTTAAGGATATGTTTCCTTCTTTATGTTCCCTAATGCCATATACCAACACAGTGCAGAGTAGCTACCTAAACTCTGTAAGTGAGATAGAGTATCTCATCAATAGTTTTACATCCTCATTGAAGACAACTTTGGATGCTGTAGCTCCTCTGAAAAAGAGAGCTTTAAATCAGACATCTTACTACTCATCACTAATTGAAGAAAATAAGAACAACCCCAGGTTTCTTTTCAGCACTGTAGCCAGGCTGACAAAGAATCAGAGCTCTATTGAGCCGAGTATTCCTTTAACTTTAACTAGTAATGACTTCATGACTTTCTTTGCTAATAAAATTTTAACTATTAGAGAAAAAATTACTCATAACCATCCCAAAGACGTATCGTTATCTTTGGCTGCTTTCAGTGATGCCGGTATTTGGTTAGACTCTTTCTCTCAGATTGTTCTGTCTGAGTTATTTTCATTAGTTACTTCATCCAAACCATCAACATGTTTATTAGACCCCATTCCTACCAGGCTGCTCAAGGAAGCCCTACCATTATTTAATGCTTCGATCTTAAATATGATCAATCTATCTTTATTAGTTGGCTATGTACCACAGGCTTTTAAGATGGCAGTAATTAAACCATTACTTAAAAAGCCATCACTTGACCCAGCTATCTTAGCTAATTATAGGCCAATCTCCAACCTTCCTTTTCTCTCAAAAATTCTTGAAAGGGTAGTTGTAAAACAGCTAACTGATCACCTGCAGAGGAATGGTCTATTTGAAGAGTTTCAGTCAGGTTTTAGAATTCATCATAGTACAGAAACAGCATTAGTGAAGGTTACAAATGATCTTCTTATGGCCTCAGACAGTGGACTCATCTCTGTGCTTGTTCTGTTAGACCTCAGTGCTGCTTTTGATACTGTTGACCATAAAATTTTATTACAGAGATTAGAGCATGCCATAGGTATTAAAGGCACTGCGCTGCGGTGGTTTGAATCATATTTATCTAATAGATTACAATTTGTTCATGTAAATGGGGAATCTTCTTCACAGACTAAGGTTAATTATGGAGTTCCACAAGGTTCTGTGCTAGGACCAATTTTATTCACTTTATACATGCTTCCCTTAGGCAGTATTATTAGATGGCATTGCTTAAATTTTCATTGTTACGCAGATGATACCCAGCTTTATCTATCCATGAAGCCAGAGGACACACACCAATTAGCTAAACTGCAGGATTGTCTTACAGACATAAAGACATGGATGACCTCTAATTTCCTGCTTTTAAACTCAGCTAAAACTGAAGTTATTGTACTTGGCCCCACAAATCTTAGAAACATGGTGTCTAACCAGATCCTTACTCTGGATGGCATTACCCTGACCTCTAGTAATACTGTGAGAAATCTTGGAGTCATTTTTGATCAGGATATGTCATTCAAAGCACATATTAAACAAATATGTAAGACTACTTTTTTGCATTTACGCAATATCTCTAAAATTAGAAAGGTCTTGTCTCAGAGTGATGCTGAAAAACTAATTCATGCATTTATTTCCTCTAGGCTGGACTATTGTAATTCATTATTATCAGGTTGTCCTAAAAGTTCCCTGAAAAGCCTTCAGTTAATTCAAAATGCTGCAACTAGAGTACTGACGGGGACTAGAAGGAGAGAGCATATCTCACCCATATTGGCCTCTCTTCATTGGCTTCCTGTTAATTCTAGAATAGAATTTAAAATTCTTCTTCTTACTTATAAGGTTTTGAATAATCAGGTCCCTTCTTATCTTAGGGACCTCATAGTACCATATCACCCCAATAGAGCGCTTCGCTCTCAGACTGCAGGCTTACTTGTAGTTCCTAGGGTTTGTAAGAGAAGAATGGGAGGCAGAGCCTTCAGCTTTCAGGCTCCTCTCCTGTGGAACCAGCTCCCAATTCGGATCAGGGAGACAGACACCCTCTCTACTTTTAAGATTAGGCTTAAAACTTTCCTTTTTGCTAAAGCTTATAGTTAGGGCTGGATCAGGTGACCCTGAACCATCCCTTAGTTATGCTGCTATAGACTTAGACTGCTGGGGGGTTCCCATGATGCACTGAGTGTTTCTTTCTCTTTTTGCTCTGTATGCACCACTCTGCATTTAATCATTAGTGATTGATCTCTGCTCCCTTCCACAGCATGTCTTTTTCCTGGTTCTCTCCCTCAGCCCCAACCAGTCCCAGCAGAAGACTGCCCCTCCCTGAGCCTGGTTCTGCTGGAGGTTTCTTCCTGTTAAAAGGGAGTTTTTCCTTCCCACTGTCGCCAAGTGCTTGCTCACAGGGGGTCGTTTTGACCTTTGGGGTTTTTACGTAATTATTGTATGGCATTGCCTTACAATATAAAGCGCCTTGGGGCAACTGTTTGTTGTGATTTGGCGCTATATAAATAAAATTGATTGAATTGATTGATTGATTAAATGGACGGCATTTATATAGCACTTTTCCATCTGCATCAGATGGTCAAAGCGCTTTACAATAATGCCTCACATTCACCCCGATGTCAGGGTGCTGCCACACAAGGTATTCACTACACACCGGGAGCAACTAGGGTGATAACAACTTAGTGATTTTCCGGTCAGGCTGGGATTTGTCAAGCCCAACAGCTTAACCACTAGACCACCACCTCCCCTACTACTACTACTACTACTACTACTACTACTACGTTTTTGTAGTGAGAATGAACAGAGTAAGAATTTCATTGTGTGGTATAACTGTCTGTTTCTACTATGCAAATGAACATAAAAACTCTTATTATTACTACTACTACTACTACTACTACTACTACGTTTTTGTAGTGAGAATGAACAGAGTAAGAATTTCATTGTGTGGTATAACTGTCTGTTTCTACTATGCAAATGAACATAAAAACTCTTATTATTATTACTACTACTACTACTACTACTACGTTTCTGTAGGGAGAATGAACAGAGTAAGAATTTCATTGTGTGGTATAACTGTCTGTTTCTACTATGCAAATGAACATAAAAACTCTTATTATTATTACTACTACTACTACTACTACTACTACGTTTTTGTAGTGAGAATGAACAGAGTAAGAATTTCATTGTGTGGTATAACTGTCTGTTTCTACTATGCAAATGAACATAAAAACTCTTATTATTATTATTACTACTACTACTACTACTACTACTACGTTTTTGTAGTGAGAATGAACAGAGTAAGAATTTCATTGTGTGGTATAACTGTCTGTTTCTACTATGCAAATGAACATAAAAACTCTTATTATTATTATTACTACTACTACTACTACTACTACTACGTTTTTGTAGTGAGAATGAACAGAGTAAGAATTTCATTGTGTGGTATAACTGTCTGTTTCTACTATGCAAATGAACATAAAAACTCTTATTATTACTACTACTACTACTACTACGTTTTTGTAGTGAGAATGAACAGAGTAAGAATTTCATTGTGTGGTATAACTGTCTGTTTCTACTATGCAAATGAACATAAAAACTCTTATTATTACTACTACTACTACTACTACTACTACTACGTTTTTGTATTGAGAATGAACAGAGTAAGAATTTCATTGTGTGGTATAACTGTCTGTTTCTACTATGCAAATGAACATAAAAACTCTTATTATTATTACTACTACTACTACTATGTTTTTGTAGGGAGAAGGAACAGAGTAACAATTTCATTGTGTGGTATAACTGTCTGTTTCTACTATGCAAATGAACATAAAAACTCTTATTATTACTACTACTACTACTACTACTACGTTTTTGTAGTGAGAATGAACAGAGTAAGAATTTCATTGTGTGGTATAACTGTTTCTACTATGCAAATGAACATAAAAACTCTTATTATTATTACTACTACTACTACTACTATGTTTTTGTAGGGAGAAGGAACAGAGTAACAATTTCATTGTGTGGTATAACTGTCTGTTTCTACTATGCAAATGAACATAAAAACTCTTATTATTACTACCACTACTACTACTACTACTACTACTACTACTACTACTACTACGTTTTTTGTAGTGAGAATGAACAGAGTAAGAATTTCATTGTGTGGTATAACTGTCTGTTTCTACTATGCAAATGAACATAAAAACTCTTATTATTACTACTACTACTACTACTACGTTTTTGTAGTGAGAATGAACAGAGTAAGAATTTCATTGTGTGGTATAACTGTCTGTTTCTACTATGCAAATGAACATAAAAACTCTTATTATTACTACTACTACTACTACTACTACGTTTTTGTAGTGAGAATGAACAGAGTAAGAATTTCATTGTGTGGTATAACTGTCTGTTTCTACTATGCAAATGAACATAAAAACTCTTATTATTATTACTACTACTACTACTACTACTACTACGTTTTTGTAGTGAGAATGAACAGAGTAAGAATTTCATTGTGTGGTATAACTGTCTGTTTCTACTATGCAAATGAACATAAAAACTCTTATTATTACTACTACTACTACTACTACTACTACTACGTTTTTGTAGTGAGAATGAACAGAGTAAGAATTTCATTGTGTGGTATAACTGTCTGTTTCTACTATGCAAATGAACATAAAAACTCTTATTATTACTACTACTACTACTACTACTACTACTACTACTACTACTACTACTACTACGTTTTTGTATTGAGAATGAACAGAGTAAGAATTTCATTGTGTGGTATAACTGTCTGTTTCTACTATGCAAATGAACATAAAAACTCTTATTATTACTACTACTACTACTACTACTACGTTTTTGTAGTGAGAATGAACAGAGTAAGAATTTCATTGTGTGGTATAACTGTTTCTACTATGCAAATGAACATAAAAACTCTTATTATTATTACTACTACTACTACTACTATGTTTTTGTAGGGAGAAGGAACAGAGTAACAATTTCATTGTGTGGTATAACTGTCTGTTTCTACTATGCAAATGAACATAAAAACTCTTATTATTACTACCACTACTACTACTACTACTACTACTACTACTACTACGTTTTTTGTAGTGAGAATGAACAGAGTAAGAATTTCATTGTGTGGTATAACTGTCTGTTTCTACTATGCAAATGAACATAAAAACTCTTATTATTACTACTACTACTACTACTACGTTTTTGTAGTGAGAATGAACAGAGTAAGAATTTCATTGTGTGGTATAACTGTCTGTTTCTACTATGCAAATGAACATAAAAACTCTTATTATTACTACTACTACTACTACTACTACTACGTTTTTGTAGTGAGAATGAACAGAGTAAGAATTTCATTGTGTGGTATAACTGTCTGTTTCTACTATGCAAATGAACATAAAAACTCTTATTATTACTACTACTACTACTACTACTACTACTACTACTACGTTTTTGTAGTGAGAATGAACAGAGTAAGAATTTCATTGTGTGGTATAACTGTCTGTTTCTACTATGCAAATGAACATAACTCTTATTATTACTACTACTACTACTACTATGTTTTTGTAGGGAGAATGAACAGAGTAAGAATTTCATTGTGTGGTATAACTGTCTGTTTCTACTATGCAAATGAACATAAAAACTCTTATTATTACTACTACTACTACTACTACTACTACGTTTTTGTAGTGAGAATGAACAGAGTAAGAATTTCATTGTGTGGTATAACTGTCTGTTTCTACTATGCAAATGAACATAAAAACTCTTATTATTATTACTACTACTACTACTACTACTACGTTTTTGTAGTGAGAATGAACAGAGTAAGAATTTCATTGTGTGGTATAACTGTCTGTTTCTACTATGCAAATGAACATAAAAACTCTTATTATTACTACTACTACTACTACTACGTTTTTGTAGTGAGAATGAACAGAGTAAGAATTTCATTGTGTGGTATAACTGTCTGTTTCTACTATGCAAATGAACATAAAAACTCTTATTATTACTACTACTACTACTACTACTACTACTACTACTACTACTACGTTTTTGTATTGAGAATGAACAGAGTAAGAATTTCATTGTGTGGTATAACTGTCTGTTTCTACTATGCAAATGAACATAAAAACTCTTATTATTATTACTACTACTACTACTACTATGTTTTTGTAGGGAGAAGGAACAGAGTAACAATTTCATTGTGTGGTATAACTGTCTGTTTCTACTATGCAAATGAACATAAAAACTCTTATTATTACTACCACTACTACTACTACTACTACTACTACTACTACTACGTTTTTTGTAGTGAGAATGAACAGAGTAAGAATTTCATTGTGTGGTATAACTGTCTGTTTCTACTATGCAAATGAACATAAAAACTCTTATTATTACTACTACTACTACTACTACGTTTTTGTAGTGAGAATGAACAGAGTAAGAATTTCATTGTGTGGTATAACTGTCTGTTTCTACTATGCAAATGAACATAAAAACTCTTATTATTACTACTACTACTACTACTACTACTACGTTTTTGTAGTGAGAATGAACAGAGTAAGAATTTCATTGTGTGGTATAACTGTCTGTTTCTACTATGCAAATGAACATAAAAACTCTTATTATTATTACTACTACTACTACTACTACTACTACGTTTTTGTAGTGAGAATGAACAGAGTAAGAATTTCATTGTGTGGTATAACTGTCTGTTTCTACTATGCAAATGAACATAAAAACTCTTATTATTACTACTACTACTACTACTACTACTACTACTACGTTTTTGTAGTGAGAATGAACAGAGTAAGAATTTCATTGTGTGGTATAACTGTCTGTTTCTACTATGCAAATGAACATAAAAACTCTTATTATTACTACTACTACTACTACTACTACTACTACTACGTTTTTGTAGTGAGAATGAACAGAGTAAGAATTTCATTGTGTGGTATAACTGTCTGTTTCTACTATGCAAATGAACATAAAAACTCTTATTATTACTACTACTACTACTACTATGTTTTTGTAGGGAGAATGAACAGAGTAAGAATTTCATTGTGTGGTATAACTGTCTGTTTCTACTATGCAAATGAACATAAAAACTCTTATTATTACTACTACTACTACTACTACTACTACGTTTTTGTAGTGAGAATGAACAGAGTAAGAATTTCATTGTGTGGTATAACTGTCTGTTTCTACTATGCAAATGAACATAAAAACTCTTATTATTATTACTACTACTACTACTACTACTACGTTTTTGTAGTGAGAATGAACAGAGTAAGAATTTCATTGTGTGGTATAACTGTCTGTTTCTACTATGCAAATGAACATAAAAACTCTTATTATTACTACTACTACTACTACTACTACTACTACTACGTTTTTGTAGTGAGAATGAACAGAGTAAGAATTTCATTGTGTGGTATAACTGTCTGTTTCTACTATGCAAATGAACATAAAAACTCTTATTATTACTACTACTACTACTACTATGTTTTTGTAGGGAGAATGAACAGAGTAAGAATTTCATTGTGTGGTATAACTGTCTGTTTCTACTATGCAAATGAACATAAAAACTCTTATTATTACTACTACTACTACTACTACTACTACGTTTTTGTAGTGAGAATGAACAGAGTAAGAATTTCATTGTGTGGTATAACTGTCTGTTTCTACTATGCAAATGAACATAAAAACTCTTATTATTATTACTACTACTACTACTACTACTACGTTTTTGTAGTGAGAATGAACAGAGTAAGAATTTCATTGTGTGGTATAACTGTCTGTTTCTACTATGCAAATGAACATAAAAACTCTTATTATTACTACTACTACTACTACTACTACTACTACTACTACTACGTTTTTGTAGTGAGAATGAACAGAGTAAGAATTTCATTGTGTGGTATAACTGTCTGTTTCTACTATGCAAATGAACATAAAAACTCTTATTATTACTACTACTACTACTACTACTACTACTACTACGTTTTTGTAGTGAGAATGAACAGAGTAAGAATTTCATTGTGTGGTATAACTGTCTGTTTCTACTATGCAAATGAACATAAAAACTCTTATTATTACTACTACTACTACTACTATGTTTTTGTAGGGAGAATGAACAGAGTAAGAATTTCATTGTGTGGTATAACTGTCTGTTTCTACTATGCAAATGAACATAAAAACTCTTATTACTACTACTACTACTACTACTATGTTTTTGTAGGGAGAATGAACAGAGTAAGAATTTCATTGTGTGGTATAACTGTCTGTTTCTACTATGCAAATGAACATAAAAACTCTTATTACTACTACTACTACTACTACTACTACTACTACTACTACGTTTTTGTAGTGAGAATGAACAGAGTAAGAATTTCATTGTGTGGTATAACTGTCTGTTTCTACTATGCAAATGAACATAAAAACTCTTATTATTACTACTACTACTACTACTACTACTACTACTACTATGTTTTTGTAGGGAGAATGAACAGAGTAAGAATTTCATTGTGTGGTATAACTGTCTGTTTCTACTATGCAAATGAACATAAAAACTCTTATTATTACTACTACTACTACTACTATGTTTTTGTAGGGAGAATGAACAGAGTAAGAATTTCATTGTGTGGTATAACTGTCTGTTTCTACTATGCAAATGAACATAAAAACTCTTATTATTACTACTACTACTACTACTATGTTTTTGTAGGGAGAATGAACAGAGTAAGAATTTCATTGTGTGGTATAACTGTCTGTTTCTACTATGCAAATGAACATAAAAACTCTTAACTCTTACTACTACTACTACTACTACTACGAATAATAATAATAAAGGGCTGGTTTATAATTGTTTTACATCAATATTTTTGTAAAGCTGAGGCTGGTTTTAAACAACTGACAAAGCTATCCTTTGTTTGTAATATTTTTTTAATAACCAAAATCTAAAATAATTTCATCCAAATTAATCAGATTAAAGGTATTTACAGTTACTTTAAAACAATTTGAAGCCAGTTCAAAATTAGACAAAATCTGGATTTAACCAATTTAAAATATAAACATCAACACTGATGTAAACCAATTTCAAATTCATTTAAACAAAAATTTTAATCTTGACTTTTGAGAAATGGAACAATTTTGCAACCTTTCCCCCCTTCCTTAACAACGTAAATGATGACACAAATATTTGAGTCAATCCACAGCTGTGGTTTTCAACCATCCGCCTGAAGACGCCTGCAATGCAGCTGGCGTTTGCTGGCTCCTGACTGGCTAAACACCATCAGTTTAATCATTTAAACACAAACACACACTATACCTGTATATGTCTGAAAAATATTCAAAATACATTTGAACATCCCTTTACGGTGTCACAAAGAAAGACAAAGGGTAAAGAATATTCACGTTACTCAAATTAATCATTTGTAACTGTTGCATTTGATTCATTTGTTGAAATCAGCAGATCAACATGAAGCGAGCTGAATAAGGTTTGTACTGACTGAGTTTGTCCAGAACCGGGAGGAGGGTGTGCCACGTGTGCAGGTACTCAGCCCTCAGTCCGTCCAAAGAGACGAGCAGCAGGGGCGGCCGCTTAAATCTCAGAGGGGAAAAAACAAAACAAAAACAGCTGAGATGGATTTCACAGGCTGATGATTAATAACAGGTCCTGCTGCATTTGAGGAGCTCTCTGATAAAGCTACACATGGTGGTCTTCTGTTAAAAGGTGGAGAAACTGCAATGCACAGAAATTTTCTTAACGTATAAAAATCATCAAACAAAATCAGAGAAAGTTTTCAAACCAATGGATGACAACATCGAACAGCAAATTTCCGTTACAACCTGTGGATCCTCTGCTTGATGTCATTTACAGGAGCAGGCAGATGTTCACACTGTGAGATCTTTTTGGACATTCTTAGATGTTTGCTGACTGATGAAACTTTGCCATTTCATACACAGATATTTACTGGTCTGGAAAAAAAAAATTTTTTTACAGTGTGAGGTCATTTTTTCTACTGCCGAAGGAACAAGAACTAGAAACACAGAGTAGATGATACGTGGACAAATAAGAGCAGACAGTAGATCCACTGGTTCAACGGAAAGTTTAGCGGAAATGGTGTGAACTGAATTTAATGAGGCTTTTTGACAAATCAGCACTAAAAACTGCAGGTTGGTTCACTGTCATTCCTGCAGAATTTAGAAGATCATCCTGAAACTACAATCTCACCTGTAGTCAACATTTTTTTAAAAAGTAAAAGGTCCAAAGAAATACAGCATTTTGCGGAGTATAAGTCACACCTTTTTTCTGTATTATCAGCTCACTAATTTGGGATTTTTGTGCATTGTTGTAGTGTAGTTTTTATTAGTAGCATTTATTCTGTTATTATCAGTTTATTTTGTTTAGTGTTTTGATTAATGTGAAAGTCCAACGAGCACTCCATGGCCACAATATTAGGTACACCTTGCTAGTACCGGGTTGGACTCTCTTTTGCTTTCAGAACTGCCTTAATTCTTCGTGGCATAGATTCACCAAGGTGTTGGAAACATCCCTCAGAGATGTTGGTCCATATTGACATGATGGCCCATTCAGCCAGTCTATCCAACCTTCTCTGACATCAACAAGGCATTTTCATCCACACACCTGCGCCTCACTGGATATCTTCTCCTTTTCGGACCATTCTCTGTAAACCCTAGAGATGGTTGTGCGTGAAAATCTCAGTAGATCGGCAGTTAGTGAAACACTCAGATCAGCCCATCTCGCACCAACAACCATACCATATTCAAAGTCACTTAAATCTCCCCTTGTCCCCATTTTGACATTTGGTTTCAGCTTCAGCAAGTCATCTTCACCATGTCAAGATGCCTAAATGCATTGAGTTGGTGCATTGTGATTGGCTGATTTGCTATTTGTGTTAACAAGCAATTGAACAGGTGTACCTAATAAAGTGGCCGGTGAGTGTAAATAGTTACTATAATTATAATTAGGAACTACAAACACATAATTTTTAGGTATATAAGTCGCACCTGAATATAAGTCACAGGGCCTCCCAAACTAGTAAAAAAAAGTTACTTATACTCTGGATAAAACAGTAAGTTCTTTTTTTCACCCCTCCTTTCCTCAGGAGATGTGATATGGATCGGCATGTTGTTTTGGCACAAACAGTTTTGAACCAGGTACCAGCAGACAAAGTGCTTGCCCACCACACTACTCTTAAAGGTCCAACGAAAAATAGAATAAAATGGAACTGACTCTGCTCCACAAATCCAGTTTGAAAAATAATTAAAGTGATGTCAGCAACACAACGTTCTGCAATCAGGAAATCCAGATTGTTTATAAAGTGAATTTGTCAATCAGTGGAGCTTTTAAAGCATCAGTTGAGATGTGTGCGACTTTGTGATTAAATGCGTGTTTTATTTCCCAGCACCCTGGCGAAGCAGCAGCAGCAGTGTATTGTTTTCACTGGAATTATTTGGGAATTACACTGGAATTATCTTATCTATGAACAAGATAATTCAAAAATGGCTAGTTGGATTTCCTTCAAACTTGGTGGGAATATTTCATGGATAGATATCTAGATGTGATTAGATTTTTGTGCAGTTTGGTCAAAGGTCAAGCTCCAAAAAACACATTTTATGGAATATCTCAACAACCAAAAAGAATCATGATGTGTAGTGCATGTAGAGTACACAACAGCCAACCGATGCCTTTCATTATTGTTGCTCTGGTACCATGACCAAACATCTATATGAAGTCTAATAAAGAATGGAAAGTTTTAAGTTGCTCAAGAGTCTCAAGAAGTTAACAAAAAGAATCTTCTTCAAAAGTCATTAGGACTCTGAATTTACTTTTTGAATGTCTTGTGTCTCTATTTGTGATGTTAAATTCTTACCCAGCTGGGCATGATGGAGGTGACAGGTTCTCACACTCGCCCTCTACCCACTCTTTCTCTCCTGCAGCAGAAAATCAAGAAAGAACCATTTAAGTTCTGTGGAGATCTGGTCCCAAAAATTTGCTTGATTAATCAGAGAAACTCTGTGTAAAACCACTGTGTAAAACCCTAACAAAGACAGCTACGCTGAACATTACTTCAACACCCAATGCACATATCAGAGCCAAAATAATTAATTGATTAAATTAAAAACATGAAGTAAATGTTAACTCTTTAAAAAAAATTTTATCTCTGCCAACAAAATTGGGCGGAGGCTATGTTTTCACCCCTGTCTGTTTGTGAACAGCCTGTAAACCTCAATTTTTCATATATCATTATGAATGTTTTACAGAGGATTCATATCCTGATAGGCAAGAACTGATTCAATTTTCAAGGTCATAGATCAAAGTCAAGAAAAATCTTGAAAAATTGGAAAAATCCCTATCTTTAACATTAAACAAATTTTCAAAAATTCATAACTCTGTCAAAAAAGATTTAATTTATGTCATATTTGAGATCATTATGTAGAATGGTATCCTTTATTGACTGACAAAGTTTGATCTGGATTTGATCCAGATTACAGATTTTTTGGCCATTTAAATTTAACATTGAAAACCCCTTTTAATATATATTTACATGCATATTTTACCTCATATCTTAATCAAACGTGTCCTAATCACTCTCATACTAGAAAGTGAGGTGCAGACTGGCACTCACTATCACCTGACAAAATTTGATCCAGATCTGATCCGGATTGTGGATTTTGTGGACATTTAAATTTAATATTGAAAATCCCATTTGGTGTACATTTTTCATTATATCTCAATCAAAAGTGCTTCAGTCACTCTCATTTGTGACAATGAGGTGCAAACTGGCACTCTCACTGAATAGACTAAGTTTGATCCACATCTGATCCGTATTGCGGATTTAGAGGATATTTGATATTAACATTGAAAAGCACTTTTGATCTATACTTTGTATTAGATTTTTCTAACAGGACATAGACCTTGAAATTGGAAGCTAGTGTTGGCAGAGGTTTGCACTCCACGAGCATGGTGCTCTAGTTTTTTTTGTTGTTGTTGTTGTTATTCTGTGTAGAGAGAGGCGATGGCCTCTGTGCTGCTGGAACAGCAGTCTCTCAAGTGCAAGCATTTTAATGCTAAGGCTTCAAACACACAAAGTACAACTGCTATCAGCACCCGCAAAATTAGATTTTGACATTTAGAAATCATATTGTGTGGGTTCCCTCCCAGAATTTTGTGCACTTGAGTGGACAAATCTCATATTGCATATGTATGAAGACAAACACAATGGACAATACAAACTATTTTTCACATTTGAAAGACACTGTTATAGTCCGCACTCTTACTAAATCAGTATGCATGGTGTTTTTACAGTTGTGTTTGTGCAAGTTTTGTTTCGTAAGGTGTCTTTTTGCCCCATCCTCGGTCATGTTTGCTAATCTTATGTTTTCTGGTCGGCACCATGGCAGATGTGTTTGTAGTTGGTGCAGCAATCTGCTGCAGACACGCAGTCGTCAGAGCAGTGACATTTGCTCTCCGTTAGCCTCTTCTCTCCACAGCGGAGCTTCGTGCATTCCCACTGCTGAGCTGAAAGACACAATATTAAAATTAATGTACGACACTGACCCGCTGTTGAACAATAACATCGTTTTTACTGAGTGTTTAAAGTCAAATATTTGGTCTAAAATCACAGAAATAAAGAGTTTTAGTTTGTCCATCAATCAATGTCTGATAGATCTTACACAGGATCGCTGCATTTAAAATTGAATTGCATTTTCCATATCATCCCATTTTTTTCTGATTTGGGGTTGTATATTTAAAGTGCAGTGAGATGATGCAACAACAAATAATTGACACTTTTTCCTTTACTCATATGCTACAATATTAGTTTGGAATCCAACCACTAACATAAAGAAAGACAAATAAAGTTGCATAATACTTTGAATTGTGAAGCACTGGAAAGACTATGTTTTGCCAAAAGGTTTTGCTTTTAAAATACAAATCATATTTTTTATTTCATCCGAACTGATCTATTCTCTGTATTAAAGCCTCGATCTGAAGGTTCAGTCCGATTAAACCAAAGGTCAGAAACAACATACTGGCTACAGTGCAGATGTCATGAAAGTCAAAGCAGCAGCTGTTGCTGGCCAAACAATTTTCATCACATCTGCAGCCTGGAGTCTTGTCATCAAAAGGCTCAAAGCATCGGTTCCTGCATGATGTGTGGGGGACCACTGCAAAGAGAAGATGACAAAACCCAGCTTTAAAATCATCTTGCATCAGAATGACTCAGTCAGACAGACACACAGCAGCAGAACTGTGTTATACAGATATGTTCAAAATAATAGCAGTGTGTTTAAAATAAGCAAGTACAATCCATAAAATAGCTTTTATTTCCATACACACAAATGCACTGGGAACACTGCACATTCTATTTCAAATCAAAACATGAAAAAAATATGAAATTTGTTATTACTTTACAGAAAGTAAAGAAAAAAGGAATATTACGCTTGTTAAAAAATGGTGTGTGGATTTTTCTTTCTCTGGCCCTTATTCCACTGTTACAGGTGGAAAATGTTGTATTCAAGATTCAAACAACTTTATTGATCCCTAAAATTGCAATTCATATCACACCCAATTACCTCAGACAAAAAAATAGAGCAATTAATCCACAGTTATTACTATGGCACACATCAGAATTAAAACACCGCACATATACATTTGATTGTTTATGTACGCTAAACTTTAAGACAGTCCGTCATCCGAATTGAGGCATTATGAGTGTGAGTGTGTGTGTGTGTGGGGGGGGGGCACAGCAGTCTCCCGCGCAGCCGCAAGCTTGGAGGAAAGCTGCAGCTGAGCCATGCTGCCTCCCGGTGGGGGGAAAGGAGCAGCAGAGCACAGGCCTGGGGGGGTAGGGTTAGAGACACAAGGGGGTGTGTCTCATGAGTGAGTGTGCAGATGAGTTTATATCAGTTACTGTCTGTGTGTGCATAATGTCTGGAGTTGCCTTGACAGCACCAAGTAGGGGAGGCAGAAAGATAAGAGGGGGAGCCGAATAGTTCACCAAGGCCATAGAGATTCTTCTGGAAGAAAATAAACGGGGCATTTTGACCTTTGGTGGATGATAAGCCTGCCATTTTTAGGGTTAAGCAGAGAAACACTGAAATTCCATTTATGGCTCCTCTGACCGACCAAATCCAATTTATGAGTATTCCCTGGTCGCCGATATCTTCCTTTGCAAGGCGGACAGTTGCTCCGAGATGTTTTCCAACTTGCGTCTGAGTTCAAGGGTTAACGCAGGCTGAGATTGTACTGCTTTGCCCACCTCATTAATCATGATGGACAGGTGAGGGGTCGTGATTCTGGTAGCAGCCGTCTTGCCAATTCTCCAGTAGGTCAGGGCAGCACATAAACCAATACACACCAGTCCTCCTACTATAAAACCAAATAAAAATAAATCTTCGACATCCTCCACAGAGAGTGGAGCCAAGCACGCGACATGCCACTTCTCCCAGGTGTTGAGAACATAGTCCGCAGGATAGGTTCCATCTGGGCACGCAGGGCGCTCCAGCCCTGATTTTCTTGTTGAAAAAATGGTGTCAATAGTGTACAGAAACTAGCTGATCAGTTCCATAGTTATTCCAATATAGTTTAAAGAATTCACAGTCTGGTGAAGTATGCGTATTTCTCTCTGAAAATCTGAGCGAAATGGTTGTTTGTACTTTGATTAAAAACCTGATTGGAGAGGGAAACACATGGGTGCCAGAAGCTGGTCGTCTCCATGCAACACAGATGTGAAGCAGTTCTCAGAAACAGTGGTTAGACAACTAAATATTAGTTTAATGATTCACAGGAAAAGTAAATCTTCAAGCATTTTTCAGTTCATATAGTAAATGTTCGAGTTTGTAAAGAACAATGCAGACACTGTTATTTTTTTGAACAGCCTAATATTCCCTTTTCTTCCATTTTTGTAACGTAATAACAAATTTGATACATTTTTCTTCATGTTTTGATTTGGAATACAATGTGCAGCATTCCAAATACATTTGCTTGTATAAGGATTTTGAGCCTTACTCACTTTTTAAAACACACCGCTATTATTTTGAACAGAATTGTAACAGAGAATCTTCTTAGAATTTAAGGCTTAATCAGCTGGAGGACTGAGCAACATGGGTGAAACAGTTTCTCTGCAAGCGATTTATGCAGGAATGAACAAGCAGCTGCACAGGCTTACAGTATCTTTTTATGTCTAAGGAGTGTTTAGCATTTCTAAGTAACAGATACTCCCCGTACCAACACCAGATAACATGAGAAGTCCACAAATTAAAATTCTATGTTCAAAATTCTGATTAATGCTTGTTCATTTGTTGCTGTTTCACATAATGCTGCATAATGTTATGCTGAAACATCACATTTCATTCTCCAAACCCCGATTCATGTTCAGAGGTACTGTACAACCCCAACTCCAATGAAGTTGGGACGTTGTGTAAAATGTAAATAAAAACAGAATACAATGATTTGCAAATCCTCTTCAACCTATATTCAATTGAATACACCACAAAGACAAGATATTTAATGTTCAAACTGATAAACTTTATTGTTTTTGTGTAAATATTTGCTCATTTTGAAATGGATACCTGCAACACATTTTAAAAAAGCTGGGACAGTGGTATGTTTACTACTGTGTGACATCACCTTTCCTTCTAACAACACTCAATAAGTGTTTGGGAACTGAGGACACTAATTGTTGAAGCTTTGTAGGTGGAATTCTTTCCTATTCTTGCTTGATGTACGACTTCAGCTGTTTAACAGTCCGAAGTCTCTGTTGTCGTATTTTGCGCTTCATAATGTGCCACACATTTTCATTGGGCGACAGGTCTGGACTGCAGTCAGGCCAGTCTAGTACCCGCACTCTTTTACTACGAAGCAACGCTGTTGTAACACGTGCAGAATGTGGCTTGGCATTGTCTTGCTGAAATAAGCAGGGACATCCCTGAAAAAGACGTTGCTTGGATGGCAGCATGTGTTGCTCCAAAACCTGGATGTACCTTTAAGCATTGATGGTGCCATGACAGATGTGTAAGTTGCCCATGCCATGGGCACTAACACCCCCCCATACCATCACAGATGCTGGCTTTTGAACTTTGTGCTGGTAACAATCTGGATGGTCTTTTTCCTCTTTTGTCCAGAGGACACGACGTCCATGATTTCCAAAAACAATTTGAAATGTGGACTCACCTGACCACAGCACACTTTGCCACTTTGCGTCTGTCCATTTCAAATGAGCTCGGGCCCAGAGAAGGCGGCGGTGTTTCTGGATGTTGTTGATGTATGGCTTTCACTTTGCATGGTAGAGTTTTAACTTGCACTTGTAGATGCAGTGACTAACTGTGTTAACTGACAATGGTATTCTGAAGTGTTCCTGAGCCCACACGGTTAGATCCTTTACACAATGATGTCGGTTTTTAATGCCGTGCCGCCTGAGGGATCGAAGGTCATGGGCATTCATTGTTGGTTTTCGGCCTTGCCACTTGTGTGTAGAAAGTTCTCCAGATTCTCTGAATCTTCTGATTATATTATGGACTGTAGATGATGGAATCCCTAAATTCCTTCCAACTGAATGTTGAGAAACATTGTTCTTAAACTGTTGGACTATTTTTTTAAGCAGTTGTTCACAAAGTGGTGATCCTTCCCCCATCTTTGCTTGTGAATGGCTGAGCTTGTGAGTGGCTGATGCTCCTTTTATACCCAATCATGACACTCACCTGTTTCCAATTAACCTGTTCACCTGTGGAATGTTCCAAACAGGTGTTCTTTGAGCATTCATCAACTTTCCCATTTTTGTTGCCCTGTCCCAGCTTTTTTGAAATGTGTTGCAGGCATCCATTTCAAAATGGGCAAATATTTGCACAAAACCAAAAAAGTCTATCAGTTTGAACATTAAATATCTTGTCTTTGTGGTGTATTCATTTGAATATAGGTTGAAGAGGATTTGCAAATCATTGTATTCTGTTTTTATTTACATTTTACACAACGTCCCAACTTCATTGGAATTGGGGTTGTATGTTAAATGAAGCGAAGAGCAGATAGTAGGAGTAATATCCAGACTTCAGTGTGAACACGGTGAAATAGGCACAGCACCTTTATTCTGACATTTCTGCAGGTCCAGACCCAGTCCAAGTCCGAGTCCGAGGATGATGGTGACAATCGAGATCGCCAACACGCCAACCTGTTACACAAACACAACAAACAAGGATTTTGTCTTTGTTCTGTATTTCTACCAGCTGACAGAGGAGAGCAGAGGTCATGATCTTTCAGAAAGCGCTGTAACTAGGTTTAAGGATATGATTCCTTCTTTATGTTCTCTAATGCCATATACCAACACAGTGCAGAGTAGCTACCTAAACTCTGTAAGTGAGATAGAGTATCTCGTCAATAGTTTTACATCCTCATTGAAGACAACTTTGGATGCTGTAGCTCCTCTGAAAAAGAGAGCTTTAAATCAGAAGTGCCTGACTCCGTGGTATAACTCACAAACTTGCAGCTTAAAGCAGATAACCCGTAAGTTGGAGAGGAAATGGCGTCTCACTAATTTAGAAGATCTTCACTTAGCCTGGAAAAAGAGTCTGTTGCTCTATAAAAAAAAGCCCTCCGTAAAGCTAGGACATCTTACTACTCATCACTAATTGAAGAAAATAAGAACAACCCCAGGTTTCTTTTCAGCACTGTCGTCAGGCTGACAAAGAGTCAGAGCTCTACTGAGCCGAGTATTCCTTTAACTTTAACTAGTAATGACTTCATGACTTTCTTTGCTAATAAAATTTTAACTATTAGAGAAAAAATTACTCATAACCATCCCAAAGACGTATCGTTATCTTTGGCTGCTTTCAGTGATGCCGGTATTTGGTTAGACTCTTTCTCTCAGATTGTTCTGTCTGAGTTATTTTCATTAGTTACTTCATCCAAACCATCAACATGTCTATTAGACCCCATTCCTACCAGGCTGCTCAAGGAAGCCCTACCATTATTTAATGCTTCAATCTTAAATATGCTCAATCTATCTTTATTAGTTGGCTATGTACCACAGGCTTTTAAGGTGGCAGTAATTAAACCATTACTTAAAAAGCCATCACTTGACCCAGCTATCTTATCTAATTATAGGCCAATCTCCAACCTTCCTTTTCTCTCAAAAATTCTTGAAAGGGTAGTTGTAAAACAGCTAACTGATCATCTGCAGTCTATTTGAAGAGTTTCAGTCAGGTTTTAGAATTCATCATAGTACAGAAACAGCATTAGTGAAGGTTACAAATGATCTTCTTACGGCCTCAGACAGTGGACTCATCTCTGTGCTTGTTCTGTTAGACCTCAGTGCTGCTTTTGATACTGTTGACCATAAAATTTTATTACAGAGATTAGAGCATGCCATAGGTATTAAAGGCACTGCACTGCAGTGGTTTGAATCATATTTATCTAATAGATTACAATTTGTTCATGTAATCTTCTTCACAGACTAAAGTTAATTATGGAGTTCCACAAGGTTCTGTGCTAGGACCAATTTTATTCACTTATTGCTTAAATTTTCATTGTTACGCAGATGATACCCAGCTTTATCTATCCATGAAGCCAGAGGACACACGCCAATTAGCTAAACTGCAGGATTGTCTTACAGACATAAAGACATGGATGACCTCTAATTTCCTGCTTTTAACCTCAGATAAAACTGAAGTTATTGTACTTGGCCCCACAAATCTTAGAAACATGGTGTCTACCAAATATGTAGGACTGCTTTTTTGCATTTACGCAATATCTCTAAAATTAGAAAGGTCTTGTCTCAGAGTGATGCTGAAAAACTAATTCATGCATTTATTTCCTCTAGGCTGGACTATTGTAATTCATTATTATCAGGTTGTCCTAAAAGTTCCCTGAAAAGCCTTCAGTTAATTCAAAATGCTGCAGCTAGAGTACTAACGGGGACTAGAAGGAGAGAGCATATCTCACCCATATTGGCCTCTCTTCATTGGCTTCCTGTTAATTCTAGAATAGAATTTAAAATTCTTCTTACTTATAAGGTTTTGAATAATCAGGTCCCATCTTATCTTAGGGACCTCATAGTACCATATCACCCCAATAGAGCACTTCGCTCTCAGACTGCAGGCTTACTTGTAGTTCCTAGGGTTTGTAAGAGTAGAATGGGAGGCAGAGCCTTCAGCTTTCAGGCTCCTCTCCTGTGGAACCAGCTCCCAATTTGGATCAGGGAGACAGACACCCTCTCTACTTTTAAGATTAGGCTTAAAACTTTCCTTTTTGCTAAAGCTTATAGTTAGGGCTGGATCAGGTGACCCTGAACCATCCCTTAGTTATGCTGCTATAGACTTAGACTGCTGGGGGGTTCCCATGATGCACTGATCTCTGCTCCCCTCCACAGCATGTCTTTTTCCTGGTTCTCTCCCTCAGCCCCAACCAGTCCCAGCAGAAGACTGCCCCTCCCTGAGCCTGGTTCTGCTGGAGGTTTCTTCTTGTTAAAAGGGAGTTTTTCCTTCCCACTGTCGCCAAGTGCTTGCTCACAGAGGGTCGTTTTGACCGTTGGGGTTTTTACGTAATTATTGTATGGCCTTGCCTTACAATATAAAGCACCTTGGGGCAACTGTTTGTTGTGATTTGGCGCTATATAAATAAAATTGATTGATTGATTGATTGATCTGTCTGTTGGATAACTGAGGACATACTAATGCAGAGAAAGAACTGGCCTTATGACATCACAAAGCACTGTATGCACTCACTGGCCAGTTCATTCGGTACCCCTTCCTAGACCTGGTTGGATCTGTTTTACCTTGAGAACTACTTTTGAAATAGATGATACAGATTTAGCACTTTTCCGCAAACATGCCTCAAAGATCTTGGACCATACTGACAGTTGTCAAAACAGGAAGTGGTACCCAGTGAGGCCTTCTGCCAGTCACTCCATCTGCTTCAAGATTCCACATGTTGAGCAATTTGCATTACTTCTGTCTTTCTATCAGCTTGAACCAGTCCGGCCATTCTTCTCTGACCTCTGCTATCAATAAAGCATTTTCATCCAGAGAACAGCTGCTCACTGGTTGTTTCTTTTTTCCAAACCATTCTTTGAAGACCCTACAGATAGTGTGAAAATCCCAGAAGATCAGCAGTCTGTGAAAAACTCAAAACACCCTGCCTAGCACCAACACATTGTTGTGGGTGTATCCAGTCGGTGGGGTTTGTTAGTATCTGGATTTGCCCGTGTCCCGTTTTGTGTGTTTCTTCCCTCCTTCTGTCTCCTGTGTGGGTCCCTGTGGTTTTCTGTGATGTCTGAGTCTGGTGTGTGTGTGTGTGGGGGGGGGGGTTTGTATCTGTGGTGTCTCTCTCCTACGTGTGTATGTGTGTGCGCCTGTATCTGTGGTGTCTCTCTCCTACGTGTGTGTGTGTGTGTGTGTGTGTGTGTGTGTGTGTGCACCATCTGTGTGATCTGTCTGTTCATCCTTACGTCTCCCAGTTCCAAAGTCTTCATGTCCTTGTTTTTTCTCCTCTTGTGTCCTTTTGTCTTCCATGTTCTTCTGGTTTTTGCTCACTAATTCTTTTTGTAGTTATTCGGGTTTACACTTCATTCTATTTTGAGTTCACTGTTTATTTACTACAACTTAGTTTTTGTTTTTTGTGTAGTTTGATGTTTGAGTTGTTTATCTCTTTTTGTGTTGTCTTTTGTTCCAGGTTTGTTTTTGTATTCGTTGTGGACTTCATGTTTTGGTTTTACATTTTGTGATTTGATTTGATTTTCCACATTCCATCAAATGTTGTCATCTCCTAGTGTTCTCACATGGTTCCATGGTTCCATTAATGTTTGATTGTCACACCTGCTGTCAATTAGTTCAGTTAGTGTATAAGCCACACTTTTTCCATTGTTACGTTTGCTGGTCAATTGCCACAGTTACACATGTGTTTGTCTCCATCTTGATCACCATTTGTAAGTATGCTATGCCGCGTTGTGTTTTTGACATTCGTTGGTTTAGTCCTTGCTGTGTTCCTCCTTAGTGATCTCTGCCTTGTCTCTCTGTGTAAACTCTTTTGTATGCTCACTGTTGTGGTTGGAAACACTGGGAAATAGGTTGAACCCCAAGATGCAGGCAGCAGACACAAGGGGGTTAAGTGCAACAACAAGGTGTTTATTATCCATGTGACAATGAAATATATGAGCATGAACAGTCCCAGGTGACAAATCTAAAACGTAACTAGTCTTTTAGCAATGTGACCCAAAATTCCAAAGTGACAAAAACCCACAAGGTTATCAAAGTCAGTAGTTAAAGTTACACAAAAGTCCAAGGTGACAAAAAAAAAAAAAAATCCCAAAAATGCTATAACAGTCAAAGTGCAAATAAATGAGGTGATAAACAAAAAAACAATTGTCAAAAAAACTGGTGGTGAGAAAACACTTACTACAGCGGTGAACTACGGGTGACACTGAACAAGTGAGTGACATAGGAATCAAAAGACAGGACGGACGAGAACGTCTACTCAGAGTGCCAAAGTGAAAGTGATCAACCGGCAACAAACATTAACAAAGGTGTGGCTTGTAAAACAAACTAAACAAATTATTCACAGGTGTGGAAATGACAAACAGAACAGATGGGGCATGTGGGAGAAAATCAACAAGCGTACAAGTTGAAAAAATAAGCGGACAGCCCGAGTGGAAAAATAAAACCAGATAAAGGAACATGAACCAACAAAACGACACAGTGGTGAACAACAGAAAATAAATGCTGAGAGAAAATAAAAGACAAGAAGCACAAGGGAGAGACACAACTAAGTACGCGAGGGCACCAGGCATCACCCTGACAACTGAGCGCAGCCACAGATCCGCCCCAAACAGTAACACATTAAAACTTCAAAACCAAAAGAAAACATAAGTGAGATCAAGAACCAGCGTGGGGTCTGTTCCTCTGGGTCGCGAGGGGCAGGCCCCTTGAGATCCAGAGGAACAGACAGGTGCAGTGTACCACTGACAGGCATAAATCTGGCCACCGTGCGCGGCGGGGGAAAAAGAGATGAGACTGGGAAAGAGACACACCACTTACTCGCAGACAACACCAGGAACACGCACACCCCCATGCACCTACAAGGGCTGAGACACGCAGGGGGACCCAAACACCTTTACACACATACTCTCACACACACCCACAGACCACAGGAGGAGGAACACACAGAGGACAGGCAGACCCACGGACACCGACACACACAGAATCACACGACTGAGGGGAAGACAAGACAGGAGTTGACCAGAGACATAAAAGGGACAGAGGGACAGGAACCACATAAAAGAACAAAAACACCTCCACCAACCAAACCCCAACACTCACCCCATCACTACTGTCATTTTGTCATGTCGGTTTTTAATGCAGTGCCACCTGAGGGATCGAAGGTCACAGTCATTCAACGTTGGTTTTCAGCCTTGCCACTTATGTGTGGTAAGTTCTCCAGATTCTTTGAATCTTCTGATTATATTATGGACTGTAGATGATGGAATCCCTAAATTCCTTACAACTGAACATTGAGAAACAGTGTTGTTAAACTGTTGGACTATTGTTTCACGCAGTTGTTCATAAAGTGGTGATCCTCACCGCAGGGTTTGAGTTTCTACATTCAGAGTCACTTACAGTAAATCAACTTTCTGGCCCCATTCTGATATTTTGTTTGAACTTCAGAAGATCCTCTTGACCATATCTAGAAACCTTCAAGCATTGGGTTTCTATCACGCTGGCATTTAGATATTAGATGGATGGTTGTAAATTATTCATGTTTAAGTGTTTTTTAGTAAACATTAGTAAAGGTAAAGATTATACTGTTTTCAAGCTCCTTTTCACTTAGGTCAAAGTTCACACAGAACCATGTTACCTGCACCTGGTTCTCAAATAAGTAAATAACATAGATGCATTACAACACTTATTTCCACCAGAATAAAAGCAAACATTTTTACATAGTTATCTGGTTTCCAGCAGATCCAACAGTTTTTAGCAAACACCAGATGATTACCATAAATCAGTCGGCTACACTGGACTAAATTAATCATGAATACAGTCAATTTAAAAACAAAATGTGTTGGCCATGTTTTTTTGGAAAATGTAATCAATCACTGGAGATTGCAAGTACAATTTCACCATTTATTCCAGAAAAAATAAATTATTGTCATTACTGTTAAATCCGTCCACGTTGCATCCTACAACTCCAGCAAAAACATATTCTTACTTTCTTCGCAACGTGGAGAAACAAACGCAGGTCCGATTTATAATGAGCTTCTGAGTGTTCCACTTCAGATTTATGCATCAACCTGTGAACTTTCTTAAAATATTCTTATTATACAGACTTGACCAGGAGTTCTATACCTTTAGTCCTTTTAAATTTAGTCTTTTATTAGTCTTTTATTCCCCCCCCCCCCCCCATTATTCTGGTGCACATCTATTGCAAAAATGGTTTGAAATTGACACAAAAGTCCTCTTCACTGGGTATAAATTGCTCAAAACTAAGAAAAAATATGCCTTAATGCTTTTAAAATGGTTAAATCAGAGATGATTTGATTTAAATTGTTCATCTGAGGACTAACTGCACAGTAAATCTATACATTTTGCAGAGTTAAACTAAACTCTGCTGGCACTAGTGTTAGTCCCACTCCAAACAGAGTTAAATAAAGACTATCACAGTGTTAAATCAAATTGATCAACTGCAGTAAAACTTTTTATCTTATAAAAAAGTTGATTTTGTTGTGGTTTGCCCCTGTTAATGTCCTTTAAGTGTTTCTTTGCAATGGTTTTGTGTGCTGTTCTCATGACCTGTTTTATTTTTCTGTTACACTCCCTCACTGGTTTGAGTTCCTCTCGAGTTTTGGTTATATACTTCATTCTGGTCGTTCTTTAGTTTTCAGTGTGATTTTGTGAATTGCTTGTTTACTTATTTTCTCAGTTTTCTGCAGTTACCTTATATGCACCTTTGCTTTTCAGTGTGTTTTTGTGAATTGCTTGTTTTCTGCAGTTACCATACGTGCACCTTGCTTTTCTATATATTTTATTATGTTCCACTCACCTGTAGATTCTGTTTAGTTCTGATCACCTTTTGTTATTAGTTGTCACAGGACCTTTGACCCCATCACACACAGTCCTCCATTTTGTTGTCAGCTCCTCCTGTGCACTTGCTCCTCCTCCTTCCCCTGATTAAACACACCTGTTCCTTCATCAGTTTGTTTCTTTAAGCACTTCCTTGTGAGTCAGTGCCGGTTCATTGTGTATGTGAAAACTCCTCACTTGGGTTCCTGTATTATCTTGTATATCAATGCTTTTTTTGTGTGTGTGCGATTACTCCAGCCTTTGACATTTTGCAGTTCTGGCCTTGGTTTCACTTTGCAGCCTCCACTGTATGAATGGGATTTCTTTGAGGGGACTGTTGAATACCTTTGCACCTTTTGGAACTTTGTGACTGGGACAGTTAAATACCTTTTCACTTTTTTTGGAAATGTCACAGTAAATCATTGATAGCCCTGAGCCTGGTTCTGCTGGAGGTTTCTTCCTGTTAAAAGGGAGTTTTCCCTTCCCACTGTCGCCAAGTGCTTGCTCATAGGGGGTTGTTTTGACCGTTGGGGTTTTTCTGTAATTATTGTATGGCTTTTGCCTTACAATATAAAGCGCCTTGGGGCAACTGTTTGTTGTGATTTGGCGCTATATAAATAAAAGTGATTTGATTTGATAATCCTTTGTTTCCATACTGCCTGCATTTTGGGTTGCAACTGAACTCTGCTATCAAGCCTTAACAGATTTAACGCCAAGATAGCTGACTGAATGGTCTTTGCAGTCGGACCAAATCTAGTCCCGAAAGTCAGTTTTACTTTGCAAAATAAAAGTGCTAAACTTATTAAGACACATACGTTTTTAAAATATTTTTCTAGAGCTTATTTTGGACAGCTCAAAGATCAGTAACAGATGAGTAAAAAATTAATTATTGTAATATTTTAAAAACTGATGCTATAATTGTAAAAGTTTTAAAAATCCTTTTAGTCCAGTAATTATCTCCAGGTTCATTTTTAGTTTGGGTGTATTTTTTATTAGAATTAATTCATGCAAGTCTGACTCAAATCAGGTCCAAACTTTTGGACCTCTTCAAACCACTGAACAGTTTATTAAAATAAATAAAAATAACTCATGAATAAATTTTCAGTTAGAATGTATTTATGCTAAAAGGTATAGCTCAGGCAACGGAACAGCTTTCATCATTCATCAAAGGATGAATGAATGAATTTATTCAGCACACACTCAAAATAACAAGAAAAACTCATAAAGAAAACAATTTAACAATGTACCCATGTGCCCAAAAGGGTGGAAGCAGACGCAAACCCAAAAACAAAACAAAATCGAGTAATTAAATAATTTTTATACAGCCTTTTAAAACCAACCAAGTTACCAAATGATTAATGTTATCAGGGCACTTATTCCAAATATTAAAACCTTTAACAGAAATACTGGCTCTTTACAGTAGTTTGAATCCTTGATTTCTCAAACAATAATGTTCCTCACAAGTTATTACCGGAGTTCCTCATTTTAAACAGATCCTGGACACTTTAAACTTTACTTTACTTTAAACATAATTTATATTGATATAATCAATCAAGTCCCAAAATTTCAGAATATGTAAACAGACAAATAAGGGTTTGTTGACTGATGATTACCACATCGTCAGCCAACAAATATTGGAGACATGATTCCTGAATAATTCTGCCCTTAGCTGAAGTGCCATTGAGCAAAACACCAAACCCATGTTTACTGCAGCTGCAGTCAAATCTGACAGATCTGGAACCCAGACTAATCAGGAGGGTTAAGGTCAGGAAAGCCAAAATAATACTTCGTCATTTATGCCAATTTACATCAAAATTCTGTTTTTCAATACATAGTATCTCTCTCCACAGGAATTTTAAAATAACTTGGTCAAAGATTGTGTTTGTACTCTGGATGTGTTATCCAATTTACACAGGCCTAAATATTCAGACTTATTTTACATTACCTGTAAACTAGCATAAATCTACGTAACGGTCTAATCTTTTACTATGTCGGGATAGTGTCAATCCAAAGTACTCACAATGATCTTCTTCTTGTTTTCCCTGAGGAAAGCCATGGTTTGAACGCAGTCTCAGACGTCAACACAATCCTCTACAGGTACAAAACGGAGTTACAACAGCGACGACCTCTGGACTGGTAAGTAACCCATTGACAGGATAGGACCATGTGTCTGTCCATCCACAAATGAGGACATGTTTGACATTTTATACCCCTACAAATGCACCTGGGATAAACAAAATGACAAGTTATCAAGCAATGAGGGGTGCTGCAAAAGTAAAGAAAAGCTGATTACTGTGAAGTCCCATAAAAACTGATAACGTGCATGTTTATGGATATATGGCAAATAAATAGGGGATAATCAGCTGGTGATGACGTTAGATATTAAATTGAAGATAATCTACTGTTAATGAGATGGTGACTCAGGCTTTGGTGCCACACTCACACTATCATACCAGTGTTACTTTAGATACATTAGAAACCTTGAGCTTGGAACTATAAAACTTATTTGATAAGCTCACATGTTTTAATGGAGGAAAAATTAAGACCTTTGTACTGGAAGGCTTCTTCTGAGTTGCACTGCAATAAACTGGAGCAATGCTCGGCTAAACTGGACGCCCAGAACCATCTGCAGACTTTGTCTTAATCCGTCCACTGCAGTTTCCTTTATGTTTTATTACTATGACTCTGATTCATCATCAGTCTAAACACAAGCCGGTCCCTCCATGAAGGTTCCTAGAAGTTTACTGTAGGTGGCAAAAGATCTTGAAAAACAACAAGAAGTCCGCTTGCTGTAAATGTCTAAAAGCACAATTTAATTTTTACTAATTTTGATGGCTTGAGGGACATCAAAGGAAAGAATTAGGACATAACCAATTAGTTTACTTATATATATATATATACATATAATAAACACACTTTATTAGGTACACTTTGCTAGTATCGCGTTGGACATCATTTTGCCTTCAAAATTGCCATAATTTTTCATGGCATAGATTCAACAAGGTGTTGGAGACATTCCTCAGAGATGTTGGTCTATATTGACATGATGGCATCACGCAGTTGCCCGTTCAACCAGTCTGACCTCTGACATCAACAAGGCATTTTCGTCCAAGCAACCGCCACTCATTGGATACCTTGTCATTCTCTGTTAACCCTAGAGATGGTTGTGTGTGAAAATCCCAGTAGATCAGCAGTTTCTGAAATACTCAGACCAGCCCATCACACACCAACAACCATGCCACTTTCAAGGTCACTTAAATCCCCTTTCTTCTCCATTCTGATGCTGTTTGAACATCAGCAAGTTGTCTTCACCACATCAAGATGTCTAAATGCATTGAGTTGCTGCCACTGATTTGTTGATTTGCTATTTGTGTTAACAAGCAATTGAACAGGGGTGTGTGTGTGTGTGTATATATATATGTATATATATGCACTGAACAATGTGACAGACTGGCGTCCTGTCCTGGGTGTACTCCCCCTCACATTCTATGACTGCTGGGATTGGATCCAACCCCCCACTACCCTTAATTGGACTACGTGGTTGAAGATGAGTGTGTGTGTGTGTGTATATATATATATATGCACTGAACAATGTGACAGACCGGCGTCCTGTCCTGGGTGTACTCCCCCTCACACTCTATGACTGCTGGGATTGGATCCAACCCTCCCACTACCCTTAATTGGACTAAGTGGTTGAAGATGAGTGAGTGTGTGTGTGTGTGTGTGTGTGTGCGCACTGAACAAAAATATAAATGCTCCCATTTTTCATGAGCTGAACTCAAACATCTAAAACATTTTCTACATATACAAAAGACCTATTTCTCTAAAATATTGTTCACAAATCTTTCTAAATCTGTTATTGAGCACTTCATCTTTGCTGAGATAACTCATCCCACCTGAGGTGTGGCATATCAAGATGCTGATTAGACAGCATGATTTTTGCACAGGTGTGCCTTAGGCTGGCCATAATAATAACAATAATAATAATAAAACAACAACCCAACCTTTTTTCATGTTTTTGTCATTATGGGGTGTTGTGAGTAGAATTTTGAGTGGAAAAAAAAAAATGAATTTACTCCATTTTGGAATAAGGCTGTAACATAAAATGTGGAAAAAGTGAAGCACTGTGAAGACTTTCCGGATGCACTGTTTGCACAGTGTTGTGGTACATTAGTCGATGTGTCATATTGCTCAGCAGAAAATCACCCAAGATATTTGGGATGTCAACCCATAACCCTCTCACATGAATTCAAAGGACATTGACTTTGACCTGCATTTTGTGACTCAGAAAGGGGTCAACATTTAAAAATAAACCATTACTGACACAAAATTCTCACAGAATGAAGATATTTGGGATTATAGTTTAACAATTCTCTCACACAAGTTCAGAGGGTCCTGAATGTGAACTATGTTTCTGTAGACCGCATCAGGAAGGATTCAAATGTCAGTGAGTGTCTGAATATTATCTGCACTGGTACCTCTACAGTCCCAGTGCAGAGGAAGTTACTGGTCCAGAAGGTCTGATCTCATTGTTTAGTGATCCAAACACCTCATGGTATCAGAAGCAAAGGGTCACACCGTGATTGTTGTTCACTCTTGACATTTTGTGAATTAAAGTGCACAAGGATTAAGAAATCAGCTGCTTTTCATTTGAATCTGTCTTGTGTTACTGGGATTTTCAGACGACACGCATTCTTCTTGGCTACTGCTGGATGTCTCATGACTGCAGGTCATAAAGAACAGGATGGAGCAGTTTCCTCGAGTCTGGGGTTTTCTTCAAAGCATTTTTCACAGTTAGCTGCCTGCAGGGCATCAACACTATCTATTCAGGCTGCACATCCTGATACGCTTCTCAAGAAATATAACACAGTTCTTTCTTCTGAAATTCACTAGAACAAAGCCACTCATACCCACAATGCTATAAGTCCAGTATTTGTGCACCGTGCTGTCTGACTATTAAAGGTTTAATTAGGATAAAACAAGAAGAAAGATGAATTTGCAACATTCATACAAATGTGTGGTTCAGCGAGCTTCTTTTAAAGCACCTGCATGCTAATATAGCGAGCTAGCGACTGTAGCTTGCTATCTAGCCTGCAGCTGCTTCCTGAGTCCCATTAATTACTTGAATCAAATCTGTTTCTAATATTCAGTCTTCTCTCATAACAAACTGAAAAGTGATACAGATCTGTCTTTGTAAAAGTTTAGACTTCAAAGGGGAGAACTTTGTTAAAACTGGAAGAAGATACCTAATCCATTGCTAATCCAGCAATGAAAATACTTTTTAAACTTACTCACTATTTCCTGACAAAACCTGTTTTTTCACCATTGCTTGATTTTTTTTTAAAAGATATTTCTTGTTTACATAAGTCTTTAGTTGCCCTGATGCCCGCGTACGTGTACACACACACACACACACACACACACACACACACACACACACACACACACACACACACACAAACAACTCTTTACCATTCCAGTATATAATGTTTGTTATTTTTACAGCATTATTACATTGCAGGAATAATCTACATTATTGCGCAAATCTCCATCTTATCAAGTCTTTTGTCAATATTCAAATCATACAGATCATGTTTTCTTAAAATAACTGAGATCAGCCAATAATCTGCCACTGATTCCCAACCTATGGGTCGGGACCTTTTAATATGCCACTTGATAAATATGAGGGGTCGAAAGGTAAAGCATTTGGCTATAAGATATGGTGCTTGTCAGTTACCAGATGATTTCACATCTGGATGGATCTCAAAATAAAGTCGTAAGTTGAGTAATGAGCCTTGTGTGTACCACTGGACAGCTCTGCATTTCAGAATCCCCCTGAACGGGATTCCAGTCCAGTACAGGTTACTTACGCAGTCAGGTCCAGTACCCATTTACTGCTGGGTGGACTACAACAATGCAGATGGAATGTTTCATCCACAGACATAGGTAGCCTGACCGGGACCTGAACCTAGGTCAGGGTTGGGCAATTATGTGCCATTAAGGGCCAAGACACTGCAGGTTTTCCTTGCTACCAATCACCTCAACAGGTGATTTCGTTAAAGATCAGGTGTTCAGGAGAGAAGCTCATCACCAAACCCACCTGATGAGGTGACTGCTTCCAAGGAAAGCCTGCATGGTCTTGACCCTCATTGCCTACTCCTGAACCTATGGTCTACATACAGTCCAACTCCCTATCCCACTGAAAAAAATACAAACACACTGTATCAAAAAAAAATTGCATGCCCAAACATTTGATGATCAGTGAGATGGGTTACTGTCAGCTCACTTCCAGTTCTGTCGTGTTCGTAGAATTTTCTCATGTTCTGTTTGAAGAGGAGTTGAACACTATCAGTTAGATCACAATGGATTACTGTGATTGAGGCTTGACTCTTGATGTCACAAAAGTAAAGCGGTTAAAAAAAAAAAATAGTTACTTTACTGTACTTTCAGATTTTTACTAATGCCAATGCGGCCATATGTTCCCTGGTTATTGGATGAATCAAAGTTTTGGGAAGATCACTATAAATCTTGGTTTGGTGCAATCAGAGGAAACCAGTCAGTCGCACATATTTCATGACATGTGAAATTTAGTGCTGATCAGGATAAAGATTCAGATCTCTTAAAAATGGAACATTCATTTGAAGATGGATCAGTGCTGGACTAGGGTAGAGAAGTGTGGGTTGAGCTGCTTGATTTGCTGCTACCATGACCCAGACCCGGATAAGTGGCTGAAAATGAAAGAATGAATGAATTAGTGTTAAATCTCAGAACAACACAGTGGTTTTCCAGCCTTAGCAGTGCTAAGTTTGTTTCAGTTCCTGGCAGACAAAATTACTTGATAAGATGCAGGATGATGCTACAACCTTTAGTGTGTCAGATATTTTATTTCTTCACTTCCAGTCACCTACTGATTTCAGTGCAGGTTTAAAAACAAACAAAAAAATCACAGAACCTTCAACCTTGGTTGTGTTGTGTACACTGAAAAAAGAGAATGTTTGAACCAACTTAAAAGTGTTACAATTTATAAAAACCTGAATGAATTAAATTGTTTGAACTCAAGTTTGCAAGTTAGAGTTGATTTTAACTTTCAAATTTAAGTTTAAACAACTAAATTCATTCAGGTTTTTACAAATTGTAACACTTTTTAAGTTGGTTCAAACATTCTCTTTTTTCAGTGTAGCCGGAATAAGTCAGAGCTGATTTTTATACCATGAAGAGATAAACAGAATCCAGTGGCTGCCTGGGAGGGATTGTACAGAAGAAACATAAATTAATACTAAGTTTGCAGGATCGGCACCATCAATGATGTTTTTAAATACATGAAAAATGAGCCGTGTGCAACCACGTTCGTCCTCTTTCCTGTGCTAATCTGTCAACATTTTCAAAGTTGTACTTGACAAAACTATTGTTTTAGTCTATCAAATTTCACACTTTCCCCTTTTGTCCAAACGCTTCACAGGCAGTGCCGTCAGGAGCAGAGCAATGAGGCAGAGGTCGCCTGGACGGCATGTAGTGAAGAAGCAGAACTCGCCAAAACATCTGCATCTCATCTGTGCTCCCATCTAGTCTTCACTCTCGAAGGTGTGCAGATATGTTTTGAGGCTCAGGGTGCTGGTGTACGTGAGGTTGGTGGAACGATACAGGTCCAGACCGGTCAAGATCTCCACGTCGCGGACTCGAGCCGTATGAAGCTTTAGCAGCTCTTCCACCCACTGCGACTCATCCTCGGCGCTCTGCTGATGCACAAACAGAAAGCCATAATTGGCAGCAATTATTGCAAAAGCATTGCACAAATGACCACTTTTGAGAAGCGGCAAAAACATTTAGCGTGGAGATTTATGTTGTGAGACATGTTCATATCTGTAATTTGGTTAAAAACAAGTAAGGTTGTCATGTTCTGTGGTTGCTCTTTTCATCTGCCATGTCTGATTTTAGTATTAATTTGGATGTTGTGTTTTCTGTGTGTCTTCCCTGTCTCTTGGTGCTGGGTGGTGGGCGTGGCACAGTCTTGACCACGCCCACTTCTGGATCCTTCCACACAGGTGTTTCCCATCAGCAGCTCATCACCAAGGAGTATTTAAGCCTCACTGGTTGCACTTGTACTTTTCCTGATCGTTGTGCCTAGTGCCTTCGCTTCTAGCTCTGAGTTGTGTGTTTTTCCAAGTCCTGTTTCCACGTAGTGTATCAGACCACCTGCCTGTACTGACCACGCTTTTTGCCTGATGATCCTGATCTGTTTGCTTGTTTTGGACTGCCTTATTGTGTACCGAACCCCACTGAGTAACTCAGTAAACGCCTTTCTAAACCAGAGCTATCGTGTCGAGTCCTGTACTTGTGTCCAACTGTTTCCGTCCGACACTCCTGATGAAGGTGGCCATTAGGGCAAGAGACACAACTGTAAGTTGATTTTTGGTTGTCAGCCCTTCTTCTTTTTGCTGAAAGTGAACTTCTCAAATGAATAATCAGTCATAATAATCAGACCTCGGCGCATGTTTGAGCAACTTTTTTCACCATCTAGTGGGCAATGTGAGGCTTCAATGTCAGGGCTTCTGGCACTTTTCCTACTTGAAACCTAAAATTCAAAGAAGGTATATACAGTGCCCACCAAAAGTACTGGAACACTTGGTATTTCACACATTTTAAATTGATGCCATTTCAAATACAACAACAACAAAAAAAACTAAACAAAACAACAACAAAAAACAATAATTTCTAAAATTATCTTTGTTAAACTCAAATTGAAAAGCAAATCTATACAACATAATTACTCCATACAATTAATTAAAAATATGAAAGCCAAGATGATGGATTGCATAAGTAATGGAAAGCTTTGGTGTAATACCTGTAAATAAGAGGAGGATTTTCTTAAAAAAGAAGACCTGAAAGTTCGGGTACAATTTGCCAGAAGGTACATCAGAGATGCAATCTGAGATTGGATGTTTTGGTGAAAGAAAATTATATTTGCACAAAAACAACAAAGTTTATCAGTTTGAACATTAAATATCTTGTCTTTGTGGTGTATTCAATTGAATATAGGTTGAAGAGGATTTTCAAATCATTGTATTCTGTTTTTATTTACAGTTTACACAACATCCCAACTTCATTGGAATTGGGGTTGTACGAATCATATTTTCCAGTCAAGAGCCAAAACACGTTTCACGATGTTCCATGACGAAGAAGATGATATGGAATAATTTGTACTGTAATTAGTAGGTTGTCACCAACACAAGTTGCCATGCTTCAGATAATTAAATGCTTCACACGAGAACTTTGCCTTGAGACGGTGCAGGATGTGCACGCACATGCCTGTGTGAGCAAAAACACAGGCAGTTGACACTCTCACTCTAGTCCTACATCGCTCTGTAATGTTTCCGCTTGTTGGCGATGCCACATGAAACGATGTTGGTATGAATTGCGGCAACATATTTTAAGAATGACTAATATGATTTTGTCATGCATGTTGGGCAAATGAATCAGAAGAAGGGATTTAATTATGGTTAAAGATCAGAGGTCAAGGCCTAATTACTGTCCAGGTCAAAATGTTTAGAAGTGAGTTTGGATATTTTATCTTTAGTGAAATAAAACATTTTATTGTATATAAGTGGGTGATTCTTTTAAATCTGATCGGATCGGATGTGTTGTTGTGCTGTTGGAAAACTTTGGATATATTTTACTGAGGTTTTCCAATCAATTGAGTGATGAATAACTGTGGCAGGAGTGATATAAAGCTGACCAGCGAATACAGTCACAATCAATCACAAATATTTTGCTGATCAATATGTGCTTTAGATCATCCATCGAGACTTCTTAGTTGTTGAGATATACACAGGTGTTTTCCTTGGCTTTTGACCAAACTCAGATCTTTTCACTTCTAGGTGCAATTTCTTTTTGGACCACATTTTCCTTGATCTTTCAGACTTCAGACAACTTTATTGATCCCAAAAAAGGGCAATTATGTTTAAACTCCAATTACCTCAGACAAGATACAGCAATTAATCCACAATTATTACTTGTTAACCATAATAATGGCACACATCAAAATTAAAGACAACACATATACATTTGACATTGTTTATGTGCACTAAACTTGAAGCAGTCCGTCATCCGAATTGAGGCAAAGTGGGTGAAGGCTGCTGCAACTGGAGTCGCGTCGCCGCTAGCTTGGGGGGAACGGGGACCTGCCGCAGCTAAAAACCGCGCAGCCCCCGGAGGGGAAAGGGGTGGCATGAGCGGTGGCCAGGATGCGACCACCCTCGTCAGAGTCCCAAGCTGTTTGGCCAAACTACTCCAAAATTGAATCACCTCTCAGTATCAACTCAAGTAATATTCACAACAAGTTTGAAGATAACCTGTCCAGACATTTTTGAGTTAAACACACACACACACACACTACTCTGTCATTGCCTCCTCTCACACATGCAGGGTAAAGAGGACCAGCCAGAAGAAAAAGAACAGGTGCAACAATGGCTACGCAATAAGAACTCCAAAAACTAATTTTACATCTACAAGTCAGTCATGGGGAGTTCAAGTTAGTCCTATATAGGCCCTGAAGTCCATCTCTGTCTGTGTTTATCCCCAGATTCCAAAGTGTGAAGCGGATGACAGTCTGCAACTCCTGCTGGATGGGATGTCAATCTGTCACTGGTTACCTCTCCAGCCAAGACCAGCACCCGTATACACCTGGTTGGGACGATGTAGATGTAGCATCTTGTCCAAGGACACAGACTGGTAGCGAGACCAGGAATCAAATCCACATCTACATATTGATACCCCCCCCTGCAGACTCTAAGGGGCTATCCAGTTAAAAAAGTGGCACATCTGTAGGTCTGATCAGGTTTGATGGTTTTGCTCCAGACTTTGGTGCAGCCTTACATCTGCTTCCCTGGCAGAGGAATTAGTGGATGTTGTACCTTCAGACAAGGACTAAATGTCTGTTCGGAGAATCCTTGTGTACTCCTTGAATGAGGAGTATTACTTGCACTTTGGGGAGAATGACAGCTATGAGATTTTAGCCATGTGGCTCTGAACGTTATCCAGCACTTAGGTGCTTCAATGTAGAGGACCCCAGGAGCTGGAGGAAACCAAGGACACGCCCTTGTGTCACCTGGCTGCAGCAGATAGATGGTCACTTCTGAGAGGTGTAGATGGAAGGCTTGTCTGTCTGCGTGGGTGTCAGCCAGGATCCAAGGCAGCAACTCGTGACACCGGTGCACATTCTGATCTGATGTGAACCTTCAGCGTGTCCGGACTGAGAAGATTTGGGGTGTATCTAATACTTTGCCATGCCCTCAAAGCATTTTCAATTGCCTACAAATGGGAAAAAAAAAAAAAATAGGGGAGGTGATGGTTCAAATCCCATCCTGATTGGAAAATCACTAAGGGCCCTTGGGCAAGGTCCTTAATCCCCTAGTTGCTCCCGGTGTGTAGTGAACACCTTGCATGGCAACAGCCTGACATTGGGGTGAATGTGAGGTATTATTGTAAAGCGCTTTGAGCGTCTGATGTAGATGGAAAAGCGCTTTATAAATGCAGTCCATTTAAAAAAATTGGAATCACGACTTTAAGTGAGATGAAAACAAAATTATAAATAAGTTGTTAATTAAAAAAGTCACACAGCTACAAAACCTCCGCCAACACTAGTCTCCAATTCCACAAAGATTTTACCTTGGAAAAAATTTTTAAGGCCAAAGTCCTGTTAGAAGTGACTAAATTAGATGTGATCAAATGTCAGGAGGATATATTTAGTTCATGCACTCAAAACAAAGTTTTTCATGGTGTTGTCATGTTTTGTTTTGTTTTTCAGTTTCTGAATTCTTTTTCAGATAATTTCCACAGAACATTGGTGATCTTTGCTATGCAAAATTTGTCATTGCTTTTTGGCACTTGGTTTCTGACTGATAACTGAAAGACAAACACGCAAAAATTGGAACCTCCATTCAATTTTGGTGGTGTAGGTAAATTCATAACAGAAAAATAACAGTAACCGAGGCACTTTTGATTGAGCTATAATGAAAACTGTACACCAAATGGGTTTTTCAATATTAAATTCAAATGTCCACAAAATCCACAATCCGGATTAGATCTGGATCAAACTTTGAGGTGATAGTGAGTGCCAGTCTGCACCTCATCTTCAAATATGAGAGTGATTGGGGCATGTTTGATTAAGATACAATGTAAAATATACATTAAATGGGGTTTCAATGATAACTTTAAATGACCACAAAATCTGTAATCTGTTTCAGATCAGATCAGGATCAAACTTTGTCAGGCGATAGATAGTGAGCACCAGTCTGCACCTCACTTTCAAATATGAGACTGATTAGAAGACTTTTGATTAAGATATGACTGTTGTGAAAGTGTCGTTAATGAACGGACAATGGATAAGCCAAAAAGTAACAATTTAATGTTGTGAATCACACAACGATGTACAGACAATAACAATACAGTGACTGTCAATCATACACCAGGTGACGTGTGGGCAGGCTCGACGATAGAAGACGCCTGGCGAGAGAAAAGCCGGATCCACACAGCTTCCACCGCGAACGGAGCTGAAGAACACCGGAGCCGCCAAGCCCTGCGCCCCAGGTGGCCGCTGTCTTCAGCAGTCAGACCCGGTACTCCAATCACACACTCGTGCAGCTCCTGAGATAACCACTTATCTGGGTGGGGTGTGAGGCGAAGCCGTCGCAGTCCACACCAAATGCCAACTCCGCAGACAGGGTATCCGTCCCAGGAAAACGGCTGCAAAAAGAGATCAGACTAATACTCGAATTTAAGTCAGCAGAGAAAATTACCTGATTGGTAGTTGATTTCTCGGCGGGGAGGTGGAGTTGCAGTCCGGCCTTTATGGTGGTGGTGATGAGTAGTGGATGAGTGACAGCTGGTACGGATGATGAGTGACAGCTGTCACTCCTGGTCGCTCCGAGCCCTCTCGTGCTTGAAGCCCGCACTTCAAGCAGGGCGCCATCTTGTGGTGGTGGGCCAGCAGTACCTCCTCTTCAGCGGCCCACACAACAATGACCTAAATATATACTCAACAAAAATATAAACGCAACACTTTTGGTTTTGCTCCCATTTTGTATGAGATTAACTCAATGATCTAAAACTTTTTCCACATACACAATATCACCATTTCCCTCAAATACTGTGCACAAACCAGTCTAAATCTGTGATATTGAGCACTTCTCCTTTGCTGAGATAATCCATCCCACCTCACAGGTGTGCCATATCAAGATGCTGATTAGACACCATGATTAGTGCCTGATGATGTTGTAGAACGCAACACAGAGAACTAAAGAAAAAACTATATTGGCACACAATCTTTAAGAATTTGAAGGTTGTTTGCACAGCCACATTCTTCTGAGCAGGTACGCAGCAGCCTAAAGACCCTTTCTATGGCGTCAGATCAGTGACAAAACCCCACTCGCGTAAAAAATGCGTGCTCCCAGTGCTCCCCCCAGCCCGCTCAAACTTGATTTCTGCTCACGCGAAGTTTATCTGCTCGCGCAGAGAATTCCTGCTAGCTCATTTGAAAGTTATGGCACTATGGGGGCGAGATTATGGCACTATGGGGAGGCAACCAGGTCGGCACTGCCTCTGCTTGATTGGCTGTCTCTGGAGAGCGAGTTTTGATTGACAGCCCTCCTCTCTGACACGGAAGTCAGTCGGAGACAACAGCATTAAGCGATTATCACCTCGTTTCTGCTTAAAACTTCACTTCAGTCATCATCTATCTCAGCGACAGATATCTGAAGCTTCTGTACAACAATCATTTCCACATTATTTCATAACAAATTACAGAAAGTCCTAAAAATCACCTCTTGACACCAGCGCGTCTGCAGACTGACTCTGTACACCCAAACCGATCAAATGGAATAAAGTGATTATTATCATGCACACCTGCCCATCTGCGCGATGTTTCGTGGTGCGCTCATACGAGCTCTACCGCCGTAAGTCACCCTGAGTTGTACGTATTCGCACTATGTGTGAAGGGGCCTTTACATTTTTCCTGGATATATGCACACGACATAGTGTTTTTGTGCCATGAAACAGAAACGTTTTCAGTCTTCTAGACAAACAAGATTCATCACTGGGAGAGGCCACATTTGTTTTAGCTGTCAAAGTTTCCCCGTAAGGTCAGTGAGAATTCCTTTAAAATGTCCGCACTTGCTGCATTAGGAACAACTGGGGCTATTTTTGAAAGCCGTGCGTACACAGTCAGTGGTTGACTCATACTTGACACCATGTTCTTTCCCTTTTGCTGTAACATTTGATGTTTGTCTGAATGGCAACATACCCATGTAAAAAAACAAACAAAAAAAATGTGTGGCCATTCGCACTATTAATATGACAACAGTCAGCAGACAATCATTGCTGAGCTGGCAGTGAAATTTGTCTAAGTGCCCCACGACTGTGAAGTTGCCGAGTGCACGTGGCATGCCAGAGTGTCGGCTCCCCCCACAACATGTGTGCGCGTGTTGCGCGCTCTCAACCGCCCCCCCTCTCTCCCCAACACAGGTGTACGTGTGGTTCGCGTCCCCCTCTGCAGGTGAGGCATCTCTCATCTGATCACAGAGACATCTTAGTCTGTGCGCTGACAGGACAGGAGGCGTGGCTGGCTGCCCACAGCTGTTAAGACATCTCCGGTTCTAGACATCACAGCTGCAGCATACCTCCCATGTTTTGATGGACACGTGCGTGTGTGTGCTTGTGTGGAAACATAAAAATGGACCGTCAGTCTGTTTGGACATGCAGCAGGCGATCTGAATGTCACATCTGACAGGACATGCGTGTCAGGCTGTAAGCAGCATGCTGCAGGACCAGGACAATCCAACAGTATGACAAATCCATCACTTTCAGTCACGTATCAGCAGAAATGCGCCGTACCAAACGCCGTTTGGTCACTTATCATAGCACTTTTTTTCTTTTTTTGAAAATATGTTTATCTGCTTGTTGATTTGAGCCATTTCATGCTCCTGTTGCAAGACAGTGATTGTAGCGTAGTGGTAAAGTTTCCGTCTGTTAATCAGAGCATGCGGGTTTGAATCTGTGGCATTTTTTTTCTTTTTATTTAACCAGGATTATTTAACCGCGGGCTTCTGTGTTGCGTCCCCCTCTTATGTATTATTTATATCAACCCAGTGATATTCACTAATTATACAGCTGGTTTTTATGTTATTTTCCTCCACATCAGTGGCATGATGTGGTGCACCTCGTCCCATGGAACACAGTGCGAGCTGCTGCTTGCACTGCTCAAAAGACACCATTGCATGCATGAGCCGTTGCACAGGCATCGTGCACACCTGCCCGTCGGCGCGATGTTTCGTGGTGCGCTCATACGAGCTCTACCACCGTGAGTCCCCCTGAGTTGTACGTAGTCGCACTATGTATGAAGGGGCCTTTACATTTTTCCTGGATATATGCACATGACATAGTGTTTTTGTGCCATGAAACGGACACATTTTCAGTCTTCTAGACAAACAAGATTCATCACTGGGAGAGGCCACATTTGTTTTAGCTGTCAAAGTTTCCCCGTAAGGTCAGTGAGAATTCCTTTAAAATTTCCACACTTGCTCCATCAGGAACAACTAGTTTTGAAAGCAGTACGTACAAAATCAGGGGTTGACTCATACCCGACACCATGTTCTTTCCCTTTTACTGTATCATTCCATGTTTGTATGAATGGCAACACACCCGTGTAAAAAAGCAAACAAAAAAATTGTGTGTGTGTGTGTGGGGGATGGATAAAAGGAAACATTCTGATTTAGCACATCATCAAGTTTTGCTCAACTTTTCCTTGTCCCAGGAGGAAACTAATACTCTGGACTTGCTCAAGGACTCTTCAACGCACAGACATTAAAAAGGTTAAACAGAAGCAAACACCATAATGACAATAATGATGGCAAAAAGAAAATCCTGATACAGTTGTGCCTCAAAAGCCATTCAACCTCTCTTGGATCCACATGGTCAAACAGGAGGCTCATTCTATCCAAATTCACTCATCTTTAGAACTTCGTGCAATTTTGTGCTGACAAACAGAAAGTGTCCAAATCAGTGTAGTCAAAGGATGAACGTTTTGTGACAACAATCTACTGTATTTTCAGAAGTATAAATTGCACCTGTCAAAAAATTAACTGTGAAGGTCAAGCCAAGTCTGCCAACCAAGTCAAGTCAGCCAGCCCATTCCCACATCTCTAAAATAATTATTGATCAGCTGCAGACAGGTGAAACGTGGATGTCCCCTCGGCCTTCTCCAGCTACTGGCGTCCTCAACATCCAGCTACCTGTGCAAAGTCATTCCAGTGATACCCAAGGATCCTTCAAAAAGATCTAGTTCCAAACACATCCAGTCTTCACCTAACTAGTTAGCATCCAGGTCTCACACCATACAGCAGGACAGGCAGCACCAGGACCCTCAAGACTTGGACCTTTGCTTGCCTGCAAATATAATGGCATTGCCAAACACCTCTGTCCAGTGACCTCATGAATCCACAAGTTCTTCCCATGGGCCTCTCAATCTCAAAGGCAGAGGAACCAGAGACATGCACATCACTGCCGAGGTAAGTAAATGTCTTTTGAAGTTCAACTCTTCCACCACATACAGATACACATCCAGGAAGTCATTAAAAGCCTGAATCTTAGTCCTGATCCAGGACCATCTCAAACCCAGACACTCTGATTCCTCATTTAGCTTCTCAAGTGCCTCAATCAGAGTATCCATTGATTCCGCAAAGATCACAGCATCACTCAAGTCACTGGTTTCCGCAACCCTACCAGACACCCAGTCCACACAAGCACTGAACAGTGTATGAGCCAGAACACACCCCTGACTCTACCTACACTCCACACAACACTCATAGTATCTGTGTATAGGCTTCACTGTGCAGTGGACAACCCCTCAACACTGTACCAGCAGCCATCCTCCAAAGACAAGACCACTGTGGTTTATTCTTCTTCTCAGGAGATGAGGCTCCAGATAGCTTCTCCCCATCCCCTTCATAAAGCACGCTACCTTCCAATGAAAAGCAGCGACAGAATTACTCCCACGGGGAGCAGAAACAGCAATCTTTCTTTTTTTGTTTTGGAGCTACGCGAGATGTTTGTTTGTTTTTTTTTCACAGCGATCTGAAGGTGAAAAAATTGTATCTAAATTGCACTGGTGTATAAGTCACAGCTTTTTTTCCTGTATGTGAACCTCATTTTTAACAGGTTTCCCTGAGGGTGACATGTGCACACCACAGCCTGTGTTGTTTCTTAACATAAGGATTCTTAAAATTCTAAAAATAAGCAAGATGGACAACTTAACAGGCGTTGGACAACATATTCAATGTTATTTGACGCGGTTTGGACAGATAATATTGTGAGATGCACACAAATTGTTGGTCCGTAGCGTTGAAAACACTACAAGGAAAATGTATATCCATTTGATTATCATTATTATTTTTTTAAATCAGCCATTTAATTTGGGATTTCTAAGCTTTTTTAGCTTAAAAATGTGTTCCTCTCTCTCTCTCTCTCTCTCTCTCTCTATATATATATATATATATATATTCACTGTGGTAAGTCAAAACATGCACCATATGATAATTTGGGTCCCAAACATCAAAACACATCTGACTTTATGAGCTCCAACTAGGTGTTGCACAAAACCAGAATTTCCAGAGATATTGTGTGTTCGAGAAACCTGTCAACCAACTTCCTGAGGTAATGGTCATGTTTAAGGAAAACATTTTTCTTTTGTCCCCACTGACTGAGTTTCTAAAACAGCTACAAATGACAGAGTTGACCCTTTTACAGAGTCCGCCTACTTCCAATTTAAAACAGAACAAAATGGACATTCTCACGAATTTGGCGATGTTCATTTTCATTCATTCATTTTCTGGTGTTTATCCGAGTCTGGATCATGGTGGCAGCAGGCCAAGCATCTCTACCGACACTTCCCTATCCTCAGCTAAGCCCTGTAACTGTTCCAGGGGAGAAGAGCCTTATTACTCCCACCACCTTGAGGCATTCCCAAACCACCTGTGACCTGGGTGTTCCCAGGCTCTTCCCAGTTGGACGTCCCTACAAGAATTTCCTAGGAACATCACCAGAGGGCATCGTCACCAGTTGCCTGAATGACATCAGCTGGATCCTTTTGATGTGAAGAAGTAGCAGATCTATTCTGTATTCCTCCAAGATAGTCAAGCTTCTCACCCTGTCCTGGAGTGTAAGTCCAGATACTTGACAGAGGAATCTCAAAGTTCATGGCCTTCTTCACCACGATGGTTCAGTACAGCCTTCGTAGAACATCAGACACCACCCCAATTAGTTATCCGGGTCCCTCAAGGTGTCCTCTGGGAGGTGCTGTGGGAGGACTCAGGTACTGGAACCACAGCAATGAGTGATTCGGTCTCTATATGATCAAAGTAGGAGCTGCATTCTCGGCATTACATGGGACCCATTTTTGGTGGGTGTTGGACTCCACCAGGTCTGCCCCTTGTCACCAATCCTGTTTGAGATGTTCACAGACAGGATCTCAAGTCACAGTCAGGGACCAGAGGGTGTCCAGTTTGGTGACCGCCGAGATGCATCTCTACTTTTTGCAGATAATGTGGTTCTCTTGACTTCTGAGGCACAAGTTCAAGGCAAAGTGTGACACACTTAGAATGAGAATCAGCACCTCCAAATATGAGACCATGGTCCTCTGTTGAAAAAGGGTGGATTGTCCCCTCTGGGTCAGGGGAGAGTTACTGCCCCATGGTCTTGTTCACGAGTGGCGGTAAGTTGGAGCATGAGATCTGGAGATGTTGCAAAATACAAACTGCTGTGTGTGTGTGACAGTAAACATCCAGGACAGTGGACACGTATTTAGAAGCTTTTCAACAGTTTGTGGCAGTGATTCATGTGCTGATGTACAGTTGAGTAAACACATTATGTTTGTTATTTGTGGGGACAGGAAACAATGTGCCTTATAGAATGACTCAGGCGGTGCCAGCTCAAACAGGGAAACTGCACAGTTATCTCACATTTTAAACAAAAAAGTCCCTGCTTTAGTTTACGGTACAGTAAGTGACTGTAATCCACAACAATGTGACTTTAAGAAGAATGAGTCTACAGACCATATGACAGGATCTTGTGGTGTCATTTGACCAGGAGTCCCAAACTTTTGCAATGAATAATTTTCCATGATAGCGCCAACAGTAACCCAAGCAAGCATCTAAGAATGTTCTAGTCATTGTTTACTCAGGTTATGGTGAAGATGTCAAGAAAGGACCAGATGTCTGCCATCCAGGGCCTGAGGTGGTCCTGTGGTGAGGTGGATGCAGAGGCATGCGGTACCAGTGTTGACTAAAAGCCACAATATGTTGATGGCATTCTGAGTCAAGGCCTGGGTCCCACTCTCTGGTTAGTTATGTCCACCAATGACGTAATAAAATCAGCTGCGTTCAAAGCTACTCCACAGATTTTGAGGGAATTTGTACCACAGACAGATGTTAGGGCATGGAAGACTCCATTAAATTGTGGAGGTCATCTGGATCTGAATTTCACTTTATATAGGCTTTGAAGGATTACATCAAAACTACTTCATGGATTCTCAAAAAATTTGTACCATAGATAGATATTAGGGCATGGAAGACTTCACTTAATTTTGGAGGTGATCCAGATTCGGACTGGCAGACATCAAAAATCTCTGATTGCTCTTGTTTTAATATCAGACTTAATGTTGAATAATTATGTGTTAATTAGACAATTTAAATTATATAAGATCATGAGGTGTTGCTCTCACTTTAGATGCAGTAGTGAATACATGCACAATTAACTACTAATAAATGATAATAATAAATAATTGAACTACAGCTAAAACTACAACTAATATATAACTGAACTGCAACATTATTTTTGCATCATTGACAGTAAAACAACAAATCTGGATGCAGATCCGGATCACCATTACATTTTGGAGTTGATCTGGATTCAGATCCAGATTTTGGATCAGGATTTCACTTTGTAGACTTGTAACGATTATGCCATACTGCACAGATTTTTACAAAACTTTCATCCCAGATAGATATTAGGGCATGAAAGACTTCACTTAATTTTGGAGGTGATCCGGATCTGCATCTGGATCATGGATCAAGATTTCACTTTATATAGGCTTTGAAGGATTACATCAAAACTGCTTCAAAGATTTTCATCAAATTTCACCACACATTGCTGTTAGGCCTTGGAAGACTCCATTCAATTTTGGAGCTGATCTGGATCCAGATCCAGATTTTGGATCAGGATTTCACTTTGTAGACTTGTAAGGACTATGCCTACTGCACGGATTTTTACGAAATTTTCATCCCAGATAGATATTAGGGCATGAAAGACTTCACTTAATTTTGGAGGTGATCCGGATCTGCATCCGGATCAAGATTTCACTTTATATAGGCTTTGAAGGATTATGTCAAAACTGCTTAACAGATTTTCACCAAATTTTCAAAACAGAGGGATATTAGGGCATGGAAGAATCCACTGAATTCTGGAGGTGATCCGGATCCTTGTTCTGGATCAAGAGTTCACTTTATATAGGCTTTGAAGGATTACGTCAAAACTACTTCAAAGATTTTCATCACATTTTCACCACACATTGCTGTTAGGCCTTGGAAGACTCCATTAAATTTTGGAGCTGATCTGTTTCCAGATCCAGATTTTGGATCAGGATTTCACTTCGTAGACTTGTAAGGACTATGCCATAACTACTGCATGGATTTTTATGAAATTTTCATCCAAGATAGGTATTAGGGCATGAAAGACTTCACTTAATTTTGGAGGTGATCCAGATTCGGACTGGCGGACGTCAAAAATCTCTGATTGCTCTTGTTTTAATATCAGACTTAATGTTGAATAATTATGTGTTAATTAGACAATTTAAATTATATAAGATCATGAGGTGTTGCTCTCACTTTAGATGCAGTAGTGAATACATGCACAATTAACTACTAATAAATGATAATAAATAATTGAACTACAACTAAAACTACAACTAATATATAATTGAACTGCAACATTATTTTTGCATCAATGACAGTAAAACAACAAATCTGGATGCAGATCCGGATCACCATTACATTTTGGAGTTGATCCAGAATAAGGATCCGGATCACCTCCAAAATTCAGTGGATTCTTCCTTGCCCTAATATCCCTCTGTGTTGTAAATTTGGTGAAAATTTGTTAAGCAGTTTTGACATAATCCTTCAAAGCCTATATAAAGTGAAATCTTGATCCAGGATCCGGATGCAGATCCGGATTTTGGATCAGGATTTCACTTTGTAGACTTGTAAGGACTATGCCATAACTACTGCATGGATTTTTATGAAATTTTCATCACAGATAGATATTAGGCCATGGAAGACTCCGTTAAATTTTGGGGGTGATCCAGATCCGAATCTGGGATCAAGATTTCACTTTATATAGGCTTTGAAAGATCACGTCAAAACTACTTCACAGATTGTCACCAACACAGATAGATATTAGGGCATGGAAGAATCCACTGAATTTTGGAGGTGATCCACATCTGGATTCTGGCTCAGGATTTGTTGGGACTGCTCCGGATCAATATGCAGTTTCTGCAGCAGAAAGATATGAAATCACGATGTAAAGCCAAGGTCAGGAAGACATTATTTTGTGTCAGTTTGTGAATTAAATATCAGATTGCACCATCTTGATCAGTTGGACCATTCTGGATTAGTATGCAATTATTGTACTGTGCTGTGGAATCCAGATCCAGGTAAAGCCGAGTCATGATGTAAATCACATATCTTTTATTTTGAGTCCTCCTCAACCCTGGACGGACATCAGAAAACTCTGAATGCTCTTGTTTTGGGTTAATTTTGTGTAAAGAAGTAGCTGCTGTGACCAGACCTCGAAACGTCAACTACACCTGCTCCTAATTTCCATCATGCATATGCAAGGTTGGGTAGGATTACTTTTAACGAATACATGTGGATTACATGTATGTACATACATACATACATACATGTGGATTACATGTATGTATGTACATACATACATTTGGATTACTTGTAATCTGATTATTTTTGGATTACATTTCAAAGTAATCCTACCCAACCTTGCACATATGATAAGAGTATTCCCTGCAACGGCAGATTGATGTATCATATATGTTATATGGCTGGGGGGGCCTGGCTGCCGGTTTGTTTCTGTTTTTTGGTTTTCCTCCCAGGTGGCTTGCGTTTGGGACTGAGTGGCTGTGTTGCTGAGGCTGTCAGGACCTCACCCTGATCACCTGCGACTCGTCAGGACTCACAGCTGTGGTGCATCTGGATGGATTGGAACATGTTGGCATTTAAGACTGGAGTGCACAGTGTGTATTTGCCAGAGACTCGACCTTGTGACCAGACGGGTGAGATCGTCGTCTCGGGAGCCATCTCATCAACAGCGGATGCTGAGAACGTCCAGGTTTGATGCACAGTCTGTGAAAGAGGAGGGGGTGAGGTCTCACGCTCGTCAGCACACTTCCTGAGGTACGTTAGATTTTGTGACTAACAGTTATACAGTCAGTAAATGTGGTGTCCCTCACACCTTATTGTATTGAGCTGTTTGTTAGTCATGTATCAGCTTCCACTGCAGTGGAGTTTTGTGAACTGGATGTTCCATGCCTGCAGGTTGGGAAGCTGATCAGTAATCAAGCCAGGAAGTGTTTGCTGTTTGTACACCTTTAAGTGTTCTGTGTGTAGAGTGTGGACTCACATAATGGTTCCTTCTTTCAGACTCGGTTTGTTGCGGCCACCTGGGGGGTGTCGGCGGGGTCCTTGGGTCCGAACAGCTTCTGGCTCCGGACCGTTAGCGCTGCTGGGAGCGCACCACGCCAGGCCGCACCTTTTTGTTATTATATTATCACTGTTATGTATTAAATTCAGTTAGCCTTTGTACCGTGCTCTGCTTGTTTCATACTGGGTCCTTCAAACGCTGGTCGGTTCTCCGAGCTGCGTCCGACACATAACAGTAGTCTCTGGCCAAACATCACGGACCCAGCGGTAGCAGAGACGGTATCAGCTCCGGGCGTTCTTTAGTTGAGCACATTTTGGTTGTGTGTTGCACTCAGCTGCGCACATAAGAGCAGCTCGTTTGTTTTTTCTGTCGCCAAAGGGGTTTTTTCATTTTTTGCACTCTGGTTCCCCCTTGTGGTGACTGAATCACGTTACCGTCAAGCTCTTGAGTAGGAACAGGTGTGTTCCATTTGGTTGAGCTTGACGGTATAACTCACTGATTTGTTTTGTGTTAGTTCATTTTGTGTGGGTGTTTTTTGAGTTGGTTTTTGTGTGGGATTTTATTTTTTTGTTGTCCACTATTTGTCTGGGGTTGTGACCCTGCAGCCTGTCTGACAAAGAACAAAAAAAAAAAAAAAAAAAAAAAAAGGACCCAAACAACTGTGTGTTGGTCTGTTTGTTTTTTCTTTTATTTCTTTTTGTTTCACATCCCCAGGGTTAGATGGAACGGTCCCCTGGGGGGTGATGGGGTGGTACTTGGGTTGTTTTTTCTCTTTGTTTTTTGTTATGCCCTCTCTTCTCCTCTGACTCCAGCCGGGTGTGCCGTAGTGTCGGCATTGCTGGAGGGGTGCAGTTAGGTTGTGCTGGGCGTTTCCCAGGTAGCCTCTGCACCCGGGAGGGGAGGGGGGGGGTTTGGGGTGTCTTTTTGTTTTCCCCCCCCAGTTTCCGCCCTCAGGGTTTGACTGTGGTGTCCTCTGGGGGGGAAAGGGCGTTGGGTCCATCTAGCCGTGGACGGCCGGGGCTGGGTCCATTGGTCATGAGGGGAGGCGTCTCCTGGGGTTGACGAGTGGTCCTCTGGGAGGCGCTGGTAGTCCCCGTGGGTGACGTTGGATCCCAGAGGGACCTCGGCCGTGGTTATTACTCCTGGAGCTGGCGGGTGGCCCTCTGGGGGGTGTTGGTCCCTACGTGTCGTTTGGGGGGAGGAGGGGGGGTATTTTGGCATTTTTGTTTGTGAGCTCAAGTTTGGGTTTCTTTTCTCCCCTTCCCTAGGGTTTGATGGAACGGTCCTCTGGGGGGGGGGGGGGGGGGTGTTTTGGTTGTTTTGTTTTATGACTAATCACACATGTTTGGATAAAGGCTGACCGCACAGGTGTAAGAACTCCTGGCCACACCTGTGCTAAGAGACTGTCAGAAACAAGGGCAAAGATGCAGCCAGTTCAACCAGTCTGTTGGAGGATGAACGCAGACGCGGTTTCCAGCCATGGTCCCTGGAGGGGGGTGTTTCTCCTGGGCCAGGTGTGTGTGGTCGCCGGGAGGCTTCCCGTGAGGGTGGGGTACTGTTATATGGCTGGGGGGGCCTGGCTGCCGGTTTGTTTCTGTTTTTTGGTTTTCCTCCCAGGTGGCTTGCGTTTGGGACTGAGTGGCTGTGTTGCTGAGGCTGTCAGGACCTCACCCTGATCACCTGCGACTCATCAGGACTCACAGCTGTGGTGCATCTGGATGGATTGGAACATGTTGGCATTTAAGACTGGAGTGCACAGTGTGTATTTGCCAGGGACTCGACCTTGTGACCAGACGGGTGAGATTGTCGTCTCGGGAGCCATCTCATCAGCAGCGGATGCTGAGAACGTCCAGGTTTGATGCACAGTCTGTGAAAGAGGAGGGGGTGAGGTCTCACGCTCGTCAGCACACTTCCTGAGGTACGTTAGATTTTGTGACTAACAGTTATACAGTCAGCAAATGTGGTGTCCCTCACACCTTATTGTATTGAGCTGTTTGTTAGTCATGTATCGGCTTCCACTGCAGTGGAGTTTTGTGAACTGGATGTTCCATGCCTGCAGGTTGGGAAGCTGATCAGTAATCAAGCCAGGAAGTGTTTGCTGTTTGTACACCTTTAAGTGTTCTGTGTGTAGAGTGTGGACTCACATAATGGTTCCTTCTTTCACAGACTCGGTTTGTTGCGGCCACCTGGGGGGTGTCGGCGGGGTCCTTGGGTCCGAACAGCTTCTGGCTCCGGACCGTTAGCGCTGCTGGGAGCGCACCACGCCAGGCCGCACCTTTTTGTTATTATATTATCACTGTTATGTATTAAATTCAGTTAGCCTTTGTACCGTGCTCTGCTTGTTTCATACTGGGTCCTTCAAACGCTGGTCGGTTCTCCGAGCTGCGTCCGACACATAACAATATATTACCTGAGCAACACAAACTTTTTTTGACTGATCTGCAGCGTCAAAGGTCAACCAATTTTAATCACTTTGTCATAATGACATGTGCTTTAAATTTAGAGACTTAGAACATGATAGCATTCATCGTTTGTGAGTTATATTAGCAAACAAGTGTATAAGAGTCAGAGGGATGGGGCAGAAAACACACAGTTGTGGTGTTTTTGGGTGAATGTTTTTATTTTGGCTGTTAGCGGCGGTAATCATGAACTGTGTGAGAGTATGTTCACTCCACTGGAGTATGTGCTGCTCTAATTTGACAGAGTGAACGTGTGTGTTTTTGAGTCATTATCTTTGGCTAATGATGTACATCTGTGGTGTCATTAAATAACTTAGCAGAACAAAAGTCCAAACCAAACATGCAGGTTTTTCTCACACGGCATCCCTGTGCTCCACTGGGTTTGTTTTTACTACTAGGAGGAGATTCAGTTCACCCGTTCCCATGAGAACAAGAACAAGAACAGTAAAGTTTACTGTGGAGGATTTAGTGAAGCCACTGGCACCTCCAAGTGGTCAAACCAGCAGTACTACAGCACTAATCAAACCCTGACACTTGATGCACACAGTAACACACAATTTGGATTGCAACACTTAGTCCATGGGCCAAGCAGGTTTTTGGTACCACTTAAGAGGGAAAAAAACGACACTTAGAATCCAGCCTCAGTGTATCATGGCCTACACAAAAATGTATGATAACCATCCTAGGGTGGTAGCTGTAGCCAGGTCGGGGTCAATGAAGAATTACACAGAGGTCAAACTTTACAAATGCTCCAATCATGTTGAAAACTATATCACATTACTTGTCTGATCATAACGATTCCAAAAAGGTATCTATGACAGACTATTATGGAGTTACGGGGTCAAAAATGGTGACAAAGGTCAATTTCAGTTTGTACAGGGGTCAAATATTAAAGTTGCTCCAATTTCAGTAAAGATTTATGCAAATTATTGTTTGGGTTAATAGTGTTGTGAAGGTGTCGTAGCACGGACCCACAACAGGGGGCGCAAATGAACGGACAATGAATAAACCAAAAGGTAACAATTTAATGTTGTGACACTACACAACGAAAAGATACAGAAAATATGCACAGTCAATTAGCACCAGGTGACGTGTGGCAGGCTCGAAGATAGGAGACCCCCCCGACGAGAGAGAAGCCGTACTCCACACGGCTTCCACCACCAACGGCCTGAAGAACACCGGAGCCGCCAAGTCCCGAATCCCCAGGTGGCCTCTGTCCCCGGCTGTCGACCCTGGTACTGCTGGCAGAGAGCAAAACAGGATGTGTGAGTGTGAGTCCGCACACTCAGTAATACACAGTCCAACACTGATGGGAGGGAGCACCTCCACCTCCAAATCACACACACTCGTGCAGCTCCTGGTCAACCACTTATCTGAGATGGGGTGTGAGGCGAAGCCGTCGCTGTCACACCAAACGCCAATCCTCCAGATAAGGCAACACTCCAGGAAAACGGCTGCAATAGAAGTTCAAGTTATTACACACACAGTGTTAGTCAGCAGAGAAATTACCTCAGGAATGGTAGTCGATTTCTCGGCGAGGAGGTGGAGTTGCAGTCCGGCTTTTATGGTGGTGATGATGATGAACGAGTGACAGCTGGTGCAGGGGATGAATGACAGCTGTCACTTCTTCTAGGTCTGGCGCCCTTTCGTGCTTGGAGCCCGCACTCCAAGCAGGACGCCCTCTGGTGGTGGTGGGCCAGCAGTACCTCCTCTTCAGCGGCCCACACAACAGGACCCCCCCCTCAACGGGCGCCTCCTGGCGTCCGCCCAGGCTTGTCCGGATGCCGTGCGTAGAATTCGGCCAGGAGGGCCGGGTCCAGGATGAAGCTCCTCTTCACCCAGGAGCGTTCCTCAGGTCCATACCCCTCCCAGTCCACCAGATATTGGAAACCCCGGCCCTTACGATTGACGTCCAGGAGCCTGCGGACCATCCAGGCAGGCTCCCCGTCGATGAGCCGGGCAGGAGGCGGCATTGGTCCCGGAGTACAGAGGGGCGAGGTGTGGTGCGGCTTGAGACGGGAAACATGAAAGACGGGGTGAATCCGCAGTGAAGCCAGGAGTCGAAGCTTTACTGCGGCCGGGTTGATGATCTTGAGGATCTTAAATGGTCCGATGAATCTGTCTTTCAATTTAGGGGAGTCGACACACAGAGGGATGTCCTTGGTCGAAAGCCACACCTCCTGCCCAGGCTGGTATGTGGGGGCCGGGGAACGCCGGCGGTCCGCATGGGCCTTAGCCCTCGTCCGGGCCTTTACCAACGCAGAGCGGGCGGCCCGCCACACCCGGCGGCACCACCTGAGGTGGGCCTGGACCGAGGGCACACCGACCTCTCCCTCCACCAATGGGAACAATGGGGGCTGGTACCCCAAACATGCCTCAAAAGGGGAGAGGCCGGTAGCAGACGAAACTTGGCTGTTGTGGGCATACTCGATCCAGGCCAGCTGGTGACTCCAGGCCGCCGGATGCGCGGAGGTGACACATCGGAGGGCTTGCTCTAACTCCTGGTTAGCCCGCTCTGCCTGGCCGTTGGTCTGGGGGTGGTACCCGGACAAGAGACTCACGGTGGCCCCCAGCTCCTTACAGAAACTCTTCCACACCTGTGAAGAGAACTGGGGGCCCCGATCCGAGACGACGTCCGACGGTATCCCATGCAGCCGCATGACGTGGTGGACCAGGAGGTCTGCCGTCTCCTGGGCTGTCGGGAGCTTCGGGAGGGCCACGAAGTGGGCCGCCTTGGAGAACCGGTCCACTATCGTGAGAATCACGGTGTTGCCCTGGGACGGCGGGAGGCCCGTGACGAAGTCCAGGCCGATGTGAGACCAGGGGCGATGAGGCACTGGCAGAGGATGGAGGAGTCCCGTCGTCCTCCGGTGGTCCGCCTTACCCCTGGCGCAGATGGTACAGGCCTGGACGTAGTCCCGGACGTCGGTTTCCAGGGACGCCCACCAGAAGCGCTGCTGGACTACTGCCACGGTCCTGCGCACTCCGGGATGACAGGACAGCTTGGACCCGTGACAGAAGTCCAAGACGGCAGCTCTTGCCTCTGGTGGGACGTATAGTCTGTTCTTGGGGCCAGTCCCCGGGTCCGGGCTCCTTGTCAGGGCCTCCCGGACGGTCTCCTCCACGTCCCAGGTGAGGGTGGCCACGACAGTGGACTCGGGGATGATGGTCTCGGTGGGGTTCGACAGCTCCGCTTTGGCTTCTTCTTCATGCACCCGGGACAATGCATCTGGTTTTTGGTTCTTGGTCCCGGGGCGGTACGTGATCTGGAAGTCAAAGCGCCCGAAGAACAGAGACCAGCGGGCTTGCCTGGGGTTCAGCCGCTTGGCGGTCCGGATGTACTCCAGGTTACGATGGTCCGTGAAAACCGTGAAGGGCAACGACGCCCCCTCCAGCAGGTGTCTCCACTCTTCAAGAGCCTCCTTCACCGCGAGGAGTTCCCGATTGCCGACGTCATAGTTCCGTTCAGCTGGGGTCAACCTGCGGGAATAAAAGGCACAAGGATGGAGAACTTTATCAGCCTCCACGCTCTGGGACAGCACGGCTCCTATCCCTGAGTCAGAGGCGTCCACTTCAACTACGTACTGGCGATCAGGATCAGGCTGCACCAGAACTGGTGCAGTCGAGAACCGGCGTTTCAACTCCTGGAACGCGGCTTCGCACCGATCCGACCAGGTGAAGGGGACTTTGGTGGAGGTCAGGGCAGTCGGGGCTAACTACCTGACTGTAACCCTTGATGAACCTCCTATAGAAATTTGCAAAGCCGAGGAACTGCTGTAGTTTCCTGCGGCTTATCGGTTGGGGCCAATCTCTCACCGCCGCAACCTTGGCCGGATCAGGGGCGACGGAGTTGGAGGAGATTATGAACTCCAGGAAGGACAAAGAAGTGCGGTGGAACTCGCACTTCTCGCCCTTCACAAACAGCCGATTCTCCAACAACCGCTGTAGGACCTGACGTACATGCTGGACACGGGTCTCAGGGTCCGGGGAGAAGATGAGTATATCGTCCAGATATACGAAGACGAACCGATGCAGGAAGTCCCGCAAGACGTCGTTTACCAAAGCTTGGAACGTCGCGGGGGCGTTGGTGAGGCCGGACGGCATGACCAGGTACTCAAAGTGACCTAACGTGGTGTTGAACGCCGTCTTCCATTCGTCTCCCTCCCGGATCCGAACCAGGTGGTACGCGTTTCTAAGATCCAATTTAGTGAAAATTTGGGCTCCATGCAGGGGCGTAAACACAGAATCCAACAGGGGCAACGGGTATCGGTTGCGAACCGTGATCTCGTTCAGCCCTCTGTAATCAATGCATGGACGGAGTCCGCCGTCTTTCTTGCCCACAAAAAAGAAACCAGCACCCATCGGGGAGGTGGAGTTTCGGATCAGCCCGGCAGCTAAGGAGTCCCGGATGTAGGTCTCCATTGATTCGCGTTCCGGACGTGAGAGGTTGTACAGTGTACTGGACGGGTACTCAGCGCCCGAGACCAAATCGATGGCACAATCATACGGTCGGTGCGGGGGAAGAGTGAGCGCCAGATCTTTGCTGAAAACGTCAGCAAGATCATGGTACTCCTTTGGCACCGCCGATAGATTGGGGGGGACTTTGACCTCCTCATTAGCCGTAGTGCCGGGAGGAACCGAGGATCCTAAGCACTCCCGGTGGCAGGTTTCGCTCCACTGCGTCACAACCCCAGACGGCCAATCAATCCGGGGATTGTGCTTCACCATCCATGGAAAGCCCAAAATCACTTGGGAGGTAGATGGTGTGACATGGAACACTATCTCCTCCCTGTGATTCCCAGACACAACCAAAGTCACTGGTTGTGTCTGATGTGTGATTAATGGAAGCAGGGTGCCATCTAGTGCTCGCACCTGCAATGGTGCCGGCAGAGCCACCAGAGGGAGCCCTACTTCCTTTACCCATCTGCTGTCCAGCAGATTCCCTTCAGACCCCGTGTCTACCAGTGCTGGGGCGTGAAGGGTTAAATCCCCACAAAGGATTGTTACTGGGATTCGTGCAGATTTGCGGGGTTTTCCCGCGTGCGTGTTATGGCCCACCCTTAGCCCAGTTTCTAAGGACGGGCGTTGTAGTTTGACCGTTTTAGGGCAGTCCTTCTGCATGTGCTCGCAAGAGCCGTAGACAAAACACTCCCCGCGGGCCAGCCTCCTTTGTCTGATATTTGATTTTAATTTGGCCCTGCTTGTGTCCATAGCCTCCTCAGCAGGGGGAGCTGTAGCCACAAGGAGCTCTCTGGCAGTGAAGCGTGGGGACGACGTCACCTTGTCGGAACCGGAAGGGGGAGGGACGGCTCGTGCCCGGTCACGGCCCCCGGCCTGCTCCCGACGATGCTCGTTTAAACGGTTGTCTAAGCGTATAACTAAATCGACAAGCCCGTCAAAATCCCGCTGTTCCTCCTTGGCCAGTAGGTGCTCCTTAAGAACCGGGGACAGTCCATTTACAAAGGCGGCGCGGAGCGCAACGTTATTCCAGCCGGACCTCGCTGCCGCGATGCAGAAGTCGACTGCATACTCGGCTGCGCTACGGCGCCCCTGTCTCATTGACAGCAGCACGTTCGAAGCGGTCTCGCCTCTGTTGGGATGATCAAACACCTGTTTGAACTCCCGTACAAACCCAGTATAAGACGTTAGGAGCCGTGAATTCTGCTCCCAAAGCGCCGTAGCCCATGCGCATGCCTTTCCTCGAAGCAAATTAATAACATAAGCCACCCGGCTAGCGTCCGATGCGTACATGACAGGGCGCTGTGAAAAGACGAGCGAACACTGCATGAGGAAGTCCGCGCACGTCTCGACACAGCCCCCATACGTTCCGGAGGGCTTATGTATGCTTCAGGGGACGGTGGGGGGGTTCGTTGAACGACCAGTGGAACATCTGATACAGGCCCAGGACCAGCCAGAGGAGTGGCTGCAGCAGCGCCCTGATCGCGCGCTTCCACCCTGGCGGTGAGAGCCTCCACCCTCCGATCAAGGAGGACACTCTGCTCGGTCACAGAAACTAACCGAGCCGTGAAGGCGGTTAAGATCTGCTGCAGCTCACTCAACACGCCTCCCGCTGACGCCTGCGCTCCTGGCTCTTCCATTGGCCGTTCAAACTCGGGTTGACGCCCCTCGGAGTCCATGACGATGGCCGAGAAATCCTGTTGTGAAGGTGTCGTAGCACGGACCCACAACAGGGGGCGCAAATGAACGGACAATGAATAAACCAAAAGGTAACAATTTAATGTTGTGACACTACACAACGAAAAGATACAGAAAATATGCACAGTCAATTAGCACCAGGTGACGTGTGGCAGGCTCGAAGATAGGAGACCCCCCCGACGAGAGAGAAGCCGTACTCCACACGGCTTCCACCACCAACGGCCTGAAGAACACCGGAGCCGCCAAGTCCCGAATCCCCAGGTGGCCTCTGTCCCCGGCTGTCGACCCTGGTACTGCTGGCAGAGAGCAAAAACAGGATGTGTGAGTGTGAGTCCGCACACTCAGTAATACACAGTCCAACACTGATGGGAGGGAGCACCTCCACCTCCAAATCACACACACTCGTGTAGCTCCTGGTCAACCACTTATCTGAGATGGGTGTGAGGCGAAGCCGTCGCTGTCACACCAAACGCCAATCCTCCAGATAAGGCAACACTCCAGGAAAACGGCTGCAATAGAAGTTCAAGTTATTACACACACAGTGTTAGTCAGCAGAGAAATTACCTCAGGAATGGTAGTCGATTTCTCGGCGAGGAGGTGGAGTTGCAGTCCGGCTTTTATGGTGGTGATGATGATGAACGAGTGACAGCTGGTGCAGGGGATGAATGACAGCTGTCACTTCTTCTAGGTCTGGCGCCCTTTCGTGCTTGGAGCCCGTACTCCAAGCAGGGCGCCCTCTGGTGGTGGTGGGCCAGCAGTACCTCCTCTTCAGCGGCCCACACAACAAATAGAGCTCTAAAAAGGAATAGTTTGTACCATCTGTCATGCTTAGTTATCATGTTACAGGGTAACATATGTCACATGTCATAGAATTCAATGGATGTTGACCTTGTTTGACCTTTACTTTGGAGACAATGCATTCAACACAGTCAAAACTATTCCATTTATTGATCCTTTTATTTCAACCAATAATTTGCATCATTTTTTTGCTGAAATTGGAGCAACTTTAACTTTAGAACCCTGTACAAACTGAAACTGTGATATAGTTTTCAACATGAGTGAAGGATTTTTAAAGTTTGACCTTTGTGTAATTCTTCATTGACACCTGGCTACAGCTACCACCCTAGAATGGCTATCATACATTTTTGTGTAGGCCATAATACACCGAGGCTGGATTCGTTTTTTTCCCCTTAAGTGGTACCGATTAGGTCAAAATTCATGGAGTGGCTCATGGACTAACTAGGATTTGGATAGAAACAGAGAAAAATGCAGAGATAAATAGAATACAAAGAAATACAGAGAGATAGATTCCTTCATGGGTGGGCCAACAGAAAATCAAATTTGAAATTTCCATGAAATGGGAGATATTTTGTGTGTGTGTGTGTTTTAACAAAACTAATCAAAAAAGCAAGCGACTTATGATCAAGAAGATAAAATATCCCCCACTGCTGCCATACTGGCTGTTTGCATGTAATATATCAGAGGTAGTAAATCATTTATGGCAATCTACTGTATTTTTCAGAGTATAAGTCACATGTTTTTTTTTTTTTGTTTTTTGTTTTTTTAGTTTTGGAAGTCCTGCAACATATACTCCAGTGTGACATTTTTTTTTTTTTAACAGAAAATCACACATTCGTTATTAATAATAACGGTGACTATTTTTATCGAACATTCCTGGGAATCAAAGCATAAATAATCTCTATTATTATATGGCTACGACACTATGCACACACTGATTGGCTGATTTGGTCTCATCTGACCACATGACCTCACATGCCTCCTCTGGATCATCCAGATAATTATTTTAAAATCATACAATATCAAATTTTTTTAAATTTATTTTTAGATTCTGTCACTCACCGTTGAAGTGTACCCACAATATAGGGGTTTGACAGGGCATGGTGCAATGAAAGTGAGGGGTGCACAGTCATAATCCCACAGATGGTAGCTTTGCACCATTGGCTCCTCAGCCAAGCACATACGGTACACCAAACATGAAGAAATCCATATTTTGTGAGATGTGTATTCACGTTTCGGGAGATATTTTTTTCAATATTCGTGTTTTGCAATTCATGGTTTGCAGCTGATTCACGTTTTGGGTGTTAACAGGATTAAATAGATCCTGGCACTTAGCCTGGTCTGGAGCAGGTTAGCTCAACAAACTACATCTCCATGGTGTCTTATGCCATAACATATCCCACTTTCCACTCCCCTGCTTTCCTGCAGATGATGGATGAGTTGAGCCAGGATAACCACGAAATCCTGGCTTAATCCCTGTACTGCTTCTCTTATTTCATTGCTGATTGAACTGACAGATGTGGCGGTGCTGCCCCCTGCTGGGCGGGACTTACCTTGCAGCTTTCACTATTGTCTGGTCTGTGGGGCAGGATGAAGGAGAAGACCTTCAACGCACCATCGCACTCCTCCACGGTCTGGTTCTGCTCTCGACAGCTCGACACCACGATGTAAAAGTGGGAGGGGATGTGCAGCACATCAGTGGAAAACCTGAGAGTTTATTCACAAAATGTTCAATCGCTGCCCACAACTTTCTCAGATTACAAAAACAAAATATAATCAGGTGTAAAATTCTGCAAATAAACTGTGGTGAAAGTCAGTGAATTATATGCAAAATGTAATATTATTTTTTTTTTTTTCCAGAAGTCACACGCTTCATATGCCTGGTATACATTTGACCTTTGACTCTTACTCTTTTATTGTCTCCATAGAGTCTCTGAGACCATCATAATTGTAGTCAAAGATGGGCCCGGCCATAATGTTGATGCCATTGTTTTCCTCAGCATAACGCCTCAGCAGTGTCCCCTGCAGGTAACTCCACACCTCTGCATGCAGAAAAAAGTATGGCAGTTAAGTTTTGTTAATGGTTAATATTATTATTCTCTCTGATATGCAGGGGGCTATAGCAGTCAGCATGTCCGTCCATCAGTCCGTCCGTTTTGGCTTAGCATGATATCTCAATAACCACTTGACCAATTTCATAAGTGCTTCAGTTCTTTTTTTTAAATTGGAGCAAGACAACTGCACTCGCAGTGTGTCATCAGTCTGAACCAGACAGTGAAGATTCTGATGATGAAGGAGATGATCCCTTTTTTGTTCTGGATAAGCAACCAGAGCAGGTGGATCCACCGACGTGCGCACAGATCTCCACAGTGGGTCGAATCACATGCTTCTCTTTGCAGCTTCTCCAGGACTGAGGTGCTACAGAGCTCCATCCCAGCGCCGAGTCCTGGAACGCAGAGCAGGATGCAGACACACACTGCTCCAGCAGTGGTTCCAGGCGCGTTTTGTTTAAAGTGTCGAGATCAACGTTAGCTTCGGTTTTGTTTTGTTCCTCTTTCGTTCCTTTTGCGCTCTTGATTCGCAGGCTATTCGGTGATGGTAAAAGTCAAAAGCTCATTGTTCACCTTCTCTTCACAATTTGTGGCTTTGTTTACTTTGTTCCCTTTGTTCTGGAATCGTCATATGCCGTGTGACTGGGCCATAAGAGAGACACCAGCCACCCTCTTGAGGAAACCAGTTCTAAGGGCTCATTCTAAGCTCATGAAAAGACATGGATTCATTGTTCCAGGTAATTAAACACCAATGAACACATAGCTATGAACGCTATATTCCATTTCAGCTAATAACACAACTAACACAATGCGGCACACTGTACTCGAAAAACTGATGCATTGGATGAACTCAATTCAATTATGAGCAAGGTTTCCAGCTAATAAAAATAAGTAGCCCCAACTCAAATAAAGCACATCCATGCAAGATAATTTCATTTAATTTAGCTCAGGCTACATATATTTATTAGATGGAAATCCTGCACATCATTTGAGTTTATCAATGAGTCATTTGTTTGAGTGACACACTCAAAAAAAACTAACGCACTTGATTTGATTTCTATCTAATAAATATATGTAGTCTCAACTAAATTAAGTTACATTATCTTGTGTGGATGTGTTTCATTTGAGTTGGGGCTACATATATTTATTAGATGGACATCCTGCTCATAACTGAATTGAGTTCATCAATTAGTTTTTTGTTTGAGTGACACTCAAAAAACTAACTCACTTGATTTGATTTACAGCTAATAAATATATGTAGTCTGAACTAAATTAAAATACATTATCTTGTGTGGATGTGCTTTATTTAAGTAAAGGCTACTTGTATATTTATTAGATGGAAATCCTGCACATTATTTAATTGAGTTCATCCAATGAGCCATTTTTTTGAGTGTAGCTTTAATGCATCAAGAGTCTATGCTATTTCTCTAATTGAGTGTACTGTACATCACAACTAACATCACCTGTGGTTGATTAAGGAGTAAAGTTGTCCCTTAAAAGTTATCGTCATTTTTTTTCACTTTTGAAACAGTTCTGTGACAAATGTGAGAAAAGAAGCTTCATTAACATGTGAGAAATCACGCTGCATTTGTTCCCCTGATATAACTGGGACATCGTACCGCTTAAACAATAAAACATTCGCACACAAGCTGTCGTGAGATGCAGTGAGAACAAAGACGCGCGTGTGTGCAGCCATTCAGAGACGTCCTTGTCCCGCTCAGTTGTTTCTGTCTGCAGGAACAAATGTGTATCAGCTCGTCCCTTCTCAGACCTGACATCATAACGCTCGTGACCCAGAGACACAACGAGATGCAGCTGTTGTAAGAGAAAGGAACAACTCATACGAGCCACATGCTCCATATAAAGTCACACATTTCCTCACTGGCTTCAGTATAAAACCAGCCAGTGGAGCATGAATTGGGGACTGGAGCCATTTAAATGTCTCTTGACAAAAAACACTTTGATTTCTCAAAGTGCTGCTTTCCCTGGTGTGTCTGAATTTGTATGACTTAATTATTGCTCCAACCTTCAGTAATTGTCTCAAACGTTGGGTTATGGCCAAAAGATCAGCTTCACAGATCGATGCAGGGTTCGAGACACAGTGTGAAGACTTCATAGAAATGGTGGAACTCAAAATAGAACCATGACTCAAATGGGGGTAACTGATCCATGAACCATATGATATGTTACAGCCATGGGACCTGGGAAAGTCTTTGGTTCCTCCAGCAGATATTTGGGCTACCTTACTCAACATGGCTACGTGGTAAAACATGGACGGATGATGGTACAAAGCCAAGCATGAGGGATGTCAGTGAAGGATAGCAATTGTCCATAATAAAAAACTGAGTGATTTCCAGTTCCCACTCAAGGTTCTCCAAAGACTCCAACTGTGATAAGTCATAACCACCTTTGACCAATATATATATATATATATATATATATATATATATATATATATATATATATATATATATATATATATATATATATATATACGAGGTCTGTGAGAAAAGTATCGTACCTTTTTATTTTTTTCAAAAACTATATGGATTTGATTCATATGTTTTTACGTCAGCCAAGCTTGAACCTTCGTGCGCATGCGTGAGTTTTTCCACGCCTGTCGGTTGCGTCATTCGCCTGTGGGCAGGCTTTGAGTGAGCACTGGTCCACCCCTCTCGTCGTTGTTTCATTGCGAGGAAATGGCGGAATGATTTGGGCTTTTTTTTCCATCAGAATTTTTTCAGAAACTGTTAGAGACAGGCAGCTGGAAACCATTCGAAAAATTTATCTGGCTTTCGGTGAAAATTTTACGGGCTTCACAGAGAATAAGGAGTGTTACTACAGCTTTAAGGACGGCCCACAATGGCGCACGGCGCGCCGCGCTCCGAGCCGCCATCGAGAGGCAGAAACCACCACATCATTTCTAAACGGATGGCTGTGTGGAGCCGGGACCGTCGTGAGCAATTTCTCTCGTTATCACAAGAGCTGGACATCAGCCATTTTCCGGCAGATTTCACTTTTAACAAGAGATTTTGTCATGGAAAGCCGCGCGGAGGCTTCGCGCGTCAGGACCAATTCGCTGATGGAGCGAGACAAAGAACATCTCCGTTTCGGAGTGCCAGAGGACATGTCCAGCTCTCCACAATTTCTGTTATACTCACTCGACTGGTAAGCACTGAAAGCCGATATAGGCATGTCCCAACTTGTCCTCTAACACTCCGAAACGGAGGTGTTCCTTTGTCTCACATTCCACTGTTACAGGAGTTTTTTTCATGGAAAGAGGAGCGGCTCCATGGCGCAAAGCAACGCCGTGATGAAGCCTCACAGGACATGTTGGGGCATGTCAAGCTCATGCACAATCACAATCGGAGAATCACACGACTGGAAAGCAACCGGAATCCATCTGAAAGCCATCTCAAAGCCGTCCTGTGAGACCAACACCGAGGTGGTTTTGTCCCGCTCCATGAGCGTCACGGTGGCGCATTCATCCGCTTCTTTTTCCATGAAAAAAACTCCTGTAATGGTGGAATGTGCTGAAAAAGTGCTGATGTCCACGTCTCCTGCCTTTTTGTGAAAGTCAGACGACCTCCCGGATCAACAAAGCCTTCACGTTGGAAATGATCTGGTTGTTTCAGCAGGGTTTGACCCTGTTAATCGGCGCTGGCGCCGCGCTCTCAGCAGTTGTGCGCTGTCCTTAAAGCGGCAGTAACACCCCGTAATCTGTTTAATCCCCATAAAATCGTCCCTGAAAGCCATATTAATTTTTCGAACGGTGTCCACCTGGAGGTCTCTCACAGTTTCTGGAAAAAAAATTGATGCAGCAAAGCTCCAAATCGTTCAGACATTTATTCGCAGTTAAAAAACGACGAGAGTTGTGGACCAGTGCTCACACAAAGCCTGCTCACAGGCGAATGACGCAACCGACAGGCGTGAAAAAACTCACGCATGCGCACGAAGGTTCAAGCTTGGCTGACGCAATCACACGTGATTCAAATCCATATGGTTTTTGAAAAAAATAATAAGATCGGATACTTTTCTCACAGACCTCGTATATATATATATATATATATATATACACATATATATGTATATATATACGAGGGCTGTCAATAAAGTTACGGTCCTTTTTATTTTTTTCAAAAACTATATGGATTTCATTCATATGTTTTTACGTCAGACATGCTTGAACCCTCGTGCGCATGCGTGAGTTTTTCCACGCCTGTCGGTGACGTCATTCGCCTGTGAGCACTCCTTGTGGGAGGAGTCGTCCAGCCCCTCGTCGGAATTCCTTTGTCTGAGAAGTTGCTGAGAGACTGGCGCGTTGTTTGATCAAAATTTTTTCTAAACCTGTGAGACACATCGAAGTGGACACGGTTCGAAAAATTAAGCTGGTTTTCAGTGAAAATTTTAACAGCTGATGAGAGATTTTGAGGCGATTCTGTCGCTTTAAGGACTTTTCACGGTGCGAGACGTCGCTCAGCGCTCTCAGGCGCCGTCATCAGCCTGTTCAAGCTTAAAACCTCCACATTTCAGGCTCTATTGATCCAGGACGTCGTGAGAGAACAGAGAAGTTTCAGAAGAAGTCGGTTTCAGCATTTTATCCGGATATTCCACTGTTAAAGGAGATTTTTTTAATGAAAGACGTGCGGACGGGTCCGCGCGTCGGGACGCAGCCGACGCGGTGCGGCGGCACAGGAAAAACACCTCCGTGTTGATAACCATTTGTAAAATCCAGGCGGCTTTTGATGGCTTTCAGTGGAGTGAGTATATGAGAAATTGTTTAACAGGCAGGACATGTTCCAACTTGTCCTTAAGGCTTTCAACAGAGGTGTTTTTCCTGTGGCGGAGCGTCGCGGCGGCTGCGTCCCGACGCGCGGACCCGTCCGCACGTCTTTCATTAAAAAAATCTCCTTTAACAGTGGAATATCCGGATAAAATGCTGAAACCGACTTCTTCTGAAACTTCTCTGTTCTCTCACGACGTCCTGGATCAATAGAGCCTGAAATGTGGAGGTTTTCAGCTTGAACAGGCTGATGACGCCGCCTGAGAGCGCTGAGCGACGTCTCGCACCGTGAAAAGTCCTTAAAGCGACAGAATCACCTCAAAATCTCTCATCAGCCGTTAAAGTTTTCACTGAAAACCAGCTTAATTTTTCGAACCGTGTCCACTTCGTTGTGTCTCACAGGTTTAGAAAAAATTTTGATCAAACAACGCGCCAGTCTCTCAACAACTTCTCAGACAAAGGAATTCCGACGAGGGGCTGGACGACTCCTCCCACAAGGAGTGCTCACAGGCGAATGACGTCACCGACAGGCGTGGAAAAACTCACGCATGCGCACGAGGGTTCAAGCATGTCTGACGTAAAAACATATGAATGAAATCCATATAGTTTTTGAAAAAAATAAAAGGACCGTAACTTTATTGACAGCCCTCGTATATGTGTGTATGTATGTGTGCACCACAGCCTGTGCTGTTACTTAACACAAGGACTTCTAAATCCCAAAATTAAGCAAGATGTACAAATAAACGTGCAACGGACAAGGAATTGGGCATATTTGAATAATGTGACTTACATTTTGGAAAATACAGTGCTGGATTTTTTTTGTTGTTGTTGTTTTTAACACTTTGTGTTCTGTGGTGTGACTCACTCTTGAAGGCGGGGTACATGGGGACAGTGTTGGTGATGAGCGAAGCATCGTATCTGGACTCAGGCAACATTGCCATGTCTGTTGAGACAAATCATGAAGTGAGAGCTGTCCATACGTGGGATAACAGTGTGTGCACGTGTGTCCAAGCACGCACATGCACATAAAATAGACAGAACGATTTTGAAGAAACTATACTGGATTAAAAAAGAAAAACCAATGAAGTGCTTGTGCACAGAGCGTCCTATAGGAGCTGTGCAGGTTTACCGGGAGGAAAGAGGAAGCCGGAGGTCACGTGGTTGTTTCGGCTGTAGGCGGTGCAGCTCTGGCTGTGTTCAGGTGACACTCTGGAGTCAACGCGGATGCACTGAGCTCCAGCGGAAACCTCTGGAATGGGAGTCATATCCTCCTGAGAGCAAAAATATAAACATCTTGCAGCTCTAACAGTTAGTTTACAGTAGATGATTTTACATCCTGTGTGTTTACATGCAGCGTGTAAAACACGCATTTTCCTCTAAATATAGAGTTTTGTTTGCTGGTTATTGAATTTTCTGTTTATTGTTTCATGTTTATGCAGCTCTGTCATTAATTGCAAACACCATGTGCAGTTTGTAGTGCATGTGGAACTTTTAAGGCCTGCTTTTAATAACAAGCAGCATGACCAAGGCAGGCGGCAATCAGGAAGTTAGCGTGTGTGCAGACTTTGGACAGTAATCCTACTGACAGTATGAGTGTACGTGTTTGTGGTGTCTGTTTACCTGGCGTGGCAGCGTGTACGCTGTCCACAGAGGCATGTTCAGCTCCTTGCTGTAGCCGCTGACGAAGTCCACCTGCTGCAGGAGGATGTACTTGGTGTCAAATATCACGGCCGGCCGGCCAAAAGGAAGGTGTGTCCGGTCTGAAAAGCGAGTTTTAAGTACACTTCAAAGATCCAGTGTAAAAGTTTAGATTTACATTTTCACACTCGCTCACACACTCATTGTTACTATGCTATGTTGTGTTCTTATGTATTTTGGGTCAAGGATTAACGCTGCAAAAACAGAACGTTGATAGGACTAATATTTTTGGAGAAATTAGCAATATTAGCTGACAACAGTGAACAATGGATGTTGTGCTGCAATGCAACATGGGCGTTTGGGGTTTTAGATGTAATTGGGGTTCATATTAGTTTAACAGTGTTGTTCATGAAATTGATTTATTGTGTTTTTGTAGTTCAGTTAGTTTAGTCAGTTTAGTTAAGTGCCATGCTGTTGTTGCATTCCGCCACTGTCTCTGATTGTGGATGTGTAAAAATAAAAGCGTGCACGCATGTGTGCAATTTCACCCATGGGCAGACTGGGAAGAGCTAATGTTTGCTGTTTGGTATGTTTATGTATTTTGGGTCAAGGTTGAACACCGCCAAAATGGAACAATGATAGGAGTAATATTTTTAGAGAAACAATGGATATTAGCTAACAACACTGAATAATGGATGTTGACATTTACATTCTGGACTCACATGCCAATCCACCAGGGGGTGGTAAATCATCTATATAATAAAAGCGAGTGTGATTTTATTTAGTAAGTTCAATGTAAGTACATAATATAATTGTAAATTTGTTAAAAATACATGAATGCAAAAGAAAGTGAACACACTTATTTCCATTGTCATCTATTTAAAAATCAAATGACAAAATAGAAGTAAAAATTGAATATTAATACTACTACTACTACTACTACTACTACTAATAGGTTGCCATAGATACAGTCACTTCCGGCGAAGTGGCCAATCTGAAGGTGAGAATTCGTACCTCCACGACTGACCGCCCGATGAAAAGAAGATCGGGCTGCATTGATTGTTTATTGAAATCAGCTCGTTTGTTTTGTCTCTTTTTTTTCCCGTCTGCATATATAGTAATGGTAAATGCCACACTGGCAGAACCATTTATGAACTTTAATATGCATATATGCAATTTATTCTTGCAAGACAGAAGGCATGTTGTGCATGAGTGAATGTGGTGTATGTGTGACTGCCATCCGCCATTCCCGATCAGCCTATAACATTCTACTCAAAGCCAACCGACAGCTTCTATCAGGAAGGGCAGACCACCAAAACAACACAAAGACAGACAAGAACGAGAGACAAGTGGTGAAGACAATAACTGTGACGTGAGACACCGAGGAGACGGGGCCCCAGCCATACGACATACCATGACAAACAACCACACATGAACAAACAGTGACAGCAACAGTCTGTTGTCTAATTAGTGAGCATCCATACCCTAATCCAGAACACCGTCGTGTTAATCCTCTTAAGAGCACCCAAAAACCGAATTGTGGTGACGGCCACAAACACGCGACCGTCCACACACAGAGACCTAGATCACAGCTAAATATCCGATCACTACTGTGGCTGGTGTGTTGGGCCAACACAAGAGTACAGAACCTTACCATATGACATGGACCACTCCGGCACGTCAGAAGCCACGGGGCCAGCCGCGAGTAACGACGGAAGTGGGTCCAGGACGCAGGGTACCGGGGGAGCCAGAAGAAAAGGGGCAGCGGAAGGGCACGGGGGTCAGGAAAGGCAGCCCCCATAGCCACCGGGCAGCACAGCAAACCAACACCCCCAACAACACCCCCCACCCCTCCGCAGGGTCACAGGGAGCCGCCCCAAACCCGAGGAAAGCACACAGGGCACCGGCATGGGCCCACCAATAGGGGGAGCCCCAGAACCACGCCACCCTGGCCACGGTCCCCGAGGGCGGGAGAGAGCGGCGGCAAGGACGGGGAGCAAAGGAGCCACCGCAACCGAATCCAAAGCACAAGGTAGGGACCACCGAGCCACACGAGGGCGGGGCCCAGCCCCCAGACAAGAGGTGAGGCCCAACCCCGGGGCCAGGAAGAGCACAAGGCCCCCCAGCAGCCAGGCCCTCCAGCGCAGCCAGCAGTGCCCCCCAAGCTCCCTCTCCCCCCAACCTACCCCCCATCCCGGATCCCACCCCAGCCACCAAAGCCCATGACCAGGAGACCGCCCAAGCAAGACCCATCCTGCGTAGACCACGACCCCCCATCCCCCCAGCAGCCGCCGGCCCCCCAGTGCCAACACCCGTGCCCCACCGCCACCACCCATCCCCACAACAGGCCGTGGGCCCCCGAGCCCCACAGGCCCAGAGCAGGGCGAGGGGACCACGGCAGAACCGGTGAGGCAGACCCCCTACCCCAGAGTCCCAGACATCCACAGCCACCCGGGGCCAACCCGGGTGGCTGTATTCTGACCTTCAATGGAGTTTTCTTAGATAAATCTCAGTCAGAAGTCTGAAATTTGCAAGTTCCCTGTTTCAGTTGAATTGAGTTATTCATGGTCATGCATAGACTGAGTTGTTTACTCTAATACTTATGTACTGACCCATATAAGCAGCAGAAAATTAATGAATGAATGGTTAGTGCAAAAAAGTCTGCCCTCTACAGGACCGCACTGTGGAAAACTGGACAGATGTCACACTGACATATGAAAATAAGAAAAACATGTTTCAGTGGATCTGTGAATGCATCAATGAAAACTTCTAAAAAATAGACTAGAATGAAAATTTTCATCCAGATCCTGGTTCTGATAGGATACTTACTGTAAGTGTAGAAAGCCCCTAGTGGAGGACTAAAGGTTTCAATGGTTTCTTCTACTTTGTTCTGTAAAAGAAAATTCAGGCATCACACAGTCCGTCTGTTTGCCTAAATCTAAAAGTTAAATTTATTTAGTCTGCAGTAACCCATGGCACTCTGCATAAGCAATGATAAGCTTACCATTGACAAGGGATAATTTTCTGCTTGTACAGAGTACAGTTCACTGATTTAGACCTTTGATCTTTTGACCCCAATATTAGTAGTCTACTTGGGGTCACCGTGCCTAACACACATACCAAGTTTGGTAACAATCAGGCAATTAGGAAAGAAGTTATTTGCACAAATATTTTGTGACCCCAGATGCAACAGTCTAACACACTAACACACACACACACACACACACACACACACACACACACACACACACACACACACACACACACACACACACACACACACACACACACACACACACACACACACACACACACACACCACATTTGGTGATAATCAGGCCAGTGCACCTGAAGTAATCTTGCTCACAAGTGAAATGACTTGTGAGAAATGAAATGTCATGCTCATGCATCAGTACAAAAATTCCAGCACAAAAAATGCCAAAGCTGTTCCAAAATAAGGTTCAGAGGTTTTGCTGCCACCTAGAGGCTGCAGACTGATGGATTAAAGCTGTTATTTAAAGCAGTGTTTTGAACGCACAGTGATGATTGACATCACCGTTGCCCACTGACCTCATCGTCACAGCTGCATCCTAGGTCGTCGGTGACCGTGACCTGTGGGTCAGGCGTGGGCGATGGCTGTGTCACTTCCTCGGGCATACTGGGTCGGTACACCGGCTCTCGCAGCATGTCGTTCAGGCTGCCGTGCGTCCCGTTGTTTGGGGCTGGTTTCAGTCCCAAGAGGTCTGAGACAGAGTACGTTTTAGGTAGTGAGTTTTTTTTATTTATTTATTTGATCATATCATTAAATATTGGCCAGTAAAAATATTCTCACCACACATCACGTTGTATAACTCAATGTTTTCAAACTCAGGCACTCGTTTTTGGAACTTGAAGCTTGGTCCATAGCCCATAAAGATCGTCTGGATTAAGAAAAGGAAATAAAATACTTAGTGTTTTTTAATTTAAGGTTAACCACAGATGACCTCTCTCAGGTATGAGGTCACAATTCCAGCCTCATCTGTATGAGGATCATTTTATAAAATACTACACTCAACATGTTTGGAAAACAACACTAACTAAACGGATTGGTTAGGTTTAAAAAAGAAGAGAAGAAAAAGAAAATAGTGCAAGGACAACAGTATTTTCCAGAGTATGTCTTTTTTTTTTTTTACTAGTTTGGGAAGTCCCGTGACTTATACTGTGGTGCTACTTATATACTGAAATATCACACTTTTGTTATTAATAATACAAATTTAAATCCATTTTCATATAGAACATTCCAAGGAATGAATTCGCTAAACTAAATAAACTGCAATAATACAAGAACAAATGACAATAACTAAAATTATGCAAAAATGCACAAAAATCTCAAATTAAAAATCTGAAAATACAAGAAAAAAGGTGAGTTATGGGTTTTTCCTCTTCAAGAGGATTTTTTTTTAACAGGTGTGACTTATGCTCCGGAAAATATGATAATATAAAAAATGTATTTCAATAACAAGTGGAACCTATGGAACAACTAGAAGCACTCAGAGAGTGCAAACCTCCGCCAAGGCCATAGGGTCACTGACCCTAAAGAGATTCCCTCCTTGGCACAGTTATCTATTCAACAATTCAGTGTTACAACCAAAACTATGATACATACACTTTTCTTTCCTTTATATTTCACATCCTTGACCATGAAAACATACCACTAGAACTTGGAATCACTTTTATGTCTTTATTAGTTCAAACGTTATTGTATAAAAACGATTTTTCGGTAATGGCGGTTTTCTTCTGGATCTAGCTCCGTAACATTTGAAGCTACATCAAATCTGATGACACCTTACTGGATCAGTACAGATTCAGCTACAGTTTGGTGTTAGTTGTGCATCTCTAGCTTCATTTGTCACCTCACACTGACACATTTTCTATTTTCCCTATATTTTTGCATATTCTGGATCACCAGATCCGGAATCCGGAGCTGATCATCACCAAACTTTGTTGTTTGATAGAAAATTTGACTATGTTACACCTTAATTTTTTTCAAGTCTTTCTGCCTTGTTTTTGTGGAGTTAGAAATTAGAAACTGTCAAAATTCCCCCTATCCCGCAATGGTGAAGAATCCTTTAAAAAATTCCTGGATCTGGATCATGATCCGAATCACCACTAAAATTGAATCACTTGTTCCGCTTGTCATTTCCAACCACTCCACAAAATTTCATCAAAATCCGTTCAAAACTTTTTGAGTTATCCTGCTGACAGACAGACAAACAAACAAACAAACACGACCGAAAACATAACCTCCTTGGCGGAGGTAATTATGAGGAAAAACTGAAAATGTGGATTACAATTTACACTCTAATAGGTTGTTTAAAAACTGATTAGTTAACACATTGATTGATTGAAAAGTAATGTCTCCAAGAAATTTACTTGACTGGATATGTTAAGGCAGTGATTTTCAACCTTTTTTGAGCCGCGGCACCCTTTTTATATTTACAAAATCCTGCGGCACACCACCAACCAAAATAATATTATAATTCTATTACCTCTGGTTTTACACAAAACCCAATTATCGCAATAGAAAATCGAAACAGAAAACACCGCATTTCGAAAATCCTCAAGCATTTTGTGCTCTGATCTCAAGTGTTTTTTAGACGTGTCACAATAATCTGCCACTCTAATATTCACGGCGGTCAGGCCGCCTTCCACGCACACCTCCACAGCCAACACGGTTTCTCCTTCCCCAGAGGAGCCATGCTCTGTGAGCAGTTGAGATTCACGCTGTAGTCAGCAACCCGTAACCATGGAGACGCACAACGCTATGTGCGCAAGTATGTCTATTATACTATAGTACAGCACTTTGCTGCCATCTACTGTAATAAAAGAGCATTACATCATCTGCCACACTATTACAGCACATACACCCGATAATGGTGATATTTGATAATTGCCCACGGCACCCCTGACGATCGATCATGGCACCCTAGGGTGCCGCGGCACCCCGGTTGAGAATCACTGTGTTAAGGAGTGAAAACCAAAAAAAAATTAAAAATCCTTAGAATCTGTACTTTACTTGCATACCTTAATTTTTCACCAGATAACTGAATACATTTGCCTGAAAAAAGTTGCCAGCACTGGTGAGAAACAGGTTTTAGTATGTTCTGTAGCTTCCCGTCTACAATCTGAGTTAGCGGCGAGCTATCACGGTGAACGCTTGCTGTTATTGTGTCAGGAATGGAACCTGTGAAGGAAGCTCATCACTACGTTTTAAGCAGCGGAGTTCTTCACAGCAGAAGGTGATGTTTCGGTGGAAATTCATCGAAGAATGTAAGTTGTTTGCGGTAATGGATGTGCTAATGTTAGCACTGAGCGGCGGCTGGTCAACGGATGCAAAGATGGTGACGCTGAACAATGGATTTGTGTGACAACATAGTGGGACGAGTCCTGTCAATGACCGATGAGTTTCTCAAGAAACGAGTCAAATACTTGTTAGGGGAGAACTAGAACATCACTCAGAGAGAGTGATTGCCTACATAGTTGGAATTTTGCAAGAGTCTTGGGGTCACATGCTTCGCTTTGCTTGATTATCCAAAGATCTTCCACTAGAAAAGTCAGGTCACCTGTTTCTTTGTTTCTGGGATACAGATGGTCTTATCTGTATTGATTTCCTGGAACACGGGCCAACAATTAAATCAACTCGTTACATTGAGCTTTAAGAAAGTGCTTATGGAGAATGCAACGGGAGAAAGAGAATGTTTTGCTGCAACAGGACAACACTAGGCCACACACTTCTACTGCCACCATGGAAGCGCTGTGGAAGCTGAAACTCAACACATTACTGTATCCACCATCCAGTCCAGACTTGGCACTGTGCGATTTCCATCTATTCCCATAAATGAAGGAAGACGTTAGTTGAAATCACTACGGGTAGGAGCTGATTGCGGAAACAAAAGGTGGAGTTCTTCCATGATGGCTTCACTGGTGGAAATGTTATCTGGCAACTATGTTGAAAAATGAAGGCATGTAATTAAAGTGCAAATTGTAAGGATTTTTTTGTGTGTGTATCATTCCTTGAAACATTCACATCCATTCACGAGTAATTTTCTTGGAGGCATCACTTTTCATTCAAACGTTGCAGTTTCAAAATCTCCAATCCCAGCTCAGTCTCATTTCTTTCACGTTATTCTTCCTTTTCTTGTATCTGGCATTCTGATGTGGAAAGATCCTGCATAGCCGTAGCAACACAATCACCTCTGGCAATGTGCGATCGTGTGACGCATTGGGGTGGTGATCAGGAAGACGAGCTTATCCTGAGGGCAGTTGTTTAAAATGTTTAAAAGCATCTACAGTATTGCTGGGAAAAATATGGGATTTGGACATAAATACAGTGTGTTATAAAGAAAAACTACAGTCACAGTACCCTCATGCTGGTTATTTTGTTGTCGAAGCCGTGGTCGCCAAAGAAGCCGCATCGAGTCCGTAGTTTTTCTGGCATTTTCCTTAAATACATAAAAATAAAAAGAATCATTTTCCACTTTGTTAAACAATAAATGTGGGTTAAATATTTTAGATGCAAGAAAATAATAGGGAGTGTGTTGACGGTTGGGGGGGGGGGGGGGGGGGTGTCATATGATACTGTGCGATGTGCCACTTCTTCTCCATCAGCAGGTGGACATCCTCAATCCGGCGGTTGTTTGCGTAATGAAGTCGTTTTGGCAAATGTTGCTTCAGGTACGGCTTAAAGCGCTGCGTTGGCATTTTACACTGAAACAACAAAAGTAGGACACTGACCCCACTCGCCGAAGGACACCCAACGCCTCAGTTTGTGGCCGTACTGTGATAGTATACATGTTACTGTAATACTCACAGTAAGGTTTGCAACCACTACTTTTGGATCATCTGGTAAAAGGAAACATCATGTTAAGGTTGAAACATCGCCAGGTTACTAATTAAACTCTGGGACGGTCATATTACATGTGCTGGATTTGGGGTCACGGGGTCGTATTCTGCCCTGTGAGCCGGGGATCAGGATGATGTCATCTACGTTGATGGGGTAGCTGCTGAGAAACTCAATTCTGTCACAGTGTGCCTCCTCCATGCCTGAGAGACAAAAGCAGGACAAAGGTTTGTTTCCACCACTAATAAGACGGGTCAGAAACACAGAAGTCAAATTAAGGAGCTTACAGATACAAATCTGCAGTTTCTGGGGAATAAGAGTTTAGATGGAGGAATAGTGAAGTTCTAAGAAGTGGAGATGGTTAAGGTAGAAGAGTTTAAATACTAGTCTGGGTCAACTGTTCAAAGTAATGGAGACCGTGGGAAACAGAGTGCAAACAGTTTGGTTTTATGACAGAAGGATATCAGCAAGAGAGAAGCATGGGCAAAATTTGGTGGGGGATGGGGGGACATGTCCCCCCCACCTTTTCAACCAGGGGGGACAGAATATGGTATGTCCCCCCCACCTTCTGACATATATGTGTGTACTTGAAACATGCTATGTCAGTCTTATGTGCAAACCATGTCAGAATAGTATCTTTGTTTTGCAAGTTTGTATTTTTAGCAGCATTGACTTGTTTACAACACTTGTTTCTTGTTTGTCACATTCGGAATTTTCTGGGACTGCATTTGCCCAGATTTGAAACCAAAAATAGTTGCCTCTAGGGACTAGTGCAGGGCTGGCCAAGTTCGGTCCTCGAGAGCCACCTTCCTGATACTCTTAGTTGTCTCCCTGCTCCAACACACCTGAATCCAATGAAAGACGCATTAGCAGACTTTTACTGAGCCTTTCATTGGATTCAGGTGTGTTGGAGCAGGGAGACAACTAAGAGTATCAGGAAGGTGGCTCTCGAGGACCGAACTTGGCCACCCCTGGACTAGTGTCTACACATAAGTATCAATGGACCATATGCTAATTTACTAAATTCTGAAAGTTAGAATAGGAAATCAGAAAAGCTATCTGAGACCTCAGAAAGCCCATCTGCAATTATTGCTTGATCTCCAAAATCAGTCTGTGGAAGCGAAATTATGTTCAGTATGAGTGTTATCGTTAGTGCCATTTCGAAAATTAAATTCATGATAAGTAATTTATCCTAAACTTATGATCTGTTGTTTTTTCAAACTTATGCAGAAACAAATCTTGAGAAAAAAAAATACAGTATACGATAGTTAATAATTATTAAGAACCTGTTCTTCCATATTTATGAATACATTTTACCACATTGCAGTTGTTTTTTAAATGAGAACTCAACCTCTCATTCTTTTTGAGTTCTACACATGTGGTGATACCTTATTTACACCAGGATGTTAATAAAATCAATGCTGGCTATTCTCAGAATAAAGTACTTATATCCACAGTTTCAAATTGCAGAAGTCAAATGGTGTCCACTTTATGGTCTTCTCAAAACATTAAAATTACTGTTCTGGATGTTCAGAATGCATCTGAGCTTATCTAGAAACTGTTGGCTTCTGGGGGACTACACCGGCCCCCAGACCCCCGGCCTATGGGCTTAGGGCCTGTGGGCCTCGCACTTTGTCCCCCCCCAATTTCTAGTTCTAAATTGCGCCCTTGGAGAGAAGGGGAAAGTTTACAGATGGCAGCAAGACCAGGTGATGTCGTTAACAACACGAGTCAACAGAAGATGACATATCAACCTGAATGAAAATGGTCAACTGGTTCTTGAGATATCACGTTAACAAGGATGGCAATGATAATATCTTGAATATCTCACTGTGACCTTGAAAAGGACCCCAAGGTCACTGTAATCAACCAGTGTCAGGGGATCACCCAAGTACACCCTTATGCTAGATATGAATTTAATTGGTCAACCAGTTCTTGAGATATCGAGCTAACAAGGGTGCAATGACAATATCGTGAATATCTCACTGTGACCTTGAAAAGGACCCCAATGTCACTGAAATCGAATGGGTTGAGGGATTACCCAAGCACACGCTTATACTAAATTTAAATGAAATTGGTCAACTGGTTCTTCAGATATCATGCTAACAAGCAAAAACAAATGGACGGATGGACATGCTGATCACTATATCCCCCTGTATTCCATACCGGGGGGATAAAAGGCAGGAGCTGGAGCTGAAGATGCTGTGATTTTCTTTGTCGCCCATGGGCCAAGCAAGTTTTTGTTTCCAATAAAGGTGGCTAAAGAACACATGAAAGGTACGGTGGCCATTCTAGGGTGGTAACTGTAGTCAGGTAGGGATCAGTGAATGATTACACAGTCAAAATTTAGCCAGGTCAAAATGTCTGAATGCTGCCATCATATTTAAAAGTATGTCACATCATGCCTGATCATAAAGCTTTCAAAAAGATATAGTTTCTATGTCTCTATGACTGAATGTTATGGACTTATTTTGTTTTGACAAAAAGAGATGTAAATTATCGGTTGAGCGAACAGGATTAATAAATGTAATAGTTTTGACCATGGTGAATGTTTGATCTGTAACATGACAAGTGGTGCTGAATATTCCTTCTTAATTCAACCAATAATCTGCACCACTTACCCAAATGTAACTTTTGACTTCTGGACAAACTAAAATTGACCTTGTCATTGTCTTTATTGTCAATATTTTTGCTGTTTTTACCCCATAACACTCAGTCACAGACACTCCAAACTATACCTTTTTGAAATCATTACTATCAGACATCATGTTCAGGTGAATGCATCGCTGTTCACCTCCACAAAGTGCAGCAGAGGCTGTCAGAATTGGGCTTGTAAGCCACTCGCAAAGGTGCAGATAGACCAGCACCTCCAAGTCCTGATGCTACACCACTGTCTCTCGTAGATGGACGGATGCTAAAGAAGACTATCAGACAAATTCAATTCATTTAAGCATTTTAAAAATTTGACTCCTGTGTAATCCTTTTGGCCCCTACCTCACCATAGCTGCCACATTGGGACAGTCATGCCAGTCATTTTTGTGTTGGTCATGGTACACTGAGGTTGGATTGCTAGTGTTTTTTAGTCCATAAGTGGTACCAGTGAGGTAAAACTTGGCTTTGAGCTCATGGGCTATTGGGAGTGATGAGGATGGACAGGATTAGGAATGAACATATCAGAGGGGCAACACAGGTAGGACAGTTTGGAGAAAGTCCCAGAGGTTAAATTGAGATGTCTCGACATATGCAGGGTATATAGGGAGAAGGATGCTGAGTTTTAGCAAATGCGTGGTATGAACATCTGTCAGGAACACTGCCATCTACTGGCCAGTAGATGGCAGTGTTCATGGCAGTGTGAACAAGTGCCACACAGTCGATAAAAGTGTTGAATCACTTAACAAACAGAATTTTCAGTTTGTCTTTTTTTAACAAATGAAAAAAATGACATATTTACAAATACAGATTTATTTGTAAAACCCACCACACATTTCAGTAACTTGTATACAACTAACCAGCCACTGACATCAGGAAACTAATGTTCCCATAATGCATTGCAGCATGTGTGTCTAAACTCTAAAACCTTCAAAATTAGTTCATTACATTAAAACTAAAACATATAGCTGATATTTTCACTTTGTAAAATGACAGATGTGACGTTAATTCCAATAACTTGTCCGGAATTAGTTTGTTTAAAATTTTAACCATAAGACAAAACTGTCTTGCTGTGCATGACGCTAGTGATACGCTGCCAATTCTGTATGGTGCTAAAAATAAATGATCTTTTTTTCCCCTCACTGTCTTTCTTTCTGGTAGTCAGCTCTTCACTGCCTGTGGAGAATAGAGCTCTACCATTCATAGCTGTCTGTCTGCTACAAAACATATAACAGGTAAGCACTAAAATCTTTGATTTCAGACTTTACAAATGTTTATAACTGTTAAGCTTTATTCACTATGCCCGCAAAAATGTATTAGCGGTCTAAAAGTTATCGGAGCTAAATTTACCAGAAGCTAATTGGTTCACTGATGGTTTTCAAAGTTATCTGAAAAACTAATCCGCTCATGAAAACGTTAGCTTTGATAATTAGCGGTTAGTGGATTAGCAGAACTGTGCCCACCACTGAATTTAAGTGTGTCATTTTCACCATCAGACTCCTCATACTGTAAAAATAAACTTTAATCGCTAAAAAAATGAAAAGGTGTAAATTTTGTTGGGCGGGTCATACCGTGGTCTCCTACGATGATAACATTAACACAGCGATGCAGGTTCATCTGCTTCAAGCCATTCATCAGCTGACCAATGATGCTGTCCATCTCCTTCAGAGGTTCATCCAGCTGAGGACACAGCCAAAAAGGAATCAAAAGGCTCAACTGTGATATTTTTTGAAAATTAATGATATAACTGCAAAATTTCTCCTTCAGCAGCAGCACCAACACTGTTCGTGACACTGACCTCACTGCTGAGTGGCCCAAGTCGATGTCCAAAGGTATCGGGCTGCTCTGAGTGCACGCCATAAACATACGGCCTGCAAAAACACAAAACAGAAGTTTAACCTGGAACTGAACCTGGAATTTTCCGGAGGTTTTTTTAAACTACTTTGTGTTGTTAAGAACAGGGACAACTGTTTAGGACCCGAAATGCTATGAGGCAGTGAGCTGAGTGAAATAAATAACAGGTTTATTGTCAAATGAACAGAGAAATATGCGGAGTTGGTGATTGATGGCATGGAGGAGGACATTGGAGGACTGGATGGGGAGTGAAACCAGCCAGTGGACCTGGTGGTGGCTGCAGATCACACCATTCGAGTAATCTGGTGGTGTCCTCCTGCTCAGCCAGGCCTGAATAAGACGACGCTAATTACCGACAGGTGTGTTGCAGCCACAGATGTTTCTCAAAATCAGCTCCACTGGATGGAAACTGAGAATGAACAACACAGGAGAGAGGACAACTGACCCCAACCCCAAACCACAACACTTTGGCAGGTCCTGCAACTTACACTCTGGTGTGACTTGTGTACCGAAAAAAACACGTTCATTATTAACAATAACACACATTACAAAAGAAATTCCCATAATAAAGAGTACAATACAACAATGCATAAAAATCCCAATTTAAAAAGCAATAATAATAATAATAATCAAGAAATAGACTTTTTTGTTGTAATGTTTGTAAGGCTCTTGGTTATCAGTCTGTATTCATCTGTCTCAAATAACATCCAATATTAAAGGATTATTAACCGACCGCAAGGTCTGTACGAGGAAATATCAGGTCTGATATCCCCGTACAGGCTGAGTAAGTCAGGTTAATAATCCATTTATTATATGGCTATTATATATATAAACACACAAACTTACAATGTCGCCCGAATATGAAAACTGCTGACGGCTCATAGTCCGACCTGTTCGCTTCACCTCCATGAAGAACTTGCTAACAGATTGCCCAGTTGTTAGCTGCTAATCTTTCAATCTGTGTGGTTTTTTTTAGATGCTGTTTAGATATTTATGAAGTAAGTTTATGTCCGACTTGGATTATTTTAATCATGTTATTTGCTTCCTGGTTAGCAAAGAAAATACGCGTTGCGGACTGATTGTCATGGAAACTGGTCAAGATATGGGAAAATACCCAACTGGTAATCAGCCAATCAGAGCGCAAGTAGCATCGCAGCCATATAATAAGGACTTTTATTTGTCTCTCTTGTTTATTTTTTGAATTTAACACTCCTTAAATGAAGTTACAGTAGGGGTGTAATGATTCATCTGCTACATTGATGTATCTATTTATATTCCTACAATCCAAATACATCAATCTGTGCTCGACAAGTTGGCCTTCTAGATGACATATATCGATCTAATATCGTTCTAAAAGGTAATAAATCAATTGTATCGATACTAGGAAATAATGCGTTGGATTTAAGCACGGCAGATTTTTTTAAGGATGTATTTTGTTTGCACTTTTAAAGATAAAGACATTAAACGTTACTTAATTCAGTCTGCCTGTCTGTGACATCGTCGCCACGCACCAGCAGACAACACAACATAGCATGGCAGAGGAGAAGCCGGCGAACAAAAAATTATCAAGCCACTATTGTGGTCCAATGTGTGGAAACACTTTGGCTTTTGCAAAGACTGGGATATTCTAAATAAGTCGCTCGCTGTTTGTAGGATGTTTAAAGAACAAGTAAAACACCACGGCAACACGACAAATCTCTCCAACCACCTACTAAGGCGCCATGGGATTTCACACGCTGAACAAGTAGCAGTAACTACGGATTCGACAATTACATCTCATCACATTGAGTGGATCAATGAAGCTTTAAATGTAGTTTTAAATGAAGCTCATATTGGTAAAAATATTGGCGCATTACTGTGCATTATTAGAAAATGTCTGACAAGAATCCTGACATGATGACAGATAGCGCCAGGAACATGATTGCAGCTGGTGCAGAAGCCCAGTTCAGTCCTCAAATTACCTGCTTCGCACAACTATCCAGGTATTTATTTTCACAGTCACACTGGTTGAATTTTTGGCTAAAAAGCTACTGAATCGATTTCATGCCACTAAATTGTTTCGTAATATATCATTCTAAATGAACCAAGATCATCCTTGAATCGTATCGGCAACCTTGAATCGTGATATGGATCGAATCATAGTTACACCACTAAGTTACAGCCATGCTGTGGTGTGCACATGTGCTACACTAAGTTCCTGTTTGTTGTTAAACTCACACCCCAGTGAAGCACTGTGTTAAGAAGTGAGTTTCACATACAGAAAACAGTGTGACAAAGACTTTTTGACAGGTATGACTTATACTCCGGAAAATACAGTATTTTTTTTTTCGTCATCAGTCACATTTCATATTGGGCTGATGTGGTTTAAGTTTTCTAACTTTACCAACCTGGCACCTTTCCTGACGCAACTCCAGAATGACAAGTGGAATAAGGCTCACATGTCCTTGAACTGAAGACCTTCTGTTTTGGATGCTCAGCACACTAATCTCTTATGCCACCTGTGACTTAGATTTTGGGCTTATTTATGATTCAGATTTACTTTTGTTTGTTTTTTTCTTTTAAATGCTACATCCATGTATATTATGAGATAGGATACCTCTCATCATCGGACAGACGCAGCCAGTGTAAGATGGTCAGAATCCTTCTCTCCAGAGGAATCATCCTGGAAATAACAAAAGAAACAATAATAAAGTTCATGGTGTAAAGTTATACGTCACATTGTCATGATTCTGTCCTTATTTTGCTCTGAGTTCAGTTTCCTATTTGGTCGTATAATTTAACAGTAAGTTGACTCACTCGTCCCTCAGTTCAGTTCATATTTGTTTAAACCTGCTGTTCTTTTGCAAACACTGGTTTAAATATCAGTTATAATGGCTTTGATTGGTTGTTGAGCCATGAATCGCTTTAATTGAGTTTTCTACAGTTTTTGGGGCAAACCTAATGAATTAATTTCAACAAACCCGAGTGAACTGATCCGCTGCATTTAAAGTCAAACTGGGATAAAAGGGTGAAATTCCACCTCAGTTTCTGAAACTAATTAAAAAAATATTCCAGTACCAACTTTTAAGTACCAAGGCCAGAAGAAAGTTCCTGCTTTCACTCCTTGTTGCTCTGCTGTGATCCAAATCTGAAACAGTTTTGGTAAAATTTCAATTTTAATTCTTGTATATTTCTTACAATTTTGTCAAAATTTTATTTTGAAAAATCATTAAAAAAGCATGTGTGATTGTGTGTTTTAACTCACAGGCTGTCCGCCCCACCAGCGGTGGTTAAGTTTTTCTCGAGTGCGCACGGTGAAGGTGGCGTTAAACACCTGGTCATGCATAGTGTTTCCCACAATCCCATGGGATTCTGGGTAAAGACCCTGGAGAGTGCACCAACCACAAAAGTTATTCCGTTTTACATTAAAGTCTTCGACATTTGGCCACATTTAATTAATTGTTGGCAGTTGTTTGAAAACAGCATGTCAGAGTTGCAAAACTGTGTTATAACTACAAAAATGCAATTTTATTTTCACACTTCTTATAATATTAATGTATGCTTAAGAGCTCATTTTTGCACAGTGTAAATACACTGCACCATCAGTCTGGGCCAAATTCAGCTGTCACTCTCCTGCATAAAGACCAAAGGTGAGCTCAGAACCCCTTACTGGCAAACTTGCATTTCAAATTTGCCAACCAGCATCATTTGTGTATTTTGGAGTACATATTAACAGCCCTGCAATACTGCATCTCTAAAGTTAAAAGAAAACAGTCATTGATCTGGGTCACTTACAGTGGCGAGGGTGTATAAATTTGGGAAAGTCTTTGATGGGTAGACTGGTCGCATGTATGGAGCTGAAGTACCACAGGTTCCTGGTGGGGGGGGAGAGAAAAATGCATTTATTTATACCAATATTAAAATCATTTGCTTCTCAATCATGAGCACTTAAGATTTTAATGTCTGTGATTGTTTGTGCCACAAAGCCTCTACAACCAAACTACACCACTAGTCTTAACCCTCTGGGGCCCACGCTGTCGTATACGATGGCTAAGACCAAGCTTTACTAAATTATAAATAACTTTTTAATGATATGAGATATAAACTTACTTTTTTTTTTTTTTTTTTGCTGAAAAGTTAACTCCTTAGACTTTCAAGCCAGCCATCGGCCATCTTTGTACTCCTCATAGAAGCTGTGTGATGACGTGCGCAATGTGAGTGTCCAATCGGAATTGGTTCACCGTCACATGGTTTTACAAAATCCAATCATACTGCAGATTTACCTCGTGAAAAGCCAAAGATCATTTTCAGGAGTGATATGTTACTCGTGGGCAGCACGGTGGCTTAGTGGTTAGCACTGTTGCTTCACGGCGAGAAGGTTGTGGGTTCGATTCCCGTGGCCTTTCTGTGTGGCGTTTGCATGTTCTCCCCGTATTTCCATGGGTTTCCTCCGGGTGCTCCGGTTTCCTCCCACATCCAAAGACATGCAGGTTAGGTGGATTGGAATCTTTGAAATTGTCCTTAGGTGTGTGTGTGGGTGTGTCTGTGTTTGTTTGTCTATTTGTGGCCCTGCGACAGACTAGCGTCCTGTCCTGGGTGTACCCCGCCTCGCGCTCTATGACTGCTGGGATAGGCTCCAGCCCCCCACGACCCTTAATTGGACTAAGCGGTAGAAGATGGATGGATGGATATGTTACTCGTTGGCTGTTTGAATAGCCCCCCGGGTGCTCCAATGAGTACATACTCAGTGCACCCTGCGCCATTACGCACAGCGATCAGAGAATGAAGCGGAGAGCCTCTGATGATCTCACGTGAAAACTGCTTTAGGAGCAGCATAGAACAGTCCGAAACAGAGTAGAAGTAGAAGTTTGTGTTGTAATCTTTGTGTAATAGCGGATACAAATTACTTTGAGATGAAGACAAAAAAAAAAAAAAAAACGCATAGACCATTTTGTATATATTGTTCAAAATGTGCATTTGTTTATTGTTTGAACCTTTTTGTTGTACAGTCTTTCACACAAGACCTCAAATTACCTTTATAAAGTGTCAAAATAGTTGTTTATTATAGTTTGCTGTGTGTTTTGAATAAATGTGTGGAAAATTATTTTCCGCTTCTCTTTTTTCTTGCTTATTTTTGTTTGTAAACTTTTATTACACTTATAAAACACAACTATAGCATATATATTCTGAAAGCACAGGTTGTCCTGAAAAAAAGACATAAAACTTGATTGTGGGATGCAGGCAGAGCTGTTAACAGCAATAATAAAACATTTATGCCAGGCGAGTGAACTGTCCAAAAAATGCCCTCAGACTCCAGAGGATTAAAATATATACCAGTATTTATAGTGTAGTTGCAGCCTGGTATCAAAGTTATTTTTATAACTAAATTCCAGTGTACAAACACATCTGGCCATTCAATTCTGATATTGCTGTCCCAGTTCAGCATCTGTTCTTCTTCTGCATGAACAAGATGCATGAAGATGCTCCCTTTATATTTAACTGTTTTATCATTTTGTAGTTGTGGAGGTTTTGGTAACTTGACTTGTAACTGCAATTGTGTTGTAATTGATTTTAATGCATCATACATGCTAAGTACAAATCAGCATGTATGATGCATTAAATCAATGTTAAACCAATCATTTTAAATATTAGCTTGTAAAGTATGTTGTTACTAACACTTTTTTCCATTAGAATTTGCCAAAATAAATAAAAATCTGTGTCTTTGAGGTCTAAAGCCGGCCATTCACCACATGATGATGGATTAGGATGATGAATGCTTACTAGGATCATGGAGAAATGCATGCTGTATTGCAACACGCTTTGAGTAACTGCAATGAATTCTTGTCTGTTGCACAGATCACACCACTTTGCGGCACCTTGAGCATCTGTAAAACCGGTATTTCCCATGTGACATTATGACGTGTAATGCACTGTGTTACAAACATGTTATTACAGGCAGAGTGGTACATAGGGGCACACAGGGGTGCACACACTACACATTTGCATGTGATACAGCTATAATGGGAGACTCACTGTGGCCAAAGTCAACCACACTTCCATAACGAATATGTGTGAGGTGGAAGTGTATGTTTCCATTGTTGGAACCCTGAATGGGATCAACCAAAAGACAGGCAAAAGCTGCATGCCTTGAAAATGACCAAACTTCCAAGATGTGCACATGAAACAGTCCACGCCCATGGAGGCTCGGAGTGGTAATAGAAAGGGGAAAAAAGTAAGGCTGCAGGACTCAAGAGTCTAAATCAATTGTATTTTTATGTTTCTGTACCCCAGCACATATGGCTAAGACATTTTTTCCATTATCTGTAATGCATGTATTTCTCTGAGTAAACAAAATCTATTCTATGGTCAAGAATTTACATATTTGTATTTATGTGTATATTATCCACTCTAGCACACAATTGTAATATCTGTCACTCTGTTGTGTGGGCCGCTGAAGAGGAGGTACTGCTGGCCTACCACCACCAGAGGGCGCCCTGCCTGAAGTGCGGGCTTCAGGCACGAGAGGGCGCTGCCGCCTCACGGGAACATCCGGGAGTGACAGCTGTCACTCATCAACTCATGACAGCTGTCACTCATCTCCACTTCATCAACCGCTCCATAAAAGCCGGACGACATCTCCACCCCACTGCCGAGATATCACCTACCATTTGAGGTAAACTCTAAGCCGTTTAACTGTGCTGTATTGCACGTAATCATTTGCTTAATCTTTTCAGAAGGACCTGTTTGCTTGTGTCAGCGGGAGGCTGATTCAGTCGTCGACGGCAGGGTGTGGGATCACACCCTTCACGACTCGTAAGACAAGCAACTGGTCGAGTGTAGCGGATTGACTGTGTTCAGTATTGCGGAGGTGGAGGTGCAAATTCCCACCTGCTTGACTGACTGTGTTACTGGGTGTGCACACACCCACACCTAACTGTTTCTGCTTCCTGCCAGCAGTACCAGATCCGACAGCCGGAGACGGTGGCCACCTGGGGACTCGGGATTTGGCGGCTCCAGTATCCTCCGGGTTCGGTGGCAGTGGAAATCGTGTGGGATCCGGTTCTTCTCTGGACGGACGTCTTCTATCCTCGAGCCTGCCCACACGTCACCTCTGTAGATTGACTGCATACAAATTCTGTAACCGTCTGTATTTCGTTGTGCACATTCACAACAGTAAAGTGTTCTATTTTCGGCTCATTCATTGTCCATTCATTTACGCCCCCCTGTTGTGGGTCCGTGTCACTACACTTTCACAACACACTCAGCGTCATTCTCAATGTGCTCTGAGTGCACTCAAAATGGCACAATGCACAAATTACGTATTTTTTATTTTTTTGGAGTATAAGTCGCACATATTAAAAAATGCCTCTCGAAAAGGAAAAACCAACATACAAGTTGCTCCATCGTGATTATAAGTCATATAAGTTGTATAAGTCAGTCAGAGACATTTACCACCCCCTCTGCTACTGACCAGATCAATATTCCTGAAGCTGAACTGACTTGATGCTATACTCTGATTAAAAAGTGTTTCTTTTATTTTGTTATAACTGTTAGAATGGTCTAAGCAGTATGTCACCCCTCTGAGTCTGGTCTCCTTGAGGTTTCTTCCTCATTTTATCACCAAAGGAAGTTTTTTCCTTACCACTCTCGCCTGTGCACTTGCTCAGAGGGGTTGGTAAGGTTAGACCTTACTTGTGTGAAGTGCCTTGAGGCAGCCTTGTTGTGATTTGGCACAATATAAATAAAAATAAAGAATTTTTTGGGGAGAAATATATAATAACCTTTTTAATTTGGGATTTGCTGTCATGTATTTTTTTTTATTATTGGCATTTATACTTTTATTATGAGTTTATTTTTTTACTGCTTTGATTCCTGGTTAAGTCCCATACAAATTGCCATTATAATTATTCTTATTATTAAATGCATGTGTGATGTTTTAGTATATATGTAACACTGAAGTGTATATAAGTCGCAGGATCTCCCAAGCTACTAAAAAACTAAACAAAAAACTTTCGAATTATACTTCAGAATACATACACACACACACACACACACACATATATATATATATATATATATATATGTATATATACAGTGTTGCCACAGTTACTTTGAAAAAGTAATCCAATTACTGATTACTCCTTGAAAAAGTAACTTAGTTACTTTACTGATTACTCAATTGTAAAAGTAACTAAGTTAGATTACTAGTTACTTTTTTAGTTACTTTCCCAGCTGTCGACAACAACCCACGTCAACATGACAATGATACCTGTTTTGCCAAAACTCACTTTATAGTCACCCTTTCTTGACTTCAATGAAAATAAATACTTGTTTTATAAAAAGTAAAATAAAGACCTCTTTCTTGACCTCATATTTAACTGTTGACAGCACTGTAACAGTAAAACTTGCAATTTCAAACCTACATTGTTTATAAATGTAACTATTAAATTCTAACATTTTTCTAACATTTAAATTCTCTCTAAACATTTTACTTGTCGAAATTATTATTATTTTAAGCAATATTAGTAGTTGTAGTAAAAAACAGCTTCAAAACTGGACCTTTAATCTAGGGGTGTTGTGGGGGGGCACATCCCTCCTCCACGCCCCCATTCCATCTGGATTCGCCCCTGCTTTGGCGTTTGAGCACAAAGAATGGATAACATTTATTTATGCAGAAAACAGGACCAGATTTACAGGTAAGAAAGTTTTATTGCGTTTTCACATCATGTGGTCCTCAGAAAGAGAGTTTAGGTGCATTTGAGTGGAAAATAGTGTTAGTTGTTGACGCGTCGCGGAGGATCAGCTGTTTTTAACGAGACGATACGGAGCGGCTCAGCTCAGAATTCTAAATAAAGGAGGAAAAAAGTATAAAAATGTCTTCGTAAAGCTCAGTGCAGGTGTGCTGATCACCGCCCTTTAAGAGGTGAGGACGAGTCGAGCAGCTGCAAAAAACCGCAGATGAAAAGCTCACAGCTCGCTGAAAGTGGGCAGTTCAGTCGAACCCCGACCTCCTGCCCACGGACCAAGTTTAATGCTGCTATGGACCCACAATGAAAAATAATAGTAACGCACAGTGACATGGAGAAGTAACTTTAATCTGATTACTGACTTGGAAAGATTAACGCGTTAGATTACTCGTTACTAAAAAAAGTGGTCAGATTAGAGTAACGCGTTACTAAGTAACGCGTTACCGGCATCACTGTATATATATATATAATACACAGTGGGGAAGATCCCCCTGTCAGTTTTTCAGGTTTTCCCACGTACAAAGAATGCAGAAGTCTGTAATTTTTATCGTAGGTACACTTCAACTGTGAGAGACAGAGTCTAAAAAAAAAAAAAAAACAAATCCAGTAAATCACATGTTGTGTGGGCCGCCAAAGAGGAGGTACTGCTGGCCCACCACCAGAGGGCGCCTGCCTGTTGGCAGGTTTCAGGCACCAGAGGGCGCACTGGCCAGGTGGATCCACCAGGTGCACCGTATCAGCTGTCAGTCATCTAAACTCATCATCATCTCATCTATAAAAGCCTGGGAGAGACACCACTACTCTGCCGAGTTATCAGCTTACCATACAGGTAAACCTACTCAGCCGTTTTGTGCCGTACGCACATTCATTGTAACTGAAGTCTTCGCAGTTGTGACTTATACTTGCAGCTTGTAGCCGAGTTTGTGGAAATTGGAGGAGTTGGCGTCTCCACTCCTAACTTCTGATTTATTAAGTATAACAACTGACACTGCACGTCCTCCAGTTTTCCTCTGCACTCTGGGAGTATCAGGATTTATTCCTTCAGGAGGATTTCTGTGAGTTACTGACTCAAAGTCAAAGTGTCTTTATTTGTCTCCCTAAGGAGAAATTTGCCTTGGACAGAGTCTGCTACACAACAACACATCCCACGACTGTTTGCTGGGTATACACACACCCAGATTAACCTGTTTTGTTCCTGCCAGCAGTACCGGGTCTGACAGCCTGGAGCGGTGGCCACCTGGGGAATCAGGACTTGGCGGTTCTGGTGTATTATTGCAGGTCTCCGTCGGCAGTGGAACTTCGTGGGTTCTGGCTCTTCTCTGGATAGGCGTCTCCTACCCTTGGGCCTGCCCACGTGTCACCGTTTTGGACTGACTGTCTAAAAGCATATTTAAGTGTTGTTGCACATTTGCAGAATAAATTATTTATTTGGAATTCCTATTGACCGTTCATTTACGCCCCCTGGCATGGGTCCGTGCATTCACTTTCTCAACAGCATGATTTTTAAATAATTAATTTGCATTTTATTGCATAAAATAATTATTTGACCCCCTAGAAAAACAGAGCTTAACAACTGGTACAGTAGCCTTTGTTTGCAGTTACAGAGGTCAGATGTTTCCTGTAGTTGTTGACCAAGTTTTCACACACTGCAGCAGGGATTTTGGTCCACTCCTCCATACAGATCTTCTCCAAATCTTTCAGGTTTGGAGTTTCAGCTCTCTCCAAAGATTTTCTATTGAGTTCAGGTCTGGAGACTGGCCAGGCCACTCCAGGACCTTGAAATGCTTCTTACGGAGCCCCTCCTTAGTTGCCCTGGCTGTGTGTTTGGGGTCATTGTCATGCTGGAAGACCCAGCCATGACCCTTCAATGCTCTTACTGAGGGAAGGAGGTTGTTTACCAAAATCTCGCAATACATGACCCCATCCATCCTCCCTTCAATACGGTGCAGTCGTCCTGTCCCCTTTGCAGAAGAGCACCCCCAGAGTATGATGTTTCCACCCCCATGCTTCACGGTTGGGATGGTTTTCTTGGGGTTGTTCTCATCCTCTAAACATGGTAACTGGAGTTGATTCCAAAAAGCTCTATTTTGGTCTCATCTGACCACATGACCTTCTCCCATGGCTCCTCTGGATCATCCAGATGGTCACTGGTGAACTTCAAACGGGCCTGGACGGGTGCTGGCTTGAGCAGGGGGACCTTGCTGCCCTGCAGGATTTTAAACCATGACAGCATCATGTGTTACTAATGTAATCTTTGTGACTGTGGTCCCAGCTCTCTTCAGGTCATTGATCAGGTCCTCCTGTGTAGTTCTGAACTTTCTCAGAATCATCCTTACCCCACAAAGTGAGATCTTGCATGGAATTCCAGACGGAGGGAGATTGACAGTCATCTTGTGTTTCTTCCACTTTCTAATAAATAATCATAACAGTTGTTGTCTTCTACCAAGCTGCTTGCCTGTTGTCCTGTAGTCCATCCCAGCCTTGTGCAGGTCTACAGTTTTGTCCCTGGTGTCCTTAGACAGCTCTTTGGTCTTGGCTATGGTCGACAGGTTGGAGTGTGATTGATTGAGTGTGTGAACAGGTGTCTTTTATACATGTAACAAGTTCAAACAGGTGCAGATAATACAGGTAAAGAGTGCAGAATAAGAGGGCTTCTTAAAGAAAAATTAACAGGTCTGTGAGAGCCAGAATTCTTACTGGTTGGTAGGGGGTCAAATACTTATTTTATGCAATAAAATGCAAATGAATTATTTAAAAATCATACAATGTGATTTTCTGTTTTTTTTTTTTAGATTCTGTCTTTCACAGTTGAAGTGTACCAACAATAAAAATTACAGACCTCAACATTATTTGTAGGTGGGAAAACCTGCAAAACTGACAGGGGGTGAAATTATATATATATATATATATATATATATATATATATACACAACCCCTGGCAAAAATTATGGAATCACCGACCTCAGAGGATGTTCAATTTTGTAGAAAAAAAGCAGATCACAGACATGACACAAAACTAAAGTCATTTCAAATGGCGGCAACTTTCTGGCTTTAAGAAACACTATAAGAAATCAAGAAAAAAGATTGTGGCAGTCAGTAACGGTTACTTTTGTAGACCAAGCAGAGGAAAAAAATATGGAATCACTCAATTCTGAGAAAAAAACTATGGAATCACCCTGTAAATTTTCATCCCCCAAATTAACACCTACATCAAATCAGATCTGCTCATTGACATTGACCCTATGCCATGACATTGACCCTATGTGTCTTTTTGCAAGGAATGTTTTTGCAGTTTTTGCTCAATGGCAAGATGCATTATCATCTTGAAAAATGATTTCATCATCCCAAAACATCCTTTCAATTGTCCAAAATATCAACATAAACTTGTGCATTTATTGATGATGTAATGACAGCCATCTCCCCAGTGCCTTTACCTGACATGCAGCCCCATATCATCAATGACTGTGGAAATTTACATGTTCTCTTCAGGCAGTCATCTTTATAAATCTCATTGGAAAGGCACCAAACAAAAGTTCCAGCATCATCACCTTGCCCAATGCAGATTCGAGATTCATCACTGAATATGACTTTCATCCAGTCATCCACAGTCCACAATTGCTTTTCCTTAGCCCATTGTAACCTTGTTTTTTTCTGTTTAGGTGTTAATGATGCCTTTCGTTTAGCTTTTCTGTATGTAAATCCCATTTCCTTTAGGCGGTTTCTTACAGTTCGGTCACAGACGTTGACTCCAGTTTCCTCCCATTCGTTCCTCATTTGTTTTGTTGTACATTTTTCGATTTTTGAGACATATTGCTTTCAGTTTTCTGTCTTGACGCTTTGATGTCTTCCTTGGTCTACCAGTATGTTTGCCTTTAACAACCTTCCCATGTTGTTTGTATTTGGTCCAGAGTTTAGACACAGCTGACTGTGAACAACCAACATCTTTTGCAACATTGCGTGATGATTTACTCTCTTTTAAGAGTTTGATAATCCTCTCCTTTGTTTCAATTGACATCTCTTGTGTTGGAGCCATGATTCATGTCAGTCCACTTGGTGCAACAGCTCTCCAAGGTGTGTTCACTCCTTTTTAGATGCAGACTAACGAGCAGATCTGATATGATGCAGGTGTTAGTTTTGGGGATGAAAATTTACAGGATGATTCCATAATTTTTTCCTCAGAATTGAGTGATTCCACATTTTTTCCTCTGCTTGGTCTAAAAAAGTAACCGTTACTGACTGCCACAATCTTTCTTTCTTGATTTCTTATAGTGTTTCTTAAAGCCAGAAAGTTGCCATTTGAAATGACTTTAGTTTTGTGTCATGTCTGTGATCTGCTTTTTTTCTACAAAATTAAACAACTGAATGAACATCCTCCAAGGCCGGTGATTCCATAATTTTTGCCAGGGGTTGTATATATATAAAGGAAATGTGGAAACACATATATTACATCATGCTAACAAAATGTATGTTGTGCGCACACAGTAGCATTTAAGGCACTTTATGTATCAACACATGGCCTCATTATGTATTTTTTCCTCTGTATCACTCCAGAGCTCTGTGCAGCTTCCACCATCATCCTTTGCTACGTGGCACAGATTAGAAGTGCAGACAGCGTAACATATACACTGTTCTTATGGTTATAATAGCATCTCATCGTGTAGTGATTGGCTGGCTTAAGATGTATAAAGTCAAAGCTGTCTGTGATGGAACAAATGTTCATCAGTGTCTAAACGACAGAGTTCTTATCATGTAGGAGTGAGTGAGTTTTGTCTTTTTACTGAGTTTTTCGATGTTGGGCATGACAGATTTTCCCTTCTTCAGGTAGGATGCCCTAAAGCCGTCCACAGACAGCATGATGAGAGGAGGACGGATGAAGCTGAGGACACATGACAGAAACACATTTTAAAAAACAAAGCATTTGAATTTGAAACACGACTGCATTTGTGCCGTTCTATTTGTAACTCTGAATATATACACATTTCACTGGAACAGATCCTGATCCAGACTGCCACAAAAGTTCACATGTTGATCGGGTCAGGTTTCATCATAATCAGTGGATTAGAAGTTAATATGCAAGTTTATAAAAGATAGCAGAAAATGATCCACAGCCAGACCTTTGTGGCTTCCTCCTCTTTCTTTAATAAGCGTAACATTGTTCAACACAATTTTTCTTGCATGTTTTTCAATGGATTTTGGGTCATTTGGGGGCGTTGAATTCAAATCTGGTGTTGTTTTTGCCAATCACGTTTTGAGATATGAAAACATATTTCTCGTATCAAGCATTGAAGCAAAAGCTGCAGTCTTGCACACCTCTTGGATGTTGTAAATAATATTAGGCTATGGCTGTTTTTCAAATTTTGTAAATATGGTTTAAAAACTATGCTTTTGAAGCTGATTTTCTGCATGGGTAGTCACTTCAAAGGCATAAGTGAATGAGCAACTTTTGCATAGTGGGTAAAAAGCTACTTAGAAAACAGAAAACAGTTTGTTCAGATAAATAATATCAAATCAGAATTGTGTAATATTGCTTATGGAGTACCACAAGGATCAGTACTTGGACCCAAACTGTTTATTTTGTATATCAATGATTTTGTGAATGTATCTAATGTGCTTGGTAGCATTTTATTTGCTGAGGATACAATGCTGTTTTACTCTGGATCATATATACAGGAAGTAGCACAAGTGATAAAAACAGAATTGGAAAAGGTTAAGCATTGGTTTGATATAAACAGACTGTCACTAAATATTAATAAGACAAATTTCATATTGTTTAATGACAGAGCAAAAAAAAAATAACGTGTCATTACAAATAGATGGAATGGATATACAAAGGGTAAAAGAAATGAAATTTTTAGGAGTCATAATTGATGAAGATCTTACATGGAAGTCACACATAAATTACATAAAAGGAAAAATAGCGAAAGCCATTGCTGTTTTGCATAAAGTAAAATATTCATTAAATAGTTATGGTTTATTAACATTGTACAATTCATTAATTTTCCCATATTTAACTTATTGTGTAGAAATCTGGGAATCAACATATACAACTTATATACAACCTTTGTTTATTCTGCAGAAAAGGGCTTTAAGGGTGATTAGCAACAGTGGTTTTAGAGATCCATCTAATCCATTGTTCATTAAGTACAGGGTACTTAAATTTCGTGATTTGGTCGAATTGAAAATATTACAAACAATGTACCAAGCTAATAAAAATGCTTTACCAACAAACATTCAAAATATGTTTGAGAAAAGAGTAAGTAGTTATAAACTGAAAGGAATATAAGTCTTTAGAAAACCAAGATACAGAACCAGAGTAAAAGAACGGAGTATTGCAGTAAATGGTGTAAAATTATGGAACAATCTCAACAAAGAAATTAAAGAATTAAGGTCGTTTAAATTATTTAAAAAACGTATTAAACTAGATGTATTAAGTAAGTATGAAACTATAAAATAAGTTAGTGGGCTGTAAGGAAGTAAAAAAAAAAAAATGTAATTTGTTAATAATGTATAAAATGTTTTAAGTTTAAAAATGTAACCTGTCAGAGATGTAATCTATTTAATAATGGTCATAATTATGAAATAAGTCAGTGGTATGTGACAAATTAAAGAAATACAATCTGTTAAATAATGTTGAAAAATGACGCTGGATATTGAAAGATTGTATTGTAAAAAGGGGCAGAAAATATAAGACTTGTTCTTCTCTCTGCTCCTTTTCATTCTGGTAATGGAGATGCTTTATTTCTGCTTTTCTGTTTTTTTTTCTTTTAAATGAATGAAATAAATAAATGAATGAATGAATAATCCATCAATATGGAACATGCAGATTGCAAAAAAAAATAAAAATACATGATGTGATAGAGGAAATCTGAGCTCAGATTTAGATTCAGCACCCTAAAATGATAAAAAATCAGCTCTCAAAGTCTATGCAAGTCTTTTGACCAGTGACAGACAGAGGAATAAAAATCCAGATGAATCAGTAACTGCACTGTGTAATCCAGATTAGTGGACATTTGTGGGATAAACATTAGGTACATAGATACAGATTAAAAATCAAATGTATACTTAAAGATCTAAAAAAAAATAAAGCCCGGTCCAGTCATTAAAGTAATATCTGATTTTAAATCTATGAAATCAGGTATTTTATTTAACCAGGTTAGTCCCATTGAGATCGAGACCTCTTTTGCAAGGGAGATCTGGACAATTAGAAAGTTCCCAATTCACCTAACCTGCATGTCTTTAAATGTGGGAGGAAACCGGAGCACCTGGAGGAAATCCACGCAATCTCCACACAGAAAGGGCACAGGTGGGAATCGAACCTATGACCTTCCTGCTGTGAGACAACAGTGCTAAACCACTAAGCCACCAGGCATTAGTGGAGAAGTAGAACTAGACTGAACAAATCACTTCTGAATGTGACTCTTCTGCATTTAGATTTTATACCATCTCCATGAGAACTTTTGAACCCCAGAACTTGCCCATGAAGATGGAGCATTTTTGTGGGAGTTTGGATGAGAACTGGGGTAACGTCCTAATTCAATGACTGATCTGACACTGACGAAATCATGGCTTTAGTCTTCGGGTCCTGGTTGTTCTTTCAGGTTCTGAACACTGGACTGTATTTTGGCTGTTTAACTGCAACATTTCTGTGATATCAATCACGTTCTGAGGATTCTGTATTTTATTTTGTTAGTTTGGCCAAAGCAGATGGTCAGCAAACTGCATCTGGTCTGCTTGAAGATTCTTCACAAAATTAAAAACCAAACCCACTGAGGGATTTTTTTCATGACTGGTTTCATCAATGTGCTCGCAAATGGGGTGGGTAAGATTTAAACAGTGGTGTCAAAAGTACACACATTTGTTACTTAAGTAGAAGTATAGATACTGCAGTTTAAAAATACTCTGGTAAAAGTTGAAGTATCAACTTGACCTCTTTACTCAAGTAAAAGTGCTCCAAAACCTACTTAAAGTATAAAAGTATAAAGTAACCTTTAAAAAAAAAAAAAAAGTAGATGCCACTATATGAATTGAAAGCTTAATTTAAAAACTGATTCGTTCTACATGTGGCCCAAGACCCAAAACCCCAAATTACCCCCCAACACCACCTGCACGAAAATGTTTCAATTCTAGAAGCTCTGAAATGCAAAACTGCAGTGAGTGCAGCATCCATTTAGTGAAGGAAACAAACAAAACAATTTTCCTTATTCAAATTAATTCCAGTAGTATTCTGCTCTTACTAGGATGCAGCAGTTTTCTAGTTTGGCAGATAGTTCTGGAGGAAATAACTAAAGAAATTAACACATTGAAAATATGGTTTGACCGAAACAAACTGTCATTAAATAAGACAGGGATGAAGTGGAGGTGTAAGAGTCACTAGGTGTTCACAGGAAACATTTATTTATTTATGTATGTATTTATTTATGTATGTATGTATTGTTAGTTGCTTTTATATTTTCTGTTGTGTTTCTATTCAGGTTCTTTTTGCCTCTCTCTAAAATTGTATATAATAATCATTAGATTATTAATATATAAACAAAAATAAATTTAACAAATATTACAATTTGAAAACAAATGCACCCGAACCTGACGAGAGCTGCTTAATGCTAACTTTTAACATTGAAAATGCCATAGACATGCTAACGCGTTAGCGTCGCTCCCGTTTTTAAGTTATAAAATACATCTATCAACTATTTCAGAAGACCATAACAGGTTGGTTTAACATAGAAAAGATAAATAATACTCACAGAAGTAGGCTCTTTAGGGTTTTAGCGGGGGAAAATTAAGCGAAAGAAAGAAAGAATAAACGAAGCAATAGGTCGAAGCATTGCTTCAATCTGCGAACCACTGCTTGGATTGATTCACGGTTCAAAGCAAAGCCGTGCTGCAGAAAAGTTGATTACAGGCGCACATGACGTGAAATATATATATAAACATTAAACTGAAGCCAAAAGTAACGAGGCTGTTTGTTTTAAAAATGTAAGGAATAGAAAGTACAGATACTTGTGTGAAAATGTACTGAGTAGAAGTCAGAAGTAGGCAGAAAAATAAGTAATGGAGTAAAGTATAGATACCTAAAAAGTGTACTTAAGTACAGTAATGAAGTATTTGTACTTCGTTACTTGACACCTCTGGATTTAAACCCTGCTCAAGTTCAGCTTCTTGGAGATTTGATGCTGTATAAATAAACTGAAAGACAAAAAAAAAAAAAAAAGAAATCTGAAATCTGGATTTGAACACTGATCCAACTCATTCTGCAAGTTTAAGCTACTGTGACACTCTGAAAACTACTCAAGTCCATCAGAAATGTTCCCCTCACCCTCCGAGACAAAATGTTTCAAAAGACTTCTTAATAAAAAAATAAATAAATAAAAATCTTTAAAAAAAATTACAGAATCTGACCAGGATGTCATCTTTCAAGCAGTCTGAGCTTCTGTGTGTAAGAATGTCAGGTGAATCAGATCAATTGTGCTTTTCAATTCAATTTAATTTACATTTATATAGCGCCAAATCACAACAAAGCTGCCTCAAGGCGCTTCACACAAATAAGGTCTAACTTTACCAACACGTAGAGCCCACAGGTGACAGTGCTAAGGGCCCCTTCACACATAGTGTGAATTTTGGTCAAATTGCGCATGAAGTGCGCATGAAGCAGGAATCGTATGTAAAATGTGTAAAATCGTAGCTGCCTCTAACGCCTCGTACACCTGTTGCTACAACTATCTGTGCACGCCAATGGCTGAAAGACAGAGTGCGCGCTGTGAGAGCCCATCAAACCCTCTCGCGGCAGGTGTCAGCCAAATTCCAGCTCACACACACAAACATCTAACATCGCTCGCATGGCACATGGAAAATGTGTAGCCATTCAAACTGTTAACATGACAACAGTCAGCAGGTGATCATTGTTGAGCTGGATGTGAAATTTGTCTAAGTGCCCCCACGAGTGTGGCTTTGCAAAACAGCAACACACGTGAGGTGCCAGAGTGTTGGCTTACCCCGCAACACATGTGCCGTGTATGTGTGTCTGCTTGCTGTCCTCACGTAGCCATAAATAAAAACATATATCACTGTTGCAATGGGCTGCAGCGAATGCGCGCACGGCGCACACATTGGCAGGCTACCCCAGGTGAAACGGACAGTCAGATCATAACACACAGCGGGCGATCTGAATGTAACATCACCCACGTGAGCTCTGTTCCACATGACGCGGTATCTGTCCTGCAGCACGCAGTCACAAGACACGCGTGTCGGGCTGAACATGCGCACGGGGCCGGTTGGACATGCCGCCAGCAGATGTGGACATAAGAGCTCATTGCTTCATTCATGTCATTTCATGACTGTACGTTTGTGGCCATGGGTCATCTACAGAGGAACAGATGGCTCATACTTGTATTGTCCACTTGATAAGAGGGATTCAATAAAATACAGTGTTTTTATATGGTGTGGTTTTATTATCTTTAAATATGTCTGTGTTATTTTTGTTATCAGGCATTTTCCCACACCTTTCACAGGACAGTGATGGTAGATTAGTGGTAAAGTCTCTGGCTGCCAATCAGAGCTTTTGGAAATTGTAGGTTCGAATCCCATGGGTGGCATGTATTTTTTTTTTATCTTCACAGCAGCTGCTCGCACTGTGTTCCTGTGTACACACTACCGTCGCGGCATCGTTCACGCCTGCCGTCGGCTTGATATTTTCATGGCTTGCTTATACAAGCTGTTCCGCTGTGAATCGCCCAGATTTGTACTTGGTCATACTATGTGTGAAGGGGCCCTAAGGAAAAACTCCCTCTGATGACATTGAGGAAGAAACCTCAAGCAGACCAGGCTCAAAGGGGTGACCCACTGCTTTGGCCATTCTAACAGTTACGAGGTTACATCTGTTTTTGAGCAGATATACACACTGCAGAACCGTTCTCAGTACCTCGGTCAAGATAAAGGCAAGTTGAGGTTCGGACTCACCCGGCAGGACATTCTGGCTTCTTGATCTCCTCACAGTCTTCCTGCAGCCATGATGTTTCACCTCACAAAGTCACAACAGCACAAAGTTAATAGCAGTTTCCCCACCAGCCATTTTATTAGGCATGCCTGTACATTAATGTAACTATCTAACCAGCCAATCGTGTGGCAGCAACTCAGAAACAAGTGACTTTGATGAAGTGATCAGACATGTGTATGAACTCATACTGACCAACAGCCAAGTACATCAGTGCCATAGTGAAAGTTGCATTACGCTGCATTCACATGACAACAGCAAAAAAACAAGCTGACTTGTCATTACAGTAGAACCGCCATCAGCAACACTGAGCGGAAATGCGTTTGTGTTGCCATGGTGATTTGATGGGGCAACATTTCCCTTTAAGCATCTTCAAAGTGTTGCATAAAAATTAATTTGCTATGCTCCTCACCATCATTAGAAAAAAGGGTGGAGCTCACACAGGGAACTTGGTGACCCGGGTCATATTGGAGGTGGTTTGGGCATTTGGTGAGGACGCTTCCTAGAGATGCATCCAACTGGGAGGAGAACCTGGTTCTGCAGGTCACATGAACTCCCCATCGAACTGGTACCCAGATACAGTCTGGTATAGACTCAGATATACCGAGGTCAGTTCTATCTACAGTGTGAAGGTTGCAGTGACGCACAGCAGTGCGCGCTCCCTGACCTGACCTCTTGTACCTTTGCAGACAAACTTGTAGTTGGAGCAGCAGTCTTCTTTCTCGATACAATCGTCTGAACAGTGACAAGCGTGGTTGTCCTTCCTCTCCTCGCCGCAGCGAGCCTCTATGCACTCGAATCGTCCATCTGACAAACGGCACACAAAGGTCATAAAGGAGTCATACTGTGCAGCATTTGTTTTTGATCCGGTTTGAGTTTCCTCTCAAACATCCTCAAACTCCTACAAATCTGGGACTGCTAACGTACAAAATACCCAGCTAGAGGCAAAATTTAAACCCAAAGTATCTGGACTCCTGCTGTCTAGAATCTACACATTACTCCAGCTGCGTTTCCTGTCAGAGAGGGGTGGGGCTTATTATGTAACGCAACAGAGACATGCAGAGATCAGAGTTGTCTACACAAAATGCAACCGGACCTTTTCACAAAGATTCATGAAAATGTGATCACTTGTTTTGGAGTAATCCAACATTTGAAAGGCAGAGAGAAAGAAACAGAAGCCAAATAAATAAATAAATAAATAATGATCTAAAACTGGACAGGAATCCGTGACCTTCCTGTAAGAATTAAACACCCCAAAGCAGGAACAACAATCATAAAATTAGAATGTAGTGAAAAACTTCAATATTTATCAGTTGTTTTCTGAAACTCATTTCATACAAACTAAAATGTTTCAAGCATTTTTTTTTTTCAATTTTTGTTTTGATAATTGCAGCCTACATCTACAAAAAATGTGCATCTCAAAATATTAGAATATTTCATAAAAAAAGGATGTATACAGAAATGTGGCTCTTATGAAAAGTATATTAATTTGTCATTGATTACTTGGTTGTGTCTCATTTTGAATGAATTCCTGCATCAGTGATGTTGCTGAGGTGTTGTGGAGGTCCAGGTTGCTTTGATAGCACCCTTCAGCTCGTCTGGATTGTCGGGTCTGGTGTCTCCCCTCTTCCTCTTGACAATACCCTGTAGATAATCTAAGTATTGTCTATGGGGCCAATCAAGTCCAGTAATATTATGGTCAGCAAACCATTTACTAGTGGTTTTGGCACAGTGGACAGGTGCTAGGTCCTGCTGGACAAGGAAATCATCTCCATAAAGCTTGTCAACAGATGAAAGCATGAAGTTCTCTATAATCTCCTGGTGGATGGCTGCATTGACTTTGGACTTGAAAGGACACAGTGAACAGAAAGATATGGTCGGGCCTACGTCACTTCTGCTTAGTTACAGCCATCATTTTGGATCGCGGCGGAAAACAAACTGTACGCGCACTCACAACCATTGTGGATATAGTCGTCTTTACCGCTGTTTATTCGCAAAGGCCGGTCGATTTGTTCATGCCAAATGGCATATGAATGTGTGGAGAGCTATGATAGGTGTGCAAAAATTGCTGCAGTTAAAAAGCTCATAGTTGGATCTTGGGATTCGAGCTGACGGCCCGCTGCGAGGCGAGCTGCCATCTGTCCCAGCCCCTTCCTCTTGGCGCCCCCTTGATGCTCTTAGCTAAGTGTCCCACGTGTTTACTTTGAAAAAAGTGTTCAAAGCAGGCCCGGTCACCTGAATACCCCAGGTAGGAATAATGGAATAGAACTCCGGTTCTATTTTGTGGGTTTTCGTTCTCTGAACTGGAGCCATGATTAAGAGGGATGGCCGAAGGCATTCGTCTTGTGTCGCAAGAGGTGAAATTCTTGGAGCGGCGCAAGAAGGACAAAAGCGAAAGCATTGGCCAAGAATGTTTTCATTAATCAAGAATGAAAGCCTGAGGTTCGAAGACGATCAGATACCGTCAAGCCTCCGCTCCTCTTTCCATGATCGGACACTCGAGTGAAGAGAGGGGCAGAGCTGTCGACTGATCACCACCTGGTGGTGAGTTGGATCCGCTGGGAGGGGAGGAAGCTGGTCAGACATGGCAGGCCCAAACGTATCGTGAGGGTCTGCTGGGAATGACTGGTGGAACCCTCTGTCAGCGAGGTCTTCAACTCCCACCTCCCAGATCCCGGGGGAGGTTGGAGACATGGAATCCGAGTGGACCATGTTCTCCACCTCCATTGTCGATGTGGCCGCTCGTAGCTGTGGTCACAAGGTCTCTGGTGCCTGTCGCGGCGGCAATCCCGGAACCCGGTGGTGGACACCGGAAGTAAGGGATGCCGTCAAGCTGAAGAAGGAGTCCTACTTATCTTTGTTGGTAGGTGGGACCCCAGAGGCAGCTGACAGGTACCGGCAGGCCAAGCGTGCCGCAGCCCGTGTGGTTGCAGAGGCAAAAACTCGGGTCTGGGAGGAGTTTGGGGAGGCCATGGAGGAGGACTATCGGTCAGCCTCGAAGAGATTCTGACAAACCGTCCGACGCCTCAGGAGGCGGAAGCAGCTCTCCACCCGCACTGTTTACAGTGCGGGTGGGGAGCTGTTGACCCTGACTGGGGATGTTGTCGGGCGGTGGAAGGAGTACTTCGAGGATCTCCTCAATCCCATCGTCACATCTTCCAAAGAGGAAGCAGAGACTGGGGACTCAGAGGTGGACTCATCCATTACCCAGGCCGAAGTCACAGAGGTGGTTAGAAAGCTCCTCGGTGGCAAGGCTCCTGGGGTGGATGAAATCCGTCCTGAGTACCTTAAGTCTCTGGATGTTGTGGGACTGTCTTGGCTGACACACCTCTGGAGCATCGCGTGGCGATCGGGGACAGTGCCTCTGGCTTGGCAGACCAAGGTGGTGGTCCCTCTGTTTAAGTAGGGGGACCGGAGGGTGTGTTCCAACTATAGGGGGATCACACTCCTCAGCCTCCCCGGTAAGGTCTATTCCAGAGTACTGGAGAGGAGAATTCAACCGATGGTCGAACCTCGGATTCAGGAGGAGCAGTGTGGTTTTCGTCCTGGTCGCGGCACACTGGAGCTCTACACGCTCCATCGGGTCCTTGAGGGTTCATGGGAGTTCACCCAACCAGTCCACATGTGTTTTGTGGATCTGGAGAAGGTGTTCGACGTGTCCTTTGGGGCGCCCTGTGGGGAGTGCTCCGGGAGTACGGGGTCTGGGGTCCTTTGCTAAGGGCTATCCGGTCCCTGTACGACCGCAGCAGGAGCTTGGTTCGCAATGCCGGTAGTTAAGTCAAACCTGTTTCCAGTCCACGTTGGCCTCCGCCAGGGCTGCCCTTTGTCACCGGTTCTGTTCATTATTTTTATGGACAGAATTTCTAGGCGCAGCCAGGGTGTAGAGGGGGTCTGGTTTGGGAACCACAGAATCTCATCTCTGCCGTTTGCGGACAATGTGGTTCTGTTGGCTTCATCAAATCAGGACCTTCAGCGAGCACTGGGGCGGTTTGCAGCCGAGTGTGAAGTGTCAGGGATGAAAATCAGCACCTCCAAATCCGAGGCCATGGTTCTCGACCAGACAAAGGTGCTTTGCCCTCTTCAGGTCGGTGGAGTGTCCTAGCCTCAAGTGAAGGAGTTTAAGTATCTCTTGTTCACGAGTGAGGGATGGATGGAGCGTGAGATCGATAGACAGATCGGTGCAGCATCTGCAGTGATGCGGTCGCTGTATCAGACCCTCGTGGTGAAGAGAGAGCTGAGTAGGGGGGCAAAGCTCTCGATTTACCGATCGATCTACGTTCCGATCCTCACCTATGGTCATGAGATTTGGCTCATGACCGAAAGAACGAGATCGCGAGTACAAGCGGCCGAGATGAGTTTCCTCCGCAGGGTGGCTGGGCGCTCCCTTAGAGATAGGGTGAGGAGCTCGGTCACTCGGGAGGAGCTCGGAGTCGAGCCGCTGCTCCTCCACGTCGAAAGGAGTCAGTTGAGGTGGCTCGGGCATCTTTTCCGGATGCCCCCTGGACGCCTCGCCGGAGAGGTCTTCTGGGCACGTCCCATTGGGAGGAGGCCCAGGGGAAGACCCAGGACACGCTGGAGGGACTACATCTCTTGGCTGGCTTGGGAACGCCTTGGGGTTCCCCCGGAGGAGCTGGAGGAGGTGTGTGTGGATTGGGAGGTCTGGGCGGCTTTGCTTGAGCTGCTGCCCCCACGACCCGACTCCGGAAAAGTGGAAGAAAATGGATGGATGGATGGATGCTTTGATCTGAACAACTGTCAATTCAGCAGTCTTCCCCATGATTATGTTTGTGTGTATTGAACCAGACTGATACATGATATCTACTGTACACTGTGCAAATAGTGAATTACTCAAACTTGCAATTACATATTTAATATTTTGAGATAGGTTTTTCTTTGCTTTGCTTTTTTGAAGCTGTAGGATGTAATAATCCAAATTTTAAAAAATGCTTGAAACATTTAAGTTTATTTCTAATGTGTCTAGAATATTTTAAAAATTTCCACTTTCTGAAATGACAAAAAAAAAAAAAAAAATTTAAGTTTTTCCACGATATTATAATTTTTTGAGATGCACTTTCAGACCAGCTGCCGCGGAACTAACCTGTTTTCAGGCAGTGAACATCAAAGTCGGAGCAGCAGCCGTAGTAGGTCTTACACAGATTGTCACATCTGCATCCTGGAGGCTTGACCTCCTCCAGCTCGAAGCACCTCCCCTTACAGGAGCCCGCTGAGCTGACATACTGTGAGACGACTGCAGGGGGCGACATTCATCAGCCAAGTGAAGACAGAATTAGTGAATATTATCACAACATGCAGCATTTTCAAGAATATTCAGAAAAAAAAAAACATAGCAAACTGGAATCAGCAGTCGACTGTGGCATCAATGACATCTTACATTCTCCATGTTTTAAAAACACCCAAACAGAGATGATGTGGGGGAGCTAACATGGCTCATTAGAATGCAGTTAGACTGATAATTAATTGTGTTTACAAGAACATATTGTATTTTCATCACATTTGTCTTTAACACCGTGAGAAACATGGTGGATTAGTGGATAGCACTGTTGACTCATAGCAAAAAGGTCATGGAGTTGATTCCCACATGTGGCCTTTCTGCCACTGCACGAAAGTTTGAAATTTTCAACCTTTTCCACTTGCCACAGCGACAAGGAAAAAATGGATATTATTTGATCTAACGAATTTAACCTTTAGTGAGATATGTGCTGCAGAGACACAGCTAAGGGCCCTGTCCCACTGGGGAGAGGATTAATTGTGCATGAATTGAGTACACAAATTACGGGCATTTGTTGTCATCCACAACAAAAAAATGGCTAAAAATGACAAATTTCCCAGTATGAATTATGGATATATTAATAATATATATGATGAACAATCACGATTGTATAAGGCATGTAGTGAGGAAACAGATCCGACGCATTGAGATTATCTTGGCAGTATTACGGGTGTATTATGAATGCATCGCGCACGTGTTGCGTGTGCACGGCATCTGCATTGTGTTTATAAAAGAAGCACACTCGGGCCTTTCGGCATCACTATTCACACCAACAATACAGCCTCTGGAGCAACTGCTGGACTTGGACAAGTTGACTGGAGTAAAGAAGCAGTGAAGAGGGCGAGTGGTGACATCAGCAGATCGCATCAGAGTGCAGCTCGTCTGAACGATTATTACAAGTTAAATCTGTTATAAACACAAATACTGTAACAGCAGCAGACAAGAAGGAAAAAACACATAACTGTTTTATCAAGCCTTGACAATGTAAACAAGTCAAATAATTATCTTTTTAGATGGCTCAAAATGCTTTCTGCAGCTGGAGCCGTTCACGTGCGTGCATGCATGTACACATGGCTCCAGCTGCAGCTTTGATTCAGGAGGTGATTACAGCCATTTTCAACAGGCAGTTTGCAGAATAAAATGATTAATCTGCCACAAAATAATTATTTTATATAGGCAGCATCCAGCGCAGAGCGTGTGGCAGCTAGTAGAACAAAGAACAGCGTCCAGCTGTGAACACAGTGCATCTGATTTGCATCCACTGCAAATCAATTCAAAGCAGATGTAATAAAAATGCTTTATTCATGGCCAGTCTGTATGCAGTCGCTACAACTTATTTTAGTCCGTGACGCGGACATGATGGGCACGCAAAATATCCGCCAAGCCGCAAATCCCTGTCAGTTGCGGATATCAGCAGATGACGGCAGATATACAGCGCATAGATTGAGTATGTATTGTGTATGTATTGAGTATGTATGGAGTATGTAAGGCGGATGTCATCCGCAGCCAAAATTTTGTGCAGCTCAAAAATCCTGGCAACGGAAAAATGTGCCTCTGCAGATAATTGCGGACGTGTGCAGGTGTCAGCCGACTCATACAAGCATGTTTCACGCATATTGCAGATGTTAAGCGAATATGAGCCAATTTTGTGCGCAATCCATACGCAAATTCTCCTAAACGCCAGTGGGACAGGGCCCTAACATCTGCTTCTGTAGTCACTTTGCCAATCAGGACAGTGTGTGCACAGCAATGATAGGAACTGCTAAGTATTACTGATTCTGCTTTCTTTATTAAATCCCACGCATGACCTTTGCAACGTGCAGCTTTTTCCTACGTGTGACCTTTGCAACGTGCAGGGTTTTCCAACATGCGACCTTTCAAATGTGCAGGGTTTTTCAACGTGTGACCTTTGCAGCGTGCAGGGTTTTCCAATGCGCGACCATTGCAACATACAGTTTTTTCCAACGTGCAATCGTTGCAACATGCAGCTTTTTCCAACGCGTGACCTTTGCGATGTGCAGGGTTTTCCAACATGCGACCTTTCAAATGTCCAGGTTTTTCTCAGTGCATAAGCTTTGCAACATGGAGGGATTTCCAACGCGTGACCTTTGCAAAGTGCAGGGTTTTTCAATGTGTGACCTTTGCAGCGTGCAGGGTTTTCCAATGTGCGACCATTGCAACATACAGTTTTTTCCAACGTGCAATCGTTGCAACGTGCAGCTTTTTCCAATGCACGACCTTTGCAGCGTGCAGGGTTTTCCAACATGCGACCTTTCCAATGTGTAGCTTTTTCCAATGCACAACCATTGCAATGTGCAGGTTTTTCTCAATGCATAACCTTTGCAGCGTGTAGATTTTTTCCCATGTGCAACCTTCGCAATGTGGAATATTTTGCAATATGAAGCTTTTCAATATGAAACGTTTTGCAATATGTAACTATCACAAATATGCCAGTGTTGTCTGTGGTATGCAGAGGTGGATAAACTCAGAACAAAGGGTGCTGTGCACTCATGGTTTCAGATTGATGCTCTAAATCTGATACCTTACCACCTTCCATATTACTTTCTTTCATATGGGTAAGGTTAAAAGTTATGAAAATGTTAGCGATGGGAGTTAATTTTTCTGAAATGCAGAAAGCGTCTGGAAATTTTAACAATATCCACATCCAGACAAGTCCAATTTCAGAATTTCCTACCTTTGTATAAGGTGCAGAACACCTGCACTGATGAGAGGAACTGATAATGCATACATTCAGCAGCTCTCTACCGGATTTCCATCCGGAGGTCACAGTCAGTGACTGTCTTTGTTTGAAATTTAAACCCAGTAAACCTGCTGACGACACCACACAGTGTGTACAGTACTGCATAGACGCATGCCTAAAAACACTGCACAGTACTGTATTACACGCTTTGTGGTCAAGCAACCATTTTTCAGAGATCTTGTGACAGCGACGGGCAGCGCGGCTGAGGTCACCTTTAGTGTTAGGCGAGCTGTCTCCACTCTCTGCGGGCCGGCTGGCTTGAAACACATAACCTCTGCTGACGTGGACGCCCAGCAGGCAGAGGACAACCACTACCTGCAGAAAACCAGAGCACACAGCAAACAGCGTGACTATTCTTATGCCTCAATTCCTCAAGGTCAAAGGTCAGGTTCAGCCATAAGCCTGCAGCTCTGCAGCCACCAAGACTTCAATGTCTTGCGCAATGATGCAAAAAAGAAAAGAAAAGAAAAAAAATAGTATGGATGCTTGCCAAAATAGAGCAGTTCTATCTACATGCTTGTTTTCCGCTCTCTAAGACACACATTCATGCCTGACTACTAAGGTCAGAGGTCAGCAAGCAGCCAGGAAAGACAACCCTGTGAAGGTTTGGACACAAGTGCAGTGTGGTTACACTCCTTGTACAGCTCAGCGAGTTCAGCCAGGCACCAACTCCCTGCAGATAAAGGCTCAGTTCATAGCCACCAGAACCTCTTTTGTGTGGGTGATGCATTGGGTACAGTGGCCATGAAGTGGAGAAAACACAACATTGTTAAACACCTTTATTTGAGAAAAAAAAAGTGTGAGGTCATTGAAAATGTGTAGCAAAGAGCTTTTCCAGTCTTGAGGGATATCCTTTAAAAGATTTTCCAAAGCAACATTGACAATTTTGGATAAAGTGCTAATTAGTGTTGCATTCACTGGAAAAAAAAAAAAATCAGACCACTGATCTCATAATTATGAGATCAGGATCTCGTAATTATGAGATCTTTTCTCGTAATTATGAGATCTTTTCTCGTAATTATAAGATCTTTTCTTGTAATTACAAGATCAGTGGTCTAATTTTTTTTTTTATCCAGTGAATGTATAGTATTTAACAACTCATCAGGTGACTTTGGCACCTGCTGGTCATGATAGCAAACATTAAATATGCAACAAACAGGCAGATGAATATGATCTGAGTGGGTGAAACAGCTAGTTTTACAGTAGACATCTATGTAAATCCAAATTGGTCACTCCTATACGCCACACACAGTCAGGACGTGGGACGTTGTGTAAAATGTAAATAAAAACAGAATACAATGATTTGCAAATCCTCTTCAACCTATATTCAACTGAATACACCACAAAACAAGATATTTAATGTTCAAACTGATAAATATGATTGATTTTCTGCTAATATTTGCGCATTTTGAAATGGATGCCTGCAACACATTTCAAAAAAGTTGGGACGGGGAACAAAGGACTGGGAAAGTTGATGAATGCTCAAAGAACACCTAATTGTAAACAGGTGAGTGTCATGATTGGGTATAAAAGGAGCATCCTCAAAAGGCTCAGCCGTTCACAAGCAAAGATGGGGCGAGGATCACCACTTTGTGAACAACTGTGTGAAAAAATAGTCCAACAGTTTAAAAACAATGATTCTCAATGTTCAATTACAAGGAATTTAGGGATTCCATCATCTACAGTCCATAATATAATCAGAAGATTCAAAGAATCTGGAGAACCTTCTACACATAAGCGGCAAGGCTGAAAACCAACACTGAATGCCCGTGACCTTCGATCCCTCAGGTGGCACTGCATAATAAACCGCGTGGACTCAGGAACACTTCAGAAAACCATTGTCAGTTAACACAGTTCCTCGCTACATCTACAAGTGTAAGTTAAAACGCTACCATGCAAAGTGAAAGCCATACATCAACAACATCCAGAAACACCACTGCCTTCTCTGGGCCTGAGCTCATTTGAAATGGACAGATGCAAAGTGGAAAAGTGTGCTGTGGTCTGATGAGTCCACATTTCAAATTGTTTTTGGAAATCGTGGAAGTCGTGTCCTCTGGACATAAGAGGGAAAAGACCATACAAATTATTACCAGCGCAAAGTTCAAAAGCCAGCATCTGTGATGGTATGGGGGTGTGTTAGTGCCCATGGCATGGGCAAATTACACATCTGTCATGGCACCATCAATGCTAAAAGGTACATCCAGGTTTTGGAGCAACACATGCTGCCATCCAAGCAACGACTTTTTCAGGGAGGTCCCTGCTTATTTCAGCAAGACAATGCCAAGCCACATTCTGCACGTGTTACAACAGCGTGGCTTTGTAGTAAAAGAGTGCAGGTACTAGACTGGCCTGCCTGCAGTCCAGACCTGTCTCTCACTGAAAATGTGTGGCACATTATGAAGCGCAAAATACGACAACGGAGACCTCGGACTGTTAAACAACTGAAGTTGTACATCAAGTAAGAATAGGAAAGAATTCCACCTACAAAGCTTCAACAATTAGTGTCCTCAGTTCCCAAGCACTTATTGAGTGTTGTTAGAAGGAAAGGTGATGTAACAGAGTAGTAAACATACCACTGTCCCAGCTTTTTTGAAATGTGTTGCAGGCATCCATTTCAAAATGAGCAAATATTTGCACAAAATCAACAAAGTTTATCAGTTTGAACATTAAATATCTTGTCTTTGAGGTATATTCAACTGAATATAGTTTGAAGAGGATTTGCAAATCATTGTAGGATATTCTGTTTTTATTTACATTTTTCACAACATCCCAACTTCATTGGAATTGGGGTTATACATTTGTGACCATCTCAGACACACAGAGATGTGGGAAAATCCAAATGACATTCTTTATTAGGTGCAGGAAGAGTGGAAAAACAAATTCCAGATCAAACCTGCACTCATTTTTGGGTGCATGTGGAGCACGGGGCGTATCCAACAGTAACAGACCTCTCTTGTGCTTTTCAGAGAACTGGGGTTATGATCGTGACTGAAAGTTAAACATTTAAAAGGTTGTTCGTTAATAAATATTCTCACATCTGTGTTTTCAAAAATTCAGATTTCCTGCAATGTTGTATTTTGTACATTTGAGCCACAATACTCAATATTCAACAAATTCACCCTTAAAAAAGAAACTCAAATAATTTGTTCATTCAAACCATTAATGGAAACAACTAACTTGCATAAATTGCATAAATGTTTAAAGCCACTTTAAATGGTCAAATGATGAGCCAAACACTTCAAAATATTTCCTCAGATAATCAACAAATGTACGTGTTCTAACTAGCAGCAGCTAGCATTTTAGCTAACTGTGTGATAAAAGTTTATACAATTCTATTGTGCTGACACTGACATTGTTCCAAAGATAGATTTGTACTGCTTGCTGTCAATTAACACAAGAAAGAGCAGTGGTAATACTCTCAAGTGATTCATTCATGCTAACAAGCTAGCTGAGCCCAATTAATTACAGCTGCTGTTAGCATGTAGCCCCCTCCAAAAAGGGGCATATTATGCTTGTGCATGAATAAATAACATTATCATATACCTATAAATGATACACCAATATGACTGGATAAAACACTAAAGAATAAATAGCAATACACCCTTTTCGCGGACACTTAATGTTTTTCATACCACCCGAGTAATCAGCCAATCAGTTGTCACGTACAATTCTTTCTGCCTCGCTTAGAAAACAGCCCTTGGAACTTGAGGTGGATGAAAGAAGCAAAAGACCTTCGCTATTTATGTCGATATTTTGATGAATTTCTTCATTTACAGCAGCTTCATTAAACAGATGTACTCGAATGATTATCAGCATGACGGCGAGCTTACAGGCTAACCTCTGCTAACAGTAGAAGACAGTTGCCAGTTATGGCTTCTGAAACAAGGGAGAAAAAAAAAGAAACAGCACCGTACAGCACCATAAATTTGGCCTTCAGCCTCAGGGTGTATGGTTTTCTTCAGGGTGTATAAAGCCATATTCATTGGTGAACAACTTGATAACTGATATTATGCTGCTTCCCAAGATAATGATTTTACTCAATAACTTCACCTTGTTGCTGTGTCATGATCCAAACTGAGTAAAAACTAATTAGGAGTCAAAACCGATGCCATCTGTAAGAGGAAACATTTAGACTCTTCCCTTGGAAAATTCCTACAAGTCTGAATTCATACGGGGAGACTAATCCCAGCGGAGTGTGGGAGTGTCAGCACAAACAATTTGGAGGACGGGGTTTCAGCAGAAACCATTTTAAACCGGCACGTCCGAGGAACTTGTATGTAAGTTGTCTTGATGATGATCACGACTTTCAGGAAAGAAGAACCAGGGCTGTGAAACCTCAAGAATGACATGAACTGAGTGCCATCTAATATATAAAGTTGACTCTGTGTGTGTGTGTGTGTGTGTGTGTGTGTGTGTGTGTGTGTGTGTGTGTGTGTGTGTGTGTGTGTGTGTGTGTGTGTGCATGTTCGCTATGCACAGCCACAGAAATTAAGTAATCCACACCAAACTTGCTATGGTGACTGGGGGCACCAAGGGGGAGGTAACTGGAGCCTTTAGGTTGAAAGCATACATGTGCTTTTATTTTCGCAATTCACGTGTTACTCAGGTTAGGTAGCAAGTATCAATCAATCAATCAATCAATTTTTTTATATAGCGCCAAATCACAACAAACAGTTGCCCCAAGGCGCTTTATATTGTAAGGCAAGGCCATACAATAATTATGTAAAACCCCAACGGTCAAAACGACCCCCTGTGAGCAAGCACTTGGCTACAGTGGGAAGGAAAAACTCCCTTTTAACAGGAAGAAACCTCCAGCAGAACCAGGCTCAGGGAGGGGCAGTCTTCTGCTGGGACTGGTTGGGGCTGAGGGAGAGAACCAGGAAAAAGACATGCTGTGGAGGGGAGCAGAGATCGATCACTAATGATTAAATGCAGAGTGGTGCATACAGAGCAAAAAGAGAAAGAAACAGTGCATCATGGGAACCCCCCAGCAGTCTACGTCTATAGCAGCATAACTAAGGGATGGTTCAGGGTCACCTGATCCAGCCCTAACTATAAGCTTTAGCAAAAAGGAAAGTTTTAAGCCTAATCTTAAAAGTAGAGAGGGTGTCTGTCTCCCTGATCTGAATTGGGAGCTGGTTCCACAGGAGAGGAGCCTGAAAGCTGAAGGCTCTGCCTCCCATTCTACTCTTACAAACCCTAGGAACTACAAGTAAGCCTGCAGTCTGAGAGCGAAGCACTCTATTGGGGTGATATGGTACTACAAGGTCCCTAAGGTAAGATGGGACCTGATTATTCAAAACCTTATAAGTAAGAAGAAGAATTTTAAATTCTATTCTAGAATTAACAGGAAGCCAATGAAGAGAGGCCAATATGGGTGAGATATGCTCTCTCCTTCTAGTCCCCGTCAGTACTCTAGCTGCAGCATTTTGAATTAACTGAAGGCTTTTTAGGGAACTTTTAGGACAACCTGATAATAATGAATTACAATAGTCCAGCCTAGAGGAAATAAATGCATGAATTATACTCAACAAAAATATAAACGCAACACTTTTGGTTTTGCTCCCATTTTGTATGAGATGAACTCAAAGATCTAAAACTTTTTCCGCATACACAATATCACCATTTCCCTCAAATATTGTTCACAAACCAGTCTAAATCTGTGATAGTGAGCACTTCTCCTTTGCTGAGATAATCCATCCCACCTCACAGGTGTGCCGTACCAAAATGCTGATTAGACACCATGATTAGTGCACAGGTGTGCCTTAGACTGCCCACAATAAAAGGCCACTCTGAAAGGTGCAGTTTTGTTTTATTGGGGGGGGGATACCAGTCAGTATCTGGTGTGACCACCATTTGCCTCATGCAGTGCAACACATCTCCTTCGCATCATCCGTGAAGAGAACACCTCGCCAACGTGCCAAACGGCAGCGAATGTGAGCATTTGCCCACTCAAATCGGTTACGACGACGAACTGAAGTCAGGTTGAGACCCCGATGAGGACGTCGAGCATGCAGATGAGCTTCCCTGAGACGGTTTCTGACAGTTTGTGCAGAAATTCTTTGGTTATGCAAACCGATTGTTCCAGCAGCTGTCTGAGTGGCTGGTCTCAGACGATCTTGGAGGTGAACATGCTGGATGTGGAGGTCCTGGGCTGGTGTGGTTACACGTGGTCTGCGGTTGTGAGGCTGGTTGGATGTACTGCCAAATTCTCTGAAACGCCTTTGGAGACAGCTTATGGTAGAGAAATGAACATTCAATACATGAGCAACAGCTCTGGTTGACATTCCTGCTGTCAGCATGCCAATTGCACGCTCCCTCAAATCTTGCAACATCTGTGGCATTGTGCTGTGTGATAAAACTGCATCTTTCAGAGTGGCCTTTTATTGTGGGCAGTCTAAGGCACACTTGTGCACTAATCATGGTGTCTAATCAGCATCTTGATATGGCACACCTGTGAGGTGGGATGGATTATCTCAGCAAAGTAGAAGTGCTCACTATCACAGATTTAGACTGGTTTGTGAACAATATTTGAGAGAAATGGTGATATTGTATATGTGGAAAAAGTTTTAGATCTTTGAGTTCATCTCATACAAAATGGGAGCAAAACCAAAAGTGTTGCGTTTATATTTTTGTTGAGTGTAGTTTTTCAGCATCACTCTGAGACAAGACCTTTCTGATTTTAGAGATATTGCGTAAATGCAAAAAAGCAGTCCTACATATTTGTTTAATATGCGCTTTGAATGACATATCCTGATCAAAAATGACTCCAAGATTTCTCACAGTATTACTAGAGGTCAGGGTAATGCCATCCAGAGTAAGGATCTGGTTAGACACCATGTTTCTAAGATTTGTGGGGCCAAGTACAATAACTTCAGTTTTATCTGAGTTTAAAAGCAGGAAATTAGAGGTCATCCATGTCTTTATGTCTGTAAGACAATCCTGCAGTTTAGCTAATTGGTGTGTGTCCTCTGGCTTCATGGATAGATAAAGCTGGGTATCATCTGCATAACAATGAAAATTTAAGCAATACTGTCTAATAATACTGCCTAAGGGAAGCATGTATAAAGTGAATAAAATTGGTCCTAGCACAGAACCTTGTGGAACTCCATAATTAACTTTAGTCTGTGAAGAAGATTCCCCATTTACATGAACAAATTGTAATCTATTAGACAAATATGATTCAAACCATCGCAGCGCAGTGCCTTTAATACCTATGGCATGCTCTAATCTCTGTAATAAAATTTTATGGTCAACAGTATCAAAAGCAGCACTGAGGTCTAACAGAACAAGCACAGAGATGAGTCCACTGTCCGAGGCCATAAGAAGATCATTTGTAACCTTCACTAATGCTGTTTCTGTACTATGATGAATTCTAAAACCTGACTGAAACTCTTCAAATAGACCATTCCTCTGCAGATGATCAGTTAGCTGTTTTACAACTACCCTTTCAAGAATTTTTGAGAGAAAAGGAAGGTTGGAGATTGGCCTATAATTAGCTAAGATAGCTGGGTCAAGTGATGGCTTTTTAAGTAATGGTTTAATTACTGCCACCTTAAAAGCCTGTGGTACATAGCCAACTAACAAAGATAGATTGATCATATTTAAGATCGAAGCATTAAATAATGGTAGGGCTTCCTTGAGCAGCCTGGTAGGAATGGGGTCTAATAAACATGTTGATGGTTTGGATGAAGTAACTAATGAAAATAACTCAGACAGAACAATCGGAGAGAAAGAGTCTAACCAAATACCGGCATCACTGAAAGCAGCCAAAGATAACGATACGTCTTTGGGATGGTTATGAGTAATTTTTTCTCTAATAGTTAAAATTTTGTTAGCAAAGAAAGTCATGAAGTCATTACTAGTTAAAGTTAATGGAATACTCAGCTCAATAGAGCTCTGACTCTTTGTCAGCCTGGCTACAGTGCTGAAAAGAAACCTGGGGTTGTTCTTATTTTCTTCAATTAGTGATGAGTAGAAAGATGTCCTAGCTTTACGGAGGGCTTTTTTATAGAGCAACAGACTCTTTTTCCAGGCTAAGTGAAGATCTTCTAAATTAGTGAGACGCCATTTCCTCTCCAACTTACGGGTTATCTGCTTTAAGCTACGAGTTTGTGAGTTATACCACGGAGTCAGGCACTTCTGATTTAAAGCTCTCTTTTTTAGAGGAGCTACAGCATCCAAAGGTGTCTTCAATGAGGATGTAAAACTATTGACGAGATACTCTATCTCACTTACAGAGTTTAGGTAGCTACTCTGCACTGTGTTGGTATATGGCATTAGAGAACATAAAGAAGGAATCATATCCTTAAACCTAGTTACAGCGCTTTCTGAAAGACTTCTAGTGTAATGAAACTTATTCCCCACTGCTGGGTAGTCCATCAGAGTAAATGTAAATGTTATTAAGAAATGATCAGACAGAAGGGAGTTTTCAGGGAATACTGTTAAGTCTTCTATTTCCATACCATAAGTCAGAACAAGATCTAAGATATGATTAAAGTGGTGGGTGGACTCATTTACTTTTTGAGCAAAGCCAATAGAGTCTAATAATAGATTAAATGCAGTGTTGAGGCTGTCATTCTCAGCATCTGTGTGGATGTTAAAATCGCCCACTATAATTATCTTATCTGAGCTAAGCACTAAGTCAGACAAAAGGTCTGAAAATTCACAGAGAAACTCACAGTAACGACCAGGTGGACGATAGATAATAACAAATAAAACTGGTTTTTGGGACTTCCAATTTGGATGGACAAGACTAAGAGTCAAGCTTTCAAATGAATTAAAGCTCTGTCTGGGTTTTTGATTAATTAATAAGCTGGAATGGAAGATTGCTGCTAATCCTCCGCCCCGGCCCATGCTACGAGCATTCTGACAGTTAGTGTGACTCGGGGGTGTTGACTCATTTAAACTAACATATTCATCCTGCTGTAACCAGGTTTCTGTAAGGCAGAATAAATCAATATGTTGATCAATTATTATATCATTTACCAACAGGGACTTAGAAGAGAGAGACCTAATGTTTAATAGACCACATTTAACTGTTTTAGTCTGTGGTGCAGTTGAAGGTGCTATATTATTTTTCTTTTTGAATTTTTATGCTTAAATAGATTTTGCTGGTTATTGGTGGTCTGGGAGCAGGCACCGTCTCTACAGGGATGGGGTAATGAGGGGATGGCAGGGGGAGAGAAGCTGCAGAGAGGTGTGTAAGACTACAACTCTGCTTCCTGGTCCCAACCCTGGATAGTCACGGTTTGGAGGATTTAAGAAAATTGGCCAGATTTCTAGAAATGAGAGCTGCTCCATCCAAAGTGGGATGGATGCCGTCTCTCCTAACAAGACCAAGTTTTCCCCAGAAGCTTTGCCAATTATCTATGAAGCCCACCTCATTTTTTGGACACCACTCAGACAGCCAGCAATTCAAGGAGAACATGCGGCTAAACATGTCACTCCCGGTCCGATTGGGGAGGGGCCCAGAGAAAACTACAGAGTCCAACATTGTTTTTGCAAAGTTACACACCGATTTAATGTTAATTTTAGTGACCTCCGATTGGTGTAACCGGGTGTCATTACTGCCGACGTGAATTACAATCTTACCAAATTTACGCTTAGCCTTAGCCAGCAGTTTCAAATTTCCTTCAATGTCGCCTGCTCTGGCCCCCGGAAGACAATTGACTATGGTTGCTGGTGTCGCTAACTTCACATTTCGGAAAACAGAATCGCCAATAACCAGAGTTTGATCCTCGGCGGGTGTGTCGTCGAGTGGGGAAAAACGGTTAGAGATGTGAACGGGTTGGCGGTGTACACGGGGCTTCTGTTTAGGGCTACGCTTCCTCCTCACAGTCACCCAGTCAGCCTGCTTTCCCGGCTGCTCGGGATCTGCCAGGGGGTAACTAACGGCGGCTAAGCTACCTTGGTCCGCACCGACTACAGGGGCCTGGCTAGCTGTAGAATTTTCCACAGTGCGGAGCCGAGTCTCCAATTCGCCCAGCCTGGCCTCCAAAGCTACGAATAAGCTACACTTATTACAAGTACCGTTACTGCTAAAGGAGGCCGAGGAATAAGTAAACATTTCACACCCAGAGCAGAAAAGTGCGGGAGAGACAGGAGAAGCCGCCATGCTAAATCGGCTAAGAGCTAGTAGCTATGCTAAGCTAGCGGATTCCTAAAAACACGCAAAGTGAATAATGTGTAAATAATTTAGAGGTGATTCAGCAGAAGGAGTGCTTTAGTTAAGGCACGTAAAGATTACACTGGGAAACAAATCGTAATCTAGATAACTAGATCAATCTAACTGCGCAGATTAAACAGCTAACAGATACAGAAAAACACCGCTGTGCTCCGGAACAGGAAGTGATACAATACCGCAGTGAGAGCCAACCACCAGTAGAGGCAAGCAATCACACTTTACTCACTATGTGGTAGGCTGCACTTTAATTACAATCTGAACGGGCCAGCACTAAAAAGTCAAAGAGTGTTTTTTTCTTCAATTAAAATGTACCTGTTGTGTACGGCATGCCACTATATATATATATATATATATATATATATATATATATATATATATATATATATATATATATATATATATATATATATATATATATATATATATATATATATATATGTGTGTGTGTGTGTGTGTGTGTATGTAGTATATGTGTATATTTGTAAGTAAGTAAGAAACACACTTTATAAGCATTTTATTACACTGCTAAAAATCGAGAATACAGTCAGTTCAATCCTAAAAAAATACACCTGTTTTCGAAACCATCCAGGAAGAAACATTATTTCGTTTGCTTTTCAAGAAAGGGGAGTTTTGTTTATGACCTAAACGCACACAACTCAGTTCCCACACTATATACCCAAAACTAGTGATTTAAAAGACTGTGTGGCTAGAGGCTGCACTTACAAATAGCAAACTCTTCTTTTTAGTGCAAGAATTATCCTATATTCTTTGTCTACTTTTTTATCAGTAGGATACATAAAATTACATTGTTGCACACAGAAACCAAGAATTTCCACAATTTTTCAAGAATTTACAAATGCAAAAACGAATGCTGAAACCCTCATCCTCCAAATGGTTTGTGATGACACTCTTATACACTCCACCTGTGGATTAGTCTCTCTCCCCATCAAGATTCCCATTAACTTCCCACCTGGATTATAAGGAATGTCTCACCAGTATGTCAGTGTACAACTACTGCCACCTACTGGTCTGGAATGTAAATATTTGCTGACGTGGTACAAATGCCCTGATGGCATCATCATTAATGTCAAAGAAGATGCTTGATAATTTTTTTCTGTTCACACTTTTTGGCAGAAAACAATAATCACCGAATTAAGACTGAAGCAGGTTGTAACTTTTGCGGTAAGAAGTTAAGCTTTTTAACATTGATGTTGAAGGCAGAAACTCACCTTGGATTCCATTAAAGCCAGACCAATATGGATTTTTGCAGGCCAATACCAATACTGACATTAAGGCATAAAAAATGATTCCAGTATATCTACTGATATAGACCTAAAAATGGCAACGATTTCTAACATTTTGTTGTCAAAGTCCAAATACAAAGAAATGTAACTGAGGCTCGATATTTTACAGTTTAAACATGACCTTTGTTTTAAACTATAAAAATAAACCAACAACCAACCAGCTGTCATCATGCCACATTCACGCAAATTGGCAGTCACCGTGTCCCATCCCTCAGTGGCTGCATAAAATAGACTTCTCATCTATTTTGGCCCCACCTGGCAGCATAGCAAACACCTCTTTTGTTACTGAAAAATGCCCACTCAGATGGAAAATAAATGGCAGCTGGTCACATTGCCTCTGTCTCTTGTATGTGACCAAGGGGTGATGGGGTCCCAGCCATGCTTGATAGTAATGCTGTCAGAATGTCTTGTGGTGGACGAACTACGTAATGACAATTTCCCACAGCCTCTGTTTTTTGATATTGTTTAATCACTAAACTGTAAGTTTTCATAATGACAAAAATAACACTGGTACAATACCTGTTCATGAAAGGCTCATATCATTTGATATTATCGACCTACTGATATTGTGGTTGGGCTCTAGTTTCTTTGTAACTATCTTTGTATATATTTTAGCAAGATATCTTAATGGCACCTAATGCAATTTTAGTCAAATTCTGCAGTTACGTCAGTTCTGTGGATGGACAGTAACGGTCAGCCATCAAGGTCAGAATTCAACATCAATATTCCAGCCTCATGCTAATATATAAAATATCTAAGTGCAGATGTTTATTGTTTGAGAGCCTGTGTCATATTTTCTCAACATGTGTGATACTTTGGCAATAATATGTTGCTCCACTGGAATTTTGAGGAATGAATCTATTGGAAGCTCTCAAAAACTTTTACTTTGAAGCCTGAAAACGATATTTTGTGTCCTATGAAAACATCAGCATGTGAAGGATGTGGTTGCAGAAGTGATCACGTGACTCTGTCTTATGGCCCTGATTGGTGGAACAGGTGCCGCATGGAACCAGTTAGAAGTTATGAATGATGATGATGATGATGATGATGATAAATCACTACATGCTGATCAACAAAGCATTTGTTTACTTTTAGCGCCCCCTAGGTAAACAGTGCTTAGCGCCCCCTAGGTAAACAGTGCTTAGCGCCCCCTAGGTAAACAGTGCGTGCGACAGTGCTGACAGCGAGCTGTTTCCGGTGATTCTTCGTCATCATCATCACCATCATCATCATCATCACCTAAGATGTTCCACAAAAGCCACAGTTACGTAATGTCAATGTGCGCATGAGGCAAAGTGATCGCGCAAAGTCAGCGCGCAAACAGGCTTCGAAATGAAAGCGCAACAATACGAGCAGGATCGGGATCAGATCAGGATCAGGGTCTTACCAGATCGGCCAGCAGCATGTTCTGAACCCAGAGTCCACTTCTGGCATTCCCCTTGAAAAACAAACAAACAAACAAAGAAAAAAGTGTCCAACACGAGTCCCACTGCGCGCCTCTGCAGATCCGGATCGATGGAGCAGAGCGCACGAGGGTTCTCTCTCTCTCTCTCTCTCTCTCTCCTCTCTCTCTCTCTCTCTCTCTCTCTCTCTCTCTCTCTCTCTCTCTCTCCTCTCTCTCTCTCTCTCCTCTCTCTCTCTCTCTCTCTCTCTCTCTCTCTCTCTCTCTCTCTCTCTCTCCTCTCTCTCTCTCTCTCTCTCTCCCTCTCTCTCTCGGGCCAATAAGCATGAAGTCATGGTGACAGCTGCGCTCTGGTACAGCAGCGCGTCCTGTGGGGGTCTGAATGGGTTGTTGTATAATAATTTCCAGGTCTCTCTTCTACCCACAGGAAGGGGGGCTGAAGATTCTAATCAACACAAGAGCCCATATGATTACACAATAATCAAAACGCAACTTTCATACCAGACAACTTTCAACTTTATTATCTCAAAGGGAAATTGATTTTGAAGGGACACAGGCTGATTGCATTTCATTCAACAAACACAACGTCACAGGTCACTGACAGAGAACAAATTTATGGACACCCCCCCCCCACACACACACACACACACACACACTGCAGTGTCTAACAGGGTTGTCATTGGGATAAGAGTGAGGTGACCATAAGACCATAAGGGTTTGTGGCCTGCTGAGGCTCCCGACGGGGTCCAGGGGTAGCACCCAGTAGCGCCAGAGGGGCTGAAACTCTGAAATTTTGTTGAAAATTTGGAAGGCTGACTTGACAACCTGGATGGGATATAATCATTTTTTTACATTCAAAATTTAGCTTCAGACACTCTGGTAAAGCATGTCTACACAAAAGGAGGCCAACTGTGGCCCGGGGGGCACCAGTTAGCGACCCTGATTCAGGCACAGCACAATGACTGACCTGATGTCTGACAAACATCATGCAAATTATTTTAAGAATCACAAAGTTTTCTTCTATTTTTAAAAATGACACTTTTGGATTTAGCAGCACAGGTGTCTGGTGTGAACAGGACTTACTGAGAATATGTTGTAACGGCACCAATGGATTGAAGAAATGGAGAGTTTGAACAAATGTCTGCAGAACTCATGCTGACAGGAGCAGGAGGCAGGAGTTTGTGTAACATATCAACTGATTCTAGACAGAAACGGCCAAACAGTTCTCCTTTTGCGACTGGTTGCCTGAAAACATGCTGCAGTAACAACACAACACAGTGCGTTTTGGAAAAGTTCAACTTAAAGCACTCAGTTTAGTTGTGCAAAAAAGGGGAGCACTCTGGCAAGGAGAAGGTTCTTGTTGCTGAATGTCAACAGTGTCACATAAACATTTTATTATGAAATAACAAAGGAAAATGTATCATCTCTATAGAGTAGAAATAGAGATCAACCCGCCTTCTGTTCGTAGCAGCTCAGCTGTCACAGGTTGAAACAAAGCAGCCGTTCCCTTGCTTGAAAAACTGCACTAATCTTCAACTTCAACTTCCCAGTGATTAGTGACCATATTAATCCTACAAAACATAGATTTGATGGTTTTTAGCGGTTAACCCTCTGGGGTCCGAGGGCATTTTTTGGACAGTTCACTCGCCTGGCATAAATGTTTTATTATTGCTGTTAACAGCTCTCCCTGCATCCCACAATCAAGTTTTATGTCTCTCTTTTTCAGGACAACCTGTGCTTTCAGAATATATATGATTTTTTTGTGTTTTATAAGTGTAATAAAGGTTTACAATCAGAAATAAGCAAGCAACAAATTAAGCAAAAAATAATTTTCCACACACATTTATTCAAAAAACACAGCAAACTATTATAAACAACTGTTTTGACACTTTATAAAGGTAATTTGAGGTCTTGTGTGAAAGACTGTACAACAAAAAGGTTCAAACAATAAACACAAATGCACATTTTGAACAATATATACAAAATGGTCTATGCCGTTTTGTTATTTTGATATGGTAAACAGTGATTTATGCCGATAAAACAACAGAGTTATCCAGTAACATTCACATGCAAACTAGTGGTGCAATCCTGATAGTTACACACTCTTTGTTTGAGCATGTGAGATTGTCATCAGAGGCTCTCCATCTGCTTTCACTTTCGCTCTGCGTAATGGCGCAGAGCGCATTGGTGTATGTACTCACTGGAGCACCCAGGGGGCTATTCAAACGGGCCAAATAGTAACACATCACTCCTGAAGATGATCTTTGGCTTTTCACGTGAGGTAAATCTGCACTACGATTGGATTTTTGAAAACCATGTGATGGTGAGCCAATTCTGATTGGACACTCACATTGCACACGTCATCACACAGCTTCTATGAGGAAGATGGCCGATGGCTGGCTCGAAAGACCGCGGAGTTAACTTTTCAGCAAAAAAAAAAGTAAGTTTCTATCTCATATCATTAAAAAGTTATTTATAATTTAGTAAAACTTGGTCTTAGCCGTCGTATACGACGGCGTCAGCCCCAGCGGGTTAAAGTGAAGGTCAGAGTTCATGGTGATATGCCTTTGGCTGTTTCTTGATAGCGTTTACATTTAAAGTGTCAAAGTGGGAAAAATGTTTTTCTTAAAGTAGACCTTTGACCTCAGATAAAAGTGGGTCACTATATTAAAGGTTGGGTGGTTTTCCAGTGTTATTCTTATTTTAAATAGGAAACAAACAACAACATTTCTGCGTAATGTTAATTTCTTTGTGCTGATTTATGGGATGTGTTCAAGGTCAACGTGGAGATAAAATGTGTCACTACGGCATCACATGGTTTTGGTTCCGTGTCATTCATGCTTCCCCATGACCGTGGTGCTTTTGGGACCTGGACAAGCAATAGAACACATACTTCTGCCAATGTATAAACTACCCTTATGATGTTAAAAAATAAGGTATCCTTGTCCCACCCCTTTATGTGACCCCGCTCCCCCCAAATTTACTGCTTCTCTTGCAGCCCAGAACCAGGATTCTGTGACTGTGAGGTCACAGTGCTTACTGCTGTACCACCAGTATGCTGTCAAAAAAAAAGAAAAGAAAAAATGAAAACTAGAACATACAAAAGGTCACATTTAATAATACTGTTTCAGATCAAACAAAGTGTACTCAGTGTTTCTTACATCTTCAAGATACTTTAGACCCTTTGATCCATGTACTTGAGGATGAATAAAAGCTTGGAACCAAGCAAAGTGTTGCGCCGTCAGATGCAACAGTTTCCACACTTATGTGGTCTCTATGCTGACTAAAGGAAAATCTTAAAACAACAAGGCCATCAGGAAGCTTTGTGAGTACAGACCGCCCACATGCTGTGTCCTTTCCTGTGAGTCTCAGCACAGATAATCAGAGAAAACAAAAACCAGCTTCACTTCGAGGCTCCTCATCCCGAAGCCCACAATCTGAAAAGCATTTTCTTATTTTCTCAACCAGCACTCTGTATGTTCGATCACAAGACTCATGTTTACATGAGCAAAACTATTCTGATATTACCAGATTATGACAATACCCTGACACTATAAATCCAGATTAAGACAATACTCTGACATTACAGACCCAGATTAAGACAACACTCTGACACTCTAAACCCAGATTAAGACAGTCTGACACTGTAGACACACATTAAGACAATACTCTGACACTATAATCATCTTTTTCTGATCGTTTTTCCTGAATAAAGTAATAAAATCAAACTAAGACAATACTATGACACTATAAACCCAGATTAAGACAATACTGTGACACTATAAACCCAGATTAAGACATTCTGACACTGTAGACACAGATTAAGACAATACTCTGACACTATAATCATCTTTTTCTGATTGTTTTTTCCTGAAAAAAGTAATAAAATCAAATTAAGACAATACTATGACACTATAAACCCATATTAAGACAGTACTTTGACACTTTAGACACAGATACTCTGACACAATAAACAGAATTTTCTGATCATTTTTTCCTGAATAAAGTCATAAAATCAAATTAAGACAATACTATGACACTAACAAAATATTTTCTGATCATTTTTTTTCCTGAATAAATTCATAAAATCAAATTAAGACAATACTGACACTATAAACAGCATTTTCTGACCACTTTATTCTGAATAAAATCATGAACTCAGATTAAGACAATACTCTGACACTATAATTTTCTGATTGCCTTATACCCAATAAGGTCATAATCAGAGTAAACAGTAATCTAATTAAAACATGTGGACTATTCTGACGTTGAAGTGCATTGCAGACATGTAAACACTGAGTCAGACTATGACTCCATATCAGAGATTTGACAGCATTTTGCAACACGAACAGTTTAGGGGACACAGTGTGGTCATGAGTCATTAACCGGCCTCTATTCTGCAACATGTAAACCAGAATATAAGTGAAATATTCTATCAATTTTTACAAACACCTTAATCAAAATTTTGTTTTATTTGGAATAAGGTTCATAGTAAGATTTTTATATGTTCATTAAATGTTGCCGCTCAGTGGTCTCCAGCATCATCTTCTACTCTGTAGTGTGCTAGGGCAGCAGGCTGAAGGCAGCTGACATGAACAGACTCAACAAGCTCATCAGGAGAGCTGGCCCTGTCCTGGTGATTGAGCTGGAGTCTATGGTGGAGGTGTCTGAGAGGAGGATGTTGAGGAAACTGCTCAGAATCCGGGACAGCACCTCCCACCTGCTGCATGCCACACTGACGTCCTATCAGAGCACCTTCAGCCACAGACTGAGACCACTGAGGTTTCTCTGTCTGTATCTGGCCCTGCGACAGACTGGCGTCAGGTTGTATTCCACCTCATGCCCTATGACTGCTGAGATAGGCTCTAGCCCCCTATGATCCTTGATAGTAAGTAGGGATAGAAAATGAATATTTGCATGGAACAAAGCATCATTTTTAAATGTCTTCCTGTTCTTGACAGCATTTAGATGATCATCAATCATTATATTGCAAAAAGAAGGTCTCACTTATATGGGCATTTACATTTCACTATCATGATTTATTAGATTTTTATTTAGGTACTTTTTAATTACTTCAATTATTTTAGTTTTTTTACTGCTAATAAATAGAACAACAGGCAGATTTTCTTGAGTCTGTTAAAGTTTATATATATATATATATATATATATATATATATATATATATATATATATATATATATATATATATATATATATATATATATATATATATATATATATATGGATAATTATTATAAATCCTTGAAAGTCTGATCATCTCGCACTTGAGACTCTACAATGACCTCTGTCTTTGATAATATTGATTATTGATTGGACGGGATCAGTCATTCACTGGTGTAGACCTCTTGAAGTTCAGAGCTAGCAATCTGATACGTTTGCTCAGCTGACATTTGTGAACTTCAGCAGTACTAATGTACTTTGGACAAAGACTGCAAATATTTACTGCATGACACACAAACACAAAGTCTGACACAGGAAGTGGCTTTTCCAACGTCCACATGTCTGAAGTAACACAAGTATCTGTACGGAAATGATGTGCTTATTAGCTGCCATATTAATAGGCACATCTGTACAACATGGTGTTTACACAAAGAAATGGCCCAAACCTTTATTTAATAGTTCTGCACTTACCCTGAAGTGTGATATTGATATTTTTAACTGATTAAAGTAGATAAAAACTGTATTTATGTATTCTGTCATTTAAATACTTTATACAAATTCCCTTTTGGCTGTTTTCTGTGATAATTTGTTTGGGCACATTTTAGGTGATTTGTATGAGTGATTGAGAAAATCAGTTTCCTCTTTTATTTAATTTTTAACTACTACATTATATTAGCCTAGCAAGAGCAGGCACAATCTAACAATAAACAGGCAATTACATCAAAGAACTACATTAAGAATGACTGCAAATTTTATTGATCTCTTAAGAAAACAGAACAGAAGCGAGAACATTATCAAATCAGATGATGTAGCACGACTAGCTAATATTATAGCTAATGATGCTATTGTGGACATTGCTATTATTGTTATTCTGCCAGTTTAGTCAGTTTTCTTCTTGTTTGTCAAGATAAAGTACCAGTATGTAAAAGCATGTAATACTCTGTAACACACAATAGAGAGCTAGTGCAACCAGCTAGCACATAAAGCCATCACAGGCCACGTTAGCTATCTTAGCACATGCTATCAAATAATAAAATAAATAAATTAAGGGAATGTAGTTTGACTTTCCATACTGTTTTACAACTCCCTGAAAACTATACAGATAGATTTTTATAACAGCTTATACGTTGTGAGGGATGACATTTATATATTAGAAGATACTGCACAGCTAACAGCTATCGTCGCCATTTTGGACGTTATTTTTAAGTGTTGCCAGGTGGATGTTAATTCTTCAGGTGGGTACCAACCTCAGTACAGGTATTTCTATCGTAATCAAGCATTTACAGATGGGAATGAACCACATCAGAGTCCCAAGTTAAAAACTTTTATCACATTGTCCTTCAAATGATTGCTACACTGAACACCAGAGTCAATATCCAATCTGAACGATCCTCTCATCGTCTATGCCAGTTTCCTTTTTTAGTTCCCTTCTTGTGTTTCAGCATCCTCATCTTCTCCACAAGAAGAAACAGAAAAATAAAAGTACAAATGAAATCATCAGATTCTCTGCCTTAATGCTGGCGCCCTCTGCCGGTAAATAATGGCAGCAATGCTTTTAAAATCCACAAGGAACAATCTGACACTTCATTGGGGACCATGGTTTGAAAAAAGTTTTTTGGTTGCCTGAAGGATACTGAAAACCTTGTTTTTTGTGTGTGTGTTTTTAAAAGAATGGTGTGACATATTTGGCAAGGGTCAAAATAGGGTCAACTAGGGGTCAAAATATCAACACACACACACACAAAAAAACACTCTAGTCTAGTTCAGACAAATACCAAATTCTTCATCTTACAGAATTCAAAGATATAAGGTTTGCCCCATGTCAGACCATCTGTCATTGACCCCATTCAGTCACTGACATTCAGGCATTGACCTCAGTCATGGAAAGGTCAATGCACTTTTGTTGAAGGGTCACATTTACCAGTAGTAGGATTATCTGATTTGAACCATTTTACTGTGTCATGTCCACTGGGTGACTTTCAAAAACTAAAATACAACCTGAACCTTGAGATTTCAAGACATTCATCTTTGCGGCCATATTAAAATTTCCAAGAGCAGCAGAAGGTTTTTGAATTTTGATCCCCAGTTGACCCCATTTTGACTCCACCCCAAAATGCCCACCACTTTGAAGAGGGCCATCTGAGCCAGATTTATTACATCTGCCAAGGATGTAATTTTGGAGGTGATCCGGATCCAGATTGGCAGGTCAGAAATCTCTGCTTTGAATCAGCAAAATTAGAGAAAACTTTCAAAAGTAACTGTGTTAAAGGATCTTCTCCAACAGAGGGCAGCATTATCTCTGATAAAGTAAATAACAGGGATGGAGGTGAAAGGAAAAAAAAGATTAAAATGCACTTTGAAGTCAGACAATATTTCTTTAATCAGTCCTGAAGAAATTAAAAGCACTCAGTTTTCAAAGCATTAAGAAAACAAGTGAAAGAAGCCAACAACACACCTGTGACAACTGAAGGAGTTCAATACCACTGCCAAGGAGGTAATTCTTTCACTTGCCTTTGTTCATTTGAAGGATAACTCAAAAAGTAATTAATAGATTTCAATGAAATTTGATGAGCAGATAGACAATGTTCTGGCTAGAAAGTATTCCATTTTGAAGGTGATCCAGAATATATTCTGGAACTGAAATCCAGAATATTTGGCACATAGCAACATTTAAATTTGGTGAACAAATGGGTAATGTCCTAGAAACTGAGGGATTATATTTTGAATTTGATCTGGATCATATTTTGAATCCAGAAGAAATTTTAAACATCCACGAACATTTAAGTCAAAAATGTATTTATAATAAAAGCAACAATTAACTTTGATAAGTCCTAGGAAATATTTAATGTAATTTTTGAGGCAGTCTTGAAAAATGTCTGTGATATAGCACTGAATTCAAAAAGTTATTGTACATATAGATAAATTATTAGGAAAAAAGATTAATGCTTGATGCTAAAAGCAAATGAAAGTGGGTATTTTGGCCGTGGAGAATATGTGGCCTAGGAGGAACTATGTTCTTCTAGTTTAACCTGAAGTCTGACATTCGGTGACTTCACCAGCTTAAATAAATAAATAGAGTAGCTGTAACAGTGGCGGTTTATTTGTGTATTATATTACAGGGAGGTGAGTTGTTTTATCTATTATTCTGTGATTTTATTTAGCTTACAGTACATCCAGAAAGTATTCACAGTGCTTCACTTTTTCCATATTTTATGTTACAGCCTTATTCCAAAAATCAAAATCAAAATCACAACACCCCATAATGACAAAAAATATTTTTTTATATTGCAAATTTATTTAAAATAATAAACTAAGAAATTACACGTGCATAACTATTCACACCATTTGTTCAATACTTTGTTGATGCACCTTTGGTAGCAGGTTGGATGGGGAGTGTCGGTGCTCAGCCATTTTCAGATCTCTCCAGAGATGTTCAATCAGATTCATGTCTGGGCTCTGGCTGGACCACATAAGGACATTCACAGAGTTGTCCTGAAGCAACTCCTTTGGTATCTCGTCTGTGTGCTTAGGGTCATTGTCCAGCTGAGAGATGAATCATTGCCCCAGTCTGAAGTCAAGAGCGCTCTGGAGCAGGTTTTCATCCAGGATGTCTTTGTACATTGTTGCATTCATCTTTCCCTCAATCCTGACTAGTCTCCCAGTTCCTGCCACTGAAAAACATCCCCACAGCATGATGCTGCCACCACCATGCTTCACTGTAGGGATGGTGACTGGTTTCCTCCAAATATGACATCTGGTATTCATGCCAAAGAGTTCAATCTTTGTCCCATCAGACCAGAAAATTTTGCTTCTCATGGTTTGAGAGTCTTTCAGGTGTCTTTTGGCAAACTCCAGGTGGGCTGCCATGTGCCTTTTACTAAGGAGTGGCTTCTGTCTGGACACTCTACCATACAGGCCTGATTGGTGGATTGCTGCAGAGATGGTTGTCCTTCTGGAAGATTCTCCTCTTTCCACAGAGGAATTCTGGAGCTCTGACAGAGTGACCATTGGGTTCTTGGTCACGTCCCTGACTAAGGCCCTTCTTCCCCGATTGCTCTGTTTAGATGGGCGGCCAACTCTAGGTAGAGCCCTGGTGGATCCAAACTTCTTCCATTTACAGATGATGGAGGTCACTGTGCTCATTGGGACTTTCAAAGCAGCAAAAATGTTTCTGTACCCTTCCCCAGATTTGTATTCAGAGACAATCCTGTCTCAGAGGTCTATAGTCAACTTCATGCTTGGTTTTTGTTCTGACTGTCAACTGTGGGACCTTATATGTAGACAGATGTGTGTCTTTCCAAATCATGTCCAGTCAACTGAATTTACTCCAGGTGGACTCCAATTAAGCTGTAGAAACATTTCAAGGATGATCAGTGGAAGCAGGATGCACCTGAGCTTAATTTTGAGCTTCATGGCAAAGACTTATGTACATGTGATTTCTTAGTATTTGTTGTTATATCTGCCAAGGACAAAATAAAATCATCTGCGTATATTTGTCTGTCTTTCTGTGTCTCTGTCTGTTAGCAGGATAATGTCAAAACTATTTCACAGATGACAGACTGGCGTCCTGTCCAGGGTGTACCCCGTCTTGCGCTCTATGACTGCTGGTATAGTCTCCAGCCCCACACAATCTTTAATTGGACTAAGCGGTTGAAGATGAGTGTGTGTGTGTGTGTGTGTGTGTGTTTGTGTGTTTGTGTGTATTTCATGGATTCACACCAAATTTGCACCATAGATAGATCTTGGGGCATGGGCGGCTCCACTTAATTTTGGAGGTGATCCATATTTGGATTTTGGCTCAGGATTTCATGTTATAGGCTTTTAAGTATTACGTCAAAACTACTGCACGAATTTAGATGAAATTTTCACCACAGGTAGATTAGGCCATGGAGGACTCCATTAAATTTTGGAGTGGGTCAGGATTCTGGATCATTTCTTAAATTTTCACCATTTTGAGGCTCATCTCGAATCTGCTTGATGGATCTTGACAAAATTTAAATCACGTGTAGCTATTGTACAAAGGAAGACCCTGTCAGATTGCAACATCTTGATCAGTTGGACCATTCTGGATCAGTATGCAATTATTGTATTACGTTGTGGAATCCGGATCCAGGTGAAGTCTGGATTATGATGTAAATCACATATCTTTTATTCTGAGTCCTCATTAAACCTTGGTGGATATCAGAAATCTCTGATTGCTCTTATTTTTAATAAATTTGCAAAAATCTCAAAAAACTTTTTTCACTTTGTCATTATGGGATACTGTGTGTAGAGTTTTTTAGGGGAAAAATGAATTTCATCCATTTTGGAATAAGACTGTAACATAAAAAAAGTGAAAATACTGAAGTGGTATGAATCCTTTCTGTATGCACTGTAGATGTTGGAGAGATGTACTTTCAGTTTGACATCAAGTAAGCAGCTTTAAATGTGATAGAAGTCAGATTTTTAAAACAGTGATTTTATGTGCTAACACGACAAAAACATAACATTTATTTAATTTAATTCATGTGTAATTAACTAGCTTTGCTGAGTGTGTGCTTGTTCCGCTCAGTGTTGCTATTTGTAGTTATTTTGAGCAGATATCAGCTCACTCCTGATCAGGAACTGAGACTAAAACTCATTGATCGGATGTTTAGTAAAAAGCTCCGGAATGTCAGTTTATCAGAAGAATGTTTACTCTGTCTGGCATGCGGTATTGTTGTTGTTGTGGTGGTGGTGATGACTGAGACATATATCTCCATTGTTGTCATTCTTTGCCACGTTGTCCAAATGATTTTGAACCAGGTTGCTTGAAAAGGCAAAGGCCACACAAAGAATGCAGTTTGAAATAGCTGTAGTCCAAGAACACTTTATGTGTACATATCAGGGGTGGATCTAGCTTCAGGTGAAGGGGCGGGTGGGGGCGCTTGTGACTTGGTTTGACACAGCACTACTAGCAGAAAAAAAAAGGGGGGGGGGGGGGGAAGCCTGTCAGCATTTACCTGGATTCGAAATAAATCTCGGAAGATAAATACCGACTCTATAGTCATAGTTTTTTATACACAATTTTTATTTTAAACACTGGAACTCTAATTCTGCAGGCAGCAGTCAACAATAAGCTGCAGACCTTCTTAAATCGAAGCTCAAGACATTTATTTAAAATGGCTTTAATTTTGATGTTTGGGTCCACAGATCCCATCTATTTCATGACCATTAAAGAAGAAGACACCCACTCCCACTTCTGGAAGGAAACAGAATCAGGTGGCAGAAAGACAACAAATAAGGTCTAATTTGTCAGCATTAAGCAACAAGAAAAACAGAAGAAATACTAAGCCCTAAGCTTCACTAACAGACCCAGACTTTAGATATACACTCAACAAAAATATAAACGCAACACTTTTGGTTTTGCTCCCATTTTGTATGAGATGAACTCAAAGATCTAAAACTTTTTCCACATACACAATATCACCATTTCCCTCAAATATTGTTCACAAACCAGTCTAAATCTGTGATAGTGAGCACTTCTGCTTTGCTGAGATAATCCATCCCACCTCACAGGTGTGCCATATCAAGATGCTGATTAGACACCATGATTAGTGCACAGGTGTGCCTTAGACTGCCCACAATAAAAGGTCACTCTGAAAGGTGCAGTTTTGTTTTATTGGGGGGGATACCAGTCAGTATCTGGTGTGACCACCATTTGCCTCACGCAGTGCAACACATCTCCTTCACATAGAGTTGATCAGGTTGTCAATTGTGGCCTGTGGAATGTTGGTCCACTCCTCTTCAATGGCTGTGCGAAGTTGCTGGATATTGGCAGGAACTGGTACACGCTGTCGTATACGCCGGTCCAGAGCATCCCAAACATGCTCAATGGGTGACATGTCCGGTGAGTATGCCGGCCATGCAAGAACTGGAACATTTTTAGCTTCCAAGAATTGTGTACAGATCCTTGCAACATGGGGCCGTGCATTATCCTGCTGCAACATGAGGTGATGTTCTTGGATGTATGGCACAACAATGGGCCTCAGGATCTCGTCACGGTATCTCTGTGCATTCAAAATGCCATCAATAAAATGCACCTGTGTTCTTCATCCATAACAGACGCCTGCCCATACCATAACCCCACCACCACCATGGGCCACTCGATCCACAACATTGACATCAGAAAACCGCTCACCCACACGAGGCCACACACGCTGTCTGCCATCTGCCCTGGACAGTGTGAACCGGGATTCATCCGTGAAGAGAACACCTCTCCAACGTGCCAAACGCCAGCGAATGTGAGCATTTGCCCACTCAAGTCGGTTACGACGACGAACTGGAGTCAGGTCGATACCCCGATGAGGACGACGAGCATGCAGATGAGCTTCCCTGAGACGGTTTCTGACAGTTTGTGCAGAAATTCTTTGGTTATGCAAACCGATTGTTTCAGCAGCTGTCCGAGTGGCTGGTCTCAGATGATCTTGGAGGTGAACATGCTGGATGTGGAGGTCCTGGGCTGGTGTGGTTACACGTGGTCTGCGGTTGTGAGGCTGGTTGGATGTACTGCCAAATTCTCTGAAACGCCTTTGGAGACGGCTTATGGTAGAGAAATGAACATTCAATACACGAGCAACAGCTCTGGTTGACATTCCTGCTATCAGCATGCCAATTGCACGCTCCCTCAAATCTTGCGACATCTGTGGCATTGTGCTGTGTGATAAAACTGCACCTTTCAGAGTGGCCTTTTATTGTGGACAGTCTAAGGCACACCTGTGCACTAATCATGGTGTCTAATCAGCATCTTGATATGGCACACCTGTGAGGTGGGATGGATTATCTCAGCAAAGGAGAAGTGCTCACTATCACAGATTTAGACTGGTTTGTGAACAATATTTGAGGGAAATGGTGATATTGTGTCTTTGGAAAAAGTTTTAGATCTTTGAGTTCATCTCATACAAAATGGGAGCAAAACCAAAAGTGTTGCGTTTATATTTTTGTTGAGTGTAGTTGAAGCTGTGACCCACTCTGTTTACTAATAAAATTAATTCATAAGGGTAGGAAGCATAGTACCATACTATGCCAGTATGCTAGCCATACGAAAGGGCTTTTATTTCTTGATTTTAGTGTAAAGCACTTTGGTCACCTTTTGGTTGCTGTAAAGATTAATATGAATAAATGTTGATTGAGTCATTGTTTTTGCAAGACATTCTGGGGGGGGGGGAGGGTAACCCCCTCAACATCGCCTCTGGATCCATCGCCTCTGGATCCTCCAGTGCATATGTACCAGTCTGGGAGTTTGAGGGTCCCGCGCTGTGTCTTAGCTGTTCCTGGGATGGCACACTTCTGGACAGAGACCGCAGATGTTGTACCTGGATTCTACTGGAGCCATTCTCCCAGTTTGGGTGGTCACAGCCCAGAGTGTTTCCATTATCACCGTGATCATTGTGGCTTTTAACCCCCCACATTTGTTCATTGTCCACCACTACAACACCTGGTTTGTTGGACAGCCCCTGTTTGTTTCAGACTGGTAGTCCAACAGCACCTGAGTGTTCTCCTCTTGGATTTGGTACTTCCAGCCCATATTCGGCACAGATGTTCCTGCATGCTGTCCCCAGCTACTGGATTAGGCCTTTCAGTGGATGTGATTCAATGCTGTGCCACTAGTTTGGGATTCCACATTGTTTTAATCCGACTCAACTCTGATCTGAAGCACATACTTCACTTTAAATTACACTCACTTATTAACGTTTTTGGGTGTGTTTGGTTCTCGGATCTTATCAGTCTGATGGTGAGATAAAATATTAAACAATGATATTTTGTATTTTGCTGCTGAAAGTGATGAACATGACATTGCAGATGAATTGTTATAAACCCCTTTTCTGTTGGTGATGATGAAAAAGTTCTTTCAGCTGTTTAATTAAATTTTATAGGAGCGATGATTACACAGTGTAAGATGATTTTATAGCTCGTTTCCTGGCTCAGTTTGCTGATGGATGTTGATTGATTCTTCTCCAGCAGAGCAGAAATAATCCTCATGTTTTCCTTTTTTTTCTGCAGCTGCAGCCTCCTGCCACCTGCATGGCAACCAGACCCGCGTCAATAACGTCTTCACTCCTCCGCACTCACTTCTTATTCTCACCTTTCATTGTCTGCAGAGCCAAAATGCTAATTATGTTTTATTTAAGAGATTTTTTTTTAAGTTGCACAGTGAAAGATTTTTTTGTCATTTGCAGAGGTTGTTTCATTGCTCATCTGAAATTGTAGCAGCTGGTTGAGAGAAAAAAGTAAATATACATATAATTGAATAATTGATATCTGTGTTTATTCATGTTCATTCTACAGGAACGTACAGTTCCAGTTCAAAAATATGTCGATGAGCACTCGCTGTTCACCAGAAATATATATATATAGTAGTATTCAGAATAATAGTAATGCTATGTGACTAAAAAGATTAATCCAGGTTTTATTGTTACATGGAAAACAAGGTACCAGTAGATTCAGTAGATTTTCCCAAATCCAACAAGACCAAGCATTCATGATATGCACATTCTTAAGGCTATGAAATTGGGCTATTAGTAAAAAAAAAAGTAGAAAAGGGGGTGTTCACAATAATAGTAGCATCTGCTGTTGACGCTACAAACTCAAAACTATTATGTTCAAACTGCTTTTTTAGCAATCCTGTGAATCACTAAACTAGTATTTAGTTGTATAACCACAGTTTTTCATGATTTATTCACATCTGCGAGGCATTCATTTTGTTGGTTTGGAACCAAGATTTTGCTCGTTTACTAGTGTGCTTGGGGTCATTGTCTTGTTGAAACACCCATTTCAAGGTCATGTCCTCTTCAGCATAAGGCAACATGACCTCTTCAAGTATTTTGACATATCCAAACTGATTCATGATACCTGGTATGCGATATATAGGCCCAACACCATAGTAGGAGAAACATGCCCATATCATGATGCTTGCAACACCATGCTTCACTGTCTTCACTGTGAACTGTGGCTTGAATTCAGAGTTTGGGGGTCGTCTCACAAACTGTCTGCGGCCCTTGGACCCAAAAAGAACAATTTTACTCTCATCAGTCCACAAAATATTCCTCCATTTCTCTTTAGGCCAGTTGATGTGTTCTTTGGCAAATTGTAACCTCTTCTGCACATGTCTTTTATTTAACAGAGGGACTTTGTGGCGGATTTTTGCAAATAAATTAGCTTCTCACAGGCATCTTCTAACTGTCACAGCACTTACAGGTAACTCCAGACTGTCTTTGATCATCCTGGAGCTGATCAGTGGGTGAGCCTTTGCCATTCTGGTTATTCTTCTATCTATTTTGATGGTTGTTTTCTGTTTTCTTCCACGCGTCTCTGTTTTTTTTTTTGTGTCCATTTTAAAGCATTGGAGATCATTGTAGATGAACAGCCTATAATTTTTTGCACCTGTGTATAAGTTTTCCCCTCTCTAATCAACTTTTTAATCAAACTACGCTGTTCTTCTGAACAGTGTCTTGAACGTCCCATTTTCCTCAGGCTTTCAAAGAGAAAAGCATGTTCAACAGGTGCTGGCTTCATCCTTAAATAGGGGACACCTGATTCACACCTGTTTGTTCCACAAAATTGACAAACTCACTGACTGAATGCCACACTACTATTATTGTGAACACCCCCTTTTCTACTTTTTTTTTTTACTAGTAGCCCAATTTCATAGCCTTAAGAGTGTGCATATCATGAATGCTTGGTCTTGTTGGATTTGGGAGAATCTACTGAATCTACTGGTACCTTGTTTCCCATGTAACAATAAGAAATATACTCAAAACCTGGATTAATCTTTTTAGTCACATAGCACTACTATTATTCTGAACACTACTTTATATATATATAGATAGATATAGATATAGATAGATGTGTGTGTGTATGTCATTTTTTAAAAACTGAGCTAAAATGCTAAGTGCTAACGTTAGCATTGAGGTTAGCTGTAAAATACATATTCATAAAATGGAAAATGTGAACTTTTGGGTTAATAACGGAAACATTATCTGTGTAGTTTTTTGGACATGAAGCTTCATGATGACTATGCTTATTGTGTTTTCAGTGTTTAGTTGATCAATGTGGATATGTATACAGTGTTGCTAATTGTTACATGGGGTTAGTTTTAGGTTAGGACGGGATTTATCCCATAGCCATTCATACGTGGTCTGTATGATGACTTCCAGAGACCTATTGCAGAGCGTGATGTGCTGTTTGTGGTAGGACATGAAAGTTCTCATCCAAAGGTCCTGGGTTTGAATCCTAATCACATTAAACATTTTCTTTTTTTTTCTATGTCAAGTATAAAATGCATAAAAGACCATCATCATAACCACACATAATTATTAATATTCTAGAACCAGAGAAAGTGTTAAAGATCGTCACTTCAAAACATGATTTCAGTCCTATGTACGGATAGAAAAAAGACAGTCTCACAATCACATGACCTAGATTAACCAGTTAGAAGCGCTATGTACAAATAGAATGCGTGATACCAATATGGTTATGTTCGGAGAACCACTGCATTACTTCCTGATGAATGTCTGTATTATCAGGATATAAAATGTACAAACAAGCTCATCAGCCTAATTGAACTAGCTACATGCTAAATAGCAACTCTGTTGTAATACATAAGCTAAGCTAGTTATTGTGTTGAACAGTTCATTTACTGCGGTAAAAAGTTAATAAATGTTTGTATCCACTTCAGTCCTGATGACAAACTATGATGATTTCTCTTTTAAACAGTTTATAGACTGACTGGCCAGAAAATACGTTCTTTTGACTTCGCCACAGCAGATCTGGATGTGGATTTAGTTTCACATCAGCTGGGGCACAGGTGGGTTCTGAACCAGGAACCTTATGTTTTACATTCAAGTGCATTAATCACTTGTTTGCTAGACTGTAGAATAAATTATCCTATACTTAGCTATATTTTGGACATTTTGCTGTTCTTTCCAATTAGCAAACCGACCAGCGTGTGACTGGGATATACATGAATTCAGGTCAGAGGTCATCAAACATGAACATTAGGCATCACATCGCTGACTTGAGCGAATATTACTTTGAAATAAAGTGAAATTTAGTCCAAAGGTTTGTTTCTGTTTCAACATTTTAGTGAGTCGAATATCAAACCACAGATAGTTGTATAATGTGGAAGTTGTGTTGTTGTTGTTGGGTCTCATTGGAAGTGGATTTTTGTCTCCTCCTTCTTGCTCGCCCTGACAGCGAGTTTGTTTGTTGAAGGGTTTAATTTTTAGCTCGCAGCAGCTTTTTTTTTCACCTCCGCGCTGACTGAACACACACAGATTTCAGTTGATGAACGTCTGCCGTTGCAGCTCCTCGACCTCTGGATTAACCTTCAGCATCGTTTTTCAGGAACGATGGGACCTCGAACTGCAGGTCAGAACACATGATGCTCTGCACACATCACAAATCTGAAATTCTACAAAAACACATCTGAAGGATCAATGAGGTTTTTCTGCTTCCTGCACCTTTAACTTGATAAATAATGCATCTCTTTTTTCTAACTTTGGGTTATTTGCAAACTTTTCACATTATATTTGCAATTACACACATTTTACATCAGTGGTGTTTTCTATATATATATAAAAAAAAAAAAAAAATCACAACCATTCAAATAAACACAGTGGAGTATGTTTCATCATAATTAGACACATATGCATATAAATGTCAGCCTTTTTTTTTTTTTACCTTATTTTAATGGAAATATAGTTCTGTAAAACATTATCAAAATGGGTTAACAAACATAAGTGTGCAAATACACAAAATCCTAAAATACTTAAAAATACTTTGAAATCCTGTGCATTATTTAAATTATTACTTTACATTTAATGCTGTTTCTTTAATAACAGCTGTTACAAACACTATTTTTTATTTTTGGTACTGTTTGTCATTTGTGATGTACATCTTCAGAATTTTTTTATTTCTCTTGGCAACATAAAACCTTTTTTTTAACAAAATAAAATTTTAATATTAAACTTTTTTTATTGAAAATGAATAAGCCATATTTAGTCTAAATGCAAATATCTAAAACATAAACTAAATTTATTGAAAAAAATACAACTGTTGTATGGCTGGCGTGCCTGGCTGCCTTTTGTTTCTGTCTTCTGTTCTGTCTTTTGTTTTTCCTTCCAGGTGGCTTGCGTTCAGGACTGAGTGGCTGTGTGGCTGAGTTATCAGGACCTCACCCTGATCACTTGAGGCTGGTCATGTGCAGCTCGTCAGGACTCACAGCTGTGGTGCATCTCTATGGATTGGGGCATGGTTGCATTTAAGGCTGGAGTACACAGTGTGTATTTGCCAGAGACTTGACCTTGTGACCAGACGGGTGAGATCGTCGTCTAGAGAGCCATCTCATCATCATGGATGCAGAGACCGTACCAGGTTTGACGCCATGGTCTGTGAAAGAGGAGGGGGTGAGGTCTCACGCTCGTCAGCACACTTCCTGAGGTACTTTAGGTTTTGTGACTAACATGAGTACAGTCAGTAAATGTGGTGTCCCTCACACCTTATTATATTGAGCTGTTATGTTAGTCGTTTAATCAGCTTCCACTGCAGTGGAGAATTGAACTGGGTGTTTCATGCCTGCAGGGTGGGAAGCTGATTAGTGATTAAGCCAGGAAGTGTTTGCTGTTTGTGTACACCTTTGAGTGGTCTCTCTGTGTGTGGAGTGTGGACTCACATGATGGTTTCTTCTTTCACAGACTTGGTTGGTCGCGGCCACCTGGGGGGTGTCGGCGGGGTCCTTGGGTCCGAATTGTTCTGGCTCCGGACCGTTTGTGCTGCTGGGAGCGCACCGCCACACCAGACCGCGCACTCATTTGTTATATTGTAGCACTCACTGTTATGTTATTAAATTCTGTTATCCTTTGTACCGTGCTCTGCTTATTTTATACTGGGTTCTACTTCAAACGCTGGTCGATCCTCCGCCCGCGTCCGACACATAACAACAACACTAATTTTGAAAATGTGTTGTGGAAATCTGGGCCAAAAATGGGTAATGGGAGATGGTTCTTCGATAATTCTTACCTCCATTATCGTGTGAGTTCTATGAAAATCTCTCGTTTTTATTATTTAAGGAAGCATTGCTTCTACTCATTTGAATAGAAACAAAAAATGCTGGGTTCTGAAATGAAAAAGTGTAATTAGGACTGAGACGTGGGAATTGAAGGGAGTGCAGGAGGAGACGTTTGATTTGGAATAGAAGCTGACAGAAAAACAGGGCAGGACTAAAGGACCGGATCGTATGGAGGAGGATTGATACATTGACCCCATAAAGAAGAGGGAGGAGAATGAAGAAGCATCGCAGAAAAGAAGAAAACAGTAGAAAACAAGAGCAATCTGAGATTTCTGATGTCTGCCAATCTGGATCCTTAAATCTTGCCAGAATCCACATCTGGACCTAGATCTGGATCACCTCCAAAATTCAGTGGAGTCTTCTACGCCCTAATATCTATCTGTGGTGCAAATTTGGTGAGAATCCTTGAAGTAGTTTTGATGTAATCCTTAAAATCATATTAAGTGAAACTTGACTCAGAATCCAGATGTGGATCACCTCCAAAATTTAATGGAGTCTTTCATGGCTTAATATTTATTTGTCATGCAAATTTAGTGAAAATCCGTGAAGTAGTTTTAACGTAAACCTTCAAAGCCTATATAAAGTGAAATCCTGATCCACAATCCAGATCCAGATCAGTCTTCCATGTCCTAATATATATCTGTGGTGAAAAGTTTGTCAAAATCCCTGCAGTAGTTTTGATGTAATCCTACTAATATGATAATAAAATTAAGTGGAGTCTTTCATGCCCTAATATCTATGTGTGGTACAAATTTAGTGAAAATCCATGAAGTAGTTTTGATGTAATCCTTCAAAGCCTATATAAAGTGAAACCTGAGTTAGAATCTGGATCCAGATCACCTCCAAAATTTTATGGAGTCTTCCATGGCCTAATATGTATCTGTGTTTAAAATTTTGTCAAAATCCATGCAGTAGTTTTGACGTAATCCTACTAAAAGTAATCCTTCAAAGCCTATATAAAGTGAAATCCTGATCCACAATCCAGATCCAGATCAGTCTTCCATGTCCTAATATATATCTGTGGTGAAAAGTTTGTCAAAATCCCTGCAGTAGTTTTGATGTAATCCTACTAATATGATAATAAAATTAAGTGGAGTCTTTCATGCCCTAATATCTATGTGTGGTACAAATTTAGTGAAAATCCATGAAGTAGTTTTGATGTAATCCTTCAAAGCCTATATAAAGTGAAACCTGAGTTAGAATCTGGATCCAGATCACCTCCAAAATTTTATGGAGTCTTCCATGGCCTAATATGTATCTGTGTTTAAAATTTTGTCAAAATCCATGCAGTAGTTTTGACGTAATCCTACTAAAAGTAATCCTTCAAAGCCTATATAAAGTGAAATCCGGATCCAGAATCCAGATCCAGAATCCGGATCAGGATCACCTCCAAAATGGAGTGGAGTCTTCTATGGCCTCATATATCTATCTGTAGTGAAAAATTTGTCAAAATCCGTGCAGTAGTTTTGACGTAATCCTGCTAACAGAAAGACAAACAAATAAACGACGATGATTTTATTGCAGCGTTGGCGGAGGTAATGGTAATTTCACGACTTTCTGTCTTCACCAGTTGCTCCTTCTAAAGAGGAGAAGGCAGGCACAGCAGGAGGAGGAAAGGGAAGAGGAAGTGTCCAAGGAAAAGCTCGGATGAGGAGCAGCAGTGACGGCAGTATTTACACCAGAAGAGGAGGAACCTTCCCAAGTTCCTCCTCCTCGTCGGCACTGCTGTCCAACCCAAAATCAGGTACCAGGCCTCTGTGGCTCCACCCACTTCCAAACATTAGATACAGGATCTTACAGTAGCATTGTTGTATGTTAATTTTACGCACACAGTGTAATGTGGATGCATGTGGAATCACAATGAATTTCAAGAACTTACTGGTACCATTGTGTTCCTGAGAACTGCGAGTGGAACTGGCAGAAAGTAGCCTTTCTTAACATTGTCCCTTTTTTTTGCATTTATGAAAATATTAGTTTTTGTTCAAAATATTAGAATTTTTAATTGTAATTTTTTTACTTTTCTTTCAGTTCTGAAGAGACCAGTGAGCACAGAGGAACTGCAGGAACCAGGGGGACCATACGTTAAGAAGACATTCACAGTGTGTAAAATTAATGGCCCCTTCACACATAACACGAAGTTGGGAGAAAAAAGCAGGAACCGGCCCAAAAAAAGCGCGAAACATTCCACCTGCTATCACACACGATCGGACACACATGAACGATACCACAGCGATGGTTTGTGCATGCTTGTATGCTCACACGAACACAGTGCGAGCACCTGGAATGTGTGACACCACATCGCACTGCTGCGATGAGGGAAAAGCACATACACACACCAAAAAACTACACACCAAAAAAAAAACAAAAAAACAGCTCAATTTCTAATATTTAATCCCTCTTATCAAATGGACAACACAAGTATGATTCTTCTGTTCCTCTGTATATGACCCATGTCATAGACGTCAATCATGAACTGACATGAATGAAGCAGTGCATTCTTATCATGTCCACATCTGCTGGCTTCGCATGTCCAGCTGACTCCGCGTGTCCAGCAGGCACTGCATTTCCATGTCATGTGGACCATAGCTGACATTGTGGATGTGACATTAAGATCGCCAGCTGAGTGTACACATGATCCCACAGAGCTTTTCACATGCCAGCTTGCCAATGGCCACGCTGACGTAGTTGCTCCGGCCTGTTGTAAAGGCGATACGTATTTTTTTTTAAGTTGTACAGCATGCACATGCACGTGCCTCACGGTGGAATGTTGTCAGGTCATATACTTCATAGCACTGTTTATGTTCTCCATCTGTAACTTGCATGTCCACAGGTCTCACCAGCAGCGGCTGGCGTGGACATGACCACCTTTTCAATTAGCTCACAGAACAATGTGTCACTCTCTGTTTCTTTGTTATGTGATTATTTGTTTTATGTATTTGTTTAATTGTTGTGACTGTGTTCTCTGTGTTTTTAATGTAACATGTCATGTGCACTGAGCCACTGTCACTTCCAGCTGGTGATCAGCTGGGAGGCACCATGTGTCCACAGTGTTGTGACCAAAGCGATCACACATGAATGAGTCCACGCCTTTCCCCATGTTGTATTTATTTTCCACTGTTTTTGTCTATCATGTGGAGTATAATTTACATGGTGGAAGGTTTATTAGCCTGGCTGGCAGGCTGATATCACATTCGCACCGTGGCATGCATGCTCAGATGTGGCTGGCTGGTTCCCATGTTATCTTTTCTGTACATAATTATCAGCATGTCATGAGAGCATGAGAGCCCGCCCACACATGTGCATTTTGTGGAGTGTTGTTCATGTTGTTGATGGCACGACATATGTTCTTCAGCTGAGGTGCGAGTACACAGTGGTCAGCTGTTGCAGCTGGACATTACAACAATCCAGATGCTTGCTGTGCTTGACAGCAATGGCACTGCGGCAACCTTAGCCGCACCTGACAATGTTGAGATCATGGTGTGGGGGGAGGCAACACACCCCTCACGACACATTCGCACACCACGTGTTGCGGGGGGGCCTTGCATGACATCAGAACCTGGAATACATCCAGACCGCTAAGCGTCTGAACCCCAGACAAGCCCGATGGTCACTGTTTTTCGGATGCTTCAACTTTAAGATCACTTATCACCCTGGGACCAAGAACATCCGGTCTGACGCCCTGTCCCGGATGCATGAAGAGGAAGTTGGAGCAAGGCTGTTGGACCCACCGGACACCATCATACCGGAATCCACTATCATCGCAGCCCTCACGTGGGACGTAGAGGGAGTGGTCAGGGAGGCCTGATGCGACATCCAGATCCCAGAGGTGGTCCTCCCAACAGGCTGTATGTCCCACCAGATGCTCGGACTGCCGTATTGGACTTCTGTCACAGTTCCAAGCTCTCCTGCCATCCAGGGGTGCTAAGAACCGTGGCAGTGGTCCGGCAGTGGTTCTGGTGGGCGTCAGTCAAAGCAGACACCAGGGACTACATCCGGGCATGTACCATCTGTGCCAGGGGCAAGGCTACATACCAGCCGGAGAAGGGGCTCCTCCAGCCACTGCCTGTGCCTCGTCGCACCTGGTCCCACATAGGAGTGGACTTTGTCACGGGTCTCCCTGTGTCCCAGGGTAAGACTGTCATCATGACAATAGTGGACCGGTTCTCCTAGGCGGCCCACTTCGTGGCCCTTCCGAAGCTCCCGAGAGACTGCAGACCTCCTGGTCTACCACGTCGTGTGTCTGCATGGTATCCCGATGAACATAGTGTCAGAACGTGGTCCTCAGTTCTCCTCGCAGGTCTGGAGGAGCTTCTGTAGGGAGCTGGGGACCACGGTGAGCCTGTCGTCCGGGTACCACCCACAAACAAACGGTCAAGTACAGCGGGCTAACCAGGACTTTGAACAAGCCCTAAGGTATGTCACATCTGCACACCCGACGGCCTGGAGTTAACATCTGGTGTGGATCGAGTACGCGCACAACAGCCAAGTGTCGTCCTCTACCGGCCTCTCCCCGTTCGAGGTTTGCTTGGGGTATCAACCCCCATTGTTTCCAGCTGTTGAGGGAGAGGTCGAGGTGCCCTCGGTCCAGGCCCACCTCAGGAGATGCCGTCGGGTGTGGAAGAAAGCCCGCTCTGCTCTCCTGAAGGCCCGGACGTGGGCTAAGGACCATGCGGTCAATAATTTTTTCACATCACTAGATCAGAGTTGTCAGAATTGTGGAGAAAAGGTTTTTGTGTGTTTGTCATATTGTAGTTGTCTTTTGTGTCTGTGTAGATTGTAGGCGATGCCGTGGGCTGGGGGTTTGTGATTAGAGGCAATACACCATGTCACATCCAAGCCGTGGAACCTTATGGCCCAGCTGCTGCCGCGGGGATGAAGGTATACATTGCATGAATGAAACTGAGCCATATATCTGTACTACAGGTCATGGATTCTGAAGGCTAAAACTATGAGAGGGTTAGATGTCCCCTTTAAGAGATGTTTTATCACTTTGTGTTAGCAGACAGATTGGCATTAGCAATCACAGCATAACATTCACAATCACAAACCAGGCAAAGTGTAGGACCAGAGAAAAGACACAAATGTTTTTGTTGTTGTTTTTTTTATGAAATAGGTGGGGCTTGGTCTGGGCATGATTATGGTCTCATGTTTGTAATAATACAGCTGTCTCATATTTTTAATTATGCACCTGTCTCATGTAATTATGCACGTGTCTCATGTTTGCAATTAAGCATTTGTCTCGTGTTTATAATTATGCATGTCTCATGTTTGTAACTAAGCATCTGTCTCATGTTTGTACTTATGCACCTGTCTCATGTTTCTAATTATGCACCTGTCTCATGTTTGTAACTATGCAGCTGTCTCATGTTTGGAACTGTGCACCTGTCTCATGGTTCTAATTTTGCACCTGTCTGTTTGCAATTATGCACCTGTGACCTGTTTGCAATTGTGCACCTGTCTTATGTTTGCAATTAAGCACCTGTCTCATGTCTGCAATTATGCACCTGTCTCATGTTTTAATTATGCACATCTCATGTTTGCAATGATGCATGTCTCATGTTTGCAGTTATGCGCCTGCTTCATGTTTGTAATTGTGCAGCTATCTTGTATTTGTAATTATGCATGTCTCATGTTTGTAACTATACACCTGTTGCTTGTTTGTCTTCACGCACCTGTCTCATGTTTGTAATTTCACACCTTTCTTGAGTCACTGCTGGTTTTCAGTTTTGTTAGTTTACCACATGCTTGCCTATGTTTTCCCAGCCCAGTCTCATGATTTTTTTTTTTTTTTTTTTTTTGTCCTCTCATCACGAAAATTTGAATCATTTCGTGGCGGGTTTTTTTTTTTAACTCACTATTACTAACCCTACTCCTACTCCTACCCCCAACCCTAACCTTAACCATAACCTAAACCTACTCCTTCCCTTAACCCTAACCATAACCCCCCGCACTTTTAATTACGTAAAGCCATCACGGAATGAATTAGAATGAATTTGTGCTGCCATGATGGAAATTTTGCACTTTTCATGACAATATGATGAACCAATTGATTAATGTATATTTCGTGCTGCTGAATCACAACAAACAGTGATACTGGGTTGGTTTTTCCACAGGTGTTCTTCAGTGTTGCAGAAGGAAACAGAGCCACAATGTCACATATAACTTTGATAAAAGGGATTTATTTCTTGTTCTTCATCTACAGGTTTGTCAGTTTGTGGTGTCGGTTAACGGTCTCAATGTTCTCAATCTGGACTACCGGACTGTTAGTCATCTCATCCTAACTGGACCCAGAACAGTGGTGATGGAGGTGATGGAGGAGACTGACCAAAGAAGGATCCAAAAAAATTAAGGAAGGATCCACACTAAGCAGAGACTGTATTGTCCAGTAGTCTAACTTTTACAGTTTTTATGAGACAAACATTCTGAAAATTATTTGTGTGCTTTGGATGCGTATGATTGTAGAGGGATTATATGATCTGTAGTTCCAATGACAGTCAAGTGCCAGGTTTTCCATTAAGTACACTAAGTCAGGGTATGGACAGGGAAGGGGTTTGATGCAGAACAACCTCAGCATGCACTTCCCACTAAAAATAAGCTTTACACAAAATGTTCAGATTTTGTTTGCTAGTTTCTCTTCAGCTTATGAATTGGCCAGGTTCAATTCAGTCTGGGAGTATCCTTGATACTAAACAACCACTTTGGGTCCTGGATGGCAACTACCCAGGGAGACAACTGGTTCATCCCCACCTGTACCCATCTAACTGCCACAGCCAGGTGAGATGTGGGCGTGTCCTTGACCTTCTCCAGTCACTGGAGTCCTCAACAGTGACAACTTGAAAGAAATGTTTGAAGTGTGGGAATCGTGTATTTGCCTCCTGTCTGACAGAGATGATAAACACTGATATCTTCTTTTATAGATGTGGTTATTTGATATGTTCAGTTACACTTTTTTAAAAGTTTAAACGTTTCAAGTTACAACTGAAATAGAGTAACATGGTAACATTAGGACTCGACAGCAAGCCACAGAGTAGGTGATTAGAGAACCTGCAAGGCTTATGACTAATGTGGGTGTTGAATCCATTAGCTTAGTGGGGAAGTTAGCACAGAAAATCCACTATATATATATATATATATATATATAAATCATGTGGAACTGAACATCTTCGTTCACCAAAATGCTATGGACTTCGTCCCTGGTCACATGATCTATATGCGTCACGGGTGCACACGCTTCATTGTGTATGTGTGTTTACTTTGCCACTTGATTCTTAGAAAAGAAGTCATGAGTGTGAAGACGCATGACATCATCATCATCACAAGGAAGCATCTTTAAATGAAGCCTCTTTTATTTCTGATCTTTATCGACCCACAGCTCAAAGGTCAAATCATCCCTTTAGTTTATTTTTGTTTGTTTGCGTATTTATTGATTCATTAAAAATAAAAAAAAATATTTTTTTCTATGTCATAGAATTCTAGCATGCTTGTTTATGACTGTTTCCACAGCAAAACTCTTAATTTTATACTTTAGCTAGTTTTATTGAGTTATTTATTTTCCTAATTTCTGTGCCTATATTAGCATCAAGTATCAGACAGCAGTTTCACTCAATACATCAAAGTTTACTGAAAACATGTTGCAAGGATCAAGAAGGTTTATATTCTCATTTTAGAAAAGCTTCCCACGCAGCACATGGAGCATCTTTGAGGCAGATATTGTGTTAAATTGTTTGTATTTTTGTTCACTTTTCATTTCCATGTTTCTAAAGCTTTTTGTGTCTTTACCCATAAAAAAATTATTTGAGCTGCTTTTCTGTTCTAAAGTTCTTTTTGCTTTAATGACAGCTTTACTGTGACATCACTGTTAGTTGAACTCAGTAAAAATGCAATTTGCAGTTGTACCAGGTGGTGGCAGTGTGCGTTTTCTAAAGTAACAATAATAATTAAATTAATAATTTATTCATTTACGTAGCATTTTGACAGCAATATACTTTCAGTGTGCTGAACACAAAAAGCATAAAAATTAGCAACAATCAAACAATTAAAAAAAATCTGAAAGTGGTATACGTCACTAAACAGTGAAAAATTGTAATTTTTTTTAAAAACTGAAAATCTCAAAATTCTTCTGGATTTTCTCAAGTTCTGTTTGTTTTATTGCCTCTATGAATTTTGGGGCCAATCCTTAATCAAAAGAATCAGTCGAACAATTAAGGTTGTGTGTGTGTGTCTGTCTGTGTGTGTGTGTGTGTGTGTGTGTGTTCTACAGAGTAGTTTCTGTGTACGTCCTCAACTCATACTTAAATCACACCTCCACATTTTTACATTTTTCTAAAAATGAACATAACTGAAAACAGCTCTCAGTCTGTGGCATCTGGCCTGAACACATGACACCCCCCCCCCCCCCCCCCCCCCCCCCCACACACACACACACACACAGCACCGGTCACAGGAAATGCTTTAAGGGTCTAGATATTTGTTCTGCGAATTGACAGAGGGTAGAAGTAGAAATTCTGCACTTTGTGATGTCATAAAGTACAAAAACGAAAACTAATGTCATGCAGAACTTCAGAAAGTGATTAAAGTTCAAATTTTAATCAAATTGTCAATAACACAATTTTCCACCATGTCTCGACAGCCCACCTACAGACAAACCAACAACCTAAACACATAACATTATCCCTCCTCCGGTGGTTGGGCTCACGTTGACCACACTCAGGAAGAGTCCGGACTTTGTCATGGAGGAGACAAAGTTACGTTAACGTAAAGTTAAATCCTTTAAAGACTCTCAGTTCACCTTCCAAAAAACATTCAGCAACATGTGTTTTGACTGAAAGTACTTTTTGCAAAGCTGCAGTCAGCTGGACCGTGTCCATCGAGAACCCCTTTGCATGATCGGCATCACGCTCTGTTGCTCTGACGCCATTTATAGACCTGACAGCTGAAGACAGGATGAATGACAGCTGTCATTTAGAAGTCATCCTCATCACAATCATGACTTTGATGTCAGTCCTCGTCTGGACTCTGATCTGCTGCTGCTTCACAGGTAAAGTCCAGAATCACGCTCCTGTTAATGTGTGTGGTCCAAACCACCTCCAGAACCCTCGATGCTGATCGTCCGTATGTCTGATTTGTCTGTCCCCAGTGTCCCGAGGTCAGCTCACAGTCACTCAGCCTGGAAGCGTGACATCTGCTGTTGGAGCCTCCACCAGCATCAGGTGCAGGACCAGTCACATGGTCTTAAATTCTAATTCTTTAGAGTGGTACCAACAGAAAGACGGACAACCTCCGAAACTTCTTATTTACTACGGAAAGAACCGAGCAACAGGTGTTCCAGGTCGTTTTAGTGGCAGTGGATCAGACTCTGACTTCACTTTGACCATCAGTGGAGTCCAGAATGAAGACGCTGCAGTTTACTACTGTAAAGGTCGACGTTACTTCGACTCTCTGTATGTGATCACACGGTGAAAAAGCAACGTACAAAAACCTCCCTCAGTACTGAAACTAAACTGAACTCACAGATGGACACGGTTCACTGAGGACACACACACACACACACACACACACACACACACACACACACACACACACACACACACACACACACACACACACACACACACACACACACACACACACACACACAGAGTTATTTATGCTCAACATGCTCAACCACCTGAGTCATTTTGGACCTTCAGTTATTCAGGGAAGTTGAACATTAACACCTGGAAGCTTCTCACTGCAGCCACAAGTCCCACATTCAAGAACCTTCAGACCACTTTTACAGTTAGTTTTCTTGAAACAAATCAGATGAACATTTTCTTGGATTTCATTTCCATCAGTCCTTAAAAAATACAAACATTATGCCACTGTACGGTAAATCTGTCTGTAGGAGGAAGCTCTCAAAAACTGAGGGACCATGCAAGAAGAAAACAAGTGAGGGAAGCCACCAAGACTCCCAGATAACTCTGACGGATTTACAAGCTTCTGTGGTTGGAGAAACTGTGCATCGTGCATATAAACAGTTATAAAGCTTCATGCTGGAACAGAGATGGATTTTCTCAAAAAGATGTGAAATTTCAACTCAACTTTGCCAGAAGGCACATGGGAGACTCGAGAATAGATTTGATCTGTTTTCATGTATGGGAAAACTCACCAACCTACTCAAATTAAAGTGAAGATACTTTACATGATGCAAATGCAGTAATGATGTTCAGAGTAACAATTTCACACATCAGGTCTGGAGAGAAATATATATTTTTAATGATTAGATGACCTTCATTGGTGATGTAAATGTAATAAAACTGTAATTGTACTGTTGCTAAAGATGCCCCCTTTGATATGAAAAGTCATCTGTGTACACATTCTTATTAGGAACAAAAAATATGTCCATATACACTAATCTGTGTCCTCCAACCTCTGTGCAGAATGTGTTTTTCAATCACATGCAGTGTAGGAGTTTGCACCTTCACTCCGAACACTCCTGATTCATGGACTATTAAACATAGAGCTGTACACGTGGAGCAAATTTAACGTGTTTTTATAACTTTTCATACAGAGGAGGAGCTCGTCAGTTCCTCCTGTGGACCAATAAATCACAACATAATTTATCTGTTAATTGTACTTTATTGTATTAATATGAATATAGGACAATATTAGTAACTGAAACTGTCAGATAACTGTAGTAGAGTAAAAAGTACAATATCTGGTGAAAAGATGTTCTGGAGGTTTTGTATAAAGTGACAGAAAAAAAAATGACTGTCAAAATACAGGATGATGAAATTTGAACATAAGATGGCATTTTTACATACTTAAGTATTTTAGAGCACTGTCACTTTTGTAACACCAGACTACACAGAATCTTACTTTTGAGAAGAATAATAAAAGAAAATGTAACTGATGTCATGAAAAAAAATTTTTATTTTAATGGAAAGAGAACAAAATGAGTGAAAATATCAGCTTGAATGCAAGCAATAAAATAAAATCTTACCATAGAATACGCCACTTAACACGCATGTCTTACACGCCACTGTGGGAAACAGCGGTCATAAAAGACGTGTGGTCTCTCAGTTCTGTTCACTCCTCAGGGATACTTCATATAAAAACTCTCCATCACACAGGTTTGGACCTGGAACATTGTATTGGTGAGACTTGACTGGGACAGGATATGGTCCTTCATTGTACTTGCCTCTAAAAATATGCACCACCAGCAGATACATTTCAACTATATTCACAGAACTTATGTCACTACAAGGAAAGTCTACGTCATGAAACATTTAACATCACCAAACTGCACATTGTGCTCAGAAAACCTCTTCAGTTAATTTATGCAAATGAACTGGGACCTTAGAGACGTTAAAGAACCTTGGGGAATGGTATGTGCTACTCTGTCTGATAATTTGGGTTTAAACGTGCCGTGTTCCCCCATACTGTTACTTTTAAACGACACCACCTGACTGAAACTAACAGGTGCAAAAACGCGGACCATCTTATCAGGTATCAGGATTTTTCATGGTGAACATCAAATATGTTCACATGAATGAGCATCTCTAAATATGTGATACTTTATATTGTTTCATTATGTGTGAAAGAGTTTTGGATAATTATCACATGCCAGAAATCTGAACCAAAACAAATTTAATGAAAAACTGTGACAATGAAAAATAAGACAAAAACTTTCTTTTCTTGTTATAATAAAAACAAATAATCTGATGAGATTGTTTTATTGGTGAAACAAATGGAGGAATATCTGTCTTAATGCAAGCAATAAAAATCACAACTCTGAAATGTAATGATTTTGGAAATATGGAAGAAAAGAAGACAGCTGAGTCCAGGCTGAGTGCAGTAACAGGTTGAATCCAGCAGGGTGTCTGGTCAGGACTGGGAGCACTGGTCTCTTGTTAGTGTCTGTGACGCTGGAGTCTGGGAGCCCTGAGTGGCCTCACAGGTCACAGAGTTGACCTTCATCCACTGGTCTGCAGGGAGCCTCAGGGTGCTGCTCCAGCTGTAGAGGGCGCCCTCCTCCAGCACCGCGGGGCTCCTGGTCTCCTCCCATCTGATGTTGCTGCTGCCGTCCACCTTCCAGGCCAGAGTCCAGTCTGAGGGGAAGCCCTTGTTGGCCAGACACATGAGAGAGGCCGTCCCCTGCTGCAGCTCCTCACCAGAGGGGGGCAGCACTGTCAGGGTGGGAGGGGCATCACCTAAAAGACAATAAAGGAGACAGCTGTCAATCAAACACCAGGTACTCCCACACACCTTCACTCTGTGAGAGAACTTTTAGTCAGATCAGGAGTTTGTCAGATGTTTTTTCTGCTCCAACAGTCACTCGTTCACACGCTGTTTCACTTCCCTTTAACAAACGTCAGGAAAGAAAAAATCAGACAGACTCCTCATATGACCTGAAATAAATGAAAATATACTAAAAACAAGGAAATTACCATTTTTTCAACAAAATACAAATTTTGAAACATAATTCACATAAATTTTATTTTGATTGACACGCTGTCTTGAGTTACATCTTTATTAATATGAAATGTGACCTCATATGACCTGAAACAAACCAAACTATCATGAAAAAAACGAGTTTTGAGAAAAAAACGACAAATACTGAACCCACAATTATGAAATTGATAAATTAAGGGAAGTATTATAAAATTTAAGGTAGATTAAATTTCTCATTGTGTCAGAATTTCTTCAAATACATATTTATTATAAATATGAAACATGTATATTTGACAATAATAATATTGTGATTGAAAAAAACTTGATTAGGATAAAATAATTTTTAAAATAGCAAGCCAATTTATGTAACCAAGAAAAATGAACAAATTTGTTACACCCAAGGAAAATATTTTGTTTGACAGTATTTAAACTATAAATAATTATAATTATTTAAAGACTGTAATTTTTATCTGAATAATTAAAAAACAATCACAGGTAAATATTGTAAATAATTTACAACTGACAGTTTTTTTTTTGTTTTTTTTTACATTTAAAGTGATGTAATATTTCTTCAAGGAGACCTGAGTTAGACAATATTTAAATGACATAAATGAATACATATTATCTTCAGAAAATCTAAACATTCAAACAAAGTTTTACTTTATGGTATAAAATATTTGTAGAGAAACTTACGTCCGATATCCAGCCTGGTTCCTCCACCGAACATGAGCCACAGTGATACAAACTCACTGAGCCGTCGTACAAAAACCTCTGACTGTAGAGACGCACAACTCTGTAACACTGAAACAAAGAAACACACAATAATCAAACTATTTACCCACAAAAAAAATCACACGACATTTAACAACAACTCAATGACACAAAATTCACTTTGTGTTCAATAAATTATAAAACAATTTATGTCTGGGTACTTTTGTGTTTATTGATCAAAATGTTGTGATACAAACTGATCAATCACCATAAACTTAAACACACGTAAATGAAAACATTTCTAATCAAAACTCTGATCAGGTTATTGATCACTGATCAGCATTTCCGTCGAGAGCCACTTTGCATCATCGGCACCACGCTCCAATGATTCTGGAGACTTTATAGAGCTGACGGTGGAACACTGGATGATTGACAGCTGTCATTCAGAAATCATCCTCATCACCATCATGACTTTGATGTCAGTCCTCGTCTGGACTCTGCTCTGCTGCTGCTTCACAGGTAAAGTCCAGAATCAAACTTCTCTGTGAAAATGTGAGATGAAGCCGATCAAACTACGAGGCTGATTTCTGTTTTTGTGTCCTCAGAGGTCAGAGGTCAGATCACAGTCACTCAGCCCGCAGCAGTCAGCTCGACTTTGGGAGGCTCTGTCACCATCACATGCAGGACCAGTGTTAGAGTTGATGATGGTGAAGACTTATCCTGGTACCAACAAAAAGATGGAGAAACTCCTAAACTCCTTATTTATGTTACCAGCAGACGAGCGTCAGGGATCGCAAATCGATTTACAGGCAGTGGATCAAACACTGACTTCAGTCTGACCATCAGTGGAATCCTGGCTGAAGATGCGGCCGTTTACTACTGTCTGGGTGAATTCTGGGTGAACAGCCAACTTGTGTTCACACAGTGAAAAACCATCGTACAAAAACCTCCTCAGTCAAAGTGAACAGAAACTGAACTGAATGTTTCAGCTGAACAGTTCTGCACAGACTGATACAGTCCACTGACAACATTTATAGATTTATGAAAAACACCTTAGTTTAAAATATTCAGCATAAAAGTCTGCGTTTACATTGCACAAACATAAATATGTCAGATTGTTGGTCAGTGATGAATGTTATAACAAAAACAAATCATTTGAGACTTTAATCTTTCACTAAATGAGGAATATCAACATGAATGCATGATTTTGGGAATATGGCAGATTAAAATGCAGCTTCACACTGACTGAGTGCAGTAACAGGTTGAATCCAGCAGGGTGTCTGGTCAGGACTGGGAGCACTGGTCTCTTGTCAGTGTCTGTGACGCTGGAGTCTGGGAGCCCTGAGTGGCCTCACAGGTCACAGAGTTGACCTTCATCCACTGGTCTGCAGGGAGCCTCAGGGTGCTGCTCCAGCTGTAGAGGGCGCCCTCCTCCAGCACCGCCTCCTGGTCTCCTCCCATCTGATGCTGCTGCTGCCGTCCACCTTCCAGGCCAGAGTCCAGTCTGAGGGGAAGCCCTTGTTTGCCAGACACATGAGAGAGGCCGTCTCCTGCTGCAGCTCCTCACCAGAGGGGGGCAGCACTGTCAGGGTGGGAGGGCCATCACCTAAAAGACAATAAAGGAGACAGCTGTCAATCAAACACCAGGCACTCCCACACACCTTCACTCTGTGAAAGAACTTTTAGTCAGATCAGGAGTTTGTCAGATTATTTTTTTTTTTTCTGCTCCAACAGTCACAAGTTGTTTCACTTCCCTTTAAGAATCAGACAGAGATTCCTCATATGACCTGAAATAAATGAAAATATACTGAAAACAAAGAAATGACCAATTTTTTCAACAAAATGCAAATTTTGAAACCAAATTCACATAATTTTTATTTTGATTGACATGTTGTCTTGAGTTACATGTTTATTAATATGAAATGTGACCTCATATGACCAGAAACAAACCAAACTATCATGGAAAAAAAGATGAGTTTTGAGGGAAAAAAAACTACAAATATTGAACACATAATTATGTAATTTATAAATTAAGGGAAGTATTATAAAATTTAAGGTCGATTAAAATTCTCATTGTGTCAGAATTTCTTCAAATATATATTTATTATGAATATGAAACACGTACATTTGACAATCATATTAATGTGAGTGAAAAAACTTGATGAGGATAAATTAATTTTCAAAAAGCTAACCAATTCATGTAACCAACAAAAATGAACAAATTTGTTACAACCAAGGAAAATATTCAGTTTGACAGTATTTAAACCATAAATAATTCAAATTATTTAAAGACTGTCATTTTCATCTAAATAAATAAAAAATTCACAGTAAATAATTTATAATTGGACATTTTTTTTACATTTAAAGTGATGTAATGCTCCTGAGTTAGACAGTCAAGTTAAATGACATAAATTAATACATTTTATCTTCAGAAAATCTCAAAATTCAAACAAAGTTTTAATTTATGATATAAAATATTTGTAGAGAAACTTACGTCTGATATCCACATATACAAAACACATATAAAGTATTTACACAAAAAACATCACATGACATTTAACAACAACTCAGCGAGACAAATTTCACTTTGTGTTCTATAAATTATAAAGCAATTGATGCAGAAGTGTCAGAGAACAATTGTGTTTATTGATCAAAACTTTCTGATACAAACTGATCAATCAACATAAACATAAACACCCATAAAAGTGAAACATTTCTAAACAAAACTCTGATCAACTTATGGATCATTGATCAGCATTTACGTAGAGAGCCACTTTGCATCATCAGCACCACGCTCCAGTGATTCTGGAGACTTTATAGAGCTGACGGTGGAACACTGGATGATTGACAGCTGTCATTCAGAAATCATCCTCATCACAATCATGACTTTGATGTCAGTCCTCGTCTGGACTCTGCTCTGCTGCTGCTTCACAGGTAAAGTCCAGAATCAAACTTCTCTGTGAACATGTGAGATGAAGCCGATCAAACTACGAGGCTGATTTCTGTTTTTGTGTCCTCAGAGGTCAGAGGTCAGCTCACAGTCACTCAGCCGGCAGCAATCATCTCGACTTTGGGAGGCTCTGTCACCATCACATGCAGGACCAGTGTTAGAGTTAATGATGGTACTGACTTTTTGTGGTACCAACAGAAAGATGGAGAAGCTCCTGAACTCCTTATTTATATTACTATCCACTGAGCATCAGGGATCCCAAATCGATTTTCAGGCAGTGGATCAAACACTTTCTTCAGTCTGACCATCAGTGGAATCCTGGCTGAAGATGCGGCCGTTTACTACTGTCAGGCTGTTTTCTATGTTAACAGCAAACTTTTGCTCACACAGTGAAAAACCATCATACAAAAACCCCCTCAGTCAAAGTGAACAGAAACTGAACTGAATGTTTCAGCTGAACAGTTCTGCACAGACTGATACAGTCCGCTGACAATTAGAGATTTTCTTAATTAAAAAACTAATTGATTTAACAAAATTCTGAATTGACATTACACCTGATCTTAAATAGTTTCTATATCTTTTCTAAGTGATGACACTATTATTTTTGTCATGCAGCCACTCTGTCTGCTGTCATTAATTAACATCAACATCCTGTGTGTCCACAATAAATTAATGATTTCCTTTATGCACCAGAATGTCAGGAATTTCTCCACAGTCAATCATAAAGTTACCCTGTTTGCCAATGACATCCTTTTATACATTACATTACAAGTATCTTCATTTCTTTCATGAGACATTTCTGACCAATCAATTTCTCTCCAGTGAGTCCATAAATAATTTGACTCCACAAAATTATACGAAAATTATAAATAATTATAAAATTATACTCGTATTAATAAATATTGATTTTATTTATTATGCTTATGCTTATTAACATTTTTATTTGTGATAATGGTGGTATTCTTTTTAATTTGTCTCTTAATTTGGATTGTCTGTCTGCTCCGCATGTGATTCACTCTCGCATTTTCAATCATTTTTCTGCAGATGCATTTTCAGCTGCGAGTTCAGCTGAGAGTTTTCTTTCAGATGATGTAAATATTTTAGTAAATTCTTTCAATCATCATTGTCTGCATATTTGAGACAAAGCCGCTTATTTTAAAACTAGACACGCCCCTTTGAATAACTCCACCCCCCTGGATGAATGACAGTATTCTCAGTTTTAAGAGAACCTGTTGGAAAGTGGAGAATTTGTGGAAATCTACAAAGCTCCAGGTCCACCTTCTTCTTGGACAATTCCAGATATTGTTACACCTGTATCTCCTACTGAAACCATTCAGTTTCATGAAGACTGTGGGAACTTTTTGTGCTTTTCCATCATTAAAATCCATGATATCAGGGCAAACACCAACCCCTATTTTCCTCCTCCTGTCCCATGTTTCACCCCGCCATCAGTACTGGACAGTTTCACACCAATTTCACTGAAACAACTCACTGGTCTGGTTCAGAGGATGAAACCTTCCCCCTGCCCACTCGATATTGTCTCCACCTCTTTTTTTAAAAAAGGTTGGTCCATACCATTGGCCTATGTGTCATATCAATAATCACTGCCCTCTGGCTGTGTCCCTCAGTATTTTAAACAGGCACGCTGATCATTCGCTTCTTCAGAACTTAAGACCAATTTCAAAATTTCCTTTTATTTCCAAAGTATTAGAAAAAGTGGTGACCAAACAGCTCAATGAGGTTATTGCTGAGTCCAATATTCTTGACAAATTTCACCTGCACTCTGTTGAAACAGTTCTTAGAGTCTCAAACGATGCAGGTGAATACTCTGTACTTGTACTTTTGGATCTGTCTCCAGCTTTCGATACAGTTGCTCATGGTGTCTCACTTGAGAGACCAAGGACATGTGTGGGCATCTCTGGGTTGGCCCAAGATTGGTTTATATCTTATCTTTCAAACAGGAGTTTCTCTGTTGATATAGCCAAGTACACATCTTCTTTAGCCTTCCTGTCCTGTGGTGTGCCCCAAGGTTCTGTTTTTGGGCCTATTTTGTTTGCTTTGTATTTGCTCCCACTTGGATACATTTTGAACTCATTTGATGGAGTTTCATATCGCTGTTATGCAGATGGCATCCAGTTGTACATTTCATTTCGTCCTCAAGATGTTACCAAGGTATCTGTTCTTCAGAACTGTGTTGAGGCCATAAGAGGCTGGATGGCAGCTACAGTGGGGTAAAACATAGGTACACTTCAATTAAGAGAGACAAACTGAGAAAAAAAAAAATCCAGGAAATCACATTGTAGGATTTTTAAAGAATTTATTTATAAATTATGGTGGAAAATAAGTATTTGGTCACCCACAAACAAGCAAGATTTCTGGCTCTCACAGACCTGTAACTTCTTCTTTAAAAAGCTTTTCTGTCCTCCACCTGTTACCTGTATTAATGGCACCTGTTTGAACTCGTTTCTGTATAAAAGACACCTATCCACAGCCTCAAACAGTCAGACTCCAAACTCAACCATGGCCAAGACCAAAGAGCTGTCAAAGGACACCAGGAAGAAAATTATAGATGTGCACCAGGCTGGGAAGAGTGAATCTACAATAGTCAAACAGGTTGGTGTGAATAAATCAACTGTGGGAGCAATTGTAAAAAAAATGGAAGACATACAAGACCATTGATCATCTCCCTCGATCTGGGGCTGCACACAAGATCTCATCCCATGGGGTCAAAATGATCATGAGAATGGTGAACAAAAATCCCAGAACTACACGGAGGGACCTGATGAATGACCTGCAAAGAGCTGGGACCAAAGTAACAAAGGCTACACACTACACACAGAGGGACTCAAATCCTGCAGTGCCAGGCGTGTTCCCCTGCTTAAGCCAGACCCATCTGGATGATCCAGAAGAGGATTGGGAGAATATCATGTGGTCAGATGAAACCAAAATAGACCTTTTTGGTAAAAACCCAGCTCGTTGTGTTTGGAGGAAGAAGAATACTGAGTTGCATCCCAAGAATACCATATCTACTGTGAAGCATGGGGGTGGAAACATCATGCTTTGGGGCTGTTTTTCTGCAAAGGGGACAGGATGACTCATCCGTGTTAAGGGAAGAATGAACGGGGCCATGTATCATGAGATTTTAAGCCAAAACCTCCTTCCATCAGAGAGAGCATTGAAGATGCAATATGGCTGGGTCTTCCAGCATGACAATGATCCCAAGCACACCACTCAGGCAACGAAGAAATGGCTCCGTAAAAAGCATTTCAAGGTCCTGGAGTGGCTGAGCCAGTCTCCAGACCTCAACCCCATAGAAAATTTGTTGAGGGAGTTGAAAGTCCATGTTGCCCAGCGACAGCCCCAAAACATCACTGCTCTAGAGGAGATCTGCATGGAGGAATGGGCCAAAATACCAGCTACAGTGTGTGTAAACCTGGTGAAGACTTACAGGAAACGTTTAACCTCTGTCATTGCCAACAAAGATTATGTTACAAAGTATTGAGTTGAACTTTTGTTATTGACCAAATACTTATTTTCCACCATAATTTACAAATAAATTCTTTAAAAATCCTACAGTGTGATTTCCTGGATTTTTTTTCTCATTTTGTCTCTCATAGTTGAAGTGTACCTACATTGAAAATTACAGACCTCTCTCATATTTCTAAGTAGGAGAACTTGCACAATCAGGGATTGACTAAATACTTTTTTACCCCACTATAATTATCTGTCTCTTAATACAGAAATAACTGAGGTCCTTGTTTGGGCCCCTGAGGAGTTTGTTCCTTCAGTGGTGAGGAACCTTTGCTCTCTGTCCTCCTTTGATCACTCAGCAGTCAGAAATTTGGGTGTTACATTTGACCATGCTCTCAATTTGGACACACTTAATCCATCTTGTTCAATCCTGTTTCTTCCACTTGCAGAATATTGCCCACCTTTGTAGCATTGTGTCCAGAGCTGAGCTGGATATGATTACCCATGCCTTTGTTTACTCACACCTGGACAATTGCAGTTCCCTGTTCGTTAGCTTCAGCAAGCCCTCTGTGGTCCGTTTACAAAAGGTCCAGAATGCAGCTCCAAGGTTTTTTACTAGGTCTTCCAAGAGGTCCTACATAACAAAAATTCTGTCCTCCATGCATTGGCTCCCCATTCAATTTAGGCAGCAGTTTAAAGTATTGGTGATACCAGTGAACTCCTGCACCCTTATGCTCCTTGCAGGTCTCTGAGGTCCGCAGACCAGAACTTGTTGCTTGTGTCGAGGTCAGCATAGAACCAAGGGAGACTATGCATTTGGGGCTGTAGCTCCCAAGCTGTGGAATACACTGCCACTGTATCTGCACTCCGTGGACTCTCTTAGAGCTTTTAAGGGGAAGCTCAAGACTCATTTGTACAGGATTGCATTCACTTGTTGTTGTGTTGTTGCTGTTTTTAATCTTTGTGTTTTGATTTTATTTTTTAGTGTGCAGCACTTTGTGATTGTATCTTGAAAGGTTCTACATACAGTCATGCGAAAGTCCATAATCTCTACATTATGAATTTAAATAATTAAAAATCTAAAAGCCAAAGTAATGGCATGAATAAGTGAGTGCACCCTCTAGTATAACATATAAACCATCACCTTTACATCCAGCCTTCTTCAGACATGTCAGGAGATGGATACATGAACATTTCCAAGACACTGATTATGTCTTGGACTTCATTTGTCTCAGGTATAAAGAAATACAAACAGTATGGCACTCTGCAGTCAATCTGTGCTGAGTTGACAGTTCTCATAAACCCCTTCCACATTTCTCCGTATAATGTGGACTTACATCAGGAAGGGCATCCGGTGAAAAACCTGTGCCAATTCAACATGCAGGTCCCCTTGGATCTGCTGTGGTGACCTCGAGTGAAAACAAGGGAGCAGCCGAAGGGACTTACTTACTGTTTTTAGTCAAGTGTTGCACTCTTGAAACAGACAGGAAGGACTCTGTTTTCCTTTTGACAACTTTAGTCTCCCCGGTGCTGCAAATATATCTTTAAAAAGTTTTTTTCTGGAGGCAGCAGGAGCACACACAATCACACCATTTCAAGGTAGAGCTCAACAACTACCGCACACCTGCATGCACATTGACGACTTCCACAGTCTGTCACTCATCACTGTCGTCTACTCCTTTCAGAATAACTCACAATGAAATTCAACTTAATTCAATTGAATTTATTTTATTTGTAAGTGCCAAATCACTACAAAGCTGCCTCAAGGTGCTTCGCCACATTATGGTCTAACCTGACCAACCCCCCTGAGAAAGCACACAGGCAACAGTGGTAAGGAAAAACTCAATCTAATGATGTTGAGGAAGAAACCACAACAAGCAGACCAGACTCAGAGGGGTGACCCACCCATTCTCACAGTTACAAGGTTTTTACAAAGTTTTCCAAAGCTGAAAAAATAGCATCAAAAGCAAAGTAGAGAAGCTTGAATCTTCGACTGGACTGGGTTGCTTGACGCGAGAATGTTTCGCTTCAAATCGCAGAAGCTTCCTCAGCTAAAATTCTTCTTCTCGACAAGGGTCAGACAGAAGTCAGACTACCAGAGCTAAAATTTTAGTTGAAGAAGCTTCTGTGATTTGAAGCAAAACGTCCTCGCGTCAAGCAACCCAGTCCAGTCAAAGATTCAAGCTTCTCTACTATGGAAACCACCTGGACAACTGAGAGCCTACACAGAAACATCAAAAGCAAAGTGCACTACTGTGGTGAGCACGCAGTCATTGGCGCCACAGGCAGGGCACCATGAGATAAGTCCAGCACCCTGGGTGCAGGGGCAGCGTCCATCCATCGCCTTGTCAGTTTCACTTTAGTAAGAGCTGTGTTATGTGGGCCGCTGAAGAGGAGGTACTGCTGGCCCACCACCACCAGAGGGCGCCCTGCTTGGAGTGCGGGCTCCAAGCACGAGAGGGCGCCAGACCCAGAAGAAGTGACAGCTGTCATTCATCCTCTGCACCAGCTGTCACTCGTTCATCATCATCATCACCACCATAAAAGCCGGACTGCAACTCCACCTCCTCGCCGAGAAATTGCAACTACTGAAGAGGTAATTTCTCTGCTGACTGACACTTTGTGTGTAATAACCTGAACTTCTGTTGCAGCCGTTTTCCTGGAGTGTTGCCTTGTCTGGGGGATTGGCGTTTGGTGTGACAGCGACGGCTTCGCCTCACACCCCAACCCAGATAAGTGGTTAACCAGGAGCTGCATGAGTGTGTGATTGGAGGTGGAGGTGCTCCCTCCTAACTGTGTATGGACTGTGGATTACTGAGTGTGCGGACTCACACTCATTCATCTTGTCTCTGCTTTCTGCCAGCAGTACCAGGGTTGACAGCCGAAGAAAGAGGCCACCTGGGGACTCGGGACTTGGCGGCTCCGGTGTTCTTCAGACCGTTGGTGGTGGAAGCCGTGTGGGACGCGGCTTCTCTCTCATCGGGGGTCTTCTATCTTCGAGCCTGCCCACACGTCACCTGGTGTCAATTGACTATGCAGATTTCTGTGAATTTAGTTGTGTATTATCACAACATTAAATTACTTTTTGGCTTATTCATTGTCCGTTCATTTGCGCCCCCTGTTGTCGGTCCATGCTACGACACCTTCCCAACAAGCTGTCTTCATGGAGCAGCCCTGTGCCCTGAGAACACAGAGCACAGGCCCCTATGGAGGGTTTAATTAAGTCAGCAAAGTGGGGAGGTACTAGTATAAAAATAATTTTATAGGTTAATAACAGAACCTTAAAATTAGACCTCACAGGGACAGGAAGCCAGCAAAGAGATGCCAAAATGGGTATAATGTACTCAAATGTTCTGCTTTTTGTCAGATTTCTGGCAGCAGCATTTTAAACCAATTAGACACCCCTCAAGCTGGACTGCAGTAAACCAGAGAATAGATTTTTGTATTAGTCCATTCTAGAAGAGACAAAATCATGGATCAGAGTTTCTGCATCAGCCATAGACAGGATGGGACGAATCTTAACTATGTTACAAAGATGGAAAAAGCAGCCCTTGTGATTTCTCTGATGTGTAGATTAAAGGACAATGTGGAATTAAAAATACTCCCACCACGTTGGGATTCATTTTGTACCCCTCTACAGATATAACATGACCACATAACAGAACTCACATTTGAAAAAGTCACATTTCCTTCCTCCTGGCTATGTGGGGACAACTTTCAGTTTTTGTTCTTTCAGCACAGATAGGACGGCTCTTGCAGTCTTGCATCCCACTTTAAGGGCTGTGCATAGTTTCTATACCATGTGACCTGCAGGGGCACAATTTTCAGCTGTGTCATTTGTCAGCGCCAGTTCTTCATCCACATTAAAACCAATAATGGGGCATTCAAGGTCAACAACTGCAATCACAATTGGGATAAGGACTGGCTTTTCACTGTTTGGAGGAACTGATTTTGGATCAGTTCTGAGCTGTACTTCAGCCCAGACTCAACTCTTTCTGATGCAAAGAGGATTTGTTGTCTCAGGTCCCTGCTTCACACCAAAAACTGGACTGGTGTTCCTCCTAGTTCCTAACTGCATGAGGGAAGGAGTGGTACAGCTCTGCTGCATCCTTCTCAAGATAGTAAGTCTGTTTTCCAGGTAACTCTTCAGTTTTGTTCCTGGTACAATAGCTTGACTGACAGCCTCCACGACTCCCCCCACAATTTGTCCCACAATGTTTTAAGTCTCTGCTGTCAACTGGGTGGACAAATGCAGTGTTTCTAACAGGGACAATGTCTTGTTCAATGTCATCTGGCTTATTGGGTGCAGTACCACCTTCCCCCACCGGGCGCTGTGACACAACACTACACTGCTGTACACCAAGCCTCTGCAATTCTACACACCAGGGTGCAAAATCCTTTTCTCAGTATGTAGCAGGATGAAGGTCCCGGGTCCTGATTGAAAAGACGTTCTCGCTAGCTTGGCTAATGGGGAATTCCCCTTTGGCTGACCTGGTGGAGGAATGGTCTTTAGTGCAAGCCATCCGGGGTTCGATCCCACCGCCGTCCCGGCCACAAAGGTCCTACGGTCACAATTGGCATCATCTGCTGGATGTGGGTAGTCACAGAACACGCTTAAATGCACCTGTGACTTCGGGACAAAGTAAAAAATGGTGGGGAAATATGTAGCAGGATGAAGGTCCTGGATCCTGATTGAAAAGATGTTTCTGCTAGCTTGGCTAACGGGGAATTCCCCTTTGGCTGACCTGGTAGAGGAATGGTCTTTAGTGCGAGCCGTCCGGGGTTCGATCCCACCGCCGTCCCGGCCACAAAGGTCCTACGGTCACAATTGGCATCATCGGCTGGATGTGGGTAGTCACAGAACACGCTTAAATGCACCTGTGACTTCGGGAAGAAGTCAAAAATGGTGGGGAGATATGTAGCAGGATGGAGGTCCTGGATCCTGATTGTAAAGATGTTTCCGCTAGCTTGGCTAACGGGGAATTCCCCTTTGGCTGACCTGGTAGAGGAATGGTCTTTAGTGCGAGCCGTCTGGGGTTCAATCCCACCACCATCCCAGCCACAAAGGTTCTACGGTCACAAGTACATACCTGGATTGATTGATTTTATTCATCCCGCTGGACTTTGCTGGCAGTGAAGCTTCAAAACCACGGAAGAAGAAGAGGACGGCCAAGCTTCCACATTCAGAGGACATGTACACGCCCACTTCTCATGGCCAGATCTCCAGTGGGAGGACATGTCCACATCCACTCCTCATGGACAGATTTCCAGCGGGAAGACATTTCCATGTCCACCATTCACCTGTCATACACGGATCACACGCAACATCGCCGGTGCAGCTTGCAGCTTTCTTTCTTCTCTTCCAGTTCTCTCATGATTGCAGCAAATGTAAAGTCCATTAACTCCTGCTCACGGACAAATCTCCAGCAGAAAGACATGTCCACCATCCACTTCTCATGGCAGATCGCACGCGCGACCGCCACATGTAGCTCCACTTTGCTTCGCTTTTATTTCACCTTCTCCAGTTCTCTCACGAGTGCAGCAAGTTAAGTAGTCCCTTATCTCCTGCTCACAGACAAGTCACCAGCAGGACATGTCCACGTCTAGGTTAACTCCACACGGATGGATGGCCAGCGAGGGCACATTTCCATGTCCACTTCTCATGCATGAAATGTGCACATGGTTGCCGGCGGCCGCTCCAGGTACTTTCACCTTAAGTTATAGTGCACGCATGTGCGCGTGTGCACAAAAGGCCTGACTTGTGCATAATTCATCGAATCAAACATTGTTCAGAAGGAAATGCAATAACCTGCTTTACTCAGAGATGTGTGTCACAGCTCTGTTCTCACATAAATGTCCACTCCTGCTGATGGCTTCAACCTTTTCACACCTTCATGTTCAAAGTCACATGCTTCTGTGAAATGCCACAACAGAATACTCCATAGATGGAGTATTTAAGATGTGTGCCTTCAAAGGGTTTGGCTGTTGTTTTTTTTGTTGTTGTTGTTGTTTTACTCTTCGGGGATTAAAGCACACACTATGCATGTTTGAATGTAGAACTCGACTCCTTTTATTGCATCCGACTAAGACTGTGGCACGTTAATAACGTCCATTAAGTCCGGCAAATAATGTCTTCTGACTTTTTCCAAGGTATCAAATCCATCATCTCTCTCTCTCTCTCTCGCTCTCTGTCTGTGTGCATGCAATGTGAGTGTCATTCATGCACCGTTTTGACTCAAAACGGTGCATGAATGACATTTTTTATGACATTTTTTGACTGTGGAAATTTCCAGAGTCAAAAAAATGTAAGCAGGAGTGGACAAAAAAATAGCGCGAGGGCTACATACGTGGCACTAAGCAACTGAAACCAAGACTAGGAGCGCAACCACATGCAAACACACACAAACACACAGTCTGCCCGGGGACTACGCCTAAAACTGCACAATTTTAACTGTAACTAATAAGGTAGCGAGTAATCTAACTTGGTTACTCTTAAGATTGCGTAATCAGCAAAGTAACTAATCAGAAAATAAGTGATCATTACTTTTTTGAGTAGTCAATGTTGAAAATAACAAAATTAGATTATTAGTCACTTTCAGCAGCTGCCGACAAGTTGTCCGCAGCTGCTAATGGAGTAACTGTATAAAGTAACTGTAAAATGTAATGTAACTGTAAAAAGTAAATAATGTAACTTTTCAAAGTTACTATGGCAACACTGCCCAGGTTCAGTGCTTTATCTTGAATCGTGGAGAAAAAAAAAATCTTCTTGTATGCTGATGACGCCCTGTTATACATGTAGCAGTTGTCATGGTCTTTCTTTCTTTCTTTCTTTCTTTCTTTCTTTCTTTCTTTCTTTCTTTCTTTCTTTCTTTCTTTCTTTCTTTCTTCATTCCTTCCAAGATGTAATCAATAACTGAATTAGATTCTTCTTTTTCTCAAAGCGAGAAGAAGCACAATATATAACAGATCACCCCTTACTCAGGCAAGCAAAAAAATGGCAAATTGTAAATATGTGATACTTTATATTATTTTATTACATCTGAAAGAGTTGTGGATAATTATCACATCCCAGAAATCTTAACCAATTTTATAGAAGAACTGTGAAAATGAAAAATGAGACAAATGAAAACAGATGGTCTCATAATAAAAACAACTAATTTGATGAAACTTTTTTATTCTTTGAACAAATGAGGAAAATCAGCATGAATTCAAGCAATAAAAACCAAACTCTTAAATGTAATGACTTTGGAAATATGAAAGAAAAGAATCCTGCTGTGTTCAGACTGAGTGCAGTAACAGGTTGAATCCAGCAGGGTGTCTGGTCAGGACTGGGAGCACTGGTCTCTTGTCAGTGTCTGTGACGATGGAATGTGGGAGCTCTGAGAGGCCTCACAGGTCACAGAGTTGACCTTCATCCACTGGTCTGCAGGGAGCCTCAGGGTGCTGCTCCAGCTGTAGAGGGCGCCCTCCTCCAGCACCGCGGGGCTCCTGGTCTCCTCCCATCTGATGTTGCTGCTGCCGTCCACCTTCCAGGCCAGAGTCCAGTCTGAGGGGAAGCCCTTGTTGGCCAGACACATGAGAGAGGCCGTCCCCTGCTGCAGCTCCTCACCAGAGGGGGGCAGCACTGTCAGGGTGGGAGGGGCAATACCTAAAAAACAATATGGGAGACAGCTGTCAATCAAACACCAGGTACTCCCACACACCTTCACTCTGTGAGAGAACTTTTAGTCAGATCAGGAGTTTGTCAGATGTTTTTTCTGCTCCAACAGTCACTCGTTCACACGCTGTTTCACTTCCCTTTAACAAACGTCAGGAAAGAAAAAATCTTACAGAGACTCCTCATATGACCTGAAATAAATGAAAATATACTAAAAACAAGGAAATTACCATTTTTTAAACAAAATACAAATTTTGAAACATAATTCACATAAATTTTATTTTGATTGACACGCTGTCTTGAGTTACATCTTTATTAATATGAAATGTGACCTGATATGACCTGAAACAAACCAAACTATCATGAAAAAAAATGAGTTTTGAGAAAAAAACGACAAATACTGAACCCACAATTATGAAATTGATAAATTAAGGGAAGTATTATAAAATTTAAGGTAGATTAAATTTCTCATTGTGTCAGAATTTCTTCAAATACATATTTATTATAAATATGAAACATGTATATTTGACAATAATATTAATGTGATTGAAAAAAACTCGATTAGGATAAAATAATTTCAGCTCCAACAGTCACCCGCTCACAAGTTGTTTCACTTCCCTTTAATAAATGTCTGAAAAAAATTAGAAAGACTCCTCAGATGCAATGAAATAAATCAAGCAATACTGAAAACAAAAACTTATAATTTTATACATAAAAATGTGTATATTGAAAACAAATTCATCTAATTTTTATTTTTATTTAAATGTCATATTTAATAAAGTTTACACTTCTATTATCACTTTCTTCAGGTACACGTTTATTATAAATATGAAACATTTAAATTTGACAATAATTTTAAGGTGATTGGGAAAAAAAACTTCATTAGGGTCAAATAATTTACCAAAAAACAAATCAATTGCTGTAACAAACAAAAATGAATAAAAATACAACAAAGTAAATTACAATTTGTCAATATGTAAACCATAAATAATTTGAAATAAATTCAGATTTTTGATTTCATTCAAATAAACTGAAAACAATTTTTCACTGTTAAAAAATTGGAAATATTCTTAAATTGGACAGTTGTGTTCATTCTGACATTGAAAGTTATTTAATGTTTAGTCAAGTTCCCCGAGTTTGAGATGATTTAAATGACATAAATTAATACAGTTTATCTTCAGATTTTCTCTAAACATTCAAACAATGAAAGTTTTACTTTATGATCTAAAATATTTGTAGAGAAACTTACGTCCGATATCCAGCCTGGTTCCTCCACCGAACATGAGCCACAGTGATACAAACTCACTGAGCCGTCGTACAAAAACCTCTGACTGTAGAGACGCACAACTCTGTAACACTGAAACAAAGAACCACACAAAAATCAAAGTATTTACACACAAAAAAATCACATGACAATTAACAACAACTCAGTGACACAAAGTTCACTTTGTGTTCAATAAATTATAAAATAATTGATGCTGAAGTGAGAGAGTACAATTGTGTTTAATGAACAAAATGTTCTGATACACACTGATCATTCAGCATAAACCTAAACACACATAAAAGTAAAACATTTCTATTCAAAACTCTGATCAACTTATTGATCATTGAGCAGCATTTCCTTCGAGAGCCACTTTGCATCATCTGCACCACGCTCTAGTGATTCTGGAGACTTTATAGAGCTGACGGTGGAACACTGGATGATTGACAGCTGTCATTCAGAAATCATCCTCATCACCATCATGACTTTGATGTCAGTCCTCGTCTGGACTCTGCTCTGCTGCTGCTTCACAGGTAAAGTCCAGAATCAAACTTCTCTGTGAACATGTGAGATGAAGCCGAACAAACCACGAGGCTGATTTCTGTTTTTGTGTCCTCAGAGGTCAGAGGTCAGATCACAGTCACTCAGCCCGCAGCAGTCAGCTCGACTTTGGGAGGCTCTGTCACCATCACATGCAGGACCAGTGTTGGAGTGAATGGTGGTACTTACTTATCCTGGTACCAACAGAAAGATGGAGAAACTCCTAAACTCCTTATTTATGATGCCAGAAGTCGAGCGTCAGGGATCCCAAATCGATTTACAGGCAGTGGATCAAACACTGACTTCAGTCTGACCATCAGTGGAATCCTGGCTGAAGATGCGGCCGTTTACTACTGTCTGGGTCAATTCTATGTGAACAGCAACTATGTGTTCACACAGTGAAAAACCATCGTACAAAAACCTCCTCAGTCAAAGTGAACAGAAACTGAACTGAATGTTTCAGCTGAACAGTTCTGCACAGACTGATACAGTCCACTGACAACATTTATAGATTTCTGGAAAAAAGAACTCATTAGTTTTAAATAATTAATTATTTTTAAAAGTCTGAGTTTACATTACACAAACATAAAATGCTTTTTTTTAACCTTGTAGATTATTTAGTTCCTGATATTTTTGGTCATGAAGCCACTGTGACCGCTGCCACTAAATACAATATATTTCAAACGTACAGAAAAATGCTCATTAAAATCGATATCTTGTTTCTCCAGCAAACATCAATTACTGTGCATCCAGGAAGTATTCACAGTGCTTCACTTTTTTATATTTTATGTTACACCCTCATTTCAGAAAGGAGTAAATTAATTTTTTTCCTAAAAAATCTACTCACAACACCTCATAATAAATATGTGAACGATTTTGTGAAAAAAAAAGTTTTGGGGCTTTCTGCAGATTCATGAAAAAATAAGAAATCACGCGTACATAAGTATTCACAGCCTTTGCCATGAAGCTCAAAATTGAGCTCAGGTGTCTCCTGTTTCCGCTGATCATACTTGAGATGTTTCTACAGCTTAAATGGAGTCCACCTGGGATAAATTCAGTTGATTGGACATGATTTGGAAAGGTACACACCTGTCTACATATAAGGTCCCACAGTTGACAGTGTATGTCAGAGCACAAACCAAGCATGAAGTCAAAGCAATTGTCTGTAGACCTCTGAGACAGGATTGTCTCGAGGCACCAATCTGGAGAAGGGTATAGAAACATTTCCGCTGCTTTGAAGGTCTCAATGAGCACAGTGTCTTCCATAATCTGTAAATGGAAGAACTTTGGATCCACCAGGGGCCTCATGTGCAAAGGCTGTGTATGTGCAAAATCATGGCCTACGTCCATTTTCAACTAAACATCCAGATGTATCAAAAGTGAAATGACCATAGAAATGTATGGTGCCCCACACCTACTTTATGATTGGCATACACACATTTCTCCAGCTATTGTTCCTTTGATGACACTGAGAGGTTAGGCTGGACAACTGTTAATAATGTGAAAACAAGAAGTCATCAGAGTGATGTGCACATCAGTGAAAAAATAGTTTATGTGATCATTTGTCCTGAATGAAAACCAGCGCAGGCACATTTGGGCATGTGTGCATTCAAATATGATTTTTATTAATTATTTTTTATTTATTTATTTTTATCTTTGATTTTGCTGGTGAAATCAGAGCTGCAGAGCTTCCTGACAAGTTCCCGATTGTCTCCCTGTGTTCAGTATTTGTCAATAAACACGTGCGTGAAGTTGTGAATGTCACACACACTATCAACTGCAACACACTATGAGACAAAGTGTTTAATATCCTGGCATTTTTATGCATGAGCTATGTGTATTTTGAGCAACCTGTTATGTGATCAGGATAATGACAACATTTACAGTATGAGTTCAGTGTATTTACCTTGGTGAAGATCTGTGTCTCTTTCATGAGGACCCACCACTCCGGTGAGAGCTGTGTCACCCTCTATCGTGGCCACTTTTTTGTCAAAGAGGGTGAGTTCCTTGACTCTGTTCCCCCACCTATTGTGGTCACAATTTGGCAGTGGGCAGGAATCCTCCGCTTAACTTTCACCTTTATGTCGGACCATTTTGTTTTATTTCAGTGTGTGCGCTGCTCTGAGCCTCAGCATTTGTGGTCTCCACACACACACTCACTTGTTCTTCATTCATATTATGGTGAGCTGCATGGGAGAACAAAGACAAAGGAAGAGCTTTCATCTTTTCTGCACTCTGCCACAAGCAAGTACTTTTATTTTTACACACCACAGGACACAGACAATGGCAGACGTCATCAAATACACCAAACTTCACACTTGAGGCAATGCCAACATGACACAACCAAACTGACTAAATCAACTGAACTACAAATCACAGCAAATCAACAACACTAACAACACTGCTCAACCAACATGAACCACAATAATAATCATTGATCAGCATTTCCATAGAGAGCTACTTTGCATCATCAGCACCGTGATTCTGGAGACTTTATAGAGCTGATGGTGGAATGCAGGATTTTTCAATTTTCAATTTCAATTTCAATTTATTTTCCTTTATATAGCACCAAATCACAACAGCATTTCCTCAAGACGCTTCACACGGGTAAGGTCTAACCTTACCACCCCCAGAGCAGCAGTGGTAAGGAAAAACTCCCTCTGAGGAAGAAACCTCAAGCAGACCAGACTCAAAGGGGTGACCCTCTGCTTGGGCCATGCTACAAACATAAATTACAGAAACAATTCACAGAACATTCCCACATATTTTAACTCTGTTTGAGTCCTTTCTTTAAGATAAGGACTTTGTCAGTCACTCGCTCACAAGTTGTGTCACTTCCCTTTAAGAAACTTCTAAAAATCAAATCAGACAGCAAGACTCCTCATAAGACCTATAACAAATCAAACTATCTTTAAAACAAAGAAATTTCTCATTTTACACAACAAATTGTGAAATTTGAACACAAATTCACATACTGTTGATTTTTATTGAAATATATTTTACACTCGGGAGGAGCTCGGAGTCGAGCCGCTGCTCCTCCACGTCGAAAGGAGTCAGTTGAGGTGGCTCGGGCATCTTTTCCGGATGCCCCCTGGACGCCTCGCTGGAGAGGTGTTCCGGGCACGTCCCATTGGGAGGAGGCCCCGGGGAAGACCCAGGACACGCTGGAGGGACTACATCTCTCGGCTGGCTTGGGAACACCTTGGGGTTCCCCTGGAGGAGCTGGGGGAGGTGCAAAACTGAACCAAATTACAACAAAGTAAAATGCAATTTGATAACATTTAAACCATACATAATTTGAAATTCATTTAGATTGCCATTTAAATAAACTAAAAATAATTTCTTTAAATTAAAAAAAATTAAAATCTCAAAATACGACAGTTGCTTTTGTTTTTGACATGTAAAGTTATTTAATGTTTATTCAAGCCACCCTGAGTTACAGACAATTTAAATTACTTTACTTAAACCCAGGTTATCTTCACATTTTCTCTAAACATTCACGCAATGAAAGTTTTACTTTATCATATAAAATATTTGTAGAGAAACTTACGTCTGATATCCAGCCTGGTTCCTCCACCGAACATGCACCGCAGTGATACAAACTCAGTGAGCCGTCGTACAAAAACCTCTGACTGTAGAGACGCACAACTCTATAACACTGAAACAAAGAAACACACAAAAATCTAACTATTTACACACAAAAAAAAATCACATGACAATTAACAACAACTCAGTGACACAAAATTCACTTTGTGTTCTATAAATTATAAAATAAATGAGGCTGAATTGTCAGAAAACATTTGTGTTTATTGATCAAAAAGTTGTGATACAAACTGATCAATACACATATACAAAACACATATAAAAGTAAAACATTTCAAATCAAACTGATCAACATATTGATCATTGATCAGTATTTCCATACAGAGCCACTGCATCATCGGCACCACGCTCCAGTGATTCTGGAGACTTTATAGAGCTGACGGTGGAACACTGGATGATTGACAGCTGTCATTCAGAAATCATCCTCATCACAATCATGACTCTGATGTCGGTCTTTGTCTGGACTCTGCTCTGCTGCTGCTTCACAGGTAAAGTCCAGAATCATGCTTTTGCCAGAGGTCATGCGTTTGCCTGCTCGGGGCCTTTGTCATAGATTTGCCTCCATGCCCTCCCGCTTTGGTCCTCTGTCTTTGATTTTCTGTTTGTGATTTTGTAGTCTCTGGTGTTGTTTATAATTTATCCTCTATTTATCATACTTTGGCCATGTGTCTAGCTCCATCCTAGTTTCTGTCCAGCCTTTATTTGTCTTCATTGTATGGTCATTCGTTGTATCACCTGACTGTTTTTCTTTTGTCTTATATTGAATTTTCGGTTTAGTTTACCTTTGCTACTTGTGAATTCCATTCTAGTTTAATCACCTTTATTTTTGTTGTTCTGTTTCATTACTTACATTTATTTTCTGGTTAATTCTTATTTGTGTCTTCTTTATTTTATTTCTTATTTAATTGAGGTTGGGTTTTATTCATCATGGTTTTCGGCTCATTTCTGAGTTGGGACCTGTTCACTTTGCTTTTGTCTGACTGCACACTCTTGTCTGGCGTTTAGGGTCTGGTGTGGGTGTGTCTTATCCATTCTGTTAGCCACACCCCCCTTCCAGATTGTTCTCCCACACTGGTTCTATTTAAGCCCTTTATGTTTGTCTCCTCACTGCCAGTTTGTTGAATTTCATTCCCATTCCAGCCTGTTGGCTCCTCATTCCAGTCCTGTTTTGCCTCATTTCACTGCCTGCCTGTATTTTGACCCTGCTTAGTTTTCGATTCTGATTTTGTCTTTGCCCCTGAACTCCACCACGCCGTGTATTTGTGACCTCTGCCTGTTTCCCAGAACATCGCTCAGTCTCTCATCTATCTACTACCTCCGCTTCACTGCTTGACCACCCGTGTACTGAATCCCTGCTTGTTTTGCCAAATTAAACCTTTTTTCTTACTCCATCTGCATGTGAGAGTTTGTATTTATGTCCTATCCTGTTTGAGCCATGCCTCCGCCAAGCCTGAGACTAACATTTATATAAACAATGTCACAATGCACTGGCAAGTGGCAGCTACAAGCCGGCACCTGGAATTAAATGTGAAACATGACTTGTTCCTGAAGAAGAAACATAGCATCAGCTTCTTTTCAAAATGGGACTTAAAAGAGAGATTTTCATCAATTAAGATTCCTAAATATTTATAGGAAGCCACACCTGATCTTAAATAATTTTGACAAATTTTCTACATGAAGATTTTTTTTTTAATTTTTTTTATGTTTATAGTCAAGTGTTGCACTCTTGAAACAGACAGGACTCTGTCTTCCGTTTGGCACCTTTATTCTCCCCAGTGCTGCATATATGTCTTTTAAACATTTTTTTTTTCCTAGAGGCAGCAGGAGCACACACAATCATACCATTGCAAGGTAGAGCTCAACAACTACCGCACACCTGCATGCACACTGACTGACACTGTCGCTCATCACACTGCCATTTACTCCTTTCAAAATAATTCACAATGAAATTCCATTAAATTAAATTAAATTTATTTTATTTATACAGTGCAAATCACAACAAAGCTGCCTCAAGGCGCTTCACACGATTAAGGTATAACCTTACCAACCCCCTGAGAAGGCACAGAGGCCACAGTAGTAAGGAAAAACTAAGTCTGATGATTTCTGACAGTTACAAGGTTGTTTTTATACAAAGATTTACCGAGCTAAAGAAACAGGAATTAGAAAAACCAAAATAGCATAAAAATGCAAATTGCATTAATAAGGTGAGCACACAGTCATTGGCGCCACAGGCAGACGTCATGAGATTAATAAGCCCAGCACTCTAGGGTGCAGGGCCAGTGTCCATCCATTGCCTTGTCAGTTTCACTTTAGTAAAAGTTGTCTTCATGGACGACTGCTTTCCAAAAGCAGATTGCAGTCACCCTCAGCAAGATAGTCCATGGGCCACTGTGCCAGCTTCACCCAGGACATCTCGTAGTCAGTACAGCACTCTGGATGCCTCCTCAGTGCCTTGGACAGAGAGAAAAAGAGCAGAATCAGTTCAGTTCAGAATCAGCTGGAAATAACTGCATCTAAGGTATGGGTTCACCAACAGTAAATCGACAGGGAAACAGAGAGGTCCACTCTGTCCCCACAGCTGTTGTGGTCATGATTCGGCAGTGAGCAGGAACTTAACTTCCACCTTTATGTTTGACCAGTGTGTGTGTGCTGCTCTGGGCCTCAGCATTTATAGTCTCTCACACACACACTCACATATTTTATTTATTTATTTCATTTATATAGTGCCAAATCACAACGAAGTTGCCACAAGGCGCTTCTCGCAAAAAAGGTCTTACCTTACCAACCCCTAGAGAAAGCACATAGGTGACAGTGATAAGGAAAAACTCCCTCTGATGATTTGAGGAAGAACACTCAAGCAGACCAGTCTCAAAGGAGTGGCCCTCTGCTTGGGTCATGCTCCCAACACAGTTGACAATATGAATATACAGGAACTTTTGGGAGTCCATGGTGGTGCACAGGACAAGAGGCTTGCAGAAGAAGACATCCACTCCCATCTCTGGATGGAGCCGCACCTCAAACAGAGAGAAAAAAAACAGAATCAGGTGGCAAAAAGACAACAAATACAGTATAATTTGTCAGCATTAAGCAACAAGAAAACCAGAAGAAATGCTATGGTGATCGTTGGCCACAAGCCCTAAGCTTCAGTACAGTAAAGCACCCAGACTTTAGATAAAGTTGAGGCCGCGGCCTGCTCTGTTTACTAATATGATGAATTTAAAAGTGTAGAAAGCATAGTAACATACTATGCCGGTATGCTAGCCATACAAAATGGAAATGTGCATGTTAAAACTCTAAAAGACGAAATGAAAAGGTGGAGCTTAATCTCATTTTCTTTGGGTGATAGAATTAATATAATTGAAATGAATGTTCTTCCGAGATTTTTAAACTTATTCCAAAGTATACCCATTGTATTCACTAAAGGATTTTTCCTGAATACTGTTCAACTAATTTCCTTCTTTGCTTGTAACCACAGAAATCCCAGAATCCACAAAAACATATGTCTGATGCATCATGAGCAAGGTGGGTTTGGATTACCTAAACTTTGTCATTACTATTTGCTGCAAACATCATGCACTTCTGTAATGGATGAAATGTTGTCTTGACACAATGCCAAAAGGGGTAAACCTGGAAAACACTTTAGGTAACTTAAGCTCAACCTCCCTTCAAGCACTGCTCACCACAAAATTAACAATGGCTACATCCATTTATAAGATTTCTTTAAATTGTATCATTCATCAAACACTCACTTAAAATCTGTGGACAATTTAGGCAACATTTTTCTTTAAACGATATTTCAGTGTATTCTCCCATAAGTTTAATCCTTCCATTCCTGATAACACCTTCAAAATGTGGGCTGACAGTGGTATCACAACTTTAAAATACTTATTTTCTAATAAAGCAATTGCAGCTTTTGAACAAATGGTAAATAAACGTAACATCCCCTCTATAACATTTTTTAAAGATTTTTACAAATAAGTTGCTTCACATCTCATGCCATTTCTAGTTATCCAGCTTTGCCATCTAACTCTTTTCTTGGACACCATCCTGGAGCAGAAAACCCACAGCAGAGCTTCTCAGCGGTTGCAGCTGGAAGTGTTTTGATATGGCAATGTTACCACAGAAAGGTTTCATGGTTTGAGAGTGACTTGATGCTGACTTCGTCCCACCTCTGAAAGTAACTTTTCAAAGTTACTGTGGCAACACTGCCCAGGTTCAGCTCTTTGTCCTGAATCATGGAGAAAAAAAATCTGATTGTATGCTGATGACACCCTGCTACACACGTAGCAGTTGCTTGTCATTCTTTCCAAGATGTAATCAATAGGTCAGTAGCTGAATTAGATTGTATGACTTCTCTCACTCTGTTTTCACCCAAAAAATAATCAAAGTGAGAAAACGTACAATATATAACATATCATTACTTGGCAAACAAAAAAAAAATAGCAATCTGTAAATATGCGATACTTTAAATAGTTTTCTTACATCTGAAAGAGTTGTGGATAATAATCACATCCAAGAAATCTTAACCAATTTTATCAAAGAACGGTGAAAATGAAAAATGAGACAACAAATTTAAAAACAACTAATTTGATTAACCTTTTTTATTCTTTGAACAAATTAAGAAAATCACCATGAATTAAAGCAATAAAAACCAAAACTTTTAAATGTAATGACTTTGGAAATATGACTCGTGGCTCTTTTATTCACTGCTCTTCAGAAGCGGTAAGTATGCTTCTTAACCCCTCGCAAAGCCATTAAAATATCATGAGTCACTTTTGTGTGTATTAAAGTCACTAACTGAGACTCTTGTCTTGTTGCTATCAAGAAACGAGAATCGTCCTCTGTTCCGTTCACACAGCTCGAAACGCCGAGCCGCTCTCTGCCGAGACAGAGTTCGGTCGGAATAACTTCAAAATGAATTGCCACTTTAAATAAAATGACACCTCTTTCCAAACGCTGTAATACAGACAAGAAACTACAATGGACTAAAACGTTTTTTTTCCTCCCAAAATAAAACGTGCTGTATTCTTTACAAATTCCTGAAGTGAATCACAGCAGCTGTAAGAATCAGGTCAGCTATATGGAAAGACATTCAAGCCAATAATGTCTGAAAGGAAATGCTTTTGACAAAAACTACAGATTTTGTTTATTCCTATTTATGTCCAGAGATCAAGAATCCACCATGTAGAGTTTATTATGTCCAAAATTTAAAGATCCAGTGACAATTTCATATTTATTTACTTTAACACTCAATAAAATGTTCAATTTCAATTCAATTTCAATTTAACTGGCTTATAAAGTGCCAAATCACAACAAAATCTAAATGTACTAAAATAAATACATCACAATTGTGATTGGTATCACTGGAAAATGTCTTCTGTGAACTGTCTATCTCAATATTATTAAGAATATATGCAGTCATATATTTTATCAACTGAAAAAAAAAATCATATATAGATTCAGGTATAACTGAAAGATTTTGGCAATAAATTTGATCCTGTTTACAGTCAATTTTTGTTACAGTGTTTTTTTTTTGTTTGTTTGTTTGTTTGGGTTTTTTTTGGACATCATATTTATACAAATAAGTGTTCACTATGGTTCATGAAGTATAATAAATATATTAAAAGAACTGTGACAGTGTATGTTGCACACGAATAAAACAATGAAGATTATTGAATAACGTGTACGATTTTTATTTTATCATTGGGAAAAAATGCATCTGTCAGATTTTCACTCTGGATCCAGCCCTGATATTTAATAAAGTTTATACTTCTATTATCAGTTTCTTCAGGTACACGTTTATTACAAAAATATGAAACATTTACATTTAACAATATTGTTAAGGTGATTGAAAAACTTCATTAAGATAAATATTTTAACAAATAACTAATCAATAAATGTAACAAACAAAAATGAACAAAATTACAACAGCAAAGTAAAATACAAGTTGTCAGTGTATAAAACACAAATAATTTGAAATATCTTTAGATTTTTTGGATTCATTTGAATGAAACCAAACTTACTGTTAAAAAATGGAAATATTTTTAAATTGGACAGTTGTGTTCATTCTGACATTGAAAGTTATTTAATGTTTAGTCAAGTTGCCCTGAGTTATTGAGTGATTTAAATGACATAATTCACACAGGTTATCTTCACATTTTCTTTAAACATTCAAACAATGAAAGTTTTACTTTATCATGTAAAATATTTGTAGAGAAACCTACGTCCGATTTCCAGCCTGGTTCCTCCACCGAACATGAGCCACAGTGATACAAACTCACTGAGCCGTCGTACAAAAACCTCTGACTGTAGAGACACACAACTCTGTAACACTGAAACAAAGAAACACGCAAAAATCAAAGTATTTGTGCAAAAAAAAAAAATCACGTGACAATGAACAACAACTCAGCAAGACAAATTTCACTTTGTGTTCAATAAATTATAAAACAATTGATGCTGAAGTGACGGAGTACAATTGTGTTTACTGAACAAAACTTTCTGATACAAACTGATCAATCAACGTAAACCTAAACACACATAAAAGTAAAACATTTCTAAACAAAACTCTGATCAACTTATTGATCATTGATCAGCATTTCAATTGGGAGCCACTTTGCATCATCTGCACCACGCTCCAGTGATTCTGGAGACTTTATAGTGCTGACGGTGGAACACTGGATGATTGACAGCTGTCATTCAGAAATCATCCTCATCACAATCATGACTTTGATGTCAGTCCTCGTCTGGACTCTGCTCTGCTGCTGCTTCACAGGTAAAGTCCAGAATCAAACTTCTCTGTGAACATGTGAGATGAAGCCGATCAAACTACGAGGCTGATTTCTGTTTTTGTGTCCTCAGAGGTCAGAGGTCAGCTCACAGTCACTCAGCCAGCAGCAGTCAGCTCGACTTTGGGAGGCTCTGTCACCATCACATGCCGGACCAGTGTTAGAGTTGATGATGGTACTGACTTGTCCTGGTACCAAAAGAAAGATGGAGAAACTCCTAAACTGCTTATTTATTATGCCAGCAGACGAGCGTCAGGGATCCCAAATCGATTTACAGGCAGTGGATCAAACACTTCCTTCAGTCTGACCATTAGTGGAATCGTGGCTGAAGATGCGGCCGTTTACTACTGTCAGGCTGTTTTCTATGTTAACGGCAAACACGTAGTGGAAAAACCATCGTACAAAACCCCCTCAGTCAATGTGAACAGAAACTGAACTGAATGTTTCAGCTGAACAGTTCTGCACAGACTGATACAGTCCACTGACGACAATTACAGTTTTTTTTTTTAACTAATTAATTTAAAAATTCTGCCTTTACATTACACCTGATCTCAAATAATATCTACAATGATACAGTCCACTGGCAACATTTATAGTTTTTTCTTAATTAAAAAAAAAATTAAAAATTCTGAGTTTACATTACACCTGATCTCAAATAATTTCTACAACTTTTCAAGGTGATGACTTTTTGGACTATTTTTGTCATGCAGCCACTCTGTCTGCTGTCATTAATTAACATCAACATCCTGTGTGTCCACATTAAATTAATGATTTACTTTATGTTGTGTTTGAGTTTATCACCTCAGCAGAGCTGCCAGCATCAGCAAAGACACATCCCACCTCAGCAACCACCTGTTTGACCTGCTACCCTGCGGCCGACAGTATAGGTCAATCAAAACTAGGATTCAGGGACAGCTTTCTCCCCAGAGCGATCACTGCCCTGAACAAAAACAAATCACTCTAATCTGCACCTTCAAGTTTCTTGTGCAATATCTGTAAACCATGTGCAATTTTCCCCTGCAATATGATTCCACAGTTGTATATAATTCTCGTTTTACATTTACTTGGTCCACATTTTATTCTATTTTATCTTATGTTTATTTAGTTGTACATATACTGTGAATAATTTGCTGTTAAATTTTATTATCCTTTATATGGCTAAGAATTACTCGCACACGGAAAGCACCTTTTTGGAGTTGCACTCAAATCTCGTTGCAATGCAAATTACAATGACAATAAAGGCGATTCTGATTGTGATTCTGACAGTTTCACATGAACATCACTGAAAGAGCTCACAGGTGTGATTGGCAGGATGAAACCTTCCCCCGGTGCCAGAAAAAAAATATTAAGGGGGCGATGAGTTTATCACAGGGGGCGGGGTGCTCCCCCCCACACACACACACAAAAAAAGTGCGCACCGGATGGGGACCTGCCTCTGAGCGTGCGTAATGAATTGGGTGCGCTCCTAGAAAGCTCGTGTATTTAGGCTACACCGTTGTAAGAGACTGACTAAGAGTAAAGAGTGATGACAGTATTTTATAATTATTATTTGAACGTATAGACTCTCGGTCAAGTGATCTCCTGCATACCACAAAACAAACCAACAACTGATCTGAGAAATGACACGAGACAGTAGATTAACCCCACATAAACCTTTCATGTAGATATCGGTTGGACTTGGTGACCAAGCAGAATGTGATTTTCAATTGGAGGATGGAGGCTCTGGAAGCGCGCCAGCAGGGCGCTGCTGCAGCTCCTCCTCCTGTTGACCGAGCACTGGATACAGACATTCCAGTGGTGGTTCAACGAACACCCCCCACCCCCACCCCCCATCCCCTGAAGCATACATAAGCCCCCCGGAACCGTATGGAGGCTGTGTTGAGACGTGCGCGGACTTCTTAATGCAGTGTTCGCTCATCTTTGCACAGCGTCCTGTGATGTACGCGTCCGATGCTAGCCAGGTAGCTTATGTCATTAATCTGCTTCGAGGAGAGGCACGCGCCTGGGCTACGGCGCTCTGGGAGCAAAATTTACGGCTCTTAACCACATACACTGGAGTTGTAAGGGAGTTTAAACAGGTGTTTGATCATCCCAATAGAGGCGAGACTGCTTCAAGCGTGCTGCAGTCAATGAGACAGGGGCGTCGGAGTGCAGCCGCTTATGCAGTCGACTTCCGCATCGCAGCTGCGAGGTCCGGCTGGAATAACATTGCACTCTGCGCCGCCTTCATAAACGGACTGTCTCCAGCCCTGAAGGAGCACTTGCTGGCTAAGGATGAGCCGCGGGATTTTGACGGGCTTGTCGATCTGGTCATACGGTTAGACAACCGGTTGGAAGAACATCGTCGGGAACGAGGCGAAGGACATGGCCATGGCGCGAGCCGTCCCTCTCCCTTCCGGGTCCGAAAGGGTGCCGCCGTCCCCACGCTCCACAGCCGGAGAGCTCCGTGTGGCAACAGCTCCCCCTGCTGACGAAGCTATGGACACGAGCAGTGCCAAAGTTAAATCCAATGACAGACAACGGAGGCTGGCCCCCGGGGAATGTTTTTACTGTGGCTCATGTGAGCATATGCAGAAAAACTGCCCCAAATGGTTACACTACAACGCCCGCCCTTAGAGACTGTGCTAAGGGTGGGTCATAACATTCACGATGAAAAATCCCTTAAATCTGCACGCATCCCAGTAACGATCCTGAGTGGGGATCTAACCCTTCACTCCCCAGCACTGGTGGACACGGGGTCGGAGGGGAATCTGCTGGATAGCAGATGGGCAAGGGAGGTTGGGCTCCCTCTAGTGGCTCTCCCTTCTCCATTGAAGGTAAGGGCACTAGATGGCACCCTTCTCCCATTAATCACATACCAGACACGGCCCGTGACATTGGTTGTGTCTGGGAATCATAGGGAGGAGATCGTGTTTTTTGTAACACCTTCTACCTCCCGAGTGATTTTGGGGTTTCGATGGATGGTGAAGCACAGTCCCCGGATAGACTGGCCGTCTGGGGTTGTGGCTCAGTGGAGCGAAACCTTCCACCGGGAATGTTTAGGATCCTCGGTTCCACCCGGTGTGACAGCTAATGAGGAGGTCAAAGTTCCCCCCAATCTGATGTCGGTGCCTGAGGAGTACCACGATCTTGCTGACATCTTCAGAAAAGATCTGGCACTCACCCTTCCCCCGCACCGGCCATACGATTGCGCCATTGATTTGATCCCGGGCGTTGAGTACCCGTCCAGCAGGCTGTACAATCTCTCACGTCCTGAGCGCGAATCAATGGAGACCTACATCCGGGACTCTTTAGTTGTCGGATTGATCCGGAACTCCACCTCCCCGATGGGTGCAGGTTTCTTTTTTGTGGGCAAGAAAGATGGCGGACTCTGTCCATGCTTCGATTACAGAGGGCTGAACGAAATTACGGTTCGCAACCGATACCCGTTACCTCTGTTGGATTCGGTGTTCACGCCCCTGCATGGAGCCCAAATATTCACGAAACTAGATCTTAGGAATGCGTACCACCTGGTTTGGATCCGGAAGGGAGACGAATGGAAGACGGCATTCAACACCCGTTAGGTTATTTTGAGTACCTGGTCATGCCGTTCGGCCTCACCAATGTGCCCGCGATGTTCCAAGCGTTGGTTAATGACATCTTGCGGGACTTTCTGCACCGGTTCGTCTTTGTATACCTGGACGACATCCTCATCTTCTCCCCGGATCCTGAGACCCATGTGCAGCATGTATGTCAGGTCCTACAGGTTCTACTGGAGAACCGGCTGTTTGTGAAGGGCGAGAAGTGCGAGTTCCACCGCACTTCTTTGTCCTTCCTGGGGTTCATAATCTCCTCCAACTGCGTCACCCCTGATCCGGCCAAGGTTGTGGCGGTGAGAGATTGGCCCCAACCAGTTGCCCCAATGCTTTGGGGCAACTGTTTGTTGTGATTTGGCGCTATATAAAAAAATTGATTGATTGATTGATTGATTGAACAAGCCGTAGGAAACTACAACAGTTCCTCGGCTTCGCAAATTTCTACCGGAGGTTCATCAAGGGCTATAGTCAGGTAGTCAGCCCCCTGACGGCCCTTACCTCCACTAAAGTCCCCTTCACCTGGTCGGATTGGTGCGACGCCGCGTTTAGGGAGTTGAAACGCCGGTTCTCGACTGCACCAGTTCTGGTGCAGCCCGATCCCAATCGCCAGTTTATCATTGAAGTGGATGCCTCTGACTCAGGGAGAGGAGCCGTGCTGTCCCAGAGCAGGGAGTCCGATAAGGTCCTCCACCCTTGTGCCTATTTTTCCCACAGGTTGACCCCGGCAGAGCGAAACTATGACGTCGGCAATTGGGAACTCCTAGCGGTGAAAGAGGCTCTTGAGGAGTGGAGACACCTGTTGGAGGGAGCTGCGGTACCTTTCACGGTTTTCACGGACCATCGGAACCTGGAATACATCCGGACCGCCAAGCGTCTGAACCCCAGGCAAGCCCGCTGGTCACTGTTCTTAGGGTGTTTTGATTTCCAGATCACCTACCGCCCCGGGACAAAGAACCAATGATCTGACGCCATGTCCCGGGTCCACAAAGAGGAGGTCAAAACCAAGCTGTCAGATCCTCCGGATCCCATCATCCCCGAGTCCACTATCGTGGCCACCCTCACCTGGGATGTGGAGAAGACCGTCCGGGAGGCCCTGGCATGGAACCCGGACCCGGGGACCGGCCCCAAGAACAGACTTTACGTCCCACCAGAAGCCAGAGCTGCAGTCCTGGACTTCTGTCACGGTTCTAAGCTCTCCTGTCACCCAGGGGTGCGAAGAACCGTTGCAGTGGTTCAGCAGCGCTTCTGGTGGGCGTCCATGGAAGCCGACGTCCGGGAGTATGTCCAGGCCTGCACCACCTGCGCCAGGGGAAAAGCCGATCACCAAAGGGCACAGGGACTCCTTCAACCGCTACCTGTGCCCCACCGCCCCTGGTCCCACATCGGTCTGGACTTCGTCACGGGCCTCCCGCCGTCCCAGGGCATGACCACCATCCTCACGATAGTGGACCGGTTCTCCAAGGCGGTCCACTTCGTGGCCCTCCCGAAGCTCCCGATGGCCCAGGAGACTGCACACCTCCTGGTCCACCATGTCGTACGTCTGCATGGGATTCCACCTGACATCGTTTCCGACCGTGGTCCCCAGTTCTCCTCGCAAGTTTGGGGAAGTTTCTGTAGGGAACTGGGGGCCACCGTGAGCCACTCGTCCAGGTACCATCCCCAGACGAACGGACAGGCAGAGCGGGCGAACCAGGACTTGGAGCAGGCCCTCCGCTGCGTGACCTCCGCGCACCCGAAGGCCTGAAGTGACCATGTGGCCTGGATTGAGTACGCTCACAACAGCCAGATCTCATCTGCCACCGGCCTCTCCCCATTTGAGGTGTGTTTGGGGTACCAACCCCCATTGTTTCCCGTGGTGGAGGGAGAGGTCGGTGTGCCCTCGGTCCAGGCCCACCTAAGGAGGTGCCGTCGGGTGTGGCGCACTGCCCGCTCTGCCCTGCTTAAAGCCCGGGTGAGGGCTAAGGCCCATGCAGACCGCCGGCGTTCCCCGGCCCTTGCATACCAGCCCAGGCAGGAGGTTTGGTTATCCACCAAGGACATTCCCCTGCAAGTGCAATCCCAAAAGTTAAAGGACAGATTCATCGGACCTTTGCCCATACTCAAAGTCCTCAGTCCGGCCGCAGTGAAGCTGAAGTTACCAGCTTCACTGCGGATTCACCCCATCTTCCATGTGTCCCGTATCAAGCCCTGCCACTCCTCTCCACTCTGCACCCCCGGACCGGCGCCGCCTCCTGCCCGGATTATCGACGGGGAGACTGCCTGGACCATGCGTAGGCTCCTGGACGTCCGTCGAAAGGGCCGGGGATTTCAGTATCTGGTGGACTGGGAGGGATATGGACCTGAAGAGCGCTCCTGGGTGAAGAGGAGCTTCATCCTGGACCTGGCCCTCCTGGCCGATCTCTACCGTCGTCACCCCGACAAACCTGGTCAGGTGCCAGGAGGCGCCCATTGAGGAGGGGGTCCTGTTGTGTGGCCGCCAGAAGAGGAGGTACTGCTGGCCCACCACCAGAGGGCGTCCTGCCTGAATGGCGGGTTTCAGGCACGAGAGGGCACCGCCGCCTCACGGGAGCAGCTGGAGATGACAGCTGTCCCTCATCACCATCTGACAGCTGTCCCTCATCATCATCACCATCATTATAAAAGCCGGGCAGCAACTCCACCTCGCTGCCGAGAAATCAGTCTACCTAGCAGGTAAACTTCTCAGCAGTTTTGGTGCCGATCGCACAGTGATCTTTGATTGTCTTGTAGGCATTCGTGGACCTTTCCACAGCTGGAGGCTGGGATTGTACATCCAACAGGAGACGACGTACCTCTCTCCTCACGGATAAGTAGTGTCAGGACCTGCACGTAGTTGTTTGGAGGTGGAGGTGTTTGCCCTCCGGACGGAACTGTTTGCTGACTGTTTACTGGGTGTGTGCACACACACCTACCATTAATTGTTTCTGCTTCCTGCCAGCAGTACCAGATCTGACAGCTGGAGACGGTGGCCACCTGGAGACTTAGGACTTGGCGGCTCCGGTGTGTTCCAGATCCATTGGCAGTGGAAATGGTGTGGGACCCGGCTCTTCTCTGGACAGACGTCTTCTATCCTTGAGCCTGCCCACACATCACCGTTTTACATTGTTTGACTCCAAAAACTGTAATTGTTTGTGTCTCGTTGTGCACTTCACAACAGTAAACTGTTACTTTTGGCTTATCCATTGTCCATTCATTTACGCCCCCTGTTGTGGGTCCGTGTCACGACACTTTCCCAACACTTTATGCACCATAATGTTAGGAATTTCTCCACAATCAATCAAAAAGTCAACTTGTATGCAGATGACGTCCTTTTATACATCATATATTTATACATATATCATAATTATCTTCATTTCTTTTATGAAACATTTCTGACCAATCAATTCCTCTCCAGGTTACTGAGTCCCTAAATAATTTGAGTCCACAAAGTATAATATTAAATATTGACTCTATTTATTCTGAGAACATTTTTATTTCTGATCTTGTTTGTAATCTTTTTAATTTGTCCTTTAATTTGAATCGTCTGTCTGCTACATATGTGATCTGCTCTCACATTTTTAATCATTTGCCTGCAGATGCATTTTCAGATGCTTTTATCTATGAGATTTTTGTTTCAGATTATGTAAATAGCTTAGTAAATTCTTTCAATCGTCATTGCCTGTCTATTTTAGACAGAGTGGCTTCTTTTCAAACCAAACACGTGCCTTTGAATAACTCCATCCCCTTGGTTTAATGACAATATTCTCAGTTTTAAGAGAACCTGTAGGAAAGTGGAGCTTTTGTGGAAATCTAAAAAGCGAGAGGTCCACCTCCATCATTTAAAGGAGCTGTTAATTTCTTTTAACAATATGATGAAAGATGCAAGGGCTGCTTATTTTTCTAAAGTGAATTTTAACAGATATACTAAGGGAGCTACGACCACTACCTTTGCAACAGGACTAAACCAAACCAAGTGTTTTAGGTTCCTGAGATGACCCCAAAACACAATGAAGATGTTCCCAAATATAAAAACTGGCCTCAAGCCAGTTATCTAAGATGGCCTCCAAAATAGGGTTTTTCACTAAAACACCTTTACACAACATATAAACAACTTACATATTGCAGAGATTCAATTGGAAGACCATTACAGGTCACAGCAAACTCATTTGTGCCTAAACTAAATTCATTCATGGGTTTAAGATTCAAAATGGCGTCCAAAATGGCTGCCAATAGACCCTTATCATTAAAATACATAGCACGAACAAACAATAGACTTAATAATGACAGAAATCACTGGAGTTTAAGTGAAAAAACCCTATTTTGGTAGTCATCTTGGACGCCATCTTGGATAACTGGCTTGAGGCCAGTTTTTATTTTTGGGAACATCCTGATTGTGTTTTGGGGGTATCTAAGGAACCTAAAAAAGTTGGTTTGGTTTAGTCCTGGGAAGAGGGGGTGCAAAGGTAGTGGTCGTAGCTCCCCCAGTAATAACCGAATCCAAAAAATGTATTTGACACAATTACAGATATTGTTACACCTGCATCTCCTACTGAAACCATTCAGTCTAATGAAGACTGTGAGAACTTTGTGTACTTTCTTTCAGTAAAATCCATGATATCAGAGCAAACATCAACCGCTCTCTTTTTCTCTTGTACCATGTCTCACCCCGCCATCGACTGACAGCGTGGTGTTGAGCTAACAACCTGGTGCTGAAAGACCACAAAAACAAAATAAATAATCCCAGACTTCAGGAAGGGCAGGGCTGACCCAGCCCCACTCTACATCCAAGGGGACTGTGTGGAAAGGGTCAGCTCCATCAGGTTCCTGGGACTGCAGCTCTCTGGCAGCCTCTCCTGGACTCCCAACACCACAGTGGTGGTGAAGAAAGCCCAGCAGTGACTCCACTTCCTGAGGGTGCTCAGGAGAAACAATCTGGAGGAGAAGCTGCTGGTGTTGTTCTACAGATCCACCATCGAGAGCATCCTGACGTACTGCATCACAGCATGGTACGGGGGTGCTCAGCAGCAGACAGGAGAGCGCTGCAGAGGGTGATCAAAATGGCCCAGGGGATCACTGGCTGCTCTCTGCCCAGCCTGGAAGACATTGCCAGCTCTCGCTACCTCAGCAGAGCTGCCAGCATCTGCAAAGACACATCCCACCTCAGCAACCACCTGTTTGACCTACTACCCTGCGGCCGACCGTATAGGTCAATCAAAACTAGGACAAAACTAGGATTCAGGGACAGCTTTCTCCCCAGAGCGATCACTGCCCTGAACAAAAACAAATCACTTTAATCTGCACCTTCACGTTTCTTGTGCAATATCTGTAAACCATGTGCAATTTTCCCCTGCAATATGATTCCACAGTTGTATATAATTCTCGTTTTACATTTACTTGGTCCACATTTTATTCTATTTTATCTTATGTTTATTTAGTTGTACATATACTGTGAATAATTTGCTGTTAAATTTTATTATCCTTTATATGGCTAAAAATTACTCGCACACGGAAAGCGCCTTTTTGGAGTTGCACTCAAATCTCGTTGCAATGCAAATTACAATGACAATAAAGGCGATTCTGATTGTGATTCTGATTACAGGACAGTTTCACATGAACATCACTGAAAGAGCTCACAGGTGTGATTGGCAGGATGAAACCTTCCCCCTACCCACTCAACAGGCCCGGTGCCAGAAAAAAAATATTAAGGGGGCGATGAGTTTATCACGGGGGGTGCCCCCCCCCCCCCCCCCACACACACACACAAAAAGTGCGCACCGGAGGGTACTTGCCTCTGAGCGTGCGTAATGAATTGGGTGCGCTCCTAGAAAGCTCGTGTATTTAGGCTACACCGTTGTAAGAGACTGACTGAGAGTAAAGAGTGATGACAGTATTTTATAATTATTATTTGAACGTATAGACTCTCGGTCAATGATCTCCTGCATACCACAAAACAAACCAACAACTGATCTGAGAAATGACACGAGACTGTAGATTAACCCCACATAAACCTTTCATGTAGATATACAGTGGTCCCTCGTTTATCGCGGGAGTTACGTTCTAAAAATAGCCCGCAATAGGCGAAATCCGTGAAGTAGTCAGCGTTATTTTTTACAATTATTATAGACGTTTTAAGGCTGTAAAACCCCTCACTACACACTATACATTTTTCTCAAACAGGCATTAACATTTTCTCACTTTTCTCTCGTGTGTAAACACTCTCAAAGTTCAAACCTTAGTAGAAAAATAAGACCAACCTGTTTTCAGGCCCAAACATTTGTTTGAGAAATAAAAATAGAACGTTTTCCTATAAATAATTATGATGGCTTTTAGAACTAACAAATTTAATTTTAACGATCAACCTACAAGGGTTAGGGACACATAAGAAATTATTAATAGTGACTGACCAGTATTTCACAGTTCCTCTGATCGCGCCTCTTCGTCCTGGCGCCGCACCATTGTCACGCCTTTTTCCACTCACACCTCGCTGCAGGTGTCTTTTTCCGAGTGAAGAACACAGTTATGGGTAATTGTTGGTGCTCTTTTTTCTTCTGGGCGAGAAGATTCTTATAAAGAGACACGCAGAACACAATGTGCGTGCTCTCCCTTCGCCGTGCCGCAACAGGTGTTCCGGCCTGCTTGATGAGGACGCAGAGCACAATGCGCTGTTTAAAAAAAAAAAAAGCATGCAAAATTGGACTAAAAAAATCAGCAAAACTGCGAGGCGCTATATTTTCCAGTATTTATTTTTCTTTCTTTTTTATTTTTATTTTTGAGAACTCTCATATCCGAGGGGGCGAGCTTGATGACGTGGCGGGGCGTCGCCCCCAACGCCCCCTCGTGCCACCGGGTCCGCCACTCAATGTTGTCCCCACCTCTTTATTTTGAAAAGGTTGTCCATACCATTGGCACACATGTCATATCAATCATCATCCAATCACTGTCCTCTGGCTGTGTCCCTCAGCTGTGGTGAGAACAGCTTACCGAAAAGTTAGCTTTCATAACCGCAAATCCGCTAACTGAAAAGTTAACTTTTATAATGCTAAACCGATAAACCGTTAAAGAAGTTAGCGGAAGTTATAGCTAACAGCTAACCGCTAACTTTTAGTATTGACTCAGCACACTGTCAGCTACTGTCAGGGACTTCTGAGTAAAATCAAAAGTGATCACAAACCCAAAATGAACAACAAGCCAGAGGTTTTCTCTTTATGCACCCTCAGTATTTTAAACAGGCATGCTGACCCTTCGCTTTTTCAGAACTTAAGAACAATTTCAAAATTGCCTTTTATTTCCAAAGTATTAGAAAAAGTGGTGGCCAAACAGCTCAATTAGGTTTTTGCTGAGAACATTATTCTTGACAAATTTCACCTGCACTCTACTGGAACAGTTCATTAGAGTCTCAAATGATGCAGCTGAATACTCTGTACTTGTACTTTTGGCTCTGTCTGCAGCTTTCGATAGAGTTGATCATGGTGTCTTACTTGAGACTAAGGACATGGATCAACCCTAGATTGCGTTTTCTGTTGCTGTAGCCAAGTATACATCCTATTCTGCCTTTCTTTCCTGTGGTGTGCTCCAAGGTTCTGTTTTGGGGCGTCTTTAATTTGCTTTGAATTTGCTCCCACTTGGACACGTTTTGAATTCTTTTGATGAAGTTTCATATCACTCTTATGCAGATGACACCCAGTTGTACATTTCTAGCGTATAGGGCCTTCAGAACTGTGTTGAGACCATAAGAGGCTGGATGGCAGCTTAATTATCTGTCTCTTAATGGAGGAAAAAAAAATAGGTCCTTGTTTGTGCCCCTGAGGAGTTTGTTAGTGGTTAGGAACCTTGGCTCCCTGTCCGCCTTTGTTCGCTCAGCAGTCAGACATTTGGATGTTGCATTTGGCCATGCTCTCAATTTGGACACACATGTTACCCATCTTGTTCAATCCTGTTTCTTCCACCTTCAGAATATTGCCAGCCTTCATAGCATTGTGTTCAGAGCTGAACTGGAGATGATTATCCATGTCTTTGTTTACTCACACCTGGAGAATTGCAGCTCCCTGTTCTTTAGCCTCAGCAAGTCCTCGATGGACCATTTACAAACGGTCCACAATGTGGCTGCAAGGCTTCTTACTAGGTCTTCCAAGAGGTCTCACGTAATGCCAATTCTGTCCTCCCTCCATTGGCTCCCCATTCAATTTAGGCTGCAGTTTAAAGTATTGGTGTTGTGGTCCGGGCCTGGGGTGGTTGTTTTTTGAACGGAATTTAGAGGCTTGAAAGTTGGCTGAAAACACACGATTGCAAAGCTCCGCCGAGTACACACAAAGACGGAAAGAAGAAGAAATGTGTTCGTAAACCTCCGTTCATTATACACAATTTTGCCACAGAAAAGAAAGATCCAGACGGACGTAAAAGACGGACTAAAATTGTAAGTTTCTTGCACACATTTATTTTGTCAATATCCTGAAACCGTGCTGCCATTTTCGTGCATCGGCTTATGACTGTAATGTCACGCCATGAATGATGTGGCGCGTAATGTTGTAAAATTGACATGTTCTATAAACATATTGCATGCATGCACATTTCATTGTATGTCTGTCAACTTATCAAAGCAAATGTGACACCAAAGAGGTTATATGCGAGACCCACCTTCATTGTAGTCATTACAAAGCCGGCGGAGTAGCGATTTCTCATCCCTGCTTAGCAAATATTCTGCAATATCACCAGTTTCAGACTCTGGAATTTGTCTAACCATCTGTCAGATGCTTTCAAGGGGTCAGAAATTTGTTTGTCTCTAACTGTCAACAAGGGCTGGTCATTTTCAACAGCGGCTCTCTCTTCGGCACTAACGGTAGTTTCTGTAACAATGCAGCACATGCAAGCCCAGCCAGCTCTTCTTTCCGCTTCTGTCCACTGCCGTACATAGTCCTGGTTGTAACAGGCAATCCACAGAGCTTACAAAAACGCTTTAATTCGTCAACTTTCCAGCGGTTGAAATGATCCAAATCACAGCACTCCTCGCTGCTTTCTCCCGCCATAGCTTGTGGGTTGGTAGTCAAAAAATTTAGCCTACCCATAATGCACTGCACGGCCTGAGATGCGCACTTCGCTTATTACTTCCTCCTTGGCTTGTCTGCAGCTGCACTAATGTGTTTGGTTATTTAAGTGCTTCTGTTTTAGCCATGGTTAGGGGACCACTGAATGTTGCTGGTGTTACTACTGGGTCACTGGAATCCATTTCCTCTTGTGAGTACTCTGTTCCACCTTGCATTTTTGGAAATCCTGCTTTGGACTGCTATTTCCTATATGCTCTTCCCCTTCAAGGAAGAGGCTGTTTTCCCCTCAGTTTCCCAGCCTCCTTGCTATTTTTGTATTTTGCATTTATCTTCTACATAAGGAGGAAGTTGATGTTGAGTTGGGATTATCTGCTTAGTATGTCAAGTTTTCCTTTTTGATTGTGGACTTTATGCTCTCCCTTTGTGAAGAAGATATTCCTCAGAGCCATCACTGTTTATGAAGACTGCTCAGTTGCTTTCACCTTTTGATGAAGCTGACTCCTGTGTTGAACTCATCCTTCGATGAAGCTGACTCCTGTGTTGAACTCACCCTTCGATGAAGCTGACCCCTGTGTTGAACTCATCCTTCGATGAAGCTGATTCCTGTGTTGAATTCACCTTGCACCAAAAGACGATTCTTCAGTTTATATCTGCTGTGAATTAATAAACTGCTGTTCTTGATCATCTGCCTTCTTGTCTGGCTGACCTGCTATTGGGGTTCAATTTAGTGTGTCCCTATGCCCCACTGTAACAAAATGGTCCCCTCAAAACAAAACCTCGCAGGCAGCTTGCCCAGTCCAGTCTCATTCAAGATTTTTGGTGAACAATTTCAACGCTGTTATAATTCCTTCCATGGCTTTAAGAAAAAGAAGACAAAGAGAGAGTGGCTGGATAAAGCTCAGAATGTGATGAAAGCCCATCCATGGGCTGTGGAACTTCTGCCAGAGCTATCTTCTGTGGAGAGCGTGTTAAAAAGGGAAAGTGGTTTAGACTGCCAGGTGTCCCACTAGAGCATGACATGGGAGTGGATTTTCACTCCCGTCCCATCCCGCTCCCAGAAAAAAAATCCCATCCTGTCCCAATCCTGGACTGGAGTAAAAAAATAAATCCCATCCCGTCCCACTCCTGTAAAGATGACTCCCAATCCCATCCCGCTCCCACTCAAAATCAGTCCCACTCCCATGCCACTCCCGTATGTCTCACGCCGTGATGATCAATCAGGGACTGAATATGTAGTGATGTGGAGATGTCTGGAGTTTGACTGAAGATGTGAACATGTCCTGTATCTGGTAGCAGCCTGTGAGCAGGACTTATGTCTATTTTGTCCTTTATTTCACAATTATGACAGAATTTTTGAAGTGAGCAGCAGCACCAGCAGCGGGAGCGGAGTTTCTTTTTATTTTTATTTTACGTGTGCATGCGAGCGAATTGTCCATGGAGATTATTTTACTTATTAACCACACAGATATATAATAAAACAAATGGTGACTGGTTTCTAAACACAATTATGACAGAGTTTTTTGGGAAAGAGTGAGGAGCAGCAAGCAGCGGAGTTTTTTTTTTCTTTACGTGCGCGCGTGAGCGAATCGTCTGTTGAGAATATTTTGTTAATTAACTACACAGATGTATAATAAAACAAATGGTGACTGGTTTCTAAACACAATTATGACAGCGTTTTGAGGGGAAGAGCAAGCTGCAGTCCCATAGCAGGCAGCAGTGTTTCTTTTTTTTATTGTTTTCATGTGCACGCATGAACGGGACAGGAGGTCCTCAAACTGGGTCCTGCAGAGGTGGAAGGACCGGTGAAAGCGGCCGTCATCCAGACGCAGCTCCTGCAGCAAATAATGATACTCTCTGTATTGGGAGCTTTCCACAACAACTCGTTCCGTGTGATCAAGGTCCGTCATGTTAACTTGACTGACAACCGGAGCCGGCGAGCGGAATGGAAGCTCCTCCTATTTAATGATGCACCAGGGTGAATTTTCATAGCAAAGCAGAGCGACACACCGGGCGAAGGAGGTGCGTCCATCGCCACGCGACCCCCGCGAATTTGTGGCGTCTGATCGCGCCCGGTGTGAATGCGTTTTGGTTGTTTTAAATAGATGAAAATCATCTATTTTTGGCATTCCCGCTCCTGCCCGCTCCCGTTCATTTTTATTCCCGTCCCATCCCAATCACGGGATTGATAAAAATTTTGACTGCCATCCCGCGGGAATCCCGCAGGAATCACATGACCCACGGGAATTCCCAAAAAATATCATCCTCTATCCCACACCACACAACTCGCTGTTGTTTCATCATCCTCCTCGACGACACCACCCTCTTCACAGTGGACGGCCCCGGTGGCCAGTGGTGACTTAGTCAGGGCCCCATGGCCAGAGAAGAGTATCCACATCAAGAGAGACCTCTGTAACTCTAATGTAGGGGTGGAGAACACTCTTACCAGCACCATCAAAGACATTGAGATGGCTCCTGAGCCAGTGGTGGAAGTAATCCTAGCGGGGCAAGCTGCCTCCTCACCTGAGGACACCCCTACTTTGTTTGATCTTGTCCAGCTGCAGCAACTGATCTCTTCTGCCCAGAGCATCCTATCAATGGATTTGGTGTCTTTGTGCCATGAGACAGCCACTCTGCATCAACTTCTATCTAAACTCTAGTCACCTTGCTTCAGGCCAGATCCAGTAACCATAGCTCTTTTTGGTTCCACTCTCCGTTCAGTTATAGACATCTTTAAACAGCTACCGCCCAGCCTGCTGCCCCACAGTCCAGCTCACGTGAGTGGGGGTCTTGCCCCAGATCTTCACTGCCTCCAGTGTTCCTAGCCAGTCCACAGCCGGCCCTTTGTCTGCCCTTCGATCCAGCAGTTCCAGCTGTCCTCCCCGGGTCTTCCCTCTCTCCAGAGGCCCTCCATGGCTTAGATGGGGCCCGAAAGAAGGGGAACAACGGCCGATCTGCATCCAGTGATGAGGAGTCTCAGTCAATAGTGGCAGCCGCTGCTATCCTACCAGTGGCTGGGCAGAGCAAGGAGGGGCAGGCTGACCTTCCGCTAGAGTCATCCTCTGACCTCTGGGTGGGGGATGTTTGCCTAACCAGCTGTGAGTTTTCTGTAGGTTGTTCAGTGAGCACCCCAAGGAAGACCTCGAAGAGACACTGCTTTCTCTCCCTGACAGCATCCAGGAGGGGCCAAGTTGTTCTATGGTGGAGCAGCAAGTCCTCACGTCTGTGGATGTCGATCTAGAGAAGACAGACTCTGTATCCTCTGAACCAGATTTCAGTGACTATGTGGTGATCGGTGATTGCAACCCAATTGGACTGAATATTAATAGTAACGAAAGTAGTGGTACTCATTCTGAACTCAGTTCTCTGCAGAATACTGATATGGATCTGTGTCTAGGCAAACAGGCTCAAACAGATTAGTTAGACACTTCTCTTGATACTGATGGTAACAGTCATAATTACAGTCAATCTATTGCTGCACATGCTGATAGAGAGTCAAGTGTTTTGAGTGACTCTAAGTCCAGTTTGAAGCAAAATAACTTAGACACATGTTTCAATTTATCTGTCATGAAGGAAAAGTCAGAGTCCATCTTGGCGCCAAGCACCACCCCTCTTAATCGAATCGGTAGCAGTACTGTTTTGATGCATGGCGGTCTAGACATAGATACTGGTGACAGTAATGAACTAGGTGTTCCTAGTGGTGATGAAGTGTCCTTACTTCCCCAAACACACGTTCGTCCATGTCTAGAAAAGGAAGATATGTCCTCTGCAGAAAGAGTCAAGGTGGTGCCTTTCCCAGATCCTGAGGGTTCTAGTCGTGGTGATAGTCTGGGTGATATGGACGATAGCAAAAATGAACTGAGTGTTGTAGCCCCCTCAGAAAGCTACTTGCCTCAAAACGGGTTGGAAATAAACTGTAACACATCAGCTTTTCTCCCAGTTTCCACTGTGGACCCAGGAGAGTCGCATAGTTTATCATTTGCCTCTGTGGATCCGGGACGGTCACCTGGCCATTCTGCAGTTTACCCTGTGGCCTTCAGCCGGCCTGCATCATTGTCTACAAACTCCAGCCGGCAGTGCAACAATGTTAATGTACCTTTTGGTGGTACTGACAATGGTTGTTATAACAGTGTTGAATTGTCTCAAGTTCAGTCGTGCTCACACCTATCTCGCAGTACCTCTAAGTCCACAGGTGGGAAGGGGTTCCTGTCTTCTCATAGCCAGACCAGTTCGCCCAGGGTTGGCAGGCCTTTCCTGCCTAGGTGTAATCCTGTTCATTCTTCCTCTGGATTTCAGACCAGTTCATCCCTGTTAGGCAGGCCTTTCCTGCCCGGGTGTAATCCGGCTAGTTCCTCCCCTGGTTTCCAGACCAGTTCGTCCCAGTTTGGCAGGCTTTTCCTGTCCCATCAATTTAGCCCTTCATTTTCTAGTCTGCCCCTGTTCGGCGGGCCTTTCCTGCCACGGCATCGGTTTAGTTCCTTGTTTCCTAGTTCTCAGTCCCGGTCGCCCTTGCTGGGAGGGCCTTTCATGCCCCATGGTAGTGCTGGATGGCCACCACATGTTCTTTTGGGTGGGTCTCCCTGGGTTGGCAGGTTTTCCTCTGTGGGTCCGTTCCTGGCCTCCCGCCCGGTGTTTCTTTTGCTGGGGCTGGGCTGTTTTTTGTTTTCTTTGGGTAGTGTCCTTGTGTTTGTCTCGTGTCCCCGTTTTTTTTTTTTTTTTGTTGTTTTTTTTTGGTCTGATCTGTTGGTTTTGGGCTGTCTGGGGCCATTCTTTGTGTGTGTGTGGGGGGGGTACTGTTGTGGTCTGGGCCTGGGGTGGTTGTTTTTTTTTTGGCCTTTCTATCTTCCTTTTAGACCCCTTTTGCTCACATTCTTTCATGTGTAATTTGGATATGAGTTTTTCTTCTCTTTCATTCTTTTTTCAGAACTCTCTATGGTCTGTCCCAGTTCCTCCTTAATTTTATACCACACCCTGCCTTCTTTCCTAGTTTCACCACTCTGTCTGTTTTTATCACAACCTCTCTTTCTTATTTATTCATCTCTCTGGTCATCTTATGTCTGTGTGGTTTGACTCTATCACTCTCTGCTTATTCACATTCCTGCAGGTCTTTGTCTTGGGTTTATCTCCCTCTAGTGATTGTTTTTTGTCCCTACACAGTGTTACTCTTAATTACTTCCACCAGGTGATAATTACTTCCTCCTTGGCTTGTCTGCAGCTGCACTAATGTGTTTGGTTATTTAAGTGCTTCTGTTTTAGCCATGGTTAGGGGACCATTGAATGTTGCTGGTGTTACTGCTGGGTCACTGGAATCCATTTCCTCTTGTGAGTACTCTGCTCCACCTTGCATTTTTGGAAATCCTGCTTTGGACTGCTATTTCCTATATGCTCTTCCCCTTCAAGGAAGAGGCTGTTTTCCCTCAGTTTCCCAGCCTCCTTGCTATTTTTGTATTTTGCATTTATCTTCTACATAAGGAGGAAGTTGATGTTGAGTTGGGACTATCTGCTTAGTATGTCAAGTTTTCCTTTTTGATTGTGGATTTTATGCTCTCCCTTTGTGAAGAAGACATTCCTCAGAGCCATCACTGTTTATGAAGACTGCTCAATTGCTGTCACCCTTTGATGAAGCTGACTCCTGTGGTGAACTCAGTTTGATGAAGCTGACTCCTGTGTTGAACTCACCCTTCGATGAAGCTGACCCCTGTGTGGAACTCACCTTTTGATTAAGCTGAATCCTGTGTTGAATTCACCTTGCAGCAAAAGACGATTCTTCAGTCTATATGTATAATAAAAATGTTATTGTGCTGTTTTGCACCTGTCTTAAAGTAACCCTGAGAATGTACTTGTTATTCAACTTTGTTTTAGCATGCTGGGGTCAGACTGAACTGGGAGTGAAGAGCTGGATGTACTTGTTATTATTCACAACTTTGTTTTTGTTGCTATTGACGACTGCGCTGAAGAGATGTTTTTGCAAGAGGAAATACCTTTTTGATGCCTGTTGATTAAAGAAATTATGTGCGCCAGGGAGTTTGAAATGGCCACTCACCCTCCCTTTGCGCACACACTAGAAAAGAGGAGGCAGAGCCATGCTCCGATAGAGTCTGCTGCGGGTTAACGTACGAACGCCCAGCCGGTTGACAAGCGCACTTTACCGAAGGTGTTGGCTCTCCACCTTAAAGGCGTCACGGTAAGAGAAGAAGAGATGTTTCATGCGCTGCAACCACTTGTGTTTGATGTAACTGCTTTTGTGGGGAATAAATATATGCCTTTTTGTTCTAGCAAAATGCAGTCTGTGTGATCATTTCTGTGTGCCGATCTGACCGAACCTTGTGTTTCAAAACATTTTTGGCGTTGTCGGCAGGATACGGTTACGCTCAGACTACACACAGAAATGTCTTGCTTTAGATTGGGAAAGAGAGATGCGGAGGTGGCATCTCAGTAGGAGTCTTGCTTTAGATTGGGAAAGAAGGATGCCGAGGAGGCATCTCAACAGGAAGAAGTGGTCCCTGGGTGGGATGGGATCACTTCTAAAGAAATAGGCCAGCTTCTACGGCGACGTGGGGGACGCCCTGGGTCGTGGACTGGAGCAATTCCCACCGCGACTCCACCGGTTTTATGTGAGATGTTAAAACGGGTGGAGGTTAAAGAGAAAGCTCCATTGGGAGGTATTTTAGAGATGATGATGGATTTGTGTGCACTCATTTTGACACGTCTGTCATGTTCAGGAATGTTAAACACACCTGCTGTCTTGAGTCTTGATTTACAATGAATTAGTTGCAGAAATGTTATATGTGGAAAGTGGGAATTTATTGTTACTAGTATTGTATTTTCTGGTGTATAAGTTACACCTGTTTAAAAAAAAGGCCTCTTGAAGATGAAAAAAAATTTGCACCTTTTTTCTGCATTATCACTACTTTGGGACTTTTGTGCATCTTGTTTTTGGCATTTCTTCTTTTGTATGGGGAGAGGAACAACAACGTTCATTTGACATGGCAAAAGAAGCCATACAACAAGCTGTGTCTTTAGGGAAAATGCAATCAGGACCAGTAGAACTTTAAGTGTCTGCTCTAAATGATTATGCTAATTGGAGCTTATGGCAAAAACAAAACAGGGTACGCAAACCTTTAGGATTCTGGTCGAGAAAACTCCCAGATGCAGGTATGCGTTATACACCTTTTGAAAAACAGCTTTTAGCATGTTATTGGGCGTTGATTGAAACTGAATCACAAACGGTGGGACATGAAGTAATGATGAGGACCTATTTTGACATGGGTGATGAGTAATCCCACCACTCACCGAATAGGGACAGCTCAGGAGGCTAGTGTGATAAAATGGAAATGGTATGTGTCAGAGCGTGTAAAACCAGGTGAAAAAGGGGTGTCATTGCTGCATGAACAAGTAGCTGATGCTCCTGAGGAAGATGAGGAACCTTTTGAAGTTCAACCATTGGAGGAATCTCCTGTTAAAGCAGGAAAAAGGTGGGATGATTTGTCAGATGATGAGAAAAGTCAAGCATGGTTCACTGATGGTTCCTGTCAATATCAAGCAGGAAAAAGGCGATGGAAAGCAGGAGCTTTTAATCCACAATTAGGTCAGTCTCTGGAAGAATTAGGAGAAGGAAAAAGCAGTCAGTGGGCAGAGTTGAAGACCGTGCATATGGTGGTCATGCAGGGAGGACCACAGGGCCTCCATATTTATACAGACTCATGGTCAGTGACCCAAGGACTACTTACCTGGATGCCTACATGGCATGCCACTAATTGGAAAATACATTCTAAGGAAGTTTGGGGAAGAGAATTGTGGGAAGACATTTGGGAAAAGGCTAAAACAATTCCTATTACTGTGATGCATGTAGATGCACACACTAATGGACAAGACTCAGAAGCTTTATATAATAAAGCTGCAGATAATGATTGAATTAAGACAATCCAGCCCAGGATTGGCTAGATGGGCTCATGTCAAAGCAGGACATTGGGGGATTCAAGGTACCCTAAAATGGGCCAGAGATCGAGGTATTGATCTAAAATTGGATGATGTAAAAACAGCAATCACTGAGTGTGAACAATGTCAACACCACCAGAAGGGTGTTCCTCAACATTTGCATGGGCAGTTAAATCGTGGTAAAAGTCCCGGCCAAATTTGGCAGTTGGATTTTATTGGACCACTGCCCATGTCTAAGGGATGTAGACATGCATGCACTGCTGTAGATACATTTTCGGGAGTCTTGGTAGTGCATCCATGTAAATTTGCAAATCAAATGGCCACACTTAAGTGTTTGAAAATAATACAGCAGTATTATGGTTTGCCAGTACAGATTCAAACTGATAATGGTACTCATTTTACGGGGAATAAAGTAAAAGAGTGGGCCCAAGAACATCATGTTGAATGGATTTATCATATTCCCTATTACCCGCAAGCGGCGGGACTAGTAGAACGAATGAATGGGCTCCTTAAAGAGACCCTATTGAAGCTGTCAAAAGATCGCACTATGCGACAATGGAAACAGGATTTGACCACTGCTGTGGATCAGCTGAACAATCGACCTTTAGGGTCAGGATCCACACCCTTGATAAGAATGATTTCAGGAGAAATGATAGAGCATACTACAGAAAGCATCAAAATGTGGAAAATTGATCCACAAGCGGAACTACCTGTCAGAGCTACTCCAGGCTCAGCAGGACTAGACTTAAGAACATTGACTACTGTCACATTGGTACCTGATCAAATTCAAGTGGTAAAAACAGGGCTAGGTCTACAGTGTCCGAAGGGCACATATGGGCACGTCCTGCCACGCAGTGGTCTATCACTTAAAGGGCTGACTATTCAGGCCGGGGTGATAGATGCAGATTACCAAGGCGAGATTGGAGTGGTTTGTAGATTGTTTGGAGAACAACCCCTGATATTGAACAAAGGGGACAAAATTGCTCAATTAATAATTAAACCCTGTGAAATGGGGTTGGTACAGGAGATACCAAAACCCGTAGTAATAACTACACGAGGAACACAAGGTTTTGGTTCCTCAGATCAAGCAGGTGCCAAAGTTTGGGTGAAACAACCTAACGGACCGCCTAAGGCGGCAGAAATTATAGCTCAAGGGAATGATGCAACTGTTAGTATACTCTATCAGGGTGAAGAAAAATGGGTAAATGTGCCTATATCAAAGTGTTATGTAAGAGAGGACTAATCATTGTTATTCTATGAATAGTCTTTCTTCTGTTGATCAGACTCAATGTCCTGGTGGGAGTTGCGGGCGATCGAGGACCACAGGAGGTGGGCGTCGTCATGGCAACCAGTGGAAGCCCCGGGATTGGAGGTGTCGGCTGCTGGGCCATACTCCTCCTTGTAGGTGGTGCCATGGTCTCCAGTTGTTGGGGAATGACGGAAGGACATCAAGTGAGAGAAGTCCAACCACGAGTGGAGCTCGTCTGGAGAAATCTCACTAAAACAAGTCAACAGAACAATTTTACTTGTGCCACAAGCAACAGTGAAGACAAAGGTATATTGGCAAGTTACCTTTCCAAAAATTCCAATTTGCAGAAGACGTCGAAGGGCGTGGTATGACACTCTATTAGGAGGAACAGGAACTGTCCTGGGAGTATCAAACACAATTGATAATGAGGTAACCAGAACAATGTTGTCCAATACTGGACGATATTCCTCTCAAGCTATCCATCAGGTTGGAGAGTGGTTGCCTACAGCATTAGTGGGACAATTACAAAATGCAAATCTGTGGCAAAAGAATTTCAAATGGCAATTGGCATTATGGAATGAAACATTTAATGTCTTCCAAAATTTATCTCATATGGGAAATTGGACAGCATGTGCTATACAAACTCTTCATGCTGAAGCTCAAAGAGAAAGATTTCAGCGTATAGTTACCACAGGGAACTATCATGATTGGAAATGGATTTGGAATATAACTGATACCTTATGGTTAAAGTTACATCCAGAATTTACACAGTGTAATGAAACAGTATGTACTGGACACTGGACCCAGTACAATGTGACACAACCAAAGGTTGTTTGTAAATATCAAGTATTACCGGTAATTACGACTAATGGCTATTGGTTCTTGCATATGGATGGAGAGTGGTTAGAACCAAAAACTAATACAATTTTTGATACCAAAATGTGTGACAAAACAGATAAAGGTATGGCCTGTGTGCTGCAAACGGGATATGCCAATCCATGTCTAACCGACTCAGAGGTTGTACTTTGTGACTGGACTAGGGAAACACCAAGAGAAATGTTGTGGCAGATCGGCCCACATGCTCTGTGTGTTGCAACAATGAAAAATAATTCACAAGTACCTTTGGTTCCGTATACTGGCTGCCTGAACAATGTGCACTTATGGCATTGGGGAAACCGGACGTATCGTTTGACTAATTATTCTGTATCGAGTCGACTGACTTCGGTACAATGGGATGTATTGCATTCCCCATGGAGTCTTTCCCTGGAGCGTTTCAAATGCGCATTGGAACAATCTACGGAAATTCAGCAATTAATAGAGTCCCATACGTCCAACATCTCCAGTCTTATGGTGTCTACATTGATAGCTAGTGACCGGGTAAAACATGTGGCAAAATTAGTACAGCAAGCATCAGCACATCATTGGTGGGACATCTTTTCAGGGATGTCTGTCACTGCCAGGAGTATCTTAGTGCCACCTTTGACAATATTAATTATAGCAATATGTGTGATGACTTTTTGTAATATTTTTACATGTATCTATGTTATACGTTTAAGGCGAGAGGTGGAATGGGTAATATTTCAACGAATGCGATGAAATTGACACTGTTTACGATATAGTCAATGTTTATGGATGGAATTCACATTTACCTATTTCCATACAAAGTTACATAAATTGATTGGTGCAAAACACCAAGAGTGGAAATGTATAATAAAAATGTTATTGTGCTGTTTTGCACCTGTCTTAAAGTAACCCTGAGAATGTACTTGTTATTCAACTTTGTTTTAGCATGCTGGGGTCAGACTGAACTGGGAGTGAAGAGCTGGATGTACTTGTTATTATTCACAACTTTGTTTTTGTTGCTATTGACGACTGCGCTGAAGAGATGTTTTTGCAAGAGGAAATACCTTTTTGATGCCTGTTGATTAAAGAAATTATGTGCGCCAGGGAGTTTGAAATGGCCACTCACCCTCCCTTTGCGCACACACTAGAAAAGAGGAGGCAGAGCCATGCTCCGATAGAGTCTGCTGCGGGTTAACGTACGAACGCCCAGCCGGTTGACAAGCGCACTTTACCGAAGGTGTTGGCTCTCCACCTTAAAGGCATCACGGTAAGAGAAGAAGAGATATTTCATGCGCTGCAACCACTTGTGTTTGATGTAACTGCTTTTGTGGGGAATAAATATACGCCTTTTTATTCTAGCAAAATGCAGTCTGTGTGATCATTTCTGTGTGCCGATCTGACCGAACCTTGTGTTTCAAAACACTATATCTGCTGTGAATTAATAAACTGCTGTTCTTGATCATCTGCCTTCTTGTCTGGCTGACCTGCTATTGGGGTTCAATTTAGCCTGTCCCTACAACCCACCATAACATTTGGTGATAATTTGCAGAGCTCTGCACGTTCAGATGCCACTTTACATTAGTGAACTCCTACTTGTACATCCTTATCCTCCAAGCAGTTCTCTGAGGTCTGCAGACCAGAACTTGTTGGTTGTGTTGAGGTCAAGGTTGAGAACCAAGGGAGACTATGGATTTGGGGTGGTAGCTCCCAATGTATGGAATGCACTGCTACTGTATCTGCACTCTGTGGACTCTGTTGGAGCTTTGAAGGAGAAGCTCAAAACTCATTTGTACAAAATTACTTTCATGTAGTGTTGTGTTCTTGCTGTTTTTAATCTTTGTGTTTTAATTTTACTGTGTAGCACTTTGTAATTGTATCTTGAAAGGTGCTATTTCCATAAATTTTACTTAATTTCTTATTTATTTCTTCTGTCTTCACTTGAAAATGTACAAAATAGTCAAACGGGTAGTTTACGTGATAAATGTTGCCATAAGGTTTAAAGTATGTTTCCTGAAAATAATTTGGTGGTAACTGTGAAATGTTTTAAACTTTTAAATATTCTGAAGAATTTGACTTTAATGGAACTGAAATGGAATTTTTATACAATCTCAGGCCTTCATTATCACATCCCCATAAAATATGCTTTTTTGCAGATGACACCCCGTTGTACATGATTTTTGTAAATGTAATTATTCTTTATTTATACATATATTCTTATTGGGACACAGAGTCTAATTCTCAAGAGAGACCTGTGTCAGACAGACATACAATATAACAAACAGCAGTTAGTTACAGACAGACTGAGATATAATATACAGTTTTAGAACAATACAGTACAATCAAAGTGCCAAATGAAAGCAGATTAAAATTCCATTAACAGGAACAAGTTTCTAGAGATTTTTCAAGTACCCTGAAAATAAGTTTGAAATCCCCCACTGGAATCAAACTGGACAACTTCAGAGCATTTTTGCCAAGCTCTGTCATTGCTGAAGGAACACTGAAAGTAATAACGGCCTTGGAGTGTAGGCTATGACTACACTATCTGCATGACATGTAGGAGGACATACTATATGAGTACAACAGCACAAGGATTGATTTGTATATTAAACGGTTCCAGTGCAAAAGTGTATGTATGGATAGTGATGACCAGTTGACGAGTACAGTGGTGTGTTCAGAGCCACTTATGAATCTTTGCACTCCATAGTAAACAGCATCCAACATCTGTAGAGAGCTTACAGAAGCATTTATATAAACAATGTCAATAACTGGGAAGAAAATGGCAGCTACAAGCTGGCACCTGGAGTTGAATGTGAAACATGACTTGTTCCTGAAGAAGAAACGTAGCTTCAGCTTCTTTACAAGGTTTTCAATATGGTACTTAAAAGAGAGATTTTAATCAATTAAGATTCCTAATTATTTATAGGAGGCCACACCTGTTCTTAAATAATTTCTACAACTTTTCTAAGTGGTGATTTTTTTTAAAACAGTTTTTAGTCATGTGTTGCACTCTTGAAACAGACAGGACAGGACTCCCCAGGACTTTATTCTCCTTGGTGCTGCGTATATATTTTTAAAAGGTTTATCTGGAGGTAGCGGGAGCACACACAATCACACCATTGCAAGGTCGCACTCAACAACTACCGCCCTGCGTACATATTGATGATTTACACTGTTGTTCATCATGCTGTAATTTACTCCTTTCAGAATAATTCACAATGAAATTCAATTTAATTTCATTCAATTTATTTTATTTATAATTGTACTCAGAAGTTTACATACCGTGGCAGAATTTTTTTATTTTTTTTTTTTTTTTTGGCCATTTTTCAGACATTATGAATTCTAACGCAAAAACTTTTTTTCACTCATAGTTAGTGGTTGTGTGAAGCCATTTATTGTCAAATAGTTGTGTTTACTCTTGTTAAATCATAATGACAACAGAAACTACCCCAATGACCCTGATCAAAAGTTTACATACCCCTGTTCTTAATACTGTGTGTTGCCCCCTTTAACATCAATGACCGCTTGGAGTCTTTTGTGGTAGTTGTGGGCGAGACTCTCTGATGGTGAAGCTGCCACTGAATAGGGTCTTGGACTTTATTTACATCAATTATGAAGAAATAAACACTATGGCACTCTATGGTAAATCTGCATGGAGTAGACAGTTCTCACACTGCAAAAACTGTCCCTCTCAAAATAAGCCAAATAATCCAAAATCTAGCCAAATTGACTTTAATTTAGCAAAAAAAAAAAAGACCTCTGCCAATAGGGTAAGAAAATTTACTTGGTTAGAATTCTCAAAACAAGCAAAATGTCTAGGCACTGAATAATCAAAATGTGCCTTAAAAATATAGCAAAAACTATTTTGTTCCTTTCTTGGATGATTCGAAATCCATTGCCTTTCCTTGTTACTGGTTACGTACAGCTTGATATTAGCTGGAAAAACCTATTAAGAAAAAGTGAGATACATTTTCCCAAAATAAGACATTTTTTTCCCATGTAAAAACTGCTTGACAAGATTATTTTTCTAATTAGACAAAAAATAAGTAAAATTTTCTTTAAACAATTCTTTTTTACTTTCTTAGATATCAGTTTTTGCAGTGCAAAACTGAGCGACTGTACAAGAAGGAGAAGAATGAGGAAAGACACCCAGACAACCCAGAAGACGTTACAGTATAGGCTTATGTGACTGTGATTGGAGAAATTGTGCACAGTGCAAATTCTGCATTTTGCATCACCACTCTTAGCTTTCATAGTGGAGTAGAGCGGACAAAGATATTCTTTTACCAAAACAGATCAAATCCAGGCTTGCATCTCAGATGTACCTTCTGGCAATTTATAGCTAAACTTTCAGGTCTTCTTTTTAAGAAAATCCTCCACTATACCACTTTATCATGAAGCTGTATAACTGGTATCACTGGTTGATTGAAGCTGTCACTCGGAAATCATCCTCATCACAATCATGACTTTGATGTCAGTCCTCGTCTGGACTCTGCTCTGCTGCTGCTTCACAGGTAAAGTTCGGAATCAAGCTTCTCTGAGAACATGTGAGATGAAGCGATCAAACCACGATGCTGAGTTCTGTTTTTGTGTCCTCAGAGGTCAGATCCCAGTCACTCAGTTCTGTCTTCCATCCATCCATTTTCTATACCAGCTTACTCCATTTAAGGGTCACGGGGGCTAGAGCCTGTCCCAGCAGTCATGGGGAGTGAAGTTCACCCTGGACAGGACACCAGTCTATCACAGGGCCACATATAGACTAAGTCTATGAGGCAGGTTACACAATACATTTTTCTAAGAAGTTTGAAGTAAATTTGAAATTTGTGAAAAGAATTTGGTAGTAGCTTTGACATGTTTAAAGTTCTCTTAAATATTGCAGTGTTAATTAAACAAATTAAACTGGAATGTTTCCAATATCTCAGGTTCTCACTATCATAATTCAATTTAAAACAAATTTATATACCTTTAAATCGTAGCATTATTACCCCACATTTTACAATTAAGGGGCACAGGGTGCCGGAGTCAATCCAAGGGGTTAATCCCAGGGCAAGATGATTGGTTCATCCTGTACCGGACGTCAGTCTATCACATGTAGACAAATGAACACATTCACAGTCCCTTTGAAGTTTCCATTCCACCTAATCTCCATGTCTTTGGAAGTGAGGGGAACCCAGAGCGAACCCATGAAATCTCTACACAGAAAGGACACATTCTTGCTGTGAGTCATCAGCACTAAACACTAAGCCACTGTGCTGCCCTAAAAGTAGTTCCATTTAACACTAATGTTAGTCATACAACAGAGAGAAAGGTGTCTTTAATCTTGATTTGAATGACTCCACACAATCAAACTGTTTTATTATAGCAGGCAGACTGTTCACAGAACAAGTGCTTGATAAGAAAAAGCTCTGTGGTCTGCTGAATTCTTTTTCATCATGGGAACACACAGTAATCCAGCATCCTGTGAAAGCAGAGCACAGGCTGGTAGATAAAGTTCAGTAACAAGTCTATGAAGGATTTTGTATGTTAACAACAAAACATTAAAATCCGACCTTAAACAAACAGGTATGACCTCATAAAAACTTCTTGTTTGTTGATGACAACTTGTTATACAAAACCATTTTTTAAGATGTGATCAATAAGTATATTCTCTTGTGTATCTCTGATTTGAATCTGATTTAAATGTATAAATTGTCAATGTGTAATAAAATACAAAAATATAGCAAACTCTTAATAAGACACAACAGTAAATGGCAATGTGTAAATATAGGACACTTTAGATTTTTCCGTGACCTCCAAGAATGTCTTCACAAACAGTCATGAAGTCAACATGTATGCGGATGACATATTTTTGTACAGATGACATTACAATTATTCTGTTTTCCCTTGTTAATATGTAGAAATGTCTAAAAGTCAGCTGACATTATGAATTTAGCTATAAAGTTTGAAGTGTGTTTTAAAATGTTGAAACACTCAGATACTGTATTATATGTTGCATTTTACTGTCATGGAACTGGAATTTTTTCAAAATCTCAGGTCCTCATTACACCTTCTTATGTCATCATTTCACTTTCTTGTAAACTATGCTTGTATGCTGATAACTCCATGTTATACACTATACAACCATCATATTTTTTTTTCTTTTTCAAGATTTGATCAATAATTACATTGGATTTTCTGACCTCACGCATTGCTTTTGATAAACTCTCATGATGACAAATATATAAATGGCAATCTGTAAATATATGACAATTTATATTTTTCCATTACTTATGAAATATTTATAGAGAGTTATCCTATATGATAAGTCTGAGCCAAAGGATAAAATGGCTAAATTGTGATAATTAAAAACAAGACAAATGAAAACAGTGTGTCTTGTGGTAATTAAGACAATTTTTTTTTTTTTTTTTTTTTTTTATGAAAGAAAATGGAGAATATCACTTACTGCAAGCAAGAAAAAAAAATCATAATTATTAAATGCAATGATTTTGGATGGAAAATGGAAGGAAAGAATGTAGCTATGTCCAGACTGACTGCAGCAGCAGGTTGACACCAGCAGGGGTCAGTACTGGTCCCTCAATGTCTCTCTCAGTGAAGTCTGGGAGCCCCGTGTGGTCTCACAGGTCACAGAGTTCATTGTGTTCCACTGGTCTGCAGAGAGCCTCAGGGTGCTGCCCCAGCTGTAGAGGGCGCCCTTCTCCGTCATTCTTGAGATCTTGTTCTCCTCCGAAGCAATGCTGCTGCTGCTGTCCACCTTCCAACCCAGAATCCAGTCAGAAGGGAAACATTCAGCAGCCAGGCATATGAGCGTGGATGTTCCATGCTGCAGCTCCTCACCAGATGGGGCCGCACTGTCAGGGTTGAGACAACAAGTCCCACTGCAGGGAACAGAGAAATCAACTGTTCTGTTCTAAACCCCTTTTTGGTGGAGCATGGTGCATGTGGTTGCGACTCAGCAGGTGGACAGATTTGGTAAATTTGGTTTTGATACAACCAAAAGTCCTTGTATTCCACTTTATTGATACAGAATAGTTAGAACGAGAATATTGATAATATTTTAAATTGGTATATTTGATTAAGAGTTGTCAGGTCAATCAATTCCTTTTCAGTCAATGTTGAAATAACTCATTTTCTGCTGTGGTCAATACAGCAGACCCAATCCCACCCTCCTTTCAGTGCACCAGAGAATAGTAGTGATGTTACAAAAAAGAATGAAACACTCTTTGTTGTGTGTTGGGGGGTGTGGCTGGATGTTTTGGTGTTTTTTTCTTTTCTTTGCTCTTCAGGTGGCATGGAAACTGATTCTTCTGTGGAGAAGGTGCTGGCTGAAGAGTCCTCACCCTCATCAACATCATGTGTAGCACCTGTGACTGGTGCTCACATGCAACCTTAAAGACTTTCAGCTGAAGCAGATAATTGGATGGCGTTCTGCATTTAAGGCATGTGTGATTCAAGCAGAACTGCCGGGAACTCGACCTTGTGATGTTCGTTTGTGAGACGCTGAGGACCACGCCTGGGTTTGACACATCGAGCCCATGAAGCAAGGAAGGGTGAGGACACATGCTGTCAGCACACAGCAAAGGTGATTAAGTGTTTGACTAATTGTTGATAGTAACTTGGTGTTTTGTTACACAGTATACTTGAATTGTGATGAGAATTGTGCAGCTTGCTTCTCACTGCTGTGGCGTGCGGATAAGTGATCCTCCACCTGTTGTGAGAAGCTGCTCATTTGCATGAAGTTAAAAAGATACAGACCTGAATGTGTTGCTGATAGCGTGTGTCTTTTGAAAGATATTGTTGTAACTGCTGACTTACCTCACCTCTTCTTTGCTTCACAGAGTCAGTTTGTCGTGTCCACCTGGGGGGTGTTTGGCGGTGGTAGTGGGTCCAGGAGCGCCGGGCTATGATCCTTACGGGCGCTGGAGAGCGTGCCAGCCTTCACTCCACCAGAAGGACGCTATTTTTGTTTTTACACTTTTTATGCACAGCAGGTGGAATAAATATATTGTTTTTGGAACCGCTTTTCTGGTTATTTGTAGCGCTGGGTTCCGTCTGCCGCAGGTCCGCTCCTCAACTCGCGTCGACACATAACAGTAGTTCCCGGCCATTCCATAATGGACCCAGCGGCAGAGGCGGTTCCTTTTGCCAAAAAAGTTCAAGAACACTTGGAGAAAATATGGGAGCAATTACAGCATCTCGCAAACCAAATTAAACAAACAGACGCCCGTGTTATGGAGCTTGCAGCGCAAGCCGCTCCGCTTCCTGCTGCTCCAGCTGCGGCACCATCGATACTAGTGCAGATAACTCCGTCACCCAGAGATTCGGCGTCCGAACCGATTGTTTGTCATCCGGAGCCTTGTGCGGTGATGCAATGTTCTCTGGTTTCTGCTCAGTCAGGTTGGAGCGCCACAGCTTTACGAGGAATGTTTGTAGATGGGTTAAATGAGTCATTAAAAGACGAGCCGGCAGTCCGTGACGAGCCAAACGATTTAGATGAGCTAATATCGTTGGTGATTCGTCTAGATGATCGGATGAAGGAGCGTGGACGCGAGAGAGGGCGGCCATCAAAGCGGGTTTTTTCGTCTCGGGGCTTTCCCCGACACAGATCTGGGCCGCCTCTTCTTCGCCCCACTGAGGCTCCTCCGACGGGACCTCTGGCTCCTCCTGTTGACGAGCCCATGCAGCTCGGACGAGCAGAGATTACTGTATTGCCCCGACATATAAGTGTCAAGAAAAATAATGGTGACGTATCTCCAGGTGTTCTGGGACAGGCAAAATAACACACATTAAAAAAAAAAAAATAATCTAGCACGAGTAAATGTTTTGTTTTCTTTAAATAGGGGTTATAATTGTATGGGCAGTCAGAGGCGTATCTGGTGGAGTGATTGTTATGCGGTTCGAAGTCCGCCTGGGCTCACTTAATCGTTAATTTTTTATGTGTTTTTAGGTATTTTCTGTTTGGGTTGTTGGGTCGTTTTATTTTGTTGTTTTTTATTTCTCTACATTCCTAACCCCAACCTCACTTGCCCCAAGACCGTTTGTCTTGTGGGTTGTGGGGTGGTGCAGGTTGGTCACGCTGAGCATTCTCAGAAGACCTCTGCACCTAGGGGGGGGTGTTAGAGGCGTTTTTCTTGGTTTGGTTAGGGCCCGGTTCCACTCCAGCCTCGGTGAGCCTTTGTACCGTTCGTCTTTGGTGTTGCTGGGGTGTGGTGCAGCGGAGACTTACCTCGGTCGGAGGGGTGGGCCGATCTGTTGCCGTTCGCCATTTCGGTAGTTCCACCCCTCCCGTGAGGCTGGGGTATGGTCAAGTTGGGGCACCGGACGCATTTCCGGTTCTCTGCTGCGCCTTGGGGTTGGAGCTGGGTTAGTTTTTTCCTGTTCCCTTCTCCGGCTTAATATTTTGAGCCGTTCGCCAAAATTGAGCCGCCGAGGGGCTCTGGGAGGGACCTGGGGTCTTTCGGGGTGCCGGGGAGAGTAACAGGGTTTATGGTCGTTTTATATCCCCCCGGGGTTGTTTTTGGTAGTCCTCCGGGGGTTGATTTTTGATTTTGTTCTGTTTCCTTCCGGGTTCCACCTCCAGGGTTGATGGGACGGTCCTCTGGGGGGGAATTGGCTTGGAGCCAACTAGCCAAGTGTGACCGGGTCTGGGGTTCCGGGGTTGTGGGGAGGGTACCTCCTGGGGTTGATGGTACGGTCCTCTGGGGGGCGCCGTTTGCTCCATGTACACCTGGGGACCTTTGTGGGATTATGGTTCTGGCTGTTCCTCCTGGAACTGGCGATGAAGGCCTTCTGGGGGGGGTTAGGCTCTGCAGGTCATTCTGGGGGGGTTGTTTGTTATTTTTCTTTTATGCATTTACGTTTGTATTGTGTTTGTGGGGCTGTGTTGGGTTTTTGTGTTTGGGAGTTTTTCTTTTCTTCCCGGGGTTTGATGGGACGGTCCCCTGTGGAGATTTTGGGTGGGTTTTATGTTTTTTTCTGTGTGTTGAATTGTACTGGGGAATGTTTTGGGGCTTTTGTTGATGCCAGCCGGCCTTCCAGCTGCGGTGCCTGTCCTGCTGTCTGTGGTGGGAGCGTGGTGCTGTCTGCTTCCTGACGTGGACCCCGGAGGGAGGTGCTGTTCTCGGGCCTGGTCTGTTCGGTCACCGGGAGGCTTCCCGTTGATGGGGGGGTACTGTTGTGTGTTGGGGGGTGTGGCTGGATGTTTTGGTGTTCTTTTCTTTTCTTTGCTCTTTTGATTAAGTGTTTGACTAATTGTTGATAGTAACTTGGTGTTTTGTTACACAGTATACTTGAATTGTGATGAGAATTGTGCAGCTTGCTTCTCACTGCTGTGGCGTGCGGATAAGTGATCCTCCACCTGTTGTGAGAAGCTGCTCATTTGCATAAAGTTAAAAAGATACAGACCTGAATGTGTTGCTGATAGCGTGTGTCTTTTGAAAGATATTGTTGTAACTGCTGACTTACCTCTTCTTTGCTTCACAGAGAGTCAGTTTGTCGTGTCCACCTGGGGGGTGTTTGGCGGTGGTAGTGGGTCCAGGAGCGCCGGGCTTTGATCCTTACGGGTGCTGGAGAGCGTGCCAGCCTTCACTCCACCAGAAGGACGCTATTTTTGTTTTTACACTTTTTATGCACAGCGGGTGGAATAAATATATTGTTTTTGGAACCGCTTTTCTGGTTATTTGTAGCGCTGGGTTCCGTCTGACGCAGGTCCGCTCCTCAATCCGCGTCGACACAGAACGCTCTTTTTCTCTTGAGTGAAGCTTTAGTATTATTTTGTTTTTGTTGGTGTTGTTGTTGTTTAATGAACAAGCTACTCATTTTACGCTTTCATAAATGCATCTTGTGGAAACCTGAAAAAAAGATGAATGTATTCTGCATTGGTAAAAGCATTAAACCATTATTTGATCACTATTCATAAACATTGTGGAATTCTTATCACCACAGTAAAAATTCAGTTAAATGTTTTAGGATTTTTTGACAAAAATAAATGTGTTACAGCAGCATGTGGGGATATAACCTAATCAAGCCGGAGCACCTGGAGGGAGCAAGCTAACTAGTCCACTGATGGTTTTTAAAGTTAGCTGAAAAGCTAATCTGCTAACGAAAACTTTAGCTTCATTAATTTGCGCTCAGCAGATTAGCAGAACCGTGCCCACCACTGCAGACCGTCACCAGTCTTTCCCATTAACAGCCATGGTGCAATGGAAACTGGTGCACCGTTTGTTTATTTGCTTGTTTGTTTGTTTGTGGAATGTGGACGTAATCTCATTGTTGTTGCACTTGTAATGACAATGACAATAAATCTTATCCATCCATCCATCCATCCATTCTTGTGTTCAGTTCAATATCACTGTGTGCGCAAGCAGAGCATGTCCGAAACCCACTTATGTAAAGCAAATCTGAGTACTGCAGCAGAAAACTCTGCTCTTGAGTTTACATCAGATTTTTGGTACTCTACCATCATTCCTTTCTGCTTCCTCATCTGTTTTAACAGTAGCTACATTTTGGCATAATTACCAGCATTTATGTCATTAATTTGGCAAAAACAATTAATTCCCTCTTTTTATGGACAAGTTATAACAGAAAAACCACAACACTATTACACAAAGTGTTACACAAAGTGTTGCACTTTACCACAGTGTTCCATTTTGTAACAGTTCCATCATGTTCAATCAGTTCAATCATTCAACAGATTATAAAGTCCAACTACAAAGCCAGAAGAGGTCCATGTTCCCTTTCAAAGTAAATTAAGAAATTTTTTGATAAATATAAATTAACATTTTAGTCACATTAAACCAGTATTGTCTTATATAGGTTATTCTATGTTCATCATTTTAGTGATTAGTTAAATGTGCATGAGAATGGAATGAATAAAAATTATTTTAGAACACTTGTATGGGACAAGTTGTATTTCCACTGATGTTTAACAGCTCTAAATCCAAGAAAGCCATATATTAAAGTGATGTCATCTAGATTAATTAGAAATAATAACTTTATTTCTTTTTAAAATGAATTTAAATCAAATAATAGCTGTTTCTATACAGGATTTAGACAGCTATGCATCAATAATGACCTGGATTTGATTTGGTTAAAAGAGGCTAAATATAACTCATGGAACTATGTTTAAATTGGGTGAGATAAAATAGTTTGTCCTGGATATTACTGGATTCATATATATATATATATATATATATATATATATATATATATATATATATATATATATATATATACATATACACGAGGTCTGTTAGAAAAGTATCTGACCTTATTATTTTTTTAAAAAAACCATATGGATTTGAATCACGTGTGATTGCGTCAGACAAGGTTGAACCTTCGTGCGCATGCGTGAGTTTTTTCATGCCTGTCGGTTGCGTCATTCGCCTGTGAGCAGGCTTTGAGTGAGGTGTGGTCCACCCCTCTCGTCGTTTTTTTATTGCGAATAAATGTCTGAACGATTTGGAGCTTTGCTGCATCAATTTTTTTCCAGAAACTGTGAGAGACCTCCAGGTGGACACTGTTCGAAAAATTAATATGGCTTTCAGGGACAATTTTATGGGGATTAAACAGATTACGAGGTGTTACTGCCCCTTTAAGGACGGCCCACAACTGCTGAGAGCGCGGCGCGCTCCCAGCCCCCATCGACAGGCTGATACCCCGCTGGAACAACCAGATCAATTCCAACGTGAAAGCTTTGTTGATCCGGGACCTCGTCTGACTTTCACAAAAAGGCAGAAGATGCAGACATCAGCACTTTATTGGCACATTCCACCATTACAGGAGTTTTTTTCATGGAAAAAGAAGCGGAGCGATGCGCCACCGTGCCGCTCATGGCACGGCACAAAACCACCTCGGTGTTGGTTTCACAGGACGGCTTAAAGGTGGATTTCAGACGGCTGTCGGTTACTTTCCAGTCGTGTGATTATCCGATTGTGCATGAGCTGGACCTGCCCCAACATGTCCTGGAAGGCTTCATCACGGCGTTGCTTTGCGTCGAGCGGCTGCACCGCGACGCGCGGTGGAGCAGCTTCTCTTTCCATGACAAAAACTCCTGTAACAGTGAAATGTGCCGTTCATTTTTAAACTGGACGCTGTCTTGATCCGGTATGTCATCTGACTAGCACAGGAATTGTGAAAAGACGTGGACATCAGCACTTTTCCGGCACATTCACCGTTACAGGAGTTTTTTTCATGGAAAGAAAAGCGGAGGGACGCGCCACGGCTCCGTTCATTACGCGGGACAAAACCACCTCAGTGTTGGTCTCTCAGGACAGCTTTCTGGTGGATTTCAGACAGATTCCGGTTGCTTTCCAGTCGTGTGAATATCCGATTGTGATTGTGCATGAGCTGGACATGCCAGAACATGTCCCGTGAGGCTTCATCACGGCGTTGCTTTGCGCCGAGCGGCTGCACCGCGACGCACGGAACTCCTCCGCACGCCTGTCTTAATGTGCCAGAAAAGTGCTGATGTCCACGTCTTTTCAAGCTTGTCTGACCCAATCACACGTGATTCAAATCCATATGGTTTTTGAAAAAAATAATAAGGTCGGATACTTTTCTAACAGACCTCGTGTATATATAAGCATTTTAAAGATATACATTAGTGTGGGCTCCAGATTGACCCAAATTACAGAAGCATGCCAAATGGCAAATGGCAGCTCTCCCCAGTTTGTCCGTGATTGAAGTTACACATGCGCACAGACGTACACTGAGGCCACTTGGCTTTTAATGTATAGATTACCTTCTGGTGGGGAAAGAGCCTGAGCTTGTGCGTGAGGTTGAGCGATACCATATAGAAATAGTTGGGCTCACCTCCACACATAGCATGGGCTCTGGAATCATACTCCTGGAGAGAGACTGGACTCTCTCTTTTTCCAGAGTTGTCCAGGGCGAGAGGTGCCGGGTGGGTGTAGGAATACTCACAAGTCCCCAGCTGAATGCTAGAATTATGGACTTTTACCTGGTGAATGAGAGGGCTGCCTCTATGCGACTTTGTGTCATGGAGAGGAATCTGACTATTGTTTGTTCATATTCACCAAACAGCATTCAGAGAAGGCTCCTTGAAGACTCTGAGTGGCATCTTGGAAAAGGTTCCTGCTGAAGACTCCTTAGTTCTACTGGGGACTTCAATGCTCACATGGAGAACACCTGGAGGGGAGGGAGTGGGAGGAATGGTCCCCCTCATCTGAATCCAGACCTCTATGCTGGTCATGGATTGGCCATAACTTTCAATTTAAATTTATTTTCATTTATAGTTCAACAAATCACGACAAAGTTGCCTCAAGGTGCTTCACACAAATAAGGTCGAACCTTACTAACCCCCAGAGCAAGCACACAGGCGACAGTGGTAAGGAAAAACTCCCTCTGAGGAAGAAACCTCAAGCAGACCAGACTCAAAGGGGTGACCCTCTGCTTGGGCCATGCTACAAACACAATTGACAAAACAATTTACAAATTGAATGTACAGGAATTTTTTTGCTGGTGCACAGGACGGGAGGGTTGCAGAAGTAGACACCACACCCACCTCAGGATGGAGCCGCACCTCAAACAGAGAGAAAAAAAAATGAATATACAGATAAAACAGAATCAGGCATCAGAAAGACAACAAATACAGTATAAATTGTCAGCATTAATAAACAGGAAGAACAAAAAAAATACTAAGGTGATCGCCGGCCACTAGCCCTAAGTTTCACTAAAAGAATTTAGATAAACCTGAGGCCACGGCCCACTCCATTTCCTAATAAAATGAATTTGAAAGAGTAAAAAGCATAGTAACATACTATTCCAGTATGCTAGCCACACTTGAAATTTTATTTTATTGACTTGAAAGTGTCTACAGAATCTGTTTTATTGATGCAGGGAGATCATTCCACAGAACAGGGGCACGATAAGAGAAAGCTCTGTGACACGCAGACTTTTTATTCACCCTAGGGACACAAAGTAGTCCTGCACCCTGAGAACGTAAAGCCCGGGCCGGTACGTAGGGTTTAATTAGGTCTGCTAAGTAGGGAGGTGCCCGTCTGTGAACAATTTTATAGGTTAGTAGCAGAACCTTAAAATCTGGTCTCACAGGGACAGGAAGCCAGTGAAGAGATGCCAAAATGGGTGTAATGTGGTCAAACTTTCTTCTTTGTGTCAAACGTCTGGCAGCAGCATTTTGAACCAACTGGAGAGCCTTAATGTTAGACTGCAGTAAACCAGAAAATAGAACATTGCAGTAGTCCAATCTAGAAGAGACAAACGCATGAATCAGGGTCTCAGCATCAGCCATAGACAGGATGGGACAAATCTTTGCTATATTTCGCAGGTGAAAGAAAGCAGTCCTCATAATATCGCTAATGTGGATGCAAAAGGACAATGTAGGATCAAAAATTACCCCAAGGTTCCTCACTTTGTCAATGTGATGTATGACACATGAGCCTAGGCTAAGCCATAGCTGGTCAAATTGATGCCAATGGCTTACTAGATCAAGAACCATCATTTCAGTCTTATCAGAGTTTAAAAGTAGGAAGTTGCTAGACATCCAGCTCCTCACTGATGCAAGGCAATCTTCTTAGGATTTTATGTGGATGAGATTACCAGCAGTTATCGGCATGTATAACTGAGTATCATCAGCATAGCAGTGAAAGGTAATCCCAAAACGTTGAAATATGTGCCCAAGCGGTGCTGTATAAGTGAGAAAAGCAGAGGGCCTAAGACAGACCCCTGTGGAACCCCAAATTTCATGTCACTAAGGTTATAGGTAGTGTTACTGTACAAAATACAGTGAGAACGACTGGTCAGGTATGATGTCAACCACACAAGGGCACTCCCAGTAATCCCAAAATGATTCTCCAGCCTATTGAGAAGAATATGATGATCCACAGTATCAAATGCAGCGCTGAGATCCAACAGCACCAGAACCATAGTGGTGTCCGAATCCATTGCAAGCAGCAGATCATTCACTACTTTAGTGAGAGCTGTTTCTGTGGAATGATATTTTCTAAAAGCAGACTGCAGTGGCTCAAAAAGATTATTCTCAGTAAAACAGTCCATGAGCTGCTGTGAAACCACTTTTTTTCCAGAATTTTAGAGAAAGATGATTTGATATCAGCCTATAGTTTTTCAATACACTAGGGTCAAGATTAGATTTCTTAAGTAATGGTTTAATCACTGCAGATTTGAAACATTTGGGGACAGATCCAGAAGATGATGAGAGATTAATCATTTCCAGCACAGTCAGCCCAAGAGTGGGCCACAGGTCCTTAAACAGTTTTGTTGGTATAGGATCAAATAAGCAGGTTATGCTTTTTGTAGACGTTATGAGTTTCTTCAGCATGCCCAGTGAGACACTATCAAATTCTGTAAATCTAGGTAATAACTTGGTAATGGCACCCACCTCAATAGCAGGGTGTAGTGGCTGGGTTAAGGCATGCCAGGATGTGTTTAACCTAATGTCTTCTAATTTCTTCTCAAAGTAATCCAAGAAAGCTTGTGCTGTAAAAGGAGAGCGACTTATATATAGGTGGTTGTCCATGAATACGTCTTGGCACTGTGTCGAACAACAACTCATGTTCATGTTTAGAACAAGAACATAAGTTATGCTTGTTTTTGTTGATCAAATCAGAGTAATAGGTCCACTTTGTAGCCAGCAGTGCATGCTTATAGTCTAAGCATCATGCCACATGAGGTGGATTACTTCTAATTTTGAACTACACCATTTCCATTCTAGACCGCTTGCCTTATGCTTGAGGTCACGCAAGTAATCATTGATCCAAGGTGACTGTTTTTTGGGGGGGGGGGTGTGGTTTTAATAAAGGTGGTGCAATCATGTTGACTGAAGTTTTGAGTGCTGAGTTTAAACTATCCACAAGACTGTCTACTGATTGGGCATTTGCCATATGTGAAGCTAAGACATCAGGCAGTCTAGCTTCGAGTTCAGTCGTAGTTGAGTAGTTGACGCGTCGCCGCATCCGACCTGCGACCATGTGTCTTGGATACTCAGGTGACGAGAGGGGCAGAGCTGTCAACTGATCACCACCTGGTGATGAGTAGGCTCAGATGGCAGAGTAAGCTACCAGGCAGACCTGGAAGACCTAACGTTGTGTGAATTTTCTGGGAACATTTGGTGGAAAAGACTGTACAGACTGCCTTCAACTCGCAGCTTGGAGGAAACTTCTCCCAGATCTCGAAGGAGGTCAAGGACATGGAAATAGAGTGGTCCACGTTCTCCCATTTTGTATGAGATGAACTCAAAGATCTAAAACTTTTTCCACATATACAATATCACCATTTCCCTCAAATATTGTTCACAAACCAGTCTAAATCTTTGATAGTGAGCACTTCTCCTTTGCTGAGATAATCCATCCCACCTCACAGGTGTGCCATACCAAGATGCTGATTAGACACCATGATTAGTGCACAGGTGTGCCTTAGACTGCCCACAATAAAAGGCCACTCTGAAAGGTGCAGTTTTATCACACAGCACAATGCCACAGATGTCGCAAGATTTGAGGGAGCGTGCGATTGGTATGCTGACAGCAGGAATGTCAACCAGAGCTGTTGCTCGTGTATTGAATGTTCATGTCTCTACCATAAGCCGTCTCCAAAGGCGTTTCAGAGAATTTGGCAGTACATCCAACCAGCCTCACAACCGCAGACCACGTGTAACCACACCAGCCCAGGACCTCCACATCCAGCATGTTCACCTCCAAGATCATCTGAGACCAGCCACTCGGACAGCTGCTGAAACAATCGGTTTGTATAACCAAAGAATTTCTGCACAAACTGTCAGAAACCGTCTCAGGGAAGCTCATCTGCATGCTCGTCATCCTCATCGGGGTCTCGACCTGACTCCAGTTCATCGTCGTAACCGACTTGAGTGGGCAAATGCTCACATTCGCTGGCGTTTGGCACGTTGGAGAGGTGTTCTCTTCACGAATGATGCGAAGGAGATGTGTTGCACTGCATGAGGCAAATGGTGGTCACACCAGATACTGACTGGTATCCCCCCGCAATAAAACAAAACTGCACCTTTCAGAGTGGCCTTTTATTGTGGACAGTCTAAGGCACACCTGTGCACTAATCATGGTGTCTAATCAGCATCTTGGTGTGGCACACCTGTGAGGTGGGATGGATTATCTCAGCAAAGGAGAAGTGAATATTTCAGGGAAATGGTGATACTGTGTATGTGGAAAAAGTTTTAGATCTTTGAGTTCATCTCATACAAAATGGGAGCAAAACCAAAAGTGTTGCGTTTATATTTTTGTTGAGTGTACATATATAGTTTGTGTGTGTGTGTGTGTGTGTGTGTGTGTGTGTGTGTGTGTGTGTGTGTGTGTGTGTGTGTGTGTGTGTGTGTGTGTGTGTGTGTGTGTGTGTGTGTGTGTGTGTGTGTGTGTGTGTATACGTGAGTAGTTTAAAGACGTATTTTGACCAATTATGATATTTTGTCTCAATCTAAATATTTGCAAATAAATAACAATCCAGAGATTAATTGATGCGAGCACTCCTAAAATAGCTTCGAAAATTGAGACTTTTATTTTGAAAGTGCCAACAGGCTTGCATGTTATTTGTTGTGTCGAACTTGACCACAGAGATAACTCTATAAACAGCTGGTCTCTGCCGAAAACAGCATCGATTGTTTTGGGATTTTTGTTTTTTAAGCTTTTATCTGAAGTTTTATTGTGAGTTTGTCACTGTGTGGAGATGTCTAGCGGTTTTCCAGCCTGTGAGATGATTTATTCCAAACTGGTAGACGACAACGAGCTGCAGCGCAGACCAGATGTGGAGCAAAGTGGTAAAAAAAAAAATAATAATAATAATAATAATTCAATTCATCCATTAAAATAAAATAAATAAAAAATATAAAAGTTTCACAGAGAGCGAGAGAGAGTGCACATTTGTACTATAGCAACGCAAGAACGTCACAATTTCACAGTAAGTGCTGAAAATCAGCAAATACTGATTTGGAGCTGAAAATCGTCTGCAAAAGGAAAGAAATAAATAAGTAAACGTTATACTTTCATTTGTTGCAGTTTAAAAGTTTTTATTGTTGTTTTGGACTGCTGCTGGGACATAATTAATGTTGGAGGTGAACCACTGAAATGGACTCCGATTTAGTTACCTGTATAATACTGTAAATGGACACAAATGTGATGTCTATACCAATGACCTTGACCCAGATTTCCAATGTCATCTGAGATAACAGCAGACAAAGACACCCACCTTCTCACCACAAAAGACTACTTTTTCTCTCAAAATATTGATTTTACAGCTTACTTTGTATTGAACACCTAAAGCAAATCAAGAACCTGACTCTCTTTGTTACATTTGGACTTGAACCTCTGGGTTAAGGTTAGACATGCAAATGGATTAAAAAATAGAACTTTTTGGGTCTATTTTTCCTTCTCGGCACTAAATTTCTCTTCTAAAGCCTAAATTTGCGTTGAACACCAACAGTAAATCATTCACCCCAGCTCCCTTGAGCCAACTGTGTTTGACCTTGGACCTTAGGGTCAAGGTTGCACATGAAAATGAATGGAATACTACTCTTTCCTGTATTAATTGGCCTTTTTCCACTAATTCTTTATTGCTCCCCACCATGAAATAGGGGGACTATTGAAATGGATTCTATGTGTGTCAGGTTTTTGGTCTTTTGGGTTGCTTTTGGGTTCTGTCTGTCTCTTGCTCTGTCTTTTTGGTTGGTTGTTCTCCTTCCTGCTTTCTCTTGTCTCCCTCTCTGGGCTCTTGGTGGTGGGTGTTTCTCTCTGTCTGGCCACACCCCGGTTCTGGGAGCTTCTCCACACACCTGTTCCTGATTTGCACTTAAGCACCTGGGTGCTTTATAAGCCTCACAGTTTGCCTTTGTCCTTTGCCAGATTGATGTGTCTAGTGCCTCTTTCCAGCCCTATTGTAATATTTTTGCCTCGCTCTGATTGCCTCCTTGTGTTTTTTGACAACCTGCTTATGTACCTTGACCACGCCTTTAGCCTGATGCTCTTGATCCTGTTGCTCTGTGTGGACTGCTTTTCCGTGTACCGACTTCAGCCTGAAAACCATGTAAACGATTTTACGCCACTAAGCTGTGTTCCTGCGTCCTGCATTTGCGTCCTGCCTGTCCTGTCAACCAAACCTGATAATGTGTCCATCCGTGCTTATTTGTTTAATTTGTCACCCTGCTGTATCAGCGGCGGGGGCCTCAGCTGAGCATTGGCTTGTTGTGTATTTATCTCACAAACTGGAATTCATACAACCCCTGGCAAAAATTATGGAATCACCGGCCTCAGAGGATGTTCATTCAGTTGTTTAATTTTGTAGAAAAAAAAGCAGATCACAGACATCATTAGTCTGCATCTAAAAAGGAGTGAAGACACCTTGGAGAGCTGTTGCACCAAGTGGACTGACATGAATCATGGCTCCAACACGAGAGATGTCAATTGAAACAAAGGAGAGGATTATCAAACTCTTAAAAGAGAGTAAATCATCACGCAATGTTGCAAAAGATGTTGGTTGTTCACAGTCAGCTGTGTCTAAACTCTGGACCAAATACAAACAACATGGGAAGGTTGTTAAAGGCAAACATACTGGTAGACCAAGGAAGACATCAAAGCGTCAAGACAGAAAAATTAAAGCAATATGTCTCAAAAATCGAAAAATGTACAACAAAACAAATGAGGAACGAATGGGAGGAAACTGGAGTCAACGTCTGTGACCGAACTGTAAGAAACCGCCTAAAGGAAATGGGATTAACATACAGAAAAGCTAAACGAAAGGCATCATTAACACCTAAACAGAAAAAAACAAGGTTAAAATGGGCTAAGGAAAAGCAATTGTGGACTGTGGATGACTGGATGAAAGTCATATTCAGTGATGAATCTCGAATCTGCATTGGGCAAGGTGATGATGCTGGAACTTTTGTTTGGTGCCTTTCCAATGAGATTTATAAAGATGACTGCCTGAAGAGAACATGTACATTTCCACAGTCATTGATGATATGGGGCTGCATGTCAGGTAAAGGCACTGGGGAGATGGCTGTCATTACATCATCAATAAATGCACAAGTTTATGTTGATATTTTGGACAATTGAAAGGATGTTTGGGGGATGATGAAATCATTTTTCAAGATGATAATGCATCTTGCCATAGAGCAAAAACTGCAAAAACATTCCTTGCAAAAAGACACATAGGGTCAATGTCAATGAGCAGATCTGATTTGATGCAGGTGTTAATTTGGGGGCTGAAAATTTACAGGGTGATTCCATAATTTTTTCCTCAGAATTGAGTGATTCCATATTTTTTTCCTCTGCTTGGTCTAAAAAAGTAACCGTTACTGACTGCCACAATCTTTTTTTCTTGATTTCTTATAGTGTTTCCTAAAGTCAGAAAGTTGCCATTTGAAATGACTTTAGTTTTGTGTCATGTCTGTGATCTGCTTTTTTTCTACAAAATTAAACACCTGAATGAACATCCTCTGAGGCCGGTGATTCCATAATTTTTGCCAGGGGTTGTAGGTGTGATCTCTGTATCACTTAATTTGCATTATTTGTTTGTTTGTTTGTTGGTGCTAAGTTCATTTGAACAAACTTCATTAGCATTATTAACTCAAGTTTTAATTTTTTTTTTTGTCTGTTACCAAGGCAAAAACAGAGAGTCCAGTCCACATGACTTTGGAGTAACAGCATTTACCACCTGTTTTAAGATGCTATCAACCATCTCTATAACAAGAGAAAAGCAAGAAGTCGACTCATAAATATAAGCAAAATGGAATGTGACAGCAGGTATTTAAGTGGAATTCTTAGATGGGAGATCAGTTAGGGTAAGCGTATAAGGAGACAGGTCACAATGATATGATGTACCTAAAGGAGCACCGCTAAGTTGTGTGCTGGGGCCATTACTGTTCTCCCGAGTGATTAATGATACCTTTTCACAAGTACTGAGTGACATAGGGTTTAATAATTGTTAGTAATGTCACATTATGTTTTAGGAAAATGCAATGACACGATATTAAACAAAAGAACATTGGATGGACAAATCTAAATAATTTTTTTCTAAGGAAAAGGATTAGACTGGACTATTTTTTTTTTTTTATTTGAAGGAGCGATATTCTATTCCACGTTAGACCTAACCTTTGTCATGATCTGGACTTTTTGCTTTGTGTTTCTGTTTTGCCATGTTTACTTGAGGTTCTAGTTTTGTTCTGTTTAGTTTAGGTTTTGATTGTTTTGTATGTGTGTGATTTCTCTTGCTGGGTTTTTCCTGCTTGGGCTTTGTCTGTCCCTATCTCTCTTGTCCATCCCTCTTGGTGCTTGGTGGTGGGCATCACATCTGTCTGGACCACACCCTGTTCTGGATCTTTCCGCACACCTGTTTCTACTCTGCAGCTCATCACCTGGGTGTATTTAATCCCCAATGGTTGCACTAATTCCCCGCCAGATCGTTGCGCCTTGTGCCTTCGCACCCAGCTCTGTATTCTATGTTTTCGAGTCCTGCTACCACATTGTTTCGATCACCTGCCTGTTTGTACCGACCACACCTTACGCCTGATGCTTTGGATCTGTTTGCTCATCTTTGACTGCTTGTTGTGCGCCGGACCCCACTGAATCCTTCAGTAAATGTTTTTACTAACCAGAGCTACTGTGTTGAGTCCTGCAATTGTGTCCAGACGTTTCTGTCCATCAAACCTGATAACCTTCTCACCAGCTTTTATTGGATTTCTGAACTTTGGTCAGATTATAAATGCTCATCTCAAGTAACTAGTGCAGCAGATACCAGAATATTTCAGAGGAATCCTTCAAATGGTGATACAAGCACCAAAGTTGCCACAAATGCTCCTTAAACATTACTCTAGCCACGTGCATTTTCAATAGGCGGCCAGGTATGGATCAATTTAAGAGTTACACAGGGGTCAAAATTTACAGAAGTGTACATTTTGTAAAATTTATGTTCAAACAAATAATGTGCCTCAGCTTTCAATATGATTGGAACATTTTCAATTGACCCCTACGTAGGCCTATTGAAAATTTAAGGGGATACTCAGTTTTTTTCAAAAGAGTAATGTTTAAGGAGTATGTGTGCCCATTTTGGTGCTTGTTTCCAGAAATTAACAATTTTTACAGTTATCTGCTCTACTAAACTAAATGGACTGCAGGGAGAAGAACTGGTGCCAGTGGGTCCCAGCACCTTTCTAGGGCTTACTTCTTTTTCTTTTTTTTCTGACACACACATGATCACTGGAGTCAATTAAACATAGGCAGATCCAAGACTCGCCACCACAGAAGAAGATCCATCCTCATCTCAGCTAGATTGATTGATAGGTCAGCCTGATCTTGCTCTGGTCTTGGACAGAGTTTCTGGATCTTGGACCCTTAAAAACCTCTTAAGATTATTCAGCCACCTTGCCTAAGTACTCTTCAAAATTTGTCTGTATTTTTACACTGATTTTCCATATAACTGCAAACAGATCAGTTGTACATGAATATAGATTTTAAAAAAAACCTCATTGTCCAAGTGATGCCCCTCAGCAGTTTCAGTTCCTTAAATGGAGCTGTTTGCTCACGTTTTTCTGCTGAATGTTCTTGCTCCAGGTCCAACAGAATAAAATACAGTTCTAAATAATTTGCTTTAGCACCCATGCTGAGGAAGCAACATTTATTTCTTTCAGTAGGACGGTGGGCAAAGACTTAGAGATTTCAGGAAAATATGATTGGACTTTGAGGTGGATCTGCATGCAAGGTCATGTTTACCATGTGCACCAACAAAGTAGGGTATGATCATTGGTCCCATGTGTGTTTCTGCCTGTGAACTACAAACAGCTGGATGGATTTCCACCAAACGTGGTGGGAATATTACTTAGGCAGATACCTCGAGATGTTTAACTTTTAGAGAAGACTGCGCAATCGAGATGTTTAACTTTTAGAGAAGACTGCGCAAAAGTTTAGGTCAACAAAAACGGTGCAAAAAACATTTTCTGCTATGATCTGCTAGAAATGATCTGGTTTATATTGACCAGCAATATATATATATATATTTGTATAAACTGTGTCATGATGATGTCACCACTACCGCCAGTTTTGCACTCAAATTGTTGAGTTAATGACTATCTGCTGTATCTTCACCTCTATCCAGCTGAACCAGTCACCCCAGTCTTCCTGACCCTCAGGCCGAGCGGCCCCAGGTGCTACCGCCTCGCCACCATCTGCTTAGCAGCGCTGTGCGCCATCCTTCTGATCTCCATCATCGCCGTCACTGCACACTGTGAGTAACGCCCGTCAGTTTATTAATAAATGATCAGGTCAGCCTTTGCTGGAAGTCAGGTGTGAATCCACATTTTGCTCACACACTTTTGGCATTTTAACAAAAACGTGAAAATGTTGGGAAAAGTTGGAGAACTGATTTGTTGAAGTATTTACATCATATGTGTATTTCTTTGATTAATTTTAGAGCAGTCTGTGTTTCTACTACATCTTCCAGGAAAGGTGAAGATAGACGAAAATAAATGACGAAACTGACTTTCTTTGTTTGTACAGACAAGAACGGGCCTCAAGGTGGCAGCAGAGAGGCCTCAGAGGGGACGCTGCAGAAACAAAAGCAGGACGCAAATGTTTCGGATCTGACCGCCACCATCAACAAACTTCAGCGAGAGAACGAGGAGCTGAAAGCAAAACTTGCTGCCAAACTGGCAACTAAAGGTAAAAAAGGCTAAATACAGTTTCGCCTCTTTTTTGTTTGTTTTATATAATGTAAAATGATCATGACGCGTACGTTATTGTGGCAGTAAATGACGTTTTTGCCATGTCAAACAGGAACTCTGCCATTTTGTTTCCGTATCTGTTGTTGAAGCTGCACGTCTTTGTCTTTTTTGGGGCATCTTTGTGATTTTTGGATCTGTTGCTTTTTCTGTTTTATGCATCAGTGGCCACTGCACATCAAAAATGTTAACCTAATAAATCACTCAAATCATGGAGGAAAAAAAATGAATCTTCTTTTTTGCTGTCCTATTAGCTCCTGAGCCAGTCAGGCCTACAACGAAGGCGACAGCGCCCCCTGTCATCTGCCGCCAGGACTGGTACCTGTTCAACAACAGTTGTTACTTCATTTCCAGGTCCAGCAAGAACTGGGAGAATAGTCAGCAGTTCTGTCAGACCAACGGAGCTCACCTGGCCATCATCCACACGGCCGAGGAGCAGGTAGGATTTAACAAGTCTTTGTGATGTCATAAACTGCCGCAGCAGCTTTTGATGTAACTGTGTCTGTTAGGAACGTACTGTTAGTTCTTAAATATTGGCCGTTATTACCTGTCAGCGGGATAGGTGTGGATCTGTGTGATGTCATAAGGAAAGATCCATCCCACTCGTTTGCTTTTGTCATGTCATGAGATGCATAAATAAAAAAGAAAAAAAGATCCTTCTGAATGTTAAGTGAGGAAAAATAATTAAATTATAATTAACTTTAGTCTTAAGTTCAGTGATTTTGAAATCGATTGTTTTAAGTGATCTACATGTAGCAAGGTGAAGTCCAGATTGAGAAGATGTTCCCGCTAGCTTGGCTAACGGGGGAATTCCCCTTTGGCTGACCTGGTAGAGTTGTGGTCTTTAGTTCGAGCAGTCCAGGGTTCAAACCCACCGCTGTAATTAAAGAAGAGAAGCGTTGTTACTTATAACGTGAAAACTAGTGGGCGCTCAGACAGCACAGATGTAGCAGCTTTCTGTGGCGTGCGTTCTCCTGACTGCTGTTCTAGTTTATTCCTTGTGGTAAATGTATTGTATGTATTTAAACACATGCGTTTCCTGGCAGACTTTTCTGTGGAACCTTCTTCCCAGAGGCCACTGGAATGCCTACTGGTTCGGGATTACAGACGAGCACACGGAGGATCAGTGGAAGTGGGTGGACGGAACCCTGCTGGTCGGAGGGTGAGTTCACCTCGTTAACTGCTCGACTGTGAATAAACATCCACAGAGTTTGAACGCTTGATTCAACTGGTTTTAAATCTGTTTTTCAGTAAGTTTGAATTATGGATGAGAACTCTAAGCTGCATCTTTGCCGATAAAATAGTTAATATAATATGAGTTATGATGAGACAAGTCAAGACTTTTAATAAGAAAGTAGCTAAAGTTCTGCCTCCAGATGCTGGGTAACTGCAGTGTGTGTGTTGTGTGTATGTTTGTGTGGTTTGGTGCATTCTTGGTCAGGGTTCACCTTGTTTCTTTGTCTGGGATCTGTGTGTGCTGTGTAGGTGATCTCTTAGTTCCTCTGTCTCGTTCATGCTGCTGTGTGTGTGTGTGTGTGTGTCCCTGGCGTGTGACATCTCTGACCCATTACTCTGTTCTCCATGTCCGAGTGTCCCCTCGTCTTGAGTCTGCTCATGTTGTCGCCCCTGTGATTTTGTTTTATTTTTGCTCTGTGTCCATTTTATGTTTTACGTGATTATTGCACTTGTGTTCCGTTGTTACGTCCGCCAAGGACGTAATAAAATCATCAGCATTTATTTATTTGTCTGTCTGGCTTGTTAGCAGGATTACGTCAAAACAGAAGACTCCATTAAATTCCGGAAGTGATCCAAATCCAGGATCTGGATCAAGTTTCACGTTATATTCCCGTTGAAGGATTACGTCAAAGCTACTATACAGATTCTCACCAAATTTTCACCACAGATGCATATTAGGCCTTGGAAGACTGCACTGAATTTTGGAGGTGATCCAAATCTGGATTCTGGATCAAGATTCATTTTATAGAGGCTTTGAAGTATTACGTCAAAACTGCTTCACGGATTCTCACCAGATTTTAACCACAGATGGATATTAGAGCATGGGAGACTCCACTGAATTTTGGAGGTGATCCGGATCCAGATTGGCGGACATCAGAAATCTCTGATTGCTCTTAGTTTCTGTTATTGTGTTGTTTTCTGGCGTATTCGTTCTGGTTTGTCTTGATCAATTCTGTTTTTACACAGCTTTATTCCCACATCTGTTTCTGTAGATTACCACTTGGATTATATGTTTGTTTTTGTTACTTCGTCTGTGGTAATATTATTTTTGTCGCATTTATTGTTATGTTTTTTCTTTTATTCTTGAGTCGGGTTTCTGTCTCTTTTCATTCTGTTTGATCTTGCATGTGGGTGATTCTTTAACTACGGGCACTATTGGCCTTGTAAATGTAATTTCCACCACACCATTGCCTTACAATATAAAGCGCCTTGGGTTAACTGTTTGTTGTGATTTGGCGCTATATACATGTGCTCTGATGTCACTGTTTATCTCCATAGAAACTACCCAAACAATCTTTCATACAAACTGTTTAGGGACATTACAGTGTTGTGGTGGAAATTACGGCAATAGTGTGGGACAACTACATTTTGTTTAAAAAAAAATCACAACAGTTGTATGACATTGAATACCCCAATTATGTTTTGATTATTTTACTGACATTTTATTCAGAGATATTTTAAAACATTAGAAAAAATGTTTCTTTACCATTCATTTCTATCATTGAAGATCAAAAGTCTGGGTGTGGGACAAGCACAAAACGGCAATATTTGCATATAATGATGCTGAAAAAAGGTGAAAAAGTCATCATAGACTACTAGAACAAATTTCTTAACACACTTTCATTGTAAAGATAACTATAAAAGTGTGAAATTTCCCCTTTTTTCTGTTTTTCATACAATATGATCAAAGGACATAAGTGCCCGTAGTCTAAGAATCACCCATGTATTCGGGTTTCCACGGTTTCCTTAATGATTGCACCTGTCTCTTATTGATTCGTTCATTTAAATCTTCACCACTTCTTGTTTTGTTGCTGATTCATTCTCTGTGGTGTGCATTCTTGGCAGGAAAATGTCAACAACAAAAAAACATGTTTAACATGAAACATTCTGTCTTCACATTTGCTTACCAGTCATATTTTGTCCTTGTGCAATATTTTGTTTTCACTTCTGCAGCAGAACATAATATTCATTTAAAAAAAAAGATGTTTTCCTCTTTCGTGTAGGTTTTCTAATAATCAGCTGATTTTTTTTCCTTCCTCCTTCTAACAACATGCTGATGATTAATTGTGCCCCTTCCTCTTTTCCTGCTGTGTGTGTGTGTGTGTGTGTGTGTGTGTGTGTGTGTGTGTGTGTGTGTGTGTGTGTGTGTGTGTGTGTGAGTCAGGTGTATGTATGTCCAATACACATACCCCCCCATTCAATGGCCACTTTATTAGGTACACCTTGCTAGTAGTGAGTTGGACCCCCTTTTGATTTCAGAACTGCCTTAAGTCTTCTGGCATAGATTCAACAAGGTGTTGGAAACAGTTCTCAGAGATGTTGGTCCATACTGACATGACAGCAGTCAGTCGCCCATTCAACCAGTCTGGCCATTCTCCTCTGACATCAGCAAACCATTTTTGCCCACACAGCTGCCACTCACTGGATATTCTGTCTTTTTCGGTCCATTCTCTGTAAACTCTAGAGATGGTTGTGTGTGAAAATCCAAGTAGATCAGCAGTTAGTGAAATACTCAGACCAGCCCGTCTCGCACTAACAACCATGCTGTGTTCAAAGTCACTTAAATCCCTTTTCTTCCCCATTCTGATGCTCTGTTTGAACTTCAGCAAGTTATCTTCACCACATCTAGATACCAAAATGGATTGAGTTGCTGCCATGTATACTGGCTGATTAGCTATTTGTGTTAAGCAGTTGAACAGTGTGTGCCTAATAAAGTGGCCGATGAGGGTATATATGTATACACACGCACACCTGCAGGTGTTGAATGAGTGATCACTTTTTATAAGTATTCAAATAAAACTAAAGCAGCTGTTATCATTTTCTGTTTATGCAAAGTTGTCTTTCTTTTTTAGTTGCAACACTCAGGAAACATGTGCACACCTTCCTGTGTGTGTTGGCACGCTGGAGTTCCACTTGGTCACTGTTTCTGCTCTTTATTCATTAAGTGTGCTTTGATCCTGTATACAGTGCATTCAGAAAGTATTCACAACACTTCACTTTTTCCACATTTTGTTATGTTACAGCCTCATTCCAAAATGGAGTAAAGTAATTTTACCCTAAAGTCTCCCCACAACACCCCATAATGACATGAAAAAGTATTTTTGAAATTTTTGCCAATTTATTAAAAATAAAAAACTAAGAACTCACATGTACATTTCAGTATTCACACTCTTTGTTCAATACTTAGTTGATGCACTTTTGGCAGCAATTACAGCCTCAAGTCTTCTTGAATATGATGCCACAATCTTTGGGCAGTTTTTTCCCCCATTCCTCTTTGCAGAACATCTCAAGCTCCATCAGGTTGGATGGGAAGCATCGGTGCACAGCCATTTTCAGATCTTTCCAGAGATGTTCAATCAGATTCAGGTCTGGAGCAGGTTTTCATCCAGGATGTCTCTGTACATTGCTGAATTCATCTTTCCCTCAGTCCTGACTAGTCTCCCAGTTCCTGCTGCTGAAGCATGATGCTGCCACCACCATGCTTCACTGTAGGGATGGTGCTTCATTTCTTCCAAACATGACACCTGCCATTCACGCCAAAGAGTGCAATCTCTGCCTTATCAGACCAGAGAATTTTGTTTCTTGTGGTCTTAGAGTCTTTCAGGTGCCTTTTGGCAAACTGCAGGCAGGTGTTATGTGCCTTTTTACTAAGAAGTGGCTTCTGTTTAGCCACTCTACAATACAGGCCTGATTGGTGGATTGCTGCAGCGATGATTGTCCTTCTGGAAGGTTCTCTCTCTCCACAGAGTATGGCTGGAGCTCTGACAGAGTAACCATCAGGTTCTTTTTCACCTCCCAGACTATTATTGGTTGAGCTAAAAGTATTATAAATAGAACAGTTTTGAAGGTGTGGAAAGTAAAAGGTCAAACAATGTCAACATCCACTGGATTGTAAGACACGTGACATGTTACCCCATAACGTGATAACCAAGCATGACACATACAAGCTATTAACCCAACCAGTAATTTGCATCACTTTTTACCAAAATTGGAGCATATTTAACATTTGACACCTTTACCAATTGAAATTGGCCTGTATTACCATTTTTGCTGTTTTTACCAATTACTTCATAACATTCAGTCATAGGTTGTTACAGTTGGTTCCAGGAACACAGTCAAGTAAACCCCAAGATGCAGGACAGCAAAAATGCAAAAGATGAATTTCAAAGGATGCCACGGTTTAATTAACAATTGGTGAATTCAAAACACATTGACAGGTGTAGAGAAAAGTCCAACAAAAATACAGTCTTTACCCAGCTCTGAGTGAGGAGGTCTGCGACAAAAACAATTGAGGAAGGGTTCCAGCAAAAATGCAGTCTTTACCTAACTCTAGGTCAGGAGTACAAACAAATAACAAAAGACAAGCAGGAGTGCAACATCAAGGACTAAATACGTACAACTGGAACCAGGATGACAGATGACAGAGGAGACATGCAACGTATGACATACATTGGACACACAGGAGCACAAACCCAGGTGCAACTTACATACTAACTGAAGTAACTGCTGACAGGTGTAACTGGTCAAGGGAGACAAGAACATGTGATGAACTAATCTGAACACAAAGGGCAGCAGATAACAAAACATACATGGGTGACTGAACATGATCATTACACCTAATTAGGAAAAAGCAGCCACAAAGTCATAACTGAGAAACTCTCAATATAGAAATAAACCAAAGAACCCAAATAACACTAGAATATAACTAAGATACAAAAACACTGGGGGGGTATAAATTAAAGACAAAAAGGACCCGGACAGGAAACGCTACATGCTCAAGGCACGGGGCCCTCACATGACAGCTGTCACAACAGCACGCTGGCTGCGAGGCAACACCCCGACAAGGAGCTTGAAGCAGGAACCAACAAGTGACAGTCACAGAACACACATGCATACAGACCCCAGGGAGACAGGACAGGAAACCAAGACATAAAAGAACACGGAGACCACTCAAAAACCCGGCCACAGACAAAACTTCAACATAGATAGTCCAAACTTTACCTTTTTGGAATCTTTATAATCAGACAAATAATGTGGTATATTTTGAATATGATTGCAGCATCTTTCAATTTTGACCCATGTGTAATTTTTCATTGATTGCTGTAGGTCATTAGAGTTCATGCTTTTATCACAGAAATGCATAGTTATTTTGCCTATCTGCGGCACTATAAAAATGTTTGTAGCTGGTTGCCTTGTGTTTTGACTGAATAATCCACCTGTTGCAAAGTGGCATGCAAGTGTCATTCTTAGTTTCCACCTTAAGCCCCTTTCACACCCGAAAACTACTTCCTTTCTGCAACCAGTGTTTTACGCAGAAAAAAAAACGCAAAAAATTTTTTTTTAAATTAAACATTTATAATTTTTTTAAACATCTTTAATTTTTTGCATCTTTTTCGCATCACCCTTGGCGGCAAAACTTGGCGGCGTCATGACGCAACTCTATGTTGGGCTGATGTGACAGGGGGTTTACACAGTTGTCATTTTTACATCCCACGCTCACGTCCTCATGGAGCTGGTGCACTGATTCAGTCCCTTTGCAGAAAGTGTTTGCAGCTCAGGCCAACAAAAACCTGGTCTAAATTTCAGTGCTGCATTTAAAGAGTGTAGCGTTCAGGTCCCTATTGTGATGCAAAAAATGTTTTCCGTAGATGGTGCAAATCCATCTGTGGTGTGTCTGAGTGCACATTGCTATTTAAGTGGCATAAAAAACTGAGACAAAGCCAAACTCTGGGTGCACAAATGTTGGTTGTAAACTTGTTTATGTAAGGTGCATCTGAGTGTTGCACTCTGTACATAAAAAAGTCCATGGTGCTGGACTTTACATGCAGTTTTTCCTGACACAGCTGCACCTTGGTAAGAGGGAAAAAAAACTACAAATGTAGCAGTGGATGTCACCAGTCACTGTAACATCCAGCGTTATATCTCTCCTGACGCTACACAGAGTGGTACGCTGGGACACGGCCCAAGTGGGTTTGCGCCACACGCATTTGTGCCAGGCCTTTACATTTTGTCAACTTTTTGTTTTCAGTGTGGCACCAGAGAAGTTATATTTTTGCAGAAAAACAACTTTAATCATTGACTGAGTGAGATCATGAACATGTCTTACTACTTATTGTGTTTTGCATTTTAGGACTTACTCTGCATTTTGTTAATTTCATCTGATGGTAGGTTCTGGGAGGACGGTGAACCAAATAATCACATTGACGAGGACTGTGGCTACATCGTGAAAACAAGAGTGCTGCAGCGTGTGGCAATTCGGAGCTGGTATGACGCCCCCTGCACCATGTTCTGGCCTTTTATCTGTGAGAAGGAAATGGGCGGAGCCACAAACACCACTGCATCACACTGAAACGTTTGAGACTGCATAGGACAGCTGGTGCTGTTTATACTTAAATTGCATTTTTGCAATCTGCATCTGCAATTGCAAAGAATGATACATTCAAACTAATAATAATAATCCATCTAAAATTATAAATCACATCATGATTAGAATGGAATGTATGAAAAAGTATATTGTGGCATACAAAAAAGTACAGTATATTGAAGCATTTTGTGTGTGGGTTAAACATTTTAATTCTGATTTTTTATTTTACATTGTTTCAATTATGCCTCTAAAAGATATATGCAATGAATGTACATTTTAAACTAATGTGATTTATGTTGAAATTTCAATAAGACCGCCAGGTCCAGATGGTAAACTCTCGCTGTGAAAATCGATACTCGCAATATTGAATTTTACAATATAAGAATCTATTTTTAAAGTCCAGAATCAATATAATTTAAATCCAATTTCTGTAGGAAACAATGTAGATGTGGACTCCTCTGTTGCTTGATTTGAGCGCAGCTTTTGATACAGTTGATTAGAGTATTTAATTGGAGAGAATTGAGAATTACTTGAGTATTTCTGACTGAGATCATACTTGTTGGGCTGACTGCAGTGTGTTTACTATGATAACACAATATCAGAATGTATGTTCAAATTAGCCATTGATTGGAGTGAGGCTTTCAGTAAACAAGAAATGGTCTGCAATCTTACCATGAATAGAGTACATGTATTATTTAGAAACTGTTATTTCCACGCTTTTTTTTGTTGTTGTTGGTGGCTGACGCTCAGATGCGCCAGTACCCTCTCTGTTTTGAACCAGGCTTGTAAGAACAGTGTCTTGTGGCTTCCCTCACTGTCTCTTTTGTATACATGATTTAAATTTCAAGCAGTGTCTTGAAAATGTTCTTTTGTGCATCTCCTGATTTGTCTAACACTAAATTGCTGTGAAAGTGATTGTTTGATATTGTGAATGCTGAAGTTTATGTTTCTTTATTGCATAAAATGTATTCTTCTGATAAATGGCTCGTTTAACAGCCAATACAATGGCACCACCATGTGGTCAATGACTGTTATTACCACTTGGCTGCTGGTGGGAGAAGACTTTCTGTGATTGTAGGTTTTCTGGATGCTGTTTACCTAGGCGTAAGGTGATTTTTTTGTTTGTTTGTTTGTTTTTAATAATGTTTTTATTTTTGACAGCTTGTTGTTTGTGTCAGGGCAGCACAGTGGCTTAGTGGTTAGCACTGTTGCCTCACAGCAAGGAGATCATGGGATTGATTCCCGTCTATGGCCTTTCTGTGTGGAGTTTGCATGTTCTCCCCGTGTTTGCATGGGTTCCCTTCGGGTGATCCAGCTTCCTCCCACATCCAAAGACATGCAGGTTAGGTGGATTAGAAACTTTAAATTGTCCGTAGGTGTGTGTGCGGGTGTGAATGTGTGTGTTATATAATGCCTAAAGGCCCTGTCACACCTTGATGATTTAGCCAGTGTATGTCAAAAAACGCTGGTATAAGTCCAATAAGTTAAGGGTAAGTTTTTGATTAAAAACATGTTGAAACACACTGAAGCTCGCTCATGTACGTCCTGATAAGCTGAGCTCCTCAAAAAATTTGGGCCATGCTGAAAATTTTCAATGAGTGCCAGGGTGTGACCCATATGTCTCGCACATGCGGGACATAAGTTGTAGGTAAGTTATGTGATTGTTGGCACACGTTTCTTGTAATTTACTCATAAGTCTACATACATCCATTAATGCTGGCCACTGAATCCACATAAAGCTCCTGAATTTTAAAAATGACATCTGGAAATACTTTAATTTGTGGCTGGAAGCGTAGCAAGTCCCTCTGTGGTTTTCTCATGCCGGCGTCGCGCGCTGTGATCACACAGAAGTGTTGCAACGATTTAAACTTTTAAAGCATCGCTGTCGATGTGATCATCAGAGGAACTGAACGATCGATTGATCAGGGTGATCACACCTGATTAATGCGCTGTAACTCTTTAAAGTGCCGTCGATGTTGGTGTGATCATCAGATGACCTGATCGATCAGGTATGGTCATGCCTGACTAATGCGCTGTTTAAACATTTAAAGCGCTGTCACTGTCTGTGATCACCACACCGTCAGATCACACAGCACTTCTTTCAGATCACACCCGATCGCGGTCGACTGGCGCTTTAAAAGTTTAAATCATCACAGCGTTTCATTATTCAGGTCTGTGATGACCTGATCAGTGGACCTGAAAGCAGCCGCTCGGCGCTTTCAAAGTTTAGAGTCACAGCCCTCCATTCATTCAAGGCAGCGTTTACCACAGCCAGTCGAATCATCAGCATTCTGTACACAATGAAAATGGTCCACCAAGATAAAGAATGAAAATTAGAAAATAAAATAATGTTAAATTATTCTGTTTCTAACCGGCACCGCACCATGCAGTACCGACCCGAACCAGTGGGTGGAAACGGGGCTGTTGGCAAATCTGGTTAATCGTCAAGGTGTGACAGCTGCATTAATTTAATAGACATACGCCAGCATGTGCCAGCATTTTTAATACGGTCGGCAGCGCTTTTAGGAGCGGCCCAAGCCATTAAATATGGCGATACTGATTGGCCAAATGTCATTGTTTTTCCTTAGCAACCATACACAATTGGTCATTTCACTACACTTTAAGGGGCTCTTTGAGTGAGCGCCCAAGAAGAGAAGTGATACGTTCTGGCGGTGGAAATACACTGTTGAATGAGTCGGTTAGTGGAAATGTTGTTGTAATAATTCAGATTACATATAGGCACATACTATTAAGTAAAACTAACTGTCATTGATAATACTTTTTTTAAATATATATTTTATAATTTTTTTCCCCTCCACATCTGGGAGGGCAGCGCCCGAGCACCCCCTATGGGCCAGCCGCCACTGGATTGCCTCCAGCCCCCCGTGACCCTTAATTGGAGTAAGGGGTTGAAGGTGTGTGTGTGTGTATGTTGTTGCTGTTGTTTGTCACTGCTTGTTTATCCATATGTTTTTCAGTTACAGCGTGACGGCTGTGGATCATTGATTTATGATGCGTTATCAACAACTCGGTGATTTTTAGTTTTGCTGTTATTCTACATAGTATCAAAACAACCTTTGGTCACTTTATTTGTTTTAAACATTGAATGGAGTTGACCTGAACCAAACCTCTAGTGTCAGATTCATATTAACTGCACTTAATGCACAAATCTTTATATTTAAATCATGATAATTCAGCACTGTAACCATGTCTGTGATTACAATTATTTTATAATGCACTTTTCTTCAGTCATATTTTAGTGTAGCTGAAATGAGATGTGTGAAATGAATACTTTCTGTGGATCATGTCAATAAATTTTAATTGATGTCTTCACTGTGACTTTCTTTTTTTAATTAGAATCCTTATTAGCTTCAATGAAGCTGATGATATTTGTTCACAGCACATTAACAATTAACTTTAAAACTGTACAAAAAGGCATGCCTTTACGGAAATATATACTAAGTGGCCACTATAACAGCTAGCTCCAAATTAGCATATTGTTCCAAATATGCCAATATTATGCCAAAAAAAATTTTCTCTTGGCTGTACATATGTGGAAAAAAGATTTACATTCAGGATCTAGACTGTTACATGTCATATACATCTATAAAAGTAGGTGGTGACAAATACCTATGAAGTATCCCTCCTAGAAATGAAGTGACCCACAACTCCAATTATCTTAAAGTGCTGCATGACAGAAAAACACTGTGATCATCCTGAAAAGACTGTGGCTCAAAAGTTGGGTAAGTTAACAAGCAACTGAGGAGAAGCCATGATGTAAACTTGAACCTCATGGTGATGCATGTGATGGAGTCATCAAACAACTGTCAAGTAGCCATGAAATATGGTGTGTTAGAAGAGGGCAAGCCCAAAAAATGCTAACAATCAGAAAAACTTAACATGGTCCTAAAAAGCAGCTTGTTGTAAGTAGGTGAAAATATAATTAGGAGCTGCCCATGAAATGTGCTTTTATTAGTATTATTTTCAAATACATTTTTTTTTTTTTTTTGTATCTTTTATTTTTAAGGTTTGGTCTTCAGAGTATCTTTTGCTCAAAATATATCTTGGGAAGGGGAGCTTCAATAGGGTGGAATGGCTTAATGATTTGTGCAACATATATGACCGCTCGGAGTATGTACCTTTGTCTCTCAAGCATCCACCCATTTCTACCACTTACAACTCGACAGGTTACACTGGTATTAGTCTTTCAGTATTGCATCAGATTAGTGCCAAAAGCACTCATGTGAAAATTTTAATTTATTTTCAATTTATTTTGTTTATATAGTCCCAAATCATAACAAAGCCACCTCAAGGTGCTTCACACAAGTAAGATCTAACCTTTCCAAACCCTAGAGCAAGTACACAGGCGACAGTGGTAAGAAAAAATCTCCCTCTGATGATATTGAGGAAGAAACCTCAAGCAGACCAGACTCAAAGGGGTGACCCACTGCTTAAGCCGTTTTAACAGTTACAGTGATTTTGCGAAGTTTTACAAAGCTGAAGAGACAGAAAACAGGAAATCAAACACCACAACGAGAAAACATGCAGTCGGGCGTATTACACTCAACAAAAATATAAACGCAACACTTTTGGTTTTGCTCCCATTTTGTATGAGATGAACTCAAAGATCTAAAACTTTTTCCACATACACAATATCACCATTTCCCTCAAATATTGTTCACAAACCAGTCGAAATCTGTGATAGTGAGCACTTCTCCTTTGCTGAGATAATCCATCCCACCTCACAGGTGTGCCATATCAAGATGCTGATTAGACACCATGATTAGTGCACAGGTGTGCCTTAGACTGCCCACAATAAAAGGCCACTCTGAAAGGTGCAGTTTTGTTTTATTGGGGGGGATACCAGTCAGTATCTGGTGTGATCACCATTTGCCTTGGATGTACTGCCAAATTCTCTGAAACGCCTTTGGAGACGGCTTATGGTAGAGAAATGAACATTCAATACACGAGCAACAGCTCTGGTTGACATTCCTGTTGTCAGCATGCCAATTGCACGCTCCCTCAAATCTTGCGACATCTGTGGCATTGTGCTGTGTGATAAAACTGCACCTTTCAGAGTGGCCTTTTATTGTGGGCAGTCTAAGGCACACCTGTGCACTAATCATGGTGTCTAATCAGCATCTTGATATGGCACACCTGTGAGGTGGGATGGATTATCTCAGCAAAGGAGAAGTGCTCACTATCACAGATTTGACTGGTTTGTGAACAATATTTGAGGGAAATGGTGATATTGTGTATGTGGACAAAGTTTTAGATCTTTGAGTTCATCTCATACAAAATGGGAGCAAAACCAAAAGTGTTGCGTGTATATTTTTGTTGAGTGTGTATTATTTCACACGCGTAAATATCAACTGTGACCGCGCAAATTATCTCTGTGTATTATCTCTGTATCTCAGGGGAAACTATTCCCTGAACGAGGACAAAAGTACTGCGAGCGAGGAGGAATATGTGACCACCTCCCCCCCCCCCACACACACACACACACAAAGTTGATTTCTGCTCGGAGCAGTTTCCTCTGACTGTGCGCGTGCAGTTAATATCGCCGCATGTGAAATAACATAATACGCCCAAATTCTTTTGGCACTAGTCTGACGCCATATTTCAGGAAGCACAGACGTTCTTCTCCCAATCCACATCATCCCAGGAGATAATAATAATCCTAATAAGTGGTCTAGTAAGTAGTCTGTGTTTTTATTCTGATGTGAGATGTGCAGTCGAGCCATTGTCTTGTCACAGAAGGAGGAACTGGTGTTTGTGCTCCTCTTGCTTCCTGACCTCGTTACTATTAGAACTCCTCAGGAAGTCAGGAAGACCTCTTGTGTCACACTTCGTTAAACCCGGATTATAGGCCAGGGCTGACCAAGTGGAGAAATTCCCAGGCGCTGTACCAAAAAGCTGCCAAATGGCAGAATTTCAAAACCATCACAACAAACACATCATTTAAAGGCTATAATTTGGGACCTGGCATGTGATTGGATGCCACATTGTTATGCAGAAAACCCACCTGTTGTATCTTACAGAATGTACCTCTTTTAGAATCAAAACCCAAAACAGAATCATGACTGGAAGGATACGAGTCATTTGCATCAATGACTTTAAACTAAAAATCAACCAGCCAGAGAAATTCTCCTGCCACTTCTGATCATAAACTGTAGGTGTCAGTAAACCGCTAACTGCTAGCATTTTGTTTTGCCTTCAATTACAGTTATGCATTTTTTACAGCAACTGTGGTATTTTTTGAAGAATGTTGGACTGAGTAGAATGACACTTAAAAAAATAATGGAATTTTTTTTTTTTAAATGTGAACTAGAAGCTTTTGTTGCAATCCTTCAAAATAAAAAAAAATGGAAATAATATAATATTTGGCCTGATGTGTTTTACTAGATGTCTTCCACCACCACCCACTAAAGTGTTTTTGAGCAAGGCATGAATATAATGAAGGCACCATATACAACCCTGACCTTTGACCTCTTGTCAAAATGGGAAGTTTAGATGATGATGATTATTATTATTATTGTTGTTGTTGTTATTATTATTATTATTACTATTACAAATTCAGAGAGAGATCTATTTAATATTATGAAGTGTTTATAATGTGAAGTCTAATTACAAATGCAGGAGAAAAAAACGAGGAGGAGCAAAGACGTCATCTCATCAACAGTTAGCTGACTTCTTTCCTTTCATGACCCAAACTCTTATTCTTTGATGTGATCTGTGTCCAAATATATCTGACCTCATTCAACAAGAGGAAATCATTCATGAATTGTTGTGTTGTCTCCCGGTCATTGTTTCAGTATTGTGTATCAGCTGCGGTTCTCACATTGGGGGAAACCACATTTTGAAGCCAAATTCTTCGTTTGGGTCTTGATCCATTTCGTCACAGCCTTTACTGTGTGTCGGCTGTGACGCATGTTTGGCCTGACCTGCTCTAATTCTCTAACGAGATTGACCATCCCTGTCGTGTTAGATCCTGATTAACGAGCTCAGCTCATTAGCTCTGACAAACCAGTCCACCTCCTGCATCCTGGCAACAAAGAAAGAGGCACCGCAGTGCCAAAAATCAGACGACGACGCTACCGCCGCCTCTCTCCAGTAATGATTGCTGAAGTCCTTAAAAGGAGTCTAACATTAGTTGAGGGCCAATGGACCAGTTCTGTCCTTCGATGGGTCTTGAACCAATCCAAAGTATCAGTATCACTTTTTACGAAGGATCAACTTCAGAAAGTCTGATGTTGTCATCAAACCTAAACGTTCTAAAAAGAAGATGAAAACTGTTGTATTGTACTTTTGTATTTTCTTGCAAACAGACAGGTATGCCCTTGAGTTTGACCTTTCACGGTCACCCAAGGTCGAAGCCATGTCACCAGTGGAAAGTTGATCTATGGTTTTATGTTAGTGTTTAATGGCTTTAACCGGTTCCTCGGGACTGTCACAGCGATGGGTCTTTGACTTTGACTTTTAATCTACCACAAAAATCAATGACTTTGTTCTTGGCTGTCCTTCAATCAGTCCACCAGGTTTGGTTATCAGATCAAACATTGAGTTATCTTGTTCACACCTAGACAGACAGACAGACACAGGACTGAAAACAACGCTGCAGATTGTAAGCTAATATGTTTCCAACAGTATCAAATAGTTTGCTGTGTGAATGCACATTTCAAAGATTTGCTCGAAGTACTTACTCCACGGAATGTTTCCTCAAATATGTCTTTGCATTTAAAGTGCAGCAAATTACATCAAAATTAAAGTAATGTTTCTCAGAAAGTTTATGGCCATGTCGGACCGACCTCTAAATTTGATTTATAAACAGTAACGATCCATTAAGTGCCTTGTTTGAGAGCATGTTGATAAATGTTCTTCACACGGACATATCCATGCAACTGAGGGGTTAAACAACCTGGTCTCACGCCAAGTTTGTGGCGTCTAAATCACCAAAAGTGATTTAGTCTATTGGTTTGTGATGCCATCATGAAATGTTACATTTTCATGATGGTATCACAAAATTTGCAGCATCTCACACTTTTTTGCATCACATTTTCATGATGCAATCAAGTTTAGTTCATTATTTTTAACCCTACCCCAAACCATAACCTTTAACCATTACCCCCACAGCCTCGAAGATGGCTGTTATGATCGAGCCGAATGAACCGAGTTAAGACCAAAAAATGCACGGAGCTGTGGTGAAAAGCAAGGTTACAGTTTATTGAATGACACAAATAACCGATTTTGGAATGTCAGTTGGGACACCAGAGCTCGGAGACATAGACTGGACCAAAACGGGTGGAGTGGCAGAGAACCAGAACTAGGCGGCTGCACACAGAGCTGACAGGAGGCTGGAATGCTGGAAAGAGAAAGACAAAAGGTGAGTCAGAAAATGAGCAACAGTAACACAAGAGCAACATGAAAACACTACCATGGAGGCCAGGTTACCACAGAGCGAATACTGAGTTTCTGGTGAAGGTGAAGTGAATGAACCAGGGCTTTTATGTAAGTAAGCTGATTGCTGACAGGTGCAGTAATCAGCTCCATAGCGCAGTGCCTGGGGAAAACAGAGAGAGAGGGGAACCAGAGCAGAACAAACACCAAGGCAGCACAACAGGTTGTTTACCATAATGGCTAATGTATGAGTACACCGCTTTACTTAGGGCCCCTTCACACATAGTGCGAAGTTTGGACGAAGTGCACACTTAGTGCACATGACGATGATTCATATCATTTCATGAGTGTTTGTCTGTGACCATTTGTCATCACCAGAGGAACAGACGGATCATATTTGTATTGCTCCCTTGATAAATGCTGTGTTTTTATATGGTGTAGGATTTAAAAAAAAAAAATTTTTAAATACTTCCATGTCCTTCCTGACATGAGGCAGCTTCCCACAGCTTTCAAAGAACAGCTCTGTAGCTTAGTGGTAAAGTCTCTGACTGGCAATCAGAGGTTTTGAAAGGTGTGAGTTTGCATCCCTGGTGGTGTGTTTTTTTTTATTAATATTATTATTATTATTCCACATAAGTGGTGCCATGTGCTGCATCTGGCACTGTTCCTGCTCGACGGACACTGGCACGTGCATGAACTCTCGCACAGGGTTTGTGCACGCTTGCCCATTGGCGCAATGTTTCGTGCGCAAATTTTGAACTGTTTCGCCGTTTTCATCCAAACACCATCCAAACTTTGCATTATGTGTGAAGGGGCCCTTAATGAGGCTGCAGGTCATTTGATAAAGCTTGCTGTGGACCAAAAGGTCTCTGCTCATGGGGCTCGTGCTGCCATGGGGCCACTAGTTTGGGACCTCTAATGAAGAATTGTCCTTTAGTATTTTCACTCTCATATGTTATTTGCTGTCTGGTGTTTTATTTTCTTCTGGAAATGCTTTTAATTTGTTTTTGGGGGGTTTTGGCTCTTTATTTTCCTGTTTTTATTCTGTTTGGTTTTGTTTTGCTGTGTTGTTAATTGTGGCTTGAACTGCTTTCTGTAACTAAATCACTGCGTCTTTGGTGCTGCCATTGTAGATGTCACTTGGAAATGAGATTTTAAATCTGGTTAAATAAAGAAATACAAAGATGAACGCTACAAATAGATTTTTGTGCAACAGGTGTGGTTTGCAATTTTCTCACATTTCACCTCCACCTGTTCCCTTTCTCCTCCCCTCTTCTTTCATTTCCTCACCTTTGCTCCTGCCTTTTCACCTCATAGACTGATCCAATCAGTTTATCTTCCCATCTCCCTCTCTCCGTTGTCTTTCGCTTCCCCTCTCTATTTCCATCTTTGAGCTTTATCCCTTCGTTTCTGATCTCCTTCATCCCTTCCAATCCTCATATGTTCTTCACTGTGGAGGAAGAGGGACAGAAAAAAGAAAGACAGACTGTTTTCCTGGAGGTTCCAGCAGCCTCAGAGCACCGGAGGAACCAGTGAGCAAAGCTGCATTCTGGGATAGGAGCTCAAGGGGTTCCGGAACAGGATCTGTGCCTGTGCAAAAGAAGAAGAAGAAGAAGAAACTAAACGCGAGCACAGTGTGTGTGGAAAGGTAAATATCTGCTTCCATGTTTCTATAGTTGCTGTTGGTTTTTGGACTCTGACCTGATCATTAGTGACACCTTAAGAAGAAGTTTTTTGGTTTTAACAGGATAAGATGATAATGATTCATCTGCACATAAATTCCTCAGGAAGCAGGAGGACTTTGCAGTTTTGTAGGACTTTCGGAGGAGCTCCAAAGTTGAAGTTGTTTGATTAAAATAAACTGTAATAAAAGCTTCAGCACCTGTTGCATGTTTAAAATACAGCCGATGGATCCGATGGAATGATTCCTTAAACCCTTTGAAGGTGATCTGTGGATTGTGGTGACACTTCCAAAGCAGATTGCAGGTGTGACCTGTAATCTGCAGCCGGAGCTCAACGGCCTGAACTCACCCTGCTCGCTTTATCCAACCGGGTCTGAAAAGCCTCGATCTGAGCTCATTCAGGGTCTGTGCCCCAAAATATTTAAGTCGAAAACAACTTTGGTCTTTGAGATGTCTTCATATTGTAGGGGGCAGTTCTTCAAAAAATTTAATCTGGAGAAAGGTGGTTCGGATTGGATCAAATCTTGAGACCAGGTTGCTGAAAAAATAAAAAGAGATTCTGTAATCGAATCTGATCATGTAAGATAATCTTGGTTTTGATCCGGTGTCGCAGACCGAATAGTCCCCCTAAAAAAATTAGAATGATTTAAGAGGTTTTACCTTTATCATCTGATGATTAATAATCCCATTAATTTGTTTGATTGCTTTGAGTGAAGAGAGTTCGCCTCAGACGTGCTGCTGTGGTCTGAAATGACGCATGTGCAGATGCAAAAGGCGGACCGATTTTTAGGGGCGGACCGTTCAGTCTGCGACACTGGATCAACACTTCAATTTGTGTTGCTCAAAACCTTTAAGTAGGATCGGGATATGATCCAAAAAAAGATTAATTATTCTGATCCAGCAAAATATAATAAAACTAATGTAAAACTGGTGGTGAAATAATAATGACACAAATGTTGTATTATTTCACCAGTGCAATAATATACCTCTTTGTACATTTAAGTGGAAAAATAGTAAACATAAAATAATCCCCAAATAATTTTCAATATTAAACAAAAGTTAGAAAAATGTAACTTTAATTATAATAATTATTACAGTCACACTGTCAAAAATAAATTTTGCACAGAGATCTATGTCTTACAAAATGCTCCTGTCTTCATAAATGAAGAATTCTGAATATACATTTTAAACGTATCATTTTTATGATTAAAACACATGTACAAATAATGAACAAATTTGTGAACAACATATAGATTTATGTTTTTTTGGGGGAGTGGGTGGTATCATGTATCATATATTTACTCCCATTTAGAGAACTATCCAGACTTGATAATCCTGAAAGTCTGTCTGGATCAGAGTAATCCAATCCAATGTTGCTTTAAAGAAAGGGGGAAAACTTAAGATGGATTCCGTGATCCTAGATACTGAAAAAATGGGATTCCCAAATTCATCCAGATTAAATCTTTTGAGGACTGGCCCTTGGCAAGATTTTCCATCATAGGGATCCATTTTTAGATTGTGTCTTCCCTTTTCCGTGCATTAATAATAATACGTAGGGCTGATCAATACGCAAAACTGTGCCAACTGTCGAAAGTCTGACTTCACATGCAACAGAATTTGAGTAATTCTATGGTAACAAAATTATAAAATTTAGCACATCTATAATGGGAAGATAAAATATGGCCAGATTTTGCTGTTACTCTAATTCTGTCACCGTAGAATTGCTCATTTATTGCACACAATTTTCTTTTATTTGTTTGTTTGTTTTCTACCATCGAAACAGTCAACTGCAGTAGTTCATCTGATCTCACAAACTGATATTTGTTTCTTCCGAAATCTTCAATAATCACTTAATGACAGAACAGGACACGTTTGTGGTGATAAAATTTAACAAAGAATTACATTAAAACCAAAACAGGGATCAAACTTTAAGGAAATGATCAGTATTGATATGAAATCACTTATTCCTCAACATTGATGAGATGTTTTTGTTATGAAGTTTGCTTTGAATTCCATCCACTTCTTGCAATGAGATTTTCAGGTTTGAAACAACACACGGCTTCTATTGATTATTGATCCATTCCAGTAGATGTGATGATCCATGGATTTGAACCTGATCAGGTGCAACCCAGATTTTAAAACAGTACCTGATCTCACACCTGCCCTGGGAACACTGAAAGCCAGAACTAACGATGTGCACAACTGAGAGTGGAATAAAAAGTTTAAAAAAAATCTAATCTGAAGCGGTGACTGTCCCCCGGCGTCGCTCGCACTTCCTCCCCTCTCACTGACGAAGAGCTGTCCTAATTGGATGACAAGAGATTGGAAAAAGCTTCCTTTAAGACTTCTTAATAGTTTTTAAAACTCCTGAAATGACCCCGACATTAGCCACCTCCCACTTCACGTACCCCTAGCTCCGCCTCTTCTGTGAAATACACTTTTTGATTTTGTTTAAAAAATATTTTTGTTTTAAATTTCACATTTTTATAATTTTTTTTTTAGATTTTCTGGTGTCATGTTTTGATCATAGCACAAAAAATGATTTGTTGGTCTATTTGTTGAAAAATGGAACATATCAAAAATAAATGAAAAAATATGAGTGCGATATGTATGACTGAATTTTTTTCAATACACATCACAATTTTTATTCTGTACACAAGTGATTGTGCAGCTGTTAAGCTTCCTTTTAACAATCATTTTTGTTTCTGGGTTTTGTTTTTTTTTCTTAGCTCACAGCTGCAGTTTTCCTTCATTGCTGAGCATCTGTTGCCATGGCAGCTGAGAAAGCTGAAATAGATGCGCTGAAAAAGGAGTGTGATGAGCTCCGTACAAAGATTGAGGTGAGCATCGCTTGCAAAAAACACCAACTTCCTGCAGAACGTGAGGAAAATTCATGAAAACAAACAGCAAATAAAAGGATTTGGCTTATTATCCTTTCTCAAGATCATCACAAGTTCTGTACTGATCTCAAAACCCAGACAGGTCAAGTCCAAATATTATCATCATCTTTATCTAGAATTTTAAAGAAGAGAGGTTTTGGCAAAATAATTGGGACAGTCAGAGATGAAGAAAGTGGACAGGAGTATAAGCAGATGTGGCGTGAGAGAAGAGAAGTGTCAAAAGCTAAAGCCCCCGTCACACATAGCAAGAATGTGCAGGAACCAGGCCAAAACAGCAAATATTACCATAATCGGACGCAGTCGGGAGGAAAAGGGGCGTGGTCAGCAGTGTCAGAATGCAGCCAGATTTCCTCGTCCACACCTGCACAATGGCATCCAAAGCCTATGTAGACAACAGGTAGATGACACAGACTGCTGTCAGACGGCCATAAATGGCGCTGAAGACTACCCGATGTCCAAACCCCTGGATGGCAAACACGGGACTGGAGTGGGAGGGAGCACAATGACGCATTAAGCCTCACACCACGGACTTACTACACAACAGGAGTAACTAGAGGATTAAGGACCTTGCCCAAGGGCCCTTAGTGATTTTCCGGTCAGGCTGAGATTTGAACCGAGGATCCTCTGGTCTCAAGCCCAGCGCTTAACCACTAGACCATCACCTCCCCTTGGTTTGATTGCACGCTGATCACACCCACTGTACATGATGAATGTGTGCCACATACATGTTACTGCATATGACCATTTCCTTTGCCCTCCTAGGCCGGGGTCCAGTGGAGGTCGACATCCCACAACATGCTGGCAGGCTTTGCTGTGACCGATTGATCTCAGAGCTCAATCAGCCACCATCAGATTATTTCAGATGCTGTTTTGATGCCGTCAGAATATGTAGAGGGCGATTAGATGACGCAAAAACTGCACATAGACCGCCGTCAGATGTGCCTCCCATCTCAATGGCACCAAGAGTGTTTTGAACATGTGCAACACACTCGGGACAGCTGAGCGAATGGGACCAAATATGTACATGCTCACAGACACCTGTCCATAGGTCTTCAGACTGCACCTCAATATTTCCTAATTGTGGCCAAATGTGTCATTCTGACGCAATTTGGCCACAATCGGCATATGTGTGATGGGGTATAATACTTCTGTCACACTTGAGGCTGAATGAGCCCAAATGCCGCCTGAATGAAAATTCGACATCCATTCGGGCAAAGTCAAGGTGCAATGGAAACCCTCTGACAGCATACTGTGTGCATTCTAAACAGTCGGGAAAATTCATGTGGCCGACCGTCAAAACAGTCAAGGTAGAGCTGAGGTGGAAGAATATTGTACGGCAGTCGAGGTGGAATCCAACTGCAATCTGACTGCATTCTAAATATTCTCATGGCATAAAAACAGCATTCAAAACAGTCTGATCGCGTTTGAGGTAAATTTGCCATTATCAGGCACATCTAATCCTACCGGCATGTCCTGGACTGACACGCATTCATTTTGTGAAGTAGATGTGAACATTGCGCAATCAAACTGAAAGCACCGTGTGTGGCTGCAGGTCAGTCCGTCTTGCAGCTGTGTATCAGCGTGAACAGCCTGTCAGAACTGTAATACACATCATATGACAGATATATTGTCAGTCCACCTCATGATTTAGAAGATGTACCTTTAATATGATGTTATCATGGCTGTAACCGGCCGTTCAGATGGCTGCGCTGCTGGTCAGCGCACCTCTGAGCGGCGGACCAGCGCGTGCAGCTGAACGCGGTGTCACAGCTGTAATAAACATATTATGGCTGATAACTCTTCTAAACCATTAGAAAGATTGATGACGCAGCCGTTTACCAAGAGACAAAGTGTGCTGTTCCTCCTACTTTTAACTACAGAGGCATAAAGTTGATCAACTACACCATGAAGTTACGGGAAAGAGTAGTAGAAACTAGGCTTAGAAAACAGGTGTAGATCTGTGAGCAGCAATATGGTTTCATGCAGAAAAAAGGCACAACAGATGCAATGATTTCTCAGAGAATTCTGATGGAGAAGTATAGAGAAGGCCAGAAGGGGGTGCCAAGAGAGGAGTTGTGGTATTGTAGGAGGGAATCTGGAGTGGCAGAGAAGTATGTAAGAGTAGTGTGGGACATGTACAAGAATAGTGTGACAGCGGTAAGATGAGCAGTAGGAATGACAGACTCATTCATGGTGGAGGTGGGATTACACCAAGGATCAGCTCTGAGTCCTTTCTTGTTCGCAATGGTGACATACAGGTTGACAGATGTGATCAGACAGGACTCTCCATGGACAACCCAGTCTCATGGCAAGTCGTGATTCAGCAGCACGAAATATACATTAATCTATTGGTTCGTGATATTGTGACACAAAGCGCCTCATTTTCATCACGGCAGCATGAATTCATTCTAATTCATTCCGTGATGGCTGCACGAAATTAAAAGTCAAGCGGGGGGGTCGGGGTGGTTATGGTTAGGATGGGTAGAAAGAGTAAGATTAGGTTATGGTTAAGGTTAGGGTTGGGGGTAGGAGTAGGGTTAGTAATAGTAAGTTTTAAAAAACGTCATGAAAATTTGACTCATTTCGTCACAGGAGCATGAAAAAAAATGTGAGACTGGGCTGCCATGGGCTATGATGTTTGCAGATGACATTGTGATCTATAGTGAGAGTAGAATGCAGGTTGAGTCTATCCTGGAAATGTGGAGATAGGCTCTGGAGAGAAGGGGAATGAAAGTCAGTAGGAGCAAGACTGAGTAGTTGTGTGTGAATGAGAGGGAGCCCAGTGGAATAGTGCGGTTACAAGGAGTAGAAGTGGTGAAAGTAGATGAGTTTAAATATTTGGGGTCAACTGTCCAAAGTAATGGAGAGTGTGGTAGAGAGGTGAAGAAGAGAGTGCAGGAAGGGGGAAATCCAGAGAGTGGGTGGAGAAAGGTGACAGGAGTGATTTGTGACCAAAGAATATCTACAAGGGTGAGGGAGAAAGTTTACAAGACAGTAGTGAGACCAGCGTTGTTGTACGGTTTAGAGACGGTGGTACTAACAAAAAGACAGGAAGCAGAGCTGAATGTGGCAGAGCTGAAAATGTTGCAATTCTCTTTGGAAGTGACGAGAATGGACAAGATTAAGAATGAACATATCAGAGGGACGACTCAGGTGGGACGGTTTGGGGACAAAATCACAGAGGAGAGATTGAGATGGTTTGGACATGTGCAGAGGAGGGACCCAGGGTATATAGGGACAAGGATGCTGAGGATGGAGCCACCAGGCAGGAGGAGAAGAGGGAGACCAAAGAGGAGGTTTATGGATGTGGGGAGGGAGGACATGCAGATGGCTGGTGAGACAGAGGAAGATACAGAGGACAGGGTGAGATGGAAGCGATTGATCTGCTGTAGCAACTCCTAACAGGAGCAGCTGGAAGAAGAACTCGCTATAGGTGCTGTAATTAATTAATGGAAATGAACGTGTTGTCAGCCATAATAACATCTATCTATATAAAGCAAGAAACGTTTGTGTGTGGGTATGTGGCTCGCATATCTCTCTGACTGTTTGTCAGGTAAAAGATGTACATCTTTTATTATGAAAATTTTGGGGATTGATTTTCAAAACCTTTATTTTGACATTAAACCATTATTTTGACAACATAACATTAGTACTTCCAAGATGGCGCCTCTTTGGCGCCCTCTGTGGTGTAAGCTAACTCTGACTAAGAGCTGCAACTTCAGTGTCAGGGTAAAGTGAGAAAATAGACTGCAGGAGAATGAGTTTTGAGAATAGCAGTCAGTTAAATGTGTTCTTGCATGTTTGTTTGCAAATAATATCAACTGTTAGAGGTGGGCGGATCGATCCTAATATCGATAATATCGATACCAATGCTGGTATTGATAATGAACAATCCTCATGTAAAAAGATCAATACTCAAGCTTTTTTCTCTCCCGCACGCACTGACTGCTGCGCACACAGATTCATCAAAGTCTGCTCTCTGTCTGTAAGAGCAGCGCTGCACTGTGTCACACAACACGGAGCAGCGTACCCTTGTATTGTGGTTTGTCAGCCCTCTACCTCAGGAGATTTTGTTTTAAGTTGTGTTGAGTGATATTTTTTAAACAAAAATGTTGATTGTGATAATAAAGTATCTTGTTGTCACGTACAATGTTTGGCAAAATTCTATCCTAGGTCTTTTGGATCCTTTGAATCTATGAAGCTTAGCAAGTCCCTTCGGCTGCTCCCTTGTTTTGTACTCGGGGTCGCCACAGCAAATCCAAGGTGGATCTGCATGTTGAATTGGCACAAATTTTACGCCGGATGCCCTTCCTGACGCAACTCCACATTACATGGAGAAATGTGGTAGGGGTGGGATTCGAACTTTGAATCTATGAAGCTTAAATATGAAAAAGTATCGGTATCGATATCGGGGATACTGGGCCTGTATTTACTTGGTATCGGATCAATACCAAAATTCCCAGTATCACCCACCTCTATCAACTGTGGCTCACTGATGTTACTGGTAGCAAAGTTAAACAACATCAGATAGTTCATGTTGCTCGCACCATTTCACAATAAAATGTTTAATGCCAGCATCCCAGCAAATACTTTTGCTGTGAAAGGCATCCTGTTAGTGTTTCTTGCGACTGAGTTTAATTTGACAACACTGAGGAGACGTTAGCTAAAATACGTTTTTGCTAAAAACAAAAAAATTCCCACAATTTCTGCAAAGTTTCAGTCAGTACATAAGCTGAATAAAATCTTACATTTGCTGTGAGTTCAAGTTTAAATAAACTGTATTCAGGAGGTGGGGTAGTGAGGATTTGCTGTTTTAAATATTCTCAATGTTCTGTTTAATTTTCTGTGATTCTCTTCCAATAACCTGTTTAATAGGAATCCTTTTACTTTAATATAATTAATAATAAAACTGATTTTTGAAAACAATATGAAATACTATATTCAAATAAAAATATAATGTAACATATCAATCAAAATAAACCCAAATGACAAAAAAGTGCTTATCATCTCAATGTCCACCATGTCTTAACAAACATACACTTTGTCTGTTAAAACTATGTAAGAGTAAGTACACCTCTTTGTACATTCCACCTTCAAACACAGCCACATATGACCATCCATGAAAAATCTACTTAAGCTCCCAATTTTCTATTGGAATACAGAATTCCTACAGGCACTGTACTAGTAATAAAATAAATTAAATGATAATAACAAATGGTTTGGTGATGGTAACACACTCACCAGGAGAAATGTCCAGCAGAGTGAAATCCCCTGTTTAATCCGTGTTATTGAGTTGGAGGTAGGGTTTGCATCCTCACGGTTTCCCTCTACCTGTCTTTCCCTTTGGGTGCCAATAGGCAGCTCGCAAGGCTGTCAATGACAGCAGCATGTCTGCAGCGGCAGGGAGCGTGGCCTCAGTAGGCCGTGTCCAGTTGAAGCTGAGAAAGACGCTCAAAGGTCACCTGGCCAAAATCTACGCCATGCACTGGTCAGCTGACTCCAGGTGAGAAAAGGTCATGTGAATGCCTCCTCTGTGTCTGCCTGTCTCTCTGTGCCTGTTTGTCTGTCTACTTGTCTCTCGCTCTCTCTGTCTGCTTGTCTCTCTGTGCCTGTTTGTCTGTCTACTTGTCTCTCGCTCTCTCTGTCTGCCTGTCTCTCTGTGCCTGTTTGTCTGTCTACTTGTCTCTCGCTCTCTCTGTCTGCTTGTCTCTCTCTGTGTCTGCCTGTCTCACTATGCCTGTCTGTCTGTCTAAGTGTGTGTGTGTGTGTGTGTGTGTGTGTGTGTGTGTGTGTGTGTGTGTGTGTGTGTGTGTGTGTGTGCCTGCCTGCCTGTCTCGTGCTCTCTCTCTCTCTCTCTCTCTCTCTCTCTCTCTCTCTCTCTCTCTCTCTCTCTCTCTTTCTCTCTCACCGTCATGCACGGTGACTTTGTGGTTCTTTCTCACAGGCAGATGGTCAGCGCATCACAGGACGGCAAACTTCTCATCTGGGACTGTTTCACGGGAAACAAAGTGAGATGCCGTCTACGTCCAAAATACATCTTATTGATTTATTGTCATTCCAATAAGAGCAGTAAATCTGTGTTCAGAGTGAAACCGAAGTAACAAATATGAATAAAATGATATCAATTTGTTTTTAAATGAACTGATATGGCCTCAAACCCACACGGTTAAATGGACACCAACTCTGACTTTCACCTGAACTCTGTTATAAATCAAAGTCCTTTGATTGTACTTTTTGTCACTTTATTTGATGCAGTTTAAAAATAATCTGAATAATATCCTGAATCCTTTACACTGCAGTTGGTTGCTGTGCCGCTGAAGTCAGCCTGGGTGATGAGCGTCGCCTTCGCACCCTCTGGGAACCTGGTGGCCAGCGGTGGTCTGGACAACATCTGCACAGTCTACAACATCAAGGCTGCCAGTCCCAAAACCCTGAGGGAGCTGGACGCTCACACAGGTGACACTCGTCTTAGGGTGGACACTATCCTGTTGCTGAACTGTGATGCCTGACTGGCTACATTTTTGATACAAAAAATAATTAGATACCCAATCGCAGCCTGATGCTAGGTCCACACTGCTGACCATCAGAAAATTTTTGATCATGTTTCAAAAATGTGTCATGTCAGGACCCATCTTGATCCAAAACAGTGAATAGTCAGATGTAATTTGTGCTGCATGTAGAAGGACTCAATCATACTCAGGCGTATTCAGCAATTTGTAATTTGCTCACTTGTAAGCGGTCATAAATTGAGATTGATGCAGACAGGACACCAGAGGGGCGCCGGTGTGTGCTATTGCGCACAGAGAATTTTGAAATGTTCCAAAAATCTTTCACACGCAAATGTCGTGCTATGTGGCGCGATCTAATCTCCAACACTACATGCAGCTTGTCAAGTGGATAAACAAGAAGTGAACAGAGCGAGTGGTGACGTCAGCGGCCATTTTTCAAGATGGCCACCATCTCTCTTCCAAAAATCCCTTTGTAGTGATATCATTGCTGATATTTGCCCTACAGTATTGATCTTGGTGTTGAATTATATATTTGGACCATGTAGAAGCTGAATTTAGAACTCTGGAATAACTCAGAAGCTTCCTTCTATCATATCCCCTAGATATAATAAAAATACTTTACAAAATAGAGGTCTAGGTCAGCTGAAATCCATGTAGGTAGTAGCAGTAGTAGGGGTGTAGGGGTGTAGTAGTAGCGGTAGTACCTTTGTTTCAGCAGTCAGCCACATCCTCTGGATGGACTCTGGCACTGGTCCTCACTACTTACCCAATTCTCACCTATGGCTCCAAGAAACTGCTTGTGCATAGCAGCGGCCACACCCCGGGACACCGCGTTGGCTCGCGCACTGAGATGGATGGTAGCTGGTCCTGAACTCAGTCACTTGGTTGAGCAGTATGAGGCAGCATCTGGAACCAAAGAGGTTACTCAACATACCAGCCATCATGAGCAGACAGAACGAGCTCAACGGGTCTTCCTGGAGAAGATTGACATACTCTCAGAAACCATGAAAGATATGGGCAATCCATTCCAAGAAACAAGCCGGGACCTGCTTTCATTGGTCACAAAGGACATTGCCCATCACACTGCAGCTGAACTGGTTGCCAAACACCATGAGAAGGGCAGGGCGTGTTTCCAGCAGTTCATGAACAGACTAGAGGGGGGAGAGTCCACATTCTATGAGCCAATCAAAAAGAACAAGATAGACTTTTTCAGACAGGAACCATCCTCAGTTGGTGCATCAAAGGAAAAGGCATTGAAGGAGGACTGCCAGCTCTTTTCAAAGCTCTTCATCTCCTGCCAGAGCCGAGAATGTGACCTTAATGCCTTCTTTCAGCATGAGAACCAGGCATTCCCTGCTGCTCTAAGTGATGGTGGAAAGCTTCACACCTGTCAGAAATCCCAGCTTACTACTATTCTTGAGACCCATGTTACCATCCCCGATACAGAACCAAAGGCTGACACCATCATCATCAGTGGTTCAGCACTAGTGTATAGTCTGCCACCAAGGACCTCAAAGACTTTTGAGCAGTATGCAGTACTTGATGTTCTTCCAACCATACAAAGCTACTTGACCAAGTACAGCAGGACAGACATTGTGTTTGATGTGTACCAGCTATCGAGTCTGAAAGCTGAAGCTAGGTCAAAGCGAGGACGGGGAGTCAGATGCAGGGTGACAGAGAATGGCCAAGTCCCCTCAAACTGGCAGAACTTCCTCCGAGACACTGACAACAAAACCGAGTTGTTCAACTTCCTGGCTGACAAGATTGCACAGATGGCAGCTCCAAACCTGGTCATTGTGACCAAAGAAGAAGATGCTGTCAGCAACCACCCCATCAACCTGGCTGAGATGGCTCCATGTAGCCATGAAGAAGCCGACACCCGGATATTTGTGCATGCCAAGCACGCAGCAGTAGAAGGCAGCAAAGTCCTCATGGTCAAAGCCAGTGACACAGATGTTCTGGTGATAGCAGTGAGTATTCTGCTAACCCGCCAGGAGATTGGTCTTCAGCAGCTGTGGATTGCCTTTGGCCAAGGACAGAAAACTAGGTGGATTCCAGTACATGACCTCTGCCACTCCCTTGCACAGGAGAAGACCAAAGGAATTCTCTTCTTCCATGCCTTCACTGGCTGCGATGTTGTCTCGGCATTCCGTAGGAAGGGGAAGAAGACTGCTTGGCAAACCTAGGGTGTGTGTGACGAGGCTTCTGATGTCTTGAGGAAACTCAGCCAGTACCCACTAGCAGTAGAAGATGCTGACCTCAAGACCTTGGACAGGTTTGTGGTCATGATGTATGACAGATCCAGTACAGCTGATGGTGTAGATGATGCTAGGTTAGACACGTTTGCTCGGAAGCAGAGACCATATAAGGCAATTCCTCCTACTCGAGCAGCTCTACTGCAGCATGTGAAGCGCGCTGCCTACCAGGCAGGCTGCAGATGGGGTCAGTCATTGGTATGCTAGCCAGAAACACAGAGTCCTGCCGACTGGGGCTGGACTAAGGAAGCTGATCTCTGGCAGATCTTCTGGACTGAGCTTCCACCTATTGCAGAGAGCTGTCAGCAACTGACCAAGTGTGGATGCAAATCAGAATGCCTTAGGTGATGCAAATGCTACCGCTTTGGTCTGACCTGTACTGGACTGTGCAGTTGTAGATGTGATGTGTAAGAGTTCCAGTAATTCCGAGAGTTCCAAGTAGACTTGCATTAGCACATATACTAGGTGTATTCAATAAGGTTTGATACTTTTTTCCCACAGGAGAAGTTATAATCATCCCATACTATGGTAATTTAGATATGTTATTAACAGATGTATAATGAGATGCCATTCCATTTTTTGTCAATATAAGGTGAAAGATATGGCTATACATGGATGTTAATTGGATCCTACTAAACTATGCTCATCATAGCTGTCTTTATTGGTTCCAGTGGAGGCATTTGATTCGAATGGTTTCCCTCTGGACAATGCGAGTTCTTGAGGGAGTTCCAAAAGAGAATTCATCACGAATGGCCAGCACTCTTCAAAATCCAACCTGTGGCATTTCCACCATGACAATGCCCCAGTCCATAATTCCATCCATGTTTCTAAATATTTGACTGGGATTGGCATCAAGACTGTTCTGCACCCTCTCTACAGTCAAAACCTAGCTCTGTGTGACTTTTGGTTGTTTCCCAAGCTTAAAGAAATCCTCAAAAGCAGTTTTGAAACCAATGAGTGGATAAAAGAGAGAGAGAGATGCGGTGAGGGTCATCGACATGTTCATACATGAGGACCTCCAGAAATTGTTGGAATGATGCAACAAGTTAATTGCAGCTGAAGTTTTGTGCTTGTCCTGGGAAAAGTGTCTTTAAGAAAAAAGTCTCAACTTACTGAATGCACCTTGCATTGAACATGTGCTATGGACATTATCCTTTCTTGTCATGTTTCTCAATTAGAATTTAATATCCAAACATTCCTCATTGTTCATACTAAATGTGAACATACTTTTTGTATTGGCATACGTTACATAATAAATGTTTTATTGAAATTATTCTGTGGTTTGTCTGTATTTTTTCAGCTTTTTTGGTTAAAATTGGCACAATGAAGCCCTCAAATGTATTTAGAGCTATGAAATCAAATTCCCCATGATCAAAAACATAGGATTCGATACTAAAATCATCCAAATTGGTCCAGGGATTCCAATTATATAGCAAAAAATGTGTCGTATACCCGACATGGTGGCCATCTTGAAAAGTGGTGGCCATTTTGAAATTTCAAGTGGCTAACGTTTTTTTTTGTTGTTGTTGTTTTTCAAATTACTGGCCCCAGAAGTATACCCATGCAAATTTTGGTGCTTGCTTCCAGATTTGAAAGATTTTTCCCCTTATGTGCTCCACTATTACTTCCAGGTTGGTCGTTGTCATGAACTATCCAGCATTTTTTTTTTTTTTTTTGTTCACTGGCTTTATTAACATTTACGGACCCATACAAACTGCAGAACAATGTGCTTCACTCTTCAGTTTTTTCGTCTACACTTTCGTCAACCTTTTTGTGCACACAACGCTGCTCAGCGTAACAGAGACGCCCGGTGGCTCATGTGAGAACTGTCACAAACACATCATGACAGTCGTCTGCTGCAACCACGGCCAAAAGCAGAGGAAGTTCTCCTTTTGGAGGAAGCGATGTAGGGGTGCTTTTGAATGTTCAATCAAGTGGTCATACACGGTAGCTGCCATTTTTTGAACTAAGACATTGAAGTTTTATCGACTAAAATAAGATTAGCCTCCTCTATACCAGACTAAAAAGTTTAGTTGGGTAATGTGAAACTTCAGCCGACTAAGCGCTTTGTGCAACAACTAACGTCTAAAAACTAGTTAACTAAGTGAGTTTATTCAACTAAACAAGATCAGACTGCTTCATGAAACCGGACCCAGGACACAAATTGGCACCAAAAAACTGGCAATAGGAGACAGGCCTTAGCCGGAGCAGGGGTGGTAGCCAAGTGGTTAGTGCGCTTGGTTTCAAGGTTCCAGGTTCAAACCCCACCCCTGCCACATTTCTCCATGTAATGTGGAGTTGGAAGGGCATCTGGTGTAAAACTTGTGCCAATTCACCATTTAGATGAAAACAAGGAGCAGCCGAAGGGACTTGCTTACTAGATAGGTCCTAAAAAAAAAACATCATTAGACCTGTGTGCTAACAGGAAAAGGACGATATCTCCAAATACCTATTGGTTCTGTCTCTCTTCATGCAGGTTACCTGTCTTGCTGCCGTTTCCTGAGTGACACTGAGATCATCACAGCTTCTGGTGACACCACCTGGTGAGTCCACCATGAGCCGTTTTGATTATTATATGGTGTTACCAGCTCTAAGTCGCACAACGTCCAAACATTTCCAGGAAAACTATGGTGGAGCACATAAAATAATACAAACAAGGCTTTAATGTAAAACACAACAATAAATATGATTGGCTGTGGTGCGACATCTGCAAGGGCCACAATGCATCACTCGTAACTAATGATATATACCAGCTATTACTAATGGAGCACTGTCACATTGCATGATGGGAACTTGGACACCTCAGGTCACAATATTTTTTATGTTTATTTAAGCAAAGTAATTAAAATTATGCACAATTATGTACAGCCCTCACTGGTAAAATGGTTCATGAAAATGGAAATTGTCATAAATTATATCCTAAAAGTGGTACAAAGTGATGTTTGCACTATTCTATTATCTATAATCATAATAATTTTGATTTATCCAAACAGTGACCCATGAGTTTTTTTTAAAGGAAGCTGGCTGTGAAAGTGATGCGTTAGTTGTTGTATTAAAATGTGTTGCTATTTGTGCATAATTTTATTGATATTTTTAATGAATGTATCTTGTGGAGATCTTTGTATTTTTTTAATGAAGAATCCTGGATTTTTAAAAATTCAGATTTGGTATCATAAATCGTGTGGAAGCCCAGGGAATTGATTTGCCCCTTTTCTCCCTTCCTGCTGTCCTCCATCTCTCCAGCTGTTTGTGGGACTTGGAGACTGGGAAGCAGAAGACGGTCTTCACAAACCACATTGGCGACTGCATGTCGCTGGCTCTTTCGCCCGACATGAACACCTTCATCTCGGGAGCCTGCGACTCTCTGGCCAAGCTGTGGGACCTGAGGGATGGCACCTGCAAGCAGACCTTCTCTGGACACACCAGCGACATCAACGCCATCGCTGTGAGGACACCACGAGCAGTCACATGACCCCCACGCTGCTGGGGCGGGTTATGCTGTGCTCCGTGTGACACGCCCACATTGTGAGGACAGGGGGCGTGTCAAACAGCAGCTTCTTTTCATTTAAAACAACAAACGCAGACATGAGGTGTTTCTTGGAAACACAAAAAAATTCTGATGCAGAATTGAATGATTGTCCAACCCAGTTCATGCTGGTTTAAAGAAAATACAGGCTAAAATACAACATTGTAGCAAGAAACCTGCTGGAAGTCCATACAGCAAACTGCACACCATCTTTTTGTTTTGAGTGATAACACTGCAGACATTTCTCATCACTCTGAAACGTAAAACTTATTTTTGTGGAAATCCAAAATGGAATTCAGTTTTGCAGACATGTACGTGTCAATATCCAGCTTCAAGACTTCTGAGGCTTCAGCTTTGCTACAGTACAACAAGAAATTCATTTTATTTAAAAAAAAAAAATCTGCAAGACTTACAGTGCAACCAGAAAATATTCATAGCCCTGCACTTTTTCAGCATTTTGTTACGTTACAGCCTTATTCCAAAATGGATGAAATTATTTTTTTTTCCTCAAAATTCTACACACAATACCCCATAATGACAATGTGAAAAAGGGTTTGTTTGTTTTTTTTAGATTTTTGCAAATTTATTAAAAATCAAAAAACTAAGAAATCACATGTACAAACATTTTCACAGCCTTTGCCAATGAAGCTTTAAACTAAGCACAGCTGCATCCTGTTTCCACTGATCATCCTTGAGATGTTTCTACAGCTTAATTGGAGTCCACCTGGGGTAAATTCAGATAATTGGACATGATTTGGAAAGGCACACACCTGTCCACATATAAGGTCCCACAGTTGACAGTGCATGTCAGAGCACAAACCAAGCATAAAGTCAAAGGAATTATCTGTACCAGATTGTCTTGAGCCACAAATCTGGGGAAGGGTACAGGATCATTTCTGCTGCTTTGAAGGTCCCAATGAGCACAGAGGCCTCCATCATCCATAAATGGAAGAAGTTCAGATCCACTAGGGCTCTTCCTATAGCTGTCCGCCCGTCTACACTCAGCGATCAGGGGAAAGGGGCCTTACTCATGGAGGTGACCAAGAACCTGATGGTCACTCCATCAGAACTCCAGCATTCCTCTGTGGAAAGAGGAGAATCTTCCTGAAGGACAAATATCTATGCAGCAATCCACCAATCAGGCCTTCATAAAAGGCACCTGGCAGCTCGCCTGGAGTTTGCCTAAAGGCACCTGAAGGACTCTCAGACCATGAAAACAAAATTCTTTGGTCTGATGAGACAGAGCTTGAACTCTCTGGTGTGAATGCCAGGTGTCATGTTTGGAGGAAACCAGGCACCATCCCTACAGTGAAGCATGGTGGTGGCAGCATCATGCTGTGGGGATGATTTTCAGCAGCAGGAACTGGGAGACTAGTCAGGATTGAGGGGAAGATGAATGCAGCAATGGACAGAGACATCCTGGATGAAAACCTACCGTGACTACTCTTGACCTCAGACTGGGGCGATGGTTCATCTTTCAGCAGGACAGTGACCCTAAGCACACAGCCAAGATATCAAAGGAGTGTCTTCAGGACAACTCTATGAATGTCCTTGAGTGGTACAACCAGAACCCAGACCTGAATCTGAAAATGGCTGTGCACTGACGCTCCCCATCCAACCTGATGGAGCTTGAGAGGTGCTGCAAAGAAGAATGGACAAAACTGCCCAAAGATAGGTGTACCAAGCTTGAGAGACTTGAGGCTGTAATCGCTGCATCAACAAAGTATTGAGCAAAGGGTGTGAATACTTATGTACTTACGTTTTTATTTTTAATAAATTTGCAAAAATTAAAAAAAAAGTTTTTCATGTTGTCATTATGGGGTGTTGTGAGTAGAATTTTGAGGGAAAAAAATGCATTTCAACCATTTTGGACTAAGACTGTAACATAACAAAATGTGGAAAAAGTGAAGCGCTGTGAATACTCTGTGGATGCACTTTACACCCAGACCTTCATTTAAAGATTTCTGATTCAATATTTGCACCATTTTATTGACTGTGATCACAGTACCTCATTCAGATAAACTGCCAGTTAAAAACCCAGAACTACAACACCACCAAGTGTTGGGATATGTAATTACAGCTTGGCCCCTGGTAGAGGAAGCCTGCAGTGGACCGCTGATGCTTGTCAGACAAACATATTCATGACGCTGGGTTTTTTGGAGGGGAGGGGGTTGTTTTTGTTTGTTTGTTTACACTGTGTGGCCTCTGTTTACCTTCTAAAATTAGTGAATTCTTACTCACTTTATTTTCTTTTGCCGCAGTTCTTCCCGAATGCAAACTGTATCATCACTGGCTCAGACGACTGCACATGCAAGATGTACGACCTGCGCTCTGATCAGGAGGTGATCAACTACCAGGACGCCAGCCTGAATGCTGGCGTCACATCTGTGGCTCTGTCTATGTCGGGCCGAATTATTTTTGCTGGCTACGACGACTTCAACTGCCACATGTGGGACTCACTGAAGGGGGACAAAGTTGGTGAGTAACAATAACTGTTTGATTACTTGGCATTCCCAGTGTCCTGTTGGGGGCACTAACTGTGGAAGCATTGTTGTGCCAGGACATCTGCAATGCGTGACCCAGTCTCCAAAATATGAGCCGTGTTTGCATTTCCAACACCATGAAAATTCAGTAAGGTATTCATTCCAAATCTAGGGTAGAACTCTACTAATGTATACTAAAGTATATCTAAATATCTAAAAAAAAGAAGAGTAGAGCCACTTAGGTGCCTGGTCGTGAGAACCTGGGATGGTAGGTTTATATGTTATATAATGTTATGCCATGTTATACCTATTGGACTAAGGTTAGCTGTTAGTGTTTTATACCTTTTGGACTAAGGGTATTGGACCTTTCACCGGTCCTGTTCATGATGTTGATGGACAGGATTTGAAGGCGCACTCAGGGACCAGAGGGTGTCCAGTTTGGTGACCTCAGAATTATATCTCTGCTTTTTGCTGATGATGTGGCTCTGTTGGCTTCATGAGGCAGTGACCTCTGGTGTGCACTGAGCAGGTCTGAGGCTGAGTGTGCAGAGACTGGGATGAAAATCAGCAACTCATTTGAGACCATTGTCCTCTCTTGGAAAAAGGTGAACTGTCCCCTGTGGGTCAGTTGTGAGCTTTTGACACAAGTGGAGGAGTTCCGTATCTTGTTCATGAGTGGTTGTAAGTTGGAGCGTGAGATTGACAGACAGATTGGAGCATTGTCTGGTATTTTGCGGATGCTGTGCCGGATCATTGTGCTGAAGAAGGAGCTGGACCAGAAGGCAGGCCTCTCAATTTATGTTCCTATCATCACCTATGGTTTTGGAGTTTTGGGTAATGATCAAAAGAGCAAGCTTGCAGATACAGGTGGCAGAAATTAGATTCGTTGGGTATCTTGGCTTACATTCAGGGACCAGGTGAGATGCTCAAATATCTGGGAGGACCTCTGAGTCAAGCTGCTGCTTCTTCTCATTGAAGCCAAGGTGGTTCAAACATCAGGTAAGGATGCCCCCTGGTTATCTCCCTAGGGAGGTCTTCCAGGCACATCCAACTGGGACAAGGCCCAGGACACACTGGAGGGATTATATATCCCAGCTGGCCTGAGAACACCAAGAAGAGTTAGAGGACTTGGCCAAAGATGGGCAAGTGCAGAATGAGCTGCTTAGTGTACTGCCACCGTGACCTGGACCCGGATAAATGGCAAAAAAAAAAATGAATGGATAAGTGAACTAAACTTAAAATATGTGCTTGTTTCCTCCAGGTGTCCTCTCTGGACATGACAACAGGGTTAGCTGCACCGGTGTTCCCAATGATGGGATGGGAGTCTGCACAGGATCCTGGGACAGCTTCCTGAAACTGTGGAACTGAGCCACCCAGGTGCAGAAGACCACCTGGATAAGAGGAAGTCAGAAGAAGAGGTGGCGGGTGCAAAGGAAAATGAGATAGGAAGCCAATAAGATGTAGGAAATATCTGGTGGATGATTTAGCAAACTGCTATCTTCTTCTCACGAACCTTTCTCGCTCTTCTTCAGTTACTTAAGTGAAACAGAGGCTTTGACGGAGTCACTTTATACAAAAACAGTGCATCTGCTGTATTTATGACAGTCTAACACACACCCACGCACAGAAAGAGACACACACAACACATAAGGAGCTTTTTTTTGGTCAAATATGCACTTAGATTCTTGGCAATACAAAGAAATAAAGTGGGAACATTAAAACTATTGAGCAAAAATGTAGGAATATACATTTATTTTTATGTAGCACTTACATAGAACTATAAATGTCTTTGTATTTTACAGATTGACAGGATGGAGAGGTTTATTTCATTTTATTTTATTTGCCCTCATTTTTATTTCCAGACATTCTCCGGAGAAAAGCAGCAGCAGAGCGGCCATCTTGGCTCCCTGCTAACAGCCAGCAGATCTAAGATGGCCACTGTTTCCCTTTTCACAGTGCAAAACCAGCGATGTACCCAGACAAATAAAGGTCATATCAAGGTTTAAATGTCAAGTCTAACCCATGAAACAGTGTACAGACGTTTTTTTTGTTTGTTTGTTTTTAGTTTTTTTTTCACCCCTGGCTGCATGTCTTAGCACTTTTACAGACATGCAGTAAATCTCTAAAAATAACAAAATGTTTGTTGAAAATGTTTCTAATAAACATAGAGTTGTGCATTAACACCATGACAGACTCTGTGAGCTTATATGTATTAATGTCAGTGATTCATCATTCAGCAGGGAAACATTCTGCCTCAAGTCAAAGTTGATGCTATCAACCTTCAAAATGTACATGAAGTGGCTAATCGGGAGGACCGGGACAATTCCCGGTGGTCTGGTCTGATGTTCAGGCTGTGAGGGCCGGTGTTGCAGACCGAACGGTCCGCCCTGCCTCCACTGCACATGCGTCATTTCGGAGCTCAGCCACTTGTCTGAGACAGAGTCTCTTCACCCAAAGTGATCAGATTAATGGTATTATTAACCATCAGATGGCAAGGTAAGACCTATTAAATCATTCTAAAGTCAGTTTTAAGCAGAAACGTAGCGATACTTGGTGATGTTTTGAAATGACCGCCGCTCTGTGAACGCATCAGCTAGCAACTTGTGTCGCTTCCTCTGTCTTCTATGATGAAATAATGTTGAATTTAAGTGGAAATGATTGTTGTACAAAAGCTTCAGATATCTCACTGAGATAGATGACGACTGGAGTGCAGTTTTAAGCAGAAACAAGACGATAATCAGTGAATCGCGGCTAATGACGCATGCGCAGTGAAGGCAGGGTGGACCGATTTTTAGAGGGGACCATTCGGTCAGTGACACTGGCGTTCACTTCTTTTTGGGGGGGAGACAGTGTTCAGTCATGGCACTGTGTTGATCACGTACAGTGCTACCGCTGTTCCTGGGATCTTTTTTTTCCAGATGCATCCTGATGTAACACGTCCGTGCACTCGGTTAGTGCATTTGAAAGACAGAAAAGAGAAAGATCAACGGTGGCGCAGAGAAGACCAGGATAAAAAAACAGGAAAGCTCTGGAAACAGCTGCAGGAAAATGCCTTAAAATTGGCACATTTTTCACTAAAATGAGGTCACGAACAAAATGAAGATGATGAAACAGGTTAGGCAAGATGTTCAGCTTTGCCTGCAAAACACCATTCAAGTTAATTAGTCATCAACTTAATGAACTGTGTGGTGTAGTGGTACGTAACCAGTGTTGCCACAGTTACTTTGAAAAAGTAACTTAGTTACTTTACTGATTACTCAATTGTAAAAGTAACTAAGTTAGATTACTAGTTACTTTTTTAGTTACTTTTCCCAGCTGCCGACAACAACCCTCTGCCACCTCAACATGACAATGATACCTGTTTTGCCAAAACTCACTTTATAGTCACCCTTTCTTGACTTCAATGAAAATAAATACTTGTTTTATAAAAAGTAAAATAAAGACGTCTTTCTTGACCTCATATTTAACAGTTGACAGCACTGTAACAGTAAAACTTGCAATTTCGAGCCTACATTGTTTATAAAGGTAACTATTAAATTCTAACATTTTTCTAACATTTAAATTCTCTCTAAACATTTTACTTGTCGAAATTATTATTATTTTAAGCAATATTAGTTGTAGTAAAAAACGGCTTCAAAATTTCACCTTTAATCTAGGGGTGTTGTGAGGGGGGCACATCCCTCCTCCACGCCCCCATTCCATCTGGATTCGCCCCTGCTTTGGCGTTTGAGCACAAAGAATGGATAACATTTATTTATGCAGAAAACAGGACCAGATTTACAGGTAAGAAAGTTTTATTGCGTTTTCACATCATGTGGTCCTCAGAAAGAGAGTTTAGGTGCATTTGAGTGGAAAATAGTGTTAGTTGTTGACGTGTCGCGGAGGATCAGCTGTTTTTAACGACCAGATACAGAGCGGCTCAGCTCAGAATTCTAAATAAAGGAGGAAAAAAAGTATAAAAATGTCTTTGTAAAGCTCAGTGCAGGTGTGCTGATCACCGCGCTTTAAGAGGTGAGGACGAGTCGAGCAGCTGCAAAAAACCGCGGATTAAAAGCTCACAGCTCACTTAAAGTGGGCAGTTCAGTTGAACCCCGACCTCCTGCCCACAGACCAAGTTTAATGCTGTTATCGACCCACAATGAAAAATAATAGTAACGCACAGTGACATGGAGAAGTAACTTTAATCTGATTACTGACTTGGAAAGATTAACGCGTTAGATTACTCGTTACTAAAAAAAGTGGTCAGATTAGAGCATCACTGTACGTAACATAATGTTATGTAATGTAAATTATCAAGTTAATGAATTGTGTGGTGTTGTGGCATGTAACGTAACATTATACAATGTAAATTATCAAGTTAATGAATTGTGTGGTGTAGTGGTACGTAACGTAACATTATACAATGTAAATTATCAAGTTAATGAATTGTGTGGTGTAGTGGTACGTAACGTAACATTATACAATGTAAATTATCAAGTTAATGAATTGTGTGGTGTAGTGGTACGTAACGTAACATTATACAATGTAAATTATCAAGTTAATGAATTGTGTGGTGTAGTGGTACTTAACGTAACATTATATAATGCAAATTATCAAGTTAATGAATTGTGTGGTGTAGTGGTACGTAACGTAATGTTATGTAATGTAAATTATCAAGTTAATGAATTGTGTGGCGTGCCACTTAACATTATATAATGCAAATTATCAAGTTAATGAATTGTGTGGTGTAGTGGTACGTAACGTAATGTTATGTAATGTAAATTATCAAGTTAATGAATTGTGTGGCGTGCCACTTAACATAACATTATATAATGCAAATTATCAAGTTAATGAATTGTGTGGTGTTGTGGCATGTAACGTAACAATATACAATGCAAATTATCAAGTTAATGAATTGTGTGGTGTTGTGGCATGTAACGTAACAATATACAATGCAAATTATCAAGTTAATGAATTGTGTGGTGTTGTGGCATGTAACGTAACAATATACAATGCAAATTATCAAGTTAATGAATTGTGTGGTGTTGTGGCATGTAACGTAACATTATACAATGTAAATTATCAAGTTAATGAATTGTGTGGTGTAGTGGCATGTAACGTAACATTATACAATGTAAATTATCAAGTTAATGAATTGTGTGGTGTAGTGGTACGTAACGTAACATTATACAATGTAAATTATCAAGTTAATGAATTGTGTGGTGTAGTGGTACTTAACGTAACATTATATAATGCAAATTATCAAGTTAATGAATTGTGTGGTGTAGTGGTACGTAACGTAATGTTATGTAATGTAAATTATCAAGTTAATGAATTGTGTGGCGTGCCACTTAACATAACATTATATAATGCAAATTATCAAGTTAATGAATTGTGTGGTGTAGTGGTACGTAACGTAATGTTATGTAATGTAAATTATCAAGTTAATGAATTGTGTGGCGTGCCACTTAACATAACATTATATAATGCAAATTATCAAGTTAATGAATTGTGTGGTGTTGTGGCATGTAACGTAACAATATACAATGCAAATTATCAAGTTAATGAATTGTGTGGTGTTGTGGCATGTAACGTAACAATATACAATGCAAATTATCAAGTTAATGAATTGTGTGGTGTTGTGGCATGTAACGTAACAATATACAATGCAAATTATCAAGTTAATGAATTGTGTGGTGTTGTGGCATGTAACGTAACATTATACAATGTAAATTATCAAGTTAATGAATTGTGTGGTGTAGTGGCATGTAACGTAACATTATACAATGTAAATTATCAAGTTAATGAATTGTGTGGTGTAGTGGTACGTAACGTAACATTATACAATGTAAATTATCAAGTTAATGAATTGTGTGGTGTAGTGGTACTTAACGTAACATTATATAATGCAAATTATCAAGTTAATGAATTGTGTGGTGTAGTGGTACGTAACGTAATGTTATGTAATGTAAATTATCAAGTTAATGAATTGTGTGGCGTGCCACTTAACATAACATTATATAATGCAAATTATCAAGTTAATGAATTGTGTGGTGTAGTGGTACGTAACGTAATGTTATGTAATGTAAATTATCAAGTTAATGAATTGTGTGGCGTGCCACTTAACATAACATTATATAATGCAAATTATCAAGTTAATGAATTGTGTGGTGTTGTGGCATGTAACGTAACATTATATAATGCAAATTATCAAGTTAATGAATTGTGTGGTGTTGTGGCATGTAATGTAACATTATATAATGCAAATTATCAAGTTAATGAATTGTGTGGTGTTGTGGCATGTAACATAATATTATATAATGCAAAGTATCAAGTTAATGAATTGTGTGGTGTAGTGGTACGTAACGTAACATTATGTAATGTAAATTATTAAGTTAATGAATTGTGTGGCATTGTGCCACGTAACATAACTTTATGTAATGTAAATTATCAAGTTAAATTATGTAAATTATCAAGTTAATGAATTGTGTGGAGTTGCCACGTAACATAACATTATATAATGCAAAGTATCAAGTTAATGAATTGTGTGGTGTAGTGGTACGTAACGTAACGTTATGTAATGTAAATTATCAAGTTAATGAATTGTGTGGTGTAGTGGTACGTAACGTAACGTTATGTAATGTAAATTATTAAGTTAATGAATTGTGTGGCATTGTGCCACGTAACATAACTTTATGTAATGTAACTTATCAAGTTAAATTATGTAAATTATCAAGTTAATGAATTGTGTGGAGTTGCCACGTAACATAACATTATATAATGCAAATTATCAAGTTAATGAATTGTGTGGTGTAGTGGTACGTAACATACCACTACACCACCAGTGTAATCTTTACGTGCCTTAACTAAAGCACTCCTGCTGAATCACCTCTAAATTATTTACACATTATTCACTTTGCGTGTATTTAGGAATCCGCTAGCTTAGCGTAGCTACTAGCTCTTAGCCGATTTAGCATGGCGGCTTCTCCTGTCTCTCCCGCACTTTTCTGCTCTGGGTGTGAAATGTTTATTTATTCCTCGGCCTCCTTTAGCAGTAACGGTACTTGTAATAAGTGTAGCTTATTTGTAGCTTTGGAGGCCAGGCTGGGTGAATTGGAGACTCGGCTCCGCACCGTGGAAAATTCTACAGCTAGCCAGGCCCCTGTAGTCGGTGCGGACCAAGGTAGCTTAGCCGCCGTTAGTTACCCCCTGGCAGATCCCGAGCAGCCGGGAAAGCAGACTGACTGGGTGACTGTGAGGAGGAAGCGTAGCCCTAAACAGAAGCCCCGTGTACACCGCCAACCCGTTCACATCTCTAACCGTTTTTCCCCACTCGACAACACACCCGCCGAGGATCAAACTCTGGTTATTGGCGACTCTGTTTTACGAAATGTGAAGTTAGCGACACCAGCAACCATAGTCAATTGTCTTCTGGGGGCCAGAGCAGGCGACATTGAAGGAAATTTGAAACTGCTGGCTAAGGCTAAGCGTAAATTTGGTAAGATTGTAATTCACGTCGGCAGTAATGACACCCGGTTACGCCAATCGGAGGTCACTAAAATTAACATTAATCGGTGTGTAACTTTGCAAAAACAATGTCGGACTCTGTAGTTTTCTCTGGGCCCCTCCCCAATCAGACCGGGAGTGACATGTTTAGCCGCATGTTCTCCTTGAATTGCTGGCTGTCTGAGTGGTGTCCAAAAAATGAGGTGGGCTTCATAGATAATTGGCAAAGCTTCTGGGGAAAACCTGGTCTTGTTAGGAGAGACGGCATCCATCCCACTTTGGATGGAGCAGCTCTCATTTCTAGAAATCTGGCCAATTTTCTTAAATCCTCCAAACCGTGACTATCCAGGGTTGGGACCAGGAAGCAGAGTTGTAGTCTTACACACCTCTCTGCAGCTTCTCTCCCCCTGCCATCCCCTCATTACCCCATCCCCGTAGAGACGGTGCCTGCTCCCAGACTACCAATAACCAGCAAAAATCTATTTAAGCATAAAAATTCAAAAAGAAAAAATAATATAGCACCTTCAACTGCACCACAGACTAAAACAGTTAAATGTGGTCTATTAAACATTAGGTCTCTCTCTTCTAAGTCCCTGTTGGTAAATTATATAATAATTGATCAACATATTGATTTATTCTGCCTTACAGAAACCTGGTTACAGCAGGATGAATATGTTAGTTTAAATGAGTCAACACCCCCGAGTCACACTAACTGTCAGAATGCTTGTAGCACAGGCCGAGGGGGAGGATTAGCAGCAATCTTCCATTCCAGCTTATTAATTAATCAAAAACCCAGACAGAGCTTTAATTCATTTGAAAGCTTGACTCTTAGTCTTGTCCATCCAAATTGGAAGTCCCAAAAAACAGTTTTATTTGTTATTATCTATCGTCCACATGGTCGTTACTGTGAGTTTCTCTGTGAATTTTCAGACCTTTTGTCTGACTTAGTGCTTAGCTCAGATAAGATAATTATAGTGGGCGATTTTAACATCCACACAGATGCTGAGAATGACAGCCTCAACACTGCATTTAATCTATTATTAGACTCTACTGGCTTTGCTCAAAAAGTAAATGAGTCCACCCACCACTTTAATCATATCTTAGATCTTGTTCTGACTTATGGTATGGAAATAGAAGACTTAACAGTATTCCCTGAAAACTCCCTTCTGTCTGATCATTTCTTAATAACATTTACATTTACTCTGATGGACTACCCAGCAGTGGGGAATAAGTTTCATTACATTAGAAGTCTTTCAGAAAGCGCTGTAACTAGGTTTAAGGATATGATTCCTTCTTTATGTTCTCTAATGCCATATACCAACACAGTGCAGTGTAGCTACCTAAACTCTGTGAGTGAGATAGAGTATCTTGTCAATAGTTTTACATCCTCATTGAAGACAACTTTGGATGCTGTAGCTCCTCTAAAAAAGAGAGCTTTAAATCAGAAGTGCCTGACTCCGTGGTATAACTCACAAACTCGTAGCTTAAAGCAGATAACCCGTAAGTTGGAGAGGAAATGGCGTCTCACTAATTTAGAAGATCTTCACTTAGCCTGGAAAAAGAGTCTGTTGCTCTATAAAAAAGCCCTCTGTAAAGCTAGGACATCTTTCTACTCATCACTAATTGAAGAAAATAAGAACAACCCCAGGTTTCTTTTCAGCACTGTAGCCAGGCTGACAAAGAGTCAGAGCTCTATTGAGCTGAGTATTCCATTAACTTTAACTAGTAATGACTTCATGACTTTCTTTGCTAACAAAATTTTAACTATTAGAGAAAAAATTACTCATAACCATCCCAAAGACGTATCGTTATCTTTGGCTGCTTTCAGTGATGCCGGTATTTGGTTAGACTCTTTCTCTCCGATTGTTCTGTCTGAGTTATTTTCATTAGTTACTTCATCCAAACCATCAACATGTTTATTAGACCCCATTCCTACCAGGCTGCTCAAGGAAGCCCTACCATTATTTAATGCTTCGATCTTAAATATGATCAATCTATCTTTGTTAGTTGGCTATGTACCACAGGCTTTTAAGGTGGCAGTAATTAAACCATTACTTAAAAAGCCATCACTTGACCCAGCTATCTTAGCTAATTATAGGCCAATCTCCAACCTTCCTTTTCTCTCAAAAATTCTTGAAAGGGTAGTTGTAAAACAGCTAACTGATCATCTGCAGAGGAATGGTCTATTTGAAGAGTTTCAGTCAGGTTTTAGAATTCATCGTAGTACAGAAACAGCATTAGTGAAGGTTACAAATGATCTTCTTATGGCCTCGGACAGTGGACTCATCTCTGTGCTTGTTCTGTTAGACCTCAGTGCTGCTTTTGATACTGTTGACCATAAAATTTATTACAGAGATTAGAGCATGCCATAGGTATTAAAGGCACTGCGCTGCGGTGGTTTGAATCATATTTGTCTAATAGATTACAATTTGTTCATGTAAATGGGGAATCTTCTTCACAGACTAAAGTTAATGATGGAGTTCCACAAGGTTCTGTGCTAGGACCAATTTTATTCACTTTATACATGCTTCCCTTAGGCAGTATTATTAGACGGTATTGCTTAAATTTTCATTGTTACGCAGATGATACCCAGCTTTATCTATCCATGAAGCCAGAGGACACACACCAATTAGCTAAACTGCAGGATTGTCTTACAGACATAAAGACATGGATGACCTCTAATTTCCTGCTTTTAAACTCAGATAAAACTGAAGTTATTGTACTTGGCCCCACAAATCTTAGAAACATGGTGTCTAACCAGATCCTTACTCTGGATGGCATTACCCTGACCTCTAGTAATACTGTGAGAAATCTTGGAGTCATTTTTGATCAGGATAGGTCATTCAAAGCGCATATTAAACAAATATGTAGGACTGCTTTTTTGCATTTACGCAATATCTCTAAAATCAGAAAGGTCTTGTCTCAGAGTGATGCTGAAAAACTAATTCATGCATTTATTTCCTCTAGGCTGGACTATTGTAATTCATTATTATCAGGTTTTCCTAAAAGTTCCCTAAAAAGCCTTCAGTTAATTCAAAATGCTGCAGCTAGAGTACTGACGGGGACTAGAAGGAGAGAGCATATCTCACCCATATTGGCCTCTCTTCATTGGCTTCCTGTTAATTCTAGAATAGAATTTAAAATTCTTCTTCTTACTTATAAGGTTTTGAGTAATCAGGTCCCATCTTATCTTAGGGACCTCGTAGTACCATATCACCCCAATAGAGCGCTTCGCTCTCAGACTGCAGGCTTACTTGTAGTTCCTAGGGTTTGTAAGAGTAGAATGGGAGGCAGAGCCTTCAGCTTTCAGGCTCCTCTCCTGTGGAACCAGCTCCCAATTCAGATCAGGGAGACAGACACCCTCTCTACTTTTAAGATTAGGCTTAAAACTTTCCTTTTTGCTAAAGCTTATAGTTAGGGCTGGATCAGGTGACCCTGAACCATCCCTTAGTTATGCTGCTATAGACGTAGACTGCTGAGGGGTTCCCATGATGCACTGTTTCTTTCTCTTTTTGCTCTGTATGCACCACTCTGCATTTAATCATTAGTGATCGATCTCTGCTCCCCTCCACAGCATGTCTTTTTCCTGGTTCTCTCCCTCAGCCCCAACCAGTCCCAGCAGAAGACTGCCCCTCCCTGAGCCTGGTTCTGCTGGAGGTTTCTTCCTGTTAAAAGGGAGTTTTTCCTTCCCACTGTAGCCAAGTGCTTGCTCACAGGGGGTCGTTTTGACCGTTGGGGTTTTACATAATTATTGTATGGCCTTGCCTTACAATATAAAGCGCCTTGGGGCAACTGTTTGTTGTGATTTGGCGCTATATAAAAAAATTGATTGATTGATTGATAATGCAAATTATCAAGTTAATGAATTGTGTGGTGTAGTGGTACGTAACGTAACGTTATGTAATGTAAATGATCAAGTTAATGAATTGTGTGGCGTGCCACTTAACATAACATTATATAATGCAAATTATCAAGTTAATGAATTGTGTGGTGTAGTGGTACGTAACGTAACGTTATGTAATGTAAATGATCAAGTTAATGAATTGTGTGGCGTGCCACTTAACATAACTTTATATAATGTAAATTATCAAGTTAATGAATTGTGTGGCGTTGTGGCACATAACATACGCTGTTTAATGTAAATAACCATACGATGCAATACCACAGAAAAGGGAAACTTTATCTTGTAACCCCTCAGAGACAAAGCCAAGATCCAGCACCAAGAACCAGCCATGAGCCCACAAGTCCAGAGTGGGCAATTCGGACTGCTCATTGAGTGAAAATTATACAATTATAGACTTTTGATGAGGTGAACCCCATCCTGACCAGGTCCGCATAATCACGGGTACACCGAAATCAAAAGTCTATAACTGCTTTATTATATGGTTAACAAGAAAATTGGGAGTTTGTCAAACATACTAAAACTGAAAAATCAATCTGAAGTTTCAACTCTTTATTACTACTGTCATACTGCACCAACTGACATCCCATCGATCGACTGGAGATGCCTGTTAAATCCGTGACAAAGAGTCATCAGGCTTGTTTTCTTATAAAGTTCGCCATTTGCCTGTCTAGCTTCTGTGTAAAATCGACCGAGTACTCCGTCAAGCATCTGTCTGTCCTAAGTTTCAAAGTTGGGCGCATGTCCCTTTTCAGTGACGTACTTGCGAAACAGGATGGCTGCTGACTGTGTATTTCTGCAGGTGTTCTTTGTATCTTTTTCGTGTAAAATTTGTTTTAAGTCAGCATCGCTAACAGACACAAACCTGAATTCTGCCATGTTGTCAACAAACTGACAGCCAAAGTAGGCATTGTATCGCGTTATCTGATTGGTCGTTATTGATAGAAGGCGTCGCTCGATTAGCTAGCGCTACGCTGCATGCAAGGTGTACTTGTTTCCAGCGGTCAACTCGGCATGTGGTACAGCTCAGAAAATGGCGAATGGGCCAATCAGAAGTTGGCAAAATCCCATACCATATAATAATATTAGAATTAATATAATAAAGAGTATGGTATAGACCTGCTATATATGAAAAGTACCCTGAGACGCCTGCTGATTCAGCACTACATTAATAAAACTGACCTGTATTGATCAGAAAACTTTGTAAAAAGGAGAGATTTGTGCTGAGATTCATGACCATTATTAAAATGTGTTTTAATGTCAGAAGCAGGAGCCAGTAGTGATGAGGGGATCACTACTGTCGGTATGGAACGAACAGGTCAACTCTTACCCCCCACCAACCCATGAAAGGCAACATTCCTACAGGGCAGCACTGATTAAAGCTTACCCAAACCTTGATAAGGCCCAATCAGGGGTAGAGCAACCTTTTGTAGCGGCTGCACTCTGCATTGTGTTGTTATGACTCCGCCCATTCGCTCTCCTCGGGACACGAACTCACGAGCTCCGGCATGGGAGTCGGACTCTCTAACCAGAAGACTAAAACCCAGGGCTCTGGCCTCGTGACCAGAGAATCCTTTTGAGCTGTTGGGAGTAAGGTTTACTAACTACATCTGCACAGCGACACCTGCTGGCCTCCGTTACACTTTAAACTATATTTCATGGATGTATTATGGTCCCAGATGAAGCACAGTTTGATTGCTCCCCTCCACAGCATGTCTTTTTCTTGGTTCTCTCCCTCAGCCCCAACCAGTCCCAGCAGAAGACTGCCCCTCCTTGAGCCTGGTTCTGCTGGAGGTTTCTTTCTGTTAAAAGGGAGTTTTTCCTTCCCACTGTTGCCAAGTGCTTGCTCACAGGGGGTCGTTTTGACCCTTGAGGTTTTTCTGTAATTATTGTATGGCCTTGTCTTACAATATAAAGCGCCTTGGGGCAACTGTTTGTTGTGATTTGGCGCTATATAAATAAAATTGATTTGATTTGATTGATGGTCAATGATATTGGTATTGTTTCTGTATGTATCTATAGCTATTTACAACAGTAATATTTCCTGTTCTGAAGTATCTTTAAATCCCCCTTCTTCAGAATGGAAGATCTTGCTTCTATAGCTAAACTTTGTGCATCTACAAGTAGTAGTTTTTATCAAATGGTCTATAATCAGTCAAGGGCAAGACCACATCCCTGTGACATAAACTTTCAATCTTGTTTTCCACTTTCTCAGCCATGTATAAATCTGGGTACGATGAAATGGGTCACAATGCTACAGAAGACTTGCTTTTCAGGGATGGGGGAAGATATCCAGGTCAGAATATCTTGCTCCCCACCCCATCCTTACGTGAGAAGGTCAAATAATACATGACTAGATGCGCTAGTATCGCACTCTGATCGATCCACCGTCTTTTATTATGAAACAATTCTGAATTTATGTGGAATCGATTGTTGTACAGAAGCTTCAGAGATCTGTTGCTGAAACAGGTGATGACTGGAATGCAGTTTGACAGAGAAACTAGGCAGTTTTAAGCAGAAACAAGGCGATAATCTGCAAGTTGCTGCTGACGCACTGAAATGACGCATGCACAGTGAAGGCAAAGGGATCGATCAGAAGGGGGGACCGATCTGACTGTGACAGTACGACGGGTCTCGGCACTCCCCTCGTCTAAGCAATCCTCTACACTAGTCTGCGCATGCGTGAATCCGGTGTCGCAGTCGGATCGGTCCCCCTGCCTTCACTGCGCAAGCAGCGATTAACAGATTATCACCTCGTTTCTGCTTAAAACTGATTTTAGAATGATTTAAGCAGTTTTTTGTTTGTCATCTGATGGTTAATAAAAGCATTATTTGGTCGGTAGAGAGTCAGTCTCAGACACGCTGGTGTCATGCTCTGATCAGCTCCCTGTCTTTTATTATGAAATATTGCTGGATTTATGTGGAAAAGACTGTTGTACAAAAGCTTCAGAGATCTGTCGCTGAGACAGATGATGACTGAGTGCAGTTTGAAGCAGAAATGAGGTAATAATCAGCGAATCGCTGCTAACGCTCCAAAATGACGCATGCGCAGTGAAGTCAGGGGGCCTGACCAAAAGGGGGGACCAAACTGACTGCGACACTGGCGCACACGGTTTACCGTACAAACACATGTAGACACGCAATTGATTTTTAAGTGGCGACAGCGTGATCGTCATATATGGCTGACGTCATCAGTTATGTCACCCTGAGAACTAGAAAAAAGGAAAATGCTAAAATACTTATAAAAGTCAATTGAAAAAAATATCTCAGGGTTTAATGTGTTGGGTGACAGTGATTTTTTTGCAGATGGAGTGCTTATTAATTTATTTGATTGTTTGTTTGTTTGTTTTACTAATCAAGATGAAGAACAAAGACAGGTAAATTAAGTTTGGGCTTTAGTTTAGGGTGTTTTGTTTGTATTTTACTGAGTATAACAAAACAAAGCAAATACGTTTGATGAGTCGGTGTTGGAGGAAGTTTAATAACATACCAGTAGGTGGCAGCAGCGCACTGTTTAGGAAAAAGCTAATAAGTATTCAAGATTCGATTCCAAAAGTCAGTCCGTTTCATTACAGTCTCTTTAGCCAGTCTTAAAAAGCTTGTAGCTCCACTTACTAAAGGTGTACATGTACTAAATGTAAAAATGTGTTTTATTACATCTCTCTTCAGGTGATTTCCGGTCGCACATCCGGGCGCAAAAGCTATGTACGCCACTGACGTTAAATTAAGATATAGTACACTCCTATTTGCACCACCCTCATCTACACAAATTTAACGTATAATATTAAATGCAATATGGCTTCCTCTGCTCTTCCCGGGTCAAATTCAAAAAGCCTTCTGATGAAGTCAGATTTCACAGCGAAATATTTGATCCACTCCCCCTCTAGCTGCCACTTTATTGTGGTGGGGGAGTTTGCGTACCCGGATGATCCTAGGAGCTATATTGCCGGGGGCTTTGTGCTCCCTGTAGGGTCTCCCAAGGCAAACAGGTCCTAGGTGACGGGTCAGACTAAGGGCAGTTCAGAACCTCCATGACCAGTAAAAAATCAAGAACCGAGACGTTGCCCGGTATGGTGGGGCCGGGGCCCCACCCTGGAGCCAGGCCTGGGATTGGGGCTCGCGCACGAGCACCTGGTGGTCGGGCCTTAGCCCATAGGGCCCGGCCGGGCTCAGCCCTCCTGTGGGTTCACCACCTGCAGAGGGGGCCATGGGGGTCGGGTGCAGAGAGGATTGGGTGGCGGTCAAGGGCGGGTGGCCCGGCGGCCCGGTTCATGCTCACAGCCCCTGGCTGTTGAGACGTGGAATGTCACCTCACTGGGGGGGAAGGAGCCTGAGCTTGTGCAGGAGGTTGAGAGATACCGACTAGAGATAGTCGGGCTCACCTCCATGCACAGCTTGGACTCTGGTACCCAACTCCAGGAGAGGGGCCGGACGCTTCATTTTTCTGGCGTTGCCCATGGGGAGAGGCGGAGAGCTGGGGTCACATTGCTTATTGCTCCCCAGCTCAGTCGCCCTGTGTTGGAGTTCACTCCGGTGAACGAGAGGGTCGCGTCCCTACGCCTTCAGGTCGGGGACAGGTCTCTCACCGTTGTCTCGGCCTACGGGCCGAGCGGCAGTGCAGAGTACCCGACCTTCCTGGAGTCCCTGGGAGGGGTACTAGATAGCGCTCCGACTGGGGACTCCATTGTTCTCCTGGGGGATTTCAACGCCCACGTGTGTGACGACAGTGAGACCTGGAGACGGGTGATCAGGAAGCACAGCCTCCCCAATCTGAACCCGAGTGGTGTTCAGTTGTTGGACTTCTGTGCTAGTCACAGTTTGTCCATTACGAACACCATGTTCGAGCACAAGGGTGTCCATAAGTGCACGTGGCACCAGGACACCCTGAGCCGGAGGTCGATGATCGACTTTGTAGTCGTATCATCTGACCTTCAGCCGCGTGTCTCGGACACTGGAGTGAAGAGAGGGGCAGAGCTGTCGACCGATCACCACCTGGTGGTGAGTTGGATCCGCTGGGAGGGGAGGAAGCCGGTCAGACCTGGCAGGCCCAAACGTATCGTGAGGGTCTGCTGGGAACGACTGGCGGAACCCTCTGTCAGCGAGGTCTTCAACTCCCACCTCCGGGAGAGCTTCTCCCAGATCCCGGGGGAGGTTGGAGACATGGAGTCCGAGTGGACCATGTTCTCCACCACCACTGTCGATGCAGCTGCTCGTAGCTGTGGTCACAAGGTCTCTGGTGCCTGTCGCGGCAGCAATCCCCGAACCCGGTGGTGGACACTGGAAGTAAGGGATGCTGTCAAGCTGAAGAAGGAGTCCTACTTATCTTTGTTGGTAGGTGGGACCCCAGAGGCAGCTGACAGGTACCGGCAGGCCAAGCATGCCACAGCCCGTGCGGTCACAGAGGCAAAAACCCGGGTCTAGGAGGAGTTCAGGGAGGCCAAGGAGGAGGACTATCGGTCGGCCTCGAAGAGATTCTGGCAAACCGTCCGACGCCTCAAGAGGCGGAAGCAGCTCTCCACCAGCATTGTTTACGGTGCGGGTGGGGAGCTGTTGACCCTGACTGGGAATGTTGTCGGGCGGTGGAAGGAGTACTTCGAGGATCTCCTCAATCCCATCGTCATGTCTTCCAAAGAGGAAGCAGAGACTGGGGACTCAGAGGCGGACTCATCCATTACCGAGGCCGAAGTCACCGAGGTGGTTAGAAAGCTCCTCAGTGGCAAGGCTCCTGGGGTGGATGAAATCCATCCTGAGTACCTTAAGTCTCTGGATGTTGTGGGATTGTCTTGGCTGATACGCCTCTGCAACATCGATGGCGATCGGGGACAGTGCCTCTGGATTGGCAGACCAGGGTGGTGGTCACTCTGTTTAAGAAGGGGGACCGGAGGGTGTGTTCCAACTATAGGGGGATCACACTCCTCAGCCTCAGTGTGGTTTTCGTCCTGGTCGCAGCACACTGGACCAGCTCTACACGCTCCATCGGGTGCTCGAGGGTTCATGGGAGTTCGCCCAACCAGTCCACATGTGTTTTGTGGATCTGGAGAAGGCGTTCGACCGTGTCCCTCGGGGCACCCTGTGGGGAGTGCTCTGGGAGTACGGGGTCCAGGGTCCTTTGCTAAGGGCTATCCGGTCCCTGTAAGACCACAGCAGGAGTTTGGTTCGCATTGCTGGTAGTAAGTCAAACCTGTTTCCAGTGCACGTTGGCCTCTGCCAGGGCTGCCCTTTGTCACCGGTTCTGTTCATTATTTTTATGGACAGAATTTCTAGGCGCAGCCAGGGTGTAGAGGGGGTCTGGTTTGGGAACCACAGAATCTCGTCTCTGCTGTTTGCGGACAATGTGGTTCTGTTGGCTTCGTCAAATCAGTGCCACGACGAAGAGGCGTGGTCAGAGGAACTGTGAAATACTGGTGAGTCACTATTAATAATTTCTTACGTGTCCAACCTCGTTAAAATTAAATTTGTTAGTTCGAAAAGCCATCATATTTATTTATAGGAAAACATTCTATTTTTTTTCTACTAAGGTTTGAACTTTGAGTGTTTACACAGGAGAGAAATGTGAGAAAATGTTAATGCCTGTTTGAGAAAAGTGTATAAAGTGTGTAGTGAGGGGTTTTATACGGAAGCGTATCGCATTCAATGGATAAAAAAAATTTTGACCACTGATCTTGTAATGACGAGATCCTGATCTCGTAATTATGAGAAAAGATCAGGTGTCCAAATTGTTTTATGTATATACTTCCGTACTTCCATTCCCTCAGTAAAGACGCGAGCTGAGCTCAGCCGATGATAACACACTATAATCAAACACAAAGTCTGGATTTTTCCCCTGAAGTGCTCCCGGATGAATGTCCAGGGAGGAGCACGGGGCAACTTCCAGCTTTCACTCACACAGACCCACCGACCACTGAGGGACAAAGCGGGGCTCACTCCCACACCAGTCTGTGTGCCCGAGCTGTGTCTCGCCTCGCTGGAGGAGTTTCATTCATCCAGCAACAGTTTAGTGGGAAATCCATGGTGTGGATCACAGTGCAGTGTCGGAGGTTACAAATTGGCCGATTTTCAATTATGACTCGGGCATTCTCACACTTGTCTTTACCGAGGGACTGGAAGTGCGATTACACACACACACACACACACAGAGAAAATAAATAAATAAAAAAGTTGCTTGATCTCATAATTACGAGATCCTGATGTCGTAATTACAAGATCTTTTCTCGTAATTATGAGATATTTTCTCATAATTATGAGATCCTGATGTCGTAATTATGAGATCTTTTCTCGTAATTACGAGATCAGTGGTCAAATTTTTTTTTATCCAGTGAATGCAATACACTTCCGTAGTTTTACAGCCTTAAAACATCTATAATAATTGTAAAAAAATAACGCTGACTACTTCGCGGATTTCGCCTGTCGTGGGTTATTTTTAGAACGTAACTCCCACGATAAACGAGGGACCACTGTATATGATAAAATCGTTATCAAGTTGTTCACCAATGAATATGGCTTTTTACACCCTTCAGAAAACCATACAATATTTATCATTTATAGGTATATGATAAAATCGTTATCAAGTTGTTTTACCAATGAATATGGCTTTTTACACCCTTCAGAAAACTGTACATCATTTATCATTTATAGGTATATGATAAAATGGTCATCAAGCTATTTTACCAATGAATATGGCTTTTTACACCCTGAAGAAAACCATACACCCTGAGGCCGAAAGCCGATTGGTGAACAACTTGATAACTGATAATATGCACCACATATGCATATTGCATCCATATCTCACAGTATGCACAACCCATGGTGTATATAGGCAGTCCACATCCCATCCAGGCACTCCATCTGTGAGGTCTTAGCAACGTGCTTAGCAATGCCGGCTGGCGTGACAATAATCGAACTGGGTGGATTGTTTAAGTTTAATCAGATGTGGGTTTTGTTTTACATTTTAGCTACTGTTTTTGTTTTGTTTGGTTTTTTTAATGCCTGTGCAATGCGAGACAGTGGGTTGCACCAACAATGTGAGAAAGAAAATCCGTTGTGTGTTTCTGTGAAGGCTCTCAGTTGTCCAGGTATGTTCCATAGTAGAGAAGCTTGAATCTTCAACTGGACTGGGCTGCGAGGACTTTTCGCTTCTTCCAAGAGGGTGCTAACTAGGGTACAATAGGTGCTAATTAGAGCAATTGCTAATCACTAGCCAATAGCAGTCTGCCTCTTGGTAGGAGGGTTCTGGTTAGGTTTAAAACTCCAGCTTTTACTGGCTTCTGTTATTCTTCTCTACAAGAGTCAAGACAGAAGTCAGACTACCAGAGCAAGAAATTTCGGCAATTAGAAGCGAAACGTCCTCGCGTCAAGCAACCCAGTCCAATCGAAGATTCAAGCTTCTCTACAATCCATTGCGTGATTAAAAAGAAAACATACAATGCAAAATTTGGGTAGCATGGCCCTCCTCAGCACAGGCCAGTATTTCATGAAGCATAATGATGACACACCAAGAGGATTATGCATCAGATCGATCAATTCAATATCATGCGTTACTCTGGCGGCAGACCAGCAATTCACAATGCATACATGACATACATGATATAAAATACAAATTAATTTCATAAATACCTGTTATGTCTATGAGATATTAATAAATATCAGGATAATGAACATCTGGCCATTGTGTAGGACCATTTTTCCATCGTCCAGCTTCAAGTTGGTACAGACAAGATGCCAGTCCTGCTGCTGCTAACTTGGTTTTGGTTTGGATATTATCCAAACCCTCTGAATACTAGTTGAAGGCCACACTAAGGTCCCATCAACATAAACATAACTAAAAACATACAAATAACTAGAAGCACTCAGAGAGTGTAAATCTCCGCCAAGGCCATGGGGTCACTGACGCCATAACATCTACATGCCGTGGAATCATTGAACCTAAAAAAGTCTAACAATGATGTTTGCTCAGTAGTAAAAAAAAGTTTCTTCTGCTGTGACTGGATAGCATGTATCCTTAGCGCTTGGCATCACAGTTTATTGCAACTTGCACCTTTCCCAGAAGCTACTGTCATCTGAGCACTGATATTGCATGTGCTTATAGACAAAAACAAATAAGAGACAAAATTCTATTTATTATTCAACTAAACTGCAAATATATTAATTTTTTAACATTTTTGAAACACTTCTCTAAACAAGGCCATAGGGTCACTGACCCTAAAGAGATTCCCTCCTTGGCACAGTGATCTATTTCTTTTTGTCTCTTTCTCTAAAATTGTATATAATAATCATTAGATTATTAATATATAAACAAAAATAAATTTAAGAAATATTACAATTTGAAAACAAATGCACCCGACCGTGATGACAGCTGCAACTGCTTAATGCTAACTTTTAACATTGAAAATGCCATAGACATGCTAACGCGTTAGCATCAGGATCCGGATCGTGATCCGGATCACCACTAAAATTTAATCACTTGTTCCTCTTGTCATTTCCAACCACTCCACAAAATTTCATCAAAATCCGTTCAAAACTTTTGGAGTTATCCTGCTGACAGACAGACAAACAAACAAACAAAGGGGACCGAAAACATAACCTCCTTGGCGGAGGTAATTATTTAAATCTGGAATTCAAGAGCAAATACCCCTCCCAAATACACAATTTAACTCTATGGTAAAACACTTCGACAGCCATATATTTTCACACCAGTGACTGACTGACGCAGAAGCACACTGGCAGTGACGTGGCTGCCACCAAGTCAGTTTCAGAATAATGGCCAGCTGTCATTATTATACAGTACTTTTATTTTGAAGGAAGCTGTTTATGGCTAAACATTTGACTAAAACTATAAATTCTTCACAACTGAATTGTTTTTTAAGCAGTTTGTGAAGTTGAATGCTTATTCAAAGGTTTTATCTGTCATAAACTAAATTAAAGTGGGATGCTGTTTCACCAAATTAATAATAAAACACAAGTCAGATGTTGACACTCTTCTTTTTATCTTACGGCTGCTCCCGTTAAGGGTTGCCATACCATATCAATTGTTTCCATCTCACCCTGTCCTCTGAATCCTCATCTGTCACACCAACCACCTGCATGTCCTCCTTCAGCACATCCATAAACCTCCTCCTTGGCCTTCCTCTTCTGCTCCTGCCTGGTGGCTCCATCCTCAGCATCCTTCTCCATGTATGTTCTGGGTTCCTCCCCCGCACATGTCTAAACCATCTCAATCTCACCTCTCTGACTCTGTCTCCAAACCATCCCACCTGAGCTGTCCCTCTGATATGTTCATTCCTAATCTTGTCCATTCTCGTCTTTCCTAAAGTGAATCTCAACATCTTCAGCTCTGCCTCCTGTCTTTTTGTTAGTGCCACTGTCTCTAAGCCGTACAACATAGCTGGTCTCACTCTTGTCTTGTAAACTTTCCCCTTCACGCTTGCTGATATTCTTCGGTCACAAATCACTCCAACCACCTTTCTCCACCTACTCCACTCTGCCTGCACTCTCTTCTTCACCTCTCTACCACACTCTCCATTACTTTGAACAGTTGACCCCAAGGACTTAAACTCATCTACTTTCACCACCTCTACTCCTTGTAACCACACTATTCCACTGGGTTCCCTCTCATTCACACACGTACTCAGTCTTGCTCCTACTGACTTTCATTCCTTTGCTCTCCAGAGCATATCTCCACCTCTCCAGGCTAGACTCAACTTACTCTCTAGTCTCACTACAAATGTCATCTGCAAACATCATAGTCCATGGAGATTCCTGTCTAATCTCATCTGTCAACCTGTCCATCACTATTGCGAACAAGAAAGGACTCAGAGCTGATCCTTGGTGTAATCACATCTCCACCTTGAATGCGTCTGTCATTCCTACTGCACTTCTCACCGCTGTCACACTATTCTTGTACAAGTCCTGCACTACTCTCACATACTTTTCTTCCATTCCAGACTTCCTCATATAATACCACAGCTCTCTGTTGGCAGCCTGTCATAAGTGTTGTCTAAGTCCACAAACACAATTTAACTCTTTCTGGCCTTCTCTATACTTCTCTAACAGTATTCTCAGAGCAAACATTCCAGCTCTGTCCCTTTGTCTGGCCAATCGGTACAAAGGATTCAAGGATTCAAAGGATTCAAAAGAAGTTTATTGTCATATGCACATAGGAACATGTTCCCTGCACAATGAAATGTGTTTACTGCATTTTACCCATCCTAATTGCCAGTTAGGAGCAGAGGTCACCTTTTTGGTGCCCGGGGACCAGCTCCAGATGTATATCCCTGCCCTAGGTCATGAGCAGGCTGAGCAAACCTTGACCGGCCTCATGACACACTTAACAAACAACAACACACATAAGCCAGTCCGGTACAGGAACACATATAAAAGCACACACAAGGAAAGAATTGGGAAAAGAAAAACCTCCATTGCTGCTGCGTTGAACTCCTGCAGCACCACTGGAGAGCAAAAAAACCCATAGCACAGAAAAACAGTCATAACAAAAATGGATGTGTCCAGTGTCCAGACAGACAGCCCGGAAAGGCCGCCCTTGAGGCGCCATCAGGCCTTATCTGTCCATCCTGGGGGGGGGGGGATCCCAGTCCTGAATCAGTCCACCAGAGTCTCAAGGTCCCACAGTCAACATCTCAGGACTGGGAAGGGAGGGGGGCAGGGGAAGACAAGGAGGCGGGGGAGACGAGAAGCGAGGCTATCAGGAGTGTTCTTCGGAGGGAGGATTTTATCCCAGCGGCCTTGAAGGACAGCTGGTGTTTGGAAACCAAATAGATATCCAGATTAACAGATGCCTGGCAGATTCCACAGTCTGAAACTTCAGAGTGGCTCCCAATACATCTGAATAGAGGAGAGATGTGGTCTTACAGATGATCAAAGCGGTTTTCCAGTGCAGCCATTCTCCCCGAGATGGATTCCAACATGCGACTGAGCTGACACTGCCCTTCCAATCGAATCAATCATGTGGGGCAGCCTGGACGGGCCAATTAATGCCGCCTCCACCTTCTTAATTTTCCGGTAAACCAGTTCTGTGGCCGCTCCACACAGCAGAAACCCGGTCACCCGGTCACACTGGCCAGGTCACTCCAGGACCTTGAAATGCTTCTTACGGAGCCCCTCCTTAGTTGCCCTGACTGTGTGTTTGGGGTCATTGTCATGCTGGAAGACCCAGCCATGACCCATCTTCAATGCTCTTACTGAGGGAAGGAGGTTGTTTGCCAAAATGTCACAATACATGACCCCATCCATCCTCCCTTCAATACGGTGCAGTTGTCCTGTCCCCTTTGCAGAAGAGCACCCCCAGAGTATGATGTTTCCACCCCCATGCTTCACGGTTGGGATGGTTTTCTTGGGGTTGTTCTCATCCTCGAAACATGGTAAGTGGAGTTGATTCCAAAAAGCTCTATTCTGGTCTCATCTGACCACATGACCTTCTCCCATGCCTCCTAAGGATCATCCAGATGGTCACTGGTGAACTTCAAACAGGCCTGGACATGTGCTGGCTTGAGCAGGGGGACCTTGTTGCCCTGCAGGATATTAAACCATGACAGCATCATGTGTTACTAACGTAATCCTTGTTACTGTGGGCCCAGCTCTCTTCAGGTCGTTGACCAGGTCCTCCTGTGTAGTTCTGAGCTTTCTCAGAATCATCCTTACCCCACAAAGTGAGATCTTGCATGGAATCCCAGACCAAGGGAGATTGACAGTCATCTTGTGTTTCTTCCACTTTGGTAGGTGTTCAAATACTTATTTGTAGCAGAAACATACAAATAAATTATTTTAAAAAATCATACATTGTGATTTCCGGATTTTTTGTTTTTTTTTTTATTTCAGACCCCTCCATGATTTCTAAGTGGGAGAACTTGCCAAAATTGCAGGGTGTTCAAATACTTATTTTCCTCACTGTATATCTCCACAAATCCTTTGATATTATTATTTTCTTTTTCTTTTTTAAGAAATAGATTTTCTGTCTGCAAAGAGAAACAAACACAAAGTTATCAAAATAAAATTATTGTGAAAAGGCAGTGCCTAGTTTTGTCATAAAAGTAAAACCTATATGTGTATCGATCTTTTTTTCTTTAATATTTCTTCAAATGGCAAACAACAGACACAAAAGAGAGAACTGACGCCCAGCTGTGATTAAAACTGTAAATCTTTTTATTTGACATATTTTCACATTATTTTCAATGTCAAGCATTCTGTTTATTACATTTTAAATGATTCCCTTTTGTCTTTTTCAACAGCTAATCTACAGACATTGAAGAGGAACAGAAGGATTTAGGGTTCAGAGGGTTATTTTAATGATCATTATTATGATTATTATGATTATTATTATTAGGGGACTTTAAGCATGACTGAGAAATCATCAGTCGTGGTCACATCAGGGCAGAAGAACAGAGAAACGGCACAATGAAGAAAATGAAGCGATGGAGGACAGAAGTGGGTGCATTAGTGTTCCGGGTGAGAGACTGTGTAGTGGATCGTGTGTTAATCCTTCAAAGTGCGAGTTTTATTTTCAACTGCATGCTGCTGTATTTAGTACCTGTTTATTATGTTTGCTGCGTAAAACAAAGCTCTTTATTTCTGCAGTCTGTCCTCCAGCTGGACACCAACTAATGCCTTTAAAACTACAGTAACAGTGCATGTCTGGCTTATAAAGTTTATTTTTTAATCTTGTTCCCCTGCGTGTATTACATTTGCATACTCATGTGCATACGGCATCGTCTCCCTTCCCAAAAGTCCAGTGCATAATTTTTTTGTTTTGTCTCTTTTGTGTATTGGTGTGTCGTCGTGTCTGCATCTGTGTGACCACATGTCAGTCGCCTGTCTGTCGTGCGCTTTCACAGGACGCTGGGGTTTCTGAAGTTATGGCCTGCAAAACGAGCTTGGTCGCCCAACTCCTCCTCGATCCTACAAGGAGACAAAAGCAAGAAGACAACTTGATGTGAGAATTTGTCTGTGTCCTGATTAGATTAGATAGAACTTTATTATTCCCTTGGGAAGAGAATTATTGGTTTAAAATTGCAAAACTATGACTCTATAAGCTTGAAATACGAGTGAATTGGCACATTTTCAGCAACATTTCAGTTCATTTTTCAAAAATTCTGTTCTGGGTGGCACAGCCAATTTGAACCCAAGAGCCAGGCGGAAATTTGCAGTACCGGGTCGAGCCGCCCCGCGTCGCCCACCGTGGCTAGAACCCTGCCCCATTGTACTCGGAAAAAAAGGTATTAAGGATTGGAAAAGTGCATTCAAATTGGAATTCCAAGTTGGAAACGTGACGTCACGGTAACATGGCGATGCACACAGCATGCAGTAAGCAGAATTACTATGTCTTTGATTTTTACTCATATGATGGTTGGTTGTATGCAATACACGTATCTGGGTACAAACTTTAGTTGTGGATCTCGGTGTTGTTGTCAGTATGGCAATGGATTGCAAACTTGTGACAATCCCCCTCCCAAAATATTGTATAAAGTGGCTCAATGACCCAAACAGGCATGAGAATTTTGTACTAAAAAGGATTTTTCCTGAATTCCACATTTTTTAGGATCTGGATGAAATATTTTTCAAGGGTCTGCTGTGCTGCTAAAATAAGGCTTAAAATAAGTCAAATTTTGTATAAAATCCAGGGGATCCTACAGCGGGCCTCAGACCCCCAGCCAACTTTCAGAATGTCTCACTCTAAATCCTGAGCCACACAAATATTACAGGCATCCATGTTTTCCATAGAGATGCACTGGAATAATACATGCACATTCATATTTCAGTCTGGATTGCACCTTGCTAATTGATTAGCCATTCATTTAACAGAAAGTTTTTCCATCGGTACCCAAGAATCCTCCGCAGCAGTGTAGCACTGACCTGGACTTAGGCTCTAATTTAAATAAATTAAGAAAAGTCTGTCTGACGTGCAAAAGCTTGACAGCAGTGATTAGCGTTGACTGCTGGCTAATGCCCGTAAGTCTCCTCAGTAGTCCTCAGATTGGATTACAATGCTGAGCCGATCCCACCTTCCTGTTCTGTCTCCTGCTGAATGGACCGCACATGTCGGGTGACACTGACTACTATGTTGCTTAGCTCCACAATGACAAAGACAGTGTCTCCAAGGACAACCCGACCCTAAATTCTCGCGATGCTTCACCACGGCCTTAATCCACCAGATGTCCCCCAGTCCACGAGCTCCCTGTTTGATCCGCTCTGCACATCTGAGGCAATCCACCTTCAGGAAAGTTTAAAATATTTAGGTTTTACTGTATGAAATTACTTCAACTTCAGGATGTTACAGGACCTAATAATATTTTTATTTTAATTCATTTATAACAAGTTGTAGAGATTTGTTTTCAGTTTGAGTCTAAGGAATATAATTTTAGAAATTCTTATATTGAGAAGCCTGATTTACTTTTTGTATTTGAAATGCCATAAACAAATTAAAATGTATGAAATACCAAGAGGCTGAATACTTTTGCAAGCCACTGTATAATGCAATAATATATATATATATATGTGTGTGTGTGTGTGTGTGTGTGTGTGTGTGTGTGTGTGTGTGTGTGTGTGTGTGTGTGTGTGTGTGTGTGTGTGTGTGTGTGTTTATATTTATATACCTATATTACCAACAAAAATGACCACATACAGCATGTGAATGATTTTCTATGAATGAATTTACTGAACTGTGCAAACTTTCAGAACAAACTATTTACAACATGCAAATTATTAAAACACACAACTACTATTTACAGTTTAGTTACTGCCCGTGACACAGCATGAAGCTATTCTTTTTTGAGTTCAGACACAGAGGCACATTACACTTTGTGCAATAAAAGCTTGTCTTTACTCTTGGGATGCCATGGTCCAGGCACCATTTGCAGTGTTTCCTGACCCTAGTCCCATCATATAAATTAGACATACACATTGTGGTGGATTTAGGGACTCCTGCAGCTGAGGCTGTGGGGGAAGCCTTTGTGGAGGCTTCAGGTGCTACGGCAAAGTGGAGCATCTCCTCAGCTAACTGTTCCTGAAGATTTTTTGGGTGATGGGCGACAGCTCCTTGTACAAAAGGAAGTTGTTTACCACAGCGATGTCAACAAAGTGATAAAAAAAATGTCTTATACCACTTCGTAGTTTTGTGGTGGACAATGTAATAACCAATAAGTACATCGGGTAAGTCCACACCCCCCATATTTGCGTTGTAGTCCTTGATGCAGTCCGGCATAGGAATATCTTTGTTTTGCCACCTGCCACCCTCCTTTACCTTTCTAGATACTGTCAGGCCACTGTCTGCTGTATGGATTGTGGAGCACATTGTCACCTCCCTCGTGTCCATCCACTTCACAAACAACAGGTCGCCATCTCTGATCCAGTGCATGTCTCCTCTCTTGGCCTTTTTGGGCAGGTCATTGTTTTGAGTCTGTGGGAAGCCAACTTGGTTTCTTCTAATAGTTCCACAAGCACCAATGTTAATTTTGTAGAGGTCATTCAGCAAAATAGGGCTTGTGTAAAAATTGTCTGTAAACAGTCTGGACCCACTACCATGAAGCTGCCTTGGAAGAAGGTCCATAACAGAGGTGTAGCTCAGGCCTGGGGGGGTAAGGGAATGGGGTGGAGGGGGCTTTTCCAGTGTAAACAAAAAAATTCCATGTGTAGCCTATTTTGGAGTCAGCAAGCACAAAAAGTTTATAGCCCCAATTGGTGGGTTTGTCTTTGGTGTACTACTTCATGCTGATCCTCGCTTTGGTGGCAACCATACGCTCATCAATGGATATATTTCTGCCTGGTTGGAAGTACGCTTTGCAAGCAGACGTGATCTCTGTGTACAGGGGTTTTATTTTGTGTAGTTGGACATATCCGGGTGTGGTGTTCTTCTTCTCATTTTCGTCATCCTCTGTGGGGTTACTGAGATGGAGTGAACAGACAGTAGACTCAAAGTGGTCTCTTTTTATAGTGTCCCTGGTGAAGGGGAAGTTGTAAGTCCATTTTGTTCTCCACAGATCAGCCCTATGGTGAAGGGTAACAAAGCCGGTAAAAGGTATGATGGACAAAAACTTGTAAATAAAGTCCTTCACTGTAAGGACCTCTGCCATTGGCATGCCATCCCAGCTGCCTTTTTTCTGGCAGCATTGGCATTTGTGTTGTCGGCGACAGTTTTGACAACAGAGGCCGAGAAGAAAAGCTGTAATAAATTGAGGGGAGACCGTGTTTTTGAGGTGTCAATGTTAGGACCTGGGGGCGCTGGCTGGCATGAACCAGGGAGGACTGGGTGTAATGTCCACCTCGTCCCTGCCATGCCACCTGTTCTCCTCCTCACTCTGTGGAGTTCTATGTTTAGTTTTCTGGGCTTTCTTTTTTGATGGAGGAGTTGTCCCCTGTGACTGTCTTTTTTTGGTGGAGGGTGGTGGTGGTGATGGAAACAACGGCTGAGGTATTGGGCTTGGCTGAGGTGTTGATGCAGCTCCTGGAGACAATGGCTGAGGTGATAGTGTTGGGGGTGGTGTTGGAGCCTGCTGTTTAGTTCCTCTTTTGAGTGGGTTGTAATCTTCTTCACTGTAAACACATTTAAAAAAGTAAATTAATTTATTCAGTGTCAGTGTCACTACATGTAATCATATATATTCGTAGATACACACACATACACACCTACATATGTCATTGTATTTCATATCTCCATGTAACATTTACACTGGATAACAAGGCCACTCTTCTGCTCTGAAAGAGCTGCAATACAATCAGCGAGATCAGCTCTATATTCTGAAATGTGTTGCTGAGACCATAAAATAAGCTACACAATAAACTTCTGCAATAATAACAACACATAATTATCTTCTACTGGACACCTTATTATATTACGGACACTTCATTCTATTGCACTACAACACCTGTTAACTTGGCTCATTGGGTCAATTGCACTAAACCATTTACTGCTGAATGTTGCACACTGATGCACTATTATGTACATAGGCCATTACACAAGTATATTTTAGATTTCCCCTCTTATAATGTATATTTCTATTTTAGTATATTGCTTTGTTATATTCTATTGTTTTTACCAGCATGCTTATTTTATGTTATTTCATATTTTTTCCCATTATATTTAGATATTTTATACTTAGAGTCATTTATATATATATATATTTGGGCATCCAGTGTGGGCAGCAAAGTAAGAATTTCATTGTACAGGGAAACGTGTTTCTTTACTGTGCATATGACAATAAAAGCTTTGAATCTTGAATAACGTTAATGTAAAAAGGTTATTACTACACCACCATTGTGTGACTGAGGAATGAATGAATATTGCAATTGGGTACCCAAAAATGTGCTATATAACACTAATATATACACGTTATTATTTGCATTGCATACCTTTCTGAATCTGATGGAGGATAGTATTCCGATTCACTGTGGCTATTTTCTGGATGCCAAAGGTCTTCATCATCTGATGACGAGTCGTCCACATGTATCTGGCACTCGTCGTCATCCAGCTTCCGACGCGGTGTACCTCTTTTTGGACATTGTTTAATAATTGTAATAAAAATGGCTAAACACGCAATCTACCCCTCAAATTGTAATAAAATAAACTAATAATTGTAATAAAAAAACAGCGTCACTTGAATAAGCTCCGATGAGTCATGCGCCCTCATGCGTAATGGCCGATTCCTCAAGCAAGCTTTTACGCCGAGACCTACCCCTGTGGCGGATTGGTCAATTTGCATGATTGACACCATCGACAATCGTGGCAGCCAATAGAATGAGACTAATACTTGCAAAACAAGATTGTCATCACCCCCAGCCAACCAGGAGGCAGAGATCCGAGACACATGGAACAGATACGTTTTTCATTCATTACACTTAAGCCCCTTTCACATTGGCGTATTCGTAGAGCTGCTCATTGTGGCGTATCGTCTACGCCGAGTTGAGCAGCTCTACGCCAATTTTTAGCAGCTCTACGTCGAGTTTTTTCTCCTTACGCAGCAGTATGTTGAGGGCTACGCGCGTAGGATGGAAGAAATTAAACATGTTTAATTTTCTTTGGCGTAGAGCGCTGGACACAGTTTTAAGCAGGTCTGCACAGCACAGCGTTACTGCATGCAAGTCTGTGCAACGCTGCGCTTCTGTACACAACCAAAAACTGAGTGCTGCATCCAGAGGAATCAGCTGAGAACATGAGAACATGATCACACAGCCAACCGGGAATAAACCCCCCTGCTGTCCTGGAGACAGAAATGTGGCAAGTGGGTTGACAAAAGTAAGGTTTTTGGAATTTGTTCTAAAGTAATTCATTTACGTATCATCAGAGTTGTGTTTGTGTCCGGTAAAAACAGTTTAGATAGCCTTGTAGCGCTTGCTGTTTAATTTGATATGCAGTGTTACTATGTTTTCTGTAATTAGTGCATTGTCTTATAGCCTGTTTTGAAAACTTTCTCCGAAGGTCCCCCAACTGGGGGTTCAGGAATTACACAAAATAACATAACTTGATAACATTAACCCACTAACTTGTAAAGTTACAGTCAGCCTTATGTGCGTGAGGAAGTTGCCATATAAAGTCTCAGTGCTCTGGACCAATTTAATCAATTAATTTGCTACTGTGAGATTAACATCTAGCTGCTGTGCAGAATTTGCCCATGTAGATTTTGACTGATGATATGTAAAAGCAAGGTGCAAAATCAAATCTTCGATCAAGTTCGAGATGATGCACGGGTCGTGCACACTGCTGCCTCACAGAACTGCTTCGGACCCTGACTGGCAACGACCCCAGCAGACGTGCGGTGCATCCTTATCTCCTGCAAGTAAAGAGCTACGTTCACAGCCTGGCATCTCATGGGTGTCCTCTGGGCCCCATCCAGCCAGCTGGATTCATGCTGGACCATCTCCAAGTGGACTCAGACTGTCCTTTGAGAAGATCTCAAAACAGAGTGGCTGCCTGAGAAGTGTGCACAAGGATTTCCAATTGAACCCTGAGTTTTGTGTTGGTGCCGATTAAACTGGGCAGTTTGAAAGTAGGTGACATTTCCTTTTTTCAACATGGACTGGTCATAGTTTCAAAGCGTCTACACTGTCTTGTGGTCTCAAATAAAAGACATCAAGCACAGGGGGTGAAATATAGCAGTACACAGACCTCATTAACTGGTTGTACTTGGCCAGCCTCTCAGACCTGCAGGGGGCACCAGTCTTAATCTGCAGAAACATCATGGAGGGATTGATCATTCAATACAACCCAAACCCAAATCCACCTACTTTACAACGTTAATATCCTGGTTCTGTCTTTTTACACATCCAGGTTTGAGTCAAGTCTTCACAAAATTTTCTAAAAATGCCTCCACAAGTACAAACTATTTGGTGTTTTATTAAAAAAAATTCTAAAAATAACAGTTGTGTTTTTTATGGAGGTTCACATCCCATTGTGGTCAGTGAATTCAAGGGATAGACAGATCCTTTTAACCACAACTGGCTCATTAAAAAATAAATAAATGGCCTATCTTACCACATAAAAATGCTTTAAATCAGGGGTGCCCAAGTTCGGTCCTCAAGATCTACCTTCATGAGACTCTTAGTTGTCTCCCTGCTCCAACACACCTGAATCCAATGAAAGGCTTGTCAAAAGCCTGCTAATGAGTCTTTCAGGTGTGTTGGAGCAGGGAGACAACTAAGAGTGTCATGAAGGTAGATCTCAAGGACCGAACTTGGGCACCCCTGCTTTAAATGATGTGTCTGCTTTCCCCACCCCAGTATGGAATTTGTTTCAAGAATTCCTGTCCTTCCTGTTGAGCTGCCCTCATATTATAGCTATGAGTGGAAGCATAACTTTGCTTGCAGATGTAAAGCTGTGTCTGTGTCCACCTGTCCAGTGCAGAGTCCCACCACCAGGTCAGCGATGAAAGTGTCCTCTGTCTCTCCCGAACGATGGCTCACCATCACACCCCAGCCATTAGCCTGAGCCAGCTTACACCTGAATGTAAAGATTCATTCACAGATTCACAATGTTCTGGGCTCAATCACTTTATGTCATATATTTTAGTTTTTATTGCATTTTGTTGCAGACAGGGTGGTTTTTGTAATTGTAGCAGTATGCCACCTTAAACAGTGGCAGATCCTGTTTTTGCACCATGCATGGGAACACAAGTGTGTCTATTAGGTTCACAATGTTCATGTACTAGTTCTTTTTAGAATTTTGTGGAGATTTGAGAAAATATGCATTTTTTAAGTGTGTGCAACAGCCACCAGAAGCCACCATTTTGGATTTGTAAAAATGATACATTAAAATTATGGAATAACCCTGTTGTGTCTGATGATTTGCAGATGTTCATGCTAGATTTTACGGTCGCAAATTGAGTTTTACGATATTTGTGACCGTAATCCACCATTAATGTTCACAAATGTTAGTAATCCCCTCAAAATTCCAATAAAAGTACATAATGATCCTGATCACGTGTCTTCAGCCCAGTTCTCACTTTCACAGATAGGAATCCTTGAAGGACGTGATCTAAAACTATGACAAACAGGCATGTGAGGATCACTGTTGCCCACAAATATGATCTGGCATGTGATATGATGACATAACGCACTGTTCTAAGATGGAAAAAAAAGAAACTGGCATCAGCTTTTAAATATTACTCTATTGTTATGCTTACATTTATTAGTTTCACTTAAAGGATATTTATAATATGGTTGATATGTTAAATTCTACATGTGTACATTGAGAGAAGCTACCAAATTTAGATGTAACAAATTATTGCTTCTTTTAAGTTTCACTTTTTTCAGTGTAGTGTACCATGCTGGCTTGTACCACATAATGTTTACAAAGACAACCCTAGCATAGCGGTACACACAGCCCTGTAGCATAACTTCACCAAAACCAAGGTGCTTCCAGAAAACCTACTAGTGATGTTACAGCATGTGTGGCAATGTTAGAAGCTCCACAGAAACGGAAGGGACTGCCAAAGGTCAAAGACTTCTGCAGAAAAAAGAATTTTCAAAGATCTTGAAAATTCAGCCAAGGTTAAAACAAGACCACAGTACAATGACTGAGTACCCCAGCTCACTAAGGCCACCCAGAGGATCCTAGGTGGCCTTAATGAGCCACCTATCTAGGTTCCCCAACGGATTGAAAAATCACTAAGGTCCACTGGGTGAACCTGAAGCAGATGGAAACGCTTTATAGAAATGCAGTCCATTTACAGTAGTGTTCAGAATAATAGTAGTGCTATGTGACTAAAAAGATTAATCTAGGTTTTGAGTATATTTGTTATTGTTACATGGGAAGCAAGGTACCAGTAGATTCAGTAGATTCTCACAAATCCAACAAGACCAAGCATTCATGATATGCACACTCTTAAGGCTACAAAATTGGGCTATTAGTAAAAAAAAGTAGAAAAGGGGGTGTTCACAATAATAGTAGTGTGGCATTCAGTCAGTGAGTTCGTCAATTTTGTGGAACAAACAGGTGTGAATCAGGTGTCCCCTATTTAAGGATGAAGCCAGTACCTGTTGAACATGCTTTTCTCTTTGAAAGCCTGAGGAAAATGGGACGTTCAAGACATTGTTCAGAAGAACAGCGTAGTTTGATTAAAAGGTTGATTGGAGAGGGGAAAACTTATACGCAGGTGCAAAAAATTATAGGCTGTTCATCTACAATGATCTCCAATGCTTTAAAATGGACAAAAAAAAAACAGAGACGTGTGGAAGAAAATGGAAAACAACCATCAAAATGGATAGAAGAATAACCAGAATGGCAAAGGCTCACCCACTGATCAGCTCCAGGATGATCAAAGACAGTCTGGAGTTACCTGTAAGTGCTGTGACAGAAGACGCCTGTGTGAAGCTAATTTATTTGCAAGAATCCCCCGCAAAGTCCCTCTGTTAAATAAAAGACATGTGCAGAAGAGGTTACAATTTGCCAAAGAACACATCAACTGGCCTAAAGAGAAATGGAGGAATATTTTGTGGACTGATGAGAGTAAAACTCTTCTTTTTGAGTCCAAGGGCCGCAGACAGTTTGTGAGATGACCCCCAAACTCTGAATTCAAGCCACAGTTCACAGTGAAGACAGTGAAGCATGGTGGTGCAAGCATCATGATATGGGCATGTTTCTCCTACTATGGTGTTGGGCCTATATATCGCATACCAGGTATCATGGATCAGTTTGGATATGTCAAAATACTTGAAGAGGTCATGTTGCCTTATGCTGAAAAGGACATGCCCTTGAAATGGGTGTTTCAACAAGACAATGACCCCAAGCACACTAGTAAATGAGCAAAATTAATGCCTCGCAGATGTGAAGAAATCATGAAAAACTGTGGTTATACAACTAAGTACTAGTTTAGTGATTCACAGGATTGCTAAAAAAGCAGTTTGAACATAATAGCTTTGGGTTTGTAGCGTCAACAGCAATAATTATGGAATCACCGGCCTCGGAGGATGTTCATTCAGTTGTTTAATTTTGTAGAAAAAAAGCAGATCACAGATATGACACAAAACTAAAGTCATTTCAAATGGCAACTTTCTGGCTTTAAGAAACACTATAAGAAATCAAGAAAAAAAATTGTGGCAGTCAGTAACGGTTACTTTTTTAGACCAAGCAGAGGGAAAAAAATATGGACTCACTCAATTCTGAGGAATAAATTATGGAATCACCCTGTAAATTTTCATCCCCAAAACTAACACCTGCATCAAATCAGATCTGCTCATTGGTCTGCATCTAAAAAGGAGTGATCACACCTTGGAGAGCTGTTGCACCAAGAGGACTGACATGAATCATGGCTCCAACACGGCTGTATTATTGTGAACACCCCCTTTTCTACTTTTTTTTACTAATAGCCCAATTTCATAGCCTTAAGAGTGTGCATATCATGAATGCTTGGTTTTGTTGGATTTGTGAGAATCTACTGAATCTACTGGTACCTTGTTTCCCATGTAACAATAAGAAATATATTCAAAACCTGGATTAATCTTTTTAGTCACATAGCACTACTATTATTCTGAACACTACTGTATCCTCACTCTCTGGAGACTTTATGGTTTCCCAAGGAAATGACTTGATTTCAAACCATGACCTTCTGGGATGCATATTCTTAAAAGTGAGAAGGGGACTTAAGAATCTACTGCTACTATTGAACACTGCAGTCAAAAGTCCGTTGTAATTTAAGTTTGACATCAAGCAAACGTACGCCTGTATCGCCTCCGTCACTGTGCCAATCTGGTTGACTTTGAGCAGAAGGCAGTTGCAGGCTCGTTCCTCTGCAGCCTTTTCTATCCTCTTGGGGTTGGTCACAGTCAGATCGTCCCCAACTACCTGGATCCCTACCTGGGCTGTGAGGCGAGACCAGGCCTCCCAGTCATCCTGATCAAATGGGTCTTCAATGGACACCACTGTGAAAGAAGACAGAAATAGTCTGTTTTTGGTTCATAAGTCTCTGAATGTGCCATGTGCCAATAAGGAGATGAAGGTTTTCATGTTGGAACTCTTTGCATAAGTAGCAAGTTCTGCTGAATTTATGTTAAACAGAATCCAGCTGTGTGTTGGTCTGCAGTCATTAAAATGATAAATACTGCTGTTAGACCTGGGTAGTTGTTGACGAAGCCCTGGTAGATATCAGCCAGTTCATCTGCAGTAATGTGTCGTTGTGGATCCGGTGGGGATTTGAAGTCCAGGTCATATTTCCCATCACGGTAAAACTCAGAGGCAGCCACGTCCATCCCGACCACCACCTTATCAGTGAATCCAGCCTTTTCTATAGCAGTCTGCAGCAGGTCCAGAGCTGAGGAGTGAAGAATCATTACAGAAAAAACAAAATGGGATGACTGAGTGAGAATTAGAGAAGGGAAGTGAGATTAAAGCAGAACGATGGATTAACATAGAGGAGTATAGGCTTAAGGTAAGAGCTGGGGTGATGGTTGAAGTAAGGATTTGTTTTAGGGATCGAACAACATGGAAATTCCATTTCCTCCTGAGTCACATGCTGATGCAGGATATTGTCTTTGTAGATATTTTGCTGAGTCACTGTTGGACGTTTTGTGAATTGTTGATAATGTTGATGGTGTTGCATCTCACATTTGAGCCTGAATTCTACGTATGATTCAAACCATCAAGAGAAAAGGACAAGTTTTTGTCACAGGCTCTGAAATATGAAAAAGTTAGGAATTTTCCTCAAGTCACTCACAGATCTTTGGGTTTTGCCAAAAGGCATTGTGTGAATTGAAAACTGTAAAGTAGAGATGTCAGCCTCAGTGGTGGGCAGAGTTCCGCTAATCTGCTAACCGCTAATTAGCAAAGCTAATGTTTTCGTAAGAAGATTAGCTTTTCAGATGACTTTGAAACCCATTAGTGGACCAATTAGCTTCCCCTAAATTTAGTTCTGCTAACTTTAGGGCCCTGTCCCACTGGCATTTAGGAGGATTTGCGTATGGATTGCGCACAAAATTGGCCCATATTCGCGAAACATCCGCAATATCCGTGTAACATGCCTGTATGAGTCGGGCGTCATCCGAACACGCCCGTGATCATCCACAGAGGCACGCATGTCCACAGCCAGGATTTTTGAGCTGTTCAAAAATCTGAATGCGGATGACATCCGCCTTACATACTCCATACATACTCAATTCATACACAATACATACTCACTCTATGCACTGTATGAGGTCTGTCCAAAAAGTAACGGACCTTTTTATTTTTTCAAAAACTATATGGATTTGAATCATGTGCGCCTGCATCAGCTAAGCTTGAACCTTCGTGCCCATGCGTGAGTTTTTTCACGCCTGTCAGTTGCGTCATTCGCCTGTGGGCAGGCTTTGAGTGAGCACTGGTCCAGCCCCGTCGTCGGATTTTCATTGTCAGGGAAATGGCTGAGCGACTGCCGCTTTGCTCCATGAAAATTTCTTCAGATACTGTGTGAGACAGCCAGGTGGAAACCATTCGCAAAAGTCAGATGGCTTTCGGTGAAGATTCTATCGGCGTCACACAGATTAAGGACCATTACAACCGGATTAAAGATGGCCCACACCGGCGGAGGGCGCGTCACGCTCTGAGCGGCCATCGACAGGCTGAAACGACCAGATCATTTCTAAAGTGAAGGCTGTGTTGATCCGGCACATTGTGTGACTACCAGAGAAATCGCAGAAAATGTGGACATCAGCACTTTTGCGGCACATTCCACTGTTACAGGAGATTTTGTAATGAAAGACGTGCGGAGGAATTCGCGCGTCGGGACGGAGTCGCTCATGGCGCACAACAAACACCTCCGTGTTGGAAACCATTCTGAAGATTCAGACGGCTTTCGGTGGCTTTTCAGTCGAGTGAGTATCCGAGAAATTGTGTAACAGCTGGGCATGCCACAACTTGTCCTGTGAGACTTCCAACATGGAGGTGTTTGTTGTGAGCCATGAGCGACTCCGTCCCGACGCGCGAATTCCTCCGCACGTCTTTCATTACAAAATCTCCTGTAACAGTGGAATGTGCCGCAAAAGTGCTGATGTCCACATTTTCTGCGATTTCTCTGGTAGTCACACGACGTGCCGGATCAACACAGCCTGCACTTTGGAAATGATCTGGTCATTTCAGCCTGTCGATGGCCGCTCGGAGCGAGGCGCGCCCTCCGCCGGTGTGGGCCATCTTTAATCCGGTTGTAATGGTCCTTAATCTGTGTGACGCCGATAGAATCTTCACCGAAAGCCATCTGAATTTTCCGAATGGTTTCCACCTGGCTGTCTCTCAAAGTTTCTGAAAAAACTTTCATGGAGCAAAGCGGCAGTCGCTCAGCCATTTCCCTGACAATGAAAATCCGACGAGGGGGAGGACCAGTGCTCACTCAAAGCCTGCCCACAGGCGAATGACGCAACCAACAGGCGTGAAAAAACTCACGCATGCGCACAAAGGTTCAAGCTTGGCTGATGCAATCACATGTGATTGAAATCCATATAGTTTTTGAAAAAAATAAAAAGATCCATTACTTTTTGGACACACCTCGTAGCTAACACAAGTGCTGCTAAGAAGACAAGAAGTTACACTGTCGACAAAAACATTATGTAAGCAGCTCAAAAGCAGTATTTTTATTTACTTATTTTTTGTGCAGTGGTTTTGTGTTTGTGAATGCAATACAGGTGAGCCATAGCTCTGTTAGCAGTTTATAAATATATAATATAGAGAGAAACTGTGAATTTTAAAACTGCAATTTACTGCTTTTGATACAAAAATTATGACAGTGTTTAGGGTTCTATTTCTTATTTATTTATTTTTCGTGCGTTCATTTTGTGTTTGTGATCCTGAATTTACCCAGCAGCCCCTGCGATGCTTAAACTCGAAACTGGCTTATCAGTAGCCGAGAATGTAATCCGATGTGGCTGCAACTGAGTCAATACTAAAAGTTCTTCCTAAATCTTTTAGCAGTAAATGGTTATAGAGTTATAAAAGTTAACTTTTCAGTTAGCAGTTTCATGGTTACCAAAGCTAACTTTCAGTTAAGTTTGGTTCCACTCCTCCAGCCAAGGCAAAGGAGTCGGTATCGGGTTATTTGGTCACGTGACTTTTAGTCAGGATTCTGACATTTTGCTGATTGGCTGAGACACGCTGCTCTCTGATTGGCTGCAGCCTTTGTTTACAACGTTTCAAACCTCCAAATGTTTTCGGTTGCCGTGCGAATTCCAGACACACAAAGCAAATACTTGGTTTCCATTTTGGTTTGACAGGGGTGAGTTAAACTCCCACCCCCGACATCTGCGACATTTTGCAACTAGTTTGTCTCACTTTTCAAGTCTTTCGGTTTGTTTTTCACATTTTCAGTGGTTACACCACAGCCAATCACAGAGCGTGGCGTGATAGCCAATAGCGGCCAACGTATCAGATGGACCAGTCACAGCCATGTTTTCAAAAACATACTACCAGTCTCTTTGTACAAGAAACTGTGGTACCAGTGCTAACTTTTCAGTTAGCTGTGCCCACTACTGCTCAGTCTGAGTCAACCCCTTCCTCACCTTCACTGTTTTCCAGTATGTTGGGAGCAAATCCTCCCTCGTCTCCCACATTGGTGGCGTCCTGACCGTATTTCTGCTGGATCACCCCCTTCAGCGTGTGGTACAGCTCCGATCCTATCCTCAATGCCTCCCTGAGAGCAAGAGGAGATGAAGGAGGCACAAAGGAGGGAAGAGAATGGAGAGATATGGTCGGGCACCAGGGAGAGTCCAAAGAAGAGAACAAGATTCAGGAACAGATGTTCGGAAAGAAAAATTTTAATATAATTTATAGACACCAAACACTCTTTATGCTCAGAAAAGAGTTTTACAAAAAAACACACACTTGAAAGACTCTGCCCCCACAGGAAGAACCATGAACTCCTGCATGGCCAACTTGTTTCCTGCATGAGAGCCTCCATTTATCACATTAAAAGCCTGAGTTGGTAAGGAGACAAGGAGAGAGGAGAGCATAAAAGTAAGCCAGAAATTATAAAATTTTAAATAATCATCTTTTTCTAATAAAAACATTTTGTATCATTGGCGTCTTACAGGAACCGGCAGCACCAGCTCCGTGTTTCCGGCCAGATCAGCAATGTGGCGGTACAGGGGGACGTCTTTCTCTGCCGCACCCGCCTTACAAATGGCCAGAGACACGCCCAGTATGGCATTAGCACCAAACTGAGCTAACAGGACAGAGAACAGGAAAATTATTGTTATTTAAAAATATATCGCTGAGAGACCGAAAGGCGGCTCGCGGATAAAGTAATCTCGACTTGGTTCCGTCACGTTTTGACTCACATTTGTTTTCTGTGCCGTCCATCTCGATCATCATGTTGTCCAGCTGCTCCTGCTCCACCACGCTGATTCCCTGTACACAGAAATACACACAAAACACTATACCTTTGTTTGTCTCTCTACATACATCCTGAGGAATCAATCCATGCTTGTTACTTCACCCAAAAGAATTTGGACACGGAGACCAGAACCTCACGTACACTTCCTGAGTTTAGATTTCCTGCTTGTGACAAACATCAAGGCTTTATAATCTCTTTGTTTGATTTTTGTTTGTTTATTTATCTTGTGGTCATTCTACCATGATTTGTAAGGTTAACTCTGACACAGTGGCCATATAGAGTGTTTGACCTAGACCGGTGTCGCTGATCGAACGGGCCCCCATAAACATCAGTCCACCCTGCCTTTACTGTGCATGCGTCATTTCGGCGCATCAGCAGTATTATTTCTGAGGGTCAGTGGCTATTCTTCAATTATTGTCTCGTTTCTTGCTTAAAACTGCACTCTAGTCATCATCTATCTCAGCGAGAGGGTATCTGAAGCTTTGTACATCATTTCCACATAAATTCAGCATTATTTCATAATAACAGACGGGGGAGCGATCAAAGCACCACAGCGCGCGAGTGAGTCTGACGTCATTTCGGAGTGTCAGCAGCAATTCACCGATTATCCGCCTCATTTCTGCTTAAAGCTGACTTAGAATGATTTAAGAGGTTTACTTTGTCATCTGTGGGTTAATACGACAGAAGCGACGTGAAGCTCGCTTATGTCAAACACTTCCTGAATCCCACGAACCGAGATCTCGTGGGATCTCGCAGGAATTTGGTGGCAAGTTGAGACTGAAATAGGAAGTGCCAAATTTTGAGTCCACAGTGAAACCAGAAATGTCAAATGTCAAACACTTCCTGGCATGGGCGGAGCTAGAACAGAGGCCAAGGTTGCACTGGACTCCCCTGAAATCTGATTGGACACAGATGATTGACATGTCATGGCACCGCACGTCTGGTTGAAAAGAGATGCATTTTTAATTCAGTGACACATGTTGACTGCTGGGTCCCTCCTGTACAGTTGCTGGTGCTGTGTACTAGGGTTCTAGCCACTGTGGGCGGCACCGGGCGGCCCGCCCGGTACTACAAATTTCTACCTGGCTCCCGGGTTCAAATTGGCTGTGCCACCCAGTGCAGAATTTCTGAAAAATGAACTGAAATATTGCTGAAAATGTACCAATTCGATGGTATTTCAAGCTTATGAAGTCATAGTTTTGCAATTTTAAGCAAATAATTAAAGTAATAAATATATTTCTCATTTTCTTCATATCAAATCACAAACAGCAGAGATCAGAGAGTCAGCGCAAGGTACTTACAGGTATTATGACGCTTTAGAGATTTGCTTTCAGTTTGAGTTTGAGGAAGATCATTTTCAAAATTTTTATTATTTATATTTTTTTGTATTTCTTGTATTTGAAATGGCATAAACAAATTAAAATGTGTGAAATACCAAGTGTTCCAATACTTTTGGAGGGCACTGTATCCTAACCTTATGATGAGTACAAAATGAGTGTGATATTATTACTGTTTTGTTTAAGAATGTTTAATTTTCACTGTTGCTGCACTTTGTGAAATCATAGTCACATCATATATCATATTGATATGACAATAATGAGATACGATAATTTGGCCATATTGTACAGCCCTACTGTCAACTAGCTGAAAAGTTTATTAATTTACATCTACATTAAAAAAAAATGTGTAAGTGGCAGGGGGTTAAGAGGGCTGTAATGGGGGGGGGGGGGGTGTCTGGGCAGAGCCCAGAAGCTGAATGGTTTTAGCCATACTAATGTTCCCCTGCAGCATTTGCTCCAAAAAAAAGTCTGAAGGACCTAAATGACATGGTGAGATGCTGAAGAGCTTCACTCGTTCATGTCTGCGGCATATACATATTAATCACATTATTCCCTTTGATCACTTTGGTTGTAGAGAGTCAGTCTCAGATGTGCTGCTGTGGTCCGAAATGATGCATGTGCAGTGAAGGCAGGGCAGACCAATTTTTAGAGGGGAAAGTTCAGTCAGGAACACCGGTTCATAGACCCACATACCCGCGACAGAGGTGGTGAGGACAGCAGGTGTTCCCAAACCTAATGTTACCTGGCCATGGTATTTCAATTCCTACAGGGAGTGTTGGCATGTAAACCAACAACCAGATGGTATCTTGGCTCACTTGCATTGCAGCATATATTTAATTTTGCATGTGTGTATGAGCTGCTAATTCTAATTCTTTAATATACCTGCAGATCACTGCAGGAACTGAAAGAAAAGAACCTCCACACCTTCTTTGACTTGCATTGGTCCCAAAATAGTTGTTCCAACAAAATGATCACCAAGATGTTTTGTACCTAAATTGGACTCTTAATAACAGGAGATGTTGTCACTTTAAATATGTTACTGCATGACATCTGATTAGGAGACTCACAGATGCGATGAGCGCTGGACCCAAAGTATCATTGATGTGTCCGACGGCCTTCAAAACTCCTAAAGGAGGGGAAAGAGGCAGAAAGTGTCAGAAAAAAGCAACGAGACAAGAAAACATTAAATGAATGGAAACTTTGATGTGCTATTGTAAAGCTGGATATGTTGTGTGTGTGGGTGGGTGTGTGGTGTGTCGCCTCAAGCTAGATCTCAATGACCACTCCGTGTCATGCTTCTTTTGACTGTTCTCCTTTTGCTGATGGTTGACACAGTAGATTCCATTATGGACCCACATCTACAACCGTTACTGACACGGCTCCAAAAGGCCTGGGTGGGCTTGAATCAAACCGTCTTGCTTTGAGGTAAGAGTGCTCCACCATGTCACCCTCTTCATGATGATGATTTATGACACGAATACCAAATCCTGGTCTGGTTATACCACATTTTATGTGACTCGAACAACCAGTTTTATGAACATACTACTGTGAAGTTTTAGGACCCTGTCCCACTGGCGTTTAGGAGGATTTGCATATAGATTGCGCACAAAATTGGCCCATATTCGCCAAACATCCGCAATATCCATGTAACATGCCTGTATGAGTCGGCCGTCATCCGAACACGCCCGTGATCATCTGCAGAGGCTTGCATGTCCGCAGCCAGGATTTTTGAGCTGTTCAAAAATCTGAATGCGGATAATACCCGCCTTACATACTCCATATATATTCAAGTCATATACAATACATACTCACTCTATCTGCCGTTAACCGCTGATATCCGCAACTGACGGGGATTTGCGGCTTGGCAGCGGACCAGGGCAGTATGTAAATCAGATATATTGCATGCCTATCATGTCCACATCACAAACTAAAATATGTTGTAGCGAATGCATACAAATTGTCCACGAATAAAGCATTTTTACTACATCTGCTTTGCAGCTGATTTGCGGACAATCTGTGAATGCATAACAAACATGTCACGTAAACCGAAAGTATTATATGTGGCAGAAAGCGACATACCTGCCAGTCAGTGCCAGTCCGGCTGTGTAAATCCACAAAGACGTAATAGCTGCTGCAATCCAGGACTTTTATTTAACACCAACAAAAGGAAGAGTTGCTGTTTAGCCACAACTCACACTGAAGTCTGTTTTCTGTGACACTCTCAAAAAACAAAAAAAACCACCGTCTCACACCCCGAGCAGCTTCCCCCCTCCTGCTCCCCAAACTCATGAACAATTAACCCTCACATGACAACCCTCTGTGATCAACTTGTCCAAGTCCAGCAAATGCTCCAGAGCCTGTATTGTTGATGTGAATAGTGATGCTGATGGCCCGAGTGAGCTTATTTTATGACCGCAATGCAGATGCCGTGCACGCGCAAAACGTGCGCGATGCATTCATAATACACCCGTAATACTGCCGTGATAATCTCAATGTGTCGGATCAGTTTCCTCACTACATGCGTTATATAACCGTGATTGTTCATCATATATTTGTTATATATTATTAATATAGCCGTAATTCATACTGGGACATTTGTCATTTTTGGCCATTTTTGTTGCAGATGACAACGAACGCCCGTAATTTGTGTACTCAATTCATGCGCAATTAATCCTCTCCCCAGTGGGACAGGGCCCTTAGGGTCTTTAGCTGAGACTAACAAATTATTAGTCATGATATAACCACAAATCCACATTCTCACAGGCATTGTATATATCATTTTGTGGTGAATAGAAAGAAGCAACTTTTTCTTTTTTTTCTTCTTTTTTTAACATTCGATACTTCAGAAACACCAAAGAAACTGAACAGGAACAAAAAATGAACACTGGCTAGCTAAAAGTGCAAATGGCGCATTAAATAGCTTTGGCTCCCATATTAGCTAACTGTTTTACAAAACATAGTTTTATAAAATCCCTCTCTGCCTGTAGTTATATTATTCCAAAATTAGGATCAAATAGTTTGTGTTGGTTATAAGACAAGACACGAAAAATCTAATGGTGCTATAGCACTAAAAGTGATTCTTCAGCGGGTTCTATAAGGCACCTAAAGTGGTTTTCATATGACGACAAGCTAAAGAACCACTGTTAGTGCTATTTAGCAACATTTCTTGGGTGTGGTGTGTGTGTGGGTGGTGGGGGGGGGGGGGGGGGGGGGGGGGGGGGGGGGGGGGGGGGGGGGGGGGGGGGGGGGGGGGGGGGGGGGGGGGGGTGGGTGTGAAGGTAATACAAATATCCTCCATATCACAGCTAATTGGTAAACAACCTCACTAGCCTAGCAAGCTGACACAGTCAATACAGCAATGTGTCAAGCGAGCTAACTTGAGTAAATTACGCAAAAAGGCTTGTTTAAAGTAGTTTGGGTGCACACTACTATATTTAGCTTGACACCCCCCCCCCCCCCCCCCCCCCCCCCATTGTTATTACTACTATTCTGTGATTATTTTTCACCCGTGGTTTGTCCCGTCAGATCAAACATGTGATGGCACAAATGGAACACTGTGGTTGTGGTTGGATCTTGAAGAAGTCATGATGTGATTCCACCCATTCTTCTCTCAGAATGGTTTCATCTCTTTGACAAATGGGTCAAACATATAGTTGACACACAAAATCATACATATTTTGATCTTGTACCTTTCCCCTTGTAACGGCTCTTGTCTCCATCTCGGAGCTCAAGAGCCTCGTAGATCCCGTGGAGGCTCCGCTGGGTACAGCAGCCCTGAACAGACCTAGAAAAGACAAAAAGATGTACATCAGTCACAACAAGCTTAGGAAAGGAACATTTCCTCCTTGATGGAGGTAAATATCGTTATCACAACTGTGATGTCATGAGGACACTGGACAGAGGTGTTTGTCATCGTGATATGGTTGCAGGAGAATAATGAAGATCAGTGTCTTTTGGGTCGTGGTTCTTACTGTATGATTGTGAGACTTGGACTCTAACCAGTGATGTAAGGTGATGACTGGATTTCTTTGGTACTCGGTCTCTGTGGTGGATCCTTGAGTCCTACTGGAATGACTTTGTATCAAATGAGCGGTTACTTTGGGAGACTTAGGTGAGGAGGATCTCTTGCATTGTGAGGGAACATCAGCTATGACATTTTTTATATGTGGCCCAGTTCTCTGGACATGATCCTCTTCTACATCAGGTGCTATGTAGAAAACATCACAGAGGTCACATGCATCTGGGTCTTTCCAAACAGGAAGCCATGGATGACAAAGGAAGTCCAGACCTTGATCAGAGCTCGTACTCGGCCTTCAGGATGGTAGACAGAGCTCTCTACAGTACCGCCAGAGCTGACCTGAGTAGGGCATCAAACAGGCCAAGGGCTCCTACAAATGAAAATAGGGATGCCTGATGGACAATAACCTGCGTCAGATGCGGAGGGGCATCCAGACCCTAACTAGCTGCAAAGGCCACCCTCCTCCAAAATCCTCCAGCATTAGCAGTACACTGGCACACGAGATAAACAGCGTCTTTGCCCAGTTTGAGCCCACCACCACACCCTGCAGTCAATGCCTCCCCCTGGTTCCAGAACCACACCTCTCTCTCTCCAGGAGCATGAGGTATGGATAAACCGAGGAGCAGTGAACCCCAGGAAAGCTGCTGGCCCTGACGGTATCCCGGGGGTGATGAATAAAGCATGTGCAGACAACTGGCAGGGATCCTCACCGAACTCTAAAACCTCTCCCTGACACATGCCACCATCCCCACATGTCTGAAGGCCTCCACCATCATCCCCATCCCCAAAAAACCTGCCATAGACAGCCTGAATGATTACAGACCCATCGCTCTGACAGCTATAATCATGAAGTGCCTGGAACGATCAGTCTCCCAGCATATCAGAGACGGCTTCCCTCGACCCCACCAGTTTGCTTACAGGGCAAACCGGTGGGCAAGCCGAACAGAGATCACTTTCTCCCTGCTGAACGGGAAAACCACCAAAATCCTTTAGTGTTTATCCAGTTACTCCCGTGAGAGCTGATGATACATTTAGAAATTACTTTATTTTAGAGTTGAAAGGCTTTGTGTTTGCTCAGCAGGAAAACGGCCAGCGAGGGAGAGACAGAGAGAGGGAGGGAGAGAGACAAAGAGGGAGAGAGGACTTTTACATCACCACCTGTTCACCATCTGTAGCTTGTCTGTGCTCAAGCTATGTCACAGCAGTGCTGCAAGCGATCCAGGGTTTTTTTTTTCTGATTGGTTAAAATTGTGTCAATGGCAGCATTCATGAATCAATCGAATTCTGCTTAATACCAACTTTCAAGGTGGATATGTCAGGTGTAAAGAGCTCCTTATTTTCATTGATATGCATCAGTCATTAGTTTATAGCACAGTCTATCTTCCCAGCTATATTTTATCAGTGTGTTTTCTTTTCCTTTAAAGTATAGGGGAAGCAGTGTCACCGACCGAACGGCTCCCCTTAAAAATTGGTCCGCCCTGCCATCACTGTGCGTGCGTCATTTCTGTGTGTCAGCCACGGTTCACCAATTATCACCTCGTTTCTGCTTAAAACTGTACTCAGTTATCATTTGTCTCCGCAACAGATATCTGAAGCTTTGCACAACAATCATTTCCACATTAATTCAGCATTATTTCATAATGAAAGACGGAGGAAGCAATCAGAGCGCCGCAGTCAGACGAGCTGCTTGCTGCTGTGTTCACTACTACGCCTCCATCATTTCAAAGTGTCAGTAGCGACTCACTGATTATCGCCTCATTTCTGCTTAAAATGGACTTTAGAATGATTAAAGAGGTTTTACTTTGTCATCTGATGGTTAATAATCACATTATTCCCTTTGATCGCTTTCTGTGTAGAGAGTCAAACTCAGACGAGCTGCTGTGGTCCAAAATGATGCATGCGCAGTGAAGGCAGTCTGGACCAATTTTTAGGGGGGACCATTCGGTCTGCGACACCGGTATTTTCTGACCTGGTTAAACGGCTTTATTTATTATGCCATATTTATTATGTTTATTTCTGAACTATTTTAAATGCTGTACTTAAATTTCAGGAGTGCCAATAATTCAGCCTGCAGGAAATCTAATCTTCCTTTGACTGAATTGATCTGGACAGAGGTCGAATGAAGGTCATTTGATGTCCAAACAAATTTACAAACACAGCAAGTATATTCTATCATGTTTTGGAAAATAAAATTGCCATTTCTTCACTCTGATCTACACAGTCACCTTTTTCTGTGTGAAGGTCCACTTCCACAGTCGGGTTTCCCCGGGAGTCCAAGATCTCCCTGGCAACAATGCTTACGATCGACATCCTGAGAGAGAGAGAGAGAGAGAGAGAGAGAGAGAGAGAGAGAGAGAGAGAGAGAGAGAGAGAGAGAGAGAGAGAGAGAGAAAATATGACTTGATGTTTCCATCCTGCAGTTCATGCTTTGTGATCGACCCTATATTTTTTTCAATGCAATGCTTGATTTGTTTTTAAAAAAGCAATTTGCATCATTCTCAAGAGTCAGAGTAAGAAGTAATAATCATATCATCCATCTTTGATTAAAGTGAAAAATGTCAGTGCAGGTGACCTCAGAAGAGCCTGCTTTGACATTTTTGCTGTTTTTGTTTGTTTTGGGGTTTTTGGGGGGGGGGGGGGGGGCAATGAATCATTGCTGAAAGAATCAAAACTAAAACAGAATGAATCCCTGCCATCTCGTTTGTTAAAGAAGATCAGTTATTGGCTTGTGTCACTCGCGCTGATGCTCTTTGTTATTCCCATTGGGAACAGGCAACACTTACTGGAAAGGCAACGCTCATCATCTGATCGGATCTGATCAGTTCTGCTTCGAGGGAATTTACACCCACAGACTGCTGACACTGAAATCACCAGCTGTCACATTAGTCCCTAAAAGGCAACAACAGCAGACAAATGGATGCAGCTCTCGTATTATCGTGTCAGATGAAACAATTCTGCAAACACCATCAACTGAAATCGAAACTGTTTCAGAACCACAGTGATTATTTTACAGTCAGTTGTAAGACAGCAATGGATAATAAATAAATAATAATAATAATTAATTTTGCTTGAGGCAGGCTTGAAAGCTTGAGTAAATAATTATTTTTTGCTTCTGTATACAGGTGCATAACTGGTGCTCAGGCACTCGTGCGGGAGGGAAGCCCTTCTCAGGAGGAAAGCAATGATGAGAGCTCTTCACTCAGTGTTCTGGAGCTAATCATTTATTTTTAGCCTGCACGAGCACCTGAGCACCAGTTATGTGCATGCCTGTCGATATGTTCATCGGGTAACATTTGCCTGATGAGCAGTTAGTGATTTTCTAGAGTTTAACCTGGCTCCTCCTCTGGTCTGTGCTTGGCAGGGCAGTGTGATAGCATCATGGAGTCCAGTGAGTTTGGTGCCTTTTTTGATGAGGAAAAGGACTGACCTTCAGTTTGCAGACAATACCATCGTCTTTGTGGAATCAAGACTAAGATCCAGGTTGTCAATGACTTTCTGGACTCAGCCATCAGAAGTGCATCTGTATGTGGTGAGTGTGTTGAACTTGTAGAGACATTCGATGATCTCAGCAGTGATGTTCATGTCTCTGGGTCCTCTGCCTTTGAGATCCAAAGATGCCTGGGAAACGCTTATGGAGTCATGAGGTTAAAGGTCAGTGGCGTTTGGTGATGCTGATATAGCTTGGTGCTTCTTGTCTGACTGTATAGTTGTGAGACTTGGATTCTAGCCAGTGACCTAAGAGCATGGGCTGGATGTCTTTGGTACCAGTACCTTTTGAAGGATCTTTGGGTACTTTGCTTTGAGATCCTTAGGAAGACTCAGATGATGAGGGGTATCACTTGCATTGTGAGGGCACATCAGTTTTGACATTTTGGCCATGTGATGTGCTTCTCTGTGGATGATCCACCACGCAGGTGCCTCAGTGTTGAGCACCCCAGCAGCTGAAGAAGATCAAGGGCACCCCCACATTTTAGTTGGCTGCAGCCGATAGATGGTTCCTTTGGAGATGTGGGGATGGACTGGATATCTGCCTGTGTGGTTGCCATCTGGGACACAGGGTAGTTCTCTAGTATGGTGGATCCAGTACATGCATCCAGTCCTGATCTGACCTGACAGCTCCAAACTGGGCTGAGAAAAATCGAGAGAGACCTCAGGGGTAAAAAGGTCTATTTTTAAAATGCATCACTGCAGAGTCATCGTTTGTTTGCTGTTTCTGGAGGCAGGTTAGAGCAAAGGTCTTATGAAGTAAATTATTCATGCCTTTTTTTTCCCACTGTTTTTATCAAACTGGAGGCTGCAATTGGCTGAGATTTTACCATCACTGCCCAGCGTGTAGTTGTGTTTCTCACACATTTTGGGGCTCAGTATGTTCGATCCATCACCTTTATGAACACGGGGACATGTTGGAGTAATAGTTAGAGAAGTGAGTGATCCCTTCACCAACAGAGAATTGTGGGTGGGGAAGCTATAAAACACGACATAGCTCACTCACATTACCTTTGCTAACGTGCCCTTGAGCAAGGTCCTTCATACCCATAGTGTTAGGTGAGTGTGATTGTAAAGACACTGAGCGTTTTCAATCTTTCATTTTTAAAGCAATAATTATCTGCACATTGGAGGTGTGTAATTAATAATCCATCCATTTGGGAGGTGATGGTCTAGTGGTTAAGGGTTAGGCTTAAGGCCAGAGGATCCTCGGTTCAAACTCCAGTCTGACTGGAAAATCACTAAGGGCCCTTGGGCAAGGTCCTTAAAACATAGATAGATAGATAGATAGATAGATAGATAGATAGATAGATAGATAGATAGATAGATAGATAGATAGATAGATAGATAGATAGATAGATAGATAGATAGATAGATAGATAGATAGATAGATAGATAGATAGATAGATAGATAGATAGATAGATAGATAGATAGATAGATAGATAGATAGATAGATAGATAGATAGATAGATAGATTTGTTGTCATTACAAGTGTAAAGAAATTTCTTCCTACCCAATCACCTCAGTCAAAAATACAATTAATCCACAAATATTACTAGTTGAACGTAATAATGGCACACATCAGAATTAGAACAACCATACATATACATTTAATTGTTTATAAACTTTAAGACAGTCTGTCATCCGAATTGAGGCAATGTGAATGTCGGGCAGGGTGGTGTGGGGGGGGGGGAGCAGCAGTGTCGCACGCAGCTGTGAGCGTGGGGGGGGAGTGGCAGGGCCGAGGCAAGGAGGGGGTGATAGAGGTGGGAGGGAGATGGGGCGTGCGTCATGAGTGCAGTTGAGATGAGTTCGGATCAGTCAGATGAGTTTGTATCAGTTTCTGTCAGTGTGTGCATAATGTCTGGAGTTGCCTCGACAACATCAGACCGACTGTCGGGGAGGGCAGAAGATAAGAGGGCAGCTGCATGGTTCACCAAGGCCGTAGAAATTCTTCTGGAGGAAAACAGCGGGGCATATTTACCTTCGGAGGCTGATAAGCCTGCCATGTTTTTGGTTGAGCAGAGAAAACACATTTGCACATCCTCTGACCAACCAAATCCAATTTATGAGTATTCCTTGGTCTCCGACATCTTCCTTTGCAAGGCGTACATTTGCTCTGAGATGTTATCCAAGTTACGTCTAAATTCTCAATGGTTAACACAGTCTGAGAATGTATCGCCTTGCCCAACTCATTAATCATGACGGACAGGTGAGGGGTCGTGGTTCTGGTGGCAGCCGTCTTGCCAATTCTCCAATCCCCTAGTTGCCCCCGGTGTGTAGTACCTTGCATGGCAGCACCCTGAGATCGGCGTGTGGGTGTGTTTGTGCGAATGGGTGAATGTGAGGCATAATTGTAAAGCGCTTTGAGTCTCTGATGCAGATGAAAAATGCTATATAAATGCAGTCCATTTCATTGTTAAAACCCTTTTATATCAACAGACAAACACATTCAATTTAGAGTCACCAGTTCACCAAACCTGCATGTTTTTGGAAGTGGGAGAAAGCCGGAGGGAAACCCACTAGAACATGGGGGAGCATGCAGACACCACACAGAAAGGACCAGGCGGGAAGCGATCACATGACCTTTTTGCTGTGAGGCAACAGTACTAACCACTAAGCCACTGTGCCCCTCCTGTAACATGGTAATTTTCATTACTAAGTAGGTTGTCAGTTATTTTAAGAATGAATTAGTGATTCTGTGAAATGCCTAAAATCAGTTAAAGTTCACATCACAGTGGAAAAATTTTAAAGGTAGCCGGTGTTTGGAAAATCCCATTCAAACCACTTTCCTACTGGATTATAGATTTTTAAAGTCAGACACACACAAAAAAAACAACACAGGTATTTGGTTTCAAATCCAGATGAAGCTGCTTCAGACAGTTTAACATAGGCTGAACCTTTTTACATCTTTTAAACCGGATTAAATCAGATTTAACTGGATTAAGTTGAAGTCATTTTATTGTTAATATTTTAACCCCATTTGAAGGTGTTTAATTACACTTCACCAGATGATTCTTTGGATAAAATATTAAACCAGTTTAAAATAAAATATCTCAAATAAAGCAAAAGGGAGACATGTGCCCCTTTTGTATCTAATAGTAGCAGCTCTTCGGTGGTACTGGTTCGGTACTGGTTTTTCCCTCATTCCTGTTTACAGCTGGTGTTTCTCTCCCAGCAGAGGCGGCTCAGAAAATCCTGCAGCACTAATATCGGAAAGATGGATCTCTGGCCGCCATCCGACTCTTTGGAAAAACAGCTTGAGACTTCAAATAGGGCACAGCATGGCGCAACGTTCTCACACAAGCTCCAGTTTCCATGATTTTACTCACCCTCCCACCCCTACCCCCATCCAACTTAAACATGGCTCAGCATGGATCAGTTCAGTCTGCAAAGAACAAAAGGTTTTATGTTGAATTCTCACACTGCCTGCCACAGAGGCTTATGATTCAATCCCAAATCAATTTTGTATTTCTCAGTGTCAGAAAAAACAAACAAAACCATGACCGTCATCCTAACCTCTGCCACAACGCTCACAGAAGGAGAACCTCAATACTTCACATTATCTACAGAAGATGTTGCTATGCAGATACCGTCTGTGTGCAGCGACACAAAGGAGATCTCACAAAATGTCACTATTAGACATCTCGCTTTTTCCCATACTGAATGTTAGTGCTACATGCTCACTGTCGACCGAAAGGGAATGCCTTCATTTGAAAACATTTTTCGACCATTTATACCAAATGTGAATTGATTCAGAACACACTCAAAAAAATAAATAAATAAAATAAAATAAAGTACTCACCAGATTAACTGAATTAAATTTTGTGCAAGATTTCCATACAATAAATATGAGTAACTGTGAATCAATGAAATTCAATCATATTGCACAGGTGTTCTTTGATAGAGTTGGTAGAATATACAGAGCCATCCAAAAGTATTGGAACACTTGGTATTTCACACATTTAAAATTTGTTTATGCCATTTCAAATCCAAAAAATAAAAATGTATAAAATTATCTTTCTTAACCTTAAACTGACAGCAAATCTCTACAACTTGACATAAATTAATTAAAATGTAAAGCCAAGATGATGGGTTACATAAGTAATGGAACACTACATGCAGATTTTCTAGGGAAAATGAACAGAGTAAGAATTTCATTGTGTAAATGGACTGCATTTATATAGCACTTTTCCATCTGCATCAGACGCTCAAAGCGCTTTACAATAATGCCTCACATTCACCCCAACACACCGGGAGCAACTTGGGGATTAAGGACCCTTAGCAATTTTCCGGTCAGACTGGGATTTGAACCAAAGATCCTCTGGTCTCAAGCCCAATGCTTAACCACTAGACCATAACCTCCCCTTGTGTGATACTGTGTAGTATAACTGCATGTTTTTACTGTGCACATGACAATAAAAAAACCCTTTTAATTTGCCATTTGGTATGCTTATGTATTTTGGGTCAAGGATGAATGCTGCGAAAACAGAAGTTGATAGGACTAGGGGAGGTGGAGGTGATGGTCTAGTGGTTAAGCGTTGGACGTGAGACCAGAGGATCGTCAGTTCAAACCCCAGCCTGACCGGAAAATCACTAAGGGCCCTTGGGCGAGGTCCTTAATCCCCTAGTTGCCCCCGGTGTGGGTGCCTTGCATGGCAGCACCCTCACATCGAGATGAATGTGAGGCATTATTGTAAAGACTTTGAGACTTTAGGACCTAATTCAGGCTTGTACCTGGAAACACATAGCCAAATCCCCGAAATTGCCAAATTTGGCCGAGCTGGATCCCATAGGGGAAAAAGTGATTTTTTTTGCTATATAAATGCAGTCCATTTACCATTTATGACTAATATTTTTGGAGAAATTAGCGATATTATCTAAGAACAGTGAACAATGGACATTGTGCTGCAATGCACCATGGGAGTTCAGGGGTTTTGGGATTTTCATTGTTATTATTGTAGTTCATGTTAGTTTAACAGTGTTGTTAGTGTTATTGATGTATTGTGTTTTTTAATCAATTTGGCTTTTTTGTTTGATAACTGAGAACCAACTGTTCATCAAAACAGTTGTTTTCTGTAATTTGAAATAATGTCATTAAAACGTTGACTGTAAAATGATTTTTGCTGTATGTAGCTGGATTCAGTTCCAGCCCTCAGTATTGCCATCAGTCCATTACAGGTTTGAGAGCCTGAAACATTTCTCAAACCTGGTTCATGATGAATTTCATATTTTTGTGTAAGTGCCGCATTATAACTTGCACTGACCCAAGACATGAGGAACACCGTTGCCAATTTTCATCTCTGATCATCTCGTCTGTGGGTGTTTTCTTTCTGCTCGTTGATATTCCAGGCATACACCACTGCACCCATATATCAAAAAGTCCTTTCACACTGTCCTCGTCTCCATACTGTATGAATTCTGTATTGATCTGCAGAGACCTTAATGTGACTCACAGGCAGCCAAAGACACTAAAAAAAAAGAGCTGTGTCGACTCTTTGAGACATTTACAGTATTATTTATATCTTCAGTTCGTGCAACCTGAGCACTTTCAACTTAATTCTATTCACACTGTGTAATAAGTTACTGCAAAGTCACGTGTTGTCACATATCCTCAGTGTTCTTTCTGCACGACCTCCAAAATTAATGCAGGTAAGAGAAACCTGTTATTAGGTTTAGCCAGTGTTCTAAAGAAAAAAAAGGTTACTGGTGAAAACTGAACAATTTATTGTGAAATAAATCTGTGATTTATTTCACAACCTGTTATTAGGTTTAGCCAGTGTTCTAAAGAAAAAAAAGGTTACTGGTGAAAACTGAACAATTTATTGTGAAATAAATCTGTGATTTATAAAAATGTAGAAAGTAGAACTGTTTGGTACCATTGGCAGAGACTGACACTGTGGATAAGCACCCCAGATTTACACTTAAATACACTTTGTATTTTGACCATAGAATGTAACTTTCCATTTTTGGAGGATGCGTATTTTCTGTCCCCAATAACTTTCAGGGTTCCAACCATATCGGGACCTAATTCAGGCTTGTACCTTGAAACACATAGCCGAATCCCTAAAACTGCCAAATTTGGCCGAGCCGGATCGCATAGGGGGAAAAGTAAATTTTTTCAGACCCCAGTAACTTTTAGGGTTGTAGGCTGATCATGACGATAATAAAGTATGCACTGCTCCACCCCCAGCCAAACCCTTGTGCCAAGTTTTGAGCAGATTGGCCCAGCAGCCGCTAGGAGGTAGTCCAGAAACCTACACATGACAGACACACACAAATACGTACCAGCAATTATTATAAGATGTAATGCCTCCATCAGCAACAGTGGCAGAAGAAAAAAATACTGAGCTGTCAAAACAACAGCTAGCGATTCCGGTGGGTTTAGTTGACTGCTAAAGGAACATCTGTGCAAGTCAAACAAATATCATATTGGTGTGTTATCATTTTCTGCAGTGGCAACAACCAGAGAGGAGTTTGCTCATTAACATAAAGATGATGTTCTCCTCTCACAATCATACTGCACTAATCTGCCCCCTGGTGGTAGAAGGTAGGCAGACGACGCGAACAATGATGCTTCTGGTGTGCATATTATGAGTTGTCAGAAACTAAGGGGTGCAGTGACTTCTAGTCATTTCTGGTGCTGCTCTTGTGTTATAAAGGTGGTGTTGCACATCTAATTTATTTTGGCTTCTTGTTATTTGCTCAGGGTCACCACACTGGGTCTGGTATTGATCTGCATGTTTATTTGGCTTAAGTTTTAGGCCGCTACTATTGATACGGTACCATACACAAACTGCGAATTGCCATTACAATGGCACCCATAGTAATAGCAAACATCTATTTTTTTCTTTTGCTTTTTATTGCATTGTTTTTTGTTTGTTTGTTTGTTTGTTTTTCTAAAGCCCCACAGATATATCAGTTGTCTGATAATATAGGCCAATATGACCCCTTTGCCTCATATCGGTATCAACATTACTTTTGCCGATATGAGACCCTTTATTTTACTGAATTAACAATGCAGAAAACACATTAGCTTTTGAAAATAGCGTTATTATATCATGTGCCCAGCCAAAGGCGCTCCAACAGCATTGCTTACAATGCTGTCAAGTATGACTGGGACCCCATCACCCCTTGGTCACAGAGGCAAAGTGAACAGCTGCCATTCATTTTCAGTCAGAGTAGGCATTTTAGAGCAACAAGAGACAAGTGGTTGCTATGTCACCAGGTAGACGGGGCCAAAATAGACAAGATATCAATTTTGTGCAAATACTGAGCAATGTGACACAGCAACTGCCAATCTGGGTGAAGTCAATGTGACATTTATTGGTTGGTTTGTTGTTAAATTTCTAGTTATTTACAAAGCCCATCCCAATAATATTTCTTGTCATAACAGTTTGATAATGAAATTTTAGGAATCAGTCATTTTTATGTATATATCAGCAGAAATATTGGTTTCATCAATTTTTTTTACTCTCTAACATCAGTATCACCCCACCACCCCCCCACCCCCCCAAAAAAAATCCATATGGTTGGCCTCGAGTCTTTTTTGGCAGTAGATTTATAGCCTTATAGTTACACTGCTGTCACATCTACAGAACACACATATTTATCTCCATAAACATAAATATTCTCCTCCTCCCTCATTATCATCAACTCATTGATCCCCATCTTTATCTCTCTCTCATCATTCGCTGTGTGTGTCTCTGGCCCAGTGTTGTTGCCGTGGGTTACGTAAGCTCTCCAGCAGCAGCAGCACCAAGGACACCCATGAACGCATCACACCACACCTACCAGAGACTGCGGCGCTCAGCAAAAAGCGCAACATCACTAAAAAAAAAGAGTGGGCGAGCAAGGGAGGGGAGGAAAGAGGGATGAAGGCATGCAAGGAGAGATATCTATGTCGAGAGAGAGAAAGAAAGGGTGCATAGGAGGATGCATAGAGAGAGAAGGAAGGAAAGAAGGAATAGAGAGGAGTGAGATGATGGCTAAAGAGAAAGGAGGAAAGATGAGAATATGTAGAGAAGGGAGAGAGAGAGAGAATGGCTGGGAGGAAGGAGAGAGCAAGAGAGATGGAGGACGAAATGTAGAGTGGAAATGAGGCAAGGTGAATGAGATGAGAGATAAATTAAATGAAGAAGAAAGAGAGCGAGGATGTTCAGATTAACACGTAGTTAAGCTTCAGTTATCACCCACGTATTCCCTCACTATCTCTAGGACACCACTTTGAGTTTTCTGGGCATTTCCTTGAAACTCTCCAGCTGCTCTGAGGCCGGCGTCAGTGATGCCCAAACCTTGTCTATCCCATCCATGCTACAACAGGAACAATAACGCGCGGCTCCGTTAGGAAAGTTAAACCAAACATAAAGTCTGAAGCCTAAAAAAACTGAACTCCAAATTGTAAAACTTAACGAGGGTCGACTTTAAGATGATTGTGACGAGCACAGTTTGACCTGTGGACCCGTTTGGATGTTAGACTTGGTACTTCACGGCCTGAGAGCCCCTAGAGAAATAAAAGTTCAGCTTCAGTGATGTTCACCTTGGAATCTAACGGTGTAACAACTAATCATGTGAAAAGAAAAAGAAAAAGGGAAATATTTTAAGTAAAAACAGGAAAACCTCTCCTATCCTAGTTAAATCACAGCATAGGGGGCCCAAATGACAGCGTAGGGGATCCAAATCACAGCTAAGGCCCCCTATGCTCAACTGCCACTGGTGAAAGCCCTGAATAATAGAGGGTGGGCAGATCGATCCTAATATCAATACCAACACTGGTATTGATATTGAACGATCCTCGTGTAAAAAGATCGATACTCAAGCTTTTTTCTCTCCCGCGCGCACTGACTGATGCACACGCAGATTCATCAAAGTCTACTCTCTGTAAGAGCAGCGCTGCACTGTGTCATACAACACAGAGCAGTGCACCCTTGTATTGTGGTTTGTCAGCCCTCTACCTCAGGAGATTTTGTTTTGTGTTGTGTGATATTTTTTTTAAACAAAAATGTTGATTGTGATAATAAAGTATTTTGTTGTCATGTACAATGTTTGGAGAAACTCTATTCTAGGTCTTTTGGATCCTTTGGATCTATGAAGCTCAAATATGAAAAAGTATTGGTATCGATATCGGCGATACTGGGCCTGTATTTACTTGGTATCGGATCAATACCAAAATTCCCGGTATCGCCCACCTCTACTGAATAGAAATCAGAAAAACAAGACTGTGAGAAATACTGAAGCTTCCTCTTTGAATTCCAGGTGAGTTTCAGAAGCGTTTTTTTCCCAACAGCACCACACAGAGCTGCTGTGTGGAACTGCAGCTTTCATGCGCCATAACTATGAAAACTTGGAAGACCAATGGACGCTTGGGATCTGTGTTGCAGATGATGAAAAGCCTCAGTATTTCCACTGTCTGTGCCCAACCCTGTCTCACGGCATCAGGCAAGTAGCTACCTGCTCCCGGTGGAACCTGGACACGTCGGTATAAGGACAAGCACCGGCACGATGGCCCTCTGGGCCTGTGTAGGAAGTGCTTGTTCTAGACATACAAATTGTTTTTTCTTAAGATGCTACTGGAACCCTAAAGCTTTTGGGGGGCATTTAAAGACTTTTTCCTTATTGGACGGACCTCCACACATCTTCACACCGCAACATCCCCAAATTTGGCAATGGGATTGAAATTTACATGAATCCTGTGTGTATATTTAATCGTAACAGAGCTCAACCTGCGTCACAAACTGCATGTGTGACTGCTTTCAGTAATATCACTGAGAAATGCAGTAAAATGTCAAAACAAAATCCAAATTTCTTTAAGCAAATGAAAGATATTTTTATTTATTTATTACCCTGCACGCCGGCAAAGCAGGCCGTTATCCCGTGTGTGTGTGCGCGCATGTGTGAACAAGATAACTAAAAAGCAGCTAAATGTATTTTCACCCAACTTGATGGGAATATTACTTAGGTCGATATCTTGAGATGATTAACTTTCGGATCAGACAAAAGTCAAGGTCAATAAAAAAACAAGGTATTAAAGCATTTACTGCTATATCTTCACAAACCAATAGGGCTGGAGAGATTATCTAAAGTTGGTATTGATCCACAGAAAAAAAAATGTGGTTGATTGGTACACTTACTTGGTATCATGATGAAGTCATGTTTATTAAAAATAAAATAAAATAAAATTCCAGTGTGGCAGCACGTGCAGGATTTTAATCAGCCTCTGATGCCTCTTTTTTCTTTTTTAAAAGATCCAGAATCCACATCTGCTAATGCATCATTGCTCTAAATAATATTGATTATCTTTTCCCATTTTTTAAATTTCATTTATTTATTTATTTATTTATTTTTAAAGAGAAGGGAAACCTCCTGCAGAGCATTGGAGCATTATTTTATATTTGCTGTCTTTTTTACATCATTAATATCAATCAATCAATAATATAAATTCACACCTTTGTATGAATTTATATATTATGTATGGTAAAGCATCCATTGTCTGAATGTGTCCGCTGTCTGCACAGATTCTGTGTATAAAGATGAAGCCAAGCCGTCTTCATCGCCCCTCAGTGGCCAGTCTTACTTGGGTATTAGACCACAAAATTACAAAATCACCTGCCGACAAATATTAACTTGCTGAAATGGTGCATTGGATTTATACACACAGACATACACGTATATTACATATACATAGAGACAGAGAGAGAGTCATGAATATACGTGCACTCACATGCACACACACATTATCAGCTATTTTTGAAGAATCATGCAAAATACTTGATCCAGCACAGTAGCCCCCCCCCCCCCCCCCCCAAAAAAAAATATACCGAAGCACCGCTCTGACTCTCATATGGCATCATTCTGCAGTGAGCAATCAACAAGAATACAGCTCAAAAAAATTAAAATTCTAATAATGTCCAGACACACAATGGATGGAAAAAGAAAACAGCTCAAAGAGGAATGAAAGAGGAAGATAAAAGAAGAGATTTTCTGTCTTTACCTGCTGCCTCTGTGGCCTGCCTTCCACAGCCAGTGAGGAAAATAGTGAAGCAGGAGAGAGAGAGAGAGAGAGAGAGAGAGAGAGAGAGAGAGAGAGAGAGAGAGAGGAGAGAGGAGGGTGTAACAGGGGGGAGGGGAGATGACTCAGAGAGAGATGAGAGGAAGAGGAGGAGATGGATGGAACGCTGGGATGAAGGGATAAGGACGGGGTGCTGCTGCACCTCATCACCCAGCAGGGAGGTAAAAATAGAACGAGGGAGGATGGAAGGTTTTTCTCTCTCTCTCTGTCTCCCTCCATCATTGCAGTGGGGTTCAATGTAATGTATCTACACTTACATAAGCCGCCATGAAGAGATGTGAGAATCGATGCAGCAGAAACTGTGTCACCCCAGTGGACGGTCCGCAGTGAAGCTCTGGTCCAGAGTCTGGACGGTGAGGACGAGGCCCTTCTGTCTCCTCTTCTGTCACTTTTCTACGGCTCACTGTGGAGCCGTTTTGTTTGTGTTTGTGCCGCGGCCTAACTGCCGGCGTTACCCCGCGCATCTGTGGTCCTGCCCTGGAGTCGGTCCAAACTGTGACCTTCGCAGCAGCCTGTGAACCCACTGTTTCACAGTTGTGACCGCCTCCTAGTGATGCTGTCAAACTCACCAAACCAACAGCGCATCCATGGTTGCGTGTGGTCACATCGAGGTCAAACCGGAGAAAGAAAACCAGTTTAAACTCTTTAAATGGATTCTGGTCACAGTTACATTACAGCTCAGGATTACTGGCTGTGCGGTCATATTTGGAACATGGAGTATGATTTTTTGTTTGCATTATTGTAAATATACGGAGCCGGAAGCATGGTGGTCATTTTTCCCGCGGCACAGCCAGCAGGTTTGACGTCAATCAGTCAGGCAAAATTTCAAATTGTGAACAGATTACTGATTTTCACCAAGCTTGGTATTTATATTACACATAGTGACCCAACATGCCAATTCATTTGGAGTCAAAAGGTCAAATTTCAAGGTCACTGATGTGTACTTTGTTCAAATCTTTGTTTTTAATGGCCCAATTATCACCAAACTTGGTGTGAGTGTTCAGTACATTGAACACTCACACCACTTGAGTGATAACTTGAATATTAAACATAATGCATTCTGTAAAAGAAAACATTTTAGTGGCAGCAACAAGTAAGTCCACTGTTGGTGTCTAATATCCTATTCAGAGGTTAAACTGGTTGTTGTGGGAGCATTTTGGGGTTTTTTTGTGCAGCGTCCTTGAAACACTGAAGGCGAAGCGCTTTATGTGGACTGCAGAGTGACACTGATGCACACTGACAAGGCAAGAGGGGGAATTCAGTGCTTTCTGTGCTTCCGACACCTCTTTGGACGTCGTACTTGTGGATGAGACTCGACGCAACACACCGCTCCACCTGTGTGCATGTGTCGTGCATGTTTGTGTGTCGTTATGTGCGAGAGATAATCTTTAATTAAATTCTTTACTTTAATGGGATTATGTTTGGAAGACGAGCAGCACAATGTCCTTGACTTCCATCCACCAGTTAGCCATGGGTGACCGAGAGAGACAGAAAGACATACACAGAGATAGACAGACAGACACAGAGATAGACAGAGAGACAGATAGACATACGCAGAGATAGAGAGACAGACAGACAGACACAGACAGAGAGACAGACAGACATACACAGATATGGTATGGTAGAGTGGCCAGACGGAAGCTGCTCCTTAGTAAAAGGCACATGGCAGCCCACCTGGAGTTTACCAAAAGGCACCTGAAGGACTCTCAGACCATGAGAAACAAAATTCTCTGGTCTGATGAGACGAAGATTGAACTATTTGGCGTGAATGCCAGGGATCATGTTTGGAGGAAACCAGGCACCATCCCTACAGTGAAGCATGGTGGTGGCAGCATCATGCTGTGGTGGTGTTTTTCAGCAGCAGGAACTGGGAGACTAATCAGGATTGAGGGAGAGATGAATGCAGCAATGTACTGTTGTGGTGTACCCTCCATTCATGTCTCTGTCCTGCGTGAGTGTCCTCAGTGTCCAGCCCCCTGTCTTTTTCTGTGTCTACGTTTGTGTGTTTATTGTCTTTTGCCGCACCCCTTTTGTATTCAGTGTGTGCTCTTCCCTGTCAGTCATTCCTGTGTGTTCTCCTGGAGGTTTGTCCTTTGTCTGTGTCTGTGGTCTGTCTGTTCATTTTGTGATCAGTCCTCTGTCTGTGTGGTCTGTATGTTTCCCCTGTACCGAGTTCACCATATCTTTGTGTTTCTTGCTCATCAGTTTTCATTATGTGTTTCATAGGTTTATCATGTTTTGGCCCCCAGTTTGCACTTGGTTCACTTTTGAGTTCCATGTTTATTTTCTCTGTGTTCCTTGATTTAGTTTTTGGTTATTATTTACTTCTTGTTGTAGTTTGTGCTTAGATTGCATCTTGATTTGTTCTTAGTCTTCGTGTTAGTTTTTTTCCACTGTTGTACTTTAACTTTTGAGTTCTACATTTGTTTTTGCATCATGTATTTTTGGATTGAGATTGTAGGTTGTGAGTTCCTCTGTTGTGTTGTGTTTTGTTGTTGTTATGTTTTATTTAATTTTCTACTCACCCTTAGATGTCTGTATAGTTTTGAGTTACCTTTTGGTTGTTAGTTTGTCATGTGACCTTTGACCCTGTATCCCTAATTTACACACCTGTCCTTCATTAGTTTGCTTTTGTATTTAAGCAGCGCCTTTTCCTTGTTTGTTTGCTGGTTTCTTCGTGTTGGTCCCTCCTGTGATTTTTCATGCTCTTCACTGGCTTCCTGTCTCTGTGAGGTCAGATTTTAAGGTTATGATATTAACCTATAAAATTATTCACGGACCAGCACCTCCCTACTTAGCTGATCTAATTAAACCCTACGTACTGGCCCAGGCTGTGCATTCTCAGGGCGCAAGGCTACTTTGTGTCCTTAGGGTGAATAAAAAGTCCGCAGGTCACAGAGCTTTCTCTTATCGTGAACCTGTTTTGTGGAATGATCTCCCTTCATCAATGAAGCAGTTAGATTCTGTAGAGACTTTCAAGTCCAGATTTAAGACACATTTATTCTCCCTCTCATATGGCGAGCATACTGTTGTAGTACGGAACTATGCTTACTATCTTTTTAAATTAATTTTATTAGTAATGGAACAGGTCTTGGCCTCAACTTTATCTAAATTGTGGGTCTGTTAGTGAAGCTTGGGGCTCGCGGCTGGCAACCTCCTTACTATTTTCTCTGCTTTCCTGTTGATTTAATATTGATGAATTATACCTTAGATGTGGTTTTTCCAGCCAACTGATTCTGCTCTTTTTCTCTCTGTCCAAGGTGCGGAGGGAAATGCACAGGAGTGGCGTCTGTAGACAATGGGATGCTGGCCTGACCACAAGATGCCTTGCCTGAAGCTGATGCAGCAGATGTCTTAAATTCCTGTTTTCTGTTTCTTCAGCTCTGTAAAACTTTGAAAAACCTTGTAACTGTTAGAATGGCCTAAGCAGTGGGTCACCCCTCTGAGTCTGGTCTGCTTGAGGTTTCTTTCTCAATATCATCAGAGGGAGTTTTTCCTTACCACTGTCGCCTCTGTGCTTGCTCTAGTAATTGGTAAGGTTAGACCTTACTTGTGTGAAATGCCTTGAGGCAGCTTTATTGTGATTTGGCGCTATATAAATGTAAAAAATTAAACTGAAACTGAATTGAGTACCTACAGATTCTTTCTTATGCTGCCGGTCTGCTCTGTGTCAGCCTGATCCCATCAGATCTCAGAAGCTAAGCAGTGCGGCATCTGGTTAGTACTTGGATGATCTGGAGATATCTGAAAATGGCTGTGCACTGATGCTCCCTATCCAACCTGATGGAACTTGAGAGCTGCTGCAAAGAGGAATGGAAAAAACTGCCCAAAGATAGGTGCACCAAGCTTGTGGCATCATATTTATGAAGACTTGAGGCTGTAATTGCTGCCAAAGGTGCATCAACATTGAGCAAAGGGTGTGAATACTTATGTATGTATGATTTCTTATTTTTTATTTTAATGAATTTGCAAAAAAATAAATAAAATAAAAACTTTTTTCATGTTGTCATTATGTGAGTAGAATTTTAAGGAGAAAAATGAATTCACTCCTTTTTGGAATAAGGCTGTAACATATGTGGAAAAAGTGAATCGCTGTGAATACTTTCTAGATGTATTAAATGTTGTATTTTAATTATTTATATAATTGCTTTGTCTTGTTTGTTTGTTTGTTTGTTTGTTTGTTTGTTTGTTTGTTTGTTTGTTTGTTTGTTTGTTTGAGCCCAGGCCAACAAGCACTGAACAACACGCGGTGTATTTTATCGCCCCCTGGTGGTCATTCAGGTTTTAATGCGTAAAGATGGATTGACAAAAACAACAGCAAACAAAACAGGTACACAGCTACGTTCACGCACGGAATATTATGTACAATAAAGTACCAAATAAATAATGGCAGATTAATCAAAACGAAAGCCATCTGTTTCAGTTCTAGTTTCTCATGCCTCCAGTGAAACTGCACGTGTGATATATTATCAGAAACCTGTGGAGCTTGTTTTTAAAATAAATAAATAAATGCATCGAAACAACAAGACATACACTCTCACACTTTTGGTTATGTATCGTATTATGGAAATCCTTCTCAATTTATGCTGTTTCCAGACATCCTAAACGCACTAGTTAATTGCATTTAAATGTATTCAACTAAATGACATTTAATGTATCTAAAATTATTAAATATATTGACATATTTATTTAAATATGCTTTCGGCCAACTTTTCTTACATTAATAACAAAATAAATAATTGCTTTTTATTCGTAGTAAATGTATCTGAAATGTAAATTTAATTAAATTTATCTTGTTTATTTGACTCCGCAAGATGGCTTCAACTGGCTCCTTTCTTGAATGTGAAAAAAGTTCAAATGCATTCATACGCCGTCAAATTTTGTTTATGTTTCTCCGTTATATTATGCGTTTTCTGGTGCTAATGGGCTTCCATACCGTCTTTCTCCATCGTGTAAGTGCGGACTTTACAGAGTGCACCTGAATGCAGCACGGCAGAAGCAGTAGCTGCGGACGGACACGGTAAGAGCTGTCACTGTTATTACCTGAGATTTATAAACCGATCAATATCGGCGGTGAAATGGCTAGCAAATATATGTTGTTTTGAGGTTGTTGTTTTTTTTTATCTCTGCTATAAAAGTTATGACTGACATTTGACAGCTAAGCTAACCGGCCGGCTGCTAACTGTGCTATTTCGCCTGTGAATTAAAAAGTTGCGCTGTAACATTTGTAAAACCATACGACAGTTTAACAGCTTTTTGTTAACATTTTTTTCTTGTGTACTATTGTTTAGGTTTTGATTTTTCTTTTCAACTCACACCAAACATGCCGTTTTGGCTCCGGGTAGATGAAGTTAGCTAGCTCCCGAGGAGGAAACTTTTTCTTTGAAGTGCTGTCGGTAGTCACCGAAGTGTCACTTTTGTTATGTTTAAGTTTATTAAAGAAACCATGTAATGAAGCGTCTTATGGTCAGGGTGTGATTTTTGTAAGCTGTTGCTGCGATTTGCTACGCGGAAGTGACGGAAAGGCACCACCCGGTTACGTTCTTGTGTCGTGTAGCCAAATCTCAAGTTTGACAACAAGCGCTCGTATCGGTATTTAAAAGTTGACCAGGTTATTTAATGTATTATCACGTCTTTCCTTGTTACGCACGTGAGCCAAACTGATAATACTAGTCATCATAGTGACGAGAACAAATGTGTGCGGTCTCAAAGCGTAATAAAATAATACAATAATTGTGAATACTTCAGAAATCTTACAATTTCCAAGGATAATTGTTACACCTTTCAATTTTAATAAGGTCATCACTAAAGAGTGCTTTTTAAAAGCAGTTTCCCGTTACAACACACTAAACGAAGCAGCTGTTTTGAAATGTTTGAAATTGGTTCATAGGCTATTGGCCAAACTTGGTACTTCAGGGTGCAATAATGGTGTGCCTAAATTGTCAACATTACCTATGTCACCCCTGACATTGGGGTGAATGTGAGGCATGATTGTAAAGCGCTTTGAGCGTCTGATGCAGATGGAAAAGCGCTATATAAATGCAGTCCAGTTACCATTTTACCTCTGGTAGCTTTGGATTTGATTTACTTAATTTACAACAACTATCACACTAAAGATGAAAAGAGAGTGCATTCAAATAAATTATGATAAAGGAATATAAAATAAGTAAAATGTCTGCATTTGTTATTGTGCTTGAGCCCCATCCAGTCTTTGTCATAAAGAAGGACAAATAAAATATTTTGAGGCAGGTTTATATAGCCACACCAACATTTGCTCAACTTTTCTTTGACCCAAAGATCATCTCACTGTTTGACTGCAGTTCTATGGACAAACTGAGGTCAGAATATTTCCTCTACCTCTATTTGTTGCTCTGTAGCTAATGAGTTCAAAAGAAAGTTTCCACAATTATTTATACATTTGTTTATTTTAAGAAATTGTAGGCACCAAACTGTTTTGAGTGATTTTAGAGCAGATTTGTCTTGTTAAAAACCATCTCTAATTGCAACAATTCTATGACTGTTTGTGTGTGATTTTTACTGCAAAAGAATAATACGAGGTCTGTCCAAAAAGTATCGGACCTTTTTATTTTTTGAAAAAACCATATGGATTTGAATCACGTGTGATTGCATCAGCCAAGCTTGAACCTTCGTGCGCATGCGTGAGTTTTTTCACACCTGTCGGTTGCGTCATTCACCTGTGAGCAGGCTTTGTGTGAGCAGTGGTCCACCCCTCTCATCAGATTTTTATTGCGAATAAATGTCTGAACGATTTGGAGCTTTGCTGCATCAAATTTTTCCAGAAACTGTGAGAGACCTCCAGCTGGACACCATTCGGAAAATTTAGATGGCTTTCAGCGACGATTTTATGGGGATTACACAGATTAAGGAGTGCTCCAGCCGGTTTAAAGACCGCCCACAGCAGCTGAGAGTGCGCCGCGCTCCGAGCGCCGATTGACAGGCTGAAACAACCAGATCATTTCCAACGTGAAGGCTTTGTTGATCCGGGACGTCGTCTGACTTTCACAAAAAAGGCAGAAGGCGTGGACATCAGCACTTTTTCGGCACATTCTACTGTTACATGAGTTTTTTTCATGGAAAGAGAAGCGGAGGATTGCACCACCGTGCCGCTCATGACGCGGGACAAAACCACCTCCGTGTTGGTCTCACAGGACGGCTTTCAGGTGGCTTTCAGATGGCTTTCAGATGGCTTCCGGTTGCTTTTCAGTCGTGTGAGTATCCGAGAAATTGTGCATGAGGTGGACATGCCCCATCATGTCCTGTGAGGCTTCATCACGGCGTTGCTTTGTGCCATGCAGCTCCACCATGACGCGCGGAATTCCTCCGCTCCTCTTTCCATGACAAAAACTCCTGTAACAGTGGAATGTGCCGTTCATTTCTAAAGTGGACGCTGTCTTGATCCGGTATGTCGTCTGACTAGCACAGGAATTGCGTAAGACGTGGACATCAGCACTTTTTCGGCACATTGAGATAGACGTGCAGAGGAATTCCACGCATCACGGCGGAGCCGCATGGCGCAAAGCAACGCCGTGATGAAGCCTCACAGGACATGTTGGGGCATGTCCAGCTCATGCACAATTTCTCAGATACTCACACGACTGAAAAGCAACCGGAAGCCGTCTGAAAGCCACCTGAAAGCCGTCCTGTGAGACCAACACGGAGGTGATTTTGTCCCGCGCCATGAGCGGCACGGTGGTGCAATCCTCCGCTTCTCTTTCCATGAGAAAAACTCCTGTAACAGTAGATTGTGCTGATGTCCACGCCTTCTGCCTTTTTTGTGAAAGTCAGACGACGTCCCGGATCAACAAAGCCTTCACGTTAGAAATGATCTGGTTGTTTCAGCGGGGTTTCAGCCTGTCGATCGGCGCTCGGAGCGTGGCGCGCTCTCAGCTGCTGTGGGCGGTCTTTAAACCGGCTGGAGCACTCCTTAATCTGTGTAATCCCCATAAAATCATCGCTGAAAGCTATCTAAATTTTCCGAATGGTGTCCAGCTGGAGGTCTCTCACAGTTTCTGGAAAAATTTGATGCAGCAAAGCTCCAAATCGTTCAGACATTTATACGCAATAAAAATCTGACGAGAGGGGTGGACCACTGCTCACACAAAGCCTGCTCACAGGCGAATGATGCAACCGACAGGCGTGAAAAAACTCACGCATGAAGGTTCAAGCTTGGCTGATGCAATCACACGTGATTCAAATCCATATGGTTTTTGCAAAAAATAAAAAGGTCCGATACTTTTTGGACAGACCTCGTATTAGTGATGTTGACCGATGGGGATAGTTTATGACCTAAAGGAATTTTTGACATTGTGTTGTTGGTGAACGAACGAAATTTCCCAATACAGATGCTGTTTTGTTTTTGTTTTTTAAATACAAAAACTAATAAGTTGCTAAAATTGGATCTGGCAAACATGTATATAGATTGAAACAGGTGTGTAGCCAGGAGCAGAGACTGAGGTCTTCCTCTGCTCCCCCTGTTCTTCAATGCAACTTCAGCATGAAATCCTCTTGGATTTCTGCAGACCCACAGTTACATATCACACTTTAATTAGTTGAGTTAAATAAAATGTTTAGTAGATTAGTGAAAAATATACCGCCGCAACCAAAAAAATGTGTGGAGTCCTTTAAGTGGTATTCCTCCTAAACATTTTGGTGGATTTCCATGAAACTTCACGCTACAGGAGCACAACATGAAGATGGACATAAAAGAAAATAGTTCCACTCCAGTGCATCAAAGGGGAGATAAAAATGTACTTGTTTTGTTACTACGTGTTGCATATACACAGACAGGTTGATGAATTTGTTAATTCAGGTATTTTATCACAGAACTCATAAGACGTGAGGAAATAGTACAGCAGAGCCAGTCGCATTATTTTGTGAGCTTGATCACATATCTGTAGTTCTTGCTGCTGTTAATATAATTTAACAACAAACAAAATCCCCAAAGTTTTATTTCAAATTGTTGAATGTGAGGACAAGTAAAATATTTAAAACTGTCTTACGTCTATGTTGGATCCAGTTTTAAACCAGTGTACATCAAGGGTAGCATGGTTTAAAGTAATTTTAAGCTGATTTAAAGGCATTCTAGACTGACAGGTCTGCCTGCATTGCTGCCAGTCAGGTCTCAAGATTGTTCCAAAACTGTGGTGTATGTATCAATGCACAACAGCAGTGTATCCTACCACAACTAAGATAGATATCAGAGGTTTTAAACAGAGTTAAATTAATGGTAAACTGGTTTAAGATTAATATGACCTCTTTTGTAACTCGTTCTCAGATGCTAATGGAATGCATTTTAATTTTGGAGTGTTTGTCAGTAAAACTAATTGAAAGATGCCTCCAAATTATATGTATTTTAACTTTTTAAAATATTTATTTTATGGCCCAAGCCTGATCAAGTAATCACAAAATAATTTGCAGTTTATTCAGTCGTGACAGTAATGCTTACTTATACTTCTATTTAATTAGCTGTAATAATGCTAATTTGTTTCTGAGTCAGCACAGTCAATTTTATGCAGCTCTCTGCAAAAGTTTTTGTTTTTCACAACACGCTATGCCAGATGGCGAAAACAGCAAAAAGTTTATAAATGGCCAAATTCTTATGGACTTGATCTCATCACTCATCCTGATACAACTGGTGGCATGATTCCTTCACTTAATGTCTGCATGGCTCGACAGATTTCCAGTGGCCCAAACAAAGAACTAGTGATGAAGCTGTCGCCCAAACCTTCCAACTATTGTTGTCTTAATGAGCAGCAGCGTCGGCATGCGAGTAGCTCAATGTTCTAGCAGTCACAGGATGGCTGGTCAAAGTAAATGAGATACACGATGGCTTATGTTTTATTCAACACAGTGCCTCTGTGCATGATGCTCTCAGCACCCTTGTGGACCTCTGTTTTACTACCCATAAAACTTTCTCATGTTATTAATGTGAAATCGAGACTATATTGCTCTGTCTGAATCAACCTTTTAATCTCTTCGACATTCTTGCCTTGTAATATCACAAGGATCTGTTGGATATAAACAGAAGTTCAGACTGAAAAGTAACAATAAAGTAAACATTCTAACTGTGGGTTCAGGCTTTACATGTTAACTTTGGAAAAATGTCTTAAAATTGGTGAGACATGGCCGATTTCACAATTTTATAAAATGATTTGTGATTTTATGCAGATCAGGTCCAACCGTTTACATCTTGTTGATTGAACTTGAGTTGATTGTTGGTGAATGATGCTGCTGTCAGATTGATGTTTGTGTCCGTAAATGTTCTTAGATGCAGACGATAAAGTGTGTGGTGGTGGGTGACGGTGCTGTGGGGAAAACCTGCCTTCTCATCTCTTACACCACCAACAAGTTTCCCTCAGAGTACGTCCCCACGGTGAGTTTGTCGGCAAGATGGTGCATTGATCACATCATGTTGTACAGTTTTACTTGGAAAGCTCAGCGTGCCCCCCCCCAAAAAAAACAAAACAAGATGAGATCGATTTTTTTTTTTTGTTGTTTTTTGTTTTTTGATTGAATAGACGAAAGAATATGCAAAAGGCATTTTTGAAATGACCAGTGCAAGTTGCATTGAATTTTTTCCCCAAAATTTACTTATTTTAACAGACAACTGTGAATTTTTTTCCCCTAAGTTAGTCAATCAGCCCTGATTTAAACCTGGTTTGTTTCCAAATGTATAAATAAATTAGTACATATACATGACATGCAAAAAGATCAAATTATTGCATCAGTCTGACTAAAACCAGACTTTTAAAATTGTTAGTCCAACTGAAATTGGACTAAACTGAGCTTGAGTTAGCCGAGACTTTCCGCTCGAGCTCCACAGTTTCCTCCCCAGCCTTTGACCCGGAGGTAGGAGAGGAAGACAGTTACATGGTTGCGCTTGTTTGTAATATGATTAACGTGTGCAGAAAATATGAAATGTATGGCGCTACAACTAGCTGAAAGGGGTACAGCACCACCTGCCATGGCAGAGTTAAACATACTTTGGTTAGTAAATCTATTCCTCCCGCTGTCTGTGTACTGGATGCCCAATTGAATGACCATGTCGAGCTATAGCTGTAGCTTGACTAAATCACATGTAAACATACTGAGTGGCTCACAGAAGCATTGGCTTTTAATAGACTTTGATGGTTGTTTTGATTCCTGAGCAGTGTGCAGAATTCTAACTACTTTTTTTAACACATATATCTATATTATACAACCCCTGGCAAAAATTATGGAATCACCGGCCTCGGAAGATGTTCATTCAGTTGTTTAATTTTGTAGAAAAAAAGTAGATCACAGACATGACACAAAACTAAAGTAATTTTAAATGGCAACTTTCTGACTTTAAGAAACACTATAAGAAATCAGGAAAAAAAATTGTGGCAGTCAGTAACGGTTACTTTTTTAGACCAAGCAGAAGGAAAAAAATATGGAATCACTCAATTCTGATGAAAAAATTATGGAATCATGAAAAACAAAAGAACGCTCCAACACATCACTAGTATTTTGTTGCACCACCTCTGGCTTTTATAACAGCTTGCAGTCTCTGAGGCACGGACTTAATGAGTGACAAACAGTACTCTTCATCAATCTGGCTCCAACTTTCTCTGATTGCTGTTGCCAGATCAGCTTTGCAGGTTGGAGCCTTGTCATGGACTATTTTCTTCAACTTCCACCAAAGATTTTCAATTGGATTAAGATCCGGACTATTTGCAGGCCATGACATTGACCCTATGTGTCTTTTTGCAAGGAATGTTTTCACAATTTTTGCTCTATGGCAAGATGCATTATCATCTTGAAAAATGATTTCATCATCCCCAAACATCCTTTCAATTGATGGGATAAGAAAAGTGTCCAAAATATCAACGTAAACTTGTGCATTTATTGATGATGTAATGACAGCCATCTCCCCAGTGCCTTTACCTGACATGCAGCCCCATATCATCAATGACTGTGGAAATTTACATGTTCTCTTCAGGCAGTCATCTTTATAAATCTCATTGGAACGGCACCAAACAAAAGTTCCAGCATCATCACCTTGCCCAATGCCGATTCGAGATTCATCACTGAATATGACTTTCATCCACAGTCCACGATTGCTTTTCCTTAGCCTATTGTAACCTTGTTTTTTTCTGTTTAGGTGTGAATGATGGCTTTCGTTTAGCTTTTCTGTATGTAAATCCCATTTCCTTTAGGTGGTTTCTTACAGTTCGGTTACAGACATTGACTCCAGTTTCCTCCCATTCGTTCCTCATTTGTTTTGCTGTGCATTTTTGATTTTTGAGACATATTGCTTTAAGTTTTCTGTCTTGACACTTGTCTTCCTTGGTCTACCAGTATGTTTGCCTTTAACAACCTTCCCATGTTGTTTGTATTTGGTCCAGAGTTTAGACACAGCTGACTGTGAACAACCAACATCTTTTGCAACATTGCGTGATGATTTACCCTCATTTAAGAGTTTGATAATCCTCTCCTTTGTTTCAATTGACATCTCTCGTGTTGGAGCCATGATTCATGTCAGTCCACTTGCTGCAACAGCTCTCCAAGGTGTGATCACTCCTTTTTAGATGCAGACTAATGAGCAGATCTGATTTGATGCAGGTGTTAGTTTTGGGGATGAAAATTTACATGTACATTTAATTTATTCCTCAGAATTGAGTGAGTCCATATTTTTTTCCCTCTGCTTGGTCTAAAAAAGTAACCGTTACTGACTGCCACAGTTATTTTTCCTGATTTCTTATAGTGTTTCTTAAAGCCAGAAAGTTGCCATTTGAAATGACTTTAGTTTTGTGTCATGTCTGTGATCTGCTTTTTTTTCTACAAAATTAAACAACTGAATGAACATCCTCCGAGGCCGGTGATTCCATAATTATTGCCAGGGGTTGTAGTAGCCAAGTGGCCTATGCGTGTGTGTATGGCTTCAATCACGGAAATACTGGGGAGAGCCGACATTTGCTGTTTGCTAGGCTTATGGCTTATGTATGGCTTTTGCCTTACAATATAAAGCGCCTTGGAGCGACTGTTTGTTGTGATTTGGCGTTATATAAATAAAATTGATTTGATTTATGTATTTTGAGTCAAAGATGAGCTCTGCCATTTGAAGCAGACCTTTGATAGAACTAATATTTTTGGAGAAGCTACAGATATTGCATAATGACACTAAACAATGGATGTTGATAATTACATTCTGGGCTCACACGCCATTCCAGCAAATTGTCAGATGTTACATCTGAGATGCAACCGTAGCTTTAATCTGTTTCTGTGAAATAATATCCTATACTCTACTGCACTATGAAGCCATCCAGACCGTCTGCCCGAGGTGTTGGTCATTACCAAAAAAGTGGCAACAGCTACCATACTTATTCTGAAAGCCTGGAATCTCAGCTTGTCAGTGATATCTGATGGCCATCTGAGAAAAGTAGCTGTTACAAGTTATCCCACATAAAGTAAACTAAGGTTGAGAAAATCATGTGTACGAACTAAAGCAGGACAGTGAGATAACTGAAAATCTAAAACTGGTATAACAACAAATGAGACATGGATTCCCATGTTTTTGGGTATGGCGAACTCAATTATGGCATTGACATTGCTGTAAAAGGTCAAGGCCATGACCTTTTTGGCATAGTCGTTGACATTTTTTGACATTTTCATGCAAATTGTATCATTTTTCTCTCTGTTTCCCCCATCCATAATTTTGTTAAGACAGATGTGTGTATCTTCTTGAAATTCCAACGAAATGCTCTTTCAAAACAGTACATAGCATTTGTATAGTAGCCTAGTAGGAGGTAAATGTCGGCTTTTTACAAGAAGAATGAAAACTTGTGTGACTGGACGATGACACCTGTGTTGTATGCAGCCTTATAGGAATTCACATATCAAACGTACAGCTCCAAGTCCAGAATCGCCAACATCAATGAAATGAGGTGTGCACGTTTTTGCGCAAAGAAAGGCATCGAATCCTGGCAGTTACCTTAGTGCTTGGGAAGCACCGTCTCAGAACTATCAAAGTGCTAGCTAGAGGAGATGCTTTCAGAACAACCCTGAAGTTCCTTCCCCATTTGGCATGGGTGGAAGAATGTGACTTTCAGCTCTCCATAGACTGGTTCAATGTCCCCACTGGTCCTCAAGCAGTACTCGAGTTTCTGTCCTGGTCATGCAGGAAGGACTGTCACTCCATGTTGGTGTGTTGCCAACAACTTGGCCTGCACTGACCTGTGCCATGCAAGACGGTGCACAAACCAGAAGGACGACCTTGCTGATGAATGAGGATCAGTCCTGTTCCTCTGGTGAGGATGATGACAAAGACTTTAGTGTCGTGGCCTTGAATGAATCTAAAGAATATTCATGTATTTGTCAAAGATGATTGTATAGTAATTATTTGCTTGCTATGTTGATGATTTATCAGTTGTTAGCTGTCAGCCTGTCACACAGTCCAGTAAAGGAAACTAGATTTCAGCGTTGTTGATTTTTGCTTTTTGAATAGGTAAGTTCCACTGAATGTTCTGTGCAAGTTCCAAATTATTATTGATAAAAAGATAGATTACCACATTTATCAAACTCTCTGAATGCCATTCTGTGGATAGTGGAAGCATAATGCAAGGTCTAAGGTTAGGCTTTAAGGTGTCTAGTCTGATTTGTTAAAAAGGTTTAACAGTTTTGATTGTGTTATTTTCAGTCTTTTATATGTTTATTAATGTGTTCATACTTTGTCCAAGACTAAGGTTTAAGGTTTTCTGTGTGTGGTATCATCACTCCTTAATATTCTTATTCATGTGCTCATACATTGTCCAAGAGACTCTTAAGATTTTTTAATGTGATATTATCACTCCTTGACATGTTTGTTAGTTCATATATTATCCAAGACTGGCTTAAATTTAAGGTTATCTGATTCTGGTATTATCACTATTTAGAATGTCTGCTATTTGCCAATATTTTGGCATATGGGCAAATATATGGTCTCTGACCAAGACGGTCAGAGACCATTCTTGTCTGATTGTGTGGTATAGATGAGTCTTTTCATTGCATGCTATGTACAGAAGCCAAGCATTTGCAACAAAACACAAGATATCACAATGCACATATGTTTAGAATTACAAACAGCAATATAGTTGTGGGCATTTCACATTTATATATAATAATCATAGTATGTTAAAGAAACCTGAGTGGGAAAATTAATTTAAAAAACAGTAAATTTGCAGTAAACCCTGAAAATGTTACCAGCCTTGCTAAAAGGTTGTGACCAGATTTTGCATTACAAAGTTATTTTTAGAATTGGATGTTCCACACTCAAAAACATACTGTTGGAATCCATGTCTCGTTTGTTGTTGTGCATTTTTAGTTTTTCAGCTATCTCACTCTTCTGCTTTGGTTCGTATGCATAATTTTCTCAACCTTAGTTTACCTTATGTGCGATAACGTGTAACAGCTCCTCTTCTCAGAGGGCTATCATGAGATTCCAGGCTTTCACAAAAGGTATGGTAGCTTTTGCCACTTTTTCAGTAATGCTTTCCATATTTTGAGGCCCTGGCTGACAGTCTAATTTAGGATGCAAGCCTAGGTTTGATCTGTTTTGGTGCTCCACTCCACTATGAAGCCAAGAGTGGTGAAGCACAATGCAAAACTTGAACCATGCACTTTCTCCAATCACAGCCACAGGAGCCTATACCTTCTTCTGGGTTGTCTGGGTGTCTTGGTGGGTTGCCTCACTTGTCTCCTTCTTGCACAGTCTTGCAGTTTTTGAGAGCTGTCTACTGCACACAAATTTACCATAGAGTGCCATACTGTTTGTATTTATTCATAACCAGTGTAATTCATGTATCCATCCCCTGACTTGTCTGAAGAAAACTGGCAATAAAACTGATTATTTAGGGTTCTAGCTTGGACCATTTTAGTTTTGGGTAATTTACGTGATCATGGGTCACAGCCAGGGGTCAAGGGGGTAGAGCCCCCTGAAGTTAAAGGGCTTTATACCTCTAAAGCCCCTTTCACACCGGGCCCACTTCGAGTTGCTTCCTGTGGCATCATGATAACGCAGGAATGTCTGCATTAGGTGCACGCAGCAGGGGGCAGAGAGGAGGTGAGGACGCAGCCTGCAGGTTCTCTGCACAGAGGAATCAGAGTGCACAGTTTGGCTGCAGCCAGACTGTGCATTCTGATTTCTCTTCTAGTTTATATTTGTTCTTATGCTGAGCTGCAGGTCTGCGCTCTGAGTTCTGTTATAGTTTATCTTTCTTTCTTTGACCGCAAGCTGCGTGCACGCGTGTGTGAACCATCCATCCGTGAGTAAATGTGGAGATGTCTGGAGTTATATTTGATGTGGACATGTCCTGTCTCTGGCAGTCAGTCTGTGAGCAGGACTTTTTGTTGTGTGGGCCGCTGAAGAGGAGGTACTGCTGGCCCACCACCACCAGAGGGCGCCCTGCCTGGAGTGTGGGCTCCAGGCACCAGAGGGCGCTGCCGCCTCACGAGAGCAGCCAGGGTGACAGCTGTCACCCATCACTGGACACAGCTGTTCCACTCAGCACGGAGGTATATCAGCAGGACGGCGTCTCCACCTCAGTGCCGAGATATCGCCTTGAGATAGAGGTAAACTACTCTGCAGCATATTCTGTATATTTGATAATACGTGTTAAACCTTTCAGGACAGCTGACTACCGAAAGCCAATTGCTTGGATAAGTACTCACCTTCCTGTTTTAACGTGACGAGAGGTGGAGGCGGCTTCTTCCCTCTCCGTGTTACTGGGTGCAGCCGCATCCACACCTGTGTGTTTGTTGCTCTCTCTTGCCAGCAGTACCGGATCCGACGAGCGGAGGCAGTGGCCACCTGGGACTTCGGGACTTGGCGGTTCCGGTATTTCCAGGGTTCGGTGGCAGAGGAGATCTGGGTGGTTCCGGTTCGACTCGGACGGACGTCTCCTACCTTCGAGCCTGCCCACACGACACCAGCAGAATTCGGCTTAATCCCAAATTGTTGATTGTTGTATTGGTTGTGCTCGTTTCACAACAGTAAAACTTATTTACCTTCTCCATTGTCCGTTCATTTGCGCCCCCTGTTGTGGGTCCGTGTTCCTACACTTTCACAACAGGATATCTCGGCCAGCGTCATGGATCCCGAGGGGCGTCAACCGGCTGTTGAACGGCCAATGGAAGAACAGGACGCGCAGGCGTCCGCGGGAGGGGTAATCGGTGAGTTGCAGCGGATCCTCACCGCTTTCACGACTCGGTTGGATTGCATGACCGAGCAGAACGTCCTCCTGAACCGCAGGGTGGAGGCTCTCGCCGCGCAGGTGGAAGCGCGCCCCCCGGGCGCCGCTGCAGCTCTCCCTCCCGTAGATCCTGTGCGTAACGTTGACGTTCCACTGGTTGTTCAACGACCTCTCCCTCCTTCCCCGGAAGCATACATAAGCCCTCCAGAGCCGTACGGAGGCTGTGTGGAGACGTGCGCGGATTTTCTGATGCAGTGTTCGCTCGTCTTCGCACAGCGTCCCGTTATGTACGCGACCGATGCTGGTAAAGTAGCTTATGTCATAAACCTGCTTCGCAGTGAGGTACGCGCTTGGGCTACAGCGCTCTGGGAGCAGAATTCACGGCTCCTTCTGACATACGATGGGTTTGTGAGGGGGCTCAGAACCGTGTTCGATCACCCTAATAGAGGAGAAACCGCTTCAACCGTGCTACTGTCAATGAGACAGGGGCGCCGGAGCGCAGCTGTTTATGCAGTCGACTTCCACATCGCGGCTGCGAGATCCGGCTGGAATAACGCTGCCCTCCGCGCCGCCTTTGTAAACGGACTGTCTTTGGTTCTCAAGGAGCACCTGGTGGCTAAGGACGAACCGCGGGATTTAGACGGGCTTATCGATCTTGTCATACGGTTGGACAACCGGTTAGAAGAACGTCGGCGGGAACGAGATGAAGGGCGTGGCCGGGCACGCGCCGTCCCTCTCCCTTCCGGTTCCGACCGCGCTCCGCCTTCCCCACGCTCCACGGCCCCTGCGCTCCGTGGGGCCACAGCTCCCCCTACTGACGAAGCTATGGACACGAGTAGGGCAACATTTAGGGCACCAGCTGCACAGAGGAGACGGGCCCATGGAGCTTGTTTTGTTTGTGGTGCACTAGAGCACCATGTGAGAGACTGCCCCGAGCGGTTACAACACCAACGCCCGCCCCTAGAGACTGGGCTAGGGGTGGGTCGAGACATTCACGTGGGACACACCCACATTGCTACACGACTCCCAGTCACGATCCTGTATGAGGATTTAACCCTGAAGGCCCCAGCACTGGTGGACACGGGCTCTGAGGGGAATCTGTTGGACTGCAGATGGGCCAGGGAGATAGGGCTCCCTCTGGTGGCACTTACCTCGCCTGTGCAGGTTCGAGCACTAGATGGCTCCCTGCTCCCTCCGATCACACATAAGACACCACCTGTAACGCTGGTGGTGTCAGGAAACCACCGGGAGGTGATCGAGTTTTTTGTGACTCAGGCCACTTCCCGTGTGGTTTTAGGCTTTCCCTGGATGTTGAAGCACAACCCCCGGATTGATTGGCCGTCCGGGGTAGTGGTTCAGTGGAGCGAGACCTGCCATCGGGTGTGTCTAGGTTCCTCGGTTCCTCCCGGCTCCCAAGCTAAGGAGGAGGTCAGAGTCCCGCCCAATCTAGGGACGGTGCCGGTAGAGTACCACGACCTTGTCGACGTGTTCAGCAAGGATCTGGCGCTCACACTCCCCCCCCCCACCGTCCGTACGATTGTGCCATCGATTTGGTTCCAGGCAGTGGGTTCCCGTCCAGTAGACTGTACAACCTCTCACGGCCTGAGCGCGAATCAATGGAGACCTACATCCGGGACTCGTTAGCTGCCGGGTTGATCCGAAATTCCACCTCCCCGATGGGCGCAGGTTTCTTTTTCGTGGGTAAAAAAGATGGCGGACTTCGTCCATGCATCGATTATAGGGGGCTGAACGAAATCACGGTTCGCAACCGATACCCGTTACCCCTGTTGGATTTGGTGTTCACGCCCCTGCATGGAGCCAAGATTTTTACCAAGCTTGATCTTAGAAACGCGTATCATCTGGTTCGGATCCGGAAGGGAGACGAGTGGAAGACGGCATTCAACACCCCCTTAGGTCACTTTGAGTACCTGGTCATGCCGTTCGGCCTCACAAACGCCCCCGCGACGTTCCAAGCCTTGGTTAACGACGTATTGCGGGACTTCCTGCACCGGTTCGTCTTCGTATACCTAGACGATATACTCATCTTTTCTCCGGATCCTGAGACTCATGTCCGGCATGTACGTCAGGTCCTGCAGCGGTTGTTAGAGAACCGGCTGTTTGTGAGGGGCGAGAAGTGTGAGTTCCACCGCACTTCTTTGTCCTTTTTGGGGTTCATCATCTCCTCCAACTCCGTCGCTCCTGATCCGGCCAAGGTTACGGCGGTGAGAGACTGGCCCCAACCAACAAGCCATAGGAAGTTGCAACAGTTCCTAGGCTTTGCTAATTTCTACAGGAGGTTCATTAAGGGCTACAGTCAGGTAGTTAGCCCCCTGACAGCCCTGACCTCACCAAAAGTTCCCTTCACCTGGTCGGATCGGTGCGATGCCGCGTTTGAGTTGAAACGGCGCTTCTCGTCTGCACCCGTTCTGGTGCAGCCCGATCCTAGTCGCCAGTTAGTGGTTGAAGTGGACGCCTCGGACTCAGGGATAGGAGCCGTGCTGTCCCAGAGCGGGAAGACCGATAAGGTCCTTCACCCGTGTGCCTATTTTTCCCGCAGGTTGACCCCAGCCGAACGGAACTATGACGTCGGCAATCGAGAGCTCCTCGCGGTGAAAGAGGCTCTTGAGGAGTGGAGACATCTGTTGGAGGGAACGTCCGTGCCATTCACGGTTTTCACTGACCACCGGAACCTGGAGTATATCAGGACCGCCAAGCGGCTGAACCCCAGGCAAGCCCGCTGGTCACTGTTCTTCGGCCGTTTTGACTTCCGGATCACCTACCGTCCCGGGACCAAAAACCAAAGATTGGATGCCTTGTCCCGGGTACACGAAGATGAGGTCAAAACGGAGCCGTCGGATCCCCCGGAACCCATCATCCCGGAGTCCGCTATCGTGGCCGCCCTCACCTGGGACGTGGAGAAGACCGTCCGGGAGGCCCTGACACGAGACCCGGACCCCGGAACCGGACCGAAGAACAAACTCTACGTCCCACCAGAAGCCAGGGCTGCAGTTCTGGACTTCTGTCACGGTTCTAAGCTCTCCTGTCACCCTGGGGTGCGAAGAACCGTGGCAGTCGTCTGACAGCGCTTCTGGTGGGCGTCCCTGGAGGCCGACGTCCGGGGTTACATCCAGGCCTGTACCACCTGTGCCAGGGGCAAGGCGGATCACCGTAAGACACCGGGATTGCTACAGCCGCTGCCCGTGCCTCATCGCCCCTGGTCCCACATCGGCCTGGATTTTGTCACGGGTCTCCCGCCGTCCCAGGGAAACACCGTCGTCCTCACGATAGTGGACCGTTTCTCCAAGGCGGCCCACTTTGTGGCCCTCCCGAAGCTCCCAACGGCCCAGGAGACAGCGGACCTCCTAGTCCACCACGTCATCCGTCTGCATGGGATACCATCAGACATCGTCTCCGATCGCGGTCCCCAGTTCTCCTCGCATGTTTGGAGGAGCTTTTGCCGGGAACTGGGGGCCACGGTCAGTCTCTCGTCCGGGTACCACCCCCAGACCAACGGACAAGCAGAGCGGGCAAACCAGGAGATGGAGCAAACCTTGCGCTGTGTAACAGCCGCGCACCCGACGGCCTGGAGTACCCACCTGGCCTGGATCGAGTACGCGCACAACAGTCAAGTGTCGTCCGCCACCGGCCTCTCCCCCTTTGAGGTGTGTTTGGGGTATCAACCCCCGTTGTTTCCGGTGGTTGAGGGGGAGGTCGGTGTGCCCTCGGTCCAGGCCCACCTACGGAAGTGCCGTCGGGTGTGGCGTGCCGCCCGTTCTGCTTTGTTGAAGGCCCGGATGAGGGCGAAGAACCATGCAGACCGGCGGCGGGCCCCGGCCCCTACGTATCGTCCTGGGCAGGAAGTGTGGTTGTCCACCAAGGACATCTCTTTGCAAGTGGACTCCCCAAAACTCCAGGAACGCTACATCGGACCCTTCAAGATCCTTAAAGTCATCAATCCCGCCGCAGTGAGGCTCCAGCTCCCGGCCTCACTGCGGATCCATCCAGTATTTCATGTTTCCCGGATAAAACCCCATCACACCTCACCCCTCTGCACTCCGGGTCCGGCACCACCTCCTGCCCGGATCATCGACAGGGAACCGGCTTGGACTGTGCGCCGGCTCCTCGACGTCCGTCGAATGGGCCGGGGTTTTCAGTACCTGGTGGACTGGGAGGGGTACGGTCCCGAAGAACGCTCCTGGGTGAAGAAGGGCTTCATCCTGGACCCGGCCCTCCTGGCCGACTTCTACCGTCGCCATCCGGACAAGCCCGGTCATGCGCCAGGAGGCGCCCGTTGAGGGGGGGGTCCTGTTGTGTGGGCCGCTGAAGAGGAGGTACTGCTGGCCCACCACCACCAGAGGGCGCCCTGCCTGGAGTGTGGGCTCCAGGCACCAGAGGGCGCTGCCGCCTCACGAGAGCAGCCAGGGTGACAGCTGTCACCCATCACTGGACACAGCTGTTCCACTCAGCACGGCGGTATATCAGCAGGACGGCGTCTCCACCTCAGTGCCGAGATATCGCCTTGAGATAGAGGTAAACTACTCTGCAGCATATTCTGTATATTTGATAATACGTGTTAAACCTTTCAGGACAGCTGACTACCGAAAGCCAATTGCTTGGATAAGTACTCACCTTCCTGTTTTAACGTGACGAGAGGTGGAGGCGGCTTCTTCCCTCTCTGTGTTACTGGGTGCAGCCGCATCCACACCTGTGTGTTTGTTGCTCTCTCTTGCCAGCAGTACCGGATCCGACGAGCGGAGGCAGTGGCCACCTGGGACTTCGGGACTTGGCGGTTCCGGTATTTCCAGGGTTCGGTGGCAGAGGAGATCTGGGTGGTTCCGGTTCGACTCGGACGGACGTCTCCTACCTTCGAGCCTGCCCACACGACACCAGCAGAATTCGGCTTAATCCCAAATTGTTGATTGTTGTATTGGTTGTGCTCGTTTCACAACAGTAAAACTTGTTATTTACCTTCTCCATTGTCCGTTCATTTGCGCCCCCTGTTGTGGGTCCGTGTTCCTACACTTTCACAACACTTTTATGGACTTTATTTAAACAGTTATGAGAGAATTTAAAAGCATGGAGCTGCAGCAACAGTCAGGATGAGCATTTTTTTTTTCCTTAAGTTTCACTGCGTTGTGTACACGGTATAAAAACAATCCTGCATGACTTATACTTAAAGAACAATGGAACACAGCAGGAATCAAATTGGTTCGGGTAACGTTGTATTGTGAGGGTGTAGCTTCCAGTCACGTTGAGTGCCATCGCTTTGCCCTGACTTGCATTGAAACCACTTAATTTCTGCGTTGAGCACAAGACGCAAAAAAAAAAATTAAACATATTTAATTTTTGGCATCCGATTCGCTTCGTCCTTTGTGTCCCTCGCGCTGTTGTGGCATTGAGCTACATCGTCTCGGCACTAGGTTGCTTCCACGTGGCATCGTCATGACGCTGCACGACGCAACTCGAAGTGGGCCCGGTGTGAAAGGAGCTTAAAAGGTTATTGACAAGCCCTATTTTAACTCATTTTCAGTGGTTTTAGATGTATTGAAAGCAAGAATAATAGACAAAATTACTTTTATGTTGTAATGTTTGTAATATCACAGTTCTTTTTTGCATGTTGCTGTCAAAGTTAATAAAATAAATAATAATACATTTTATTTGTAATGCACTTTAATTCCATGGAATCTCAAAGTGCTACAGAGCAGAGAGTAAAAATAAACAATATACACATAATGTTGAAAAGGCCAAAACCACATTAATATTTGATAGACATAGCATTTGCTGTCTTCTTCAAAAATGGCACCTTTTAATCCAGTGAAGCAGGCTTTTTTCTGTCATGACAGTTATGGTTTTTTTGTTGTTTGTTTGGATTTTTTTTTTCAACATTTTTGAGTGGGATTGCATTACTTAAAAAAAAAAAAAAAAAAAAAAAACTAAAGTTATTGACATAAAAATGTCAATATGTCAAAAACTAGGGATGCACCAGTATCAGCCTGATCCCATATTCACTTACTTGTACTTGTAATCATAATGAAGTGGCTACAGGTACGTACAGCCGTATCTTCTGCGGGACTGCTAAAGATACGGTCCGAGGTTCACTGAGTGGACGTACGTGACACCAGTGGGAAATACACACGTGGAACAAGAGGTGACGCTCTTAACAGACACAGAATATTTTACGTCCACTTCAGCTGAACTGTGCTGTTTCTTTTTTTTTTTTTTTTTTTCTCCCTTGTTTCAGAAGCCGCAACTGTCTTATAGTGTTAGCGGAGGTTGGCCTGTAAGCTCGCCGTCATGCTCATAATCATTCCAGTACATTTGTTTAATGAAGCTGCTGTAAATTAAGAAATTCATCAAATGTAAATGAAGAAATCCATCAAAATATCGATGTAAATTGCAAAGGTGTCTTGCTTCTTTCATCATCCATCCACCTCAAGTTCCAAGCGCTGTTTTCTAAGTGAGGCGGAAAGAACTGTACATGACACCGGACCTTTAGCCGCATATGGTACGGGTACGGACATATTTGCGCATTCTGATTGGTCGGTAAGACACCCTCCGTATCTTTAGAACGGTCTCTGTAGATACAGGTCCGTAGCCACTGCCAATCATAAAACGTCTCCAATACTACGTCACCCGATACCCCTTTACAGCAGTGTGATGTCAACTTCTTAGTGAGGGATTTTTATGCACACTCTCCGTAATTTCCAGACTATAAGCCGCTACTTTTTTCATACGTTTTGAACACTGCGGCTTAAACAATGATGCGGCTAATTTATGGATTTTTACAGGCTTTCATGTAATGTACTCATAAGTCGAAATATGTCCGTCAGTGCTGTACACTGATTAGCTGTAAGCCGCAGTCCACTATGCGGAGTAAATTCACACACGGAGTCAATTAAAGTCTTACCTGTTTCAGTGGAATTCATCATCACATGATCCTGAGGGAAAATAATCCACACAAATCCTCTTGAGTTTGGAACACAACATCTGAAAATACTTTTAATTCCTCCTGTAGCTGAAAAAAGTTCCTCTGTGAGTTCGGCACTTTGCGCCAGTTCCTCTGTCAGAACTTCAATCACAGTTTCAGCGGCGGAGGTTGTCCATCAGGTTGGTGAGTTTCAGCCCTTGTGGGTGTTCAGGTGTAATCCGTTTGTGAAATGTCTGTGGCTTGAGTCACTGCTCCCCGTTATCGACTCCATTACCACAGGCAACGGACGATTCTGTCTGAACGCGAGGAAATTATCCCATTATCCACAAAGAAAAAATAAATAAATAAAATGTTAAAATTACTCCATTTTGCCTCCATGTGTTGCAGAGATGCCGTGTGACACTGTGTGTGAGGGTGTGCGCACGCGTGTGCATGCCGTGCTCCTCCAATATTATATGTGCCACCTTTTTTGGGGGGGGCATTTATGGTTTGTATATGTTACCGGTACGTATTTAATTAAAAGTTTTTTAAAAAATAGTGTGGAGAGTGGAAGGCTGTATCTCAGTGTCACATATTGTAGTTAAAAACAGAAACAGGCTCACAGCTGATAACACAGAGAAGCTTAATTTCATCAAAATGAATCTGTCCCTCACATTTTCAAAAAAAAAGCTCAGTCCTCACAGACATAGTTATTGATGGACAATTTTAGTTGTGTTCCTGGTGTTGTATATTTTGTAGTGCTGAAGTCCACAGATTACATTTAAGTGAGATGTCTGGCAGTTCATGTTTGTTAGGAAACACACGATTAATACTATAGGCCAATTTGTTGACCTCAAAAAGTGAAGTCATAATTTAAGTGAATTTTTTGGAAATAAAAACAAAGCTAATGATATTGGTAGCCATTACAGTCAAAAAGTAAGGAACAACTGATGAATAAAACATGTTTTCAAAGTCATCATAAAACTGTAATGGTATCATTAAGTATTCATATCAGTACTTGGTATCAACGAGTACTCAAATGTATGTACTCGTACTCAGTCCGGAAAAAAGTGGTATCAGTGCATCCCTATCAAAAACATGAAAACTATTAACTTTTCATGTGGAAAATGAGTGAAGCCCTGCTCTCCCCTCCCCCTCGCGCTCACAGAGCAAATGAAGCATTTTAGAAACACGAAGCCTTTAAACTGTAAAATAAACCATAAATTTCTGAATGTATCACCATCTACAGACACAGAATGAACTCTGGATTATTTCATTAAAGAGTCTGTTTCATTAAAGTTCCCCCCCCCCCCCCCCCCCCCCCCTTCATTCAGAGTGGAGAGAGCTGTCCACTCTAAGCTGCCTTCAGCACTGTGGCTTCACAGAACACTGAAAGCAGCTGACTGCTGATCTCTGTTGTTCGCAGCGGATTTGATAAGAAGAAAATGAGATGCATATTTCTTTAATTATTTGGTTGAAATTGCAAAATAAAGCAAACTACGAAACACAATCGAATTGGTACATTTTCAGTAACATTTCAGTTCATTTTTTGGAAAATCCGTGCTGGATGGTACAGTCAATTTGAACCCGAGAGCCGGGTGGAAATTTGTAGTGCCAGGCGGTGCTGCCCACTGTAGCTAGAACCCTGATTTATGTGTGTTATACCAAAGAGGACCATTACTAATCCAACCCGTTATCATATTTTTATTTTGTTTATATGAAGTTGTAGAGATTTACTTTGAGTTGAGGGTAATGTTAGAAATGTTTATATTGGAAACCTGAATTACTTTTTAGATTTGATGGCATAACACATTAAAATGTGTGAAATACCAAGGGGCAGACTACTTTTTCAAGGGAAGTATTGAACACATGTTGTAAATGTTTGTTAATCAAACAGAAGAACTTGTGAATGACAAGGAAAACTGTGGTCTCGTTGTGGTTTTCAATTACGCAAACATATGTGACATAACAGAAACACTGATCACAGGATATATCCCAAAAATCAAAATAAAGACAGAGACCAAAGACCACCAGGCAAAACCAAAACAACAAAAGCAACCCAGACAAAACCTCAAGGAAAAAATAGACCACCCCCTCCCCCCCAGAGAGAACACACTTTTCTTTTTTTTCAAAATATCCTAAGTTTGAGTGACCTTGGGTCTCAGTCTGAGTCTTGCCTTAAGATGCCAGACAAAACACAGGTTGACATAGTTTCAGGCAGAAAAAAGGGCTTGTTTTACAAAAAGTTGAGAACTGATCAACCAAGCAAAACTATTAAACTGGACAAAATTAGTGTACAGTGATGTAATATAGATGTAATAAAGAACAAAATGAATATAACTGCAGTATAAATGACTGGAGATACAAAAAAGTAACAACACACGTCACTATTTTTCTCAGTAAATATTTCTAATGGTGCTATTGACATGAAATTTTTGACAGATGTTGGTAACAACCCAAGTAGCACACACACACAAACCACAACAAGTGAGTACAGAAATGAAGGTATGTGTAATAAGATGGAATGACACAGGGAAAAAGTATTGAACACAGTTACTGAAATTTATGTAATACTTCCTACAAAAGCCTTCGATGGTAATGGCTGCTTCAAGACACTGCTTGTATGGAGAAACTAGTCACATGTATTGCTCAGATGTGGTTTTGGTCCATTTTTCCACACAGTCTTCAAATCTTGAAGGTTCGGTGGACCACTTCTATGAACTCTGATGTTCAGTTATCCAAGTTTTTTTCATTCTCTGAAACCAATTGAGTTTCCTTGGCTGTGTGTTTGAGATCACTGTCTAGCTGAAATGTCCACCCTCGTTTTATCATCATCCTGGTAGATGGCAGCAGATTTTTATCAAGAATGTCCCTGTAGGTTTTTCCATTCATCCTCCTTTCAGTTATATGAAGTTTGCCAGTGCTTTATGCTGAAAAACAGCCCCAAAACTATGATGTTCCCACCTCCAAACTTGACTGTTGGTATGGTATTTTTGGGGTGATGCACAGTGCCATTTGATCTCCATACATACATAGTGTGTATTATGGTATCCAAAGCATTCAGTTTTGTTGTCATCTGACCACACTATATTCTCCCAGTATTTCACAAGTTTGGCTAAATGTTGTGCAGCAAACTTTAAACAAGCTTCAACATGTTTTTTTTCTTCAGCAGTGGAGTCTCATGTGCTGAGCGTACATACGGGCCATTGCGGTTGAGTGCATAACTTATTGTTTTCTTTGAAATGGTGTACCTGCTAATTCCATGTCTTTCTGAAGTTCTCCATAAGTGGTCCTTGGCTCTTGGACAACTCTTCTGATGATTCTTTTCACTCCTGTCAGAAAGCTTGTGAGGAGCACTTGGTCGTGACCGCTTGATGATGAAATGATGTTCTTTCCACTTCCAGATTGTGGCCCCAACTGGAACATTCAGAAGTTTAGAAATCCTTCCTTAGCCAATGTCATCAGTATGTTTTGCAACAATAAGTTTGCGAAGATCTTGATAGAGCTCTTTGCTTTCACCCATCATGAGATGTTTCTTGTGTGACACCTTGGTAATGAGACAGCTTTTTATAGACAGTCACTTGGGACTGAACCAGCTGATATTAAATTTGCACTGACAAGGGGCAAGATTGCTTTGTAATTACTGGTAGATTTCAGCTGGTGTTTTGGCTTTGCATGCCTTATTGCACCTCCCTTTCTTCAGACGTTCAATACTTTTTCCTGGTGTCATTTCATATTTTATACATAATTTATGGACATCTATGGTTTGATTTCTTTGTGTGGATCACTTGGGTTGTTACCAACATCTGGTGAAAATTTCATGTCAGTAGGACCTTTTAGAAATAAATTTACTGAGAAAATGGTGATGTATTAAATACTTATTTTACCTGCTGTATATACTGACACTTTAAATGTTGTCAGGAGGAAAAATCCACTCTACCAAATGTGGTGTTTTTACTTCATTTTGTGTGTGTGTGTGTTCAGATTACTGACATGGTTACATTGCATCATAATATATGAAACTTTGAGTTTTTGCACTGCTACATGAACACATCATCGACATAGTGTTTCACTTTAAGATGCAGAAAAAACTAAAACATGACTTGTAAACGCACCATTAGGAAATAAAACTCGGTCAAATTTTTCACTGTTACAGATTGCTGCAAAGGTTTTTTTTTTTGTTTGTTTGTTTGTTTTTTAAACAATCAGCTCAACTTTAATCTCAGTCCATAATAAAATTAAGCCAGTGGAGCATAGAAACTGTAAATTGTATATTTACAGCTGAGAGGTGATGTTCGGGAAACTTTATCTGCATTTCCTCTTTGATAAAGTGCTCCGTCAAGCTGCGTGTTTGCAGCAGCAGGATGATGAAGCAAACTGTCGGCAGCCTGATATACACTGTGCTCCAGACTCTGCTTGATTGATTGTGCAGACTCTGACTTTTGGATGTTGACAGGCAGAATCATCTTTAAAATCCCTTCATAATCACGACAAAGTGATGAGTCATTTGTACTCCAACATGTATGTGTCATCAGCACACTCAGAGAATTGCAGCGTCATCTCTTTTATTTAGTCTGGCCTCATCATCCAGAAAGGGTGTTCTGGTTGTCTGCCTGGCTGGTTGCCATCCAGGACACAAGGTGGTTCTGTAGTGTGGTGGCTGCGGCACAAACGCATGCGGCCAGACCTGATCTGACCATCCAGAAAGTTTCCCTTAAAGCTGTAGTCCCTCTGGGCTTTTTACAGTTTAACTTATGAAAAGGATTTTCTTTGGCCCCAATATGACATTGTTCCTTCATATTCAAATGCAGGATTCACAATATTATGTGTCCAGTATGCTCAGAATTCACCTATTCTGGAAACAATCTGGAAATATGACCCACGTGAGTTAAAATAGCAGCAACAAGATACTGTGACACACTGGGAAACTCAGTTTCCCAGCAGGCAGTTTGAGTGTCATGCTGGATATCTGCTGGACCATGAAGATGACACTCACACAGGTCTGCTGTGTTAGTTGTTAAAGGAAAACAAAACCTTCAGTATAGAAGGGGCAAAGCACGTAAGCGGAAGTCAACATCCCGGATTGGTATCGGGTTCCGATGCCGACATAATTCGCGGATCAGAATTTCCAAATCCAACCTGCGGGATTTTCCGATACTGGAGAGAACCACGTCTGTGAAACCTCTGTCGTGCTGTCTGCTGTTTACTACTGAACGGGAGGAGAGGAGGGGGAGTGGGAAGTTTCTGCGCTGAAGGCGAGCTGGTTCTTCTGTGCACCGCAGCCGAGACGAGTTTTAATCCACCGGTAACGGCAAATTTACGCCCGGCTCTCGTGTTCGAATGATCTGTGCCACAGAGCATGGATTTTCCAAAAAATTAACTGAAATGTTACTGAAAATCAGCCGCTTCAACATTCCAAGGCTGTAATGTGAAATGCTTTAATAGCAGCTCAGAGTACAGCTGAGGAGGACAGCTGAACAGAGTCACTTTCTCTCTGCTGAATGGAAACCCACCAAAATCCTTCAGTGTTTACCCCGGGTTACTCCTGTGAGCGCTGCTGATACATTTAGAAATTTAGTTTATTTTACAGTTGAAAGGTTTTGTGTTTGCTCAGCAGGAAAATGGCGAGCGAGCAAGAGAGAGAGAGAGAGAGAGGGAGAGAGACAGCGCAAGAAAGAGGATTTTTACATAGTGTTCGCCATGTGTAGCTTTCTGTGCCCATGCCTTGTCACAGCAGTGCTGCAAGCGATCTGTTTTTTTTTTTTTTTTTTTTTTTTCGGATTGGTTAAAATTGTCAGTGACGGCATTTATGAAATCTTCGAATTCTGCTTATATGCCGACCTATGGAGGTGGATATTTCAGTTGTAAGAGCTCTTTATTATCATTGATATGCAGCAATCGTTGGTTTATAGTACAGTCTATCTTCCCAGCTGTATTTTATCAGTGGGTTTTCTTTTCCTTTAATGCTAACTTTAGTCGGTTAGTTATTTTGGGCATTGATAAAGCACAGAAGGACTCTGAGTAGAACTGATTTAAAACAAAGCAACTCAAAAGTGCACAGCTTTTATTGCAGCTTTTGTCATGCAGCAACTACTGTGGTCTCTCAGAGATGAGTACGGTGTCGCAGACCGAACAGTCCGCCCTGCTCCACTGCGCATGCATCATTTTGGAGCTCAGCCACTCGTCTGAGACAGTCTCTTCACCCAATGCAATCAAATGGATTAATGGGATTATTAACCATCAGATAACAAGGCAAAACCTCTAAAATCAGTTTTAAGCAGAAATGAGACGATACTCTGTGATGCTTTGAAATGAGTGACGTGCAGTGAACGTATCAGCTAGCAGTTTGTGTAGCCGCGGCGCTCTTATCGCTTCCTGCGTCTTTTCTGATGAAATGATACTGAATTTATGTGGAAATGATTGTTGTGCAAAAGCTTCAGATATCTGTCGCTGAGATAGATGATGACTGCAGTGCAGTTTGAAGCAGAAACGAGGTGATAATCCATGAACCGCGGCTAATGACGCATGCGCAAAGACGGCAGGACGGACCGATTTATACGGGGGAGCGTTCGGTCAGCGACACCGGGTCTAACTCCTGTGGAGGCGGACTCAGTCTGGGGGTGGGTCTGGATGGAACTGTGTTTTATTTCCCATAGAAATAAAATAAGAGTAAGGGTACTTTATCATATGACTTCAACACAGTATTTTTTTTTTTTTTTTTTTTTGGGGGGGGGGGAGAGATTGGAAGAGGGCTGACCTGTAAACTAGACAATATTGGAATATTGGTGTAAAACAACTTAAAATCAGTTACCAACCACAAAACAAAGAACTGACAAATCGCCTAAAGTAGAGCTGCTACCTTTCAAGATGAGTCATCTTAAAGTAGCTGCTGCCTGTAAAGAGCTCTGAGATTTTTCTGGAGTGATAATTGCAACAAACTAATACATAATTATTACCTACTCATAGTCTGTTTCCACTGTTAACTGAACTGGTTTCTTTTGTATTTCAGCTTTGCGTTACTGTTCATTCATTCATGTTTCCATGAATAATGGTCAGTGCTGCACATTATTCATCCTAATTTGAACATGTTTTTCTGTCTTATTAATCTCACCCTGGCTCAGATTTGGGTCCTGCCAACGAGGGCTGACATCAGTGTTTTCATTTAAAACCTGCTGACGATCCAGCTGTTTCTGTCCTCGTAGCCTGAGCTCTTCTTCTGTTGTCATCGAACACTTTCGAGCAGCTTCTGTGCTCCGAGCGCCGTCCAAACACATTACCGTCACACACATGACTGTTTTTGTTTGTGTAGCTGATTGGAACATGTCTGTGCCTCAACACATCACTCTGTGTCTCTGCCTCAACATGAACTGACTGGTGACCCGGCGCTGATTCTTCTGACAAAACATAATATCATAAACTATTAGCAGGTACAGTGACGGGATTACAAACCGTTATATATCTGTTGGTTTTACTGGTGCACATTCTCCTCCGCCAGCTGCAGTCCAGTGAGTGGAGGAAAAGTATCATCATGAAAAATACTGGAATTTAAAAAAAAGTTGCCGGCACTGAACAGTTTAGCGTTTGAATGATGGTTTTCTTTTAACATACATCACTCTAACCATGTTCAACTGTCATGGAAACATTACTGATTGGATTATTGACAGGTTTAAACAAGTTCTTGATTAATTTCTAGAAGTGGATTGAAATATATGTATAAAAAAATTTTTTTAAAGTGCAAAGAAGGCAAACCATAATCCACATTCAGGTTCCAATTGGCACTAAAATGTTGTTGGTTCCTCCATCTTATGTTGAGATCAGATTTTTTAAAAATGTTTGTGTAGTTCTACAGACAAAATTGGGGATTCAATTGTGTCTTGATGTTCTACCGTAGAAAAGATTTCTTTTTATTCAGTGTGAAATTCATTTTAAATCCATGTTGTTCCTCTGACTGTGATCAGTCGTTCCTCCAAATATTTTGTAGGTCAGCAGAAAATTGTAAACTAGAAGGCATTCAGAGAATGCATACTCCCTCCAAGGCTGCCTGGGTTCCAGATGAAATTCAAAATAATGTCCATTGTTTTCTATCTGCCCACCAAATTTCATCACCATCCTCTCATAGGTTTTTGAGTTTGGTGTCGCTGTGTGCTAAACATTCTTATGGATCTCAGTTCCAGAACATATTCTGGATCACCTCCAAAGTTGAATCCCTTACTTCCTGGATGATTATCTATCTGCTCACCAAATTTCATAGAACCCTTTGATTACCCTTTGAGTTACCCTGCAGACAAATGGGGAAATGGCAGTTAAAACTGCACAGAACAAAAAATAAATAAAATCTCTATCCTTATTGGATAATAACAGTTCAAGGTTATTTTCATTATAGATTAATTTGTTGCTTATTCTTGCATTTAATTATTTTGTTTATACATTATTAGAGCAGCTTGAAGAAAAATTTGTGATCCCAGTGACACATTTTCAGAAGACTTTATTTCAGTCAGCAGCGCCAAATCGAAACCTGTCAAAATATCTTCAGGGGATATTTTAAAATGTATAATACTGGATTTAAAACAGTTTAAACCATTTTCATGTGGTCTGAAGGGTCTGTACTTGTCAGAGGACTGTTTTTAAAATGTCAAAAGCCGTTTAAAGTTAAATATTTATTACGTCTGCCAAGGATGTAATAAAATCATCGGCGTTTATTTATTTATCTGCCTGTCTGTTAGCAGGATTATGTCAAAACTACTGCATGGATTTTAATGAAATTTTTACCACAGATAGATATTAGGCCATGGAAGACTCCATTATATTTTGGAGGTGATCCGGATTCTGAATCAAGTTTCACTTATATAGGCTTTGAAGGATTACATCAAAACCATTTCAGGGATTTTCACCAAATTTGCATCATAGCTAGCTATTGGGGCATGGTAGACTCCACTGAATTTTGGAGGTGATCCTGATCCAGATCCGAAAACTGGCTCAGGATTTCACTTTTATATCGGCTTTGAAGGATTACATCAAAACTACATTACATATTCTCACAAAATTTGCACCACAGATAACATATTAGGCCATGGAAGACTCCATTAGATTTCGGAGGTGATCCGGATTCTGGATCAAGATTTCACTTTATATCGGCTTTGAAGGATTACGTCAAACTACTTCACAGATTTTCACCAACGTTGCACGACAGATAGATATTAGTGCATGGAAGGCTCCACTGAATTTTGGAGGTGATCCGTATTGGCAGACAAAAGAAATCTCTGATTGTTCATGTAGGAATTTAAATGCGAGTTAAGCCCTCAATTATCCAAACAGCTGACAACTATTTTTGATTCATTTGTTTTTTTTTTTTGTTTTTTTTTTTTGTTTTTTTTTTCAGTTCTTGTCTGTGTTTATAAATGAAAATGGGGCACCTAAAGTGACCAGCACCCTGACCAGTTCAAGGTCAGATTTTCTTTGCTGTGTCACTTCTGATTTTATTTTTTCACTGCAGCCCCACCTTCATGATTACAGACTCAGCTGGCTTGAATCCATGCTTATGCTGCTGAGCTTCATTACAATGAAGCGTGTCTGCAGGCTGCTGCAGGTCCACAGTGTTTTCCAGCAGCTTCCCCTCGTTCCCACGGTCAGAGACATACTGGAAACTCGTTGTCTGGAGATGCGATTAGAGATGAGTCACCATCACGCCTGGCTTCATTTCAGAAGAACGTTTTAGATGAAATGGTAAAAAAAACGCTGAATAATTTTGCCTTCTCAGCTGAAGTTCATGTCCTTTTGATTTGAACACGACAGTGCAAACACAGACAGAATTCTAAAATTGACAAGCTCAGTGTGTTTGCAGACATGGAAGCATTTGACAGTTCCACAAATTAGGGTGTAGTCTTAGGTTGCTTTTTTTCCATTCTAGCAGCCTTTGCAGTGCGACGGGCTAATCACGCCACTTGTGGCGTAAATGGCTGTTGTTGACTGCAGAATTTAAAGAGTGCAGCTGCTGAATTGCATGAATCTATATTATAATAGCCAAGTGGCCTCTGTGTGAGTGTGTGTATGTGTGGCTTTGATCACACAAAAAGCGGGATGAGAGCTAACATTTGCCCTTTGGTATGCTTATGTACGGTATTTTGGGTCAAGGATGAACGCTGCAAAAACAGAAAGTGATAGGACAATATTTTTGGAGAAATAGCAATTTTAGCTAACCAATAAACGGATGCTGTGCTGCAGTGCAACCATGGGATGTTCGGGGTTTTTTGGTCTTAAATGTTGTTGTGGTTTATATTAGTTTAACAGTGTTGTTAGTAGGATACACCGATCTATAATTTTTCACTTCCAATTGATACCGATACCTGAATTTGGATATCTGCCGATACCGTACTTTTCCAATTCGATACTAGAGGTCTGTTTGCTTTAATATTATTATATTAGTAGTAGTATTAGTATTGTTGATTTTATATGAGGATTTTCTTAAAAGGAGACCTGAACGTTGAGCTACAATTTGCAAGAAGGTGTATCTAAGATGAAAGCCTAGATGTGATGTTTTGGTGAAAGAATGAAGTACTTTTTTTCTTTCTTTTTTTTATGGACTTTTATAGCCTTATTTTGTCGATTTAAAGAGAAAAGACAGCACTGCCCATTGCTCTCCCTTTCTCTCTCTGTGCCTGTCTCCCTCGCTCGCTCTCTCTCTGTCTCTCTTGCTCGCGCTCTCTCTTTATCTCTCACTCGCTTTCTCTCTCCCTCCGTCTCTCGCTCGTGCTTTCTCTCTCGCTGTTTTCTTGCTACGTAAACCTCGAACTTTTTTGGAAACACGAAGCCTTTCAACTGTAAAATAAATATCAGCAACCTGCAGGATTTTAATGGAGATTTTTTTTTTTTTTCCCCCTTTCAGTGGACAGAATCTCTGATCGGCGGCTTCTCCTCGGCTGCACGCTGAGCTGGCGTTTACAGCCTCAGGACAGTGAAGCGGTAACTTTTTAGCACACATTTTTCAGCAACAATTCAGTTAATTTTTTGGAAAATCCATGCTTGACAAACAAACAGTTTGAAGCTGATAGCCGGGCAGAAATTTGCCACTAACCACAGCTAGAACACTGTGGAAGAGAGCTCTCTCAAACAGTCTCAGCTTCAGGAAAACCTCCCCCCTCCTCCTCCCCGTCGGCAGTAAACAAGCAGAGAGCAAACAGCAGTTGAGAAGATTCACAGTGGCTCTTTCCGGTATCGGAAAATGTCGTGGGTTGGATCGGTATTTCCGATATGTGAATTACGTCGGTATCTGAACCTGATATCAAGCCGGTGATCAGATCGGTCCCATCCCTAATTGTTATTGATTTATTGTCTTTTTGTAGGTCAATGGTTTGTCAGTTTAGATAAGATTCATGTTGCTCTTACCATGAGTGACTTAAGTTTCATGTGGGTGCCATGAGTGAAATCATGGTTTTAATGTGTTCAGCCACTGTCTGTGTGTGTCAAATTAAAACCACCTACTTAAAGCAGCTGTGTGTGTGTGCATGCTGCTAAGTACTTTCTGGACTCGCGCCATTCCAGCAGTGGGTGGTAAGTCATCTTTATATTAAAAGCGTGAGTGTGGTGAGTGATTTTAAGTTCAATGTAAATACATAATGTAATTGTAAATATGTTAAAAATATATGGATGACAAGAAGTGAGACACTTATTCATTGTGTCCATTCAAAATCAAATGACAAATAAAAGTAATAATAAAATAACAGTGTATATGATACCAAGAACCCTAAACAATTTATAACCGCATGAAGACAGTAAATTAACATTAAAAAAATTTATATAACAGGAAATAAAAGGGTTGAGTTCTTCTAAAAATTGTTTTTGAGGTCTAAGGTTCTAAAAGCATTCTGGACTTGGACACCATGCCAACTCATTATACAAGCTTTGCTAATTATTACCACCCTTTTCACAAAATTGTCAGCTACCTAGTTTATAATACTACCCAATCTAGAGCCCAATGGATCCCCATGGGCAACACACTACTTTCTAGTAGTATCTGTAATTTTTTTTTGGACTTCTCCCTTTCTGCTTGGGTCACCACAGTGGATCCAGCAGGCCCTTCCTGATTTAGATTCACATTACATGTGAGAATGGGTGTGGTGGGCTTGAACCAGAACCTTCTGTTTTAAAGGGAGTGCACAAGATATAAATTGCTTTGCATGATATGCAAAGTTTATTTCCTGTTCTCTTTGCTTGCTGTCTTGCAAAGTTTATTTCCTGTTTATTGTTGATGTCTTACCAGTTTCCTGTCATCATCTTTGTTTCCTCAGGTGTTTGATAACTATGCAGTGACGGTGATGATCGGCGGTGAGCCATACACTCTGGGACTGTTGACACTGCGGGTAAGAATGAAGAACATGTAAGTGCGGACTGCAAGAATTTTGATCGTCACTGCCTCAGTATTTGTTTTCTCTGTGCGGTCTCCCCCTACAGGTCAGGAGGGACTACGACAGGCTACGACCCTCTCAGTTACCCTCAGACAGATGTCTTCCTCGTCTGCTTCTCTGTCGTGTCGCCCCTAGTCCTTCGAGAACGTCAAAGAGAAGGTTGCGAAGTACAGTACCTCATAATATTCACCTTGCCACTTGATCTATGAGCAAGCTTTAATCTCCGGCCTGCTGGATCATGTCCTGATGATCGTAGTTCTCCAGAGACTCGATAATCCATCCATCAGACCACAAACCTCTGTGACAGAAATGTCCAAATGTTTTGGTCTTCAGAAATCCATTGTAGAACCAGATGGTGCATCTAAAGCTTCTCTGCCTTCACAGTGGGTACCAGAGATTACACACCATTGCCAAACGCCCGTTCCTGCTGGTCGGGACCCAGGTGGATCTTAGAGATGACAGCAATACTTTGGAGAAGCTAGCTAAGAACAAACAGCGGGCCCTGACCACTGAGAGCGGAGACAAACTGGCCCGCGACCTCAAAGCTGTCAAATACGTGGAGTGTTCAGCTCTAACTCAGGTAATTAAAAAAAAAAAAACTCAACTGCTGATGGTTGGCTGAGATTTTACTGTTCCCTGACACAAAGTGGGAAGGGCGGTTCTGGAATGAGTACAGTGTGTTTATCCGGGAACCCGTACAGGAGAAGCTACAACGCAAACTGCCAAGAAGAGTTACAGTCCTGGTCAGCCCAACAGTTTACATCTGGAATTTAAAATATGTTCATAAATAAATGTGAATTAACCAATTCTCTATAATTAGAATAGCCTGACTATAAACAGTGATAGATGTGTGAGGCTCTCTGCATCTGTAAGCAGCAAAGGTGGGCCTCTCATCATAGTGGTCTTCTCTGTGCATAAACTGCTTCCAAAAACTAGAGCGCGCACTTCCTAGGTTATCCGTTACGACAAATGACCATGAAAAAAGCCGTATTATCTAATATATAAAGCTGACCATGTGGGTGTTCGCTATGCACAGCCACAGTAATTAAGCAATCCACACCAAACTTGGTATGGTGACTGTGGGCACCAAAGAGGAGGTCAGTGAGGCCCTTAGGTTGAAAGAGTGTGTGTGAACACACACAGAGATAGCCTTATTTATTAGATCATGACCTGCTCAATTGAGCCCTTATTTTCACAGTACACATGGTACTCAGGTCAGGTAGCAAGCATGACACTTTACTTACTGCTTAGTAACAGCTGGCTAGGGTGCACTTTAATTACAATCTGAATGGGCCAGCGTGCTCCGTGTGCAAGTTAAGGTGTGTGTTTTTTCAGTTAAAATGTACTTGCTGTGTACGGCATGCCAGGGCATTGCCGTGATATGACATACTGTCACCTTTTATCATCATTCACTTGAGTCTCTTGAATGTCGCAAATTGCTTGATGAAAATTAATGAATACTACATACACACAATGCAATGTAATTTACTACACCTCAACTACAGTGACATGAGATATACAATGACATGGCTAAAATTCTTCCCTATTATCCGTGTGGAGAACGGGTAACTCAGCTAGTTGCATATTTTGTAATAAAATGCTCAGAAAGGAGCCAGTCAGCCATACTAACATTAGCCATTTGCAGAGAAGCTTGAATCTTCGACTGGACTGGGTTGCTTGACACGAAGACGTTTCGCTTCTAATCTCAGAAGCTTCCTCAGCTAAATTTCTTGCTCTGGTAGTCTGACTTCTGTCTTGACTCTTGTAGAGAAGAACAAACAGAAGCCAGCAAAAGCTGGAGTTTTAAACCCAACAAGACCCCTCCTACTGAGAGGCAGACTGCTGTTGGCAGTGACTCAAGGTGTTAACAGGTTTAAAGTAAACTGGGATTTTGTGCTGTCTGAAGATCCTCTGTAGTTTTTTCCCTACTCCTGCTAAATAAGGGAGAGACACTCCTCTTCTTCTTGGCTCCGTCTCCTGTCTGTCTGGCCTCCTAGTTCTTTGGGACAGAAATAGTTGAGATAGAAATTAGTTCACCCTAAGGACAGGATCCCTAGTTACAAACAGAGCAGTGTAGTGTATTCTATCAGATGTCATGAACACTACATAGGTGAGACGAAGCAGCCGTTGCACAAAAGGCTATACCAGCACCGCAGAGAGGGCGCCGGTGGACCTCAGTCTGCAGTTCATCTTCACCTTAAAGACACTAACCACACGATTGAGGACAAGGAAGTTAAAATCTTAGTCAGAGAAAAGAAATGGTTTGAGAGGGGAGTGAAGGAAGCAGTGTATGTGAAACAGTCGAAACCCAGCCTTAACTGGGGAGGGGGTCTAAGACGCGCTTTGTCCACTGTTTACAATGTGGTACTCAGGTCAAAGTAGTTTCACTCTTTTGTTCATGGTAATGAGTCATTCACATCGTCAGGAGAGGCGTCAGTCCCATTGTTAGGAGGAACAACTGCCCTGTCATTAGGAAGGTGCTAACTAGAGTACAGTAGGTGCTAATTAAAGCAATTGTTAGTCACTGCCATTAGCAGTCTGCCTTTCGGTAGGAGGGGTCTTGTTAGGTTTAAAACTCCAGCTTTTGCTGGCTTCTCTTTGTTCTCTACAAGAGTCAAGACAGAAGTCGGACTACCAGAGCAAGAAATTTAGCTGAGGAAGCTTCTGCAATTAGAAGCGAAACGCCCTCTCATCAAGCAACCCAGTCCAGTCGAAGATTCAAGCTTCTCTACTATGGAAACCACCTGGACAACTGAGAGCCTTCACAGAAATATTAGCCATTAGCCTTGTGCTATGTGATGCTAACAGCTTTCAAAAGGTGATGGTTTCAAGACACGTAAGCAATTTAAATCCAGTGTTCCCACAGTTACTTTGAAAAAGTAATCCAGTTACTGATTACTCCTTGAAACGGTAACTTGGTTACTTTACTGATTACTCAGTTTTAAAAGTAAATAAGTTAGATTACTAGTTACTTTATTAGTTACCTTCAGCAGCATCCGCCATTCTGAGAATAAAGTTCACATTTAGAACTTAATAAAAAAGCTGTTTTTTCTTTTTTGTTATCTCTTGATCACAAGCCTCCTTTAGATGTGCATACTGCCACCTACTGTATCGGAGTGTATGGAATCATGCCATTAATTCTAAAGGGTCTTTCATACCGAGCACGCAAACGCGGCGACCATCGCTCTAAAACCCATTATTTTCAATGAGAAGCTTTGCACAAATGACGCATTGTGGTGTGACGTGCAGAACGCGAGCTTGTGCGGTGCTCCACTGTGAGCGTACTGTTGCTTGATGTCATACTCACCGCTGCCAAAGTTCAACCCAATCCAGGTTTCACCGCTGCCCGCTGATTGTGTGTCCAATAGAATGAAACAGAGTTTGCAGCTAGCTAGACCAGCCACTGACATCACGGCCCACTCTACTCTGATTGGCTGTCACCCCCCGCCCCTCAGAGAAAAATGGAACAGAATTAAATGGAATGTGGCTTTTTATCCTCTTAAAATACCTCTAAAAATTGGTCAGGATTAGCCATTTTTGAACTTGTCCAAGGTCTGTGTCCTGGACCAATGCTGAGCACGGATGGACCGACACAAAGTCTTAGCGATACCCGATGGCCATCTTTGATGACCTTGAGTAAAAATCATTTATTTTATGAAAGCTGAAAGTATATTTCTGTCATTATTTTCTTAGTCACAGTGGTCCCAGGAGTCACCGCAGCTGTCCATCGTCTATTCAGCATTCTGCTCGCGACGAAAATAATAACCCTTAATGATCCACTAAGACAAAAAAAATTATGTTAAGATACACTGTCCGGGCTGCTGATGAGAACATCAACAGCCCAGTGGCTGTTGTCTAAAATACATTGGAGTGTTGTCTCTTGCTACTATAATCTTGATATTTACACAGCAGTTTTCTAAAGGAAATCCTTACAAATGTTGGGGGGGGGGGGGGTCTTTTTACCAATGACTGCAGTGTGTCTATTAAAGATTAATTTATATGTTCTACAGTCACATTTCATTAACTTTTGATGGTTATTTGTCAGCACATGTAGTCATGTGACATAAACCTCATGACATCATTTTTTAATTTAGTAATTTCAACTTTTATTTACTACTTCGTTGACTATGTGATTGCTTTTGATGTTGTAATCAGGACAGAGTAATTACTAAAATATGAATTTGACTATAGTGATTATGAATACTTTGACATTATGCACAATAGGAACTGGGCTTCTACTTGTGCAAGTCTCTTATTGGCTGAACCTTGACTTCTTGGGCATGTTCAATGATTCATTCATTGAATATGAAAATATGAAAGGAAACTACTGCTTTTTCAAATAATAAAATAGTTGCTCTTTAAAGAGCCTTTGTTTTATTTAGAAGAGCAGCAACAGGTGTGAGTTTTCAGAGACAACAGGTGAGCTGGACCCTCAGGATATTTAATCAGATGAAGGTCTCCTCTACAGCTTCAACCTCTTGGTGGAGTTTTTGGTGACACTTTCCTCACATTTTGAAGAGCAAAGATATGCTCTTCTTCCACTTGGACTTCAGCTGTTGGTGATCAGCTCCATCACTGGAAGTGTTCGAAGTGCATCTGTATTTACAAGGTTCTCTGCACAGCAAAGGTTGAAACAAATTCTTCACTTATTCCTGATGTGGGACAAGTGAAGAAATATATTTCTTAAAATATAAAGAAACATGAAACAGTGCTGTGCTATTTTCTTTAAGGTCTGATTACTAGATAGTTAAAAAAAAATCTAAGTTATTTAAAGTTTAGACTGTTCTTGTAGTCAGAGCAGTAACCATTAAAAAAAACTATTGTGTGGATTTATTTGTTAAAAAAATAAAAATAGATCGAACAGTTTACAATTATAAAACATTCAGTCAGCTTGACTGTTTGCCTGCTGCTAAAGGCTAAGCTAATGTTAGCCGATAAATCTTCAGTGTTTATTCATTCATTTTCAGCTGCTTGGCCGGATCATGGTGGCAGCAGAGCAAGCAGCTCAATCCACACTTCCCGATCCTCTGCCAAGTCCTGTAACTCTTCCCAGGGGATCCCAAGGTGTTCCCAAGCCAGCTGGGAAATATAATTTCTCCAGTGTGCCCTATGTCTTTCCCAGGGCCTCCTCCTCGATTGGACGTGCCTGGAAGGCCCTCCTTAGGGAGCCGACCAGGGAGCATCCTCACCAGATGCCCGAACAACCTCAACTGGCTCTTTTTGATGCAAAGAAATAGCGGCTCTCCTCCGAGTCCGTCCTGGATAATCAACCTTCTCACCCTGTCCAGGAGTGTACGCCCAGATACATAACGGAAGAATTTCTGCTGCTTGTATCTACAGTCTTATTCTTTCAGTTATTACACAAAGTTCATGACCATAGGTGAACATAGGAGTGTTAATCAACTAGTAAATTCAGTCTTTTTACCATGATGGTCCAGTACAACGTCTGTAAAACCTCAGACACTACTCCAGTCCGTCTATTGATCTCCTGCTTAACAAGACCTCGAGATACGTAAACCCCTCCACTTGACGCAGTAAGTCTCCCCTGACCCAGAAGGGACAATCCATTGTTTTCTGACAGAGGACTAAGGTCTCAGATTTGAAGGTATTGATTCTCTTCGTACTCTCTTCACGCTTAGCCTTAAGCCTGCTCAGTGTGCGCTAGAGGTCACAGCCTTTTGAAGCCAACAGAACCACATCATCCGCAAAAAGCAGAGCTGCGACTCTGAGGTCAAACTGGACACCCTCTGGTCCCTGACTGCACCTTGAAATCCTGTCCGTGAACCTCACACACAGGATTGGTGACAAGACGCAGCCCATCTCCCACCAGAAACAAGTCTGATGTAATGTGGACACGGCTCCTATTGCACAGTGTAGTGAATCCAGTACCCCATACTTATGCAGCATCCCCCGCAACATACCTTAAGAGACCCAGTCATACGCCTCTTCCAAGTCCACAAAAGACATGTAGACTAGTTGGTCATACTCCCAAGTTCCCTCCAATATCCTTGTGAGGGTAAAGAGCTGGTCCACTGTTCTACAACCAGGATGGAACACACATCGTTCCTCCTGAATCTGAGCTTCGAGTAACTTTCTAAGTCTCCTCTCTAGTACCCTGGCATAGACTTTCCCAGGGAGGCTGAGAAGTCCAATTCGGTGTTCAGTGGTACTCTAACGTGTTTTATTTTCAAACTATTCATGTACCTTAGACAAATTTGCAGAAGTCCCATTGCTCAAACTGGGTGTGTGGTCTGTATATGTCCAAAAGTGAAGAGTTTTGGATTGAGCGTGTCTGCTCAATCACATCGACTGCTTCGGCTCCGCCCGGTCTCACTGACAAACAATCACTGAAAAAGAAGCTCCTCCCAGCAGGGTGATGTCTCACTCGTTCTACTGTGTTTTGCTTCTAATCTTGTGGTTATGACTTGCAGACTGTTTTTCTTTTTTTTTTTTCTTTTTTTTCTTTTTTGGGGGGGGGGGAACACACAACTCTTCACAAACATGGTGATGTAAGAAACTCTATCCCCTATGCACGTTCTGCGCATGCAGACACGCTTAAACAAAATTCGAGTGGAAGTGGAAAAGTGAGCACAATGCGCACTTGATCTGAAAGGTCTTAAGTCAGTACAGTGCAAAACATGAAACAATGATTTAAAAAAAATAAAATGAACATTAAATAACTTAACAATGTTACAAAACAATACAAATTTGATATCTCACTCTGCTGTGGCATACACTCGGGTCCCTGAGTATTTGAGCAGGCAGACATGCATGTGATTTTATATACATAACTCGTTCATTTACATTTAATTTTCAACGTATTATAAATTTTGCACCTAAAATTCAGGGATGGTGGTCATTCTGACCAGGACTGTGTGTGCATAGGCGGTTTTATCCTTCCATAGACCTGGTTGGGGGGCCAACAGTTCAGCAGCCTGCTGCTGATAATAGTTTGGTTAGGTTAAAGCGTGAGATAATAGTTTGGTTAGGTTACAGCGTGACCCAAAGTGAAATGTTTGTTTTAAAACCAATAACACGATTAGTAGGTGCTCAGTCTCAAGCAAATTTAAAATAAAACCCAAACAGCTTTTGTTTAGTCAGACAAAAAGCTTCCTCTCACAAACGGGCTTCAAACGAAGTCTGTTGGGTTTGTTTAATCTGGAGTAATGGCTGACAGATGAGCGGTGATGCAAACTGAACAAGGCGAGAGCGGACGCTAGGGTGGTCCCCAAAAAATAAACTTCAACTTTTTCCAAGGTGTTTATTCATTTTTTGGTTCCTTTGCTGGCATACCCAACCGGGTGATCGCGGGCTGATTTCCAGTCGATCACATGGGGGGGGATCTCACACGGTTCTTTCTATCTGCGGATGCGCAGGGTCAAGAGGTCATGAGGGGCTACAGTGGCAGAGGCGAAAAAATCCAAAACTGATCATTTCTTCCAGAGTGGGAGGAAGATTATTTATTTTTTCATTTATTCGAATGGCAAATCATCTGCCTTATCTACAATACAAATGTGGCATTACCGAACAAAGGCAATTTGGAGCAGTATTTTAAGACGATCCACAAGATCTACAACGCTGTCTTCCCCACTAAATCACCTTTTTGTAGCCATCGGACTTGTCAAAAAATGAAAAATGACATTGAGGTGAAATCCAGAGCAACATGTGGCATAAAGTCCAATTTTAGAGTCTAATGTAGAAAGAGAAGCACCCCAGCCTCAGACAAACTGCACAGAATTTGACTGCACTTTTTGGATCAACTTGTGTGTGAATCTGCCTTTTCACACGTGAAAATCATCAAGTCAAAATACAGATCCACCATGACTGATGAGCACTTTGCAGCCTGCTCACATCTGGCACTCAGCTCCTACTGTCCGGATTACGAGAGACTAGCTGCCTCCTCTCAGTGCCAGAAGTCCCACTAGGGTAGGGAACAACTTTTCCAACTTGAATTAAGGATTGTATTATTTGAGTTGTTTGTTGTTGTTACATGCCAGTCCTAGGCCTACTTGTGCTTATTCTTTGCACCATGCACATTTACTGCAGTAATGTATTATTACTGTTAAACTTTATATTTGTGCCAGAAAATTGTTATATTGGTGCACAATAAATTGCGGCTACGCTATGGCGTTCAATATGGCTTGGTAGATCTCAATACACTGTCAACTTTAAAAGTAGATGTCAGTTCAAAAAGCTTGGGCACCCCTGCTTTAGGGGCAAAAATAAATTGGATGAAATTTCATGATTTGAAAAATACCACAGCCGCCTGGCCTGTTCTTTTTGTGTGTGTGTGTGTGTGTGTGTGTGTGTGTGTGTGTGTGTGTGTGTGTGTGTGTGTGTGTGTGTGTGTGTGTGTGTGTGTGTGAGACGTGTGAGTGACATTTTGAGTTATGGACTGGATACATTAGTTCATTAGTGGCAGATTTTGTTACATCTGCCTCAGGTCGCATTTTTGAGGAATTTAACATGCACTTCCTCATCAAGGACTCCTCAGAGTGAGAGGATGACCCATCATTCCAGTCGTCACAGCAGGTCCTGGATAACATCACTGCTGTCAATGATTTTACTGAGCGAGGACTTGCACTTATCCAGGATTACAATCAGATCCTAACAAAGGATGAACAGTAGGACCAACACCTGCTGCAAATTGTTGAGTGGCATCAACCTGAGGTTCCAGAGGTGAAGAAAATCAGAACCAAACGCCACTCCCCATGACTTTGTTTTCACCAAATAGACAGTTACATCTAATGCTTTTTATCTCTCCTGTATGGTCATTTAAAGGAGAAAAGATTGTTTCAACTTGTATTTCATTTGTGAACAGGTACATTATTATTGCTGGTTTGCGCTAATATACTCAATCATTGCAGTTTCCACCACGCGTCGTATCAAAATATAAAATTTTGCACCAAACATTTTCTCATGAAGATGAAGAATTTTGTCAGGAAGCACCTTAAAGTCATATTTTTATTTTTGGCATACCATAGAGGACCACCCTAGCGGACGCGTTGTTTTAGGATTTTATCTCGCAGTGTGGCGGATACACGAGTAACAACTGTTTGTTTGTGTTCCAGAGAGGGTTGAAGAATGTGTTCGACGAGGCCATACTAGCTGCTTTGGAGCCTCCAGAAACCAAACCCAGAAAACGTTGCGTGCTGCTATAGATGCCACGAACGCAGCAGGAGATGGACAGGAAGCTATGAGAGGGAGAAGCGCGGGGACAGGAGGAGATGGACTCTTCAGTGCCTTCAGCTAAAGCGACTAAACACGGGTGTGGTTTTGGAACCGACAGACTGTATTTTCATCATTAGCTGTAATAATGTTTAACACTTAAATAGCACTCCTTTCTTAACTTGTGGGCTTTTAACAAAAACACAAAGCAGGTTCAGCTGTTTAGACGTATGTGCCTCACAAACACCTTAAAGTGGATGAAGTCAGGATTCCAGTAAAAAAAAAAAAATTGTTAGACCTGCTGCCACGTCTTGTAGACAAGAAGTGGAAATCCTACACATTTATTTGTTGTGCAAGAATTTCTTATAGTTCTGGGCCCATATTCACAAAGGATCTCAGAGAGCTCCCAACTTAACTTAAAGATTCCTACCAAGGAATCTTAGCCTAAGTGTCCAGGAAGTGTCTGAGAGCAGCTCTGAGCAAGGAGGGGACAGAAACCTTTCTTTAGGTGGTGCGGTTGACCCCATTGCTAGGTTAGACACAGTCTTCTAAGAGCTGTGATTGGTTGTCACAAAAAGGGAAAAAGAAAAAAACAAATGTTCTCCTAGTTGACAGTAAAATCAACCGATCATATAACCTGAAATGTATAATGGTGAAAATAATTTAATGTCAAGATGAAACTCAGCAAAATTAAATGTTAGGCAGTTTCAGAATGTTGGAACATACCTCATTCACATGGCAATTTTTATGTTAATCATCTTATCGTTATGATTACTCTCTGTGCTGTTAATTGCACGCAAGTGACGAGTGTGAGAAGCGCTGGTGCGTGCTGCAATCCAAAGCAAGAGCAGAGATTGCAGCACACAACCCAAGTTCTTCTCAAACAGCTGAGTTTAGGCTTTGACTGTTGACATTGCTTACTTTGATATTAATAATTGTATGAATGTTATAGAATAGACATTTTTCCCATAGCCAGGTGTTGCAGTGTTGTGATAACCTTCATCTCAGGCGTTATTATGTTACTATACTAGGCGGGAAAAGTAAGCTCATTTATGATGAGGTCAACCAGAAACATTATCCCTGCACCACCAAGCCGGTAGCGTGTTACTGAATCACTGCCATTCAACATACGGAGAATATCTCACCTTCTTTTCTGTCTTTCTGCCATCTTCTCTGTTGACGACACTCTGAGGCTTCTTAAAAGTGCTCGTCCCTCCTCTTAATAGTTTGGCACCTTAGGAGCGCTCTTAAGGTTTAAGGTCTTAGGCCTTAGAAATGCCTTAGAATTTGAGGAATTCTAAGGTTTTTCTTAGAATGACATCACTCAGAGCTACTTTTAGCCTTAGGATGCTTTGTAAATATGGGCCCTGGTTCTTAAAGTGCTCGCTCAGGAATCCAGCACCTGTCGACATGTTCAGTTGATTTGTCAGATTCTCTGCAAAATCACAAAAGAAAATGTATTTAAAAAATTTGGATTGAGGTTCGATTTTTCCTTCAAGTTCAGCAGAAATCACAAAGGTGACTTCTTTTTACTGTTAAAAACTTTATTGTGATTGCTTTTGCACAAAAAAAAACTGATTTTGAAGCTGGATCAGATATGTGCCTTCAAACTCTAAGGTGGCGTGTCACTCTTTGACAGCTCAGACAGAAAACTCTTACTGCACAAACAGCTGTCAGAAATGGGTTTTTCCTCAAAAATCTTTCTTTTTTGTTAGTGATATTGAAAATTAAAAGAACATTTATCATAAACATCAAGCTAACTAGCGTTCCTACAACAAGAGTAGTTACCGCTACCAAAATCTGGCGTAACGTTCTAACAAAGTTAAACATGCGTGACATTGCACCGCTACGTGAAGAGCACATGCAAGCGAGAAACCGAAAGTGATTTGTGATTGGTTGTGGCTTTAAAGGATGTAGCATTCCTCATCTGAACATTTGTTCGGTTTGTCGAGAAAAGCTGCTGCCTTTATGCCAACAGGCAGCCGGTGAAGATAAAGTTCTTCTTTTTCTTAGTTGGTAGAAAGGTAGGGGGCGCCATTCTGCAGCCATGGTAAGCTACATTTTTTTGTCATCTACCCACAATCATCTGCATGCTGCCCCATGGTTAATTTTGATTAAAAACTTAATTTTCTGTTACATTCTAAAATCTCCTGCAGCAGGTATTTTTTTGTTGTTTTGTGTTGTTTTACTTCTAGATGGAAACTTAAAAAAAAAAAAAAAGCTGTCATGAATGCATTTGTGATTCTACACCAGTGGATTTAAACAGGCACTCCCTGTGGCAAACGGGATGATTTTAATAAAAAGAGGCAGACTGGGACATGACCCGGGCGCTAACGAACGTTCCCTGCAGCCGCGTCCCTGCTGGACCCGCAGACACCAACTGGACTTAATCCACATTAATGGAAAGAGATTGAGATTCCAAATCACGATTCAGTTTCACACTCCTGCAGTAATCGGAGAACATCAAATAATTAAGTGCGTCCTCACTGACTTTGGTTTTTAGGCTTTTACTCTTAAGTGACATTAATGCCAAAGAGACTGTGTACTTTTTATGGGCCTCTTTCCATCTTCTAGGAGTGTTGCTTACCTAAAACATCACTCAGGACTAAATTATATAAAACGCTGGGTTGGGTTTAAACCTGGTGTGTCGGTTCTTGAAGTTAAATTTGTGGAAAAGTCAACAAATTTGGTTTTGAGCTGTTTTCAGTTTGACTGGAAGCCCAAGCACGTGTTGGTTCATTAGCGCCACCTGGAGGCCTCAAGCAGGAACAGCACTCAGTCTAATGGTGACAAAATATTAAGTCTGAACATTTTCAAATTTTATGCTTTATTTCTGAGGGAGGAAAAGAGAAAAATGTCTCTTAAAAAAAAAAAAAAGAACCCTTAAGTCTTCTGATCAGGTCTGAAAATATAAAGTTTGTGGGATCAGTAACTGATTGAACTGGACCAATAATATGAATATTTTAACTGAGTGCATAAAAATGAACTCTGCTGACACTTATTTTATTCTTCCCTTCTTTTGGAGATGATGGTTTAATTTGAATAATCTTATGACAGTTACAAGTATTTTATAATTTTTTTTTCTTGGGGATCATTATGTTATTTCTGATACTTTTTTATTATTTGATGTTTGGTGCATCTTTGGCCTCGTCCCATGGACTGAAAATCTTGCTGTTAGTAATAATAAGCTTTTAAGGCAATAATTACAAATAAAGAAAATTTTGGATTCAAAGATGAACTGTTGGGTGCTTAGAAGTAATAATAAAAACAGTACTTGAATGGTGTTGGTGTTTTTTGTTTTTGGTTTGTTTATTTTATGACATCAGCCTGAGGGCCCCACACACACAAGCAACTTTTCATCCTTGTTTTTCTGCTAACCTATATAGAAATCTATATATTTGTAATTCCAAGCTTTTTGAAATGCAGCTGTGCATGTGGTTCATGATTTTCACTTAAATCTAAGTACTTCATTTTCTGACCAGTAAGTTCGTCCCTTCTGCTACTCCCTTGTTTTCACTCTGGGTCGCCACAGCAGATCCAAGGTGGATCTGCATGTTGATTTTAGCACAATTTTTACGCCAGATGCTCTTCCTAACGCAACTCCACATTACATAGGGAAATGTGGCAGTAGTGGGGTTTGAACAGCCTTTCGCACTGAAACCAAGCTCACTCTAACCACCCCTGCAGCTTTATTTTTCTGACCAGTAATTCAGTTATATTAGTTGAAAAAAATGTTAGTGAATTATGTCAACGGTTTCATCTCCCCCCAACAAAAAAAAATTATTCAAATGATTTAATGTTCTCACCAAATTGTCACTAATCCTCTCAACTGTCTTATTTTACTCTATCTGATTAGTGCAACAAATAAGTTTTATTTCAGAACTGAGTCGCTCACGATTTTGACCAAAATATACTCTTATTTAATAAAGGAACGCTTTTAAATCAGAGTACAGTGTCAATTCATTTCATCTGGGATACTGATGTGGTCAATTAAGTAGCAGAGGGGGTTGTTAGTTTCAGCTGCTTTGGTATTAATGAAATTAACAGGTGCTCCAGTGGGGCAACATTGAGACGAACCCCAAAAGAGGAATAGTTTTACAGGTGGAGGCCACAGACATTTTTCCTTCCTCATCTTTTCTGACTGACTTTACAGTAGTTTTGCATTTGGTTTGGGTCAGTGTCACCTACTGGTAGCGTGGTATGGTACCTGGACCCGATAGAGGTTGCACAGGTAGTCCCAGTCCTCCAGGATGGCACATCAATATGTGCCTTTGCCAGAACTTTTGTTGCAACTCCCAGCATGGTCTCGTGCATGGAGGAGATTTGAGGAGACGGGCAGTTACTCTGCGAGAGCCGTAGAATGTTCTGAACTAATAAACAGGACTGGTGTCTGCTACTTTGTCCAAAGAGGAACAGGATGAGCACCGCCAGAGCCCTACAAAATGACCTTCAGCAGGCCACAGATGTGAATCTCTGACCAGATCATTAGAAACAGACTTTATGAGGGTGCGTGGTTAAACGATGGTATCCTGGCTGTGATTAGGTATTGGGATGAAATCCTTGGACCCATTGTCAGAACCTACACTGGTGCAGTGGGTCCTGGGTTCCTGCTGGTGCGTGACAATAGTCGGCCTCACATGGCAAGAGTACGCAAGCAGTTCTTGGAGGATGAAGGAACTACCATTAACTGGCCCCCATGTGCACCTGAGTTAAATCCAATAGAACACCTCAGACTTTGTGTTTCGGTCCGTTCAACACCGCCAGGTTGCACCTCAGACTGTCCAGAAGCTAAGTGATGTCCTGCTCCACATCTGGGAGGCGATCGCCCCCCCCGGACACCAGCCGTCGCCTCATTAGGAGCATACCACGATGGTGTCTTTGAGTTCAGCCCTCTGTAGGATGACTGTTTTCATTTCCATCAAACGATGTGGCGTCCTGTCATTCCTGAACATTACCTGGTCCATATCAGGAAAGATTTTCACCTCCCCCATTGAGAACTGGCGTGTTTTCAAAGCGTTCCTTTAAATGTTTTAGCAGTTTATAAAATGTCCTGATGTAAAGAATTTTATACCTTCTCGAACAAAACCAGTTTAGTGGATTTTAATGAAAAGTCACATGATTGTCGCACCCCATGTGATGCATGAAGGAAGATGATTCTTGTTTGACATCTTAAAGCAGTGCTGCCGAAAAGGGGAGAATAAGGAGAAGGATTCTAGGGGCCCATGATTGACAGGTGCCAAGAGAGGTTCCTAATACAATTATAATACTGACGAAATAATATGGGGGGTGGCCCAGTAATATTTCTTTTCATGGGCCCCAAAATCCCTGGCAGCACCTCTGCCTTAAAGGAGTGATAACTGGACTTTTATCGTTTTAAATGCATCATGTTTGTCAGTTACAAAAGCAGATGTTGCCCAGTTTAATTTCTGTGTTTCATCACTAGATTTGCTACCATCGTGGGGCGGCATAGCAAAACAATTGTTCATTTTTTGATAAAAGCATGGAATTTGGCACACATATTCTAAATTAACTTCAATTTCAGATATGGAGCCATCCTGGAGCTGAACTCTAATGAGCTACAGGGGTCAATAAAGAATTACACAGGGTTTTAAAATTTAAAAACTATACCACATTATTGTCTGATCATAAAGATTCCAAAAAGGTATATTTTGGTCTATCTATGACTGAATGTTCTGGAGTTATGGCGTAAAAACTGCAAAAATTGTGACAAAGATCAGTTTCAGTTTGTACAGGGGCCAAAAATGAAAGTTGCTCCAATTCTGGTTAAAAAAAAATGTGATGCAAATTATTCTGTTACTATTTGAATAATGAACCATGTCTAAATCTATCACATATGTGCTATGCAGAAGGCTCTATGTGCCTCTAAGTACCTCACATGTGCCCGGTATCAGCCTCTAATCAGCCACCTGTCATTTTAGCCCCGTACAGTCTCAAATGGCTCGTGTCACTGCATATGATCCATGTAGCACCATATAATGTGACATTGTTGCCCGTTTAGGCAGGGGTTTGGTCCAACCCTGCATCCTTGGTCCCTTTAAAGTGTGGGTTTTCAATTCACAGCATCCATTCAAGATGTTTTCACATTTTTTAAACGCAGTCCAAAAAAAAGACACTCCTGCACAGTCCAGCCTGTGTGCGCATCCGTGCACCAGGCCACAGTTCACCTGTGTTCCAGAGTTATTAAATGCACTTCTTCTCGCTGTCTCTATTTCTTCCACGGCTCACCCTTGATCCAACTTTTAACTTCATGTTCGGCCATTATTGTCTGCAAAATCACTCATCAAAATCACTTCTGCGCGCTCGTGTTCTGCGTAAATGCTCGTCTTCATTTTGACACCAGTGATCCAACTTTTAAATTTGTGTTCGACCGTTATTGTCTGCAAAATCACTCTTTTGCAAGCTGGCATTCTGCGCAAATGCTCCTCTTGAGTGCAAGTCATTGTGAAATCTATCATAAACATACTTTTACAGCTGCTTTTAAAGAAGGAATGAACATGCAACTTTTACCAAGTTATTACAATATAATTATACCTTTTAGGCTATTACAATATGTTCTCCACCTCATGAAGCACACGAGAGACAGGAAAAAAAGGGTCCAGATGAAACAGTTCTCTGTGATTCCAGAAACGATTAGAGGTGTTTTCAACTGCCAAACTCTGACAGAAAATGATTAATCCGCTACAAAATAATTATTTTGTATAGTGTCCAGTGCACAAACCAGGTGGGATTGTCACAACAAGTGCGCGAGAAGGCAGAGCAAACATAGCCTGTCCTGTCTTCGTAGCCACCAGCTGCTCGGATAATGGGCTTTTAACTGCCTCGTCCTCACCACAGCCATGCCTCTAAAATTCTCGTTTGTCCTTGTAGTAACTCATACACAAACTGCCCCACGCTGTTTATGTATGAGGTACTACATGTAAATCATCATTGCAGACTCTTGTAAGTTTACATGTAGCAGTCCTATGGAGATACCTTTCAGCACACAAAAGGTTCAAGGTCTTAGGAAGGTCAAACAATAAATTCAACAAAACAACTTTTCTGGTCACAATTTTTAAAATTTTGCCTCCAGATTTGGCATGAACATAGTGATTGGCCTTGCCCATAAGCCATTACCTGGGATAAGAGATCGACATTGACCTTCAGGGTTTTGCTTGAGGTCAAAGGTGACCTAAATTAGGTCAAAATTCAGATTACAGTAAAAAATGTTGTGTAATACACCAAATTAAAGGGCTTGGTGAGAGGATCCAGAATATATCAAAGGTTTTAAGTTGTGATGTCATTGATAACATAATCATGAAAAAACTTGCAAAATTTAGATTTTTTTTTTTTAAGGTGTGACAAAGTGTGTAAATCATTATTGCAGACTCTCACAAGTTCACCTATAGCAGTCCTACGGAAATACCTTTCAGCACACAAAAGAGTCAAGGTCACAGGAAGGTCAAACAAAAAACTTTTTTTCAAGGGCGTGAAGAGTGTAAATCATCACTGCAAACTCTTGTAAGTTGACATATAGCAGTCCTATGGAGTTAACGTTCAGCACACAAAAGGGTCAAGGTCAAAGGTCAAGACCACAGAAAGGTCAAACACTAAAAATAAACCCAAACAACCCTTTGCTGGTCACAATTTGTGCTTTTTTGCCTTCAAATTTAGCATGAATATAATGAATGGCCTTGCCCGTCAGTCCCTCTTCATGGTGGTGGTTCCTCGTGGTAGTCTCGCTTGTTCATCTTTTGGCAAGATACCGGTCACTCTCAGGGTGACAGTTGTCATTATTATGTCCTAGCGGGCAGCACGGTGGCTTGGTGGTTGGCACTGTTGCCTCACAGCAAGAAGGTCATGGGATCAATTCCCACCTGTGGAGTTTGTGTCTTTTCCCTCTTGTTTGTGTGGTGCACCGGCTTCCTCCCACATTCAAAGTCATGCAGGATAGGTGAACTGGGAACTTTAAACTGTCTGTTGGTGTGCGTGTGAAAGTGTTTGTCTGTATGTGGCCCTGTGACAGACTGGCATCCTGTCCAGGGTGTACCCTGCCTCACGTCCTATGAGTGCTGGGATAGGCTCCAGCAGCAGCCCCATGACCCTTAATTGGAGTAAGGGGTATAGAAAATGGATGGATTATGTCGTTGCACAGATAACCCAAATTCTCAGTATCTCGAAAGCTATTACATTCTTTGAAGCAATACTACAGTGCATCCAGAAAGGATTCACAGTGCTTCACTTTTTCCACCTTTTATTTTACAGCCTTATTCCAAAACAGATTAAATTATTTTTTTCCTCCAAATTCTACACACAATACCCCATAATGACAATGTGAAAAAGTTTTTTTTTATTTCTGCGAAAAACTTTTTTGAGATTTTGCAAATTTATTAAAAAAAAACTAAGAAATCACATGTACATAAGTGTTCACAGCCTTTGCCATGAAGCTCAAAATTGAACTCACATGCATCCTGTTTCCACTGATCATCCTTGAGATGTTTCTACAGCTTAATTGGACTCCACCTGGTGCAAATTCAGCTGACTGAACATAAATTGGAAAGGCACACACCTGTCTACATATAACGTCCCACAGTTGACAGTGCATGTCAGAGCACAAACCAAGCATGAAGTCAGAGGAAATGTCTGTAGACCTCCGAGGCAGGATTGTTTTGAGGCACAAATCTGGGGAAGGGTACAGAAACATTTCTGCTGCTTTGAAGGTTCCAATAAGCACAGTGGCCTTCATCATCCATACATGGAAGATGTTTGGATCCACCACGACTCTTCCTAGAGATGGTCACCTGTCTAAGATGAGGGATCAGGGAGAAGGACCTTAGTTAGGGAGGTGACCAAGAACCTGATGGTCACTCTGTCAGACCTTCCAGAAGAAACTTCCAGAAGGGCAACCATCTCTGCAGCAATCCATCAATCAGGCCTGTATGGTAGAGTGGCCAAATGGAAGCCACTCCTTAGTAAAAGTCACATGGCAGCCCACCTGGAGTTTGCCAAAAGGCACCTGAAGGACTCTCGGACCAGAACCAACAAAATTCTCTTCCTATGAAGCATGGTGGTGGCAGCATCATGCTGTGGGGGTGTTTTTCAGCAGCAGGAACTGAGAGACTAGTCACAATTGAGGGAAAGATGAATGCAGCAATGTACAGAGACATCCTGAATGAAAACCTGCTCCAAAGCACTCTTGACTTCAGACTGGGGCGGCGGTTCATCTTTCAGCAGGACAATGACCCTAAACAGACAGCCAAGATATCAAAGGAGTGTCTTCAGCACAACTCTGTGAATGAGTGGTAGAGCCAGAGCCCAGACCTCAATCTGATTGAACATCTCTGGAGAGATCTGAAAATGGCTGTGCACCGACGCTCCCCATCCAACCTGATGGAGCTTGAGAAGTGCTACAAAGAGGAATGGGCAAAACTGCCCAAAGATGGTTGCACCAAGCTTGTTGTATCATATTCAAGAAGATTTGTGGCTGTAATTGCTGCCAAAGGAGCATCAACAAAGTACTGAGCAAAGGGTGTGAATACTAGTTTTATACTTTTAGTAAACTTGCAAAAATTATAAAAAAAAAAAAAAACTCTTTTCATGTTGTCATTATGGGGTGTTGTTAATACAATTTTGAGGTAAAAAAAAAATAGTTAGCTTCATGTTGGAATAACGGTGTAACATAAAATGTGGAAAAAGTGAAGCGCTGTGAATACTTTCCGGATGCACTGTAAAACCTGATCCACTGATCTCAATTCTATTTTGTTTTGTAAATCTGTTTCTTACCTTTTGACTTAACATGAGTGGACGCAAAATGGTTTTCGTTTATATTTTAACTGGAACTTTCTTGTGATTAGAATTTTTTAATGCAGTTTTGCACAGTGAGCGTTAGGTGGCGCTGTTCCCCTGGTTTTGTTTGGTGCCCAGCACTGTATGTAAATGACCCGGCTTCATTTTGACTGACACTCTAAAATGGATCTGGCTCTTTTGTCTGAGCGTGAAACCTGAACCCAACCTGTTTTCTGTTTCTTCATGTCATTATTTAATCCTTAATGTATTTTTTCCCATCATGCCCCTCTGCCCTCTGCCCATTTTTATTTTTTTATTTATAACCTCTTTGACCGAAAAGTGTCTTTCTGGGGTTTCACTTTGACCCCAGATAAAGAATCCAGATCATTTATTGAATTTCATGGATTTATTTCAACACACTCTGTTTAAGGCCAAATTGAGGTTATAGTATAACTGTGGAGGTCAAAGGTCAGCTGTGTGGTTTTTCTTTTCTTTTTTTATTTTTGTACCAGTGGTGCTTTAGGCTCTGTGTTACTGATGTTAACAGGTTTTGAAACGTCTTTGTGGACAAACTATAAAGATCTGTTGCTTTAATCCTTTACGAACCAGTTATTGTGATCTCTGTGACGACTATGGCGGGTTGGGGGCGGTGTCACCAGTGAGGCGGGTTGTGCTTAATGTTGTGGTGAAGGAGCCGAGCCGGAATGCTGAGCTGCTGATTTAGTGGTGTAGACTAGAGGTGGGTAATACCAGGAAATTTGGTATTGATCCGATACCAAGTAAATACAGGCCCAGTATCGCCGATACCGATACTTTTTCAAATTTAAGCTTCATCGAGCCAAAGGATCCAAAAGACCTAGGATACAATTTCGCCAAACATTGTACGTGACAACAAAATACTTTATTATCACAATCAACATTTTTGTTTAAAAAAATTATCACTCAACACAACTTAAAACAAAATCCCCTGAGGCAGAGGGCTGACAAACCACAATACAAGGGTGAGCTGCTCCGTGTTGTGTGACACAGCGCAGCGCTGCTCTTACAGACAGAGAGTAGACTTTGATGAATCTGCGTACGCAGTAGTCAGTGCGTGCGGGAGAGAAAAAAAGTTTGAGTATCAATCTTTTTACACGAGGATCGTTCAATATCAATACCAGCGTTAGTATTGATATTATCGATATTAGGATCGATCCACCCACCTCTAGTGTAGACCCAGAACATGTAATGGTCGGGGAACTCCTTGGGTCGGGAACTCCAGGAGGATCACTGTGACCTCCAGGACAAGGTGGAAGACGGTGACCTCATGGATCAGCTCACTTAACTAACTTCAGCCACAGCTAAGTGCCCCAGGGCCAGATTTGAGCCTCTTCTGGTTTGTCTGATTCTGATGCTTGGTGATGTTTCAGCCTGCGTGCAGCCCAGGCTCGGTAACAACATAAGGATGACCCAAGACGCCATCATTCCATGCCATTTGCCATCCAGATGGATTTATGACTGTTCGATTTCCATTTATTCAAAATTAGCGCAATTTGACAGGAAGCTTGGATCTGCAGTTCGAATGTTCAAACTGATCCCAGCTCAATTTCACACGTCTGGTTTTCTGCCATCGTCGTGTTTTTACGAAGTGGCCGTCAGGACACATATCCAGTCCATCCCATCATGCCTCATTCTCCCTTCTGAATATTACTGGATGTCCATCTGACCTCATTATAAGTGTGTTGGCACGGGCAACGTAGCTGGGAGAAGAGGGAGGGGTTAGAATAGAAAAGCTGTATCATGGGATAGAAAAGTGAATGCTTGATTTTTTTTTTCTCCCCTTTGTCTAAACAGACTCACATGCACAAACATGCATGTGTGCACACATATAAATGACAGTGCAACTTTTGTGTTGTGAATGTTAAAAACACAAATGTCAAAAAGTGTGTTCAATGTAGACATTTTTGTGTCTTTTTTAATTATTTTTAAATGTCTTGTGACTTTAGTGTGTTTTCTGGCAGTACTTTATGCTTGTGTGTTGTGTGTTCATACTGTTTGTGTTACTTTCTTCTATTTTTCTGTGCATCTCATGTCTGATTTTTGCTCCTTTACGTCTTGTGCCTTTGTTTTTGCACATTTAATGATTTTTGTGCCTTTGCATATTAATTATGTGCATTGTCATGTCTGTGTCCTCGTGCCACTGTGCACAGAGATGCATGTTTTGTGGGTTTGTGTTTCTGCAGCTTGATTTTAATATCACTTTTGTTTTTGTATTAAATGTGACATGTTTTGGACACTTGTGATTGTCAGAAAAATTGTGTGTGCATCGCATTTTGTGCATCTGATTACGATGTGCGTCTGTCCGTGACTTTGCATGTGTGCTGCTGTGCATTCTTACTTGTGTCCGTCTTTGTGCACGTTTAAATCTTGTGTGTCTTTTGTGAGACTGTTTTGACCTCTGTGCACTTTTTGTGTGTCTGCCCTAAATGTTGTGTGACCGTGTGTTAAATCGTGCATGTTTGGTTATTGTGTTTGTTTATTGCCTATAATTCTGTGTTTGTGTGGGTGTTTTTGTGCGTTCAAACTTTTATGTGTCCTTGTTTAGTTTGGTGTTTATATTGTGCACACCTCTCTGTGCACTTTAGTGTGTGTATGGTTTACGTGCATGTGTGCCGCTGTGTGGTTTGTGCGCCTGCAGTGGTTGTGTGTGTGTGTGTGTGTGTGTGTGTGTGTGTGTGTGTGTGTGTGTGTGTGTGTGTGTGTGTGTGTGTGTGTGTGTGTGTGTTCATACATACAGTGCATCACGCAGATACACACTCTGACATAACTGGTTGCCATGCAAACTGTGTGACTCTGACTATTATGGGCTGTTCTTTGTTTTGTCACGACGTGCCCTACGATGGAATGGGAGGGGGAGGGGAGCAGTGTGTGTGTGTGCGTGCATGTACATGTGCATGGATGGAACCCCCCCCCCCCCCTCCAACGTGTGCGTTGCATACGTGTGCATGTGTTTGCATGTGTTGGGTGGGGGTTGGGTGCGTGAGCGTGGAATATGTGCGTGAGAGAGAGAGAGAGAGCGCAGGAGTGTGCATGTGCTTTTAGAGTAGGTAAGATAAAATGGCGGCTCGTGAGGCCTCGCGGGAGGAACCACAAAGTAAAAGTAGAAACGCACTCGTCACAGTGCGCTCGTCTGCCCACAAGGTGTGCGGAGCAACAGGCCACCAGAATATTCTCAGATTATTTCAGTCACATTTCACAGATTAGAACTGTCTGAAGACACCATATGGTCTTGAGATGTCTGTGCAGAAATTCTGAATTCAAATTTCTGCTCCAGCACTCGGTCGCAGGCCGTCTTCACACTGCTGACCTTTGGAATTAAACCTGGATGGAAAACCTGCGCCGTGCACTACAGGAATATTTTCAGTCCCATTCCCGCGTGGAGCTGGTGACGTTGACAGACATTCACCCTGTTGCTTACAGTTTCTGCATCAATCTGTCCACATATTAGGATTTAAATCTCTGAAGTGAAAGGCAGCAGAGGGCTGATGCACCCCCCCCCCCCCCCGAGCTCTGCTAACCACGATACAAATGTACAAGTAAATACACATCGGTCTGTGTCAGTGTTTTGACTGTGTGACTTCTTCATGTGACTTCTGTGTCATTCACAACATTTTGCTGATCAATATGCTTGAAATCATCCATCTGGGCTCCTCCGCTGTTCAGATATACAAAAATATGTTTTTTGTTTGTTTTTTTGACTGCGCTTTTCTTTGACCTTTGACCTTTTACAAAAGTTGTCTAAAATCTAACCACCACTAGATATCTATCCAAGTTATGTTCCCACCAAGATTGATCCATCTAGGCTTCTTCGTTGTTGTGATATATAAAAAGATGTTTTTAGGACCATGTTTTCCTTGACCTTTGACCAAACTACCTCTAGATATCTGTGCAAGTAATGTTCCCACATTTGAAGGAAATTCATCTGGCCATTTTTGAGTTATCTTGTCTACACACACACACACACACACACACACACACACACACACACACTCTGCTTCACCAACACACATGGGACTTACATTCATGTCAGTGTACTTTTACTGTGACACGGACCAGATTTAGAAGTACACTGACATTAAATAGAAATTCTGCAGGATAGGATGTAACTCAGCGGCACTGTTTTGGGTTGATCGTTTTCCTGTGGCGCAGTGTGAGGACACACCATGCAAACAACAATAAATAAAGTACTTACTGGAGGACGGCACAAGTATATGATGTCAGCAGATTACATGGTGGGATGAGGTGTAATTGTGCTGCACTGTGAGAAATGGAGAGATACATGCCACGGCGGATCGCACTCATTTCACCTGGCTGTGGCAGACGGATGGTTACTTTCCAGAGGTGAGGATGGACCTGTTGTCTGCCGGAGTGGTTGTCATTCAGCAGCCAAGAGGGGTCCCTAGTGGGGTGAATGTGGCAACACGTGTTGCTTCAGCATACTCTCCTACTGCACAGAGAGAGAGCAAAGAGGTGCTGGGTGCAAACATAAAAAAACACCTGGGGGATGGCACACATTTATGAATTCAGCAGATTAATTAAGAAGCCAGTGAGAGTGAACATGAACAAACAGAAGCTCATAAAAAACTATTTTTTTTCTCACTGCAGTGACTGAAGTTACAACAAGAAGCGCTCCAGAAATCATCACCCCCCCCCCCCCCCCCCCCCCCCCACACACACACACACACTTAATCCATATAAAATAAGACATTCCTTTATTATTCCTGCATGGGTGCATTTGCAGCGGCATAGCATCAGTGGTAATAGAACTGTGCAACAGTAGGGCAAAGTAAAATGTCCAAACAGAAAGCAAAAGCAAATACCTAGGCCCGGCAAAACAAGAGGGTGAAAACTAGAGCAATACTATGGACATTGTAAGCAGGACATAAATGCAGTATATGAGGGCAGCAGAAAAGATTATTAGGGGCAGGCTGCCAACCATTGGTGAACTGGCAGAACAGCGCTGCTTGTCCAGGGCAAGAAGGATAATCGGACATTTCACATCCCTTTAACAATCTGTTTTCCTTCCTGGCCTCAGGTAGACTATACCGTAAACTGAGTTGTAAAACAAGCAGATTCATGGATAGCTTTTACCCAACCGCCATACGTAAGACAGTTAAATACAAATTGACAAAACTGTGCAATACAGAATGTAGGACATAAAATACACTGTAGCATCGGGTAGCAACTTGATGCTTGTAGCATCTTCATATGTGCAGTATCCTGTGTCCTTTATTTATTTATTGTATGTTGCGTATTCACAGATACAGAGACAGTTATCGATAGGTTTAATAAAAAACTCTATATGCTCTATATACTCTATATATATAAAAAAGTCTATATGCTGTAGGTAGAATAGGTCCAGGGTGTGTACAGTCAGACAGATTTAACAAAAACACTGCACAGTTTGTTGACCTGGAATACGAGTATACATCAGTAAATATATATACACTTACTGGGAGCAGTACAGATTGTAGCCTAATAACAGCAGGAAGGAAGGACCTGTGGTACCTCTACTGGCTGAAGGTGCTTCCCGGTGCTATGACGGTGTCCTGGAGTGTATTATATGCACTCTGTGATTGTTCCCAGGTCAATCTTAGTTTTGTGCAGAGTTGTTGAGTTTCACACTAGTGAAGTTCAACAACACAGAGATGTGTTCTGCTTCCTTTTCAGGAATTTCAATTTATACTGTATGTCATCCGCCAATCAGATTGCAGCTCTTTATTATCCTGCATTAGGGCGTTGGCTGCAAAAAACTCACTCGGTGGATGTTCCCACTTCTGTGGCATATGTCACAAAAAAACCCAAAACGACATGTTTCTGCGCTAATTCCAGTGAATGTCAGCGTTCCTTCTACATGCAAACACTTAGAAAGGTGGGTTTTTTAAGATAATTTAATATGAAACCTTAAACTTGCATAAGTGTTAAAGGTACATTCTGCAGACACGCTCAAAAAAAAAAAAAATGATTAAAATGTGTTAACGTAGCCAGAAACAATTTTGCTGAGTGACCTAAGTGTAAATGTGTTGGGCCAACATCATAAATTTATGTTACTGTTACTCAATTACCATGGTTCAGGCCAACTAGATTTGTAAGGGTAAATGTAACAAAAATACAAAGTAAGTCCCTGTGGCTGCTCCCTTGTTTGTGTTGTCGGGGTCACTACAGCAAATATGAGGTGGACCTGCATGTTGACTTGTCACTGGTTTTATGCCAGATGTCCATCCTGACGCGACTCCACATTACATGGAGAAATGTGGCAGGGGTGGGGTTTGAACCGGGAACCTTCCGTACTGAAACCAAGTGCACTAAACACTTGGCCACCAGCCCTCTGCCCTGTAAGGGCAAATGTAACACACTGATGTAATGTCCTAGGACCATTCAAACTTGTTTGATATGATTAAGAGTTACTTATTTTATTAGGGGAGTTACAACTACCTTAAAACGGTACAGTTACATGTCAACTTAACTTTGCTGTGTTGGATCAGCATAATATATGCAGATCCACCTCGGTTTTGCTGTGGTGACCCCGAGCACAAACAGGCGAGCAGCAAAAGGGTTGTTTGTTTGTTTGTTTTTTTGCTACATTTACCCTTACAAATCTAGTTGGCCTGAACCATGGTAATTAAGTGACAGTAGCATAAATTCATCATGTTGACCCAACAAATTTATCACTCAGGTCACTCAGCAATTGTTTCTGGCTACGTTCACACATTTTACTTGGGTGGAAATACTTTCCATAATTCACAGCGTCATGACAAATTTCTGAAATAGTTACTTATAAAATAGCGCTGCACCAGTTAGTGACATACTTTTCTCGTTATCCGTGGTGATGTGTTTTCTGTGATGATGTGACGGAGGAACCTCTGGCTGATCAGAGGCGACGAACGCGTCACAGAGAGGAACGCGGGGTATTTTCGGTTGTTTGGAGGAAAGATGTACTTCAGGGAGGCCAGAAGACAGGAAATGATGTCTGAATGAAAGAGAGAATTAGCAGCGAGATTATTACGGAGCAGCAAAATAATAATACATTTTATTTGTAATGCACTTTAATTCCATGGAATCTCAAAGTGCTACAGAGCAGAGAGTAAAAATAAACAATATACCATAATGTTGAAAAGGCCAAAACCACATTAATATTTGATAGACATAGCATTGCTGTCTTCTTCAAAATGGCACCTTTTAATCCAGTGAAGCAGGCTTTTTTCTGTCATGACAGTTATGGTTTTTTTGTTGTTTGTTTGGATTTTTTTTTCAACATTTTGAGTGGATTGCATTACTTAAAAAAAAAAAAAAAAAAAAAAACTAAAGTTATTGACATAAAAATGTCAATATGTCAAAAACTAGGGATGCACCAGTATCAGCCTGATCCCATATTCACTTACTTGTACTTGTAATCATAATGAAGTGGCTACAGGTACGTACAGCCGTATCTTCTGCGGGACTGCTAAAGATACGGTCCGAGGTTCACTGAGTGGACGTACGTGACACCAGTGGGAAATACACACGTGGAACAAGAGGTGACGCTCTTAACAGACACAGAATATTTTACGTCCACTTCAGCTGAACTGTGCTGTTTCTTTTTTTTTTTTTTTTTTCTCCCTTGTTTCAGAAGCCGCAACTGTCTTATAGTGTTAGCGGAGGTTGGCCTGTAAGCTCGCCGTCATGCTCAGAATCATTCCAGTACATTTGTTTAATGAAGCTGCTGTAAATTAAGAAATTCATCAAATGTAAATGAAGAAATCCATCAAAATATCGATGTAAATTGCAAAGGTGTCTTGCTTCTTTCATCATCCATCCACCTCAAGTTCCAAGCGCTGTTTTCTAAGTGAGGCGGAAAGAACTGTACATGACACCGGACCTTTAGCCGCATATGGTACGGGTACGGACATATTTGCGCATTCTGATTGGTCGGTAAGACACCCTCGTATCTTTAGAACGGTCTCTGTAGATACAGGTCCGTAGCCACTGCCAATCATAAAACGTCTCAATACTACGTCACCCGATACCCCTTTACAGCAGTGTGATGTCAACTTCTTAGTGAGGGATTTTTATGCACACTCTCCGTAATTTCCAGACTATAAGCCGCTACTTTTTTCATACGTTTTGAACACTGCGGCTTAAACAATGATGCGGCTAATTTATGGATTTTTACAGGCTTTCATGTAATGTACTCATAAGTCGAAATATGTCCGTCAGTGCTGTACACTGATTAGCTGTAAGCCGCAGTCCACTATGCGGAGTAAATTCACACACGGAGTCAATTAAAGTCTTACCTGTTTCAGTGGAATTCATCATCACATGATCCTGAGGGAAAATAATCCACACAAATCCTCTTGAGTTTGGAACACAACATCTGAAAATACTTTTAATTCCTCCTGTAGCTGAAAAAAGTTCCTCTGTGAGTTCGGCACTTGCGCCAGTTCCTCTGTCAGAACTTCAATCACAGTTTCAGCGGTGGAGGTTGTCCATCAGGTTGGTGAGTTTCAGCCCTTGTGGGTGTTCAGGTGTAATCCGTTTGTGAAATGTCTGTGGCTTGAGTCACTGCTCCCCGTTATCGACTCCATTACCACAGGCAACGGACGATTCTGTCTGAACGCGAGGAAATTATCCCATTATCCACAAAGAAAAAATAAATAAATAAAATGTTAAAATTACTCCATTTTGCCTCCATGTGTTGCAGAGATGCCGTGTGACACTGTGTGTGAGGGTGTGCGCACGCGTGTGCATGCCGTGCTCCTCCAATATTATATGTGCCACCTTTTTTGGGGGGGGCATTTATGGTTTGTATATGTTACCGGTACGTATTTAATTAAAAGTTTTTTAAAAATAGTGTGGAGAGTGGAAGGCTGTATCTCAGTGTCACATATTGTAGTTAAAACAACAGAAACAGGCTCACAGCTGATAACACAGAGAAGCTTAATTTCATCAAAATGAATCTGTCCCTCACATTTTCAAAAAAAAGCTCAGTCCTCACAGACATAGTTATTGATGGACAATTTTAGTTGTGTTCCTGGTGTTGTATATTTTGTAGTGCTGAAGTCCACAGATTACATTTAAGTGAGATGTCTGGCAGTTCATGTTTGTTAGGAAACACACGATTAATACTATAGGCCAATTTGTTGACCTCAAAAAGTGAAGTCATAATTTAAGTGAATTTTTTGGAAATAAACAAAGCTAATGATATTGGTAGCCATTACAGTCAAAAAGTAAGGAACAACTGATGAATAAAACATGTTTTCAAAGTCATCATAAAACTGTAATGGTATCATTAAGTATTCATATCAGTACTTGGTATCAACGAGTACTCAAATGTATGTACTCGTACTCAGTCCGGAAAAAAGTGGTATCAGTGCATCCCTATCAAAAACACGAAAACTATTAACTTTTCATGTGGAAAATGAGTGAAGCCCTGCTCTCCCCTCCCCCTCGCGCTCACAGAGCAAATGAAGCATTTTAGAAACACGAAGCCTTTAAACTGTAAAATAAACCATAAATTTCTGAATGTATCACCATCTACAGACACAGAATGAACTCTGGATTATTTCATTAAAGAGTCTGTTTCATTAAAGTTCCCCCCCCCCCCCCCCCCCCCTTCATTCAGAGTGGAGAGAGCTGTCCACTCTAAGCTGCCTTCAGCACTGTGGCTTCACAGAACACTGAAAGCAGCTGACTGCTGATCTCTGTTGTTCGCAGCGGATTTGATAAGAAGAAAATGAGATGCATATTTCTTTAATTATTTTGGTTGAAATTGCAAAATAAAGCAAACTACGAAACACAATCGAATTGGTACATTTTCAGTAACATTTCAGTTCATTTTTTGGAAAATCCGTGCTGGATGGTACAGTCAATTTGAACCCGAGAGCCGGGTGGAAATTTGTAGTGCCAGGCGGTGCTGCCCACTGTAGCTAGAACCCTGATTTATGTGTGTTATACCAAAGAGGACCATTACTAATCCAACCCGTTATCATATTTTTATTTGTTATATGAAGTTGTAGAGATTTACTTTGAGTTGAGGGTAATGTTAGAAATGTTTATATTGGAAACCTGAATTACTTTTTAGATTTGATGGCATAACACATTAAAATGTGTGAAATACCAAGGGGCAGACTACTTTTTCAAGGGAAGTATTGAACACATGTTGTAAATGTTTGTTAATCAAACAGAAGAACTTGTGAATGACAAGGAAAACTGTGGTCTCGTTGTGGTTTTCAATTACGCAAACATATGTGACATAACAGAAACACTGATCACAGGATATATCCCAAAAATCAAAATAAAGACAGAGACCAAAGACCACCAGGCAAAACCAAAACAACAAAAGCAACCCAGACAAAACCTCAAGGAAAAAATAGACCACCCCTCCCCCCCAGAGAGAACACACTTTTCTTTTTTTTCAAAATATCCTAAGTTTGAGTGACCTTGGGTCTCAGTCTGAGTCTTGCCTTAAGATGCCAGACAAAACACAGGTTGACATAGTTTCAGGCAGAAAAAAGGGCTTGTTTTACAAAAAGTTGAGAACTGATCAACCAAGCAAAACTATTAAACTGGACAAAATTAGTGTACAGTGATGTAATATAGATGTAATAAAGAACAAAATGAATATAACTGCAGTATAAATGACTGGAGATACAAAAAAGTAACAACACACGTCACTATTTTTCTCAGTAAATATTTCTAATGGTGCTATTGACATGAAATTTTTGACAGATGTTGGTAACAACCCAAGTAGCACACACACACAAACCACAACAAGTGAGTACAGAAATGAAGGTATGTGTAATAAGATGGAATGACACAGGGAAAAAGTATTGAACACAGTTACTGAAATTTATGTAATACTTCCTACAAAAGCCTTCGATGGTAATGGCTGCTTCAAGACACTGCTTGTATGGAGAAACTAGTCACATGTATTGCTCAGATGTGGTTTTGGTCCATTTTTCCACACAGTCTTCAAATCTTGAAGGTTCGGTGGACCACTTCTATGAACTGATGTTCAGTTATCCAAGTTTTTTTCATTCTCTGAAACCAATTGAGTTTCCTTGGCTGTGTGTTTGAGATCACTGTCTAGCTGAAATGTCCACCCTCGTTTTATCATCATCCTGGTAGATGGCAGCAGATTTTTATCAAGAATGTCCCTGTAGGTTTTTCCATTCATCCTCCTTTCAGTTATATGAAGTTTGCCAGTGCTTTATGCTGAAAACAGCCCCAAAACTATGATGTTCCCACCTCCAAACTTGACTGTTGGTATGGTATTTTGGGGTGATGCACAGTGCCATTTGATCTCCATACATACATAGTGTATTATGGTATCCAAAGCATTCAGTTTTGTTGTCATCTGACCACACTATATTCTCCCAGTATTTCACAAGTTTGGCTAAATGTTGTGCAGCAAACTTTAAACAAGCTTCAACATGTTTTTTTCTTCAGCAGTGGAGTCTCATGTGCTGAGCGTACATACGGGCCATTGCGGTTGAGTGCATAACTTATTGTTTTCTTTGAAATGGTGTACCTGCTAATTCCATGTCTTTCTGAAGTTCTCCATAAGTGGTCCTTGGCTCTTGGACAACTCTTCTGATGATTCTTTTCACTCCTGTCAGAAAGCTTGTGAGGAGCACTTGGTCGTGACCGCTTGATGATGAAATGATGTTCTTTCCACTTCCAGATTGTGGCCCCAACTGGAACATTCAGAAGTTTAGAAATCCTTCCTTAGCCAATGTCATCAGTATGTTTTGCAACAATAAGTTTGCGAAGATCTTGATAGAGCTCTTTGCTTTCACCCATCATGAGATGTTTCTTGTGTGACACCTTGGTAATGAGACAGCTTTTATAGACAGTCACTTGGGACTGAACCAGCTGATATTAAATTTGCACTGACAAGGGGCAAGATTGCTTTGTAATTACTGGTAGATTTCAGCTGGTGTTTTGGCTTTGCATGCCTTATTGCACCTCCCTTTCTTCAGACGTTCAATACTTTTTCCTGGTGTCATTTCATATTTTATACATAATTTATGGACATCTATGGTTTGATTTCTTTGTGTGGATCACTTGGGTTGTTACCAACATCTGGTGAAAATTTCATGTCAGTAGGACCTTTTAGAAATAAATTTACTGAGAAAATGGTGATGCATTAATACTTATTTTACCTGCTGTATATACTGACACTTTAAATGTTGTCAGGAGGAAAAATCCACTCTACCAAATGTGGTGTTTTTACTTCATTTGTGTGTGTGTGTTCAGTTACTGACATGGTTACATTGCATCATAATATATGAAACTTTGAGTTTTTGCACTGCTACATGAACACATCATCGACATAGTGTTTCACTTTAAGATGCAGAAAAAACTAAAACATGACTTGTAAACGCACCATTAGGAAATAAAACTCGGTCAAATTTTCACTGTTACAGATTGCTGCAAAGGTTTTTTTTGTTTGTTGTTTGTTTTTTAAACAATCAGCTCAACTTTAATCTCAGTCCATAATAAAATTAAGCCAGTGGAGCATAGAAACTGTAAATTGTATATTTACAGCTGAGAGGTGATGTTCGGGAAACTTTATCTGCATTTCCTCTTTGATAAAGTGCTCCGTCAAGCTGCGTGTTTGCAGCAGCAGGATGATGAAGCAAACTGTCGGCAGCCTGATATACACTGTGCTCCAGACTCTGCTTGATTGATTGTGCAGACTCTGACTTTTGGATGTTGACAGGCAGAATCATCTTTAAAATCCCTTCATAATCACGACAAAGTGATGAGTCATTTGTACTCCAACATGTATGTGTCATCAGCACACTCAGAGAATTGCAGCGTCATCTCTTTTATTTAGTCTGGCCTCATCATCCAGAAAGGGTGTTCTGGTTGTCTGCCTGGCTGGTTGCCATCCAGACACAAGGTGGTTCTGTAGTGTGGTGGCTGCGGCACAAACGCATGCGGCCAGACCTGATCTGACCATCCAGAAAGTTTCCCTTAAAGCTGTAGTCCCTCTGGGCTTTTTACAGTTTAACTTATGAAAAGGATTTTCTTTGGCCCCAATATGACATTGTTCCTTCATATTCAAATGCAGGATTCACAATATTATGTGTCCAGTATGCTCAGAATTCACCTATTCTGGAAACAATCTGGAAATATGACCCACGTGAGTTAAAATAGCAGCAACAAGATACTGTGACACACTGGGAAACTCAGTTTCCCAGCAGGCAGTTTGAGTGTCATGCTGGATATCTGCTGGACCATGAAGATGACACTCACACAGGTCTGCTGTGTTAGTTGTTAAAGGAAAACAAAACCTTCAGTATAGAAGGGGCAAAGCACGTAAGCGGAAGTCAACATCCCGGATTGGTATCGGGTTCCGATGCCGACATAATTCGCGGATCAGAATTTCCAAATCCAACCTGCGGGATTTTCCGATACTGGAGAGAAACCACGTCTGTGAAACCTCTGTCGTGCTGTCTGCTGTTTACTACTGAACGGGAGGAGAGGAGGGGGAGTGGGAAGTTTCTGCGCTGAAGGCGAGCTGGTTCTTCTGTGCACCGCAGCCGAGACGAGTTTTAATCCACCGGTAACGGCAAATTTACGCCCGGCTCTCGTGTTCGAATGATCTGTGCCACAGAGCATGGATTTTCCAAAAAATTAACTGAAATGTTACTGAAAATCAGCCGCTTCAACATTCCAAGGCTGTAATGTGAAATGCTTTAATAGCAGCTCAGAGTACAGCTGAGGAGGACAGCTGAACAGAGTCACTTTCTCTCTGCTGAATGGAAACCCACCAAAATCCTTCAGTGTTTACCCCGGGTTACTCCTGTGAGCGCTGCTGATGATACATTTAGAAATTTAGTTTATTTTACAGTTGAAAGGTTTTGTGTTTGCTCAGCAGGAAAATGGCGAGCGAGCAAGAGAGAGAGAGAGAGAGAGAGAGAGAGAGACAGCGCAAGAAAGAGGATTTTTACATAGTGTTCGCCATGTGTAGCTTTCTGTGCCCATGCCTTGTCACAGCAGTGCTGCAAGCGATCTGTTTTTTTTTTTTTTTTTTTTTTCGGATTGGTTAAAATTGTCAGTGACGGCATTTATGAAATCTTCGAATTCTGCTTATATGCCGACCTATGGAGGTGGATATTTCAGTTGTAAGAGCTCTTTATTATCATTGATATGCAGCAATCGTTGGTTTATAGCACAGTCTATCTTCCCAGCTGTATTTTATCAGTGGGTTTTCTTTTCCTTTAATGCTAACTTTAGTCGGTTAGTTATTTTGGGCATTGATAAAGCACAGAAGGACTCTGAGTAGAACTGATTTAAAACAAAGCAACTCAAAAGTGCACAGCTTTTATTGCAGCTTTTGTCATGCAGCAACTACTGTGGTCTCTCAGAGATGAGTACGGTGTCGCAGACCGAACAGTCCGCCCTGCTCCACTGCGCATGCATCATTTTGGAGCTCAGCCACTCGTCTGAGACAGTCTCTTCACCCAATGCAATCAAATGGATTAATGGGATTATTAACCATCAGATAACAAGGCAAAACCTCTAAAATCAGTTTTAAGCAGAAATGAGACGATACTCTGTGATGCTTTGAAATGAGTGACGTGCAGTGAACGTATCAGCTAGCAGTTTGTGTAGCCGCGGCGCTCTTATCGCTTCCTGCGTCTTTTCTGATGAAATGATACTGAATTTATGTGGAAATGATTGTTGTGCAAAAGCTTCAGATATCTGTCGCTGAGATAGATGATGACTGCAGTGCAGTTTGAAGCAGAAACGAGGTGATAATCCATGAACCGCGGCTAATGACGCATGCGCAAAGACGGCAGGACGGACCGATTTATACGGGGGACCGTTCGGTCAGCGACACCGGGTCTAACTCCTGTGGAGGCGGACTCAGTCTGGGGGCGGGTCTGGATGGAACTGTGTTCCATCCAGACCCGTGTTTTATTTCCCATAGAAATAAAATAAGAGTAAGGGTACTTTATCATATGACTTCAACACAGTATTTTTTTTTTTTTTTTTTTGGGGGGGGGGGAGAGATTGGAAGAGGGCTGACCTGTAAACTAGACAATATTGGAATATTGGTGTAAAACAACTTAAAATCAGTTTACCAACCACAAAACAAAGAACTGACAAATCGCCTAAAGTAGAGCTGCTACCTTTCAAGATGAGTCATCTTAAAGTAGCTGCTGCCTGTAAAGAGCTCTGAGATTTTTCTGGAGTGATAATTGCAACAAACTAATACATAATTATTACCTACTCATAGTCTGTTTCCACTGTTAACTGAACTGGTTTCTTTTGTATTTCAGCTTTGCGTTACTGTTCATTCATTCATGTTTCCATGAATAATGGTCAGTGCTGCACATTATTCATCCTAATTTGAACATGTTTTTCTGTCTTATTAATCTCACCCTGGCTCAGATTTGGGTCCTGCCAACGAGGGCTGACATCAGTGTTTTCATTTAAAACCTGCTGACGATCCAGCTGTTTCTGTCCTCGTAGCCTGAGCTCTTCTTCTGTTGTCATCGAACACTTTCGAGCAGCTTTGTGCTCCGAGCGCCGTCCAAACACATTACCGTCACACACATGACTGTTTTTGTTTGTGTAGCTGATTGGAACATGTCTGTGCCTCAACACATCACTCTGTGTCTCTGCCTCAACATGAACTGACTGGTGACCCGGCGCTGATTCTTCTGACAAAACATAATATCATAAACTATTAGCAGGTACAGTGACGGGATTACAAACCGTTATATATCTGTTGGTTTTACTGGTGCACATTCTCCTCCGCCAGCTGCAGTCCAGTGAGTGGAGGAAAAGTATCATCATGAAAAATACTGGAATTTAAAAAAAGTTGCCGGCACTGAACAGTTTAGCGTTTGAATGATGGTTTTCTTTTAACATACATCACTCTAACCATGTTCAACTGTCATGGAAACATTACTGATTGGATTATTGACAGGTTTAAACAAGTTCTTGATTAATTTCTAGAAGTGGATTGAAATATATGTATAAAAAAATTTTTTAAAGTGCAAAGAAGGCAAACCATAATCCACATTCAGGTTCCAATTGGCACTAAAATGTTGTTGGTTCCTCCATCTTATGTTGAGATCAGATTTTTTTAAAAATGTTTGTGTAGTTCTACAGACAAAATTGGGGATTCAATTGTGTCTTGATGTTCTACCGTAGAAAAGATTTCTTTTTATTCAGTGTGAAATTCATTTTAAATCCATGTTGTTCCTCTGACTGTGATCAGTCGTTCCTCCAAATATTTTGTAGGTCAGCAGAAAATTGTAAACTAGAAGGCATTCAGAGAATGCATACTCCCTCCAAGGCTGCCTGGGTTCCAGATGAAATTCAAAATAATGTCCATTGTTTTCTATCTGCCCACCAAATTTCATCACCATCCTCTCATAGGTTTTTGAGTTTGGTGTCGCTGTGTGCTAAACATTCTTATGGATCTCAGTTCCAGAACATATTCTGGATCACCTCCAAAGTTGAATCCCTTACTTCCTGGATGATTATCTATCTGCTCACCAAATTTCATAGAACCCTTTGATTACCCTTTGAGTTACCCTGCAGACAAATGGGGAAATGGCAGTTAAAACTGCACAGAACAAAAAATAAAATAAAATCTCTATCCTTATTGGATAATAACAGTTCAAGGTTATTTTCATTATAGATTAATTTGTTGCTTATTCTTGCATTTAATTATTTTGTTTATACATTATTAGAGCAGCTTGAAGAAAAATTTGTGATCCCAGTGACACATTTTCAGAAGACTTTATTTCAGTCAGCAGCGCCAAATCGAAACCTGTCAAAATATCTTCAGGGGATATTTTAAAATGTATAATACTGGATTTAAAACAGTTTAAACCATTTTCATGTGGTCTGAAGGGTCTGTACTTGTCAGAGGACTGTTTTTAAAATGTCAAAAGCCGTTTAAAGTTAAATATTTATTACGTCTGCCAAGGATGTAATAAAATCATCGGCGTTTATTTATTTATCTGCCTGTCTGTTAGCAGGATTATGTCAAAACTACTGCATGGATTTTAATGAAATTTTTACCACAGATAGATATTAGGCCATGGAAGACTCCATTATATTTTGGAGGTGATCCGGATTCTGAATCAAGTTTCACTTTATATAGGCTTTGAAGGATTACATCAAAACCATTTCAGGGATTTTCACCAAATTTGCATCATAGCTAGCTATTGGGGCATGGTAGACTCCACTGAATTTTGGAGGTGATCCTGATCCAGATCCGAAAACTGGCTCAGGATTTCACTTTTATATCGGCTTTGAAGGATTACATCAAAACTACATTACATATTCTCACAAAATTTGCACCACAGATAACATATTAGGCCATGGAAGACTCCATTAGATTTCGGAGGTGATCCGGATTCTGGATCAAGATTTCACTTTATATCGGCTTTGAAGGATTACGTCAAAACTACTTCACAGATTTTCACCAACGTTGCACGACAGATAGATATTAGTGCATGGAAGGCTCCACTGAATTTTGGAGGTGATCCGTATTGGCAGACAAAAGAAATCTCTGATTGTTCATGTAGGAATTTAAATGCGAGTTAAGCCCTCAATTATCCAAACAGCTGACAACTATTTTTGATTCATTTGTTTTTTTTTTTTGTTTTTTTTTTTGTTTTTTTTTCAGTTCTTGTCTGTGTTTATAAATGAAAATGGGGCACCTAAAGTGACCAGCACCCTGACCAGTTCAAGGTCAGATTTTCTTTGCTGTGTCACTTCTGATTTTATTTTTTCACTGCAGCCCCACCTTCATGATTACAGACTCAGCTGGCTTGAATCCATGCTTATGCTGCTGAGCATTACAATGAAGCGTGTCTGCAGGCTGCTGCAGGTCCACAGTGTTTTCCAGCAGCTTCCCCTCGTTCCCACGGTCAGAGACATACTGGAAACTCGTTGTCTGGAGATGCGATTAGAGATGAGTCACCATCACGCCTGGCTTCATTTCAGAAGAACGTTTTAGATGAAATGGTAAAAAAAACGCTGAATAATTTTGCCTTCTCAGCTGAAGTTCATGTCCTTTTGATTTGAACACGACAGTGCAAACACAGACAGAATTCTAAAATTGACAAGCTTCAGTGTGTTTGCAGACATGGAAGCATTTGACAGTTCCACAAATTAGGGTGTAGTCTTAGGTTGCTTTTTTTCCATTCTAGCAGCCTTTGCAGTGCGACGGGCTAATCACGCCACTTGTGGCGTAAATGGCTGTTGTTGACTGCAGAATTTAAAGAGTGCAGCTGCTGAATTGCATGAATCTATATTATAATAGCCAAGTGGCCTCTGTGTGAGTGTGTGTATGTGTGGCTTTGATCACACAAAAAGCGGGGAGAGCTAACATTTGCCCTTTGGTATGCTTATGTACGGTATTTTGGGTCAAGGATGAACGCTGCAAAAACAGAAAGTTGATAGGACAAATATTTTTGGAGAAATTAGCAATTTTAGCTAACCAATAAACGGATGCTGTGCTGCAGTGCACCATGGGAGTTCGGGGTTTTTTGGTTTAAATGTTGTTGTGGTTTATATTAGTTTAACAGTGTTGTTAGTAGGGATACACCGATCTATAATTTTTCACTTCCAATCTGATCCCGATACCTGAATTTGGATATCTGCCGATACCGATACTTTTCCAATTCGATACTAGAGGTCTGTTTGCTTTAATATTATTATTATTAGTAGTAGTATTAGTATTGTTGATTTTATATGAGGATTTTCTTAAAAAGGAGACCTGAACGTTGAGCTACAATTTGCAAGAAGGTGTATCTAAGATGAAAGCCTAGATGTGATGTTTTGGTGAAAGAATGAAGTACTTTTTTTTCTTTCTTTTTTTTATGGACTTTTATAGCCTTATTTTTGTAGATTTAAAGAGAAAAGACAGCACTGCCCATTGCTCTCCCTTTCTCTCTCTGTGCCTGTCTCTCGCTCGCTCTCTCTCTGTCTCTCTTGCTCGCGCTCTCTCTTTATCTCTCACTCGCTTTCTCTCTCCCTCCGTCTCTCGCTCGTGCTTTCTCTCTCGCTGTTTTCTTGCTACGTAAACCTCGAACTTTTTTGGAAACACGAAGCCTTTCAACTGTAAAATAAATATCAGCAACCTGCAGGATTTTAATGGAGATTTTTTTTTTTTTCCCCCTTTCAGTGGACAGAATCTCTGATCGGCGGCTTCTCCTCGGCTGCACGCTGAGCTGGCGTTTACAGCCTCAGGACAGTGAAGCGGTTAACTTTTTAGCACACATTTTCAGCAACAATTCAGTTAATTTTTTGGAAAATCCATGCTTGACAAACAAACAGTTTGAAGCTGATAGCCGGGCAGAAATTTGCCACTAACCACAGCTAGAACACTGTGGAAGAGAGCTCTCTCAAACAGCTCAGCTTCAGAAAACCTCCCCCCTCCTCCTCCCCGTCGGCAGTAAACAAGCAGAGAGCAAACAGCAGTTGAGAAGATTCACAGTGGCTCTTTTCCGGTATCGGAAAATGTCGTGGGTTGGATCGGTATTTTCCGATATGTGAATTACGTCGGTATCTGAACCTGATATCAAGCCGGGATCAGATCGGTCCCATCCCTAATTGTTATTGATTTATTGTCTTTTTGTAGGTCAATTGGTTTTGTCAGTTTAGATAAGATTCATGTTGCTCTTACCATGAGTGACTTAAGTTTCATGTTGGGTGCCATGAGTGAAATCATGGTTTTAATGTGTTCAGCCACTGTCTGTGTGTGTCAAATTAAAACCACCTACTTAAAGCAGCTGTGTGTGTGTGCATGCTGCTAAGTACTTTCTGGACTCGCGCCATTCCAGCAGTGGGTGGTAAGTCATCTTTATATTAAAAGCGTGAGTGTGGTGAGTGATTTTAAGTTCAATGTAAATACATAATGTAATTGTAAATATGTTAAAAATATATGGATGACAAGAAAGTGAGAACACTTATTTCCATTGTGGTCCATTCAAAAATCAAATGACAAAATAAAAGTAATAATAAAATAACAGTGTATATGATAACAAGAACCTAAACAATTTATAAACGCATGAAGACAGTAAATTAACATTAAAAAAAATTATATAACAGGAAATAAAAGGGTTGAGTTCTTCTAAAAATTGTTGAGGTCTAAGGTTCTAAAAGCATTCTGGACTTGGACACCATGCCAACTCATTATACAAGCTTTGCTTAACTTATTACCACCCTTTTCACAAAATTGTCAGCTACCTAGTTTATAAATACTACCCAATCTAGAGCCCATGGATCCCCATGGGCAACACACTACTTTCTAGTAGTATCTGTAATTTTTTTTTGGACTTCTCCCTTTCTGCTTGGGGTCACCACAGTGGATCCAGCAGGCCCTTCCTGATTTAGATTCACATTACATGTGAGAATGGGTGCTGGTGGGCTTGAACCAAGAACCTTCTGTTTTTAAAGGGAGTGCACAAGATATAAATTGCTTTGCATGATTCATGCAAAGTTTATTTCCTGTTCTCTTTGCTTGCTGTCTTGCAAAGTTTATTTCCTGTTTTATTTGTTTGCTGTCTTACCAGTTTCCTGTCATCATCTTTGTTTCCTCAGGTGTTTGATAACTATGCAGTGACGGTGATGATCGGCGGTGAGCCATACACTCTGGGACTGTTTGACACTGCGGGTAAGAATGAAGAACATGTAAGTGCGGACTGCAAGAATTTTTGATCTGTCCTGCCTCAGTATTTGTTTCTCTGTGCGTCTCCCCCTACAGGTCAGGAGGACTACGACAGGCTACGACCTCTCAGTTACCCTCAGACAGATGTCTTCCTCGTCTGCTTCTCTGTCGTGTCGCCCTCGTCCTTCGAGAACGTCAAAGAGAAGGTGCGAAGTACAGTACCTCATAATATTCACCTTGCCACTTGATCTATGAGCAAGCTTTAATCTCCGGCTGCTGGATCATGTCCTGATGATCGTAGTTCTCCAGAGACTCGATAATCCATCCATCAGACCACAAACCTCTGTGACAGAAATGTCCAAATGTTTTTGGTCTTCAGAAATCCATTGTAGAACCAGATGGTGCATCTAAAGCTTCTCTGCCTTCACAGTGGGTACCAGAGATTACACACCATTGCCCAAACGCCCCGTTCCTGCTGGTCGGGACCCAGGTGGATCTTAGAGATGACAGCAATACTTTGGAGAAGCTAGCTAAGAACAAACAGCGGGCCCTGACCACTGAGAGCGGAGACAAACTGGCCCGCGACCTCAAAGCTGTCAAATACGTGGAGTGTTCAGCTCTAACTCAGGTAATTAAAAAAAAAAAAACTCAACTGCTGATGGTTGGCTGAGATTTTACTGTTCCCTGACACAAAGTGGGAAGGGCGGTTCTGGAATGAGTACAGTGTGTTTATCCGGGAACCCGTACAGGAGAAGCTACAACGCAAACTGCCAAGAAGAGTTACAGTCCTGGTCAGCCCAACAGTTTACATCTGGAATTTAAAATATGTTCATAAATAAATGTGAATTAACCAATTCTCTATAATTAGAATAGCCTGACTATAAACAGTGATAGATGTGTGAGGCTCTCTGCATCTGTAAGCAGCAAAGGTGGGCCTCTCATCATAGTGGTCTTCTCTGTGCATAAACTGCTTCCAAAAACTAGAGCGCGCACTTCCTAGGTTATCCGTTACGACAAATGACCATGAAAAAAGCCGTATTATCTAATATATAAAGCTGACCATGTGGGTGTTCGCTATGCACAGCCACAGTAATTAAGCAATCCACACCAAACTTGGTATGGTGACTGTGGGCACCAAAGAGGAGGTCAGTGAGGCCCTTAGGTTGAAAGAGTGTGTGTGCACACACAGAGATAGCCTTATTTATTAGATCATGACCTGCTCAATTGAGCCCTTATTTTCACAGTACACGTGGTACTCAGGTCAGGTAGCAAGCATGACACTTTACTTACTGCTTAGTAACAGCTGGCTAGGGTGCACTTTAATTACAATCTGAATGGGCCAGCGTGCTCCGTGTGCAAGTTAAGGTGTGTGTTTTTTCAGTTAAAATGTACTTGCTGTGTACGGCATGCCAGGGCATTGCCGTGATATGACATACTGTCACCTTTTATCATCATTCACTTGAGTCTCTTGAATGTCGCAAATTGCTTGATGAAAATTAATGAATACTACATACACACAATGCAATGTAATTTACTACACCTCAACTACAGTGACATGAGATATACAATGACATGGCTAAAATTCTTCCCTATTATCCGTGTGGAGAACGGGTAACTCAGCTAGTTGCATATTTTTGTAATAAAATGCTCAGAAAGGAGCCAGTCAGCCATACTAACATTAGCCATTTGCAGAGAAGCTTGAATCTTCGACTGGACTGGGTTGCTTGACACGAAGACGTTTCGCTTCTAATCTCAGAAGCTTCCTCAGCTAAATTTCTTGCTCTGGTAGTCTGACTTCTGTCTTGACTCTTGTAGAGAAGAACAAACAGAAGCCAGCAAAAGCTGGAGTTTTAAACCCAACAAGACCCCTCCTACTGAGAGGCAGACTGCTGTTGGCAGTGACTCAAGGTGTTAACAGGTTTAAAGTAAACTGGGATTTTGTGCTGTCTGAAGATCCTCTGTAGTTTTTTCCCTACTCCTGCTAAATAAGGGAGAGACACTCCTCTTCTTCTTGGCTCCGTCTCCTGTCTGTCTGGCCTCCTAGTTCTTTGGGACAGAAATTAGTTGAGATAGAAATTAGTTCACCCTAAGGACAGGATCCCTAGTTACAAACAGAGCAGTGTAGTGTATTCTATCAGATGTCATGAACACTACATAGGTGAGACGAAGCAGCCGTTGCACAAAAGGCTATACCAGCACCGCAGAGAGGGCGCCGGTGGACCTCAGTCTGCAGTTCATCTTCACCTTAAAGACACTAACCACACGATTGAGGACAAGGAAGTTAAAATCTTAGTCAGAGAAAAGAAATGGTTTGAGAGGGGAGTGAAGGAAGCAGTGTATGTGAAACAGTCGAAACCCAGCCTTAACTGGGGAGGGGGTCTAAGACGCGCTTTGTCCACTGTTTACAATGTGGTACTCAGGTCAAAGTAGTTTCACTCTTTTGTTCATGGTAATGAGTCATTCACATCGTCAGGAGAGGCGTCAGTCCCATTGTTAGGAGGAACAACTGCCCTGTCATTAGGAAGGTGCTAACTAGAGTACAGTAGGTGCTAATTAAAGCAATTGTTAGTCACTGCCATTAGCAGTCTGCCTTTCGGTAGGAGGGGTCTTGTTAGGTTTAAAACTCCAGCTTTTGCTGGCTTCTCTTTGTTCTCTACAAGAGTCAAGACAGAAGTCGGACTACCAGAGCAAGAAATTTAGCTGAGGAAGCTTCTGCAATTAGAAGCGAAACGCCCTCTCATCAAGCAACCCAGTCCAGTCGAAGATTCAAGCTTCTCTACTATGGAAACCACCTGGACAACTGAGAGCCTTCACAGAAATATTAGCCATTAGCCTTGTGCTATGTGATGCTAACAGCTTTCAAAAGGTGATGGTTTCAAGACACGTAAGCAATTTAAATCCAGTGTTCCCACAGTTACTTTGAAAAAGTAATCCAGTTACTGATTACTCCTTGAAACGGTAACTTGGTTACTTTACTGATTACTCAGTTTTAAAAGTAAATAAGTTAGATTACTAGTTACTTTATTAGTTACCTTCAGCAGCATCCGCCATTCTGAGAATAAAGTTCACATTTAGAACTTAATAAAAAAGCTGTTTTTCTTTTTTGTTATCTCTTGATCACAAGCCTCCTTTAGATGTGCATACTGCCACCTACTGTATCGGAGTGTATGGAATCATGCCATTAATTCTAAAGGGTCTTTCATACCGAGCACGCAAACGCGGCGACCATCGCTCTAAAACCCATTATTTTCAATGAGAAGCTTTGCACAAATGACGCATTGTGGTGTGACGTGCAGAACGCGAGCTTGTGCGGTGCTCCACTGTGAGCGTACTGTTGCTTGATGTCATACTCACCGCTGCCAAAGTTCAACCCAATCCAGGTTTCACCGCTGCCCGCTGATTGTGTGTCCAATAGAATGAAACAGAGTTTGCAGCTAGCTAGACCAGCCACTGACATCACGGCCCACTCTACTCTGATTGGCTGTCACCCCCCGCCCCTCAGAGAAAAATGGAACAGAATTAAATGGAATGTGGCTTTTTATCCTCTTAAAATACCTCTAAAAATTGGTCAGGATTAGCCATTTTTGAACTTGTCCAAGGTCTGTGTCCTGGACCAATGCTGAGCACGGATGGACCGACACAAAGTCTTAGCGATACCCGATGGCCATCTTTGATGACCTTGAGTAAAAATCATTTATTTTATGAAAGCTGAAAGTATATTTCTGTCATTATTTTCTTAGTCACAGTGGTCCCAGGAGTCACCGCAGCTGTCCATCGTCTATTCAGCATTCTGCTCGCGACGAAAATAATAACCCTTAATGATCCACTAAGACAAAAAAAATTATGTTAAGATACACTGTCCGGGCTGCTGATGAGAACATCAACAGCCCAGTGGCTGTTGTCTAAAATACATTGGAGTGTTGTCTCTTGCTACTATAATCTTGATATTTACACAGCAGTTTTCTAAAGGAAATCCTTACAAATGTTGGGGGGGGGGGGGGTCTTTTTACCAATGACTGCAGTGTGTCTATTAAAGATTAATTTATATGTTCTACAGTCACATTTCATTAACTTTTGATGGTTATTTGTCAGCACATGTAGTCATGTGACATAAACCTCATGACATCATTTTTTAATTTAGTAATTTCAACTTTTATTTACTACTTCGTTGACTATGTGATTGCTTTTGATGTTGTAATCAGGACAGAGTAATTACTAAAATATGAATTTGACTATAGTGATTATGAATACTTTGACATTATGCACAATAGGAACTGGGCTTCTACTTGTGCAAGTCTCTTATTGGCTGAACCTTGACTTCTTGGGCATGTTCAATGATTCATTCATTGAATATGAAAATATGAAAGGAAACTACTGCTTTTTCAAATAATAAAATAGTTGCTCTTTAAAGAGCCTTTGTTTTATTTAGAAGAGCAGCAACAGGTGTGAGTTTTCAGAGACAACAGGTGAGCTGGACCCTCAGGATATTTAATCAGATGAAGGTCTCCTCTACAGCTTCAACCTCTTGGTGGAGTTTTTGGTGACACTTTCCTCACATTTTGAAGAGCAAAGATATGCTCTTCTTCCACTTGGACTTCAGCTGTTGGTGATCAGCTCCATCACTGGAAGTGTTCGAAGTGCATCTGTATTTACAAGGTTCTCTGCACAGCAAAGGTTGAAACAAATTCTTCACTTATTCCTGATGTGGGACAAGTGAAGAAATTATTTCTTAAAATATAAAGAAACATGAAACAGTGCTGTGCTATTTTCTTTAAGGTCTGATTACTAGATAGTTAAAAAAAAATCTAAGTTATTTAAAGTTTAGACTGTTCTTGTAGTCAGAGCAGTAACCATTAAAAAAAACTATTGTGTGGATTTATTTGTTAAAAAAATAAAAATAGATCGAACAGTTTACAATTATAAAACATTCAGTCAGCTTGACTGTTTGCCTGCTGCTAAAGGCTAAGCTAATGTTAGCCGATAAATCTTCAGTGTTTATTCATTCATTTTCAGCTGCTTGGCCGGATCATGGTGGCAGCAGAGCAGCAGCTCAATCCACACTTCCCGATCCTCTGCCAAGTCCTGTAACTCTTCCCAGGGGATCCCAAGGTGTTCCCAAGCCAGCTGGGAAATATAATTTCTCCAGTGTGCCCTATGTCTTTCCCAGGGCCTCCTCCTCGATTGGACGTGCCTGGAAGGCCCTCCTTAGGGAGCCGACCAGGGAGCATCCTCACCAGATGCCCGAACAACCTCAACTGGCTCTTTTTGATGCAAAGAAATAGCGGCTCTCCTCCGAGTCCGTCCTGGATAATCAACCTTCTCACCCTGTCCAGGAGTGTACGCCCAGATACATAACGGAAGAATTTCTGCTGCTTGTATCTACAGTCTTATTCTTTCAGTTATTACACAAAGTTCATGACCATAGGTGAACATAGGAGTGTTAATCAACTAGTAAATTCAGTCTTTTTACCATGATGGTCCAGTACAACGTCTGTAAAACCTCAGACACTACTCCAGTCCGTCTATTGATCTCCTGCTTAACAAGACCTCGAGATACGTAAACCCCTCCACTTGACGCAGTAAGTCTCCCCTGACCCAGAAGGGACAATCCATTGTTTTCTGACAGAGGACTAAGGTCTCAGATTTGAAGGTATTGATTCTCTTCGTACTCTCTTCACGCTTAGCCTTAAGCCTGCTCAGTGTGCGCTAGAGGTCACAGCCTTTTGAAGCCAACAGAACCACATCATCCGCAAAAAGCAGAGCTGCGACTCTGAGGTCAAACTGGACACCCTCTGGTCCCTGACTGCACCTTGAAATCCTGTCCGTGAACCTCACACACAGGATTGGTGACAAGACGCAGCCCATCTCCCACCAGAAACAAGTCTGATGTAATGTGGACACGGCTCCTATTGCACAGTGTAGTGAATCCAGTACCCCATACTTATGCAGCATCCCCCGCAACATACCTTAAGAGACCCAGTCATACGCCTCTTCCAAGTCCACAAAAGACATGTAGACTAGTTGGTCATACTCCCAAGTTCCCTCCAATATCCTTGTGAGGGTAAAGAGCTGGTCCACTGTTCTACAACCAGGATGGAACACACATCGTTCCTCCTGAATCTGAGCTTCGAGTAACTTTCTAAGTCTCCTCTCTAGTACCCTGGCATAGACTTTCCCAGGGAGGCTGAGAAGTCCAATTCGGTGTTCAGTGGTACTCTAACGTGTTTTATTTTCAAACTATTCATGTACCTTAGACAAATTTGCAGAAGTCCCATTGCTCAAACTGGGTGTGTGGTCTGTATATGTCCAAAAGTGAAGAGTTTTGGATTGAGCGTGTCTGCTCAATCACATCGACTGCTTCGGCTCCGCCCGGTCTCACTGACAAACAATCACTGAAAAAGAAGCTCCTCCCAGCAGGGTGATGTCTCACTCGTTCTACTGTGTTTTGCTTCTAATCTTGTGGTTATGACTTGCAGACTGTTTTTCTTTTTTTTTTTTCTTTTTTTTCTTTTTTGGGGGGGGGGGAACACACAACTCTTCACAAACATGGTGATGTAAGAAACTCTATCCCCTATGCACGTTCTGCGCATGCAGACACGCTTAAACAAAATTCGAGTGGAAGTGGAAAAGTGAGCACAATGCGCACTTGATCTGAAAGGTCTTAAGTCAGTACAGTGCAAAACATGAAACAATGATTTAAAAAAAATAAAATGAACATTAAATAACTTAACAATGTTACAAAACAATACAAATTTGATATCTCACTCTGCTGTGGCATACACTCGGGTCCCTGAGTATTTGAGCAGGCAGACATGCATGTGATTTTATATACATAACTCGTTCATTTACATTTAATTTTCAACGTATTATAAATTTTGCACCTAAAATTCAGGGATGGTGGTCATTCTGACCAGGACTGTGTGTGCATAGGCGGTTTTATCCTTCCATAGACCTGGTTGGGGGGCCAACAGTTCAGCAGCCTGCTGCTGATAATAGTTTGGTTAGGTTAAAGCGTGAGATAATAGTTTGGTTAGGTTACAGCGTGACCCAAAGTGAAATGTTTGTTTTAAAACCAATAACACGATTAGTAGGTGCTCAGTCTCAAGCAAATTTAAAATAAAACCCAAACAGCTTTTGTTTAGTCAGACAAAAAGCTTCCTCTCACAAACGGGCTTCAAACGAAGTCTGTTGGGTTTGTTTAATCTGGAGTAATGGCTGACAGATGAGCGGTGATGCAAACTGAACAAGGCGAGAGCGGACGCTAGGGTGGTCCCCAAAAAATAAACTTCAACTTTTTCCAAGGTGTTTATTCATTTTTTGGTTCCTTTGCTGGCATACCCAACCGGGTGATCGCGGGCTGATTTCCAGTCGATCACATGGGGGGGGATCTCACACGGTTCTTTCTATCTGCGGATGCGCAGGGTCAAGAGGTCATGAGGGGCTACAGTGGCAGAGGCGAAAAAATCCAAAACTGATCATTTCTTCCAGAGTGGGAGGAAGATTATTTATTTTTTCATTTATTCGAATGGCAAATCATCTGCCTTATCTACAATACAAATGTGGCATTACCGAACAAAGGCAATTTGGAGCAGTATTTTAAGACGATCCACAAGATCTACAACGCTGTCTTCCCCACTAAATCACCTTTTTGTAGCCATCGGACTTGTCAAAAAATGAAAAATGACATTGAGGTGAAATCCAGAGCAACATGTGGCATAAAGTCCAATTTTAGAGTCTAATGTAGAAAGAGAAGCACCCCAGCCTCAGACAAACTGCACAGAATTTGACTGCACTTTTTGGATCAACTTGTGTGTGAATCTGCCTTTTCACACGTGAAAATCATCAAGTCAAAATACAGATCCACCATGACTGATGAGCACTTTGCAGCCTGCTCACATCTGGCACTCAGCTCCTACTGTCCGGATTACGAGAGACTAGCTGCCTCCTCTCAGTGCCAGAAGTCCCACTAGGGTAGGGAACAACTTTTCCAACTTGAATTAAGGATTGTATTATTTGAGTTGTTTGTTGTTGTTACATGCCAGTCCTAGGCCTACTTGTGCTTATTCTTTGCACCATGCACATTTACTGCAGTAATGTATTATTACTGTTAAACTTTATATTTGTGCCAGAAAATTGTTATATTGGTGCACAATAAATTGCGGCTACGCTATGGCGTTCAATATGGCTTGGTAGATCTCAATACACTGTCAACTTTAAAAGTAGATGTCAGTTCAAAAAGCTTGGGCACCCCTGCTTTAGGGGCAAAAATAAATTGGATGAAATTTCATGATTTGAAAAATACCACAGCCGCCTGGCCTGTTCTTTTGTGTGTGTGTGTGTGTGTGTGTGTGTGTGTGTGTGTGTGTGTGTGTGTGTGTGTGTGTGTGTGTGTGTGTGTGTGTGTGTGTGTGAGACGTGTGAGTGACATTTTGAGTTATGGACTGGATACATTAGTTCATTAGTGGCAGATTTTGTTACATCTGCCTCAGGTCGCATTTTTGAGGAATTTAACATGCACTTCCTCATCAAGGACTCCTCAGAGTGAGAGGATGACCCATCATTCCAGTCGTCACAGCAGGTCCTGGATAACATCACTGCTGTCAATGATTTTACTGAGCGAGGACTTGCACTTATCCAGGATTACAATCAGATCCTAACAAAGGATGAACAGTAGGACCAACACCTGCTGCAAATTGTTGAGTGGCATCAACCTGAGGTTCCAGAGGTGAAGAAAATCAGAACCAAACGCCACTCCCCATGACTTTGTTTTCAAATAGACAGTTACATCTAATGCTTTTTATCTCTCCTGTATGGTCATTTAAAGGAGAAAAGATTGTTTCAACTTGTATTTCATTTGTGAACAGGTACATTATTGCTGGTTTGCGCTAATATACTCAATCATTGCAGTTTCCACCACGCGTCGTATCAAAATATAAAATTTTGCACCAAACATTTTCTCATGAAGATGAAGAATTTTGTCAGGAAGCACCTTAAAGTCATATTTTTATTTTTGGCATACCATAGAGGACCACCCTAGCGGACGCGTTGTTTTAGGATTTTATCTCGCAGTGTGGCGGATACACGAGTAACAACTGTTTGTTTGTGTTCCAGAGAGGGTTGAAGAATGTGTTCGACGAGGCCATACTAGCTGCTTTGGAGCCTCCAGAAACCAAACCCAGAAAACGTTGCGTGCTGCTATAGATGCCACGAACGCAGCAGGAGATGGACAGGAAGCTATGAGAGGGAGAAGCGCGGGGACAGGAGGAGATGGACTCTTCAGTGCCTTCAGCTAAAGCGACTAAACACGGGTGTGGTTTTGGAACCGACAGACTGTATTTTCATCATTAGCTGTAATAATGTTTAACACTTAAATAGCACTCCTTTCTTAACTTGTGGGCTTTTAACAAAAACACAAAGCAGGTTCAGCTGTTTAGACGTATGTGCCTCACAAACACCTTAAAGTGGATGAAGTCAGGATTCCAGTAAAAAAAAAAAATTGTTAGACCTGCTGCCACGTCTTGTAGACAAGAAGTGGAAATCCTACACATTTATTTGTTGTGCAAGAATTTCTTATAGTTCTGGGCCCATATTCACAAAGGATCTCAGAGAGCTCCCAACTTAACTTAAAGATTCCTACCAAGGAATCTTAGCCTAAGTGTCCAGGAAGTGTCTGAGAGCAGCTCTGAGCAAGGAGGGGACAGAAACCTTTCTTTAGGTGGTGCGGTTGACCCCATTGCTAGGTTAGACACAGTCTTCTAAGAGCTGTGATTGGTTGTCACAAAAAGGGAAAAAGAAAAAAACAAATGTTCTCCTAGTTGACAGTAAAATCAACCGATCATATAACCTGAAATGTATAATGGTGAAAATAATTTAATGTCAAGATGAAACTCAGCAAAATTAAATGTTAGGCAGTTTCAGAATGTTGGAACATACCTCATTCACATGGCAATTTTTATGTTAATCATCTTATCGTTATGATTACTCTCTGTGCTGTTAATTGCACGCAAGTGACGAGTGTGAGAAGCGCTGGTGCGTGCTGCAATCCAAAGCAAGAGCAGAGATTGCAGCACACAACCCAAGTTCTTCTCAAACAGCTGAGTTTAGGCTTTGACTGTTGACATTGCTTACTTTGATATTAATAATTGTATGAATGTTATAGAATAGACATTTTTCCCATAGCCAGGTGTTGCAGTGTTGTGATAACCTTCATCTCAGGCGTTATTATGTTACTATACTAGGCGGGAAAAGTAAGCTTTATGATGAGGTCAACCAGAAACATTATCCCTGCACCACCAAGCCGGTAGCGTGTTACTGAATCACTGCCATTCAACATACGGAGAATATCTCACCTTCTTTCTGTCTTTCTGCCATCTTCTCTGTTGACGACACTCTGAGGCTTCTTAAAAGTGCTCGTCCCTCCTCTTAATAGTTTGGCACCTTAGGAGCGCTCTTAAGGTTTAAGGTCTTAGGCCTTAGAAATGCCTTAGAATTTGAGGAATTCTAAGGTTTTTCTTAGAATGACATCACTCAGAGCTACTTTTAGCCTTAGGATGCTTTGTAAATATGGGCCCTGGTTCTTAAAGTGCTCGCTCAGGAATCCAGCACCTGTCGACATGTTCAGTTGATTTGTCAGATTCTCTGCAAAATCACAAAAGAAAATGTATTTAAAAAATTTGGATTGAGGTTCGATTTTTCCTTCAAGTTCAGCAGAAATCACAAAGGTGACTTCTTTTTACTGTTAAAAACTTTATTGTGATTGCTTTTGCACAAAAAAAAACTGATTTTGAAGCTGGATCAGATATGTGCCTTCAAACTCTAAGGTGGCGTGTCACTCTTTGACAGCTCAGACAGAAAACTCTTACTGCACAAACAGCTGTCAGAAATGGGTTTTTCCTCAAAAATCTTTCTTTTTTGTTAGTGATATTGAAAATTAAAAGAACATTTATCATAAACATCAAGCTAACTAGCGTTCCTACAACAAGAGTAGTTACCGCTACCAAAATCTGGCGTAACGTTCTAACAAAGTTAAACATGCGTGACATTGCACCGCTACGTGAAGAGCACATGCAAGCGAGAAACCGAAAGTGATTTGTGATTGGTTGTGGCTTTAAAGGATGTAGCATTCCTCATCTGAACATTTGTTCGGTTTGTCGAGAAAAGCTGCTGCCTTTATGCCAACAGGCAGCCGGTGAAGATAAAGTTCTTCTTTTTCTTAGTTGGTAGAAAGGTAGGGGGCGCCATTCTGCAGCCATGGTAAGCTACATTTTTTTGTCATCTACCCACAATCATCTGCATGCTGCCCCATGGTTAATTTTGATTAAAAACTTAATTTTCTGTTACATTCTAAAATCTCCTGCAGCAGGTATTTTTTTGTTGTTTTGTGTTGTTTTACTTCTAGATGGAAACTTAAAAAAAAAAAAAAAGCTGTCATGAATGCATTTGTGATTCTACACCAGTGGATTTAAACAGGCACTCCCTGTGGCAAACGGGATGATTTTAATAAAAAGAGGCAGACTGGGACATGACCCGGGCGCTAACGAACGTTCCCTGCAGCCGCGTCCCTGCTGGACCCGCAGACACCAACTGGACTTAATCCACATTAATGGAAAGAGATTGAGATTCCAAATCACGATTCAGTTTCACACTCCTGCAGTAATCGGAGAACATCAAATAATTAAGTGCGTCCTCACTGACTTTGGTTTTTAGGCTTTTACTCTTAAGTGACATTAATGCCAAAGAGACTGTGTACTTTTTATGGGCCTCTTTCCATCTTCTAGGAGTGTTGCTTACCTAAAACATCACTCAGGACTAAATTATATAAAACGCTGGGTTGGGTTTAAACCTGGTGTGTCGGTTCTTGAAGTTAAATTTGTGGAAAAGTCAACAAATTTGGTTTTGAGCTGTTTTCAGTTTGACTGGAAGCCCAAGCACGTGTTGGTTCATTAGCGCCACCTGGAGGCCTCAAGCAGGAACAGCACTCAGTCTAATGGTGACAAAATATTAAGTCTGAACATTTTCAAATTTTATGCTTTATTTCTGAGGGAGGAAAAGAGAAAAATGTCTCTTAAAAAAAAAAAAAGAACCCTTAAGTCTTCTGATCAGGTCTGAAAATATAAAGTTTGTGGGATCAGTAACTGATTGAACTGGACCAATAATATGAATATTTTAACTGAGTGCATAAAAATGAACTCTGCTGACACTTATTTTATTCTTCCCTTCTTTTGGAGATGATGGTTTAATTTGAATAATCTTATGACAGTTACAAGTATTTTATAATTTTTTTTTCTTGGGGATCATTATGTTATTTCTGATACTTTTTATTATTTGATGTTTGGTGCATCTTTGGCCTCGTCCCATGGACTGAAAATCTTGCTGTTAGTAATAATAAGCTTTTAAGGCAATAATTACAAATAAAGAAAATTTTGGATTCAAAGATGAACTGTTGGGTGCTTAGAAGTAATAATAAAAACAGTACTTGAATGGTGTTGGTGTTTTTTGTTTTTGGTTTGTTTATTTTATGACATCAGCCTGAGGGCCCCACACACACAAGCAACTTTTCATCCTTGTTTTTCTGCTAACCTATATAGAAATCTATATATTTGTAATTCCAAGCTTTTTGAAATGCAGCTGTGCATGTGGTTCATGATTTTCACTTAAATCTAAGTACTTCATTTTCTGACCAGTAAGTTCGTCCCTTCTGCTACTCCCTTGTTTTCACTCTGGGTCGCCACAGCAGATCCAAGGTGGATCTGCATGTTGATTTTAGCACAATTTTTACGCCAGATGCTCTTCCTAACGCAACTCCACATTACATAGGGAAATGTGGCAGTAGTGGGGTTTGAACAGCCTTTCGCACTGAAACCAAGCTCACTCTAACCACCCCTGCAGCTTTATTTTTCTGACCAGTAATTCAGTTATATTAGTTGAAAAAAATGTTAGTGAATTATGTCAACGGTTTCATCTCCCCCCAACAAAAAAAAATTATTCAAATGATTTAATGTTCTCACCAAATTGTCACTAATCCTCTCAACTGTCTTATTTTACTCTATCTGATTAGTGCAACAAATAAGTTTTATTTCAGAACTGAGTCGCTCACGATTTTGACCAAAATACTCTTATTTAATAAAGGAACGCTTTTAAATCAGAGTACAGTGTCAATTCATTTCATCTGGGATACTGATGTGGTCAATTAAGTAGCAGAGGGGGTTGTTAGTTTCAGCTGCTTTGGTATTAATGAAATTAACAGGTGCTCCAGTGGGGCAACATTGAGACGAACCCCAAAAGAGGAATAGTTTTACAGGTGGAGGCCACAGACATTTTTCCTTCCTCATCTTTTCTGACTGACTTTACAGTAGTTTTGCATTTGGTTTGGGTCAGTGTCACCTACTGGTAGCGTGGTATGGTACCTGGACCCGATAGAGGTTGCACAGGTAGTCCCAGTCCTCCAGGATGGCACATCAATATGTGCCTTTGCCAGAACTTTTGTTGCAACTCCCAGCATGGTCTCGTGCATGGAGGAGATTTGAGGAGACGGGCAGTTACTCTGCGAGAGCCGTAGAATGTTCTGAACTAATAAACAGGACTGGTGTCTGCTACTTTGTCCAAAGAGGAACAGGATGAGCACCGCCAGAGCCCTACAAAATGACCTTCAGCAGGCCACAGATGTGAATCTCTGACCAGATCATTAGAAACAGACTTTATGAGGGTGCGTGGTTAAACGATGGTATCCTGGCTGTGATTAGGTATTGGGATGAAATCCTTGGACCCATTGTCAGAACCTACACTGGTGCAGTGGGTCCTGGGTTCCTGCTGGTGCGTGACAATAGTCGGCCTCACATGGCAAGAGTACGCAAGCAGTTCTTGGAGGATGAAGGAACTACCATTAACTGGCCCCCATGTGCACCTGAGTTAAATCCAATAGAACACCTCAGACTTTGTGTTTCGGTCCGTTCAACACCGCCAGGTTGCACCTCAGACTGTCCAGAAGCTAAGTGATGTCCTGCTCCACATCTGGGAGGCGATCGCCCCCCCCGGACACCAGCCGTCGCCTCATTAGGAGCATACCACGATGGTGTCTTTGAGTTCAGCCCTCTGTAGGATGACTGTTTTCATTTCCATCAAACGATGTGGCGTCCTGTCATTCCTGAACATTACCTGGTCCATATCAGGAAAGATTTTCACCTCCCCCATTGAGAACTGGCGTGTTTTCAAAGCGTTCCTTTAAATGTTTTAGCAGTTTATAAAATGTCCTGATGTAAAGAATTTTATACCTTCTCGAACAAAACCAGTTTAGTGGATTTTAATGAAAAGTCACATGATTGTCGCACCCCATGTGATGCATGAAGGAAGATGATTCTTGTTTGACATCTTAAAGCAGTGCTGTCGAAAAGGGGAGAATAAGGAGAAGGATTCTAGGGGCCCATGATTGACAGGTGCCAAGAGAGGTTCCTAATACAATTATAATACTGACGAAATAATATGGGGGGTGGCCCAGTAATATTTCTTTTCATGGGCCCCAAAATCCCTGGCAGCACCTCTGCCTTAAAGGAGTGATAACTGGACTTTTATCGTTTTAAATGCATCATGTTTGTCAGTTACAAAAGCAGATGTTGCCCAGTTTAATTTCTGTGTTTCATCACTAGATTTGCTACCATCGTGGGGCGGCATAGCAAAACAATTGTTCATTTTTTGATAAAAGCATGGAATTTGGCACACATATTCTAAATTAACTTCAATTTCAGATATGGAGCCATCCTGGAGCTGAACTCTAATGAGCTACAGGGGTCAATAAAGAATTACACAGGGTTTTAAAATTTAAAAACTATACCACATTATTGTCTGATCATAAAGATTCCAAAAAGGTATATTTTGGTCTATCTATGACTGAATGTTCTGGAGTTATGGCGTAAAAACTGCAAAAATTGTGACAAAGATCAGTTTCAGTTTGTACAGGGGCCAAAAATGAAAGTTGCTCCAATTCTGGTTAAAAAAAAATGTGATGCAAATTATTCTGTTACTATTTGAATAATGAACCATGTCTAAATCTATCACATATGTGCTATGCAGAAGGCTCTATGTGCCTCTAAGTACCTCACATGTGCCCGGTATCAGCCTCTAATCAGCCACCTGTCATTTTAGCCCCGTACAGTCTCAAATGGCTCGTGTCACTGCATATGATCCATGTAGCACCATATAATGTGACATTGTTGCCCGTTTAGGCAGGGGTTTGGTCCAACCCTGCATCCTTGGTCCCTTTAAAGTGTGGGTTTTCAATTCACAGCATCCATTCAAGATGTTTTCACATTTTTTAAACGCAGTCCAAAAAAAAGACACTCCTGCACAGTCCAGCCTGTGTGCGCATCCGTGCACCAGGCCACAGTTCACCTGTGTTCCAGAGTTATTAAATGCACTTCTTCTCGCTGTCTCTATTTCTTCCACGGCTCACCCTTGATCCAACTTTTAACTTCATGTTCGGCCATTATTGTCTGCAAAATCACTCATCAAATCACTTCTGCGCGCTCGTGTTCTGCGTAAATGCTCGTCTTCATTTTGACACCAGTGATCCAACTTTTAAATTTGTGTTCGACCGTTATTGTCTGCAAAATCACTCTTTTGCAAGCTGGCATTCTGCGCAAATGCTCCTCTTGAGTGCAAGTCATTGTGAAATCTATCATAAACATACTTTTACAGCTGCTTTTAAAGAAGGAATGAACATGCAACTTTTACCAAGTTATTACAATATAATTATACCTTTTAGGCTATTACAATATGTTCTCCACCTCATGAAGCACACGAGGACAGGAAAAAAAGGGTCCAGATGAAACAGTTCTCTGTGATTCCAGAAACGATTAGAGGTGTTTTCAACTGCCAAACTCTGACAGAAAATGATTAATCCGCTACAAAATAATTATTTTGTATAGTGTCCAGTGCACAAACCAGGTGGGATTGTCACAACAAGTGCGCGAGAAGGCAGAGCAAACATAGCCTGTCCTGTCTTCGTAGCCACCAGCTGCTCGGATAATGGGCTTTTAACTGCCTCGTCCTCACCACAGCCATGCCTCTAAAATTCTCGTTTGTCCTTGTAGTAACTCATACACAAACTGCCCCACGCTGTTTATGTATGAGGTACTACATGTAAATCATCATTGCAGACTCTTGTAAGTTTACATGTAGCAGTCCTATGGAGATACCTTTCAGCACACAAAAGGTTCAAGGTCTTAGGAAGGTCAAACAATAAATTCAACAAAACAACTTTTCTGGTCACAATTTTTAAAATTTTGCCTCCAGATTTGGCATGAACATAGTGATTGGCCTTGCCCATAAGCCATTACCTGGGATAAGAGATCGACATTGACCTTCAGGGTTTTGCTTGAGGTCAAAGGTGACCTAAATTAGGTCAAAATTCAGATTACAGTAAAAAATGTTGTGTAATACACCAAATTAAAGGGCTTGGTGAGAGGATCCAGAATATATCAAAGGTTTTAAGTTGTGATGTCATTGATAACATAATCATGAAAAAACTTGCAAAATTTAGATTTTTTTTTTTAAGGTGTGACAAAGTGTGTAAATCATTATTGCAGACTCTCACAAGTTCACCTATAGCAGTCCTACGGAAATACCTTTCAGCACACAAAAGAGTCAAGGTCACAGGAAGGTCAAACAAAAAACTTTTTTTCAAGGGCGTGAAGAGTGTAAATCATCACTGCAAACTCTTGTAAGTTGACATATAGCAGTCCTATGGAGTTAACGTTCAGCACACAAAAGGGTCAAGGTCAAAGGTCAAGACCACAGAAAGGTCAAACACTAAAAATAAACCCAAACAACCCTTTGCTGGTCACAATTTGTGCTTTTTTGCCTTCAAATTTAGCATGAATATAATGAATGGCCTTGCCCGTCAGTCCCTCTTCATGGTGGTGGTTCCTCGTGGTAGTCTCGCTTGTTCATCTTTTGGCAAGATACCGGTCACTCTCAGGGTGACAGTTGTCATTATTATGTCCTAGCGGGCAGCACGGTGGCTTGGTGGTTGGCACTGTTGCCTCACAGCAAGAAGGTCATGGGATCAATTCCCACCTGTGGAGTTTGTGTCTTTTCCCTCTTGTTTGTGTGGTGCACCGGCTTCCTCCCACATTCAAAGTCATGCAGGATAGGTGAACTGGGAACTTTAAACTGTCTGTTGGTGTGCGTGTGAAAGTGTTTGTCTGTATGTGGCCCTGTGACAGACTGGCATCCTGTCCAGGGTGTACCCTGCCTCACGTCCTATGAGTGCTGGGATAGGCTCCAGCAGCAGCCCCATGACCCTTAATTGGAGTAAGGGGTATAGAAAATGGATGGATTATGTCGTTGCACAGATAACCCAAATTCTCAGTATCTCGAAAGCTATTACATTCTTTGAAGCAATACTACAGTGCATCCAGAAAGGATTCACAGTGCTTCACTTTTTCCACCTTTTATTTTACAGCCTTATTCCAAAACAGATTAAATTATTTTTTTCCTCCAAATTCTACACACAATACCCCATAATGACAATGTGAAAAAGTTTTTTTTTATTTCTGCGAAAAACTTTTTTGAGATTTTGCAAATTTATTAAAAAAAAACTAAGAAATCACATGTACATAAGTGTTCACAGCCTTTGCCATGAAGCTCAAAATTGAACTCACATGCATCCTGTTTCCACTGATCATCCTTGAGATGTTTCTACAGCTTAATTGGACTCCACCTGGTGCAAATTCAGCTGACTGAACATAAATTGGAAAGGCACACACCTGTCTACATATAACGTCCCACAGTTGACAGTGCATGTCAGAGCACAAACCAAGCATGAAGTCAGAGGAAATGTCTGTAGACCTCCGAGGCAGGATTGTTTTGAGGCACAAATCTGGGGAAGGGTACAGAAACATTTCTGCTGCTTTGAAGGTTCCAATAAGCACAGTGGCCTTCATCATCCATACATGGAAGATGTTTGGATCCACCACGACTCTTCCTAGAGATGGTCACCTGTCTAAGATGAGGGATCAGGGAGAAGGACCTTAGTTAGGGAGGTGACCAAGAACCTGATGGTCACTCTGTCAGACCTTCCAGAAGAAACTTCCAGAAGGGCAACCATCTCTGCAGCAATCCATCAATCAGGCCTGTATGGTAGAGTGGCCAAATGGAAGCCACTCCTTAGTAAAAGTCACATGGCAGCCCACCTGGAGTTTGCCAAAAGGCACCTGAAGGACTCTCGGACCAGAACCAACAAAATTCTCTTCCTATGAAGCATGGTGGTGGCAGCATCATGCTGTGGGGGTGTTTTCAGCAGCAGGAACTGAGAGACTAGTCACAATTGAGGGAAAGATGAATGCAGCAATGTACAGAGACATCCTGAATGAAAACCTGCTCCAAAGCACTCTTGACTTCAGACTGGGGCGGCGGTTCATCTTTCAGCAGGACAATGACCCTAAACAGACAGCCAAGATATCAAAGGAGTGTCTTCAGCACAACTCTGTGAATGAGTGGTAGAGCCAGAGCCCAGACCTCAATCTGATTGAACATCTCTGGAGAGATCTGAAAATGGCTGTGCACCGACGCTCCCCATCCAACCTGATGGAGCTTGAGAAGTGCTACAAAGAGGAATGGGCAAAACTGCCCAAAGATGGTTGCACCAAGCTTGTTGTATCATATTCAAGAAGATTTGTGGCTGTAATTGCTGCCAAAGGAGCATCAACAAAGTACTGAGCAAAGGGTGTGAATACTAGTTTTATACTTTTAGTAAACTTGCAAAAATTATAAAAAAAAAAAAAAACTCTTTTCATGTTGTCATTATGGGGTGTTGTTAATACAATTTTGAGGTAAAAAAAAATAGTTAGCTTCATGTTGGAATAACGGTGTAACATAAAATGTGGAAAAAGTGAAGCGCTGTGAATACTTTCCGGATGCACTGTAAAACCTGATCCACTGATCTCAATTCTATTTTGTTTTGTAAATCTGTTTCTTACCTTTTGACTTAACATGAGTGGACGCAAAATGGTTTTCGTTATATTTTAACTGGAACTTTCTTGTGATTAGAATTTTTTAATGCAGTTTTGCACAGTGAGCGTTAGGTGGCGCTGTTCCCCTGGTTTTGTTTGGTGCCCAGCACTGTATGTAAATGACCCGGCTTCATTTTGACTGACACTCTAAAATGGATCTGGCTCTTTTGTCTGAGCGTGAAACCTGAACCCAACCTGTTTTCTGTTTCTTCATGTCATTATTTAATCCTTAATGTTTTTTCCCATCATGCCCCTCTGCCCTCTGCCCATTTTTATTTTTTATTTATAACCTCTTTGACCGAAAAGTGTCTTTCTGGGGTTTCACTTTGACCCCAGATAAAGAATCCAGATCATTTATTGAATTTCATGGATTTATTTCAACACACTCTGTTTAAGGCCAAATTGAGGTTATAGTATAACTGTGGAGGTCAAAGGTCAGCTGTGTGGTTTTTCTTTTCTTTTTTATTTTTGTACCAGTGGTGCTTTAGGCTCTGTGTTACTGATGTTAACAGGTTTTGAAACGTCTTTGTGGACAAACTATAAAGATCTGTTGCTTTAATCCTTTACGAACCAGTTATTGTGATCTCTGTGACGACTATGGCGGGGGGGGCGGTGTCACCAGTGAGGCGGGTTGTGCTTAATGTTGTGGTGAAGGAGCCGAGCCGGAATGCTGAGCTGCTGATTTAGTGGTGTAGACTAGAGGTGGGTAATACCAGGAAATTTGGTATTGATCCGATACCAAGTAAATACAGGCCCAGTATCGCCGATACCGATACTTTTTCAAATTTAAGCTTCATCGAGCCAAAGGATCCAAAAGACCTAGGATACAATTTCGCCAAACATTGTACGTGACAACAAAATACTTTATTATCACAATCAACATTTTTGTTTAAAAAAATTATCACTCAACACAACTTAAAACAAAATCCCCTGAGGCAGAGGGCTGACAAACCACAATACAAGGGTGAGCTGCTCCATGTTGTGTGACACAGCGCAGCGCTGCTCTTACAGACAGAGAGTAGACTTTGATGAATCTGCGTACGCAGTAGTCAGTGCGTGCGGGAGAGAAAAAAAGTTTGAGTATCAATCTTTTACACGAGGATCGTTCAATATCAATACCAGCGTTAGTATTGATATTATCGATATTAGGATCGATCCACCCACCTCTAGTGTAGACCCAGAACATGTAATGGTCGGGGAACTCCTTGGGTCGGGAACTCCAGGAGGATCACTGTGACCTCCAGGACAAGGTGGAAGACGGTGACCTCATGGATCAGCTCACTTAACTAACTTCAGCCACAGCTAAGTGCCCCAGGGCCAGATTTGAGCCTCTTCTGGTTTGTCTGATTCTGATGCTTGGTGATGTTTCAGCCTGCGTGCAGCCCAGGCTCGGTAACAACATAAGGATGACCCAAGACGCCATCATTCCATGCCATTTGCCATCCAGATGGATTTATGACTGTTCGATTTCCATTTATTCAAAATTAGCGCAATTTGACAGGAAGCTTGGATCTGCAGTTCGAATGTTCAAACTGATCCCAGCTCAATTTCACACGTCTGGTTTTCTGCCATCGTCGTGTTTTTACGAAGTGGCCGTCAGGACACATATCCAGTCCATCCCATCATGCCTCATTCTCCCTTCTGAATATTACTGGATGTCCATCTGACCTCATTATAAGTGTGTTGGCACGGGCAACGTAGCTGGGAGAAGAGGGAGGGGTTAGAATAGAAAAGCTGTATCATGGGATAGAAAAGTGAATGCTTGATTTTTTTTTTCTCCCTTTGTCTAAACAGACTCACATGCACAAACATGCATGTGTGCACACATATAAATGACAGTGCAACTTTTGTGTTGTGAATGTTAAAAACACAAATGTCAAAAAGTGTGTTCAATGTAGACATTTTTGTGTCTTTTTTAATTATTTTTAAATGTCTTGTGACTTTAGTGTGTTTTCTGGCAGTACTTTATGCTTGTGTGTTGTGTGTTCATACTGTTTGTGTTACTTTCTTCTATTTTTCTGTGCATCTCATGTCTGATTTTTGCTCCTTTACGTCTTGTGCCTTTGTTTTTGCACATTTAATGATTTTTGTGCCTTTGCATATTAATTATGTGCATTGTCATGTCTGTGTCCTCGTGCCACTGTGCACAGAGATGCATGTTTTGTGGGTTTGTGTTTCTGCAGCTTGATTTTAATATCACTTTTGTTTTTGTATTAAATGTGACATGTTTTGGACACTTGTGATTGTCAGAAAAATTGTGTGTGCATCGCATTTTGTGCATCTGATTACGATGTGCGTCTGTCCGTGACTTTGCATGTGTGCTGCTGTGCATTCTTACTTGTGTCCGTCTTTGTGCACGTTTAAATCTTGTGTGTCTTTTGTGAGACTGTTTTGACCTCTGTGCACTTTTTGTGTGTCTGCCCTAAATGTTGTGTGACCGTGTGTTAAATCGTGCATGTTTGGTTATTGTGTTTGTTTATTGCCTATAATTCTGTGTTTGTGTGGGTGTTTTTGTGCGTTCAAACTTTTATGTGTCCTTGTTTAGTTTGGTGTTTATATTGTGCACACCTCTCTGTGCACTTTAGTGTGTGTATGGTTTACGTGCATGTGTGCCGCTGTGTGGTTTGTGCGCCTGCAGTGGTTGTGTGTGTGTGTGTGTGTGTGTGTGTGTGTGTGTGTGTGTGTGTGTGTGTGTGTGTGTGTGTGTGTGTGTGTGTGTGTGTGTTCATACATACAGTGCATCACGCAGATACACACTCTGACATAACTGGTTGCCATGCAAACTGTGTGACTCTGACTATTATGGGCTGTTCTTTGTTTTGTCACGACGTGCCCTACGATGGAATGGGAGGGGGAGGGGAGCAGTGTGTGTGTGTGCGTGCATGTACATGTGCATGGATGGAACCCCCCCCCCCCCCTCCAACGTGTGCGTTGCATACGTGTGCATGTGTTTGCATGTGTTGGGTGGGGGTTGGGTGCGTGAGCGTGGAATATGTGCGTGAGAGAGAGAGAGAGCGCAGGAGTGTGCATGTGCTTTTAGAGTAGGTAAGATAAAATGGCGGCTCGTGAGGCCTCGCGGGAGGAACCACAAAGTAAAAGTAGAAACGCACTCGTCACAGTGCGCTCGTCTGCCCACAAGGTGTGCGGAGCAACAGGCCACCAGAATATTCTCAGATTATTTCAGTCACATTTCACAGATTAGAACTGTCTGAAGACACCATATGGTCTTGAGATGTCTGTGCAGAAATTCTGAATTCAAATTTCTGCTCCAGCACTCGGTCGCAGGCCGTCTTCACACTGCTGACCTTTGGAATTAAACCTGGATGGAAAACCTGCGCCGTGCACTACAGGAATATTTTCAGTCCCATTCCCGCGTGGAGCTGGTGACGTTGACAGACATTCACCCTGTTGCTTACAGTTTCTGCATCAATCTGTCCACATATTAGGATTTAAATCTCTGAAGTGAAAGGCAGCAGAGGGCTGATGCACCCCCCCCCCCCCCCGAGCTCTGCTAACCACGATACAAATGTACAAGTAAATACAATCGGTTGTGTCAGTGTTTGACTGTGTGACTTCTTCATGTGACTTCTGTGTCATTCACAACATTTTGCTGATCAATATGCTTGAAATCATCCATCTGGGCTCCTCCGCTGTTCAGATATACAAAAATATGTTTTTTGTTTGTTTTTTGACTGCGCTTTTCTTTGACCTTTGACCTTTTACAAAAGTTGTCTAAAATCTAACCACCACTAGATATCTATCCAAGTTATGTTCCCACCAAGATTGATCCATCTAGGCTTCTTCGTTGTTGTGATATATAAAAAGATGTTTTTAGGACCATGTTTTCCTTGACCTTTGACCAAACTACCTCTAGATATCTGTGCAAGTAATGTTCCCACATTTGAAGGAAATTCATCTGGCCATTTTTGAGTTATCTTGTCTACACACACACACACACACACACACACACACACACACACACACACTCTGCTTCACCAACACACATGGGACTTACATTCATGTCAGTGTACTTTTACTGTGACACGGACCAGATTTAGAAGTACACTGACATTAAATAGAAATTCTGCAGGATAGGATGTAACTCAGCGGCACTGTTTTGGGTTGATCGTTTTCCTGTGGCGCAGTGTGAGGACACACCATGCAAACAACAATAAATAAAGTACTTACTGGAGGACGGCACAAGTATATGATGTCAGCAGATTACATGGTGGGATGAGGTGTAATTGTGCTGCACTGTGAGAAATGGAGAGATACATGCCACTGCGGATCGCACTCATTTCACCTGGCTGTGGCAGACGGATGGTTACTTTCCAGAGGTGAGGATGGACCTGTTGTCTGCCGGAGTGGTTGTCATTCAGCAGCCAAGAGGGGTCCCTAGTGGGGTGAATGTGGCAACACGTGTTGCTTCAGCATACTCTCCTACTGCACAGAGAGAGAGCAAAGAGGTGCTGGGTGCAAACATAAAAAAACACCTGGGGGATGGCACACATTTATGAATTCAGCAGATTAATTAAGAAGCCAGTGAGAGTGAACATGAACAAACAGAAGCTCATAAAAAACTATTTTTTTTCTCACTGCAGTGACTGAAGTTACAACAAGAAGCGCTCCAGAAATCATCACCCCCCCCCCCCCCCCCCCACACACACACACCACACTTAATCCATATAAAATAAGACATTCCTTTATTATTCCTGCATGGTGCATTTGCAGCGGCATAGCATCATTGGGTAATAGAACTGTGCAACAGTAGGGCAAAGTAAAATGTCCAAACAGAAAGCAAAAGCAAATACCTAGGCCCGGCAAAACAAGAGGGTGAAAAACTAGAGCAATACTATGGACATTGTAAGCAGGACTAAAATGCAGTATATGAGGGCAGCAGAAAAGATTATTAGGGGCAGGCTGCCAACCATTGGTGAACTGGCAGAACAGCGCTGCTTGTCAGGGCAAGAAAGGATAATCGGACATTTCACATCCCTTTAACAATCTGTTTTCCTTCCTGGCCTCAGGTAGACTATACCGTAAACTGAGTTTGTAAAACAAGCAGATTCATGGATAGCTTTTACCCAACCAGCCATACGTAAGACAGTTAAATACAAATTGACCAAAACTGTGCAATACAGAATGTAGGACATAAAATACACTGTAGCATCGGGTAGCAACTTGATGCTTGTAGCATCTTCATATGTGCAGTATCCTGTGTCTTTATTTATTTATTGTATGTTGCGTATTCACAGATACAGAGACAGTTATCGATAGGTTTAATAAAAAACTCTATATGCTCTATATACTCTATATATATAAAAAAGTCTATATGCTGTAGGTAGAATAGGTCCAGGGGTGTACAGTCAGACAGATTTAACAAAAACACCTGCACAGTTTGTTGACCTGGAATACGAGTATACATCAGTAAATATATATACACTTACTGGGAGCAGTACAGATTGTAGCCTAATAACAGCAGGAAGGAAGGACCTGTGGTACCCTCTACTGGCTGAAGGTGCTTCCCGGTGCTATGACGGTGTCCTGGAGTGTATTATATGCACTCTGTGATTGTTCCCAGGTCAATCTTAGTTTTGTGCAGAGTTGTTGAGTTCACACTAGTGAAGTCAACAACACAGAGATGTGTTCTGCTTCCTTTTCAGGAATTTCAATTTATACTGTATGTCATCCGCCAATCAGATTGCAGCTCTTTATTATCCTGCATTAGGGCGTTGGCTGCAAAAAACTCACTCGGTGGATGTTCCCACTTCTGTGGCATATGTCACAAAAAAACCCAAAACGACATGTTTCTGCGCTAATTCCAGTGAATGTCAGCGTTCCTTCTACATGCAAACACTTAGAAAGGTGGGTTTTTTAAGATAATTTAATATGAAACCTTAAACTTGCATAAGTGTTAAAGGTACATTCTGCAGAATGATCCTTTAACACGCTCAAAAAAAAAAAAAATGATTAAAATGTGTTAACGTAGCCAGAAACAATTTTGCTGAGTGACCTAAGTGTAAATGTGTTGGGCCAACATCATAAATTTATGTTACTGTTACTCAATTACCATGGTTCAGGCCAACTAGATTTGTAAGGGTAAATGTAACAAAAATACAAAGTAAGTCCCTGTGGCTGCTCCCTTGTTTGTGTTGTCGGGGTCACTACAGCAAATATGAGGTGGACCTGCATGTTGACTTGCCACTTGTTTTATGCCAGATGTCCATCCTGACGCGACTCCACATTACATGGAGAAATGTGGCAGGGGTGGGGTTTGAACCGGGAACCTTCCGTACTGAAACCAAGTGCACTAAACACTTGGCCACCAGCCCTCTGCCCTGTAAGGGCAAATGTAACACACTGATGTAATGTCCTAGGACCATTCAAACTTGTTTGATATGATTAAGAGTTACTTATTTTATTAGGGGAGTTACAACTACCTTAAAACGGTACAGTTACATGTCAACTTAACTTTGCTGTGTTGGATCAGCATAATATATGCAGATCCACCTCGGTTTTGCTGTGGTGACCCCGAGCACAAACAGGCGAGCAGCAAAAGGGTTGTTTGTTTGTTTTTTTGCTACATTTACCCTTACAAATCTAGTTGGCCTGAACCATGGTAATTAAGTGACAGTAGCATAAATTCATCATGTTGACCCAACAAATTTATCACTCAGGTCACTCAGCAATTGTTTCTGGCTACGTTCACACATTTTACTTGGGTGGAAATACTTTCCATAATTCACAGCGTCATGACAAATTTCTGAAATAGTTACTTATAAAATAGCGCTGCACCAGTTAGTGACATACTTTTCTCGTTATCCGTGGTGATGTGTTTTCTGTGATGATGTGACGGAGGAACCTCTGGCTGATCAGAGGCGACGAACGCGTCACAGAGAGGAACGCGGGGTATTTTCGGTTGTTTGGAGGAAAGATGTACTTCAGGGAGGCCAGAAGACAGGAAATGATGTCTGAATGAAAGAGAGAATTAGCAGCGAGATTATTACGGAGCAGCAGACCGAGTAGCACTCTGCATATTATGGGATGTCAACGTCAGGAAGGGGGAGGGGTGGAGGCGGTGAAGTCAGAAGAAGGTGGGAGGGTGAATATTATGGTCTGGCCAAGGCCTGTCTTTGTGTGCGTGTGCACGCAGCGTGCACAGCGAGGGGAACGTGATCCGTCTTCAGGTGTGAGTCACACTTAAAGAGTCAGGTGGAGCCGAGCTGAATGTGCAGGAAGTAGACCGAGCCCTCTGGATGTGGTTTACATTGTTCTCTGCCCATAGCCGCTTCCTCACAGCCAAAACGATAACGAAACGAAATGTCAACACACACAACACCAAAATCTGAAATCAACAAGACAGAGGGGACGTGTTACTAAAACATAAGACATAACTAGAAGAGCACTTGGAGTGCGTTGCTGTGCCGTCAGAGGGACAAAGGTCAACAGGTTGCAGAATTCTGACTTCTATTCCACGTTAGCTTCTGTACTTCTAGTCTGTCATACATTTAATAAAAGGGGAGTGGCCTCTGTGTGTTTGTGTATCCGGCGCATCAACTGAAATCCAGAAAGAGCTGACTTTCGTCTTTTGGCGCACTCATGTATTTTTTTCATGAGTATTTAAGTCTTGAAAACAGCAAGGTGATCAGAGCAATACACGCTTCCACAATAAGAGCTTGTGTTTCAAAATAAAAGTCTGAGGTTGCTGCCGACCTGACAGAATTTGTCAGTTTGTCCATCTTCTAACATCCCAGACAGCAGATTTAAATCTGGATATTTTCTGTCTGCATGTGATCCCAAACCCAGAATTAACATGTTCACACTCCGGACAAAATAGCAAAATTCCTCTCAACAGTGTCTCACACAGGCCAAAAAAAAGAAAGAAATTTGTTCTAATGTGAACACTGTCAAAGTGCAAATATTAATCTTCAGTTATTTGTAATTTCTTTACATGCAGTATTGTACTGGTCAAGCAGCTTCGAAAAAGCTTATTCGGTATTTTAACGTTTCCCATAATCCCCCTGCACTTCCCAGAATGCACCACAGCGCCAGCGGAGTTCCGGCATCTCACAGCGCATGTAAACAATGGCTAGCAAGGATGTGGATGGTGCCGATTCAACAAGTTCACAAGCGATTATGATGATGACACGTTCTCTCAAGTTTAGAGGGTTACCTAGAGGAGGTGTAGCACCTGTGATGAACTTCTGCCATGCCCCAATGTTGTCTTGTTGCCCATACTTCATGAGATTTGTTTACACTGTGCCTTGAACCGGTGTCGCCGACTGAATGGTCCCCCCCTAAAAATCGGTCCACCCTGCCTTCACTGCTCATGCGTCATTAGCTGCGGTTCACAGATTATCACCTCGTTTCTGCTTCAAACTGCACTCCAGTCATCATCTATCTCAGCGACAGATATCTGAACCTTTTGTACAACAATCATTTCCACATAAATTCAGAATTATTTCATCATAAAAGACAGAGGATGCGATCAGAGCGCCGTGGCTACACAAGCTGCTAGCTGATGCATTCACTGTCCGATGCGTTCACTGCTGATGCGTCACCGAGTTTTGCCTCATTACTGTTTTACCTTGTCATCTGATGGTTAATCCATTAATCCATTTGATCACTTTGGGTGAAGAGACTCTGTCTTAGATGAGCGGCTGAGCTCCGAAATGACACATGCGCAGTGGAGGCAGGATGGACCAATTTTTAGGGGTGGACCATTTCAGTCTGCGACACTGGAACTCTGCTCAAACCGACCTCTCGCGTGAGTGACCGACCGAGAGACGGCGCGAGATTCACAACTGCAAAACAGCAAATTGAAGACAAAAAATAATAATTTTATGAAATTGAACACAACCGAAAACAGATTAAACCTTCATTGATTTTTTTTTTTTATGTTAATACTTTAAAAAGTTGCATAATTGTAAACAGATTTTCCCCAAAAGTCAGCTGTCCTCCATATATAGTACAAATGACCACGTCTGGAACCCGTGGTTCCCCACAGGTCAACGTCCTAGTAATATCTCTAAAATTCAACGAGTGATGTCAGTCAAACTGAGTGGACGACTCGGGTCAGATCAGGTTTGGTCTCAGGCATGTCCACAGAACTAATCTGGGTCCTGGATGGAAACCATGGAACATCAGTGGGCTGATGAGAGTGTCGGTGGGGGGGTCTAAACACATCATGGAAGAGTGGACGTCTGTCCTCAGCAGAGGTCTGCACGTCACTCTGAGTGCCGTTTAATTTTACCCATGGGTCTGCTTCTGTGTAATTGTGACTGGATTTGGGTTGTTGGTTTTTTGGTTTGTTTTGTATTTATTCTTCCTCTCAGAGGTCAGAGGTGAAGTCTGTGACATCACCAGTGGTCTGCATGTTAGTTTTTCTGCTTCATGCGTCTGTCGGCCCTGTGGCAGACATGTTGGCTCTGATGGAGTCCATTTGCACTTATGTGCTGCTGTAGGGCGGGGGGTGCAGGGGGGGGGCAGTAAGGAACTATTATGGTATGCATTATGACTTGTATGATAATATGACCCAGCCTGTATGTTTCCATGGCAACCAGCAGTCTCAGAATCTTCTCTTATGGTGTGGCGCTTATCTCGCTTCCACCTTTTTCTTCACAAACGATATTATTGTCATGTGATATGCAAATGTGGGATGCTGGGGTGGGAGGGGCACCAGGAACCGTGCACAAGTTTCCATGACAACCACCCAGAGTATCCATCTGATTGGTGATTATGGGATGTTACCCCACCGCCACCTTAAATAAATACACACGAACGCCGACGATAGTCAAAGAAATGAGAAACGTGGGGGAGGGGAAGAAAGATGCCAACCAATGAAGCAGAAAGAAATGAAGAGAATGATGGAGAGCGAGAGAGAGAGAATGATGTGAATAACTGAATTCATGGTATAAACCACATTGTTTATTTGTGCATAGTATTATGGTACTGATACACATACACACACGCAAAATTGCCATATGCTAGATACTATATTTTATTAAATGTATCGTTTTCTTTTTCTGTGTCGTAACAGAACCTGGTGCTTGGACAGTCCTGTATTCTCTACATTCATGCCAATAAAGCTTTCTGAATTGAATTGAGTTGAAAGATGGAGAGAGAATGATGGAAGAAGAGAAATCATTTTTATGTCAGCAGCGAGACAAAGGAACGAATGGGGGGGAAAAGAGACTAGATGGAGTGCTGAGGTAACTGGAAATGCATGAGATGAAATCAGAAGAGGAGGCGCTATCATCCTCTGGAGTCCAGGGTATAACTGGCTGTTTGAGACTACTTTTGGTTTTGCCTTTATAATTTACCTTTATGAAGTGTTTACCTGCCCTTGTTTGGTGTCATTTCTTTCAGCACAACCTCACCTGTGTGCCTTTCCAGGTTTTCATTCATTCTGACGTTCTGTATTAACACAGTGACCCTAAAATCACACACAAAATCTGAGTAGAAAGTTTTTTTGTTTTTTTTTTACTGTGAAAACCACAAACTTGTTTAAAGAACCATTTTCATAACTTCAAATGTAAATATAAATTGTAAATTTCAAAAACATGTACAAATGTAGCAACAAAACAAGATTAAATACAACTATTTACATAAATGCAGGAAATGCTTTCAGGTGTTTTTGTACAATTATTTAGAAAACAGTCAGACTTCACAATAAGATTTAGAATTTCAAAAACATATGTACAAATATAGTGCAGGAAATGCTAATGCTAAACTATTTAGAAAACAATCATGTCAAAATAAGATTTAGAATGTAGAAATATAAATGGTAAATTTCAACAACATATGTACAAATATAGTGCAGGAAATGCTAATGCTAAACTATTTAGAAAACAATCATGTCAAAATAAGATTTAGAATGTAGAAATATAAATGGTAAATTTCAACAACATATGTACAAATATAGTGCAGGAAATGCTAATGCTAAACTATTTAGAAAACAATCATGTCAAAATAAGATTTAGAATGTAGAAATATAAATGGTACATTTCAACAACATATGTACAATGTAGTGCAGGACATGCTAAACTATGTATGAAATAGTCAGATATCACAGTAAGATTTAAAATGTAATAAATATAAATTGTACATTTCAAAAACATATAGTGTAGGAAATGCTAATGCTAAACTAGAAAACAATCACGTCAAAATAAGATTTAGAATGTAAATATAAATGGTAAATTTCAAAAACATGTACAATGTAGTGCAGGACATGCTAAACTATGTGTGAAATAGATATCACAGTAAGATTTAAAATGTAAATATAAATTGTACATTTCAAAAACATATAGTGCAGGAAATGCTAATGCCAAACTATTTAGAAAACAATCATGTCAAAATAAGATTTAGAATGTAAATATAAATGGTAAATTTCAAAACCATATGTACAATGTAGTGCAGGACATGCTAAACTATGTGTGAAATAGTCAGATATCACAATAAGATTTAAAATGTAATAAATATGAATTGTACATTTCAAAAACATATAGTGCAGGAAATGCTAATGCTAAACTATTTAGAAAACAATCATGTCAAAATAAGATTTAGAATGTAAATATAAATGGTAAATTTCAAAAACATGTACAATGTAGTGCAGGACATGCTAAACTATGTGTGAAATAGATATCACAGTAAGATTTAAAATGTAAATATAAATTGTACATTTCAAAAACATATAGTGCAGGAAATGCTAATGCCAAACTATTTAGAAAACAATCTTGTCAAAATAAGATTTAGAATGTAAATATAAATGGTAAATTTCAAAAACATATGTACAATGTAGTGCAGGACATGATAAACTATGTATGAAATAGTCAGATATCACAATAAGATTTAAAATGTAATAAATATAAATTGTACATTTCAAAAACATATAGTGCAGGAAATGCTAATGCTAAACTATTTAGAAAACAATCATGTCAAAATAAGATTTAGAATGTAAATATAAATGGTAAATTTCAAAAACATGTACAATGTAGTGCAGGACATGCTAAACTATGTGTGAAATAGATATCACAGTAAGATTTAAAATGTAAATATAAATTGTACATTTCAAAACATATAGTGCAGGAAATGCTAATGCCAAACTATTTAGAAAACAATCTTGTCAAAATAAGATTTAGAATGTAAATATAAATGGTAAATTTCAAAACATATGTACAATGTAGTGCAGGACATGATAAACTATGTATGAAATAGTCAGATATCACAATAAGATTTAAAATGTAATAAATATAAATTGTACATTTCAAAAACATATAGTGCAGGAAATGCTAATGCTAAACTATTTAGAAAACAATCATGTCAAAATAAGATTTAGAATGTAAATATAAATGGTAAATTTCAAAAACATGTACAATGTAGTGCAGGACATGCTAAACTATGTGTGAAATAGATATCACAGTAAGATTTAAAATGTAAATATAAATTGTACATTTCAAAAACATATAGTGCAGGAAATGCTAATGCCAAACTATTTAGAAAACAATCTTGTCAAAATAAGATTTAGAATGTAAATATAAATGGTAAATTTCAAAAACATATGTACAATGTAGTGCAGGACATGATAAACTATGTATGAAATAGTCAGATATCACAATAAGATTTAAAATGTAATAAATATAAATTGTACATTTCAAAAACATATAGTGCAGGAAATGCTAATGCTAAACTATTTAGAAAACAATCATGTCAAAATAAGATTTAGAATGTAAATATAAATGGTAAATTTCAAAAACATGTACAATGTAGTGCAGGACATGCTAAACTATGTGTGAAATAGATATCACAGTAAGATTTAAAATGTAAATATAAATTGTACATTTCAAAAACATATAGTGCAGGAAATGCTAATGCCAAACTATTTAGAAAACAATCTTGTCAAAATAAGATTTAGAATGTAAATATAAATGGTAAATTTCAAAAACATATGTACAATGTAGTGCAGGACATGATAAACTATGTATGAAATAGTCAGATATCACAATAAGATTTAAAATGTAATAAATATAAATTGTACATTTCAAAAACATATAGTGCAGGAAATGCTAATGCTAAACTATTTAGAAAACAATCATGTCAAAATAAGCTTTAGAATGTAAATATAAATGGTAAATTTCAAAAACATATGTACAATGTAGTCCAACACATGCTAAACTATTTGTGCCACTCAAAAAAAAAACAATTCCTGTCCAACACAACACAGAGGGGCACATCGCAGGCCTGACACTTCCAAGGTCACTCCTCTAGTTGCCCATGTGATGGCACCGTTGGCACCTCATTCTGCCTTTTGTGGCCTTTTGGTGAGGATCTGTGCCTGTCACAACTGGCACAGGAACGTGGTTCTGGCTCCTGTTCTGTGTGACACCTGTTTTGTCTGTGCCACACAGTTGACACTCCAGCTCCACCGTAAAGTCCTTATGTGTCATGGGTTGCTTGACACTGCTGAGCTCATGATGCAAGATGAATGCATTTGTGGATGCAATGTCAGGGAAGTGCAGCAGCACTGTCCTGTACCAGCGTGCAGTTTTCCGATGGGGGGAATAGTACTGGATGAGCTGGTCAGATAGGTCGACTCCACCCATATTTTTATTATAAGCCAACACTGGGGTAGGACAGGGAATGTCTTTCACTGTCCAGCATCCATCCTTCGCATCCTTCACCCTTCTCCGCACTGTCTCACCGAAAACGCATGATGGATGGTGGAGCACACAGACACCTCCGTGTGTCCATCCACTTTACAAACACCAGAGGTCCCTCTCTTATGCATCTTATAGATCCTCTTTCAAATTTTTTTGTGAGAGCATTTTCCCTCCCTCTGGGGCATCCTCATCTGTTCTCCCTGTATGTGCCACATGCCCCAAACGTCATGTTAGCCAGGTCCATGAACAGTTTGGCTAACGGGGAATTCCCCTTTGGTTGACCTGGTAGAGGAATGGTCTTTAGTGCGAGCCATCCGGGTTCGATCCCACCGCTGTCCTGGCCACAAAGGTCCTGCGGTCACAATCTGGTATCAGGAACAGGATGTGGGTAGTCACAGAACATGCTTAAATGCACCTGTGACTTCAGGACAAAGTCAAAAATGGTGGGGAGATATGTAGCGGGATGAAGGTCCTGGGTCCTGATTGAAAAGACGTTCCCGCTAGCTTGGCTAACGGGGAATTCCCCTTTGGCTGACCTGGTAGAGGAATAGTCTTTAGTGCGAGCTGTCCGGGTTCGATCCCACTGCCGTCCCGGCCACAAAGGTCCTGCGGTCACAAAATATTAAATCATTCCAGTTTTTTGCCTTCATTGCCACCATCCTTTCATCCACTGTCAGCTCCCTCCTCAGGTGGTAATAATCCTGGCAGGCACTGAGGATGTCATCATAAAGAGGCCTGACTTGAAACAGTTTGTCATGACCTGCTGTTCCCTTTTTCTATCATTTTCTACATACTCATCTGGATCACATAGGTGGATGTTCCAGAATATCGACCTAAATCTGTCTCTGGACATTATTTTCTCTGGAAGGGGCACAGACAAAATGTGACTTTGTTTCCAGTAGTACTGGAGACTCGGCAGTAAGACCAATGATATGTATATCAGAAGTCAAAAAAATTTGTCCAAATCTTCCATTTCAATGTCTGTCCAGTTGTATTTTTTCGCTAATGCCTTGTTTTTTTGCAGCATTTTTATTGGTGTTGGCACAAATTGTTCTAATTATGTTAGTTGCAAAAAACAAAAGAAAAAGGTCTTTTGGACTTTGGGTGGAAAGTGTATCAACCTGGATTCCTGGTGTTCTCCAAGGCTGAAATCTGCTTACTGCTGGACCAGTGTCTGCATCCTCCTCCGTGTTCCAGCAGTCAGCACTGGGGTGTGTCTCTGCTGCGCGTCCAAGCGGAGATCTAGATCTGGAAACAGAAGCGCAAGCTTTGACCCTCTCTTCAGATCTCCATGCACACATTGGTGGATCCACCTGCTTTGGTTGCTCCTCCAGAACGGGAGAGGGATCATCTCTTTCATGACCAGAATCCTTACTGTCTGTTTCAGACTCTGACAATGTGCTGCATGCTTCGTCTTCCTCCAATTCAAAAAATAACTGAAGCACATTCATAAAATGCCTCATTTTTACAAAAAAGAGAGAAAACGCACACACAATCAGACCCATGTGGGGTAGGTGGTCTGTGATCAAACACACGTGGGTTTAGTGACTTCTGATTGGTGGAAAATTCACAAGCCAGCCAACCAATGAGGAAGAAGAAGTCATATTTCTTCCCACCGTTGTCGCTGCTGCAGTAGAGAAGGAAATGATCCTTTTGGTTGCGTGTGTGTACATAAACGCACAGCGAAAAATGACTAATATTCATGAAAAGGCATGGCATAAAAAATACTCATAAGTCAAGTTATACTAGGCCTATTAAAATTTAAAAAGTACTATAATGGTTGAAGTCTCCACATTCAACACGCATTTAAAGGGAGCCTCAGAGTGCAGCAGATTGAGTGGTACATCCGCTTAATTAGGTCATGTGACTTTTTACACGAGGGTGCGTCATTCGACTCCAGAGGGTTAATCAGGACTGGCTCCAAACCGTTTGATGACCCTGACTTTGACCTTTCAAGGTATCCAAGGACAAAGATCATGTGATATATGATTTTATATTAGTGTTTAAGAGTAAAAGCAGGTACATTTTGAACCAAAATCCTCAAACTAGCTGTTGTAAATATTTCCTATATATAAGCACTGGGCCAATCTTCAGCCTGGCCTCTGACCTTGACTTTTATCTGATTATCTCAAAAATAATATGATTTTGTCCTCACAAAGTTTGGACCAAATCTGATCAAAAGTCTTTGAGTTATTTCCTGATCAGGTTCAGACCAAAAAATGAGGTGGGCTTCATAGATAATTGGCAAAGCTTCTGGGGAAAACCTGGTCTTGTTAGGAGAGACGGCATCCATCCCACTTTGGATGGAGCAGCTCTCATTTCTAGAAATCTGGCCAATTTTCTTAAATCCTCCAAACCGTGACTATCCAGGGTTGGGACCAGGAAGCAGGGTTGTAGTCTTACACACCTCTCTGCAGCTTCTCTCCCCCTGCCATCCCCTCATTACCCCATCCCCGTAGAGACGGTGCCTGCTCCCAGACTACCAATAACCAGCAAAAATCTATTTAAGCATAAAAATTCAAAAAGAAAAAATAATATAGCACCTTCAACTGCACCACAGACTAAAACAGTTAAATGTGGTCTATTAAACATTAGGTCTCTCTCTTCTAAGTCCCTGTTGGTAAATGATATAATAATTGATCAACATATTGATTTATTCTGCCTAACAGAAACCTGGTTACAGCAGGATGAATATGTTAGTTTAAATGAGTCAACACCCCCGAGTCACACTAACTGTCAGAATGCTCGTAGCACGGGCCGGGGCGGAGGATTAGCAGCAATCTTCCATTCCAGCTTATTAATTAATCAAAAACCCAGACAGAGCTTTAATTAATTTGAAAGCTTGTCTCTTAGTCTTGTCCATCCAAATTGGAAGTCCCAAAAACCAGTTTTATTTATTATCTATCGTCCACCTGGTCGTTACTGTGAGTTTCTCTGTGAATTTTCAGACCTTTTGTCTGACTTAGTGCTTAGCTCAGATAAGATAATTATAGTGGGCGATTTTAACATCCACACAGATGCTGAGAATGACAGCCTCAACACTGCATTTAATCTATTATTAGACTCTATTGGCTTTGCTCAAAAAGTAAATGAGTCCACCCACCACTTTAATCATATCTTAGATCTTGTTCTGACTTATGGTATGGAAATAGAAGACTTAACAGTATTCCCTGAAAACTCCCTTCTGTCTGATCATTTCTTAATAACATTTACATTTACTCTGATGGACTACCCAGCAGTAGGGAATAAGTTTCATTACACTAGAAGTCTTTCAGAAAGCACTGTAACTAGGTTTAAGGATATGATTCCTTCTTTATGTTCTCTAATGCCATATAACAACACAGTGCAGAGTAGCTACCTAAACTCTGTAAGGGAGATAGAGTATCTCGTCAATAGTTTTACATCCTCATTGAAGACAACTTTGGATGCTGTAGCTCCTCTGAAAAAGAGAGCTTTAAATCAGAAGTGTCTGACTCCGTGGTATAACTCACAAACTCGTAGCTTAAAGCAGATAACCCGTACGTTGGAGAGGAAATGGCGTCTCACTAATTTAGAAGATCTTCACTTAGCCTGGAAAAAGAGTCTGTTGCTCTATAAAAAAGCCCTCCGTAAAGCTAGGACATCTTTCTACTCATCACTAATTGAAGAAAATAAGAACAACCCCAGGTTTCTTTTCAGCACTGTAGCCAGGCTGACAAAGAGTCAGAGCTCTATTGAGCTGAGTATTCCATTAACTTTAACTAGTAATGACTTCATGACTTTCTTTGCTAACAAAATTTTAACTATTAGAGAAAAAATTACTCATAACCATCCCAAAGACGTATCGTTATCTTTGGCTGCTTTCAGTGATGCCGGTATTTGGTTAGACTCTTTCTCTCCAATTGTTCTGTCTGAGTTATTTTCATTAGTTACTTCATCCAAACCATCAACATGTTTATTAGACCCCATTCCTACCAGGCTGCTCAAGGAAGCCCTACCATTATTTAATGCTTCGATCTTAAATATGATCAATCTATCTTTGTTAGTTGGCTATGTACCACAGGCTTTTAAGGTGGCAGTAATTAAACCATTACTTAAAAAGCCATCACTTGACCCAGCTATCTTAGCTAATTATAGGCCAATCTCCAACCTTCCTTTTCTCTCAAAAATTCTTGAAAGGGTAGTTGTAAAACAGCTAACTGATCATCTGCAGAGGAATGGTCTATTTGAAGAGTTTCAGTCAGGTTTTAGAATTCATCATAGTACAGAAACAGCATTAGTGAAGGTTACAAATGATCTTCTTATGGCCTCGGACAGTGGACTCATCTCTGTGCTTGTTCTGTTAGACCTCAGTGCTGCTTTTGATACTGTTGACCATAAAATTTTATTACAGAGATTAGAGCATGCCATAGGTATTAAAGGCACTGCGCTGCGGTGGTTTGAATCATATTTGTCTAATAGATTACAATTTGTTCATGTAAATGGGGAATCTTCTTCACAGACTAAAGTTAATTATGGAGTTCCACAAGGTTCTGTGCTAGGACCAATTTTATTCACTTTATATATGCTTCCCTTAGGCAGTATTATTAGACGGTATTGCTTAAATTTTCATTGTTACGCAGATGATACCCAGCTTTATCTATCCATGAAGCCAGAGGACACACACCAATTAGCTAAACTGCAGGATTGTCTTACAGACATAAAGACATGGATGACCTCTAATTTCCTGCTTTTAAACTCAGATAAAACTGAAGTTATTGTACTTGGCCCCACAAATCTTAGAAACATGGTGTCTAACCAGATCCTTACTCTGGATGGCATTACCCTGACCTCTAGTAATACTGTGAGAAATCTTGGAGTCATTTTTGATCAGGATATGTCATTCAAAGCGCATATTAAACAAATATGTAGGACTGCTTTTTTGCATTTACGCAATATCTCTAAAATCAGAAAGGTCTTGTCTCAGAGTGATGCTGAAAAACTAATTCATGCATTTATTTCCTCTAGGCTGGACTATTGTAATTCATTATTATCAGGTTGTCCTAAAAGTTCCCTAAAAAGCCTTCAGTTAATTCAAAATGCTGCAGCTAGAGTACTGACGGGGACTAGAAGGAGAGAGCATATCTCACCCATATTGGCCTCTCTTCATTGGCTTCCTGTTAATTCTAGAATAGAATTTAAAATTCTTCTTCTTACTTATAAGGTTTCGAATAATCAGGTCCCATCTTATCTTAGGGACCTCGTAGTACCATATCACCCCAATAGAGCGCTTCGCTCTCAGACTGCAGGCTTACTTGTAGTTCCTAGGGTTTGTAAGAGTAGAATGGGAGGCAGAGCCTTCAGCTTTCAGGCTCCTCTCCTGTGGAACCAGCTCCCAATTCAGATCAGGGAGACAGACACCCTCTCTACTTTTAAGATTAGGCTTAAAACTTTCCTTTTTGCTAAAGCTTATAGTTAGGGCTGGATCAGGTGACCCTGAACCATCCCTTAGTTATGCTGCTATAGACGTAGACTGCTGGGGGGTTCCCATGATGCACTGTTTCTTTCTCTTTTTGCTCTGTATGCACCACTCTGCATTTAATCATTAGTGATCGATCTCTGCTCCCCTCCACAGCATGTCTTTTTCCTGGTTCTCTCCCTCAGCCCCAACCAGTCCCAGCAGAAGACTGCCCCTCCCTGAGCCTGGTTCTGCTGGAGGTTTCTTCCTGTTAAAAGGGAGTTTTTCCTTCCCACTGTAGCCAAGTGCTTGCTCACAGGGGGTCGTTTTGACCGTTGGGGTTTTACATAATTATTGTATGGCCTTGCCTTACAATATAAAGCGCCTTGGGGCAACTGTTTGTTGTGATTTGGCGCTATATAAAAAAATTGATTGATTGATTGATTGATTGATTCACACTGGGGTTTGCAATCCAGGTTAATCCAGATTCAATCCGGATTGCTTTCTATTCAGATGGTGTTCAGACTTGTTTTTCAAATCCGGCTCATCCTACGAGGCCACGTTCAGACTGAGGTTTGCAATCCAGCTCGAGCCACATCTTAATATCAGCCATAAACTGATAAATTTGATCACAGAGACTTCTTTCACTCAAGCCTAAGTCCTTGACATTGTGAAAAAAAATCTGATTTACCTGGTTTTCCACAACTTGTCACTGCACCAAAATGCAGAAAATTGTACTTAAATATTTGTTCACAAATGCATGCTCCCCCACCCACCCCTTTACAAAATCCTGGATCTGCCCCTGGATTTAAAGAGTGACTTTCAAAGTACAGGTTCAGACTGCAGATTTTTGAGGTCATGTCAAATCATGCAGATGCGTATTTTTTAATTTTATCTCGTTCTTATTTTGTGCAAATGCAAATTTTATGGGGAAAAGTGAACGTCTCCGTGCACAACAAACTTTCCAGACTGGATGGTGTGACATTTTTCTGACGTCTGAATGAACACAGGTGCGTGCTTGTGTGTTTTTGTGTGGCAATAAGGCCCCACAAAAAAGTTGCTGTGCCGGTGTCCCAGGTTATCTTCCACAGTGTACCATGGCCGTATGCCAGCCATCACAGGGTGGCAGCTGTAGCCAGATAGGAGTCAATAAAGAATTACATGGAGGTGAAAATGTAGGAATGCTCCAATCATGTTTTTTGTCTGATCATAACGATTCCAAAAAGGTATATTTTGGACTATCTGTGACTGAATGTTATGGAGTTATGAGGTAAAAGCAGCAAGAATGGTGACAAAGGTCAGTTTCAGTTTGTACAGGGGTCAAAAGTTAAAGTTGCTCCAATTTAAGTAAAAAAAAAAAATGCAAATTATTGTTTGGGTTAATAGGGTTCTAAAAGGAATAGTTTGCAGCATCTGTCATGCTTAGTTATCATGTTACAGGGTAACATATATGTGACAAGTCATAGAATCCAATGGACGTCGACCTTGTTTGACCTTTACTTTGGAGACCAAACATTCAACACAGTCAGAAATATTAAGTCGGATAAAACCTCAGTCTGAACAGGGTCTTAGTTAAGGTGCACTGACACTAGCTGCATGCATGTGCATGCACGTCATCGTGATGATCCCACCCGCTGTGATCCCAGCTGGACACCATGCTGTGCCGGCTGCCACGCGCTCTGTGCTGGACACTGTCTATATAAAATAATTATTTCATAGAGTATTAATCATTTTCTCTGTAAGTTGTCGGTTGAAAACGGCTCTAATCTCCTGCAGTGCCTTTATCGTGCGCACTGAATGAGCTGGAGAAAGCATTTGGAGCCTTCTAAAAAGGTCATTATTTGTCATGTTTACATTGTCATGGCTTGGTAAAACAGTTGCATTTTCTTTCCTTCTTGTCTGCAGCTGTAAAAGTATGTTTATGATAGATGTAACATCTCCTTGTAATCATTCAGATGAGCTGCGCTCTGATGCGATCCGCTGACGCAACCACTCTGTTCATTTCTTCTTTACTCCATTTGCCAAGCTGCACGTTGTGTTTTGGCGAGCAGATCGTGCCAGGTAGCACGACATTTATGCGTGAAGGATTTTTTGAACATTTCAAAATTCTCTTTGCAAGCACCGGCGCCCCTCTCACGTTCAGTCTGCACCCGTTAAAGACGGGTTTACTCCCCTGCACAACACAGGATGTGCAAGTGCGTGAATCAGTGTCAGTGCACCTTTAGTGGCTCAAGACTGGGTGGGGGGGGGCAACCTCCTCAACTACAATGTGTAGAACTCCTGTGTTTCAGCCCATGTAGCAGCGACTGTCTCTGCTCTACGGGGGTTTGTCAACACTATTGTCTTGCTTCGATCCTTCCCACACCCAGACAGATTGTCAGAATGAACACATTGAATTTGCTGCATGCAAAAACCTGCACAGATTTCTTTTTCTTTTCTCAGTGTAAATTATTTTCTCAGTGCTATAAGAAACCATGCGGCGGGTCCAGACTGCCTGCAGACTCCTGTAGAGGGAACCCGCTCAGCTTTAACACCACACAGCTCCTTGTTTTGGGTTTTGAGGGCAGAAGGCAACAGTTTGACCTCTATGACCCCAACCTTTTACAGGCATGTTGACATTTTAACATCACCTGGTTGTTTGCACAATTTGACCTCTGCTCGGCCTGATGGGTGCTTTTAGAACGTTACAAACCAAAAACTCTGCTTCTGTTTGAAATGACTTTTGTTGAACTGCTGACATTTAAAGTGAGCGATGAAAAACATTCTCGTCTTAGCTCACAGGGAAGATCATGTGAGCTGACCTCCAGAAAACCTCCAGTTTTTGCCGTCCACACAAAAGATTTTCTAAAGAGTTTTATAGAGACGAGATGGATGAATACATGAACATTTGACGTTTGTCTGTTACATCACCAGTTACAGAGCTTCATGGAACTCAAATCTATTTACAAGAACTGCTTAAAGATACAACTACGGTCACTATTAATACTAATCCAATTACATTTGTTCTGCAAATCTGATTGGTTAATTGTATGAGATTTCAGACCACAAAAATATCACGTTGACGGTGGCAAAATATTCAGCCGTTTCACAAATGATGTATTACTCCGCGCCATGACTGCACACGTTGCTACGCAAATGTCAATAATGGTGCTGTCAGCCGAGAGTAAGAGAAACTAGCGGCGCGACGACTGCTGAAATAGGTGAAGTTAAGCTACCATACAAAAGTACTGATGTGGATTCTGATACAGGATTACTCAATGCATCTGACGAGATGGAGAAATCTGTGGGTCTGCTCACAGAATTTCCAGTTTGGTGTGAAGACGCTGTTATCACCAGTTAGAAATTCTGTATTTCTATTTTTATTTTTTTGCCTTTTTGATTTTATCTTGAAAAATTTTCCTTACTTACTAATATAAAATCAGATGCCCCCATTTTATTGGTCTCATGGCCTTTTGACCTTGGGTGGCCTTGAAAGGTCAAGTTTTTAGAAAATGACTTTCTAGGAATTGGTTACAGCTACATCTATAGTTACTATTAAACACTAATACGAAATCAGGTGCCCCTATTTTATTGGTCACATGACCTTTTTGACCTTGGGTGGCCTTGAAAGGTCAAGTTTTTAGAAAATGACTTTTTAGGAATTGGTTACAGCTACATCTATAGTTACTATTAAACACTAAGACGAAATCAGGTGGCCCTATTGTATTGGTCACATGACCTTTTGACCTTGGGTGGCCTTGAAAAGTCAAGTTTTTAGAAAATGACTTTCTAGGAATTGGTTACAGCTACATCTATAGTTACTATTAAACACTAATACGAAATCAGGTGCCCCTATTTTATTGGTCACATGACCTTTTTGACCTTGGGTGGCCTTGAAAGGTCAAGTTTTTAGAAAATGACTTTTTAGAATTGGTTACAGCTACATCTATAGTTACTATTAAACACTAAGACGAAATCAGGTGGCCCTATTGTATTGGTCACATGACCTTTTGACCTTGGGTGGCCTTGAAAAGTCAAGTTTTTAGAAAATGACTTTCTAGGAATTGGTTACAGCTACATCTATAGTTACTATTAAACACTAATACGAAATCAGGTGCCCCTATTTTATTGGTCACATGACCTTTTTGACCTTGGGTGGCCTTGAAAGGTCAAGTTTTTAGAAAATGACTTTTTAGGAATTGGTTACAGCTACATCTATAGTTACTATTAAACACTAAGACGAAATCAGGTGGCCCTATTGTATTGGTCACATGACCTTTTAACCTTGGGTGGCCTTGAAAAGTCAAGTTTTTAGAAAATGACTTTCTAGGAATTGGTTACAGCTACATCTATAGTTACTATTAAACACTAATACGAAATCAGGTGCCCCTATTTTATTGGTCACATGACCTTTTTGACCTTGGGTGGCCTTGAAAGGTCAAATTTTTAGAAAATGACTTTTTAGGAATTGGTTACAGCTACATCTATAGTTACTATTAAACACTAAGACGAAATCAGGTGCCCCTATTGTATTGGTCACATGACCTTTTGACCTTGGGTGGCCTTGAAAGGTCAAGTTTTTAGAAAATGACTTTCTAGGAATTGGTTACAGCTACATCTATAGTTACTATTAAACACTAATACAAAATCAGGTGCCCCTATTTTATTGATCACATGACCTTTTGACCTTGGGTGGCCTTGAAAGGTCAAGTTTTTAGAAAATGACTTTCTAGGAATTGGTTACAGCTACATCTATAGTTACTATTAAACACTAATACGAAATCAGGTGCCCCTATTTTATTGGTCACACGACCTTTTGACCTTGGGTGGCCTTGAAAGGTCAAGTTTTTAGAAAATGACTTTCTAGGAATTGGTTACAGCTACATCTATAGTTACTATTAAACACTAATACAAAATCAGGTGCCCCTATTTTATTGATCACATGACCTTTTGATCTTGGGTGGCCTTGAAAGGTCAAGTTTTTAGAAAATGACTTTCTAGGAATTGGTTACAGCTACATCTATAGTTACTATTAAACACTAATACGAAATCAGGTGCCCCTATTTTATTGGTCACACGACCTTTTGACCTTGGGTGGCCTTGAAAGGTCAAGTTTTTAAAGAATTACTTTTTAGGAATTGGTTACAGCTACATCTATAGTTACTATTAAACACTAAGACGAAATCAGGTGCCCCTGTTTTATTGGTCACATGACCTTTTGACCTTGGGTGGCTTTGTAAGGTCAACCTTTTAGAGAATGACTATTTATAGGAATTGGTTACAGCTACATCTATCGTTACTATTAAACACTAATACGGAATCAGGTGCCCCTATTTTATTGGTCACATGACCTTTTGACCTTGGGTGGCCTTGAAAGGTCAAGTTTTTAAAGAATGACTTTTTAGGAATTGGTTACAGCTACATCTATAGTTACTATTAAACACTAAGACGAAATCAGGTGCCCCTATTGTATTGGTCACATGACCTTTTGACCTTGGGTGGCCTTGAAAGGTCAAGTTTTTAGAAAATGACTTTCTAGGAATTGGTTACAGCTACATCTATAGTTGCTATTAAACACTAATACGAAATCAGGTGCCCCTGTTTTATTGGTCACATGACCTTTTGACCTTGGGTGGCTTTGTAAGGTCAACCTTTTAGAGAATGACTATTTATAGGAATTGGTTACAGCTACATCTATCGTTACTATTAAACACTAATACGGAATCAGGTGCCCCTATTTTATTGGTCACATGACCTTTTGACCTTGGGTGGCCTTGAAAGGTCAAGTTTTTAGAAAATGACTTTCTAGGAATTGGTTACAGCTACATCTATAGTTACTATTAAACACTAATACGAAATCAGGTGCCCCTATTTTATTGGTCACACGACCTTTTGACCTTGGGTGGCCTTGAAAGGTCAGGTTTTTAAAGAATGACTTTTTAGGAATTGGTTACAGCTACATCTATAGTTACTATTAAACACTAAGACGAAATCAGGTGCCCCTATTGTATTGGTCACATGACCTTTTGACCTTGGGTGGCCTTGAAAGGTCAAGTTTTTAGAAAATGACTTTCTAGGAATTGGTTACAGCTACATCTATAGTTACTATTAAACACTAATACAAAATCAGGTGCCCCTGTTTTATTGGTCACATGACCTTTTGACCTTGGGTGGCTTTGTAAGGTCAACCTTTTAGAGAATGACTATTTATAGGAATTGGTTACAGCTACATCTATCGTTACTATTAAACGCTTATATGAAATCATGTCACCATAATATTGGTCACATATTTGACCTTGGGTGACCTTGAAAGGTCAAATCTGTATTATTTCAAGTAATTTCTTCCAGATACACCTATAGTTATTACTAAATGTGAAATCACATCACCTTTCTATTGGTCACATGACCTTTTAGCCTTGTGCAACAGAATGGCTGAACTCAAGGTCATATCTGCTTAACTCAAACATTTTGGGCCCGATATGGATTAAACACAGTGGAAGGATCATCTGTCACTGAATCACAGAGAAGTTATTTACACCAGACGTTAACTGAAACCGAATGGATTTAAATGGATATAAAATAATTCAAGATGGCTGAGTCAGAGTCTGTCTTTGGTTTATAGCTGTTATTTAGGAATACACAACAAATTAATCAATAAATCAGTGTGTGTTACTAAATCCGGGACCGCATCGCTAAATCTTAACATTAGCTTTATTACCTTGACATTGGGGTGAATGTGAGGCATTATTGTAAAGCGCTTTGAGCGTCTGATGCAGATGGAAAATGCATGCAATGCATTGGATTCAAAAATCAACAGTAAGCTAGCTTTAACAGGTTGCAGTGTATTGCATCCAAAGATCAACAGTAAGCTAGTTTTGAGAAGTCGTAGTGTATCTGACACAATGTTCAGCAGTAAGCTAGTTTCAAAAAGTCAGAACGTATTGGATTCAAAGATCAACAGTAAGCTAGCTTTAACAGGTTGCAGTGTATTGCATCCAAAGATCAACAGTAAGCTAGTTTTGAGAAGTCGTAGTGTATCTGACACAATGTTCAGCAGTAAGCTAGTTTCAAAAAGTCAGAACGTATTGGATTCAAAGATCAACAGTAAGCTAGTTCTGGGAAGTCTCAGCTTATCAGAATCAAAGATGAACAGTAAGCTAGTTTTGAGAAGTTGCAGTGTATCGGATTCAAAGATCAACAGTAAGCTAGTTTCAAAAAGTGTATTTGGTGTTTTGCAGTTGTGAATCTCATGCTATCTGGTGGTCTGTAACTCACGTGAGAGGTCGGTTTTAGCAGAGTTCCGGTGTCTGGAGCTCAGCAATCACAGTGTAAACACATCTCGTGAAGTACAGACAATAAGACAACGTTAGGGCACAGCAGAAGTCCATCACAGGTGCTACATCTCCTCTCGATAACCCTCTCAACTTGGGAGAGAGTATAATCATCATGATCGCCCGTGAACTCGCTAAATTAATGCCATCCACATCCATCCTGTGAGACAGTGGAACTCTGCTGGCACTGCAGTGCATTCTGGGAAGCACAGGCGGCCCCCTTGATCAAGGGGTGTTTTGCTTTCTAACATTAGAAAGTGAAACATGTTTAGCGGCTCATGTATTGATTAGCTAGGTGTGCAGCGATGTCAGTAGGTGAGGACATTTTTGTCTTTCAAGCTCACCTTGAACTTTATTGTTGTATATTTATTTCCACATACATACAAAAACAATGATTACAACATCGACTGTCTTGTCCACCAGGATCTCCAGCTCATGTGTGGGGTCACAAGGGGCGAGATCTGTTTAGACAAACACAGATTTGGTCCTAGTAAGGGAGGTGGATGATTACGGCGCACCGAATGCGTGTAACATGGTGGTGCACCTGTTACACCACAGACTCGTACTTCATCGCGATGTAGCAAGTTGGCTCCAAATAACTGAAACGATTCACGACTGAAAACTTTGTAAAGTGTAAACGCAGCGGCGTAAATGCCTCAGATGGATCACGCCGTTGGGTCAAGGCCCCATCATAACGGGGTCGCCGTGTATACTATTGATGACCCTGATCACCGTCACCCTACGGCCTTGTGTACAGTACAGTACAGTGCTACCGTGCACGCCCAAGTTAAGCAGTCAGGCAGCGCGCACGGTTGCCATGTGACGCCTCTTCCTTTTTTTTTTCTCGCCTTGCTCCTATCTCTCTTTTTGGAGTTATGCTTATTGTGGGATGTCACTGACTGCACTCATTACTATTATGGGATGCCGTGTGGTGTATGTGTGTGTGTGGGGGGGAGTCTCCATGGCAACCATGGTTGCTAGGGGGGGAGTACGGGGGGGGTGCATGTGAGGAATAGGGAAGAGACTGTGCGTGGGGGGGGGGGGGCGGTGAGTGGACTATTATGGTCTGTACGTTGCAAGGTAACTATGCAGAGTGGGGGAGGGGGGGATATTATGGGATGTCTGCCCCCTGATCTCTTTGTGTGTGTGCGCGCGCGCGAGCAGAGAAAGAGGAGACGGCGTCGTGCGCACACAAAAAACAAACAAACAAACAAAAAAACGCGGAAATATATCTAAATTCTGTGCGCACATCTTTAAGAAAAAAGCTTCCATGTATTGATTGATTGAGAAAGTGGATGCAGAGTTTTTGTTTTTTTTATGTTGTTATTGTACCGGAGTGCCATTAAGTTGTGAGTATGGCAGTTTTTGCTTTATTTGTGAGTCCGCTCTGAGGCATCTTCCGTAAATTCGGTACCCGGTTCGGTGGTTTTTGCAGCGGGACGTTAGCCGGTTTGCGTCTCCGCCGGTTGGGCTGAGCTAGCCCGCATGCTAATGACACGGAAATTAACGAGATGTCAGGATGTTTGTGATCCGCTTTAAACTTAACACAAGTCTGTGTGGTGCTTTGAACGCTGTTTAAGTATTTGCTTCACTTTTTTCTTTTTATTTCCCTCCAAACGACCACTGGGACAGACTGAAAACCTTCGGAGCGACACGGATTATCCCACCAAGAAATCACTTTATGTAGCTAGCTGAAGTGTTGGCGGACTTAAGTTAAAGTTTTCTGCTATGTCTGGGAGTGAGGATGACAGAGACGGCTACGGAGCCCCCGACGACCGGCTGATTCAGGGTAAGACCAGCCTGTTAGCTCGCCGTGCTAATGGCTTTTTGACGTTCATTATCAATCACCTTACATTAGCAAAACTTGATAGCAAGCGGCTAACTATCAGGCTGCTAGTTGCAGCCGCAGGAAACTTTTGTCCTCCATGCTACTGGTTTATAGCTTTTTTGTTTTCCCACATTATTCCGGGCATAAAGCAGAATGTGTGTGGATGACAGTTTAGTTGTAGTGAAGTCACGCCGACAAACCGGCATGTTCCCAGGGCCTAATGTTAGTGAGGTACCGGTATTTTTTTTACGTGTGATGACAAGATGGAGGCAGCCAGTTAGCTTGAAAGCTGGAGGATGACGCTCGGCGGCTTTCCCCTCCTCGTGGCCGGTGTTGAAGCAAAATCTGTGACCCGTCACATTTTGTGACTTGAAACTTTTGACTAAACCGCTTATATTTTTCTGTTTTATTTACAAATTGGACGCACCAGTTAATTTAACAGAAGAAAAACAATCTTTTTTATTACTCGTGTGGTGATTTGAATTACACTAGAAGCAATGCAAGATAAAGCCAATCTTAAAACTGTTTTTTTCCCCTGTAGTTTATAACGGTTTATTTTAACTCCATTTTATTTCAATATTTGATATTATTTGTGTGTTGGTTTTGATGTGTTTTGTCTTTTTTTTAACCATTAATGTTTTTAAACTGGTATTTTTATGCTATATTGATGTTGAAAAGTAGTTTGAAATATATTCATCCTGAAAGTGCTATATAAATAAAAGTATTTATAATAGTGAATAAAATGTATAAATTTATAAAAACAGACATTCAGTGAATGAAACTGTAGCAATTAATTTACTTAATAAAACACACACATATACATATATATATATATATGCATTTGTAAAGTAATATGAAATTTTTTATAAAATGAGTCGATGCAGTAACAAGTAATAATGTTGAGATGGGGTTCTTAGTGCAGCAGATAACTGAAACAATCGTGCAATGATTAAAAGCATCACATTCGGCAGAAATACTCCTTAGACACTCCTCTTTTGAAAAAAACGATTGGCCACTTGACTTTTCAATTGGTGGTCAGGTAGGGGTCAGTTGAAGAATTACACAGAGGTCAAAATTAAAAGATGCTCCACTCATATTCCACATTATTTGCCTGATCATAAAGATTCCAAAAAGGTATAGTTTGGACTATCTGTGACTAAATTCTATGGAGTTACGGGATAAAAGCAACAAGAATGGTGACAAAGCTCAGTTTCATTTTGTACAGGGGTCAAAAGTTAAAGTTGCTCCAATTTTGGTAAAATGTGATGCAAATTATTGGTTGAACTAATCGGATTAATAAATGGAATGGTTTTGACAGTGTTGAATGCTTGGTCTCCAGGGTAAAGGTCAAACAAGGTCTGTATCTATTGGATTCTATGACATATGTTACCCCATAACGTGATAAGTAAGGATGATACATGGTCCAAACTATTTCTTTTTAAAACCGTGTTAACTCAACTAGTAATTTGCATCACTTTTTACCAAAATTGGAGCAACTTTAACTTTTGACCCCTGTGCAAACCGACACTGACCTTTGTTACCATTCTTGCTGTTTTCATCCCATAACTCCATAGAATTCAGTTACAGACCATCCAAACCATACCATTTTGGAATCTTTATGATCAGGCAAATAATGTGGCATAGGTTTCAATATGATTGGAGCGTCTTTTAATTTTGACTCCTGTGTAATTCTTCAATTTACCTCTACCTGAACGCGGACTGAAAATTCAAGTGGCCAATTGGTTTTTTCAAAAGAGGATTGTCTGAGGACTATTTCTGCCGAATTTGATGCTTTTATCACCATTTGCAGGATTGCGCTCGAAATATTCTCTTATCTGCTGCACTATCTTCTCGGTTTTCCACAAAATTGTGATGATTTCTTCATTTTGAAAATTCCCTCAGGAATTTTGATTATCATCTTCTTACCTTTCTTTTAGAAACCTCAGGTTGTCTAGACTCAGATGGGTGACCCATCTGCTTTTGCCATATGACTAATAACAAATAAAACAGAGCACAAAAAATTGCAAACATGCAAAGACAGATGAAGCACTTAAGCAAGCAAATTCCAGTGGTCGAATTAAACAGCTGTCCAAACAATCAAGTGTTAAAGGTAATTTTAACATTATTATTGACAGCTGTCATGGTAGACCTGTGTGAATGTTGTCTTTAGGGCTGCTGTTGTCTTTGAATAAACTTGATTGACTTAAAGTGCACATAGAGTAGAGCGCAGCCAGCGGACCAAACCGTGTGTTTTTTAAAAGTACACAAATGCACTGCTTTGCTTTAAAGGCACAGTTAAGTCTATTTTAGATGATCAGCATGGACCTTCTTTCTTTAGGCTTTATTTTACTCTGAGTGTTGCGTTGGAAAGTTTTAGCTTCTTGTGCTACATTAGTTAGCTTTTACAGGGCTTGTGTGCATGCTCTGGTCTTCTGTTTTTTTTCTGGGGACGTTACAGCGCCACACACAGGCCTGGCATGTGTACTACAACGTTAAACAGAGCTTTGAGGCACAGAATTTGCCTTGAACATTTTTGTCATTGAATTATTCAAGTTACTCGACTAATCATTTCAGCCTTAGTTGTCTTACTTGTCCAACAGGTATCCAACAAGGCCTTCATGTGTAATATGTACATATTGTATTCAGAATTCTTCCCAGTGGGATCTCTGGTTGTGAGTGGTTACAAGCTATGTTTGTTACTGTCTTCCTGTTTGAGTTTTGGCAATTTTGATGAATAGGGGTTGTACTTTCAGTTGCAGCTGAAGGACAATTGCATTTCTTCAGTCCATGATGCTAACACAAGCAAATCTTTGTAGCGTTGAACCCTTGAATGGCGTTGTTTTCCAGTATGCTCTTGCATGAATGCATAAGCAATCCAGTAGGTGTTTTGTGTTCGTCTCTCTTTTAACACAGACTCCAGAACACTGTTTTGAGTTTTCAGTCACTAATTTGCAGTATTGATGAAAAGATATGGCACCGTCTCCACCTGTGTGTTCGATCTTTGCTTTAATTACAGTTTTACGTTAATGTTCTGTTGAATATTTCATTGTCGTATTTGGAAATCAGTGTTTCTCCCCATGATTGCTAGCTTAATCTGTTATCTGACACTCAGATGAAGTTGGGTGCTGCATACAGCAGATGGCAGGCACGTCTAGGCCTATATGATATTACATAAGCAAAACACAGTTGCTTCAATTGATGTGGTGTATCAAAGTTAACCACCATGTATTAACTTTGTCCTTGTTGTGTTTAATTTTAAATTGGTGAGTTAGGAGTAGGGCAGGGTATTGATAAGATTTTATCTATCGATGCCATTATCGATCCGATTCCTTATCGATACCTCTTGTGAATTTTCTGTGTACTAAAGGTAGGCTTTACAGGTTTTCTATGTCAACAACGCATCAGCGCAGGGCGTCTCATTTTTTGCAGTTTATTGTTTGTATTACAGCATTGCAGCGAAAGAGGCATCACTTGATTTAAACGGCAATTCACTTTGAAGATATTAATTCAGACTGGACTCTATCTTTCTAACTTGACTCAGCAGAGCGCAGCATTTGGAGCTGTGCGAACGGAACGGAGGATGATTCTCATTTCTTTCTCACAAGACGGGAGCCCCAGTTGGTGACTTTAATCTGCACAAAAGTGACTCACGATTGACATATTTTAATGGCTTTGAGAGGGGTTAAGAAGTGGATTTGCTGCTTCTGAATAGCAGGAGCAGCGAAGCAAAGAACCAACAAAGCAGTGGGTCGGAGCACTGCTTCATTGCTTCAAGCTTCAAAGCGGAGCCGTTACAGAAGGGATTGATTACAGACCCGCTGCAGGCTCTGTAATCAATGTAGAGAAATGATAATTTTCCCGACAAACGCCCTCAAAAAACAACGGCCGCTCTGAAGGACTGATAAGGGAATCTTTAAGCAAAAAGGCTATTGATGTCGGTGGATCAAATCATTTCTTAATGGTTCTCGAAAAGAACTGGTTCCCGATACCAACCCTAGTTAGGACATGATAGCATTCATTATTTTTGAGTTGTTGCCTGCAGAAACTGGCTGACTAACCCACTCATCTACATTTTTGCTGTCTTAAGTCCTACAGTGTTACCTGTGCAGGCTATAAAGATTTGCATGCATATCACTTGCACTGGGTTATTATTAAGTTATGTTTTTGCATGTTTGTCTCAAATATGTGGAACTTAACAGCTTTGTTAGTTGATTCTCCTCTCATGGTCACTGTGAAACAAAAAGATGGGATTACCATGTGACTTCTGCCCTCTTTGGCATTTCAGCAAACTGATGTTTAAAATAAGTTTAAAGAATGCTGATGTACAACCCCTGGCAAAAATTATGGAATCACCGGCCTCGGAGGATGTTCATTCAGTTGTTTAATTTTGTAGAAAAAAAGCAGATCACAGACATGACACAAAACTAAAGTAATTTCAAATGGCAACTTTCTGGCTTTAAGAAACACTATAAGAAATCAAGAAAAAAAGATTGTGGCAGTCAGTAACGGTTACTTTTTTAGACCAAGCAGAGGAAAAAAATATGGAATCACTCAATTCTGAGGAAAAAATTATGGAATCACCCTGTAAATTTTCATCCCCCAAATTAACACCTGCATCAAATCAGATCTGCTCATTGACATTGACCCTATGCCATGACACTGACCCTATGTGTCTTTTTGCAAGGAATGTTTTTGCAGTTTTTGCTCTATGGCAAGATGCATTATCATCTTGAAAAATGATTTCATCATCCCCAAACATCCTTTCAATTGTCCAAAATATCAACATAAACTTGTGCATTTATTGATGATGTAATGACAGCCATCTCCCCAGTGCCTTTACCTGACATGCAGCCCCATATCATCAATGACTGTGGAAATTTACATGTTCTCTTCAGGCAGTCATCTTTATAAATCTCATTGGAAAGGCACCAAACAAAAGTTCCAGCATGATCACCTTGCCCAATGCAGATTCGAGATTCATCACTGAATATGACTTCCATCCAGTCATCCACAGTCCACAATTGCTTTTCCTTAGCCCATTGTAACCTTGTTTTTTTCTGTTTAGGTGTTAATATGCCTTTCGTTTAGCTTTTCTATATGTAAATCCCATTTCCTTTAGGCGGTTTCTTACAGTTCGGTCACAGACGTTGACTCCAGTCTCCTCCCATTCGTTCCTCATTTGTTTTGTTGTACATTTTTCGATTTTTGAGACATATTGCTTTAAGTTTTCTGTCTTGACGCTTTGATGTTTTCCTTGGTCTACCAGTATGTTTGCCTTTAACAACCTTCCCATGTTGTTTGTATTTGGTCCAGAGTTTAGACACAGCTGATTGTGAACAACCAACATCTTTTGCAACATTGCGTGATGATTTACTCTCTTTTAAGAGTTTGATAATCCTCTCCTTTGTTTCAATTGACATCTCTCGTGTTGGTGCCATGATTCATGTCAGTCCACTTGGTGCAACAGCTCTCCAAGGTGTGATCACTCCTTTTTAGATGCAGACTAACGAGCAGATCTGATATGATGCAGGTGTTAATTTTGGGGATGAAAATTTACAGGGTGATTCCATAATTCTTTCCTCAGAATTGAGTGATTCCATATTTGTTTCCTCTGCTTGGTCTAAAAAAGTAACCGTTACTGACTGCCACAATCTTTTTTTCTTGATTTCTTATAGTGTTAAAGCCAGAAAGTTGCCATTTGAAATGACTTTAGTTTTGTGTCATGTCTGTGATCTGCTTTTTTTCTACAAAATTAAACAACTGAATGAACATCCTCCGAGGCCGGTGATTCCATAATTTTTGCCAGGGGTTGTACATGTCAACTTAACTTTGCTGTGTTGGATCAGCATAATATATGCAGATATGCAGACATAATTTTTGCCAGGGGTTGTATATATCATTAGCCCCAGACGAGATTCTACCAACATGTTGAGTGATGGTCTTCTGACTGGTCTTCACCTCAGCAGTGAATACCCAACAGTGTGCCGGCTGAGGTTTTGTGTCCATTATGTGTTCTGTGATATGTATGTTGTCTTCAGTCACACTGTCACATGACACAAGTGTTCTTACTTGTTAGAGCGACTGTGATCACCCAGTGGATTGTCTCTAATGGTCTGCTTTCTGCAGATGAAGAAGAGGAGGTTTCAGAGAATGAAGTGCCGAAGGTGAAGAAGAAGAAAAAGGCCAAGAAGAACAAAGAGAACAAGAGCAGCAAGCGGCGCTCGCGCAGGGAGGTAAGCATACAGAGCAGCGATTACTTTCTGATCCCAAATCCAGTCCACGCACTGGAAACCAACATCCTACACACAGGAGTTAATAATCTCCTCATTTGCACAAAGTGGCAGGTTAACGTCAAATTTGCTGTGCAGTGATTTTGATTATAAAACTTTAAGAAAAACTTCGACCTACACTTTCTTGCTCATAATCCTGTGCTTTAGAGGCTTTAGTATTCTCCATTGTTCTTTCTTCTCTAATTGATCCCATCATATTTCTGTTAATCCCATCCTTCTATGTCCCACTTTTGGCTAAATGAACTCTCTACGTTTACAAAGAAGTCAGCTGGATTTTAAGTGTAAGCCACTTTGTGGAAGAGCAGCTACAGCAAATTAGAAATTAAACATCACACTCCTTTCATCAAAGTAAGCAACATTAACAAGGGATATTTTGAATGTGACATTTTCCTTTTGTATATTTCAAAGCCTCAGAAAATTGACTTGAAAGTCTTTGTTTGTAAATGAGTTCTAAGGTGATGCAGAAATTTGAACACTCACGTTCAAAGTTGCCTTTGGTTTGGTTGCAGATTGGCTCTGAAGAGAACATTTAGTGTAAGGTCACAAAAATAAGGATTTCTAGATTTATTATTTTTTGGAAAAAATTGTTTGTTTTGCTTAGTTTACTGACTTCTGCCTGGACTTCCAGCTCCAGGAGCTGGCTGTCAGCTCCCCAGAGCCTATGGACCTGGGTGGGGTGGAAGATGCCGAAGACAGTGTACCTGCCCCTCGCTCTGACAGCGAGGGCAGCGATTACATGCCCGGTCGCAAGAAGAAGAAGAGAGCCAGCAGTAACAAGGACAAGAAGAGGGGCAGTGCAGGAGGCTCTTCCAAGAGGAAAGAACCGGAGCTAGAAGATGATGATGACGACGACGATGACGACAACTCTGTGAGGAAATTGGTGTCTTAAAATATTTGTCATTCACAGTTGACTGTAAAATGGTAGAATGTTGTCAGCAGAGGCCTGTCTTTAAAATGATTCCTTCAGGATAAAAAACATCTGATATTTATATATATAAAAAATAGGCATGAAAACTAGGGATGAGCGAGTACACCATTATCTCTATCCGTTCAACCTTCTAAATTATCTGTATCTGCACTCAGAGTGGGCGGGGACTAAACTGAAATTTTTATGAACGCGTCAGATACTGCATGCAGCCATATACAATAAAAATTAATATAGGCTACTTTGTGTGTTCGGCTATATGTGTGTAAGTGGTCTGTAAGACTGTTTATTTTTTTAATGATCTGTGTGAACTTGGTAATTCATGCAGACAGGGAAATAATATGTCAGGCTTGTTCACTGTATTCTTGTCAAAAGCACTGCATTCGGTATGAGCAAAGTTTTCCAACTGACTTTATATCACCAGCCAAACTAAGAGCAAGCATACGGTTAAAAAAAAAAAAAAAAAAAAAACGACCGGGGTGGAGGCAGTGACCAACGCGACTCGAGCCGTTCTCAGCTCTGTCTTGTCAAATGCACCGCATACGTTACGAAACAAGTTCACAAGTAACTTTAAATATCATACAAACTGAAACAGAGGTGAGCTGAAGAAAACCTAAGGAGTACTGAAGAGAGCCACGTGAGATAAAGTCAGTCCAAGCACAGAGAGATCAGTCCGTCTGTGTGTGTGCGAGAGTGGAGCACAGGTCTGGCTGCAGAGATGTGTCTGTGTAGGGAGGGGCGAGCGCTGTGTGTGACTGGCCAGTCACAGAGCGTGAAGGCAATCAATTACCCAATGAGGATTTTCCTTCAGCACGAGCATAGATATTGACAAGTTTTACTCGTATCATGCTCGTACTCGTCAAAAATGTTTTATCTGGCTCAACCCTAATGAAAACCACAATATTTGTGAAATAATTAGTATTACAATAAACATTCCACCAAACTAATTTAAAATGTCTCAGTAATGGTGAAAATGACAGTAAATACATTTTGTGAAGCTGAAACAAATGCATATTTGGCTTTGCCAGGTGATAATGACTGGTCACTTTTATTTGCAGCATGATGGCCAAGCGGTTAGTGCGCTTGTTTCTCGAGCAGAAGGCTGTAGGTTCGAGACCACCGCTGCTGCACCCCCCCCAACCACACACAAATCCACACAACCATCTGAAGTTTAATAATTTAATAACTATTATTGATGTAGTGTTTAATCATTTCAGCCCTGCCACCTTTTTCTCCTTTTCGTATTTGTTGTTTTTGTGTTATTCTGTTTGGTGACAATGAACAGCTGCTGACTACGTTCACACTAATGAAGTTGAACATTTTCTTAAACTGAGATGTAAAAATGAATCATGTTTAAGATGGAGGAAGATGAGTGGAGCTTGTGGTTAATGGCATTTATGCAAGGTTTGTTGGAATGGGTGTAAAAGGCATATATTTGGTTGCTATAGCAACCCTGCCTAGATTCTCACTACATGACGCTCTTGACCCTGTTCTTTTTGTTTAAACACTTGGGTTCATTGGCAGATTTTTCCAGGCAAAACAAACATGAGCATAAATGTGGGGATAAAGTAATGTTGCATTCAGTTAAATGGCTGGTCTTTAAAATGTCTCAAAATGTGAAAGAATACTCCTAAGTGTTCCAGTTTACTTAGTGATGTCTTCAAGCTGTTTATTCACAGAAAGAATAAGGAGGTTTCTCTGAGTGTTGTGCAAACTGTCAAAAAGTACACTTTCAAACTGTATCAATAATGGGTCCAAATATGCAGCTGCTGTAGACAAGAAAAATGCTGTAATAGTTGTTATTGCTTTAGAAATCCCCCCCCCCCAATATCTTCCCCTGCAATAAATTTGATTTGATGTCATTGTAAATGGCTTTAAACAGGTTTTAAACCAAATATTAGTTTCTGATATCTTCCATTCTAAATAGCATAATTGATATTGAAATAAATGATTGCCAGTCCAGGCTGTCGGCATCATAAATGTGTCCCTCTGCTCAAGTATTCTTTTAAACTTTCGCATATTTGATGTTTTTGCTGTCACCGGGTGCAGAGCATATCTCGTTGTTGGTATCCCCCCCCCAGTTGTTGATGAATTTTATATTTGACACTTGAATCTGTTTTTTTGTGATAGTAATTAATCCTGTTTCTTGCAGGAGCCCAAATCATCATCCCAGCTGCTGGATGACTGGGGCATGGAGGATATCGACCACATCTTCACTGAGGAAGACTACCGCTCTCTGACAAATTACAAGGCTTTCAGCCAGTTTGTCAGGTATGTGCTTAAATATGCTTAGTTTTTCGCCGCTACAATGAATTTGTGTCAATCAGGCTTCCAGAAGGCAACATTCGCGTTGACGCCGTCCTGATGCTGAATCAAAATTGGATGCAACATATCAAATTTACTGCGTTAAAAACATTCAAAAATCGACTTTTAGAATAATGTCTCTGTTTTTGTGTTTTTCTCCTGGCAGTGAGTCTTGTCCTGTCTACGGGTGGGTTGTTTGAGTATCATTCAGCACACAGCAAGCAAAGAGCAGTTTTACAAACGTACATAAATGTTTCTTTTTTCATTCAGTGTCTGCTCTGAGTGTCTCTGTGAGTGTCTTTGCTGTGGTTAAACTAAAACATGACCCGTGACGCATTAATAACAAACACTGTTTTTTTTTTCTTTTTTCTAAAATACTCCTAAAATCTCTTCCTGATGACGGCATGATGTAAATGCGCTGATAAAACCTTATTACCTCTCAACCAGGTCGCGTTTTCCACATAAATACACAAATTCTTGATTGTTTCTGCTCATAGTGCAACCATAGTGCAAAAGTCCACTTTCACCAAAAAAGACCCTCCCCCTTATATTTCAGATCCTGGCTACAGGCCTAAGATTTTAATTAGTATTGAATTAAGTAAGAGTTATAGAAAAGCTGTCCCCTTAAAGTGTGTTTATCCTGTATTAAGTATTTCAATAATGTATCGGTTAAAGTCTTTCTATAGTATGATGCTGCATTAGAAAAGGGCAGCAATGGTTAGTGAGTGAAATATATAATCTTGTTCAGCAGGAGAACAATTTGCTGTTTTCTTTGCTGTCTCCACCTTGTTTTACCTTAAACTCTAAGATGTGATAGCAGAATGGTTTCTACAAAAAGGTAGATGGTGAAACAGCTTGTGATTTTGCTGTGAATACATTTTCAGTCAGATTTTTTTGCTTTATTCCCTAAATATGTTGAAAATGTGCCATGAAAAAAAAACTGAAGTATCCTGCAAAAACAAACAGCAGGTGTACCGAAATGCAGAAGAAAAGATGACAATCTCTTCTTGTCTAATCTTTGTGAAAGGCTGTGATATTGCATTCAGCTGATTTCCATCGCAATTTATGAATGTGGTCAGAAAATTTTGAAATTTAATTTTGAATTGTCTCCAGGCCTCTAATTGCAGCCAAAAATCCCAAGATTGCTGTTTCCAAGATGATGATGGTTCTTGGAGCCAAGTGGCGTGAGTTCAGCACCAACAACCCCCTGAGGGGAGCCGCTGCCGCCAATGCCGCCTTGGCTACAGCTAACGTACCAGCAGCAGTTGAAACAATGGTGTCTGAGGTTGCCCCAGCTGCTGTGGAACCCTTGGCCCCTGCAGAACTCCAGCAACCCCCTGCTCCACCCCTACGCAAGGCAAAGACTAAGGAAGGCAAAGGTACACTAAACGTTTAAAGGTTCCACAATAATTTTTTTTAAACCAGTGAGTAGGCATATCACATGGGCATATAAAAAAAAATCAATTTTAGACTAGGCGTGCTTGTTTTCGTGGTCGGTGGATTCCAGTATCAAGTTCACACGTGAGGATGCCAGAAACAACCATTTAGCTTTCTTGGACTTCAACACAGAGCCCTACAGGTGCCCACAACTGCAGGGGGAAGGGCTAAAGAACAACAACTTGTACGGAAAGCCCTCACAGTATGTGGGTACCCACGATGGTCCCTGGACAAAGTGCAGAAGTCCCAGAAAACAAAGAGACCAGATAGACAGGAGATGGAGACAAGAAGAAGAGTGTCTCTCCCTTATTTAGCAGGAGTAGGGGAAAAACTACAGAGGATCTTCGGACAGCACAAAATCCCGGTTTACTTTAAACCGGTTAACACCTTTAGACAGAAATTAGTTCACCCTAAGGACAGGATCCCTAGTTACACACAGAGCAATGTAGTGTATTCTATCAGATGTCAGGAAAACTGTAATGAACTCTACATAGGTGAGACTAAGCAAACTTTACACAAAAGACTATACCAGCACCGCAGAGAGGGCGCAAATGGACCTCAGTCTGCAGTTCATCTCCACCTGAAAGACACTAACCACACGTTTGAGGACAAGGAAGTTAAAATCTTAGCCAGAGAGAAGAAATGGTTTGAGAGAGGTGTCAAGGAGCCATTCTATGTGAAACAGTTGAAACCCAGCCTTAACCGGGGAGGGGTCTCAGACATGCTTTGTCCCCTGTTTACAATGGGGTACTCAGGTCAAAGCAGTTTCAGTCTTTTGTTCATGGTAATGAGTCATTCACATCATCAGGAGAGTCGTCAAGGGAGCCGGCAGGAGAGGCGTCCGTCCCATCATTAGGAGGGACAGCTGCCCTGTCATTAGGAGGGTGCTAACTATTGCACAATAGGTGCTAATTAGAGCTATTGTTTAGTCACTAGCCTATAGCAGTCGGCCTCTCGGTAGGAGGGGTCTGGTTAGGTTTAAAAAAACTCCAGCTTTTGTTGGCTTCTGTTTATTCTTCTCTACAAGAGTCAAGACAGAAGTCAGACTACCAGAGCAAGAATTTTAGCTGAGGAAGCTTCTGCGATTTGAAGCGAAACGTCCTCGCGTCAAGCAACCCAGTCCAGTCAAAGATTCAAGGTTCTCTACTATGGACACCACCTGGACAACTGAGAGCCTACACAGAAACATAGATGGTCTTAGTAAGGGTTTACAGTTTGAATTATAGATATGAACACCTGGCATTTATAGTAGTTTTTAATATCATTTTAGTGCAATTTACATGTTTTAAAACAGCAAAAATGCTTTAGCATCATGGGGACAAAGTCCCCCTGACCCCCTGGCCAGGGCTCTGCCCTGGACCCACCAGGGCCTTCGGCCCCTGATCCCTGGCTTATTTTCCTCTGAAAATCGAATTTGCCAATCTCATCCCTGTAATTAACAAAGGTAGACTGTCAGTTTCATGCGTGGGCGCCTGCATTCTGAAACAAACTCCCCTCTCATTTTTAGTAGGAATTTCATGTAACTTGGCACAAATCCTTGTTATAGGTTGATAACACACATTTTGTAATATGGTACAAGATTGACACATTTTGCCAGAGTTATGGCCCATGATTAACAAACCTAGGCACTGCCAATTTCATGAGTTGGTGCCTGCATTCTGAAATCAACTCCTGGTGAAGCGTGGGAGTCTCCTTGGCCAGCTCCTCTCCAGCTACTGGGGTCCTCAACAGTCAGGGATCTGCCTGCTGGATCATGCACAGAGAAACAGGCCACATGGCCAAAATGTTGAAGCTGATAATCCCTCACAATGCAAAGTATACTCCTTATCCTCAATATTTGGTGTTATTAAAAAAAAAAAAATCAATAGATTGTGACCAGGCAGGGGTTCTTGCTGGCCTGGTGGACTGCCAGGCCAAGAATACTGGAGGGGAACCCCCCCCCCCCCCCTTTACTTTTTCCCTCTCTGTGCAGAACTCTACTGGCTGAGGTTTGCATATATAAATATTCTTTTTTTTTTTCATTCTCTGTGTGTAATGCACTACTATGTATTTCTGTGTCATCAGGTCCCAATGCCCGCAAGAAGTCCAAGCCAGCTCCCAAACCACAGGAGAAGAAGAATAACGCCAAGACCAAGAAAGTGGCTCCTCTGAAAATCAAACTGGGAGGCTTCAACAGCAAGAGGAAACGCTCTTCGGTGCGCTCTTCTACTTTGTCGGCATGAGAGATTTAATAAATGTCGCCACGAATTTATGTTATATTGTTGTGTGTGTAGAGCGAGGAGGATGAGCCTGATGTGGAGAGTGATTTTGATGAAAGCAGCATGAACAGCGTCTCCATCTCAGAGGGGTCCAACAGTCGAAGCAGCCGGAGCAAAAAGAAGTTGTCTAATAAGACTAAACCCAAGAGGAAGAAAGGTAAGTGTTCCCTCATGTGTATTTCATGGCTTCTTGTTGCTGTTTCTAAAAGCTCCAGTGTTCTTCAAAATTAGTAGGGTAAATGCATATTTTGATGCTCCAACTGCAGCAGTTCATGTGTTCTTAGGATTCTCTGTACAGAACTTTACATTTCCTACTTATTTTAAGTATTCAGCTGCTGTTGGAGCAGCCAAACTTTGACCATGTTTAGGAAGAGTGCTGAACTCACTCAAGGATACAGACTCCTGGTGTACGGGCAGAATGAGTATCCTTTTCATTTCTGTCTCTATTCCTGGGGTTTATCAAGTCTGGGCGCTCATAGGAACCCTGTTGGATCGGGTCAGTTAAGCCTCCATTTTTGTTTGCGTCTTTTGATGGCCCACATGAAACGGTCTGTCCTCAGAGAAGGCTCGTATTACATGAGGATTCTAGCAGGTCCGTTCAATACGATACAGTTGATACGTGAGACTGGTGCAGCTGTCAAAAATGGACTTGTACATTTCCCCTGTGAAATCAAGCTGTTTTCTGAGGTGGCACAGCTCAGCTGTGCTGCTGTTTGTCTTATTTATCTATTTTTGTCTTGCATCTTTTGTACTGGCATTGTGATTGTGTATCTGCTGCTGTTGTCTTCATGTACGTTGAGTTTGGTGGAATCGGTGGCAGCTGATGAACTCATGTTTGGTCTCAGTCCATGCCACTGGACAGATCTTCCTCTTGAACTGTGAACGTTGTACTTGTGATGATTGGTATTGATATCCTGCTGGATGAAATATTGAAAGTCTAGAATGAAAAAACTGCTCGAGGAGGCGTGTGAGCACAGATGCAGGCTTTTTACTTGCCGTTACTCAGTGAGGAGCATTTAGTAAATTTAGAGCATTTTTGTCTGGTTACAAGACTGAAGCATTGCACAGTTCTCCAGCTTCAGATGAAATCGGATCACAGCCACTTTGAGATGTTACTGCTGGAGCACAGAAATCACTTGACCTACATATTTGAAGTAGTGGCGACTACTTTTTTTATGTTAATTTTACTGTTGGATAAGGACTGTTGAAAATAGTTCATAGTAAAAAATGTTGGGTTTAACACTAATCAAGTACACTTGGGGTCCAAGCGGACCACAGGGGGTGTATTTATTGATCTAGTTTCTGAATGGCTATACTTGTTCAGCTAAAAATTTTATGTAATTGTCCCCTATGCAGTTTTCTTCAATTTCACTTACTTTAATCCAGTTTGTGTACTGTGGGCTCCATAATTATTTATCTTATGGGGACTGCTTTACCCTATTTTGTTAGACTTGAATCTGTCTGGTCAGGTTCCATAGCAACATTTTGAGGTTAGTGTTAGGCTAGTCTTTCATATCTGCAGTAATTCATAACTGATTGCAGGGAGTACTGTAGGTACTGAATTCTTTTGTTTAAAGTCGGGATGTGAATCTCATCACTGACTATTCGATACGCATCTCGATACACTACCAGCGATACATGACAATACTGACAATACAGTGCGATACGATTCACCCCTGTTCTCAATTCGATGCGATTTGATATGTGTTTGGTGATTCAGTTCCTCACAATGCAATACGCTGTGATTTGGTGCGATACGATGTGATTCAATATGATGCAAAGAAATTACACCAAAAATTTCAATAGAAAATAAGAAGCTGCAATTCAGTATGGTACTATGGTATTCTTCTTCTGATTCAAATAGAGGCAGAGGATTTGTTTTACTTCTTATAAGCAGCAAATTTACCAGATGTAACATTAAGGAACAAGAATCAGTACTATTTGTACTCTGTAATCGTGAACATCACTGAGTTTTTAAAATGCTTATCGCAAAGCCTTCTCTTTTTTTACGACATCATGTAAGCTTTATAAGTCCACGGACACTGATCTGTGTGTCACAGATACAAATCAGTTTCTTTGGCTCCACGGAGTTTCGTGGAGGAAAAATGGCACTCAAAAGCGTAGCCGTTACGACAGTTGTCGTAAAGCAGGCCTGGTTGGTTGCTGCGGCGACGCTGCGTGGCTCCTGTGTGGCACCACAGCTAAACTTAGCATGTGGACATCCCAATCTTTTAGAGCTTTCAAGTTTTTAAAAGAAGATTTGTGCAGCATGTCTGTGTCATGGAGCGACGTCACAGAGAGAAGATGGCGAGAAAGACTGTTCGAAAAAGTCTTATGAGGACAAGAATCCGTGGAATCGTCGCTGACTTCATCAACACACCTGAAAGATAAAAGAAACGGGAAAAGTGAACTGCCCCCAGGAAACACGGTAAGAATTTTTCTCTCCCTGAAAAATAAACATTCTGCTGTTCAAACAGGATTTTAGACAAGATTATGTGACTTTTTTCACTAATCTAGACTTTCATTGTAAAAAAGACGTGGCTTTGAATGGATTTAGGCTGCATGAATTTACACAAGAATATGTGACTTTTTACTATAAGGTATGTTATTGATATTTTACCATGATTTTCCAAATATTCTACAAGCTTTAGCTGTGGTTTTTGAAGTCTTCATAAATTTCATGTAGTTTAATTGTTCTGAGTTAATGCATAATTTGGTTTACAATTAAAAGGAAAATCATTACAGGTCCTACTTCCATGTCATATTCTGTTATTTTAACATCATCATTGACAGGTCACATAAAAGGTTGAATAGAGGATCATTTAAAAATCCACTAATTTTGAGATTTGTTCTCTCAAGAGATGCTGAAAAAGTATCGTTAGATAAAAATTTAATTCTGGGGCCCCACGGGGCCCTAGACCCCAGCTCCTGGGGAGCTGTAACCCACCACCCCCACCCTCAGACCCCCTGCATATTTTCCTCGGATTTCACAATTTTCATTTCACAACCCTGATAATTTAGATGTTGAAAGAGACTTGGATTTTTTTTCTTAAGCAGTGGGACTCGATCAGGATTCAAATCCCTATCCCATGCTTTAATGATGTCAGTTTTATCATAACCACTTTGTTCAAAACGGTGCGCTAGATGAACTGCTTTTGAGATAAAATCAGTTGTGGTGCTACAATTTCTTCTAACTCGCAAAAACTGGCTCACTGATATGTTGCAAACTAAATGAGGCGGGTGGTTACTGTCTGCTATCGGCAAAGTATTCCTACTAAGAGGTTTGTAGTAAATGGTGGATTGTAAAATATTTTTTCCATCCTTAAAAATTGTAAGATCGAAAAAGTCAATGAACTGAAAGTTATATTCCATAGTGAAGGAAAAATAGTCTGTGGTGGACTTTACATAAGTCAAAAATTGATTTAACTCATTGCCTGTGCCCTTCCAAATTGGGCACTGCAGTCTCGTCTGAGAGTGGGCGTTAAAGGGGTAAAATGTGGCACATATGACATAATTTCTCTACTTCCAGGGACAAAAACACGGCATTTTCTCTGAGATTTTCTGCAAATTACACGCAAACAGTGATAATACAAAGAAAAAGTGACTGCGGTGGGAAAGTGGACGTGTGTTGATGTGTGTTTATAACCCGGAGCACAAACATGTCGAGGCGGTTTTGCAGGTGAGCTACTCTGGTTAGCTGTGTAGGCTAACACTAACTGACACGACGTCTCTCATTCGCTTCGTTTTCCCTTCTTGACTGGGAACCAAAAAAAAGCACTTTTCGTGACTGCTTCGGTGATTGCAGCCGAAACCAAAACAGTACACCATTCTTTCCATGTGAAGTTATGCTGTGTATATATTGCACAACGGGACCGGCAGTCCCCATAACTGCTCAGATCACACTATCACTCAGGGTTCAAACGAGACTGCGGTCCCCTTTTTAAAAGGACATCATCAATGTACCTACGCCGCAGTGATATTTCAGAATGAAAGAGGTTATTTTCAACATTGAAAATGTTTTTCTTCCCATAAACCCATCACCAAACAGGCATAAGGAGAAAAAGCACTCCCTGTTGCAGTCCCTTGTAAGTGTCAATAAAATTTGCTGGAATATTTGAAAGTTATTTGATAAAATAATCTCGACAACATTTATACGAAATTCTGATGGACACATCAGTGGGACGTTTGGCAGGGTAAAATGACATGGCTTATAAGCCTATGTGGTGAGATACATGTATAAAGACTTTCTTCATCCAAAGACACAAGGACATCATCACTTTTACAATTCCAGTTGTTGATTAAATTTAGAACATCAGTTGTATCCCCATGATATGATGGTAAACTGTGAAAAACGTCTTACAAAGAAATCAACAAATTGTGAGAGGCTCAGTGAGACTCCCTATAACAGATTCAATGGGCCGTAAAAGGGTGCTCAAGTCGTTTATGAAAAAAATACTGGACAATTGGGGGTAGTTACTTAGTCACTTCTGTAATCCAGTATCTTTTTATTAGATACATCAATGAATTCATTAATCTTTTTAATGCTAGAAAGTAGAGGCTGATTAAACAATGAGAAGCCGTGCATTACATGGTTTTAATGCACGACGCGGTGTACTCCGCGAAATGTATGTGTGTGTGTGTGTGTGTGTGTGTGTGTGTATGTATATATATATATATATATATATATATATATATGTATGGCAAAAGTGATACCTTTATTCAAATCTGGCAGCAAGCATCTTTTTACTAACTACAGGCCTGTGTCTCTACTGTCACAATTTTCAAAGATACTGGAAAAAACTTAATGATATGATTTCGTTCAAGACTGTTCAATTAATGCACAAAGTGAAAAATAAACAAGTGCCATTTAGAAATCAAGAATATTTTACTGAGAGAGAAGGAAAATATAATTTACGGGGCTTGTATCATTTTAAAATTGCTGGCGCTCGGACGACCAGGAAAGGTTTCTGTGTCTCCATGTGTGGCCCTAGATTATGGAATAACTTGACGGATGACCTCAAACGATGTCCAAATATCAATCAGTTTAAAAATCAATATAAAAAAAATGATGTTTTCAAGATATGAATCTAATAAAGTACGGTGAGTTTTGTGTTGTTAGTTGTAATTGTGAAATCAGTAACATTCATTTGTGTATGTATATGTGTGTGTGTGTAATTATGTATGTATGTGAAGGTGTATGTTGGTGTGTGTATACTGTATATGTATGTAGACGAAGACACGGTGTTCACTTGATATGTTTATGATAATGGGATTTGAGTTTGTGTTGTTAAATGTATTTGTAGCATAGCCTAAGCAGAGGGTCACCCCTTAGAGTCTGGTCTGCTTGAGGTTTCTTCCTCAGTACATCAGAGGGAGTTTTTCCTTACCACTGTCGCCTGTGTGCTTGCTCTGGGGGTAGGTAATGTGTATGTATGGATGTATCTATGGAGGGAGGGAGGGAGGGAGGGGGCGTTTATAAGCCTTGCTTCTGCTCATCCCTTTTTGGTCACACGTCACTGTGGAATTCTCTTGTATATCAGTCTTTCTTATTGACGAATTGTGTGCCAAATAAGTTCAGTGTGTGCGTGCGCGCGCGCCAACCTGGGAGGATGTTCATTCAAGCTTCGGTCCCACCGAATAATGACGGCTGAAGAAGGAGCCACGCATGGGTGTGGGGTGATTATTTGAAGAATGACCCACGTTTTCATCTTAACACGTATCCACTATGTGCCTCTCTGTACCCCGCATGTGCCGCGTAGCAGCCTCTAGTGACCCACGACCGACCTGTCATTACAGCCTCGAATGGCTCGCATCAGCCACACTAAGCCACGTAGCACCATGATAACACCATGTTGGCGCACGTTTAGGCATGAGTTTGGTCCAAACCTCCAGCCCTCCCACACCTGGTCCCTTCAAAGTGTGGGTTTTCAATTCACAGATTCACAGCAGCATTTAAAGATGTCGCTTCTTTTTTTTTTTTAACGCACTCCAAAAATAGACACTCCATCACAGTTCTGCAGTTGTGCACTGTGTGCCAGGCTGCAGTCCACCTGTAATGCACCAGACCAGCTAGACCCGAACCACGGGTTCCTGGAGAGCCGCCTCTGTGCTCCTCGCTGGCTCCGCGGCTCTCTGGCTTTTTTTTTTTTTTTTTTTTTTTTTTTTTTTTTTTTTTTTTTTTTGCGGCTTTAAACACACAAAACTTTGTTTGTCCGTTTATTTATGCAAAATTGCTCTGTTGCGCGCGCGCGCTGCTGTTGTCCTTTCATGGACAGCTGCCTCTCTGCTCTTTCTGGCTTCCGTTCCATCCATGGCTTGCTGGCTTTATTTTTTCCCTGGCTTTAAGCGCAGTCATTTTTACAACGTGATTCCACTTTTGACTTTGTGTTCGTCTGTTTATTTCTGCAAAAGCGCTCTTTTGCGCGCTGTGCCATTCTGCATATAGAATGAGGTGGCCGTTTTATTATATACACCTGTGGATCATTTTCAGTATATATATTTCTTTATTTCTTCCGCAGCTTACAAGTCACCATGATACAACTTTTAACTTTGTGTTATGTCTTCAAAATCGCTCTTTTGCGCGCTCTCCACCTGTGTTGCCGCACAGCTCCTGCTCTTAGCTGCTCCACTGGAGTTATTATCTTCCATGGCTTTAAACACACATCCACTTTCACGCAGTCACCCAAATTTTAACTTTGTGTTCATCCAATATTGACTGAAATATCACTCTTTTGTGAGCTGGCGTTCTGCCTAAATGCTCGTTTGAAGCGTGATGAGGAGTCACTACTGCCTCAGTGCGCACACACAGCGGAGCTCATGTGATACATTCATTCCAGAAGTGATTACAGGTATTTTCAGCATCCAAGGTTTGACAGAAAATGATTAATCCGCTACAAAATAATTATTTTATATAGAGTCCAGCGCACAGAGCAGGTGGAATTTGGTGCTCAAAGAGGAGACTGCTCCAAAAATAGCCTCTCAGGTCCTGCCTCAGTGCGCATGCACAGTGATCCATTAACAACATATTAAATCAACATACTTTTACATACAACAGACATCAACATACAGACATACTTTTATAGCAAGAAACTGTTTTATCAAGCTATAAAAAACATTAAAAATAATTACCGTAAGCTGCTCAAAATACATCCCACATGGAGCAGGAAAGAGGAAAAAAAGTGTCCAGATGAAACAGTCCTCTGTGATGCCAGAAGTGATTAGAAGTGTTTTCAACATCCAAGGTTTGTCAGAAAATATATAGAGTCCAGCGCACAGAGCAGGTGCAATTGTGTGAGCAAGAGGAGGAGCCGCTCCAAAAATAGCCTCTCAGGTCCTGCGAAGGTGCCAGGCGCATGGATAATGGACTTTTTGCAGACTCGTAAGCACCACGCAAACGCCTCTAAGCCGTCGCAGTAACTCGAACACAAACTGCGCCACGCTGTTGTTGCTGAATTTTGAACATCTTGAAATTAGCACCACGCTCAGAGAGGAGCCTTGTTAACTGAAGATAATGCCTCTAAGAGCCACTCTGAGCCACTATAATGCCACGATAGCTCACGAAACAAAAAAACAGGGTGCGTGGCTCCTTCTTCACTCGGTTGGACCGAGGCTTCAGTTGTTTAATTTTGTAGAAAAAAAGCAGATCACAGACATGACACAAAACTAAAGTCATTTCAAATGGCAACTTTCTGGCTTTAAGAAACACTATAAGAAATCAGGAAAAAAAATTGTGGCAGTCAGTAACTTACTTTTTTAGATCAAGTAGAGGGAAAAAAATATGGAATCACTCAATTCTGAGGAAGAAATTATGGAATCATGAAAAACAAAAGAACGCTCCAACACATCACTAGTATTTTGTTGCACTGCCTCTGGCTTTTATAACAGCTTGCAGTCTCTGAGGCATGGACTTGAGTGACAAACAATACTCTTCATCAATCTGGCTCCAACTTTCTCTGATTGCTGTTGCCAGATCAGCTTTGCAGGTTGGAACCTTGCCATGGACCATTTTCTTCTACTTCCACCAAAGATTTTCAATTGGATTAAGATCCGGACTATTTGCAGGCCATGACATTGACCCTATGTGTCTTTTTGCAAGGAATGTTTTCACAGTTTTTTCTCTATGGCAAGATGCATTATCATCTTGAAAAATGATTTCATCATCCCCAAACATCCTTTCAATTGATGAGATGAGAAAAGTGTCCAAAATATCAACGTAAACTTGCGCATTTATTGATGATGTAATGACAGCCATCTCCCCAGTGCCTTTACCTGAGATGCAGCCTCGTATCATCAATGACTGTGGAAATTTACATGTTCTCTTCAGGCATTCATTTTTATAAATCTCATTGGAACGGCACCAAACAAAAGTTCCAGCATCATCACCTTGCCCAATGCAGATTCGAGATTCATCACTGAATATGACTTTCATCCAGTCATCCACAGTCCACGATTGCTTTTCCTTAGCCCATTGTAACCTTGTCTTTTTCTGTTTAGGTGTTAATGATGGCTTTCGTTTAGCTTTTCTGTATGTAAATCCCATTTCCTTTAGGCGGTTTCTTACAGTTCGGTCACAGACGTTGACTCCAGTTTCCTCCCATTTGTTCCTCAGTTGTTTTGTTGTGCATTTTCGATTTTTGAGACATATTGCTTTAAGTTTTCTATTTTGACGCTTTGATGGTCCAGAGTTTAGACACAGCTGACTGTGAACAACCAGCATCTTTTGCAACACTGTATGATGATTTACCCTCTTTTAAGAGTTTGATAATCCTCTCCTTTGTTTCAATTGACATCTCTCATGTTGAAGCCATGATTCATGTCAGTCCACTTGGTGCAACAGCTCTCCAAGGTGTGAGCACTCCTTTTTAGATGCAGACTAAGGAGCAGATCTGATTTGATGCAGGTGTTAGTTTTGGGGATGAAAATTCCATAATTTATTCCTCAGAATTGAGTCCATATTTCATTCATTTTTTCATTTATATCCATTTTTCCCTCTGCTTGGTCTAAAAAAGTAACCGTTACTGACTGCCACAATTTTTTTTTTCTTGATTTCTTATAGTGCTTCTTAAAGCCAGAAAGTTCCCATTTGAAATTAGTTTAGTTTTGTGTCATGTCTGTGATCTGCTTTTTTTCTACAAAATTAAACAACTGAATGACCATCCTCCGAGGCCAGTGATTCCATAATTATTGCCAGGGGTTGGTTGTGTGTGTGTGTGTGTGTGTGTGTGTGTGTGTGTGTGTGTGTGTGTGTGTGTGTGTCAGCACTACACAATGTAAACCTTGTTGTTTTTATGTAAATGTTTATCAGTATTTTAAAAATACAAAAGAAAAAAAGAAGTGTAACGATTTGTCTGATGATCTATACTGAATTATTCCCACATGGTGCAGAATAGTTTTAACTTAAAAAGGATCTGTATAGGATAGTGTTGATGGTGTGTTATGGACAAAGTGCCTGTGCTTTTGGTGAGGACAGATAATTTGCTGAGCAGGTTTGCTGCTGAGAGAGTCACCACAGTGGAATGTCAAAAAGTGTCGCTGGAGTATGATTTAACTTATCCTGTTTGTTGGTTGAAAGCAAAATCATGAGAGAACTTTATTCATTATCAGAAACTGACGATGGCGATGGCTACGAGACAGACCATCAGGACTACTGTGAGGTTTGCCAACAGGGCGGTGAGATTATCCTGTGTGACACCTGTCCACGAGCATACCACATGGTCTGCCTGGACCCTGACATGGAGAAAGCCCCCGAGGGAACCTGGAGTTGTCCGCACTGCGTAAGTAACAAGCTTCACTGTTGTTTGTGTTTGTTATTGAATAGGCTCCAGCCTAGGGTACAGCTGGAACGTGTAGAACCACATCGCACCGCTGATGTGGAGGGGAAAAAACCAAACGAGCTGGAGCGTGTGGAACCACATCACGCACTGCTGTGGAGAAACAAAAAATAAAAACTACACACCATTTAAAAACAAAAATGCAATGTCCAATATTTAATTCCTCTTATCAAGCAGACAATACAAGTATGATCCCTCTGTGCTTCTGTATATGACTCATGGTCACAGATGTACAGTCACGAAATGACATGAATGAAGCAGTGCGCTCTCGTTAGGTCTTATGTCCAGCCTGGTTTATAAATAATTACTACAATCACCGGACACTGATAGATTAGATATTTGTGTATAATTAGTGAAAATCACTGAGTTGATATGAAAGTGGATGCAATACAGAACCCAGCGGTTAAATAAAAAATAAATGCCACTCGCAGAATTCGACCCTGCAGTTTACAAAAGCTCTGATTAACAGACAGAAACTTTACCACTGCGCGACAAACACCGTCTTATAACAGGAGTGTAAAATACCTAAAATCAACAAGGAGATAAACAGATTAAAAAAAAAAAAAGAGAGCGAAATCATTCGATGTAGATGAAAAGGAAGTTTTCATCATCTTTAATTATGGCGAAAAAAGTGCCGTAATAACTGACCAAAACAGCATTTGTTACAGCATATTTTTGGTGATACGTGACTGAAAGTGGCGCATTTGTGGCACTGTTGGCTTGGCGTAGTCCTGCAGCACATCACTCACAGGACACGTGTGTCCATGTGGTCTGACTGTTTCACCTGGGACAGCCTGTTAATGTTCACTCTGTGTGCACGCTCCAGCCCGTTGCAAAAGTGATATGTTTTATGTATTTCCATGTGACGACAGCAAGCATACAAATGCACGTCACAGCGGACAGTTGTAAGTCATGTCCGTCAAAACACGGTACGTGTTCTACAGCTGTGACGTCCAGGACCCGCGATCTCAACAGCTGCTGCTGTTGGCAGCCAGCCACGCCCCCTGTCCATTCAGCGCAAAGACCAAAGTGTCACACTCTGTTTCTGTGTTATGTTCTCTTTTTAATTTTTAGTTATTTTGTCATGTAATTGTGTATGTACTTATTGTAGTAATTATTTCTATACCTGTGCTGGCTGTGGTCTCTCTGTTCTTAATGTGACACGTCGTGTGCACTGAGCCGTCATTTCCAGCTGTCAGTGAGTCTCTGGCCAGCGGTCAGCTGAGAGGCGGCTCACTATGCTGTGTGCGCTCTGGCTGGCCGCTCCCCATCTATACATACATATCAGCATTCCATGCAAGTGTGCCGACAGTGTAATCTGATGTGGCCGCTTCCGAATCAATACTGAAAGGTATCAGTTATCGGTAATAAAGATACATTTTTTTTAGCAGTTTAGCATCATAAGAGATAAGTATCATAAGTGGTCGCGTGTTCACCATTTTCATGCTAACAGCGTGAATGGCCCCACATTTTCTAAGTGTTCAGCGAGCAGTGTTGGATGTTCTTGTGTGTCACCTGGAATTTGGCCGACACCTGCCATGGGGGGGACTGAATGGGCTCACACAGGGCACTCTCTATCTTTTGGCCGCTGGTGTGCGCGAATAGTTGTAATGACAGGTCTACGAGGCGTTAGAGGTGGCTCCGATTTTTCACGACTTGCATGCAATTCCTCCTTCGTGTGCTAGTCGGTTTCAGTTGTGTTATGTGTGAAGGGATCTTTCAGAATTAATCAGTTTGCATAATTTTCTGTGTAATTTTAAAAATGTTTGCCCGTTTCATCACAGATGCTCACAGTGCTCTTGTTGCATCATTCAGACAGTAAAGTTGCTGCAATGTTGACATAATGGTTGCCTCGCTGTCCACTAATTTGGTTTTTCTGCTCACTGTAAAACTTATTGAAAGGGCTGCTCAACTCAAGAAAGTGCAACAGGAACTAGAAAATGTTTTTCAATGTCTAAGCAAAATTCTTTTTCAACACCAGGAAAAAGAGGGCATCCAGTGGGAGGCGAGGGAGGAAGCATCTGAGGGCGAGGATGATAACGGTGAGATGGTAGAGATGGAGGAGGATGACCACCATATGGAGTTCTGCAGGGTGTGTAAGGACGGAGGAGAGCTCCTCTGCTGCGACTCCTGCCCGTCCTCTTACCACATCCACTGTCTCAACCCGCCACTCCCTGAGATCCCCAACGGGGAGTGGATCTGCCCCCGCTGCATGGTGAGCTTGCCACCAGTCAGGAGCACACAGTGTGATTGACATGCCGAAGGATGTGTGGTTTCTACAATCAAGAAGAAAAATCTGCAAGTGTTGTCTTTTACCCAAAGGATGTCCGTTTGCTTTCTGCTGATCTTTTCATAATTAAGAAGTTTTGATTGCATAAAAAACATTCCTGCTCAGAATAATTTTTAATTTTACAATATCATCAAACTACAGAAGATTGTGTTCAACAGGGACATGATGCAGTTTTTTAATAGTTTACATCACTGTAGCTTAACAGGAGTTTGTCATTAAGAAATTCTGAAATATTTAGTTCTTTTATTTGAAAGTTACTGAATGAATATCCAGGATTTTATGAAGGGGCCATTTTATTCTTTGACATTTTGAAAAGTGTTTGTGAATTTTGGGTTGCTTTATTTCGTAGATTCATGTGTCAAGGAGTTAAAGTATTGGCTTGTCTGTTTACAGTATACCAGCAGGAAATCACAGTCTACCACATCTGCTGTTACAACCCAGAAGAACCAGGGCCAGGCAAAAGAAAGAAAAAAGAAAAACCCTAAATGATAAGGATAGCAAAATTCTAGTTAGTTCAGTGGCTCATTCAGCTTACTAGCTTAGCTAATTACAGTGCCTTAGTGCTTAGTTCTGATGCCTCATAGGAAGAAGGTCGTGGGATGGCTTCCCGCCTCAGAGCTCTCAAGCCCGCACTCATTTGGAGTGAGACTCGCGCAGTTTTCATGCACTTGGTGCGAGACTCAATATGTTGTCACGCTCTCATGCTAATGCATGACATTCCACTGCTATGACCTACAAGACAAGATTTGGTGGGAAATAACTGCTTGAGCGTATCTCAACTTGAGAGCCCTGTCGCCTGGTCCTTTCTGTGTGGCGTTTGCATGTTCTCCCCATGTTTGTGCGGGTTCCCTCCGGGCATGCCTATTTCCTCCCACAATCAAAAACATGCTTATTTAGGGTCTGCACCTTCTCTGGCCCTGACCAAGGCAGCGTCTCTACATCTGGAGTTGGTCTCCCTAGCACTGAACTGGGGCTGCCCACTGCTCCTAGTGGTTGGATTGGGTCTAATTGTAATTTATGATTGGTTAAATGCAGAGGACGATGACTGTACCCTTCTTCTTCTATTCTGTTATTAGTATGTTCTTCCAGCATGTGTTCAGCTGCCACTCTTAGATGGTACTGATGTTAATTTTTTTTTTTCTCTAATCAAATAATTGAACATTAAATACTTATGGATTGTGACTGGCTCCACCCTGACAACCTGATGACTTCAGTAGGCCTTACGCAAAGATGGTGACATCACAGTATTTCCAGCCCTGCCTAGTTGGCAGGGTGTATCTGGGGGATTTGTTCATTTATTATAAATTTTAGTGTGACTATGATGCTTGTTATTGATCATCTTTTTAAGTGAGTTAGTCCAGTATGGCAGAAAGTAAATCTCTGTTCATTTGTCTCATGCAGTGTCCACCAATGAAGGGGAAGGTGCAGAAGATCCTGACATGGCGATGGGGAGATCCCCCGCCCCCTACACCTGTACCCCGCCCTGTAGATCTTCCAGCTGACTCCCCTGACCCCGCCCCGCTGGCAGGGCGGCCAGAGAGGGAATTCTTTGCCAAATGGGCCAACTTATCCTACTGGCACTGCTCATGGGTCACCGAGCTGCAGGTGTGTAGAGAGCTAACCACAGACTCCTTCACCTGAGCAAAAGGGGGCGGAGTTCACTAGTCTAATCACCCGTTCATATAACCATTAGGAATGAAAACATGCACACTCAGTTGTTTCTAGGCTGAGTTTCATACTTCCGATCTGTAATCTGGGCATACTCATAATTTTAATTTTAAACCTTAACTGCTTTATGATGTCACAAAAACATGCAAGTGCAGCAAGTAGTGACTTCATCTTTGTTGGGGGAAAGCAAACTTTGTGTTTTTACACATCTAAATTTATAACATGATGCTAAGTATGATCCAAATGCAACATTTGACTCCTTTTTCCTGCATAAATGGGTCATTTTTTTCTATGTGTAGCTGGAGCTGCACTGCCAGGTGATGTTCAGGAACTACCAGAGAAAGAATGACATGGATGAGCCACCACCCATTGACTTTGGTGATGGTGACGAGGACAAAAGCACCAAGAGGAAGAACAAGGATCCCATATATGCACAGCTGGAGGAGAAGTACCTCCGCTTTGGCATCAAGATGGAGTGGCTGATGATCCACCGCCTCCTAAACCACAGGTCCGGGACACAACTCTGATCAGTTGCATTACACTTAAAAAAAACAAAACAAAACAAAAACAAAAAAAAACCCTGAATATTGAAGTACCAACTACAACCTAATTATAGAGATTTGAATTATTTTATCTTACCTATCTCAATTCAAATAAAGTTTTTTGCACATTTTTTCAATCCAGTTTGATGATAAATTGGTTTTGCTTTCAGGGGGATTGGCGTAAATCTACTTTAATTAAATGTAAATCTAATAAAGTGTAAATCTATTTCATAGCAAATGTTTTCATATCATTAAAGTATGAGAAGCTGATTTGAAGCTGATTCTTTATGCTCTTTACAGTGTGGACAGGAAAGGCGATGTTCATTACTTGATCAAATGGCGAGAACTTCCATATGATCAGGTGACCTGGGAGTCCGAGGACATGGATATACCAGATTTTGATACATATAAGGTGCAGTACTGGAACCACAGGTACGAAAAAGTACAGGAAGTCACTGTTGTACCACAGAGTAACATAGAAACCAAACCCAATGCGAACAGTTTTACTTTTTCTACAGAGAGCTGATGATGGGAGATGATGGCAAACCAGGGAAGAAGATCAAGGTGAAAGGACGAGTGAAGAAGCCAGACAGGCCTCCTGAGAACCCCGTGGTTGACGTAAGTCCACAGTTTGTTTATTTACCTGAGTCATCCGCTTCATGCCACAGTTTCCAGCACAGCGCTTTTACCATTTAACAGGGAAAGTCTCAGAATGTTTTTTTTTTTTTTTTTTTTTGGTGAAATGCATTAAGGAAGTAATGTCAGACATGACAGACAGAATGTTTAACTTTGGTACCTGCAGCAGCAGAGGCGGTCAGAGTTATTCACAGCAGCTCTTACCAGGCTTTCAGCATTTAGACTGTAGGGGTGTGCGATATGGACAAAAAAACTTAATGTTTTTGTGACTGACTATTGCGATAGAGGAGATTCTTCAAAAATGTGCTTGTAAAAGTCAGTGCAAGTAGACATTTATTGTTCCTAATGGCACAATGTTGACGTAAAATAGCTTTTCTTTCCTTAAAATTTCAGCATTAAAGTAAAAACAATAGAAAAGCATTAGTCACATGAAAATATTATTTGAATCAAATTAAATTTGCTGGGTGTGGTGTGCAGGCATCTTGGCTGATTCAGGTGTTTCGTGGGCAGTCAAACTTTTCGTGTTCTTTATTTTCCTTGCAGTGGTTAGTTCACAGGTGGCGAAACAAGTTCACTGTTGAACTTCATCAGCAACAGGTTTCTGACACATTTTGCACTTTGCAGTCTTTTAAGCAAAGTCTGTCTCATCAAATCCAAACCACTGCCACTGGTGAGGTTGATGCAAGTCTAGGAGCTAAATCTTCGAGGTAGATTTCAAGGCTGAAGGTGTCTGCATGTTGTCTTTTTTCCCTTATATTCTTTAACCTTAGTCATGCTAAGATCTAACCTATGTTGCAGTGACACTGCTCGCAAAAGATCATGTGACTGTCGATCTTCAGCTGTGTTGCAATGTTGACAGATGCAGCTGATGATTTCCAGCCAAGAGACTGTTCAAAAAGCACCTTCAACCTGCAAAATAAAGTTTAAAACGGGCCCATTCTGGCAACGTTGCTCAGCACCTTAAATACTCAATAACATCAGATTGCACATCGTTAAAACAATAATGGTGATTGTATTGTAGATGATTTATATCACACACCCCTTTTAAATTGTACTTTGTAGGGATCCCAGTGCATCCATGTAAACTAAACTAAATAATTAAAATGGTGAATTGAGGTCTGACTCTTTTCGGTGCTTTTAGATTTTTATCTGTTGTCTGTTTTCAGCCAACCATAAAGTTTGACCGTCAGCCAGACTACCTCGATGCCACGGGGGGGACGCTGCATCCGTACCAGTTGGAGGGACTCAACTGGCTGCGGTTCTCCTGGGCTCAGGGCACTGACACCATCCTGGCTGATGAGATGGGTTTGGGAAAGACTGTGCAGACTGCTGTCTTCCTCAATTCACTCTATAAAGAGGTGGCTGGTTTTGTTGTTCATGTTGGCTCTTTATGTTATATTGCTTCTGGAACTGCACTTTATCCAAAACTGTAGCACTGAAGAGGTTTCTTTACCTCCAGGGGCACTCCAAAGGTCCCTTCCTGGTCAGCGCCCCACTCTCCACCATCATCAACTGGGAGAGAGAGTTTGAGATGTGGGCACCTGACATGTATGTGGTGACCTATGTTGGTGACAAGGACAGCAGAGCTGTCATTCGAGAGAACGAGTTCTCCTTTGAGGACAATGCCATCCGTGGTGGGAAGAAGGCGTCCAGGATGAAGGTACAAGAAAACTACTGCAAATGATTGGTTGTTTTTGTGATTGGTAAAGATGAAAGGCTTTGAGTTTTGTTTAACGAGTTTTAACTTCTCTCTTTGACTCCCAACAGAAAGACTCGTCTATTAAGTTCCATGTGCTACTGACCTCGTATGAGCTGATCACCATCGACATGGCAATTCTTGGCTCTATAGACTGGGCCTGCCTGGTGGTGGATGAAGCCCACAGGCTAAAAAACAATCAATCGAAGGTACAGATGATCAGCTGATTTGGTTTGTGCTCTTGAACAGTCATTGGCTGTACCATGTTCAAAAGCAGGAAACCGGTTATGCCAAAGATGGTTATGTTTTTTTCTGTCCTCTGTTGTAGTTTTTCAGAGTTTTGAACAACTACCCTCTGCAGCACAAACTGCTGCTGACTGGAACTCCTCTGCAGAACAACCTGGAAGAACTTTTCCACCTGCTCAACTTCCTCACCCCCGAAAGGTTCAGGTAGGGCAGATGCAGCCTGAAAAATAAAGGTTTTCTGACTGGATGTCACATAACAGTTTGGAAATGAGATGCTTCTTGTTTTCTTTGTCATCTCCAGTAACCTGGAAGTGTTCCTGGAGGAATTTGCCGATATTGCCAAAGAGGACCAAATCAAGAAGCTGCACGACATGCTGGGTCCGCACATGTTGAGGAGGCTGAAAGCCGACGTCTTCAAGAACATGCCGTCCAAGACGGAGCTCATTGTCAGAGTGGAGCTCAGCCCCATGCAGAAGTAAGTCACAAAGCTCAAAGGTGACAAATCCAGGGAAAGTGATGGACACCACTGTCACTTCAGATCCTAACTTTATAGCTTTTAAAACTGTAACTTTATTTTAAGATTGATGTTGGAAGTATATGTTTGAGTAAGAACAAGAACGAGACATCACCTGTACTTGAACAATGTTTCGTTTATCATTTTCATGTAGATCAGAAGTTCCACAAGCCAAAAGCGGCTAATTTTTGCTCTGTTGTTTTGGAGAAATGCAGTACAAAATAAAGCCTGGGTCCCACCGAATAATGAAAGACGAAGAAGGAGCCATGCATGGGTGTGGAGTGATTATTCAAAGAATGACCCACGTTTTCATCTAACATGTAGCATGGCTCATATCAGCCATGCTGAGCCATGTATGAGCCATGCAGTGCTGTGTAGCGTGATGTTATCAAGCTATAAAAACATTAAAAATAGCTACCTTAAGCTGTTCAAAATATATTCCACATGGAGCAGGAAAGAGAGGGGGGGGAAAAAGCGTCCAGATGAAACATTCCTCTGTGATTCCAGAAGTGATTAGAGGTGTTTTCAGCATCCAAGGTTTGGCAGAAAATGATTACATTATTTATATAGAGCTCAGTGCACAGAGCAGGTGGAATTGTGTGCAAGAGGAGGAGCCGCTCCAAAAATAGCCTCTCAGGTCCTGCGTACCTGCCAGGCGCACGGATAATGGGCTTTTAGCAGACTCGTAATCACCACGCAAATGCCTCTAAGCTGTCGCAGTAACTCCAACACAAACTGCGCCACGCTGTTGTTGCTAAATTTTGAACATCTTGAAATTAGCGCCACGCTCAGAGAGGAGCCTCGTTAACTGAAGATAATGCCTCTAAGAGCCACTCTGAGCCACTATACTGCCATGGTAGCTCACGAAACAAAAAAAAAAACAGGGTGCGTGGCTCCTTCTTCACTCCGTGGGACCGAGGCTTAAGAGACAAGGACTGCTGTTTGGTGACTGGCATGGCAGAATAAAAAAATATCTATTTTCTCCCTGCAGAAAGTACTACAAATTTATTCTGACGAAAAACTTTGAGGCCTTGAACACAAAAGGAGGTGGAAACCAGGTTTCTCTGCTCAACGTCGTCATGGACCTCAAAAAATGCTGCAACCACCCCTACCTCTTCCCCACAGCTGCTATGGTATGACCCAGACACCACAGACAAACACGTTAACATTCACACTGTTTCACACCCATGTGCCCCCAAAACAAAACGTATGTGGGGAAAGTTTACACTTTCCCCACACACACAGTTTACCGATTATCGGCATTTTCGCAGATATCGATATCAGCCATTTATACCAGCCATTATGACAGTTTATTCTTGCAGCGCTGCATGTAGCGACACACTGGTCACCAAGTTCTGCCCTCACACCTACATTTTTTAAAAAGAGGTTGCCAGTCAGCGACTTTGGTCTTCTGTGAGGTCACAGAGCTGTGTAACGGCAGCTCAGAGAGGAGCACAGTTGAAAGCAGCGTCTCTGCCAGTCTGAGTAGGAAAAAAAGAACTCCATCAAAATCTTTCATTAAATAATCCAGAGTTCCTCCTGTGTCCGTAGCTGCTGTTACATTCAGAAACTAGAGCACCGCGCTTGTAGAGCGCAAACCTCCGCCAACGCTAGTTTCCAGTTCCATAGTTTTACCGTTGGAAAAATTATTAAGGTCAAAGTCGTGTTAGAAGTGGCTTTTCATAAGCTAAATTAGATGTGATCAAATATCAGGAGTATGCATTTAGTTCATGCACTTGAAGTTTTTCATGGTGTTGTCAGTGTTTGTTTTTCTTTCAACTTTTTCAGTTTCTGAAGTTTGTTCAGATAATTTTCACAGAACATTGGTTATCTCTGCTATGCACAGTTTGTAATTGCTTTTTGGTACTTGGTTTCTGACTGATAACTGGAAGACAGACAAACAGGCATAAAGTTGGAACCTCCATCCAATTTTGGTGGAGTAGATAAATCCATAACCTAAAAATGAGAGTGATTGAGGCACTTTTGCTTGAGCTATAATGCTGAATGTACACCAAATGGGCTTTTCAATATAAATTCACGTGTCCACAAAATCCACAATCTGGATCAGATCCAGATTGTCAGGCGATAGTGAGTGCCAGTCTGCACCTCACTTTCAAATATGAGAGAGAGAGTGGCATTTTTGTTAAGATATCATGTAAAATATACATTAAATGGCATTTTTAATGTTAAATTTAAATGGCCACAAAATCTGTATTCTGGATCAGATCCGGATCAAACTTTGTCGGTGTATAAAGGATACCATCCTACATAATGAAAGAAATTTGATCTTTTTTCAGTTATGAATTTTTGAAAATTCATTCAATGATAAAGAGAGGGATTTTTTCCCAATGTTCCAAGATTTTTTCCTGAATTTGACCTATGACCTACAAAATTGAATCAGTTCTTGCCTCCTCCAACTTCGTTGGCGGAGGTAATTCAATGCTTATTTTATAGTTTAAAGGCTTTGTGTTTCCAGAAAGCTCCACGTTTGCTTGAAGGAGGAGAAAATGGTAAAGACGGTGTGAGCAAGGAGAGGGGAGGGAAGGAGGAGAGGGGGAGTTCACTCATTTTCATAACAGCAAAAATTAATAGTTTTCATTCGAACTGTTTTACAAACTCTAAAAACTGTTTTTACAAACAATCACATGATCATTTGTGTGAACAGTGGACTTTAGCACTAAACGCTTGTTAAAGCATTGGAGTAACTTAACGATCTTAAATGGTCATCTTCAGCTCACGGCCTCACTTATTGAAACAGGAAAGTGAAAAACAATGATTCAGGAAGTCTTTCATCCAGGTTTGATCCTTAAAAGAGGTTTGACAATGAAATCAGCCCAGGTTGAGCTCTTGTTTAAATAATACATTTATTAAAGTGTTGGTGACACCAACAAATGTGCACAGTTGATCAGTAAAAATGATGAAATGTTTATTTAAAAAAAAAAATCCTGAACAGTAAAAGTCAATAAGTGTGCGGGTGAAGTATACACAGCTGTCTGAAGCCTGCGCTCTATTTCAACCCTCAGCCGCGGCCATATTGTTGCTATGTCATCACGGGAAGGGGACCTGCTGATTCAAGTCCAAATCAGTTGCAAACACAGCAGAGGTCGAGCTGTTTTTGGATGATCCCCTGCTCCCCACTCTCGTCTGGAGGTTATTCTGAAGAATACAGCCTTATCGTTTTGAGCCTTATTTAGATGACAGTGAGGGAGACTAAACCTTGGAGAAAGACCTTCAGTCTGAAAACACACAGAATGGTGATTACAAAATAAATAATGCTGGTGATTTTGGCATGTGAGTGGAGATGATAAATTTTTTTTTTTTTTTTTTTTTTTTTGGCAAGCTCTTGAGTCCTAATCAACTGATTAAAAAAAATTGTTTGTTTTACTATCTGTGACATCAGAAAAAAGTGATGAGGAAGTGTGGATTTTCATCTACTACCTATTCATCTACTACCTATTCATCTACATCTGGAGACAAGAAGGATATAACTCAAAGGATTGCTGATCATGGAAAAGTAGAACTGAGAACATTTAAATACACAGACCACAATGTACTGGACTTGGAGCACGATATAGACCCGGACAATAATTTCTTCTCAAATATCAATGACAGTTGTTGCTATTATACAGATGAACAGTTTAATCGGATCATTAAAACGGATAACAAATTATCAATAATCCATTTCAACAGCAGAAGTCTATATGCAAACTTTAACAACATTAAAGAATATTTAAGTCAGTTTAAAAAAATATTTAACATAATTGCTATATCAGAAACATGGATCAATGAAGATAAAGGAATGGATTTTGAACTGGATGGATATGAATTTAATTGTGTAAACAGAAAAAATAAGAGTGGAGGAGGAGTGGCTGTGTATGTGGATAAGAACATGGATTATAAAATAGTAGACAATATGACAACTGTGATTGATAACTTATTAGAATGTATAACTATTGAAATATGTGAAGAAAAAAGCAAAAATGTATTAGTCAGCTGTATATATAGAGCACCAGGATCTAGTATTGAAACATTCACTGACTGTATGGGAAAAATGTTCTCAAAAACTAATCAAAAAACTGTGTTCATTTGTGGTGACTTAAATATTGATCTGCTCAATCCAAATAAGCATAAAATAACAGATGAATTTATCAGTATAATGTACAGTATGAGTTTATATCCAAAAATCACCAGGCCAAGCAGAATTACATCCCATAGTGCCACCTTAATTGATAATATATTCAGCAATGATATTGAGAATAACACTGTGAGTGGATTATTAATCAATGACATTAGTGATCATCTACCAGTTTTCATCGTTTATAATAGAAACCATCGGCGGAATCAGCCAGAGGAGAAAATAAAATACAGGCGAGTGCGGACAGAGGAAAACATGAACACACTAAAGAAGGATTTACAGGAGCAAAACTGGGAAAAGGTATACAGTGAAAGTGATGTTGATAGTGCATATGAAACTTTTTTACAAATATTTACATCATTATATGATAAAAATTGTCCAATTAAACAAGACTACAGAAAACAAAAAATCCAAGCTCGACCATGGATGACGAAAGGGTTACGAAATGCATGTAATAAGAAAAATACACTGTATAGAGAATTCATAAAACTAAAGACTAAAGAGGCAGAAAATAGATATAAGAAATACAAAAATAGATTAACTAATATTATACGGGTATGTAGGAAGGAATATTATAGTAACATATTATATAATAACAAAAACAATATTAAAGGAATATGGGATATATTAAATAGCATTATCAAAAATGGTAATAAAAAACAGAGTTACCCTCAGTATTTCATTGATAATAATGTCAAGAAGGAAAATAAGGATGAGGTAGTCAACGGTTTTAATAATTTTTTTGTAAATATTGGACCAAGCTTGGCAGAAAAAATTCCCGATTCCCAACCTGAGGATTGGGATAATAATCTCATAGAAAGAAATCCCTGTTCAATGTTCCTCACAGCAGTGGATGGAAATGAAATTATAGACATTGTGAATAATTGTAAATATAAAACATCTACCGATTTAAATGAAATTGATATGGTGGTGGTAAAACAGGTCATTGAATGGATTGTAGAACCATTAACATACATCTGTAACTTATCATTTCAAACCGGTAAATTTCCCAATCAAATGAAAATAGCTAAGGTTGTGCCGCTGTATAAGACTGGGGATAGACACCACTTCACAAATTATAGACCTGTTTCTTTGCTTCCACAATTTTCCAAATTATTAGAAAAGTTATTCAATAATAGATTAGACAAATTCATAAATAAACATAAATTACTTACTGATAGTCAATATGGATTCAGAGCACATAGTTCAACATCACTTGCATTAATAGAATCAGTTGAGGAGATTACAAACGCCATAGACCACAATTACATTCAGTTGGAATATTTATAGACCTTAAAAAGGCTTTTGATACAATCAATCATGACATATTAATCAGTAAACTTGAACAGTATGGGATTAGGGGGTTGGTGTTGCACTGGGTGAGAAGCTACTTAAGTAACAGAAAACAGTTTGTGAAGTTGGGGGAATATACATCATCATGCTTGGACAATGCTTGTGGCGTCCCACAGGGGTCAGTATTGGGTCCAAAACTGTTTCTAATTTATATAAATGATATTGTCAATGTTTCCAAAATATTAAAATTAGTATTATTTGCAGATGACACAAGCATTTTTTGTTCAGGGGGGGATTTGCAGGAGTTATTGAGGAGGATCAGTATAGAAATGGGAAAATTGAAAATATGGTTTGACAGAAATAAATTATCATTAAACTTAAGTAAAACAAAATACATGTTATTTGGCTATTGTAATACAGACATACAGGTTCAGTTACAAGTCGAGGGGGTAGATATTGAAAGGGTACATGAAAATAAGTTTCTGGGGGTGATAATAGATGATAAGATAAACTGGAAGACTCATATAAAACATATACAAAGTAAACTGTCAAGAAGCATTTCAGTTCTAAACAAAGCGAAACATATTCTGGACCACAACTCACTCCGCATTCTTTACTGCTCACTGGTTTTACCATATTTACAGTACTGTGCAGAGGTATGGGGTAATACTTATAAAGGTACAACACAATCACTATCAGTAATGCAGAAAAGAGCTATAAGAATTATTCATAATACTGGCTATAGAGATCATACAAATCCACTATTTTTACAATCCAAATTATTAAAATTCACAGACTTGGTTCATTTTCAAACAGTACAAATTGTGTATAAAGCAATAAACAATTTACTTCCAGCAAATATTAAAAATATGTTTTTTAACAGATCAGGGGATTACAGTCTGAGGGGGAAATTTAATTTAAAGCATCAGTGGGCACGAACAACATTAAAAGGTTTCTGTATTTCTGTCTGTGGGGTGAGGATGTGGAACAGATTGGGAGTGGGGCTCAAGCAATGTCCAAGCATGAACCAGTTCAAACAGCGGTACAAAAATATGGTTTTTTCTGGGTATAGGGAGGAGGAAGGGTAATGAGGGTTAGGGTGTTTTTGTTGTTTGCTTCGGCTTGTAAATATATAGTATTTTGTATGTAAGTAGGTATGTGTAGGTGTATATTTATGTTGTGTATATATACGTGTATATATGTATATGTGTATATATGTGTATGTTGATGTGTATATGTATGTGTGTGTATATATGTATATATATATATATTGATATCGGTTTAGGTGTGTAGGAATTTATGTGTATATGTGGCAAAGGGTATTACTGGTTGTGGGGAAGAAGGGGTAGGGATAAATAAGCTGATGCTTCACCCTACCCCTTTTCGGACATGTTGGGTACACAGTAGGAACTTTTTTGTTGTTGTCTTTACTGATCTATCTTGTAATTGTTGTTGTATCAAATGTTCGAAATAAACAGTTTTCATTCATTCATTCATTCATTCATTCATTCATTCATTCATTCAAATCTGGAAAAAATGACACAAGGGATTGAAAATATCAGCTATTTTTAAAATAAATCTTATTTCCTTCTTGAATACAGTTAGTGTACTGTATGTTAGTAGTGTAACATGTTGTTCTTATTAAATATTAAAAACTATTCACACAAGGAGAAAATATATAGTCTTACCTGTCTGTTTCAGAGAGATCATCTTCACAGACGAACGAAAACGTATCCACATTTGGAAAACGATGTCTGAAAATAATTTAATTGCTTGTCCTGGTTGGCAGTTCTTAAAGATATTGAGCTGAAATTTGGTACAAGGGTGACTAGTTGGTAGCTCCAAAACATATCCAACAGGTTTTTAAGATTTTTTTTTTTTTTTTTTTTTTTTTTTTTTTTGACCGTGATATGACCTGTGATGTCTTGTGACACTGTAGCTGCAGGTGAGCTACAGTGCCCGTGGTGTTATTATATTTTTTGATTTTTTTCTATTTACCAAACTGCTTTATTTATTTATTGTCCAATTATTAGGGAGTTTGTAAACCGACTATGTTTGATTGACCCAAACAGGAAGCTCCAAAGATGCCCAATGGGATGTATGAAGGCAGCGCTCTCACAAAGGCTGCTGGGAAACTGCTGCTTCTGCAGAAGATGATGAGGAAGCTGAAGGAGGGGGGGCACAGAGTGCTCGTCTTCTCTCAGGTGATAAACCATTCAGATGCTGGTGCAAAAGTTCATCTTGAAGTTTCACTCTTCTGTCATAGTATCTTCTGTTTTATCACATGTTAAAATGACTGTTGATTCAGGTGACTTTTTAAGATACTTTGAGAAGAACTTTCTTAAAAGATGATGTGAAATTTAAGATACAGTTTGCCAGTAGGTACCTGAGGGATTTGAACCTAGATTTTATTTTTTCTGTTTCACTCCACCGTGAAGCTGAGACTGATGATGCAATAGTTTCCCTCAGCCCAGTCTCTCCGATCACAGCCACAGCAGCCTCTAACACCTTCACAGTTGTCTTGGTGGCTTCCTTCACTTGTCTCTTGTGGATTTGCTGACTGTCAGATACATTTTCTTCTGTTTGTTATGTAGATGACCAAGATGTTGGACCTGCTGGAAGATTTCTTGGAAAATGAAGGCTACAAGTATGAGAGGATTGACGGTTCCATCACTGGAGGAATGAGACAGGAAGCCATTGACCGCTTTAACGGTGAGCGAGAAACACACCAAATTTCTTTGTTTCTGTTTGATTGTTTATTGAAGGACCATAATGCTATTTTAATGTTTGAATCCTTTAAATAGAACTATTATACACAGTGACAGTGACACTTCTCGTTTTAAATTTATTTAGAAAATGGCAGATCATTTTCTATATTAGCACAAACATAAAAATGGCTGGTATAATCTTCATATGCAGTTATAAAATTCATTCTGTCTTCAGCTCCCGGAGCTCAGCAGTTTGCTTTCCTGCTGTCAACTAGAGCCGGCGGTCTGGGTATCAACCTGGCCACTGCAGACACTGTCATTATCTACGACTCTGACTGGAACCCTCATAATGACATTCAGGTACTGGAGAATCGCTGTATGTCACATTGTTTTATAGGTCTTATTTCTCATCTGCTTGATCTAAAAAAAAACAAAAAAAACAGCTTAAGACGCGTATGATTTTTATGGCTGAGTTTGTATCAGCAATGAGTCTACCTGGTGTGCACCACAGAAGAAGAGCTGGTCATGGAGCCCTCCAGAAATGATTAAACTAAGAAACTGATTTCATTTCCGCTGAAATTTCACTGCTGCATTGTGATGATCTTCATGTGGTTTATTAAGACTTGTGTTTAGGCTTTCAGCAGAGCTCATCGTATTGGACAGAACAAGAAGGTGATGATCTACCGTTTTGTCACCAAGGCCTCTGTGGAAGAGAGGATTACTCAGGTAATTCATCCACAAAAACCAGCACTTAAACAGATTTATAAACTGTCCAACCTGGCGCAATCAGAGGACAGTGACGTGTGTTTGTTTACAGTGCATCCGGAAAGTACTCACAGCACTTCACTTTTCTACATTGTGTTACAGCCTTGTTCCAAAATGGAGTAAATTCATTTTTTTTCCTCAAGATTCTTCATGCAGAACCCCATAATGACAACATGGTTTTTTTTGTTGTTGTTTGAAATTTTTGCAATTTTATTAAAAATAAACTAAGAAATTACATGTCCATAAGTATTCACACACTTTCCTCAGTACTTTGTTGATGCACCTTTGGCAGCAATTACAGCCTTAAGTCTTCTTGAATATGATGCCATAAGCTTGGGGCACCTATCTTTGGGCAGTTTCGTCCATTCCTCTTTGCAGCACCTCTCAAGCTCTATCAGGATGGATGGGGAGTGTCTGTGCACAGCCATTTTCAGATCTCTCCAGAGATGTTGAATCAGATTCAGGTCTGGGCTGTGGGTGCACCACTCAAGGACATTCAGAGTTGTCCCAAAGACACTCCTTTATCGTGACTGTGTGCTTAGGGTCATTGTCCTGCTGAAAGATGAACGGTTGTGCCAGTCTGAGGTCAGAGTGACAGAGTGACCATCAGGTTTTTGGTTACCTCCCTGAAAAAGGCCCTTCTCTGCCGATCGCTCAGTTTAGGCGCAGCCAACTCTAGGAAGAGTCCTGGTGGATCTGAACTTCTTCCATTTACGGATTATGGAGGCCACTGTGCTCATTGGAACCTTCAAAGCGGCATAACTATCTTTACCCTCCCCCAGATTTGTGCCTCAAGACAATCCTGTCTCTGATGTCTACAGACAATTCCTTTGACTTCATGCTTGGTTTGTGCTCTGACATACACTGTCAACTGTGGGACCTTATATGTAGACAGGTGTGTGTCTTACTGAATCATGTCCAATCAACTGAATTTACCCCAGGTGGACTCCAGTTAAGCTGTAGAAACATCTCAAGGATGATCAGTAGAAATAGGATGCACCTGAGCTCAATTTTGAGCTTCATGGCAAAGGCTGTGAATACTTAACATACATGACATTTAATGTTTTGTTTTTTGTTTTTTTTTATAAATTTGCAAAAAAATAAAAAAAAAGCTTTCTGCCTTGTCATTATGTGGTATTGTCTGTATAATTTTGAGGAAAAATATGAATTTCATCCATTTTGGAATAATGCTGAAACATAAAATGTGGAAAAAGTGAAGTGCTGTGAAGACTTTCCGGGTGCACTGTGTAATAAGTCAGGCTGGTACACACTCAACGTCCTCCTTTGTGTCTGTGCAGGTTGCTAAGAAAAAGATGATGCTAACCCACCTAGTGGTTCGTCCTGGTCTGGGATCCAAGACGGGCTCCATGTCCAAACAGGAACTGGATGATATTCTCAAGTTTGGAACAGAGGCACTCTTCAAGGATGAAGGCGAAGGTAAGGGTCTTCACATTCTTATATCCCTGTGATGGACTGTTGAAACACGTTGAAACTGGCTGAGAAACCCGTTTGTGTTTAGGTGAGAACAAGGAGGAGGACAGCAGCATAATTCACTACGACGACAAAGCTATCGACCGTCTGCTTGACAGGAACCAGGACGCCACAGATGACACGGAGCTACAGAGTATGAATGAATATCTGAGCTCCTTTAAAGTGGCTCAGTATGTCGTGAAGGATGAGGAGGAGGAGGTGAGCACCTGAGGGAATCTGAGTTTTACCTCCTCTACCCAGAGGTTTCAACCTCGGTGGAATTGTTAGGACAGACACCCAGAACGTTTTGAACTAAAAATAATCTGGTCACAGTGAGGCCTGTCAGTCATGCATTCGGCACCTTTGCCATCTTATTCTCTGATGTTCAGGAAGAGGAGGTGCAGCGGGAGATCATCAAACAGGAAGAGAGTGTGGATCCGGACTACTGGGAGAAGCTCCTGCGCCATCACTACGAGCAGCAGCAAGAGGATCTGGCTCGAAACCTGGGCAAAGGCAAACGCATCCGCAAACAGGTCAACTACAACGACGGCTCCCAAGAGGACCAAGGTGAGCGAACAACCGCAGCAGCCTGTTGGTTTTCCTCTCAGCGGTTACCCTCCAACTTACTACATAAAACCAAAGCTGTACTAATACCACGAGTTTTAGGTTTTAAAATTACAGACAAAAAATCTTTGTCAACAAGACTTGGCACGCAGACGTTTCTGAGCTGCCACGATAGGGGCGCACTGAGTACTTTTGATGGTTTTAGGCTCATTATTTGATTTCACCACATTTGACAAGTGCACTTCATGCTGTGTAAATTCTTCAGTTTGCTGTTTCCTTTTTTAAATAACTAGTCTGCAGAATCTTGATTTATAAAACTAGTAACAATGCAATCTCTAAATCAAAGATACTGGAGCTACGCAAGATCGCCCACTCTGGTCAAATAGTGAAGTGCAGGCAAGCAAACTGCTCGCTGCTCAGTGAGAGCAGTGCCCAAATCGATGTAACAGGCCTGGTTTATTGTTTTTCAGGTTTCCCAAGAACAAGGAAAGGTAATTTGTCATATTGAACTCATTCATATTTTAAGTTGGAATGCAGTGTTTAAACTGTTTAAACAAACTGTCTGTTGTCAGAGTGTAAATGATGTGATGTTGGTGTTAATTATAATGTGAATAGATGTGATTGTGACTTGTACTGACAGTGGGTATTCTAGTCAAACCTCTCAGTCTGCAAGCAAAATATAAACTATGAAACCAAAAAAATGTCCATTTGAAGCCTCAGTATGGCCAAATGACAAATAGGTCAAATTTAACCATATTCAAAGTTTCAAATGACGTTGGCACGTACAGTTTTAACACATTAACTTAATCTGTAAAAAAGATTTCTTCAACGCAATCAAAAGAGCAAACTGATAAGTCTCAAATAAGTGTTTCATTGATGGCACATGTTGATATTCATACGCAATCACAAATAAACTGACAAATTTTTTAAAGTGGTCACACACATTCAGTTTTATAACAGTTAGTCATCAAAACCCACTAGAATAAAATAGAGCCTTTATTGTCATTGTACATATACATACAATGATATTTGTCTTCTGCATTTAACCCAACATAATTACAGTTAGACACAATCCAACCAATCCTAATGATAAAGAAAAATGATTCCCAAGAGGGATTTATTTCAAAGTCATAGTTGCAGTATTTTACAAGTATACCGTATTTTCTTGAGTATGTCACTCATTATTGTTATTTTTACTCATTTGTGAGGTCCTGCAGTTTGGTCTTATACCACTGCCACAAAAAAAAATCACATTTGTTAATAATAAATCTTTTTATAGGTCTTTCCCTCAAATCAAAAACACTAAACAAAGCAAGAGCAATCAGAGATTTCTGACATCTGCCAATTCAGATCTGCATCACCTGCAAAATTCAGTGGAATCTTCCATGCCCTAATATCTATCTGTGCTGCAAATTTGGTGAGAATCCGTGATGTAGTTTGGACGTAATCTGTAAAAGCGTATAAAGTGACACTTGATCCAGAGTCCTGATCCGGATCACCTCCCAAATTTAATGCAGTCTTCCATGCCCTAAATTCTATCTGTGGTAAAAATGTTGTCAAAATCCGTGCGGTAGCCTTGATGTAATCCTGCTAACATACAGATAAATAAATGCTGATGATTTTATGACGTCCTTGGTGGACATAATAAATATTAATATTTCAATTTTCGAGGGGTTAGGGTTTGAACTGGGAACTGCACTGAAACCAAGTGCACTAAACACTTGGTCACCACCCCCAAACTCCATTAATATATATATAAAAAAAAAAACCCAGATACCTATAAAATTACATGATGACAATGCACAAACACCCAAATTAAAGATCTGATTAAAAAAAAAAAAAAAATGGTATCACCCTTTTTCTGTTTTATCAGCCCTTTAATATACGTCAGAAAAAATAGGTAACTTGCCCCATTGGTCAGTTTCGAATAATACATGTATTTCAGTCATTCAGATATTTTACAGAGTTTATAAACATTTCATTCTTTACCCAACAGTTCCTGTAATTCATCTTTCTCCTCAATAATATTTGGGAAGATTAGTGAATTTGACTTGAATTTTAAATAATTATTCTTTGGAAAATGGCCATCACTCTGCTCCGCTGTCACTCAAAGCATTTTCTCCAGAGTGGCGGATCTTGCGTAGCTGTAGTGTCTTTGGTCTAAATCAGAGCTGTGTGTGAAGATTGCAGCAGTTCAGGATTTTCAAACCAGATGTTTTTCTCAGATTATGGATTTATTATTTTATCTTGTTTTTATCTCAAAGCTGACTGGCAGGATGACCAATCTGACGGCCAGTCGGATTACTCTGTGGCATCTGAGGAGGGAGATGAGGATTTTGATGAGCGAGCAGAAGGTGAGAGCATTGACGTGCTGCAGCATCATATTTCTGACTTCTGTGATGAACAACCAGAAACTAATCAGGGGCATTAGTGGCTTTTAACAGGATTTTGCACACAATTGCTGCATTTACAGGGTGTCTCTTATTTGCACATTTACACTGTTTTTTTATTTTTTATTTTTTCTCTTTGTAGCCAACTCTCGCAGGCCGAACAGGAAGGGCCTGAGGAATGACAAAGATAAGCCGCTGCCCCCCCTGCTGGCCAGAGTGGGAGGCAACATCGAGGTGAGCAGCTCAGCCACAATACCACATCATTTTAATTATTTTGTTTTAATTTAATGTATTAATTCATTAATTTATTTATTTTACAGAAACAAACTTAACACCAAAACAAACTGATGGTGAAATCATCTTTTATTATTCACATGAACTGAATTTTAAATGAAAAAATGAAATTGAGAGTTGAAGATTAGAAAATGAAAATAGACTTCCCCTAACATAACTGCTACGTGCTGTACTGTAATTATCATTCAAGAGATCTGATAATTAACTTCGCATTGTATAACTATGAGAAAACATCATAAAAAGGCCTCTGCATGTAGCTTTAATCTAAATATTGTTTTAGAATTGTGAAGTGTTTTTTTTTTTGACAGCCGAGCATAACCTGAGATGAAGCTCATTGCTGGTAGATTGAGTTTTTACTGATGCAACAGTGAAGCTTAGGAAAGGCTGCTGAGTTTTTGGTGCAGGTTCTGTGGGTATCAACGCTGATGATTTGTTCTCTTTGGCTTTCCAGGTGTTAGGTTTTAACTCTCGACAGAGGAAGGCCTTCCTGAACGCAGTGATGCGTTATGGGATGCCACCCCAAGATGCTTTCACCACCCAGTGGCTGGTCAGGGACCTGCGAGGGAAATCTGAGAAAGAGTTCAAGTAGGTAGTGTCACTGGAAGACTGATTCTCTGTTTTTCCCAAACTGCAGTTCACATAAATAATCTAATTTGGCTTTAATTTGTGTCTTTATAAATGCTGCATTTTCTCTTCAACCACCAGTAAAATCCTAAATGATTCTTGATATTTTCTTCACCATCATGAGTAACATATTTATAAGTTTTTTTGTTTTTTTTTTCCTTTTAAGATTTCTTTCTATTACATATAGAAGTTTTAGAAATATCACAATATCACCACAGAGACACTGTGGATAAGCTGCGGAAGGGCTGGAAATGCTGTGGTGTCACTACTCTGACTGGGATCACTACCGCCCTGACGGTCACTCAGTGTCTGACTCTCACAGTAAAGACTGTGGAATTGGGGCCTTGTCAAATCCCACCAAACTTCACAATAAGGGTTGTCAGGCAGCTTTGGAGGAATTAACTGCAGAAAAAACATCCAGTGGGTGATAGTTGCAGCTCTTGTAATTGCTTTCCTGCAGATTATGTGCATTGTGTTTACCTGCATGTTGATGAGAGGCATCCACACACACACACACACACACACACACACACACACACACACACACACACACACAAGTAGCAATCTGTTCAGGGCACATCTGTTTGGAAACTCATGTAGAAACATTAGATATACGCATCTCATAGCTTTAGTTATTGATGCACAAAACAATGCTTTCATATATATTGATTATCAAATATTTCATAGTTTAGCAGTACCATTCTTTAGACTGAATGTGGTTTGGAAGGCAAAATTACATTTGTTAGGTTTTTGGGGTTTTTTGATCTGATGTTATCTTATTGGTTTGAGGAATTCTAACATATTTTACTTTCCATGTACAGTTACAAACTTTGAATCTGTTTGACCTGAATTTTTATCTTGCTGGTACCCAGTTTCTATTTTATTAGTAAAGACCCTTTAATTTACATTTGACTTTAATTGAAATATAAATTCAATGACAAAAAATGCTTTTTAAATTTTCAGATAATTTCAGTATTTATTTCAGACACAGGCCCACATGTTATTGGCACAGCAATACAATATTCAAAAGTCAGCATATTTCAGAAGATTCATATTCATTCAGCAGAATGTTTGCAGCTCACATTTCAAGTGTATTGTGCACAGGAAGTAAAGCATTTTACCTTTTATTACATCTGCAAAAGCAGTGATGGACACAGCTAACCAAAAAGTTAGCTTCGATAACTGCTAATCAGCTAGCTGAAAAGTTATCTTTTACAATGCTAAACCGATAAACCACCAAAAAATTTATCAGAAGCTACCGATAGCTTTCAGTATTGTCTCCGGTACACTCTCAGCTACTAGCAAGCTGATTTTGAGTTTAACCACCGCCAACATTTCTGATAGAATCAAAGGCGATCACAAACCCAAACATGAGTCAGCACTTCTGTTTGTGCGCCCTGTCCACTGCTGTAGGAAAGCATCATTTACTTTGACAGCATACAGTGGTCCAGCCGTGAAGCAGACGTCTTGAAAAGGACTTCAAAACATTTGACTTAGGGTTTTGATTTATAAATCAAATTAATCCGGATAGAATAACTACATTTATGTCAACTCTGTCATTTGTACGATAACACATATCTGTTAATTTTAAAATAATGCACTAAGAACACATATTTGTTTATTTTAAAATAATGCACTAGTTTTGAACATTAACACACAGATGCCCAAAGGGATTATGGGTAAACTGAGCCTCTGCTCACACTGATTGGTTGGTTGATTCATTCATTCTATGTAAAAACCAACACAAGTTGATGTAACGTGTGTTGGTGTTTAAAAATAAATGTGGTTTTGTAAAACATGTGATTTCTTTCATTTGTAAAAAAAAAAAAAAAAAAAAAAAAAAAAAGCATTTGTAAAACTGAAAAGTCTGTTAACCCTCCTGGGTCTAAGGCCTTTTTTGGCCATTTCTCTCGCCTGGACTTTTTTTATTATGCTGTTAGAACAACACCTTATGAACCACAATCAAGTAGTATATACCCTTTTTTTTAAGGACAAACTAAATTTTCATACTACAACCCCTGGCAATAATTATGGAATCACCGGCCTCGGAGGATGTTCATTCAGTTGTTTAATTTTGTAGAAAAAAAGCAGATCACAGACATGACACAAAACTAAAGTCATTTCAAATGGCAACTTTCTGGCTTTAAGAAACACTATAAGAAATCAGGAAAAAGAATTGTGGTAGTCAGTAACGGTTACTTTTTTAGACCAAGCAGAGGGAAAAAATATGGAATCACTCAATTCTGAGGAAAAAATGATGGAATCATGAAAAACAAAAGAACGCTCCAACACATCACTAGTATTTTGTTGCACCACCTCTGGCTTTTATAACAGCTTGCAGTCTCTGAGGCATGGACTTAATGAGTGACAAACAGTACTCTTCATCAATCTGGCTTCAACTTTCTCTGATTGCTGTTGCCAGATCAGCTTTGCAGGTTGGAGCCTTGTCATGGACCATTTTCTTCAACTTCCACCAAAGAGTTTCAATTGGATTAAGATCCAGACTATTTGCAGGCCATGACATTGACCCTATGTGTCTTTTTGCAAGGAATGTGTTCACAGTTTTTGCTCTATGGCAAGATGCATTATCATCTTGAAAAATGATTTCATCATCCCCAAACATCCTTTCAGTTGATGGGATAAGAAAAGTGTCCAAAATATCAACGTAAACTTGTGCATTTATTGATGATGTAATGACAGCCATCTCCCCAGTGCCTTTACCTGAGATGCAGCCCCATATCATCAATGACTGTGGAAATTTACATGTTCTCTTCAGGCAGTCAACTTTATAAATCTCATTGGAACAGCACCAAACAAAAGTTCCAGCATGATCACCTCGCCCAGTGCAGATTCGAGATTCATCACTGAATATGACTTTCATCCAGTCATCCACAGTCCATGATTGCTTTTCCTTAGACCATTGTAAACTTGTTTTTTTCTGTTTAGGTGTTAATGATGGCATTCGTTTAGCTTTTCTGTATGTAAATCCCATTTCCTTTAGGCGGTTTCTTACAGTTCGGCCACAGACGTTGACTCCAGTTTCCTCCCATTCGTTCGTCATTGGTTTTGTTATGCATTTTCGATTTTTGAGACATATTGCTTTAAGTTTTCTGTCTTGACGCTTTGATGTCTTCCTTGGTCTACCAGTATGTTTGCCTTTAACAACCTTCCCATGTTGTTTGTATTTGGTCCAGAGTTTAGACACAGCTGACTGTGAATAACCAACATCTTTTGCAACATTGCGTGATGATTTACCCTCTTTTAAGAGTTTGATAATCCTCTCCATTGTGTCAGTTGACATCTCTCGTGTTGGAGCCATGATTCATGTCAGTCCACTTTCTGCAACAGCTCTCCAAGGTGTGTTCACTCCTTTTTAGATGCAGACTAATGAGCAGATCTGATGTGATGCAGGTGTTAGTTTTGGGGATGAAAATTTACAGGGTGATTCCATAATTTATTCCTCAGAATTGAGTGATTCCATATTTTTTCCCTCTGCTTGGTCTAAAAAAGTAACCGTTACTGACTACCACAATTTTTTTTCCTGATTTCTTATAGTGTTTCTTAAAGCCAGAAAGTTGCCATTTGAAATGACTTAAGTTTTGTGTCATGTCTGTGATCTGCTTTTTTTCTACAAAATTAAACAACTGAATGAACATCCTCCGAGGCCGGTGATTCCATAATTATTGCCAGGGGTTGTATACACCCTTTGTTATATTTGCATGAAGGTAGCAGAAAGGTATAGAACAAGAAATGCAAAGGAAAAATTTAGGTGAAAAATAAATCTTACAAATTTTTAATGGTAAAACACACTACACACCAATAAATAAGCAAAGTCACAGCTGAAATATGATCTTGGAGGTCTGCTTGACCAATGTGCAAAATTTTGAATTTCTGGAATAAGTAAAAAAAAAAAAAATTTTTCTTTTTTTTTTTTTCAATAAATTAAAAAAAAAAAAGTCACTTGTCCTGACAGATTAGGTGTGGTGGTACTCCAAAAACCTGTTCCTGTCAGCCACCAGGCACTGGGGGATATCACATAGAAAACACTTGGGTGGGTGGGGGATTCTTCAGGCTGGACAGTGCACAAAGCAAGCTTTTCTTTTAAAGGTTGGTAAGGTTAGACCTTACTTATGTGAAGTGCCTTGTGATTTGGCGCTAAGAAAAGTTGAAATTGACTGTAGTGTGTGTGCGTGCGTATATCAGAGACCCCAAAAGGGGACTGTAAGTTTCTATCTTTCCCTTCTTGTATTGCTCATTGAACGTTTCCTCTTCTCTTGCAAGGGCATACGTCTCTCTGTTCATGCGTCATCTGTGTGAGCCTGGAGCAGATGGAGCGGAGACCTTTGCAGATGGCGTCCCAAGGGAAGGACTGTCAAGGCAACACGTCCTCACCCGCATCGGGGTTATGTCGCTCATTCGTAAAAAGGTAAACAGCGTGCCCATCTCTTAGGGCCCCTTCACACAAAACATGAATTTGGGCAAAAGATGCAGAAACTGGCCGAAAAAGAGCAAAAAAATCCAATTTGGCGACCCGTGAAAAATTCCACCTGAATGACCTGATGCACTTGTGTCATTAACACACCAGCCGGCTCCCCGTGTCCCTCTGTCCAGCAGCTCTGAAGCATTGGTGACCACGTTGCAAAGGTGATATTATCAGTTATCAAGTTGTTCACCAATGGATATGGCTTTTTACACCATGAAGAAAACCATACACCCTGAGGCCGATGATAACGATTTTATCATATACCTATAAATGATAAATGCACGCAGAACACAATGCGCGTGGTCTCCCCTTTGCTCACTGCCTCTGGGGGTACGGATGCAGGACCTGCAAAGAATCCAAGTCATGGCCACGGAACTCTGCGGCTGCGGTTACTGAGACCATGCAGCGGGCGCTGCGCATCAAAACAGCGAGCGTAGCCTCTGGACCTGTTGCTGGAGTTGGATGCAGCTCGGCACAGCAGACGGGGGCGGTGTGAGTGGCCCACTGTGGCACTTACCGAGCCCGCAGACTCAGTAAGCGCATCGGAGGTGGTGAGAGCAATCGCAGTGATGCCGACCGGTGCCGCGACCGGCCCGCCTGATAAGGACGCAGAACACAATGCACTGTTTAAAAAAAAAAAAAAAGAAGCATGCAAAATTGCACTAAAAATTTTTTTGCAAAACTGCGAGACCGCGATATGGGGAAGGACCACTGTATTAAATTACACATTGACAATATCTAGGATCGCACATGCTGTGACGTCACAACATATGTATGGATTGGCTGATTACCAAGGCAACATTCACTTACTTGGGTGGTATGAAAAATATTACCGGTCCACGAAAAATATCACAAGGGTGTATTGCTATTTATTCTTTAGTGTTTTATCCAATCATATTGGCGTATCTTTTATAGGTATATGATAAGTAGTTTTATTTATTACAATGTGAGGAGAGCCTGCCAATGCACGCGCTTCGCAGTGGCGTCTCGTTAGGTGATATTCTGCATGGCATGATATGTGTTCCCCAGCTGTGCGTAGTGATGACTCTGTGGTCAGGTGCAGATTTGACTGCATGCTCATCTCTGTGCGTGCTGCGACATGGTTGAGGCGATCTAGCGAGTTTTTATTTTTTCCCATGTTGTAATTGTTTGCAGACACACGTGCAGCACCGGTTGTCTTGCACATGGGTGAGTGGAGCACATGTGACAATATTTGTTCCCCAGATTTGTGTTGCGCTGACACGGCGGTCAGCTGCTGTGTGGAGCGGCACACGCTGCAGGACCGCAGCACTGGACGTGGGTGGTGGTCAGGCCCCTCGCTGCTTGATGTTGAATGTCATCCAACTCATAACATGATTACTTGTCAATTGCTGTCCCCTGTCACATGCTCTCTGTTTTTCTGCTGTGAGTGGCCCCACCTCTAGTGGTGGTGGATGTTTGTGGGTGGCACCTAGACTCTGGCAGAGAGCGGGTCAAATGGGCATTCACCAACGTTCGGCCGCTGGTGTGAAGGCTGCCTCGATTGCACCATTCGGCCGCGGCTCGACATGGCCGATGATTTCATGCAGCTGTGTACGATATCCGTGCGAATGCTATGAACAAGGTCAGATGACAGTGCGACTTCATCTTGCCCGCCATTCAAATGGGTTTCCGGCACGAGTAGCAGGCGAATATAGACTGAATGTGCTGTGGTGACTGCTGTATGAGGCATTCGAGTGCAGCTCTGATTTTCCACGAATGCTATTCAACTCCTCCTTCGTGCTCCATTTTGCCTCATTCATGTTATGTGTGAAAGGGCCATTTCATCATTACACTCACATAGGAGGGAAAAGTTGGATCTGAAAGATGCAGGGTTTTTGTTTATTACCTGTGGAGTTCAGCAGCCCTTTCAGTTGTGCCACGAGGTGACTTTTTACTCGCTCGAATCCGCCAAATGTGATGTTTCAGGTCCAGGAGTTTGAGCATGTGAACGGTCAGTGGTCGATGCCCTGGATGGCTGAGCTGGAGGAGAACAAGAGGGCAGCAGCTCAGCCTGACTCACCCGGAAAAACCCCCTCTACAGGCACCCCTGCCGACACCCAGCCCAACACCCCAGCTCCCGGTACAACACGCATCTGCAGTTTTTGTACACATCAAATGGCAAACTAGTGTTAGCCACCAACAACTGTCAGTATGAGCCCAAAGTTCATCAGGAAATGTCACAAAATTATAGTGGCTGAGAGATGCAGCAACACCTCCAAATTCGACACCAATAGCAAATTTTAAAAAAAATCCCACACACAGCTGCATGAATTAAACGACGGTTACATGCATTTTACGAAACCCTCTTGCAAATTGAGAAAGCACAACAGAAGTACTATCAACACAAAAAGTTTTATGCACAAAGACTTTGGCTGAATCTCAATTCTACCCCTTCCCTTCCGTTTTGCACGGGCACGAGAGACAGTAGTGTCTCACTTCTCTTTTTGGAGCTAGGCGGAGGGCTACAAACCCCTCCAAATGGAGTGAATCTGGGTGCACACTCCGTTTAGAGGGGTAGGGGGAGCTTACTGTCACTGCTCACTGTCTCCAAAGAAACAAACATGGCGCTGAAAGAGCTGCACAAATGTAAGCAGCTTTCATTACAAATTATGCTGTTTAGAAAGTTAGAACTTTCCTAAAAACTTTACAGGCAGTTGTCTATAACAGCAGCGTGTATGCTGCTGGATGCATGTTGCGTATATTGATGTTCTGAAGAATATTATAACTTCGCTCGTGCGCTTAGGCGTTATAATGCACATACACACGAACGCTACATAAGACACTTTTATATCTCACAATGGAGAAAATCAAAAGATAAGCACGTTAATTTGTATGTTCATAAATCTTTAGATGATAGCGACCCCTGCTGTTGGATTTCAAGTTCTGTAACGCGTGTATTTTGTAAACAATCAGGGAGCCCTGAGCGCACTCGTCTCCTAATAAGCTTTCAGGCAGAAAATGAGAAGTTTCATCAATGGGAGTAAGATGGAAAATATATACACACACATGTATATGTGTAACATAACCTGACGTCCTAATAGACTGATATTATTTGTCAAGGAAATTTCTAAAGGAAATAGTGCTGGATGCAAAAAAATGGGGGAATTTGAAAAAGAAATATAAGGTTATAACAGAACTAGATGCAGCCCATAAGACACATACAGGTGCTGATCATACAATTAGAATATCATGAAAAAGTTGATTTATTTCAGTAATTCCATTCAAAAAGTGTAACTTGTAAAATGTATACATTCATTCCACACAGACTGATATATTTAAACTGTTTATTTTAATTACTAATTAATTAATTAATTACTAATCAGTCAATTAATGATTAATCAATTAACAATATTAATTATTAGTATTACCATTAATGAATTACAAATTAATTTTTAATACAATTAATTATTATTATAAATGATTAATTAATTAACAGAAAATTCTCCGATGTGATTGCAGTTTGTCAAAGAAATCTGCGACTTTTTTATTTCTTTCCATTTACGCAGAAAGGCGAGAAAATAAAAAGAGCAAACAGGCTACTTGTGTTGTAAACTGCTCCTTGTGTTGTGGCCTGTTTTTTTTGTTTTTTTTCCTCAATTTGCAACAGATTCATAAAGTCACATTGTTTGTAAATCTTTGGAAGTGTCATGGCCTCTCTCGGCCACCATATGCAGTGCCTCCATAAGCAACGTAAGGAGTAAAGTTGTCTTTTTAGTTGACGATGCCTTGAAGAACGATGACGGAGAGAAGGAGGCGAAAAAAGACGCAGAAGTGGAGAAGAACGGCAAAGATTTCCCGAAGACCAGCGATGAGGTGAAGATGTGACTTGTTGAAGTGACCTGGATAAAAGTTGGATCTTTGGATTTTGACGCTCTTCCTCTCTTCCAGATTATTGCCATCCCAGATGATGATGAGGAGGAGGAGCAAGAGGAGGAGAAGAGCCCACCCGAGGAGCAGGAAAAAAAGAAGAATGGGGAGGAGCCAATGGAGACAGACAAACCCGCAAATGGAGATATCGAAAGCGTGAAAGAAAAAAATGGTGAGAAGGAGGGAGAGAATGGCAAGACGAGTCCAGAAGGAAGAGAGGAAACCAAGTCACCCTCAGAGGAAAAGATGGAGGACTCAGAGGTCAAACCCGATGCTTCTGAGGTCAAAGGTGACGTTGTACACACGTTAGCCAGTTATTGTTTTTCATAAATCAGAACGTTAAACATCAGAAATGTAAAGTGTGTCTGATGGTTTTTAGCTTAAATTTTCTCTCTGTTGGATTTTCAACAGATGAGAAGAAAGAAGAAAAGATGGACACAGCTTCAGCCGCAGAGGGAAAGAAAGGTACCAGAAACTGTTCCCATCCTTTTGGTCTGGGCTGGTTTTAAAACCAGGAACCTTTTTAAGAAACTATTTTGTTTCTCTAAACATCAGGCATCACAGTTGGTTTTTTAGGAATCATTGTTGTTCTTCTTCCCCAGCTACAGACCAGAAGGAAGAAAAGGAGGTGCAGAAACCTGAAGAGGTGACAAAGCTGCAGAATGGAGATGGCAGCAAGGAGGGCAGTGCCTCAGCTGGTGCCCCCGCAGGGGGTGGAGTCAGTGAAGAGAAGAAGAAGATTAAAACCAAGTTCATGTTCAACATTGCTGATGGCGGATTCACAGGTAGGCGCACAGAAAGTAGAACACTGTGGCTTTAGTTTGCTCAGACACAACTGATGTCTGTCTGTCCTTCTCAGAGCTTCACTCCTTGTGGCAAAATGAGGAGCGCGCCGCCACCGTTACCAAGAAAACCAATGAGATCTGGCACCGTCGTCATGACTACTGGCTACTAGCTGGCATCATACAGTATCCTTTGTCTCACCTGTGGAACTGGTGCACAGATGAGCTGGAAATGTTTGTTCTTTAACCTCCATCCAGACACGGATACGCCCGCTGGCAGGACATCCAGAATGACGTGAAGTTTGCCATCCTCAACGAGCCCTTCAAAGGAGAGATGAACCGAGGCAACTTCTTGGAAATAAAGAACAAGTTCCTCGCTAGGAGGTTCAAGGTACCAAAAATAAGTCCCAGGTGGAAAATTTATGGAATCAGGAGATGAGCGTTAACAGCTAATCCGGTGTTTACTAAACTAGATCCAAGAATACCATCAATACTGCATGTCCCAGTTATGTCTGCCCCCCAAATTGGTCCGCCCTGCCTTTACTACGCATGCATCATTTGGGACCACAGCAGCTTGTCTGAGTCTGACTCGCTACACCCAAAGCGATCAAAGGGAATAATGTGATTATTAACCATCAGATGACAAAGTAAAACCTCTTAAATCATTCTGAAGTCATTTTTAAGCAGAAACGAGGCAATAATCGGTGAGTGCTACTGACGCTATGAAATGACGAAGCCGCAGTGAACGCAGCAGCAGCAGCTCGTTTGGCTGCTGCACTCTGGTCACTTCCTTTGTCTTTTATGATGAAATAATGCTGAATTTATGTGGAAATGATTGTTGTACAAAAGCTTCAGATATCTGTCGCTGAGACAGATGATGACTGGAGTGAAGTTTGAAGCAGAAACAAGGTGATAATTGGTGAACCGCGGCTAATGACGTGCAGTGAAGGCAGGGTGCACCGATTTTTTTAGGGAGGGCCGTTTGATCAGCGACACCGGCTCTTCTGCTGTGGGCGGAGCAGGAAGTGATGTTTTATCTGCTGTGTTGAGGATATTTGAGACCAGACAGTGTAGCCCAATATATGATATACGAGGTCTATTAGAAAAGTATCCAACCTTATTTTTATTTTTTTTTCTTTTCAAAAACCATATGGATTTGAATCACGTGTGATTGCGTCAGACAAGCTTGAACCCTCATGCGCATGCGTGAGACAAAACTACCTCCGTTTTGGTCTCACAGAACGGCTTTGAGATGGTGTTCAGACAGCTGTCGGTGGTTTTTCCATCGAGTGATTATCCGAGAAATTGTGGATGTGCCTGGACATGCCAGAACATGTCCCGTGAGGCTTCATCACGGCGTTGCTTTGCTCCATGCGGCACCGCGCGAAGCCTCCGCTCCTCTTTCCATGACAAAAACTCCTGGAACAGTGGAATGTGCCGTTCATTTCCAAACTGGACACTGTGTTTTATCCGGGACGTCGTCTGATTAGCACAGGAATTGTGAAAAGACGTGGACATCAGCACATTGAGACAGACGTGCGGAGGAATTCCGCGCGTTGCGGCGGTGCCGCATGGCGCACAGCAATGCCGTGATGAAGCCTCACGGGACATGTTCTGGCATGTCCAGGCATATCCACAATTTCTTGGATAATCACTCGATGGAAAAACCACCGACAGCTGTCTGAACGCCATCTCAAAGCCGTCCTGTGAGACCAAAACGGAGGTGGTTTTGTCTCGCTCCAGTAGCGAATCCATCATGATGCATGAAGCCTCCGCTCGGCTTTCCATGACAAAATCTCCTGTTAAAAGTGAAATCTGCCGGAAAATGGTTGATGTCCAGCTCTTGTGATAACCAGAGAAATGGCACACGATGGTCACGGATCCAGACAGCCATCCGTTTAGAAATGAAATGGTCGTTCAGCCTGTCGATGGCGGCTTCGGAGCGCGGCGCGCCCCACAGCCGCTGGGGGGCCGTCCTTAAAGCGACAGTAACACTCCTTATTCTCTACCAAGCCCGTAACATTTTCACCGAAAGCCAGATAAATTTTTCTAATGGTTTCCAGCTGCCAGTCTCTGAAAAAATTCTGATGGAAAAAACGCCCAAATCATTCTGCCATTTCCTGACAATGAAAATCCGACGAGGGGGCTGGACCACTCCTCACTCAAAGCCTGCTCACAGGCGAATGACGCAACCGACAGGCGTGGAAAAACTCACACATGCGCACGAGGGTTCAAGCTTGTCTGACGCAATCACACGTGATTCAAATCCATATGGTTTTTGAAAAATAATAAGGTCGTATACTTTTCTAATAGACCTCGTATTTAGGGTTCTTATTGGGAAAATCCAAGAGTTGATCATCTGTATTTTGACCACACGTTTCAAATTAATGCCTCAACATTGTCAGATAGGGAATTTGTTTTAATTGTGATCCAGTTGTTGTTTTCACAGGAATTAATACGGGTAGATTTCAGAGTTGAGTCTACAACCCCTGGCAATAATTATGGAATCACTGGCCTCGGAGGATGTTCATTCAGTTGTTTAATTTTGTAGAAAAAAAGCAGATCACAGACATAACACAACTAAAGTCATTTCAAATGGCAACTTTCTGGCTTTAAGAAACACTATAAGAAATCAAGAAAAAAAAATTGTAGCAGTCAGTAACGGTTACTTTTTTAGACCAAGCAGAGGGAAAAAAATATGGACTCACTCAATTCTGAGGAATAAATTATGGAATCACCCTGTAAATTTTCATCCCCAAAACTAACACCTGCATCAAATCAGATCTGCTCGTTAGTCTGCATCTAAAAAGGAGTGATCACACCTTGGAGAGCTGTTGCACCAAGTGGACTGACATGAATCATGGCTTCAACACGAGAGATGTCAATTGAAACAAAGGAGAGGATTATCAAACTCCTTAAAAGAGGGTAAATCATCACGCAATGTTGCAAAAGATGTTGGTTGTTCACAGTCAGCTGTGTCTAAACACTGGACCAAATACAAACATGGGAAGGTTGTTAAAGGCAAACATACTGGTAGACCAAGGAAGACATCAAAGCGTCAAGACAGAAAACTTAAAGCAATATGTCTCAAAAATCGAAAATGCACAACAAAACAAATGAGGAACTAATGGGATGAAACTGGAGTCAACGTCTCTGACCGAACTGTAAGAAACCGCCTAAAGGAAATGGGATTTATATACAGAAAAGCTAAACGAAAGCCATCATTAACACCTAAACAGAAAAAAACAAGATTACAATGGGCTAAGGAAAAGCAATTGTGGACTGTGGATGACTGGATGAAAGTCATATTCAGTGATGAATCTCGAATCTGCATTGGGCAAGGTGATGATGCTGGAACTTTTGTTTGGTGCCGTTCCAATGAGATTTATAAAGATGACTGCCTGAAGAGAACATGTAAAGTTACACAGTCATTGATGATATGGGGCTGCATGTCAGGTAAAGGCACTGGGGAGATGGCTGTCATTACATCATCAATAAATGCACAAGTTTACGTTGATATTTTGGACATTTTTCTTATCCCATCAATTGAAAGGATGTTTGGGGATGATGAAATCATTTTTCAAGATGATAATGCATCTTGCCATAGAGCAAAAACTGTGAAAACATTCCTTGCAAAAAGACACATAGGGTCAGTGTCATGGCCTGCAAATAGTCCGGATCTTAATCCAATTGAAACTCTTTGGAAGTTGAAGAAAATGGTCCATGATAAGGCTCAACCTGCAAAGCTGATCTGGCAACAGCAATCAGAGAAAGTTGGAGCCAGATTGATAAAGAGTACTGTTTGTCACTCATTAAGTCCATGCCTCAGAGACTGCAAGCTGTTATAAAAGCCAGAGGTGGTGCAACAAAATACTAGTGATGTGTTGGAGCGTTCTTTTGTTTTTCATGATTCCATCATTTTTTCCTCAGAATTGAGTGATTCCATATTTTTTCCCTCTGCTTGGTCTAAAAAAGTAACCGTTACTGACTGCCACAATTTTTTTTCCTGATTTCTTATAGTGTTTCTTAAAGCCAGAAAGTTGCCATTTGAAATGTCTTTAGTTTTGTGTCATGTCTGTGATCTGCTTTTTTTTTCTACAAAATTAAACAACTGAATGAACATCCTCTGAGGCCGGTGATTCCATAATTTTTGCCAGGGGTTGTACAAGTAAAAACAAAGATTATTCACAAGTAAAGTAGGATTTGTCAGATGCTGTAGCCTTTAATCTTGATGTCAGAAGTCAGAATGATATCAAAACAGCTAATAATGTGTTCAGTGTTCATGTACACTTTTTCGCAAAAAAAAAAAACAAACAAACTGGATTTGAGCGTCTGTCTGATCTGACTGTAAAATTGATTTTAATTTTGTGCCTGTCCAGCTGTTAGAGCAGGCGCTGGTGATTGAGGAGCAGCTACGTCGTGCAGCCTACCTCAACATGTCCGAGGACCCCTCCCACCCCTCCATGGCCCTGAACACGCGCTTCAGTGAGGTGGAGTGTTTAGCCGAGTCGCACCAGCACCTCAGCAAAGAATCCATGTCGGGAAACAAGCCAGCCAACGCCGTTCTGCACAAAGGTCTGAAAAGTCTTTTGACTTTTGATTGTTTGGAGATATTTGTGTTAGGTTTGATTTTTTTTTTGTTGTTGTTGTTTGTTTGTCTGTCTTTTTTTTTTTTTGGCTCTCATGCAGTGCAGTGTGAGTATTTAATGAATGATCTGTCTGTCGTCGTCGTTATGCCTGTGGACCCTACGTCAAAGATTTTTCCAGGCACTATAGTTTCACTAAGCGTGGACATAGAGATTCCATATGCGGCTCGATGATTACTAGATTATGCATAGTTATTATCCTATACCCATGCCTATTCTTCACAGTTTTTGCATACTTTGAATTTAGGGCTGCCACGATTAATCGATTATCAAAATAGTCGGTGACTAATTTAATAATCGACATCATCGTGTGTCCCCCCCCAAAACTGCTGCTGTATTTTCCGCTGCCATTCTGTCCTTGACGCACATGCAGTAGTGCTAATCTGGGTCAGCCATGATGCAACGAAGCTCAGAAGTTCTGGAGCACTTTCACCAAATTAAACATAAAAATGTGCAATGCAAAATCTGCAGTGCAGAATCTGCCTTCCACGGCTGTACGACAATGCCGGAGCATCTGAGAAGGAAATACATTGTGGCTGTGGATAATTTGCTAGTTAGCGACTATCATTAGTATCTTTCGTGAGCTGCTTACTTATATTGATAGCTGTAAACATTAACAGTTATGATTTCATTAGCCTCAGCACACGTGTTTGCTCTTATAACAGCGATGTCATGTTTGAAAAGGAAATGTGATAACACAAATGTTTTATAACACTATGTTACAGTGCCAAAGAAATATGTTCTTCAGTGAACGACTTTGTTACCAAGTAAAAGTTGAATGAACTGTCATCTTAATTGTCTTTATTTTTGTAGTTAGCACATACCTTAAATCAGGTTCTCAACCTTTTTGACCTCGGGCCCAATTTTCCCAGTACAGTGTAGCTCAGGGCCCATTTAAATATTAATATTGACCCAATATTCAATTTTCAATTGACCCAAGTCTTGGTTTGATTTGAATATAATAATTAAATCAAGTCCATTTACAGTTTAACAAGCTTAAACCTTGTAAAATCAATGATATGATACGCTGTGATTATCTCAGACATTTCTTTATATTGTCTGTGTAAACCTGCACATACAACAACACTGAAGAGGTGAGCAATTATGACAAATCAGGTTGCTTCAAGAACAAATATACTGTATTTTCTGCACCATAAAGCGCACCGGATTATAAGGCGCGCCCTCAATTAGCGGGTACTTAACCCTTACAAAAGGGGCACCAGATTATAAGGTGCGGCCTCAATTAGCGGGTACTTAACCCTTACAAAAGGGGCACCAGATTATAAGGTGCGGCCTCAATTAGCGGGTACTTAACCTTTACAAAAGGTGCACGCTAAAACATATAGTCTCCAAAAAAAAAAAAAAGTCACGGAAGCAAAACGGTGAGTTTATTTGAACTTTTTAACAACTTTGATCTACCGGTATTTAACAATATGGTACTCACATTGTTTTTTTATTATGGTTCTGTCACAAATCCATCGAAGTCCTCATCTTCTGTGTCTGAATTGAACAGCTGGGCAATTTCGCCATCAAACACGCCAGGTTCCCGATAATCATCGCTATCGTTTTTGCCTTCAGCCGAATGGTAACTGTAGAGATGCTTCTCCCGGCTGTTCTTTGTTCAGTGACCCTTTGCTCGAGTTGGTCTTCTAGCTGTGGCCACCTCGCTTTGTTTCCGCGGAAACTCCGTTTGGTCTTTTTAACTTGCCGCAGTTCATTTTCTTGTTTCCTCTCGCAGCTGCTCTATTCCCATGAACAACCGCATAACTGATGGCCTGCAGTTTGAATTGTGCCTCGTAAGCATGTCTCTTCGCTCGCGCCATTTTCCAGGGTCCTTAGACAAACAAATGTTTTGCAGGATACCTGTAGTATACGGTAACTACCGGAGGAGTGGCGGAGATGAGTGTACGTACCACGGACTCATGGACTCTTCTCTGATTGGTTTATCGCTGGCAGCGTACGTACTCTACGCTACCAGCGTACGTACTTTACGTATTACATAATGTTCTCCGATTGGTTTATCGCTGCCAGGGTACGTACTCTACGCTGCCAGCGTACGTACTTTACGTATTACATCCCTGTGTCAGCGGGAAATGGTCCGATATTCCGACAGTCAAAGACGACATCGGTCGTTTTTACAGATTTTGGAATTCAGTGCGCACATAAGGCACACCGGATTATAGGGCGCACGGCCTATTTTTGTGAAAATTTAAGGCTTTTAGGTGCACCTTATGGTGCGGAAAATACGGTAATAAAAATATTTTGATTTAGATACTAAGAGAAATTCTGATAAATAAAATTCTGTGGTAATAAAGTCAGTACATTCAAAATAATAAAATTAAATGAAATTTAAATAAAGTGCAGTTGAAAATATTGCCTCATAAACTACTGATGAATTTGTGTGATGCCATGTCAACAATACGGCGACTCAGTGTCGTTTGAGAGTACAGCAGCCTCCCCCGTTATCTCACGGCACGTCCACAGCGGCAGGTAGAACCAATTACTCCACCATGGTGAGCGCCTTCTTACTCGGCGCCACACGGCTGAATATGAGGTAGCTTGGCTTTTAAAGCACATTTAGAGTCACCAGTCAGTGACACGATAGATCTTTTCTGCTTCTGTAACTCAGGTTATTTTATTAGGGGGGGGAAAATCCACCGGCTTCCCAGCTAGTTTTGGATGTTTGGTTTTGAGGTGCCGCCTTAGTTTTGGAGGCTTCAGTGCTTCGTTGGCTAGCGTTAGCCCACACTGAGCACATTGGGCTCTTAGCTTTGCCTCGCTACCTCTGTTCACAAAGGCGAACTTAATAAAGTCAGGGTTGTACTTGTGCAAAACTTTTGCCTTTGAAAAGGGGGTGGCATCACTTCCATCTTTATTTTTTCATTTTAAAAACTTTTCCATAACTTCAATAAAAGTTTGCAGCTGGCTGCTTCTGCTTCTGCTTAATGGAGCGTGTTCAACAACTGATTGACGCCTCATTGCCACCAAGAGGTGGGAAGCCGTATTGCGGCCCCGCACCCTCATGGCCCACAGGTGCAGAACTGAAAGTTTTTCACAGCTCAGTATTTGACACTCACAGCCCAGTGATGGGTCGTGGCCCCATGGTTGAGAATCCCTGCCTTAAACACTTCAAGCTTGAAGCTAATGATGGTTATATAAGAGTAGCTGCATGCTGGTGCATTAAGCTGTAGTTTACATATGATCCAATTAGTCGACTAATCGCAAAAATAATCGGTGACTAGTCCATTATCAAAATGATCGTTTGTGCCAGTCCTATTTAAATTTACACTTTAAGATTGGCATTCTGTCAAATCCAGTTGTATCCATAGTCATCCATGATTGTGTGTGGTAGATAGTGACACTGAGGGTTTATACATTTGATGCAAACCGTTATTTTTGGGTTGTTTTCAAGATTTCACAATTTTCACACATTTTGAATATAAACTTTATAATTGACTTTCTGTCAAAACCAATTTAGAATCCATTTATATCGATAGCCATCCATCATCTTGGGTATGCTAGATGTGTGATTAAGGGTGTAATTTCTGTGTTTTTGAGAACTTTGATTTCAGACTTTGATTGCAAGTACTACGCCACTTTATATGTCATAGATTCTTTGAACTGTGAGTGAGTGACTTTGTGTTGGTTGCATGTGAGTCACACCAGTTTCTGTGATTCTGGCTGAAAATGTGACCTACAGCGAGCGAGTGACCTTTGTTTTCTTCTTCTCTCTCAGTGCTGAAGCAGCTAGAGGAGCTGCTGAGTGACATGAAGGCGGACGTAACTCGTCTTCCAGCAACCATTGCCCGGATACCACCAGTTGCTGTGCGACTGCAGATGTCAGAGAGGAACATTCTGAGCAGACTGGCAAGTCGAGGGCCTGAGACACAACCGCAGGTGCAGACACAACAGGTAAAAGTGCCAGAACTAATCAGGAACTAAACTGAACTGTCCAGCTGGGCGATGTGGTCCTGGTGCTCATCAGACACTGTGACTTTACAGCAGAGTGACTCTTCTGTCGGATGTGCTTCAGATATGACCTTGGATATTTGTTTATATGCTGTAAACAAATAATTGATCGGTTTGTCTGCCAGAGTATTTTTGTTTTATCAGCAGAATATTTCAGTTAATTTTTATTTTTTATTTTCAGTTAAACAGTTTAGATTTTGAAGTGCGCTCTTTTCTGTGCTCTGTGGATTATTTTGGAGATATCCTGCTGAGAAAAAGAAGACAACCGCTGTGCCTCGGCTAATGTAATGAATGCACTCTGGTTTTGTTTTGTTGTTTTTTTTCTCTCTACTTTTAAACATCATTTGGCTGAAATGCACATGGGAAGAATAAAGTGCATTATGGGAAATGTAGTTTGTGTTTTTAGCCCACGTATGCAGAAAAGGTCATTAAAGTTTCACTCCAGACTGTGGCTGCTGTGTTAAGTGGGTTTTAAGCAGCGTTTGCAGTTTAATTGGTTGTGTGTTGTTTAAAATGATGTCGTCATTTATAAGTTGAAGATTCTTGCGACTCTACAGGAAGAAGAATTATGTTCAGACCAGTCTTAGTTTGTGGATGTAAACTCATCACTTCCTAAATGAACTTCACAATCAAGGCATCTTATTTTAGCATTTCCTGGATTCTTCATCAGCAGCTGGTTAATGTTTACACTAATTATTAACTTTTCTTGACATAATTTAAGACAGCAAGACCCACTTCGTGTTGTGAAGTTACTGGTCGTGATTCCTTCCTGTTTTTAATCTCTTCCCTCAGATGTCGCAGCAGTAGATTCCAGGGCTGCTCTTTACCTCAAACTGCCCCCTGCCTCACCTCCACATTCCTGATTGGTGCACAGCTGAATGACAGACAGTGCGCCCAAGCTTGAAGCCACACCCAGTCCACTTCTCTCCTCCTCCTTTCTCATCCTCCAAAAACAGACTTTATGGACTCTGTGGAGGATTGAACCCCATTTCAACCCAAACTTTTGAGACTGTGGACAGAAAAGCTATTTTATTTCCCCCTCCCCTCCTTTTTTCAATTTCTGTATTATTATTGATATAATGTTATTACAATGGTTTTTTTGGGACCGAAATAAAAAATGTAATAAAGAACTGTGTGCTTTGTTAGTGGAGGAAACTTTTTGTAGTTTAAAAAAATGCAGAAACTACAGAAAAAAATGCCGAAACGGAATTATTCAATCCTAGCTTGGATATAATTGCAACAAATGGTCAGTGCTTCAATTTTAAATGAATGTTGCATCATTTTTATTTTTGTATTTATTTCCTCTTTTTTTTTTTTTTAAATTGTGTCCAGCCCTCGATGTGTTTCTAAGGTCGTTCTGCAGCCATAGAATCAATGTCTCTATTTTGACCACAGCAGACTGTAATCCTAAGAGGACTTTGTGGTGGATAACTAGAAGGCAGTCAGCGCATACCTCCGCCAAGGCCGTGTGTTCCTGAATGCTTAAAAACATCTTTTGGATCCAATATATGTTCCAGATTAAATTCAGAATAAAATCCCTCATTTTCTAGTCACATTAAACATCTGCTCACCAAATTTCATTAACATCAACATTAACCTTTCACATTTGAATTAAATCTTACCATGTGATGATTCTTCTGGATGTCAGTTCCAGAATATATTCTGGATCACCTCCAAAATTGAATCACTTCTAGCAACATCATCCATCTCCTTAGCAAATTTAATTGAAATCTGTTTATTAGTTTCTGAGTTATCCTGCTAACAGACAAATGGACACAGCAGTGAAAATGTTATCTCCTTGGTGGAGTAATATCAATGAGATATTTTGATTAAGTGTAATTTTCTGACTGATGGAAGGCATGACTGGATTAACAAGTGAAAAACTTTTCTTTTTCTTTCCTGTTTTTAGGGGAATTAAGTAAAATTCAGATTTTGGCTGCAAACAAATTTATTTAAACTGACCACAGCAATGACACCTGAAGTACTTCATCAAATGGAAAGCGTCCAACAATAAAAATGTTCCCTGTTTAGTCGTATATAAGCTTCATGATGCTCACAATCGATTAATACTCAAATGTGTTGAACCAGAGTCTTGCATGAAAAAGATTTTTAAATGATCATTCAAACTAGAACACAAGATTTCAGTCACATTCACAAGACAAAAAGGAACTGAAGCTGATAAAGCTGCATGTTTCAACCAGTCAGAGCATCAGGATTTGACACATTTTACACCATGAACTTTCTGTTGGCTGCAGTGCATGGTTCTGCCAGTAGGGAGTGCACTAATTTCAGCAAGGCAATTCACACAATCTTGATAACCAGTGTTATAATTACCCCCCCCCCCCCCCCCCCTTCTCCCCAAGAGGAAGTAGTCAAAAATTTAAACCTGGCAATGTCTGTGAGACAATGTTTCCATTGATGCCAAAAGTTTCAGGTTTGGTTTGCCAACCTGATTTCAGGGCATTTTGACCAAACCACATCTGTTGAAACCAAAATATTCACTGTGATCATAAACGGAAAAGCAGCAACTAAAACCGGGGCTGTGAAAACCAGTCTGGTCATCTTCCACTGTTAGTAGCTTTGATGATGTGACAGTTCTAAATATCAGGCATGTGGGCCGGATCAAGACGGGTCATTTCCACAGACACAAATGGATCCAGCTTTTCCTCTCCTTGAATAAGCGGCGATTATGATGAAGGGCTGGAATGGTCTGCGTGGACTCGTCCCGTGTCTGCCGCTGACCAGCTCAGTAAAAGAAGTGCACTGAGGGCAGAGACAGCAGTCAATCATTTATGACACTGAAAAACCAGGATTCAGAACAGTTATTTGTCTAAACCCCTGACAATTCTTGTTCAAATTTTTTATCTCTGTATACATGCAAAGAATACATCCTATATGGGCGCTGATGCCCATTGGTTCTAGTGCTTGTCTCTGGATTCTGTGGTGTGAAGCATGACAGAATCGATGATTCTCCTTGGATGGGACGCCAGTCCAATGCAGGTTACTTCCCCAGCTGAGGGCAGTACCCATTTACAGCTGGGTGGACTGACAACGTGGGAGAAGTGTCTCGTCCAAGTTCACAGACAGGTAGCATTAGTGGGATTTGAACCAAAGTCTACACCCCTGGCAAAAATTATGGAATCACCGGCCTCGGAGGATGTTCATTCAGTTGTTTAATTTTGTAGGGAAAAAAGCAGATCACAGACATGACACAAAACTAAAGTCATTTCAAATGGCAATTTTCTGGCTTTAAGAAACACTATAAGAAATCAGGAAAAAAAATTGTGGCAGTAACAGTTACTTTTTAGACCAAGCAGAGGGAAAAAAATATGGAATCACTCAATTCTGAGGAAAAAATTATGGAATCATGAAAAACAAAACGCTCCAACACATCACTAGTATTTTGTTGCACCACCTCTGGCTTTTATAACAGCTTGCAGTCTCTGAGGCATGGACGTAATGAGTGACAAACAGTACTCTTCATCAATCTGGCTCCAACTTTCGCTGATTGCTGTTGCCAGATCAGCTTTGCAGGTTGGAGCCTTGTCATGGACCATTTTCTTCAACTTCCACCAAAGATTTTCAATTGGATTAAGATCAGGACTATTTGCAGGCCATGACATTAACCCTATGTGTCTTTTTGCAAGGAATGTTTTCACAGTTTTTGTTATTTTCTATGGCAAGATGCATTATCATCTTGAGAAATTATTTCATCATCCCCAAACATCCTTTGAATTGATGGGATAAGAAAAGTGTCCAAAATATCAACGTAAACTTGTGCATTTATTGATGATGTAATGACAGCCATCTCTCCAGTGCCTTTACCTGACATGCAGCCCCATATCATCAATGACTGTGTAACTTTACATGTTCTCTTCAGGCAGTCATCTTTATAAATCTCATTGGAACGGCACCAAACAAAAGTTCCAATATCATCACCTTGCCCAATGCAGATTCGAGATTCATCACTGAATATGACTTTCATCCAATCATCCACAATCCACGATTGCTTTTCCTTAGCCCATTGTAACCTTGTTTTTTTCTGTTTAGGTGTTAATGATGGCTTTCGTTTAGCTTTTCTGTATGTAAATCCCATTTCCTTTAGGCGGTTTCTTACAGTTCGGTCACAGACGTTGACTTCAGTTTCCTCCCATTCGTTCCTCATTTGTTGTGCATTTTCGATTTTTGAGACATATTGCTTTAAGTTTTCTGTCTTGACGCTTTGATGTCTTCCTTGGTCTACCAGTATGTTTGCCTTTAACAACCTTCCCATGTTGTTTGTATTTGGTCCAGAGTTTAGACACAGCTGACTGTGAACAACCAACATCTTTTGCAACATTGCGTGATGATTTACCCTCTTTTAAGAGTTTGATAATCCTCTCCTTTGTTTCAATTGACATCTCTCGTGTTGGAGCCATGATTCATGTCAGTCCACTTGGTGCAACAGCTCTCCAAGGTGTGATCACTCCTTTTTAGATGCAGACTAACGAGCAGATCTGATTTGATGCAGGTGTTAGTTTTGGGGATGAAAATTTACAGGGTGATTCCATAATTTATTCCTCAGAATTGAGTGAGTCCATATTTTTTTCCCCTCTGCTTGGTCTAAAAAAGTAACCGTTACTGACTGCCACAATTATTTTTCTTGATTTCTTATAGTGTTTCTTAAAGCCAGAAAGTTGCCATTTGAAATGACTTTAGTTTTGTGTCATGTCTGTGATCTGCTTTTTTTTCTACAAAATTAAACTACTAAATGAACATCCTCCGAGGCCGGTGATTCCATAATTTTTGCCAGGGGTTGTAGTAGCAGACCAGCCCCATATTTACTGAGTTACCTGCTCTGCATCTCAAAATGTGGACCTATAGACCTACCTGGAAAGTCGGCAGTCACAGCTTTGTTTTGCTCAAATTAAAGTTATGTAACTTATGTCAAAGTGATGGGAATAAACTTGTCATAACTATATCAATGTGGTGGGATCAACCTGCTGTCATAGCTACAATCCCAATTCCAATGAAGTTGGGATGCTGTGTAAAATGTAAATAAAAACAGAATACAATGATTTGTAAATCCTCTTCAACCTATATTCAATTGAATACACCACAAAGACAAGATATTTAAAGTTCAAACTGATAAACTTTATTGTTTTTGTGTAAATATTTGCTCATTTTGAAATGGATGCCTGCAACACATTTCAAAAAAGCTGGGACAGTGGTATGTTTACCACTGTGTTACATCACATTTCCTTCTAACAACACTCAATAAGCATTTGGGAACTGAGGACACTAATTGTTGAAGCTTTGTAGGTGGAATTCTTTCCCATTCTTGCTTGATGTACGACTTCAGTTGTTCAACAGGCCGGGGTCTCCGTTGTCACATTTTGCGCTTCATAATGCGCCACGCATTTTCAATGGGCGACAGGTCTGGATTGCAGGCAGACCAGTCTAGTACCCGCGCTCTTTTACTACGAAGCCACGCTGTTGTAACACGTGCAGAATGTGGCTTGGCATTGTCTTGCTGAAATAATCAGGGACGTCCCTGAAAAAGACGTTGCCTGGATGGCAGCATGCATTGCTCCAAAACCTGGATGTACCTTTCAGCATTGATGGTGCCATCACAGATGTGTAAGTTGCCCATGCCATGGGCACGAACAAACCCTTATACCATCACAGATGCTGGCTTTTGAACTTTGCGCTGGTAACAATCTGAATGTTTTTTTCCTCTTTTGTCTGGAGGACACGACATCCATGATTTCCAAAAACAATTTGAAATGTGGACTCAGCAGACCACAGCACACTTTTCCACTTTCCATCTGTCCATTTCAAATCAGCTCGGGCCCGGAGAAGGCGGCGGTGTTTCTGGATGTTGATGTATGGCTTTTGCTTTGCATGGTAGAGTTTTAACTTCACTTGTAGATGTATCGATGAACTGTGTTAACTGACAATGGTTTTCTGAAGTGTTCCTGAGCCCATGCGGAAAGCCATAAATCAACAACATCCAGAAACGCCGCCGCCTTCTCTGAGCCCGAGCTCATTTGAAATGGACAGACGCAAAGTGGAAAAGTGTGCTGTGGTCTGATGAGTCCACATTTCAAATTGTTTTTGGAAATCATGGACGTCGTGTCCTCCGGACAAAAGATGAAAAAGACCATCCAGATTGTTACCAGCGCAAAGTTCAAAAGCCAAGCAGTGTCTTTTTCAGGGATGTCCCTGCTTATTTCAGCAAGACAATGCCAAGCCACATTCTGCACGTGTTACAACAGTGTGGCTTCGTAGTAAAAGAGTGCAGGTACTAGACTGGCCTGACTGCAGTCCAGACCTGTCGCCCATTGAAAATGTGTAGCGCATTATGAAGCACAAATTATGACAATGGAGACCCCGGACTGTTTAACAAGTGAAGTCGTACATCAAGCAAGAATGAGAGAGAATTCCACCTACAAAGCTTCAACAATTAGTGTCCTCAGTTCCCAAATGCTTATCGAATGTTGTTAGAAGGAAAGGTGATGTAACACAGTGGTAAGTATACCACTGTCCCAGCTCTTTTTTAAAGGTGTTGCAGGCATCCATTTCAAAATGAGCAAATATTTGCACAAAAACAATAAAGTTTATCAGTTTGAACATTAAATATCTTGTCTTTGTGGTGTATTCAGTTGAATATAGGTTGAAGAGGATTTGCAAATCATTGTATTCTGTTTTTATTTACATTTTACACAATGTCCCAACTTCACTGGAATTGGGGTTGTACATCGAAGTGATGGGATTCGACCTGCTGTCATAATGTCAAAGCAACAAGATTTGACCTTCTGTCCTCCAACAAGGTTGTCACTTGAAAGGCTTGCTATAGCCCCCTAGTGGCAGCATTTCAACAACAACTAAAAGTGAACCAACAATATTGTGAAACACAAACAAAAAGAAACCAGAAGGTCAGCGGGTCACACAGCTGTTTTTTTTTTTGTTTTGTTTTTTTTGCTTGTTTGTTTGTTTGTTTTTTTTAACGTCATTCAAATTTGGAACCACTGGTGAAACCAATAAAATAAAACTGCACAAATGTACATCCAAATGAAAGATCAAACTGAGAATGTTAAAATGACCAAAAATATATGCATTTTTTAAATGAAGCATAAAAATAAAAAATAATGGTCATGAAAAACAAACAAAAATCACTGAAATATTGTGACTTCTGTCCAAGAGGCTTTTGATAAGTCTCACTGCTGGGTTTTTAAATCAGTCTTGTCTGGGGATTAAACATCACTCTTGTGTGTGCGAACAGCGCCGTTACTCACAGAAGATGACTGCTACCACTATAATGCCGATAAGCACCATGATGATCATCATCTGTAAGAAATGCAAAAATCTAACTGAGCCAGACTGACAAAATCACTACAATTTATAATTCCACAAATTTTCATGTTAATTTACAGCTGTAATGACTTAGTTTCTGATTTTACAAATGTGTGAATCAAACTTTAGTGGTGACTGCAGTAACATGAAGTTGGGAAAGAGTAGTGGAAGCCAGATTTAGAAACGAAGTGAAGATTTGTGAGCAGCAATATGGTTTTATGCTGAAAAAGAGCACTACAGATGCAATGTTTATAGTGTGATAGCAGTGAAATGTGCTGTAGGAATGAGAGATGCATTCAAGGTGGAGGTGGGATTACACCAAGGATTAACTCTGAGTCCTTCCTTCTTAGCAATGGTAATGGACAGGCTGATGGACGAGATCAGACAGGAGTCTTCACAGACTATGATATTTGCAGATGACGTGATCTGTAGTGAGAGTAGAGGCCAGGAGAATGGAAGTCAGAGAAAGACTGAGTACGTGTGTGAATAAGAGGGAGTGCAGTGGAATAGTGCGGTTACAAGGAGTAGAGGTGATGAAAGTAGGTGAGTTTAAATACTTGGGGTCAACTAGTAATGGAGAGTGTGGTACAGAGGTAAAGAAGAGAGTGCAGGCAGGATGGAGTGGGTGGAGAAAGATAGCAGGAGTGATTTGTGATAGAAGAATATCTGCAAAAGTGAAGGAGAAAGTTTACAAGACAGTAGTGAGACCAGCTATGTTGTACGGCTTAGAGTTTGATTAGATCGTCCTTCTAGTTTTGGCAGTTTTTTTTTCTTTAGTGTTGGAAATCTGTCACCTTTAAAAAAAAAAGTTTTGATGTAAAGTATACAACATTTGTCAGCTTCAGAGCACGCACACACACACACACACACACACACACACACACACACACACACACACACACACACACACACACACACACACACATAAAGATGGTTTACAATGTGTGCGTGTGTGTGTGCGTGTGTGTGTGTGTGTGTGTGTGTGTGGGTGGGTGGGTGGTAAGATTACATCACAAATCACAGCTGGAGCTTTAATCCCTGACTCTCTCTCTCTCTCTGTCTTTCTCTCTCTCTCACACATCAGATTATTTTCCCATCCAGCCTGTACAGTGCTTTGCAAAAGTATTCATCCCCTTTGGATTTGACACATTTGTTTGTGCCATTTCAAAATAAATAAATAAAAATTTCTAAAATTATCTTCCTTGAGGGTGATTCTTAGACTACGGGCACTTATTATGTCCTTTGATCATATTGTATGAAAAACAGAAACAAGGGGAAATTTCACACTTTTATAGTTATCTTTACAATGAAAGTGTGTTAAGAAATTTGTTCTAGTAGTCTATGATGACTTTTTCACCTTTTTTCAGCATCATTATATGCAAATATTGCCGTTTTGTGCTTGTCCCACACCCAGACTTTTGATCTTCAATGATAAAAATGAATGGTAAAGAAACATTTTTTCTAATGTTTTAAAATATCTCTGAATAAAATATCAGTAAAATAATCAAAACATAATTGGGGTATTCAATGTCATACAACTGTTGTGATTTTTTTTAAACAAAATGTAGTTGTCCCACACTATTGCCGTAATTTCCACCACAACACTGTAATGTCCCTTTAAACAGTTTGTATGAAAGATTGTTTGGGTAGTTTCTATGGAGATAAACAGTAACATCAGAGCACATGTATATAGCGCCAAATCACAACAAACAGTTGCCCCAAGGCGCTTTATATTGTAAGGCAATGGTGTGGTGGAAATTACATTTACAAGGCCAATAGTGCCCGTAGTTAAAGAATCACCCTTGAATTCAAACTGAAAGCAAATCTCTCGAACTTGATGGTAACAAATTAAAAATATCAAAGCCAAGATGATGGGTTGCAAAAGTAATAGAACACTTTGGTATAATACCTGTAAATAATCAGTTTAATTGCCAGTTTTCTCCAGAAAAGTCAGGGGATGGATACATTAACCCTTTCCACATCACTGAATATTCCTTGGACCTTATTTACATCAATTATGAAGAAATACAAACAGTATAGCACTCTATGGTAAATCTGTGTAAAGTGAAGCAGACAGTTCTCAAAAACTGAGTGACTGTGCAAGAAGAAGATGAGTGAGGAAAGCCACCAAGACAACCAGACAACCCAGAAGAAAACCCCTTTCTTTTTTTTACCCCCCCCCCCCCCCCCAGACACACACACACACACACCTCCGTTTTCAAAGCTCAAAATATTACATTCACAAATATATATATATATATATATATATATACTGATTAACTGAGTCCATCTGCTCAAAATGATATTAATCAGTGAAATCACCTGGTGGAATCAGCGGCTGCAAAGAAAACCTGCACCATTTTGGCCCTTTCTGGAACAAGTTGCCCACCCCTGATCCAGATGATTGACATGTCACAGTACCACACGTCTGGTTGAAACGAGCAATTTTGAAATCGGAGACATATTGACTGCTAGGTCCCTCCTGTACAGTAGTTGGCACTGTGTTCCGCAAAATAGTTCTAATCCACCTTAGTAGAAGAAGAAAAATGTTTCAGCAGATTTGAAGCTGAACACATTATCTGAACCATGGATGTCTAGTTATATTGTGAGGAAACAGCTGTATTTTAGGGCAGGAATAAGGTCCAACCTCAGAGGACACGTGTTTCTCCGGTGATTTTAGATTTATGAGCAGACAGAAGCTAATTCATGCTCTGTTTGCTCATTTGAGATGTAAGATGCTGCCCAAGTGTTTCTCAGTTGCCCTCAAAAGTATTGGAACACTTGGTATTTCACACATTTTAACTTGTTGATGCCAATTCAAATACAAATAAAATTTCTAAAATTATTTTCCTTAAACTCAAACTGATAGCAAATCTCTACAACTTGGTATAAATTTAATTAAATATATAAAATACAGCTTCCTGGTGGAGTGGTGTAGAGGAGGATTTTCTTAAAAAGAAGACCTGAAAGTTCAGCTAATTTGGCTATACTGTACAGCCCTACTGTCAACTACCTGAAAAGTTTGAATATGAATTTACATCTACATAAAAAAAGTTTGAAGGACCTAACTTACATGGTGATAACTCTTTTCCAGGCATGCAAGATGCAAATAAAGAAAATGCTGAAAATGGGGGTGGTTAAGAGGGCCATAGTTGAAGCTGAAGATTTTTAGCCATGCCAGTGTTCTTTAGAAGCATTTACTGAAAAAAGTGTGAAGGACCTAAATGACATGGTGAGATGCTGAAGAGCTTGTTCATATCTGTGACATATACATATTATGACTGATTTGCTCCAGTTTATAATGTAATGAGACATTACAGAAAATGTATTAATTGTATTGAAAGTTTCCTTTAGTTATGCATATTGGTTCTGTAAAGTAAGTAGAAAAGTAAGTCATCTGCATACAGACTGATTTTGTGTTGTGTATCCACAACCTGAATTCCTTGGATTTTACTGTCTTGACGTATTGCTGCTGCGAGGGGTTCAATGAAAATGTCAAAAAGAGAAGGCCAGAGTGGGCATCCCTGTCTGGTCCTCTGGTGCAATGTGAATTGATTCTGTTTGTGAATATGGTGGCCCTGAGTGATGTAAACAGGGTTTTAATCCACTGAATGAACCACTTTCCACACCCAAAATTTGTGTGAAGTGCTGAATAAAAAGAACCAGTTTACCTTATCAACAGCCTTTTCTGCATCGAGTGATATATGTTGGTTTTGTTGTGATATATTGATTAGATGACAAACTCTGCGGACATTATGTGTGGCATGTCTGTGTTTTATGAAGCCTGTCTGATCTGGGTGAATGAGCGTGGAGGTGACTGTCTGTTCTGGAGGCTAGTGTATTGGTGATCATTTTTAGATTGGTACTGATTCGTGAAAGAGGCCAGTAGTTTGAGTGCTGAGTGGGATGTTTGCTGGGTTTTAATAGTAAAGTCATGAGCAGCATTCATATGTGTACGTGTGGTGGAGGCAGCCTTGATTTCTGTGACAACTCTGTCAAATAGTGGTGATAATATATCCCAAAAATGTCTAAAGAATTCAGCTGGCAGTCCATCTGGTCCGGGCGGTTTGTCGTTTGGTATCTTGTTCAGAGCTGTGGTGACTTCACTGAGGTTAAGAGGAGTCTATATAGGTAACTTGCTTGTTCTGGTGTAAATTTTGGTAATTTCATATTATTAAGGAAGGCATCAATTTCTAAATGTGTGGGTTGGTGAGAAGAGCAGTATAGATTATTGTAGAGGTTATGCAAAACAGTATTTATGTCTTGTGGGTTTTGGTTAAGGTTTCCTGAAGAGTTCAAAATTGATGGGATAACTGATTTCTCTTTGTTATGTTGGAGTAGATTTGCCAAATGTTTGTTGTTTGCTTTATTACTGTATTGAAAATTGTTGTATTTCAGTTGCTGAATTAAGAACTTGTCACATCAGGAATGTGCACATCATCTCAGCGCTCGGCGACGCCTGCCTCGACTTGCCTGGCACTCCATCGTCTCCTACAACCCGATCAGCTTTGGCGCGCACTGCGCCAGCGGCACATGCGGCCGCTCCAGTCTCTGTGCGCACCGCGCCCGCGGCACCAGCGGCCGGAACAGTCTCTGTGCGCACCGCGCCAGCTGCACCAGCGGCCGGACCAGTCTATGTGCGCACCGCGCCACAGCTGCACCAGCGGCCGGAACAGTCTCTGTGCGCACCGCGCCACAGCTGCACCAGCGGCCGGAACAGTCTCTGTGCGCACCGCGCCAGCTGCACCAGCGGCCGGAACAGTCTCTGTGCGCACCGCGCCAGCTGCACCAGCGGCCGGAACAGTCTCTGTGCGCACCGCGCCAGCTGCACCAGCGGCCGGACCAGTCTATGTGCGCACCGCGCCAGCTGCACCAGCGGCCGGAACAGTCTCTGTGCGCACCGCGCCACAGCTGCACCAGCGGCCGGAACAGTCTCTGTGCGCACTGCGCCCGCGGCACCTGCAGACGGACCAGTCTCTGCGCACATTGCTCCAGCCTCACCTGCGGCGCTAGGCGGACTGACCTCAGCGCGCACGCTGCGCCACGGTCAGACTCTACACCTGTCGGTGCGTCGGTCGTACGCACGCTGTCTGAAATGGCAACTGAACCGTCCTCTCCTGAGCCTCCTTGTCCTGCTCCAGCATTAGAGTCAGCCCAGAAGACAACCTCAGAGGACACAAACTGTGAGACGGTTAGAGACTTTCATTTGAATTCTGGTTTTTACGATCTTATTTCTTGCTCTCGGTGTGTGCCTCCGTTTGTAATCTGTTCGAAGCCCCACGGCCACGCCTGGGGTGGGTTAAGCATGACCTAAACACGGAATTACTGAAGGTCATGATTTTCATGATCAACGAAATCATTTTGTTCCTTGTGTCCTCGCCAGTATTTGTGTGTTTTTGTGAATTAATTCCAGTGCGTGTTAAAATCCTCTCTGGTTCATGATTACTTCTGTTAGTCCCTCACAGAGCTTAAAACTCAGTGAGTTACTTGAACTCAAACTTTTGAGGAAACTGATTGCCTTGAACCATTCGAGTTTGCCAACTTAAATAAAATAATTTTCAAACATTTAATTGCTAAAGTTTTAGCAACTTAACAATTTATAGTTAATTAAACTTATGTAAATCTAGTTTATGTTTTTCAATTAAAAAAGGGACAAATTTCTGCCTAAAAAAATTTTCATTATATTTTTTTAAGCATTCTTTGGTTTACTTGTTGACTCTGCGTTGTGTTGTTATGATTCCGCCCATGCGCTTCCCTCGGGACATGAAATCATGATCTCCGGCATGGAAGTCAGACTCTCTAACCAGAAGGCTAAAACCCAGGGCTCTGGCCTTGTGACCAGTGAATTCTTTTGAGCTGTTGGGAGTGAGGTTTACCAACTACATATGCACAGTGACACTTGCTGGCCCCCATTACATAAACTCAATTAAAATGAGTGAATGGAATGCACTGGAAATTAGAGCCCGGCCGATATTATCGGCCGATATAAGCCCTTTTCAAAGTACTCACTATCGGCCGAAATTTTCCCGATAGAACGCCGATAATTTCTCATAACAGAACAGTTACTGAAATAATGTTTGTGTCAGCAATGTAAAATGTCCTTGCACCGTTTGTCCAGTAGATGGAGCTCTGACTCCATTCAACTGAAACCTGCTTACACCCGTTTAAATGTGTTCATCATCGGCCCCGGTAGTTCCCCGTCACACTGCACTGATCGGCTGACAAAAGCATACAAGTAAGTTTATAAGGATGTTATTTGTAATAACTTTGTGATTACATTCACCCCACATTTCTCCCATTTCAGTTCAACTCAGTTTTATTAACTCAGTTTATGTAGTAACATGTCAAATGTGCTTCATTGCGTCGGTCACGCTTTTTATTAAGCCCATATTGTGTAGACCTTATTTCTAGCATGAAAAACTTTCGTTACTGCTAAGAGGTTGAAACATTCAGATTCACTGGTCATCCGGAAGAGTTCTGGGAATTACTGCCGTTTGCCATTAACCCTCTGGGGCCAACGCCGTCGTATACGATGGCTGGGACCAAGCTTTACTAAATTGTAAATAACTTTTTAATGATATGAGATAGAAACTTACTCTTTTTTTTTTTTTTTTTTGCTGAAAAGTTAACTCCGCAGACTTTCGATCCAACGTCAGCCATCTTGGTATTCCTCATAGAAGATGTGTGATGATGTGTGCAATGTGAGTGTCCAATCGGAATTGGTTCTCCGTCACATGGTTTTCCAATCCAATCGTGGGGCAGATTTACCTCACGTGATATGGCAAAGATCGTTATCAGGAGTGATATCTTACTAGTTGGCCTGTTTGAATAGCCCCCTAACTGCTCCAATTACTTTTTTGCATTTTTTGAACTTGAAAATTCTTCTCTGTTATAAAGTTAATCAATATGAGGATAAAGCTTCAGTTTTTAGCTCATACCTTTTTTGTTAATGGTTTAAAAAAGAACATTTTATTCATTTAAAAAAAATATCGTCTGATTATCGGCTGTCGGCAAGTCAGCCGATTTATCGATTATCGGCATTTTTTTCATCCAAATATCGTTATCGGCATCGGCCTCAAAAAATCCATATCGGTCAGGCTCGACTGGAAATACATCACCACACTTAAATGCCCCAAAACTTTAAATGCACTTAAAGGAACTGAGTTGTTATGACAACAATTCATTTTTGAGTTAGATTAATTAATGGAAATGAGTAACTAGAACCTTTTTCAAAGTTTGAGTTACATTAACTTAATTATTGTATTAAAATGGAGTGTTTGGTTTAACAGTATAATTAACCAGTTCTCACGTTACATTTTGCACTCATTGTTATCACGACCTCCCTCTGATCACCGCACTCTCTTATCCTGCACCTGCACTTCCTCATCACTGTTGGCCACACCCCATTTTGTCTGTCATTTCCCACACTCTCATGAGCGCCACTAGCTTAGGTTATGACAAGCTAAAACTGGACGCTCTCGTTATAGCCGAACAACTGTCCAGTTTCTTGGTATTCTGTTAGTACGCAACTGCGGCCGGCGTTCTTGATGAATTCCTGTGCAAAAAGTAGTTCCCAGACAGTTGTGATATATTCCTGTGAGATAATGACTATATCTCATCTAAATCAATCCTAAAATTTACCAGTAATAAAATTATAAAGATAACTGAAGTTTTAAGAGTGGTGTAATAAATATTTAAGAAACTTAAAGTTTATGAGCAACTTCACCTGTTATTACTCAAACACATTGTAAACATTGACATGATGGAGTTTGATGTGGAAGAGTTCAGAAAGATACGATTGGAATGTTTTGATTACCATTTACAGTTGGTGATGAAAGACTTGGGTGTTAACTTTGTGTTAAAGTCAGAGCAAGAAACAGTGAAAGAGATCTATCTGGAAAGAGACACATTCTGTGTGTTGTCAGTCCAATGAGAGCGGCACTCTGAGTAGGGTGGTGGTCATTTCCTTGCCCACTTGTCACTGCCTTTTCTTGCATGTCTTTTTACCTCTTGGATTCACCTGACCACACCTCCTTTCCAGGTCCTTCTCCCACCTTTGCATCTCGTTATCCAATTACCACCTGTTCTTTTTTAAACTGCTTCTGTTCACTTCCTCCCTGCTCGTTTGTCGACTTTGTCGCTTACCACACTTATCACAGTTCTGTTGTTTGCCTAGCCATGTTTTTGACCCCTGCTCTGTTTTTGGAACCTGTTTGTGCCTCTGCTCTGATTGCCCTGTTTGCTCGTTTACTGAAACAATACTTCACATGGTGATACAAGCACCAAATCCAGCACAAGTTCTTCTTAGACATTGCACTTTTGAAAAACCGACAGGCCACTTGAATTTTCAATAGGCAGCCAATAGGAATAGAAAAATTTCAATAGGAAGAATTACACAGGGGTTAAAATATAAAAATGCTCCAATCATATTGAAAACTATACCACATTATTTGTCTGATCATAAGGATTCGAAAAAGGTATAGTTTGGACTGTCTATGACTGAATGTTATGGAGTTATGGGGTAAAAACAGCAAGAATGGTGACAAAGGTCAATTTCAGTTTGTACAGGGGTCAAAAGTTAAAGTTGCTCTAATTTTAGTAAAAAATGGTGCAAATTGTTGATTGAGCTACTTGGATTAATAAATGGAATAGTTTTGACTGTGTTGAATGCTTTGTCTCTACAGTAAAGGTCAAATAATGTTGACGTCCACTGAATTCTATGACATGTGACATATGTTACCCCGTAATGTGATAACTAAGCATGATACATGGTACAAACTATTCCTTTTTGAAACCCTATTAACTCAACCAATAATTTGCATCACCTTTGAACAAAATTGGAGCAACTCTAACTTTTGACCCCTGTATAAACTGAAATTGAACTTTGTCACCATTCTTGTTGTTTTTACCCCATAACTCTATAGAATTCAGTCATCGATAGTCCAAACTATACCTTTTTGGAATCTTTACAATCAGACAAATAATGTGGTATAATTACCTCCGCCAAGGAGTTTATGTTTTTGGTCACGTTTGTTTGTTTGTCTGTCTGTCTGTTTGTCTGTTTGTCAGCAGGATAACTCAAAACGTTTTGAACGGATTTTGATGAAATTTTGTGGAGTGGTTGGAAATGACAAGAGGAACAAGTGATTAAATTTTAGTGGTGATCCGGATCACGATCCGGATCCAGGAATTTTTTAAAGGATTCTTCACCATTGTGGGATAGGGGGAATTTTGACATTCTAGTTTCTAACTCCACAAAAACAAGGCAGAAAGGCTTGAAAAAAAATTAGGGTGTAACATAGTCAAATGTTCTATCAAACAACAAAGTTTGGTGATGATCGGATCCGGAGTCCGGATCTGGTGATCCAGAATATGCAAAAATATAGGGAAAACAGAAAATGTGTCAGTGTGAGGTGACAAATGAAGCTAGAGATGCACAACTAACACCAAATTGTAGCTGAATCTGTACTGATTCAGTAAGGTGTCATCAGATTTGATGTAGCTTCAAATGTTATGGAGCTAGATCCAGAAGAAAATCGCCATTACCGAAAAATCGTTTTTATACAATAACTTTTGAACTAATAAAGACATAAAAGTGATTCCAAGTTCTAGTGGTATGTTTTCATGGTCAGGGATGTCAAACAAAGGAAAGAAAAGTGTATGTATCATAGTTTTGGTTGTAACACTCTATTGTTGAATAGATCACTGTGCCAAGGAGGGAATCTCTTTAGGGTCAGTGACCCTATGGCCTTGTTTAGAGAAGTGTTTCATAAATGTTAAAAAAAAGTCATATATTTGCAGTTTAGTTGAATAATAAATTGAATTTTGTCTCTTATTTGTTTTTGTCTATAAGCACATGCAATATCAATATCAGTGCTCAGATGACAGTAGCTTCTGGGAAAGGTGCAAGTTGCAATAAACTGTGATGCCAAGCGCTAAGGATACATGCTATCCAGTCACAGCAGATGAAACTTTTTTTACTACTGAGCAAACATCATTGTTAGACTTTTTTAGGTTCAATGATTCCACGGCGTGTAGATGTTATGGCGTCAGTGACCCCATGGCCTTGGCGGAGGTTTGCACTCTCTGAGTGCTTCTAGTTTTCAGTATGACTGGAGCATTTTTAAATTTTGACCCCTATGTATAATTCTTCCAATTGACCCCTACATGGCAGCCTATTGAAAATTCAAGTGGCCCATCGGTTTTTTCAAAAGAGCAATATCTAAGGTGTACTTTTGCCAAATTTGGTGCTTGTATCGCCATTTGCAGGATTCCTCTGTAAATATTTTGTTATCTGCTGCACTATTGTTTTGGACCTTGACGTATCGCCTCGCCCTTATCTGTACTTTTGCACCATGGACTGCTTGCCTGAGTACCGTACCCGTGTCTGCATTAAAGACCCAGCCTTTACTCATACGCCAGCCTGTGAGTCTGCATGTTGCGTCCAGCCTCAGTCAGTGCCTTGCTACCTCCCAGTCTGAGAGAACTGTGTTTTCTTATATATGATACCTTCAAGTTGTCTTAAGTTCTTTTTAACAAAACAGTTCAAATCTAAGCTTGCATCTCAGATGTGCCTTCTGGCAAATTGTAGCTATACCATTTCATCATGAAGCTGTATAACTGGTGATGAAAAAAAAACCCCATAAAACTTACACTGTGCACAATTTCTTCAATCACAGCCACAGAAGCCTGTAACATCTTCTGGGATGTCTGAGTTTCTTGGGGCCTTTCCTCACTTTCCTTCTTGCACGGTCACCTAGTTTTTGAGAACAGCCTCCTCCAGCAGATTTACCATGCAGTACTACAAAGATGGTATTTCTTATAGAGTGATGTAAATTAAATCCAACACACATTCAGTGACTTGGAAATGTTCATGTATCCATCCCCTGACTTGACTATAGAAAACTGGCAATAAAATTGATTATTTATATGTGTTATACTAAAGGGTGCCGTTACTTACACAACCCATCATCTTGGCTTGGATATTTTTATATAATTTATACTAGTTGAGTGCCCGTAGGAAGTTTGTATTCCTATAGAAAATTGGGAGCTTAAGCAGATTTTTCATGGATGGTCGTATGAGGCTGTGTTTGAAGGTGAGATGTACAAAGAGGTGTACTTACTCTGACATAGTTTTAACAGACAAAGTGTACCTTTGTTAAGACATGGTTGACATTGAGATACAAAGAGACATGCAAACACAGTTATTTTAATAACAGACATATATACACACACAGAGATATAGAAAGGAAATAAACACAGTTACTGTACATGCAGCAGAAACATGGATGTGAATACAGTAGCTACTGATAATGTGAGTCAGGGACATTTAGGTTTGTTGAGAAAAGAGTGGATGGATTGATTGATAACTATTGTGTTTTCATATATTTTGGCTTTTAGCAAGGACACTGTAGGTAGTTGAACCCCATTTCACGAATGTGAAAGTACCACTAACGGTGCCTTTTGCTTTTCTGGCCATTGGGGAAAAGCAAAACCAGTAATGCAACAACACATTATAGAGTGGCCTTTTATTGTGGCCAGCCTAAGGCACATCTGTACAATAATCATGCTGACTAATCAGTATCTTGATCTGCCACACCTGTGAGGTGGGATGGATTATCTCTGCAATGGAGAAGTGCTCACTAACACAGATTTAGACAGATTTGTGAACAATATTGGAGAGAAATGGGTGTTTTGCTTATAGAAAATGTTTTAGATCTCTACAAAAGTATTGTGTTTATATTTTTGTTCAGTGTAGATAGATGGAGCTGTATAGATTTGCTTTCAGTTTGAGTTTAAGTAGCATAAATTTAGGTACATCAGATATTGCAGTACTAAGTAGTATGGATACACAGTATATGTGGGTACTCTAACCTTGCAGTTTTTCCACCAGTACTTGTTCTTGAGTTTGGCGGCGCTGCTCTCAAACTGTGAAGCTCCGGCCTGCAGGGCATCGGCCCGGTCATCCAGCTCCGACAGCTTCTGGTCCCTCTCCAGGACTTTGTCCACATTCACACGCATGATGTCCACCACCTGCAGGATGTCAGACTCATGGTCAAACATCAAATCCTCCAAAATAAAAGCTGTTGTGTTTAACACTGTCAAGACATTAACAAAACTTTGGATCGGGACTTTTATACTGTGAGCTGTTGGACCTCGGATCTAGTTGAGAACCATGTACATCACCAGACAGACAGATGGCGCTGTACCCTGATTGGCCACTGTGAGATATTGAAGTTTCACACCACTGGTAGCCCCATAAACACACTGAAGTGATGTTCTCTATTGTGGAAGACGATTTTTCAAACAGTCTAACCCCTGCACTAGTTTCAGTTTTAGTTTCTGGTTTTTAATCCCAGTAGCTCTTGATCCAAAACTAGACTAGAGAAACATCCATGTTCAGCCAGTCTAGATCTGGTAACTTATCAGATCAGGTTGAGTCACTGTGGTCTTTTTGGATAAATGTCAAATCCACATCAGTCCGAAATCTGGATTTGAGTTCTAAGTGAACTCAAACACTCGGTGTCTCACCTCGTCCACCTGCGCCTGTGTTTGCTGCAGCCGTCTGTTACTCGTAACGTTGGGGGCCGCAGCTGGAGGACCACCCTCACCCTCTGGGGCCCCGGGTGCTCCTGGAATCCCTGCTGAATCTGAAGTGGACCTGTAAGACATATGTTGGAGAAAAACTATTAAAGGGGATGATTTCAATAAACAAAATCAAAGACCACGAGAGGAGATTTTTGGTCCTGGGTCTCTTTGGAGGACTGACTGTGTCAAATGAGTGGTTACGACTATGTCCATGTGGCATGCTTCCTGAGCATGATCCAGCGTGCAGGTTCCTCACTGTAAAGGAACCCAGCAACAGGAAATGATGGACACACCCATGTATCACCTGGGTGGTCTGCCAGGGTGGTCACCAACCAAATCCTAGGCAGTTCCATAGTGTGGTGGACCTGACCTATCTGAACCAGTCATAATCAGTGTTGCCACAGTTACTTTGAAAAAGTAATCCAATTACTGATTACTGATTACTCCTTGAAAAAGTAACTTAGTTACTTTACTGATTACTCAATTGTAAAAGTAACTAAGTTAGATTACTAGTTACTTTTTTAGTTACTTTCCCCAGCTGCCGACAACAACCCACGTCAACATGACAATACCTGTTTTGCCAAAACTCACTTTATAGTCACCCTTTCTTGACTTCAATGAAAACAAATACTTGTTTTATAAAAAGTAAAATAAAGACGTCTTTCTTGACCTCATATTTAACTGTTGACAGCACTGTAACAGTAAAACTTGCAATTTCAAACCTACATTGTTTATAAATGTAACTATTAAATTCTAACATTTTTCTAACATTTAAATTCTCTAAACATTTTACTTGTCGAAATTATTATTATTTTAAGCAGTATTAGTAGTTGTAGTAAAAAAACGGCTTCAAAACTGGACCTTTAATCTAGGGCTGTTGTGGGGGGGGCACATCCCTCCCCCACGCCCCCATTCCATCTGGATTCGCCCCTGCTTTGGCGTTTGAGCACAAAGAATGGATAACATTTATTTATGCAGAAAACATGACCAGATTTACAGGTAAGAAAGTTTTATTGCGTTTTCACATCATGTGGTCCTCAGAAAGAGAGTTTAGGTGCATTTGAGTGGAAAATAGTGTTAGTTGTTGACACGTCGCGTAGGATCAGCTGTTTTTAACGAGACGATACGGAGCGGCTCAGCTCAGAATTCTAAATAAAGGAGGGAAAAAAGTATAAAAATGTCTTTGTAAAGCTCAGTGCAGGTGTGCTGATCACCGCGCTTTAAGAGGTGAGGACGAGTCGAGCAGCTGCAAAAAACCGTGGATGAAAAGCTCACAGCTCGCTTAAAGTGGGCAGTTCAGTTGAACCCCGACCTCCTGCCCACAGACCAAGTTTAATGCTGCTATCGACCCACAATGAAAAATAATAGTAACGCACAGTGACATGGAGAAGTAACTTTAATCTGATTACTGATTTGGAAAGATTAACGCGTTAGATTACTCGTTACTAAAAAAAGTGGTCAGATTAGAGTAACGCGTTACTAAGTAACGCGTTACCGGCATCACTGGTCATAATGGCAGTAGAGAGGACAGTTATCCCTGACATCCCGCTGTGCAGTGACGTCCTCTTGGAGGACTCCACTGAGTTTACAGACCACAGCAGATAGGATTTATAATCCCACCTGTTCTGGATGTTTCCAGCAACGTTCTGCTGGAATACATCCAGGAGAACATCCTGGTCCAGTGCTGGAACCACATCAGCTGTCCTCCAGTCCACTCACCACCTCACTGTGGTGGAGAGGGTGGGGCCATACTGCAGGTTGTAAGGTAGTGGTGCATGGGCGTTATCAGGGCCCCAGGCCCCCAGTTTGACACTCCAATAATTACTTTACTTGGTAACTCCAAAAACTAAATGAAAGACATTTTCCTGCAGTTTTACAATCAAAATGTCTGATTAAAAATGCGACAGCTGTTCGGTGAAACGCAAACACATGATGCCACAAATATTTGTGTTGCTTTTCACTGAACATCAGTTCAGACGTGTTTTCTAAAAGGGAGGTGGATTATTGTCCAACAGCCTCAGAAGGATTTGACTGACAGTCCGCATGCATGAAATAACCCCCCCCCGCCCCACACACACACACACACACACACACACACACACACACACACACACACACACACACACACACACACACACACACACACACACACACACACACACACACACACACTGTTGTGTTTGACATGAGCTGTTTTGGTGGGGAGGTTAAATGTGCATTTTCAGCTAAAACGAGAGCTGATTGAAATTGAAATTGTTCACGTTACTGATGGATAGTTTTTGGAGATGAGTCAGACGGTGAGTCAGACAAAAATTTCTGCAGCCAAGAAATTCCCAAAAGCTGCACTGCAGAAACCTGCACAAATGTCCCCTTCAACCAGACTCATTAAAACCGAGCAAAAAAGAGGGATTTTAATTTAAATCACACCAACCGTATCTTATTAGTTAAAATGTCCTTACAAATAGATGTTATTGGTCACTTTTAAATATAATTTAAAGAGGAATAAAATACAGAGGAGTACTCACATTTTAGCAGCAGGATGATGGAGATAATCTGAGATTACAGATGAAAAAAAAACAGGTTGACTCAATCTGATCGAGTTTCTATTTATTCTAGAAATAAAAATAAAACTGAAGCAGCTGCACAGATGAGCATAAATCAACTGAACCTCCTGCTCTGAGCACAGTCACATGACTCATGGACACGCCCCCAACTCCCCCCCACAAACAGCACAGAGAGAGAGAGAGAGAGACTGAGGTTAACAGATGATTGAGGCGGTGCCATTGGGGATGTGGGTGTGGCTTTAGACTTGCAGTTGATTTTCTGACGCCATCTGTCATGATTGTTTCATTGGTCATTCAGGACAGATGACCAACCAGAGAGTGGTTAGCACTGTTGCCTCACAGCAAGCAGGTCATGGGATCGATTCCCACCTGTGTCCTTTCTGTGTGGAGTTTGCATGTTCACCCCATGTTTGTGTGGCTTCCCTCTGGGTGCTCCGGCTTCCTCCCACATCCAAAGACATGCAGGTTAGATGGATTGAAAACTTTAAATTATCCCTATGGTTGCTGGGATAGGTTCCAGTCCCCCCCACTCCACACCATGACCCTTAATTGGATTAAGCAGTTGAAAATGATTGTGTGTGTGTGAAAACACGACAAAAGAAATGTAAAACATTCAGTTTTTTCATGTAGGCAGCTACATGTATATTAGAGTCCAGTGGTCACAAATGGGACAAAAACAAAAAACAAAACCAGCAACATCCAATTCGTGCAGAATCTTAGCAAGTTAAGGTCCAAGCAGAAACACCTCCCAGAATTCATCATCCAGTCTTCCACAGTCCGGATTTCCAGTTCCCTGTAGATCCATGTGCCTCGGTCTTGGAAGAAAACCACAGGATCAGATGGACAACTGATGGATGAACAGAAGGATCTGTGAAGCCCAGCGCTGTGGTCCTGGTGGCCCACTTCATCATCAGCAACTTGACCTTGGACAGACAACAAAGCAGAAATCAGTTCACAGTCACATTGTTTCACAGCGAAGTTAAGCCCCCATCACATAGCAAGAATGTACAGGAACCAGCCTGACATGGCACATACTGCCATAATCTGACACAGTCAGGAGGAAAAGAGGCGTGGTCAGCAGTGTCAGGATTACAGCCCCTTTCACACCGGGCCCACTTCAAGTTGCATCGTGCGGTGTCATGGTGACGCCACGTGGATGCAACCTCGTCCACACCTGCACAATGGCATCCAAAGCGTATGTGCACAATAGTTTAGATGACACATACTGCTGTCAGACAGCCCAATGTCCAAACGTCTGGATGGCGAAAATGGGACCTAAGTGGGAGGGAGCGCTGTGTTCCTCATGTGCACGTGCATGTGTGCATGGTGTACGTGCACTCCGCACACATGTGTGGGGTTGCAATTATCACCCAGCTGTGTGTGTGTGTGTGCATGTGCATGTGTGCATGCGTATGCATGCATAATGCTGCATGAACCACTAAGTGCCACTGGACAACTTTGCTGAAAGTTTGCTGACAGTGTGCCATGCTGTGCCATGCATCAGACGCAGCGCCTTTCCAGCGAACTTTAATTTCTTTTTTCTTTTTTGCTCACTTCAGGAGCACAACACAACTCTGGAAACTGTGGTGGTTGGATTATCACATGGGATTCATTTTTTATTTTGGGTGAGAGGATTTTAACCACAGCCTGTGGTTTCGGCTCCACATCCACGTCCAGGATATGAAACACTCCTGGACCGCTGTTGGAGCTGAGATTCATGTTTATTAATGCTGCCACGGCACAACAGTTCCATGTCATATCTCCTACAGAGTTAGAAGGTGATCATTTATTACAGCGGTGAGATCCATTCAGCTCCGAGCCTGACATGTGCATTGATGCGTTACTGTGCACCACGGAGAGGCACCGTTGCCCGTGTTATATACAGATATGATGGAGACAATAGTTCACATTATTGACGTCGCCCATGGGAAGCAATGGACAAATATCTGTACTGTAAGGTCTATTGTGGATATAACAGCCTGTTCAGATTTGCGTTTGCACAGTAGCGCACAGTGCTTTCAGTTTGATAGCCACTGTTCACATTCACTGTACATGATAATAATTCATAATTATTATTGTGATGAAGTGTGCTACATACATTTCAACAGTTCCTTTGCGCTCCGTGGGGGTGGACATTATTATACGTGGCACGTGCAGGTCATACCGGCAGGCTTTGCCGTGCCAGCTCCATCTTGAGGTTCCCTCGTATGAGCTCAAATTGTTTTAGATCCTGTTTTGCTGCCATCAGAATATGTAAATTGCAGTCAGATCGTCCTCAGATTGCACATGGACCGCCGTCGGATAGGTGTCCCATCATGACGACGCCTGGAGGGTTTTGAACATGTGCTTCACTCCCAGGGCCACCGGCCGATTTTGACCAACTGTGTAGACTCTCGCTGATGGCTGTCAGAATGTTTTGGAACTGAAGCCCAACACTTTTCGGATGTGAGCTGATTTGTCATTCTGACGGCATTCTGCATGATTCTGGCTGTGTGACGGGGATATAACAGACAAATAATTTGGATGTGGTGAGACAGAATCTTTCATCACCTGTCGTGGCAATAACTGGAAAGAATAAATCAATACAACTGTGTCCATATTCATTATAAGATAGTGAGAACATATGAGTCTTTAATCTGATTGCACTGTTTTATCTCGGTGTGCAGACTGTTCCACAGAACAAGTGCACAAGAAGAAGAAAACACTCTGTGACCTGTTGACTTTCTTTGGAACACACACTAAGAGAACACAAAGCACAGGCCAGTACACGAGCTCAGGCAGATAGAGAAGCCCGAGTCCATGTAGGATTTTGTATATTCATCACAAAACCTTCAAATCTGTCCTGACATGGACAGGAAGTCAGTGCTGTTGAGTCTTCATTGTTCACTTTGGCGTGCAGTGTTTTTCTGCAGCAGGTTGAGCTGCTCAGTGAGTATCTTTGCTAAATCCTTGTATGTGATGGATATCAGTGAGGTTTCTTTATAATTTGCCCAGGAACTGAAGACACGCCCTCCCACATCTGTTATTGGTCACTGTGCTGCATAAATACTGAGACACTGAACACAAAGAAACGCCTCCAAATCAGCTGTTTTCACCATTAATAATAATAAAAATAAAAATAAATAAAAAAATATAAAAACAAAAGCAGTTTGTCTTAACTAACCATAACAAATCCAGTTTAAAGAGTTCATCATTGGATGAATCCATTTCAAACTGGCACAAACCACTTTTTATCTTATTTAATACAAGTTTAAAGACATTTTAAGGCCCTTTAAATTTGTCCAAATTTGAAACTAAACAAAAACCAAAGTAAACTAGATTTGCAAGCAAATATTAAGGGTCCAAGCATCCCCAGCATCACCATTAATATATGCGTTTCAGTGCCATCTAGTGGTGCAATTCCACCAAATTCAGCACTGTGGATTTAACTGCGGCTGTGTATACACCTGTCAAATTTCATACCATTTGGTTATCCCGTTAGTGAGAAAACCCATCATGAATTAAATAGCTATGGACAAGTTCCAACTCAACGTAAAAAACTTGCAAACAGAATAAAATATTTGAAAGTTTCAAGTCCAGTTTTTCAATGGCATGAAGATGAGAACATTTTGACATCAATTTGGCCTTTCTATGTGAAATATCCAGAGACAGGTTCAAGTAGGGCCATTTTGCACATTTTGGAATTTTGTGAAAAAGTGTCATAGCACAAATGGACGTGGCCTGTACCTGTGGAAAGTGCTCACTGCACTGATTGCAACAGTATAAAGGTTTCCTATGTGTGGCTGAAGTAGCACAAGTTATTAGAAGTTGTTTGTGTCAAAACATATTTATTATTTATTGCGCCACCTAGCGGTTTTTACCAGCCATTTTCTGTATGTGACTAGGTTGTTCTGTGTTCTACCAACCCACAAATTTCATGCCATTTGGTAATCCCATTAATGAGAAAACTCATCATTAATTACATAGCATCACATATGGTCAAATTGAAAGTCAAGAATCTTGTAGACAAAGTAAAAAAAATTCAAGGTTTCTGGTCCAATTTTTCAGAGTCACGCTCCAGAAAATGTTACCACCAATCTGGCCTTTCTGCATCAAAAATCCAGAGATGAGTTCACGCCAGCCTATTTTGCATATTCCGGAAATTGCTAAGACCTATCTTGTCACTACATATCCAGTCCCTGATTGGTCATTGCGGCGCGACAAGACAAAAAAGTTCAGATTTTTCAACTTGGGGAGGAGGGCAGCATGACGCAGCGTGACGCGGCATGCCGCGATATCGCGCCACAAACGTGCCAATCACTCAAAATTGCTTCACTTGCATCGCTTCATTCGCGTCCATTGCATTGTGTTGCGTGGCTTGGCGCCACAATGCGTCCTTCCATAGGGATTACATGGCAACCTGTCGCTGCTATCACTCTCATCGTGCCCAGTGTGAACGCGGCTTTACAAAGGCCATGCATATACCTGCGCAATTTCATGCCATTCGATGATCCCATTAATGAGATAATGAATCATAAAATAAAGCGCATCATACATGATCAAACTCAAAGCCATGAAAATAGCAAACAGAGCACCAAATTTTAAGATTTCCAGTCCAATTATTGAGATTTGCCAACCAGAGAATGTTTTGACACCAATTTGGATTTTCTACATCAAAAATCCAGAGACGAGTTTGTTCGGATCAATTTAGCATATTTCGCAATACTGCGCTAAAAAATTTCTAAGTACAAGCACAAATTTCCAAGGCTACACCATTAGAATGATTCACTCTGATTGCAATGGTATAAAGTTTTCCTGTAGTTGACCCCATGGATCAAAAGTTATTAGTGTTAACACATGTGTATTAATTATAGCGCCACCTAGGGTTTTGCACCGTGAGTTTTTCTGACATCTACCAACTCTGTACATTTCATATTTCAATCCCCCCCCTCCTCCTCCCCTCCAGTTTACGCTAACCAAACACTTTTTGTGCCTAGAAAACAACAACAACAACAAACCTCATACAAAATAAAAATCATCACAAAAACCATCAGGTCCTTCAACCAGCTTTACTGGTGCTTGGACCCTAATTAAAACAGATTAAGACAGTTTGTAGTCATTTCTACGACGGAGATTTAGGGTCACATTGAATTTCTTTTTTTTTTTTTTTGGACTTCGAGAATAAAGTCGTAATATTACTAGGAAAAAAGTCAAAATATTATATTATGACTTCATTCTCGTAAAATTACGAATTTATTCTCGTAATATTACGACTTTTTTCTCCTAAAATTACGACTTTATTCTCAAAGTCTTAAAATTACGACTTTATTCTCAAAATCTAAAAAAAAATAAAAATTCAATGTGGCCCGAAAACGTACATTTCAAACCAGCAAGTTAAAAAGAAAAAACCAAATAGCTCAAAACTAGTTTAAAACATGCTTGAAAACAGTGGAAACAGTTAACATCATTTTTGGTGTCAAACAGTTTAAAAGCACTTTATCTCAAACAAAACAGAACATTAGCAAATCCTGACTTTATTTTGAAGATGGAGAGAACCAAACATTTTACACAACAATGGAAAGAAACCATTTGGCTGTTCTGAGTGTGCTAAAAGATTTGGTCTGATGAGAATGCTGCAGAGATATGAGATATGTCACACACAGTGAAACCTGTCAGATGCTCCTATAAGAGTCCACACAGGAAAGAAACTGTTCAGTTGCTCCTTTTATGTTTGCTTTAGCTGGAAGGAGCTCCTTTTTGACTTGTGTGACACATCTGTTGATGGCATCCTTTCAGATGGCTTGTGGGACACACTGACAAGGTGTATGAGATAAAGGAGACACTTCCTCCTCGTCGCCTCCACTCTGCTTTCCAGCTGCTGTCGTAAGACCGCAAATGTATCGTCCCAAGAGCCAGGAGAAAAAAAAATTCCTCATCCCATCAGCAGTGGCTGTTCTCAATAAACCACTGCCCAAATGGTTCCCTCAGGATTTATCCACTCAGCATTGTATATGTGTGCGCGCACACCCAACCATTTATTGCTTGAATTTTCTTTTTAAAATGATCTGCCCTGACTTCACTGCCTGTTATATTTTATTGGATGTATTATAATGTTTTCTGTCTGTGGTCCATGACAGCACTAAAGGCAAAATCCATTTTATGCAAGTTTAATGGACAATAAAAAAATAGTTTGACTCTAATGAATGAGGCAGAGGGGGTGTGGCCAGTAGCAACTGCTTTGAATTTAAGTGAACATGCACAGAAATGGTCAATTTCTTTAAGAAAAATCACCTCAATGTCCACGAGGGTTTTTGTGTACAAGAACAAATACAATTTAGATCTTTGAAGTCCATCTATGAACAAACCTGATGGTTTGCTGAAGTGTACAATATGATTCCTTTAATATTGGAATGTTATAAAATTATGCTGCTACAGGGTTAAATTCTAGGTCCCCAATTTTTGAAACTGTGCGCCAAAGGTTCTAAAATCTGTTTTAAGGTTAAGACTTTTAGTATACTCAGTGTTGATTACATGGAAAACAATACAAAAACTTTGGGACTTTTTTTGTCCAGCGACTGCGGATATCTGGTTTATACGATGATGGTTTAGGTGAGTTTTACTGCACATGGGACTGAACAATAAATTTACCTCTCAAAGCTTTGACCATGATATTGCTTCCATTCCACATGGCTGACTTTATTTTCCCAAATTTTTCTTCTGTTCCGATCTGAAGGGAATCTGTTCATCTTGAAGCCCTTGTTGTGTCGATTTGTGCCTCCAAATGCATAGCAACCCGACATTTTCAGCGAATAAATAAATAAAATAGCTGGATTTCCATGTAGACAGATTAACAGTAAATGCTATTTTGGAACCAAGATGGCACCATGAGTCACGTGACCGTTTTTTTTTCCGACTCGTCATGTCGTCATTCTCTCTATCAAGGCACGTTAGTTCTCACAAGTGTGTTTTTGCAGGTTTTGACACCACTGAAGATATGCGTCTGTTTTTTTTTAACTCCACATCTTTACCACTTATTAATTTGACGAAACAGAAGTTTTAAGGGCTGCATGCTGTGAAGACAGCAGTGCTTTCTAGTTGCAGTTTCCCTGTTCTACCACTAGATGTTGCGCAAACGCACGGTCAGATCTCTAATTATCAGTGGACGCTGGTAAATTCAATACTTTACCTACAAGTGTCCACATGCACGTTTTAAGCACAAATCTGTGCGTAGGAACGGTTGATAAATGAGGGGCTAGAACTTTTTATTGCCTCTTTCTCTTTTTCAGTTGCTTGGGATTGGGGTTTTATGTCCGATGTCCTCTCTGATGCAATGTGGAGGGACACGTGGTCTCCCAGCCAAGTAGGGGAAACCAGCACGGTGAATCAAGGGGCACAGTGAATCAGTCGCTATATCTGCAAAACTACATATATATTTGCATCAGTTATGGATAAAGACATCCCCCTTATAAATTAATGTTTTGGTTTTGGATACATTAAGGGTAAAACTAAGTGGCAAGTGAAGTCACTTTTTTCCTATCAAAAGTAAATTTTGTGGATGTCAGTGTCTTTGTATTTATTTCTCACAACAGAGGAAAGGTGGCCCAAAAAATTGTTATTAGTTAGAAGACTACCCTGTCCAACTGATGAGCATGTGTTATGTCTTCTCCAGACTATTAGCTATTTGATAACATGGCTCATGTGTGTCACATGCACCCAGGGCACAGTGAATTGGGGCACAGTGAATCAGTCTAGAAAGTGATTTACTAAGCCCCAGTATCAAGTGGATGATAAATATTACTTGTTGAAGCGTATACATTTATTTTTCCATTAATTATTTCTACAATTTGTGTATATAAACTGTTTTCACGTTTCAACAGAAATTATGACAATAATAGTTTCTAAAGGACTTATATCACTATATAAGACACTCACACATTACATAGCTGGTTTGCTGGATTATAGTTTGTATATGCATCAGCATATGTTTAATAATTTTGAAGAAATCTTTATAATCATGTTTTATTTTTTCATTATATTCTATGAGGTCTGTCAATAAAGTATAGGTCCTTTTTATTTTTTTCAAAAACTATATGGATTTCATTCATGTGTTTTTACGTCAGACATGCTTGAACCCTCGTGCGCATGCGTGAGTTTTTCCACGCCTGTTGGTGACGTCATTCGCCTGTGAGCACTCCTTGTGGGAGGAGTCGTCCAGCCCCTCGTCGGAATTCCTTTGTCTGAGAAGTTGCTGAAAGACTGGCGCTTTGTTTGATCAAAATTTTTTCTAAACCTGTGAGACACATCGAAGTGGACATGGTTTGAAAAATTAAGCTGGTTTTCAGTGAAAATTTTAACGGCTGATGAGAGATTTTGAGGTGATACTGTCCACTTCGATGTGTCTCACAGGTTTAGAAAAAATTTTGATCAAACAAAGCGGCAGTCTCTCAGCAACTTCTCAGACAAAGGAATTCCGACGAGGGGCTGGACGACTCCTCCCACAAGGAGTGCTCACAGGCGAATGACGTCACCGACAGGCGTGGAAAAACTCACGCATGCGCACGAGTGTTCAAGCATGTCTGACGTAAAAACATATGAATGAAATCCATATAGTTTTTGAAAAAAATAAAAAGGACCTATACTTTATTGACAGCCCTCGTAAGTTGATGCACTGTGCCCCGGACACTGATTCACTGGCGCATGGTTTAATTTTGGACTAAATTATTCATTTGAGACTGCCCCTCCCTGAGCCAGACTGCCCCTCCCTGAGCCTGGTTCTGCTGGAGGTTTCTTCCTGTTAAAAAGGAGTTTTCCTTCCCACTGTCGCCAAGTGCTTGCTCATAGGGGGTCATTTTGACCATTGGGGTTTTTCTGTAATTATTGTATGGCTTTTGCCTTACAATATAAAGCGCCTTGGGGCGACTGTTTGTTGTGATTTGGCGCTATATAAATAAAATTGATTTGATTTTATTTGATTTGATTTTGATTTGAGGGTTGTTTCTTGGCAGAGTTGTGAGTTTTGCTGAGTGCTGTTGTAGCTTTGCCTAAACTAAATGTGATGGTGAAGACAAAGTTTCAAAACCTTAATTTCCCCCGACTGGACAAAAAGTGAGTTTGCATAAATAATTCAAAAAGGGCTTCACGTGACACCAGCGTCACTGCCTCACCTGATCAGTGACGTAGGTTCAGCTGACTGACAGTTTAAACCCCCTCTCAGCATCACCGCCCGTTGCCCTGGAAACAGGCCGCGTTGCATCAGCATCCGCAGTCACCCAATGACGGCTGTCAAGGTCACCAGCGCGAGGCATGATGGGATGACGAAGAGGACGCTGCGCATACGTTCCTGTTTGGATCACGAACCCCGCGTGAGCGCGCAGCGTCACGCGCTACACTGATGCAAACGTGACGTGCTGCATGTAAAAGAAAAGGGGCGGAGCCACCTCTCGGCATCCCAGCATCCTCCCCTTCGGATTGAGTGGAAAATAATTACGTGAGGAGGACGTGCGGTTCTGAAGTTCAAGAAGAAGCGGCGCATAGGATTCCAGGTAGCGGCTCAAATGATCCGGACCGTAATGTTTTCTCACGGATTCGATTGGGTTCCTCTCGGTACCACGGACAGCGACTAACCGCCTCTGTTTGCTCTGCAGCAGCTCTGCGCGCCGCCAGCCCGAAAAAAAAACCGGTTCGAACCACCGAAGGAAGAAGTCCAAAAGTCTGTGCGCCGAACCCGCTGGTTTTCAGACCATGGAGAGGCAGGTGGGTGCTGGCCAGGGTTCTGGGTTTGGGTGTGACTCACAATCGGCGAGGGTGGAAACTTAAAATGACCGAAAGACACAAATACTAATGACAATAATATTAATAATAAAAACCCTAAGCTGTGTGACTGTTGTCTTGTCGTTGCTGGTGATCATCAATAGCGGGAGGATGTTTTGTTTAACGACAGTTAATCGATCACATGGACTGTAGTTAGTTTAAAAAACGATCAGACTGAGTTATTAACTTGTATTTGGTGGTAATCTGTTGGTTTGTGAGTTCATCTGGATGTCAAGATTTCAACCAGCTGTTGTGGAGAAATAGTGAAGGACTGAAACTATTAATCTGACAATTTTTATCAATGAATCTGTTAGTATTCTTGTTGATAAAATCTTCTTCATTGATATATATATATATATATATATATATATATATATATATATTTTTTTTTTTTTTCAAGAATTTGGATTTTGACTCAGATTGATTGTCAGAAGTTTGATGTTTTTGCCATGTGGTCACATCCATGCTGTACGCAGACAGGGTTACCTTAGAGAGGTGCACTGAAAAAAGTAAAACTTGCATAAACTTAAAAAAAATTACTAATGGAAAACTTTAAATTATAAGTATACTTTGAGAGAAACAAAAAAATTCCGGTCATCAAATTCCAGCAACTGTTTTTATTGTTGTTTCTTAAGGTTCATTTTTTTTCAGTGTGGGGATGGAGCAGCTGTCTGTCTGGGTGGTTGCCATCCAGGACCCAAGGCAGTTCCTTGCTGTTGTTGATGTGCTGTGTTGCAACACCAGATTAAATAGTTGGTGATAATTTATTAATTATTGCTGCTGCAACTGATACTATTATGATAACGATACTGTAAAATCAAGTGGTTTAGCTAACGTTTTTTTTTTTTGTTTAAAGGCAAACTAAGTTTATCTTTAAAGTAATTAAAAAGATATTTGAAGTGGAAACAGAACAAATCCTCACTTTAGACAAGCTTTAGCAAAGCTCCCCCCCCCCCCCCCCCCCACACACACACACACGATCAGATGTCTAACAATTCATTTTTGTGCCTGTCACTTTAAATATAAACACTGAAAAAAGAACCAGCTTTAAAAAGCATTACTGTTGGTAAAACCTGAATGAATTAAGTTTAATGAACTTAAGTTTTAAGTTCATACAACTTAATTCATTCAGGTTTTACCAATAGTAACGCTTTTTTAAGTTGGTTCAACTATTCTCTTTTTTCAGTGTTGTTACTGCTGGCCACGCCCCCTCTTCCTTCAGAGACCTACCGTGCACCTGAATACTCAGCCTGTGCCCCAATTCAGTAGCTGCATGCTGCGACGGCTGCAGTTGTCAGCTGTTTATCAGAAGTGGCGTGTTGAGACCGCCCCATTTCAAAAGCTGCTTGTGAAGCGGACGACGTTCGCAACCTTTTTTCCCCGAAAATGAAGGATGGATCCTTCACAGCCCAAACAATGCCATGAGTCATTATTGTGCAATTTTATTTCCAAGACAAAAGTGTTTGTAAATTTTAAAAATGATAAAAGGGCACCATTAGGCTCTGTGTGCACAACTGTAAATAAGTACAGAAAACTATGGGTTATGCTCACTGCGCTAGCTTGGCAGATGTAGCTTGGCGGGTGCAGTAGTCCAGGTTGCCAGGCAACAGGAGGTAGGGGAGTGACAAAGTAATGAAGAAGGGCAGAAGGGTGCCGACTCTGAATTGGGACATGGCCTAAGTATACATTGATGTCAGTTCGTACCATGTGGTAAACTTCGATGGCGGAGGAAGAAGCCTAACCAGAGGCAGAAAAGTTGCAATTCCTTGACTGGCCACTTGAGGCTAGCTTCAAAATAGAGCACTTTCTCATAGGAGTCCATGTTAAAATGTTCAACTTTAGAGCAGAAACATGTTTACAGGCAGGTACAAAAATGGATTTGGTCTCTATAGATAGTTTCCTTCTCCTTGACAAATATACAGGGGTGAAGTTTTTTCTTGTTCTAAGTTCTTAGTTTAAGATATTTTAAGCCATAAAGTTCAGCCAAGTGTCTCTGCCTCTCGTAGTGTCTTTAGCTTAGAGTTCGCTCAGCGCGAGCACTCGCTGTTGTGGAGGCTGTTTGTCTGTTTGTTTGGAATATTTTATTACAAATGCCTGGAATAATGTGGCTTGTTGTGTGGTGAAACATAACGGATCATCTCAGACGTCCATGCTGCAATATTATTTAATGTTGTATGCAAATGCTGTTAGCTCTTTTAGCAGCTGTCTGTAGTGTGATCTCTTGAGCCCTGTTAATGCACAATGACTGAGAAATTTGGGTGTCAAAATCCAACCCTTCATTCACATCGCTACACCTGGATGACGGATCAAAGAGGGTATTGCCTGTTGGGGTGAAATGCGGTGAGGATCTTGTGTGCTGCTACAGTAGCCATGAAGGCCCAACAGGAACCCTGAATACGAGATGGCCAATGGGGCTCTCGTGAAACAAGAAGTCCTCAATGGTGGATCAGGTGGAGTAGGTAATGGCTTGTAGCCCAGCGGCTGTGAAGGCTGTAGTAGGTCCTCAGACCCCAATCGTCTGGGTTTCCCAGCCATCAGACCAGGCTAAGGCTCTGTCAAGTATTGTGTGTTTGTCAGCGTGCAACAACATTCCCACATTAAACGAACCCATGCACAAGAGTCTCTTGATCGACCCTGAATGATTTTCTCCACGTCCACTGTCCCATCTGGGAATCAATCAAGAGGCAGTCATCCTCACTGCAAAGAGATTACCATGACAAACCGAGAAAATGAGCAGATCGTAACTTTCAATGTCCACATCAATGCAGATCGCTTGGAGAACCACCGCGCAATCCCCAAAAATATGATTTCCTAAACACCCGAACAGAGGTTAGCCCGTTAGCTTGGGTTGTTCAGACTCAAAGATAGGGGCATGTTCAGGCTTCTTTTGTCACTCACTGAACTACACACACTCAGATGAATTGAGTTCATCATGCCGTAGCCAGAATCAGCGAGGCCATTGCGAGTAAACACCGCAACGCTAGATGTTAGCGTCACATCGGCTCTTCCACCTCTCTAGAGGAAACCTACGGGTGACATCATGTAGGGTTAGTCTAGCATATATACAGTCTACGGTAAAATGTCACAGCCGCTTGGACGCCACTACGGTTTTCACGAATGCCCACGACCTTATTTTAACTTCCCCAGGACGTTCTTCTTCTGTGGTTTCCAGTATGTGTGTTCCGATGTAGCAGCCGTCTCTCCACACCTTACACGCCGTGTGGGCCTGTCACAGGAGATTAAGGCTTGATTTAATGTCTATGAGTCTCAAAAACACAGAATTTACTTTGATGATGTAAATGTGAAACCCTGTCTAGATTTAATGGTTCTAAATGTAAATATCCAATCATTTTGCACAATGTGACCCTTTAAAATATATCAAAAAAGCTGAATGTTTATATATCGATCAGGTGAAGTAACTACGTAGATTCAGAAAATGGTGAAAAATCTTACATTCCAATAGCTTACAATACACATTTTATTATTTATTTTTGTCTCAGCAACAATTAAAAAACCCAAAATGACATTTTTATTGATATAAAACAGGAGCAACAAATGGATATTAGCTACTTTACTAATTAATGGACATTAAGACTGAACCTGTTGATTATTAACTTAATATTTTGAGCACTGAAAGAGAATCTCTATTTGAAGTCGGTGTAACTGAGCTGTGTGGGCGTTCAGCCTGAGATCCGTGAGTCACCGGGAGCTGTGCAGATACGTGCAGCGTGACAGCTGTGAATAATGTTTGTGGTGGTTTTCACGGCGCATGCTGATTGGATGACGGTGGTTTGGGTTATAGGATCAGAATAACAAGACTGCTCGTTTTAGGATTAAAGATAATAATGTGACGGTGAGAGTTAAAGGAAACATCTGCACAAATTTCATTAATGCCACAAAGAGGGAATTCATGCAAAATTCTCAGAATGATGTTAATGTTGAGGGGATTTTTTTTTAAGCTTGGAAAGTTTCCACGTGAAACTCATCAGTCAATGTAACATTGCTTTATTCATTCAATTGATCCTTTAAAAACCCGCTGTTAAGTGCTCCAGGGATCATGCACTGGATCGCAGTAAAATACTGCGATCCAGTGTCCGAATATTTATGGATCAAACTGTATGTGATGCTGTTTCATGTGAGTGATCCACATCGTCCCACTGCTGCCTACTGACTCTAATTGTGCTCATTTACAAGGACATCCGAGAATTGAACCACAGTCCTCTGGGTTAATGGAGCATTGAAATGTTTTACTGGAATTGTGTTGCTGCCAAACGTGCATGTAACTGCAACGTGTGACTGTTCTTCATTATTCAGTTCAATTCCTTCTAGTAGAGCAGATAACTGTAACAATTGTTCAAAATTGGCACACGTACTCCTTAGACATTACTCTTTTGTACAGGAACGTTAGCCACCGAAATTTTCAATAGACAGTCAGGTAGGGGTCAAGTGAAGAATTACACAGGGGTCAAAATTTAAAAATGCTCCAATCATATTGAAAACTATACCACATTATTTGTCTGATCACAAAGATGTCTAAAAGGTATAGTTTGGACTATCTATGACTGACTGTTTTGGAGTTATGGGGTAAAAAGGGGAGGTGATGGTCTAGTGGTTAAGGTGTTGGGCTTGATACCAGAAGATCCTGGGTTCAAATCCCCGCCTGACTGGAAAATCACTAAGGGCCCTTGGGCAAGGTCTTTAATTCCCCATTGCTCCCGGTGTGTAGTGAGCGCCTTGTATGGCAGCACCCTGACATCAGGGTGAATGTGAGGCATAAATGTAAAGCCCTTTGAGCGTTTGATGCAGATGGAAAGGCGCTATATAAATGCAGTCCATTTAAAAACAGCAAAAATGGTGACAAAGGTCAATTTCAGTTTGTACAGAGGTCAAAAGTTAAAGTTGTTATAATTTTGGTAAAGAGTGATGCAAAATATTGGTTAATAGTGTTAAAAAAAGGAATAGTTTGGGCCATGTGTCATGTTTAGTTATCACGTTACGGGTAACATATGTCACATGTCATAGTGATGCCAATGAACGCTGACCTACCTTGTTTGACCTTTACTTTGGAGACCAAACATTCAACACTGTCAAAACTATTCCATTTATTTATCCTATTAGCTCAACCAATAATTTGCACCACTTTTTTGTTGTTTTGTTTTTACCAAAATTGGAGTAACTATAACTTTTGACCCCTGAACAAACTGAAATTGACCTTTGTCACCATTCTTGCTGTTTTTACCCCATAACTACAGAACCTTCAGTCTTAGATCGTCCAAACTATACCTTTTGGGAATCTTTATGAACAGACAAGTAATGTGGTATAGTTTTCAATATAATTGGAGCATTTATAAATTTTGGCCCCGACCTGGCTGCCTATTGAAAGTTTAGGTGGCTAACGTGCTTTTACAAAAGAGTAATGTCTAAGGAGTATTTGTGTCAAATTTGATGCTTGTTTCACCATTTGAAATATTCCTTTGTAAATACTCTGTTATCGGCTTCACTATTCCTTCTGCTCGTGTGTGAGGTGTTGCTGTGTTGGAGGACATTGGAGTCAGTAGGTGACCCTCGTGCTAAAATCAGGTCTGTATTCATATTATTGAATTTATCGTCCACCGCAGCTCAATAAGCTGTCGGCACTCATTCCTCAGCCTGATTGGCCCTTCCATGAACACGACCTCCATATGGACACGGCAGCACAGCGTGTAACTAATTACTGAACCAGCTGCTATATAATACAAGTCCATAAGTTAAATGGACCTTCAATTCTGTTTGTTGCATTTTACTATGAGAGCTGACGTTCACTCATACACACGCTGTTGGCGCGCTGCTATACAAAGGTGCATCAGCAATGTATTGAGCAAAGGGTGTGAATACTTAAGTACATGTGATTTCTTAGTTTTTATTTTTAATAAATTTGCAAAAATAATAAAAGAAAAAACTTTTTATCCAAGTACACAGACAGGTAGCATGAGTGGGATTCACACCCAGGTCTACATATTGGCAGGTCAGCTCCTTATCCACTCATCCACCTGCCTCCCCCCCAAAAAACATCTCTGTGATCTGTAAATGGAATAAGCAAGTTTAGAAAATGAATGAATGGATTCAGTGTGTAAGAAAACAGAGAAATCACTTCATATGTCATGCAGACACAAATGAAGTACGCTGAATCCAACCATAGTTGTTGTTGTTGAGATGAGATGAGATTTATTGTCACTGTAATTACATGAGTACAACAACAACAAAATTACCTTTACACTCCAATTACCTCAGACAAAATACCGCAATTAATACAGTTAATAATGGCACACATCAGAATTAAAGACAACACATATACATTTGACATTGTTTATGTGCGCTAAACTTGAAGCAGTCCGTCATCCGAATTGAGGCAAAAGTGGGTGAAGGCTGCAGCAGGAGGGGCCCGCGCTGCCGAGCTTGGGGAGTTGAAGGCTGTAGCAGTAAAAACCGCGCTGCCTTCAGGGTGGCAGGGAGGAAGCCAGGGCTTATTTGTTATTTGTTGTTGTTGTTATCATCATTATTTACTGTAAAATTCAGCTTGACATATCTAGTTTTTGTTTTAAATTATATATATTAAATGATTGTGTAAAATTTGGTGGTTTAACCATAAAACACTCAGTCATCTTGCATATCTGCCCCTCTGTGGTGAGGTTCACTACATGAGGGGGATTTGAACCCAGGACCCCTGGGTTCCTCACATCCTGAGAGGAAAGTTGTGATAAAGAACCTTGATGCTTATTTTTAATTCCTTCTGTCAATCACTGTATTGATTGATTAACTCATCGTGTCATGAAGAGTGTGAGTGTTTGTTTGTAAAGCGATCACCTCCGGCTGTTGTCATGGAGATGGATGGAGGGATGGATGGATGGGGGAAGGCTTCAGGAAAAACAAAATATTAAAAACTAAATTCAGGGAGAAATAAAAAGAGGGGCTGCAGTTAATTACACTCAATATTATTATTATTTTTTTTTCTCAGACTGAATGTCAAGAAAACAAATGAAGATCAATCTGAACTCTCAGGTTCAAACCTGATTTGAGCTTTGTCACCTCAACAGTTTGGCACAAAATGAAATGGAAAGAACATGTACAATAATTTTATTTTCATGTTTGAAAACTGCTTTTTTGTAATAAAACAAGCAAACAAACAAAAACAACAAAAAACAAAAGAACATTAAGAAGCACCTGGACAACTACTGATTGTCCTCAGATGAGACATTTTGTCATGTGACCTCTAATTTCTACAGAGTCATTGTGTGCACGCACACACACACGCGCGCGCTCAGACGGTTTGTCTGAGGGAGGAAGCAGGTCGAAACCCTTCTGATTGACGAGCTGAGCGTTTATATCCTGCGTCTGACTTTGGAGTTTTGTCGTCTCATCCCGTTTGACCTTTTTGTCTGGACCAAGGGGGTCGTTTTGACCGTTGGGGTTTTACATAATTATTGTATGGCCTTGCCTTACAATATAAAGCGCCTTGGGGCAACTGTTTGTTGTGATTTGGCGCTATATAAAAAAAAAATTGATTTATTGATTGATTGACCAAGGTCAGGTCCCACCCAGTCTTAGCTCCATCTCATATAACGGTGCCACATTGCACCGTAGCAGCAGCGACTCTTTACGCTCGGTGCAGCGTGACCTGCCTGTGAAATTCATGTGTTCATTCAGAATGAACCATGAGAGCACTCTGAGAGTGCAGATACCTCCACTGAGACTAATCAATCCTGAAATTACCACCGTGACGCAGGAACTACAGAAATGTGTACGTGTGTCTGGCCGTGGCCGTCTATCACGCACCATCATCACTCAAAGAGTAATCACTGCACAAGCAGAATGTCTGTGATCCAAGTTCATCTCATGAGTTCAGGAGCTGCTGACGTTACCTTCTTTTTATGGATTAAAGCTGAGACAGTATCCGCATCCGTTGCCTTCACTGTACGATTATTTGACACCAAATCGTGATCCGACTATAAAAGATCTGCATGAAAGGTCACCTGTTAACAACAACAACAACTTCAATATTTACAGCACATTTCAAGGGACCAGAGAACGTTTTCCACACGGGGGAGGCAGAATTAAAGATCACAGGACTCAGCAAACATGTTGGATTTTAGATCATTTTTGAAGAAGAGCACAGAAGGAGCACTGCAGATCTTTGAGAGAGTCCCAAAGCACAGTCTGGCATTAAGAGTGGAGAGTAGACCCTCTTCTGTGGAGTCTGGAACACGTGTAGAGCTGGAGACATGTACTAGGAACCTGTCCTGGTAGTAGATGATGAAGGCATGAATGAGAGTCTCAATCACAGAATCACAGACTGAGGACCTTACTCAGGAGACTTTTTTGAGATGGTGATGAATTTGATGTGAGACTGGAATGAGAGGGCGGAGTCCAAAATGACCTTCAGGTTGTGGACCTCTGGAGATGGCAAATTGGAGCAGTCATGCATGTCAAGGAGAATATCTCCAACCTTCTGGAGTGGCGGCATAGGAGCCCCAACCATGGATTCAGTTTCATTACTATTTAGCTTGAGTTGGTTAGAGGATGTACAAGTTTTTATTTTTTGCAAGCAATTGACAAGAGGGGGAGCTCAGTGCAAAGATACAGCTGCGTATCATCTGCATAACAATAGAAAAATGAGCCTGTCAGAATGGATGGTCTCACCAAGTGGGAGTGTGTAGATGGTAAAAAGGATGGGTCCAACCACAAAGCCTTGAGGTATGCCTTCAGTGACTGGGGCTGGGGTGAAACTCGACTCTCTGAGGAGGATAAACTGTTTCTGTTACAGAGGTATGGCAGGAACCAGGAGAATGCTACAACAGTAAAACCAGCATGTTCAGAGAAGTGGTTGAGGCTCACTGATGCCGGTGTCACTGACCAAACGGTCCCCCCCCCCCCCCCCCCCCCCCCCCGTCTTCACTGCACATGCATCATTTCGCAGCATCAGCAGCAATTCACTACTATCGCCTCGTTTCTGCTAAAAACTGCACTCCTGTCACCATCTATCTTAGCGACAGATATCTGAAGCTTTTGTACAACAATCATTTCCACATGTTTGAAGCAGAGACGAGGCGATAATCAGTGAATTGCTGCTGACGCTCCAAAATAATGCATGCGCAGTGAAAGCAGGGCAGACTGATTTTTAGGGGAGACCATTCGGTCGGCGACACTGGTGCTTATCCCTGGATTCCGTAGTGTGAAACGCATGAAAGGTGTTTTTTATTTATTTATTTTAACATCCTCAGCTGTGATTGTGCGATAGATGGTGCCGTCACTGTTGATGGACGGACACACTGTGGTCATGCGACGCTGCATCATTGATCTCTGTGTCGTCTGCATCACATTTTTATTACATTTGTCTGGTGGCGTCACTGGAAATCACATTATGAACTCAGACTGCACAGACATTAATGTTTCCTTGCCTCCATCTGGACTTCCTGCCTGTTCTTCTTTTTCTCCTCCTTTTTTCCATGTAGGAAAAACAGGTGACAGGTTATCTCCTGTTCTCGCTGGCCACCGCCGTTATCGGCTCTCTGCAGTTTGGCTACAACACGGGCGTCATCAACGCTCCGGAGCAGGTCAGCGCTGACAATCATTTAAAGTACAGTCTGCTCACATATTAAGCTGGAATATTTTTACTTTCTCTTACTTTTCTGATTGAATCTTCTTTCAGAAACTGAGGTCTTTCTTCAACGATACCTGGATGGAGCGTTACGGTGAACCTATCAGTTCTGGTCTGTGCACTATCGTCTGGAGTGTCGCCGTCGCCATCTTTACCGTTGGCGGTATGGTGGGTTCCTTGTGCATGGGCGCCCTGGCCGATCGATTTGGCAGGTAGGAACTGAAATGGGTCAGCTGTATTTTAAAACTGTTGGCGCCAGTAATTAATTTCCCGCCGTGCAGCCAGTGGATGGGACGAGGTGTCAGTCAGTCACTTTTATACAAGATTATTTCAGGTGTACTTGCCTGATTGTCACTAAGCTTGGTATATACATTACACACAGTAACCCCAAGATGTCTATTTATTTTGGGGTCAAAAGATCAAGGTCACTGAAGTCTACTTTGTAAAAATCTTGCGAGCAATAACTTCTTTCTGAATTGCCTGATTGTCATTAAACTAGGTATGTGCTTTAGGCATGGTGACCCCAAGAAACCTGCTGCTTTGGGGGTCAAAAGGTCAAACATCAAAATCACTGAACTGTACTTTGTAAAAGCCTTCTGCAGAAAAGTGTCACTTGTCGATTTTATGCTTGTCGTTTGTCTTGAGCGCTGTGGGCTGGTGCAGACCTTGAGGTTGTTACTGTCACTTTAGGCAGCTGATCCTAACAAAATGTGTTGGAGATCCTAAACAGCTGCACATTAAGGGGGTGGAGCCAGGAAAGGAAGGTGATTTATTCATGACCTATTATGGGACTGTTAAGCGCTGATGTAACGCAGCATGTGATAAATCTGTTTCCGGGTCCAAACAAAACACTTGTGGTGTTGTAAATTGACAAGATTCATTTCATAAATGGTCGGTACAGCCGCTACAGCGTCAGCAATAAAAACAAAAAGGCCAGGGTAGGGGGCCTACCTGATCAGTTGTAGCCGCTTGTTTCTGTTTGTCATCGGCTGGGAATCTATAAAACGACAGCTCCGGTGATGTTTCCGACCTATTGACTTGGTTGCACATCTGGGTACTCTGCCTGTGAGGTCTTAGCTTTGAAAGAGCTCAGCTGATGCAGACGACCAACGACCACAAACAGCTGATAAAGCATGCATTTTTTTTTTGTTTGGACCCGGAAGTTGAAAATCACGTGATGCGTTACTTCACACTTAGCAACCGAATTGAAAAAGGGTTGAGTAATGCGTCGTATTTCAGTAATTTAACAGGCCTGTTACTGTGTTTTATGGTAACTTCTAAAATGTTTGTTTTGTAGAACAGTCAGGTTTGAATTAGTTCTTATCGCCGTGGTTTCTAGTTTAACTCTAAAAACTAGCACAGTAATCACAATGACAACCAAAGTACCATAGCAAAAGATAAGATACTTCAAAAGGTTTGACCTGGAGGTTCTCACCTTTGAGCAAACATCGTGACGAAATAACTCAACCAAGTAGAAATGAATCAGTGTTTTCGTTAATATGACCTATTACTTATTGGCATTTTCTTCCACCAAAAATAAGTCAGAAATTCTTAGTGTTAGCGCCCTCTGGTGGTGAGTACAGACTGTAGCTGTGGTGTTGGCTACTCACAGAGCTCAGAATGAAAGTTGTGGCTCAGCATTGTGCCTCATGTCTGTAGAGTCATGTGTGCTTTAGACACGAGGAGTCTGCTTTGTAATGTTACGAGTCAAAACCTCTGGCGCCAGAATATTTCTAACCTTTTTATGAACTAAATAACATAAAACTGTTTTTGGTGCTCTGGAGGCCTTCTGTTTTCTGAAGTTTATGAAGAGTTGCAGTTTGAACTATAATCTCTCGTCCTGTGGTCAGGCGCCGCTCCATGTTCCTGGTGAATATTCTGGCGGTTATCGGCGGCCTCCTCATGGGCCTCTCCACAATCTGCTCCTCCTATGAAATGGTGATAGCCGGTCGTCTGGTCATTGGGCTGTTCTGCGGCTTCTTCACAGGTCTGACTCCAATGTATGTGGGCGAGGTGTCACCCACGCCCCTCCGTGGTGCCTTCGGCACCCTGCACCAGCTCGGTGTGGTCATAGGCATCCTGATTGCACAGGTGATTTAACTTTATTCAACGCAAACATGCGGATTTGTGCCAGTCCAATTAAAAGAAATGTAGGTGTCTATCATACGGCAGCGTATTTGTGTGTCCTGTTTAGATCTTTGGTCTGGAGGCTCTGCTCGGATCAGACAAGCTGTGGCCTCTGCTGCTGGCCCTCACCGTGGTCCCCGCCGTGCTGCAGTGCCTCCTGCTGCCCTTCTGCCCAGAAAGCCCCCGATTCCTCCTCATCAACCTTAAACAGGAGGAGCAGGCACGCAAAGGTTTGGCTTCTGCACTCATAATAGTGCAGTAGTGCCTATACTACTGTATTCACTCCTGACACCTCTTCTACTGTTTCCATTATCATCACTACTGCTCCCGCACTGACAACACAGTAATACTGCGAATACAACTGTTGAAAAGTTCAACTGGTGACAGTCCTGCTACTCCCTCAGTGCTTCATCCCCACTAATATTGTAAATTAGAGCTCGACTGATAAATTGGTTGATTGATTCGTATTGGGCAGTGCCAGCCTTTCATAAATATATGGTGTTATTATTGCAGGTGTGAAAGTTTTTATTTTACCGAATACACAGTGCAGAAAAAAAAGTTTGGCTGTTGGAAATAGTGCCATTATGGACCTTTCACACCGGAAGCAGCAGACGCGCCAGTTAACGCCTCCCAACGCGTCAGTGGCGTCACGTCGGATGAGGCAAGGGGGCAGAGATTTTCACTCTGATTTTTTCCAAAGCCTGAGAAAGTTGAGCGATCGCCATCTTGGATTTGCGTCTGCAGAACCACAAAAAAAAAGCTTAAACAGCAGTAGAACAAATCTCCCATCACCCTGCTGGGAGAAGCTTTTTTTCAGCGACTTCTCGGAGTGACGCCGAGCTGAAGGAGGACTGATGAGTTGGTGGGATCAATCGAACCGCGACAGCGGGCAGAGCCGCACGATGGAGCCTGGGTTCAGGCCTCATTCAAGGGCACAAGAAGACACACAGCCGGGGTGATGGAGCAGAGCCACTCAGTCTGAAATTCTTTGTAGGTCCCTTCGGCTGCTCCCTTGTTTGCACTCGGGGTCGCCACAGCAAATCCAAGGTGGATCTGCATGTTGAATTGGCACAGGTTTTACGCCGGATGTCTTTCCTGACGCACCTCCACATCACATGGAGAAATGTGGCGGGGTGGGATTTGAACCCTGAACCTTCTGCACTGAAACCAAGCGCATTAACCACTTGGCCTCCACCCCTGCCTGAAATTCCCCACTTTTGGATATATAAAAACACCCAGTTTAAGCAAAGGAGTTTAGTTCTGCAAATTTGTCTGAGGTGAGAATAATTTAAACATAAATTGTGACGTGCACTTCTGGTTTAGTGTTCGGCTAACATTAGCTTAGCCTTTTAGCTGCAGAATCACAGTCGAGCTGAGTGAATGTTTTAACTTGTAAATGGTTCTATTTTTATTTTTACCAAATAAAGCTACAGTGTTTTTGTTACTTCTAAGTGTTGTGTGGGCCGCCAGAAGAGGAGGTACTGCTGGCCCACCACCAGAGGGCGCCCTGCCTGAAGTGCGGGCTTCAGGCACGAGAGGGCGCTGCCGCCTTACAGGAACAGCCGAGGTGACAGCTGTCACTCATCAACTATGACAGCTGTCACCGATCATCTGCACTTCACCCCGGATAAAAGCAGGATTACACCTCCACCACGTCGCCGAGATATCGTACTTCTTTGGAGGTAACCTTCTCAGCCTGCAGATTCAGATAAGTGGTTACACAGATGCTGCACGAGTGTGTGTTAGAGGTGGAGGTGGAATTCCCACCGTAGTTGTTACGGGGTGTACACACACCCACACTTGACTGTCTTTGTTCTTCGCCAGCAGTACCAGATCCGACACGCGGAGACGGTGGTCACCTGGGGGACTCGGGACCTGGCGGCTCCAGTATCCTTCGGGTTCGGTGGCGGTGGAAATCGTGTGGTTCCGGTTCTTCTCCAGACGGACGTCTCCTATCGTCGAGCCTGCCCACACGACACCTTTATCCATTGACTTGTATTTATTCTATAATCTGCTCTGTTGTGCTCATTCACAACAGTAAAGTGTTTATATTCGACTCTTTCATTGTCCGTTCATTTACGCCCCCTGTTGTGGGTCCGTGTCACTACACTTTCACAACACTAAGACCATAAAAAACTCAACTTTAAATAACTTTTTTATCGGGGGTGGGGTGTCATTTTTTTCCCCCCCTTTTATTATTTTTAGCTATTTGGTGTTTTTTAATATTTTAAGATATCTTTTTTATTGGTCTCACAATCAGGAATATTTGCTGTGCAGATGCACTTCAAAAGCTTCAAGTAATGAGCTGCCCGCTGCACTCATACCCAGCAGAGGAGACACCAACCAGTGACGTCAACCGGAAGTGCCCTCCACTGACTTCAGCCAATGGCGATTTACATGTCAATTTAGCGGCAAATTTGATTCAAATAATGTTATCTACACTGCGCTCAAACATTCTGCAAGTGATGAATAACACTTAATTCTTACCAAGGAATGCACAAACAAATTCTCAGAAAGCATTTCTGTTCTCCTTTAAGTGATTGTAAGAATAGACAAAGCTCTTTGTGCTGAAGTTTAGTTTGGTCTTCATGAATTTGTTTTGTGAATGAAAAACTTCCCCATCATTAATAAAACATTCAAAGCTCAATCTTGCAGTCTATCATCTACAGCTACACCAAATAAGACATTCTCTTTGCCCAGATGAGACAGATATGCAAATTTAGATGAACACCAGAAATAAAAGTCTTCCCAGAAAATATTCACAAATACACAGTCAATAAACAAGTGATCAACAGTCTCAATGTCACATTCACAAAAGGTGCAGTAATTCTCTTCAAAACCAAACCGAAGTCTCAGAAATTCCTTGGAAAGATATATGTCATTGATCATTTTGAAATGAACTTCCTTTATTTTTGGAGAGACAGGAAATTGTATATGTGCAAAAATGACAGAACTGCATCTGTTCCTCCTGTTATGTTTGTTACGACTGTACAGTCGTTGTCGTAGTAGTTAGTTGTTGTCATATTTGAAGTTGTTGGTGCTTCAGTGAGGTTGAGATCAGGTGAGTCGTGATGTTTTTTCCTCAGAGGCTCCTTGAGCAAACAGAAGGTTTTGACATCTGTCAAACCTGCACTCTGTTGGTTGTTGACACAGAGCCAGACTTCCCATCAGACAAACACACAAACAAGGCTGTGGATCTGCACTTTTAATGTTCTTCCGCTGGCATGCTTTTTTGACAGACAAAAGATAAGAGCATCACCTAAATGAAATGATGGTGTTGGTTCTTTTAAACTGATCTTGAAACACACACACACACGTTTTCATGACATATCTGGACATTTGACAGAAATGTGAAAAATGGGAACATGCCTTTCCCAAGGTCCTAGAGGCCTGGGAATCAAACTCATGCTGACCCATGCTTACAGGAATATGTCCATCTGTTAAGTTTTTGCCTAGGGCTATATTTTGGTCAAACCTGATTTTTATGTTACATATGAGGACACTATGTGACTTATGAGGACAATAACATCAGAAATGGAGTGTGTGAAACGTGTGTTAAGTTCCAAAACTGGCCACTAGGTGGTGAAATTGAAGATGAGCAAAAACGATAAACAATTACTTATTTTCCAAGAATTGTAATACTTTAGGACATCTGAGATTTTTGGTCTGGGAGCATATTTGGGCGGGGGCGGGGGCGGGTCTAGAATGGTTTAGAGTGCTCGGAAAAAAGAGGACATGGAAGATGTCCTCATTATTCCCAGTGTCCTGATATTGAAGATGTATTATCATAAAAATCTCCTGAATTGTCATGAAAACAAATACACACACAATTACAAATTTCTAAACTGATTTTTGGCCACTTGGGGGTGCCAACATGCCACATTAAGTTGGTGCTTATTGGTAGAATTTTAAAATATTGTAGGGGAGCTGGTTCAGGGTTGTAGAGGAAGTTTCATCCCAAATGTATAATACATTCTACTTGTCTGTGTCCTTGGAGATGACACTTCATCACCATCATGTCAGTCCATCCCGCTGTAACAGTTTGTACTTCAGCACAGTAGGATTTTATAAAACTGCATTTTGTAAGGCAGCTGGACTCGTCCAATAAGAAGAATGCTTATACTGCCCCAAATTTGAGGAACAAAGTTTACCTTGATTCAAAATATCTACTCAAAACTTACCACATCACAAAGAGGAATAAGGTATATTGTTCTTGATTAAAAAGATCAATTTTTTTTAACAGATTAAAAGAAAAAGATTTACTTTTTAAAGAAGGTTCTAATGTCTTATGCGTCAGTGGATTTTTCTGTCAGTTTGTGAACACCAGCTGTGGCCACATGGTGCATAAAAACACTATAGACACACATGATTTTTCAATTAAAATAAAAAAATTCTTGTTGTGAATTGATTACAGCCCTCGTACGTCTCCGTGGCACAGAGAATGTGAGTAAAGACTTGCAGGAGATGAAGGAGGAGAGCGCCAAGATGGCCATGGAGAAGAAGGTGACCATCGCAGAACTTTTCCAAACAGCAGCTTACCGACAGCCGCTCCTCATCGCCGTCATGCTGCAGCTCTCCCAGCAGCTGTCTGGAATCAATGCTGTGCGTATCGCAGTTTACAATAAACAAAGTACATTTTTAAAAATACCAAAATAAAGCAAATATCTTTTTTTAATAGTTCCTATATAGTGATGCAGCTTAGCTAAAATTTCCATAAGGGCCCCTTCACACATAGTACGATACGAAGTACAAATCAGGGCGAATCACGGCGGAACAGCTCGTATGAGCGAACCACGAAAACATCGAGCCGACGGGCAGGTGTGAATGAAACCGTCGCAGCGGGAACACAGTACGAGAGTTGGTAAGGTTAGACCTTACTTGTGCGAAGCGCCTTGAGGCAACTTTGTTGGGATTTGATGCTATATAAATTAAAATAAATTGAAATTCAACAGCTGGAGCATGTGTAACCACATCGTGCAGCTGCTGTGAAAAAAAAATACATGCCACCCATGGGATTCGAACCTGCAATTTAAAAAAGCTCTGATTGCCAGCCAGAAACTTTACTTTTTACTTCACATTCTAAATTAAGTAATGTTCATTTTCAGATGTGGAGGTATCCTGGAGCTGACCTCTAAAGACCTACAGGGGTCATTGAAGAATTACACAGTGGTCAAAATTTAGAAATGTTCTGAACCCCCATGATCTCCAATCCCTCAGATGATACTGCATCAAGAACCATCATTCATCAATAGTTGATATAACCCCATGGGCAATAGATTAGTTTGGTAAAGCTTTGTCAAGCTCTGCAATACAGCATTCACAAATGCCACTTAAATCTTTACTGTGTCAAAAAGAAGCCTTATGTTATCCTTGTCTGGAAGTGACATCAACTTCTTTTGGCTCTGAGCCATCTAGGTTGAATCATCACACAATGGAAATGCGTAGTGTGTGGTTAGACAAGTCACTATTCCAGTTTTTTGTGAATAAATGGTTGGAGTGTGCTCCAGACGAAAGACATAAATGTTATAAGACAAAGAGCTGTTGTCAGGCTGTTGTGTCAGAGCGACAAGTCCAAAACACCAGGGTCTGTCATGGCATGGGGTTTTGTCTGTGGCCTTGGCAAAGGTAATTTACACTTCTGTGATGGCAGAATTAATGCAGAAAAATACATTGAGACTTTAGAGTTACATATGCTGCCTTCAAGAAGATATATTTTCCAAGGATGTCCATGCATTTTTCAACCAGACAATGCAAAACCATATTCTGTTCACATTACAAAGGTATGGTTTCTGAAGGAATAAAAGGCAGGAGTACTGGACTGGCCTGCTATGATGAAAAAATATATTTGGTTCATAAGGTCTGCAATGAAACAGAAGTAATGTAAAATGTAAAAATCACAGCCTTTAATTCACTTTTAAAATGAGCATTTTTCCATATTCCCCCAACATTTTCAGATTTGGGGTTTTTGAACATTTCACTTTAATAAACTGTATTACAGTTAGTAATAAGTACAGAAAAAACAAAAAACCTTTATTTTAATTTAGTTTAGCTTTAGTTTTTTTATTTTATTTTGGAAAGCATTAAAGTGCTTTGAGCACTTATGTAACCTTGGAATTATGTCTTTTAAATGAAAAAAATCAAATGCTTGCTTGTTATTTCGATCCCATTTTTTTTTTTTTTTTTTTTTGTCCCTCAGGTGTTTTACTATTCTACAGGAATTTTTTGACTCCGCTGGAGGAAACAGCCCATCTATGCCAACCATCGGCGCCGGTATTGTCAACACAGTCTTCACTGTCGTTTATGTGAGTGCACCAGCGTGTCTTCATCCTGAAAGGACTTCCCATGCACCCAGCAGCTTGTCCTCTATCGCTTCACCTTCTGTCTTGTCTCTCCAGCTGTTCCTGGTGGAGAAGGCGGGACGCAGGACTCTCCACATGCTGGGACTGGGTGGGATGGCTGTCAGTGCCGTGATCATGAGCGTCTCTCTGCTCCTGGTGAGTTCTGATCAGAGCTGAGAACAGATGGACTCTTCCAGATGCTCAATCCTCTGACATCGAAATCTCTCAACTGAACACATCTTGAGAAAGACTGGAAAGGTTCAGTCCTAGTACTTACCATTATGATTATTAATTCCAGAACTAGCGTGTTGCCCATGGGGATCCAGGACTCTAGATTGGGTAGTGTTTATAAAATAGGTAGTTCACCATTTTCAAGGGTGGTAATAAATTAAGCAAAGCTTGTATAATAAGTTGGAATGGCGTGTGAGTCCAGAATGTTTTTAGAACCTTAGGTTCTTGTTATCATATACACTATTTTATTTCTGCTTCTGTTTGGTCATTTGATTTTTAAATGGACCACAATGGAAATAAGGTTTTCACTTTCTTGTGTCATCCATTTATTGACGTATTACAATTATATGATGTACTTACAATGAACATAAAAATCACCTACCCACACTCACACGTTTAATATAAAGATGACTTGCTGCCCCCTGCTGGAACGGCCTGAGTCCAGAAAGTAGTTAGCAGCATGCATGCATGCACACACAGCTGCTGTAACAGGTGTTTTTAATTTCACAAACAAAGACAGTAGCTGAAGACACTAAAACAACTAAACATTTTACTCATGGTTCCAACAAGAAACTTAAGTCACTCATGGTAAGAGCAACATGAGACTTATCTAAACTGACTAAATAACTGGTCTACAAAACACAAAAAAAACAATAACACTAACACTTTTAAACTAACATAACCACAGTAACATTTAAAACTCAAAACCCCCGAACTCCCATGGTGCACTGCAGCACAGCAGTCATTGTTATTGGTTAGCTAAAATTGCTAATTTCTCCAAAAATATTTGTTCCTATTACTTTCCGTTAGCATTCCTCTTTACCCAAATACATAAGCATGCCAAATGGCACATGTCGCTCTCCCCATTTTTTTACATGATTGAAGCCATATACGAGGGCTGTCCATAAAGTATAGGTCCTTTTTATTTTTTTCAAAACTATATGGATTTCATTCATATGTTTTTACGTCGACATGCTGAACCCTCGTGCGCATGCGTGAGTTTTTCCACGCTGTCCGGTGACGTCATTCGCCTGTGAGCACTCCTTGTGGGAGGAGTCGTCCAGCCCCTCGTCAGAATTCTTTGTCTGAGGAAGTGCTGAGGAGACTGGCGCTCTTGTTTGACCAAAAATTTTTTCTAAACCTGTGAGACACATTGAAGTGGGACACGGTTCGAAAAATTAAGCTGGTTTTCGGTGAAACTTTAACGGCTGATGAGAGATTTTGAGGTGTACTGTCGCTTTAAGGACCTTCCCACGGAGCGAGACGTCGTGCCAGCACTCCCAGGCGCCGTCGTCAGCTGTTTCAAGCTGAAAACCTCCACATTTCAGGCTCTATTGATCCAGGACGTCGTGAGAGAACAGAGAAGTTTCAGAAGAAGTCGGTTTCAGCATTTTATCCGGATATTCCACTGTTAAAGGAGATTTTTTTTAATGAAAGACGTGCAGGCGGATTGCAGCGTCGGCTCGCAGCCGCCGCGACGCTCCACCACAGGAAAAACACCTCTGTTGGAAGCCTTAAGGACAAGTTGGAACATGTCCAGCTGTTAAACAATTTCTCATATACTCACTCCACTGAAAGCCATCAAAAGCCGCCTGGATTTTACAAATGGTTATCAACACGGAGGTGTTTTTCCTGTGCCGCTGCACCGCGCCGGCTGCGTCCCGACGCGCGGACCCGTCCGCACGTCTTTCATTAAAAAAATCTCCTTTAACAGTGGAATATCCGGATAAAATGCTGAAACCGACTTCTTCTGAAACTTCTCTGTTCACTCACGACGTCCTGGATCAATAGAGCCTGAAATGTGGAGGTTTTCAGCTTGAAACAGGCTGACGACGGCGCCTGGGAGTGCTGCACGACGTCTCGCTCTGTGGGAAGTGTTGTGAAAGTGTTGGAACACGGACCCACAACAGGGGGCGCAATGAACGGACAATGGAGAAAGTAAATAACAAGTTTTACTGTCGTGAAAATGCACAACCAATACAACAATTGACAATTTGGGTTTACACCGAATTCCACTGGTGTCGTGTGGGCAGGCTCGAAGGTAGGAGACGTCCGTCCGAGTCGAGCCGGAACCACCCAGATTTCCCCTGCCACCGAACCCTGGAAATACTGGAACCGCCAAGTCCCGAATTCCCAGGTGGCCACTGTCTCCGCTCGTCGGATCCGATACTGCTGGCAAGAGAACAAACACACAGGTGTGGATGCGGCTGCACCCAGTACACAGAGAGGGAAGAAGCTGACTCCACCTCACGTCAATACTGCAGAAAGGTGAGTACTTCTCCAAGCAATTTAGCTCACAATAATCAGCTGTCCTGCAAAGGTTTAACAAATCTTTTAGCCAGTTAATCAGAATATTAATGCAGAGAACGTTACCTCTAATGTAAGGCGATATCTCGGCACTGAGGTGGAGACGCCGTCCTCCTGATATACCTCTGTGCTGAGTGGAACAGCTGAGTCTGGTGATGGGTGACAGCTGTCACCCAGGCTACTCCCATAAGGCGGCAGCGCCCTCTGGTGCCTGGAGCCCGCACTCCAGGCAGGGCGCCCTCTGGTGGTGGTGGGCCAGCAGTACCTCCTCTTCAGCGGCCCACACAACAGGAAGTCCTTAAAGCAACAGTATCACCTCAAAATCTCTCATCAGCCGTTAAAATTTTCACCGAAAACCAGCTTAATTTTTCGAACCGTGTCCACTTCGATGTGTCTCACAGGTTTAGAAAAAATTTTGAACAAACAAAGCGCCAGTCTCTCAGCAACTTCTCAGACAAAGGAATTCCAACGAGGGGCTGGATGACTCCTCCCACAAGGAGTGCTCACAGGCGAATGATGTCACCGACAGGCGTGGAAAAACTCACGCATGCGCACGAGGGTTCAAGCATGTCTGACGTAAAAACATATGAATGAAATCCATATAATTTTTGAAAAAAATAAAAAGGACCTATACTTTATGGACAGCCCTTGTATATATATATATATATAATTATAATATATAATATATAATTACAACTTTTGTGAGACTTTAAAAATTTTTGACAACTTTCAGCAGGTTCAGATTATCTCAAATAATGTTCATCCTTTGTTATATAAGATATAAATTAAGAATAATGTTTCCATACTGTTCTATGCAGTAGCCAAAATGAAAAAAACCTGACTAATGACTAATTCAAACTTTTAAATAAACTGCAGAATGTTTTATTGATTTTGCAACATTTTCAAGAATAATTGCTAAAAACATGTTTACAGATGTTTTAACTGACCAATCACAATTGAGCTTTTGGCCCTTCTCTAAATATGAAGGTTCTACAAAAAATAAGACGTGTTGTCTTCCTGTCTGTCTCTGTCCCTCCGTCTGTGCAGAAACACATCTCAGCTATGACCTACGTGGCCATCATGGCCGTCATGCTTTTCGTGGCGATGTTTGAACTGGGCCCCGGGCCAATCCCATGGTTCATTGTGGCGGAGCTCTTCTCTCAGGGGCCACGCCCAGCAGCCATGGCAGTGGCTGGCTGTTGTAATTGGACGGCTAACTTCCTGGTGGGAATTAGTTTCCTGAAGCTTGAGGTAAGGAAACGAGAACCATCCGGTCTTGGACAGTTAACTGGTCATTTTGGCTTTATCTTCTTTTTGTTTCTATATTTCTTCTGTTTTTCACTCTACTTTGAATGTTTTTATGTGTTTATTTTTGTTCCTAACTTTGGTAACCTTTAAAATTTAATATATTACAAAATTAACAAAATCTTTGATTTTCCATTGATTTACATTTACACAAGCATTTTTTCATGAAAAATTTCAGAGTGAACATGAGTTATTAATATAATAAAGAAATAATTATTATAATATAATCAAATAATAAATAAATTATTTCTTGATATGCCACACCTGTAAGGTGGGATGGATTATCTTGGCAAAGGAGAAGTGCTCTCTAACACATTTAGACAGATTTGTGAACAATATTTGAGAGAAATTGTGTATACAGTGGTCCCTCGCTATAACGCGGTTCACCTTTCACGGCCTCGCAGTTTCTCAGATTTTTTTTTTTAAGTGCAATTTTGCATGCTGCTTCTTTTTATTTAACAGCGCATTGTGTTCTGCGTCCTTATCAGGCGGGCTGGTCAGCATCACCGCGACTGCTCTCACTGCCTCCGATGGGCTTACCGAGTCTGCGGGCTCAGTAAGCGCCGCAGCGGGCCACTCACGCCGCCCCCCTCTCTGCTGTGCGGAGCTGCGGACAACTCTGGCAAAAGGTCCAAAGACTATGCTCGCTGTTTTGATGCGGAGCGCTCTGGCAGCCAGCAAGGATAGACTTCTTGCGGAAAAATCCCCAGCGCCCGCTGCATGGTCTCGGTAACCGCAGCCGCAGAGCTCCGTGGCCATGACTTGGATTCTTTACGGGTCCCGCATCCATACCCCCGGAGGCAGTGAGCGAAAGGAGAGCACGCGCATTGTGTTGTGCGTGTGTGTGTTTGTAATCGTCTCGCCCAGAAGAAAAAAGAGAGTGTTTACACAGGAGAAAAGTGAGAAAATGTTAATGCCTTATACACTGAAAAGTGTATAAAGTGTGTAGTGAGGGGTTTTACAGCCTTAAAACCTCTATAATAATTATAAAAAAAATAACGCTGACTACTTCGCGGATTTCACCTATTGCGGGTTATTCTTAGAATGTAACTCCTGCGATAAACGAGGGACCACTGTACAGAAAATGTTTTAGATCTTTGAGTTCAGCTCATGAAAAATGGGAGCAAAAATAGAAGTCTTGCGTTTATATTTTTGTTATATACAGTGAGGAAAATAAGTATTTGAACAAGTGGGAGAACTTGCAAAATCGCAGTTTGTTCAAATACTTATTTTCCTCACTGTGTATATATATAACAAAAATATAAGCGCAACACTGTTGCGTTTATATTTTGCCACATCGCACCGCTGCACAACACTTCGCTCATACTATCATGGCATTGTTGAACATGATGTCATTGAACATCACGTGACACTCATTTTGCGTAAAACAATTAGTTCTGTTGATGAATGTTTATTCTCTTTTATGAGTGAAATATTTATCTAATCACATGAATCTGAGAAACTCACTCACAGCAGACGGACACTGAGGGACTTTGAAAAACCCTTTAAAAAACCCTTAACAAGTAACTTCAAACATAAAAAGGAATTCCAAAACAAGGGTGTCATGTGAAGAACAGTTTTCATCTGTGATGATGAATTCTGGCAACAGGTCAGATTAAAAGACTTTATTTATTCCGGCAGCCGGCTTCTAAAGTTTTAGCTTTCGTTGCTAAATTGATTAGCTGCACATCTTCTTCTATATTTTTTGTAGACGCGTTACAGCACTACATACAGGCCTGGCATGTGTACTACAGCATTTTCACATGGTTTCACAGGATCTGTGAGAACAGAGATATTTCTTGGATGGAACACTTTTTAAAAATGACAAAGAAAAAGACTGTATTGGAGAAGTTCCGTTTCAGTGTAGACAAAGCCTTAAAAGCATGGGATGAAATGAAATTAAAATAATAAATGAGGAATCATTTTCTTGGGGGTGCTATGACAAATCCAGGAGGAGCTCTAGCACCCCCTAGCACCTCCCTGGAGCTGCCCATGCTTTTACAAAGCCTTGATAATGACTGATGTAAGTTTCCTGTATTTAAAAATATAACAATAAAGTAACAACAATGAAGTGATGATAACATGTCAGTTATGTAGTCAGAGGGCATCATGCAACACAAACACAAAGGTATTAAACAAACTGAAAAGGTGTTCATGAAAATATTGCATATGTCAGAGGTGGGAGTAAGTCACTGTCCACTCATTCTCAAGTTATCAATCTTCAAGTCCCAAGTCAAGTCTCAAGTCAGCTTACAAACAATTGGTGGTCATTATGATGTGAAACTTGACTTGGGACTTGCTGATTCATGACTTGAGAGTGACTTGATGGTGACTTACTCCCACCTCTGGCATATGTTACCTTGAGGTTAAACCATGCTACGCAAAAATAGACTCATCTTAGCAGGATGAGGATCTGACACTGCTTTTTTCCTCAGGAATTGTGTGGACCTTGGGTCTTCCTCATCTTTACCGCCTTCCTCGTCATCTTCTTAATCTTCACTTACTTCAAAGTTCCAGAGACAAAGGGAAAGACCTTTGACGAGATTGCCAGGAACTTTGGCAGCGCCCTGCCTCCCACTGCCTTGTCCGCGGAGGAGCATCCTACCAGTGCAAGCACCACCGCGGTGACGCTTCCTGCCTCACCCGTGAAGGAAAAGGTCCCATTGGTTGAAGCACCATCAGCATCTCCAACTCCCATGGCGGAAACTACACCTCTGGGAGATAAAGCCAACTCAGCGGTACAGGAGAGCGTGTAGTGCGGCTATAGATAGATTTTATGTAGGTTTTATTGTGTGAAGGAGGATATAAATGAAAGATCACACACATTTCAGAAACACTCCTGTTATTGATTGTCCCTCAAAACATTGGGAACGACATCATTTTCTAACAAATCAAGACAACTACAGTTGTACTGAGCTGTTTTCTGCTTTTGCTAATACATCATTAACCGTTAACAGCTAGAGGTGTTTTCTGTGATGTAATTCCTTCATTTATCCTCCCTTCATTTAACAGTTAAAAGGAAAGAGTCACAGTTGAGATTAAATCTACATTCCAAAGGATTCAGGTATGGTCAGTAAAAGCCTGTGTCATTTGTCCCGGCAGCTTTGAGGCTAGTTTTGCTAACTAACGAGTCGGGTGAAATGCTAGCAAACTAGATGCAGAGCGCACTGGCAGTGATTCAGCTTTTTAGTAATTGTACAGATGTGTGCTGGTGGCACTGAAATGTTTTTGGAATTTTTTTAAAATAAGCTTTAGTGATTGTTTTTGTGCAATATATCTTTGTAGCTGTAGGTTCATAAAGCAACGTTTAATTGTAGTGCATCTATATTTTATTCACTGCTGTCATATTTTCTGAGGTGTTCTCAAATCACAGGTCTAAAAGTCTATTTAAGAAGATAAATCTAGCTCCACCTTGCTTTTTAACAATGCCATAGTATTTCTCTGTAATTGGAGCCTGGAGAAGATGTATAATCAAAAAATGTGTTTATTTTTATTGCTACATTTAGACTTTGAAATTAGAAGACACCTTCTACAACTTAGATAAATGTTAGTCCATGAGAATTTTGTTTTTATGTTATTGTTTTGATTAATTTCTTATTGTGGTGTTATTTTCTTTGTTTTTGGATTTTTCTGTATAAAGCTGGGTCCTCAGTTCAACCCTTTATTCCTTTTAATCTACAATTTTAATTGAATGGCTTAAGACTTAAGAAGTACTTTGTTTAGCCATTGTAGCGAGAGAGCTATCTTTGCTAGCTGCTTTGTCTCGCCAGTACCTGGATAGACTTAGAAGTTAACAGTAACTTCAAGTAGCATACTTGCACTATCCAGTTATAGCTACATAAACTACATAAACAGTATATGCATCATTAGAAAAGGAATTTATAAAATTGGATTCAGTGGCACAGCTAGCTAGCTATTATGATAGCACCTCCATGTTGGTATTGAGTGTTAACTTCCACTGCCTCAGAAACCAGCAGGGGAGAGATTTGCTTTGACAATGGAATTTCCTTGGCAAAAGTAATGATCACATTTCTCAAAATATTGAACTATACTTTTCAAACATGTCTTATTGTATGTCAGAGATTTTTTTGTTTGTTTCTTTGTTCTAATGGCAAAAAAAAAACTTTCATGAATTGACGATAATCAGAATTTCTACAGCTTAAATGGTTGATATTGTGCACCTTGTCAACACGTTAATGTAGGCCGACAGGTTTTCTAAAAACAAATGTTAAAATTTGTATCAAACATTAAAGTGATACATCCCCCATTAAAGCCACCAAAACAAAATTTATGCAGGTGTCTGAGGAACAACCAATTTCTGTTCTTGTTGCTTTAAACAGAAGCTGTAGTACTTGCCACTCCCTGCTCCCTTGAGAGCGTGGCCTAGATATGGACTTCCTTGACATATATCTCAAAAGTCCAGAACAAGCTATTTCAGGGCTAATGTTTATTTATAGTGGGGGATTTTTTTCACACTTGAACATAGAATTGTAGGACTTTAAGGATAATTAGCATGAATCTGCAACCATATTTAATTGTAAATGGCAGATTCCAAAAATTTTACTGCGTAATGTAACCCCTTAAAAGGCAGAGTAGTAGTTTAACAGAGTACATTTAATTGAGAATCTCATTGATGATGAGTTTTTGTTCATTTATATTTCATAAGTAAATCTCTAAATGCTGAAAGTGGCAAAAGAACCACAAGAATATAGTTTAGAAGTTGAATTTTGTATTATAGGTAGTTGGTACAAAAGTAGAAATTGCAATGCCTTGAGATGATCCCAAAGTTATAATGGTAAATGGTAAACTCGTTTGTAGTGAAAGCTATGTGCTGTTGAAGAGTAAAAGCTATAAAAGATTTATAGATTATTTAGACATACTTTGTCAACCACATGAGCACTGCAACAACTTGCAATAACTAGTATAGAAGTCACTGAGCACAGCAGCGCTTTTTATCACTTTAACTGAATTTTAATGGTTACTTACAGGCAATTTACCTGAGCAACAAACTGCTGTATTTTTTGGAGTATAAGTAGCATCAGAGTATAAATGACACCTTTTTTCTGTATGTGGAATTCACTCTTTAACACAGCCTTTCCCTGGCGGTGAGACAAGACAGGAACTCAGTGCAACACGTGCACACGACAGTCTGTGCTGTTACTTAACATCCATAAGGACTTTTAAATTAGAAAAATAAGCAAGATGCACAACTAAACGTGCAGTGGACAACATATTGGATGTTATTTGAAGTAGGTGAACATGGATTGCTGGCCCACAGCTTTGGAAACACTACAATAAAATGGGAGCCCATCTTTAATCTGGAATTTTTCAGCATTTTTGCAATGTACTTTTATTATTTGCTTTATTTTATTATTTGAGTTTTTTTAGTGCATTGATTCCTGGAAAAGCTCTATAATAATAAATAATAAATAAAAATTTATAATAATAACAACAATAATGGGCAGCATGGTGGATTAGTGGTTACCTCACAGCAAGAAGGTCATGGGTTCGAATCCCACCTGTGGCCTTTCTGTGTGGAGTTTGCATGTTCTCCCCGTGTTTGTGCGGGTTCCCTCCAGGTGCTCTGGCTTCCTCTCACATCCAAAGACATGCAGATTAGTTGGATTGGAAACTTTAAATTGTCCGTAGGTGTGCGTGCGGGTGTGAATGTGTTTGTTTGTTTGTCTATATGTGGCCCTGCGACAGACTGAAATTAATTAAGTTGAACAATATCACAATGTTCTGCATTAGTATCACAGCCGTAATAAATAGATAAATTGTGAATCCATGAAATAGATTCTGAAGATGCAATTGGCCTTCAGAATCCAGCAGTGACTGTTTCTGCTGAGATATGCATGAACTGTTTCAAAGAAATGTATAAATATATTTTGGAAAAATGTGATGGTAAATTTATGTCCCTTTTGAGACCCCTCGAATGCCATCAGAGGCTTTATTGTGACGGATTAATAACAATCTTTTTAAACACGTCATTATTTCACTCATGGCGATTTGGAAATTCCCATTCTTTATTTTTTTAAATTTTATTTTTTTTTTTCTGGTTACAATCGTATCTGAGTTTAAACGTAATAATAAATATAACATTAAAGTGTAGATGTCTGGCTGTGATATACCAGCTAAAATAACAAAAACATTCAGTTAAAAAAAATGTTTATGGGCTTGTTTTCACACTATGTGGCCTCCTTATTCTGTGGGCAAAATGTTTTATTGTTTGTCGGCCTCATTGGCATCTTCTACCTGCTTTATGAAGAAATCTAAAACTGTGCTTTAAATTCTACTTTTCTCCAAAACATGCTGCACGTTCTAACATGAATGCGTGTGTTTAGGTCGTAATAAATCACATAAATTCTCTTTGCGCTGCAGGCGTCACGTAAAATGTTGTTGAACTCGATGTTTGAGCAGCGTTCCGTCTGAGGCCTCCAGAGCTTTTCTGGATGCTGCTTCTTGTGTGTCGTGACACTTTGTCTGCAAAAAATGAGCCCATTTTAAGCTTTGCTGCTTTCTGTATTACAAACACTGTACAGTATATTTGTGGTGTGCATCAGTGTATCGCACAAAGTATATTTTCTGTATTCTGTTGTGATTGTGTGAAATGCTCTAGTTTCTTGAAAAAGGCTATTTTGAGTCATGCTGCGTAGTGAGAATATATTTATTTATACATTTATTGTATTTATTGGTGCCGTAGAAAAGTTTGAACTTATGAAGTTATTTTAGTGCAGCAGATAACTGAAACAATCCTTCAAATGGTGATACAAACACAACATTTGGCACATATACACCTTAGACATTACTCATCAAAAAAACTGACTGTCCACTTGAATTTTCAATAGGCAGCCAGGTAGGGGTCAATTGAAGAAATACACAGGGGTCAGAATTTAAAAATGCTCCAATCAAATTGAAAACTACATCACATTACTTGTTTGATCATAAACATTTCAAAAAGGTATAGTTTGTGCTATCTGTGACTGAATGTTATGGAGTTATGGGGTAAAAACTGCAAGAATGGTGACAAAGGTCAATTTCAGTTTGTACAGGGGTCAAAAGTTAAAGTTGCTCCAATTTTGGTAAAACGTGATGCAAATTATTGGTTGAGCTAATGGGATTAATAAATGGAATAGTTTTGACAGTGCTGAATGCTTAGTCTCCAAAGTAAAGGTCAAACAAGGTCAATGTCCATTGGATTCTATTAGTCCATGGGCCAAGCAGGTTTTCGGTACCACTTAAGAGGAAAAAAACGACACTTAGAATCCAGCCTCAGTGTATCATGGTCTACACAAAAATGTATGATAACCATTCCAAGGTGGTAGCTGTAGCCAGGTAGGGGTCAATGAAGAATTACACAGAGGTCAAACTTTAAAAATGCTCCAATTATGTTGAAAACTATATCACATTACTTGTCTGATCATAACGATTGCAAAAAGGTATAGTTTGGGCTATCTATGACGGAATGTTCTGGAGTTATGGGGTCAAAACAGCAAAAATGGTGACAAAGGTCAATTTCAGTTTGTACAGGGGTCAAATATTAAAGTCGCTCCAATTCCAGTAAAAAGTTATGCAAATTATTGTTTGGGTTAATAGAGTTCTAAAAAGGAATAGTTTGTACCATCTGTCATGCTTAGTTATCATGTTATAGGGTAACATATGTCAGATGTCATAGAATTCAATGGATGTTGACCTTGTTTGACCTTTACTTTGGAGACAAAGCATTCAACACAGTCAAAACTATTCCATTTATTTATCCTTTTAATTCAACCAAAAATTTGGATTTTTTTTTTTTGCTGAAATTAGAGCAACTTTAACTTTTGACCCCTGTACAAACTGAAATTGACCTTTGTCACCATTTTTGCTGTTTTGACCCCGTAACTCCAGAACATTCCATCATAGACAGTCCAAACTATACCTTTTTGGAATTGTTATGATCAGACAAATAATGTGATATAGTTTTTAAAATGATTGGAGCATTTTTAAAGTTTGACCTCTGTGTAATTCTTCATTGACCCCTACCTGGCTACAGCTACCACCCTAGGATGGCTATCATACATTTTTGTGTAGGCCATGATACACTGAGGCTGGATTCTAAGTGTCGTTTTTTTTCCCCTTAAGTGGTACTGATTAGGTCAAAATTCATGACTGGCTCATGGACTATATGACATGTGACATGTTACCCCGTAACGTGATAACTAAGCATGATACATGGTCCAAACTATTCCTTTTTAAAACCCCACAAACTCAACCAATAATTTGCATCACTTTTTACTAAAATTGTAGCAACTTTAACTTTTGACCCCTGTACAAACTGAAACTGACCTTTGCCACCATTCTTGCTGTTTTTATCCCATAACTCCAAAACAGTCAGTCCTACATAGTCCAAACTATACCTTTTTGGAATAGTTATGATCAGGCAAATAATGTGGTGTACTTTTCAATATGAATGGAGCATCTTTTAATTTTGACCTCTGTGCAATACTTCAATTGACTCCTACCTGACTGTCTACCGAAAATTCAAGTGGCCAATCAGTTTTTTCAAAAGAGGAATGTCTAAGGAGTATTTGTACCAAATTTGATGTTTGTATCACCATTTGCAGGATTCCGCTCTAAATATTCTCTTATCTGCTGCACTGTATATCGTGACGCTAAGCTGCTTTGAAATGTCCGTATTGTTTTGAGACATTTAACATAGTCAGGTTTGTTCAGTGTGATGATGCTGGATTGATGAGGCAAAAGCAATGTCTTCTTCAGAATGTGTCCTCGGTGCTCAGTGGATTTATAACCAAAATTTTGTGGAAGAAATGGGAGTAACTACCTCCTGATTTGAGAACATCTTCTACAAAACAATATCTTGCACCAGTGAATGAAAGTGCAAAGAGTGAATGAAAGCATGATCACTTCTTATGTTCTTGTTCAGGGCAAACTGAAACGTCAGATCAAGAAGTGGGTTAGGAGAACATCAGGGGTTTTCTGCCTTACAATAAAAAGTAAGACCCTTCGGCTGCTCCCTTGTTTTTCCACTTGGGGTCACCACAGCAGATCCAAAGTTGGTCTACATGTTGATTTGGCACAAGTTTTACACCAGATGCCCTTCCTGACACAACTCCACCTTACATGGAGAAATGTGGCAGGGGTGAGGTTTGAACCAGGAACCTTCCACACTGAAACCAAGCATACGAGGCCTGTCAATAAAGTATAGGTCCTTTTTATTTTTTTCAAAAACTATATGGATTTCATTCATATGTTTTTACGTCAGACATGCTTGAACCCTCGTGCGCATGCGTGAGTTTTTCCACGCCTGTCGGTGACGCCATTCGCCTGTGAGCACTCCTTGTGGGAGGAGTCGTCCAGCCCCTCGTCGGAATTCCTTTGTCTGAGAAGTTGCTGAGAGACTGGCGCTTTGTTTGATCAAAATTTTTTCTAAACCTGTGAGACACATCGAAGTGGACACGGTTCGAAAAATTAAGCTGGTTTTCGGTGAAAATTTTAACGGCTGATGAGAGATTTTGAGGTGATACTGTCGCTTTAAGGACTTCCCACAGAGCGGGACGTCGCGTAGCGCTCCCAGGCGCCGTCGTCAGCCTGTTTCAAGCTGAAAACCTCCACATTTCAGGCTCTATTGATCCAGGACGTCGTGAGAGAACAGAGAAGTTTCAGAAGAAGTCGGTTTCAGCATTTTATCCGGATATTCCACTGTTAAAGGAGATTTTTTTAATGAAAGATGTGCGGGCGGATTCGCACGTCGGCTTGCAGCCGCCGCGACGCTCCGCCACAGGAAAAACACCTTTGTTGGAAGCCTTAAGGACAAGTTGGAACATGTCCAGCTGTTAAACAATTTCTCATGATACTCACCCACTGAAAGCCATCAAAAGCCACCTGGATTTTACAAATGGTTACAACACGGAGGTGTTTTTCCTGTGCCGCCGCACCGCGCCGGGCCTGCGTCCCGAAGCGCGGACCCGTCCGCACGTCTTTCATTAAAAAATCTCCTTTAACAGTGGAATATCCGGATAAAATGCTGAAACGACTTCTTCTGAAACTTCTCTGTTCTCTCACGACGTCCTGGATCAATAAGATGCCTGAAATGTGGAGGTTTTCAGCTGAAACAGGCTGACGACGGCGCCTGAGAGTGCTGCACGACGTCTCGCTCCGTGGGAAGTCCTTAAAGCGACAGTATCACCTCAAAATCTCTATTAGCCGTTTAAAATTTTCACCGAAAACCAGCTTAATTTTTCGAACCGTGTCCACTTCGATGTGTCTCACAGGTTTAGAAAACATTTTTGATCAAACAAAGCGGCCAGTCTCTCCAGCAAACTTCCTCAGACAAAGGAATTCCGACGAGGGTGGACGACTCCTCCCACAAGGAGTGCTCACAGGCGAATGACGTCACCGACAGGCGTGGAAAACTCACGCATGGCGCACGAGGGTTCAAGCATGTCTGATGTAAAACATTATGAATGAAATCCATATAGTTTTTGAAGAAATAAAAGGACCGTTACTCTATTGACAGACTCGTACTACCCACTTGGCCACCACTCTTTTTGGTTTTTGGTTGGCTGCCTTGGAATGTCGCAGTGAAAAGTTTGAGGGTACAACTTTTGGTTTACCCCTCACCTAAAGTCATGTTCTTTGGGTAGTGAATGAAAGACTGAGGTCATATTGGCCAAAATGACTTTCCTTGTCAAGATGTGTGAAATCCCCCTTTAGAAGTTCTAGCATGTGGAAGGAACCCAGAGTAGAACTGCTGCTCTCTTGATTTTTTTTTTTTTTTTTTGGTCGACTTCCAATGTGCGCTGCTAGGCCCACAGACCAGGTGACTCTGTGGTCTCAGATGTCTAGTATATAGATTGAGGTTTTATTCCAGGTCATGAGTTCAGGGTATCTTTCTGTTCTTGGACAAAATGTTACATCTGCACTGTCATAAGTCCACCCAGTGTTAAATGGGTACCAGTCTTAGCTGGTATGGACTGGCGCCTCATCCAAGGGAAGTCAGAGACTCTGATTTGCTTCATAGTCCAGTATCCAGGGATAATAACCCAGTCGATAGGCCTCAGCAGCCTATAGAGGACTTCCGTGTCGTACAACGCCAATCAGAAAAAGTGGAATGAAAAGGAAAATGCATATTTAAAAACGAAGAAGGCAATCCTTATATTACTTGACTTTTTTCATTGCAGGCAGCATGAAACCAAGGCGTACTTCTATTCCATTTATTACTACTGTGGAGCATATTTGGTTTTTAATGTGGATATTTTCAGAACATGGAATGACTTGAATGCAAACAAAAGAAAAAAAAGTGGAACAAAATGAACATTGAATTAATTTGTTCCAAGTGAGGATGTGTAATCATTTCTAACAGTATTTGAAGCAGAAGATATATTATAGTAGTATGTAGTGTGTTCTCTCTACTTGGCTCAGTTTAGGTCAAGCACATTTTGGACCAAATCTAAGGGTTATTTTTGAATGTTTTGAATTTTATTTAATTTATTTCGGCACGCATAGATCCAAGCAATTAACAAAATATACAAGAAAGAAAAGAGAAAATAGTCCACACAAGAAAAAGAAATAGTCCAACAGCGGAATATTAATCCATTCCTGCATTCAGGCCGCAACACATTACCCCCCCAAAAATTTGAGATGCTGAAGCATTTCCCACTTTGTAATGTTGCCATTCCATTTCACAACACTTAACATTTTGGCATTGAGGATACAAAGTGCTGAAACATTTCAGGTGACATTTCATCCTGTTCTTCCTGCAAACACGTTAAGTGTTTCATTTCAATATTCACACATTCACCATTGGAGACAGGTCAGGAGGGCAGGCAGGCCAGTCCAGTACCCGTACCCTCTTATTCTGCAGCCATGATTTATTTTTATTTATTTTTTTTATAATTTTGATATCTTGCCAACTCTTTCTGATTTGGGGTTGTACTTTTACTTCAATAGAGAGGAACCAAGTACACTTAAGAGAGATTATATATCCTAGGAAGACGGTGGAGGATTTGGTGGTCATAGAAGAAACATTCTGGGGTTCATTTAATTTGCCTGCTGATATGTGGTGACGGGGGATGGATGAGTAGACCCGCAGTGATTGATATGATAATGTGCAGGGTCTTCTTTGTGATTTTATTGTATCAGTAGCGGGGACCTATTTCCTTTTATCTGTAAAGGGCGATACAAGATGAGCTTCTTCTGTGGTGGTTTCTATGCTTGGTGCATCCTGCAAAAGTTGTCTGCTGTCTACGGCCACATCTCTACAAAGACCATAGTACAAACACTGACCTATACAAAATGAGGATTTAGTATGAATTAAACTTTCCCTTCGCTTACTGTGATGTCACAGTGTCAAGATGGAAGATTTGTGTCTGTTGCTATTCTTGACCTTTAAGATCTAACGTGAGTGAGGAAACAACATTTTTATTAACTTGTTTTAACTAAATAACATCTAATATGCAGATAACCATTTTCTTAAATGTAGAAATCTTAAATCCACTTTAAACTCGTTTTCCACTTTGAAAAAAGTGAAACTGGACCAACGTTAAAAACAAAATTACTGCAATTTGTTATCTTAAATGTATTAGTTTCTCTCAAGTATAATTTTAATGTTTTCAACTATATTATAAATACTTCTGAAAAAAAAACAAATTACAGTAAATTTTAAAGTTGGTAAAAGTTTTTTTTTTTGTTCAGTAGTTTTAAGTGGTTTTAACTGCATCATCTCCCTCTTCAGCCAGGTTTAAAGTCACTGAATGCATTTTAAGGGCACTTTAAACCAGTTTATCAACACTTTAAAACCATTTAAATGCATATTTGATGCTGTGTTAGACCAATTTAAAGTGAAAAATAAAATATGTAATTTGAAATAGCTTGAAACGATTTTAAACCAACAAATCCTTGGTGTAGAGCAGTTTTAAGCATCATACAACTGAAGCAGGTCAGCTCCAGAGTTCAACAAACACATTTGATGGGAAACGTATCTATATTAATTCAATGTATCACAAAGATTAGAACCAAATACTCGGACTACAGCCAGCAATGTTATTTGTTGCACACATATGAAGCCAGCTCACTATAAAGATAATAAATATTATTATTTGTAAATGTATTTTTTTAAAAAAGTGCTATATGACTGCATGATCGTACAAGTGCTGGTTTTAATTTATTTTGGGGTTGCATCCTGAAATTGTATAGAGCAGATGAAGTTGTGGCAACCTGAAAGTCTGCGATTATTTTCATTTCTTCACTCATTTTTATGTAGCTCAAAGACTTACTTTTGATTGCTTCATAAAGATTTTAGCTCTTTTTATCTGTCACAATGTTAATATTTTTCACATTGTACACATTGCTATCACTCTGTGGCCTCATCAAACTCAGACTTGCTTAGATCGGCTGCAATGGGATGAAAATGTATTGTACCTCTTATATGTTTTTGCCCCTATTTGAGCTAAAGCTCTCAATCACAAAGGCAGCATAAAATTTTCAGGAAAACTTTCCATTGATCTACATATGCACAAGGTATTAATGTGGTTTTTAGAATATTTTCATTATTATTTGAGCTATTTTGTGAATCCCAGAGGACAAAATGGAAAATATTAGGGTCATTTATAATCAAAATCTTCAGCAACAAGTAAAGTACAGGGTGTTTACAAAAAAGTTTATATCATTTGAGATGTAAATATCTGAGTAACTACATAGTCTAGGCAAATGAAACTAAACAAGCTTAATGTTGAGCGCAATAAGATTTATTCTTCAAAATCTGAATGAGAAATTCAAAGGAATGTGGATTTCGTGAATGATTTCACAAGTTTTCAACAGTGTGGGCACAGCTATCCGAAAAGTTAGCTTCGATAACCATAAAACCTCTAACTGAAAAGTTAACTTTATAATGCTAAACCACTAAAAAATTAGCAGATGTTACCACTAACCTTTTTTATTGACGCGGTACACTGCCAGCTACTGATAAACCATTTTTGAGTTTAAGTACCGCAGGGGCTGCTGGGTAAATTCAAAGGTGATCACAAACACAAAATTAACACACGAAAACTAAATAAATAAAAAAATGAAACCCCAAATACTGTCATCACCTTTAGCAAAAGCAGTAAACAGTATAAGAAGTCACAGTTTATCTCTATAATATGTATATGTCACGGACATGACGAGCGAAGCATGGCTAAACCTTCAGCTATTATGTTAGAAGATTAAAAAGAAAATAAGATGATAAAAATCAAACCTTCACTGTGCCTTGTGATAGAATCACTATGATGACTGCTCCAAGATGGCAGCAGCCATTTCTTGCGCCTCAACAACAATGTGGCGTCTACTCCTCTTTATAATGTCTATGTTCGTCTACGGTCAGTTTGTGGCTTTTACGGACAGTGTTGTCCACCGGTTTGTGGCCTTTTCTCCACAGTGGTTGAATTTTTTTGTGCAATTTCCGGTTTCTGCCTCCGACTACCATAAAGCAAGCTTTGCGCCACGCCTCACAGTGCAGCGCTGCAAAGCCTGTATTATATATTTATAAACAGTTAACGGAGCTACAGCTCACCCATACTGCGTTTCACGAACACAAAACAAATGCACAAAAAATAAATAAATAAAAAATACTGACTTTTTGAGTTGCTTACATACCATTTTTGTCCACATTGTAACTTCTTTTGGCTCTATGTGCAACAACAGCAGCGCTTGTGTGCTTGACGGTGAACCAGAAGTGTTAGCTAGCTCTCTGCGTTCACAACCAGGAACTAACATATATGATTTTAGGGTTTGTAAACATTTTGACCGTTAAATTGTTAGTGGACTATAAGTAAGTGGAACTAAATTTATTTGAAGTTAATTGGTCCGCTGAGGGTTTGCAAAGTTAGCTGAAAAGCTAATCCGATAACAAAAATGTTAGCTTAGCTAATTAGCAGAGTAGCGAAACTGTGCCCACCACTGCTTTTCAGTATGGTACACCTCTGACACAGGACACATGAACTCGATCGAAACGCCAAACTCTCGTTGGAGGAATCTGTGTTTCCAAAATCTTCTTATGGACTTCGCCAAAATGTTTACCGAACCCACTCGACCATCTTTTGCGATAGTGGTGGTTGTCCAGATCCTTGTACCCTGCACAGGCAGCCTTCTTCTTTCCTTTTTGTGTCATGTCCATGTCTGCATTGCATTTGGTGCATTTTTAGAGAATTCTCTCACAAATGTACTCTTGTTTGACTGTGTTCAAAAATATTCTTGCAAACAAAATGCCTTTTCTTTTCCCAGTGAATGGCATTTCTATACCTGAAAAGAAAAAAAAAACATTAATTATGGAATTTGAGTTGTTTCTACACTTGCTGTTAAAATTTGAGATCATTTGAATGAAAATTGGTCAAGTTATTCAATTATGAAATATCACTTTTTCTGAAACACCCCGTACAACAAACAGGTTTTTGTATCTCATATTACTGACCCCTAGAGGTTAAAGTGAATAAGCAGTATGGGACCAATGTTAATATTTTTGGCTATGAAATTTAAGAGCAAATTTTAATTCTTTGTGCACATTCACCCGCTGAGGCAAAGATATTCACTCAGATTAGGTCATCAAATATAATATTTGATGACTTTTACATCGGTGAACTTTGACATACAAATTTACATCATATGCAAACGGGTTTCAAACTCCACCAATTCACAGATCATGCAAGTAATATTTGACGTGCTGTTTTATTTGTGACTACCTACACGCCATAAACCAAAGCACTGCACAGACACACACACACACACACACACACACACACACACACACACACACACACACACACACACACACACCACACACACCCACACACACCACACACACACACACACACCACAACACACACACACACACAACACACACACATTTCCATCCAGATTAGTGCAGTGCAGCCAACAAGGTAAATTTGGGCGCTGACACCACTTTGTGATGAGGACTTTTTCTTGCAAAACCTTAATGTACTTCATGCTAATGATCTTACAGATAAAATGATGGTTCCCACTGCGGATCCACTAAATGTATCTTTTCAGGAATTTGATGCCACAGTGCACATTACAATTCAAAATCAAATTAAAAAAAAATGTTTTGCTCCTCCATTCATTCCACGCTTTAGATGTGTGACCTTTGTGTGGTTATGACTGTGTAATAATGTCGTTACTAAGTGTAATGAGGTGTGTCAGTTTCTATCGGTCTGGTCTTTGTGCCTCACATGCTGGTTTTTAATGTGTGTTTGTAAAAGCTTCTGTATGCGAGCATCAGTTGTTCACGTCATGATCAACACCGTCTGTGGTGATTCATCACATTGTGATTATTTCACGTCACCGCGGCTACACGTCACTCACCCCAGGGCCAAAGGTGAAGTGTGACATTGAGTTAAAACTGGCGGAAAATTATTCCAGAGTAACGATCAGTTTACTTTTCTGCTCTCATCTGTGATTTATTTTTTTCCCAACATCAAACAGTAACTGAGGGGGTGAAAAACTGAAGTGATGTTTCAGTATGTTTGTCGGTTATGGATTGAAACTGTAATGAAATTAACTGTCTGCAGATGTTTTTGTGTCAATCTCCAGCCTGATGTTTCTCTGCTGCATCAAACTGCTTCTGTTTCACTCGTCTTTCTATGTAACGTGTATAATGTTGATAAATAAATATTCATCATGTATCAAAATGGTAAAGCTTCCTTTTTCCCAGTGGTTAACCCTCTGGGGTCCGAGGGCATTTTTTGGACAGTTCACTCGCCTGGCATAAATGTTTTATTATTGCTGTTAACAGCTCTCCCTGCATCCCACAATCAAGTTTTATGTTTCTTCTTTTCAGGACAACCTGAATTTTCAAAATATATATGCTATAGTTGTGTTTTATGAGTGTAATAAAAGTTTACAATCAGAAATAAGAAAGGAAAAAGTAAAGCGGAAATAATTTTCCACACACATCTATTCAAAACACACAGCAAACTATAATAAACTAGTAACACATCATTCCTAAAAACAATCTTTGGTGTGTCACATGAGGTGAATCTGCCCTACGATTGGATTTTGGAAAACCATGTGATGGTGAATCAATTCCGATTGATCACTCACATTGCTGGTGGTGGTGGGCCGCTGAAGAGGAGGTACTGCTGGCCCACCACCACCAGAGGGCGCCCTGCCTGGAGTGCGGGCTCCAGGCACCAGAGGGCGTCGCCACCTGAGATGAGCAGCCAGGGTGACAGCTGTCACCCATTATTGGACACAGCTGTTTCTACTCGGCACCAAGGTATATCAGGAGGACGGCGTCTCCACCTCAGTGCCGAGATATCGCCTAAGACTGAGGTAGTATCTCTGCATTCTTCTTCTGATTAACCAGCTAATCATTTGTTAAACCTTTTCAGGATTGTTGACTGCTAAAAGCTATATTGCTTGGATAAGTACTCACCTTCCTGTTGTGCATTGACAAGAGGTGGAGGCGGCTTCTCCCCTCTTCGTTACTGGGTGCTGTCGCATCACACCTGTGTGTTGTTGCTCTCTCCTGCCAGCAGTACCGGATCCGACGAGCGGAGGCAGTGGCCACCCTGGGAATTCGGGACTTGGCGGTTCCAGTATTTCCAGAGTTCGGTGGCAGAGGAGATCGGGGTGGTTCCGGTTCGACTGAGACGGGCGTCTCCTACCTTCGAGCCTGCCCACACGACACCAGCAAAATTCGACCCCAAATTGTGATTGTTGTACTTATTGTGCTTGTTCACAATAGTAAACCTTGTTATTTATCTTCCTCCATTGTCCGTTCATTGCGCCCCCTGTTGTGGGTCCGTGTTCCTACACTTTCACAACATCGCTCACATCATCACACCGCTTCTATGAGGAGTACAAAGATGGTGGACTGTGGCTCGAAAGTCAGCGGAGTTAACTTTTCAGCAACAAAAAAAAAAGTAAGTTTCTATCTCATATTGTTGTGTGTTGGGGGGGGGGGGGGGGGGGGGGGTTTGGCTGGCCAAGATACTGTTTGTGTGTTTGTGTATACTTCGGGTGGTTTGTGGGGGGCGTGTCTGAGGCTGTGATGATGGATGAAGCATCTCTCACCCTCCACTGTCATTATGCCAACCCCATGCACCTGATGAGCAGTTCATGTGTAGAGCTAAAGGACTACCAGCTGAAGTGGATGCACCTGATGAGCAGTTCACGTGCAGAGTTAAAGGACTACCAGCTGAAGTGGATATCCTGATCAGCAGTTCACGTGCAGTTCCAAAGGACTTCCAGCTGAAGTAGATATCCTAATGATGTACTACATTTAAGCCATGACTGCTCTGTGTAAGGTGCTGGGGACTCAACCTTGTTGCTGCTGTGTGACGATCGTTTGTCTAACATTGTGACGCTGAGGATCGCTCCAGGTTTGACGCACCGTGCCTGTTAAGGAGATGGGTGAGGGACATGCTCCATCAGCACACTTCAGAGGTAACTAAAGCTGTGAATGACTTTGAGTAATTAACAATAGTAATTTGGCGTTTTGTACGCAGCTATATTTGAGCTACTCTGATAATTGTGTAAATTCGCTCTTCACAGCCGTGGCGTGCGGATTGATGGTCTTCCACGGGCTGTGAGAGCTGTTTCTGTAATTTGAGTCTGAATTAGAACCTGAATGTGTTTGCTGATGGTGTGAACCCTAAACAGTATTTGTGTGAACAGTGTTGACTTATCTCGCCTCTCATCCTTAACAGGCGCTGTCCGATTCATTAACCACCTGGGGGGTGCCGGCGGGAATTTCTGGGTCCAGAACTGTCGGGCTCCAATCCCTTGGGTGCTAGGAAGAGCGCGTTGTCCTCCACCCCGCCAGGCTGTTAATTCACTTTTTGTTTATATTGCACTTGAAATAAATCTGTTATGTTCTTTGGAACCGCTCTCTGTTTCTTTAGCGTTGGGTCCTTGTCAAACACTGGTTCGCTCCTCTAACCTGCGTCCCAACATAACACATATAATTAAAAAAATTATTTAGAATTTAGTAAAGCTTGGTCTCAGCCATCATATACGACAGGTTAAACCCTTAGATCTTCAGCAAATGTATTTATAAAGAGAAACTGCATGAACTACACACGTTTTTTAAGTTTCTGATAAGTTTATTCAATGAGGAGAAACAAATACTAAATTATTGTTGTGTCGTAACTTAATTTTTGTTCAGCCTTTGTGACCCGTCTTCATGAAGTTAGATGCAAAAATGTTGAAATTGGCCCTATCCTGCAATGATAAAGAATCATTAAATTACTGGATCCGGACCGTGTTCCGGATCATTACCAAAATTTAATGACTTCTAAATTAGGCCAAGATACACCCCTGATAAAAATTTCATTGAAATCCATTGAGAATTTTTTGAGTAATCCTGCTAACAAACCAACCAGCCAACCAACCAACAAACAAACGGACGCGACTGAAAACATAACCTCCTTGGCAGAGGTAATAATGTGATTGGGTGCTTGAGATAGAAATACATTTTTTTTTTTTTTTGTTCCACAGAAAATGTAAAAACACATTGGTACAGATTACAATTTATTCTTGCAAATCTTGACAGACATAAATGTCCAATAGTATCTTCATTAAAAAAATAAGTAAAATTTTAAGTGGTTCTTTGTCTGTAATACAAAAACAGTGAAAGCATGAGAGGCCTGATGCACACTGGCATATTATCATTTGCAAATATTGTGCTGATCAATAGCCCTATTGGTTGCTGAGATATAGCAGAACATATACAGTCACTGGCCACTTTATTAGGTACACCTTACTAGTGCCAAGTTGGACCCCTTTTGGTCTCCAGAACCATCTTAATTCTTCATGGCATAGAATCAACAAGGTGTTGAAAACGTCCCTCATAGATGTTGGTCTATATTGACATGACAGCATCACATAGTCACCCATTCAACCAGTTTCTGAAATAGTCATATCAGCTCGTCTGGCACCAACAACCATGCCACGTTCAAAGTCACTTAAATCTTCTTTCTTCTCGGGTTGAACTTCAGCAATTTGTCTTCATCACGTCTAGATGTCTAAATGCACTGAGTTGCTGCTATGTGATTGGCTGATTAGATATTTGTGTATATTTTTGTACCATGTTTTTGTTGACCTTGCCCTTTGTCTGATCCTCTCCAAAAATTAGTTATCTCAAGTTATCTGCCCAAGTAAATATTTAAAACCAAGTTTGGTGAAAAGCCATCCAGATGTTTTTTGATTATATGGTTTACACGCATACACACACATTATTATCATTCCTACTATAATAAGTCCCTTTGGCTGCTCCTTTGTTTTCACTTGGGGTCGCCACAGCAGATCCGAGGTGGATCTCCATGTTGAATGGGATGGCATGAGCACATGTCACTGTGGCGAATCCAAAGGCAAGAATTGGGCAGCTTAGTCTCGTTTGAGGGCAGGCGCTAAAGGGGTAAAATATGACCCATATAACATAATTTCTCTACTTCTGGGGACAAAAACACAACACTTTCGCTGAGATTTTGGGCAAATTACACGCAATCAAAGTGAAAATACAAAGAAAAAGTGACGGTGCGGTGGGAAAGTAGACGTGTTGCGGTTTGTTTATGACTTGGAGCTCAAACGTGTCAAGGCATTTTTGCAGGCAAGATAGGGTTGCCAACGCTCTGAAAAATAAATAAGGGACACCTTACTGGCAGGGCTGACCGGCCCATGGAAATATAGACTGGAATGGACATGCGCACCTCTATCTATTAGCGTCACTCAGGACAGGAAGGCGCCATTACTAAGGGTGGAAATGTGCAGCTCATCAATAATAAACTGACTGCTTTTTTTTGCATTAGCGTCACTATTTCTTAATGGATTTTAATAAATGTAGGCTTGTTTCAAAGCCCTTTGAAAGCTCTTTCCAATGCACCTATGCATGTGTGGGTGAAAAAAAAAAACAACTTTTATGTAAAATGCAGAAATTTGGGGAAATTACGACAAACTGTGCTGCTTTTCTCGCTTTATTGTCGCTATTTGTTAACAGATTTTAATAAAAGTAGGCTTGTTTTAAAGCCCTTTAATTGCTCTTTCTAATGAACCCATACATGTCTAGATAGAAAAAATGTTTTATGTAAAGTGTGGAAATTTGTGGAAAATATTCCATTCTGTTCATTTACTGTGATTTGTTTTTTCCTGTCATCATAATTCTCGATGGATTTTTATAAATGACGCTTGTAAGTTGTATTCATGCTAATTAAAAGGTCTAACGCACCCATACATGTCTGGATAAAAAAAATCCTTATGTATTAAAATATTAATCTGAAGTATGCCTTGCCATTGTGCTCAATTTACCTTGCTGTTTTTTCCACTGTAATATTACTGCTAGTCTTTTAATGACAACATATATATGATTTTTACTAACATTTTATTACAAGTAGATATAAAGCCATTCAGAATTTATGACTTTTGACCCTCAGTCAGGGTAAAAAGTACCTCCTCCATCCCCTCCAACCACACTGTTAAAATTGAAATGACTCCTTTGACCACCATGTACATATCAAACAACAGCTGCAAGTATATATATAGACATAAATATATTTAAACATTTTTGTTTCCGCATGTGAACGCAGCTTAATGAAAAGAACTTATGGCGTTGAGTTATAGTCTCAGTATACTGACATTAAATTGCGGCCTAACGACTTTAAAATAGACATTTGTTTTACATAATTACATTAAAGCTCTTGTACAGTTCATTTTAGTATTGGAGAATTTGTTTTTGTGATTTGTGCAGTTGATGGTGGAGCACTGGCTGCCTTTTTTCTCCTCATATCGCTTCTGTTTAACAGGATCGTGGTCTCTCTCCACCCTCAGTAATGGCCGCCGTGGGGCACGCCGCTAGTCACGTGACGTCCATTCCAGTCTCTATTTCCATGGATTGGCCAACTGACCTTTGCCTTCACCCTTCCCAGCGTGTGTGAGAAACGATTTTTAACCATTTGACTATTGACTTGACCCTGAATTTAAGTAGATGCACACATGCATTTGTTATGATATGAACATGCGGAAAACAAATTATTATTTAGCAATTTATTTTTAGTGCAAAATAAATTTTCACTCACAATTTCAAATTTGAGCATCCTGGCCTGTTTCAAAGTATAAAAAACAATTTCTTTAAAAATAAATCTTTCTCTGTCGTGTTATTGCTTAACTTAAAAGTGTATAAATTAACAAAAAAAAAAAAAACATCATCCAAAACAATGTAACAGTGAAAGTCTGAAAAAGTAAACAATACTTACAATACTTATAGCTGTTGTCGCGCACCTTTTCCATCCAGCCATTTTCCTTTTCCCATTTGCCCATGTATTTTTGCTTTCTTTTTTGTTTTGCTTTTTCGAGGAGGAGTAACGACGTTACAGACATTGCTGTTCGTAGGCGTATCTGCAGTGCCAGTGTCGGTGTCTGTGTCGGTATCAGCCATGCTGCTATGGTCGTTCGACGACCGTCGTCGGCTCATGATTCTCGTCCGGGATCTTCTTGCGAGCAGATGTCCCTCAACCAATGAGATAAGAGTGATTCTGTATCGTCAACTCGTGTCTGTCAGCTCATTGGTGAAGAGCAGGAAAGAGGCTGGGATCATATTTACCGTAAGTTTCCATATAAAGCGCCAGTCAATTCCATTGACAGTTTACAGACTTTTTGATTCTCACAGAAATACGGGACAAACTGCGTCCTGTTTCAGGTCAATACGGAACACACACTTTTATTTCCAAATAAGGGACGATTCCGTTTTTCAAGGGACGGTTGGCAACCCTAAGGCAAGAGAACATAGCTACTCTGGGTAGCTGTGTAGGCTAACACTTATTGACACGACCGCTCCCATTTGCCTCGTCTTCCCTTCTCCACTAGGAACTGAAAAAAACTCCACTTTTCACAACTGCTTTGGTGATTGCAGCCGAAAACAAAACAGTACACCATTTTCCTGTGTGAAGTTATGCTGTGTATATATTGCGTAACGGGAACGGCTGCCCCCATAAGTGGTCAAATCCCACGATATCACGCAGGGTTCAAACGAGACTGCGGTGCCCTATTCGTACTTCCACGACTGGACACTTGATAAAAACACGCTCGGGCTGTATTGCTTGTCTATTGAAATCAGTTGGTTCGGTTTTGACTCTGACTTGGTTCTAACAGCCAGCTGACGGCTCTCGTTGCCTGGAAAGGTGAGATTTATACACCAAGCCCAGCTTAAATGAACCATTGTACGTTACATTGACTTTATGGACGAGTCTGACCCATTTGAAAAGTGATCAAATTCCATGTATTTATAGCAAGTTCGGCGATGTTTTCATCGGCCAAAAATGGCTACCAGATGGCGCTGGGGAAAAGTCCGCGGCAACACATTGGTACAAGTTTTACGCGGGATGCCCTTTCTGACACAGCTCCATTTCTCCATATCACACGGAGAATATGTCAGGGTGGGATTTGAACCGTGAACCAAGCGCACTAATCACTTAACACATTATTATTCCTACTCCAACATTTTTTTTCCTCCTATAAAATTTTAGAAAGCAGTGTCGCATTTACGTCGAATGTGACGTCATCACGTAGCGCCGGAACACGTATCATATTGTAGAGGAGGCGTTGCCCTCCAGAACTCCAGCAGCAGATTTATTTCTTTCAGAAACACGGAGCCGCTGTTACAGCTTCAAGAGCCACAAATCTCTGGAAAGACGCTCCGTAGAGCCGCTGAAGAGCCGGTACGGGAGGAGGCTGACAAACGGTGACGGTAAGAACCGACTGTCAGCTCCGGTAGATGCTAGCAGGAGGCCGGTCAGGTTCTACTGTCTGCTTGTCCGGTTCTACCGTACACAGTTCTGTCCGGTTCTACCGTACACAGTTCTGTCCGGTTCTGCTGTTTAGTCCGGTTCTGTCGTATACAGTTCTTCCCGGTTCTACTGTATGGTCTGGTTCTGCCGTATGCCGTTCTGTCCGGTTCTACTGTATACAGTTCCTCCCAGTTTTACTGTCTGGTCTGGTTCTGCCGTATGCACTTCTGTCTGGTTCTACTGTCTGGTCTGGTTCTGCCATATGCAGTTGTGTCCGGTTCTACTGTTTGGTCTGGTTCTGCCGTATACAGTTCTTCCCGGTTCTACTGTATGGTCTGGTTCTGCCATATCCAGTTCTGTCTGGTCCATCTGAGGCTAACGTCCGGTTTGGTTCCACCATTTGTGTTCGTTCTAATGTACTCTGGGCCATTTCTACCGTCTGCGCCTCAGTCTGGTTCTATCATCTGCTTGTTCGTCCGGTTCTGCTGTCAGCTTCATGTTACTGCTGATGGTTTATGACTGCAATCAAAAGGTTCCAGCGACGACCCGGATCCTTGAGCTCAAGTCGATCCAGATCAGAACTACATTCATGGTAGCTGAAGGGATCTGAATCGTGTTTTCGTCTTATTCTCTTTGGGTGAGTGACCTGATCCGACTGTTCAGACAGGAATCAGATCTCAGACCACATCAGCAAGGAAAAAAACAATCATGTTTGCTGTGTTCACACTCGAGTTTAATCTGATTTGTGTCACATCCTGACAAAAGAAATCAGACTTGGACTGTTTGAGCTGCTAATGTGAACACAGCCTGTGAGTCCAAATCTGACTCAGAACTTGGAGGCTGAAAGTCGACTGGAACTGGGTGAAGCCAGGCTGTGCCTAGGACTGGAGAGCTGCAGGTGAACCTGTTGTCACTAAATTAAGTCCATGTTTCCTGCACGTTAAAAAAGTAACATGCAGGTCTGGGGTTCGATTCCACCCTTATTCAGGTCCATTCTGTGTCAAGTTTGCATGTTCTCCTCCCACCACGAAAAAAAGTGACCCTTATTGTCAAGCTCCTTTCTCTGCCTTGGATGTACACAGTGTCTTTGGATCTGGACTTGATGCCCGGGTGCCAGACGGGTGCTGTCCGCTGTATCGAACCCTGAGTCCATTTAGAGCAGATCGTTCTCTGGTGTTTTTTGTTCAATATCTTGCCATCTGATGGATGGTTTGTGTCTGTAGTAACAGCGATGGAGGCGGATGGAGAGCAGAGCCAGCAGGGGGCATCGACCAATGGGAGCACTGCCTCGGGAACGAGCTCCCGCCCTTCTCCGATGAATTCCATGTCTCTGTATGAGCGACAGGCAGTGCAGGTAAGCCTGCATATTTTTTTTTTTTTTTTGCAGCGTAAGGAAGACAGGGGGTGCTTTTCAGCTGCAAGTGGTGCAGAAAGAAAACCCCCCAGAAACTAAACTTTCAGTTGAAGCTACATTTCCGTGTCCACCCTAAAGTCCACTCCTTTTAATCCAAAAGAAATATACATTAACATTAACATTTTTATTCATAATTTTTTGAACATAGATTGACAAAAGAACAGGTTGTTGAACCATTGAGACACATTTGTGCCATTTGTCTCAGTAGAAAAAAAGCGTACAGTCGGCAAATAAAAGGAACTTGTAGTTGTTAAACTTTGAGCAATAAAAAAAAAGCTGTACTTAAAAGAAGACTGTGACACAGAGAATGTTAAGCAGACAGAGTGACACTGAGTGTAGAGTTTTCAGAAAGCACATGGGCTACACTTTCCTTGATGTATTTCCTGTCTGCCTTTGTGTTCCACTCAATTATGAAGCTGTACCAGGGAAACATCAGACAAAAATCTTTCCAATCACAGCCACTGATATTTGTAATTACTTCCGAGTTGTTGCATATGTCTTGGTGGCTTCCCTCGCATGCAGCATGGGAGAATCTCACTTGCATGTGTGTGTTTTTATGTTTTTGTTTTTGTCTTCCACTCTTGCTTGAAGCTATGACTAGAGAATCAACAGACAAAAATCTCTCCAGTGACAGCCACTGATGTTTGTAACTACTTCAGAGTTGTTGCAGGTGTTTTGGTGGCTTCCCTCACTGGTCTTTGTGCTCGCTCACTCAGTTTTTGAGGACATCCTTCTCCACACATATAGAATACTGTGTCATGACCTTTACATTTCTTTCTGATCGATTTAACTGAACTGCAAGAAATATGTAATGCTTGAAGTCACCTCATGACCTTTTATCTGCTGACTTGACAGTGAAAGAATGAAAGATGTCTGTGCCTTTCATGTTATACGTTGTTATAGTCTGCACTTTGAGCTCATGTCGGTCATTTGTTTTAAGCTGAAATATACTGCGATAGATGCTAAAGCGTGTGGGACGCTCCTGGGTCTAATGATGGTGTCTGTGCCTTGCAGGCGCTGCAAGCGCTGCAGAGGCAGCCTAATGCAGCTCAGTACTTTCAGCAACTGATGCTGCAGCAGCAGATCAACAATGCTCAGCTGCAGAACCTGGCCGCTGTGCAGCAGGTAAAGGTCAGAATACGTGATGTCAGTCATCATTTTCATACAGGATTCACAGTAGAGCCTGACCGATATATCTGTTGGCTGATAATACCAGCCAGTCTGTGCCTTTTGCAAACATTTCCTGTGTCTCTCCCCCAGTATGAAAATCAAATCAAAATCAAATTTATTAATTTATATAGCGCCAAATCACGACTAATCACCTCAAGGCGCTTCACAAACATCATTTAAAAGGCAGAATAAAATGAATTAAGATTAAAAACACAATAAAAAATTTAAAACATAAGTAAGTAAAAGGAATAAAATAAATAAAAAGAATAAAACAAGACACACAATCGTATAAAATACTAATGATAAAACAGGGAAAAAAGTGTGTCTTCAAAGTGCCTTAAAAGTGTCCACAGAGTCCGACTGTAAAAATGTTTATTTTACTGAATAAACCATAGCACTGTGTTGAGAATAGTGTTAATGCATAGTTTGTCTAGCAGTTGCAGTCAAGTGTGGCTGGGACCCCCATCACCCCTTAGTGACATTATCTACAAGAGACAGAGGCAAAGCAACCAGCTACCATTCATTTTCAGTCAGAGTGGGCAGTTTACAGCAATAAGTGGTTGCTATGCCGCCAGCTAGGTTAGGTCAATCCAGGTGAAGGCACAATGACAACAACGTTGGTTGGTTTTTGGCTATATTTATAGTTATCTTTAATAAAGTTCATGTGTAAAACATCAAAACTCAATTACATTTCTTTGTTCTAAAGGTTTGATAATGAAATGTTAGGAATCAAGCCATTTTTTATATACAGTATACAGTAGTGTTCAGAATAATAGTAGTGCTATGTGACTAAAAAGATTAATCCAGGTCTTGAGTATATTTCTTATTGTTACATGGGAAACAAGGCACCAGTAGATTCTCACAAATCCAACAAGACCAAGCATTCATGATATGCACACTCTTAAGGCTATGAAATTGGGCTATTAGTAAAAAAAAAAGTAGAAAAGGGGGTGTTCACAATAATAGTAGTGTGGCATTCAGTCAGTGAGTTCGTCAGTTTTGTGGAACAAACAGGTGTGAATCAGGTGTCCCCTATTTAAGGATGAAGCCAGCACCTGTTGAACATGCTTTTCTCTTTGAAAGCCTGAGGAAAATGGGACGTTCAAGACATTGTTCAGAAGAACAGCGTAGTTTGATTAAAAAGTTGATTGGAGAGGGGAAAACTTATACACAGGACCAAAAAAGTATAGGCTGTTCATCTACAATGATCTCCAATGCTTTAAAATGGACAAAAAAAAAATAGAGACGCGTGGATGAAAACGGAAAACCATCAAAATGGATAGAAGAATAACCAGAATGGCAAGGCTCACCCATTGATCAGCTCCAGGATGATCAAAGACAGTCTGGAGTTACCTGTAAGTACTGTGACAGAAGACGCCTGTGTGAAGCTAATTTATTTGTAAGAATCCCCCACAAAGTCCCTCTGTAAATAAAAGACATGTGCAGAAGAGGTTACAATTTGCCAAAGAACACATCAACTGGCCTAAAGAGAAATGGAGGAATATTTTGTGGACTGATGAGAGTAAAATTGTTCTTTTTGGGTCCAAGGGCCGCAGACAGTTTGTGAGATGACCCCCAAACTCTGAAAACCTGGATTAATCTTTTTAGTCACATAGCACTACTATTATTCTGAACACTACTGTATATCAGCAGATATGTCTGTATCAATTTTGAATTTGTTTGTTTATTTATTTTTAAACTATCTAATATTGGTATCAGCCCACAACAGTCCATATCGGTCGGGCTCTAACCAGTGTTCTAGTCATCCACCACTGTTAGAAAAATTATATACTATCACATTTATATAACAGATCCCAACACATTTATATACATAGTTATACATATAACATAGTTATACATATACATAGAACATTTATATAATTAGTTACATTAACAGTTGAGAAGCTGAAATAAAGAAGTTTTGGTTATTTGCTTGATAAATTCCTTAAACATTCAATTGGTTATTAAAATGTATTTCTTTCCATTAATCAATTCAATACTAATTTAATTTTTGTGTTGAGTTGAAAATATGACTTGTGCATTATTATTATTATTTTGTACATGTCTTCATACTTCTCTCATTCCTTTTGTTTCTTTTGTTCTCCTTTCTTTTGTTCTGCTTATTTTCCTTCATCCCTTCTGTTTTTCCTTTTCTGCTTTTCTTTTTATCTTTTTTCGATTCTTGTTTTCTTTTTTCCTCTTCTCATCTTTGTTCTTGCCGTCTGATTTTTCTTCACTTCTGTTATAACGTGTTCTTGTCTCATGCTTTTCTCTTCTGCTCATGTTCTTATTCTTTCCTCGTCTTCTCTTGTTCCCTCATTTTTCTCTTCTCTCTCTGTTTTTCCCATTGCTTTTTCTTGTCGTTCAGGCTACTTTGGCAGCCACTCGTCAGTCGAGTCCCTCCAGCAGCAGCTCTCAGACCACCAGCACCACAGCTGTACGTGCACTTACTGTCTAAACATAACACAATGCTGAAATACCCTCGGCCGTATGAGCATTGCCTTCTTTATAATTTACAGTGGTTAATTGGTATCCCAGTGCAAAGTGTGTGTGTATAAATAAAATGAATTATACATTTCTTGTTATATACATTATTAAGATCCTATTGTCTTATTTACAATTTCTACATATTCAATCAAGCCCCTCTATTTTGTCATCTGATAATTTCACAAGGATCACAATGGAAATAAGCGTTTATGCTTTATTGTGTTATGTGTATCGTTGACAACATTGACCTCTGTATGTTTATATTGATATTGCAGAATTTACTTTAATTTAATTGAATTAGCTTATAATGCGCCAAATCAAAGCCGCCTCAAGGCGCCTTACAGAAAACAAGCCAACATAAAATTGAATAAATAATTAGAAATGAATAAAAAAAATTCAAATACATAAAAACAGAAGTAAAAGAATAAAACAAATAAAATAAAAAAATATCCATAAGAAAGAGAATAAAAATAGGTTTTGAGTCTTGACTTAAAAATGTTCACAGACTCAGACTGCCTCACGGTCGCAGGAAGACTGTTCCACGGGGTGGGTGCACAATACGAAAAGGCTCTTTGACCTGCTGACTTCTTCTTCACCCTGGGAACACAGAGTCCTGCATCCTGCGACCGCAAAGCCCGGGCCGGCACGTAGAGTTCCACCAGATCAGCCAAATAAGATGGCGCCAGTCCATGAACAACCTTATAAGTCAATAGCAAAACCTTAAAATCTGCTCTCACAGAGACAGGGAGCCAGTGCAAAGATGCCAAAATGGGTGTGATATGTTCAGACCTTCTGCTATGTGTCAGAAGTCTGGCGGCAGCGTTCTGAACCAGCTGAAGACCCCTAATGCTGGACTGTGGTAACCCTGAAAATAGAACATTACAATAATCTAGTCTAGAAGAAACAAAAGCATGAATCAGGGTCTCAGCAGGGTCTCAGAATAAACTCAATCAATCATAAACAATACTTTATTTACATGTTAACTGCGTTTGCAGCAGGGCATGTGTGTGCGCATACGTGAGCTTTTGATGAGTCGATGTTAGCTTTGACCACGTGTGATGCGTGAGCACGCTGACGTCCACGAGATGTCTTGCAAATGACTCCAGAGGTGTTATCAGGTTACAAAAACAGCGTTTTCAGTTTGTTTTTTTTCAGTTTCTCGCTAGCTTTTACATAATATATGAGACACATATTAGATTTACACAGAAAGGCAGCGGTTTGGGAGCGGATTCCGCCATGTTGAATTAGCAGCCAGAGAGAGACCAGCCAGTGATGTCACAGTGCCTCTCTACTCTGATTGGCTGTCACCTCCCCCAAAATGGATTTGCATGATTCATAGCCTAAAAATGGTTAACAGAATGTGACCTTTTGACCTTTTAAAATAGGTTAAGGTTAGCCATCTTTGAACTTGTCCAGGGTCTGTGTCCCAAGAATGCTCCCTGTGAATTTGAAGACTCTGGCAGTAATTGGATTGGACTTATGCTGAGCACAGCCAGACTGATTCAAAACCTTCGCAAAATCTGATGGCCATATTTTGGCCTTGGATAAATACTCTCTCTCTGACCAGCGTTGATGTAACTCCACCTCTTTAGGAACAGATTAATAATGTTCCATGCTTTGTCATTTGTCAGGGCAGCGTGACCTCTGGAGCAGCGTCCACCACCAGCAGCCGACCGATCGGTGCCTCGGCCACGTCAACCATCAGCCAGTCAGTGCTGCTGAGCGGTACAACAGGAGGACAGGGGCAGATGTATCTGAGGGTGAGGGGAAAAAAGAAAATCATGAAGATAAAATGTGTAAATCAGAGCTTGTGTTGTTTGTGTCTGTAATGGATCCATGTGTCACTTGAGGCTCTTCCTTTGTTGGAAATCGTGGTCACATTCCTGGTGATCCTGGTTTTCTTCTGTTGGAACTTGCGACTATGCTCCGTGCCTGAAGCCGAGCGAACCATGTGTTTTCCCGTTACACAGGTGAATCGTTCTCTGAGGGCCCCCATCTCCTCACAGCTCATCTTTATGCCTGGCAGCACGGCCGCCGCCGCCGTGGCAACAGTCACCCAGCAGCCTCAGCAACAACCAGAAGTGACACCAACTTCCTCCAGCAGCCAAACTGAGAGTGAGCAGGTCAGAAGTTATTTGTTTGTATGTCTTACTATCTGTTTTTAATCCTCTGAGTGTCTGTTAGCAGGATGACTTAGATTGATGAATGTTTTTTTTTTTTAGTTGCATATTAATGTGCAGAGCTGTGCAACTATTTTGTCATGTTCCAGGTGCAGAATCTGGCTCTGCGGGGTGTTTCCAGTCCTAAAAGTGTGAAGACTGAAGCCCCTGAAAGGACCGACTCAGGTATGAGGTTGTGGTTTTTAAACCGTTCCTGTTGTGGTTTTTAACTCATGATATGGGTGTTATTTTTTCCTCAGGTCCTTATTCGATGGTTCAAACATCCCACCAGTCTAACTCCCAGTCCCCCACTAAGCCAAGTGGGCCCCAGCCAGCCCACATCAAAATCCCCACTTACCCTCAACCCACCAATCTTAAATCCCACCCTTCATCCTCTGCAGCCTCCTCTTCTTCCATACCTCTCTCCCAGCTCCTTCTTCACGGCCCCCGTGCCCTCACCACGGTAACCAGTGCTGCCACAGCAACACACATCCTGGTCCCAACGTCCAATGCGGCATCACAGACCCGCGGGTACTCTGTTGGCACGGCTACCATCAAACCGGCAGTAAACACCCAGACGCTGGTGGTGCAGCCATTGCAGAAGTCCTCAATGAGTGCAGAGAAACCAAACCACGGAAACGGACCCATTCCCATCCAACCCAAAACTTTGCAGGGGATCCGCCTGCCCCTCCAACTCACTTCCAGGAATCCTCCTCCCATCCTGCCTGCACCGCCGCCTGCAAGCAGCGCCGGCCAGCCTCCCCAGCCTCCTCACATCCCAGTCCAGATTGTGGGGGCCAGGCAGAGCACACTGGGCAGCACCCAGGCTGTGGCATTAGCACGGGGCACCTGTAACCAGGACTGTGCTGCTGTCCTCAGCAGCTCGTCCAGCCTGCTCACCATGGTGGCATCCATAGCTTCCAAAGACAGTGGGGTCATGGCCCGAGGGGCGGGCCTAAAGACTCTTCAGTCACCCCAGGAGGCTCCCCCTTTGGCCCAAGTCTCTAAAGTTCATCCACAGACGAATCAAAGCTCTAGTCAGAGTCAGAATGGACCCCTAGCATCAAGCCCCGTCTCCTCACAATCCGCTACTATTTCTTCTTCTCCTGGTTCTTCGCTGTCTCGCTCTTCTGTCCCACTGTCTGTGGATGAGCAGAGAGAAACACCAGCTGTGGTAACCACCAATGGTGAATCGGTGGGAAGTCACACATCACAGGTGAGTGATTATTTTTTAACTTCTGGTTTGATTTTTAAAAGTTGCATGTGCTTTTTGACGATTGATGCTTTGTGACATATTTTGGGGTTTTTGTTTGTTTTTATCCAAAATCTCATGCAATGTTTAAAATGAATTTTAGGGAAAGCAAATACCAGGCTCACTAAAACGTAAATCTGACCACGGGCCAGCCAATGATGATGATGGCCCCTCCCCCCCACGGTTGCAGCCTGTCAGAGATTCTGCTTCAACATTACCAACCAATCAAGTAAAAGCAGGTAATGGTTGTAAGTCTCAAAACTGCTTTTGAAGACTTTTGTAAAACTACCATCAATATCTCATTGTGAATCCTTTCTTGATGATTTATGGTATTTTCTGAAGTATCGTAGTAAGTCTCTCAAGAGTATAAGTTACATCTTGTCAAAAAAAATTAAGAGGAAAATAATGTATACTCTTTGCACCTTTATTCTATATGTGGAACTCTGTTTGTAACACAGCGTTTCCCTTGAGAAACTCATTGTAACACATGTGCACACCACAGCCTGTGCTGTTACATAACATAAGGACTCTTAAATTCCAAAAATAATTAAGATGGGCAAATAAATGTGTGTTGGACAACATATTTGATAGTATTTGGTCAAAGGAAAATGGATGCATGTAGATTGCCATCCCACAATGTTAGAAACACAACTATAAAGTTGTGAGTCTATTTGACGTATCTATAATATAAATCACCTCCTTTTAATATGAGATATTTGTGTACTGTTACTATTGGAGTTTATTCCTCCAAAAACCTTATACAGTAAAACTCACCTAAACCCTCATCGTATAAACCGGATGTTAGCACTCACAGGACAAAAGCAAAAGTCCCAATGCTTTTGTATGATTTTCCATGTAATAACCACCGTATATAACAGATTTTGTATAATGAATTTTGTCTCACATCGGACAAAACATCCCACATCATCACAATGCATTTTCATTAAAAACCCCTTGCATATACCAGACAGAGCAGTCTGTGTGTGCCCAATAACAGAGGTTCAGCACTGACACTTGCCGATTTGAGGAAAGTAGGTATGGTATTTCTGCGATTAAAAGACCGGATGTTTATTTTTTTCAAACTGTGTACGGACCTGAGATCTAAAGGACGCAGGGTGTAATTCAAGGCTGGTGATTATTAGCAAAATGCTGCTTGTTGCCGGCACTGTAATATGGTGTTGACTTTCATACATACAACCCCTGGCAATCACCCTGGGAATCACCGGCCTCGGAGGATGTTCATTCAGTTGTTTAATTTTGTAGAAAAAAAGCAGATCACAGACATGACACAAAACTAAAGTCATTTCAAATGGCAACTTTCTGGCTTTAAGAAACACTATAAGAAATCAAGAAAAAAAATTGTGACGGTCAGTAACGGTTACTTTTTTAGACCAAGCAGAGGGAAAAAAATATGGACTCACTCAATTCTGAGGAATAAATTATGGAATCACCCTGTAAATTTTCATCCCCAAAACTAACACTTACATCAAATCAGATCTGCTCGTTAGTCTGCATCTAAAAAGGAGTGATCACACCTTGGAGAGCTGTTGCACCAAGTGGACTGACATGAATCATGGCTCCAACACGAGAGATGTCAATTGAAACAAAGGAGAGGATTATAAAACTCTTAAAAGGTTGTTAAAGGCAAACATACTGGTAGACCAAGGAAGACATCAAAGCATCAAGACAGAAAACTTAAAGCAATATGTCTCAAAAATCGAAAATGCACAACAAAACAAATGACGAATGAATGGGAGGAAACTGGAGTCAACGTCTGTGACTGAACTGTAAGAAACCGCCTAAAGGAAATGGGATTTACATACAGAAAAGCTAAACAAAAGCCATCAGTAACACCTAAACAGAAAAAAATCAAGGTTACAGTGGGCTAAGGAAAAGCAATTGTGGACTGTGGATGACTGCTGGAGGTTTCTTCCTGTTAAAAGGGAGTTTTCCTTCCCACTGTCACCAAGTTCTTGCTCATAGGGGGTCGTTTTGACCGTTGGTTTTTCTGTAATTCTTGTATGGCTTTTGCCTTGCAATATAATGCGCCTTGGGGCGACTGTTTGTTGTGATTTGGCGCTATATAAATAAAATTTATTTGATTTGGATGAAAGTCATATTCGGTGATGAATCTCGAATCTGCATTGGGCAAGGTGATGATGCTGGAACTTTTGTTTGGTGCCGTTCCAATGAGATTTATAAAGATGACTGCCTGAAGAGAACATGTAAATTTCCACAGTCATTGATGATATGGGGCTGCATGTCAGGTAAAGGCACTGGGGAGATGGCTGTCATTACATCATCAATAAATGCACAAGTTTACGTTGATATTTTGGACACTTTTCTTATCCCATCAATTGAAAGGATGTTTGGGGATGATGAAATCATTTTTCAAGATGATAATGCATCTTGCCATAGAGCAAAAACTGTGAAAACATTCCTTGCAAAAAGACATAGGGTCAATGTCATGGCCTGCAAATAGTCCGGATCATAATCCAATTGAAAATCTTTGGTGGAAGTTGAAGAAAATGGTCCATGACAAGGCTCCAACCTGCAAAGCTGATCTGGCAACAGCAATCAGAGAAAGTTGGAGCCAGATTGATGAAGAGTACTGTTTGTCACTCATTAAGTCCATGCCTCAGAGACTGCAAGCTGTTATAAAACCCAGAGGTGGTGCAACAAAATACTAGTGATGTGTTGGAGCGTTCTTTTGTTTTTCATGATTCCATAATTTTTTCCTCAGAATTGAGTGATTCCATATTTTTTCTCTCTGCTTGGTCTAAAAAAGTAACCGTTACTGACTGCCACAATTTTTTTTTTCCTGATTTCTTATAGTGTTTCTTAAAGCCAGAAAGTTTCCATTTGAAATGACTTTAGTTTTGTGTCATGTCTGTGATCTGCTTTTTTTCTACAAAATTAAACAACTGAATGAACATCCTCCGAGGCCGGTGATTCCATAATTTTTGCCAGGGGTTGTATATTGTGCTTTTCCAGCTGCATCAGACGCTCAAAGTGCTTTACACATCACTGCCTCACATTCACACCGATGTCAGGCTGTTGCCATGTAGGCACCCACTACACACCGGGGACTTTGCTCGAGGGCCTTTAGTGATTTTCCGGTCAGGGTGGGATTTGAACCGAGAATCCTCTGGTCTCAAGCCCAACGCTTAACCACTAAACCATCACCTCCCCATATATACATATAATGGATTTTGTCTGGTTTATACATCTAAAAGATTTTGATTATAAAGGACAGAATTCGCTGGTCCACCTGAATCCATTATATGTTATAGTTTTACAATAATAATAATCTAATATATAAAGCTGACTGTGTGTGCGTGTTCACTATGCACAGAGTAATAAAGAATCCACACCAATCCGAACAGGCCAGCGCGCCGTGTGCCAGTTAAAGCACGTGTTTTTTTCACTTAAAATGTACCTGCTGTGTACAGTTGCCAGAGCATTGCAGTGATATGACATGATATCATGTTTTATCATCATTCACTTGAGTTTCATGAATGTCACAAATTGCTCTATGAAAATTAATGATGACAACATGCACACAATGCAATGCAACTTACTACACCTTAACTAAAGTGACATGAAATATACAATGACATGGCTAAAATTCATCTTAATTTCATCTCAATTATCCGTGCGGAGAAAGGGTAACTCAGCTAGTAGTAATAACAGTATTATTATCGTTGTTGTTGTTATTATTAGAAGGAACATGAATACATACATATATACCAGGACTCTCCCGAGAAATTGAAAGTATTGTGTATGAGGCGTTGGAGGCAGCTACGATTTTACACATATTGCATACGATTCCTGCTTCATGCACAATTTGACCACATTTGTACTATGTGTGAAGGGGCCCTTAATTTTGACCCTTGTGTAATTCTTCTGTTGACCCCTACTTGGCTGCCTATTGAATATTCAAGTGGCCAATCGTCTGTCTTTATTTATTTATTTATTTTTCAAAAGGGTAATGCCTAATTTGTGCTGAATTTGCTGCTTCTATCACCATTTACAGGATTCCTCTGAAAATATTCTGTCATCTGCTTTACTGATCATTCTGCTTGGTTGCAAACTGATGGATTTAAATAAATTTATGCAAAATTATTTGAGATAACAGAGAGGGAACACCCTGAACGTGAAAATCAGCATGATGGCACTGAGAATGTAACAACCTGGTGCCGTGCCACATTTCCATTGCTTTGAGAGAGAGGTTTGTATACACCATAGCAGTTGAAAATTAGGACAGTTTTTTTTTTTTTTGTACCCGGCTGTAAACATTCTTATTTGTGATCTAAATTTGGACATTTTAACCTTCTCACTTTTGGAGCCACTTGCAATACAGCCAGTCAAGGAACGGCAACTTTTTCTTCTTCTAGGCTTGCCTAAGTTAGCCGGAGGTTGGGGCTGGTTTCAGTGCACCAGAAGACAGTTGACAGAGTTGCATAACTAATTTGGAGTTATTTAAAAAAGAAATGGCATCACTTCCATTTACAGTGATCAATTTCCATTCAAAAAACGCCAACGCATCAAAAATTGTGGCAATCCTTTACTCAAGATGGCAGACAAAAATATCGCAGAGATGAGCTCTATGTCCATTCATCTATTTTTTTTTTCACTCTACTGGGCTTGTTAAACTAGTTTGGTAACTAGTTTAACAAGCCCACGGATAGTTTCAGTAGACAGTGTGGGTAAAAACACTTTGTTAGTTTTATAGTTTGATTTGGTGAAAACATTAAAAGGGAAACTTTTATTGATTGGTGTGAAAATTACATTGCTGATCATAAAACATATTGTCTATATTCCAACACCCCCCCCCCCCCCCCCCCCCCCGCACCAGGATGTGGCGCTCCTCCTCCTCCCTCCTCCACTTCTCCCTCACCTGTCTTGCCAGTGTCCCGTGGGGGGTGTGGTAAAGCTGAGCGACCTTCTCCCCCACAAGCTGTGGTAAAACCTCACGTCCTCACACACCTTATAGAGGGCTTCGTCATCCAGGAAGGGGCGGAGCCTTTCCCTGTGAGTACCTGGGATTTAGGGAATAACCCCCTTGTGTCTGATTTGTGGACATTGATGCTGGATTATGGTCGTAAATAGCCATTAGACGTAAAACTCAATTTGCGACTGTAAAATCCAGCATTAACGTCCGCAAGTCATCAGACATAAGGGGGTTACTCCCATTCTAATCCAATTCCAATGTTTGCACGGCTCCGTGTCCACCACTGAAGGCTACATCTTAATCCGCATAATAATATAGCTCGGTAAAAATGTTACGCAGACAAAGGGTGTGGTCGGCTCGTCAAAGCTTACCATTGCAAAGGCGTCTTCGTGCCAAACTGGAAATTCTGTGAGCAGAATCCACATCGCTACTTTTGTATGGTATCTTAAATTGATCCATTTCTGTGTCGTTGTTCCGCCAGTTGTTTTTTTTTTTTTTTTTGTCTTCGTCTTTGTCTTCTTCATGTTTAATGGTGGTTGGCAACCTCTCGCTCTCAGCTGACGGCGCCATTATTGACATATGCGTAAGCAATGTGCGCGGACAGGGCACGGAGTAACACATTAAATGTAAAACGGTTTTAATATTTTAGCCACAGTTTACGCAATATTTTATGGTCTGAAATCTCACACAATTAACCAATCAGATTTGTGCAAATAATGTGATTGGATTAGAATTGTAGATTCCAATCCCCGTGTTGTCCTCTTCAGGACGAACACTTTTGGGCTGATGATGCCTTTCTGTTTGATTGATAGGTGTGTGGACCAGTGAAGGAGCCGGATGGCGATGATTTAACGAATGACAGCCCAGACACAAACCAGTCGGAGACTGTTACCACGGCAACAGGTGATGTAGTGATGCTGACAGATATGTTAAACTATCTTCTTAATTTATGACTGAATTCCAAAGACAGGATGAGGTTTTGCTGTGTATAGATTTCTGTGATGGTGTGAAGTTGTGCTTTATTGTAATGTAGATAATAAAGTGCTGCAGAACGTCACTCAAAGTTTCAGGGGACGTTTCCTGGGTCACGTGTCAGATTATAATACAGATGTATGCAGGACACATCTACAGGCGGGTCGATTCCGTTCTGTTTGCTGGTGCTACATTAGATTATTTTCATCTCCTTGAAATTGTCCTCCAGGAGCGAGGTCTCGGTCCTTCTGTCCCATCAGGGGATGTAGAGATGTAGAGATATGCCTGAATATTTGAAGTCTGTTGACTGGAATGACTCTGAGACAATTGTTGAGAAACCATCAGAAGTTCAAGTTGAGCAACTGTTACAATTTCATTAATTTATTTTCAAGGTTATAGTGCCATCTTAGTGATGGTGCAATTGAAGTACAAATGACTCTGATTGGCATCAGAACACTTTGAGGAGCAACAAATGATTGAATTTTAGAAAACAGCCCAGAAGTGTTGCATTGGTATCCAAGAGACTGGGGGTTCAATTCCCACTCAAATGGCCTGTCTGCGTCCTTGGACAAGACACTTAATCTACATTGTCCAAGTCCCCCCAGCTGTAAGTGCTTCAGCTGTGGAAGTAAACTGTGATGGACTGGCGTCGCATCCAACAAGAGATGTAGCCGTGACTGTCCAGGGATAAGAACTCTGTCCCACTGGGCCTCAAGGTCTTTTTTGATGGATTGATTTGGCATTTAAAACATAAAACTGTACAGTATTGTTTATGGAAAAAAAAAAACAACAATAAAATTCTGGCGCATGAGGTAAAATATTGAGGATAACACAAGAAAGTCCAACTTTATGGTCCTCATCAGACCAGGACAGGACCTGGTACTTTCTGTCTGGGTACCTCGAGGCCTTGTATAGAAGTTTATTTTTAATCATTTATTTCAAGCATTTTACCTCAGTTTCTGTGGTTTTTGTTTTGCAGGTTTTAATATTAATTTTCAATAATGAGCACCAAAATACAAACTGTGTGAAGAAACAAATCCCATGAGGCTTCATGTTTAGTCCTTCAACTGCAGGAACACACACAGCCTTTTAATTACAGCTTTAAAACTGGGAATATCCCACTTCGGAGTTGGGATTGAAGGCACCAGAGTGGCGTCTTTCCCCACTGTGGTTCACTGATGACGATGATGTGGGAAATGCTGAAAACCTGACCGTGTTTGTTGTATATCTCTGGGTTTGGACTGTTTTTTTTTTTTTGTTTGTTTGTTTGTTTGTTTGTTTTCCCCCCATCTCCAGCTTTGGACAGTCTTTGATGTCTGTCTCCAGGATTGAGGATTTTGTGCCGACATTAAAGTGTCTTCTGTCTGAACTCTCTCCTCAGTGCTGAAGTGTGAGTACTGTAAAAACTTTGCTCCTGCCAGCCAGTTCAGAGGCACCAAAAGGTTCTGCTCCATGACGTGTGCAAAGAGGTACTTCACCATGCATGAAGTGTAATCTTCATATACAGCGCACGCCTCCCGAGAAACATCTTCTCACATTTTAACAGCACAGCGTTTTCACAGCCGCCCTTGGTTCTCCTCAGACATCAGGGTGACCTCACAGAGGGCGTATCTTTGGCTTGTTTGTAAAGTTTCAGACTTCATGCTGTGTTGTGTTGGTGACATGAGCGCTCTCTGGTGGCTGTAGCTGTATATTCCACCACGTGTTATTATGATGCTGAATATTGTGATAACGTCTTTTCCCTGTGGTTGTGTTCCTGCAGTAAATTGCTTTGCAGTCTAATCTATTGAGTTTTTCATTTTATTTGTGCATCATTTTGTTAATTTGCTCCACATTAAAGTCAACAGTGTCTTATGTTTCTCTGTATTAACAATGCCCCGACATTGTTGGAAATGGCATGATTTTTACATTTCTGTTTTATATTTGTCCCTTTGTACACTACGTGCTGGAAAGTTTAAACCCAGTATTGTGCAAAGGGAAAATGTACATTTTTTGTTGCTTGTCTTGGCTTCAGTACCGTATATGTCACTTGTTGTCTACGATACAGTATGTATTGGTTCCCCAGGTACAACGTCAGCTTCAGGCAGAACTTCTGCGTGCGTCAGGGTCAGGTTCAAGTTCGAGATCACGCTCCAGGTCAGGATCAGGGCCACCTGTCCAACTCTGAGGAGGAGGGCGTGGTTACCAGGCGACGCGTTCCCCGCAGGATGAGCTCAGAAATAGCCAGTGCCAAGATCGCAGGGCGGTCCCTGTCTGCCAAGGTGAACGTGGGAACTGCACAACTACCACACAGTCCTCACAGTGATGAGAATGAGCTCTGAAATGTTTGAGTTGTGTAAATCTATTAACTGTTAATGTGTAATTACCATATTTTCCAGAGTACACGTAAAGCCCCTTTCACACCGGGCCAACATACAGTTGCGTCATGACAACGCTGAGTTATGCAGCGTAACGCCACAATATGCTGAGGGATGCAAAGGGTGACGCAAAACGGATGCAAAAAATTAAACGCTTAATTTTTTTGCTGATTTTCGGCATAGAACACTAGATGCAGAAATAATAGTAGTAGTTTTCACGCAAGTTGAAGCAACGTAACGGTACTTAACGTGACTGGATGCCACACCCACACAATACGATGCTACCCGACGCCAATTTATGATTCCTGCTGTGCTCCACTGTTGTCGAGCTATAAATCACACAGGTTTGTTGTCAAACTTTTTATACTGTAACACAATGCAGTAAAACTATACCGCTCAAAGAGCACATGTGAAAAATTAACAGAAAAAAATGCTCCTTACAGCCTGGCTGCAGCTCCTCGGCGCTCTTACCTCCTCAAGTTCTCTCACGATTGTGTTAATGGACTTTATTTAACTCCTGCTCACAGACCGATCACCAGCAAAGAGGACATGTCCACTCACGGAAGTGTCGCGCCAGCTGCAGCTCCTCGCTCACAGGAAGAATGATAAACTAGAAAAGAATTCAGAGCACACACCTGCTCATTATAGCCTGGGGCTCTCCCACCCCCACCCGCGCGCAACTGACGCAGACATTCCTGCATTATTAGATATGCAGCATATGCAACTACGGGCCTGGTGTGAAACGTGCTTAAGTCGCACCAATTTGTGTATGTGGAACAAATTTGCTAACAGCGTTTTCCTGAGGGTGTGTCTGTGTGTGTGTAACAATGGATAGGAGCTCACTGTGGCACCGTTACTTAATGTAAGTACTTTTTAAATTACCAAAATGAGCAAGATGGACAACATATTGGAGGTTATTTGATGCAGATGAACACAGATTGTTCATCTGGGAACATAGTAATAAAAAGTCCATTTGAGGGTTGTTTGCTTTTGTTTTGTTTTTTAAATTGGCTGTTTAATTTGGGGTTTCTCTGCATTGTTGTAATGTACTTTTATCAGTGGGGTTTATTTTGTTTAGTTTGTAAACTTTATAATAATAAAAATAATAACTGTTAACAAATTCATGATTTTTCTGTTTATGTGGCAGGACCTCCCACACTAGTTAAAAATAAAACAAAAAAGGTGACTTGTACTCCGGAACATAACATAATATTCCAGCCAGTTTCGCATTTAAAGAAAATTTATATCCCCTGATTTGGATTAAATTAAAGCTGACAGTCTGTACTTTGACTCATTGTCATTATTTGTAGTCAACAGCCAATTACATTGACAACGAAGATAAAAAAAAAATTAATAAATAAAAACATGTTCCTTACAACGCGCAATTAAACAAACAGCCAGTAGGTGGCAAACATGATCCGGACTGTCACTGGACCTTCCTGCTGCTTTGTCCATCATCAAGGTTTTAGTTTCAGGATCTTGATTGGCTCAAGATGACATTTCATGGCGTGGCTGTAGAGGCAGAGTTACATCATGATCTTATCATGATTCTTATTTCAGGTCTTCAGGTTTTCTGATTTAGAACATGAACCAAGTTTGGGGTTTAAAGCTGCTTATTAGTCAGAATGTTCCGAGTTGTTCCATTTTAGGTTCTGGAAGTTGAAGCTGATCTGGGTTGGTACCGCTGAACTGTGGGGTTTCTTTCATACAGTACCGCAGAAAATGTCACGGTTGCCTTGCTCAAAGGATGGTTTGCTCCTCCTTCCACAGTGCCGTTCGGAGTCCAGCCATTCTGATGAGGAGTCCAGCGCTGAAGAGGACGAAGACGACCCCATGTCTCTGTCGCCCACTTCCTCTGTTTCCTGTCACCAGCCACCACCGCCACCTCCTCAACTCCCATTGGACCCCTCAGCACCCAGCTGCCTGCTTGCTAGCCCCTCTCAGTGGAGCGTGGAGGAAGTGTCACAGTTTATTTCCTCACTACAAGGTATGACTGAATATTTGGACTGCTGCGGATGAGTGTTTGAGGAAAAAGTTGTATATCTGTCATCCTCCTCTTCCTCACAGGGTGTGAGGAGCTCGCCCCCCAGTTCCAGTCACAGGAGATTGATGGACAGGCCCTGCTTTTGCTGAAGGAGGAGCATCTCATGACCACCATGAACATCAAACTCGGCCCCGCCCTCAAAATCTGTGCCCACATCAACAACTTGAGAGACTGACGGTGGCGGCAGCCAAAACCCCCCAAGTCCACTGTCTTAAGAATCTTTACCCCGCGCACTTAAAACAAACTCCTGGTCTGGGACCAGGGTTCGAACCAGTTCCAGAGGGTCCTGCAGGATGCACGAGGTACACGGTGGGACTTTTAGCTTTAGTTGCTGCAGCCTCACTTCAGAACAAACCTTGTTTTAGTTTTTTCTGTTCACGCCTCACCACCTTTTCAAAAGTCGGCTTCGGACAGGACCGTTATCACCTGTGGCCAGTTTCAAGTTTGTAGTTTGAACTCCCATTTATATATATATAAATATATATATATATATATATATATATATATAAATATATATATAGTGTGTGTGTGTGTTTTCAGCGCTTTAATAGGTGATAATATTTCCTCTCATGTTGGTAATTGTTGGTAGAATTTTATTGTTATTTTAGGAGTTCCATGTTGATCTCATGACAGTCATGAAGACGTTTCTAACATTTATTTATTTATATAAATGCTGACATTATTAGTCAAACGACAGAATTACCAACTATTTTAATAATCTAGTGGTTATTTACATCCTCCAAAAAACATTTGGGGGAGAGTGAGATTTGTTGCTTTTCTCTGTTTATTGGGGTTTTCTGATATTTTTGTGTTTTTAGACTTCTGCTCTGACAAAACACATTTTAAACGCACTTTGTGGTGTATGCCCCTTTTTTTAACATATGTAAATTTTTTGCTTAAAAAAAATTGAAGCCCACCTCCAGTATGTGGGTTTTTTTTTTTTTTTTTTTTTAACAATTGATCGTATTGGAAACAGTCTTAAAATGCAGTTTAAACAAGTCTGTCCTTGTTGTAAAACAGTTTTTTTTAATCTCAAATTAAAAAAAAATGTTCATATTTAAAAATCCTCCCCCAAATTTTTTATCAGTTATGAATTGTTTACATCAAAATGACAATTGTTCATGATTTGCTCCAGATTTAGATCTGATCTTGAAACAGTTATTGTGTTTGACAGTTTTAAATCTGAGAGCTGAAGACATTTCAGTGAGTACAGGCTTCATTATTGTACTTGTGCTTCAGCCTGTTCTGTAACATCCAGAAAGTCCAGGATACTGACCGCAAGGTTCCAAGAACATTTGTTATATTTCAACAGCTGTCAAAAAGCAAAAAAATCTTACTTTGTGAGCAGTTTAGGTGCTCTGCTACATTTACATAGCACCTCAACAGTTTTTCACTCCATCTGAAATGTTCTGCTCATCGAGGTCTTTGTTTGGGTCAGAACCTGCTGCTTACAACCTGTACGACTGGTGGGTGATGTCAGAGAATCATCTGTTGCCACCGTCTCCCAAACAACAAACAGTGATTCATCACTGATGTGGCTGCAACTTTTTTTTTTAATCACAGTGCCATGTAGTTCATATCTGAGTGTCTCTGAGGTCAGTTGACATAAAAGACTGCAGAAAGTGGTTTTCATTCCTGACTAAAAGGACCTGGTCACGAGCTGGTTTGGCGGTTTGCCGTCAGCCTGATGAATGTGAACGTTCCAGTGTGACCCTGCGGGCTGAAAAAATAGGATTCTGAGTTGCTGTTTTAAGAATAAACGTTGTTCTTTAAAGCTGTGCTGAGAAGTAAAGAGAAATTCTGAAGAAAGGGGGGGGGGGGGGGGGAAGTTGTTGTGGACCTCAGAATGTTTGAATGTGTGACTGAGAAAACTAATGTAATATGTGTATATTTTATATGTAGGTTTACGTTTTTGGCCTTGTTTGGCTGTTGTTACATGTGTGAACCTTGTGGCCTTTCCTCGCCGCACATCTACCAGTTGTAGAGGAAAAAAGTTTTTTGTTTTTTTTTTTATAAATATATGTTTTCTTTCCTGTTTATTTCTTGCCTTCCCTGAACTGTGTGACTGAATAGTAGCGACCATAATCACAGGCACTCTCCGTCTTCCTGGTAGCGTTGTGTATCTACGTAGCTTTTTTACCGTTGTAGCTCTTTGGCTTTAGTATTAGTGACTGTGAATATTCTTTAAAAAAACAAATAGGAATCTTTGAAAGTTTTGCTGATATTTCAGTCACCCTGGGGTTTTGCCTGGGGTGAGTTTTTTTTTTTTTTTTTTTTGCATTTGTTTAATCAATCAATCAACTTTTTTCTTATATAGCGCCAAATCACAACAAATAGTTGCCCCAAGGCGCTCTATATTGTAAGGCAAGGCCATACAATAATTATGAAAAACCCCATGGTCAAAACGACCCCCTATGAGCAAGCACTTGGCTACAGTGGGAAGGAAAAACTCCCTTTTAACAGGAAGAAACCTCCAGCAGAACCAGGCTCAGGGAGGGGCAGTCTTCTGCTGAGACTGGTTGGGGCTGAGGGAAAAAGAATTTACAGAATAACTTGTGAACAAATGTGCGTAGAAACATCCCATCATACATAACAGTGAATATTAATTAGAAGATGATTTCGTGGCATTTATCAAATAATTTATTTGTGAGAACAGTGAGATGGTGCTGAACATTAGGATGCAGTGTGACATTTTGAATTTAAGCGATTATGGAGGGAGAAAATAAAAACAATTTTGACCCAAAATGTTTCCTGTTGTCATAAAACAAATATAAATGATTAATTTCTCCTCCTTGATGCAACTGAAAATGTAACATTTTAAGTTTCACTAAGAGCAAGCTTTGTTAAAAAAATAAAATAATTGTGTTTTCGCCACCCCTTTACCCCAGTCTTTTTTTTTTAAATGTGTCTGCGTGCATTCCAGGCTGCGTGCTTAATCGCTCAACCCTGCCTTCATTGTGCATGCGTCATTTTGGAGCATCAGCATCATCATTTCTAAGCATCAGCTGCAATCCACCGATTATCCACCTCATTTCTGCTTCAAACTGCACTTCAGTCATCATCTGTCTCAGCGACAGACATCTGAAGCTTGCATTATTTCATAATAAGATGGGGGACCGATCAGAGCACAGCAGCAGCATTGCCTACGTCATTTCAGTGCATCAGTAACAAACTGAGGCGATTATCACCTCATTTCTACTTAAAAGTGGCTTTAGAATGATTTAAGAGGTTTTACTTTGTCATCTGATGGTGAATAATCACATTATTCCCTTTGATTGCTTTGGGTGCAGGGCGGGGGGACTCTTAATTAGCAGAGTGGGTTAACAATGTAACGATGTTCTTGCTCTTGCTCCACCCCTTTTCTCCATTTCTGCCCCTAAATTTTAAGAAACCTATTCCAGGACCCACCCAGTGTTTTCACACAGTTCCATTAAAACTGTAATATTGATTTGTTCCCCCTTCAGACTGGACATTTGCTGTAATTTTCTGTATATCTTTGTTTGACGAGCAGAACATTACATTTTTTTTTTTTTTTTTTTTTTTTTTTCTTACAGAATAAAAACAAAATCCGTTTTCTCACAATCTGATTTTTTTTTTTATTATTATTTATTTTTATTTATTTATTTATTTTTTTGGTTGCAACACTCTTGCAAAATTCCAGAGCAGTGTTGGTGCCAGGAAATTTTTGTTGGGGAGGGGGAGCTGGGGTAAAAGTTGGAGGGGCTCCACAAAATGTTGTTGAAATGAACAATATATAGTAAATTGCTTTATAAATACAAAGGTATATGTCTTAGTCACCTGTGCTCCTCTAAAATGTGGTATCAATGCGCACACACACACACACACACCACTTAGAATGATTGCATTCATCACTTTGCTCAGTTACGCAGTATTCAAGATTCAAGAGTTTTATTGTCATATGTACAGCAGAAACAGGCAGTTACACTATACAATGAAATTCTTACTTTGCTATTCCTCCATTCACCAATATAATCTTAAAAAAAAGAGAAAGGAAAAGGCGAAATGTTTAAAATAAAAAAACACTTAAGTTATTGTGCAGATATGTAGAGCAGCGATTCAGAGAGTGCAAATCACGAGTAACAGATGTGGACAGTAGTATTCAGAGCAATATAAATAAACCTATGTAAACAGTATTTTAATAGCAGCAGTACGGTATATTTAAGGTGCAATCTGGTGTAAACAGGCAAAAGTTAAAAAACAGTTCAGGGTGGGAGGGGAGAGGAGGTAGTGTATGATGTGTTAATAAGCCTGATGGCCTGTGAATAGAAACTGTTTGTTAGTCTTGTGGTCCTGGACTTCACACTCCTGTAACGTCTGCCTGAAGGTAGGAGTGTAAAGAGGTTGTGCTGGGGGTGAGTGCTGTCCTTGATTATATTCTGGGCCCTCCTGATGACTCTGGTGTGATAAATTTTGATAATATTGAGACATTCTCCGCGCAAAACTGCAGTTGAGATCAACAAATATGTCACTCACTAATCACATTATAGGCAGAATTATTGGGGGGGGCTGAGGGCGCCTGGTTCATTATTGGAGGCGCTTAAGCCCCCCCCCCTTGGTGCCACCACTGTCCCAGAGTAACTGAAATTTACACATTGAATAACACCAAGTCTATAAATTTTCAACAAACTGATTGTGTTTTTTTTTTTTATTGTATGCACCGTACCCTCTGAAATGTAATACCTAAAACTTTATACAACCCCTGGCAAAAATTATGGAATCACCGGCCTCAGAGGATGTTCATTCAGTTGTTTAATTTTGTAGAAAAAAAGCAGATCACAGACATGACACAAAACTAAAGTCATTTCAAATGGCAACTTTCTGGCTTTAAGAAACACTATAAGAAATCACGAAAAAAAGATTGTGTAACGGTTACTTTTTTAGACCAAGCAGAGGAAAAAAATATGGAATCACTCAATTCTGAGGAAAAAATTATGGAATCACCCTGTAAATTTTCATCCCCCAAATTAACACCTGCATCAAATCAGATCTGCTCATTGACATTGACCCTATGTCATGACATTGACCCTATGTGTCTTTTTGCAAGGAATGTTTTTGCAGTTTTTGCTCTATGGCAAGATGCATTATCATCTTGAAAAATGATTTCATCATCCGTAAACATCCTTTCAATTGTCCAAAATATCAACATAAACTTGTGCATTTATTGATGATGTAATGACAGCCATCTCCCCAGTGCCTTTACCTGACATGCAGCCCCATATCGTCAATGACTGTGGAAATTTACATGTTCTCTTCAGGCAGTCATCTTTATAAATCTCATTGGAAAGGCACCAAACAAAAGTTCCAGCATCATCACCTTGCCCAATGCAGATTCGAGATTCATCACTGAATATGACTTTCATCCAGTCATCCACAGTCCACAATTGCTTTTCCTTAGCCCATTGTAACCTTGTTTTTTTCTGTTTAGGTGTTAATGATGCCTTTCGTTTAGCTTTTCTGTATGTTAATCCCATTTCCTTTAGGCGGTTTCTTACAGTTCGGTCACAGACGTTGACTCCAGTTTCATCCCATTCGTTCCTCATTTGTTTTGTTGTACATTTTTAGATTTTTGAGACATATTGCTTTAAGTTTTCTGTCTTGACGCTTTGATGTCTTCCTTGGTCTACCAGTATGTTTGCCTTTAACAACCTTCCCATGTTGTTTGTATTTGGTCCAGAGTTTAGACACAGCTGACTGTGAACAACCAACATCTTTTGCAACATTGCGTGATGATTTACTCTCTTTTAAGAGTTTGATAATCCTCTACTTTGTTTCAATTGACATCTCTCGTGTTGGAGCCATGATTCATGTCAGTCCACTTGGTGCAACAGCTCTCCAAGGTGTGATCACTCCTTTTTAGATGCAGACTAACGAGCAGATCTGATATGATGCAGGTGTTAGTTTTGGGGATGAAAATTTACAGGGTGATTCCATAATTGTTTCCTCAGAATTGAGTGATTCCATATTTTTTTCCTCTGCTTGGTCTAAAAAAGTAACCGTTACTGACTGCCACAATCTTTTTTTCTTGATTTCTTATAGTGTTTCTTAAAGCCAGAAAGTTGCCATTTGCAATGACTTTAGTTTTGTGTCATGTCTGTGATCTGCTTTTTTTCTACAAAATTAAACAACTGAATGAACATCCTCCGAGGCCGGTGATTCCATAATTTTTGCCAGGGGTTGTATTTACATTTCAGTCAAGAAGAAGTTAAAAAATATTAATCTGGTAATGTTGGTATGTAATGGGGTAACACATAAAGTGAGGCAAATAAGTATTTGATCCACTCTCGATTTTGCAAGTTTTCCCACCTCCAAAGATTGGAGAGGTCTGTAGGTACACTTCAACTGCGAGAGACAGAATCTAAAAAAGAAAATCACGTTGTACGATTTTTAAATAATTAATTTGCATTTTATTGCATGAAATTGAGTTTTTCCGCATATTTTCAGATGCTAAATAGCTCTACGAGTAACCAGACACTGCCTTGCTTCAAGCAAGAGTGACCTTGGGGGGGAAGGCCAGCTTACCTCCCACCACAAAGTCTCAGATGGCTCTTTGTGAGATTAAGGACAACATTCCCGTCACTAAAGAGGCAACAAAAAGCTCCCAAAGCAGAGGCCACAAAGAAAACTAAAATAAACATTAAAGCTGAAAAGCCGATTGAAGTTGTAAAACCCAAAGATGTGAAACCTGAGCCTGAAGTACTGCCTCAGGTACTACCTGAACCAGCATGTCCTACTCCCATGGGAACATCAGGCTGTGAACATGCTGACCGGTGTCAAGCATTTTCAGATGTTTTGCTCCACACCCATGTAAAGGATGCCAATGACTATGACAGTCCAATGCTCTGCAGCAAATATGTGAAGGAAATCTACAGATATCTCCAGCACCTTGAAGCTGAGCAGAACATCAGACCAAATTATCTTCAGTTGACAGGAGGTGACTGGCCACATGCGTGCAATTCTCATTGACGGACTTCTACAAGTGAATCTCAAATTTCCCCTGTTGCAGGAAACTATGTACATGACAGGCATTATTGACCGTTTTCTTCAGCACCACTCAGTCCCCAAGAAGCAACTTCAGGTAGTTGGTGTAACTGCCATGTTCCTTGCCTCCAAGTATGAGGAAATGTATTCCCCAGAGATTTCAGAATTTGCCAATGATACTGACAGAGCCTCCACTACTGCTCACATCAGAGACATGGAGATGTCACTTCTTTGTGTGCTGAAGTTCAACCTACAGTAGTGTTCAGAATAATAGTAGTGCTATGTGACTAAAAAGATTAATCCAGGTTTTGAGTATATTTCTTATTGTTACATGGGAAACAAGGTACCAGTAGATTCTCACAAATCCAACAAGACCAAGCATTCATGATATGCACACTCTTAAGGCTATGAAATTGGGCTATTAGTAAAAAAAAGTAGAAAAGGGGGTGTTCACAATAATAGTAGTGTGGCATTCAGTCAGTGAGTTCATCAATTTTGTGGAACAAACAGGTGTGAATCAGGTGTCCCCTATTTAAGGATGAAGCCAGCACCTGTTGAACATGCTTTTCTCTTTGAAAGCCTGAGGAAAATGGGACGTTCAAGACATTGTTCAGAAGAACAGCGTAGTTTGATTAAAAAGTTGATTGGAGAGGGGAAAACCTATACGCAGGTGCAAAAAATTATAGGCTGTTCATCTACAGTGATCTCCAATGCTTTAAAATGAACAAAAAAAACAGAGACGCATGGAAGAAAACGGAAAACAACCATCAAAATGGATAGAAGAATAACCAGAATGACAAAGGTTCACCCATTGATCAGCTCCAGGATGATCAAAGACAGTCTGGAGTTACCTGTAAGTGCTGTGACAGTTAGAAGACGCCTGTGTGAAGCTAATTTATTTGGAAGAATCCCCTGCAAAGTCCCTCTGTTAAGTAAAAGATGTGTAGAAGAGGTTACAATTTGCCAAAGAACACATCAACTGGCCTAAAGAGAAATGGAGGAATATTTTGTGGACTGATGAGAGTAAAATTGTTCTTTTTGGGTCCAAGGGCCGCAGACAGTTTGTGAGACGACCCCCAAACTCTGAATTCAAGCCACAGTTCACAGTGAAGACAGTGAAGCATGGTGTTGCAAGCATCATGATATGGGCATGTTTCTCCTACTATGGTGTTGGGCCTATATATCGCATACCAGGTATCATGGATCAGTTTGGATATGTCAAAATACTTGAAGAGGTCATGTTGCCTTATGCTGAAGAGGACATGCCCTTGAAATGGGTGTTTCAACAAGACAATGACCCCAAGCACACTAGTAAACCAGCAAAATCTTGGTTCCAAACCAACAAAATTAATGCCTCGCAGATGTAAAGAAATCATGAAAAACTGTGGTTATACAACTAAATACTAGTTTAGTGATTCACAGGATTGCTAAAACAGCAGTTTGAACATCATAGTTTTGAGTTTGTAGCGTCAACAGCAGATGCTACTATTATTGTGAACACCCCCTTTTTCTACTTTTTTTTTTTATTCATAGCCCAATTTCATAGCCTTAAGAGTGTGCATATCATGAATGCTTGGTCTTGTTGGATTTGTGAGAATCTACTGAATCTACTGGTACCTTGTTTCCCATGTAACAATAAGAAATATACTCAAAACCTGGATTAATCTTTTTAGTCACATAGCACTACTAGCATTCTGAACGCTACTGTAGGTCGTCCTCTTCCCCTTCACTTCCTGAGAAGGGTTTCAAAGATTTATGAGGTCACTGCTGAGCAACACACCCTGGCAAAATAACTGCTGGAACTCATCATGGTGGACTATGACATGGTCCATCTGCCACCTTCCATGGTTGCAAGTGCTGCATTAACACTTGCCCTCAAGGTTTTGGAAGCTGGTGAATGGGATGCGACACCGCAGCACTACATGGACTACACTGCAGCGAGTTTGATTCCTGTGATGGCACAAATCACCAAGAACATCCTCAAAGTGGATGAGGGCCTGACAAAAAAAGATAATTTTGTTAAATGTCAATACTCCTCTTCAAAGCACATGAAGGTAGCCACAATCTCACAGCTGAAGTCTTCAACAGTAAAGGATCTTGCAGTGCAGGTCAAACGGTGAGGACGATGTCTAGCGGCATGTCTCCTTTTTTTTTTATAACAGACTCATGTTTTAAATGTGTAAGTGGAGGCTCAGCATAATGAGGACAAAGTTGATAGTGTTAATATTTTAATCTCCTGCAGCTTTTATGGCAAATGAGCACAATACAGGTTTGACTTTTTATATATTGACTTGACAAACTGACTTAAACACTTGTTTTCTTTGCCACCCTCTCACATGATGTGCTTCAGGCACAAGTGGGGTGTCACATGCATCATTGTCCAATTTTTTTTATTAAGGATGTGACTGTTTCAAATCCCACTGCAAGGATTTCTTATTCAAACAAGTTGTGATTTGATGCAGTTGTAAATTGGACAAAAGGCAGACGAGCTCGTTTTATAAGGTTCTTTGTCAATAAGTAGCGGGTTGTAATATGTACAGTGTTGTTTTTTTTTTTTTTTCATTTTTTACAACAAAAAGGGGAGTTGATGGTCTAGTGGTTAAGCGTTGGTCTTGAGACCAGAGGATCCTCAGTTCAAATCCCAGACTGACTGGGAAATCACTAAGGGCCCTTAGGCAAAGTCCTTAATCCCCTAGTTGCTCCTGGTGTGTAGTGGGCACCTTGCATGGCAGCACCCTGACATTGGGATGAATGTGAGGCATTATTGTAAAGAGCTTTGAGCATCTGATGCAGATGGAAAAGCGCTATATAAATGCAGTCCATTTACCACTTGAAATAAGTATTTGATCACTTACCAACCAGCAAGAATTCTGGCTCTCACAGGCCTGTTAATTGTTCTTTAAGAAGCCCTCTTATTCTGCACTCTTTACCTGTATTAATGGCACCTGTTTGAACCTGTTACCTGTATAAAAGACACCTGTCCACACACTCAGTCAATCACACTCCAACCTGTCCACCATGGCCCAGACCAAAGAGATGTCTAATTACACCAAGGACAAATTGTAGACCTGCACAAGGCTGGGATGGGCTACAGGACAACAGGCAAGCAGCTTGGTGAGAAGACAACAACTATGGTGTAATTATTAGAAAATGGATGAAATGCAAGATTACTGTTGATCTTCCTCCGTCTGGGGCTCCGTGCAAGATCTCACCTTGTGGGGTAATGATGATTTTGACAAAGCCCAGAACTACACAGGAGGACCTGGTCAATGACCTGAAAAGAGCTGGGACCACAGCCACAAAGATTACATTAGTAACACATGATGCCGTCATGGTTTAAAATCCTGCAGAGCAGCAAGGTCCCCCTGCTCAAGCCAGCACATGTCCAGGCCTGTTTGAAGTTCATCAGTGACTATCTGGATGATCCAGAGGAGGCATGGAAGAAGGTCATGTGGTCAGATGAGACCAAAATAGAGCTTTTTTTTGTATCAACTCCACTTGTCGTGTTTGGAGGATGAGAACAACCCCAAGAAAACCATCCCAACCATGAAGCATGGGGGTGGAAACATCATACTTTGGGGGTGCTTTTCTGCAAAGGGGACAGGACGACTGCACCGTATTGAAGGGAGGATGGATGGGGTCATGTATTGTGAGTTTTTGGCAAACAACCTCCTTCCTTCAGTAAGAGCATTGAAGATGGATCGTGGCTGGGTCTTCCAGCATGACAATGACCCCAAACACACAGCCAGAGCAACTAAGGAGGGGCTCTGTAAGAAGCATTTCAAGGTCCTGGAGTGGCTGAGCCAGTCTCCAGACCTGAACTCAATAGAAAATCTTTGGAGGGAGCGGAAACTCAAAACCTGAAAAATCTGGAGAACATCTGTATGGAGGAGTGGACCAAAATCCCTGCTGCAGTGTGTTCAAACTTGGTCAAGAACTATAAGAAATGTCTGACCTCTGTAATTGAAAACAAAGGTTTCTGTACCAAATATTAAGGTCTGTTTTTCTATTGTATGAAATACTTTTTTAATACAATAAAATGCAAATTAATTATTTAAAAATCATACAATGTGATTTTCTGGATGTTTTTTTAGATTCTGTGTCACAATTGAAGTGCACCTACAATAAAAATTACAGACCTCTTCATTCTTTGTAGGTGGAACTACTTGCAAAATCGACAGTGGATCAAATACTCATTTGCCTCACTGTAAGAATATTCTTTTAATGAATGCAGATAAATGTTTGCTTCCATCAGCACTTTATATCAAAACTCTCAGAATATCTCTGCCTCAATATTTACACTTGAATGGTTTCCTTCTGTTATGCTTTTAAAGTCAGTCTTTTAATGTTTGAAACATTCTGCATTCAGCAATTTATTTTTTTCCACTCGCATAAATCAGCATTTTTGTGCAAATTAAAAACTACAAATTAAGCTGTTGCCTTCATGTGCTATGTTGCAGTGATGTTGAAAAAGTGATTTTCGCAAACTGCCAAAAAGAAATGGAAGGTATGGTAACACCACCACCGCCACCACTTGTTATGCGTTAAAACGGCCGCAGGTTACACAATGTATGTAAATTCTTCAAAAACATGCAAAGTAGCCAGGATGTGAACTCACCACTTTGTTGTTCATGAGAACGTAGAGATAAATCTCTGTCACATGTAAAATCCAGTCAATGAGAAATGTGCATTGCTCTCCTTCATTATATTAGTATTTCTTTATGTCAACAAATAAAAACACAATACTTTATAATATGTAGTATATGTTGCGGACATGAACAAGTGAAGCTCTTCAGCATTTCACAATGTCATTTAGGTCCTTCAGACTTTTTTTTAGTAAAAGCTTCAGGGGAGCATTAGCATGACTAAAACCTTTCAGCTTTTGGGGCTCTGCTCCCCCAGACCCCCCACCTTTTTAAGCATCCCCCCCCACAGACCACCCTAATTACAGCCCTCTTAACCCCCTGCCACTTTAAGCATTTTTTTAATATAGATGTAAATTAATATTCAAAGTTTTCAGCTAGTTGACAGTAGGGCTGTACAATATGGCCAAATTATCGTATGTCAATATTGTCATATCAATATGATATACAGTGTGACTGATTTCACACAAAGTACAGCAACAGTGAAAATTAAACACTCAAAACAGTACTCATACCACACTCATTTTGCACTCGTCATCAGGATAGGATACAGTGCCCTCCAAAAGTATTGGAACACTTGGTATTTCACAAATTTTAACTTGTTTATGCCATTTCAAATCCAAGAAATACAAAAAATAGAATAAAAATTTCTAAAATTATGTTCCTCAAACTGAACGCAAATCTGTAAAACTTGCTAAAACCTGCAAATAATAATCAGCTTTCTTGACAGTTTTCTTCAGATAAGGGGATGTAAACATGAACATTTCCAAGTCGATTTTAGATGTACTTTCTGGCAAATTGTAAGTGAACAAAAGGACTTCTTTTAAAGAAAATCTTCCTCTACACCACTTCAGCAGGAAGCTGTATTTTATATTTTTAATTCATTTATATCAAGTTGTAGACATGTGCTTGTAGTTTGAGTTTAAGGAGGATAACTTTAAATTTATTTATTTATTTGTATTTGTATTTGAAATGGTATAAACAAATTAAAATGTGTGAAATGCCACGTGTTCCAATACTTTTGAGTACAGTTGAGAAACACTCCGTGGCATGTGTAGTTTTAAGTGAAATGCATCATCCTGGTGTCACTCAGAGAGCAAAATTAAGAGGTTATTTAATCTACAACTTCTCTTCTTCTACTATGGTGGATTAGAACTTTTTGTGGTACACAGCACCAACTACTGGACAGGAGGAACCTAGCAGTCAATATGACTCACTGATTTCAAAATGCAGCTCATTTCAACCAGACGTGCGGTGCCGTGACATGTCAATCACCTGTGTCCAATCAGTTTTCAAGGGAGTCCAGTGCAACCCTGGCCTCCACTCTAGCTCCACTCATGCCAGGAAGTGTTCAACATTTGACATTTCCTGTTTCACTGTGGACTCAAAATTTGGCACTTCCTATTTCAGTGTGAACTTGCCACTGAGTTCCCATGAGATTCCATGGGATCTCGTCTGTCAATCCAGGAAATGTTGATACAGGAAGTGTTTGACGTTTGACATTTCCTGTTTCACTGTGGACTCAAAATTCCGCATTTCCTGTTTGGGACTCCCTGTACCATGGAGCGAGCTTTGCGCCACTGCACGGCACTTTGCTTGTATTACTCTTTAAACATATAACGTAAGGATGTTATAAAAGTCCAGCAATATAAAAGGTGCATGAACATCATTTCATATTTTGTTTGGTGGATTTACATTAACAACACAAAAATAAAATGATAAAATAATTTTTACAAAAACCTTTAAGTGCAAGGCCCAAAATGCCCCACTTTGAATCAAGTCTTAATATTTTCCGCATCCTTCCCAATGTTTTACCATATGAGTGAGAGACCAGACCCCGGCCTTCTCAAACTTTATCCAAGTCACTTGTGTAGTGCAAAATCTGTCCGGTGACTTGGAAGAGTCTTCCAATCAGAGCACAGCGTAGTTGTAGGCTTCTCCATATCCTGCCTCCCTCAGGTATTTCCCAATGTCCAGGGGTTCAGCGACTCTGAGGACTGTGGTCCCATTGGCTGATTTCTCCCCAGTGTGAAGCTTGCGGATCAGTTCAGACATGGACGGACGCTGCTGACGGCTCCATTGACAGCAGAACCGGATGTTGGAAAACCTGCAGGGGGTGAACGTCTGTTAGTACAACAACAAAGACATTTCTCACCCCGTCTCCCCCTGTTATCAGCACCTCTAAGGAGACTCCAGTTTATGTTCTTAACATCGTCAGATTACACAGGCCTACGGGCAAAATGCTTCCCAAACAAATATAGTCAAACTTTTCTAATTTTGGGCTGCTAAGAATGAAAATGATGTTTGAAATTGTTGAGTGGCTCAAGTTACATCCGCCAAGAATGTAATAAAATCATTGGTGTTTACTTATTTGTCTGTCTGTTAGCAGGATTACATAAAAACTACTGAACGGATTTTGACAAACTTTTCACAACAGATAGATATTAGGCCATAGAAGAACCCATTAAATTTTTTAGGTGATCTGGATCCAGATTCTGGATCAAGTTTCACTTTATATAAGCTTTGAAGGATTACTGTTAGCAGGATTACGTCAAAGATACTGCACAGATTTTGATGAAATTTTTAACACAGATACATATTAGGCCATGGAAGACTCCATTACATTTTGGAAGTGATCCGGATCTGGATTCTGGATCAAGATTCACTTTATATAGTGTTTGAAGGATTACGTCAAAACTGCTTCATGGATTCTCACCAAATTACATCCAAATCTGGACTCTGGATCAAGATTTCACTTTATATAGGCTTTGAAGGATTTCTTCAAAACTACTTCATGGATTCTCACCAAATTTGCACCACAGATAGATATTATGCCATGGAAGACTCCATTAAATTTTGCAGGTGATCTGGATCCGAATCCAGATTTTGGACCAAGATTTCACTTTATATACGCTTTTCGAGGTGATCCAGATCTGGATTCTGGATCAAGAGTCACTTTATATAGGGTTTGAAGGATTATGCCAAAACTGCTTCATGGATTCTCACCAAATTTTAACCACTGATAGATACTAGGGCATGGAAGACTCCACTGAATTTTGGACTATGGTGTCAAGATTGTTTTTGAACTGATTGTTTTTGTAAGTTGACTGAGAACAATTCCAGATTGGATTGCTATTTAAAGTTTGTGTTATACTGTTTGGAACCTGTTGATGTCAAAGGACCAGTGGCACACATTAATAAAATATCAAATGATAAAAATCTGATTTAAGTGTTATATAAAACAAATAATGAATGCTTTTTCATTTGTGGAATGGAAAGAATATTTCATGCGGTAAAAGATGGAACATTCCATCTTTCAGCGCATGAAATATTCTTACCATTGAACTTATAAGCATTCATGATTTATATGATATGCAACCCTTTTGCTGATTTATGAGGTCTGTCAATAAAGTAACGGTCCTTTTTGTTTTTTCAAAACTATATGCATTTCATTCATATGTTTTTTACGTCAGACATGCTTGAACCCTCGTGCGCATGCGTGAGTTTTTCCACGCCTGTTGGTGACGTCATTCGCCTGTGAGCACACCTTAGGAAGGAGTGGTCCTGCCCCCTTGTTGGATTTTCATTGTCTGGAAATGGCGGAATGAAAAGGACTTTTTTTCCATCAGAATTTTTTCAGAAGCTGTTAGAGACTGGCACCTGGAAACCATTCGAAAAATGTATCTGGCTTTCGGTGAAAATCTTACGGGCTTCACAGAGAATAAGGTCTGTTACTACAGCTTTAAGGACCCCTTTAAGGACGCTCGGCATGCCGCGCTCTGAGCTGCGATGACACGGCACAAGCCACCGGACCATTTCTGAGCTGATGGCTCTGTGGATACGAGACCGTCGTGTGCTCTTTCTCTGGTTATCACAAGAGCTGGACATCAGCCATTTTCTGGCAGATTTCACTTTTAACAAGAGATTTTGTCATGGAAAGCCGTGCGGAGGCTTCGTGCGTCATAACCGATTCACTGATGAAGCGAGACAAAGGAACACCTCCGTTTCGGGAGTGATAAAGGACAAGTTTGGACATGTCCAGCTCTCCACAATTTCACTGATACTTACTGGACTGGTAAGCATTGAAAGCCGAGATAGACATGTCCAAACTTGTCCTCTGACACGCCGAAACGGAGGTGTTCCTTTGTTTCGCTTCCAAAGCGAATCGGTCTTTACGCGCGAAGCCTCCGCGCGGCTTTCCATGACAAAATCTCTTGTTAAAAGTGAAATCTGCCGGAAAATGGCTGATGTCCAGCTCTTGTGATAACCAGAGAAAGAGCACACGATGGTCTCGTATCCACAGAGCCATCCGTTTAGAAATGGTCCGGTGGCTTGTGCCGCGTCGTCGCAGCTCGGAGCGCGGCGCGTCGAGCGTCCTTAAAGGGGTCCTTAAAGCTGTAGTAACAGACCTTATTCTCTGTGAAGCCCGTAAAAGTTTCACCGAAAGCCAGATAAATTTTTGAATGGTTTCCAGGTGCCAGTCTCTAACAGCTTCTGAAAAAATTCTGATGGAAAAAAAGTCCTTTTCATTCCGCCATTTCCAGACAATGAAAATCCGACAAGGGGGCGGGACCACTCCTTCCCAAGGCGTGCTCACAGGCGAATGATGTCACCGACAGGCGTGGAAAAACTCACGCATGCGCACGAGGGTTCAAGCATGTCTGACGTAAAAACATATGAATGAAATGCATATAGTTTTTGAAAAAAATAAAAAGGATCGTTACTTTATTGACAGACCTTGTATTTATTTATTTTTAAATATCACTAAGAGAAACAGGTGAAACATGTAAACAATCAATGCAGATGGAAAAGCGCTATATAAATGGAGTCCATTTACTATTTAGTCCATTTAATTCATTGTTATAGGTTGGTAATACGCATATTGCAATGTTGTAAAAGATCTGACACATTTTGGTAGAGTTATGGCACTTGATTAACAAACCTAAACACTACCAAGTTTGTGAGTTGGTGTCTGCATTTGGAAATCAATTAGCACATACCTTGAAATGTTATCAGAACGTTAAGCACTTGTACCAAAACAGGATTTTCCAGGGGGACATATTATGCTCTCGGAGAACTCTTGCTATTATTGGCATTTATTCTTTTATTATTGGAGTTGACTTTTTTTTTGAGTACTTTGATTCCTGTGAAAGTCTGACATAAATAGTTACTATAATTATGATTATGCATAACCAGTGTATGATTTTTCGGTGTAGAAGGTGCACCGTGTATAAGTTACAGGGCCTCCTTAACTAGTAGAAAAGAAAAAGAAAAACTCATAAATGTAGTTTCTTTAACAGCAATAAAACTTCATTCTAATAATGTAAAACATTTTTCTTAAAAGGACATTTAAAAAAGTTAAGTTTTTTTTTGCTAGAGCTTAAAAACTGAAATCAAAGAAACAACTGTAGACAAATTGCAACAATCAAGTTGTACAAAAACGCATTATACAGTGAATTTTACTTTTTGAAACAATGTGAATTTGCCTGTAATGACTGAACATGTGTGAAACATCTGTTTGTGTTTAAGCAGCAATCTCAGAGAGTGAGCGTGTCGCCTTTATTTCAATTTTTAATTTTAAAAGTTCTAAAATAACTACAGTTCTAAGGAGTCTGGCTCACAGTGAGGTGGAGCAGGTGGCTGTTTTTTTCAGGGTTTTTCCTCGCTGGAGGTACTGCAGCAGTTCAGTCGCCATGAGTTCAGCAAACGGAGGGTCGCCTGTGTCCGCAGAGGGCAGCATTAGATTAAAGTGTTAAGGATTTACACATAATAAAAAACACAATGTGCCAACAATCAAGAGAGTATTTAGAATTGCTGTGGAAAATGTGTGATTGTGCTTTACAAGAGGCATTCAGTTTATTCCTGATTTCTGAAAAGATGCAAACTGTCAAAGGTCTAATATATGTACATATAAGGCAAAATTGCACCATCTAAATTCCTGTCAATTATTTTAAAAAAATTAAGAAAAAGCCCCTCAAATACTCACCCAGTGTGACCATCTCATAGAGCAGGATACCAAATGACCACCTGCCAGAAGGAAATAAAATATATATGTATAAAGTATATATTTTTTTATAAATGAAATCAATGTTACATTGCACTAACTCGAATCCAGGAGTATGACCTTGAGCTTCAATGACTTCCTTATTTATCCAAACAGGTTTAAATGTGAGCAGTGTCAAAGATGTAGATTTTATTCATTGATTTAGAAAAATTTATATAATGGTCATCTGTCAGCAAAGCTTCCTGAGCGTGACCATGTTCTGGTGGAATCGCTCCTGCAGAGCCCGCAGGATCTGTAAGAGTCCTCTGTTTGTAAAGTCTCACCAAAGACTTGCTGTAGCCTCCATGAAGATTCAGCAGAGGTCCTACACGACCACTTTCTGCTCAGTGTTACAGATTTAGGGCCCTATCTTGACAATTTATAGCTCATGGTCTAACGTGTGTAGTTGCAAATGTACTTGGAGTGTATTCAACTAGATTTTGTTATTACACAGTGTTTAGTCTTATTATCATGATTACTGTTGCTGAATATAAATAAGTATGACTTGGGCTTCAGTAGCATTCATGAATGCTTAAATGTTTGACCGAAAAGTGTACCTTTGTTTTTTTCCATTTCCTTCAATCTTTAAAAAAAAGATTCACAAACAGCACTATGACCTTTTTTGCTATAATGTTAGTAAAGATTCAAACATGTATTTTTTTTGTTTTTGTTTGTTTAATCCTGAGCTCATAACAAAGCTTCAGTGTGAGCATCGTTAGCAATAACTATGCCACATTTCAACACCGTCTTCTCTTGGAGGACTCACACGTCGCTGCTCTGACTGAGGTCTCCTCTGGCCAGGACTTCAGGCGCCTGCCACTTTCTTAACTCCATCACCTCCAGTGCTCCTGGAGAACTGGCCTGTGTTTCCTGCGGTAGGCGGGGCCTAATCCCCAAAGCTTCGCCGTCAGAGCTCCACCCACAAGAACGCTTCGGGCTCCCACATTACCATGTATACAACGCTGACTGTGCAGGTACTCCTGGATGATTAAATATGCAGAAAACAGAAAATATGCTGGAATTTCAGGAGAGCAGCAAAATTACTCTGTGCTAATATGATGTGACATGATGTATCCTCCAACTGACATCAAGGTTTTTAATTAACGGCAACTGTCTGCCACCTCAGTAAGATCTGGGCCATCACTCAAATTTTATATATACTGTGTGAGTGTGTGCATATGAGGTCTGTTAGAAAAGTATCGGACCTTTTTATTTTTTTCAAAAACCTGATGGATTTGAATCACGTGTGCTTGCATGAGCCAACCTTGAACTTTCGTGCGCATGTGTGAACTTTTTCACGCCTGTCGATTGCATCATTTGCTGGTAAGCAGCCCTTTGTGTGGGACGTGTGCTGTGCGCTCTGCGCTCTGCATTTTTTCATTCCAGGAAAAAGGAAGGAACGACTGGAGCAGCGCCGCATCAAATTTTGCCAGAAACTGGGCGACAACCAGGAGGAAACCATTCGGAAGATTCAGACGGCTTTCGGTTACGATCCTATGGGCATCACACAGAATAAGGAGTGGTACAACCAGTTTAAAGACGTCCACACAATGGTGGAGGGTGCGCCGCGCTCCGAGCGGCCATCGACAGGCTGAAATGACCAGATCATTTCCAAAGTGAACGCTGTGTTGATCCGGGACGTCGTCTGACTACCAGAGAAATTGCAGAAGAGTTGGACATCAGCACTGTTACAGGAGATTTTGTAATGAAAGACATGCGGAAGTTGGAAGTCTCACAGGACATGTTGTGACATGTCCAGCTCTTACACAATTCCTCGGATACTCACTCGACTGAAAAGCCACCAAAAGCCGTTTGAATCTTCCGAATGGTTTCCACCTGGATGTCTCTCACAGTTTCTGGAAAAATTTGATTCAGCGCTGCTCCAATCGTTCAGACATTTCTTCGAAATGAAAATCCAACGAGGGGGGAGGACCAGTGCTCACTCAATATACACCATTATCATACATTATATATACACACACACACAAATATATTATATAACACACACACACACACACACATATATATATATATAATATATATATATATATATATAATATACGAGGTCTGTCCAAAAAGTATCAGACCTTTTATTTTTTTTCAAAAACCTTATGGATTTGAATCACGTGTGCTTGCATGAGCCAACCTTGAACCTTCGTGCGCATGCGTGAGTTTTTTCACGCCTGTCGGTTGCGTCATTCTCCTGTGAGCAGGCTTTGGAGTGAGCACTGGTCCACCCCCCTCATCGGATTTTTATTGTCATTGAAATGGCTGAGAGGCTGCCGCTTTGTTCCATGAAAATGTTTTCAGAAACTGTTAGAGACAGCCAGGTGGAAACCATTCGAAAGATTCAGATGGATTTCGGTGAAGATTCTGTCGGCGTCACATGGATTAAGGAGTGTTAAAACCTTTTTAAAGACGGCCCACAGCGGCGGAGGGTGCGCGGCGCACCGAGCGGCCATCGACAGGTTGAAACGACCAGATCATTTCTAAACTGAACGCTGTGTTGATCCGGGACATCGTGTGACTACCACAGAAATGGCAAGAGAGCTGGACATAGCACTTTTGCGGCACATTCCACTGTTACAGGAGATTTTTTAATGAAAGACGTGGAGAGGATTTCGCGCGTCGGCACGGAGCCGCTCATTGCATGTAACAAAAAACACCTCCGTGTTGGAAGTCTCACAGGACATGTTGTGGCATGTCCAGCTGTTACACAATTTCTCGGATACTCACTCAACTGAAAAGCCATCGAAAGCCGTCTGAATCTTCTGAATGGTTTCCAACACGGAGGTGTTTTTTTTTGGGGGGTTTTTGTTGCGCAATGAGCGGCTCCTCTTTCCATGACAAAAACTCCTGTAACAGTGGAATGTGCCGTTCATTTCCAAACTGGACACTGTGTTTTATCTGGGACGTCGTCTGACTAGCACAGGAATTGTGAAAAGATGTGGACATCAGCACTTTTTGGCACATTGAGACAGACGTGCGGAGGAATTCCATGCGTCGCGGCGGTGCCGCATGGCGCAAAGCAACGCCGTGATGAAGCCTCACGGGACATGTTCTGGCATGTCCAGGCACATCCACAATTTCTCAGATAATCACTCGATGGAAAAACCACCGACAGCTGTCTGAACGCCATCTCAAAGCCGTCCTGTGAGACCAAAACGGAGGTGTTCCTTTGTCTCGCTCCATCAGCAAATCGGTCGTGATGCGTAAAGCCTCCGCTCGGCTTTCCATGACAAAATCTCTTGTTAAAAGTGAAATCTGCCGGAAAATGGCTGATGTCCAGCTCTTGTGATAACCAGAGAAAGTGCACACGACGGTCCCGGCTCCACAGAGCCATCTGTTTAGAAATGATCCGGTGGTTTGTGGCTCTCGATGGCGGCACGGAGCGCAGCACGCCGAGCGTCCTTAAGGCCGTCCTTAAAGCTGTAGTAACAGTCCTTATTCTCTGCGAAGCCCATAAAATTTTCACCAAAAGCCAGATAAATTTTTCGAATGGTTTCCAGCTGCCAGTCTCTAACAGTTTCTGAAAAAAATTCTGATGGAAAAAAAGCCCAAATCATTCCACCATTTCCTGACAATGAAAATCCGCCGAGGGGGTGGACCACTCCTCACTCAAAGCCTGCTCACAGGCGAATGACACAACTGACAGGCGTGGAAAAACCCACGCATGCGCACGAGGGTTCAAGCTTGTCTGACGCAATCACACGTGATTCAAATCCATATAGTTTTTGAAAAAATTAAAAGGTCGGTTTCTTTTCTAATAGACCTCGTATATGTATATATATGTGCAATAGATGGAAAAGTACTATCTGCAGTCCATTTTCTATCTCTGAGTCAGAAGCTTAAAGTGCTTTACATTGATGCTTTTCATTCACACACACTCATACGCCAATATCAGGGTAGATAAAGATTAGGATTTGTTCACCTGTTCAGTGTCTAAACAAAATGTCTAAAAAACAAAACAAAACAAAAATGCCTCTTGAAAAGAGGAAATAAAACAGTCATCGTGAAGTATAAGTAACACCTTTTTTTGTATGTAGAACTCATTTTTTAACACAGTATCTCCCTGCGGGGTGAGTTTAAACAACAGGCAGAAATTCAGTGTAGCACCTTGCACACCACAGTCTGTGCTGTGACTTAACATCAGGAAAATTTAATTACAAAAATATGCAAGATGGACAAATAAACATGCATTAGACAACATAATGGATGCTATTTGATGCTGTTTGGACAAAAGGAATCATCAGATGGACACAGATGCAGATGTGAACAGTGGATGTATGCAGGAAGCCCTCAGCTTGTGGTGTGGTGTGTATAATAAGGACTGTTAAATTCCAAAAATAAGCATGATGGACAAAATTTTGGACATTATTATCACTTTACCGAGGCGGGGCTACGTTGACGCTACCCGGCTATACCTGCCCACTGTGCGTAAACATATGACGTCATAGCGCGTGCGCAGCCCAATAACTGTCCGCAGAGGAAAACATAAAAAGGCGAGAAGTGTGTGTGTTGGTCCCAATATGGATATTGCGGATGATTTTCTCATGGATAGTACGACAATGAACAGCAGCCAGCTTGATGAGGACGCACTGCTGAATAAATAACTCATCTAACTCAGGCAATATCTGTCATTTTGGGCGACTGGGCATAGACGCCGAGCCTCTGAAAGTGCATACTGCCCTCCAAAAGTATGTTATTGTATTATTAGTTTATGCAGATGATGAACATGGATTGCATTGGAAATAGAACACGAGTCCATTTTATTTTATCTATTTTTTTATTGAATTTATTTGTTGTAGTTGTAGTTGTACTTTTAACTTTTTGATTCACAACTTCGTGTTATTTTTCAATCATTTCATGGAATGATTGGAAAATGAGTCCCCTGGATGTTTTATTGAAGCAGAGAACTGATGTCTGATGAATGAAATTCTGGGTTGAATTCCTGGATGTCCTGGTTTACTCTTTTGACCATGAGTCAAAACTTCAGTGTCTGGCATGAACGGACAGTACGTTACAGGGACTTTTCTCACTTTGAAATCTCATCCCCTTTTTAAAAAGCTACATGTTGAACGTTGCATTGACTGCTGGACCAAAATGTGAGTTTAACCACCAGTGCTGAGGCCACTTGTCCCTGCCATGGTGAAAATATTCTTCTCCGTGAGGTCACATGAAGACGCTCCACCTGAATGATCCTTCAGGAATCAGAGAAAAAAGAAATAAAGAAAATATTTTGTTAATGTCCTTTCAGTTAGCTGCCAGCTGTTGTCTTTTTTGTGTCCATAAGAGACCCTGTTAGTATCAGATTACCTGTCGACATCTCCAGAGAAATCCCAAGCAGGTCTCCGTGCTGCAACTCCTCCATCACCATCATTAGAGGCGACTGCACCGAAACCACGCCCAGGAGCGCTGGCAGGTTGTGGGTGTCGCCCCAGTCCAGACAGGAACGATGCAAATCCAAGAAAGTACTGCTTCTCCAAGTTATTTGCCCTTTCTGGGGAAAAATGTTAGAAAACATTTCTAAGTATTATAGTTTGCTGTGCTGAGATTTAACACTCATCAGCACTAACGGCAACCTGCTTGCACAATCCAGACCAGATCAGAATCAAACTCCACATGTGGCAACCAGTAACAAGACTCTCAAGCCCTTGGATTTTTTATCTCAATATTTTCATTAGTTTGTGAGTTTTATTCGCTATGTGACCCACATGCGCAAACATTTTGGAGAGGATGAAGTGAAGCCAGATATTAGGAAAATATGAGTGGTGGCATTAGATATACGATGATGACTCAAATATTATTATTTGGTGCATTTTAAGTTAATTGTGTGAATTTTATGCATGTAACAGTTACCTTGCTGAAAATAAAATAAAAATACGGAGCATGCAGATCTCTGCAGCTGCAAAATGTGGGTTGTCAGAAAATGTATGTGTTGCTTGTTTTTCCTCTTCAGGTACTTCCTGCATGCAGGCAGGTAGAAGTCAGCTTCTGCTGAGTGTTATGCATTAACGTGTCAGTAACAAATTTTCTCTTCATGGGTGATTCTTAGACTATGGGCACTTATTATGTCCTTTGATCATATTGTATGAAAAAACAGAAAAAAGGGGAAATTTCACACTTTTATAGTTATCTTTACAATGAAAGTGTGTTAAGAAATTTGTTCTAGTAGTCTATGATGACTTTTTCACCTTTTTTCAGCATCATTATATGCAAATATTGCCATTTTGTGCTTGTCCCACACCCAGACTTTTGATCTTCAATGATAAAAATGAATGGTAAAGAAACGTTTTTTTCTAATGTTTTAAAATATCTCTGAATAAAATATCAGTAAAATAATCAAAACATAATTGGGGTATTCAATGTCATACAACTGTTGTGGTTTTTCTAAACAAAATGTAGTTGTCCCACACTATTGCCGTAATTTCCACCACAACACTGTAATGTCCCTTTAAACAGTTTGTATGAAAGATTGTTTGGGTAGTTTCTATGGAGATAAACAGTGACATCAGAACACATGTATATAGCACCAAATCACAACAAACAGTTGCCCCAAGGCGCTTTATATTGTAAGGCAATGGTGTGGTGCCTCCAAAACTCTAGACAAACCCACTTGTCCTTTGTGCGCTCATCTATCGCCCCCCCTAAGTTCAACAAGCACTTTATACAAGAGTTTTCAGATTTCCTGGCTGGAATTGTAATCACCACTGGACTGTTTGTTTATTGTGGGTGATTTTAATATTCATATTTGTTGTGACAATAAGCCTCTGGTCAAGGACTTTCTTAATGTGATTGACTCTTTTAATCTTACACAGTGGGCTAGTGGTCCCACGCATGAAAAGGGGCATACATTAGATCTTATTCTTTCTTTGGCCTCAATGTTCAAGTCGAGGAGATATGTGACTGTCAGATCTCGGATCATCTGCCGATTTTATTCAACTTAGCTCTTCCAGGCTCAGTGGAAAAACGGGACCTTTCTGTGCGCACAAAGCGCGCGTTAAACTCACAGTCTGTGGAGCAATTTTACGAGTGCGTTTCTGGCCACTGTGCCCTCCTCACTTCGTGACCGAGTGCTTTGAACTGTGAGGAGCTTCTTATTTTATTTAATTCTGTCTGCACAGAAGCGCTAGACTCTGTTGCGCCACTTGTGACCAAGCGCTCCAGGTCTGCGTCAGAGCCGTGGCACAATGAGACTACTCCTGCGCGCAGACGCGAATGCAGGCGCGCGGAGCGTAATGGAAGAAGGACCATTTGCATGTTTCCCTGGGAATATTTCGAGACTGTCTTGTGGATTACCAAGAAGCTGTTAAGTCAGCAAAAGCCCAGTTTGTGTCACATTTTATTGCAAATAACACTCACCGGCCTCCAGGTCCTTTTTAATTGTACTGAATCGTCTGATTAACCCAGAATCTAAATCTGGTCTGTGCTGTCTGACTCACTGTGTGGAACAGCTTTTTGTCATTCTTTGTTGAAAAAGTGTCACAAATCAGGGCTTTGATCTCAGTGTCTTACTCTAATGATTTTAATTTAAACACTGAGTGCACTTTGGCCTTTGCTGAGTTTCAGCCTCTAACTTTAACTGAATTGCTCAAAGTGGTTCAGCAATTAAGACCTTCCAATTGTCTTTTTGATTCTGTTCCCGCACGATTTTTAAAAAGTGTTATTTCTGTCCTTGGGCCGTACATTTTAAATGTTATGAATGTTTCTCTTTTATCTGGTTGTGTTCCAGGAGTTTTAAAACATGCTGTAGTTCAGCCTCTCCTCAAAAAGCCCACCTTGGATCCTAATATTCTTGCCAATTATAGGCCCGTTTCAAAGTTGCCATTCTTAGCTAAAATCCTTGAGAAAATTGTCTATGATCAGTTTCAGTCTTATTTGGATTCTAATGGCATTTTTGAAAAATTCCAGTCTGGCTTCAAATCACTTCGTAGTACTGAAACAGCACTGTTGAAGGTTTTTAATGATCTCCTTTTAATTGTTGACTCTGGTTGCTCTGGGATTTTAGTTTTGCTGGATTTGACTGCAGCCTTTGACACGGTTGATCACTGTATTTTATTGTCCCATCTGGAGTATTATGCAGGTTTTAAAGGCACAGCACTGGAGTGGTTTAGATCTTATCTTAGAGACCGTAGTTTCTCTGTGCACCTTGGGCCACACCAGTCCAGCTCAGCACCCTTAAATTATGGTGTTCCACAAGGCTCTGTTTTGGGTCCTGCTCTTTTTTCACTGTATATGCTGCCACTTGGCACCATATTCAGAAAATACAACTTGGCCTTTCATTTTTATGCTGATGACCTGCAAATCTATCTGCCACTTAAGCTCCCATCAAATTCTCTGACTATTTTGGTAATTGTCCTGCAGGAAGTGAAAACTTGGTTGGCTCAAACTTTCTAATTCTCAATGAGAATAAAACTGAAATAGTTAGTTTTGGCCCTGCATGGTCATCTGGCTCATATGATGTGCTTGGTCCTTTGTCTTCCTGTGTGCATGATTCTGTCAGACATTTGGGGGTTATTTTTGACAGCTCCTTCAAAATGGACAAGCAAATTAATTCTGTGGTAAAGGCCAGTTTCTACCAACTTAGAATTTTGAGAAAAGTGAAGGCTTACCTCCCAGCGTGTGATTTTGAGCGAGTTATTCATTTGCTTATAACATCTCATTTAGATTATTGTAACTCACTCTACTGTGGACTGGACCAGTTGTCTCTAAAGCGTCTGCAGCAGGTTCAGAACGCTGCTGCACGACTGCTCACAGGGGATGAGGAAACGAGAGCACATCACCCCTGTGTTAGCCTCACTCCATTGGCTCCCAGTCTCATTTAGGATTGATTTTAAGACCCTGCTGCTTGTGTTCAAGTGTTTAAATGGTTTGGCTCCCGAATACCTCTCTGAGCTTTTGACTCCTTATGTTCCGGTCAGATCAGTGAGGTCAGAAAGCCAGCTTTTATTAAATGTGCCCAGATCTCGATTAAAAACTCGAGGTGATCGGGCTTTTTCGGTGGCTGCGCCTAAACTCTGGAACAGTTTGCCTTTGCACATCAGAGCTGCTCCATCTCTAGAGTCTTTTAAATCTGTTCTTAAGACTCATTTTTATGCTTTGGCTTTTAATACAATTTAAGCTGTGTGTGTCTGGTTTTATGTGTTTTTGTATATTTTGGAATTTTAATGCTCTGTTTTGGTGGTATGGTTTTTGATATTGTTTTTACTGTGAAGCACTTTGGGCAGCTGCTGTTGTTGTAAATGTGCTATATAAATAAAATTGACATTGACATTGACATTGGTGGGAATTACATTTACAAGGCCAATAGTGCCCGTAGTTAAAGAATCACCCTCATACAAAGTGTGCCGGCTTTAGATTGAGGTGGCACAGGTACCACGTGTCTGGAAAGTAATCACAGTGCTTCGCTTTTTCCACTTTTTATGCGACAGCCTTATTCCAAAATAGATGAAATACATTTTTTTCCTTAAAATTCTATACACAATACCCCATAATGACTATGTGAAAAAGTTTTTTTTTAAAGATTTTGAAAATTTATTAAGAATTAAAAAACTAAGAAATCACATGTACATAAGTAAGCATTCACAGCCTTTGCCATGAAGCTCAAAATTGAGCTCAGGTGCATCCTGTTTCTCCATCATCCATAAATGGAAGAAGTTCTGATCCACCAGGACTCTTCCTAGAGCTGGCTGCCTGTCTAAACCGAGCGACTGGAGAAGGGTCTTACTCAGGGAGGTGCCATGCACAGTACCAAATCAACATGCAGATCCACCTTGGATCTCCTGTGGAGACCCCAAGTGAAAAAACAACACGGGAACAGCCAAAGTGTCTTATTATGTTATTGCAGAATAGATCAAATCAAAGGGCACAGCCCCCAAAGCACTGTTGGACTGGAACACCCTCTTTTCTGTGATGTAGTGATACATCACAGAAAAGAGGGTGTTCCAGCACTTGGATGAGCACTGTGTGCAGATCTCTAAGCCAAGGGCAAAAGGATCATACAAGTGAAGACTGTATACTGGACATGGGAGCAGAAGACAGTAGATGAAGCAGGGACATCATTCTCCAAGTCGGTGAGTGCGCTGTACACACTTTCGTTACAGCTCCCCCCCCCCCCCCCCCCCCGGAGCTACACTAGGCTTTATTGTTTATTATTTATTTATTTATTTTGTCCTTACTGGGTACAGTCGGGGGTGAAAGCTGGAACATACCATTAAAATGAGGCGAAGCCGAGTTGAATGGAACATTCCATCTTTCACCTCATGAACTTTCATACCATTGAACTCATAATCGTTCATTATTTGTATATTACTACATCCGCCAAGGACATAATAACATCATCAGCATTTCTTTATTTATTTGTCTGTCTGTCTGTTAGCAGGATTACGTCAAAACTACTGCACAGATTTTGACAAAATTTTCACCACAGATAGATATTAGGCCATGGAAGACTCCATTCAATTTTGGAGGTGATCCAGATTCGGATTCTGGATTAAATTTTATAGGCTTTTAAGGATTATGGCAAAACTACTTCATGGATTCTCACCAAATTTGCACCACAGATAGATATTAGGGTATGGAAGACTCAGCTGAATTTTGGAAGTCATTTGGATCCAGATCCAGATTCTGGATCAAGATTTCACTTTATATAGGCTTTGAAGGATTATGTCAAAACTACTTCACGGATTCTCACCAAATTTGCACCACAGATAGATATTAGGGCATGGAAGACTCCACTGAATTTTGGAGATGATCCACATCCAGATTGGCAGACGTCAGAAAGCTCTGATTGATCTTATCTATATTATAGTAGCCAAGGGGCCTCTGTGTGTGTGTGTGTGTGTGTGTGTGTGTGTGTGTGGCTTCAATCACGGAGAAACCGGGTGCTGTCATTTGCTATTTGGTATGCTTATGTATTTTGGGTCAAGGACAAACACTGCCAAAATGGAAAGTTGACAGGAGTAATATTTTTGGAGAAATTGGCGATATTGGCTAACAACAGTGAACAATGGATGTTGTGCTGCAATGCACGATGGGAGTTCAGGGTTTTGGGGTTTTATTGTGGTTAATGTTATTTTAACAGTGCTGTTAGTGGTATTGATTTATTGTGTTTTTGTGGTTCAATTGCTTTCATCAGTTTAGTTAAGTGTCATGTTGTCATTACCATGAGTGGCAAGTGTAGTGCTTGTGATGTCTTCCAATCAACTGTTTGTGGCAGAATGCAGAAAAGACAAAAAGCTCTGGCTCAGTTTTCGTTCTTCTGCGCAACTGGGGGGTTGGCATCTGTATACGTGTGCGTGCGTGCGTATACTGTTTGGTATGCTTATGTAATTTGGGTCAAGGATGAATGCTGCAAAAATGGAACACTGATGGGACAAATATTTTTGGAGAAAATATGGATATTAGCTAACAACACTGAACAATGGACATTGATAATTACATTCTGGACTCACATGCTATTCCAGTAGGTGGGGTAAATCATCTATATATATTAAAAACAAAGTGGGGTCTGTGTATGCAAGTGTACGTGTGTGTGTGATTTTATTTAGTAAGTTCAATGTAAGTACCTAATATATTTGGCAATACATTAAAAATACATGGATGACACAAGAAAGTGAAAACACTTATTTCCATCGTGGTCCATTTAAAAATCAAATGACAAAATAGAAGTAATAATAAAATGAAATAATAATAATAATAATAATAATAATAATAATAATAATAATACTGATAATAACAAAAAATGGATTATAAAAATGAATTTTAAAAAATGAATTACATCGCACTTTTCCATTAGATGCTCAAAGTGCTTTACAATGCCCCACATTCACCCATTCACACACACACACACACACACACACACACACACACACACACACACACACACACACCACACACACACACACACACACACCACACACACAAAACGATGTGCGGATGCTGCCATGCAAGGTGCTCACTACACACTGGGAGCAACTATTAAGGACCTTGCCCAAGAGCCCGATTTTCTCGTCAGGCTGTGGTTTGAACTGAGGATCCTCTGGTCTCAAGCCCAACGCTTAACCACTAGACCATCACCTCCCCTACAACAGTGTGTCTATGATAACAAGAGTGTAAACAATTTATAAATACATTAAGACAGTAAATTAACATTAAAAAATTATGTAATTAACAGGAAAAAAGTTTGAGTTTCTTCCTCTAAAAACTGTTGAGGTCTAAGGTTCTAAAAACATTCTTGACTCGCATGCCATTCCAACTCATTATAGAAACTTTGCACAATTTATTACCACCCTTGAAAAATGTCAGATAGCTATTTTATAAACACTACCCAATCTAGAGCCTGTGGATCCCCATGGGTAATGCGCTAGTTTTTATTATTATTACAAGGCTGGTAATGGATACTGTTGGGGGAATGTCCAAAGCGTCACATGGATAATAGTAAGATAATATCAGGTCCACCTGGTCACTTTGTGTGCATTGTGTCGTTTGTACCACTTCAGTGAGATACCAACTGCAAATCTGTCACTCATTCGTGTCTCTACTATCCAACAGTCACGTCCATTGAGGTACTACCCTAACTGTGCTTGAGTGCCCAAACCGCCTTTGCCATTGATCTATCACTTGTAGGCCAGAGACCAGACTTTAGTTTGCAGTGAAAAATCCCCCCCCCCCCCCCAAAGTTAGCATACGACCAACTTCCTCCCTTTGTTACATAAATGAAGTGAGTGCCTGTATGCTTTGTATAGCCTCCATATGTAACAACATATAGAGGCTGACACAGGTGTCAGCAGAGAAAGCAGCCTGTTGTTTCTTTGGAATATGCCAATGAACACTTGAAGGCCCAGACAGGTTCACTTCAGCAACAACCTCCTCCCTTATATCAGCATGTTGTTGACCATCAGAGACTACCAGGAGGGCCGTAGAACAAACCCCCAGCTGGCAGATGAGCATGTACGAGCTGATGCCGTTCCTTGCAATCCTTTTATGAAGAACTGCCAAGGGCTACATTGGTGCCATGTGATTCATGTGGGCCAATAGATTCGGCAACCCAGATATCAAAGTCATAATGCTCCGTAACCACTTTCTTGAAATAAAAACCAAACACTGTTGTTGATTACAACCATTTCAAATGTGGTGTTGATATCATGGACCAGAAATTGCGCAACTACTCCGTGCATGCAGGAACACAAAGATGGCCCATGGCTGTGTTTTACAACCTGTTGGACATGGCTGCCACAAATGCACATGTTGTGTACAGAGCATGTACAGGATCCAAAGAAAGTCGGCAATTGTTCATGCTGAAGCTTGCCGAGGAACTTTAAAACGGACATTTGCAGGAAAAGGCACTAGGGGAAGAGCGCAAACAACAGCGTTGTGAGATGAGAGTTTCTCAGAAGAAAAAGACAGTGCCAGGAGTGCATACTCTGCAATAATAACAGAATCACTGAACTGCCAATAAACCTGTGGCAAATGTAGTAAAGACGCACCTTGGGAATGTGGAAACTGCTAGTTATGACAACTGTATGCTACATTCGTGTAACAAGCCTTTTCTTTGGGAGAAATAAAATTTTGTTTTCTTCCTGATGTTATACCTTCTGTTGTTATTCCAAGATTTTTTTTTTTTTTTTTTTTTTTGTTGGTGGAGGGGGATGCTAATCCCATTTCAATGACATTGTGAGCTTTGTAGAGTAAATTGTCATTGAAATTGGTGTTTAGCCTACAACCAAATTACCATTCGCTAGGATTTCATCAGAAATACAAGGTCTGTTAGAAAACTATCCGACCTTTTTATTTAAAAAAAACAAACTATATGGATTTGAATCATGTGCGCTTGCATCAGCCAAGCTTGAACCTTCGTGCGCATGCGTGAGTTTTTTCACACCTGTCGGTTGTGTCATTCGCCTATGGCAGGCTTTGAGTGAGCACTGGTCCCCCCCCTCATCAGATTTTCATTGTCAGGGAAATGGCTGAGCGATTGGAGCAGCGCTGAATCAATTTTTCCAGAAACTGTGAGAGACAGCCAGGTGGAAAACCATTCGGAAGATTCAGACGGCTTTCGGTGAGGATACTCTGGGCGTCACACAAATTAAGGAGCATTACAACCGGATTAAAGACGGCCCACAGCGGCGGAGGGCGCGCCGCGCTCCGAGCGGCCATTGACAGGCTGAAACGACCAGATCATTTCCAAAGTGAATGCTGTGTTGATCCGGGACGTCGTGTGACTACCAGAGAAATTGTGGAAGAGGTGGACATCAGCACTTTTGCGGCACATTCCACTGTTACAGGAGATTTTGTAATGAAAGATGTGCGGAGGAATTCGTGCGTTGGGACGGAGCCCCAATGGTGCACAACAAAAAGCATGTCCGTGTTGGAAACCATTCGGAAGATTCAGACGGCTTTCGGTGGCTTTTCAGTCGAGTGAGTATCCGAGAAATTGTGTAACAGCTGGGCATGTCACAACTTGTCCTGTGAGACTTCCAACACGGATGTGCTTTTTGTTGTGCGCCATTGCAGCTCTGGCTGTCTGGCTGTCTCTCGCAGTTTCTGGAAAAATTTGATTCAGCACTGCTCCAATCGCTCAGCCATTTCCCTGACAATGAAAATCCAACGAGGGAGGTGGACCAGTGCTCACTCAAAGCCTGCCCACAGGCGAATGACGCAACCGACAGGCGTGAAAAAACTCACACTTGCGCACTAAGGTTCAAGCTTGGCTGATGCAAGCGCACATGATTCAAATCCATATAGTTTTTTTAAAAAATAAAAAGGTCGGATAGTTTTCTAACAGACCTCGTACTTCTGTCCTTCTTAAAATGACAGGCAATTATTAAAATGAGTTTTTTTTTTATGATAAATAGAAAACGTATCTCGGATCAAATGATAAAAATAGAGTATATGTGGACATTTGTTTGTTGGCTAAATAAAATATGAAATGAAAATGGTTACTCTTAGCACATGAAATAAGATATGACCTCAATGAAATTGATTGCAAAATGAATAATGTTGCAGGGGCAGTGGAAACTAATGGTGGGAGGCAAACTGAGAAGTGATCTCCAGCTGAAATAATACTTTGGCACTCAGGCTCAATCAGACACGACAGAGGAATGTGGCCTGGCCACAGGTGTCAACAGAGAAAAGCAGCCTATTGTTTCTTTGGAATGTGCCAATTAACACTTGAAGGCCCAGACAGTTTCACTTGAGGTGCATGTTAATTCCTCTCCATGTGCTAACACATGGAGAGGAATTAATATGTTTGTAAAGGCAGCAGAAATCTCTGGGCCTTCAGGTGCTATGGATTGATTTTTGGAGTTGTATAGCAGGTGCACTGTCGGGACCGGGACATTTACCTCTGAGCACCCTCAGGATGACGTTCTTTCCATCCATGCGAGCTCTGTAGAGGTCAAAACTGTCGCCGGAGTTGATGGAGAAAGATAACGGGAGACTCATCACCTGGCTAAAAGCGCCATGCTGCCTCTCTGTGGCTGCTTGTGGTACTGCATTGACAGTGGGTTTGATCTGTTGAACCGACAATGGCAGCTCTTCGTGTTCCAGCGGGTTCAGCCCAGGTGGCGCTAGAGTAAAATAAAAGGATCATATTGTAAAATGATCACTGTTTGATGTGACGATCAGGCAGCGCTAAGGTGTACTTACCATCGATGCCCTGTAGGTGCTGCCTGTGGCTTTGCCTGTGGGTGGTCTGCTGGTACTGATCGGGAACAGTCGCTCGTGCGCGATTGCATTCACGACAATACGTCAGGAACAACAGAGCCAGAAGGATGAAGATGAAAGAGGCGAAGAACAGCGTAGGCAAGATGATCACGGCTTTTTCGTACTCGCGGACTACTGCCGAAAACAAAGAGGATGCACGTTCAGTCCAACAAGAAAACATTTTCAATGAAACACAGTAACGTTAAACTTGCTGGTTTGTGTCACTGTAGCCACGCCCTCTAAACCGCGGCTCTGAACTCAAAAACTGTTCCCTGGTTTTGGTCCAATGGTCGACGAAACAATAAAGATAATAATATTAAATGAGAAACACTTTAAATTACGAGGTCTATTAGATAAGAAACTGACACTTTTATTTTTTTTTTAACTATATGGGTTTGAATGACGTGTGATTACACCAATCATGCTTGAACCCTCGTGCACATGCATGAGTTTTTTCACGCGTGTCGGTGACGTCATTTCCCTGTGGGCAGGCCTTGAGTGAGATGTGGTCCTGCCCTCTCAGCTGAATTCCTTTGTTTCACACGCTGCTCGAGACAGCGCGCGTTGCTTTATCAAAATTTTTTCTGGACCTGTGAGGAATATCCGAGTGGACACTATTCGAGAAATTAAGCTGGTTTTCGGTGAAAAGTTTAACGGCTGATGAGAGATTATGGGGTGTTTCTGTCGGTGTAAGGACTTCCCACGGAGCGGGACGTCACGCAGCGCTTCCAGGCGCCGTCGTCGGCCTGTTTCGACCTGAAAACATCCTAATTTAAGGCTTAATTCACCCAGGACGTCGTGAGAGAACAGAGAAGATTCAGAAGAGGCCGGCATGAGGACTTTATGCAGACATTCCACTGTTTAAGGACATTTTTTAATGAAAGACGTGCGCGCAAATTCGCCGAGTCATCACAGAAACGACTCGGCGAATCTGTGTGCGCCGCGACAGGAAAACACCTCCGTGTTGAAAACCATTTGTAAAATTCAGGCAGCTTTTGATGGCTTTCAACAAGTGAGTAACTGAGAAATTGTTTAACAGCTTGGGCATGTTCCAACTTACCCGTTAAGATTTCCAACGGAGGTGTTTTTCCTGTTGCGACCCCCCGCGGTCGGGTCCGGCCCGACATGCGACTCTGCCCGCACGTTCTTTCATTACAAAATGTCCGTTAACAATGGAATGTCCGAATAAACTCCTCATGCCGACTTCTTCTGAAAGTTCTCTGTTCTCTGACGTCTTCCTGGGTCAACAGAGCCTGAAATGTGCAAGTTTTCAACTTGAAACGGCGAGACGCTGCCGCCTCGAAGCGCAGATCACCGTCAGGCACCGTGGGCCGTCCTTAAAGCGACACTTACAGACCAAAATCTCTCATCAGCCGTTAAAATTTTTACCGAAAACCAGCTGAATTTATCGAATGGTGTCCACTCAGTTGTGCCTTACAGTTTTGAAAAAATTTTGATCAAACAAAGCAGCAGTCTCTGAGCCATTCCTAAACAATGAAAAAAATCGACGAGAGGGTGGACCACTCCTCACTCAAAGACTGCCCACAGGCGAATGACGTAACCGACAGGCGTGAAAAAACTCTCGCATGCCCACGAGGGTTCAAGCATGTCTGATGTAATCACACGTGATTCAAATCCATATGGTTTTTGAAAAAAATAATAAGGTCGGATACTTTTCTAATAGACCTCGTATTTAGTGCAGTGATTGTCAAAGAGAGAATAGACTGGGTTTAGAACTGAGAACCTTCTGCACTGAAAATAAGTGCACTTAACCATTTGGCTGTCAGGAGAGGTCATTAAAAATAAATACATAAAAATGCATTTTGATATTTAAAAAAATAATAAGGGTTAAAATGGCACAAAAATATTTGATTATTTTAAATGTGGTGTATTTTAAATATATAATCAGAAGCTGAAAGGATTTTTAGTTTTTTAAAGCCATGGAAGCTAAATTATTCTTCACTTATCTGACCTAATTTAACATATATGTGGGGGTGGAGGGTAGAATCACCTTATTTTCATGTGTTAATTAAAAAATTGTGATGAAAGGTTTGGGTGGGCCGTGGGAGAGACGGGGACAAGATCACCACTATCGAGTCAGAGTCAAGGTCAAGAGCTTAAAGGGTCGAGTGTGAGTTAAAAGCAAGACTTTGGTGTTTTGGATTTAGATCTTAAAAAAAAAAAAAGAGTTTATTTTTAAGACCATGAATTTAATTAGACTAATCAACACACTGTTAATATTTAAAAGTAAAAACTCTGTCTTAACTTTGACATGTTGCTCAATTTGACGTCAGGTTCACAAACCAGATAATATGGAATGTGAATACTAACAATTACCCATAAGACAGTGCTTTCAACTGTGGCTGTTTGTTGCTTTGTTGGTAATATTATGCCGCACAAAATGGTCAAATTATATACATGTTCAGGGGCATTTCTACTTCTTCTTTTGGTGGGGTGCGTCGTAAGCTTGGTGACTTCTTGTGGGAAGGTCTGGTGTGTCGTCACAATGGAGATAATTGCACACAAATATTTACTTTCAAGATAATAAGATTATAAGAACTGCCTTATGTTCTCGATGCCAACCACCCAGGCAGACACCCGGTCCATTCTCACATCTCTAAAATAACCATGCACCAGCTGTAGCCAGGTGAAACATGAGCGCGACATTCATCTTCTCCAGCTACTGGGGTCCTCAACACTCAGGCTCCTGCCTGCTGGGTCATATGCAGAAAAACGGGCCACATGGCCAAAATGTTGGCGGTGACGATCCCTCACAATGCAAGTGATTCTCCTCACCCTAGTCTCTCTTAGTAAATGCTCATTTGATAGAAAGTCATTCCAGCGGTACCCAAAGCTAACTATATGCTAACTAATTAACCTAGCCTTCTGGTGAGCCATCGCTAGTCTTGATTGTCCAGCCCGCCCCTCTTTTGAGTGATAATAATAATTAAAACCAACAACTTGAATGGTTCCAGCTTTTGTTGCATAACAAACTAGAAGCACTCGGAGAGTGCAAACCTCCGCCAAGGCCATGGGGTCACTGACGCCATAACATCTACACGCCGTGAAATCACTGAACCTAAAAAAGTCTAACAATGATGTTTGCTCAGTAGTAAAAAAAAGTTTCATCTGCTGTGACTGGATAGCATGTATCCTTAGCGCTTGGCATCACAGTTTATTGCAACTTGCACCTTTCCCAGAAGCTACTGTCATCTGAGCACTGATATTGATATTGTATGTGCTTATAAACAAAAACAAATAAGAGACAAAATTCAATTTATTATTCAACTAAACTGCAAATATATGACTTTTTTTAACATTTATGAAACATTCTCTAAATATATAACAGTAAATTCTGAAATAGAACTCTATTTTTTAAGTGTTGCATGTGCTACACAAGGCCATAGGGTCACTGACCCTAAAGAGATTCCCTCCTTGGCACAGTGATCTATTCAACAATTCAGTGTTACAACCAAAACTATGATACATACACTTTTCTTTCCTTTATATTTGACATCCTTGACCATGAAAACATACCACTAGAACTTAGAATCACTTTTATGTCTTTATTAGTTCAAAAGTTATTGTATAAAAACGATTTTTCGGTAATGGCGGTTTTCTTCTGGATCTAGCTCCATAACATTTGAAGCTACATCAAATCTGATGACACCTTACTGAATCAGTACAGATTCAGCTACAGTTTGGTGCTAGTTGTGCATCTCTAGCTTCATTTGTCACCTCACACTGACACATTTTCTGTTTTCCCTATATTTTTGCATATTCTGGATCACCAGATCCGGAATCCGGATCCGATCATCACCAAACTTTGTTGTTTGATAGAACATTTGACTATGTTACACCCTAATTTTTTTCAAGCCTTTCTGCCTTGTTTTTGTGGATTTAGAAACTAGAATGTCAAAATTCCCCCTATCCCGCAATGGTGAAGAATCCTTTAAAAAATTCCTGGATCCGGATCGTGATCCGGATCACCACTAAAATTGAATCACTTGTTCCTCTTGTCATTTCCAACCACTCCATAAAATGTCATCAAAATCCGTTCAAAACCTTTGGAGTTATCCTGCTGACAAACAGACAGACAAACAAACTCGACCGAAAACATTACCTCCTTGGCGGAGGTAATGAGTCTGTGTTTCTGTAGCGCCCTCTGATGGTCACAAACAAAAGACACACGGTTCACCACTGTCCGATTCCTACGGAGGAGGTCTCTCGGACTGGAGGCGGATCTAGATCATAGATTTCTATTTACTCACTAGATGGAGGGTCGCGGCGATCCACTCGTTCGCTGGCTTTTGTCAGAGCGCCGCCATCTTTGTTAGCGTCTGACAGCCAGACATCAATAGAAATCAATGTGGACATGATCGATGTGTTCAAGAGAGTTTCAGGATAAATCTGCATTTTCTGTGCTGTTACATTTATTTGTACATCCAATATTTGTCAAAACAAATACAGAAGAAGATGCAAGTATTTATATAATAGACTTGAATGAATTTGTTCGTCCCAGTCCAGATGGAAAATAATACCATCAGTTTGTCAAACACACAGTCTGCCACAACACCAGATACTAGTCTGATCCTTAATTAATTTTATGAAGAAGTTAAAGATGGGAAATAATTAGGGGTGAAAGTAAGAGCTTCACGCGCTCGCATCATATTAAAAATATTAATAATTTTATGGAGCGCTTCTCCGTGAAAATATCAAATAAAATAAATGAAACAGCCACGCCAGCCAGAGTGAAAGTAAGATTATTCAATAATTTCTGGATCAAGTTGAAAGAAATCTGAAAACACTACGCTGGAATATGGAGTATATCACAGAGAAATTAATCTCATTCGTGTATATTCTTATATTAATAGAATATACAGTGTCAAAGTGACTGTCATGTGACCCAACAAATTGAGAGAAAAAACATTCTATGAATTTGCTCTTACAGAATATCTCAGGATGGAAAACCCGATGTGAAGAAAAAACCTGAGACTAATTTAAAAGGGATAAATTGAGACTTATGAAAGTGAGACTTCTAATTGGATCACTAAAGGAATTGTGTGATATTTATCATTCAGGCAATAAAATTTAAGTCACTGCTTTACAGAATACAGATCGACACAAAAATAAATAATTTTCTAACCTTTACTCAGCAATTTTAGTCATTTCCCCACATAATTTATATTATATATAATACACACTTTTGAAAGCTCACGCCACAATTTATTATTATTTATTTTACCTTTATTTAACCAGCTGACAGTCCTTTGTCAGCTTGTTGCTGCACCCGAATGCTGCACAAAACAGCATTTTCACATCACTGTAACCAAAGTTTAAATCAGCGAATCACAGATTTCTATTTAATCTAATGCCTGACAACGCGGAACAACGCTAAGCAAGATGACGGCTGCTGGCAACAGCTCACAGGTTGCATCCGCCATCTAGTGAATTAAATTGAAATTGATGGTCTGGCTCCTGTGGAGGTGGTCTCACAGACCGGAGTCAGGTCTAATTGGAAATTTACTCTAAAATTTCAAATCCAGCTTCACTTTGTCAAAGGAAATAAGAGGAGAGAGAAGATGATGTGTCGGTTGAGTTCTTACTGCAGAGGTTGTCCTTTGGTGCACATAGATTATCATCCGAAGAGTTTGACGACATGCTGCACAGAAAAAAAAAAGAACAGACAGATCAGAACCCAGGATCAGGTCTGCAGTGATCCTAAATCCTACCAGCTTGGACTTGAAAACCTGGAGGGATCATGTTCAGAGATGGACTTTATTTAATGACCAAACAGTGACACAGTGGTATTTATCTGTTTTTACTGTGTCTCTTGTTACAAAGGGTTGGAAAAACAATCAGAAATCTGTCACGGGTAGTGTGATCCTGACAGTTTTCTCTCTGGGTTTACCCAGACTCCTCCAAGGAGATGAAATCCTGTCCAGTCCATCCAGAAGACAAACTCTCTGAGCTTCACTCTGTCTATCACACATATGATACATTGACGTGAACACTTGATGCAAAATATGCAAATTCCATATTTGCGAATTTATTAGTTTTGATTTGAAAAGCAGTATAATAGTATAATAATAAGTATAATAATAATATAATATAATAATAGTATAATAAGTATAATAGTATAATATATAATAATACTATGAATACTCTAAATTCCTAAAATGAGGTTTAACTGCGACAAACCTCAGCATCAAACAGGTGCTATTTTAGTTGTGATGCCACGCTGGCACTCCTCACGTTTTTATTTGTTAAACAAATTCTCTCCAGGAGGCTTTTTATTAATGTTCCAATTTAAATAAGCTGTTCGACAGGTGAGAAAAATATGAAAGTCTGTGTGGCACAAATCCTCATTCAAACTCGTCTCACTACATCTGTAAATTTACTCTTTATTAGCGTGCATGTCTGATCTGATGAATGAAAGATTTTGAGTAAGGGTTATTAGTGGTGTCGTCTTACACACTTCTTGTAAATGTCAAATTGGATCCATTGAAGACTCATCAGATCTGGTCTGAACAGAGTTACTCAAACTTCATTTAGTCTAATGGGCCATGTAATAAAGGAGGTGCAGTTATTTTGGTGGTTTTAAGTTTGTTTAGCGTGAAAACAGACTTGCTGAGCAAATTTGTGAGCAAATGATTCTTCATCTTATTTATTCATAACATAAATGGTAAATGGACTGCATTTATATAGCACTTTTCCATCTGCATCAGATTCTCAAAGCGCTTTACAATAATGCCTCACATTCACCCCGATGTCAGGGTGCTGCCATACAAGGCGCTCACTACACACCAGGAGCAATAGGGGATTAAAGACCTTGCCCAAGGGCCCTTAGTGATTTTCCAGTCAGGCGGGGATTTGAACCAAGGATCTTCTGGTCTCAGGCCACTAGAAGAGATAAAATCTGTGCCAAGATGCGATAAAACGCTGCTCTGCAGACATGAGATAAAACAACGGTACTGCAGAGATGAGATGAAATGCTGCACTGCAGACATGAGATTAAACAACGGCACTGCAGAGATGAGATAATAGGATCGCTCTGTAGACATGAGCTAAAACAACAGAATTGTAGAGATGAGCTAAAAGGACCACTTTACAGATATGAGATAAAACAATGGCACTGCAGAGATAAACTAAAAGGACCACTTTACAGATATGAGATAAAACAATGGCACTGCAGAGATAAACTAAAAGGACCACTCTACAGAGATGAGCTAAAACAATGGCACTGCATAGATGTGATAAAATGACCACTGTGCCAAGATGCGATAAAACGCTGCTCTGCAGACATGAGCTAAAACAAAAGGACTGCAGAGATGAGATGAGATAAAATGCTGCCCTGAAGACATGAGATAAAACAACGGCACTGCAGAGATGAGATGAAATGCTGCACTGCAGACATGAGATTAAACAACGGCACTGTAGAGATGAGATAATAGGATCGCTCTGTAGACATGATCTAAAACAACAGAATTGTAGAGATGAGCTAAAAGGACCACTTTACAGATATGAGATAAAACAATGGCACTGCAGAGATAAACTAAAAGGACCACTCTACAGAGATGAGCTAAAACAATGGCACTGCATAGATAAACTAAAAGGACCACTTTACAGATATGAGATAAAACAATGGCACTGCAGAGATAAACTAAAAGGACCACTCTACAGATATGAGATAAAACAATGGTACTGCAGAGATAAACTAAAAGGACCACTTTACAGCTATGAGATAAAACAATGGCACTGCAGAGATAAACTAAAAGGACCACTTACAGATATGAGATAAAACAATGGCACTGCAGAGATAAACTAAAAGGACCACTCTACAGAGATGAGCTAAAACAATGGCACTGCATAGATGTAATAAAATGACCACTGTGCCAAGATGCGATAAAACGCTGCTCTGCAGACATGAGCTAAAACAACGGCACTGCAGAGATGAGATGAGATAAAAATGCTGCCCTGAAGACATGAGATAAAACAACGGCACTGCAGAGATGAGATAAAAGGACCACTCTGCAGAGATGAGATAAGCCACAGCACTGCACAGATGTGATAAAATGACCACTGTGCCAAGATGCAATAAAAAGCTGCTCTGCAGACATGAGCTAAAACAACGGCGCTGCAGAGATGAGATGAGATAATATGCTGCTCTGAAGACATGAGATAAAACAATGGCACTGCACAGATAAACTAAAAGGACCATTCTACAGAGATGAGATAAAACAATGGCACTGCAGAGATGAAATAAAATGACCACTGTGCCAAGATGCGATAAAACGCTGCTCTGCAGACATGAGCTAAAACAACGGCACTGCAGAGATGAGATGAGATAAAACACTGCCCTGAAGACATGCGATAAAACAACGGCACTGCAGAGATGAGATAAAAGGACCACTCTGCAGAGATGAGATAAAGCCACAGCACTGCACAGATGTGATAAAATGACCGCTGTGCAGAGATGAGATTAAACGCTGCTCTGCAGACATGAGCTAAAACAATGGCACTGCAGAGATGAGACGAGATAAAACGCTGCCCTGAAGACATGAGATAAAACAACGGCACTGCAGAGATGAGATAAAAGGACCACTCTGCAGAGATGAGATAAAGCCACAGCACTGCACAGATGTGATAAAATGACCACTGTGCAGAGATGTGATAAAACACTGCTCTGCAGAGATGAGATAAAATGCTGCTCTGCAGACATGAGATAAAACAATGGCACTGCAGAGATGAGATGAGATAAAACGCTGCTCTGATGACATGAGATAAAACAATGGCACTGCAGAGATGAGATGAGATAAAACGCTGCTCTGATGACATGAGATAAAACAATGGCACTGCAGAGATGAGATCAAAGGGCCACTCGGCAGAGATGAGATAAAGCCACAGCACTGCATAGATGTGATAAAATGACCGCTGTGCTGAGATGTGCTAAAACCCTGCTCTGCAGAGATGAGATAAAATGCTGCTCTGCAGACATGAGATAAAACAACGGCAATGCAGAGATGAGATAAAACAATGGCACTGCACAGATGTGATAAAATGACCACTGTGTCGAAATACAATAAAAGGCTGCTCTGCAGACATGAGATGAAATGACATTCTGCAGAGATGAGATCAAACAACTGCTTTGCAGAGATTAGATAAAATGACCACGCTGCAGAGATGAGATAACATGGTGCTTTGCAGAGACGAGATAAAATGACTGTTCTAATTAGATGGAGTACCGGGCCAATCTGCTCATTTGGTGGCTGTTGCGAGAGTGCCACCATCTTGGTTAGCGTCTGACAACCAGGCATAAATAGAAATCAATGTGGACATGATTAATGTTTCAAGAGAGTTTCAGGATAAATGTGCATTTTCTGTGCTATTACTGTGCTGTTACATTAAGTCTAACTCTGTCCCATATTTGTACAGGTACTATTTGTCAAAACAAATGCAGATGAGGATCAGACTATTTATATAATAGACTTGACTGAATTTGTTCGTCCCAGTCCAGATGTTGTGAAGCAGGATAGAAAATATTACCATCAGTGTGTCAAACCCACGTCTGCCACGACATGAGATATTGGGTCAAAATAAGAGCTTCACGCGCTTGCATCATATTAAAGATATTAATATAAAAGACTGCTCTGAACCCAACTGCAGCGCTGCTTTTACAGAGCGCTTCTCCAAGAAAACTTCACATAAAATAAATAAAATGAAACAGCCATACCAGCCAGGGTGAAAGTAAGCTTATTCAATTATTTCTGGACCAAGTTGAAAGAAATCTGAAAACACTTCACTGGAATATGGAGTATATCACAGAGAAATTAATCTCATTCATGTATATTCTTATATATCGCTTTTCCTTTTCCAAATTTCCCTTTTCCAAATTCACTGACGACACCACTGTTGTAGGGCTCACCACAAATAACAATGAGACTTCTGGAACAGTGGTGTCACAATAATAACCTGGATCTCAACATCAGCAAGACCAAGGAACTGATTCTGGACTTCAGGAGATCTACACGCACAGAACACCATGCCATCTGCATTAACTGTGAGGAAACAGAGTGCAGAGCTTCAAATTTCTTGGTGTGCATATCTTAGCTGACCTCACCTGGGCTGTCAACATCTCCTGCCAGGTGGGGAAGGCCCATCAGAGGCTCTATTTGACTGATGAATAGAATATACAATGTTAAAGTGACTGTGACCCACCAAATTGAGAGAAAAACTATAAACATTCTATGAATTTGCACTGACAGAATATCTCAGGATGGAAAACCTGATGTGAAGAAAGAACCCAATGCTAATTCAAAAGGGATAAATTGAAACCTATGAAAGTGAGACTTCTAATTGAATCGCAAAATAAATGGTGCGATATTTATCACGACAAAGCATTCAGGCAATAAAACTGAAGTCACGACTTTACAGAATACAGATCGAGACAAAAAAATAAATCAGTTTCTAACCTTATTCAGCAAATTTAGTAATCTCCCCCATCATTAATATTACATACAGTACACACACAATTTATTATTGTTTTTTAAATTTTTTTTAGCCTTTATTTAACAGCTGATAATCCTTTGTCAGCTTGTCGCAGCACCTGAACGCTGCACAAAAGGAGAGTTAGTTTTCTTCAACACTTCAGCATAATATAAGTAATATAGCTCATAGCAACAACACCTAAAGCTCCAAAACTATGCACAAGTAGACCTAATAAATGTCTTAAAATAGTTTGTCCAACACAAAATGCAACATGTGGCTACACATATTGTGTTAATAAGCCACTTATTATTATTACTACGTATTATTATTATTATTATTATTATTATTATTATTATTATTATTATTATTATTATTATTATTACGAGCCAAGCGTCGCGCAGCGGCACAAAGCTCACTCATGGTACAGGGCGTCCTAAACAGGAAGTGGCAAATTTCAAATCCACAATAAAAAAGAAAATGTTCCAATATCAAACACTTCCTGGATTGACAGACGAGATCCCATGGAATCTTGCGGGAACGCAGTAGAAAGCTCACACTCAAACAGGAAGTGCCAATTTATCAGTCACAGTGAAACAGGAAATGTCAAATGTTGAACATTTCCTGGCATGGGTGGAGCTGGATCGGAGGCCGGGGTTTCACTGGACTCCCCTGAAATCTGATTGGACACGATGATTGACATGTCACAGCACCACACATCTGGCTGAAAGAGCTGCATTTTCAAATCAGTGAGTCAGATTGACTGCTAGGTTCCTCTTGTCCAGTAGTTTGTGCTGTGTACCACAAAAAGTTCTAATCCACCTTAGAAGAAGAAGAAGAAAAATGTTTGCTCCAGATTTGAACTGAACACGTCGTTTGAACTATGGACTTCTAATCACACCAAACTTATATTGGTGAGTAAACGACCGTATTTTATGTCAGAAATGAGGTCCAGGTTGTTAAAAGCAGAATTTCTCCTTTAATTCAGGTTGCCTTATATACACATGTTTAAGCTAACAGACAGCAGCTGGTTCATGCTCTGTTAGCTTATTAGTGCAGCAGATAACTGAAACAATCCTTCAAATGGTGATACAAGCATCAAAATCAGCAGAAATACAGCTGGTGCAAAATTAATGGAGCACCTTTAACTTTTGACCCCTGTACAAACTGAAACTGACCTTTGTCACCATTCTTGCTGCTTTAACCTCATAACTCCATAACATTCACTCACAGATAGTCCAAACTACAACTTTTTCAAATCTTTATGATCTGGCAAATAATGTGGTGTAGTTTTCTATATGACTGATGATCTTTTAATTTTGACCCCTGTGTAATTCTTGAGTTGACCCTACCTGGCCGCCTATTGAAATCAAGTGGCCAATCAGTTTTTTTAAGAGTTAAGATCTATGGATTATTTGTGCCAAATTTGATGCTTGTATCACCATTTGCAGGATTCCACTCTAAATATTCTCTTATCTGCTGCACTATATATGAGATGTAAGATGCTGCTCCTCAGTGTTTCTCAATTGCCCTCAAAAGTATTGGAAGACTTGGTATTTCACACATTTTAAATTGTTTATTCCATTTCAAATACATTTTTTTTTGTAAAACTATCTTCCTTAATTCAAACTGAAAGCAAATCTCTACAACTTGATATAAATGAATTAAAAATATAAAATCCAGCTTCCTGATGAAGTGGTGTTGAGGAGGATTTTCTTAAAAAGAAGACCTGAAAGTTCAGCTACAATTTGACAGAAAGTACATTTGAGATGATGTTTTGGTGAAAGAAACTTTTCTATTTCTTCATAAATGATGTAAATAAAGTCCAAGACATATTCAGTGACTTGGAAATGCTCATGTTTCCATCCCCTGACTTGTCTAAAGAAAACTGGCAATAAAACCGATTATTATTTACAGGTTTTGTCAAGTTTTAGAGATTTGCTTTCAGTTTGAGTTTGAGGAAGATAATTTTAGAAATTTTTATTCTTCATTTTTATTTTATAGCTGCACATGAAGGTATTTTTTTTTAAACAAAATTACAAAGAATAAAGTTGCATGCGCCTCATTAAAGATCAATAGATAAGAGCGTTCAGGAGCAGGACATCGGAGTGGTAATATGGCGGCTGGTTTGCTTCAAAAATATTCAATATCCAGTAATATATAGAGATCAGTGGCTGCATCCACCATCTATTGGATTAAATAGAAATCGATGGTCTGTACATGCTTCTGCTTTGGCACAAAGTTGGGACTGTATAGTTTCAATCATTCCCTTTGCTACAACAAAGGTCACGTGTTTTTTGTTCTCACTGTCTTCCCTCTGCACACTGGCTGGACATCACCAAACCAGTTTGTCAGCTACAAAGTATGATGCACCTGCAGCACCACTCCTGTGTGCACACAACAAAAGACCAGGTGACTCTCACAGCGAACACACACACACACACACACACACACACACACACACACACACACACACACACACACACATGCACACGCACACACATACGTGTATGTGTACTGTCAGATGTAATCTTTATTAAGATAAAATATGAGAAACTATTCAAAAGTGTTTGTCTGAAATAGCAAAAATTCCACAAACTGTGTTTTAATCAAAGTAAAACACAAACTGTAACCAGTATAAATCAGTTTCTGTTTTGGAATAAGTTGAAACCAGTTCTAAAACTAAAACATGATTTGAACCTTGCAGTGGTGCAAACACACTTTAAATGAGATTGAAACTGGATTATTCTGGATTGAGATGAATAATTTCACACACTGTTCATAGAGATTGAACGAGAACTGCTTTAAAACTGAATCTGAAACACAAACATCAGATGTTTCATTCACAAGAAAAAGGTTTTCTATTAAAGATATCTGATTTGTTAGTAAAGTATATTGTAATTTTTTTTAAACACTGAAGTTTAAAGTAGAATTTTACCTTTAGAGTGAAGCTGTTGAAAGTCAGTTAAAAAAGAATCATAATTTCCTACAGTTTGATGTTCCACTCTTTCTGTGGATTTTACAGTTTGTGAATTATAATCTCACCTGACCGCTTCTGGGGAATAGTTCAGGTGTCACATGATACATATCCACAATTCCATCTCTGAAGATTTATACCAAGAGTAAAGTCCACTTCATGTTTTCCAGGTTATAGTCTGGTCCACACACGTCTCCACAGTACAGTGTTTCACAGTTTCCGTCTCTCAGGTGTAGCAGCACATCCTCCCGCCCTCCTTATCATAGCCCACACACACACACTACTAGTGTGTGTGTGTGTGTTTGCGCACAGACGCGGATGGGTGTGTCTTGTGCATTTGACAGTTTGACTTCTCCACAGAAACCAGCAGGGTAACAAACTACACTGAACAAAAACATAAAGGCAACACTTGTTTTTACTCTCAGTTTCCATGAGCTGAGTAACAATAAGAAATATACTCAAAACCTGAATTAATCTTTTTAGTCACATAGCACTACTATTATTCTGAACACTACTGTATGTTATGGGTCATGAACACAAGTGCATTTTATTGATGGCATTCTGAATGCACAGAGATACCACAACGAGATCCTGAGGCCCACTGTCGTGTCATTCATCCACGACCATCACCTCATGTTGCAGCAAGTTAATGCACAACCCCATGTTACAAGGATCTGTACACAATTCCTGGAAGCTGAAAACATCCCAGTTCTTGCATGGCAGCATACTTACTGGACATGTCACCCACTGAGCATGTTTGAAATTCTGTGGATCGGCATATACGACAGCGTGTTCCAGTTCCTGTTGCTATCCAGCAACTTCCCACAGACATCGAAGAGGAGTGGAGCAACATTCCACAGGCCACAATCAACAACCTGATCAACTCTATGTGAAGGAGTTGTGAGGCAAATAGTGGTCACACTAGATGCTGACTGGTTTTCTGACACCCCCCCCCCCCCCCCCCCAGTAAAAAGTGGCCTTTTATTGTGGCCAGCCTGAGGCACAACTGTGCAATAATCATGCTGTCTAATTAGCATCTTGATGTGCCACACCTGTTATGTGGGAAGGATTATCTCGGCAAAGGAGTGTACACTAACACAGAAGTTAGACAGATTTGTGAACAGTATTTGAAAGAAAAAGGTCTTTTATGTTTACAGAAAATATTTTAGATCTTTCAGTTCAACTCATGAAAAAAATGGGAGCAAAAACAAGTGTTGTGTTTAAATTTTTGTTCAGTGTAGAAGAGCACTCAGAGTGCATACCAACAGTAAAGTGGAACAATCCTAAAAATTGACAGTTAAAAAGTGTATTCTGATCTGAATTCCATCCCTGATCTGGATTTGGAGCCTGATCTGGGTTCTGAGCCTGATCTGGATTTGGAGCCTGATCCAGATGAGGATCTGTGACAGTGAGGACTGGTCATAATGATGTTTCCGTATTGGACCACAAACACAGAATCATGTTAATCCCAACACTAAATTGCGGGCAGGTTCCACCTTGGTGCCAATCTGCTCTTTCTTGGTGACCTCATACTTTCCGCTGTGATGATATGTTGTTGGATTTAATGTCTCATTGATTCGTCTCTCACACAGAATGGAGCAGCTGGATTCCGTGACCATGATGTCACAGTGGAACACAGAGAGTGCCGGTGATACAAGATGGATGAGAGGGTGCAGGAAAGACAATGGAGGCCGCGAGAAGGCGTGGCCTGAAACTCAAGATCAGCTGATGATTCATCGTGCTCCAGTGACCTGACGGCTTTCATTTGAGCTCAGCGCTGTGAGCGGACACACCTGCATGTTTGTGGTAAACTCTGAATGACACAGCAACTCTGGCTTATCACCTATTGGATTAGTTCTGCTCTGTGTTACAAAAGTATACAGGTGTGGCCACATGCAGCAACATAGAAAATAAAATGATTTCACCACAACACAACTTTTATTTATTAATTTGCATATAGTCACCAATAAAATCCAAAAATTTGAATCTCTATCAACACATAATTTGCTGAATGTGGTGTATATATATATATATATATACATACACACACACACACACACACACACAGTGGAGCCAAAAAGTATTTAGTCAGTCCCTGATTGTGCAAGTTCTCCTACTTAAGAAGATGAGAGAGGTCTGTAATTTCATCATAGGTACACTTCAACTATAAGAGACAAAATGAGGAAAAAAAAAAAATCACATTGTAGGATTTTTAAAGAATTTATTTGTAATTATGGTGGAAAATAGTATTTGGTCACCCACAAACAAGCAAGATTTCTGGCTCTCACAGACCTGTAACGTCTTCTTTAAGAAGTTCTTCTGTCCTCCACCTGTTACCTGTATTAATGGCACCTGTTGGAACTCGTTATTTGTATAAAAGACACCTGTCCACAGCCTCAAACAGTCAGACTCCAAACTCAACCATGGCCAAGACCAAAGAGCTGTCAAAGGACACCAGGAAGAAAATTGTAGGCCTGCACCAGGCTGGGAAGAGTGAATCTACAATAGTCAAGCAGGTTGGTGTGAATAAATCAACTGTGGGAGCAATTGTAAGAAAATGGAAGACATACAAGACCATTGATAATCTCCCTCGATCTGGGGCTCCACACAAGATGTCATCCCATGGGGTCAAAATGATCATGAGAACAGTGAACAAAAATCCCAGAAGATTCAAAGATTCAAAGCTTTTATTGTCATACATATAGTAAAGAAACATGTTTCCCTGTGCAATGAAATTCTTACTTTGCTGCCCACACTGGATACCCAAATATATATCTGTAAATAAGTAAGTATAAAATATCTAAATATAAGTGGGGGAAAAAAACATGAAATAACATAAAATAAGTACATGGAGGTACCTGATGAAAGACCTGCAGAGAGCTGGGACCAAAGTAACAAAGGCTACACACTACGCAGAGAGGGACTCAAATCCTGCAGTGCCAGGCGTGTCCCCCTGCTTAAGCCAGTATGTGTCCAGGTCTGTCTGAAGTTTGCCAGAAAGCATATGGATGATCCAGAAGAGGATTGGGAGAATATCACGTGGTCAGATGAAACCAAAATAGAACATTTTGGTAAAAACTCAACTAGTCGTGTTTGGAGGAAGAAGAATGCTGAGTTGCATCCCAAGAACACCATCCCTACTGTGAAGCATGGGGGTGGAAACATCATGCTTTGGGGCTGTTTTTCTGCAAAGGGGACAGGACGACTGATTCGTGTTAAGGGAAGAATGAATGGGGCCATGTATTGTGAGATTTTAAGCCAAAACCTCCTTCCATCAGTGAGAGCATTGAAGATGCAATGTGGCTGGGTCTTCCAGCATGACAATGATCCCAAACACACCACTTGGGCAACAAAGGAGTGGCTCTGTGAAAAGCATTTCAAGGTCCTGGAATGGCAAAGCCAGTCTCCAGACCTCAACCCCATAGAAAATTTGTTGACGGAGTTGAAAGTCCATGTTGCCCAGCGACAGCCCCAAAACATCACTGTTCTAGAGAAGATCTGCATGGAGGAATGGGCCAAAATACCAGCTACAGTGTGTGCAGACCTGGTGAAGAATTACAGGAAATGTTTGACCTCTGTCATTGACAACAACGATTATGTTACAAAGTATTGAGTTGAATTTTTGTTATTGACCAAATACGAGGTCTGTCCAAAAAGTATCGGACCTTTTTATTTTTTGCAAAAACCATATGGATTTGAATCACATGTGATTGCATCAGCCACGCTTGAACCTTTGTGCGCATGCGTGAGTTTTTTCACACCTGTCAGTTGCGTCATTCGCCTGTGAGCAGGCTTTGTGTGAGCAGTGGTCCACCCCTCTCGTCGGATTTTTATTGCGAATAAATGTCTGAACGATTTGGAGCTTTGCTGCATCAAATTTTTCCAGAAACTGTGAGAGACCTCCAGCTGGACACCATTCGGAAAATTTAGATGGCTTTCAGCGATGATTTTATGGGGATTACACAGATTTATGAGTGCTCCAGCCGGTTTAAAGACCGCCCACAGCGTCTGAGAGCGCGGCGCACTCTGAGCACCGATCAGCAGGCTGAAACCCTGCTGAAACAACCAGATCAATTCCAACGTGAAGGCTTTGTTGATCCGGGACGTCGTCTGACTTTCACAAAAAAGGCAGAAGGCGTGGACATCAGCACTTTTTCGGCACATTCTACTGTTACAGGAGTTTTTTTCATGGAAAAAAAACTCCTGTAACAATAGAATGTGCCGAAAAAGTGCTGATGTCCACACCAGGAAGCAGAGTTGTAATCTTACACACCTCTCTGCAGCTTCTCTCCCCCTGCCATCCCCTCATTACCCCATCCCTGAAGAGACGGTGCCTGCTCCCAGACTACCAATAACCAGCAAAAATCTATTTAAGCATAAAAATTCAAAAGAAAAATAATATAGCACCTTCAACTGCACCACAGACTAAAACAGTTAAATGTGGTCTTTTAAACATTAGGTCTCTCTCTTCTAAGTCCCTGTTAGTAAATGATATAATAATTGATCAACATATTGATTTATTCTGCCTTACAGAAACCTGGTTACAGCAGGATGATTATGTTAGTTTAAATGAGTGAACACCCCCGAGTCACACTAACTGCCAGAACGCTCGTAGCACGGGCGGAGGATTAGCAGCAATCTTCCATTCCAGCTTATTAATTAATCAAAAACCCAGACAGAGCTTTAATTCATTTGAAAGCTTGACTCTTAGTCTTGTCCATCCAAATTGGAAGTCCCAAAAAAACAGTTTATTTGTTGTTATCTATCGTCCACCTGGTCGTTACTGTGAGTTTCTCTGTGAATTTTCAGACCTTTTGTCTGACTTAGTGCTTAGCTCAGATAAGATAATTATAGTGGGCGATTTTAACATCCACACAGATGCTGAGAATGACAGCCTCAACACTGCATTTAATCTATTATTAGACTTAATTGGCTTGCTCAAAATGTAAATGAGTCCACCCACCACTTAATCATATCTTAGATCTTGTTCTGACTATGGTATGGAAATTGAAGACTTAACAGTATTCCCTGAAAACTCCCTTCTGTCTGATCATTTCTTAATAACATTTACATTTACTCTGATGGACTACCCAGCAGTGGGGAATAAGTTTCATTACACTAGAAGTCTTTCAGAAAGCGCTGTAACTAGGTTTAAGGATATGTTTCCTTCTTTATGTTCCCTAATGCCATATACCAACACAGTGCAGAGTAGCTACCTAAACTCTGTAAGTGAGATAGAGTATCTCGTCAATAGTTTTACATCCTCATTGAAGACAACTTTGGATGCTGTAGCTCCTCTGAAAAAGAGAGCTTTAAATCAGAAGTGCCTGACTCCATGGTATAACTCACAAACTCGCAGCTTAAAGCAGATAACCCGTAAGTTGGAGAGGAAATGGCGTCTCACTAATTTAGAAGATCTTCACTTAGCCTGGAAAAAGAGTCTGTTGCTCTATAAAAAAAGCCCTCCATAAAGCTAGGACATCTTACTACTCATCACTAATTGAAGAAAATAAGAACAACCCCAGGTTTCTTTTCAGCACTGTAGCCAGGCTGACAAAGAGTCAGAGCTCTATTGAGCCAAGTATTCCTTTAACTTTAACTAGTAATGACTTCATGACTTTCTTTGCTAATAAAATTTTAACTATTAGAGAAAAAATTACTCATAACCATCCCAAAGACGTATCGTTATCTTTGGCTGCTTTCAGTGATGCCGGTATTTGGTTAGACTCTTTCTCTCAGATTGTTCTGTCTGAGTTATTTTCATTAGTTACTTCATCCAAACCATCAGCATGTCTATTAGACCCCATTCCTACCAGGCTGCTCAAGGAAGCCCTACCATTATTTAATGCTTCGATCTTAAATATGGTCAATCTATCTTTATTAGTTGGCTATGTACCACAGGCTTTTAAGGTGGCAGTAATTAAACCATTACTTAAAAAGCCATCACTTGACCCAGCTATCTTAGCTAATTATAGGCCAATCTCCAACCTTCCTTTTCTCTCAAAAATTCTTGAAAGGGTAGTTGTTAAACAGCTAACTGATCATCTGCAGAGGAATGGTCTATTTGAAGAGTTTCAGTCAGGTTTTAGAATTCATCATAGTACACAAAACAGCATTAGTGAAGGTTACAAATGATCTTCTTATGGCCTCAGACAGTGGACTCATCTCTGTGCTTGTTCTGTTAGACCTCAGTGCTGCTTTTGATACTGTTGACCATAAAATTTTATTACAGAGATTAGAGCATGCCATAGGTATTAAAGGCACTGCGCTGCGGTGGTTTGAATCATATTTATCTAATAGATTACAATTTGTTCATGTAAATGGGGAATCTTCTTCACAGACTAAGGTTAATTATGGAGTTCCACAAGGTTCTGTGCTAGGACCAATTTTAATCACTTTATACATGCTTCCCTTAGGCAGTATTATTAGACGGCATTGCTTAAATTTTCATTGTTACGCAGATGATACCCAGCTTTATCTATCCATGAAGCCAGAGGACACACACCAATTAGCTAAACTGCAGGATTGTCTTACAGACATAAGGACATGGATGACCTCTAATTTCCTGCTTTTAAACTCAGATAAAACTGAAGTTATTGTACTTGGCCCCACAAATCTTAGAAACATGGTGTCTAACCAGATCCTTACTCTAGATGGCATTACCCTGACCTCTAGTAATACTGTGAGAAATCTTGGAGTCATTTTTGATCAGGATATGTCATTCAAAGCGCATATTAAACAAATATGTAAGACTGCTTTTTTGCATTTACGCAATATCTCTAAAATTAGAAAGGTCTTGTCTCAGAGTGATGCTGAAAAACTAATTCATGCATTTATTTCCTCTAGGCTGGACTATTGTAATTCATTATTATCAGGTTGTCCTAAAAGTTCCCTGAAAAGCCTTCAGTTAATTCAAAATGCTGCAGCTAGAGTACTGACAGGGACTAGAAGGAGAGAGCTTATCTCACCCATATTGGCCTCTCTTCATTGGCTTCCTGTTAATTCTAGAATAGAATTTAAAATTCTTCTTCTTACTTATAAGGTTTTGAATAGTCACGTCCCTTCTTATCTTAGGGACCTCATAGTACCATATCACCCCAATAGAGCGCTTTGCTCTCAGACTGCAGGCTTACTTGTAGTTCCTAGGGTTTGTAAGAGTAGAATGGGAGGCAGAGCCTTCAGCTTTCAGGCTCCTCTCCTGTGGAACCAGCTCCCAATTCGGATCAGGGAGACAGACACCCTCTCTAGTTTTAAGATTAGGCTTAAAACTTTCCTTTTTGCTAAAGCTTATAGTTAGGGCTGGATCGGGTGACCCTGAACCATCCCTTAGTTATGCTGCTATAGACTTAGACTGCTGGGGGGTTCCCATAATGCACTGAGTGTTTCTTTCTCTTTTTGCTCTATATGCACCACTCTGCATTTAATCATTAGTGATTGATCTCTGCTCCCCTCCACAGCATGTCTTTTTCCCGGTTCTCTCCCTCAGCCCCAACCAGTCCCAGCAGAGGACTGCCCCTCCCTGAGCCTGGTTCTGCTGGAGGTTTCTTCCTGTTAAAAGGGAGTTTTTCCTTCCCACTGTTGCCAAGTGCTTGCTCACAGGGGGTCGTTTTGACCGTTGGGGTTTTTCCGTAATTATTGTATGGCTTTGCCTTACAATATAAAGCGCCTTGGGGCAACTGTTTGTTGTGATTTGGCGCTATATAAATAAAATTGATTTGATTTGATTTGATTTGACCTTCTGCCTTTTTTGTGAAAGTCAGATGACGTCCCGGATCAACAAAGCCTTCACGTTGGAAATGATCTGGTTGTTTCAGCGGGGTTTGAGCCTGTCGATCGGCGCTCGGAGCGCGCCGCGCTCTCAGACGCTGTGGGTGGTCTTTAAACTGGCTGGAGCACTCATTAATCTGTGTAATCCCCATAAAATCATCGCTGAAAGCCATCTGTATTTTCAGAATGGTGTCCAGCTGGAGGTCTGTCACAGTTTCTGGAAAAATTTGATGCAGCAAAGCTCCAAATCGTTCAGACATTTATTTGCAATAAAAATCCGACGAGAGGGGTGGACCACTGCTCACACAAAGCCTGCTCACAGGCGAATGACGCAACCGAGAGGTGTGAAAAAACTCATGCATGCGCACGAAGGTTCAAGCGTGGCTGATGCAATCACATGTGATTCAAATCCATATGGTTTTTGCAAAAAATAAAAAGGTCCAATACTTTTTGGACAGACCTCGTACTTATTTTCCACCATAATTTACAAATAATTTTTTAAAAAATCCTACAATGTCTCATTTTGTCTCTCATCGATGAAGTGCACCTTTGTTGAAAATTACAGATCTATGTGTGTGTGTGTGTGTGTGTGTGTGTGTGTGTGTGTGTGTATATATATATATATACGAGGTCTATTAGAAAAGTATCCAACCTTATTATTTTTTCAAAAACCATATGGATTTGAATCACGTGTGATTACATCAGACATGCTTGAACCCTCGTGGGCATGCGAGAGTTTTTTCACGCCTGTCGGTTACGTCATTCGCCTGTGGGCAGTCTTTGAGTGAGGAGTCGCCCACCCGCTCGTCGATTTTTTTCATTGTTTAGGAATGGCTCAGAGACTGTTGCTTTGTTTGATAAAATTTTTTTCAAAACTGTAAGGCACAACTGAGTGGACACCATTCAATAAATTCAGCTGGTTTTCGGTAAAAATTTTAACGGCTGATGAGAGATTTTGGTCTGGTAGTGTCGCTTTAAGGACGGTCCACGGCGCCTGACGGCGATCTGCGCTTCGAGGCGGCAGCGTCTCGCCGTTTCAAGTTGAAAACTTCCACATTTCAGGCTCTGTTGACGCAGTAAGTCGTCAGAGAACAGAGAACTTTCAGAAGAAGTCGGCCTGAGGAGTTTATTCGGACATTCCATTGTTAACGGACATTTTGTAATGAAAGAACGTGCGGGCAGAGTCGCATGTCGGGCTGGACCCGACCGCGGGGGGTCGCGGCAGGAAAAACACCTCCGTTGGAAATCTTAACGGGCAAGTTGGAACATGCCCAAGCTGTTAAACAATTTCTCAGTTACTCACTTGTTGAAAGCCATCAAAAGCCGCCTGAATTTTACAAATGGTCTTCAACACGGAGGTGTTTTTCTGGTCGCGGCGCACACAGATTTGCGTCGTCGTCACGGAAACGACTCGGCGAATTTGCGCGCATGTTCTTTCATTACAAAATGACCTTTAACAGTGGAATGTCCACATAAACTCCTCATGCCGGCCTCTTCTGAATCTTCTCTGTTCTCTCACGACGTCCTGGGTCAACAGAACCTTAAATTAGGATGATTTCAGCTCGAAACAGCCAGACAACGTCGCCTGGGAGCGCTGCGCGACGTCCCGCTCCGTGGGAAGTCCTTACACCGACAGAAACACCCCATAATCTCTCATCAGCCGTTAAACGTTTCACAGAAAACCAGCTTAATTTCTCGAATAGTGTCCACTCGGCTATTCCTCACAGGTCCAGAAAAAATTTTGATAATGCAACGCGCGCCGTCTCGAGCAGCGTGTGAAACAAAGGAATTCAGCCGAGAGGGCGGGACCACATCTCACTCAAGGCCTGCCCACAGGGACATGACGTCACCGACATGCGTGAAAAAACTCACGCATGCGCACGAGGGTTCAAGCATGATTGGTGTAATCGCATGTCATTCAAATCCATATAGTTAAAAAAAAATAATAAAAGGGTCGGTTTATTATCTAAGAGACCTCGTGTATATATATATATATAAATAAAAAATATGTACTAGGGTGCTGTTGTTATGTCAATAATAATAAACTAGTGTGTTGCCCGTGGGGATCCACGGGCTATAGATTGTGTAGTGTTTATAAAATAGGCAGCTGACAATTTTCAAGGGTGGTAATAAATTGTGCAAAATTTCGATAATGAGTTGGAATGTCGTGTGAGTCAGAATATTTTTAGAAACTTAGACCTTATACCTCAACAGTTTTTAGAAGAAGAACTCAGCCCTTTTATTTCCTATTAATTACGTATTTTTTTTTATGTTACTTTACTATCTGAAGGCCTTGTCACACCTTGAAGATTTAGCCTGCGTATGCCGGCCGTATTAAAAGCTCTGGCACACACTGTTGTACGTCTAATAAATTAATGCAGCTGTCACACCTTGTCGATTATCCAGCGTCTGCCGACAGCCCCGTTTCCACCCAGTGGTTCTGGTGCACGTCAGAAACATAGTAACAAACATTATTTTTTATTTTTTGAATTTCATTTTTCATCTTGGTGGACCATTTTCATTGTGTACGGAATGCTGATAAGTGGACTGGCTGTGAGAAACTCTGCCGTGAATAAATGGAGTGCTGTGACTCTTTAAACTTTTAAAGCGCCGGCTGCTTCCTGATCAGTGGAGGTGAAAGCGCTGAGCGGCTGCTTTCAGCTCCGCTGATCAGGTCGATCAAGTCATCACAGACCTTAATAATGAAACGCTGGGATGATTTAAACTTTTAAAGCACCGGTTGACCGCAATCAGGTGTGATTAGAATGTAGTGCTGTGTGATCTGTCAGTGTGTTGTTCTGTTGACGTGGCGATCACCGACAGCCACGGCACTTTAAATGTTTAAACAGCGCATTATCAGGTGTGATCATCCTGATCGATCGATCAGGTCCTCTGACGATCACATCAACAGCAATGATCATCACAGCGCTTCTGTATGTTCAGAGCTCAGCACCGACATGAGAAACGCACCTCCAGCAGGAAAAACCACAGAGGGACTTGCTTTAAAATGCTACGTTGTCAGCCAGAAATTAAAGGATTTTCTGAGGTCATTTTCAAAAATCAGAAGCTTTATGTGAATTCATGTGCATCTGTGATGGTGAATTGGACTGAAATGAAGAGGTCAGATACTCCGTGTTTGACTGAAACAGTCGTTCTGTATATGGACCAATGCTTTCAGCCAATCAGTGACCAACATTAATGGATGGGTGAGTAAATTACATGGAACGTCTGCCAACAATCACATAACTTACCTACAACATGTCCCGCATGTGCAGGACGTGTGAGTAACACGCTGATACTGAAAATTTTCAGCATACCAAAAATTTTTAGAGGAACTCAGCTTATCACGGCATACATCAATGAGCATCAGTGTGTTTCAACGTGCTCTTAACTTATAAAAAACTTATCCTTAACTTATTGGACTTATGCCAGCGTTTTTCATAGGTTGGCATATGCTGGCTAAATTGTCAAGGTGTGACGGGGCCTTTAATGTATTTTTAAATTGTTTAGGTTCTTGTTATCATATACACACTATTATTATTTTATTTTTACTTCTATTTTGTAATTTTATTTTTAAATGGACCACAATGGAAATAAGTGTTTTCACTTTCTTGGGTCATCCATGTGTTTTTAACATATTTACATTTATATTATGTAATTAGTAATTACACAGAACTTACTAAATATTATCATGCATGCACTCACTCACACTTTTAATATAAAGATGATTTACTGCCCCCTGCTGGAATGGCGTGTTAGTACAGAATGTAATTACAACCCCAATTCCAATGAAGTTGGGACGTGTGTAAAATGCAAATAAAAACAGAATACAATGATTTGCAAATCCTCTTCAACCTATATTCAATTGAATACACCACAAAGACAAGATATTTAAGGTTCAAACTGATAAACTTTATTGTTTTGTGCAAATATTTACTCATTTTTAAATGGATGCCTGCAACATGTTTCAAAAAAGCTGGGACAGTGGTATGTTTACCACTGTGTTACATCACCTTTCCTTCTAACAACACTCAATAAGTGTCTGGGAACTGAGGACACTCATGACTCATGAGCATATCTCACCCATATTGGCCTCTCTTCATTGGCTTCCTGTTAATTCTAGAATAGAATTTAAAATTCTTCTTCTTACTTATAAGGTTTTGAATAATCAGGTCCCATCTTATCTTAGGGACCTCATAGTACCATATCACCCAAATAGAGCGCTTCGCTCTCAGACTGCAGGCTTACTTGTAGTTCCTAGTGTTTGTAAGAGTAGAATGGGAGACAGAGCCTTCAGCTTTCAGGCTCCTCTCCTGTGGAACCAGCTCCCAATTCAGATCAGGGAGACAGACACCCTCTCTACTTTTAAGATTAGGCTTAAAACTTTCCTTTTTGCTAAAGCTTATAATTAGGGCTGGATCAGGTGACCCTGAACCATCCCTTAGTTATGCTGCTATAGACTTAGACTGCTGGAGGTTTCGCATGATGCACTGAGTGTTTCTTTCTCTTTTTGCTCTGTATGCACCACTCTGCATTTAATCATTAGTGATTGATCTCTGCTCCCCTCCACAGCATGTCTTTTTCCTGGTTCTCTCCCTCAGCCCCAACCAGTCCCAGCAGAAGACTGCCCCTCCCTGAGCCTGGTTCTGCTGGAGGTTTCTTCCTGTTAAAAGGGAGTTTTTCCTTTCCACTGTCGCCAAGTGCTTGCTCACAGGGGGTCGTTTTGACCGTTGGGGTTTTTCCGTAATTATTGTATGGCCTTGCCTTACAATATAAAGCGCCTTGGGGCAACTGTTTGTTGTGATTTGGCGCTATATAAATAAAATTGATTGATTGATTGATTGATGATTGGCTATTAAAGGAGCATCCCCAAAAGCTGTTCACAAGCAAAGATGGGGAGAGGATCACCACTTTGTGAACAACTGCGTGAAAAAAATAGTCTAACAGTTTAAGAACAATGTTTCTCAACGTTCAATTGCAAGGAATTTAGGGATTCCATCATCTACAGTCCATAATACAATCAGAAGATTCAGAGAATCTGGAGAACTTTATACACGTAAGCAGCTAGGCCGAAAACCACCATTGAATGCCCGTGACCTTCGATTCCTCAGGCAGCATTGCACTAAAAACGCGTGGGATCAGGAAAAGTTCAGAAAACCATTGTCAGTTAACACAGTTCGTCGCTACATCTACAAGTGCAAGTTAAAACTCTACCATGCAAAGCGAAAGCCATACATCAACAGCATCCAGAAACACCGCCGCCTTCTCTGAGCCCGAGCTCATTTGAAATGGACAGACGCAAAGTGGAAATGTGTGCTGTGGTCTGATGAGTCCACATTTCGAATTGTTTTTGGAAATCATGGACATCGTGTCCTCCGGACAAAAGAGAAAAAAGACCTTTATGTTTTCTGTAAGTTCTCAAATGGAACTTCTCTTGTCGAAGCTCGACATTCAGGCCAGCCCGGCCCCTGCAATAGGCAACACCAACCAGCCTTCGCCTAATCTGCCGGCCACTCTACAGGCTTCTGTAGCTGAGTCCACCCTCTGCACTCAGCTCTCCCGCATGGAGCGATATTCCAGGGAGACTGGTGATGTCCTGTCATTCATAACTCAGTGCGAACTGCATTTCAAATTAATGTCCTCTATGTTTCCATCAGACAAGACCAAGAATGCATACATGATCTCACACCTTTCTGGCCGGGCTGCAGTGTGGGCCACAGGAGAGTGGAGCTGTCAGGTGCCATCTTGCTCCTCCCTCCCGGCTTTCACTACAGCCTTCCACCAGGTATTCCAGCATATGTCTCCGTGGCATGAGGCGGCACGCTCCCTTCTGAGGCTAAAGCAGGGTACTCGCCGGGTGGCAGATTACGCTATCAACTTCCGGGTCCTTGCCACCAAGAGTGAGTGGAATCCAGCAGCCGTCTTTGACGCCTTCTACCAGGGCTAGCCCCTGACGTCCAGGAACAGCTTATTCTCATCGACCTTCCCCAGGATTTGGATGAGCTGATTGCCCTCGCCATACGGATCGACCGGCGCCTATTGGAGTGTTCACGGCGCGAGCCTCGTTACGCACCTCGATGCACTATTATGCCTAACCTCGGACCATCAAGCACCCACCGCACTGAGATTGAGCCTACACGTCAGTGACGCCAATCTAATGTTATCTTCTCTCACCAGGTCCCTGCACCTTAAGTTGTTTCATGTCGGTTGCCCTCTGGTGGTCAGAGCAGTGGATGGCCACAAATTGGGACAAATTACGCACAGAACTGTCTGTCCACCTCACAATAAATGAGAATCATGTTGAATCAATTAGCTTCCATGTTAATGAGTGGGGTTCCTCCTCCTGTTCTGAGAAATGTTTATCCAAACGCAAATCCCTGCAACAACCAGTTTTTTCAGAACTCGAGGGGGTCCCTTCCTGTTATCATGACCTAGCTCCCGTGTTTACCAAAGCTAAAGCTAAATTGCTCCCGCCTCACCGTTCTTACGATTGTGCTATAGATTTGTTACCCAGAACCAGTCTGCCTCGAGGTAAATTGTATTGATTGTCCATCCCTGAACACACCGCCATGTGGGAGTATATTCAGGAGTCGCTTGATGCCGGTCTGATTCATCCCTCCTCCGCAACACCTGGGGCAGGATTTTTCTTTGTTGAAAAGAAGGACAAGACTCTGCGTCTGTGTATTGATTACAGTGGATTAAATGATATTACAGTCAAAACCGGTACCCGCTGCCGCTGATGTCGTCTGCCTTTGAGTCGCTAGAGGGCGCCAAGATTTTTACTAAGCTAGATCTCCGAAACGCGTATCATTTAGTCAGGATCGAACAAGGGGATGAGTGGAAAACTGCCTTGAATACCCCTACCAGTCACTATGAGGTACCTTGTGATGCCTTTTGGGCTTACAACATGCCGGCGGTGTTCCAGAACCTAGTTAATTACATTTTATGAGAATTCCTTAAGAAGTTTGTTTTTGTATATTTAGACAATATTCTGATCTTCTCGCCAGACCTTGAAACCCACACCCGGCACGTTTGGACCATGTTACAAACCCTCCTTCATAACAAGCTATACGTCAAGGCAAAAAATTTGCGAATTTCATAAGTCAACTATGTCTTTCCTGGGTTTTGTCATTGCTAAAGGGATGATTCAAATGGACCCAGACAAGGTGGCGGCAGTGCAGGACTGGGCGGTGCCCAGTAGTCGGAAGAGGTTCAAAGGTTTTTAGGGTTTGCTAACTTCTACCGAAAATTAATATGTAATTTTAGCTTGGTTGCCGCACCCCTTTACAATGTGACCCTGTCTCTCCAGGCGTTCAAATGGACTCCGGAATGCGACAAGGCCTTTGGGGTCATAAAGCAATGGTTTTCAGCCACCCCAGTACTACTCCTTCCTGACCCCACACGGCAGTTTGTGGTTGAGGTTGATGCTTCAGATATCGGTGTGGGCATGATCCTGTCTCAGTTGAGTCCCACAGACAGTCGGCTGCATCCATGTGCCTATCTGTCTCATAAGTTGATTCTGGCGGAGTGCAACTACAGCATCGGCGACCATGAACTGCCGGCGGTTAAAGTGACCTTGGAGGATTGGCGACACTGGATCGAGGGGGCATAAATGCCATTTCTTGTGTACATTGATCATAAAAATCGAGCTTATTTACACACAGCTGTTGTGGCTGGGGGTGCCTGGCTGCTTTTTGTTTCTGTCTTCTGTTTCTGTCTTTTGTTTTTCCTTCCAGGTGGCACGCGTTTAGGACTGAGTGGCTGTGTGGCTGAGTTATCAGGACCTCACCCTGATCACCTGAGGCTGATCATGTGCAGCTCGTCAGGACTCACAGCTGTGGTACATCTACATGGATTGGAGCATGGTGGCATTTAAGTCTGGAGTACACAGTGTGTATTTGCCAGAGACTCGACCTTGTGACCAGACGGGTGAGATCGTCGTCTTGAGAGCCATCTCATCATTATGGATGCAGAGAACGTCCAGGTTTGATGCCATGGTCTGTGAAAGAGGAGGGGGTGAGGTCTCACGCTCGTCAGCACACTTCCTGAGGTACGTTAGGTTTTGTGACTAACATTTGTACAGTCAGTAAATGTGGTGTCCCTCACACCTTATTATATTGAGCTGTTATGTTAGTCATTTAATCAGCTTCCACTGCAGTTGAGTAATGTGAACTGGGTGTTCCATGCCTGCAGAGAGGGAGGCTGATTAGTGATTAAGCCAGGAAGTGTTTGCTGTTTATGTACACCTTTGAGCGGTCTCTCTGTGTGTGGAGTGTGGACTCACATGATGGTTTCTTCTTTCACAGACTCGGTTTGTCGCGGCCACCTGGGGGGTGTCGGCGGGGTCCTTGGGTCCGAACTGTTTCTGGCTCCGGACCGTTTGTGCAGCTGGGAGCGCACCGTAAATCCACCACGCCAGACCGCGCACTCATTTGTTGTCTTTTTTTCACATCACTGTTATGTCATTAAATTTTGTTATCCTTTGTACCGTGCTCTGCTTATTTTATACTGGGTCCTTCAAACGCTGGTCGGTTCTCCGTCCTGCGTCCAACACATAACAACAGCAAAACATTTAAACGCTTGTCAAGCTCAGTGGGCAATCATCTTCAGTAGGTTCAGTTTTGTCCTCACATATTGACCCGGGTCTAAGAACGGCAACCCGGACGCGCCATCGAGTCTCAGGTTAGAAGTGCTCTCGGTAATGAAGCAACTCCGGTTGGCTGCCCGGCGGGGAAGTTATTTGTCCCAGTCTCTCTTAGAGGGGAAGTTATTGAATGGGGTCACAGCAGCTGGTTTTCCTGACATACGGGTATCAAGAAGACCGTGTTTGTGGTTCAACAGCGGTTTTGGTGGCCTTGTATGGTCGCAGACATTACTGAGTTTATTAACGCCTGTCAGGTTTGTGCTATGTACAAATCACCCACTCGTCCTCCTGCCGAGTCATTATTTTCTCTGTCAATTCCTAGGCAACCCTGGACTCATATTTCTCTAGATTTTGTCACTGGCCTTCTGCCCTCAAAAGGACATACTGTGATTCTAACAGTTGTAGATCACCTCTCCAAGATTTGTCATTTTGTGCCTTTGTTGAAACTGCTTTCTGCTAAAGAACTTGCCGAGATAATGCTTACACGTCTTCTGTCTCCATGGCTTTCCGCAGGACATTGTCTCTGACTGGGGTCCACAGTTTATTTCTGGATTTTGGAGGGAGTTCTGCCGTCTCCTCAGGGCCAGCTCCAGCCTTATGTCCGTGTACCATCACCAGGCTAACGGTCAGTCAAAACGGTTTAATCAAGAGTTGGAAAAGGGTCTCAGAATTCTATGTTCACAGCATCCGTCCGTTTGGTCCTCACGAATATCTTGGATAGAATTAGCTCACAACAGTTTGACGTCAGCTTCCTTCGGGTTTTCTCCATTCCATGTGGTTTACGGCGGTCAGCCTTCTCTGTTCTCTCCCAAAGTTTTTTGTTCCCCGGTATCATCTGCCCTCAGTTTAATCATCAGATGCCAACAAACCTGGGAGCAGCCTCGGCAAACCCTGGGTCGCTCTTCAGACCTTTAGAAGATGGCCGCCGACCATACGAGGGCTGTCCGTAAAGTATAGGTCCTTTTTATTTTTTTCAAAAACTATATGGATTTCATTCATATGTTTTTACGTCAGACATGCTTGAACCCTCGTGCGCATGCGTGAGTTTTTCCACGCCTGTCGGTGACGTCATTCGCCTGTGAGCACTCCTTGTGGGAGGAGTCGTCCAGCCCCTCGTCGGAATTCCTTTGTCTGAGAAGTTGCTGAGAGACTGGCGCTTTGTTTGATCAAAATTTTTTCTAAACCTGTGAGACACATCGAAGTGGACATGGTTCGAAAAATTAAGCTGGTCTTCAGTGAAAATTTTAACAGCTGATGAGAGATTTTGAGGTGATTCTGTCGCTTTAAGGACTTTTCACGGTGCGAGACGTCGCGCAGCGCTCTCAGGCAGCGTCATCAGCCTGTTTCAAGCTTAAAACCTGCACATTTCAGGCTTTATTGATCCAGGACGTCGTGAGAGAACAGAGAAGTTTCAGAAGAAGTCGGTTTCAGCATTTTATCCGGATATTCCACTGTTAAAGGAGATTTTTTTTAATGAAAGACGTGCAGGCGGATTGCAGCGTCGGCTCGCAGCCGCCGCGACGCTCCGCCACAGGAAAAACACCTCTGTTGGAAGCCTTGAGGACAAGTTGGAACATCTCCAGCTGATAAACAATTTCTCATATACTCACTCCACTGAAAGCCATCAAAAGCCGCCTGGATTTTACAAATGGTTATCAACACGGAGGTGTTTTTCCTGTGCCGCCGCGCCGCGTCGGCTGTGTCCCGACGCGCGGACCCGTCCGCACGTCTTTCATTAAAAAAAATCTCCTTTAACAGTGGAATATCCGGATAAAATGCTGAAACCGACTTCTTCTGAAACTTCTCTGTTCTCTCACGACGTCCTGGATCAATAGAGCCTGAAATGTGGAGGTTTTAAGCTTGAAACAGGCTGATGACGCTGCCTGAGAGCGCTGCGCGACGTCTCGCACCGTGGGAAGTCCTTAAAGCGACAGAATCACCTCAAAATCTCTCATCAGCTGTTAAACTTTTCACTGAAAACCAGCTTAATTTTTCGAACCATGTCCACTTCGATGTGTCTCACAGGTTTAGAAAAAATTTTGATCAAACAAAGCGCCAGTCTCTCAGCAACTTCTCAGACAAAGGAATTCCGACGAGGGGCTGGACGACTCCTCCCACAAGGAGTGCTCACAGGCGAATGACGTCACCGACAGGCATGGAAAAACTCACGCATGCGCACGAGGGTTCAAGCATGTCTGACGTAAAAACATATGAATGAAATCCATATAGTTTTTGAAAAAAATAAAAAGGACCTATACTTTACGGACAGCCCTCGTAAATGGTCCATTGCACCTACTAATTCTGCGGGACAGAAGGTTTGGTTGTCCACCTGTCACTTGCTGCTCTGTGGGGTTCCGCGTAAAATGGCTCCCAGGTTTGTCAGTCCCTTCCCCATGTCTAAGATCATTAATCCTGTTTCCATACGACTTCGGTTACCTCCGTCAATGCGTATTCATCCCACACTTCATGTCAGCCACGTCAAACCTGTCAGGACTAGCCCTTTGAGCCCTCTGGCCGTTCCCCCGCTTACCGCCGGTTTGTGGACAGGAGTTTTCTGTGCGGTGGCTTCTGGCTTCACTTCACCGGGGCCGTGGCTTTCAGTATCTAGTTGATTGGGAGGGGTATGGTCCCGAGGAGCGGTCATGGATCCCCTCCCGCTGCATCCTGGACCCCGGTCTCATTCCTACCTTTCATTTTGCCAAACCTGCTGCTCTTGGGCTGTCTGGAGGTGGCCCTTAACGGGTGAGGGGAGGTACTGTCAGGATGTGAGCTTCTGCCTGGTTTTGTTTTCATGCTTTTGCCACGTAATCCTTTAAAGCATATATAAAGTGAAATTTTGATCCAGAATCCACATGTGGATCTGGATCACCTCCAAAATTTAATGGAGTCTTCCATGGCCTAATATGTATCAGTGTTGAACATTTTGTAAAAATCTGTGCTGTAGTTTTGACGTAATCCTACTAAAACTAATACTTCAAAGCCTATATAAAGTGAAACTTGATCCAGAATCCAAATCACCTCCAAAATTTAATGGGTTCTTCCATGGCCTAATATGGATCTGTGGTGAAAATGTTGTCAAAACACCGTGATGGAAATGATGACATCATCAGCACATGCTAGTAAGAAAATGGTGCCCGAAAAAACATCATCATCAGCAAACATCAGTGAGAAAACTGATGGAAATAACATCATCAGCAAACACCATTGAGAAAACCATGTCAGAAACAATGGCATCATCAGCAAACACCAGTGAGAAAACAGTTACGGAAACAGTGACATCACCAGCAAATGTTAGTGAGAAAACAGTGGCGGAAACAGAACCATCATCAGCAAATGTTTGTGAGGAAACGGGAGAGAAATTAAGTTACTTTTTTTTTTTACATTCTTCAATGAACTGCGCACACACACACACACGCACAAACAATTTGATGTGTTGGAATGGAAATGTTTTAAAACTTCAAAAGTGATTTTCTGACATCCTGGTGGGGAAAAAACAACCCAGAATGTCTGTGAATATACCACTCACATTTATGAAAGGACCAGGTACAAATTTTTGGTTATGTTATATAATTGCAAGTGAAAGGAAATTATTGTGTCTGCATTTATTTTTTTTCGATAGTTATCAGAGTGTGAAAATTTATTTTTATTCATACTACATGTATTTTACAGAATCATTCCTACAATTTGCTAACATTTATTTCCAGATCAGCTCATATGGATGAGACATCTGTTTTATCCAGTCAGATTTCTCCCTGCTGTCTTCGGGGGAAAATAAATCTGCATTGAGGCTTTCATTATGATTCTCTCTGCTTTTCAAACTAATGGGGACATTGATGGGGATTTTCATGTTCTGTGTGAGTCAGTGTCTGTGCCTGAGATGACCATAGCATAATGTCCAGCAACTTGGCTGTAATCTAATTACCTCCGCCAAGGAGGTTATGTTTTCGGTCGAGTTTGTTTGTTTGTTTGTCAGAAGGATAACTCAAAAAGTTTTGAACAGATTTTGATAACATTTTGTGGAGTGATTGGAAATGACAAGAGGAACAAGTGATTAAATTTTAGTGGTGATCTGGATCACGATCCGGATCCAGGAATTTTTTAAATGATTCTTCACCATTGCGGGAGAGGGGGAATTTTGACATTCTAGTTTCTAAATCCACAAAAACAAGGCAGAAAGGCTTGAAAAAAATTAGGGTGTAACATAGTCAAATGTTCTATCAAACAACAAAGTTTGGTGATGATCGGATCCGGATTCCGGATCTGGTGATCCAGAATATGCAAAAATATAGGGAAAATAGAAAATGTGTCAGTGTGAGGTGACAAATGAAGCTAGAGATGCACAACTAACACCAAATTGTAGCTGAATCTGTACTGATTCAGTAAGGTGTCATCAGATTTGATGTAGCTTCAAATGTTATGGAGCAAGATCCAGAAGAAAACCGCCATTACCGAAAAAATCATTTTTATACAATAACTTTTGAACTAATAAAGACATAAAAGTGATTCCAAGTTCTAGTGGTATGTTTTCATGGTCAAGGATGTCAAATATAAAGGAAAGAAAAGTGTATGTATCATAGTTTTGGTTGAAACACTGAATTGTTGAATAGATCACTGTGCCAAGGAGGGAATCTCTTTAGGGTCAGTGACCCTATGGCCTTGTTTAGAGAAGTGTTTCATAAATGTTAAAAAAAATTCATATATTTGCAGTTTAGTTGAATTATAAATTGAATTTTGTCTCTTATTTGTTTTTGTCTATAAGCACATGTAATATCAATATCAGTGCTCAGATGACAGTAGCTTCTGGGAAAGGTGCAAGTTGCAATAAACTGTGATGCCAAGTGCTAAGGATACATGCTATCCAGTCACAGCAGATGAAACTTTTTTTACTACTGCACTGTAAAAAACAATAGTTGAGAATACTTCAAATTTGCAGGCAACAGTCTGCACTAAGACTTTTATGTTGTGCCGATGATGAACTATATACTAACAGATATTTCATCATCGGCACAACATAAAAGTCTTAGTGCAGACTATTGCCTGCAAATTTGAAGTATTCTCAACTATTTTTTTCTTACAGTGTGAGCAAACATCATTGTTAGACTTTTTTAGGTTCAGTGATTTCACGGCGTGTAGATGTTATGGCGTCAGTGACCCCATGGCCTTGGTGGAGGTTTGCACTCTCCGAGTGCTTCTAGTTCTGATTGTGTTATTTATCTTTGTAGAACTTTTGATTAGTGGTTGTATCAGCAAATGCAACCATTGTGAGTCTTCTTGTTTCTTAATGTTAATGTTCAGAAACAATATGTTAATATTTCTTTTTTCGCTTCCTGGCTGTTATCAGAAAGATTTTCCCATTTTTCTTCTGTCTCTTTCTCTCGCTTTATCTTTCATCCACCTATTCCATATGCACAGGCACTTCCTTGTCTCTTAAAGAAGCCACACACTCATAACATTTGGTAATGACAGTTATTTGTACATTTGTGCTGCTGCACCATTTGAGGCTGACACTGGGCTTAATTATGGAAGGAGATCTGAAGAAGCTCTGGTCCCACTAAATAATAAAGGATGAATAATGAGCCACGCAGCATCTTTGTTTTTTTGTTTTGTTTTGTTTTGTTTTGTTTTTTTTGCTACGAGAGGGTTTATTCCGCTATCATGAGAGATTGGTGGCTCTTAGAGGCCTTATCTTCAGTTATATAATGGCTGAGTGGATCCTTGTCATTTGATTGGTGCTTTGTATGTCACATGACATGGATTATTTTGTCCCATTTGTGTTGCATTGCATTTACAGTGCAGTTTGATTCCATTTTGAGCGCAAATTTGGTTCCATACATTTGGAACCATTGCACTCTGCACACACGCACATGCACGTGACTGCACATTCACGCGTACCCACACGTGCGTGCACACACACACACACACACACACACACACACACACATACACACAAAACGCACGCACACATGCACACACAAAAGAAATCCTCTGCGCTGTCTGGATGCTGTTAGCAGGAAGAAATAATGAAAAGCTGGACTCATTTCTGACGTGATTTGTTTTTCGCTGCACTGAGGATGTACACAAGTCCTTTTTTGGTAGTACAGATGCGCACAAGCACTGACCCGGTTGCGCGTGTGTGTGCACGCGCGCAGGGGACAACGTGTCTACTGAGATGAGGATTTGATCGAGCTAACTGATGCTGCTAATTCTTGTAACACACAAACACACACAATCTGTTGTGAAAGTGTAGGAACACGGACCCACAACAGGGGGCGCAAATGAACGGACAATGGAGGAATCAAATAACACTGTTTTTACTGTTGTGAAAACAGGCACAACAACACAGCCGATTACAATATTGAGACTGAGTCCAATAACCACGGTGTCGTGTGGGCAGGCTCGACGATAGGAGACGTCTGTCCAAGTCGAACCGGAACCAACCCGATTTCCTCTGCCACCGAACCCCGGGAATACTGGAGCCGCCAAGTCCCGAATCCCCAGGTGGCCACTGCCTCCGCTCGTCGGATCCGGTACTGCTGGCAAGGAACAAAAACAGTCAGGTGTGGATGCGGCTGCACCCAGCAACACGGAGGGTGGAGAGTCCACCTCCACCTCTCGTTAACAACGATACAGGAGTGTAGGAAGGTGAGTACTTATCAAAAGTTGTTCAGTAGTCAGCTGTCCTACAAATGCTCCACAAGAAATACAACAATGGTTAGTTATATGTATGGCAGAGATTGTTACCTCTTTGGTTAGGCGATATCTCGGCAAATGAGGTGGAGATGCTGTCCTGCTGATATACCTCCTTATTGATTGGGATCAGCTGTCTCCAGTGATGGATGACAGCTGTCATCCTGGCTGCTCCCGTAAGGCGGCAGCGCCCTCCGGTGCCTGGAGCCCGCACTCCAGGCAGGGCGCCCTCTAGTGGTGGTGGGCCAGCAGTACCTCCTCTTCAGCGGCCCACACAACACAATCCACTCCACTGTAAGCCGTCTGGATGCATGAAGAGCTGTTCAGATGAAAAGCTGACATGATTTGCTGCTGAGGAATACACAAAGTTTTTTTTTTTTCTTTTTTTATGGAAGTCTTAAGTCAGTGCACAGCATCACCGGACTACATGTCACAATTTGGACTTTAGCAGCAGTGGAACACCAAAATGTAAGTCCCTTTTCTGTTGTTTATAAATGAATAAAATATCAAATGACAAGGATCTATTTTAGCTGTTATATAAAACAAATAATGAATGTTTTTGCATTCTTTCAATGGAACGAATATTTAATTCAGTGAAAGCTGGAACAAACCATTCAACGAGTACCACTGAACTCATAAACATTCATTATTTGTATGTTAATGAGGCTTATCTCTGAGCGTGGTGTTAATTTCAATTTTGCGTACACAATTCCACCTGCTCTGTGCTCCGGACGCTGTATATAAAGTAATTATTTTGTAGCAGATTATAATCATTTTTTGCCAAACCTTGGATGCTGAAAACACCTCTAATCGCTTCTGGAATCACAGAAGACTGTTTCATCTGGACACTTTTTTTCCTCTCTTTCCTGCTCCATGAGGAAACAAGTGTGGGAGGGGCGCAGGGTAGGACCAAAGGTGCGTGCACCAGTGTCGTGCTACACAGCACTGTGTAGCTTGTACGTGGCTTAGTTGGCTGATTTGAGCCATTCGAGGCTCTAATGGCCGGTCGGTCATGGCTCACTAAAATATATTCTGTTACTGAAATTGGAAAGTTGAATTTTTAAGCCTGCAAAAAAGGTTTTTATTTTACGTGGTTCACCAACAAAAGCAAAAAGCTATTTTCCAGAAGGGCCCAAGATACGTGTCTCTGCACCTTTCCAGCTCAAAGTGCGAGTTGGGAGCTCGACTGTGATGTGAAAATGAACCCGGATTCTAATGTTCAAACCACAATGTCACCACACTCAACCAATGTACCGATTCAACAAAGAAGTGACACATGAGACGTTTGATGTTTTTCCTTTGTCACTTTAATTTTTGTAGAATGACTTTCTGATGGCACCTGAGGGCTTTATGTCCAGAACATCGTCTGACGGCCTTCACCTACAGCACAGAATTCTGTGGAAGTAAAAAAAAAACAAAAAACTTAATAATAATAACCTGAATAGTTTGTGTGACATCGCCTGAACTACCAAAAGTTCTTAGTCCTCAAGAAAAATGTGTGGAACTTGAGCTGTATGACTGGTTCAAACTTAAAGCTGAAGCACCTTCACTGGGGTCGTAGTGAAAGTCTGGGTCTCCAGAGAAGCCGAGACAGGCCGCCTGCTTCCTGAAGCGTTGCAGGTCCTCCTCCTTCACAGACATCTTTCTGGCTGCACAGAAACAAACAAACAATAAGTCTCAAATATTTGCGAAGTGCAGTCAGACTCACTTTATTTCCTTTCTCAGTCATTTGATCGTACAGTAGAGGTCTAACATGTGCAGCCAAAGGTTCTCGTCTCCGAGGGATGTTGGAAAACCAAACGTCTTCACAATATTGTGGAAGTGGGAGAAGGTGACATTATTGTTGATGACCAAACAGTCACTGCAGGACGGCAGCAGCTGGAAAACCATTTCCTGTGTTCCTGCTGCAAATTCAAAATGAAAGTTTAAAATGTGACTCTGTAACAGCAGGAAAACTGTCAAACAGCAACAGCCTGTGTGCCAGCAGAGACAAACACACAATGGGTTTCGTTCAGTTATCAACTTCAACCAATCAATCAACTTTTTTCTTGTATAGCGCCAAATCACAACAAACAGTTGCCCCAAGGCGCTCCACATTGCAAGGCAAGGCCATACAATAATTATGAAACACAGTCTACGTCTAAAGCAACATAACCAAGGGATGGTCCAGGGTCACCCGATCCAGCCCTAACTATAAGCCTTAGCGAAAAGGAAAGTTTTAAGCCTAATCTTAAAAGTAGAGAGGGTATCTGTCTCCCTGATCTGAATTGGGAGCTGGTTCCACAGGAGAGGAGCCTGAAAGCTGAAGGCTCTGCCTCCCATTCTACTCTTACAAACCCTAGGAACTACAAGTAAGCCCGCAGTCTGAGAGCGAAGCGCTCTAATGGGGTAATATGGTACTATGAGGTCCCTAAGATAAGATGGGACCTGATTATTCAAAACCTTATAAGTAAGAAGAAGAATTTTAAATTCTATTCTAGCATTAACAGGAAGCCAATGAAGGGAGGCCAACACGGGTGAGATATGCTCTCTCCTGCTAGTCCCCGTCAGTACTCTAGCTGCAGCATTCTGAACCAACTGAAGGCTTTTTACGGAACTTTTAGGACAACCTGATAATAATGAATTACAATAGTCCAGCCTAGAGGAAACAAATGCATGAATTAGTTTTTCAGCATCACTCTGAGACAAGACCTTTCTGATTTTAGAGATATTGCGTAAATGCAAAAAGGCAGTCCTACATATTTGTTTAATATGCGCTTTGAATGACATATCCTGATCAAAAATAACTCCAAGATTTCTCACAGTATTACTATAGATCAGGGAAATGCCATCCAGAGTAACGATCTGGTTAGACACCATGCTTCTAAGATTTGTGGGGCCAAGTACAATAACTTCAGTTTTATCTGAGTTTAAAAGCAGGAAATTAGAGGTCATCCATGTCTTTATGTCTGTAAGACAATCCTGCAGTTTAGCTAATTGGTGCGTATCCTCTGGCTTCATGGATAGATAAAGCTGGGTATCATCTGCGTAACAATGAAAATTTAAGCAATACCGTCTAATAATACTGCCTAAGGGAAGCATGTATAAAGTGAATAAAATTGGTCCTAGCACAGAACCTTGTGGAACTCCATAATTAACTTTAGTCTGTGAAGAATATTCCCCATTTACATGAACAAACTGTAATCTATTAGACAAATATGATTCAAACCACCGCAGCGCAATGCCTTTAATACCTATGACATGCTCTAATCTCTGTAATAAAATTTTATGGTCAACAGTATCAAAAGCAGCACTGAGGTCCAACAGAACAAGCACAGAGATAAGTCCACTGTCCGAAGCCATAAGAAGATCATTTGTAACCTTCACTAATGCTGTTTCTGTACTATGATGAATTCTAAAACCTGACTGAAACTCTTCAAATAGACCATTCCTCTGCAGGTGATCAGTTAGCTGTTTTACAACTACCCTCTCAAGAATCTTTGAGAGAAAAGGAAGGTTGGAGATTGGCCTATAATTAACTAAGATAGCTGGGTCAAGTGATGGCTTTTTAAGTAATGGTTTAATTACTGCCACCTTAAAGGCCTGTGGTACATAACCAACTAACAAAGATAGATTGATTTAACGACATAGATAGATTAAACGATAGATTAAACGACAAAGCAACAGTTTAATATCTGAAAAACCACAACATCAAAATGAAACAGGAGACTTTAAACGGCCCCTTCACACATAACACGAAAGACGCAGAAACCAGAAGAAAATCCACAAACCAAAACAAAATGAGGAACCACGAGATATTCCATCTGCTGTTGGGAGGGACGCACAGCCGGATAGGTGTGCACCATACCACGGTGACGGTTTTGTGCATGCTCATGTTCATACGCAAGAACAGAGTGCGAGCATGTGGAAAGTCGTGGATTATTGTTCTCCCTTTTATGTTTTACATGAAATACCTGATGCGCTTGTGAATAGCCGGGTTCTCGCGTCATGAACACATCAGCCAGCATGGTGTATCCAGCGTGCAGTGATCCGCTGCAAATGTGATATGTGTTTTAATTGTTACAATGTGGGGAAATCTCGCAGTGACACGAGCCTCACGGGGGTATGTTTGAGGCAATTTCCTGCATGGCACAATATTCACCAGCGATCAGCTGAAGCCATATGTGCTTTAATTAATTTCCACAGTACAGTTATGTGAGGTCATATCCTACAAACCACTACAGGTGTTCCCTACCTATGACGTGTGAGCACAGATATCTGAACAGCTGCATGTCGCAGGGGGACACGCCCACCTCTGTCAGTAGACCCCGGCAGCTCACAGAAAAAAAAGGCTCACCCTCTGTACCTTCATTCTGTAATATTTATTTTATGTATGTATTATTCTGTGTTTGTCCTGCATCTGATGTCTGTGTTTGTAATGTAACACCTTGCGTGCACGGTCAGGTCCAGCTGACAGTCGGTGGTCAGCTGACAGACGCTGTATGTCCACGGCAAAGCGTTGAACAAAGCGTTCAGAAATGAATGAGTTCACACCTTTACCCTTATTTGTGTTCTTTAATCTCCACTCTTTGTCTTTCATGTAAACTACAATTTACGTGGTGGAAGTGACATCACCCTGGTCTGCTGGATCAGCAATTCCACACCGTGCTGTGCGCGCATAGATGATGACCGGTCCTCGTGTTCGTGTCGGTACGTAATTATTAGCATGTCACAAGGGCATGAGAACCCACCCACACATGTACATTGCGTGTTGACCAGCTGAGTTGCAGTACACAGCAGTCAGCTGTTTAAGCAGTGCACTGCGCTGCACAGCGACCGGACTCCGAGGTCCTCAGCCACAGCTGACAATGTTTTATTCATGATGTGTTTGTGGGGCTGGATGGATGGATGGATGGACGATGAGCACTCCATAAGCTGTGTGTGTGTGTGGGGGGGGGGGGGGGGGGGGGAGAGTTTGGCACAGTCACGCCCATATGTGTTACTAAGTGACGCCACACTCGTGTTGTACTTAGACACTTTTCACAGGCAGCTCGAATATGATCGCCTGCTCTCTACTCTCGTGCAGGGAGCGCGAATAGCCCCCCTTTTGTAAGTGTCCAGTGAGCAGTGCTAGATGTTCATGTGCGACACCTTGAATTTGGCAGACACCTGCAGACAGAGGAGTTGAATGGGCACTCACACAGCACTCGCTGTCTTTCGGCTGCTGGTGTGCGCGAATGGATGTTGTGACAGTTGTATGAGGCATTTGAGGCGGCTCCGATTTTTCACGAGTGGCATTTGACTCCTCCTTCATGAGCCATTCTGTCTCAATCATGTCACGGGTTAAGTGGCACTAATCCTGGACACAATCAAGAAGCAGGTGTGAAACCACGAGGTGTTATTGTGAGCTGGGAAATAAGAATACTGTGGCTGAAACTCAAAGAAAGTGAGGAGAAATTAATATTCTAGCTGTTATGTCCTTCTCTAGCCCCCGTATCCATCTCCATCGTCTTCTCTTTGTGGACCATCAGATCTGTCCAGTTTAACAACCCCAGTCAGCAGGAGATGAAGGTCTCTCTTCTCTTGTACAACATCTGGACTTGGTTTTCTCTGATAATAATACAGGACCTACCTTAGACATGTGTGCACATCATTTTGGCGAGGATAACTCAACTGTTCTAGACTAATATGATCCCAATGAACAACTTGGGATATGTGGCAAAAGCCCAAAATTGACCACACCCTTTGACATCCTGAGTGTTACTTCAAATACAACTGTATTTTCTAAATTGCAGCAGCTGTAGATTTTCCAATGTACAGTGAGGAAAATAGGTATTTGAACACCCTGCGTTTTTGCAAGTTCTCCCACTTAGAAATCATGGAGGGGTCTGAAATTTTCATCTTAGGTGCATGTCCACTGTGAGAGACATAATCTAACAAAAAAAAAAAAAAAAAAATCCGGAAATCACAATGTATGATTTTTTTAATAATTTATTTGTATGTTACTGCTGCAAATAAGTATTTGAACACCTACCAACCAGCAAGAATTCTGGCTCACACAGACATGTTAATTTTTCTTTAAGAAGCCCTCTTATTCTGCACTCTTTACCTGTATTAATTGCACCTGTTTGAACTTGTTACCTGTATGAAAGACACCTGTCCACACACTCGATCAGTCACAATCCAACCTGTCCACCATAGCCAAGACCAAAGAGCTGTCTAAGGACACCAGGGACAAAACTGTAGACCTGCACAAGGCTGGGATGGACTACAGGATAACAGGCAAGCAGCTTGGTAGAAGACAACAACTGTTATTATTATTTATTAGAAAGTGGAAAAAACACAAGATGACTGTCAATCTCCCTCGGTCTGGGATTCCATGCAAGATCTCACTTTCTGGGGTAAGGATGATTCTGAGAAAGCTCAGAACTACACAGGAGGACCTGGTCAATGACCTGAAGAGAGCTGGGACCACAGTCATAAACATTACATTAGGAACACATGATGCTGTCATAGTTTAAAATCCTGCAGGGCAGCAAGGTCCCCCTGCTCAAGCCAGCACATGTCCAAGCCTGTTTGACGTTCACCAGTGACCATCTGGATGATCCAGAGGAGGCATGGGAGAAGGTCAAGTGGTCAGATGAGACCAGAATAGAGCTTTTTGGTATCAACTCCACTTACCATGTTTAAAGGATGAGAACAACGCCAAGAAAACCATCCCAACCGTGAAGCATGGGGGTGGGTGGAAACATCATACCGGGGGGTGCTCTTCTGCAAAGGGGACAGGACAACTGCACCGTATTGAAGGGAGAATGGATGGGGTCATGTATTGCGAGATTTTGGCAAACAACCTCCTTCCCTCAGTAAGAGCATTGAAGAAGGGTCATGGCTGGGTCTTCCAGCATGACAATGACCCCAAACACACAGCCAGGGCAACTAAGGAGGGGCTCCGTAAGAAGCATTTCAAGGTCCTGGAGTGGCCTGGCCAGTCTCCAGACCTGAACTCAATAGAAAATCTTTGGAGGGAGCTGAAACTCCAAACCTGAAAGATTTGGAGAAGATCTGTATGGAGGACTGGACCAAAAGCCCTGCTGCAGTGTGTGCAAACCTGGTGAAAGACTACAGGAAACGTTTGACCTCTGTAATTGCAAACAAAGGCTACTGTACCAAATATTAACACTGATTTTCACAGGTGTTAAAATACTTATTTGCAGCAGTAACATACAAATAAATTAATAAAAAATCATACATTGTGATTTCTGGATTTTTTTTTTTATTTATTCATTTTTTTAGATTATGTCTCTCACAGTGGACATGTACCTAAGATGACAATTTTAGACCCCTCCATGATTTCTAAGTGGGAGAACTTGCAAAATGGCAGGGTGTTCAAATACTTATTTTCCTCACTGTGTTTAAAATGTTCAGAATGAGCAATACATGTTTGGGAGGGTCGTAGAAAAGTGTAAATTTTCTATTTGGATATTTTAAGAGAAAATGCCTCAAATAAGTAAAAATAAGAAAACTACAATAAGACTAAAATAAGAAAATGAACATTTGCCAAATATAATGAAATTTTGTTTTCTGTCTGCTAAAGAAACAAAACTTGTTTCTTTTGCAGACAGCAGTTATCTAGAGCTCTTAAATGTTTTAAGGATTATCAGGGAAATGTAGACATATACGCACAATATTTAAGCCCAGAAAGTTTTAGTTACTAAATATGTTGCAATTCTGGACTGTAGTAGGTCATTTGACCTCATGTTTTCTTGTGGGTTAGAAATTTTTCACTCTTCTATGACCCTTCTCAACATGTACTGGTCATTCTGAGCATATTGAATACCTTGCGATACCTTGTATGTCGCTGCTGTCCTTTAGAAAATACAGCTGTACTTGAAGTAACACTCTGGATGACAAAGGGTGCGGTCATTTTGGGGCTGTTTGTCCCATGTAGAGATTTTGGCACATATCCCAACTTCTTCATTGGGGTAATATTAGTCTAGAACAGTTGAGTTATCCTCTCCTAACTGATAAGGGCCCCTTCACACATAACACAACGTTGGACGAAAGAAAACCAGAAACTGGAAAAAACGAAATGGGAACCCGCCAAACATTCCACCTGCTGTCAGGAGGGACACACGGTATGTCTGACAGGCATGAATGATACAGTAGCGACAGTTTTGTGCACGCTCGTGTGCGTGTACGAACACAGTGTGAACAGCTGGAACGTGTTGCATCACATCGCACCGCTGCTGTGGAGAAAAAAATTAATTCCACACACCATAAAAAACACCTCAACTTATTGAATCCCTCTTAATCGAGCAGACAATACAAGTATGGACCTTCTGTTCCTCTGTAGATGACCCAAGGTCATATACCTACAGTCATGAAATGACATGAATGAAGCAGTGTGCTCTTATCATGTCCACACCTACTGGCCCGGCATGTCAAGAAGGCCCCGTGCGCATGTCCAGTGAGCGGCGCGCCGAATGAGAGACACCGCATTATGTGGGCCATAGCTCACTTAGGTGACATGACATTCAGATCGCCAGCTGAGTGGACACATGATCAGACGGTCCTTTTCTCGTGGAGCAGCCTTCCAGTGTGCGCGCTGTGTGGCCCCTCCAGCCTGTGGCAAAGGCGATACATGTGTTTATATATTTCGACATGAAGACAGCAAACACACTCACGTGCCTCACGGCGTATCCTTCAAAACACGGTACGTGTTCTCCAGCTGAGTTGCGGGTCCAGAGATCTCAACAGCTGCTTCTGTGTGCAGCCAGGCCCACCTGTTTGTTCACTGCACAGAACAAATTGTCACTGTCTGTTCCTGTGTTCTGTGATTAATTATTTTAGTTATTTGTCATGTAATTGTGTATGTAATTATTGTAGTATTTATTTATATACTTGTTCTGGCTCTGTTCTCTGTGTTTTTAATGTAACACGTCCTGTGCACTGAGCCGTCATTTCCAGCTGTCAGTGTGTGACTGGCCGGCAATCAGCTGAGAGGCGCCCTGCCCTGCTGTGTGCGCTCAGACGTGGCTGGTCGGTGAGCTTGTCTGTACATAAATATCAGCATGTCATGCAAGTGTGCTCCCCCTCCCCCGCACGCCACATGTTTTGAGGGGGCAGCCGACACACTGGCACACAACATGTATTGGGGGAGCAGGGGGTGCAACACACATGCACGCCACATGTGTTGGGGATCGGGGTGCGATACACACGCAAGCCACATGTGTTGGGGGTCGTGGTGCGATACACACACACCACATGTGTTGGGGGTCGGGGTGTGATACACACGCAAGCCACATGTTTTGGAATGGTGATTGGCACAGCCACACCCATGTGTGTTGCTTGGTGACGCCACACTCGTGGGCGTTTAGACAGTTTTCACAAACACCTCGAATGTGGTCAACTGCTCTCAACTCTCGTACCAGGAGTGTGAATAGCCCCACCTTTTCTCAGTGTCCAGTGAGCAGTGTTGAATGTTTGTGTGTGACACCTGGCATTTGGCTGACACCTGCTGAGAGGAGGATCTAATGAGCACTTCCTGGGCACTCGCTGTCTTTCAGCCGCTGGTCTGCGTGAATGGTTGTAGCCAGAGGTGAGACAAAGTCACCTTCAAGTCACTCTCAAGTCATGAATGAGCAAGTCCCAAGTCAAGTCTCAAGTCATAATGACCACAAATTGTTTGCAAGCTGACTTGAGAATTGACTTGGGACTTGCAGATTGATGACTTGAGAATGACTTAACAGTGACTTCATCCCACCTCTACTTGTAGTGACAGCTGTACGAGGCATTTGAGGTGGCTCCAATTTTTCACAAGTGTCATTTGATTCTTCCATCTGCCATTCTGCCTCAATCGTGTTATGTGTGAAGGGGCCTGAAGGTAGGACCAAGACTATAAGCCCCTCCTGTATTTTCACAAACGCAGATTGTAGTTTCACTGCAGATGTGCTTCGTCCACAGAGTTCTCCATGGACGAGGTAAAGCTCACCAAGACATGCTGTGATTTATGACAGGAAATAAATTTGGCCAAATTTAGAACCTTTTACTGTTTTTACCCCTAAACACATCAAGTTGTAACATTTAATGTGGTAACTTACATTTTGCAAACACAGTATCATGTTTGATGGTTGCTCTGAATTTTGCTCCATAGCAGATTCTTTTTCTTAAAGACAAAGACAGATGAGGGTCAGCTGATGTTCTGAAACATTCACAGAACTAGATGGTAAATCAGAGGTGTGGAGCAGTAAACTGTGATGAGAGATATGATCAAATAATCATTGTTGCTTCACAAATTGCATTCAAAATAATCATGTCAAGGTGACTTCCAGTATGGTGTTTGAAAGTAGACTCACATTCGGCTCGCTCTACTGTACTCTTCAGTTTTTTTCTTTGGTCTGTCTTGACCTAATTTGATGTTTTATTATGAAGCAGCTAACATTCAAAAATACATTTAATAGCTAAAAGATCATCATAAAGTTTGGGGTAAATTCAAAACTCAGTCGTGTTTGTGTCTATGTCTCCCTGACTTATTGACTTCATCTCTCTCTTTGACCCTGTCTTGGTAAACAGATAATCCTGTTGTACTTGCCTCTATTAAAATATGGTATCAATTTTGACTTCACATCAGATGTATCATTGCTTCTCCTCTGGACCCATTCTGTAAGAATCACCTCTTTCCTTCCTTCTTCTTAGACACTGCATTTCATCTATGGGGTAAGAAGGGCATTAAAAGTTTCCATGTTCTTTTAAGGATAATACCTTTCATAATTTTACCACTCATTTCATTTGTTTAGTTTTTTTGTGCATCTAATATTTTTACAGATTTCCCCTCAGCCCAGGAAACATCCTTGGGAGAACCTCTTTGAATTCATACCCCATAAGAAAGCTCTTATATCTCATATATATATATATATATATATATATAATGTTGTTCTTTCAGTGGACAGTCATCCAGTCAATAAAATCATCTGTAAATTACAGAATTCATACATCATCAACTTGTGCAAGTCTTTCCCTAATTACCTCCGCCAAGGAGGTTATGTTTTCACTGGCGTTTGTCTGTCTGTTTGTCTGTTAACAGGATAACTCAAAAAGTTTTGAATGCATTTGAACCAAATTTGGTGGAATGGTGGGAAATATGTCCAGGATCAATCGATTAAAATTTGGTGATGATCTGGATTAAACTCTGGAATATAGAATAATGTATTCATTTGCCCTTTTGTGAGTCCACATCCTTCGATATTGACATGTGGTGTGGCGGAGGTAGTGCCCTTCTAGTAGAATTTAAAGTAGTACACAGGCAGAATTTTTCAAAGTCTAAATTATCCAAAATTTATCCCAATGTCTCTGATCGGAGTGAAATGTAAATCCTCTCCCTGTGATTTAAGTCATATCTTTTTTTCTTTGCCCCAAACTTCATCTCATCTTCAACTGCTTACCCAGGATTGGGTCAGGGCGCAACATCTCTGGCAGGGGACCCCAGACTTCCCTTTCCATGCCACACTGACCACCTCTGACTGGGGGATCATGATGCCTTCCCAGGCCAGTATGGAGAAATAATGTCTTCACCTAGTCCTGGGTCATCCCCAGGGTCTCCTCCCAGATGGACGTGCCTCAGACAACTGGTCCGTTCCCACCTTTCCATAGCTACTGCAGCAAGGTGAAATGTAGATATGCCCTTGACCTTCTTCAGCCATTGAGGTCCTCAACACCAAGGCACTGGCATGGTGGATCATATCCAGAGAAACACGCCACATAGACAAAATGTCGAAGCTGATGATCTCTCACAATGTCAGTGGTCCTCATCTGAGTCTCACTCAGTAACCATTGGTTTGACACAAAGTCACTGAGGTGGGACCCAAGGATCCTCCTTAGAACAGTGATTGTAATCCATGTTTCACAACCATACATTAAGACAGGAAGCACCAGGAGACCGTATCCCCAAAGCAGTCTAAGTCTAAAAGTAGCTCCCAGTGACATTATTCTTAGAAAAATCTTACAATTCTCAGATTCTTACACATTTCTTAAAATGTTGTCTTGGTAAGATGAAAGTTGGCCATAAAGCACCTTAGGCCTAAGATCAAGAGTTCAAGAGTTTTGCAAATTTTCACGGGAAAAAAGAAGGAGACCTGAAGAATGTGGTCAAGGCCTGTCCTGGACAGGCAAGCCAGGGATGGGTATGGTAAAGACACTCGAGGGAAGTGATGCGCTAGCAACCTCTCCTTCCAAGTTAGTCATCTGGCCACACAACACAAGGGGAGGAGATTTCCCAGAAGCAGACGGTTCCCATCGACCTTGTTGTTGTTAGATCAGGCTACTTAGGTGGATCATAGATAGCATTTTGGACTCTTCTTCTCAGGCTAAGGCTATATCAGGGCTGAGAACACGATCCACAGAGCTCTGTGTAAGATTTTACTACTCAATGTTATTTTAAATAAACCTCTGTCCTGAACGGTAAATCAGACAGGATGCAATCTGAACAGATTCTTTTGTGTCATGACTTCTTTGTTTCAACCTTACCTGGGATCAATGGACACGCGGTGACTGGTGGACAAGGTCAAGGATCTTGTGGGACCAGTCTCCAACACCTCAATGAGGGATTATCTGTACTCTTTGTTAGTTACTTGTCATGGACAGCCTTCTCATTGAGTTAAATAATGTTGAACTATACACCCAAGGGTATGGAGACATATTAGCTGCCTTTATTGAGGGAATCTGTTTGAGGAATGTTTCAGAACTCATGTAGAATGCTCTTAGGATAGTAGAGAAGTGGTGTGTGTCCAACAGTTTGTTTGTGAATCCATACAAAACAGTTATGATCCTCTTCACAAATAAAATAACTAAATTCGGTGTAGTTGTACCAAAATTGGGCGGTACTGAGCTCAGACTATCTGAGTCAGTTCAGTTCCTGTGTGTCTAATTAGACACACTGAACTGGAAGAGACACATAACTGAGAAATGTCATTAGGCAATTCTCAGTTTACCAGAGTGATGAGATGGCTCTACACTTCGGTGGTAAGATCCATGCTAAGTTAGGCTGCGATAGTTTGGTGGAGCACAGGGCTGGGAGGGTTATGCTGACTCATGTTAAAAGGGTGGCATGCCTTTGTTTCACAAGCACCCTCAGGACAACATGGACAGCAGCTTTAGAAGTACTTCGGCTGACAACGTCGGGGCATTCAATTAAATTTGTGGGTCCAGAAGCCATTATCAACTGTAAACAGAAGTCCGCATTTCAAAACTGGATCAGGAAGCAGCACCACAAACAATGGCAGTGCTTGAATGACTGCAGGCAGGCAAGACAGCTCATTGAAGGACCAAACCCAATGTTTTCCAGGGAGCGAGTTGGCCTGCCTCAAACTATAATAAGTACAGTAGTTGGAAACAGTGGTGTAGTCTACGTGGAACGCAGGTAGACGCCGTCTACTCACCTAAAATGACCAGGAATTTCCATCTACCCACTTCAAATTGCCCCGGGGAACGTGACGGTGTAAATAAAATAAGCGCTTATTGACTGTAATTTTATTTTCTCCCTTTAAAAGACAGCCATCAGGCGTCCATCACTGCAGAGTGCACCGTATGTCCCACCCCCACACGCTCTGCTAGATAAGAGTTTTAATTGGCTCATAGAGAGATGGGGCGGGGCTACCAGCTAATCAGCGCGAAAGCCGCACACAAACAAGAAGAATGCTGGAAGTATCGATGGTGATTATTACCCGAAAAATGAAAAGAAAATAGGTCTCGGTTTTAGATTTTTTTTTTTTCCAAAACGTCCACCTGCTGCTTCAGGGCCGATTGATGAAGTTTGCACCCTGAGTGGAGGAGATAAACCTGGCGCTGTCTGCATTTCTGGTAAGTGGGCTAGCCTACGACAGCTAGTTTTTTATTTGTTCACTAAGCTAATGGGCCTTTCACACTGAATACGTCAGACGCGTCAAAAAACGGTCTAAAAAGCATTATTTTCAATGAGACGCGTTGCTTTTTAGATGCTGACGGGAGCGCGCATTGCCGCTTGTCGGCAGGCTGACGTAGACAAAGTTCAAGCCAATCCAACTTTCTGAGCCGTGACGTACCTTTGCGTTGTCCAATAGAAACGAAGCGTCGGGCCAAAACACGGAAGACTAGTGGCAGAAACAGAAACCACTGATCTGTACAAAATGGATCGGTGTAGAAATAAACCACTGTGTTATGTGTCGGACGCAGCTCGGAGAACCGACCAGCGTTTGAAGGACCCAGTATGAAATAAGCAGAGCACGGTACAAAGGCTAACTGAATTTAATACATAACAGTGATACAAAAAATAACAAAAGAAAGTGCGGTCTGGCGTGGTGCGCTCCCAGCAGCGCTAACGGTCCGGAGCCAGAAGCTGTTCGGACCCAAGGACCCCGCCGACACCCCCCAGGTGGCCGCAACAAACCGAGTCTGTGAAAGAAGGAACCATTATGTGAGTCCACACTCTACACACAGAGAGAACACTTAAAGGTGTACAAACAGCAAACACTTCCTGGCTTGATTACTAATCAGCTTCCCAACCTGCAGGCATGGAACATCCAGTTCACAAAACTCCACTGCAGTGGAAGCCGATACATGACTAATATACAACTCAATATAATAAAGGTGTGAGGGACACCACATTTACTGACTGTATAAATGTTAGTCACAAAATCTAACGTACCTCAGGAAGTGTGCTGACGAGCGTGAGACCTCACCCCCTCCTCTTTCACAGACCGTGCATCAAACCCTGGACGTTCTCTGCATCCACTGATGATGAGAGGGCTCCCGAGACGACGATCTCACCCGTCTGGTCACAAGGTCAAGTCTCTGGCAAATACACACTGTATACTCCAGTCTTAAATGCCACCATGTTCCAATCCATATAGATGCACCACAGCTGTGAGTCCTGACGAGCCGCAGGTGATCAGGGTGAGGTCCTGATAACCTCAGCAACACAGCCACTCAGTCCCAAATGCAAGCCACCTGGAAGGAAAACCAAAAGACAGAAACAAAAAGGCAGCCAGGCCCCCCAGCCATACAAAACACTGATCTGTACAAAACAAACGTGTCACAGGACTGCTCATTTATGGAGCAGTTTTATGAAGAAAAATCCTTGGAAATGTTTATTTGTTGTTGTTTGTTACCTCAGAATTTCTGATTACTGTTAAAAAAGTTTAAAACACTTGTAATTAAAATAGCTAAATAAATCAATAAATGGTTCTTTAGAAACCTTTCATCTGTAAATTAAAACCACGTTATTTCAGCTTAGATAATTTCTTGTTTAACATAAGGAACCTCGGACATTTATTTTTAGACAAAATAACATGGAAATTTGTACATTTTTTTTTTTAAGTCTGGTAGATTATTTATATCTCATTTCAACCAGAAAAACAGACACTGTAAATAAATACAAATGTTTATTATAAATGCCACAGGAATTAATTTAACAATGACTGCAGTGATTGTAAAGTAGGATTTCTGTGACATAAACCTCTTGATGAATTTTCAACTTGATCAACTTGTAATTTTGACAAAACCTCTTGATCAACTTGTAATTTTGACAAAATATGTAATTGCCTTTAATGTTGTTATCAGGACAGAGTCATTTCTAAAATATGAATTTGAGCACAATAAGTGGAGCGCTTCTACTTGTGCAAATGTCTTTTGACTTTGATTCGTGGACATTTTTAATGATCCGTTCATTTATTGTTAAAATATAAAATGAAACAGCTTTTTAAAAAATAATAGAGTTTTGCCGGTAATCTACAGATGTCTCTTGAGCTTGAGTCCCGTTGGCTGTTGGATAGTGTAGTTTTAAAATGACTGGAATTGGTAAGTGGCATACTCCCAGTAGTTGCATGGTTGTCTTAGTTAGTTGGTTGTCTTCATACTATACTTTTGTGCCACTGATTTGGCCTACAATGTTTTTGTTCATGGGTTGAAAAGGTTTCTGCAAAGTAAAGCATCTACCATATTTTCATTGTTGTATGTGAATTTTCTGGGAGCTAGCTTCTGTCCTTCAGCCTAGCTGCTGTTTTAACGGAACTTAACGTATACTAATACTAGCTTGTTTATACTGGGTAGGTTTCCTTATGGACCACAAAGCCTACAGGTTCCAGTCCCCCATCTGGACCTGATGATGGACTGTCAACTTCAACAGAGATTGTGGTAGGAGGCGTGAGGCTCTGCAGCCAGTGCATGCTCATGTAGACCTGTGTGTTCTGTTTTGTTTTTGTTTATGCATCTAAACTGTCCACAAACAACGTGGGGCCATGCGGATTATATGAAGGGTGAATCTTGCAGCTGCTGAATTTGACAGCACAGGCTCATATCCGATACTAAATAGAGGGAGGAAAAGTGAACTCTTGCAATATACTTAGTTGGGAGGCAATAATCTGCTCCTTATTATTGTTAAGAGAACTTTTCTTTCTTAATAACAAGGAGTCACAGTCACTTTTTTTTTTGAGTGACTGTGACTTAAAGTTGTCTTATTTACTGTTAAACAATGCACAGTAGCTTGAGCTTTGTATTTTTTAATCACTCTTTTAGATTTACTGTTGTATACTGTATTTTGCAATTGGTGCAAATTACTTACTTACATTCTGACACATTTCTCACATTTATAGTGGCAAATATAGAATATAAATAATCAGATGGAAAGTATAGATCCATTTGTTGTTATGGTGTTAAAAATGTTAATAACCGGGACGCAATGCACGGGTTTGATGACGGGCAAAAAACACAGTCTACCCACTTCAAAAATGTAGACTACACCACTGGTTGGAAATCTCACAGGTCACAACCTATTGAACAGACTTAAAATGGTAATGAGACTCCAACATGTACAGCTTGTGGGGAGGAACCTGAGATGTCATTCCACTTTTTGGGCCAGTATCCAGCATTTGGTTCCTTTATTTTGGAACCTGACCACACTAGGAATCTAAAGTTAAGAAGCCTGGTATCCTGTATCAAATGTACTAAAAGGTTTAACTAAGTAGGTTCACTTGGGGGAGCAATGGGCCCTTTTGTGGCCTGCATTCTGCTGGGCTGATAGTCCACCGCCTCTTCCCTACCCTATACGAGGTCTGTTACAAAAGTATCGGACCGTTTTATTTTTTGCAAAAACCTGATGGATTTGAATCATGTGTGCTTGCATGAGCCAACCTTGAACCTTCGTGCGCATGCCTTTATTTTTTCACGCCTGTCGATTGCATCATTTGCTGGTAAGCAGCCTTTGTGTGAGGACGTGTTGTGTTCTCGGTGGATTTTCATTGCAAGGAAAAAGACGGAATGTCTGGAGCTGCACCGCATCAAATTTTGCCAGAAACTGGGCGACAGCCAGGTGGAAACCATTCGGATGATTCAGATGGCTTTCGGTGACTTTTCAGTCGTGTAACTATCCGAGAAATTGTGGAAGAGGTGGGCATGTCACAGCATGTCCTGTGAGACTTCAACACGAAAGTGCAGCTTCGGCACGAATTTCACCTCCACTCTTTTCATGGCCAAATCTTCTGTCACAGTGGAATGTGCCGAAAAAGTGCTGATGTCCACCTCTTCCTCAATTTCTCGGATAGTCACTCAATGGTCCCGCATCACCACAGCGTTCACTTTGGAAATGATCTGGTCATTTCGGCATGTTGATGGCCTCCTGGAGTGTGGCTCGCTGTCCACCGTTGTGTGGACATCTTTAAAACGGTTGTACCGCTCCTTAATCTGTGTGATGCCCCAAGGTTGGCTGATACAAGCACATGTGATTCAAATCCATCAGGTTTTTGCAAAAAATAAAAATGTCCAATACTTTACTAACAGACCTCGTATTTAATACTTGATTTGAGACACTGTTCATTAAAATTAGTAGGATGCGTGTTTTAGTGAGGTGGACACGACAGTGGATCGTCTATGTAGAAGTTGTTTTGCCTATTTTGGCTATAAAATAATGACCAACTGGAAAAAATAAAGATAGATTAAAATGAACTGGACAGGATGGGTGGAGAGATTAATAAAACTGCTGCTACGCCGTGTCAGTCTTTTCAAAACCATAATGATCAAATTTAAAAGCGATCTCTCTCTCTCACACACACACACACACACACAGGTGTGGTCTGATCATTAAATGCTTCGACTGTATGAGTCAAGAGTAAAATATTCATTTAAGTTCCGATTAAATGACAGACCTCCATACACAATGTTTCTTGGCCCAGTTGATGATATGGAAATTATTATGGTAGCCAACACATGTAAAAGCAAAAAGTCAACTGATCATAATGATGTACATATGGCCTTAGTAAAGCAAATAATTACAGAAATGGCTAAACCATTAACTTATATACATATTTAATAAAGCATTTCAAACTGGAATTATTCCAAATGGTTTGAAAGTGGCAAACAGATACTTCTATTCAAATCAAGATCTTTTTACTAACTACAGGCCAGTGTCTTTATTGTCACAATTTTTTAAGATACTGGAAAAACTTTACAATAACAGATTGAATAAATTTATTGAATGACACAACTTGCTTGATGAAAGTCCAGATGGGTTCAGAGTGAAAAGGTCCACTGTACTGGCTTTGTTCAATGTAATAGACGAGATCAATAAACATGTGGACCAAAGGGAATTAGTAATTGGTTTATTTACTGATCTAAGAAAGGCTTTCGACACAGTTGATCACAACATATTATTTCAAAAGATGGAACTCTATGGGATCAGAGGAGTAGCTCTGAATTGGATTAAAACCTTTTTACAAAACCAGAAACAGTTTGTTGAATTTTGTGGACCGTTGTTCTACATATCTGGACATTGTTTGCGGGGTTCCCCAGGGCTCTGTGTTGGGACCAAAATTATGTATTCTATATATCAATGATTTATGTAAAGATTTGGATGTGTTTAAAGGAGTTCTCTTTGCAGATGACACAAACTTTTTTTTTTCAGGAGAGAATTTGCGACAATTTGATTTAAGATTTTATTTGATTTAAGAACTGAAATGATATAGTTGAAGAGATGGTTTGATACTAACAAGTTGTAACTAAATTGGTCTAAAACTAAAATTATGCTATTTGGAAATTACAAAAAGGATGTACATATACAGTTAAATATACCTGGGGTAAACATAGCATGTGTCAAAGAGAATAAGTTGTTAGGTGTGATTATTGATGATAGAATTAACTGGAAAGCTCATTTTCAACACATTCAAAAGAAAACATCCAAAAGTATTGCAGTATTAAATAAGGCAAAGCACATTCTTGATGGTAAATCACTACGCACTCTGTATTGTGCATTGATTGCACCTTACTTGATGTACTGTGCTGAAGTCTGGGGCAATAGCTATAAAACTACAGTGCAACCATTATTCATCCTTCAAAAAAGAGCATTAAGAATAATTCACAATGCAGGGTATCGGGACCATATCAATCCATTGTTCATTAAATCGAAGATATTAAAACTTTATGAAATGATTTCATTCAAGACTGTTCAATTGATGTATAAAGCGAAAAATAAGCAATCACCATTTAGAATTCAAGAATACGAGGTCTATTAGACAATAAACCGACCCTTTTATTTTTTTTTAACTATATGGATTTGAATGACGTGCGATTCCACCAATCATGCTTGAACCCTCGTGCGCATGCATGAGTTTTTTCACGCGTGTCGGTGACGTCATTTCCCTGTGGGCAGGCCTTGAGTGAGATGTGGTCCCGCCCTCTCGGCTGAATTCCTTTGTTTCACACGCTGCTCGAGACGGCGTGCATTGCTTTATCAAAATTTTTTTCTGGACCTGTGAGGAATATCCGAGTGGATACTATTCGAGAAATTAAGCTGGTTTTCGGTGAAAAGTTTAATGGCTGATGAGAGATTATGGGGTGTTTCTGTCGGTGTAAGGACTTCCCACTGAGCAGGACGTCCTGCAGCGCTTCCAGGCGCCGTCGTCGGCCTGTTTCGAGCTGAAAACATCCTAATTTAAGGCTTAATTCACCCAGGACGTCGTGAGAGAACAGAGAAGATTCAGAAGAGGCCGGCATGAGGACTTTATGCGGACATTCCACTGTTTAAGGACATTTTTTAATGAAAGACGTACGCGCAAATTCGCTGAGTCGTTTCCGTGACGACTCGACGAATCTGTGTGCGCCGCGACAGGAAAAACACCTCCGTGTTGAAAACCATTTGTAAAATTCAGGCGGCTTTTGATGGCTTTCAACAAGTGAGTAACTGAGAAATTGTTTAACAGCTTGGGCATGTTCCAACTTATCCGTTAAGGTTTCCAACGGAGGTGTTTTTTCTGTGGCGACCCCCCGCGGTCGGGTCCGGCCCGACATGCAACTCTGCCCGCACGTTCTTTCATTACAAAATGTCCGTTAACAATGGAATGTCCGAATAAACTCCTCATGCCGACTTCTTCTGAAAGTTCTCTATTCTCTGACGACTTACTGGGTCAACAGAGCCTGAAATGTGGAAGTTTTCAACTTGAAACGGCGAGACGCTGCCGCCTCGAAGCGCAGATCGCCGTCGGGCGCTGTGGGCCGTCCTTAAAGCGACACTACCAGACCAAAATCTCTCATCAACCGTTAAAATTTTTACCGAAAACCAGCTGAATTTATCGAATGGTGTCCACTCAGTTGTGCCTTAGAGTTTTGAAAAAATTTTGATCAAACAAAGCAGCAGTCTCTGAGCCATTCCTAAACAATGAAAAAAACGACGAGAGGGTGGACCACTCCTCACTCAAAGACTGCCCACAGGCGAATGACGTAACCGGCAGGCGTGAAAAAACTCTCGCATGCCCACGAGGGTTCAAGCATGTCTGATGTAATCACACGTGATTCAAATCCATATGGTTTTTGAAAAAAAATAATAAGGTCGGATACTTTTCTAATAGACCTCGTATTTTATGCAAAGAGAAGGAATGTATAATTTAAGCGGTTTGTATAATTTTAAAATTGCTGGTGCTAGGACAACCAGGAAATCCTTCTGTCTCCATTTGTGGTCCGAAAAAATGGAATAATCTACCTGAGAAACTCAAGCAATGTCCAGATATCAACCGGTTCAAATATTTATACAAAGACATGGTATTCTCCAAATATGTATTTGAGGAAAGTGGTTGAGTTGTGTTGTGTGAAGCTGTTATAATTGAACCTTTTCTACTGAAATATGTAGATGGTAACCAGCTCCTGTTGGGAGCTGTTGGGAAATATTTGTTTTCTTTTAATTGTAATTATGAGGTGCTCTTTTTCTGGTTTGATTTGACTTCATGGAGGGGTGTAGGTGTTGATAAGCTTTGTTTCTGCCTACGCCTTTAGGCACAGTGTACATTGTTTATTTTTTTCTTACTGTCTTTTTACTTTGACTACGTTGTTTATGAGTTTTGTTGTTGTATATGAGTGAACTTTTGTTGCAATAAATTCAGTTCAATTCAGGGTTGATAATTATCACTCAAAATTCTCAGTACAAACTGATTTTATCATAAAGTACATGAGAAGTTCAAGTTGCCAAATTGTTACACATTTTGCTTATTTATAAATAATACATATCTTCATAATTTTTCTAAAATTTGAGTTGACATGTGTCTGAAGCTTTTCACAGCGACAAACTAAATTTTTTTTACATTTCTCGTTGTGCCATCAGTTTCCTCTGGTTCCTTTTCTAGACTGATCAAATTCTGCTCAGATATTAGTTGCATTAAATTATTTGTTTAGTGCTTTTCAAAATGACACAACAGAGAATTAAAATCAAAGAAATGTCATAAGATCTTTGTAAGGTGCAAAAGAGAGGATATGAAAATAAAAAATCAAAGTATGGATGGACATTGATGTAGGTCTTGTTACCTTGGAGTAGTCCTTTAGAGACAGGGGTTTGACCAGCTGCTGACAATCTTCAGGTGTTGGACTGACATTGCTCAGAACCAACCCGGCAAAGAGGAACTGGATGGTCAGCCACAGCATCATGGTGGACAAAAACACAGATTCAGAAGACCTGAAGGTGCTCACAGCCCAAAACACTGAACTTCACTGACAGCATCACAGCTTTTAAAGAAACAGATGACTGAGAGAGAGAGAGAGAGAGAGAGAGAGAGAGAGAGAGAGAGAGAGAGAGAGAGAGAGAGAGAGAGAGAGAGAGAGAGAGAGAGAGAGCATCCTGTAAACATCAATACCCAGAAAGCCTCCAGCTGTCAATCAACAGTTGATTCCTCGAGGTATTGATTCCGCTAACAGCACATACTGTTAAATACACATGCATGTACAACCCCTGGCAAAAATTATGGAATCACCGGCCTCGGAGGATGTTCATTCAGTTGTTTAATTTTGTAGAAAAAAAGCAGATCACAGACATGACACAAAACTAAAGTCATTTCAAATGGCAACTTTCTGGCTTTAAGAAACACTATAAGAAATCTAGAAAAAAAGATTGTGGCAGTCAGTAACGGTTACTTTTTTAGACCAAGCAGAGGAAAAAAATATGGACTCACTCAATTCTGAGGAATAAATTATGGAATCACCCTGTAAATTTTCATCCCCAAAACTAACACCTGCATCAAATCACATCTGCTTGTTAGTCTGCATCTAAAAAGGAGTGATCACACCTTGGAGAGCTGTTGCACCAAGTGGACTGACATGAATCATGGCTCCAACACGAGAGATGTCAGTTGAAACAAAGGAGAGGATTATCAAACTCTTAAAAGAGGGTAAATCATCACGCAATGTTGCAAAAGATGTTGGTTGTTCACAGTCAGCTGTGTCTAAACTCTGGACCAAATACAAACAACATGGGAAGGTTGTTAAAGGCAAACATACTGGTAAACCAAGGAAGACATCAAAGTGTCAAGACAGAAAACTTAAAGCAATATGTCTCAAAAACCGAAAATGCACAACAAAACAAATGAGGAACGAATGGGAGGAAACTGGAGTCAACGTCTGTGACCGAACTGTAAGAAACCGCCTAAAGGAAATGGGATTTACATACAGAAAAGCTAAACAAAAGCCATCATTAACACCTAAACAGAAAAAAACAAGGTTACAATGGGCTAAAGAAAAGCAATTGTGGACTGTGGATGACTGGATGAAAGTCATATTCAGTGATGAATCTCGAATCTGCATTGGGCAAGGTGATGATGCTGGAACTTTTGTTTGGTGCCGTTCCAATGAGATTTATAAAGATGACTGCCTAAAGACAACATGTAAATTTCCACAGTCATTGATGATATGGGGCTGCATGTCATGTAAAGGCACTGGGGAGATGGCTGTCATTACATCATCAATAAATGCACAAGTTTACGTTGATATTTTGGACACTTTTCTGATGTTTAAGGATGATGAAATCATTTTTCAAGAAGATAATGCATCTTGCCATAGAGCAAAAACTGTGAAAACATTCCTTGCAAAAAGACACATAGGGTCAATTTCATGACATAGGGTTAATGTCAATGAGCAGATCTGATTTGATGCAGGTGTTAGTTTTGGGGATGGAAATTTACAGGGTGATTCCATAATTTATTCCTCAGAATTGAGTGAGTCCATATTTTTTTCCTCTGCTTGGTCTAAAAAAATAACTGTTACTGACTGCCACAATCTTTTTTTCTTGATTTCTTATAGTGTTTCTTAAAGCCAAAAAGTTGCCATTTGAAATTACTTTAGTTTTGTGTCATGTCTGTGATCTGCTTTTTTTTCTACAAAATTAAACAACAGACTGAACATCCTCCGAGGCCGGTGATTCCATAATTTTTGCCAGGGGTTGTATTGCAAACCATGTTTGGTATGGTTTGCATGTACATGCAAACCATAAATAACACAATAAACCAAAAAACCTCATGATTTATGACCCCCATCCCCTCCCCTTCTCCCACCCCTCCCCCTCCCAAGCCCCACCTCCATCCCCCTCCCTCCTCACAAGCCCCACCTCCAAACCCCACCCCCAGGCCCCACCTCCCCTGCCCCTCCCACCTGCGTCTAATAATTTAATATCCTTTTATATTTTTTAATTCCTGAATTAAAGAACAATTAAAAAATAGCCATATCTTTAATGTAATTATGGGAGGATTTCTTTAATGTAGTAATTATGATATAATTAAATGTGAATATCTGAAACAGTCACCAGCGCCTAATATTTTAATATCCTTTTATATTTTTTAATTCCTGAATTAAAGAACAATAAAAAAAAAACTGTATCTTTAACATAATTATGGGAGGATTTCTTTAATACACTAAGGAGGGTTAATTCGTTTGCAGCACATCCAAGCGCTCCTGAAGGCCGAACGCCTTTAAGGTGCACACAGAGTGGCTCACTAACATGAATATTTATGAAGTAATTACATTCGTTGTTAAAATAAAAGTATTTTTTGAAGTAATTAAAGAAATAGCCTTTAGTTTCTTTGTAAAGTAACTTTTGTTGACTTTTACAGAAGCCTGTCAGTGAAACAAGAGCCTCCATGGATCTTAAAAGTGTGTGTGTGTGTGTGTGTGTGTGTGTGTGTGTGTGTGTGTGTGTGTGTGTGTGTGTGTGTGTGTGTGTGTGTGTGTGTGTGTGTGTGTGTGTGTGTGTGTGTGTGTGTGTGTGTGTTTGTCACCAGATGGTACAACTGCAAAGTAATAATGTTTTTTTTTTATTTCCTAACTTTTACAGAATTTCAAAGGTAATTTTCTGTTGGCACACAAATAAAAATAATAAATTCTAAAAAGCTGTGCTTCATTCATGAGACTGAAATTGAGGTACAAGACTCTGTGCGGGGTGAGAAATACGCAACATTCTTCAAAGCAGACCAACCAGACGGCTTCTTATCGGAAGAATTTCTGAAGACGATTAAAGTCGCTGTGGCTCATTGACTTCTGATGGTCATCAAAACTTACAGACAGAAACTCTGCTGCGGGTGTCAGATCGATCATCCCAGCCAGAAAAATCATGAGTGTCTGGAACGGTTAAATGAATACTTTTACACTGGACACTTTGACCGACTCATGACAAAACTGTGGACCCCACAGTTCATCCCAGCGGTCTTAAAACTCCTGGCACAGCGGTTCATAAACCCATCAGCGCAGAGGGTACATGGTGTTGTGGAAACATTCTTACTGAACTGAAATATTGTGATAACTTCGCCCGCCTGGACGTGGAGGACCTGGAGGACCTGGAAGCTGTCTGATGTCCTGTGTTCTTTATGAATTAAACCGATGCTGACATGCAACACAGCCAGCTGCAAGAGCTCAGCTCAGATGTATGGAAAGACATTCATGCCAAAATGTCTGAAAGGAAATGCTTTTGACAAAAACTACAGATTTTATTTATTTATGTCCAGAGATCAAGGATCCACCATGTAGCGTTTATTATGTCCAAAGTTTAAGGATCCAGTGTCCAATTTCATATTTATTTACTTTAAGACTCAATAAAATGTTGTTCAATTCAATTTAATTTAATCAGCTTATAAAGCACCAAATCGCAACAAAAGCCATCTCAAGGCACCTCACATAGAACAGTTCAACATAAAAAAATTAAATAAAAATTAAAAAATTAAAATACATAATTAAAAACAGAAGTAAAAGAATAAAACAGATAAAAATAAAAACTATTCATAAGAAAGAGAATAAAAATAGGCTTTAAGGCTTGACTTAAAAATGTCCGCAGACTCCAACTGCCTCACGGTCGCAGGAAGACCATTCCACAGAGCTGGTGCACGATAAGAAAAAGCTGTTTGACCCGCTGACATAGAAAAGCTGTAAAGCCTACTTTTAGTACACAAAAAATTCACAAGAGGTATTGATAAGGAATCGGGTCGATAAGCGGAATCGATAATGGTATTGATAAAATCTTATCGATACCCATCCCTAATAAACACACAGGGTGAAGTCGAGGATCATTGACATGCTCGTCTGCAACATCAGCACTGGCGAGGTGATTTTTTGATACACTTGATGAAGTTCTGAGGTATGTTTTATTTTGTTCATTATATTCGATTTATTTTTCATGATTTTATTTCCACTAGTGACACATAGTTCTTGTTTCTGTAAAAAATAACTAAATTTGACACATTCAGTTCTATAAAATTCAGCTTGACGTATGAATACTAGATCTCTATTGTTTGAAATTCAACTGTGGAGGAAATACTAATGATCCTGACTTTAATGTCATTGTGGCAACTCATAATATGTGGACAAAAACCCAGTTACGTGTTACCGCTATGCAGTTGTGTGTACTGTAATAAAACTGATTTTGGTGTGATTTGGAGGTTATAAGGATTTTGTGCTGATTTTATGGATTTTCTCACTTGGTTATACAGGTGGACCCTCAAAGGGGTTAACATGTATGCAGGCCGATTTGTCATGAGGCATGTCCAGTAGGCTTTTTTGCAGTTGCGCACTTGGGGGGTGTTTGTCAGGAAAATGATCATTTCTCTACATTGATTATTACAGACCTGCAGCGGGTCTGTAATCAACTTTTCTGCAGCGCTGCTTGGCTTTGAACCTTGAACCAATCGAAGCAGTGATTCGCAGGTCGAAGCAGTGCTTCGATCTACAATTTGTGGATTGATTGCTTTATTTCGCTTTATCCTCATTTTTCCCCGTTAAAACCCTGAAGAGCATATATCTGTGAGTAATATTAATATTTTTATGTTAAACCGACCTGTTATGGTCTTCTGAAACAGTTGATAGGTGTATTTTATAACTTAAAAATGGGACCGATGCTGACGCGTTAGCATGTCTATGGCGTTTTCAATGTTAAAGTTAGCATTAAGCTGTTCGCGTCAGCACGTTTGTGTTGTTTTCTGTATAATTAATGGCTCAGCATTCGTTGTCGTAAAAGAGTCAAATTGTAATTTTTTTAATTTATTTTTATTCATATATTATAGCAACAACAATATTAGTCTACATAATAGACAATAATAGTCAATAATAATAATAGACTAATAACGTTACAATTTTAGAGAAAGAGACAAAAAGAACCTAATGAAACAAAACACAACAGAAAAGATAAAACCATGTAACAATGAAAATAAATAAATACATATAGAAATAAATAACTGTTTCCTGTGAACACCTAGTGAGTAGCCTACTCTCATTTAGGTTTTGAAACCTTGTTTCTGAAGTGTTTTTGTCTGATGTGCACAATTTTCAGTATTTTGACTAATACTACCAGTCATTTACAAGCCTAGATAAACTTTTATATATATATATATATATATATATATATATAAAATCAGTCTGTTTTGGATTATTAACATCTACTTGTACTTTTACTTTCAATACTTGAGTACATTTAGTGTACATTACTTGTCATACTTAAGTACAATAAATACAAGATACTTTAAGACTTTTACTTGAGTAGCATTTCAATCAGTGACTTGAACGTCTACCAAAGTCGTTTTTTTAGTGGGTATCTGTACTTTTACTTAAGTGTGATTTTCCGGTACTTTATACAACACTGCCAAGTGCTAAGGATACATGCTATCCAGTCACAGCAGATGAAACTTTTTTAAACTACTGAGCAAACATCATTGTTAGACTTTTTTAGGTTCAATGCTTCCACGGCGTGTAGATGTTATGGCGCCAGTGACCCCATGGCCTTGGCGGAGGTTTGCACTCTCTGAGTGCTTCTAGTTCTTCATGTTTTCCTTTATGTAAGCGTGGCTTTAATAAACATGAACAAATGCTTTTATTCTTCATGTTTTTTTCTCTCTGTAAGTGGAACAAAATTTTTTTCTTCATGTTTTCCTTTGTGGCTTTAAAGTAGACCTGCACTGAAATAAATGTGGTCAGCTCTCAGAAAGAAATAGCTGATATGTATTTATAAGACCCTTATGAATGCAGTAAAGTAAATCTGTAAGCCCATATTTGTAATTCAGCGGAGAAATCTTCGTTTAAAAATGACAAATTTGCAGCTAAAATTTGGCCCTCTGTGAAAACTGCTTGTACATCCAGGTCATTGCAGTGACGTCCGGCAGAAGATGGAGCGCTCCCGCCTTCAGTCCGATCCTGCATTGAAATTGATTTTATCTGTTAGTAATGTTACTGTTATACACGTCCTGGTTTCAGTATCCAAAAGTAAGCTGCAATGAATGTGAGATACAGCTCTGCATGCTCAGCGGCGACATCGACAGCGGGCGACATTCTTCCCCGACGCCTCACTCTCCGCCTCTGCTGCGCTTAATGAGTCTGCATGCTCAGTAAACTCTGCAGCGGGCCACTCACATCGCCCCCGTGTCTGCTGTGCAGCCGCATCACCTCTCTGTCTACTGAATGGAGGTGCAGCCAACTTGGCACAAGTCCAGAGACTACGCTCGCTGTCTCACTGAGCGGCCGGTGACCCTGTTGCTCACAAGGACAGACTTCTTGCGGCAAAATCTGCAGCGCTGCACGTCTTGGTAATCTGAGCCGCAGAGCTCCATGGCCGCTGAGAGAGGTTATATCTTTTTAATGACTTGGATTCTTTGTGGGTCCCGCCTCCGTACCCCCGCGACGGAGGCGAAAGACAGTAGATTTTCAATGCGACACCAATCAGTCAAATGGGCGTATGAAAAAGTCCCCAAAAATCATTTTCAAGCACAAATAAAAGAAATGTGTACTCACCAAACGTGCCGCAAGACAATATGAAGTTTTAAAAAAAATAGATCCTTCCGTATAAGACAAGAAAAAGGTGCAGATGCAAACTGACGTAAATCCACAAATTACAGTTGGCGCGCGCAATGCATGCTGGGAGAGGGTCTTCTCTCTGACGTCTCGGCAGCATCCCGGATGTGCTGACAGTTTTGCGGAGGGCTAAATTTTAGCTGTAAATTTGTCATTTTTAAACAAAGATTTCTCCGTTGAATGACAGATCTGGGCTTGCAGATTTACTTTACTACATTCAGAAGGATCTTATGCGTAAATATAAGTCATTTTTTGGTCCAAAGATCTGACTGCATTTATTCCAATGCAGGTCTGCTTTAATAAACATGAACAAATGCTTTTATTCTTCATGTTTTTTTCTCTATGTAAGTGGAACAAATGTTTTTTTTCTTCATGTTTTTTTTCTCTATGTAAGTGGAACAAATGTTTTTTTTCTTCATGTTTTCCTTTATGTAAGTGTGGCTTTAATAAACATGAACAAATGCTTTTTTTCTTCATGTTTTTTCTCTATGTAAGAGGAACAAATTTTTTTTCTTCATGTTTTCCTTTATGTAAGTGTGGCTTTAATAAACATGAACAAATGCTTTTTTCTTCATGTTTTTCTCTATGTAAGTGGAACAAATGTTTTTTTTCTTCATGTTTTTTTTCTCTATGTAAGTGGAACAAATGTTTTTTTTCTTCATGTTTTCCTTTATGTAAGTGTGGCTTTAATAAACATGAACAAATGCTTTTATTCTTCATGTTTTTTCTCTATGTAAGAGGAACAAATTTTTTTTCTTCATGTTTTCCTTTATGTAAGTGTGGCTTTAATAAACATGAACAAATGCTTTTTTCTTCATGTTTTTCTCTATGTAAGTGGAACAAATGTTTTTTTTTCTTCATGTTTTTTCTCTATGTAAGAGGAACACATTTTTTTCTTCATGTTTTCCTTTATGTAAGTGTGGCTTTAATAAACATGAACAAATGCTTTTTTCTTCATGTTTTTTCTCTATGTAAGTGGAACAAATGTTTTTTTTTCTTCATGTTTTCCTTTATGTAAGTGTGGCTTTAATAAACATGAACAAATGCTTTTTTCTTCATGTTTTTTCTCTATGTAAGAGGAACAAATTTTTTTTCTTCATGTTTTCCTTTATGTAAGTGTGGCTTTAATAAACATGAACAAATGCTTTTTTTCTTCATGTTTTTCTCTATGTAAGTGGAACAAATGTTTTTTTTTCTTCATGTTTTTTCTCTATGTAAGAGGAACAAATTTTTTTTCTTCATGTTTTCCTTTATGTAAGTGTGGCTTTAATAAACATGAACAAATGCTTTTTTTTATGTTTTTCTCTATGTAAGTGGAACAAATGTTTTTTTTCTTCATGTTTTTTCTCTATGTAAGTGGAACAAATGTTTTTTTTCTTCATGTTTTCCTTTATGTAAGTGTGGCTTTAATAAACATGAACAAATGCTTTTTTCTTCATGTTTTTCTCTATGTAAGTGGAACAAATGTTTTTTTTTCTTCATGTTTTTTCTCTATGTAAGAGGAACAAATTTTTTTTTCTTCATGTTTTCCTTTATGTAAGTGTGGCTTTAATAAACATGAACAAATGCTTTTTTTTATGTTTTTCTCTATGTAAGTGGAACAAATGTTTTTTTTCTTCATGTTTTTTCTCTATGTAAGTGGAACAAATGTTTTTTTTCTTCATGTTTTCCTTTATGTAAGTGTGGCTTTAATAAACATGAACAAATGCTTTTTTTTTAATGTTTTTCTCTATGTAAGTGGAACAAATGTTTTTTTTTCTTCATGTTTTTTCTCTATGTAAGTGGAACAAATGTTTTTTTTCTTCATGTTTTCCTTTATGTAAGTGTGGCTTTAATAAACATGAACAAATGCTTTTTTTTATGTTTTTCTCTATGTAAGTGGAACAAATGTTTTTTTTCTTCATGTTTTTTCTCTATGTAAGTGGAACAAATGTTTTTTTTCTTCATGTTTTCCTTTATGTAAGTGTGGCTTTAATAAACATGAACAAATGCTTTTATTCTTCATGTTTTTTCTCTATGTAAGAGGAACAAAAATTTTTTCTTCATGTTTTCCTTTATGTAAGTGTGGCTTTAATAAACATGAACAAATGCTTTTTTTTTATGTTTTTCTCTATGTAAGTGGAACAAATGTTTTTTTTTTCTTCATGTTTTTTCTCTATGTAAGAGGAACAAATTTTTTTTTCTTCATGTTTTCCTTTATGTAAGTGTGGCTTTAATAAACATGAACAAATGCTTTGATTCTTCATGTTTTTCTCTATGTAAGAGGAACAAATTTTTTTTCTTCATGTTTTCCTTTATGTAAGTGTGGCTTTAATAAACATGAACAAATGCTTTTATTCTTCATGTTTTTTCTCTATGTAAGAGGAACAAATTTTTTTTCTTCATGTTTTCCTTTATGTAAGTGTGGCTTTAATAAACATGAACAAATGCTTTTTTCTTCATGTTTTTCTCTATGTAAGTGGAACAAATGTTTTTTTTCTTCATGTTTTTTCTCTATGTAAGAGGAACACATTTTTTTCTTCATGTTTTCCTTTATGTAAGTGTGGCTTTAATAAACATGAACAAATGCTTTTTTCTTCATGTTTTTTCTCTATGTAAGAGGAACAAATTTTTTTTCTTCATGTTTTCCTTTATGTAAGTGTGGCTTTAATAAACATGAACAAATGCTTTTTTCTTCATGTTTTTCTCTATGTAAGTGGAACAAATGTTTTTTTTTCTTCATGTTTTTTCTCTATGTAAGAGGAACAAATTTTTTTTTCTTCATGTTTTCCTTTATGTAAGTGTGGCTTTAATAAACATGAACAAATGTTTTTTTTTCTTCATGTTTTTTCTCTATGTAAGTGGAACAAATGTTTTTTTTTCTTCATGTTTTTTCTCTATGTAAGTGGAACAAATGTTTTTTTTTATTCATGTTTTTTCTCTATGTAAGAGGAACAAATGTTTTTCTTCATGTTTTCCTTTATGTAAGTGTGGCTTTAATAAACATGAACAAATGCTTTTTTCTTCATGTTTTTCTCTATGTAAGTGGAACAAATGTTTTTTTTTCTTCATGTTTTCCTTTATGTAAGTGTGGCTTTAATAAACATGAACAAATGTTTTTTTTTCTTCATGTTTTTTCTCTATGTAAGTGGAACAAATGTTTTTTTTTTTCTTCATGTTTTTCTCTATGTAAGTGGAACAAATGTTTTTTTTTCTTCATGTTTTCCTTTATGTAAATGTGGCTTTAATAAACATGAACAAATGCTTTTTTCTTCATGTTTTTCTCTATCTAAGAGGAACAAATTTTTTTTTCTTCATGTTTTTCTCTATGTAAGTGGAACAAATGTTTTTTTTTTCTTCATGTTTTTTCTCTATGTAAGAGGAACAAATTTTTTTTTCTTCATGTTTTCCTTTATGTAAGTGTGGCTTTAATAAACATGAACAAATGCTTTTATTTTTCATGTTTTTCTCTATGTAAGAGGAACAAATTTTTTTCTTCATGTTTTCCTTTATGTAAGTGTGGCTTTAATAAACATGAACAAATGCTTTTATTCTTCATGTTTTTTCTCTATGTAAGAGGAACAAATTTTTTTTCTTCATGTTTTCCTTTATGTAAGTGTGGCTTTAATAAACATGAACAAATGCTTTTTTCTTCATGTTTTTCTCTATGTAAGTGGAACAAATGTTTTTTTCTTCATGTTTTTCTCTATGTAAGAGGAACAAATTTTTTTCTTCATGTTTTCCTTTATGTAAGTGTGGCTTTAATAACAGAACAAATGTTTTTTCTTCATGTTTTTTCTCTATGTAAGAGGAACAAATTTTTTTCTTCATATTTTTCTTTATGTAAGTGGAAGAAATGTTTTTTCTTCATGTTTTCTCTATGTAAGAGGAACAAATGTTTTTTTTTTCTTCATGTTTTTTCTCTATGTAAGAGGAACAAATTTTTTCTTCATGTTTCCTTTATGTAAGTGGAACAAATGCTTTTTTTCTTCATGTTTTTTCTCTATGTAAGTGAACAAATGTTTTTTTTT